>NC_052019.1:23593077-26196889 GCF_015832195.1 Motacilla alba alba | reverse complement strand
GAGGAGAGCAGAGCTCCTTAGAGCAAGGAGCAGCTCATCAGAAGGTTTTCCTTAGGAGTGGGTTTTGCAGACCTTAAATGCCTGAAAGAATCAGGTACTCTGTACATCTTGCCTTTCAGTAGGAAATGGATCTTCATACCGTTTTACAAATGCAATTGCTGTTAACAATTTATAACGATTTTCTAAAAAGCCTGAAACCATTGAGATTTCTGTAAGGAACCAGGTGATTCAAAACATTTTGTCAATATCCAAACTAGATAAACAATAAAAAGGTAACAGGGAAAGCTGGCAAGAAAATGATTCCCACTTGGGAAACACTACTAACAAGCTATATAGGCATGCAGACTACAGGAAATGGGTTATATTCTGCTTGACTATGTTTCTTTTTCATAAATTTCTATATTCTATTATGCTTGAGGCTCAAAACCACTGGTGATAGTGAAGGATGTGTGTTTTAAAGCATTTAAATGAACAGGCTTTGCTGTCTACAAGGCAGTCTTAACAGTCTTAAAAACATTTTATTCATCAAAGTTTCAGGATTGTCATTAACATTCACACAATTACTATGCAGGCAGATGACTGCAGATAAGCAGCCAAAAATTGTCAGAGGAATGGCATTCATTTTTATTAGCAAAAAAAATGAGACTTTGCAGCTACTGCAACACCCAACATTTTAATAACAATCCATTTTTCAACAGTCCTCTGTTCAGCTGGCTAAATATGCACAAGGATTAAACACAGGAAGCTTAAGAGCAGACTGTCATCTATGTTTGTTTTCTATAAACCCCTTTGTGATGATGATGAACTGCACCACAACAGAGAAGTACGGTTTAGTGTTATTATATAGATGACTCATATAGCATCTACAATTTGACAAGAGTGCAGGTTTTTGGTTTCTCTTTTTCTTTTCCCCTAAATAAAGCAAGTAGTCAGTCCAAAAATAGAAGTAACACTTGGAAGAATGCAGCTCCTGGAGGAATTACAAATTCCATCTACTGAAAACACAGAGGTTGGTATGCTGGGGCATCTCTGCTGAGAATATTGTGTGAAAGCCATTAATTCCTCATCTGGAATGTAAATCTACGCCGTCCAAATGGGATTTAAGTGTTTCAAGGTAGAACTTCAGCTCCCGGCTGGAACCAGATTTAACCGGTTGGGCAATTTTCATGGTCATTTTTGTATTTGCTTTCTTGCTCAGAGCCCAGAGTTATTTGCCCTGTGCTACCTGCAGCGCTGTGGCGTGGAATGGCTGGAATGGGTCCCCAGGCGAGGGAGGAAATGGGGCCCTGTCCCGCCAGCTTTGCTCCTCCCTTCACCCTGGCATGGCCTCCCCGGCGGCCTGCAGGGCGCTTGCACGGCTGGCCAAGTCGAAGGGCACAGAGCTGCTGCGGCACATTCATTGCACATTCTAAGGTATAATGTCATATTAATAATAGGAAGGAAGAAAAGCGTCAACTAGGGATAGAAGGAAAATATTTCCATGTGTTTCTTAAACTACGACAGAGGATTTTTGCCTTCTGCCCAACATATTCAGGAACTCTGAAAAGAAATAATCTTGTTTGCCCAGAATAGCCTGGAGACGTGTTTCTGTGGCTGAACTACAACTTACCTTTAGCTCTGTCTCACTGATTCCTCAGAAACAAACAAACAGATGTAAAAAGTCTCAATGTATGAATACATTGGTCATGTTTACTTCTAAATAAATCACAGAAATCTCCACCAAATCAGAAAGAAAAATGCTAACAGAGAGCAGCTTATTGTCTAACTTCCAGCTAGAAGCTGGGGATGTAAGAGCCTCGGACAGGCTGTGCCTGGGTACCCCATGCCCTGACACACCATAGCTTGGGGGAGTTTTGTCCAGCTGCCTAGGAAGTATTTGTCATTCCATCCAGATTGAACTACAACCTCAAGAGGAAGTTTCTTGTCCACACTGTCCAAAATAAAGCCCATCACTACTAATTCTTGTTGTACACAGCTGAAGATGTGAAAGAAATCCTGGCTTAAGCTAGCTCCTCTGAGAAAGGTCTCTCTCCTTCCTGCTAGGGCAGCAAGTTTTGTTGAGAGTATGAGGCCCAGAGAACAAACGAGCTGGCTAAAGACAGAGAGATTTCCATCTGGATCTGTTGGTTTAATGTGGGTTTTCCTTGATTTCTGGTTTCCATGGAGTCACTATTATGGGATGGCCACAGAAAGGATGCAAGTACCCCACAGCGTTTGCCCCTTGTCCAGACAGGGCAGGGGACTTGGACTGGTGGCAGCCTTATGCATGGCAGAAAGTGACTGGGAGTCTCCAGGGCTCTCAGCAGCAGACAAGCCACCATTTAGGAAGTAGGACTGGGCTTGGTTTTGTTGTTACAAAACATAAAATCTCTGCAATAATCTAAACAATCAAGACGGCCACTCACTTATCCTCATTTTAGTATTGCTCCTGATGAGACCTCACAACAACTCTGTGCTCTTTGCATCAGGGACATTTCCCTCTGCTTGGAGCAGGTTGCAGAGCAGTGGCTTCAGGACAGCTTAGCTGCCAGTGGGCTTTGTCTGACCTCAGGCCTCCTCTGCCTTCATGTATTAACTGGCAAAGGGAGGATGGGAGCTAAAGCATCCATAAGCGTCAACCTGAAATACTGCACTTTACATTTAAGATGAAGGGGCATTTAAATACAAAGTACTACCCTTTATCCCTTTATTTGAGTATGTAAGAAAATGCCTCATTATATTCCTACTGTCCTACTGATGAAGTATGTGTTTTCCTAGAAGTTTAATTCCACTGTTAGTAGTAATAAAAGTTTACATTAATTTTCATTGTATGGGAATAGAATTACAGACTACAGAATGCATTCCCATAGTCTGAAGTTGGAGAAAAAAAGTATCTAGAAAGTCTGGGAAAATTTTTGCTTTTTTACAGTTGTGTTTGTAAAACAGATTTTTTTTTTCTTTTATATTGAAAAGGAATTCTGGCCAAGACTGACTTGTGACTCAAGACGTTATTTCAAATTGCTGAAAAGAATAGTAAGAATCGGCATCAAGCTAGCTGTAAAGCAAGTTATATGCTTGCTAAGAGCAATAGAAAAGAATGATGTAGTAAGTCAGGCTTAAGAGCAGTTCCAATTAGAATCAACTACTGGAAAATTAGGCAATGTTGAAATTTGATACACATCGGTTTTTCCTGCATTCCAGACAAAGGATCACTGTATCTGCAGGTCTAACTACAAATAGTAATTCTCCACAGTAGTTATTGTCAGCATCTTTCCTTAATTCCCATGGGTGTGAAAGGGAATAGATTTTGCACACAAATAATTAGGAAAACCAGTCAAATAGGTGTTATTCCAGCCATACTGCTTAGCTGTATATGTAGATAACACTGACTCACTTCTTAAAATCCCACATTCTCAAACATCTTGACATCTGAAATAGCTGAAACCTCACAAACTGTTAATAGGATTTCTAACTGAGAAGTGGAAGTATTTTGCATTAATATTACATATAGCAATGAATAAAACATTAACACATAACTGGAATGCTTTTCACTTGTATTTGAAGAGTAACTGCAATCTCAGCTGTTTCAAAATATGTATTCTTTCAAAATACCAGGAGGCAGTGGTACATAAAAGATTCATTCTCTTTTGGTCTATGAATCAGCTATGAAAAAAACTGAAGTTGCAGTTCATTCTTCTGTCCTCTCAGCAAGCAGTACAACTACATTATTAAAGATCTGGGAGAGATTGTAATGTTAACTCTGAAATAAAAACTCATTAAAAAAAAGTCAATGCTCAGTAAAAATACTCCAGGGGAAAAAACAGAACAACTGTTACAATAAAGCATAGTTTTCTCAAACTCTACTCATACAGTATTTTCTAAACCAACATCTATATGTATTCATGGATGTCCCATTTTCTTTGACTTCTAAATCTTTTGTAGAAGTAGAAAACATTGTTCAAAGTTATAATAAAAGATCGCATTTACAGGATGAGTTTTTATTTCAGAGTTAACATTACAATCTCTCCCAGATCAGTTGTACTGCTTGCTGAGAGGACAGCCCTCACACTTGTCTGCCAGCTCCCACCCTATGCCTTGAGCAGTATTTTGGCGTCCTGAGCTGAAAGCACAGCCCCTGCATTGGTGGTGTTCCTGCAGGCTTCGGTGCCAGGCCACCCTCACACCTGAGGGCTTGCTGGGCAAGAAGCCAGAGCTTCCCCCATCCTCTACCAGGGCTGAAAGGACACCCCAGGCAGCAGATGGCTGCCATCCCAGTGGTGGCAAGAGGAAGGCAGAGGCAGCTCCAGTTTGGGATTCACATCTGCTCATGGTCTTCTCACCAGTGGCATGGGCACTGGCACGCTCCATGTGGCTGTAAATGAGATGAATGGCCTGGATCTGAGGTCGGGAAGCCCTGCTCTCACAGCAAGTTAGTCTGTTCACTCTCACAAGGGGTCTTTTCCTGATTTTTTTTGTCCCCTCAGCACCTGCTCATGTATTTTACCCTGGCTAATTGCCATAAGGATCACATAAGATACTGCCTGTGGATTGTAGGTGAAACTTGTGGCCTCAAGAATGGCTTTTTCAGGGGATGTACGAGGAAGCTCAAGCATGATGGTGTGCAGGGCTGTTGAGGCTCCCAAGGAGAGGCTGCCAGCACGGGCAGCGAGGCTGCAGAACATGTGCAATTTACATTTCATCACATATTACTGGAGGACAGGTACTCCATGTCTAGAAAATGAAGCTGTTATTGCAGGATGAAAATCCATACCCCACAAGGCTTGTTTTTGGCCTTGCTGCAAGGCTGTACTCTTAGGAGCAGAGCTGTTGTGAAACAGTGAGGGACACGCTCTGATTCACCGTGCGATCCAGCAGCAGCTTCCAAACCACGGAGCAGTTGTTTTCCTTATAGCATCCAAATGGCTTTTGTTCGCCTGCCAAATTCAGCTGACATGTCCTGCCTTGCAGCCCTCGGTGAAGAAAGAGCAGGCCCAGATGGCACACAGCATAGTCACAGCTCAGGCAAGCTCCTCTGAGCTCAGACATACCTCAGCCCACAGAGAGGAAAAAGTGTGGTAAAGAAATACAGGATCTTTCAAGGAGACAAATGGAAGCAATATGTGCTGTAACAAGTACTAGCGGGCTATGATTTTGTGGTGCATGCTTTTTTTTTTTTTTTTTTTAGAGAGCCAGAGTAAGATTAGTGTGGCTCTCCAAGAAACCCCAAACAAGACCACTGATACAAGAAACATGAGTTCTTGAATCAGCACCATTGCTCCAGGAGGTTTTTTAGGCCTCCTGCTGGCACATTATTTGCTTCTTGAAATCCCCAGTATTCAATCAGCTTTAACAAGAGGAAAAATGCCGTACACAAAAACAATATTAGGGGAAAAAAGTACTTGTAGGTGATTTCCTAATTGCAGAAAACTCAAGACAGCACTTCATTGTTTTCAAGAAAGCCAGGATGGTTCCCCCTCTCCTTTCTTCCTCCTTCCCACCCTCTGAGTCTGCTGATAGATATTACAAAGTGTATTAATTGTGGCCACAGAGTGTGCATTTCTAAAACCTGCTCTGCTCTTTACCTAACTATAAAACATGAAGTTAGCCCCCTCCAACTGGCCAGTAATATTGAAATGTTCACCTAGATGTTAGCTGCAATGCTGTATTTCTTCCAGTTCTGAATTATATCAAAAGCAAGCTGAACTGCCTGGTTTTCCATTTTCCCCATCTCTGGAATGAGGCAATAATCCTTCACATCACCGTCAAGTACACACAGCTGTGTGGATGAAAAGCACTATCAAGGTGTGATGCATCCTTAGTAAAATGATGGCTTGCAGAAAAGAAAGTGCAGGTGCTTTCAGAGTGCAAGTGAGGCCAGGTTGTGCTGGCTAAGGATGAAAGTTAGAACAGCTTTTTTTTGGAGTGAAATCCCATGATTCCCTAGGAGGGATAAACTTATATCAATCTGGCAAGTTGGCAGAGCCACCTACCAACAGCTAAATTAAGGATGAGGCAAAAAGTCTGGAGGCTTTGCCTGCCCTGTTGTCAGTGGTGGTCATCCTCTCCTGGGGGATGGCCAAAGCAGCTTCAGGAGGACATCCACAGGACTTTCTGTGGCCCAGCAGAGCTTCACAGGGGCTTTGCTATCAGAGTTAGTAGGAAGGACACAAAGCCAGGCCATTTCTTATGTCCAAAGGGTCACATGATGATCTTGGTTGTATGAACACTGATGCTGTGAAGATTATAGACCCAGCTTTACTAAGACACTTGGGGATAGTGAATCTCAGAGGCACAGGTCAGTTCTGAGTGCAGATCTTCAGCTCACTTATAATGAGTCAATATGCACTGTGGCAACTGTCCAGACCTCCCCTGGAGCCCTCTCATGCTGGGTGAAATCAGGGGTAGTCCAAAGACATGACTTCACAGACCAGTCCTGTGGCTATTACAGTCACAAGGTCAGATCTGCAGTGGTGATAAATGGGGCTCAAAATTTGCCAACTCAGCAGCAAGGCAGCCTAACAGTGATCAGTTTGGGAGGATGGGTAAAATCTGTTAAGGTCATAAGCAAGTGCATGGATTTTGTGGTGCTCTTTTTCTCCCCCTGCCCCAATTCTTCTTTTGAGAACAGCAGGGGATAGAGACTGACGGTGATCCAGGCTTCTGAAATGCTCAGAGGGAGGGAAGGTCAAGTTCAATTATCTCTTATTTGATATGCAGGGAGCCAGTAGCCAGGATATGGGGCCAGTGCAATGTGCTGGCATGTGTCTTGCACCCCAGGCTTGCTGCTAATGCTGCCCTACCTGCCAGAGATGTTTAATACTGCTCCTGCCCATTTTTGGAGGCTGAGGCTTTCTATTCATTATCAGATTTCTTACTAAAAGGACAGCATTAGGTTTTGCTTTTGAATCTGTTTTCTGGGTACTCAGGGATGTCACTAAACATTAAATTCACAGGAATTTTGATACTTGTATCTTAAAATCTGCCTTGTATCGGAAACCTGAGAAATACCATCTCAGAAATAATTGAGTTAAATAAGACAAAAAATACACAGAATAAAAGGTGTTTCTTTTCGAAGGTCAGTATATTCAACATACTAGAACCCTGCACAAAGGTTAAGTTTTATAGCAGATATTTGAACAGAAATAAAAATGCTTTAAAAAGCTGTGTTGAGTGAAAAGGAAGACGCTCAGTAAAATGAAAAGTAAGTTTTGCAAGGGCAGGCAGCAATAAGGTAGCTTATCTTTCAGAATTAACTTTTTGCCCTCTGATATGTACAGGTCAGTGTCTTGGGAATAGAGGCAAAGCATGGACTAGTGAAAATCCATGAAAATAATAAAACAGTTGCTGAGTTACACTGATGTTCCACATTTTGAAAATATCTTCAGAAAGTTATTGCTTAAGCAAAAGCAACAAGATGGGTTGAAAATCTCAACGACCCCGTAATGTCTCAAAACTAAATCACAGAAATTAATGTATTATCTCTGGAAGCTGTTGAGATTGAACTTGCAGGGCATGAAGTCGCCACAAAACCCTTTGAGATTACCATCTTTTAGGTTAGTCCCATTTTTGGTAGTAATTCCTACTGTGTTTACAAGTTGGTTAATCACTACTAGACAGCTTGAATGCAAAGGAGAACTAGGAGCTGGGGGAACTTGTAAGACAAATTTCTGGCTCATAGGTTTTAAAATAAGCAAGCAGGAAATGTTGAGAATTAGATTAGCCTGCCCAGACTCACTACCTTACTGGCTTGCTGGAATGGGGAGAGGAACAAACACTGATAAAGATAAGAAATACTTGTAACTTAGCATTAAGTTGTCTGGTAGCATCTCTACCAACTTTAATGTTATACTGCTGTTTTAAAGCATATAAAGAAAGACTTTTTAGAGGAATGTGATCCTTAAGCCTCAGAAATTACAGCCGCATAAAAAAGAGAGGTAAAATAACAAAGCAATACTCCTGTTACAAAGTGCTAGGAGGAAAATTACAGGCAATTTCAGTCCCATTGCTATTTTCCTTTACTGCTCTGAAGGAGTGCAGTAGGTTACCTGCATTAAAATGGCAGGCTCAAAAAATGGTTCTCTTCTACAGGCTGCAATAGCCTCAAAGGACTCAATGCTTTTGGACATGTCCACACAACAAAATAAAGCACATGAAATAGAGTGATAATCCTCAACAAGCTTTTGCCTTGCTACTACAGATAACAATAGCATCAAAAACATAGCAAGTAGAAAGGGCTTTTCATGTGTCTGTAACATCGACAGAGACTGCCCAGGAGAGTTTATATTTGGTTTGCTGATGGACAGACATGGACTGCAGACAGTCCATGTCTGTCCATCATGCTGTGTAGGCATGCTTTCTGTCTTATAGGCAGTAGATGCAAATGATAACTGTGCCTAATTAACAGAGCTGTCCCTCACCCACTGAAATCTAACAGACTATGGACAAAACTGAAGCACTTGTAACATCAAACACTATCGCAGACTGTTAGTGGGGGGGTTGCTTTGCACATCACATCGATGTCAACTATCATACTAAGAGAACAGGTCTCTTAGAAAAGATCTGCAGGGATGGAGGTTTTCACAACATGAAGACCCAAGGCTCCTGACTGGTACTTTTTGTTAGGTGTTTGCCAGCCTGTGTCTCTATGGGTGATTCAAACCACTTGAGGAATGACTGGAGACAAGATCAAAAATAATCAGTAAATCTCTTTGTCTTTCGACTGTCTCAAATACAGCCCAGCAAGTAGCCTGGTTAACATGTCCTGTCTATTGCTTAACTTATTTATAAACAATCATCATTAAGACTTATTTGCACTGGGGCAGGTGCTGCTCAAATAGGGCAAAGCAATAGGGAACCCTACTCTAAGGAGGGAAATGAAGTTGATGCCATTAATTTGGGTTCACAGGCACCTAGGCAGGCTCTGAACAAGAAAGCAAGGCACAAAATGACCCATCAGTAGCACCAGAAGAAGCAGATTTCCATGTTCATGCTTTGTCAGTCCAGTGGCTATCACTTACCTGACAATTATACAAGATACAACCCAAGTTTATCATTATCAAAATAAGTAATTACAACACTGAATCATTACACTCCTTGCTCCTTCCCACACCAGTAACAGAGTCATCTGCATGTTAATTCTGTTCAGGGTCTGTTTATATACATGGGTAGTTAGAGCTAGTTGGAAAAAAAAGGGTTTTATTTCACTGGAACACAAACCATTTCCATCAAAAACCTAACGTACACATGTTTCTTCTATTTCTGAGATAGAGCTTGTTGCAAGAAAAAAAATTAAATTGTTATGGTTAAACTGATTTCTTTTCACTTTATCTAGCTGAAAATAATCGTTCAGAAAACAATCTGATCTGCTAGTCAGGCTATGTATGCATTTACTGATGTAAGAAAAATTTCCCATCAAGCTGAGGAGCACAAGAGCAAGGATCTCCCCTTGTCCCACGTTTAGCAGCTGTTTGCCATTGCATGTTCAGCCTGCAGTCATCTCTAGGCAGAAGCAAACATACCAAGCTGGCCCAGACACCAGAGAGGTGCCAACTCAGAGCCCCCTTATCTGAGAGCTAAGATGCATCTCTGTGACTGTGACAGGCACATCTTTAAGTTGGGTCTGGGTAAGTCAATACTTTTCAGTGTCTTTATTAATGGCTTTCTACTGATAACCTCACTGGTGTACATTTTTCTAGAGCAGATAATGGAAAAGCACACAACCTTTCCAATGGAGAAATAACCTTGTCCTTTCCTGTTAAATATCTGTAAAAGGGACTCAACAAGGTCACACAGTGCAACCCCACAGCCCCCACCCCAGGCAGGAACAACTAAATTTAAACCATCTATCACAGGAACTGCTTACTATACTTTTCTTGTCTGGTCACACATTCTTCTTAACCAACCTTAACCTTTCTCTTTCAGTTAAAAGAGGATGGATGATATTGTTCTTGCTCAGTAGACTTCCTGCTGTTTCTCTCTTTCAGTGTGCTGTTTTTGCTGGATGTTTTTCTAAGTCAAATGCCCTTCCTAGGAATCCGGGCACCTTGTTGGATCTTAAACTGATGTTGGAGTTCTCTGTTGACTAATGTGTGTAGGCTAAGATTAATGCCATTTTTGTAAGAAAAGCAAATGTTTGCAGAAAAAGAATGGGAATGAATATATGTTATTGTGGACATTGAGATGTACCTTGTGGAGACTGTATGTTTTCTGTTTCTTATCTGATAATTTCCTTGATTTCCTGGGACAGATCCTCAGCTAAAATAAACAGTTTCCAGTGGGACTGACCCATGTGCATTTATACTAAGCAATAAAATGTCTCTCAGTCTCAACACACAGTGTGCTTGGGCAGGCTGAAATGAGAATTCGCAATATTTCTCTGTGGCTCCAGCTACACTGTACTTTAAGGTGTCTACCAAGAAAAATATAAACCTGTGGGAAAGCACAGATTTGTTTGCAATACAAATTACTGAGAAAAGAACAAAAACTTTTTTTTTTTTTTTGGAAGAGATTTTACTTGTAAGGTGCTGTGCTTCAAAGGTATGTTTTGGCCACAATGCTATGCTCTGATGGAGCACAGGAAAGCACAGACCACAAGAAATCAGCTTTGATAAGTGAGTGTAGCATTAAAACAGCTATCACATAATTATGTCCCTGCCATTCTATGCTGAAAAGGTTGCAGAGTTGTGGAAAGCCCTGGAACAGAAGGGGAATGAATACAAAATCGCCATTTTCTCATATTTCAAGTGATGCAGAAGGAGGTAACAGTCTATCCATTTCCCCTGTGCATTTTTTTAGTTTTCATGGGCAGGAAAAAGAAGGAAGTCTCCTGCCTGTTTTCTCCTCATATGTATTAAACTAATTATTCTGCTTTAACAAGGGGAACTCTGTTCTCATAATTTCCAAGTTTCATTCCAACCCCTGCAGCTAATCATGGCCACGGTGGCTGATAATGAGTAGTAAATTGTTATAGTCCTTAGAGCCTGATAGGTACATTCCAGTCTGCATCATGTAGCCCTGCTGCTCTATACATTATTGTTCACAGATGGTAGCTGTCAAACTCTGTCAACTTCATATACACATTCAGAGAGTTACATCCGCATTCCTGAAATTTATGACTGCACAGCCCTCACCTTCTAAGGCCCTTAATTCAATAACATGTCACGTCCCTTCAGTCTCACCCTGCTTTAAAATACTTTCACCCACTTACAGGCCTTCAATTTAGGAAAAAAAAACCCCAAAACACGAACCCTACTGAGTTATTACAATGTAAATATTTTAATAGAATGGGGTGGTAGTTGGGAGGGCGGCAGTGAGAAGCCTATCTGAGTTTAAACAGCTCCATTATTACATGAAGATTGATGATCAGGAGCTAATGGAGCATTTTCTTTAAAAGTTTATTTAACTACAGGGAAAGTGGATATAGACATGTGTAGCTATTGACTGCCACATCACTGAGTCTTTGGATAACAGTACATAATATAAAGAGATATTTGCCAGAGTTTTGTTATCTGAAGGGTATTATTTAGACTAACTTTGACTAAGTTTAAACCCCACAAGCAAAACAAAACCAGGTATGAATAATTTCCATTTCATTTTAAAAGCACTTCTTTTTACATTATTGAATATTTCATTTTGAAGATGGATGTCTGAGGATTCTGTCACTAACAATAATAATGAAAAAGGAGAAATGCCTTCCTTGCCCAGACTAAGATAATGAAGTGAAAATTAATAAACAGGGCAAGTAAAACAAATAAATTAGACTATATTTATTATTTTTTTCTGACAAGAAATGCAAAGAAATAACTAGTAACTCAGAGACAACACTTGTTGATTGTACCCCACCTTCTTCATCAAGCTCCTCTAGCCAAGCTTCTGTTGGCTTAAGGAAGGAAATACATGAAAACACCTTTCCAGAGCTTTTGCACTTTTGGCCTTGTCTCAAATTCATCTGAGACCATCTTCCTGAAAGGACTCAAGGAAAGGAAGTTGCAGTAGTGGTGTGTAAACTGACAGCATCTCAGGGCGAGAAACAAATCAGCCAGAGCTCTGAGCTGGATCTGTCTTTGAACTTCCCATCTCTAAGCTACTCAAAAAGGTAGCAAGTCATTGAAACTGAGGGAAGCTGGATTTTATTAGGATGTGCACATGACAAATTAAAACGATTGGTACATAGCTCATTCTGTCACACTGTGTCCTGAAGTAAAGGCTTGGGTTTTTTTAATTTCACCTTTTCCACAAATGAAGGACACAAGCATTGCCCTGCTGTCACCTGTGTGAGTGCGTCACACATGGCAGAGTGCACCACACGCTGTGAACAGCACACAGGTTCACCACTAACTCAACAGCCACACTGGCTGTGTAAGAATTTAAGGTAATCTCATGCTGTGAACAAACTGAACTGAGTTTTCCTCCTACATGTCTTTCAGGCTAAAGTGAGGTTTTTTTCCATGAATAATGCAGTAGGATGTATCTGGTCTTGTAGAAGCACTTTAAATACACCCCCACACCCTCCATAAGAGGACTATGAGTAATCTGGTAGAGGTTATTCTGAAATTCAGTTGCAATGCTTGTATCTCCCTTCCCTCATTAACCTTTTTAAAAGAACGCTAAGACTCTCACCAGCATCCCTGGTGGGAACTGGTCCCACCATAAATGGCATGTAGCACACACGCTATGTCACATTTATGGCCATCTCCTCCGGTGCTGTGTCACTATGAGTCCATTGTTGCAGCAGTGGCGTATATGCAGCACGAAAGGTCTGTAAGGCTGTAATTTATCCAGAGCTGCATGTCCTGAGACTGCAGCCATGGTGACCTTGAGACCATGTCACAGTGGGACTCCTTTGTAGGTTCCCCCTCTCATAAGTGCATCCTGCCAAGGTGGCGACAGAGGATGGCTCTTGCAAAATAGCATTTTGAAAACAAAATGCTCTGATGTCTTCCTTCACCTTGGGTAAAAGGATGACAATTAAATAATTGCAAAATACAATATAATAATTGCAAAATATCAGGTGATAATTCAAGTACTAACAACAAAGCTAAAAATGGAGGGGTATTTAATTCAGGCTGTGATTTAAAATCTCAAAGTATGATAGATCAGGGTGTCTAGGAATATAAGTAAAACAAAATATGCCCCCCACCTGCCAAAAAAAAAGGCAAAAATGCATCCATACAATTAGTAAAACATTAACAAGGTGAGGCATGTTTTGGTAATCTTTGATTTCTGAGATTCCAGTCTGATTGCCTTGCTGCCATAACTGGGTAACTTTATCACAGAGAAGATAAATGGACTCAAGACTGCAAAACTACTCAGATATCTCAGTAAAAGTGGCTCCAAAAGGGGCTGCATTATCACAGGTCTGGACTTGAGTCAGGGAAACATCAATAGTCAGGAAAGCTCTTCAAGCTGCTGAGAGATGTGGTCTATTCACAGCAACACTGTCCCAGTGGCCTGTTGTTTGGAGAGCTGAAGCAGAAGGATATTCGAAAGCTTTTCAGTAAGAGCTTATCTGGTTTTCAGATATTAGAAAGGGGGGAAAAAAACAATTTATAGGCTGTGATTTTATAAAGGCTGTTATGCATAAGTTTTTGCCATGGCAATACAATGTCTCAGTCTGTTCTGCATATTTTCTAGCACTACAGGGCAGAGAAGAAATGAGCATTACATGACACACAACGTGCTAACAGAGCCACACCATCCAAAAGCTGTAGAATCAGTCACCCAGGCCCATTCTTGCCCTTAGTCTCTTCTGATTTCTTGATAACAGTTCAGCTAGAAGTACGTGGGATTTCTGAGAAAAATAACCTCAAGGATTAATCTGGTCTTCCTTGTAATACCTATCTTGATCAGCCAATTGTCTAAATGAAGGGAGCCATGGATACCAACTACCCTTTTAGGTGCTGGTCTATCACTTGTAACACTTGATGAGTTTCCAGGCTGTAACAGGGAGTGTGAAGAGCAGTAGGCCATAAGACAGTGATTCAGACCCTCTGAATGCTGTTGGCCAAACTATTGGTCTGTATGATTCTACAATGACCTCTATTTGGGTGGGAAAATATTTCTCTTCTCCTATTAGCATGTTTTATTGCAACAGCTTACCAAAATGCAGACTGCCTGAGCATGACAACTGTGTGCAGCATTCAGCAAAATGTGGCTTGGATCCTAACTCATCATTTAAGGGTTAACGTAGGACAAATCATTTCAATTCATACGCAAAAGAAACTGCTAGAAAAATACATGACTTTTGGAATGATGGTTATAATTGTTATTTACATTTAATAAAGGAGGAAACTATTAATTTGGTCCTATCTATGAGAAGAAATGCAGGTTATAGAGAAAAAAAATCTAGTAATTCTAAGATTGCTTGGGTTTAGATTTGCAAACTTTTCCATTGTTGCAGGATCTGAACCAAATCCAAGTTTGAAAGCCACTGAAATTTGCTCTTTTCAAAATACAAATCTAATCCTCTCTAACTCTATGCACTGCTTGATACAAACAAAAAGTCAGCTTTTTTTTCCTGTTTATATATCAGTTACAGCTTAACTGAGGATACAGTGGAACCACTGTACTGGTGACTTGCTGCTGATCTACAGCACATTCCTTCAGGTGCCAATTGGAGCAGCCTTATCAGGGAGATTTGTGCAGGTGCAGCAGGGAGCGTGCTGCTCTGGCAGCAGGCTAGAGAGCATTTTTCTACCAAAACATCAGGGCCTAATTACACAGTATTGTTCATTGGGGAACACATACAGCACAGAGGATTTCTTATGCAAAGTCCACAAATAATAGCAAAAATCACTTTCTAAAGCTAACAAAAGTGGTTTTGCAATACATGCTTTTGCTTCACCTTGACAATAGATTTAAACAGAAACATTTCTTTGTCAAATATTTAAACAGAAGCATTTATTTGTTGAGTGAACCTATGTGAAAAATACACAAATGAATCAGTAAATAAAAAAATCATTTACAACCAGCTTGTAAATAGTGCACTAGGTGCACGGGGTTTTTAAAATTTATGTGGTTCTGTATTACTCTGCTTATTTTCTAAGTGTTTTTTACCTTGAGCAGCTGAATTGCAGCTGGATTGTGGATTTCCCAGGCTCCCTGGCAGAGAGGAGAGGTGACAGTGGGTAGCAGGAAGAAGACATGTCAGAGGCGCAAAACTAACATTTTGGAGGGAAAATAATTTAACCCAACCTGCTGTTCTCTGCTGCCAGTTTGCTGAAGAAGATGTAAATGGAGGTGAAGTATCATGTTAAAAGGCCAGGACTCGGGGGTCAACCTGGAGGCAGCTCTGGGCAGGGAATTGTGGGGGCACAGGAAGGTGCTTGCCAGCTAAGGAGAAGCCATACAGAGAATGTGTTTCATGTGAGGAGGTGCAAGAAACTTGTTTCCTTTATGTGAACAACAATGCTTTAGATCTGAATTAGAGTAATTACATCAGCAGCAGTTGCCAAAACCACTCCCTCTTCCAGGTAAGTGTCCTGGTTTCAGCTGAGATGTAATTCATTTTCTTCTCAGTAGCTGCTACAGGGCTGTGTTTTGAATTCTGTACAAGAACAATCTTGATGACACACTGATATTTTGTTGCTCAGTAGTGCACACTCCAGTTCTAGGACTTTCCAGTTTCCCATACTTTGCCTGTGAGCAGGTGGACAAGAGGCTGTGATGGAGTACGTTCAGGACAGCTGACCCAAACTGGGTATTCTAGGGATATTCTACAGCATAAAATGTTATGCTCAGTATGTAAACTGATAAGGGAGAAAAAATATGCCTTGTTTAATCATGAGTCCTGCTGTAGGAAAGCATCACAGGTGGAAGAAAACTGTATGAAATCCATTATGGCAAGATGTGGAAACTGCTGAAGGACAAGGTAAGTCAGTTTGCAGAGGTGAAACTCATCCAGCTGGGTTCAGACATTGCTGAACAAGAAAAATGGCCAATACTTCACCTCTGTAGTGGTTCATGGATGGTGGCAGATGCCCTGTGGGGGTGGTTGCAGCAATGGAAGCAGAATAACTGGCAGTGCAGAGGTAAAGCCATCTCTGGGCCACTGGATTGTAGCCCAGATGGACAACTTGATTGTGAAGGTACATCATGTAGGTAGATGCTCCTGTACCAAGGGTCAGATCACTGCAGAACAGGAGAATAACCAACAGGTGGATCAGGTTCTAAGACTGAATTGGCTCAGGTGGGTTTTCACTGGCATCATAAGAGTGAATGGTTTCCAGTTCATCGGGTCCATGACACCCTGGGCCATCAAGAGACGCAACATTTAAATGGGTTCGTAACCAATGGGTGCACTTAACCAAGGACAGTGCCACACAGGTTAACTATGAATGTGAAACATGCACTGCGATTAAGAAAGCCAAGTGATTAGTCTGTCTGGTAAGGGGGATGATGGCTGAAAGATAAATATGGGGAGGCCTGGCAGATTGACTGAATCACACTCCCGCAAAGGCACCAAGGCAAGCACCATGTGCTTACAATGGTGGTAGAAGCCACTGAATGGCTGGAAGTATATCCCATGTCCCATGCTACTGCTTGGAATACTCTCCTGTGCCTTGAAAGGCAAGCCTTAAGGAGACAGGATACCAGAGATGGAATTGTCAGACACTGGCACTCATTTCTGAAATATTCCAGACACTTGGGCCAAAGAGTGCAACACTGAGTGGGTATATCACATTCCCTACCATGAACCAGCCTTTAGGAAGACTGAAGGATACAATGGACTGTTAAACACTACACTGAGAGCTGTGGGTGGTGGGACCTTCAAACACTGGGATACACATTTAGCAAAGGCCACCTCCTTAGTCAGCACTAGGGCATCTGTCAATCAGGCTGGCTGTGCTCAAACGAGACTCTTATGTACTGTAGCAGGGGATAGAATTCCTGCAGTGCACATTAAAAATATGCTGAGGAAAACAGTCTGGGTCATTTCTGCCTTAGACAAAGGCAAACCGGTCCTTGGGATTGCTTCTGTTCAAGGACCTGTGTATACTGGGTGGGTAATGCAGGAGGATGGAGCACTCCAGTATGTGCCTCGAGGGGGATTTGATTCTGGGCAATAATGATCAGTGAATTAAAATGTATGATGTCATTTGCTGTATAATGTGGCATATTATAATTTCCATGGTGGATTTATGCCCATCACCACATTAGGTGCCTGTATCCATCACGCCAGATTTGAGGGTAAGAACCTGACTTCCTTTTGATCATCATGTTAATGAAGAATGAACTTTAATAAAACTGGGTAAGTGCAGCAGTGACAGAATCAGAACTGGATTCAACGTGCAACAGTCCAAAATGACACACCACAGACTCCTACGACGGAAGGAGCTCCACGTCACAAACTGAATGAACTCAACAGATTTTATAGACCTTGTCAACAGACTAAGGGAGTGATTGTTGTGTATGCATCTATCGCAAGACAGGATAGTTAATGGTGCACTGGAAAGTGTGGGACCCAGCATGATGTAAATGATGTGGAATAAGGGGTGGATACTGTCCTGGTTTCAGCTGGGATGGAGTTCATTTTCTTCTTAGCAACAGATACAGGGCTGTGTTTTGGATTCAGTATGAGTGTCATGTTAATAACACACTGATATTTTGGTTGTTACTGACTCTAAGTCAAGAACTTCCCAGTTTCCCATTTCTGCTAATGAGCAGGTGCACAAGAAGCCAGAGCCAAGATGTCCAGGACATCTGACCTGAAGTAGCCAAAGGGATATAGCACTGAATGCCATGCTCAGTATGCAAATGTCAGGAGCTGGCTGGGGAGAAGCTGCCTGGGAGCTGCTGGTCACTGCTCAGGGACAGGCTAGGTATCAGTCATCAAGGGGTGAGAAATTGTACCATGCATCAGTTGTTTCTTCTGGGGTTTATTTGTCTCTCCCCCTCTCTCTGCTTTTTTGTATTACTACAATATTTTTTTTCAATTATTAAACTGTTCTTAACCCAGAAACTTTACTGGAGATGGGGGGAGGTGAATTAGGGGCTGTGTGGTATTTAGCTGCCAGCTGGGGTTAAGCCATGACAGTAAAACAAAGAAACCTTGATAGCTGATTTATGGAATTTGA
Source organism: Motacilla alba alba (assembly GCF_015832195.1). Taxonomy (NCBI): domain Eukaryota; kingdom Metazoa; phylum Chordata; class Aves; order Passeriformes; family Motacillidae; genus Motacilla; species Motacilla alba. The sequence goes on along the minus strand of NC_052019.1, from coordinate 26,178,836 downwards.
CTAACAGCAAGTACTTCAGAACATACATTTTTTGGCCACTCTGATCTTGATGACATTGTTGATATGAAGATAATTCTATGAGAAATTAATTGCTCTTAATCAGTTGAGTAAGGTGGTCCAGATGTACTGTGGGATATATTACACTATTACACTGAACCTTTGCTCTGTGAAAGAAGGGATTTAGTTATTCAGCATTTTCCTAAAAAAAAAAAAAAATTAGATGAAAGATGGGACTATTTGACTATTTCCTTCCTTCCTCTTCATCCCAGTCATCCTGTGTCACCCGATGAGAAAGCTCACACTGTACTAGTTCTAGGAACAAAAGGAACAGTTCTTTTCCCTAGTGCTGACAACCTGATACCATTCACAAGCATTGCCAATTTAAATTAGGAACACAGAAAAGATACAAGAATTTAGGCAGTCAAGCTGAATTGGCAGGATTCTTGAAAAGGGCCTCTGGTACCCTGAATTTGTATGCAGCTGTAGGAACTGCTAAACCGGAGTAGTTGATCAGCAGGAACAAAAATGTGGGCCAGACATGTTTCACTCAATTAGGAGTTCATTAAGAATTTTGTCCTCCATCAAGGTGTTCTAACAGCAAATGCACACAGGTGTTATTTTTTAAATAGAATCATAATTTGAATATTGCTAAGCTAACAGGATAGTTACCAGAAAGGTCACAAGCATCCTTAAAAATAGCACAAGTTGACCTATTTTCTAGTAACAAATGGCCTTGGAGGTATGATTTTATGACACTTTACATGCAGTTATTTTTGTCTCTTGGTGTTTCAATATCAGCTGAAAATTGTCTTAAGTGTTACAGTATGGTGGTGGTGAGTTCCCTGTCCTTGCACTGGAACCAGAGAGGAAGGTCAGCAGAGTTCTTTGTGTTTACTTACTGAATGTTGTGTATGTAGAAAAGAGTAAGTTACAGGGTATGAACACCAATGGTGAAGGATTGTACCTGAATGATTTTTGAAAGCTCTTCAAAAATTATTCTGAGAACAAAATGTACCTGTATGCTTGTTCCCAGTATACTGAGGGATTAGATGAGTACAAAACTCTGCACCAGCTGCCTGTCTCAACAAGAAAAGAATCACCAGGTTCTGGCACAAACCTGCAGTCATTCTACAATGAGATTACTATTACTAGCAACTATTTAGGAAATATCTCAGCTGTCAGGTTTTTTGAGTTACAAAATAAAGGCAAAGAGGAGAAAGTCAGTAGTTTTTTCTCCAATCCAATTTTACCAACTCCACATTACCTCAGTTTATTATTAACTGAGTTTTTTTAACAGTGGATCTGGACACTACACAGGCTCATGCAAACCTTAATGCAACCCTCTGGATCATTTTCTTCCCTTGTTCCCTTGCTTTGTGTAAGTTTGAGATTTTCAAAACTGAATAAAAATTAAACCTAGATGACAAAAAACTATTTTATAATAATTTAGAGTAATTGGAGGGGCAGGGGTGTCCATTTTTTTGATGATACAATGCAGTGGTTTTGCATTTCATTAGTATGGTCCAGCATTTTGTCACTCGTTTTGTTTCAGGTTTTTATTCTTTCAGGCCAATCCATGATTTAAACATTGAAATTGACCAAGGCAAAGTCCCTACCTTCTACAAAATATCCTAGATTTGATACACTAACATTTCCCTCTCAAGACAAAAAGCCATTCTGTTACAGTTCATTTGGTTTCAAAAGCCTGTATGTAACACTTCATTAGAATTTGACCGTTTCTGGGGTTTTGGAAAGCTTCTTTCAAGGTGCTGTGAGTCAGGGTAGACCTGCTGTAAACCATCACTTGGGAAAAAGCATCTCTGCTGCCGTGTGCAGCAAACCTAGCAATTACAATGCCCTGAAAACCATGGGGCACAAGCACATCTTTGAACCAAACCACACTTTTGTCCTCAGGTAGCCAAGGTGTCTGGCTGTGGCACAGAGGGTACAGTGAGGTAATGGACAATGCCAGAAGGAATTCATTTTCTCAATGCAGTAAAATCAGTTATTTGTAGAAGTATATTCTATAAATATATATAAAGTATATAAATTATAAGGAGACATATTTCCTATTGTTTTACACATAATTCCAGCGTTGAAAGCATTGAAAGCGTTGGAAGTATGAAAGAGTTGCAGAAGATCAAAATTATCTTTGTGATAAAATAATTAATGCTATACATCCTGCACTGCTGCTGAATGCCCACCACCATAGAGAACCAGATTATGATATATCCAGATTCCATGGCACAAACTGCCCCATAAAATTAGGTCTGAGCAGATTAATTTCCATACTGCAAGAAGGCTGCAGTTTTATGCCGTTCCCTACAGCTTTGTTTACCATGTTCCTCTGTGCTACCACAACAGGGGCTGATTCTATATAAATTACAGTGGAGGTTTTTTTTTACACTGCATTGATCATGTCCCTTTGTAGTCTTGCAGCTCCATGGAGAGAACAGGAAATGAGCTCCTGAGTGAGGAAACTGTACCCTTCTGTGGTTCTGCAAATGTCTGAGAGGATACAGTCACAGGTATACCGTTATAGTGAGGCCCCATCCGTTTCCATTACTTTCCCTCCCTAACTCCCCTCTGAAGAAATAAAATCCCATAGAAGCAGGGCCTGCTGAGAGCTACATTCTTGCTGAGTCCTCTGCCTTTGTTCAGACCCATCTTGAATAGCCACCCATTGTGAGTGCAGGTCCCTTCCATAAGCCTGTTTACACAAACAGACCTGCTGCACAGAGCGTGGAATCCAAAGCAGAAGGCAAATGGGGTAACCCACCCCACCAGCACTGGGTTCAGCAGAGCAACAGCTGAGCAAGGAGCCAGGAGTGTCTGATCTCAAATGCTTCTGTTTCTAGTTAGATCAGCACAGAAACCACACAGCCAATACAATATTTTTTTTTAATCTTAAAGATGGTTTTGCTGAATTTGCACACTTCTTTTCTAACAAGCAGGGGTGGCATTACACTTGAGTTTTTTCAGCTGAATTACAGCAATTACCTAAATGAATAACTAATTTTCTGGACAAGCTACCTGCAAACAGGGGTTTTTTTTGGGCGGGGGGGGGGGAGAAGGGGCTGGAGGGAGGTAGGGGAAATTATATCAGATTGAATTTTTAAAGCAACGTTAGTGTGGTTTTATGTAATATATTTAATCGTATAGCTTGCATTTAAGACATCATTCTAGTAGATTATGATTGTGAACAAAGAGTATTTCAGACTCCTAAACAACAAATCTACAGACACTGATAACCCAAGACTTGTATTGAATATCCCACCTCTTGCTAATGTTATAGACCAGAAATGTGAGAGGTGTGTAAAATATTTCTGGTATTGTTATATAAGCTATAGAACAAGAAGAAAAACTAATTTAGCTTCAATGAACACTAGACCTACTCAGTTTCACAAAATGTCTGCATTTTGTTCTGTGTTTTGTTCTGGTTTTGCCAAATTTATATCAGCTCTAGATGAGCTTTGAACCAACTAATTCTCATTTTAGCTTAGATTATGTAAGTCACATTACATCAACACTTTATGGGTGGAACAGACCATTAGACTCATGTTGTCACAAAAAACATTTAACATCTATTTAGCAGGCACTTTGATTCTTTTTTCCCTTCAGTTAATGTTTTTAAGAGGCTGACAAAACACAATTCCCACACTAAGAGATACTCAGCTAATAGTGTTTATTGAAGTATTCTAAACCAGAGCAACCAAACGGAACTCTCAAGGTTCCTGAACAACACACAAAACACAAACCATGGAATCTTTGCTTTCACTTTTTTTTTTTTTTTTTTTTTTAAGGATTCACACAACCATATCTATGCCTTTCTTCAGTCCAAGCCTAAAAAATTAAATTTGTGTTAGCTTTATGGTTTCAAAGTAAAATTGGAATTAAACACTGCTGTTTAGGATGACTATAACTGCTCTTTCACTCATCTCATGGTGCTTCCTCAAGCTATCATATTCTAAGTAGATTTCTTTAATAATTGCAACTTTATGTTCTATCCAGCTTTTAATTACAATTAATTACATATTGTTTAGGTAGGATTTTCTTTTACCCTGTGATGCCCCCATGATGACACTGAGGTATGCACACTACACTCTGAGACTGTCCTTGTGTTCTAGATTGAGTCTCCAATACCATGCTCGGTATTAATCTATTTTTTCCCAAGAAATCCTGTTCTCTGTGGATGCTTTGATTTACAGGTTGGCACTGTAGTGTGCTACAGACTACGGGTGTGAGCTGTCAATAATAAAATACATAATACCTATATCTACCTCAAGAACTGTATTTTAGGAAATAAAATTCAATCAAGCAGTAAAGTATTACACAGGACTAGCTCAGGTTCTTAACAAATGGCATTGTGAGTAACAAAAATTTCTCAAATCAAGCTTCTGCTCCTAAAATAGTTCATCTTTATAAGGCCATTTATATTTTCTAACATATTTGATGGTACCTAGGGCATGAACTAACACTTCTAGAAAGACAGTGTACACACACATCTGTGTGTTCTATATTTCCTTCAGTGCTGACAGGGTAATAAATTGCTTTTTCCTGTTGGCTTCATGATATAAGTATAGAATTATGTTACAAGAGTTTCTGTGTGGGCAATCCAAATTACCTGGCTGAAGCGAACACACCCTACCACTTGAAGATATTAAGGAATACCAAAGATTTTTATTTTAGTAATCAGCAGTGGGGTTTTCAGTCTATTCAGTGCAGGCCAAATTTTGTTCTATTGATATCAACAGTAAAACTCTTCAGAAAGACTGGAAAGAATCCAGTTCTGAATACTTCTGAAAAACCCTACCCTAAAAATCTTTATTTTAAATTACTTCAAAACATGCAATTTATGGAATCTACCACAATAAATTCTGCCAGGGTAGATCTGAAAGGCAGCTGGGGATATAGGAAAACAGATGATCCATATGACATTCTTACTTGGAGATTTGCAATCTGACAACTGAAAATAATTTACTTGGAAGGAAGAACAATTTCTCTCCACACTCTTTTCAATACATGAAATATTCCATTCTCATTTATTTTCCCACAAGAAAATGGCAGCAGCATTTGTACTACTGAATTTTGTGTGAGACCCTCTCAAGCAGTCCAACTTGCTCTCGAATCTCAAGACAATAAACACATATATAAACTATCAAACAATCCAACTGAATAAAAACAAAGACACTTAAATCACTGTCTATAAACTCTACAATATATAACTACTTTAATGAATCTGATTACAAATTGCAAGGCATTTTTTCTTTCTGTGCTCACACAAACATACAGGACATTAGATAACCTTCTTAAGGTAAACTCACTAATAATACAGTTACTCTGAACAAAAACATAAACTAGTGTAATGGAAATAATTTACAATTAAAGTGCAGGAGGCATAATGGAAGGATGGATCCACTGCATGGAAGAATAAAGATTATAATTCTTAAAGTGAACCACAAAGTTAATACATGAGAAACTGTGTGAGTCAAGCTAGAAACTTATGACACCCTGCTGAACAAGATCAAAGATGAGTTCAGGTTAACAGTGTAAAAATTAGTAAGAAATTATATAAATAGCCCAACTTTATATAACCCCAACCTGGGCACCTGGCAGCACAGCACTGAGCAGGAATGGTGAGGTGAGCTGCTGAGAGAAGAAAAAGGCAAGACTGAGGACGAACCTCAAATCTTCTTAGACATTAGTTATGAAAACTTCAGACAGATAACAAAGGCTTGTAGAGAGGAGGGGTGGCCTGACTCTGTTGAGGTAAACAAACAGGATTTAATTGAATTTTAGTGAAACTGACTGAAGTTCTGCTCTATGTTTGTGTTAGTTCTCTTACAGGTCCTAGTGACCTCTAACTAAGTGTGCATACCTTATTTTTTGGACGATTTCAAGCTAGATTCTGGCAGCTTTTTCAAATTATAATTGATAAATCTAAAGCCAGAGAGAGCTGAGAGAGCAGCTTTTCCATCATGCTACAGTTTACATGGAATGACATCTTCATTTAATAAGAAAATACAACCATTTTCTTAAAAGCCCCACACCATTAAACAATGATCCCCTATCTATATTTTCTTCCTCATAAATCAGGTCCTGTCCAAGGGTCACATGGGAGCTGTTGTTATCTTCATAACAACTGCTGGTTCTGCTTACAGTTCCTGAAGTGCCAGCAGCACAATAATTGAGTGTTGTGAAGCAGTTTGAGATATATGGTACATTCAGGAGGGTGTATAATATATTCACTATTTTTCTTCATCATTTAATTTCATATCTAAACTCTATATCCAAATATGGAGAGAGAGCTCTCATCTGATAACTGAATCTGCATTTAGCTGTCATAATTCTAGTCAAAAAGGAAGACCATCAGCCCCTCTCCAACAGCATAAATACACACACTCAAATTCTCAAGACTTTCTGATGAATTCTTGTCATGCTTTATATTCCTTAGCAATTTCCAAAGAAAATGAGCAAGAAGTTCAAGAAAAGAATTTATAAAATTGTGGACTACACAGTATTTAGTGCATAAGCTAACTTAATTACAGAAGTATGCAGAAAAAAAGTCATGGTATGTCAGGGCACACCAGCAACTCTAAAAAGCTTGTGCCACACTTGACCAGAAATCAGTACCTTCAGTCTGGGTATGTGGAAGAGAACACATTATTTCTGGAAACAACCTGCATCCTTCTCTATGCTGTACTTGGCTTTTATTTCTTCTCATCAGTTTACCAGTAAAGCATGATGTGTGTATGTTATGTTTACACTTCAGAGGAACAAAATCCTGAAGCGATGAGCCTAATGTGATCCGTTACTAAAATCCTGAGAACATTACAGTTGGCAATCTTTTTGAGCAGCTTGCTAAGATTTTTTTTCTGCAGAGCTATCGGGGTTTTTTTCATTTTCCAAACTGGGAGTCTTCGCTTCGAAGCAGAAAGCCTGAAAAGCACACTGAATCATAGGCCACATACCATTTCTGCTTTAGTGTACAATATACCACTGAGAAAGAAATAAAATGACCTCACTTGCTACCGTGTTAAATAAATTAGAGCTATGTATGACCTATTGTCTCCAAATGCAGGCAGTGCTTAAAGCAGGAACTCCCAACCTTTTTTCCTTCCCTGGTTTTATGCACACTGTTGTTTCAAGGCCTCTGTCTATTTCCAGTTACTCCTGCTCGTACATTTAATAAAGTATATTTGTTGAAATACATTTATTGGAACATGTGGTCAATTAAATAACTTTGTGTCTTACAATAAACACATACAGTGCAATCTGAAGATGGCAAGTCCTTGTTGATAGCTTCTATACTTTTTAAAACTGAAAAAGTATGAGTGTTTTCAGTTTTAGAGTGTTCATTATTTATGCATTGAGTCAAAGTTGTAGAATTTTATTATCAAAATATAGGAGAAAACCTCTGAGCTTTAATTCAAAGTCCACTGAACAGAAAAAGTCCTCTCTGCAGCAACAAACGTCAGGCCACCTTTACTAAGGTAAGCAGAAGTACTGATGTGTGGGAAAATCCAATGAAACTTGCATCTGAAAACCCAAAGTAGAACATTTTAAGAAAATGCGGTTTATACAGATCTGAGATGTAACAAGCATAAACAGGATTTTTACATGTCATAAACCCTAGTGTGGTAAGAAATGTCTGCCTGCATTGATCCGAACCAGAATGCAGGGGATGCACACACATTGTTTCTTCAATTCAAGTGCATTCAGCCAGCATTCTCACCCTCTTTGCTGAGGGACCTTGGATACAGCTGTAACATTATGAGAAAGCATGAAGAAAAGTAAGGAAGATGCAGTCAACTAACCATCAACTCAAGAACAGCTAGGACATGAAGTAGCCATTGTTACTTGAGTATTACCTCCAAGCTTCCCACTGAATATCAGTTAGGCTGATTTGTTACTGTAAAGCCACAAAGAGTCATAAAGCTTATTCTAGGGTTAATTAATACCTGCATCCGTACTACAGATTGTCAAAAACAATGCACTACAAACCCCTGAGATCACAAATCTCTGTCACTTGAGCAGAAGTCACACAAGCTCTGATATTGACAAGACCCTCAGAACTAAAATTCTTGCAGAGTACCAGACTTTCAAGGTTGTCTCCCAAGAAAACAAAACAAAAAACCCCCAAAACAACAACTACAAAATCAACCAAAAAAAGCATTTTCATGGCTTCCCAGATCCTTGCACAGACTACAACACAACATTGCTTCCTGTAGCCCTGTGTATAGAAAACTGTCCAAGGCTAAGCACATTATTCCATAATTATATTCTTCAGGGTTTTTTTTTTTTTATTCCTTTGATCATTGTTCTCATCAGTTGTAACTACTTACTAAAAGGAAGTGAAATAGGAAATATCATGCTTTTCAATTGTCTGTGAGAACAGGAATAAACACACAGGTATGTAAATATTCCCCCTTTTGTTTGACAGTCTTCAGTCTTGATAAACAAATTAACCTTCTTGCAGATGTAGTCAAAGAAAACCCGAAGCAACACTCCTACATTTGCTATCAATAGCCAGAATAAAAAGAAGTGTACAGATTAAAAACTATATTATATCTTTCCCTCTTCTTTGTTTTTCCCAAATCTCTCATATAATCCCTGTTGTACAAAGCATACATATAAAAATGTATAAAATGACCAAGTACGGTTTCATGTCATTTAGCCTATAACTAGGCTGTAAGCCCTTGTCTATTCTCAGGCAAACCTGGCTATTTTTCTTCCATTAGTCTTCACTTTTCCAATGAGTAACAAAAGAGAGAATTGTAATGTTATCACTCCACTTAGGGCGTAGCATTCATCAAACCAACCAGGTTTCTTGATGAACCGCACAGCCCCAAGCATGCAGTCCCCATGGTGAATGAGCTCATTTACACCAACGAAGTGACTGGATTTAGACCCTAGATTAATTCTAATCCCTTTGTTTTGCTTCACTACTTCAATGTGATATATCATAAATGTAGTTAGGTGAGTGAAGCCTGAACTGATGTACTTGTATTCCCAAAAGCCTGTAGATGGAATAGGAGCAAGCCCGAGTTAATTGAGGAGAGATTTCTTATAAATACTCGTGAGAAGTCACAGAATAAAGTACTCTCAGGTGATTTATCATTCCAATGAGTGATTCTTCAAAATGAGCTTCCAGCAGAGCAATAGCCCCAACTTAAAGATAACAAACAGCTAAATGCAAAAAGATATAAAGGCTTATAAATACATGAAATTAATTTGATACTTTAGTTGAAAATATAACCTCTGCTGTGATTTTGCATTAAGCCAGGTCCGTTTTTAAAGAATAACGCCTTAAGTTTGCCTAGTTATTTGAAGAACAAGATTGTTGAAACTTTAAGTGTTTATCATGGAGTCTCAAGTAGACTTAATTTCATTCTTGATCTCTCTCTAGATGTACTAAACCCACTAAACTTATTCCATTTGCGCTGTGTGAAATCAGAATAGTAGATCCTGTCTAGAATGGGCTCTTTTTGTAAGCCTGTCTAACCAGACACCTCATAAAAAGAGAACAGCATAGGCTGGACCCTGCATGCAGCATTGTCCCTTAGTGGCATGTGGGTATTTCATCAAAAGCAGCAGCAAATTGACTTCATTAACAGTGTGATTCTATTGGGAAGCTTTTACACCATAGTGCCAATATACTGTGCAAGCCACTCATGTGAAAAATTTATCTTCTGCATCAGACATACTGACACAAAACAAATTTATCTGTCAGTAATAGAAAGACGTAGATCCTAGAACACTTTCACGTTAAACGTCCTGAAACTTTTAAGAAAGGAGGAAAAAAAGAGTGGAAAGTAGACAGTAATGAAACTACTAAAAAAAAAGAATATTCAGAACTAGCCCTGGCTGCAGACCCCAACAGATCTTGATTCTGACAAGATCCTTGTGGACGGAGCAGCATATGGAATTTAATGCCATTTATTGCATGATAAATTAATCCAGAATGGAAAACTCCAAACCTAATTCTAAGATAGCTTCTGACTCCTTCAGAAATTCTGGAAGTGTAAACAGCTCACTGAAAACATCATGCCAAACTATCAAATGTAAACAAGCTTACTGCTTAAGGAAAACAGAAGTAAACATTCAGAAATCAGTCTGTACTGAATAGTATCGATTAACACTGAACCTTGAGAGGCAAATTAGAAATCTTACACAGGGCAGACATAAAACCACAACCCCATAACACAAGACTGAACAGACTAAAAACTAATCCTTAAGCATGGCTCCAGAAGACAAAGGTCTACACAACTGACAAGACCTATAAGAAATAATACATTGTTTCTTGCAAGAGGAAAGGCACACTTGTCAAGTTTAAGATCACAAAGAGAAAGTACTTCTGTATACCTTCAAATTTCGTTTTCTTGCTTATTAAAACAAGCTGACTTAGGTGAGCCTAGAAGGCCACAAGTAGATCCCTTTTAGTGTATGTTTAAGCAAAGGTAAAAAGAAACCCTTCCTGTCTAGATGGGGATTCAATGACCATGTATGTGTAAATATATACATTTGTTCTTAACTCCACACCAACTCATTCTCCTGTCTAGGCAGTGGTGAGCATCTGCAGGCACTTCTATTTTATACCCTTGCTTAAGCATTCTAGGGAAGCACTGGCAGTAATAGGATACACAAAATTACTTGAAAACCTACCATTAAGAAAAATGTTTTCAATATTAAGACATAAGCTACGGAAAAGCATATACAAGCTCTCAATTGCTCAACAATAATGGTCTTGTTTTTTAAGGACCTTCTCACTGATAGTGCTTTACATGGAATATCGCATCATTTTCCTTGGTAATTTAAAATAGGCAAGGAATGGGCAACTTGGCAAATCATTGTTTACATACAGTTTGAGACAATCCTTTAGTAGAGAACATGTAAACACATACAGTGTAATGAAATAACTTAGGAGCTAGCTGATTGATCTCAGTGCTTTTGCATTACAAAATATCTCAAAATACTCAGATACCAAGAATTAAAGATTAAGAAGGCCTTTTCAATGGAATTGTAAATTTAAGAATAAGTTAATCAAATCTGAACACAAAAAGAAAATGTTTGTGTGACAGCACAAAAGTGTTTACATCCTTGAAACAAAGGCTTCATGCAGAAAATACCTTAACAAGAAACATTCAAAACACAAACTTTTGGTAGCATACTCTTATTTAATTAATACTGAATTTATTTCAATTAATCCACAAACAGTCAAATTACAGCAGGAATTGTTAGGAAACTTGTTTAAACAAACTGTGAGATGCCCGTTTCAACATGATCATTGAAGACATATCATTTAAGCCATTGCTTGTCTCAATTCTACTTCCAAGACAATACTTAGAGGTGACAACTGGAATCATCTCATATGAAGTCAAATCATCTACTCAGGAAATCATAAACTGATGTTGAATGTCACTTCCTGGCACACGTTGTCTTCATCCCTGTAAGAGAAGTTCTGTTTAAATTGCAGTCAGCATTATTCAGACACAAAACAGGTAACTGCTCTAAGGCTGAGCTACATGAACCTTCTACATTAACTTTAGGCCAGAGCCATTTCTCAAAAGAAATTACTTTGTACAGGATGGGATTTGCTTTTCCCATACCATTACTAAAGATTCCATTCCAGAGGATCAGCTATTTTAGAACAAGCAGACCCAGTAACTATCATTGGCTTTCCTCTGATTTTTTTGCTATTTGTTTTTTGCTAAATCTATATAAAGTTTTAACAGTCACCACGCAACTTTTTCACCAGTCGAAGCTAGTTTGCTTTGTTTTCCAGCAAGGAATAAATTAAACTCCTTCAGGAATAGAGGACAATGCAGCCACTACTGTCTGATAATCCTTTTCACAACTGCATAGCTGGAGACCAAACAATTTACAAGAAACTCTTCACTCAAGACATTAAGCACATAGGTGCACAAAGACTTGAGAAACCTGCGATATTAAGATTCAGATATCACAACAAGAGGTCTGTTCAAAATCTTCCTACGAACTATTAATAAAGTTAATTAGCACCTTCCTGCAGATCAGCAGTCATACAAATGTGTTTCTCCTAAGCACAATCCAAAGAAGAGTTTCAGCCTCACCTCTGGGTTTGCAAGAGAACTTCTGTACCCCTCTGTGTTGGCCACTTAAGACACTGCCAGACTTAAGAGGGCAAAGCATAAAAGGGGAGTAGATTTTAGTATATGATAGTATCTTCTTATCAACTAAATGATCTGAACTTACTATTTGCTCAAAAGATAGTACAATTTGCTTGAAATTTGTAAATTATCAAAGAGCAATATCAAAAACCATTGGCAAATGTCATTAGACAGGAGCACACTTACCTTCCAGTAGAAGGCATTATTTATTCCTAAGAAGTCCTGAGCATTGCTTCACATTTAGGTGTGATTACCCATGTCTAAAACATTTCAAGCATGAGGTTGCTATGTGAGGCCTCTAAACAACACACAAAAATTTGCAAAATTATAATTAATATTAACTAAAGTTAAAACTCTAAACTAAAGCTTATTCTACAGAGTTGCTACTATGTTGTTAAACATTTAAAAATTAGTTCTCCACAGAGTTGCAAAAGTCATTTACAAGAAGTTAATTTTTAAATTAAAACCTAGAGCAAATGGCAATTACTGGTTTACTCTGTTGATAAGGCATGTATATTAGCCCAGTTAAACTACATAGAACATATTTTTACCATTTTTAAAAATATACTGTAAATCATAAACAATGGAAAGTTTATTATGCCTAAATTCCTTTCAGTGCTGACACTACCGAGGTAAATTACAAACCCGGAGATTTGAGTGAATCTTTGCCAGATAATTCATTGCTACCTTGTGTCTACTCACAGATAGATATAGACACATACAGATAGATAATAGTATCTATTATTAGATATAATTTGTTACAAATTATACAGCACTCAACCAAGCGACTTTAAAGGACATTGTTACCGGTGAACTAGAAGACTGCAGGGAAAGTCCTAGACAGAGGTTTTGCTTTTCTTTGTTTGAACAATTAAGCCCATTTAAGCCCAAATCATAAGAGCCTACAGTCTAAACATGACAGGTCATAACTGATTTTTTTTGATGTGGCCTATAAAAAACTAAATTATAGCAGCGATTCAGATTTAAGGTCTGTGCAGCTGAATAACTGCGATTCAAAATACAGAAAAGTGCAAATGCTGACAGTTATTTTCGCTCAGACACATGGCAGCACCCCATATATCGGTTTGTTTTTAAAAACTCGCAGGATTCAAAGCCCTCCACTTCTGAAGCCCGAAGCCTTCTCTTACCAGCCCCAGGCTGTAGTAGCGGTGCTGAGCTCGGTGTGCCCCTCACCCATGGGCGTCCCAAGGCGTGAGCGCAGCCCGCCAGCGCTGCTCCTGCCCAGGCCTGCCGCGCTTGGCCTCCTGCCCATCGGGAGCGTTTCAAGGGCTCGCCGGCTCCTCGGGACACTCTGCGGCGGGAGAAAGGCATCAGCCGGGCAGCAAGGGACCGCGAGGGGGGAATGGAGGGACACGGAGCATTTGTGCCTCACGACAGGATACAGGGCGGAGGGAAGGGCTCCGCACTGAGTTTTAGTGAGGGAAAGCTGCTCTATCCCCCTGTGTTGACTCCCCGGAGCACCGCCAAGCTCCGAGAGGGCAAGATGTGAAGGGAAAGCCACACAGGTTCCGCCCCCCAGGCCCAGAGCCCGTCCGTGAGGCGCGCGGGCGGTTTCCCCTGGGAGCGGCCGCAGCCGGCTTACCGCGCACGCAGCCGGCGCACGAAAAGGCTGAGCAGGTCCTCACTGGCCTTTAAATAGCGCCACGAGCTCCCGCGAGACCCGCGCGGCTCCAGCCGCCGCTGCCTATTGGCGAGCGCAGCGCGCGTGACCTCGCGCGGGGCGGGGCGGGGCCGCGCTGAGGCAGAGCGCCCAGGAGCCGCTGCAGAGCCGGGCCATGGCCGCGTCTGAGGGGCCGGCCCGGTTAGTCAGCTGCGCTTCCTGCGGCGGCCCCCTGGGTCAGACCAGGGCTTTCGCGGGGACGTGCTCTTCTGTTCCTGCCCAGGCCGAGTTCTGGGTGCCCGGAGATGTTTAATAGCGGGAAACAAAAGTGTCTTCGGTGCGAAGTGGCAGCTGTGTAGCGGGTTTGAGGCGCTAAATACCGCTGATCTCTGTCTAAACTCCTGTCTAAGCCCTGCTTAGGAGGCTTAGGAGCTGTCTGTGAGGATGGTGAGGTAAAGCCCCGAGCCTCGCTAATGCCCTGGCGCAGAGCACAGGCAGCTCCCTGGGCTGCGCGCCAGGGGTGAGGCGGCGGCGCCGGGCCTGTGCTGCGAGCCAGCGCTCAGCGCGGGGGCAGAGCTCTGCTGCTGTTCTGCCCCAGATAGAATGGGCTGCCTGTCTGGGGATGCTACTAAGAGGTTTTGGAGTGAGTACGAGCAGATTAGCTTAAACAGGGAATTAGTAGTTTGTAGGACAGAGACTCTGTGTGTTGCCCAGCAAAGCTGGTAGGTAGGAATCGCAATATATCATGCAATGTACTGAGGTGGAAGGGACCCACCAGGATCTTCGAGTCCAGCCCTTGGCTCCGCACAGGACACCCCAAGAATCACACCCTGTGCCTGAAAGCATTGTCCAAACTGAAGTCCCTGCTTCTCAAATAGGTGTGTATATTGCTGAAAATTCATCCCTTCCTCTCTCAGTGAGAAACAATATATCCTGGCTCACGCCGAGTTACTACCCGCACAGCAACTGTAAAGTGCGTGGAAAGAAAATAACGAGTTGGCCCTCTATCCCTAATCTGAACCCGGCATTTAAATTACTCTAAACGGAGCTAAACCAGTCTGATGCAGCCTGAAACAAACAGTCACATAGTTGCAATCAAGGGATGAGTCTGGAAATTGTTTCCTAACACTTCTAGTTACCTCTTCTAATTCTTGACACAAAACATTGTTGCAGATTAACCCTGTGACGGCTAATTGTCCGGACATCAACAGACAAAACCGGTCTTAGGACTCCAGGTAAATCAGCCTCTGGAGATAAATTTGTGAGACATGTAATTTTAAGTTATTTCAAGTGGGCTCCTTTGCAATGACTATTTTCTACAGTCAGACACCCAAGTCAGATCAGTCCTTTTCCGTAATGTAGTCAAAAAGATGAAGTGGCATTCAACCAGTAAATTTTTAGCACTTATGCCAGTGGGATTTATGTCAAGTTAGGTTTCTTCTTTTCCAGTACAGAATGTAAACTGGCACTTCTGTTACACAGAAAGCCAGCAATCCACAGCAAACCAGTGATCAGTATCCATCCTAGCTGAGTATTTTAATCATTCACATAATCCTACACCTTTTTCTTGCCCCTCACAAGGTTTTTTCTGTTTTCCCCATACAAAGTTTGCATTGTTTGCCTTCTCTCTAGCTCCATGAAACTAACGTTTGTGTCTGATAGCGGCACAACTTCAAGAGAAGAAATGCAGAGTCTACCTGACCCGTCTGTCTTTTTCCAAACCCTCTCTATAGAATAAATTAACTGTCCTTTAATAAATTGCTGCAAGGATCAGATGTGGATTTGAGCCTCTTCACTTCCAGGTTAATTCTCCCGTTCCCTGTTAAAGTGCTGTAACCACTAAGTTGCTACCTACAGGGCTGCAGGCAGATCTGCTGTTTCCATGTGTGTGGGATGTAAGTTTTATCTGAATGAACTTCTCACCTGGGCACTGAGTCTGCCCACAATCTGGGTACTTTGGGGACTTTAGGGAAAAAACACAATATTGGTGGATCTGGGTACAGGTTAATTTTGAGATTACCCTGGATCACTTACTAACTGGGAGAAATACAGGCCTGGTCATGAGCAGAATTTGCAGGAAATCCAGTTATCATGGGGGCATTTTGAAATTTATTAAATGGCAGGAGGGTGCCTTGGGTATTTTGCAGATTAGTGTCGAGCTTTTTAAAGAGTTGGGTGAGCTGAACTAACTTGTTCAAATCTTGAACAGTGGTGCTCTAATTAGCCAAGTGTCTCTTTGTCACATGCAAAAATTAAGACTCAAAGTCACTGCTTTGATGCTTCTTACAGAAGAAAAGCTCTTGGAAACAATTTGTTTAACAACATCAGGAGTTTACCACAATGGGCAATTGTCATAAACATTTCACTTCAATTTTACTGTCTTTCTCCACACTGATATGAAGGAAAATCAACGAAGTAAAATCTCATTGCGACAGTCTTTGCAGATAGGTTCCCTGAAAAGTAGCATTGGTATTCAGTAGCATTAAATAATTGTCAGGTTTGGAATCTTAGAGTGTAATAGCCTTTTATTTACATATATATATATATATATATATATATATATATATATGTATGTATGTATGTATGTGTGTGTGTGGTTAAATTTGGTTAAAACTTTGAGATGCAATGTAATGTAATAAAAGTGTAATTTAATTAATTTATGCACAATTTAATAAAATGTAAAGGCTATTTTAAATTCTTGCTGAAAGTAGACTACATGCCACTTACAACTTATCTGTCCTTTGGGGTTTTTTATCCTCAGAATGTTTGCGAGTTAAAATTGGAGCCTGTAAAATAGAAGAAAAATAATAAATAAAATCTTTGAAGAAGAGGAAGGCAAGCCAGAATGATTATTTCCTTTTCAGAGGCAGAAATATCAATATATTTCTGTAAAAACTTTAGTTTTCTGTTATTTTTGCTCTTTTTGTTTGATAAATTACTTCCATGGTTAGAATTTTTGGTTACCTCTTTCCAGCCAATATGTACGATTAGAATTTAAATAGTATTTTTCCACCTGAAAGCACATTTTGTATAGGTAAGAAAAATGCCAATAAAGTTTTCTAGTGAGGTCCCTTGCTGAATAATGTACCTGATGAAGAGACCATTCTTCAAGAGTCTTCCTTCTGGAAAGGTGGGAATATTTTTACCTGAGTAGTGAGTGTGGGGAAAGTTAGTATTATTTAAACTGATGAAGCAATACACTGAAGTTCTAGTAGTCACTGTTCCAAGCTCTTAACAGTGTATTTGACAGTCAAGCAGAAGGAAAAGGGCAGGAGTAAGGGCAGGTATGATGAGATAATCACAGCTTCAGGCCACGATTGACTAGGACTGGCTGCAGAGGCTTCAACAGCCTCTTCATAGAATAGAATATAATGGCTTTCACTAAAGAGCTCTTAGACCCCTTGTATCTATTCAGTCAGCTGCTGGTACCTCAACATCAATGTACTTGCCTCTGTCTTATTCTGCTGTCTTTGGGCTTTCAGATCTGGTGTCTGACCAAAAAAAGATGACGTCAGATGCTCTGGCAGCATGGCAGGGTGGTAGAAATGCTGCAGCCTTTGAAACGTCTCCTTCAGAAGCTGCTCAGAGTAAGGCCACAAGAACAGCCATTTCAAGTCCATCCACACACCACAGATAGCTCAGCAGAGGAAAGACAGAAAGGGTCTTTGCATGATATATTCCAGCAAGGGTTTTATTGCATCCACCCCAAAGGGACCAGAGACAAAAGACAGAACCATGTCGTCTGCGTGACTTGGGTATGGGCTCAGTGGCCAGTGACCTGAGGGCAAAGGGCAACAACAAAGGGGGATGAGTAATTGGGGTGGGCAGTGTTAACTGGCCAGTGGGGGAGGCAATCTGATGTAAATTGGTAGTAGTGCTGCAGAGCATCATATGGGTTAAGTCCTCTCTGTCAGCTGAGGTGGAGAAAACTCTATGATATATTCTTCCAAGGCAAGGCCCTGGGGATGTCCCTGAGGGGGAGGAGTCAGAGGATTCAACAAGATGCTGTAAATGTGTTTTGTTTTCTTCTGTAAAGTAGTAATTTCTGAGAAAAATGAAAAGATGGTATTATCTACTTGCCAACTAGTAAAATGGTTAAACTAGCAAAAGGTAGACAAGATTCAGGGATCAATTTAATGCAGTTTTATTTCCATGCTTTATCTTCAGAATCCTGACAAGCCATACTGTCACCAAAACATGAAGTTTTACAGTATTTTGAATTAAGAGAAATAATTTCTCAGATAATTTGAAAATGTCGGGTAGGGGTTGCTTTGAAGATGACAGTCTTAAAGAATAATAATTGCAAATTTGGGTTGATATTTTGGTTTTAGACTCTCCACATCTTCTATGGATTTCCATTAATTGTTCATGGACTACAACTCACTCTTGCCATTAGAATTTCAGGTGCAGATGGAGTGGTTTCCATGGACCTGCTATGAGCCATGTGCTACAGATTCTATCCATAGGCTGCAAGCTGGTATTTGGCATTGCACTAAAGCCACCAGTCTGTTCTGAAATGAGGCCAAGCTTCATGGAAAATCTTGATTTCTCATTCTTTTGCCTACATATTTGCCATTTTGTTAAAGATATTTTGCTATTTTTTGGTAGAACATAATTTAATATTAGATACAAAACTTATTTTAAAAATGGTAAAATTCTAAACCTACATTGTCAGCACTGCAATATTTCAGATATCTGAATTCTCTTATAATTCTATATTTTTCATGCTTTCAGAAAACCTTAGTATTGTTTTAACTCCCTTTTCCACTAAAATGACCTTTTAATTGGTTGGAAATATATCCTAAATTTGATCTGTTCCAAACATTTGTTCAGCAAAACTGACTGATGACTACCCACTTCTGGACCCAAGTTTATTACAAGAAAAACACAAATGAACCCTCTGTGGAATTTTACAAGATTTCTGGAGAGGAAATGCAATATCCTCTTTATAGCACAGAATGAACAGATATTCTAGTCTCAGATTTGCTACCAACTTTCCTGTGTTAACTTTGGACAGGTCACTTAATTCCTGCTGGCAATTTTCTTGCTTTGTAAAAGAAGCTAATATTAACTTGCCACCAAATAATTTGACAATTCTGAGTGAATGCTTGCAAAATACTCTGAAAAGTCTGATGGAAAATGTTATGGAAATCCATGCCTCTGCTAGCCAAGGAGGATATTTACAATAGGTCCATATTTTATGTAGTGAAATAGAAATGTTCAAATGTAAAACCAGATGAGATCAAGACGGATCTAAAATTAAATGCAGGAGGTATTTTTTGACCTTTCAACAGAAATTATATAAGCACTCTTAGGTTATAAATAGTCCTTTGTTTTCCTTCTCTTTGTCTAACACTCAGAAGAAACACAGGGTCGGTTGTTTGTTGTAAGGAGATAGGGCAATGCTTTGGAGTGGAAACAATTGTGCAGTGTTCTTTATTTATACAATTCCTATAAAGTTTGTAACTAGTATCTGTTGCATTGCTTAGCACTTTTTTTATCTTCAAACAGCTACAGGAATAAAGTTTCTATTCCTGAAAATGACAACAGCAGAAGAAAACAAAAACAGACACCAGTCCATTTCCAACATGAAAGTTTCTTCCTTCTTTCCTGTTCTGATATGTCTGAAGAGCAAAAAAGACAGCGCCAGACTATTTTCAAACTGACACAAATACACTTGTATGTTGTTCCCTATTTTTATTATTTATCTTTGGAAAAAAAGACAAGAAATGTGTCCACCTTTAAATTAAAGTATTTATATTACCATTAAGGAATGTGATACTGAATTCTTCACAGAATAATGTGTGTCCATGTTTACAAATATTCCCTTGAACAACTAATAAATGCTTAATCAGTAGCAATTTCATTTTGTGTCAAAAAAGTTTAATAAACACAAACAACAGAAAACTTACCCTGAAGTCAAGTAATTGGAATTTAAGAAAAACAGAAGTATGGAAATACCACTTTTTTCTTTTTTGTTTTCACGCTTTCAGTGATTTTTCTGGGGTTTGTATTATGGAAATAATGTTATTGACATTAAAATATATATGAGGCAAATGGCTTTATTAGATACTGCATTTTGTGTCATTTAAATTTTTAACCACCTTTCAAACCCATTTGTTTGTTCCATAACTTTTCAATTATAACAATTACGATTCTCCACAGTAAATTGGAACAAGCAGGCTGCAGCAAAGAATTCATGATTAGGTTTGTGTAATAACAGGCATCAGTTTAAAAACCAGGGACAGTGCAGTACTGTCCAGTCTCTGCAGGCTACTTAGAAATGCACTGGAAACTAATCAGACCTTGATTGCTTCAGTCCTGACATGTCAGCTTAACTACAATTTTCCCTGGTTATGTTGAGAAAACCTGTCATATTATGTGTAATCCAGTCCTCTGACTTTAAGCAAATTAAACACTTGGGATCAAGTTCACACATAATGAAAGACCATGAACTTAATAGAATTATACCAAAGATAATTTTTTTTTCTGTGATGTTATTTAATGGCTCTTTTGCATAGTGATTTGTGGATTTATGAAGCAGTTTAGTGGCCCTGAGGACTTCACTCCATTATGTCCAAAAATCTTTCTCCATCCTGTATGCTGAATGTCTGCAATGATTTAATATAACTAATCCAACTTAAGGAGGAAAGAAAATTCTGTCTCTTTGACAACTCGATTTTGAGTTTCTTTGCTGAAACTGTCAGCAGGATACCAACTAATGCCAAATTTGGTACCCTTTTTATAAAGTGGGCACTTGTCCACAGTGAGCTGGATTAAGGCCACTTACCTAACAGTATTCTCAGGGCAGGAATTTATCTTTAGATGTTACTGCTGATGCCAGATTTTTACTAGTAATCAAAGATCTTAATTTGAAATGATAATTAGAAAAAAAGGGAACTGACTTCTGAATGTTCTGAATGTTTCCTGTGAATAAAGCCTGTGGATCCTGGCTTTATAGGCTGCAATTATTTTATTCGAGCACCATGAAATGAAAGGCGTAACCAAGCATGAGCATGCCACACTTCAGGTGCTGTTAGGAGCAGAAGTCTCTGTAGAAATGTTAGTAGTTCTCCCTTCATTTGAATGATTTCCTCAGCATAGCAGAGGAACAATAAACGGGCCTTAAGCTCTTGCTGAAAAAAAGCAACATCTGCTAAGGAAAGGGGAATTCTAAGATGAGGATTGCCCTAGCTGATCTCTGTTATTGCTTCTCTCAGACGTTTGCTATGTGACCTCCAGTTAGCTATTTAACAACCTTGCGCCTATTATCACGTGTGTAAATTTAACATACTTACACTGCTCTGCCTTGGAGAAAGGCATGGGCCTCAATTTGCTTGTGTTTGAAGAGAAACTGAGATTATTACATCAGCCGTGTTGTATAAATGCTACATGTTGTGAATTTGTGAGTGAGCACTTGCACACACGGTGTGGACACAGTCCCAAAACAGCATTTGTGAAGATAAATGTTATCTGCATGAATGGCAATACAAAGCACCAACTGAGGGCAGTGGATTACACTCCAGCCTACTGTTCTGGATTTTGCAAGTGCCTGGGCTCCTGTGCAGGTCCTAATTAGGTGGGGTGAGCATGTCCCAAAGCACAGTGCCGCCGTTTCTGCCACACATCCACGTCCTCCTGCCCGCACTCTGCCTTCCTGTCCTTCACCCTGCTGCCTGCCGGTATGGCTGTGCGCGCAGCGAGGCCGGGTTTCTCAGCCCCGTGGCATTCCAGGCCCGGCGATGAAAGCACCGCGGCTCCTGTCGGAGGGCCCGTCCGGAGGGGCGGCGGGCGCGGCGCCCCCGCGCCCCCTCGGCCCCGCAGCGCATTGGCTGCGGCGGCGGCCGCCCCGCCGGGCCCGCCGGGGTGCCCCGTGCCGGGCACTGCCTCTGACCTTCCCTTCCCTCCCCTTCCCCGGCGCTGTCAGAGCGGATCAGCGGGCGCGGCGCTGCGATGGAGCGGCGAGCGGCAGCGGCAGCCGCCGGGAAAGGAGGAAGAGGAGGAGGAGGAGGAAGGGAGAGATTAGCGCGGTGCCGGCTGGCGCAGAGGCGCGGCTGAGCGCTCCAGCGGGAGCCCGGGCCCTGCGGACCGTGCGGTAGGCACAGGCGGAAGGAGCGGAGATGCGGCCGCTCTCCCCGCGCTGCTGAAGCTCCCGGTCAGTCCCCCGGAGGAGGGAGGCCGGGAAGGTCCGTCCTTCTCGCCGCTCTGCGGGCGCAAAGGGTGCCTGTGCAGTCCCCTCCTCTTGCTTTTATTCCAGCCCCGGAGCAGGAGCCGCCGCCGCCCCCTATCCCTTCCTGCGCTCTTCCCACCATGAGCGGGGCCGTTTTCACCTTATAAAGATGGCGGTGTGGGATCGCTGCAACCTTTAGACTAATGACTGTCAGAAACATCGCCTCCATCTGTAATATGGTGAGTGCTGGCGTGGGGCGGGCGGCACGGCAGCCCCTGCGGGGTCCGACTGGGGGCTGCCCCCGGGGCGCAGCCCAACCGCGCGGCTCCGTCCCTTGCCCCAGCGGCGGGGGGCCGGGCAAGCTGCGCCGGGAAGTGCCTGGGATGGAGTTGGCCGAGGAGAGTGACGATGTCCCGAGGAGTTTTCTGGGAGCAGCCCGGGCGTGGGCCGGGAAGGGACGGAGATGCAGAACCGGTGCGAGGCTCCCCGGAGCGGGTCTGACCCCGGCCGAGGTGCGTTGCAGACGGAGCCGTGGCCCGCCCTTCCTCCTCCTGCCCTTCCTCCTGCCCTAATACTGAGAAAGGACCAAAGTTGGGTTCTGAATCCACATTAAATCAGTGACCCTGTTTAACCCTCTCAGGCAAGCACCCTGTGGTCTCCTAGGGCCAGGAGCTCCCCAGATTACACAGAAAAGAAGGATGTTTAGATTCCTAATAACACTTTTGGATCCCGATGCTAGGTGCCTGTTCTAGGAAGTCTTGGCTTTAGAGCTAACAGGGTTTAACTCGCACTGCATGCTGCTCGAAGAGAACTGGGGCTTATGAAGTACTCTTTAATCACTTCGTTTTTTCAAAACCAACTAGGCAATTAGGAAGGAATACATTTATATTTTTGTTATATTCACTTTGCTATTTTTCTCACCATGGAACAGTTGAAAGGATGCTTTCTGCATTGGGTTTAATTTTAATTCTAACAAACTTGGAGCACCTAATTTGGTTTAGGTTTTTGAAACTTCTTGGCAGGAGGAGGAAACGCTCAAACTCTGTCAAAGACTGTTTAATACAGTGAGACTGTAGCGAACTTGCCAAATAAATGGTTGCATGCTAAGCATCCCAATGCAAACAGAAGAGAATCCTATTTTTGTTCATTTTGGTTTTTTAGTCTGTATTTTTCACCCTTATTTCCAGGTTCTTCAAGAGCAGCTACACACAGTTGCCAGCTTCCCTCCATGTGGTGCCTCAGCATGCCTTGTGCTGCTGATGCCACACATACCATTCATCTGCCCTGGAGAATGGAGCCTGTCTCTAGGGTAAGGCAATGGGCACAGCCCCAGAGGCCTGGCTCCTGCGGGGTCTGAGTGAGGGAGTGCAGAGTGCAAGCCTGCTTCCCTTCCACTCTCCACACTTCCACTTCAGTGGGATTGCTCTTTTGTTGCAAATGAGATGCCTGGGAAATCCCATGCATAGGCTGGATTTGAACTCCAGCCCTCCCTTTGAAAGGTTTACTCTGAAATGCAGAGAGGGTGTGTCGATTCTGGGCTCAAAAGAATTAATACAAAATCTAGATTTGAGGTATAATAACCTGGGTGCACACCTTTCTTCACCAACAGTAAGTAACTAGCTTTCTGAACTTTTCATTGTTCTTAATGATTTCCAGTCCAATGAGCCACAAATACTGCAAAGAGAGGTTCAGGAAATGGTACAGGTACTGAGGAGAAAACCTAGGTGCCCTTACCTTCTCTCTGAGGCAGGCTCCAGTTTTTACTGCTGATTAATGGTGGATGTGATGCCTTGCAAACTGTATAAAAGAGCATTGCATAAAGGGGACCTGGAGACTCATAGGTGGATGTAAGACCTTGGCATAAATTGCTAGGAACTCTGATTTTTTCATGTGCTTCAGACAGATGCACTCATATGCAGCATGCTTCTCCCAAAGACTGAACAGCAGAACTGGTGAGGTTGTTGCAGTGTTGTGCTGCTCAGCTGTCGTTGCCAGTATGTCCTGCAAAAGTAGCATCTGAGAGATGGAGAGACCACAGGGAAGAAGGAGAGCCCCAAGCAGAAAAGGGAGCATACAAGGCTTCATACTTCAAGGCAATTCTAGCTGATGGTGCTGTGACAGAAGGTGCAGTTGATTTAATGTTTCTGATGTTTCAAGGCTACATATTCCTTGAGGTCTGTGTATTTAGCTTTTAGAGATGCCATGTTGTGTTGGTCACATTTATTTTTTTCTAGATAACCTCAGAGACTGGAAGTTCTTTTAGGCAAAAACAATGGAATTTTAGACAGCTACAGGAATTTGGGGCTGTAAGAGAAATACAAATTCTTGCAAGTGTTGGCAACATTGCATTATGGCTCCTCCAAAAATGTGTCCACTCTGATGAGGTGATGGACTTGAACTCAATGATCTGTAGAAGGAGCTAAAACAACCTTCCAGAGGGCTAGAGGTATAAAAGTAAACCTTTGCCTTTTTAAAACCTAAATATTTGCAGTGCTAGTTTGATTTAGGACATCTGTAGAAATCTGTCTAGAAAGGTGCTGAGATGCTGATTCTCAGACCGTGTTTCTCAACTAAAATGTAGTGCTTGAAAACTGAGCTACTGACAAGTTGTGGACTAGGAAATAGCTGTGTAGTTCTCAGGTGATATATATAATATGTTTTTCTGTATAATGCTACATAATAGTAGGTTTCTAAGTTTTTTTACCCGGTTAAACTCAGTAATTAAAAAAAGGGGGTTCTGGTCTTTATTTTTTCTCATTCCACTTTAGAGTGTTCACAGAGTTTTTTCGTTTTTTGAAAAAAAAAACAAACCCAAAATCCAAACAATGATGTCTGGTTGATTTTTAGGGGTGGTGGGGAGAGTAGGGGAAGAGAGACAGAGGCAGAAATTGGTCCTGAAATACTTGTCCTTCCCTGCATGCAACTCAGATTTTGTTTTCAATGGTAGTCCTTGAAAAAGTTTTTTGTATGTGTTTGTCCAATGCTTGCTCTCATGTCCTGAAGGGAGAAATATCACTGAAATTTAACTGAATTCATTGAAAAACCTGGCATTTTTGGATGTATGTTTGCTATTAAGTTGACTGCCTGATATTTGACCTTGGGTTGTAATTTTGATTTCCTAAAGATGGTAGAGATTGTTAGTCTTTTCAGGAAGGATCAAAACAAGTATAGTGAAGCAAGAAAGACAGGGACAGTATTTAACTCACTTGCAAAAGATCTTTAGTACTATATATTCACTGGGTAAGCTCTCACATGCTGAGACAGACACAGTAGGAGCTAGCCAGTAAGAAACAAATATTTGGCAGGGGAAGTTTCCACTTGGCACTTTACTTGCAGCAAATATTTAAATGCACAACTTTCTAGAATTAAACAAAATTCCTCTATTGTCTTTTACCAGTTTTGTCCCCTAAGTTATAATAATAGCAGTAGTTCTAGTTATTATTCACTGATTTGCTTAATGAGAATTAACATCTAAAACTTGTTCTGAATGGGTAGAGGGGATGAAGGCAACTGTGCCTGAGGGAATCAGTAGGATTTTAATGTGGGCATGATGGCCAGGTTCACTGAGAAAGGAGGTGTAGTCCCCAGGATGTTCAGCTTCAGCCCCTGTAAAAGGTCATTCACTCTGTCTGCACACTATTTTCATCACTGAGGGATGTATGCAATGTATACAAGTTGTCATCTTTTATGTAGGACAGGTACAACAGATGTGAAGGAGCATAAGATACATTCTAAAAGCTCTATTTGAGGGGATACCAGCAGCCAGTGCCTCGTGACACTGGTAGACTGCAGGCACCAACTAGGGATGTGATGTAGCTCCTACAATGCTGTAATTCTCATTGCTTATTGTTTCCGTGGAATAACCCAATGAGTCAAGCACCAAATCCTGGCTCGAAGGTAGACAGGTATGCTGGCATTTCATGCTTACTGAAATCCTCTGCAGTATGATGTTTCTCTGTTGATGAGCTTTAGGTAAAGCCTTGACTTCTGAGTTAAGCTCATGCTGCAGCTGTGGCCTAGGGATATTACTGTTATGTGCAGTGAAGGACATCTAACCATTTCAGAATGTATTGACATACATTTATACTGATCTGGCTAACAAGCTCTGTGGATCATATTTCTCTCCTTCAGAATTCTGTTGAGAACAGGTATTAATTCCCTCCCTTTCATAATTTTGTGATAGTATTTCAAATGTTCCAATTAGAACTTCATAGTTATGAATGACAATTAATGAACAGAATAATCCAAACACATTCGGATTTCTCTGATACAAGGTGTTATCTGAGATACCCCATAGTTACTCCTGGTAGTTGTTCTATAGATATCCTTTGGAATAAAAGTTGCAGTTCCTTGGATTAATTTTGGAATTTTATGTTACTCTTTCTTCTCATAGTCTCATAGTTATGAATTTCAGAAAAATAGCTGGTATTCTGCATGAAAACATGCACACAATTCATCAGGAATTATGTGAACACCTGTGAATTGCAGCTTTCATTTCAAAATAAACAAACAAGCAGACAAACAAACAGCGAAGAGTTTCTAACAATCCTAGAAACTAGTTGTAGAGAAAAAACATACAAGCCTAGGAGACTCTATATTCAGGAAACAGATAAGAATAATTGTTGGAAATTTTTTTTGTCTATTTAATATCATGATTTTAGAGACTAATTGCAGCATTTATTTGAATATAGGGCATTGGCAGGATGAAGACTCAAACCACAAAACCACAAACAGATTTGGAAAAGGCTTTATAAAAAAAAACAAACCCTACCATTTTAATGCTGTGAAAATACTAAAATCCTGTTTCATACAGGAATAATAAGAGTATTATTTGGTTACAGAATTGCTCATTATGATTTTTAACTGGATTTATTCATTTGGACAACCTGCAGTATATATTTCTCCATTTTTTGTATGTTTTGCCATAAATACAGATAAAGGCAAAATATTACATGCCAGACAATAAAAACAGTTATCTGAAGGCATATTTAGATTGATCAAGGAAAATAAGTTTTTACATCTGATAAGATTAAACAGTTCAAGCAATGCAGTTTTAGATGCATAGTCTCAAGAGTGCACAATTTCAATATGACATAGAAAATATAGAAATAAAATATGAAAAGTACGGAGAATATGAAGTGTAATCATTATAATAACTTTCTGAAGTAATGAGAAACTTGAGAGTATGGCTGACAAATGGGTACTGGACTAACAGACAGGAAGCGTGCATTCCATCAGAAGATGAACAGAAGTCTACAAAAGATATTTTTTATTGGAGAGAGGAGTATATGCAAAATGAGAAACATACTAATATATAATTCCCAAAGTATAACCTCGAGTAACGGCTGAAGCTTGTCTTGCATGAATACCTTTTAAGGGCTAAAGAGATTACTAGGTTCTTACTAGCTGTTTAGAAAGTAAGGACAATTCATGAACACAATGTGAAGTGTACAGTGTGTTTCTTTCGGGTGCATGTAGTCTACGGTTTCATATTGCTGAATTAAGAGTAAACCAGTGGTTATGCTAAACACCCCAGTAAAGGAACCTCTTAGTTATAGCTCAGCAAGGCTGAGTGAATCTGCATTGTGGAAGAGATGACATTAAAAGCAGACTCTGGACCCTGACTAACTGTGTGTGGCGGGCAAGTGCCACACAGGGGGTGAAGTTTGATGGATTTTTTTTCTCTAGAGTTGGGTCTTCCATTTTAACTGGCTTCTTTTGGATTCTTTCCAGTTACCTTTATCTTCCTTGAAACCAGGCACCCAAACCTGGATGTAAGATGTCTTACCACTGACAAGTTAAATAGGAAAGTTACTTTAAGATCTTTGTAGACTACCACCTGCAAGAGTTGATTACATTGTCAACATTTGTTGTTGTGGTTTTGGGGATTTTTTTAAATAACACTGCATAACTGTGGCTTATTCATCTTATACTACACAGAGACTTCCCTTTTCTTTCTTTCTTTTCTAAAATTTTGGTACCTTAGTCAGCTGTTTCCCATTTTGTACATGGTGATTCTTCTCTTCATGTGCAGAATCTTGCACTTGTCTCAGGTCCTTACAGGATTTCTCTAAAAGAAAAATACTGTAAAAAATTTTTTTTCATTTTAAACCTGTTCTGCAACATAGTTGCAGCCCTCATTACTCACCTTGTATGGAGATTTAATGAACATATTCCTACTTCTGTCTCCAGGTTATCAGAGTATCCCAGCTGGTGCAGCTGTGATGAAGTTTAGAAGGTGCCTTGCTTTTCAAGTGCTCTGAGGCAGCACATAAGCAGTCTAGGTGGTCTAGACAAAAATATTACTGAAGGAGTTAATAGTTTGTAAGCAAATCTTAGTTTCATTTTGACTCATGAGACCATCTTGAGGCTATGTGTTCTGAAGAAGGAAACTGGCCAAAAGCAATGGTTTTGCTGCTTCCTCCAGCAAAAAACCTGGGGGCCACTAATCCAAGAACAATTAACCTGGGCATACAAAAAGACTCACAAGACTGTATTGAGTTGCAGTTTGGTAAAAGCTGTCTAATCTTGGAAAGTTTAAAGGTCAATTTTTTAAAAAATTACTTATGGATAAAGGCACTGGACTTGCAATACTTCAACAGAACCTCACTTGCAGTACTTGGTTGCTTTGTGCTTTGAGAAATCCAAGTTTATCAGCTATGTAAGACTGAGTACCTTAAAAACTTTGTCCAGGGTTTTAAATGGTTCAGGATTTCAGGTATTGCAGTTTTTATCCATTTCTTGGAAACCACACAGTATAGGGCTGAATTTATTTGTGGTATATGCAATACTTAGATCTGTAAATAGAGATAGCTTAGTGTACCCAGCAAGAAAGAAGTTTAGGCCTCTCCTTTCAAGCTTTTATAATTTAATGATCAGAAGACTCTTTGGAAAAAAACACACAAAAATAATTCATTTACATATATTTTGATAAATCATCTCTCCTAAAAAAATTTGAATACACAAGGTTCTTTTGCTGTTTACTACGATCCCCTCTGTGTTTTCATAGATTCGTCTCTTTCCTCTTTCTTCTTGTGGTAAAAAAGACCCAAAATAGCTTTGCTGGAGGAGCAAAAAGCATTTCCTTGCAGAGTGAAGAGAGCTAATCTGGTTAAATTCAACCGTCTTGTGGGACTTACACTTTAAGAAAATTACAGAAATGCTCAAGGTTTGGCATTTAATATCGATGAGTTTAAGAAGGCTAGTTTGGCTATTTCAGTTACTCACCATATCTCTCTGGAAGTTGAGATTGTTCCTGAGGATAGCCAAAGTCCAGCACTGGGGACAGGTGATGCATCTTTGAAAGCAGCTGCATGTATGCTGCATGCTGTGCTATTGCTACTTCTCCTTTTACTCTTGATTCTTTCTGTTGCCTCTGGGAACTAATTTCAGGTTTTTACAGTTACCTCCTCTCTTTTGAGTTATCCATCACTGCCATTTTTTGGCCAGGAGGCCTTCCCCATCTTTCTTTATTTTCTTTTTTCTTTCTCTTCCATGTTCTGTGCCTTCCAAAATCCTTAAACTCAGGCTGCCTAGCCCTGAACCCATTTCTATTTTTACTCTAATTTCTCTTCTACCAGCCCAAACATCACCATTAGTTTGTCTTAAGTCTTCAGTTTCTCCCTTCAGGAAACTATCGTGTTGCTCTCACTTTCCTTGAATACTAAGAAAAAAGAAATCTAGTCTATAAATATGTATGATCCAAAACCCTTTGTCATGGACCAGCCATCTTCCTTCATTAATCTCTTGCTCTTCATGTATTTAAGTTTCTGTTTTAATTATTCAATTTTTATGTGTTTTTCTGTTATATTTTTTAGATTTTTTTTGTGAACAAGATATTCCTATTTCCTTTTTTATCTTTGCATGGACATATTTTTCTGTACAAGGAAAAATGCAATTAATTTTTTGTTTTTCATGCCATGTTTCTGTTTATTTAGTTTACTTTTCAAACTTACATAATACCCACTTAAAAGGTGGCTTATGAAGAGTCCTAATTTCTTTACTGTATCCATTTATTTTAAATTAAACACATGTATATTTCTAGAAAGTTGGTGCCATTTTTTATAGCTCTGTCACAGTAGGAGGTTTAGTCTGCCTTGTTGTCTTCTGTTGACACTATCTCTCATATCAGCTCTTGCCCATTTCTCATCCTCCATAGAATAATTGTATTTAGATTACTTTTCTACATGTGATTTAATGAACGAATCTGGTGACTACTTTTTTATCCTGAAGTGTTTTTTTTTTAATATATGCTAAAGTGTAAAGGAAGACAGGGGTTTTTTTACCTGATCTGTTTCATGTGATCCAAAGCACAAATAAAACTCCTAGCAACATTATCAGAAATTTCAACTGAGAAGAAAATGAGCAGTCTTATTCTTTGGAAGATCCAGGGCAAAGTAACAAGAGGAAAAAATATAGGTCATATGGCCAGAATGTTTTTGGAGCCATGCTGTGGCAAAAATCTTGGCCTGAATTGACCTGTGCTTGGCTATGTCTCCAGCTGTATGTCTTTTTACAAGGGCTGAATACTGATTGTCATATTAAGTGGTAAAACTGAGAAATCAAAGTTCCAACACCACAGAATGCATAGTAGGAGTTTCCACATTGACCTAGTTCTCACTGTCATAAGGTCTGCATACCACAGTCACTCCACAGCATTTCCTTCACTAGTGTATTCTTTTAAGAAGGAGCCAGTCTCCTTTGCTGTCCCTATACTCTGACATGACTTTATTTAATACTCCCAAATCCCACTTCATTGACTTATGCAGCCTCTTCTCATTTCAGGCTCTGTAGCTACAGTGCTGGTCCTGCTTATTTTTATGGAACTACAGTAGATTCAGCTGTGGTAGGATATTTCTCCTAGCTGAAGCTTCTATAAAACAATAGAGAGTGGTTGCATTGAGATGTCTGAGCAGGTTTTCACTGTAGAAGTAATCAAAATTATTTGCTGGCAGTGAGAATTAACACAAACACGCTGGGAAAACAGTCATGGTTGGCGTTTGCTGTAGATTAACATCAGTAGACTAATTATTATGTTTTCCATTTTATATGATTGATTTAAACTGAATTCTGAACCACCTTTAACACATCCCTAATAATATACTTTTTCCAGTTTATACCTGAATTGGGTGTACAGTTTCTGGTACACTTTCTTGGAAACATTTCCTTCTTCTGTCCTCATGTCAACTGCTTATTGAGGAGACTTCATATGCAGAACAAGTAATTCATAAGCAATGTGACATGGTCAGAGTTTTACTAAGTGGCCTGTCTACATTTTTTTCTCCATATAAGGAATATATCCTTCTTTGAAGCATGAGGTCTCTGTGCCTGTTACCCATGTTCTTAGACTTCCTTTTCCATGGATTTAACAGTATCTTTTTGGAGACCTCAGACTAAATTAAAATCAGACTGAAATTGCCTTTGATACAAGAAGGCCCTACTCCTAATGAAGTCTGCGTGGGTTATGTCAGTTTACTCAAAGATTGAATTTAGCCTCACTGTTTTTTTGGGTCACTGTCACAGTGTACTTTATTTTATATTTGCAACAGCCAAGGCCTGGATTTGGAGAGGTAAAAAAGCTACATGATGAGATGTTACTAAGCATGTGATTTTGCCAACAGCAGGTACTTTACAAATTTCTGTGCAATGTGGAGTTTTTATATGAAGATTGGTTAGTATACATCGTTAATTTGTTTGGTTTTCAGTGATAATTTTGTTTGTTAAATCCTGATTCTTGATCTTTTTCACAATATTTACAAGAAAATTTAAATACAAGAAAGGGTTTGTTCAACCATCTGGCATCCTCTGAAGTAAGAAACCCTGGCACTGGAGGAAAGGAAAATGAGTAATGTAGGAGCAACTAGTTAGCAGAGCACTTGCATCATGTTTGTCTAACAGAATACACTAACCTGTAGTTTTATGAAAGTGTAGGAGGTTACTTTTTGGAGATAATATTTTCATGAACTGTAGAGGGAGAATTTATTTCAGTGTGGAGAATACTTCCTACAAAACTGGAAAAATCTCCCATTTCATTTTTCTTTTCGGGATCTCAGTTGTAATGTTCAAAGTGAATTCAAAGAAAACCTTTGCTTTGATCTGAATGCTGTACAATGAGTATTAATATGAAGATGTTTTTCCTAAGAAGCTGCTTTAATCTTCTGTAGTCATGTTTCTCTTGTATCAGACAAGGTTTTGAGGGTTACAGTGGCTGTTTGCTTCACTGCTAATATCAGATAGGCAAATATTTATCAGTTTCTTCCCTCTTGGAATGGTTTGCTGAATATGTGCATCTTTGGCAAGGCTGACTTTCCAAGCAATGAAACTAATCTTCATATGAGACTTACATAATTATCACACTGTCATCTCTGTTGAACGGTTGCCAATAATTGCTTTGTATTAATTAATCTTTTTTTCCAAGTTTCTCACCAAGGCTTAGCAGAGTCTGGTGAGAACATAGATCCCTTATGAAGCTTCTCATGAAGGCTTGTTCTTGTAAAGTACTTCAGTCTCAAAGGATTTTCTGGGAAGTAACATGTACTTGGTCTGAGCAAAGAACTTTGTGTATGTGAGAGAAGGAGAGTGAATGGAAAAAGATCTGAGAAGAGGATGTGAAATATGAAATCTTTGGAGCTTTTCTGGAACCTGACAATTTAAAGGAGATGTTTTACTTTCAAGGCCTGCAAATTCTCAAAGATCACCTGTGCTGAGTTTCACACTGCTGATTCTGTTGATTAAATCTTCTTTTAATGAATTGGCATGAAATAATAATCTAATTTAGCAAGCCGTGGTGATGGCAGGTGCAGTGAGGAAACAGAAATCAGGCCTTGGGGAGAAGATGGGGAAGGGACATGAGAATTCTAAATCTGATTACCAGTTACTTTGAAAATTTTAGCTGATGAAGTCTAAGCAAATGCCTTCCTTGACTTCACCAAGGCTTTTGACACTGTCTCTCACAATGTCCTCATAGACAAATTCAAGAAGTGTGGACTGGATGAATGGACAGTGAGATGGATTGAGAACTGGCTGACTCCAGAGAGTCACTATCAGTGACACACGTTCTGGTTGAAGGCCTGACACTAGCAGTGTCCCCCACAATTCAATGTTGGGAATTGTTTAACTTACTCATCAATGACTTTGATGAAGGGGCAGAGATGTCCTCAGCAAGTTTGATGATGACACAATGCTGGGAGGAGCAGCCAATACCCCAGAGTGCTGTGCAGCCCTTCAGAAGGGCCTTGACAGGCTGGAGAGATGGGCAGGGAGGAAATTCAGCAAGGGCAAGTGCAGGGTCCTGCACCTGGGGAGGAGTGACCCCATGCACCAGCACAGGCTGGGGACTGACCTGCTGGAAAGCAGCTGTCCAGAGAAAGAAGGACCTGGGGGTTCTGGTGGACAGCAAACTGTCCACGAGCCAGCAGTGAGTGTGCCTGTGTGGATGAGAAGGCCAATGGTGTCCTCGGATGCATTAGAAAGAACATTGGCAGCAGGCGGAGGGAGGTGATCCTGCCCCTCTACTCAGCCCTGGTGGGGCCACATCAGGAGTGCTATGCCCAGCTCTGGGCTCCTCAGGGCAAGAGAGACATGGAGCTCCTGGAGGAGGTCCAGTGGAGGGCAACAAAGATGAGGAAGGGATTGGAGCATCTCTCTTGTGAGGAAAGGCTGAGGAAGCTGGGCCTGTTCATCCTGGAGAAGAGACAGCTGAGAGGGGAAGTCATCAAAATCTGAAGTATCTGAAGTGAGGGTGTCAGAGGATGGAGCCAAGCTTATAATGTGAATAGGAGTGATGATATTTGCTTTGGCAGCAGCCCACCTTACTTGCTTAGCAATTTAAGCTTGTTCAAAAATGGGCATTTTGATATAGCAAAACAACAGGTAACATACCAAATTAGTGGTTGTGCTTACAGACCAGCAGTTACCTAAACAACTTTGGTGTTGAAGATACAGCTGAACATAACCTGCCACACTAGGGCGCTGACTAAGAGATCTAACAGCGCTTGGATTTATGTGCTCTTTAATGTTAGATAGGACAAAATGACAGATATATTACACATGCTTTTAGCATCTGTGATGTTACTAGAACTGGGTGCCAATCTGAAGCCCAAGTACTGTTACAGGCTGATGTTTTATTCAGAGGGATTCAGAGGAGTTTCAGTAGTGCTTAGAAGACCTGTCTTCCATCTAGGAACTAGTTTTTAGGGTTGTACTTAAGATCAACCACTGTCTTTATGACACAAGAGAGTATGGGATCCAGATGACCATGTACACAGTAAAAATAAAGGGGAGGTGGATGTGGGAAGAACCACTGTTGTGACCTGTTCATTTCTAGTCATCTGTTACTAGAGCATCCATGCCAGGCCAGCTCAACTACCCAGATTTGCAAATATTTTTAGTGGCTCATGAGACTGTTGTGCCTATCAGTAAGACAGAGTTAGCTTGGCTAATCATAGCTAAAAGGAATGAATTATTTTCTGTCTTGATACTGTCCATAATTTTACTTTAGAATCTTAATATTCTAAATAATTTCTTCCTTTTTAATATTTTGTTGTTGTTGTTTGGTTTGGGTCCTGACGTTTTGTCCTTTTTTTTTTTTTTCCTTTGTACAGGGCACCAATGCCTCTGCTCTGGAAAAAGACATTGGCCCAGAGCAGTTTCCAATCAATGAACACTACTTTGGATTGGTCAATGTAAGTGGTCAATTTTGATGTTACTTGAAATTTACTTTGTTCCTTGGTTTTGTTTTGTTTTGTTTTTCTCTCTCCCCTGCTCTTATCAATCTTATTCTAATGCAGGATTGTCTTTTTTTTAAGTGTTGCTCATGTTGCAATTTTAGGCAAAGTGGGTTGCAAAACTGTATGAGATGTTTGAAGATGGCTTCATACACCCCCAGAGAGAACAGTTCTATGAATATTTCCAGGGATTAGAACATACACTCAAATAAAATTAAAAGTCTATTTTAGGTGTGAAATAGGACGGAGGAAGTGATGAAAGTATGTACAAGTTTAGGTACAGCATTCTGCATTGGAGACTCTTAGGAGGAGCTTTTTTTATTTGACCAAGGAGAAAATGAGTGAGAAGAGTGTTTAATCACTTGTTTGTTCCTATAGAAATGATATAGGTATAATGATTTTTTCCATTGAAAACATTAGTCATTCTGCTACTGAGCAGTAAGATAGAGCCCAGACATGGAAATAAACTTAATGAAATCCACTACAATAAATATTTTTCTTACAAGTGGAAACCTTTACTTTGTATCCTAGTTAATTTAGAACACCATAGATTTTTCCATGAAGTGTCATGGTACGTGTGGAAATATATTTCTACTGCAACTTCATGGCAAAATGGCTGGTTTGGGACAGTGACAGGAGTCAGAATTTGAACGAACCGCTAGTTTTGTTGAGATGCACAGGGATTAATCTTGTTTTCAATTCTGCATGGCAGTTTGGGAACACCTGCTACTGTAACTCCGTGCTGCAGGCATTGTATTTTTGCCGGCCATTTCGGGAAAATGTGTTATCATACAAGGCCCAACAGAAAAAGAAGGAAAACCTCTTGACTTGTCTGGCAGATCTTTTCCACAGTATTGCTACTCAGAAGAAAAAAGTTGGAGTTATTCCACCAAAGAAGTTCATATCAAGGTTACGAAAAGAGAATGGTAAGTGTTAAACTGAAAGGGATTCATGCGTTGATCAAAGAAGTACAAATACATATTGAGCAATGTGATCATATTAATCAGAAACACAGGTTAGATTTGTAAATTGCTTTTAGTGCTTTGTGGAGTGTACTATTATTTTAGTATCTGTGTATATAATATTATGCTTGAAATAACCATACCAAATTTCACAGACTCCCAGAGGTGTGTGAGTTAGTGATGTTTTCACACCATGGTGGGGCAGACCTTACTTTAGGGTGAGCTAGGGTTGGGAATAGGGTGACACTGTAATTTTAAGGGGTTTTTTTTGTGGAGTATGGCAGAGAGAAACATGGAGGGCAGCTAGCAGTACAGAAACTGTGTGACCTAGGAAGGCTGCAGGCACCACCAATTCCAGAACACCCTGGAGGATGAGGAGCCAGGCACACGTGGGGTGGTCAGTCAACTACACATCAGCTGCTGCTCTGGTTCTTGGAAGTGGTGGACACAGCCTTCCTTGACGAAGCATCAGACCCCTTTTGACCATTAAGTTGGCTACAGCATAGACCTAATCTTGTAGTAGTTCTGTCTAAGGGATATGAGAAACATCTTGAGATAGAGAAGCCTGTCACGGGTCCATTTTTGCCTGGATTCATATCGGTGTGGATGGTATGCTTAGAAACAGAGAGGCTTTGAATGAAGGGACAAAGTATGAGTCAAACACCTGGAAGAAATTGCTTCCTGGTGACAGCGTATAAATGGGCAGACTGTTCATTTCAGAGCAGACATTTGAAATCATGAAAAAGTTAACTCTGTTCTGAGTCATCTAGTGATAAATGCCCCCACACTGTTGGGGGATCACTTGTAAAGACTGGATCTTATGTTTTCAGCTTTTTTAATTAGTGCCAGAGTCAGTGTGTATTACCCTGCTTATATGTCCAGGCTAGACACTACAAAGCCAATGGTTCTGTACAATATTTTCTGAGGAAATCCATGTGAACTTTTGCAGGAGCAGGGAGATAAAAATACACATTTCTGGGAACGCACATTCTTTTTTCTTTGACATGGTGGGCGAGTTAAGCTTTTATTGGAGAAATCTGTGCTAAATCACCACTGGGATATTTTCCCCTCTTCCTGCAGCAATTCATATTGAATAGGACAAGTCTTTTCCCATCAGACTTGTGTGTGATAAATGAGCTTTGTTAGGTGGTGTTATTATTTCTACTTGAAGTGAGTTAACCTTGACTGGCTGCCAGGTGCCCACCAAGCCTGTCTCTCCTCATCTCAGCAGGGTGGGAGGAGAAGATAAGAGGAAAAAACCTCATGATCAAAGTAGTTTAATTAAAAAAAAAAAAAGCCAAAAATTACATGCAGAAACAAAGAAAAACCAAAGGAGATTTATTCTCTACGTCCCATCAACAGATGATTTCCAGGAACTACCTGGGACATAGGGCCTTGGCATGTGTAGAAGTTTGTTTGCAAGATTTATACCTTAATAATGAAAACCTGTCCATCTTTCTCTTAGATTTTAGTGATGAACATGAAGTCACATGGCATAAAATATTACTTTGGCCAGTTTGGATCAGCTGCCTCACCTATGTCCCCTTCCTAACCTCTTTCACACCCAGTCTACCAGGCTTTGGGCAGGATGAGGGACAGCCTTAATGCTGTGTTGGTGCTGCTCAGCATCAGCTGAAACACTGGTACATCATCACCATCATTTTAGGCACACCTACAAAGCCCTGTGGGCTACTGTGAGGAAAGGTAACTCCATCCCGGACACAGTACACAATTATATGTCAGCATCCAATGGCCTCAATTTTCCCAGCCTGTGGCTTACTGTCAAAAGTCTGTGATGTTCCTAAGTGTCTGAGGGACTCGGAATATGGGGATGGAAGTCACTGCTGACTAAAGTTAGGCAGTAAGTGTCTAGTGTAAGGAAATAATTTAGGATGAGTCACTCTCTGGCTTTCTTCATTGACTGTAATGGGAGCCCACACAACCAACTCCAATGAGTGTAACTTTCTAGACAGCTGAAGCTAGGTGAGATGAAGCTTTCCCCCAAAGTAACTTCACCGAAACCAGGGTGACTGGCTGCAAAACTCTTCTTTGGAATTATTCCAAATACTTTGCTGAGTGAAGGCCAGTACAAGTATTTGGGGAAAAAAAAATTTTTCTTGGAGGAAAGGGTATTCACCTGTACAAATCTTGACTCTCTTCACAGATCTCTTTGACAACTACATGCAGCAGGATGCACATGAGTTTTTAAATTACCTGCTCAACACCATTGCAGACATTTTGCAGGAGGAGAAGAAACAGGAAAAGCAAAATGGGAAACTGAAAAATGGCAACATGAATGAAGCCGAAGAGA
The DNA here is from genome assembly GCF_015832195.1 of Motacilla alba alba. Lineage (NCBI taxonomy): Eukaryota > Metazoa > Chordata > Aves > Passeriformes > Motacillidae > Motacilla > Motacilla alba. Next base: position 26,140,898 of record NC_052019.1, on the reverse strand, counting down.
ACAATAAACAAGAACTGACCTGGGTGCATGAGATTTTTCAGGGAACACTGACTAACGAAACTAGATGTTTGAACTGTGAAACCGTAAGCATTGGGATAGATTTTTTTTTGGTTGTTGCCCATTAATAGATAGATACATTTTGTATATATAAATATATGAATCTTTTCAGACATCTGAGAATTGTGGATATTCCTGTAGAATTTACTTCTTGAAGTGAGTATATTCTTTTCTAAAAATTTATTTTTCTAAGCATTACTTGGCTAATCTCTGCCAAGTTTTGCTGTCCTAATACATATGTCTACAGCTAAAATCCTTGCTAGTGAATCAATACCTTTCCTTATCACTGTAACTTTGAGAGAAGGTATTCACATCATATTCATATAATAAGTGAAATGTTTAAAATGATTTGTGTTAATTCCATCTTAAGAGTCTGACAGGTATACAGAGGGTTCATAATTAACAAACTGTTTTCTTTTATTTCCCTAATATTTTCTAGAGGATGATGTCAGTTTGAAATCCCTTATGTTTGAGCTATCAGTAGGAATTAATTTTTGTTGGGAAATCTGATTGCAAGTCTCCTATTGATTACTGTCTTTTTCAAGCACATGATCCTATTGAAGGAGAAAATAAATTTTTTTAAATTGTTCCTGTGAGGTTGCATGAAAGAGTAACACAGGGAAAAAATCATTGGGGAGAACAGTGACACTGACCTTCCACAAAGGTTGGAATTAACATCACCTAACCTTTGCTTGGTAAAGCAAAGTTGATAGGCATTAAGGATGAACTAGTTATCTCAGCTCCTGCAGATGATGGAGATTGTGAAGGAGCTTTTGCAGGAAACTCTCTCCAACTGTCTCTAGGCTGTTTCATGAAACAAAAGTTTTTAGCAGCATCCAGTGTTTTGTTCCATACAGCTTGTCCTGGCTCCATGGTGTTACTAAGCTGTTGCAATTGTTGGTGCAGCAATGCTGAGAACTGGGCCAGCAGACTGATTTGGCCTAAGAATGATGTACTTTTACTAAGATCAGTGCTGATACTATGGGCTTCCTCAAAGAAAACACGACTTTAGACTAGCTGCATTAAGACGGGAGAAGGTGCCCAGAGAACAAGACAGAGAACAGACAGCAAGCCCAGAGAACAGACAGCAAGCTGAGGTTTAGACAACTGAAGCTTGGTGAGATAAACTCTACCCATGTCCTACCAGATGTGTAAAAGAACATAATCTGATATTTCTAATCACAAAGAACAGCTCTGTATTCCAAGAAAATATAGGTGGCTTTTCCAGGAACTTGGTCAGAGGAGGATGGTGAGGAGAAGAGATACAATGATAGTCAACGTAAGATGTTGGAGCAAGTTTGGAACAAGCTTGCATAAGTGAACACATAAGAGGGATACAGAAAATTAATTATTTAATCTATTTCAACTATAAAACCTTTGGTAATAGCAAGTTAAAATAAGTGAAAGGTTAGAATTATTTTTTAACTGACGAGCTTCTCTAAATAGTTGTGACCTAATTCTCAATCAATATCTAATGTTTACAGAGAGAAACTGCTGTGAAGTGAGGATGTGTCCTTGGGTAACAGCATAACTGCACAATTCCATACTTGTAATTAAAAGTGATGAAGCTTTATGGAAAATGTAGCTGTCTGTAGCTTCCTCTGAGTACAGAAATACTGTATACTACTCAGGATATATTTCCAGTGTGTTTTCCTTGGATTAGTGTAATTTGAAATCTTAGGAAAATACTAAAACAGATTGAAAGTTATTCCTTTGCTAAAATATTCATACGTAGTACCTGAAGAATCATTCAGATTTCAACAATTCTTATTCTCACTTACAAAGAGTGCAGTTTGAATCTGGTTTTCCAGCTACCTTTAGTTTTAATCTGCATTATTCTAGCTCTAAGTAGCTCATCTTCCCTTCCAGGAAATATTTGATGAGCAGGAGTCAATAACAGAATTCCTAGCTTCTTTGAGGCATTCAGATGAAGCACAGTGCATGCCAAAGACTTTTTCAAGTGTTTAAGTTTTCATGATACTCAGTGTGTCTGACAAAACTCTAGTTCCAGCTGTAGAGACATGATGTTCTCTGAAGCTTTGTTGCTTTATCTTTCAAATTTTAGCTGTATATTTATACTGCAGTCAGTTGCTGCCAGTTTTGTGGTTTCCTGTCCTCCGTGGGTCAAGTCATGTCTCAGGGAGGATTTTTGCTCAAAGAGCTGCTGCTCATTTCAGCTGGGTGTGCATTATGCCTCTGTACATCTTTGATAATATCAAAATTCATCCAGCCAAAGGTGTTCCTCTGCATTCAGGTCTGATATGGCCTGCATTCACCAAGCTTATAGTATCCCTGACATAACACAAACATGAGCTCAAGGTGGTACATAACTATCACATCCACAGCATCACAAAAATCTGAGTATGAAGGATTTCTGCCAGAACAATGGATTCATCTCCTCACAGAAGTTCTTGATTTGGACTTCACTATTCTCCCATCTGATTCAGTTATTCTAAGGAAATACAATAGGAGGAAAAACCACAGGGTGTTCATGCAACATCTTATAAAAACATTGTTATCAATATGACTGAATTCATATGCAGTAAGTATTTCTGCAGTCTTTTGACTCAGTGGAAGTATTACAAGAATTAGCCATTTGGATGCTTTTTTTTGTTAATATTACTTCACCTTTGAGATTAAACACTCTTTGTGAAAAATAATTTTCAATTATCAAAAAATCAGGATCTGTCATTCTGAAAATATTCAGACTTAAATTTTTTAGATAAAAACTCTTCAGTATATTTTTTCTCCTCTTGTTCTGTCCAAAAAAAGATTGGCAACACCAAAAGGATTTTGCAAAATATTATCATGGAGCCATTTTTACCTTTAAAATTTAAATTTTTTAAATCAAAATATTGACCAGGAACAATATCCAATGGGGAAATGCAGCTGTGTCAACCAGAAGTATGAACCCACACTTTTCAATACTCTCTAGAGAGAAAGGATAACATGGTAAAGTATGACTTTTGTGACAGAAACATATTTGGAAATTATCTGCATTGCTTCCTTAATAGTGGAAATCATTATGTAAGAATAAAATGTGAATGTATATTGTAATATGTTATACAAAGGGTAAACAAATTTCTGATAATAAAAGAAAGTAGACTGTGTTACATAACAAGGAAACATACATAATGCACCAATCCCAGATAATACAAGGGAGGATGGTTCACCTTTACTGAACAGTGGCCTGTCATTAATGGCCCATGGTTGTGGAATTGGATAAGTGGAATAGACAGAAGTTAAATAATATGAAAGCTGGATTGGTAGAGTTACTGATAAATATCACACTGAACTAAAAAAAATTAAAGCATTGAAATTAACTATTTTTATGTAAGAGCAATTTTGACAGAAATAAATATCTTTAGAATTTGCTAAAGATATAGACAATATTTAGATGTATGGCATCTCTGTTTTACATGTATGTGTTTTGCAACAGGTTAGTAGCAAAGATGAAGATTTTCTTGACCTTTCTGTTGATGTGGAACAGAACACATCGATTACACACTGTCTAAGGTAAATGAATGCATCTTTTCAGCAGATAGCTCTGGCTGCTAGATTTTTCAGGTCTAGTAGGTATAGAAAAGAAAAGTACAGTAACATTTAGATTTGAACTTATCCTAAGCAGGAGAAAAAACTTTTAACTGGATGTTTCCACTAATGACAAAATATACATTAATGTACTTTGCTTTACTCACTTTCTCTTTCGATGTATGTATTTGAAAGAGGAAAATAAATCAACTTTCAGGGAAAATAATTGATTGCTTTGTTGTCTGGAAGAATTGCTGCAGAATTAAAATTGGCTTCAAAGACATTTAAATGTGCTTGTCTTTAAGCTTCTACACAAGTGCTTTGTTGATTAGGATTTATAGGCATATTAAAAGTTAAGTGTGTGTTTTGCAGAATGAGTGCTAGAATCCATAGGGGGAAAAATATTTCAAAAGTCTATTTTATTATCAGAAATAGCTTATTCTGTGTCTCATCCTAAAATTGTGTGAAGTTTTTTATTCTAAATTTCAGTTCTGCTCCTAGTATATTCCTAACTTTAAAAATCTAGACATCAAAAAAATTTTGTCTTACATGAGTGATTATTCTGAGAGATTTAAGATGTCCAGAGTTTTGACATTAATACAATAAACCACTTCCTATATTTGAGACAATATATTGCTGTTCTAAGGTAATGATTATCAATTGGTCAAACTCCTTCAAAATTGCTATCAAGGTTGAAATTGCATAATTCAGTTATTCTGGAATGCCTAGGAGGGGTTTCCTGGTGTGTCATCCCAAGGTGAGAGTTACAGAAAGAAAGAATGTGAGGTACTATTTCCTGAATCAGAAAGCAGTGACTTCTCTGTGAATATGGCAACTGTACTAAGTAGCTTCTGCTATAATTTGAAGTTCTTTCCTTCTCAATTTCTGTTCAGTCTCCCTTAGAATACTGTAGCAGTCCTTAGCCCTCAAGCAGTCCACACTGCATTAATTAGCCTCCCTGGAATAGGTGAGCAAGCCACAGAGAGGCTTTGGAAAGTAGTGCATTCTCTTTTTCTCCTGTAGTCTCTTTGCCTCTTCATAGTAAGCAGTAGCTGAATCCTTATTGGTATTACAGGCTTTTGTTTGCACACTTTTGAGTTCCTCACTGTAGCCACTACCCTGAACTTGCCAGGATTACTTACCTTTCCCTTTGGTGTTCAAAGTCAGTTTGAAATCCCACTGAGCTGCAAGGGTGCTGCAGTGCCTTTGGAGGCCCTTTCTAATCTGAGTTATTTGGTTCTGTGGTACTGGAGACTGAGATCTGACATTTTCTTACAGCTGAGTCTGGTGAACGTGTTAAAAACTGCTGCTGCATAGGTGTTACTACCTGTCCTTCAGCTTTCTCCAGTATTTTATTTACATTCTTGGTCTTTTGTTTTCTTGGAAAAGTTTTGTTGGGAATGGCCCTTTTATGTAAAGGCAGAGTAACTACTTCAGTAGAAATACCAATAGCATTTCTTCTACTGAACAGACAGTGGCTGTGGCTTAAGACGTGGAAGAGCTGCATCTGCACAACTGCAACCAACAAGTGAATGGTGGAGTTGAAAGTGACTCCAAAGAGGTTATCCCCTACCTGAACGTCAGAGAGGATACTTATTCAACCTGTTTCAGAAGATCTTTTTAGCAGTATTATCTTGATTGTCTATCCCAGTCCTTCCTGTTCTTTAGTACTAATAAGTTTTTCCTGCTGTGTAATATGAACCCTTGGCGTTTCAGTTCAAGCCTATTTCTTGTCGAGAGTACACTTGCCCTCTGTACTCCAGACATAAGCCAGGGGTTGCCCCCATTCCCCTTCACAGTAGCCTTTTACATACAAGAAGAATGTAATCGCTTTTTAAAGAATTTAAACAGACTAAGGTCATTCAACTCCTCTTTCTTAGGCTATCTTCTCTGGATCTCCACACATGTTCATTACTCTTCAGCCTTCTCTCCTCTCGGACCTCTCTCTTGAACTCTATCTTTCTTGAAGTGCCACTGTCTAGAACAGGACACAATATTCCAAGAGAGATCTATACAATCCTAAGAATGAATGTCCTAAGTCTCTTTATGCATTCCAGTGTAGTGCCTTACTCCAACAGCATGACATGCATTTCGAAGCTTACCCATTGCTCCTTTTGGAAATAAAGGAAAGCAAAACCCCAGTTTTTCTTTTCTTGGGGTGGGAGGTACAGGCCACTATTTACAGATTGAACAGGAGGAGAGTTATCACCTCTCATCTGTTGTATTGTGTTGTATGTTAGCAATATTTCTACCTCTGTTTAGGAAACATATATTCAGTTAGAATATGGATTTCCTCTCATTGCTTCTGGTATTATGCATTATTACACAATATGTAAGTGCTTTTGTGGTTTCTTTCAATAGGAACATCGAAGTTATTACTCTTTTTGTAATCTTTGTTATTTCCTTTTTTTTTAACAACTGCTTTGCTGTGTCCTAATAGCTTTAAGGGCTGCTGCATTTAAAAGGTAAAATACAGAAAAGCTGTGCAAGACAACATTTAGGTATAATGAATCTCTTTACCACTACAGATGACTGCTCTTTTATTTCTGTAGTTTTTCAAAATGGAAAAAGTCCTTGTGTGGTCAAGATGTCCAAAAAACAGAAAGAATACAAGCCTCTGGCATAATCTAAACCCATTGGATAGACAGCTGGGCCTGAAGCAATAAAAGTCTTATAACAAATGTAATATATATACATTGTTTTTATTTCCACTTGGAGTTGCAATGTTTATCAGTCAGTTTGATCCTGACTTGTGTAATAATTTATATTACACTAATAATTCTCTCATCTCTTAAAACACAAAATTAATACTATTTATGCATATAAGCAATAGAAAGCATTTTTCACACTGTAGCAGAGAGGCTGTAGAAGCACAAGGTCAGTGGCAAGTTAGCACATCTTGAGCAGGTATATTTAAACATTTCTTTTTCTTGCTAAAATAACATATAAGCAGAATGGAGATCGGACTATTAATGGGATAGGAGAGAGTTAGACATATCTTGAATCTAGCTTTGCAGGTCTAGAGAAGAGTTCTGCAGGGCTGTGGCTCTTGCACATGCAGACTTTAAGAACTCCAGTCAGTGATCTGCTGTTTTTAACTGTTCAACATCTATTAGAAGTGCCATGCTGAAAATTCTTGATTGCTGTAAGAGTCACTGAAGTTGAAATTATTTCAATCCTAACCATTTGTCAGTGAAACATTTTTTTTAATACTACCAAGAATAGATGCCATAATGCTACTAGCAAATAAACACTGCTACTAATAATAAATAATACTAAAAATAGATATTAATAGCATCAGAATAACTAGTATATTTTAAAAGGAATTCAGAAACTCTTTGAGTTTAATTAACTTTCATGGGAGACTTGGAATAGAACAAACCAATATGTATCAAATTTCTACCATCTGCACATGTTTCTTCCTGTAAGAAAAACATTTTTCCTTGCTTCACTTTGAGATGAGAAGAAAACTAATAAATCCCCCAAATTTGTTTGCTTTTTTAAAAAAATTGAGACTGTAGGCTTTGAAAATAAATATCAGATTCTTTCTCTAACAGCCAAGCTAAAACTTTCACAGGCACATTCTACTGAGTCTTACATTCCCTGCACATTCAACTCATCTTTAATATTTTCTAAAGTTTCAGCTCTTCGCTTACGATTCTCTGAAAAGTTACCATGCTTTTTAGAGGAATTGGCTGAATTAAATTAATTTTATGTTTAAATTCAAATGTGAAATCACATATTGAGATCAATGTTTACCACTGAAGCAAATCCTTCCCAGTAACAATGTTTTCTTATCTTTTAGATAAAAAGTAATACTTATGATCAAAGTTTGGCTGTACCTTATCTTTTAAAATATGTATTTCTTTCTAAATTTCAGCACTTTCTCCTCAGTGTTAAAACCTTATAAAGAAAATAAATCAGTAAAAGTATTCTCAGTTATTAGAAATATTATGCAGTCATGTGAAGTGCTTCTTTGTCATGCTCTGTCAACCTTAAACTTTTATGAAGTTATGTAATTAACTTCTAATATCTATGCCCTAGCAAACTATTTAGTCTTCCTTTCTCCCACCCACCCCTATAGTGATGATGTCAAGAAGAAATAATCATCCAGAATCCTCCCTTTTCCTTGTAACACAATTCTGGTGCTGCCTACTGTGAGACCAGGCCAAAGTTGCAGAAAGTGTCGATTCAGCCTCCATGAATGTGAATTGCAGTGGTAGAGGAGAATTTATTTGGGTCTGAATGGGTCTGAATTTGCCTGGAGTTCAGAAGCCTATCGGGTACAAGGTAGGGGCACTCAATAAAACAGTTCTGGAATTCTGATATAGCTACTTAAGGCCCAAAGTCACAGGAAAACCCATGTGTTTAAAATGGAAGATAGGTGCTTATATCTGCATTCACAGTTCTTGAAACACTTGCTCAGCTGCAATGTAACACAAGAGATGACAAAAATAATTACTGGGTTGGTTTTTTTTTTTACAGTTATGTGGCGTTACATACCTAAAATTTTGCTCCAAAGCATATCAGCACTGTGACTTCCAGCAAATCTTTTCTGTGAACTGAGAGATGCTAGCAAACCAGTCTTCCACTGCCTTTGTCACTTTAAAAGCTCAATCCAGAAATATCTCCAAGTGTATTTACTTCATCAGGATTTACAAAATTTTCTATACCAGCTGCCTCTTTCCTTTTTTAGAAAATGGAAAAGTACAATCTGAAAACTCCTGGATGAGTGCTCAAAAGGTTAGAGGATGCAGGAAACTATTTCTTCTTTGTAAGAGGATTCAAACCTTTCTTATGGAAGAACACCATAAAACGCGAGATATTTGGGGATGGCAGAAGTGCACTTAAAGTTGCTTTATTCAGCAAATTATTTAAAAAGAAACAAAATGGATTGAGTGATTATACCCAAGTCTGGGCAGCCCCTTTATGTGAGAGACCAGACATAGGTCCCATTTTGAGACACCTGATCTTTCATTCGTATAATATAGAGGGCCTCAGCTCCTAATATAACTTGTCATAGCAGCCAGATAACCTAATTCCATTTGCAAACCCAAGTGTAGTCACGTCAGATGCTTTAAAAAACTGGAATGGGTGAAGATTTCATCCTGTGTGTCCTTTAGATTCCAGTTCATCAGCCCAAGTGGGGCAAATGTATTCATAACTTTAAAGAGCTGATGACTGTATTTATTTACAGAGACTTCAGTAACACAGAGACGCTATGTAGTGAACAGAAATACTACTGTGAAACTTGCTGCAGTAAACAAGAGGCACAGAAGAGGTAAGCAAAGAGCAGGCTGTTTCACCATGCCCCTCCTGGGCTCTGGCAAACTTACTCCTTGATATTTATTTTGTTTAAATAACTGGAAACATTTCATCCCAAATGCATTCTCTGTGTGGATGAGAGAACTTGCAGAGAGATTTAAAGGCATGTGTCATAGTCAATAAGCCATTTCTAGTTGACTATTGTTACCTACAAAGTGCTTTTATAATGCAGACATTTGCTTATTAAGGGAAGAGAGAATGGCTCTGAACCTGTCAGGTGTTCATCGTATGTGTTCTTAATGGTTTCACAGGATGAGAGTAAAAAAACTGCCAATGATTCTTGCCTTACACCTCAAGAGATTCAAGTACATGGAGCAGCTGCACAGGTACACGAAGCTGTCCTACCGGGTTGTGTTTCCTCTGGAGCTGCGTCTCTTCAACACCTCCGGCGACGCCGTCAACTTGGATCGGATGTACGACTTGGTGGCTGTTGTTGTTCACTGTGGAAGGTAAGGTGCCCTCATGTGTGTCACAAGCTATTGGCAGGTGTTCGCCAAGGGCTGAGCTATCCCTGACAAATTGTGGGGAGGATGGGAGGCAGGACTTAAAGCCTGCTGCTGCACGGACCTACTTGCATGTGTCTTGGGCTGAACCATTTAACCAACATCCCTCATAGTAAATCAGTACTTGTTTAAGGAATAATGTCTCAGGTCTCCAAAAGTCACAAGTTCGGTTTAAATTGATGAAACTACCTCCTTCCTCATAAGACCCCTTAAAAAAGCTGGGAGCCAGGACTCTGTGAGGGCCAAAGGCTGTCATCATGTAGGTCTCACAACAGATCATTTTGGTCAATTTTCCCCACTATACTCAGTTCTTACAGTTTTAAATGTATTTGATGACTGCCATGAGCAACTTATTAAGTGTTCTGTAAGATAATTCACTAAATGGTCCTGGCACAGATGAAAATAACACCTTGAGCTTTCCGTTGATTAGCTTTGCAACAAGTTAAAATAAAAAAGGAAAGGACTAAATGTCTATAGAGTACCACCACAAGTGGATTTACTATGTTTTTTATAACATTTAATTTTAATTCTGCATTCATAAAGAAATGTGACTTATCAAAATGGACTCAGTAGTACGTTCTAATATTTTGGGTTTTTGTTTTGCTTCCTAGTGGACCTAATCGGGGGCATTACATTACTATTGTGAAAAGTCATGGATTTTGGCTCTTGTTTGATGATGACATTGTAGAGGTCAGTATGCTGAAGGTCATGAGCACAACTTTTGTATAAATGTTTGCTTCCCTACTTGGGGTTAAAATGCTGATCCAGAACTGGGTAGAGATTACCAGTGTGCAAAGCCACAGTTTGGTTGTAATGTTTGTTTCAACTCTGTTAGGAAGAAAGATTGCAAACAAAATTATTAGTCCTGTAGTTTTTGCTCTGTCAGTGTCAGAGGTTTTTTTTTATTTCATAGCAACATCAAATGTTTTTAATACAAGACTTAAAGAGTTTAATTTTGAATGTTTTCTATATCTAAAAAAATAAATTTAATTCAATAAAACCTTTTCACTTCATAAAATTGAACTAAGTAAAGCTAGCATTGCTGTAGAATTTTCAGGTTTCAATAGGGAAGTTACAAGAAAGTCTGAGTTGTGCTTTTGATATGGGATTGTCTGAATGTAGATTAGAGTAGAATCTGTCCCACAGCTATTGCAGATTCTGTCTAAGCACTCTGAAATTCATTCTTATGCAAACCCTTTATGTCATTGTGGCACACTGGCAAAATAGAAGTTTTGAAACTGATTTCCCAAGAAGTAAGGAAAGTAGCACTGGGATGCTTGCTGCATGTGGCAAGTCTTGAAGAAGATTTCTGAAAATTTGAGAAAGATGGGATCACATGGTCACATTTATATGTTTTAACAGTGTTCATTACTGCATTCCAAGGAGTATCTCTCTTATTGGAAAAAGTCCAATTCAGTTAGGTTCAGTGACAGAAACATGCCTATGAATTTCATGAGTGAGATCAGCAAGGCTCAGCCCCTAATCTTTACCCTTTCACTGCTTAAATTGCAAACAGAATTTGCTAATTGCAGTCATTTAATCTGTATTTGATTGTTTTAAAGCTAATGGCATATTAAAAAAATGTTTATTTTGCAGAAAATAGACGCTCAAGCTATTGAAGAATTCTATGGTCTGACCTCTGATATATCAAAAAATTCAGAGTCTGGCTATATTTTATTCTATCAGTCAAGAGAGTGACTTGGCAGACTGTGGTGATTGCACACAAGGATGTTGCACGCAAAGGAAGATGCTGGTTCCCCTGAACTGACTTTTATTCAGCCCACATCTCGGATGGTTGAACAACAGTACACTGTCTCCTATCTCCTATTCAGTGGTTTATGTGGTGTTGATTATAACTGTCCATTCTTGACATTCAGAACTTTGTTTTGGGGGGGGAGGGTTGTTTGTAGTTTTTAAGTCTGATTGAAGAGCTAATTGAAGTCAGATTTCAGTGGAATTTATATGGACTAACATTTACAGATAATAAGATTTGGATGTCAACTGTTAAACCCAATCCAGCTAGAGTAGTATTTTATATGAAAGTGTTCATTACATTTAGGGCAAAATTATTTAAAAGTTTCTAGATGATTTTGGAGTGTGTTGATTTACAAAGCATTCCTTTAAATACATCTTGACATATACTTACCCCTTTTAAGCGTAAGGAAAAAAATCAATTTCATGATGATTTGAGTTGAGTGGTTGTATAGGGGATTTTTTTACATGTTACTCTGCTGCATAAAAGATATTCTTCCAAAATAATTTCAATTTTGATTGTTAAAAACTTTCAGAGTGTAACCACAGACCTAAAATTCACGTAGAGGGATTTAAATTACACTGGAATTAAGTAATTCTGTATGTTCACTCACTTTGTCATGAGATAGTACAGATGAGGTGAGATTTCAGAACTTACAGAGCACTGGAATAAGGGGAGTTAGATCACACATATGATACAGAGATAAATTGCTTTTATAAAGATTGATCTTAGGTTTTTGGTTAATTTATATAGATTGTTTACTTGGATTGTGTTTGCAAAGATTGCAACACTGCTCACATGTAACATATCCATCAGGCTGAAATTGTCCAGTGCATTTAAATAATCATTGTCTGTACATAAGACACAACTTGATCCTGCAATTTTCTAAATATCTGTAGGTCCCATTTTCATTACTCAAGACAGAGTCCATTACTTAGAAGCATAATACATAGCAACCACTAGTGTACATGCTATCATGTATCTATCATCCTTAACATTTTGGTCATATTTGACAGAGTTTTATCACCACAGAAGCAGACAGGGATCTGGAGTGCTTGATTTCAAAATTAGTACAAAAGACTTAGTCTGTGGTTTTCCTGGATGAATTTGGCTGGCACTTATGCACTGGCTAATAAGATTTCTGAATTCAAAGAATGCAAAGAATAAATGTAGAAGAAGGTATCAATAGGGTTTGAGAAGGGATTGATAGCGGCTTGAGTCAGTGGTCATGTGGGTAACTACCTTCTTCAGTTTGACACTTTCACTCCATTATACAATTCTTGAACTTCAGCAGCCAAAGTCCTATTCCAATGACACCAACAGCAAAAACACTCTTCTTGTCTCCATGGGGACTGACAGTTCTAGTATTTATAAAGAAATATTCTCTTCTCACAAAATTTATTTCTATCTGTTACATTTTATTCACTCATTATGTATTTATCAGACGAGGTTGATTTTTGTCCTTTTCTTTAAGAAGCCTGCCTGACACTTTATGGCCAACACTCCCTTTCAAGAAATGGCTTTTGAAGTGCAACTACATCTCATATTTTAGTCTTTTGTAGAAAAGATAGTGTTTTTCATTGTACTCTACTGTGAATGTGAAGTATCTTTTGTGAAATATTGGTGAAAATTAAGTAGCTTCTGTAACATCATTTGAAGTTCAGTTGGATTTTTCAATGGCCATTTTGTAAACTAAGGCAATGTAGCACTTTACACTGAATGAGAAACAGAAGTGGACTTTTCAGCAAAGATTATTTGTGATTTGTCATGTTATTATACTGATGCAAGACAGCAGAGGTAGAATGTAACCTTAGAGGACTTAAGTGAATGAGAGGAGTGGTCTGCAAAGATCACTCACATGAATGAAGGCTGGTATGCCAGCTCAAGACAAGCATAATTAAGACGCAGCTCTTATTCTCTTAATGATGTTAGAATTAAATGTTCTGTCTCTAATACAGAGGATAGACATCTTACAGCAGACTTCAACTCCCACTGAGACCCAGGAGTTTTTCCACTGAAAAGCTAAACCTGCAAATCCCTCTTCATTGGTTTATTTATAAACATTCAGAATTTCTGTATAAAAATATAAAAATTACTGGCCTTTTAAAATGGATAAGGTTTCCTCACTGTGAATGAAATCACTTTCTAGATCAGCATTAATTAGTGCTGGACCAAAGGTCTGTATTTTGCAGTTTACTACTAAACATCCTTACAACACTCTTTTGTTTTAAAAGATCAAAAAAAACAGATATTCTTAAGGTCATCATTTGAATCTTCAGGGCTCATGTTTATATGAAAGTAAATTTTCATGAAAATAATTTTTAAATCAGTTCAATTTTAGGAAACATTTTTCTTATTTCAATTGACCTATATGAAAATTGGTTTTTAAAATGTTACTAGTTTGAATTAATATTTTAATGCTAAACTACGGGATAATAATTGTTGTTTTTCTCCACTGCAAGACAGCCTTAGATCATAAAACATACAGATCATTACAGTAAGTTATTGAGAGGAAAATTACTAGAATAAGCTGTTTCATAAAGTATGAAAAAGCATTTTTAATTTATGCTGGCCCATGGAAAGGTCACGGCACTAGTATCACATCAGTCCAGCATCAGTAGTCTGACATCAGCTCTGAAGCATTGTGGAATACACAGTTCATATTAACACTGGCTAAACTAGGGAGCATTTTCTTTTGATTAACAAAGTTGTGGTCACAATTCTATAAATTGGATCCAGTCCCCAGTGTGCTGAATATCTTGACTTCAGTCCAAAAGCTGTCTATCACAGCTCTATGAATAGTGCCAGTCTAGGCAGAGGAACTCTCCTCTGTCAAATTAAGCACATTCACTCGAGTTTTGCAGGACTGGGATCTCCACAAGAACAATCATGTGGTGTAAAGTATTTCAGTTGATTAAATAAAGCATCATCCCTTTTCTCTATGCTTATGCATAGATTTCCACTCCCTTCTGAAAGAACGGAAAAATACCTAAGACAATAAAAGGCTTTCAGCTAGCAGCTAGAAAACAAAATGCTAGCACAGATCTCTAACACTATTCTGTGCTTCCCTAAAATGATGATATTTTATGGTGTCAGGTTCTAGGTATACTAGGTCTAACAACAATTGGAGTTTTCCAATTGTTTCCCATGCTGTTGCTGAGATGCACTATCCATTTATAAATACTATTACTATGTTGTCTACCTAGAAAAAGCCCCATTTTTGTCTTGTGCTGTGTTTCCACAGCACTGCAGAGCTGATGAATCAGTTACCTTAGAGGATGAGCTCAGAACTCAGCTTCTGTATTTCCAAGAACAGGCTGTCAGGATTTTATGGAATTTCTAATGTGGGGATAGCAGAGGGAGGCAGAAGAGTGGAAAAGCCATACCAATGAAACAGAAAACCTTTTTGAAATTAGGTCCCAAAATTACTCCTGTCAATTTTATTTTAACAATTTAGTTACCTCAGAGTGCTAGATTATGTATGAAAAGTCTTGTTCCTTTAGCAGTTGGAGTAAAGAAAATAAAGTAGGAGTTCCCTTCATATCAGGTTTAGTATAAATCTTGAAGACCTAGCAAAATTCAACTGAAATTCACCTTACATAATGGGTCCTAAAGTGCTACTACAACCATTTCTCTTCAGACATTACATTTCAGTAACTTTTCTGTTCCAACATCTTGTAGTTGGCACCTGAGCTGACAGCTTGCAGCTGCCAGTGATTTGGTGCCTCTCAACAGCAGAGCCGTTTTGTTTTATCTCTTTTTTGCTGCCTGTGGCTGATAGTTGTGAGCAGTGTCTTACAGCTGAATGAACACTAGAAATTTTAGCAAGTTTTGCCTGTCTACCTGTTCTTTGATAGTATCTTTTAGAAGGGTTTGTTTTAATTTATTTTTTCATTTGTTGGTCTGTTACTGTATTTGTATAATAACTTATGTGGTTAATGCTATTTGATTTGCTTTAATTTTTTATGTACTTTTAAAAAAAATGTAATCAACCCAAGCACTTTAAGCAACAATGTCAATCTTGTGAAATTCCAATCAGCTTAATATTTTGCCTTTGTCTTAATGCTTTTGCAGCTGTTTGCTTGTGATCCAATATCTCTAGTTACAACTCAATCTCCATTTTTAGGCTTGTAGTCCTAGCTGGGTTGTAAAATTGGAAAGCCCAAGCATTTTCATACATATTTGTTCATGTATAAAAAGGACAGAGCATTTACTATGTACCTGCTGCACACGCCTGATGAGCTGCACTCTCTGCACATTTCACAACCTCTGTGCTCTCTGCCTGCTGACCCATCTGAGGATGACTGCAATACTTCAATCTGTGACACAGTTATCAATGACTAGAATTTAGAAAAGTTCCAGTTCTTACAGGAGAATTCTCTTTTACCAGACACAGAATCAGCTGTCAGTCAGCTGATAATACAGGTGTTGCTCTCTCTGCTCTTTTATCAGTGCTCTTTTTGGTCTCAACTGTGAATAATCTGATGAGCCACAATGATTCTTGGCGACTGTGTGTGTGCTGGCAAGGAGAGCAAATTTTTGCATCTTTCTTTTCTTCACTTGGGCCAATATGAAGCAGAGATAATGAAGTAAGATGAGTGCTCATGTAAAATGATGGTTTTTAGAGGGCAGCATCTGTGGTGTCCATACCAGAAAGCCGGTGACTTTCTGTGTTGTTAATGCAAGGGTTATTCCTAGTGCTTTAGATACTGTATTTTCTTTGATCGATGAAAAGACCAGAACTTTTTCCTGTTGCATCTGTTCTGATACTGAGGTGTTTTCTCTCAATTTAACATGGCCCTTCCTATGTAAATAGCCCTTGGCAAGGCTGGATAGACACCCATTTAATTTATTTTCAGTTAATATGCATTACTTCAAAGAGATTGCTTGAACCTGTCTACAAGATTTATTCAAATAGCACAGTTCTTTTGCATACAGGGTCAAATAACACCTATCAGGAGGCATGTGCCCACCTGATGGGACCATCTGGCTAAACCCACACCATTTTACATACTAATGATTCTTTACCCTCTAGGAGGTTTGGTTGCTGGCTTTGCCTGACTGATTTAATATGAAACTGCAAATAACTCTCTTTATTCATGATCTCTTGCTATAATTCTTTAATAAATTCTGTTTCATTTGGTTATCAAGACCGGGACTATTGTACTATGTAAAATAAATTAACTTGTGTGTGCCATTCACTGCAGTTAATTTAACAGCCTAGTGCTTCTGATGAAGGCTGTGGCAGGTGGCAAGAATATGAGAAAATGACTTTTCTGTGATAGCACAGTAGGTCTATAGGAGAAGCTGAACTGATGTGCAGTTTCCTAACCTCCATCCTCTAGATACTCATAGGATTCCAAAGTAGCAGGACTAAACCCTTTATGAAGACATCTTGCAGTTCACCAAAACATATTGTTTGTTGCAGTAGATAATTAATGAATATTTGCAACCCCTCTGTCCCCACTCCCCAAAACCTCATTAATAGGTATACATTTCTTGGAGAGGCTGAGCTTAAACCTCGGCTTCGTATTTGCAATGGTATTTGTGTTTGAAATGTCCCACACCAGACTCTGGCCACATACTAAATTGTTTCCTAGTCCTCTCTCAACTCTCATTCTAATAGCAAGGGCAACATCAGGGCAGCCATGTTACAGGTGCCAGTGGCTTTCCTGGAGAAAATTTTCTAATCTCAGTGGCTTGCATTAAAAAAGACTTGACACAAGCTCCATAACTTATGTTGATGCTTTAGGAGTAAAGCCACCACATCCTGTATGAATATGAATGTAGGGTAGCAGGAAGAAGAAAGAGAAGAGGATGAACTATGGAAAGGGTTGGTTTTTTTCAGAGGCTTTGAATAGGTGTATCTGTTTGTAAATATAAAGTCCCTCTCTACCTTGTCAAAATGATGCAATCATAATAAAACTACTTAAATTTTGTGCTAGTTTTTTAAATGGAACAAGAGTTAGCAAAATTATGAGGCACACAACTGAGGACACATACAAATACTGGATTTCTAGTACAGCGTACAATACTCGGTGTATGTGTACAGATAAATAGCTGCTCTTTTTAATCATCATGTACATGTAATTGAACCCTGCGCCACCTGCAGAACTGTAAGATAAAAATCATGTTGGTTATTAAGGTTGTAACATAAGAAAACAATATTTTCTCCTGTTAACATGTTTCTATTTTACATAAAATAAACTCCGTAGCTGATCTCACTTCCATTCAATTTGCTTTGACTTCAGCTGGAGCCACACTAAGGCTGAGTATTAATGTGGTTGGTAAACAACATGTTTCTGAATGTCAGATGCCTGTGTTCTTCCAGATGATAAGACTACTGATGCTTGCTTTTTATTTCATTTAATGTGATCATATTTTAAGTGACTTCAGAGAATATTTCACCCCGTGGGCTGATTGCCTCTGAAGTGTCTTAAAAGAACAAGTTTTGCAAGTAGTTTCTGAGTTGTCTTGGTAGAATATACATACAATTGCATAACTGAGCTGTACCCAGTTAAAGCACACCACCATTAGTCTTGTCAATGATTGAGCTTCAATGTTTCAGCTAAAGCTGAAGAGAATAAAAATCAGCCAGAATTGAACTACCTTTTACATCAGGAAACAATGAGCCCTTTTAGCCTGGGATTTTAACTGTAACTAATGGAGTGGGAAAGGATTTTGCTACTGAGGTCTAAAATTTTGTGAAAGACTTGAAAGGTTCCTGTTGTCTGCTGATTTTCCTTTAGTTGTTCATTAACAAACACAATTTACATTCTCAAAAGTGAGGTAAATAAAAGGCTGGAGTTTCTTGCTCCTGTCTAAATGGATTCTTTTTATTCCTCCATAATCATTTAGGGAACTGAAATCAAACACAGCTGTCAAACTGTATGTTGCATTTATAGCTAACACACTGTAAGATTTATGGCACATCAGACTATCAAAGGACTGGGTTGAAAAACACTTCATATCTTACAGTACATATTTCCTTTCAAATTAAAAATATTTGAAGTGCCTTCAAATTTATTCCTGGGTTATTAGGATATAAGCATTTGACTGCAGGATGGAGACAGAAATTTAAAACACAGGAGATGACTGAACTAAATATTCACACATCCATTCTTTTAAAACATTTTGAAGCCATAGAATTTATGGTGTACAAATAAAGAAACCAAGAAAAAGTTTCCAGTGGCAAGATTCATAATCACTGTACGTGGACTTCACTAGAACTTCTCTCACTTCAGAAATGCACTTTCCTAGAAGCTGCATGATGCTTACCTGTATCTCTGTTCCTTACTCTTTTGTATGAATTAGATTAATCATTTTACATTAGACTGGGTTATGTTCTGTGCACCAGATAACCAGAGAAATGCTAAAAATATAATTTAATCTGAATTGGAAAGTCAGATATGATAGGAGAAAATTGCATGGTTACTCATTTAACTGTAATCACCAGACTTCAAATGATATTTATTAGATATGACTAAATACATGACATGGAGAACCATGTTCTACATTTCTGGAGACATCCGTTTCCTTGAATGTTTGTGTGCAACTTAAAAATCTAGTACCAATTCTTAAAGAAGAAAAATAGGACAACCATTTTCAACACATACACACACACACATATACATATATGGCAACATGACATTTTCATTATCTGTTCTGAAAAAACTTATTATTTTTTTCACAAATACTTTGAGATCACTCCCTCGCTTTGAAATTTCACTCACCCTCACTTCACAATGCAGAGTTTAACCAGTCGCAAACACTTCACCTGGTGCTAATAGTGCATTTCATCTCACCGTGAATACAGAAACAGCAAAGGAGTCAACACCCTGGAGTTTGCAGATTGTCCCAGGATGAATGGAGAGACCTACCAGGATCAAATAAAAGTCAAGAGGTGAAGGCTGATAAAATCACTGCAAGAGTAAAATAAAGAGGTCAATGCTGAATGAAATTTGGAATAAGACAAAGTGAAACGGTCTTTGGATTTCATTTGACACACATATGAGATAAAATATTCAAGTCCCGTACAGAGCAGAACCAAAGATGTGGAAACAGAAGATACAGACATCACCCAGTTTTGCAAACCAGACATTACAAATGCTTAGACACCAATGTTTAGTATCAGTCACATCAATATAGCTGTAAAGAACATCCTCATAAAAATTCTGGTGTGCAGAGTTGTGTTTTCTGTGCAGCTGTAAGACATGGTAATGTGTGGAACACTGTGAACACTGGAGAAGAACTACTGCTACTACTACTGAATGTGTGATTATCTCTGCTCTTTGAAAACAAGCTTCAGGAGCAAAATATAATCTTAAATTTTATTTATTCACTAATCACGTAATTCTCACTGTCATTTATGAAGCATTTTTCATCCTCAAGGTACCTTACCTGATAATCAAATAAACTTTCAAGTCTCAGTTTGGTGAAAATGGTAGAAATTGGGTAATGTGTACCAAAATCCATATATATTTTAGATAACTTCAACTTGAGTTGAATCTGGCCACCACTCAGCTAGAATGCTTGAACTGTAGGAATATTTTCACCAGCTCCTCAGTAGCTACCTTGATGACCTCTTCACTTCTGGTGATGCCTGGAGAGGCTACCTAGAGCACAGGCTAGACAGAGTTAAAGGATAAAGGTAGGTATTTCTTGAAAGGCCTTCACAAGGCACACCTTGGGCAGTGCAGGAGTCTCACAGAGACTACATCCAAGATGGACAACAATCACAAGTTTTTCAGATAGATAGACGTTTGGTCTATTTGCATATCAGAGGTTAATTGTCCAATTACAGTTTCAGGTAATGTAATCATATTCCCCCAGTTTGCTCCCTCCAATTCACTTTTTGCTTATGTTTTTTGGGGCCTGAGACAGTAAGGTGTCCTTTCAGACCTATAGAGAAATTGTTTTGTCTGAATTTTGTCCATATCTGACAGGATATGGAGTTTTAGAGTTATACAGCACTAAAGCAGTACTGATTTGAAGACTATAAAAGCTAAACCTTAAGCCATCACTGGATGCAGTTCAAAGTGTAGCACATTGTTCCAGTAAAACCTGATGCCTGGCTCTCTCTGATGCAGCTCATCTTGCCTGGAATGCACTGCACAGCCTTTCCAATGTGTTGTCATTACAGCACTTCACTTTCCAAGGAATGGGTTGGTTTTCTTTTGCCCCTTGGTATTTGTTAATTATTACACACTAGTAGAAAATGTTAGCAAGGATGATGTCACTTATTTATGGTTTATTTATTTATCTCTTTATTATTTATTTATTTATTTATCTCTTTCTTAATTCTGGATATACATTTTCAGATGAACAAAAGTATTCTGAGGTGAGGTCACAGACTGTTTTAATTCTGCAGGATCAATAGTTCAGTCAGAGACCAGTGTTGACTAAGGCAACAGCATGACACTGTGTTGCCCATCAGAATACTGCCTTGAGGACAACATAAAGCCCAAAAGTATTCTTCCCCCTAACCTTTACAACTGTGATATTTTTAAATACTCAGGCACAGGTTGCTAATTCTACTGTTGACATTGATGGGATATTTCTGGGCATACTGCATCACTATCCTGTCATGTTGTTTCAACCAACATTGAATCAACCAAACTTTTGTATTAACATGCTTTAGAGTGGTATTCAATATTTATATTAAATTGTATTTAATGACTTGGAGAACATGGTTCATGATCACAAAAATTCCACATTCATACTTATTTATTGTTCCCAAATGCAGTTACAGAAGATGAGGAAAGACAATGAGTTTATCCTAAAATAAGTGGTACTGCAGAGCACAGACTGTGCCCAGCCAGTGTTTGGTGTGGTAATGGCTGCGAATAAAGGCTCACTGTTTAGTGTCTCTGTTTAGTTGTCATGACACTTGTAAAAGTAATGTACCTGGAAAATGTGTTTCCTTAATACAGTGAATCTCTTGCTCTCACTCTTGTGCAGCCAATCCCCACCTCCAGATACTGAGCTGAAAACAAACCACTTCATTCATCATGCTCTAAATACTGTTGAACTTTATTTATCCAAAGGTATTTTACTCAAAATCCCTGCAATATGATAATGAGCCATATCTCCCAGGTGAATTTTTTTTCATGAAACTGTGTTAAATTTTAATTTATTATACCATTTCTTAAGGAAAAAACCCCAAAATGCAGGTCCTCCCCCAGTGGCAGTCCCCTAGTGACATTTTGTACCCTTTACATTGGGATGTTGGGTTTTTACTTCCTATTAGCCATTCTTTTGGGGCTACATTATTTTTTCCTGTTACTGTTGTGATTTTGGAAAGTATCACCTACTATTCCAGCTCTCCTTGAATGGAAGAGCACTTATCTTCTCTTTCTCCAAGGGATTGCAATGTCAGTCCACCAACTTCAGTGAATTTTGCAACCATTTATTAGCCCATACTATTGGCTACATTCATAGGACTCAGTCCTTGGGAGAGTATGTTCAGGAAAGCAGTAAGGGCTGTAGATTGGATAGGCAAATCTGAGCTTTCCATTCTCATCCCTGTCAAAAACTCACTGTATCACACAGGACAAAGAATGCAACCTCTCTCTTCCTCTGTTTCTCAACTAGAAAATGTGTAAGACAATATTTATGTATATCAGAGAACTATGGAGCTTAGATCAGAGAAGTAGAGGTTGCCACCTAAATTACTCTTACGTGCACAATAATTAGGTTATTGCATTTTTTTCCCTTTTCAGGTGCTCATCAGTGAACAATTGCAGCACTCCTTTCAAGGAGGGAGGTCTGTGGATATTAAGAGTAGTAAACTGCTATTTGACAGAAGATCTTTACAAAGATAACAAACAAATGTCCAGAGATGGCAGGAATTAATTCAGTAATATAAATGTGCTCCAAATTTGTCTTAAAAGGTCAATACTGTTGTATTTTATTTCCAAGCAACATACTAGCTCATAAGCCCCACCAAAGTCAGGGCAAAAAATCAGGTCCAGCTCACTGTCTCTCACCATGACTATATCTAGTGATTTCAAAGGCAGAGGAGAAAATTCTATTGGAGACCACTTATGAAATAAATAAATACCCATTAAAGATTACTTCCTTAGAAAGTACTGAAACTTTACAAGGGAAAGAAACTTTCTATCCAAGCTTACTCAGTTTATGGTTGCTTTTTTTTTACAGATAGGAATTAAGCTAATGGGTTATGCACTGTGTATTGCCTCATTCTTCATGTATTTGCTTAGCTAATTCCCCCCTAAAGTATTTTGTTATCCATAATAATTTTCCATGTATGCCTTAGATAATGAGATGCTATCATGTTATTTACAGCATTACTTATTATTAGTTATCTTGGGCCTTTGGAAGGATTATATGGATACATGAATATCAACAAAACTGACCTAACAAGCATAAGGCAATATTAAAAAAACCAACCAACCAACCAACCAACCAACCAACCAAAAAAGCCAACAAACAAACAAACAAAAAAAAAGAAGCAGCCCTTTAATGGCTTTGTAAAGTTAAATAGCAAAAAAAAAGTGAGGCTTTTTATGGAAACATTTTTTAAATAGAACTCTGTCCTTGAACGATTTTATTTTTGGGTTTTATACTCTTCGTTTTAATCCTTTTTTTTTGCAAATCTGCAAAGCAGAGAAGTCAGCTAAGTCATGGCACTATTCTGGGAAGGAAGTGGTTAATGTCCATGAAGAGGAGTAAGAAATGCTGTGTTCCCTTTATAAAGGGCAAGTCCTCGCCTACATGGGCATTTGGAGCTCGTACAGATCAGGTTTCCAAATAACCCACGTTTTGAGTCTGGAACAAACAATATGCACCATGCAGAAGTGAACCATCCTCAGCTGTCACTGTGATGGGCTGGTGGCTTGAAAAGCTGTTGCTCGTTTCCAGTGTCCATTTTTATCAGGCTCCTTTAACTAGTCACCAAACAAAGAAAAGGCAAAAGCATATAAGATCTTTTCTAGGTGAAACTCTTCATTTAGCTGAATGTTAATTTTATAATGCTGTCCAGTTATAGCAGATTAATTTGCTTTTGCTTCCTCCACATGCCCAGGACACACACAGCCAGGAAGGGACTTCACAAAACCTTCTCAGCTTCTTTGAATGAGTAAGCAAAGTCATGTCACTGGGTGGCTTTTCTGCTTAACTAAGGGACTTCACACAACAAATAAGTGAAGTCAGGGGCTTTGCATCACAAGATCACTGTCCCTTGGTTTTAGCTGTATCAGCTACGTGAAACAAAAACATTTTGTTCTACTTAGTGCTTTCATTTGGGGACATTTACCAAGTGTTGCCTTTACTCTTCAGTTTCTACTTAACCTTCTACTAATCACCTCAGCATTCCCAAATTTTGGGAAATCCGTAGATCTCTAAAATCCAGACCTGAAATCAGTCCAAAGTCTTAATTATTTGATATGAAAACACAAGTAATACTTGTTTTTAGAAGCAGCACACCCAACTAACCTCAGGGCTAGGACTGTTCTGAGCTTTACAAGCCATGTGGTTCAAATCCATTTACACGGGGTGAGGGCTGGATAGGTTGTGCCCACTTTCCTGCTGGGTGATACAGCAGATTAGATAATTAATATAACTGTGTAACACAGGAACTTCTGAGTAGCAAGGATTTTTTCTAAACAGTTTAAACATCACCCCCTTTTACTTGCTTCTCAGTCAATAGACAATTTCACACACGAAAAACATTGTGCACTCAGGTTGGAAACCTATCTGAGAGAGAGATGGGAGAAGAGATGGGTGACTGCCTCAGGCATGGGCTTCAGGACATGGGCATCCTAATGTTCCATGGTGTCCTGCAATTCTAATGACAACACCAAATATCATCCAAATGTTACTTTGTAAAAAATATTCTTAACGCCGTGTGTTCCTACCCAATTGTTTTGCAACAGAAACTTCTCTTCCCATTGCTGTTTCCTCTGGACTGTAGCACAGATATTAATTCAAACACAGAAGTTGCAGTAGGAGAAAAGTATTATTTTATCTCTCAAATAATTTTTTTTCTTAGCAGCAGATGAATTCTGACACTGAAATTATTCACACTGGAACTGTATTTTCCTCCTGTGAAAAAGCACTGCTTTTCTTTCTTCCAAATCCTACCTGCCATCCTTCCATAATTGGAATTTCATAAAAATCCTAACAAAGCAAACCCTCTGTATCTCAAGAAAAACCCCAAGTGCCAGTGGACAAAGTGGGCCCAGGCACTGATGAACATGGTATGATGAAAGATGAGCTCAAAACAAAGCACTTTATCCAAATAACCCTCAATTGGCATTAATTACCATCATTACATTCATGTAATATTTGATACATAGGAGCAGAAAGAAATCCTGCCTTTTGCAAGCTACAACTCAGTGTGCTTTGGGTCATTCACTAAAGTCAGTTGGAGCAGTTTTTATCGTGTTGTGTTGGAAAGCTGTCTAGGACAGCCAGTAACCAGGTGTCTGTTAATCAAAAGTGCATAATAATGTTCTCAACTCAGTGCATGTTACTGTGCTTGCAAATACAGTGTGGGGATCTTGGCCCTTGGTAGTCCATGATGAATTTCCTGCTGTTATAAGCTCTCTGACAGTTTTGCCTGTGCTTTCTAGGACAATTTCCAAAAAAAACTGAGTCAGAAAAACCCAAAAAAAGAGCCAGGTTTCTGGAGAAGATATCAGCTCCAGGAGAATGGTTCATCATGGAACAGCAGGGTTTCGAGGTCAGTATTTTTTTCTCCTCTCTTTTAGTCCCTGGCTGTAAACTGACAACTTGTGTAAGAACAACTTGTAAACAAGCAGCTTGAATAAAAACATCTTCTAGGCTGTTTGATCAGGAGTCTGTTTGACAGAGGTCTCTCTGGTGTTGGGAGCAAAGAGAATTCAAAAAAGGCATGTGATAAAGCTTAAAAAATGTTCAAAAATATTCTCATGCTACATTTTTTTTGATTCTTTGCTGCCTGAGTCGCTGATCAGTATGCATTTTGTCTCTGTGGAAGTAAATTTCCAGTCTCTGATATCAGAGAAAACAGAAGTTAAATTGAAAACTACATCTACTCTTTAATTTTTTATGATTCTTTTCATATAAATCACTTGCATTTAAGCTGCCTAAAATCTTTCCCAAAGATCTTTTTATGATTTGCTATAGCAACACATCAAGAAGCAAAATTTTTAGTTTTCTGTGTACCTAAGTTATAAACCCTTATTTTACAGATTCTGACATAATATGTAGTCATTATGTACTTAATTAACTCTAATTTTTTCCCTTCAAAAAGGCTGCTCTGCTTTTTGGAACAGGAGAGGGAGGAAGTCCGTAAAGCCCTTTACATGTGTTCATCCAGGCAAAGTCCTTGACTGGAGTAGCACAGCTGCCAGTGACATGTGGGCAATAAAGCCCAGAGCTCCTAATTCCTACATTTTCTTAGGCTCCACAGGGTGCCCTTGGCACCCATCCACACCCCAGACAATTTTTCCTTTTCCCCATGCCCACTGGCTTGTATAACCCTGAGATATTTACCCAGGTTGATTGTTTCACCAGTAAACTACCTGCTCTTCTTCCAGTAAAGAGTGACCTGGCTCTGAGAAGGGCTGGAGTTCCTCTAATTAATACCACTAACAGTCCAAAGTGACTCCTGGGAAGCACAGCAGTGGGAAGACAAATATTGTAAGTATAAATGGTTTTACAAGCAAAAATGAGAGCATTGCTTCTATAATTCTTTCAAGTTTTGGCTATTTTGGTATTAACTTACAATAATGTAGCATACTTCAACTAGTCGGTGGGTATTCAAAATATTCTGTTCCAGTTTTTGGCTTGAAAATAGGCAAAGAGTGCATGATAGCCACTTATATGGCTTGCTTCAACTTCTGAAATCCAAAGGGACATCTTCCCTTTGAATGCAATAGATTTTTAACTATGGCTGCTTTAATAAAGCTGAGGATCTGCACCTGGTCAGTACTGGAGATGGGAAAATGAAAGAAAAGCTCATTTGGTCTTAGACATCTATTTATTTCAATGAAAATGATGCTAAATTTAAGGTACTAGCCAAAAGTTGCTTTACTCAAACACTATGTTTCAATATAGCTGTTTATCTAAATTTGAGAATGTTATTACTGGTTAATAAGCATTTAGTTAAAAAAAAAATCATGTTCAGATTCTATATTTCTTTTCTAACCGTAGATCTCATGAGGATTCTAAGAGCAGTTTAAAGTTAATGAAAATATTTCTTAATCCTCATGGTCCCTCTGAGTTCAAATTCAGTCTGTGCTCACTGCTGCTCTTCATGAATTAAATTGCTCATAATTCCCCATTCATTCTAGTGGAACCTTATAATCTAATGGAAGCCATTAAATAGAACAGGCCAGTCCCATTTAGCTGGCAGGCTCATCATAAAGGAAATATGTAAAACCAAATAATGAGATGAAATAATCAGACAGCTATAAGGTTGTACGTAGCTTGCACTGTTTGAAGCCTATTTTAAAAGGTAGGACAATTTATGTCCCTTATATTCCATTATAAACCTCTAAATTCACTGAATACACTTGCAAATTCCTGCTTGAAAATTGCTATGGAAAATTTCCATCAAGGCATTTCATCAGTGCCATCTAGTTCTTAGAGTAAGGAAGGTACTTAAAAATGTGAGATTTTCCCCCCAGTATTAACGTGTCTTGAGTCCACTTTTTTTAGTCTTGTGTCTTCTGCTCGAGGGCTTCCCAGCAGCTTGGGGACTCTGGCATGCATCTCCAAGAGCAGAGTCATCTTTGACAAAAAGACATGTAGGAATCTAAGGAGCCAAGTTCTCTGCAGTTTAGGTCTATTGAGAGCTGTGAGAACTTAGTGATTCTCACCACATGGAAACCACACTCCATCCTTAATTGTTGCTGTCTTTTCTCAACCAAACGGTTCTGATTTCATATGTGTATCCTCAGGGGCATGAGGGAGCTGCTGTATGAAACTCTCAGCCTCAGAATTTTTGGTACATAATAGCATGGTAGATTCATCAGTTCCCTTCCTATATAGTTTGCTATAAAAGTGGATTATATAATTGCCAAGAAGAGATAGCTCCAAGTAGGTAAACTACACTTTTGGAACGAAGCCTGTAGCTGTAGCTCCGTGGTTCTTCACAGGAACTCGTTCAAAGTGAGATAACATTCTGTCTTACCTGTGTTCATGGTTGGATAATGCAAAGAGTATCTGTGCTGTGTACCTAGTGCAGGTAGTTGTTTTTTCTCTTTGTAACGGAGCATGAGATTGTCTTCCAAAATGCATTTGGGGTGGAGTCACAGCTTCTCTTCACTAAAGCATGCCTGAAACTCCCACATCAGCAGGTTTCTACATAGGCACTTCTGATTCACATGGCAGTACAGTCGAGCTGTAACCGGCATATTCACTTATAAAGGGAAAACTATGACCACATCCATCTAGAAATAAGCCCTGACTTTTTAAAACATTACACTGAATCATTAGGAGATGCTATGCTATCTTTCTCAGTCTTCACATGCCAGGGAGAAAAACCACCTGAATGGCTCATAACTCAGAATAAAATGATCCGTAAGGATGTGGCCTTTGGTTTGCAAATGCAGGCAAAATGCTGACACAAGTGGAAAGGAAACAATTGCCCCAGTGGGAAGCGTGTGGGTGCCATGCAGAGTGCTTTTGTGACCCACACAGTGGCTGCAGCCTGCATCAGACCAAGCAACCATTCTTCTACCCTTGAAAACAGCACAAAAAGTCAGATGGCAAAAAAAGCCATACAGGTCCCCGCTCCAAGAAAATTTAGTCATAAAGGCCTGTATGTTTAAAAGAAAATCAGTGCTGCAAAAAAATTAATTGCCTTTAAAAGAAGTTAAAGATGCAATACTAATATAACTAAAGATATCAGCTGTAATGAATCATTGGACCTCTCGGTTATTTGACTTGATCCATTTTATCTTGAAATGTTTTTATAAAATGCACACTGATCAATTGAATTGGGACAAGACGTTCACTGAAAGAATAAATTTGTGTCAGTATGCAAGTGACAGTCATATAATTCTGCCAATAAGAGTGAAGAATAATATTAAAGATGCAGAAGAACAAAATGCTCCTTTCTTACGACATAAGCCAAGACGTAAGCATTGAGGAATGGTTTAATGTCATAATGGGAGGTAAATATTGCACTGACAACATCAGGGTCAAAAAAGTGTGCAATGAAATACAGAGATGACAGCATATTTGAGACTAAGAAGGAATATGTCTCTGATAATCTGTCTTTTCCTTTTGTCCTTCATGTTACTCAGAAACAGTTTTTTGTAATTCAAATTCAGAATCAGGCTCTTCCTACAAAAACGTTACTTGTTTTTTTCTATCTCAAACATAAGAAATATTTTTCTGATTTAGGGTGCTTTATACCTCCTGCATAATCAGTGATGATGGTTTCAATCTTGATTACTTTCTCTCTCAAGTGGCAAAGGGTAAAAGTAGACATGGAGATGTCATATTAGGGTGACCTAGATGTGCTCCTGGACACCAGGCTCCTCCATGGCATAATCAAGCAGCACCAGCTGGCATTCCTGGGATAGACTGAGGGGCTTGTGGGACACTGGATTTTCTTTAATATTATCTTTTATTAACTGAGTCATCTGCAAAGATTTGTGGGTATTTATGCACCCAGACAGATGGGACAGGAGACTGGAACCATCCAACTACCAACAAATTCAGCTTTACATTCAACCAGGCCTCTCAGCAAGAAAGCCTTGTTCAGAAAAATGTGCTTGCAGAGACTGCTACTATTAGATATTGTTCTCAAGGATCAGTCATGAATTCAGCAATAATAATGGGCAACACTGTCTTTTTCTATACCTCTGCAGATGTGAGTGGACAGAGCCAACAAGAACTGTGTGAAATTGAAAAAGTCCTGGAGAAACAAGGTGACTCATAGACAGCATAGGTGAAAAGCTCTCAAGACAGGTGAAAAAAAAGGTCAGTTGTGAAGAATGCCAACAAATTGAGATATACAGCACTTCATAAACCAACACTCCACATGTGTAAAGCTCTGCATAAATGGTAACTGGCTCATCTTCATAGCACTCTAGCAAGCTTCTATCTTCCTCTGTAAGATAGAAACTTGAAACAAGTAGATGAATTACCCAATATGATCGATCAGTGGTATAACCAGGACTAGAATACAACAATTCCCATTTCCCTCTTTGAAACAACAGAGCACACAATTGGTTGGGCTTTCCGTCTTTGCCAAATTTGAGCAAAGTCCATCTCAGCCCTATCCAGGAGGACCACATTGCACTCAGTGGAATTTGTTTCACCCACAAACATGATCACCTCTTATTTGTATTTGTCTTGTATAGAACCACAAAATGTTTTTTGATTCTTTGTTTCATTGATTTTTTTTAACTTCTGTTTTGTTTAACGATCTTTACCAATCTACCATAGTGACATTGTTGGTCTGCTTTCCTTTCTTGCACAAAGACCAGCGCTCTCATGTACTGATATTTTGCAAGTACAACTCTTTGGCTGTTTCTAGGAGATATTCACTGCAGTGAATCTCTTAAAAACAGATTTGTTTAATTAAGAACTCAAAGTGTCACATTTCCATACTACTGCAATTACCAGGTAACAGTGTTTTTACTTTTAAAATACCATTTCCAAGTATATCATCTCACTCTGTGACTTCTAATTCTTCTGGATAAACATGTTTGAGATCTGTGATGATCTCCCTGGTGATGGTTGCCATAGCGCTTCACAGGATTTTATTTCTGCTCATTCCTCAAAAGCAGGACTGTGACTCTCTGTGGGAGGCCCAGAGTTGCACTGGTCTCAGATTTTATTGTCTTTGCTATTCTGCCCCCACTAGGGAATAAACTACTCACACATGCCACTGTCATCTTTACCCTAAACCACCAATTCTGCTCAAAATGCATGACACAAATTATTCTCCTCCTTTTCTTAGCACCTTATTGCATCTTATTTCCTAGGTTTCTACTTAGTTTTCATCACAAGCAGAGATTATTCTCTAGTTAAAATTTCAAACTACATTTTATAACATCATAAACAATAAACACCAAATTTTTAAAATTTCATTTACACTTAAGTATATTTTCAAAGAACTAAAAATAGGAAAGAATAAAACTAATGTGATGCTAATAACTTCAAATACTATACTGCTCACAGGAGCAAATACACCTGCCTTGAGCCAGTTCTGCCTTACTCTTATTGATAAATACCTCATCCAAAACTCCTTTTTTTGGGGAGGGGAAGATGCTGGTGTATTTGAAGAAGTAGATAACTTCCACTACCTTTGCTTTATGTTAAAAGGTACTTTCAGCAGTTTCTTGTTTAAACAAGTCAAAGCTGAAGGATCATCTCAGAAAATAGGCATAGAATCTGGTTCACTGCAGTTTCAAAATCAGGTGTTCAGACTGGGATTTCTAAAGGGCACATATACAAAACTTTAATCTCCATGAAGCCTCTCCTCATGGTAGATAGAGCAGTCATTTTCAATAGTAAGCACAGATATATACACGTATTATTATATAAAATAATCATTATTGGTTCTCTTCTGCAGGATTTGCATCTTCTTAGTGACTAAGAAACAAAGAAAAATAGATGAACTCTCCTAAAGCCCAATTTAATTTTTGAGATTTATTTGACCTGAGGACAACTTGCACAAAATACGCAAGAAAAGTGCAGGATGCAACTGGAGGTCATCAAAAAGGAAAAAGCTCTCAGAGAAGCATGGGCACAAGGCAGTGGCCTTCCAAATTGCCACACAGTTGTTAAGGCAGCTGACATTATAACACCACTAGCAACTATTCTGTGGCCCTAGAGACAGTCCCCAGATAAACAGGTTACATAAGTAACAATGTTTGCCCACACAGGATCTTGCATTATGGACCCATCCTTCTCCAGGATCTGCAGTATGGTGTGGCAGGATGGAGATGATGGAAAGGCCACAGCAAAAATGCAAAATGGCTTTCTCCAGCCCACAAAAATTTAAATTGGAGGCATTGTCCTGTTCCTTGACAAATAACTTTAGAAGATTTTCTAGCTCGTAGTGCAGTCACAAAATGTGTTTTTGGGAAGACGAATAACCTATCTTACCACTAGTGTCCATACTACCATACTGCTCACCTCCCTGGGTTTGCTCAGCTATAACAGCAGACAAAGGGTCCAACCTTTGCCCATTCCTGTTTCTTGGTGGTAGACAGACCTGTCTACCTGAATGGAGACTGACTGCAGAAACTGTAGCAATTTTAAATTTAGGTCATTTTTATCCAGTGCGATACTTCTCCTTTCTGAACATTAACAAAGCTGAATGTGCTGAATAATAAAAGGAGATAAAATTCACCTGCCTGGAGTGGGTGTAAGGAATGGCATGCCCTGTTAGGCTGTTAGAGTTGATTAAGAGCTGCTCCAGGTCCTGTTCTGCTTCACGGCCAGGATCACAGGCTCATGAGTTCCATCTGTGAACACCTGATAGTCACTTATAACTGGGGAAAAATTGTACCAGTCACCAAGCACATCATGTTTGTCAATGCAAACCTGTCTATATGGCACAGAGCTGTGCCAAGGAGGCAAAGCAGCTGAGTTGGAAGTTCCATCAGGGTACTGTTCAGCCTGGGATAACACACCTTCTTCAATAACAGGACAAACTGTGACATCTGTGCATTGCCCTGGTGCTGCAACAGGAACATTCCCTAGTCTTCATCAGGGCAGAATTTAAACTAAAAGGAAAACATAGGGAAGATAAATCAATAATAAAACAATGTTACCTTTTCATAAGGATGTCAGACAATGTTCATCTGTTCCAGGTAAAAATAGAAACTCTCTCATAATTACCTAGATTTTCTGGTTCACATTTCTAGCTCAGTCTAAACTTGCATCGTTCAATGCTAATCATTCCAGAGACTCTAAAGCCTGCCTTATAAACACATCAGAGCAGATTTACTGTTGAACCAACTATATTGTGTGTGTCTCTTAGAAACAACCAATAAAAAATTATAAATACTTCAAAGAGGTTTTAAGTAGTGATGAAATAAATGGACCCAGGGCATTGGAAAGAGCTAGATACGGTACAGGCAGGGAACAGCCAAGTTTCCTCACATACCTATGTCTCTAAGGCCTGACCTCCAGCAGCCATTTTTCTCAAGGGCTGGTTCCTTTCCTTTCACCATGGCAGATGTCTGCATGTGCCAACAACTGTCCCCAAAATGTCATTCCCAAAATGCCAGCCATCAAAAAGGATCAGGGATGGGGCAAGGCGTGGATAAATGAAATATATACGTATGTGCATATACATACCTACCTGTGCACACATACTGGGCTAGCCTCAGGGCTTTAATAGCTGAGAGAGAAAGAAACTTGGTGGAACAGGCACAGACAGTGGAAAGGACCAAGTGCCAAAATCAAGTGTGTGGTATGAAACCAGGACAAACGGCAGGTAAGAGCAGCAAAAATGGGACATCTGTGGCCTCCCAAGAGGACAGGCACATTCAGACACTTGATGGAATAACTTAAATAGTCAGTGGTATCAGATGGCAATACTAACTACAAGGTATAACAGCACTTAACCTGTGGTGCCAACTGGGTATTGTTGAAAAAAACCCAGCACATACAAGTGGCAGATTGCTCAGGTGGAGTTGCTCTCCAAAGGATCAATAGGGGAGTGAAAACAAGGTTGGTTAGCCTTGCCTCAAAATCAGAGAAGCAGCAAACAAACAGGCTAAAATTTTTAGCTGTTACAGGCAAGCTAGGGAGAATGAGGACTTCTTTGCAAAAAATCTCCTCTTCTTGGTATCCCATTTCTCTTGCTCATGTTAATGCAGTTGAACATTCTTTGAATTTGAAATAATTTCCTTCATGCAGCTTTCCTCTCTCCCTAACCTTGTTCTCGGCCTGGCTGAACTAAGGATTTAAATTAATTAAAAACATACTTGTCTGAGTCAAAGCTCTTTTATACAATGCATGAAGAAGAAATACTACATGTTCTTATACTCGTTTCAAGTTAAAGAGATTTTACTTTTATGGCTACGCAGATTTTCCCTGTTGAGAAGACCAATTTTCTGTGATTACAGGGATATCTTCAGTGCACAATTGTCATCAAATTTCTTTCATTCCTTCTTCAGGAAAAGACCTTGATCTTCCTGACTCTCCTCTTATTTCAGTGAATAATTTTTAAATGCAAGCAACACTTGATTGTTTTTCAAACTATTTACATTCTTCCCTTTCAAACCTTTTGTCCCTATCCAATAGGATTTCTACATTCTAACAATTCCTGGGATATTTCCTCTATATCTGCCTGTTCCAGACTGAATTGGCTTTTGGGGGGTTTTTGAACTTCTACACATACTCCTAGCAGTACTGGCTTCACTGTCTCTGCTTACTGATCTTATCACAAGCCATTTACTGTTTCCATTTTATTCTTCAATTAGAGCCTTCTTCAAACCCATTCTTTCACATTCCTTCCTTAGGTTGTATAAAAGAGAGGTCTTTAATCTCCCCTTTCCTCTAATTGAAGCTGTCCTTCCCAGCATGTTTTCCACTGCAATGCTCTGGTTTTCATTAAGCAATGACAGCAATACTTTGGTTGCTGTTGCTTTCTCTTTAATGTGGTTTTGCAAGAAAAATAACAACTTCTTGTCTTTTCACAGAACATGGATAGAAAGTTTTAATTTATTAGCCTTATAAAGTAAAGCATTGCAGTGGTGATGCCACCTGAGAGCTAGGATAAGGAAAAATAATCTTCTAAGCCCCAAACAGGCAATGTATTACCAAAACTTGCTGCCTGATTAGTCACTGAAACATCAATACATTCTACTGTAAAGGGAATGACTGTAGGTCAACCCTGCTAGGTAAAAAAACATAGAAAGGATTTGGGAATAAAATGAAAAAAAATTTTGAGGCATATAATTGTTCTATGCAGGGACACGGTGCACTTAGTCACAAAATCCTGGTCCAGGTCTGCATAGACGGAGGAGCTGAGGCAGTCAAGTCCCAGCAATAACCCAGTGTAAACTGAGGGGAGATGTTAATCATCCAGACTTTCTTCTCCACTGGAAATTCACCAACTAGCAGCCACAGACAGATCAGATTAAAATACGACAAGTAGTGATTGTTTCCATAAGCAGGAGATCTTAGGCTACAGCAATCAACAGAGCTCTGCTATTATCCACCAGCCACAAAGCTAACAGTTTCTCAGACAGCTCTCACAAGAAGTGAGCAAGAAAATAGAGCAAGATCCTAGCCTGCCTTGTCTCAAATGTGCAAGATTGCCACTGCTTCTTTGCTGTGCCCTGTTTTAGGATCACACTTGCAGACTGCTAGGTTTGCTCTGAGACAAGTGATGAAAATGAAAAGACATACTCAATATGTGCTGTAAACCACAAACAGCTGTTGGAGCAGGATGATACCTGCTTTTCACATAGTTTGTTTTAGTTAAAAAGAGAAAGAAAAAACAATTATTGTTTCTGAGTGGGAAGGGAGAAGAAGGCAAATTGAGGAATGAAAAGTAATTAAAAGCTTCTCAAGATATTTTCTCCTGCTTGTTCTTGCCTCCTTCCAGGATGAGATTGCAAAGCCAGAGCTTAAAGATCAGTTTGAATTGGAAGCAGAGAGTGTGTCTATGTTCAGTTTAATCAAGCTCAGGTTTACAGTCAAATGTGATACAAAACCAGCTGTTTCTGAATTGCATGATTCAAAGCAACTGCAAAAGCTTCAGGGTGTCTGTGAGGGGTTTCCCAGCTCAACACAGGTGAGAACAGGGTATTGCTGACTGCTAAGACACATCATGGAAACCAGATTACAGGTCCTTCAGATAACAAGGGCTTTCAGGCATGTGAAGAATTAACCATCTTCCCAGGTATTATTCCTATTACCAATTTCCTTGCAGGTCTATAAATACATAGAGTTTTTCAGTTTTAAAAAGTGATGAGTCAGTAACCTGTCAACCAAAAAAGAGTCTGCCAGCTCCAATGGCCAGGGAGAGGCCAGTTCTTCACAAAGGCCCTTCTTCTCAGGGTGTGGGCTCAGACAAGGGGTGTTTTTCTGGGATAACACCTGGGAGTGGGAACCCAGACTGGCTCCCAAATGCCACACATCATGGATTCAGGTTGTCTCTACTTTGGTATGTCAGTGGCTCTGACCAAAATAAGGACAGTGTTGTACTGTGTTCAGACATCTATAGTGGATGCTAAAATACAGATGAGCCAGAAGTCTTATGTCTCAGCATAATTGACTACCAAACTTACTGGAGCTGCCTCTGTCATGGCCAGTTCAGGAGCCTGCTGACCACGGCATCCTTCCTTGTGACCTTCCCCACTTCAATTCCTCCCAATGGGCACTCCAGTGTATAACAGCACATCTAGTGAGACATCAGCCCAGGACTTTGGAATAAATCAAGCTAAATGGAATTCAGAATTTCTTTATCATAAGGAGGTTCTGATATTGCAAGTTAATTCTTGCTGTCAATTAGAGTTTGAAACAAAGTATGTTTGTCATATATTGAAAGTATTTTGAGGATTTTCTTTTGGACTGTGTAAATTTTTTTATATTAATTGTATTTATCTTATTATTTATCTGAATGATAGCTTTCTACCTTGGCTTTAAGTGATTAAAACTTTTTTTATATGTAGAAAATTAAAACTATTAGAAAAAGTGTAATTTCTAAATGGTAAATACAAAAGTTGCATTTGGGCAATTGAGAAAAGTCCACCATTATTGGAATATCTCACTGACTTATTTTAAAGTGATATTTCATATAACAAGCATTAAAAAGCCAAAGAAGCAAACAAACAAAAAAACCCAAAACCACAAAAAAAACGCCTAATTATGAAGTAGCATGCTCTGATTGCTAAACACAGTGGCAGAAATGTTTTGCTTCACTTCAGAAAGAGTGCTGATGATGTGTTCCTGTGAGCAGGTCCCCTTGAAACATGATTTGGAACCAGGGACATAGAAAATGCTTTTACAGAAAGAGTTCTGCTCTGAGGAGGATTTCAAGATTCTGAACTTGCTCCTCCAGTTCTTGATTCAGCTTTTTCTAAGGGTTTTCTTTTCACATTTGGCAGGCAGCTCTTGCCTGGGTTTTTTTCATGGCTGTGTCCATTGACTTTTCTGAAAGAGAAAAGAGACCAAGTAGAGCAAGACCACCAGTTCCTTTCTTTAAAAGAAGTGGCCACCATAGGAAGTCTCAAATGTAGTATTGGTCACCAAATTTTTGTCAATACAGCTCTTCGCTGTTCACTGTGCACTGTACACTGTCAAGTAACAGGTTTAAGTCACACTGGATGGTAAGTGCTGCACAAGGATTGATTTAGAGATGGTAGCCAGGAAAAGAAAACTTCTTACTAGGTTTCTGCAAATATGAAAATTAAATAAGAACATAGTGAAAAATGAAAATTTTAGCTTGAGTCAGTGAGCAAACAATGCAGTTCAGGAAGCAGGCAGAGAGCAATGGGGGCTGTTAACTGCCTGGCAGTGGTTGTTTCCTCTGCATTGACCAACAAAATGTCCTTTTCCAGGAAGCAACTGAAATGGCAATGCAGCTGGGGTGGGAGGTGTTCATTGAGGAGAGTCCAAAGCAGACTCTGTGATTTTACTTGAGCTTCTGTACCACCAGGGCAATCAAGTGATAGTTAATTGGAAGTGTAGATTAGCGCATGCCACATACAGCATGTTGCAGGACACCTGGCATCATTTCAGTGCTAAGCCACAGTTCTTGTGCTGCGACATTTTTATTTCCAGAAGCCTAAATCTGGACTTTCAAGCACTCCTTAGATTTTCAGCTGTCACCAACAGTTTGTTGATGGCAGGATAAGGCCAAACAGAGTGTATCAAGCTTTTTTTATTTGCAGAGATGCACTTTCTGATGCAAGTGGCCTCAAGCACCACTCTTAGCCTTATCATGAGCTATCTTTATTTTCAGTGTTGCATAGCATGCTTTTGGTTCCTTCAGACAGTCATTAGAGATGTTTTACAGCTTTCAGTGTCATCATGATTGTCCATTTTGTCCCAGTGCTTTGATGTTGGAGTCCTAAACTTCGTTCATGTAAGGAAAAAAGCAGACAAAAGACCCAACAAAAAAATCACAAGAGTATAGCTGTATCCAGCTCATATCTTTGGATCCTACTCCTCGTGACAGTTGCTTGACTGCATAAAAATATACTCCAGGCTTTGGTGAAAAAACATACCACACCTAGTATAGCTTAAATAAGAACTCCTTCTTCCTTTCAACTTTGTTTTCCTTGTAGAATACAGAAACCATCCTCCTTTGTACACCAGGAACTGCAGTCCACAGCTGAGCTCTCATGAAAATCTTCAGACTCCTGGTCAGGGCTATGTGAAGAGTTTCATAGTCAGGAGACCCAAATGGTAGGGTCCCCAGGTGCACTTCAAAAGGGTGTTGTATATCATATACACTCTACACTACTTGGTTACTTCTCTTACAGCCAAAGATGTCAAATACTGGGTCCATTTTTAAACACTCATCTGTCTCCCTATGGAAAGTGCATCTACCACATCACATTACAAATTCACAAATAACTTCATATACATCTTTGTTCTTACTGTAGCATGTGTTTGATTTTGAACTAAAACACCCACCCTGTCAAGTTATTTTTTGGGCTATATGTGCTGACATGTGCTGAAGTGAAAAGCATTCTCTGTTTATTCAATCTTACCCAGATCCTTATACCTCATTTGTAGCAAGCCATAAAAGACAGGCTGAAGCATGACAATGTTGCAGCAGGGGTGTCATGGTTTGGTATCACCTTCAAATCCTCTTTTAGCTATTTTTCACCTTCCCTTTGCTACACAGAGCAACAATTTCAGGGCTATTCTTGATTCTTGACAAGCTGCTCTACATTTTGCTTTCTCCCAGTTTAATGAATTTATCATATCTCCTGTGCTTACTGTTGCTTTTCCACACAAGAACCTTAGCATCATTTATGCATTTTTACTGAATTTTTTTCTGAAGTTGAACCCTTTCTCTGTCATGGGATCAGGAAAGTAAAGCTTGGTTTTCAAAAACAGCTGGATAAAAGAAATACTCAAATTAAAAAGAAAAATCTGTCTAGCAGTATAAAACCTTACCACCACAAAATGAAGTGAAGGAGGAATGCCAGTGCCTATGTAATGGATAGTAATACACAAGAAACAGACACCATTTCTCTATTAAAGTAGTCTGATGTTATTTTCAGAGTTCTAGAACATATTTTCATTATTCAGACGGAGAAGGATGGCTAACATGTAGTATATGTTTTTCTTTAGAAAACGTGTGCTACCAGGAAATGGAAACACAAGATACGAGATGATTTTCCCTCTAGTTGTATTATATACATATTGAAATCAAGAATAACCCAGGTAACACAACATCCCACACAGAGAAAGCCTGGATTTTAGCTATTTATGTTTATTTGACTACTAATTGGCAGGGAGCTGGTGAACTGGGGAAGCTGGCAGAAACTGTTTGAAGATCACATTTATTCTCCTTTCTCTGACAATGAACAAGTAAAAATAAATATAGAAGCATTCACCATAAAAACACACTAAGAAAATTAGTTCAGGAAGGTTGGTTTATTTGTGTTAGGATAATTTTATTAAGGACAATGAAATTTTAATGTCCATTTAAGTCAAGTAATGCAGTCCACCAACTGTCATCAGATTGAGTGATAGCCAGCGCCACAGTATCATTTATCACTTTTTCACTTGTGAAGAGCCAGAGAAACTGGGTATGCAATCCTTAAACTAAATAGCTGTTTAAAACACAATCTCGGATTAGGTAAACCCTGCATGTGCTTATTTTTGCTCTCAAAGTGGGTCTGCTGGTTTTTGCAGGACTGCTCACATACATCAAGTTTTTTAGGGTCTTTCTTTGCAAGAATGAGCCCTATCCCCACTTCTCTGCATCAGACCAAAGACCAGACCTCTGTAGCAGAAGAATCTGACAAATTAGCCATTGTGGCTTCTTATCATCATAGCACAAATTGTTGTACTTCCCCAAGCAGGATGGTCCAATGCCAAGCTTTCCTTGGTACATCCCCTGGAAAGAAGAAGAAAGAGGAAGAACAAAGACTCAGCCTCCTCCTACAAAGAGCTTGGGAGACACAGTTTGGCCATTTCTGCTGCTGACGGGGCTTTGGTTGGGTAAGAGAATCCCTTCTACTGAGCAACAGGATTTTCCTACTCCACTGCTGCCCCATATATCTTGGCCCATCTTCCAATGTAGTCTGGGCTCAGTCTCATGGTGCTGAGGTGGTTTCACTGCAGCTCTCACCCTCCTGATGCCAAAGACTGGCTGTCCAACCTCCAGTGTCTTCAGACCAAAGTGGGTCTCACTGACTCAAAACCTGCAGTACAGGGCAGCCAGGCCTTTTTGGCCAGCAGAACACAAAGATCCAGATGTGTCAGTGTTATTACACTTGTCCATATTATCAATCTACGCACCCCCATAATTTGGACACGTGCTGGACCTACTGGATTAACTGCGTCTGTGTGGCACAGCAGCAGCTTTGCTGTGTCCTACTTCTGGAGCAGCCGTGCACGCATAGTCTGGTTACCAGACATATTAATCACATCAGGAGGTGGCCATTTTATTTGCTTTTTAAATAAGAGAGCTGATCACAGATGGATTATCTTTATCCTTGCACATAACAGCATGACCTTTCTGGACTGCTATCCAAATATTTAGTCCTTTTTTTGGCACAGAGTCATTTCCTGTGCTTCAAACAAAGAGATTATTAAACACAAACACATTTGAGGTGAATGCTCAAGTAAGAGTAAACTCATCATTCTCTTCAGTGAACAAACACAGTGGAAACCTGACAAGAGCAAAAACTGTTGTAGTCTGCAATGCATTCATTAGTGACTGAACATATGCTGCAATTGTTACTACCATTTATCACTGCCTGGTGGCAAAGCAAGATCCATGACTAAGCAGTGCTGGTGATCTCATAGTGCCCTTCTCTTTTCAGTCACAGCCTCCTTACAGCTGTCAAAATTTCAAGCTCTCACATCATATAGGTCTGAAAACCTGGAGTGTACTTGGGAAGTTAAAAAGCCTGGAGATATTTGCAGGCCTTCTCGGGTCATACAAGCCCACTCTGTCCAGTGGGTGTTCCTTCCACAGTCCTGTTTGATAACACCATTATTAAATGTAGAACAGCAAATGCAAAACAGTAATAAACAACCCATTCTGGAATTGAAGTAAAGCACCATTTCAAGAATATTCTTTCAAAGGTGCCTTAAGTCCAGATCTCTTTGGACTGAACAGATGCTAAAAGATTTTGTTGGTTCTGCAGCTGTGAATCCCTTGCAAATGCATCATTTAATAAGAAACTTTTCCCCTTCAATCAAAGACAGATGGTATGCTGGAAGGAACTGTGTCAGTCTAGCCTAATGACACAAATAAAATGGTAATTATTTTCTTCTGTGCTTTTCCAATGTTTCAATGCATTTGAAGCTGTCACTGTATTTGCTGGTTCTCTTTAGTGTATGAGATGAAATCTCTCAGAAGTGCAGGGTAATTCAGGCTGCATACAGCAGTGGCAAAGAACCAAGACACATTGAGAAACTGGAAATGAAAGAAGTGTTCCATTTCTTTTGATGAAAGTTTAGCAGGTGAAAAAACCCAGAAATTTTCAGAGGAAATGGGATACTGCTTTTTAATGTGTTCTTTACCAAGCAAAGACTGAAAAATTGTTTGCTTTCACAAAGGTCATTGTTGTTGAGGTCATGAAGCAGGGCACTAGCAGAAGAGCTTCAAAAGTAAAGAGAAGCTAAAGTCAAATTGTTCAGAGAAGCAAAAGCAAAGCAAAACCTGGAGTCTGGAAAACTTTAGGCAAAACCAGATACAAACAAAAAAGGGAAAAAAATCTTGTGATGTACAGCAATGCAACTAAGACAGAAATACTTTTGTGAATAATGGCTTATAGCTGGGGGAAGACGGGATGATACAATATACACTACACAGTTCACTCTTAGAGTGGTAAAAGTGGGATCACTTATCTTGACATTTCTTCCATTTCATAAAATTTGAATCATGTCAGAGTTTACTAAGACTTGTATGTTGACAAGAAAGCAACATTCCAGTTTCAGTACTAAGATATCAAGAGAAGGAGATTTGTTTCCTAGAGGTGCACTGGGCAAGTCAAGAACATGTAAAAGATAACAGGTGAGGAGGAGACTCATCTCCACAGCAGTGTTAGAGAGTGAGGAAAGGAGCAGAATATGCCTTATGCTGACTCCTTAGGCAAAACACAGAGCCAGGCTGAAGAGGAGAGTGCAGATGGGGAAGGTGGGAGATTTGCAGACATGTCAATGTAGCTGTGGATATGGTGGAAAGGTGAGAAAGCTGCAAAGAGCAAGATGAAGAGGGCAGAGATTAAATTCTGAGTAAGAAAGGAACCTCGTTCTGTTGATTTCCTTGGGGTGACTATACTGACAAAAGATATTTCTCTGTCCCCACATGATCTTTGTAATTTATCCCTAACCTGTGTCCAGAAGGTTGTCATACCTTTGAATTTGCCAATTTCAGAAGGTATTAAGTGTGGCCCTTTTTTAAAGGATCTGCTTCCAGTGGTAAATTTTGTATAATTGCAGGGTTTTTTCCCCTTGAATAAATGCATTGGTGCTATAAGTCTTTCTGTTTATCATCCACTGCTTTGCATAAGTGAGAAACCACAAACACCTTCCTTTGGGAGGGAAAACAGTCAAGTTTGTGTTAGCTGAAGAAAAAAAAAAGGCAGTTTACCAATAATTAGACAAAAATCGGATTTGATTTCAACTTAAGAAATCAGGCAACCCTTTGAAGGCAGGGAACCCTTCAAGCTGAATTATGCAGAAGGGCTCCTGCTCTCACAGAAATCACTCTGTAGAGCACAGAGAGCAGCTTATCATGAAGGGTCATGGACCATGGGTGTCCCATGGTTGTCCCATGGACTTGTGGTGTCTCCTAAAGCAGCCCCAAGAGCTGGTCATTCATCACACTGGGCACTTGCTGGAGCTGGCAGCCATCAGCCCTGTTATGTCCTCTTCTTCCTCTAAGACTGCTCAGCCACACACATCCAGTGCCAAAGCTCCATGAGGATGGATGCTACAGCCCTTCAAAGGAACACTCAAGAAGAGTTAGCGAGGTGCACCTCACTGCAGGGAAGGGCAGTATGACAAGCATCAGATACATTCTGCTTCCTCACAGATATGCCGGCACAGTCATAGAGCTCTCTCCAACGTGATTCCTACAGTCAGACCATGTAGATCAAGTAGCAGGTTATCTTTACTGGCCAAATAGTTTACCCTCTGTCATCAGGGTCATCACCTTCATACCCTTCTGTCACCTTTCTTCTCCAACACTGGCTCTTAAAATTGCATTGCCAGCTGAAGTTACCTCTAGCTTAGAAGTTACAGTGAAGTTAGAACCATGCCAGTCATTCAATATGAGCAATATATGAGCAATACTGCCCCCCAGTATTCATTAATTCGAAATAAATTATAGAACGACATTTCTTCAGACAAATGTTTCTTTAAAAAATGCAACATACCAATTTTTCTCACATTAAAGAACCTCCCGTCTCATTGTTTCTGTTTCTAGTATAATTTGTCACCCTTTTTTTTGCTATCATCATATAACAGTGCACTTTCTGGTATAGCATCATTTTGTGTACAAATGTTCTATGTCAACAGTCTCTGAAAGCAGCATTTTTTAAATTTCAGCATGAAAGTTACTTCAAAGTTATCACAATGTCACATCAACAGACTTCTGAAGTTCCAGCAAAAATTATAACACCATGCAATTTAGCTCTGCTTTCTTATTTAAAATACCATCCTATTGCAATTACAAAGTGAAAGTGGCCAAAATCAGAACAGAATAAAGAAAGATGAACAATTTCTGAAGTAGAATAATTTATCTGGACATTAATTTAGAGTAGACGCTAAATGTGAGAACAATATGTAGCAAACACTATGAAAGTTGGGTTTTTTCAGAGCCTTGCAAAACCTTAGGAGGGAACAGCTTTCAAAAACAGACATAGGATATGCATAAAGAAATCTTTTTTTCTTGAATAAATATTTATTGATAAATATTTATATATTAAAAAATCAGAAATCAGACAAAACACACTGCAGATGGGTTTCATCATTGTTGGAGTGGTGCAGATCTTTCTAGGAAGGTAAAATGCCATTGAATATGGTATCATTACTTTATATATGGAGTATGGACTTACTATTAACTGACTCCAACAGGAGCCAAACTGGAGCAAGGCCGATACCATGGTATTTTCCAGAAATAGAAGACAACATTACCAATTTAAAGACAGCACTGACAGTCAAAAAACCTGGCTGCAGCCCTCAGCTTTGCCATTGACATCAGTCAGTCATGGCCACAAGAAAGTTATTTAACTCCTTTTTGCTGGAATTCTTTCCACTAGCTGGAAACCTTCCAGGGTTCTTGGTAACTTGGTACTAGACCAAAGAGGTCTTGCAATAAAGTATTTTGCTTGATGCACTCAAATTCTACTGAAAAAATGATATAATTTTTTATTTGATTCATCCAGGTTTGTTCATAAATCTCTGTACTATAAATTATTAGCTCCCTTCTTTCTTTCCTCTCTTTAAATTAGTACAAAACTAATTTTGGTGACATTGCCTTCAGTGAAAATAGGATTAGAAATTTTCATGGAAATTGCTGGCTGTATTGTGGAAACATTGGAAACTACCATGAAAAATTATTCTTGGAGGATATAGGATGCAGAAAGTGTTACTCGTTGTAAAAGTAATATAATTTTTAAGCTGTGTGGTTAGTTCTGATAACAAGAAGAGAGATTCTTTCAGAGACCTAATGGATGCTGTCAAACTCTAGGTTTAAATGTTTGATGTCATTTAACTGCCTAAGAGTGTCCCATTCCAGGCAGTCTGGATTTCAAGGCACATGAAATCTGATCAGACATGGGCTGCATATAACAGTAGGCTCCTAATAGAGCAGTCAATATGTGGCACAGATGACAGCCTTCTCTTGAGGGATTCTCTTCAGGAATAATGAGCTGGGGGTGTTATTGGTCAGAAAGAAGAGAAGCCTTAAGTGATTTCAGGTTTTCTGATAAGTGAACACACACAGAGAGCTTGAATTTAAAGGGGACTGTTCATGCTGTGACCACTACTTTATACCCAACCTTTAAATAGCAAGTTGCTTGAACTGAGAAGTCTGGTGGTTTGGTTTACAACCCAGGGAACAAATCCTAAAGCAATATAAAGTGCTACTACTGTAGGAAGATGGTGATTCATAGTATCTGAAGGGCTGTAGAATAGTTATGATAATTTCCCAATAATATTCTATCATTTTCAGGGACTCTAAAGGCTGGAAATTTTGACAATACCATTTCAAGTGTGTGAGTGGGTTTACAAGCCTTTTTTGCCATGTCTCCTGCTCTCAAGAGTGTTCAGCAAGTTTGATATCATGATGTACCACTTGAAAAATAAGTATAAAACTAATCACCCTTGCCTGAAGCACTAGACAGCCACATCTCTCCTATCTCACCATTTTCCCCCTGAAATTTACACAGAGACATAGGAAGACTAAATCATTCTTTTTTAATAGGAAAACCTAGTGTGATTATTGAAGCAATAAATTCTCCCCTTGCAAAAATCACCAGAATTTCAGACTCAGATGTG
The DNA here is from genome assembly GCF_015832195.1 of Motacilla alba alba. Lineage (NCBI taxonomy): Eukaryota > Metazoa > Chordata > Aves > Passeriformes > Motacillidae > Motacilla > Motacilla alba. Next base: position 26,096,096 of record NC_052019.1, on the reverse strand, counting down.
TTAATCAGTAAAATAAAACTCATCTTGCATCATGCTGAAACGCTAATAGAAACCAAACTATCCCTGACTTCAGCTTAATTGATTTTTGCTTTGTTATCAAAGGAGTCAATATTGATAGCACATATATGATTAATACACAAAAATAGTTTTCCAGCTGGAGAATATTGGTAGGGATAGAGATGTCACAAAGACGAATTTTCTTAAAGGGAGACAATAAAAAAAAACAATAACCATTACAGTTCCACTTATTCCTTTCTCCTTAAAGGCTTTAGTGTGTTTTCCTGCAATGTTCTGTCTGATTCCTCAGGTATAAAAGTCGCTGACAGTAATGTGTACTAATCTTAAAAAATACAGGCACATTAAAGGCACTGAGCTTCAGTTATTGCTTTCTGAATGCTTCCTCTGCACTTCTGCACTAATCTAGTTGCAGAAAGAAGTCTTCTCACAAATAAGAACAACCCCATTGCTTTGAGAAACTGCATCAACATTTCAAAAACAATCAGTGCTCTATATTGCAAAAGGGTAACAATGCACTGCTCTGGAGGACTGATAATGGCATCAGTGAGAAGAGAGATGTAAAATTCTCTACTGGGCAGAATCAATGTGTTCTTAGAGAACTCAGGCTCCCTTATGAAATGTAAACTTATTTTCTGTTTATCACAGTATTGCCTCTTCTGTACTGGCAAAATGAAAAACAAGGTAAGTGGCCAAATTGAAGTGCAGGCAGCCTTGGACTCCACAAGTCCATTTCCTTTCCTTCTGTATCACCATATTATCTGTACCATAACACTTTTGCCTATTTATCTTGCAAGAACTTTTTAAAAGGAATAGGCCTGGCAGTGGTCCACACCTTTTGTAGAAGCTTCTGGATGTATCTGATCACAGGCTCTTTTCTTGCATATGGCAGGTTAAACCAAGTATCTACACAGCTCAAAGAACATACACAGACCAGAGCACACACACAGCCCAGAACATCCACACAGCCCAAAGCACATCTGCACAGTGGTGGGTGCACCCACAAATTCACTGATGGTGCTTTTAGTATATCAGGCTAGTGGCATTTCTTGAATTGTTTGAGAATCATTACAATGGCTCATTAGCAAATGCAAAGATTTCAAAGGTATGATCCAGAGTCTGATCTGCCCTCTCACCCCATCACAATGCTAAGTAAAACAGAAAGCAACAGTGACAGTATTTAATAGAATAAAACTTAAAATAGTTTTGAAAGACAGTGAAAGGGACAAAAATGCAATTTCATATTTTGGCTTGTTACTTTCATCTACTTGCTGTTTACTTTCAGCATTAAACACAAAGCACAACACTGTGATGCCATCCAGCAAAAAAAAAAAATTCAAGAACTATCTGGACACAATCCTGTGCAATGTGGTGTTCTAGGATGACCCTCCTTGAGCAGGGAGGTGGTCCAACGTAATTCTTTTCAACCTTGCTCATTCTGGGATTCTGTGAAAGAGGAGAAAAAAAATAAAGCTTGGAGACACCTGTGTATGAAGCTGTTAGAACCAAAACAGAAAGACCATTTACCATGTAATTTTAGATATGATAAGAAAACGATGGTGTATCATTAGAGGAAGTTCTGCTGATTGTAACTAGTCAGCAAGTAATTCCAAAGGAATATATAATTCAGGGACTTTCAGGGTGTGTACAGTGCTATGTGAAGATCTAAAAGCCCTTTTTTCCTGTGTTGTAACTAGGACAGCTGCTTTGCACTTCACAGTTAATTGCAAATCACCATCAGTTATTGAAGGTGTGTCAGTTTTCTCAACAGCATAAGTGCATTATGCTAGGCAAAGGTTGCCTACATTAGAGACAGGGATGGAAAACCATGTGTCTGTTCCTGGCTACGTGGTCTGAGATAACCCACTTTGCTGCCTGAGTAGTTACTTGTGTGTGGCACATTTTGATACTTGGGCAGAAGTTGTATTAGAACTACAGCCAAGAAAAAGAAGTTCAAATAGCTGCAGGATGCTTATGAACATAACACTTTCCAGGTAAGATTTTGTGAGGAAAAGACCACACACATAGCAGCCCTTGAAGTATAACAGCTTTCCTTTTTTCTCCTGCTATAAAAGAAAAAAAAATTGTTTGTAAGTCTTCAGACACTTCTCAGCTAAGCCAGTTATTAGCAGTACAGGCTGTCATTTGGGTCACTGCAACCCTCTGACACTTAATAGACTGTTTTCTTGATGATTTTTGTGCTTTGCTCATAGGTGCAACTCCTAGAGCTGCTACATGTTGATCTGACTCAAATCTATCTCAAACTGAGGCCATTTTCCCTGATGCACAGGCTGATAAAGGGAAACATGAGATGCTTCTCAAGAGAGACAAAAGCTAGTCTGCTTTTTTTTTTCCTCAACAGCTCCCTCCAGTAATTTTGCTACAATTCTTACTTTGACCTAGGTGCAGAAATAGCAGTGGACTCTGTCTGAAGAGAATGTACTGCCTGGAAAACCTGAGCCAAGATGTCAGCATTTTACACAGAGCCTGGAGCCAAGGCCAGGGAGCTACTGAAAACTAGAAACAGCTTGAAATCACTGTGATAATTGCTTCCTTTTTCTAAGTTAAAAAAAAAAAAAAAGAAAAAAAAAAGAGAGAGAGAAAAGAAATTATGGCAAAAATCATCTGATTTGGCTGTTTGACCTCTACAAGGCTGGATGGAGAATTTCAGCCAGTAACAGCAGCACATTCTCTGCAGCGAGCGGCAAGCCTCCTGTATGAGCTGAAGTCTCTGCTTACAAAACAGAAAGCTGAAGTACATCAGCTAAAATCCAACATCTCATGTAAAAGTAAGGTTAGGTTTCTCTCTGGAAGACCCTAAGTAAATGTGCTTTAAAGAAGACACAGCTTTGGAACAGCAGTATTTGTATTCCTACCTTCCCTAAACACAAACTTCCTTCCAGAAAGAAGCTGGTACTGCAGGAATAATGGTTGCTTCTGCTTTCCCTCATGCTGTCTCAGAACACATCAGGCAGGCATTTTCCTGAACCACCACTCTTGTGCATTTGCACATAATTATACACTGATGTACTCAGCCTTTTTGGAAAGTGCAGATTTCCATGCAGACTTGAGGAAAGACAGCCAAAATTGAAATATGGAAGGGAAGACAAGGAGAAATAACCACAAATATTTCTCAGTTCAAGCACAGTTGCCTACCTAGCATTATCTCAGTTTTTCAAAGTAGTTGCATATGAACAAAAGCATCCATATCCCAGCTGACCAGCATCTACAGTTACTGTGCATTATTAAACATTTATGGAGGAGCAGCTTCCAAGAAGACTGAGTTGAAAACAGGAGGAGCATTTTCATCTAAGGTTACCTCACAGTCCAGATGTCATTCAGCTTAATGTGTGCCTTGGAAGCTAACTGTGGCTGCAGCATTTATAATTCACAGAAGAACAGCACATCTTAGTCTTGACTGTCTTTTAAAAAGTATACAAGGATTTTACATGCATGCTGCCACCTTACACAAGGTAGTGAAAGCCAAAGTTTCAAAAAGCCTAAACCCACCTCATTCCTCAGTTGAGAGTCTAGGTTGTTTAATACTCACCCCAATTCATTTTTTCAGAGGTTCCTTGCTCCCCTCTTCATCTAAAGCCCAGAGACTTGGCTCTGGATAGGGTTTGAAGCATGTGTGGGTGAAGGGGTGGTGGTTATAAACTCTGTCTTTAGCATGGTGAGCCTGGTCTTCACAGCACCTCTCATGGCTGGAGTCAGATGGGCACCTCTGCAGGGCCATGCAGTACAGAAACCAAGCTTTGGGTGCTCCTGGCTGACTTCTGGGGGAGCTTGTTCCCATCCCTTTACTGAAGAGGGAGCTCAGAAAGATGTGTTTCCTTAGGCTGCCATCCCCCCTACCAGGGAAGGTATTAACACTGCCAGAGAACAATTCAGAAAGAGAGAACAATTTGAGGCTTTAGGGAATTACCATTCTTTTCTAAATCATTTGCACTTGCTGCTTCAAAGCTCAGTGGAGGCAGCAGATCATCTCAGAGAGACTTTGTTAGTTTTGGTCACCTGAAAGTCAGAGGAGGACAATTTTAGTGCAAAGTACAACTTTCACCAGTATGCTGCTCCTAATTCAGAAAACAAACACTAAGGCAAAATGTCACTAAATTTAAATGAAAGAATAGCTTTGAACATAAATCTCTGCTGGCTGAACCCAGTAGGCATAACAAGTGTGTCTCACTTTCCTTGCTTCAAGAGGCAGCAGTGCCTTTCAGGAGGCTTCCATCCTGTACTTAGTTAGTAGTAACTGAAATAGTTGCCTGAAACCAGGACACTGTGATGTTCAAGCTGAAAATCTCTATTGCAAAAATCCCCCCCAGATCCTTGTTCCTTACTTCATACTCGTTGCAGTACCCCACTATTTCTTTATGCTGCTTGTTGCAGGTGGGGTCAAGGATGATGTGGTTTTTTTTTTTTAAGGAAGGCCAAAGAAAGAGCTATCAGTGCAATCTGTATAACAGTTGTTCCCCCTACCCCTCACTGCTATGCAAATACTCCCAGTTTTGAACTGCTGTGTGTTCCTGAGAAACTGCCAACAAAGTTTAGCTGTCTCTTGATAAGCTCCTGAATTCTATAATAAAACAGCAAGAGCAAAATGTACTCTGGAAGATGGCCTAATGCAAAACTGTGGCACCATATTTAAATCACAATGTTACTGCTTTTGGAACTTTTCCCCACTTTAATGTGCATGTCAGCTGGGATAAAAATATTGAGCAACAAGCTTTGAACTATTTTGGTGCTCTGTTAAAGTGTTTGAACAATACTGCCACACCAATTTTTCTACATTTTATAATAATCGGCGATTTGGAACAAATTATAGCATAAACACAGCATGTCAGAACCAAACAAGTTCTTTTCAAGATATTCTAAATGAAAACATATTTAAGACTATTGTTATTTCTTTTAATACAATCACCATGGAAACGATATAAAATTCACTTAAAATACCCATTCTTTCTTAAATGCTTTGTGTTGCCTAAATGAACACATGAATTGAGCATAACTGGTTTGGTATTTCAATGGTCAGTCACAGAACAACATGTTCTTTGGAACATGCTATAACTGAGTTAATTGCTGCATTTAGTGTATGTGAGAGTATGAGTTTATACCAGCTTTGTTTTGAAAAGAGAATGGAGCAAAACTTCTAAAGCACCAAAAGGTGTTCTGGGTTACATTTATCTCAATTCACTGTGAAGTTTTAAAATTCCAGCAGGGAAAAACTTAGTCAGATTTACCCTGACAGCAAACTCAGCTAAAAGAAATGCAGTTACACTCAAAAATAATTGTTTCACTAGCTTCAGGCTGAGACATACCTCAAGGACATTGTTAGAGGTGTAGCCACATTCACAGATCTCAGCACATATGATGACCTCTTCCCAGGTTCCTGAGCACAGCATTTAAGCGCTTACTGGAACCTGTCATAGAAACTCTTTCCCAATATACTCTGTGGGAGATGAGTGGCAAGGGACAGAGTCTACTCATACCCAATCCAGTCAGCTTGGTCTTAAACCTGCCAGATTGCAGGTACAAGTGCTGTATTTTTTGTACACACACTTGTGCACACACAGAGGAGCCATAAATGATCCCTTAAGCATGGATTACTGCGGTATACTCAGCAGCGTTATTCCTGCTCAGGTTTAATGATCCTGGAGGAACTGAGCTGGAGGTTGGTTTGAACAAGGGCTACTGAGGCTGTCCATGGGCCTGATGCCAAGCTGCACCTTTTCCTCATCCACGGCCCAACAGCTGTGACTTTGCATTTCACAGGCTCCTCCCATCATCTAATAGTAGCCATAGGAGATGACCTAAGAACCCTCATTTTCTCTGCCAGCATCAGCCTTGGCTAGACCCATGCCACAGGCTTCCAGAGCTCCCTCAGAGCTCATGCCCTCCAGCAGGCTCTGCAGGTGCCAATTCTTGCCTCTGGCTGCCAGCTGTGGCTTCATCTCTCAGTCCGGGGAGAAGGAGTGAGGCTGCAGCAAGGCAGAGAAATCCCAGGCATTAACAAGTGAGATGTGACCTGAGGCCTGATGGGGTGACCACTGAAAGAGACCTAAAGCTGTCACCACAGGCAGACTGCACCCGTCAGTGAAGAATCTCCATGTGAGCCTCGTGACAAAGTTATGCATCCATAAGCAGAAGTGGCATCACATGTAAGTGAGAGGTTAATTTCCCCTATTTCTTTAACCATTATATGCCTGGTTTGCTTCTCATTAAGCCACGGGACAGCAGTGACTTTCACAGTGCAGTTTGGGAGCCGTACCAGCAGCAGCAAAGACAGAATTTTTAAAAAACTGTCTTTGAAGTAAAAATTGCACCATCAGCCCAAGGGTAATGCATAGTGATAGAACACAGAGAGTTGAAAACAAAATTAAAAAATACATATAAATGCATTTTGGCTGACTAAATTTATTAAAATGCTTGAAATTTAAATTTGAATGCATAACCATCTGCCTCGAGGATAAGTTTGATATAAGCTCTTATTCCAATTTACATACATCTTACTCTGCAAAATGCCACCTGAAACTCATGCTAAGTAGTGCACAGAGGAAGTAATGTGTTTATCTTCCAAGCATTTGATTTTCATTTTGATAAAAGACCCAAAGAAAGTACTTCAGGCAAGCTTTGTCAACATATCGCATATTTCTAAGTTAATTGCCTGAAATCAGTTTCTCTCTAGGAGCAGAAAAGGTCAAATTATGTAGTAAAATTACACTCTCTAGTGGTGAAATCCTGGCCCTCATGTCACTTTTTTTCCTGCAGCTCCATCTCATCCTCTTTGTGCTCCTTGCTCTTTCAGAAGATTAACAAATAATTCACCTCATACATGTTGTTATCAGGAGTTATTTTTATTGACAAGGGCACAGTTACCAGATCTTCTTAACCTAAAAATTAAAGGGGAAAAATTGTGATTTCAACAAAGAAAGATTCAGGAGATATTTCTCTACCATACGCGATACTTGGAATAGCTGAAGGAGACAAATAAGCACCAACTTTGTGCATACACACAACATTTATGAACAAACATTTATCTTCTGTATGTATGACCAGATGAACTTTAATGGAATGAAGTACAGTGGGCTGTGAGGTCAGAGTGGGGATTTTGCAGTTCAGACATTTGAGATTGTCTGTTCATGATCAAATGACCACTCTCTTCTCTTGTGACATATTGCAAACCAGCGCACAGAAAGATCTGTTCCCAGTTTTTACATGTAATCAAAAACCTGACCCCAGAATATGAGGCCAGAGTATCACAATCTCATTTTTTTTCAATATAGCCCAGTTCTGTAGTATATTTGGGTCAAGATCCAAATTTTGATACCAGATTCTATTTCTGTTACAGGAGAAATCAAAATCCAGGCTAAAGTAAACAACTCTGGGGGAGAGGGAAGTAAACTATGAATTAATGTCTTCATTTTGTAACTGAGATTAAAGCCAAGCTTTTATTGTTCGAGACTGTGAAGTGCAGAGTAATAAATCCTTGCTGTGAAACCCATCATTTTGTAGTCATGAAATCAATACATTGGCTCTCATTTTACTTCTGACCCTGCCACTTAACCCCTTCATGTGTCTTTCCTGGTGTTTTATTTCATTTCATGAGATAACATCCTTCTCATTTTAAATTTGATCCAACATTTTAGATGCCTTGAGGGGAAAACATTCATGTCTCCTCCTGAAAGACCATGGGCATAGTTGTTGTTTTTGATGTATTGCAGCAGGATCAAGAAATTTCCACTATTTGCTTTTGCTTCTTGAAGGAAATAAATGAGGCCAAAGCATGTCCTTGCTGGTACTGCATTTAAAAACAAGAGGAAGATTTGTCATGTCAAGTGCAGCTTAAATACAGAACACACCCTTTAAAACAACTTGTTCTAAGCCACCTACTACATAATCACTACAAAGTGTTCATTTACAGCACTGTCTGTGCACAAGGGTGTACTCAGGATGCAATGACTGGATAACAAGGAGACCATATGCTGCTCTGACTATGTCAATAATGCTTTTCTTACCAATTTCTGAAGTCTGCTGTCAGCACTATCTTTCAGTGTCCTAAAATACTGGAAATGTTACAGATGTCCACTTTGCATCCACTCAGTGGGATGCAAAAAGACCATACCATTGAGTGGTCAATCTCTCTTGTTCAAAATGCAGCCATTCTTTTTACCCCTGCTATTTGCATGATGAAAGAGAATAGGCTAAAACAAGATTAGGAAGAACATCTTTATTGTGAGGCACTGGGACAGGTTGCACAGAGAAGTTGTGGGTGCCCCATCCCTGGAAATATTCAAGGGGCTTTGAACAATCTGGTCTAGTGAAAGGTGTCCCTGCCTGGTGGGGGGGTTGGAGCTAGATGATCTTCAAGGTCCCTTCCAATCCAACCATCCTGCGATTCTATGATAACCCACATCTTGTGCAGATCCCTTCTCTGAGTGCTGTCATGCAAACCTTGAGGTCAGTGTCAGCCCCCATAGCACTCCCCCAGCTGTGCCTCCCTCCCACCATTGCTCCACCAGCTCCCCAGGGGCAGATGGCAGCAGGGCAGTGGATGCAGGCTTTGCTCACAATATCTGAATTACAGCACTCCGGTCGCTGTTTCAGCCACTGAACATTGCCCCAGTCCTAAGAGAAGCCTCCTGCAGTGGCTTTGAGCAGCCAGTCAGCCAGCCTGTGCACTCTGCCCTTGCAGACTGAAGGGCGCCAGCACACTGGTGTCATGGATGGATGGATGGATGGATGGATGGATGGATGGATGGATGGATGGATGGATGGATGGATGGATGGATGGATGGATGGAAAGGCTGCCAGAGTGAGTGGGAAAACAGCAAGAAAGGAGGTGGGATGTATCTCCCAAAATATCAGAAGAAGATGCTCTCAGGTCCCATGGTTACGAGATTACTCAAGCACATGGTAAATGAAGAATAACAAACCTCCTTGCATTCTTACTGGAAAACAAGTTTTGAACCTCTCTCTCTAAAGGGGAAAAGCTAATGAACTCCCATGCTTCCCGTGCCTTCCTGGTTGGAATTATGACAATATTTATACCAGTGGTTAAGTGTGCAATAATTATTTCCAGATGTATGTAAATGCAGCTTATTTTTTGCACATTAATCTTTCAGACAGGCTACATGCATTGTGGAGCTCAGATGTTCACTCAGCATTCAGATAAAACATAAAGGGGTTAAAAAAACCTATGTGGTTTGTTAAGCTTCCTTAAAAGGCAGGTGATGGCAGCTGCCTAACACTCTAACCTAATTTTATTACTGAAATTCAGGGGATTTATTTAACCATCCTGCTTTTTTTCCACGGTCTACATTTTTGTCCAGTGAACTTAGTTCCCAGTGTCCCTATAAAATTAAGTGAAAATGAGCACTAAATTTTGATGCACATGGTTTTACTGGAGTTTTTTTTATTATACTGTGGACACTATTAAGGGCTCTGGGAGAATCCCCACCTTTTTTTCCTTAACTGAAGATTTTGGGTTGAATAGATAAGTCTCTTCTTCTCAATAAATGCCGGTGTTAAATCACAGTAAATATCAAAAACTTGGTTCACTTTTGCAAAATATGAGAGTGGTGCAAAGGACATTCAGTGCACCAACCCTGATGACTGAATTGCAAGAGGCAGTGGCAAGGCTGCCAACCTGCCAACAAAAGCTGCCCTGAGACACACAGTGCCCACATGTTTTGAGGGGACTTGGCACCATTCCTCACTTACCAGGTCAATTGTTCCCCCTTATCCACTTGCAAAAAGGTGCTGCCTCTCATGCCTCCATGCACTCATTTTCTTGTCATGGGTGATTTTATCAAGAGCAGCTATACCACAGGGAATATTCTGATCACTGCTTTGCAAATGTATGGAAATGTGAGTCATTAAGCAAGAGCTGGCACTGAGAAAAAAAACAAAACATCAGAGGTGGAGTAATCTCCAGCCATTCTTGTGTCTGTAGAATGTGTTTAGTCTTTTGGCATCTGAATATAGGGGGAAGGTGATTAATGGGGTTTTAAGGTGCTCCCCTGCAGGTATAACTCTGCTTTGCACTGGTCTTCAACACCTGTCAATAAAGGGTGGCTTTTAAACACTAGAGGTGCTAGTTTGTTTGCTCAGTGATTTCAGGATCTGCTGTCATTTTAAAGTTATACTTGGTGTTCATTTTTCAGATGAACCTGACCTTTACAAGCAGAGCTGAATTTTAATTTCCTCTTCACCTCTGCAGAAGTCTGATAGATTAAGATTTTGGTCCCAGCTGTAACCCAGGTGTCATGGCCAAGTATGATATTTACATTAAGGCCTGTGTTCAAACAGTAAAATATTTTTCTCAGAAGTCTTCAGATTTAGTGTGGCTCAGTCCATGTCTACAATACACAGTAGACCAAGAACATACATCTTCTGATTCAAGGCTCCTTACAAAACAGAGGCTGATTCTGTGTGAATTTGGCTCATGTGACTAATCAGGCAGGTGTCCCTGAGTTTATTCATATATAGATCATCCCTGTTCATTAACGTCAGCAAACTCTGACTAATGCTTAGCTGAGTTTATCTTTATGGATCCAGCTCCAACAAAGAAATGTCAACACTAAACATGTCACTCAACAAATTGCTTTATCATGTTTGAATAACACAGTGGGCATAAATAATGAAGAGGGAAAGGACATTTGATTTTTTACACCTTTCATTAAATTATATATCAATCATTTTATTGAACAGTCTAATATTTATTAATCAAACAACAGTTTGTTTATCAGAGAGTGTTTTGGCACATGCTTTTTTATAGGACAGGCAGTAGCTGTATACCAATATTTTTTGTTCCTACACTCTAAAGTTCAGCAGCCAAAGCTTCAGTCAGTTCCTCAATGAGCTGTAAGAAAGAATATATAGATTATGAAACCTTGGTTATTCGAATATTCCTAGGTTGGGAAGAGTTGCCTTTCTATTTCTCTTATGAATACACTACATTTTCCTGAGCATTTCTCTGGGATTAAAAAAACAAAACAAAACAAAAAAAAAAACCCAAACAAGTGCTGTTTTTTTTTTTCTTTCATGAACAACATCTCCCAGCGCCACTGGGAGGGGACAGAGGTGCAGGAGCTGCTCAAGTCCCTTTAGATGGCCCTGTGAAACTCTCCAGTGTCATTTTCCCAACTGCAGCAGTATCACCTCTAGCAAGATGAACCCCTCAGAATTATCTAGTCAACGATAAGCTATTTTTCCCTTCCTTCTTTCTCCAGTTTTATTAACCAAGATCAACACTTCAAAGCAATTCATTTCAACTTGCATCTTGTTTGATTCATATGTCACTTTTTCTATAAGTACAGAACTTCTGTGAGTTTTCATCAACTACTAAACATGCAAAATGGAAATACATAATAAGACTTTCCTCTAGCTGCAAAATCTTCAGCATGTCTTCAAAAATCTCCTATACTCTTTTCCTGTATTATAATTGGCCCAGTTCCATAAATATGTTTGGTGTCCTTATAAACACTGGAAAACTAAGTTAAATGGGATGTTTCAGAGCTTTCTAGGCAGCAAAGCTTTCAAAGATCTTGTAACCATTATTACTATCTCATACTGAATAATCAGAGAGGTAAAAAAGTCAAACTGTCATGTGGCTAAAATGTCTCACAGAATCTCACTCCATCACAGACTCCACAAAAAAAGTAGATCAATCCATATTGCTTTTCTTTCCAGACCACCCACTGGCTCTTTGTACTGGATTTCAGTTATTTTTGTTATCAACACTAAAATATTATAGACTACCTAAAGAAAAGTCAACATTTATAAAAGGCCATATTTTTCTACTTATGAAGAGAAAGATTTCTTCCCATGTTTGTACAATCACATTTGTCTCCAGCATATAAAGTGACTTTAGGGACTCTGACTAAAGAAGTTTGGGACTGGATAAAAATAAACCTTGATGGGTTTTTCTGCAACCAGCTACTAAGTGATTTGGATTCTGTGGGTTTTTTTTCCTCCCGTCAGCTTCTAGTCTACATCATGAATCTAAAACATATGAATAAATACTCCAAAACTTCCACTGTGTTCTTTGATGTTTGCAGCTCAGGACAGTGTTCAGCTTTTCAACTCAGCATCTTGGAGGTGGTCTCTTATCCAAGGTGAGGGTAAGAAACACCCTCCACTTACAAGGGGAAATGAAGGATTAACATTATGGGGGAAGGCCCCCATCTTCCTTGCATTCCTTTTAAACTCAATTTATATAGCATTTGGTTCAAGGCAGTACATCACTGATCACAGTGTTCCTGCTATGCAGCTGAGGACATATGGGGCAAGGAAAAAAAGAGAAAGACTTCTCAGGAATTATTATTCACATTATTATCTCATCACCCAAGTTCAGGTATGATATTTTTTCCTCAGTAGAAGGCTGTGGTACAGCTGTAAGAAAATACTCAGAGAACAGAATTTGCATTTGTTCTCACTTGTGACTGACCTCCATTCCCTGAACTTTGTCTTCAAATAATTAAATCGAACACCATTGCCAAGAGGCCAATGCCAGTATTTTTTGCATGCTAATCTTTATTAAGGACCACAACAGGCTTATGGGCTTAACTTGTCCAAATTAATGGGGAAGACTTTCAGTTGACTGAAGCTCCCCTTAAGTCATTAGAGCAATGTCAATTTATCCTGGAGAAGGATTTGTCCTTAACTGTATGATGGATGAGGCTCTTTCTACAATTATGTTCTCTTTCCATTCTTAATTAGGAACAAGTAATTAAAGAGAAGTGATCCTAATCACTTGATTAGAAGATGTGAAAGCAAAAAGAACTGGAAGGGTACAGCAACACTCCATAATGCTTTAAGGCTTTCCCCAGGATTGTGGTCAGCTGCTTTCCCAAATGCCTCCCTTGTCCACTCCAGGTGAGCTGCATGGGGTTCAGTTGATATGATATGGGCATCTGCCTACTAAGAATCAAGGTAAAACCACAAGTGCTTTTTTCACTGGCTAATTGATATTAAAGACAGAGCTCTAATCAAATTGCAATGATATTTAGTTATAAGCCATTTGGGATGACATTTGAACCAGCAACCTCATGGTATAAATAACATTCAACATCCCGTGTTCTCCCATAATTGGCCAGGAAGGCTGAAGGAAGCTGCTTCCCACAGACATGTAATCACATCCAGGAAACGCAGAGCCCAGAGCAGACAGTGCTGTGTTTTGCCACATTTGTCATCTGACATGCTGTTTCCGCTAGCCAAGACTGGAGCTGGTCGAGCCAGAATGTCAAGGGGAGCTCTTTGCATTTGCTCACACTGCTAAATACGCTGTCTGCTGCATTTCTCTGGTTAATCCTTTTTGTTCCAGATGGGGAAGCAGCATAGTTGTTCTGGTTTCTAAGTCCCATCTGATTCCACTACCAGTTAGGCAAGTAAATGTCTCTGGGACGCCACTGCTGGCATTATGAAAAGCCCCATGGGTGAGGAAGCAGTGGAATCTCTTTAGAGCTATCAGGGCACAAACCTTCAAAGCTGGCATACTGAACATGGGATTTTCCACAGGCCTCATGGGAGCTTTAGGAAACCAAATTCCCTGTGCAGTCTGTAGGCACAGAGTTATCACTAAATTCCTTGTGCTGCCTTAGCCTTCCCAGGCAGCAATTCAGTGGCTTATTGCTATGAAACTACTGAGTGACTGCAAGGAATGCAGCAAACAAAACGTAGCAAAAGATTGGGCAAACAACCACCTAGTAAAGGTGCTGATAAATGCTTTGCGCAGAGTCTGAAAACTTTGTTAACTATTCTTTGGAAGAGTGACTTAGCCTCCAAATTTATTTTAATAGCATTGTGTACAAAATGGCAAAAAATGCCCCTCAGTCTTATATTTCAGTTCCTAACTTCCACTGACTCTCTTTTCCCTATCACAGTCTTCTGTAACTTTACAGTAGTTCCTCGGTGTCTTGAAGGTTGGAGTGGTTTACCCCTGCAATGGGGTGGGCAGGCTGTTTTCCTGCCAGGTGACACAGTTCTCCGTGACAGCTGTGGCAGGGCTCTCGGGTCTCACTGCCCGGGGAAGTCACTTAGGCACTGGAGCTCTTCCTTGTTACCCCACTGCAAGAACCACCATGGTGCAGCACGGGGGGGTCAGACCAAGCTCTCCCTGCCTCTGTGAGGCACCACGAGGCAGCTGTGCCCCTGATGTCCCCAGCAGCTCCCCTGACTCCCTGGTCTGGGCAGCTGCTGTGCCCCATGGCAAGAGCCTGCCTCTGCAGGGACCACGCCTGCAGCGCCCCCCTTACAACACATCCATGTTTTTAAGACCTTGAAATATGAGCAGAAAGCAGGATTCTCTGTGAATTACAAATTGTGAAGAGTGACTCTGAAAAGAGAGAGATGTATCAATTTTTAGCAATAGCTCCTTTTGGCTGAGCTTCTCCAGCTCTGAGATGAAGAGAAATGGGACCAAGCCTACCACAATGTTTTGCTATGCTTGACTAAACGCCACCCTACAGAAATAGGTATAAGAAAGAAACAAAAAGCGTTCTAGAGAGTTGCTTGATGTGAAACTGTTGATAAATAGGTTTGAGGTATCATCAATCAAATTGTCTTCCATGTGATTCTTTGATACCATTTTCTTTCACTTACATTGTTTCTATGCAAATTCTATCTGAGATAAAAATAGATGGTAATTGAATTAGAAAAATCGAGACATATCATCATCTGTTTTATATCTTCTGGGCTAAAATCTTCAGATCTACTTAGAATAAAGCTTCTTCTAATTTCAAAAGCCGTCTTCAAAAAGACACACAATATATTACAGGCAAAGTCCTAAGAATAGAAGTCCACTGCCTTGCTGGAATTTTAATTGTCAATTGAGTAATGGTCCAGACTGCAAGTCTCCTGGAGACAATGTTATATGAGTGGAATTTGGCTCACTGGTCTATACTGAAACCTTCTGTACACTTTATTGAAGTATATGGGCATTTATACCCAAAGAACTGCAACATTAGCCCGGTTGCCTCCATGCTGATACTTTCTTAAGTAACAGCAATAAAAGTAGAAATCAAGTAGAAGAAACAAATTACAATAAAGAATAATTCTATGTTCTCTGACTGTGGGATCGCCATCACTTAAAATGGAAAAAAAATGCCAACCAGTCCTAACACAAAATGATTGACAGTGTCTGAGCAAAGTTGGCTGGAACAAACACATCAGTCTTGTGACAAGCTTAGCCTTTTTTGATTTAAAATCCAAATTATTTGTAAATGAATGGCCTCTTTTCGTATCTCAGCCTTCCAAAATGCGAATCATGGCATGCAAAAATAATTTCAGAAACTCTGTTACCTCTAGTCATTAATCAAAGCACTAATATTACTCTTTAGTCAGGGTTAGAGAAAAATTTTAAGAGTAGTGCATTGTCTTCTCACACCCTTTACTGAGTGCCTCAGGCTGTACTTCATATGCTTGATGAAATGGCACTCCTGCTGTCCCATGTAACAGAAAATCAAGGCATTAAATACACCTTTTTCCAAGGGAATCTCAGGCATAGTTGACAAGGTCACCTGTATTGATATGATCTATATTGATTTCTGCAGGGCATTTGATTGAGGAGCAGGTTATATTTTGTTTTAAAAATATTGTTAGGAGAATAACAAAGTACACATTAAAATAACTAAAAATTGCCTCATTGGTGAATTTCGTCATGTCTTAATGGAGATGTCTCTGCTACCAGGGTCATTCCAGCCCTGTCTATAGAGACCAGTCCCTGAGCCAACACTGACAGTTTATCAATCATTTAGGAATGTGAAGTATTTGATGGTGGCAAAAATAAAAATAATGGAATAGCAGACTGCAGAGGCTGAGTTATCTGAATTGCAAGGTAAGTCAGTCACCATCCAACCTGCACCTGGGAGTCAGGGACACAGGTGATGGCCACAGACTTGTGATAACAGCCACAACTCACACATTATTGAAAGAAATTGTAAATACTACCATGAAAGACTGCCATAAGCCTTCAATAAATATAAAGAGAAATAATGAAGAGATGAAGCAAAGGGAACCTGGCCCTGTGCACAGCCTAAAATTGAATGGATTGCTAAAATGCATTCTTTTGCTGAGCTTATACATTGAGGAGGATGTGGGAATACAAGAGGGAGCACAGAAAATGTTTTTAACTTATCCAGCTTCTCAAAGAGACATGACACACCATAAAAAAGATTTATGGTCATCTGGGGAGAAACAGAGTACAAGTTTATTCATGCTGGAAAAGACAAGGTTTGAGAGTTAAGGTTAGATATATGTGACTATTTATACTTGGAAACAGCCTGTAAGGGGAAGAAGGAACTTATTACCAAACGCAGATTCCCAAACACAGGTGGCAAATAGTATCTTGAGATGCCCCAGGGCATTCAGCCAGGTCTCCAGATGGCATGAAGGACTTATGTCCTGCAGCCACAGCAATCAAAGATCAGCCAGGATTCTGCCTGCCCCAGATTCCCAAGGACACCTCCTACGGGACTTCATCTTAACAGGGTTCAATGTGAGATCAGACCCCGCTCTGGAGGAGTAGGATAATCTGCTCTGAGGAGAAAAGCCCAGTGGACAGAGGTGAATGCTGGATGGCCAGTGCACTCACCCAGCCTCTCTTCTACGGGGCCAGGGACTCCCTCTGCTACAGATCCCCTCCCTGTACCCAGCTTGGACATACCCACAGTATTCCTGTCATACCCAGTGCTGTATTCTCCTGGAGGGCTCAGGAAGGTGACTTTGTGGTGCACAGTGATAGAGCTGCTTGACAAAGAGACCCAGATATGGACCAGGATCCCACCACAATAGACATGGTGCAGCATGGACTGAAAATGCCATGAACGCAGCTCAGTGTGCCAGACTTTCTCCCCTTACTCCAAGGGCTGTGATAAAGCTGATAAAACCTGCTGTACGTCTCAGTTATCTTCTCAGAGTGCAGTGGTGTTAGATTTGGGATCAAAAATGAATTTTCTTCAGCTTATACTAACAAGGATCAGAGATCTCATCTGCTTTCACCTTGGGGCATATGATTTCATATATAACATCTTAAAAGCTTCAGTCTAAAGTCTTCAGACAAAAATGAAAACTAAGAGGTGAAATTTTTGTAGTTCCTTACATACAGGGATTATAAATAAATGGTTAAACTACTCTTTATTCTTCACTTTAGTCTCTGTGGAATCAGTAAATTCATGGAACATAAGAGAATTGAGATTGAAGAAAAGCAGGAGAGGCAAAATGCAATTCAAAGTCTAAAACTACAAAGAGAATAATGTCAGCCATTTGTGCACCCAGGATTCAAAGCAAATGAATAAATACTTCTGAATTTTCAGCAGAGAGTACACTGGATGTGGAAAGGACAGATTAACAACTGCTAATCTGGAGTGCTACTTACTAAGAATAGATATTTTCACACAGTCCAGTGCAATTTGTCTCTACACTCAAAAGGGAATCCGCTCAGTGCAGCAGGACTACCCGCAGATGGGAAGTCAAGACTTCATCACTTCAAGTACCAAGTTTTGAAGTCCATATCTGGAAGGAGAACTTTCCTTCATGCATTCAGAAACTCATAAACATGGAGAAAACATCATGACCATCTGGGATTTTAAAATACTTATTTCCATCTCTCTGTGGTTTTTTATGTAGACCACCGACCAGCAACTGCTTAATTCAATCCCACTGATATCAGTAGAAATCTAATCACTCAACCACAAAGAGTAGGCATACTCTGGATTCCTCTTTTTTCCTTGTAGGCCCTTTGTTTCTTGTGTTCTGACATTTTCCTTTGGCCCCATAGCACTCTTGGCACAAAAGGCAAGATCTGTTAATCTTATTGCAGTATTGCTAAAGAAGCCCAGTCATGAATTAGGATCTCATTGCACCAGCCTCTATATAAACACTGAATGAAATGTTGATACCTAAATTAGGCTTTTGGTTGGAAGCTATTTACAATCTTGTCTGTAAAAGGATTAACTTCACCTAAATGGCATGGAACAGCGAGAGGTATATCTGTGCAATTGTCTCATTGTTACAGCATCAAGCACATTTGATTTGAAAAGGACTGTGAATGCATGCCACAATCTGGGCATTGCACAGCCTTGTAATGCATATGGGCCATGGGACAAATCCCTCAGCACACCCAAGGCATGAGATTTTCTTACAGCCAAATCCTGTTTGCATAATTTTCTTCTTTTATTTTAGGATTAGAACTTCTGCTCTTCAGAAAAAAAATATTTTTTATGCCTCCCTTTTGAATTCTTTTGCGTATGAATCACCTGGTATGTTCCCCACAGCTCAGTGCTGCACTGGAATGCCATGTAGGAGCCAAAGAGCTTTGTTTAAATGCTTTGTGAATTGCCCTAGTGTTTTATTTCCCCAAAACACAGTCTTGCATCCCAAAGAGCACACTGCTCCTCAGCTCTGTGGAGTTTTTGGTAGAATGAAGAAGAATGCAACATGTATTCCCAGACATAGGGAAGAAAGAGAATGTTCAATATTTAATGTGAGAAACAGCTACTCACTTTTCATAGTTTAGGAAGGTTTATTAAACCTTATCAAAAATACAACAGAAGACTGAATAAAGAAAAAAGGTTACGGCGCTGGGAGCAAAAGATTTTCCCCGCCATGAGCTCAGCTCTCTCACAATGGAGGTTTTTCCTTTTTAACCCTTTAACCCCTCCCAAAGTTCTGCCCATCAACCCCTTCTTCGTGTCCAGTGGTGGAGATCTCTTCCTCAAATCCTGATTGGAGATCAGATGTCGCCATAGTGACAAGCCAGCCCTCTCAGATGTCCCAACTCCAGCTGTCCCTTGATAACCACGCCAGGGGGTACAACATAACTGTAAATCTATAAATTTTCTTAACCTATATACATGATATTTGTCTATTATTTGTGAGATTCAGTCATCACATTAGTCATCTATCACATTAATACTTAATCTTTAGACTTTTCAAAATATTGATCAAAAAATTCTCTTCAATTCTCTTCTCAACATGCAATGGGAATTGCCTGTGCAATGCATGAAAAGTATGTTGTCCTAGTATCTTTCTCTTTCTAGTTTCTGGCTTCCTTGAGATAACAGAATAACAGATGGCAAACCTTGCCTTCCATTTGGCGCCAGTGGAATTTAGGGCACACTGCAGTGATGAAACAATAGAGTTGAGGGGATATCCAAAAACGGCAGCTCAACGCTGAACCATGCGCTGTTGACTGCAAAGCAGGCACAGCAATGCTTGTAACCCCCAGCCCTGAGCACTCAATTCAAATCTGCCCATGTAAGAGGAGATGGGATATGGGAAGAGGGAAAGAGAGCTCATTATAGGAGGCACTAGTGCTGTAACAACAATAATGAATACAAGAATTTCTAAGTGTCATGAAACTCCATTTCAAAACCAGGCAGCTGAAACAACAGGAGTTTGCCAAAACAAGGCATGTACCAGCATTCCACAAAAAGCACAGAGAAGGCATGGGTCTCCCAAGGAAAATTCGTGGCTCTACTTCTAAACAGTTTCAGGTGTGTATGAGAAGAGTCAGATACCAGAGAAGGAAGGCAGTAAAGACACACCAGATACAAACAGATGTAGTGTGTTATCTGGTTCTGGTATAAATGCTGACAGAAGTCTTTAGGATTAAGAGCTAGCTGTGATTGATTTGTGAATGTCAATGTATTTTTATAGTCAGGTTTTTTAGATGATGCTGATTGTGAAATAGCTTCAGGCTGTTCTGTAGCACCAAAGAAATGTGAAGAAAAATTACACAACCCAGTACTGAATCAGTACTGTAGGAGCACAGAAACTCTGACAATTTCCTGTTCCCATGGAAGAAATAAAGAGGGAGGACAGAAAGAAAAAATTGTGCCCTGGTAAGATGGTGACTGGCTGTCAGATCACCCATGCAAGGTCTTCACTGAAGCTGATTTCCACAGCTAATGGGAACAGCTTTAATCTCATGTTGTGAGAAAAATGGGGCTGGACCTGCAGATAAACATTTTGTCTAGATCTTTACTGTCCTCAGGCTGTTAAGATAAAAACCTGGTTTAGAAACATTGTGTAGCAAAAGCAATAAATCACAAACAGGTGTGTAAACAAAAGTGAGCACACAGGAAAGACTGAGGAGAATGCTGGAAAGGTACAAGAAGCCCATATTGGTGTCTGCTAGGACAAAGAAAGGTAGCATAGCAAAGGACAGGCCCACAGTTCCACCCCCAGACACAGCTGACAGAGGAGTTTCCCTCACTCTTTGAACTCCTTGACCAGGAACCTTCCTACGTAAAGAAATATTTCCCTATTCGATCTGTCCCATGCGCAGTTTGTAAATTCTGCATAGAGAAAATGTCTAGATCCCACACTGTCTTCTCCCTGCCAAGAGGAACATCTTATGGGACTTGTAATATTGGTTAGGCACCTGGGTCAAAAAATAATTTTATAATACTGAGGTTCTGGGAATGCTTTTCAAACCCTGTATGCCTATCCCATGTGCCAGGCTGTCATACTAATTGCCCCTCCTATGCCATTTAGATGTGTGTTCTTAGGCTTCAAATCCCTTTTACCTGCTAAAAGAAAAAAATGCAATAAATCATTTCCTCTGTAAAGTTTTCTTCCACCATTATTTTTTTGCTTTTTAACAAAATCAGGCTGAAATATAGCATAAAGGCATTAAGCCAGATGCAAAATGCTTTGTACTTGAAATAAGAAGAGTTTGTGAGGACACCTGCATCTCTAAAACATTTAGTAGGTTTCAGGTTTTTTCCAGATGAATTCTCCAGGCCAGTTCTATTGAGGTTAATTTCCAATGTACCCAATAGCACTGTAACTAGGCATCATTAACAAAATAAATCTAGGAGAGGCAATTCATTTTTCTTAGCTAAACAGTTATAAGAAGAATGCGTATCTCTAACAAATGTTTGGAAATGTCTCTTCTCATGGTGGTAACAAATCACAGAAAAACACAGTATTTGGGCAGTTTTATTGTAGAAATCAACTTAACTTGCTAGGAGACAGATTATAGCTTTGGAAAAACCCCACTGATTGGGCTGATGGGGCTAGAAAATTGGAAGAGACTTTCAGGGTTGCTTAGAATGGGGGATTAGCAGTGAATTACGACCTGATTTACAGAGCTGTTTGTCAATACCTACAAGACTCACTGAGCACTTCTGAAAACAGCCCTGCACAGAGCAGCAGGAGCAAAGAAGAAAAGGTTTACTAAGTAAATGCCAGTTATGGGAAATGTCAAAATGAATGAAAGTTTGAAAACATTGCCCCAAATGATTTGATCAAGCCCACATAGTGTGTGAGTGAGCAAAGGATTAAAACTAGAGCTCATGGCCACACCTCCCCAGTGCCATCATGTCCAGAGGACTCAGCCTGAGACTTCTGGGAGAAACTTAGCTTAGCACAAGAATTTGGCTATTGAAATGCACCTGGTTCCTGAAGCAGGAAAGAAGTGAGTCCAATCCTGAATTCACTTTGGACTGAGGTGTTTTGCAGGAAATCAATCACCGTGAAATTCCAGGTGGGGAGAAGGATTTTTCATGCTAAGGAGCGTAAGTCTATCTGGATGCCTGGATGATGTGTTCTGGAAATTTGCCATGCAAAATTCCTGCCCTAGGTGACAAGACAAATTTCAGCAAGCAGTACACAATATGTGCCCTGAACAGTGAGAGAAAGAAACATTTTGTGAGCAGTTAATTGTATGGGATGATGTTACAGTGTTATGCCTAAAGGCAAGGGTACACAGCGCTTCTTCCAGCTCACTAACAAGCTGAATGTAGGAGCTTTCACTATGCAGCAGTACTCCAGGGAGGAAACAGGGATAAAAACAATCAAGGAATATATCAACAGAGAAATATGTCACTTTGGAAAAATATATTCTGCAGTAGTTTTCATGGATTTCTACAAACTATTAGAGTGGGTTAAACTCTGTGAAAATTCATTTAAGGACAGATTTCTAATCTGTAGCAAGACAGGGACAAAGAATGAAATTTTCATCTTTAGGCTCTCTATGTGTGTTTTGTTCACCAGATATGTAATTTAACCCACAAACTTTTATTCCAAATTTATGAGGAGCATTCATTTTCTACTGTCAAAAATAGGGGAATAGAAATTTCAATATTACCTGTTTGAACCTTCAAGTGTAAGAAATTACCATGTTAATGACTACCTATGTTAGTAATTACCTATGTTAGAAACTTTAAGTGTTAGAACCCTTCTCATTTAAGCCACATTTAATTTTAACTCTATATTTTAGATCCTTAAAGTCCTTGGAAAATCACAACCAAATTGAATAATGTAAAATGGAACGTGCTTCTACGATGTGGGGTTTTGGTCAACAAACAGTATGTTTGGTTTTTTCCTTAGATCATGGAGTACTTCTAAAATCCACTTGAGAAGTTCTCAGTTGACAGCATCATTGAACTAAAAAAAACCAGCATACAGGGCATTTCTTAGACCATTATGTAAAAATTCGTGAAGAAGAGCCTCTGGAGAGGAATAGTGGGCTGCTCTGCACAGCAAGCAGTGTCTGTCACACAGAGTTTCATTATTTTTGCCTCCTGAAGTTGTGTCCATCTGTGATTTTTGTACAGTGTTCATTACTGTGGAATATAAGCAGCCACAACCTGTTTATGAAAAGATGGTCATTGCTTTGACCTCAACATGGAGACTGCCCTGAATTTTAGGTTCAAATCTTGCTCCTTTTGAATAAAAAACAAATAGAATTCATTTAGAAACCAACTGTCTTTTATATTGCTCTCAGATTATAGCAGCACTGAATACAATTAATTCTATCAGACAATTTAATTTAACTTCAGAATATGGAATTAATGTGGAAAATGGTCCAAATGGAAGATGTTTAAACAGAACCAAAAAAAAAAAAGTGTTAGGAGTACATTACAGAAGAACATAAGAATAGTTTAACTGCATGAATCTGGAGGCCTGTCTCATTCACTGTGTTACATCAAAATGTGGTGTGCCACGCTGAGTACTCTCGTCACTTTGCCAGCCAGTGAGAGCAAGGAAGAAATGCCAGGATTTGGCCCAGTGCTTGGCAGAGGTGCACGCCTCCTGAAAGCAGATGTAAAAAGTCCAACAGGTACTAGGCACACTTCTGATCACTCAGTGGGAGCAATGTTACGTAGATTAATGAGAATCTGAACTAGGATGAACTTCTTGAAGTTCCAGTGAAACAAAACCAGACAGCTTCACTCTGACACATGCTTACATGACAGTGCTCTGTCTCAGTTTGCAATATTGAAAAGAAATTAAACCCACAACCACATCTAAATGCTATCCCATTCTGAAACCTATTTTTATTAAAATAGAAGGTGCCTTCAGATTGTTCTTCATATTCTGTCTCCTATTACCCCACACACACAGTTCTCAAATCCATCCAAACCACTTGCCATGTTTTTTTAGCTTCTCTGTCCCTGCACTGCAGAAACAGATTTTTGGAGGCTGTGAGTTCAACTGCACTTTTTAATGTGCAGGAGGAAATGTCCACCATTATTCTGTCGATGTTACAAGTTTATCTAACATGCAGATTGTGCTGAATTTTACAAATGTTTGTTTGTCATGGAAATAAATCATCTGTTCAGAGAAGGTTAATGATGTGAAGAGCTTAAGGCCATTCACTTCTCAGTTAATGAGACCACTGCTGAAGGCAACATACAAGCTGGTGATGGTGCTGTGCAGGGCCAGGAGTTGGGCTTGGTGATCTCTGAGGGTCCCTTCCAACTCTGCCTTATTCTGGGATTCTGCAAAGCTGGATATTCTTGCTGTTGTGCCAGGGACAAGCAAGCAGAGGAACCAACCCACTGCACTTGCTCATTCCAGATCACAGAGCTCATTTGTACCTGCCTAAAGTCATAGGCACTGTGTTTACATTACCAACATGGGATTTACAATGGGCATGAAGAGCAACTATGGCAGCAGTTTCAGTTCCTTCATTTGCAGGCAGCTGCTCTCACTTCTAGGGAACCTGGCTGCTATGTTTCTTCCTGCTGTCACCTGAGAAGATACCTGCAACTGGGTTTCCACTCTGTACCTAAACCACCCGGTTTGAGTACACACTTGCAGAAGAGTGATGGGAAAGTTGCATTACTGCAGAGGGGTTTTTTTACCTAAACGCTATCTGAGGAAAAAAAAGGTGTATTTCTATGAACCTGTGGTGGAAAAAATAACATTTGTCAAAAATCAGATAGTAGCAATGACCCCTTTGCTTTGTCCTTCATTATAAAGCATTTTCCAACATATACCTCTCTTTAGAGATTTGCAGAGTACAGGGGAAGAGGAATGCAGCCCAGCAGCTCTCATCATTATATAAGAAATTATTTATTCACAGTTAAAGTAAGTGCTACATGTTGCTGTGTGGTGAAAGCTAAGCATAGCTAATTTCAGATTTTTATAGCTTTTCAACACAAGCACCATAAAACGCCATATGGTGCTCTTGTAACTGGGCAAAGTCTCCCAAATCAGCACGATTCCCTTTCTAACCCACTCGGGGATGCGCACACGTGCCAGGCCAGGTCCCTGCCCGCGCTGGCCCCGTGGAGCGCATCCCCCGCCCGGCACGGCCCGCCGGGGATGCCGCCCAGGGGACGCAGCCCAGGAGCCGCAGGCAGCCTGTGCAGGCACAGTGGTCGGAGAGCAAATGTCAGAGAAAGGAATTCGACCCAGTTTACGAAACTTATCTTCTCTGCCTCTTGCTGCCCTCTGCTGTCACACGCCGAGGCGGCGCAGAGGGCGGCGGGGCCGCGGCAGGGCCGGGCACTGCGGAGCGCCCAAACCTGCGGGGGAAAGCCCCACGGCTGAGGAGCAGCCCCGGCAAACCCACCACACTGCTTGGAAACCCGATCGCTGAGAAACAGCTCCGAAGTTTCTCCTGTGTGGGAATCTACTCACGCTTTGCTGGCGTGGGCCAACAGGGTGATGTTGGTCCTGTGCGGTGGTCTGGAAAGGGAGAGCGCGCTGCAGCCAAGGGACCTGTGGGGTCTTGGATTTTCATGTTACCACCTACATCGCAGGTGCAATGGCTTGAAATGTTTTTAGCATAACATATAAGTGAATATAAGAAGTTCAGCTCACAGTACTTTCATCTTTAGCAATAGTAATCAAATACAATCTGACTATTACATTATTTCAGTGTTCTGGGTCTCTTGGGTCAGCCTTCTCTTTCTAAAAATGCACTCTTTCTGCAGTAACAAACCTCTAGCCACAGCAGAGTGGACACTTCAGTGATATTTCTCGAACACCTTTCCAAATTTGTGAATGTACTGAGAAACTATCTGTTTGAGCGTCTGTGGACCCAGTGTGAGCTCTCTTGCTCCTCTGGCCAGCCCACAATGCTGCTTGGAGTCACGTCACCAAGGGAACCCAGGGGACACTGAGATGCAGAAGAGACACCTCGGGGCAACCACAGCATGCTGTTGGTTCATTGCCCACGTTTGCTTCAGGTGCCACTTGTTCCTCACACTTCTTTAACAAGGAGTTGCGTGAAGATCAGGGTGACTCCGCAAGAAGATTTGTGTTTCTTTAAATGCTTATTTTGATACCTGCTCCGTTACATGGATCACTCTTGAGCCAGCCTGTCCTGCAGAAGATACAAGTAGCACTGAAAATCTTGGTGCAATTGCAGCTCTAAATGCAACATTATTTTCATCTGTAACTTGATTGTGTCAAGGTTTTTCTAGATTAAAAAAAACCTAGACTGGAACTAGAGCTACAGCATGCCAGATGGACAGTCTCTCTGGCAGATTTCCCACTGGTGTTCCTCTATTATATATCCTGCCTCATTGGTATTTCTATTTGTGAAAATGGCATTGGCAAATAAGTATCTTACAGCAGCACCTGCAGACCACCACACACTAAAACACTCTCAAACACAGATGATCAGCCTCTAACTCTTATGCAATAATTAGAAAACTGTCTTTTTTTTGTTCTCAAAACTTGGACTAGGCCCTGATATAATTCTGTAAAGTGGTTTAGGGCGAGGAAATATTTATTTTACAACACTGAAGAGTGTTGACAGCTTGTTCATTGACAGTTTGTTCTCAGGCATTCCTCAGAAAAGGTGGGAGTTTTACAAGGAGGAATGAATACCTGCAAGAAGGCCACTCCCGTCCCGGAGTGTTAGTTGGATGCCAATAACCCACTCTTTCAGGCCCAGACCTTGGTTTTAAAGGCACTACAGAAAATAGAGGGCAGCCCTCAAGGCACTGGAGCCTTCCTGTCAAAATTCCACTCACATTTTTTCCCTGCAGATGTCAATTACAGCCATGACAACGGGAGAGAGGGAGATTGGGTGGTGAGGAGCATGATTCGTCCAGGTGACTGTGAGCTCAGAGAAGAAAACTTAAAAATTGAAGGTGCATGTACCATCATTAAATGCCTGATGAAGGAAGACGGGGGAAACAAAGAGAGGAAGGTGGGTTAAAACTGAAATTCAAGAAGACTGGTGAAGAAGCTTCATGGAAGAGAAAGAAGTATACGGTGTGAGGGTATCCTTTCCTTCAGATCCTGGAAAGCTACCTCAGTTTCCCCAAGATCTCTATTCCTATGATGAAAGCAACCACTATTTACATATCTGGCAAGAGCAGTGCTCCAGTCCATGTATCATTTTTTCCCTGTAATGTAAAAAGGGATTTTCTGGAAACAAAACAAAAACAAAAACAACTTTCAAATGCTCAAGAAGAACCTCAGAAAACTGAGAAAAATGTCCAGTTTTCACCCAGGACATTGGCTAGCACGCAGTGAAGGAGGTATTTGACATATGCTCAGCCACCTTAATCAAAGGCAATATTGAGCCATGGCTTATTGATTCATTTGCCAGCAGTGAATGAGGCAAGGTTGTCAGGGGAAAGGAAAAATTACACCTTATGTCATAACATTTATAATACCTAGGAGATTTGAATTGCTATTACATATTTAATCTGGCATTTCCTTACTTTTGAAGGTAGAATTTTGCAGCCTGAGTTATAATCCTTTCCTGTATCTCATTTAGTAAGCAATAAATACACAGGAGAAGATTTGAATTGGAGCTCTTGGCATTTCAGGTCTGAAAGGAAGGAAAGGGGATGAGATTTCCTCTAAAGCTTTGATACTCTGAAGTCAAATGAGCAAAATAAAACGCGTAAATGTAAATGTAGACACAGACAGACCCACCTTTGGAGCTTAGGCACATTTTAAAGCCTGAATAATGGTTAGCACAAAGAAGCTCTGGCCTTTAAACTATGGTACAATACAAATATGTAATAAATATTTGATTTAAAAATACTACCTTGACAAGTTACTTTCCATTAGAGTTTGTTTTATCTTCAGTCTGGGTTTCCTGTTGCTTCTGGAGTGTGCTGTCATGTTTGTTTACCCCAGGCAAGAGGGACTATATGTGAAAATATGCCACAAAAGAATATTGCAAGCAGAGCACTGGGCCCAGGCAGAGCCATTGACATTGGCATTGACATCTGTGAATCATTGAGATCACTAGCCAGCCAGCTCTTCCCATCAATGAGGGTGATTGCTTTGCAGAATTTACTGTCAGCCAGGTCTTCTTGGCATGTGCATCTCTATGAAACAAGAATGAGGTTAGCCAGGGTATCTGTTTACAGCATTACTAGAAAGGTAATAAAAAAGAATAAAGATGACTTAGGGAGTAATTTATTTTAACAAGTAATTTTTTAATGTACGTGGAAGGGCATTTCAGCTTGAATTTCTAATATCACATTATTCTGGACTGTTTTATGACCACCATATTCATTCTGTTGCTTAAAGGATTTTGGCTCAGAAAGCAATTTGGCTTTAATATTGTTATTTATACATATTAACCTGCAATGCACAATTCATGCTAAAAGCCAAGAGCCTGTGCTTTGGGATTCAAGACTAATGTATTTCATATCATGTTGCTAAATTAAAAGTTAAGAAAATATTTGGGGGTGGAAAGAAATGAAGAGGGACATGAGTTCCTCCTTTTTTTCATGTTATGAAACAGATAAAATTCACACCATTTAAGAAGCAAAAGAAATCATCAAGGCAAAACATGAAGCTGTCTTGGAACATGCTGGGACTTGTCTGGAAGAGTTACTAAATTACAAATACTAATGGCTTTAGTGATTCCGTTGTTTGCTTGTTTTTATTGAAATGACAGAAGATGGAAAAGCTGATGCATAAATACATAACCATGTTATGTCACTGTACTAATGAAAATCTAGCAGGAAAAAAAGGGGATTTTTTTTTCTCTATAAGGTACATAGAAAGATATTTTTATTTTTTCCCAAGCCTCCCCAACTGGAGTGGATCAATTTATTTTCAGACTGTGGATATATGAATACGCTTTTCTTAGCCCAGCACTCAGCTGAGAAAATTTGTGCTTGGGACTTAAGCTCTTTTCTTCAAGCTTTGGTAAACTGGCAATAAAGCTTGAAATGCCTGTTGCAGAAGGTGATGATCACTGGGAGCATCAGTGTTGCCACATGCAGTGCCTGAGCACAGTCTTGGACAGCAAGGAGGGGGTCAAACTCTTGGCCAGCAATCTACAGCTTGAGCGGTGAATGCAAGCCAAGCCTGTAAAACACATTTTTTCACGGTGCTGTATCATGCTTCAGACGCGCCTCCCCAGGATGCTTCCAGCAGCCAGCACAAGCCTGGGAATCACAACTGGGTTGGTGCAGCTCCAAGTGTGCCAAGCCCACGCCTGTGGGAACTTTGGGCTTGGTGCAAACACAAAGGACATGAGGCAGGCACAGTGCTGCCTGGCTACTTCACTGTAAATGCTATTGCACACTGAAAAAATACTTCCTAAGGCAATATGTCCTTCAACATAAGATGTTAAAGTTCTGTTTATGGGCAGATTTCCATTATGATTCTCCTTTTTATTTAAATGCCCCCCGCCAAGGTCTCCTTTGGGGTATGATCCTTTGTATGTTTGGTGCCAGTTCAGGGATGAACTGTGCATGGTGGGTGGAAATTATTGGAAAACTCCCTTCAGCTATTTTTGAGGTATAGCAGTGTAAAACAGCCCTCCACTCCTTCCGTGCTCATATAAACTTTGTTTCAGTTTAATTCCATTTCTCTCCCCTCAGTTGCTGAGTGTCTGTGACAAAAAAAAAAGAAAAAACAAAGCACCAGAACAACTGTTTCTCAGTTTCTCACCAACTCTCCCAAGGACTTGCCATAGCAAAGCCAAGCTAAGCTAACAGGGACTGCAATGGAATGAATCTTACATCAGTTGTCTTTAATAAAACCTGAAGGTTTACACACACACACACACACACACACACACACACAAAAAGTGAACATAACACAGTTCTTTATGTTTTTATCATTAAACTTGTGTGAATGTTTTTCTGTTTAAGAAAACAACATTTTTCATTGTACTCAGCCAGCTTATTTTGATTTTGCTGTGGTTGATAAAAAGGAAGCATTCCAGAACTGCTTTTTTCCTTAACTAGCATTTAACTGAGACAAAGCAAACCTTTGTTCCATATCTTTTTCTTTGTTTCTCTGCTTACCAGTAAAGCTTATCTTTAATCTTCAACAGCTTTGGAATGATGGGGAGAAGTTACTTTGATGTCACTTTAAAATAAGGCACACCTGTGAAAGCAGATCACTGGCCCAAAATAAGCTTGTTGATCTCACATACATCAGTGTAAAACTGTAATTCCTCTAGGCTCACACCAGTGTTTCAGAGATCAGCACCTGGCCTAAAGTACTTAAGCATTACATTTTTGGAGCTTGATGTTGATGCTGGCTACAGTTTGGTTTAATTTAATGAAAAAAGATACTGTTTCTACAGCTGGAGAATCAACTCTAGACAAAGCATAACGCTGTGATTGCACCACATTATATAGTGGAAATCAGTTGCAATGCAGTTCTGGAGGTGAAAATCCATTTCATACAGTTTTGGCTCCAAGACACAGCCTTCCACTTTATCTCAAACTTGCACAGAGCCTACAAAAATGCCAACATCCTTCAATGTCACCCAGATGAGCAATTTAAGAGGAAGGCTAATCCTAAGACCACAGCAGAGGAATCCAAGATGGAGAAACCCAGACAAAGCTCAAGGATGGCTGGAAAACACTTGCCCTGTGGGTGTTACTTGGAAACATGGTCCCCCAAGAACTGACTGCATAATTCCACCACGGGGATCAGATAGGATGAAGCAGTTTTATCAACTGAAAAATCAATTTCTGTCTAACAAGGAAGAACAGGGTCAATAGCCATTCATCATCTTTTCCTTTCTCTAGCATTCACACTCATTAGTTAGCTTCTAAATCTTCCTCCACTTTCAAATTTCTTTACAGCAGCAGAGAGCCAGTAAAACATCAGAGCAGGCAAAATAAAAACAGGCTTGCCAAAAGCACTATCATGATAATAAAACACATATTTTCAGTCATATATTAGTATTGTCAAGGCCTTACTTCTTGATTATTTTTTCTTTTTGGCTAAAAAAACGGCGAAAATGTTGAAGGTGTATCAGGTCTTACCATATGGTGAAAGACCTGGATTCTGTAATGTGGGTTATCAAAGCTGAAACCTCACAGAGGGTTCTGTTTCTTCTCCTATATCCATTTGTTCTCAGTGTTTCATTCCTTAAAATAAAAGTGGTAGAAAGCCTTACTTTGCACTAGACAAGGCAGAACATATTGGGTTTCTGTGCCTAGATACCCTTCCTACTTTCCATAAACAGGTTTCTGAAGGGTAATTTTGTGGCATTTTCTAAATGTGAACAGCTGGAAAATACAGCCAAAACCTTAAACCACCTCCTCTGACCTTCAGCCACAGATACTGTTGCTATCTATCCATGAAATCCTCATATGCCCATCAACTGTTCATGTCTAACCCAGAACAAATAAGAGGTTTTTTCTGCACACTGTTTGGATGCAGTCTGAAACTCATGGTAGAAAAGAGCTACAGAGGTAATGGTGTCATTCAAATCCTGTCATGAGGACTGTTCTGTGCCTGCAGATGGACAAGAAAGAGCTCATTTGAGATACTCTGAGCTGCCTGCTCTTTGCCAGCAACGTGAGTGCCTGCCTGGTGGGACATGTCACACTGCAGCTCGAGGAGCACTGCAGAGTAGCACACAAACTAACAGGAGCCAGTGGGGTTACTCAAAGGCAATCCTGGGGATGCTGAGAGTGTGGGAGATGCGGAGGCAAAGCCAGAACAGCAGTGAAGGATAGTGTTGCCAAGGAAGCAATGCAAGAGGCAGCGAGTGGAGCTGGAAGGAAAGAAAATAGATGGTAAGAAAGTAAGAGGAAGGACAAGACAAGGCAGCAGCAGGAAAGTCAGTCTGCAAAAGCTGTCAGCAGCTACCTTATTAGTTTGATTTTCTGGCCAAAGTCTCTACCAGTTATTCCTCCACCTGGCCCTACCCATGGCTGCTAATGTGCAATGGTTCAAAAGACATTAATTCTTGATGTCTTAGACACCAGTAATAAGGATTCAGTATATGAATGTTGCTATTAAAAACCTACACCATTTTCCCAGCATAATCTTCTCTAGGATTAGATTCCAGAGCTGAAATCTCCTTCTGCTGTTGTATAACTTGTCATCTATTTCCAGAAAAAATAATTTCCTTACATAAGTATTTTGAGACCAAGATAGAAATCTGTTAACTTTTTCTTCAATCCCTTAGTATAAGGAAAACTTCACAGACTGAATCATTCTTGCATATTTCTTCCAATAAACTTTCAATTTGACAACGTCCATTTTGAAAAGTGTAGACTCCTGAAGAAGTCACATTTTCTAAACCAAAAAATTTGTAAAACCAATTGTGTCCTAAAACACCCTGAGTTTGACCTAGAAGCCCAGCACCCAGCAGAGCCCTAAGCCCTGAGCTTGCAGAAGGGCATTGGAGAACTCTCACTCTATTTGTACATGAAGAATAGGCTCTTGGTGGGATTAAAGCCCTTATTTGAAAGAGATATCTTGAAATCTTCATCACATCTATGTTTTGTTTTGCTCTTTTCAATCAAAGATGAGATTCTTAGATAAGCAAACGAATGCCAGGAGTGCTTTGGTCTCAAATAAGAAACTAAGCCTGTGGAAACTTTCAGACTTAAATGGAAAGAAAGGATCTTCTAAATCTTCTGGGATGAAAGTATTGGATGCTAGGCTAGTCCAAAGAAAAATCTAATTATTAACAGTCTCGGTTTTCTATTTTGAGGAGCTGAAGAAGTCTTAATTTTGGTTGTTGCTGTATGCTCTTTGAACAGAGAATACAGAATTTCTTTTCAGGTCAGTAATTTGTCCTGGTGCTGCAACAGAATGAGTTTTATCTCTCTTGTCTTTGAAATTATCAACTTTAGGCTTTTTTTTTTATTTTAGAAAAATTTTAAAGCTCTATAATGCTTCAACAAAATACTGCAGTCAGCTTTATACAAGACTTCATTCTGTACTTGTCCTCATTCATGATCAGTGCTCGAATGAGCTGACCATTTCCTATCTGTATTGTAAAAGTCAACAAAACAGTGCCATGGGCAGGTTACTCCCTGTGCAGCAGGAAACTTTGCAAACATTACCTACCCACAACAATCACAGTACTTATAGACATACCAAGGCTCTCAAGTCTCCTTTGCCCTCAGATTTCTTGTTGCTGCTTCATCACTGCCTACCTGAGAAATCAGTAATTTCTGAGGGCCATACCAGGTTAGGAAGCCTTCTTTTCACATCCTCAACCCTGGCCCCAGGGGGGCAACAGACTTACCTAAGTGGGTCAGATCTGCACATTGAGCCTTCTGTTCCCTTTAAGAGAGTCTCCTCGGACAATGACCAGTCTTTTTCTGTATGGAAGTGGTTTTGATGAAGGACGTGCGCCTCCTTAACCTCAGCAGCACCTCTGTGCTGTACAAACTATCATCCTTGCCATTGCTCAGTCCCACTTGCAGAGCCTCACACCTTCTGTGCAAGGGCACCTGGGGACACGGGGCAGGAGCTCAGGAGAAACTCCACCAGGAGGAGGGCAGGGCAGCCCTGGGAAAGGTGCCCAGGGAAGATAAGGAGTCTCTATACTTGACAGTCTTTAAAGCTCAGCAGATAAACTGGTGGCTGACCTGCTGTCACTTCAGCAATATTCCTGCTGTGAGTATGAGGTTGAGCCAGAGAGCTCCAAAAGAAGTTTTACCCAGTAATCCTGTGATTCCATAATTCACTGGATAAACTTCAGGAGTCACCTAGGAGAAGTAGTGCTGATGAGAAAAGTGTATTACACCAAGATGTTGTCTTCTCAGACAACTCACAGTTAGGCAAATAAAGACAAGTGACATTTAAGTTTGCAATGAATGACAATGAAGTGTGGTAATGCTTAAATGCATGAAGTGTATTTCTTCAAACTTCTAAGTCAGAACAGCTTTGAGAAAAAGCATCAAGTTTATAACTAGATGAAGCACAGAGATTGTAACCAGAAGAAGATGAAAGAACCTTTGTTCTCTCTGGTACAGCCCTAAGTGCTGTGCTTTCAGTGTTTCTCAATGCTGCTGAGAAACAGTCTGATTTCTTGTCAACAGTTTCATAAACCCTTGGGGTAAAATCTCTCAAAATCAGGGTGCATGTTACCTACATAATGGTCAGTTATAAGAAGCAGTTAAGTTCATTTTGGGAGCACATAGTGGAAGTACCAAAGCTTTCCTTCCAACCACCAGCACACGTCCTTGTCCAAAAAAAGAGCACCTGCAAGACACATGGGTGGAAGGTTTTTACTGGACATTGTTTTGTGATCAGTCGGGTGTCTATGAGAGAGAGAGACAAAAAGATCAAAGGAAGAGACAGATGGTAGCAAGGAAAAAGCCAACAACACAGACATAACAAGGGCCAGGAATATGCCTCTGAGAAAAGCTAAAACAAAAAGGAAAAAAGAGCTTTTAGAGAGTTTAATGGAAAATAGACTTGAGCTGTAAACACAGGCCATGCCTGCAATTCTTGCTGTGGTAAGAAAAAGAGGGCTTTGTACTTTCTTTGAAATTAAATGAGATTGCATCAGAGAAACCTCATTTCAGAAAACATAAATTTCTTCTGGCTGGAGCCTCCTATGACCCAGGGGTTTTATTTAGATTTTTACCCAGCTCACATAAGTTTACACACAGTCACGTTGGAAAGCAATACCATTGCTCCATTTACCCTTGAAACAGCACACCCAGCTGAGCAGTCAGACAGTTATGTTTCTAACATGCCCACTGGTGTTACACTGAAAGAGCTGCAGTTCAGGAGGGTTCAGACAAGCTGGTGAAGTGGCCATGTAACGGGACAGGAGTCAATAGTGCAGGGCAGAGTGCTGGTGGGTATGGCTTCTCTCTCATCTTGTACTTGCCTTGTTCTTTGTCAAAATGGGTCCTGAGAAAACACTGGCATGTCAGACCTGACGAAGGACTGAGATCACTTGCCCTGATACTGACAGTCCGATTTTTTGAAATGCAAGCGAGAAAGGTGTCCTCTCCCCGTTCAGGGAATTGACTAAACTGGGGGAAAACGTCTATTTCCTCATTTATATTCCTTCTAATCTACTAAATGTTCATGGAATACAGTTAGTGAGATGAGAGTTTGGAATAATTTGTAGATGGCAAGACATACAATCATAGAATAACCAAACTGCTAGGAGTTATTAGCACCCCCAGGTCCTTTTCTGCTGGGCAACTTTGCAACCACTCCCCCAAGATTGTAGTGCAGCAGGAGATGTTATGACCCATGTACAGGATGCAGCAAATCCTATATACAGACATGTCTTTGCTGTACCTACACTGCGCAGAAAAGATGGCACACTAGGGAGATGAACAGGTTGTTTTCTTCTTGCACCTCAACATAACTCATGCTTGCCTTGTTTCCCTGACAATGTTCACAACCTGCTCTGAAGACAGCATCCCTCACTGCCATAAGAGAGCTTCACAGTGAACTTCCTGCACAGCATCACTTCAAAGTGAGAGGGCTTGTCTGTATCCCTCCTATTGAAAACTGATGAGTCTCAGGAAGAGTAAGGCCAAACATTACCATGTTGGATAAGAGTTTAAATTCCCAAAACCAGATTTTTTTTTTTTGTGTATTACTTTGTGTTTGGAGCATGACTTCCCTGACTTCAGCTGCAGCTGAGAAAGCTCAGCACGCCTACAAGTCCTGCACTAAGAATAAAAGCAATGTAAAGTTATTGACAGCTTCTGAAAAGATTGGCTCAAGTGACTCAGCTATCACCACATGGGAGCTGTTTGACAGAAAAAGGGAGAGTATCCAATTTTCCAGGCTAGAACATCACCCCCTTGCCATATGTTCTCTTGCTAAATTCTGTCTCATTCTCTATACTCTTCCCCATTTCTGGAACCAATAAAATGTGATGGGTCTCATGGTGTCTTTAACCATGTTCAGTTCCTGGAACTCTCTGTCCTGACTATAGAATCAACCTTCTCATGGAAGACAACTTGCATAAACACAAGAAGTACCAAAGTTTTCATCCTTGGTAATACTTTAATCAATTGGCATGTATTTTGCTTGTTTCTCAAAAACAGGAACAAACCCCAAATTTAACAGTGTCCTGCCACTTGCAATGGCTACCAGGAGGTAGATAGAGTCTTTAAAAGGCACTGCACAGACCTCTGCAGTTTGGCTAATGGCAAGGCAAAAAATGGTGATAGGTGTCAGATACCACTACCAGGGAGCTGGAACACACATATTGATGCCTGGCTCATTTCTCCACCAGACTCTTCTTATTTTTTCAGCCCTGTTAAGTCCTTATCTTTCCCTTTGGCCAGTCCCATTTCTTCTCATTTACATATAGTACCCTTTCCATACCTACAGATGTTCATTCAGTCATACATAGTTTCTCCCATCAGACTCCTGTTCTGGACTTTGATTTGAAACTCATCACTTTTCCTTTAGAAAATCTTTAGTCAACAAAAGACTCTTTTCCCATTGTTTCATTCTTAGCAACAGCTGAAAATTTTACAGAAATTTTCCAGGAGAAATCAGACTAAAGCAGACGCTTACCATTGAAATGGTAAGCGTTTCACAAAATTTTAAGTGACTGAAAACCAGGAAGTGTTTCAGGCAAGAAGAATAGGTCTATCTCCAAAATGAATAAAATTTGGCTGTACAAAACCTGGCATTATATCTCCAACTGTGTAAACACCCTGCATGGATGGTAGTCACACTAATATGACACATGAAAAAACAAACAGAAAATAATAAAACTACACAAGCATTAAAATACTGTATTAAAGCATTAAATACTGTATTAATTTTTTTATCCAAGGCTAACAATAATTTGATCTTAATACTGGAATATCAGTTGCCTATAAATATGATTTGTCCCTTTACCTCCTGCCACGCAGCCTCAATACCTGTGCTGGACTTGCAAAACTAAAAGGCGCCTCTGCAGAGTATCCCCCTCCAGTTCAGACAGTACTTCCAGATACTTTCTGAAAAACACCCAATAGTTTCACTTCCCTGAGCTGCAAAGAAAGAGAGAAAGGAACAGCAGTCACTTATTTCAATCACCTCATCAAGGATGGCTAATTGATCCCCAGCATTTACAGAGGTGTCTGCCCCTGCTCCCACGTAAAAGGGGTCAAAGACTGAGAGCAGCCAGTTTCTACATGTTACTGTCCATGCAGGTCAGTGCACTTCTGGGAACAGAGATACTTGGGAAAACTGGCCCTGCAAGTGGGATGCAGATTATGTGATGAGTGCTGCTTAAAACACCAGCCCATCAGTCCCTACCTGCTAAGTGCTGTGGTCAGCCTTTATCTGGAAATGTTATGTAAAATGTTGCTGGTTTTTGGCAAAGGGGAAGGCACCCTTGCTGTGTGCCCACAGGTAGACTTTCGCTAGTCACTGTGACAGACTCCATGTCTGACTTTGTGTGCCCGTGTTTCTTGCTGCAGACACCATTCCTCTCCCTTCACCCCTAGCCTGCTGATTTATTTTGCTTTTATCTCTTTCTTTTCTCAGGCTGAGGAGAAGCTTGGTAAGAGATGTTTGTTTTGGGAAAAGAAGAAAGAAAACTACTCTGGAATTATTGAAAAGTGCAATACAGGTTTCAACAAAGAGTCACTTAAAGATAGCTAAAGAAATCCATAGAAGTCTTTTCTGTCTCTCTCTGCGTCTTTTTTGGTGGATTTTTTGTGGGTTTTTTTTGTTTTGGTGGTTTTTTTTGTTTTGTTTTTTTTTTTTTTTTTCCCAGAAAACAAAGTTGATGGAAACAGCTGGAGATTATAACTTGGAAAACTGAGAAACTAAGATGAATAAAATTTCCTGTTTTCCTCTCATGTCCCAATCTGCAGGGGACAAGGTTGAGGGGCAACCTCTTTCAACCCCTTTTCAAAACAAGGGTTGGACTCCCAAAGAGTTCAGTTTTGGACTATTTTTCTTTAAACAAAAATATCAATTATTCTTTTGCACAGTGTTCAAGGGTCTTTAGCTTAGCTACAGCTTGTCACACATAAGTAAATGTAGCAGATCTACTACTTAATTCTGATTAGCATAAAGAATTTCTTTTAATAAACCTTAATCTTTAACGCTGGTACCATTGCTTTCAACTTCACGCCTCACTAGAGTTTTCCTAGCTTAGCATCTTGAAATTAGCTTTTGTTATCCTATTCACCAACGCTACAATTCACTGAATGTGAAAAAGCAGTCATGAAATTTGGCTTGAAAATGCTCTGGGTGCAGGTGATAGTACTTCATTCTGCACCATTTCCCCAACTCTTTTCAGTTATCCCTTCGGATGCACAAGCTGGGACACTTTGAGGCTCATAAAGATAGCAAAGTACTGACGTGTCTCAGATCAAGCACTCAAAATTTCAGTTTTATTTTTTTCAGTTTTATATGGGCTTAACACAGGTGCACCAAAGCTAAGAGCTGCTGTGGGATAAAGTTGCCTCGGCTGTTCTCTCAGCACATTCCACTGCTATAAAAACAGTGAAGACATCACTCAACCTCTTCTAAAACAGCCACACAGAAACCTATAAAAACGAGTAGAACCAGAAGATCTCATTTCTATTCCTAGCAATGCTATTGAAACCGCTGAGATTTTGGCCAAGTGACCTAACTGCTACACAGACCTACTTCCCACAGCTGAGAAGGGAAAATACTGGTTCATGGTGTGACACTTTGAGATTTCTGCCCTTAAGTTTTATTTAAGTCATGAGCATAGAGCAAGGGCCCACAGTCAACAGGAAAACAATGACAACCACTTCTGTAAGTTGAAAGATTTCAAATAGCTAGCTCCTATGCAAGAATCTGTCACAATTTTATGAGGCAGACTCACTACAATATTATAGTTCATATGGTTTAATCAGTGTATTTAGTAATTTTATTTTTAATGGGTTAGTTTTATTAATTTCCATTGACAGCATGAATGTTCCAAATGAAGAGGGTTCAGGTCTTCTAACATACTCTGTGGTGAGATCTATAACTGTTGGGGTTCTTTCCTTATAATATCTGTATCAGCTCTACCTCTATTTCTGTAATCCTGTTATTGAACACTCACTTCAACATTAGTGTGTCTATTATGTACCACCCCAGCACTACTTTTCAATTGTAAGGCCGGGCATGTGTTCAGAATAAGAAGACTCTATGAAGGATGGATTTTAAAACAGAATTAAAATATACTTACCATCATGTAGAGACCATGCCCAGGTGCAATGCTGGGTTTTGTGGGTGTGTGCAATCTCACTTTGTTAGGTTTCCACTACCTCCTCTGGAAACACCTGGAGCTCAAAAAGTATGCTGTTTTTACTTTTTAGTGTACAAGACCTTTGTTTAAATTACATTGAAGGTTTTAACACAAGCCCTTAAATCCCACATGTATGTATAAGCTCCTCAAACTGCAAAACATGCCAAATAAATCTGGAAATTCCTTGAAAATACAGCAACCACAAAAACCCAGCATCTCTGAGCATTGAGCATATCTGATACAGCAAAGGCGTGTAGACCTGTACCTGCAATCTGCAATGGGAAAGAGGCAAAATTATTACAAGCTGAGGAAACATTCCTTTATTTTGACAGTATCCACTAAATAAGTGTTGATTTTCTTTTCTGTTGTCATGGATGTCCTCTACTTTGACTCCAAAGAGTCTAAATTCTCATGTAAACCTGTATCTGCAACTCTGTTTGGTATTTGGGTTCTTGGGTCTTAAAATGTTTATTTAAGGCCCAAAGTCAGGCAAATTTTATCCCTATTTTTCTCAGCCATATATCTGACTCACTGCTTTTACCTCCTTTCTGTAGAATCAAATGAGTATATGGTATCACCGATTCCAAGTGATATGGAACCAAAGCAAGTTATTTTGGGGCCCATGGCATTCATCAAAGCTGTGCTTGTGGCTGGAGACACCAGCAGAGCTGGACACATGCCACGTGGGCCAGGCCGTCTTGTTGGCATCAATGGTCATTCCACTTCCCTGCAACAACGTGGATCTCACGGTCTTTCTCCAGCTGAGGACTTGGCTCTGAGTCACTCCTGTCTCTAACAAAACAGTTTCAGGGCTGTAAAGAATCCCTGCCCTTCCTTCTCTGGCCTGCCTCGTTGCACCCCTGTCCTTCCTTTGTGCATTTGCAAACAAGCAGCACACACAGATTACAATTGCCCTAAAGTATTTCTGTACCTTCAGGGTTATTTATTTGACACAGGCCTGAGACAAAGCAGATCAACCAGATCATGGGGCACAGCAGGGATTTAGGTCCATCTCTCTACCCCAAAACACTACACAGAGCATAATGTGCATTTTTATCTTTTCTGGAAGTTCTAGGGCTATGGAGCTCTTCCCCAGACACATTGGGTCTGCCAGTGTGCTTCCAGCCTTACTCACTGAGTTATTCCTGCTGCTCTCAGCACCCTCAGGACACTTGAAGCTCTGCACTGGAAGAGAGGCTGCTTGAATTGTTCTCTCTGCATTTAATTTTTACAAGAAATTTAGGGTTGGGGCCAACAATATTATTGCAATCAGATGAAGATTTCACAAAAAAAAAATTAAATTAGGCTATTATTAGAGTACCATGCACTTGCCCAGCGGTGCTTTTCCATTTTCCTTGAAACAAAAGAAGAAAACACTGCCCTTACATCAGATAGAAAGCTAAACAAGTCCAGCAGAGCAGCAAAATGTTGCTTCCAACAAATTGTATGGAGTATTTTATGTCCTTGTGTAGTGCCCTGACTGCCTAACCAGTGACACTGAGCACAGCACCATTTGCAGTGTTCCCTGGAAGAGGCCACGGTGCCATCCTCTGCCTTCTCAATAAGAAATCTTTCCTGAGAGAGCATCACTATGGGAGACTGAGGGGCTGTCCTCTCATCACAGACAGAACTGGAGAGGTAACAGCCCAGGGCTACACTAAAAGGCTGGTGTGTGTCATATCTGCTGGCTGGGCTGTGCTCACTTAAAATAGCCTGGATTTTGTTCTGATTTAACTCCACTGATCTGACTTTGAGGAAGAAAGTTAAAGGGTTTATCAAATAGTGTCATTCTAGGAACACCACAAATATCTAAAGAAATAAATTGGGAAGGAAGAATGTGACTCATTAAGAACTTGCTTTCCAGGGTGAATAAAATTTGCAGAATTCTCATATGTTGCCATATGCTTATTTTTCCAAAGTCATCACTTGGGACATTTGTTTTAGGAAGGCTTCACTTTCAGATGATACATGACATGGTCAGTTTATGAGGAAGAGCTATAAAATAGTCAAAGGTTTTCAACTATTTCCTCAAATAAAAAATACACCAGATATGACCTTATTTTCCTCAGGGACGCTACAGGTTTATAAACCTAAAGAGAAAATGCAGATACATGGGGAAGTTATTGAAATTAACTTCAAAGATTCCCATCTGTGCCTCACAGCTGGATCAAAAATTCAATGGAAATGGAAAGATACTTATCAAATTCAATATACTTCAAATACCTGTATATTTTTTCTAGATAAGAATGCAAATTTGTATCATCAAACGAAGTTCTTCCATCATTTCCGGACAGAATTTCTGCAGAACTTGAGAGACAGCTTGATGACAGAAAAGTATATAGCAAAAAAACCTCAAACAAAACAACTGATGCTGTTTCTCCTCAACTAAGACTCTTTAGTCAGTGATTAAGGGACACTACAAATAATTTGCCAAGGAAAATTGAGGAAGGGAAGGTACTTGGGTAAATTTAAGTGCTATTTGAGCACAAAAAATTAGACTAATATGAATACCAGTTCAAAATGAACAAGAAACGGTTAAAATACTTTGCCTAATTATCCTTCAAAGAAAATCCAAAACATAAATTAACATTGATAGAAAAAAATGCCTAATGATGACAGAGACTTTATAATGACAGGCATCTTGATGAATTGTATGAGGAGGAAGAACAGAGGGAATTTTTTTAAATCTATCATCAATCTGTGCAGGGAGGATTTATTTCCCTCATAAAGATGTGACAAAAATACAAATATGTCTGTAGATTTATGTTCCCTAATCTCCTAATCAAGAAAACACTGAGAGCACAGTATTCAAGAATATCAAAGCACAGTTTCAGCTGCACACATAGGTGCTGAAAACACAGGGATCATCCCACAGAGCAGCTGTTACATCAGCAATGCTCACAAAAGTGAGTTCAGGACACACAGGAGTTGAGCCATGAAGCAAAACTCACTTCAACGTAAGTGCTTTCAACATGTTCATCAAACTGATTACAGTTATCTTAAACCACATAAAAGGAAAGTTCATAAATGAGGAGACTAAAGAAGGTCAGAACCAAGAAAACCAAAGATTACCTGTCTGTGAAGCACCAGCAAGAGACATGATGCTCATATTCAAGAAGTAAGGGCAGAAATAAAGTACATGTGCACCATTAATCCCAGTCCTAATGAAGTTATTTGCAGTTCTTATAATCACCACGATAAACAAGTACACAATACACAGTTACATCTCAGATTTGAAAGAATTTTTCTGTTTCCAAAGTCCATTGATGGGTTGTTACACTGGTC
Source organism: Motacilla alba alba (assembly GCF_015832195.1). Lineage (NCBI taxonomy): Eukaryota > Metazoa > Chordata > Aves > Passeriformes > Motacillidae > Motacilla > Motacilla alba. The sequence goes on along the minus strand of NC_052019.1, from coordinate 26,054,167 downwards.
AGTGTACAGAGCAGGGTGGCTGCTCACTACCAGAAAATGATGAGCCACAACCCTGGCACAGGACTGTAGTCCTGGGGCTCTCACTCCCACTGTCCCATTGCTGCAGGTTCCCACAGACAGGAATGGGGTGGCCTTCCCAGCACAGAGGAGCCGTGCACGTCCCAGGAAAGATTCAGTGACATGGTCTTTGAAGAGTGACAACTCAACTGCATCTTTGAAGAACGGCAACGTGCCCTTCCAGAGATCTGGGCAGTATCTCAGGAGAATGGGTTTCTCCAGGGGAACATTCAAAGGGTGGTTTCATCATGTGAGAAAATAGGACATCCCTGAGGAAAGTGCTTGGCATCTGCTGACAGAAAGACTAAAGGTTGTGGATAAAAGACTAAAAGCTTCTAGAGTCTCCAAAAATAATCATAAAGCAGAGCCAGATCAAGCCTCAGAATCAAATACCAGATAAGAAGGCTGTGGGGGCTTCAAAATGGGTTCAAATAGCACAATTCATGGAGATTGGCTCATTTTAGAGGTTTCAAGTTCTGTGCAGACATGTCTGATCACCACACAAAATCTCATTTTGTTCGGTTTTGATTGACACACTCACAAGTTTTGTGATGCCAGTCCAAGCAAGGGGCTGAATTGATCAGGATTAGTACAGTCAATAAAATTTGGTGGTCTCTGTAATGTATTTTGGACCTTTTAGCCAAACCAAGTAAGAGCTATTTCATCAGAACACTCTCCCTTTTGTTCTCAAACAGATTAACTGCATACAGCTTTACAAGGGATGGACACATAACACTGAATTTGTATTAAGTAGACACTTTCCCTAAAGGGATGTGTCTAGGTAGCAGTCAACCTCAGCACCAAAAACCAAACCCAAATAAACAAAAAAGCCCAAAACAAACTAAACAAAACAAAAACCCAAAACCAAACAAAGAACAAAAACAAAACAAAACAAAACAAAACAAAAACACAGAAAAAAATAAAGAAAAAGACTAAAACAAAATTTTAAAAAAATTAAAACAAACCACTGAGCAAAGGACTAAATTAGAAAGACTGGTACTTTTTTAACATGTGGATCTGATGCTTCTTGCCTTTCCTGCTAGGCATCATTTAGCTGAACTTGCCCATGCAGAAAAGTTCTGCTTATATCATTAGTCACCTCCATCTGCCAGCAAATAAATCCGACTCAGCTGTTTGTTGAGCCAGCAGAAATACAGCAGGGCTAATGGTTTTATTGTTGAAAGAGCCCTGACTGTACCTCTTCATTCAGGCTCCACTTTGTTTGAATGTAAAAGGATTTATCTGGAGAGGAAGTATCTATTTTGTGGCTGCAGATCAGAATTCAAAGACAAGATCTGACAGGCAGACTTTTTGAGGCAGGCAAATTTAGTGATAAAAGTACTGATCACCTAATTCAGACTCAATCTCATTTGTGTACCTGTCTGACCCCTCAAACACCTTTTCCCCTGGATTGTTATGAACAAGAGGCTTGCATGAGTACATAGCAGTGGTTTATAGTGGCACAGATTTTTATTGGTAGTTTTACTTAGGCAATTTGATGCATTGTAATAATGCTAAATAGACTTAGTTGTATAAAGCTCACAGTTTTATTGTTTAAGTTGTATATATTTTCATCTGTAGTTTTGGTAGGATAATGCATGAAAAAATGAGGACAATTTGCCTGTGCAAATCATACAGGATTCAAGCTGAAATTATGACTTTTCATTTCATCATTTTCATTTGTCTAATCAGTAGCTCTTTCCTTTATCAATAGATTTTCTCAAAATTAAATGATCATTAAAGAGTTGTAGCAACCTTAGGCTTAAATCCCAGGACAATAATTGCAGTAAACTTAGATCAACACAAGAATACTTTAAGCCTGAAATAAGAATCCAGACCCTTAGATTCAGGCCAGTAGTAGTGTTGCATACAAGGATGTATTACATAGCAATACAAAAAGTTGGCTGTATGTCTAACCATGACCAAACAGAAGAGTGATATTATGCTGTTCTCATTTACCTTTGGTGCACGCCTGAAAAAAGTTTAACTACTCAAAAAATTCACTGTTTATATCAGAATTTGGAAGCAGAAACAGACTGCAATTATGTTTCTTTGTAATTTATGTAAAGAACACCTCTTAAGAGAAAGTAAATAATTTTGTTCCTTTCTGTTAAAAGCAAAGTCCCCCAAATACAATTTTAAGGCATGAATGATGGTGCAAGGCAGTTTTTTCCCCCTATATTTCTCTTAGTTTATATCCCAGTGGTATAAACTGTTTACACAGCAAGCAAAATTTGCCTAGGTTTCTATCCATCACATGAAATAGCATCTGAAATGTTAGTATACATTAGGACCATTATGACATAATTTTTTAAGGCTTTTCTTTTCAGTAGATTCCTAAAATGACCATTAGGTTTGATGACTAAGTTGTGATTTCATTCCACCAGGACCCGTGCTCTTCACAGGTATTCTTTGACTTAATGCAGTCAGCAAATTGTTTCCCCTCTTTCCCAATGTTCCTTAGAAAGAAATATCTTACAGAAGGAACCTCTGTCAGCAGCTACATCGTACATTTGAAACCCATACAGGACCAAGTTTGAATGAAGAGAATGACCCTTTGCCATGAGAAATCCAATTGGCCTGCAGGATGCAGTCCTGCCACCCAGTCGAGTACATCCTGGCCCCATGACCTGCTTCTTGATTCTGCACAAGGAAAAAAATACCTAAAAAACATCCTCCAGAAAAGCTAGACTTTTCCCATTATTTATTCCACTATTGTTCAAGGCCTTGTCCAGCTGGGAGGTAGCTGGCTGTAATAATTTGAGCTCAGTGGGTGTGAGACATGATGCACTCTTTCAGACAAGGACCATCAGTCTTTTCAACTAAGCAGATATTTTTAGGTTATTAAAGATTGAAAGTTAGACTTTCTGAATATTCAGTATTCACCATACCTGGTGAATGGCTGTGCACTTCTTGCTATTATATCTGGCATTTAAACCTTTTTGATTTAAAGGTATCAAGACCATTATCTATGAGATATAAAGACTTTATATCATTGACAGAGGAGAAAGTGGACAAAATATGTTTCGAAATAACACTGGTCACTAATCAAAGTGAGCTGTTCCAAGCCCAAGATACGGAGCACAGAATTAGAAACTTAAATGTAACACAAATGTAATTCTAAACTATCAATAATTGTTTTGAGAAGTTTCAAATCTTAAAGAAAAAAGGGATTTTATATTGGCTTTGATCTTAAAATGTTTGGTGTCCCTCATTTAAGTGGAAATCCTCATACTCAAAAATTACCAATATTTAACTTTGCTTTATTTCCATTTGTTTAATGACTGCAAAGATTCTGCTATGCTCTGTGGTATTTTACATGGACATTTCTGTTCCAAGAAGTTTATACTAAGAAGGCATCACACAAAATAATTGTACGCAAATTGAAATGCTGGAGATAGATCCCCTTATTGTCATTCCAGGTAATTCTTATTCTTTCAGTCTAGTTTCCTAAGGAATCTGTTCTCTTAGCTTGTCTGTCTGTTTCTGTGTGGTAACCCTTCCACCTTATCTTATACCAATAGATTTGACCTTGTTAGCCAGTACAAGAATGGCGTTGTTGGTAGCTGTTGGGAGGTGGAAGCCAACCATTGGATGAAATCCCTCTCTGACCTCTCACAGAGAGAAAAATGGGTGCTGTAAGGATGATACTCCAACCTGGAGTATCCCAAGACAAGAAGATTATTACAACCAGTCTAACTTCTAATATCTTTGGTCAGGGTTTATATTTTATAACATGCTAGAGAATCGTTCTTACAAATCAGCAGATAAACCAACTCTTTCAATTTCTCACCCTTATGTGTTTTCTGATGTCTCTGCTCAGTCAGACTGAAATTTTTTCATGTTGCAGTTTTCCTCAATTCTTGATCCATAGGACTGTGCTGATGCATATTCCTGCTACATATTGAGCATAATCCCACCGAAATCATGATCAATGAGCACCTCCTGCCTGTCCTTCTGTACTGACCTTGGTGTCTGCAGAGTTGCTTCCCTCTGTGCAATTCCTTCAGCACAATAACATTTTCCCCCTTCTTAAATACATTAACCCAGAGCTGCTACCATAATCAGTGATGGACTCAGCCTTGGCCTCGGAAAGTCTGTCTTGGAGCCCTCAGGCATTGCCTCTGTTGGACACAGGGGAAGTTTCTGGCAATTTTTAAAAGAATCCTGTATCCCCCCTCCACTATCAAGACTTTGCCATGCAAATCCAATCAAATCCAATTCAAGTGGATAACATGAGAAGGAGACAGAAGCGAACTTTACAGAAGCAGAGTCACAAAGGAGCAAGGAGTGGCCAGGAGAGTGCCACACCAAGCAAAGGGCCTTGGTTGCCAGCACACAACATTCAAAGAAAAAGGTCAACCAGGGGCATGTGAAGTGGGATTCAAACAGCTTTCCATCTGCAAAGCCTGATTCACCATTCCTGTGCCAAAATGGGAAGAATGAAGTTTTGGAAGGATGGCTGCCAGCAAGAGGGAGGAGACCAAATATCTATCTTTTAAAGAGTGAAGGTGGGCTTGAAAGGAAACACACCACAAACACACACACACTCACCCACACACACCCCAGACAAAGGATAAAATGCTGCAACAATAGCTTCCATGTGTAGGAGAGTAGAAAGAACTGGACGTGACATAGGAAGCTGAACAAGGCAAATGAGATGGAGATATGAATTTTGACAAAAATTAAACCAGCAGACAAAACTCAGAGCTTGTTTTCATCCTCTCAGTATTCATCACAAGTGCTCATGGGGAAATATGCCAAAGAGACAGTGATCTGTTTGGAAATACTAAGAATAGTATAGGGAGTAAAGAAAGCTGCACTTGTACAGCAGATTATTTCTTCCTTTTCACCTAAGACAGGCCATCATGTGAAATATTTCACCATGGTGAAATATTTCTCAGGATAGACCATAAAGCTTCAAAGTGTCAGAAGCCAGAAACCAGAGTTCCATCAGAGTTCCATCCAAATCCTCAGAGTTCCATTCTGCAGTCGTTTCAATGCCCCGCCACATGTATGGGTGAAATTAGCTGCATCAAAAGGTGGTGTCCTCTAAAATAACACCATGTGTGAACTCAGCACTTCTTATGTATTTTGAAAAACAAAACTAGTAATTCAGTGGCTATATAGCAAATAGCCTGTCCCCAAAGTGAGCAGTCAGCAAGGCCAGAAAGATTATTTGGTGAAAAGGACTTAGGACTAGCTGCAGTGAATAAAGGCTGACAATGAAGCTGATAATGAAAACCCAGTCTTTTCTTTGAAATTCAGCTTCTCAATAGCCATGCATACTGTAACACCTAGAATTTTGTCTGCGTCCCTCTTCTTTGAGAGAAAGGTATAGGTTTCCCTTCTTTTCAAGAGACCAATAGAGCAGCACTTTGTGCAACTCATTTTCTCCAAACTTACTCATCCAGCTTACACCTTCTTTTTTAAAAAATCTCTCTTCCCCACCCAAAAAAAAAAAAAGAAAAAAAAGAAAAAAAAGAAAAAAATAAAATAAAGTAAAGCTTATATGAAAAATTAGAGTCTTGTACCTTTACCGGTGTAATTTAGAAGAACATAGGTCTGTCAGTCTCTAACATTACAGACCTGGAACTTAAAACACTTTCCCAGCATCCATTGAAGTGGAGACATTCCAGTTTGTAAGCAAGGGAAGCCTGCTCCTCCATGTCGAAGAGTAAACCTTCATTTTATGAGAACTATACATGAAGGAAATTTGCTACAAAAATAGCATAGAAAGCAGCAGATGCTTGTGGGAAGAAATTAAAGAGGTGTCAAAACTAGAATGCCAGGAATGATAGAAGATAAGGAAAGAAAATATATGGAAAATGAGATGTGAACATCATAGATCCTTTTTCTGAAAATGCATCACCTGTCCTTACTGATTTTGGAAAGCTATGAACATGGTCTTCTGCTATTACCTTCACTGATTTGTACTGCATCAGCTTTCCTAATGCTTGTATTTCCAATTGGTCAGCCAACATATATGTTCTTTTGCAACATATTGAAAAAAACAGGGAAAAAACCTCCCTTCTGTTTTTTTGGTTGTTGGGGTGGGTTTTTTTGTTTGTTTTTTTGGGGTTTTTGTTTTGTTTTGTTTTGTTTTGTTTTGTTTTAATTTAAAGCGTGCCCTGCCCTCTTCATCAGTGTTGTCTTTCAAATGTGCATTTCAAATAAGCTTCAAAGTCAACACAGGCCAAGGGTAAAAAGTGTGACTAGAATTGTTCCCAGAGAGGAGCTGCAGACCAGATGTGCATCATGCCCCCATCCAAAACCCACCCCACAGTAGAGGCATTGGCTGTTGCTTCACACCACTGCACTTCCCAGCTTGTTGCTCCAAAGCAGCAATGCCACTCTAACTCTTGTAAAATAAAGCACCAGTTACGTTAACATTTCAAAGGAAAAAGAAAACAAATTTGTTGCAGCCTTTGGAGAGGAGTCCAATGTAAGGAGTGATGTTTCATTGCTGACAAAGCTAGTGCCAACAGTTTGGGACGTATTTAAGGAAAAATAGACATTTGAAACTTTTGTCCTCAGCTCAAGCTCTTTTCTTATTAAGGTGTCACTTCCCTTCCCTTCCCTTCTCACACAGATTTTTCTTGTTAAAATCCTTGCTTTTTGCTGATTGGAAAAAAGAACACAGACCTGCTCCTGTAGAGAAGGGAACACTGCTGGATTTCAGTAGCAGAAGAGTAGGGAATGGCAAAAAAAGCAGTAGTGAGTGCCATTATGCACATTACACGTTGATAAGGCTGTGGGGCCCACCATGAAAATAAAGCAGGGCCTGAAGGAAGTTTTACAGTCAGTGGTTTGGCAATTGTAGTGGAGAAACAATGAATAAATGCATGGGAGGGGAGAAGTCTGTGGTGGTTCTCAGTCTGTTTATAATAAGGGTCTTATTTATAGCATGCACCAGAGAGGTCCTGCTGCCTAGCATAATTACACTGGTAAAAACTTCCAGTGTAGATGCTGTTTTATCACAGTACCAGTGCTCAGACGAGCATGGCATCCCACCAAAAACTGTGAGAAGGATAAGAGCTGTTGTAGCTGCACCTGTATAAACTGCCTTATCCACATGCCACTGGAACAATTCCATGTAAAAGTCCTGAAAACCTTGTTTTATTCAGAGCCAAGGGAAATGAAGGATGCAGGTACAGGAAGCCAGATGGGTGGAGTCTCATGAGCAGGTGGGATACATCCTGAAGTACTTGTGAGAGCATTTTGGCACTGCCTCCATCTGGAATGACAGAGGTGATCACGAGTAGGTTGCTGCTTCACCCAAGACCAAGGGGCTGTAAAATCTGATTGTTTTACGGTGTCTGGTTAAACTTGAGGTGATGGTATCCTCCCATGCTACAGCCCAGAAGGCAAGCCTAGGAATGCAGAATGAGTCATAGAGAAAGGGATTGGACACATAGCTATGTCTAGGTGAGCCAGATGCTTCCACAGCCTAAAACATGACTGAGGTTTTTTAAAGGTAAATAGACACAAATCCATATAAATCTACAAACAAAAGCTTTGCAACTGCTCCTAACCCATGTGCAGAACTGCACATTGCACCAACATTTGATCTGATCCTGGGTTGCTATTCACCTGAACATTGCATCAGTTGATAAATCTGAGAAATTGAGCAGTCTAGATTAGAGATCTGCTAGAGGACATCTGCTTGACACCATCATTATTTCTAAAACCAAAAACGTTTTCACAGATTTTCACAGTCAGACCAGAAAACTCGGGTGTGGGCAAACTACTCATTTTTCAGTGAGCAGTGCCATGAAGAAAAAGTACCAAGGACAATTTGAAGATTGCAGTCACACTTTTAATAGTGTTTATGTGGTGGTTAATCAGCCAGGATAACAAGACTGCAGATTATTTATTATTATTGAAATTCCTTTTTCGGTCTTCCTTTGGTGTTACTCGGTGTCCATATCTAATACATTTCCTTTGAGTGTTATTCAGTGTCCATAATATTCCCTTGAACTACATGATAACACAAATTCAGAGAGGGATACAAGGAGGATTCAGATCTTCATCCCTACAAGTCCAGCTCTCAGCAGCTGGATGGTCCCTGACCTGGATGCTCACTGGGTGGATCTCCTCTGTGCCCTCACACCACTCCTTCTGTGTCCCAGAGAAGGAGGCCAGAAGATGTGCCTAGCTTTGTTCTCAGTTGCTGCTGATGCCAGGAAAGCAGACAAGCTCTAAATAGGAGCAGGGCAGAAAAAGCTCACACAGACAAGGAAACCAAAGCCTCTTTGCTTCCGTTGCCTGGTATGGTGGGTGAGATGCATACGATCCTCACCTCACCAGGAGCTCTGGGAGATAATCATTGTCACAAAAATTTTGGGAATGAAAGAGTGAAAAATTCACATTTCAGACGAATCATCCATCAGGAAAAAGACAGCTAAAAACCCCCAAAACAAAAGAGACCTCTCAACAGAGTAAAGCAAGTAGCTTGAACCAGAACACACTTCCCATTGTCTTTCCTTTAGAAATTTTCTCTCTTTATCTAACATATGCTAGCTTTGGATATCTGAATGAATTCTAGTCAAGGGCAGAATATAGCCAAATGCCATATCTTGGCAGCAGTTCTTTTTGGACAATAGTGAGACATTTTATTGCATTCAAATATTGTTGTACATATCAGCACCTGCTGCACGTGCATATTTTAAGGTTTATGGGTTTATTGTTTTATTGTGGATTTCCTCCTCTTTCTTTATTGAAAGCAGATAGCTGTGATTTTTCACATCTGTTTTAAAAATACATGCAATTGTTGTCAAATTTTAGCACTTCAGATGCAAGAATTTCAGCTTCCTGTCTGAAAATCAGCCTGCAGATTTTATCACCTTGCAATCCCACTTATAAGTTTAAAACACAAGTATTGAGCCCAGAGTGGCTGGCAGTTTTTCCTTGCAGGGGTTTAAAGAGCCATTGAGCCATTCTTTGGAGATTTTCATTTTGACAAACTCTGGTGCATCTAACCTGTTATTTTTGTTTACATATCTCACTGCTTTCAACAAGAGACTGAAAGATCCCAGGTTTGATACCACTGAGGAGAAACATTACTCCAGAATTAATCAGGATCTACCACTTTGTCAAAAAGATATGTTGTGATGTATTCCTACCTTAAGATAAACTGACATTGGATTAGCATAATCTAATATTTTAAAATACTAAACTGCTAGATATTTTCTCCACAGCTTTGGCTTCTGTTTAATAGAAAGAGTCGAGCAGATCCATATTCTTTCTAAAATAGGGGCAGAGAATCTGTTTTTTCTGAAATGGATCACTGGGCTGTTGACATGTTGCCTGTGCCCAAATTACAATCCAGCTGGTAGGCATGTTAAAGATAAATACATTAAACTTTGGCATTAAAAGTAAAATTACCTCATGCAATTTAATACCGAATTGCTAATATCAAAATAACAAGCAAATCTTTACTAATACTCCTTCTCAGATAAAACAAACCCACATTCTGTTGATTTCAAATGAATGCTCTGAAAAAAAATGAAGCTCTGTAGTGGAAGGCTAAGAAGACTACTACCCTGCCTTCCCACAGCTTCTTTTTAAATGAAAATCATCCTTATTATAATAAAAAAAAATGTAATGACATCTTTATAGACACTCCTAACCACTTGTTTCTATCAATGGGCAAGCCTTTTGGGCAAGCATAAGGTATCATCCCAACTGTTTGAACCAGCATTTATGAGCTCTCATGTTTGAGTTGTAGATCTCTAGGTCATCGTTTCTGTCACAGACTGAAAATATCATCCCAGTGTAGTTCTGATCTGAGCTAGAGCTGCTCTCAGTCTTCCCACGAGCAGCAACCTGAAGGAAAAAAAGTAGATGGAAAACCCCATGGTTAAAAAAAATAGGCACAGTTTTGCTGTTGCTTGTCAGGCTGAGAAGACCCTGGAGAGAGTGGGACAGAAATTCAAACACACTAACTTACTGATGACTTCTGATTCCATTCAGGGTAGTACAGAAAAGTGGAAAATAAATGAGAAGTGAGGAAGCCAAGCATGGCTGTCCTACATTTTTTGATAGCTCAAAGCAGTTGCTGCAGCATTGACGAGTCACATGCAACCTGAAGGCAGGAAGAATGCACACCCATAGGGTGACCTCCTGTCCTTTGGGGTGTTCTCTAAGATAGGTCTGCAATCCAGGGAACACTTCTCTTTTTCTCTTTCCTTTTTTATGACTCTAGTTAGGGACTCAGGTCTATACTGTTGGTGCAAATATGAAAGACTACAAAAACTGAACTGGAAAAGTCCTACACTTAAAAAGGAACAGTGCTGGCTGGCCCAAGCAGTCACTTAAAAATACAATTGGGACAGGAAAGACACAGCATGTGAGTAGACTCTCACAAATGGCTCTATTTAATGCAGGGAAAGAATGAAAAATAGAGGTTTTTAACATAGCCAGGTCAAAGATTTCCTTACAAAAAGGATCCCACAGCATGGTCCCATGATGTCCCATGCCAAGTGCCAGAGCAAAGCTGGTGTTGCCCCTCCACCCTCTACTGCTGAAGCTCAGTACCATGTCTGGCAAAGCACAATGTGTGCTACAGGGTTAATGGATTCTACAGCCAGGCAGGGTGTAAGAGGAAGCCACAGTGCTCCTAAAGAAAAGAGTGCATTTCTGTCTATAGATCCAGAAATTGCATCAGTCTACCCAAATCCAGTGCCTGTTCTCAGGAAGAAACACTTTCTTCTCTTCCGATTTTACAACCTGCCCATTCTTCCACATGCACTCAAAAAGAGAAAACTTGTGGATGAATGGATGTGGTTTTGTTTCCTAAGCTGGTCTTTGTCTCTTTAATTCCCTTATTTCCTTTTCAGAAAGAACATTTTCCCTGTGTTACTTAAGACTGGAAAGCATAGAAGAATCTTCATTTCAAACAATACTTTTGGCTACAATACATGTATTTTGTAATTACATTTGTTTTAAATACTGCCCAGCTAATCTGGTTATATCCCGGGGACATTTTCCCTGGTTATAGCTCTGAAACAAATGATGATTTATTTTCTGGTTGTTGCTTAAGTGCATATAGATGTGCTCTTCGAAGGAGCCTCATTTGTCTTTATTCAGGTCATTGAGTAATCAGGCACAAGAAACTAATCAAAGTGACTAAATGATGTCAGTTGACTACAGTATTCTTTTCCAAAAACTTTAAAGCAGTGCTCTGCAGCTGTATGTAAGTAACCTTTCTGCTGGGAATTGATGTCTTCTAGGGTTCTGTGTTTAGGAGGAACATGTGTTCAGGGACCTCACCAGCTGCCTATGGAAACCATTTTGCTCTTAAAGCAAAAACATATGTCAGGCCAAGGTAAGGGAAGCATTTGAAAGAAAGAAAAATGTCTTTAAAAGTGATGCTGAAAACTGTCAGACAGCTAGCCATGCACCAGAGGAAGTGGTAGCAGATTAGAGTCCCCCCAGAGCTACAGGAAGGCAGGGCACTCTGCAAAGGGATTCGTTTCCATTCCAAACCTGTGAAGGCAGGAGGCAAGAAAACAGAGCTACAATTGGCAGTTTGGCAGAGGCTCTGTTTTGACTGAACACGGCCCCACAGACTTGTAAGCGACGTGCCAGTTCAGCCTGCCCGCAGCCAGCTTCCCTCGGTGCCACTGATGTCAGCACTTCCCGCCCAGCTCTGCTCCTGCCCCGCCGCAGCCAGCCATTGCTTCTCCCACAGGGCCCCAGCAGCCCCCAGAGAGCCCTGCCAAGCCAGCAGAGCATTGCCCAGAGCTGGCAGTGTGGGCTTCTAGTAGCCAAGAGAAGGCTGACGAACAGACGTAAAGAGCTGTAAGATGTGCAGGATGGCAAAACAGAACAGAAAAGCCTGGAGGTGTCCTCCCAAAGACCAAGGTCTAGGGATTGCTGGAACAGCCCTGAAACACAACACCGAGCAACGAGTTTGGGCTTTTAGCACCTACACAGAGTAAACACAGCACTGTGCAGGTGTCCTGAGTAAATGTGGGGGTGGGAGGAGAATCCACGTTGCTATAAATTCACAAAAGCATTTGCAAAGCGTGTGCAGTGTCCTGTCCATTCTGCCTCTTGCAAAGTGTGCCTGTGTAAACAATACACACACACACAGATCCCACGCACTCTGCTGGTTAACCTTGCTCTTTGGTGATGCTCTCGCAGCAGAGGATATGGTTGTTATCAGAGGTTAATTATAAGCCAAGTAAGCAATGTATGAACGTAATCTCACACTTCCAAAAGGGGCCAAAACAAGAAAGAAGTTGTTATGTCTGTCATATAAGTCACATATGTGTCAATGATGGAAACAGTAATTAAAAAAACACATAGCTACTGTACCTTCAGAAATACTTATGGACTACCAGTAGTATGAGAATAAAAATAATAAATAACAAAACCAACAATACAATATCATCTAGACATTGCTTTTCAAGCTGACATCAAACAGGGACATGAAATTCTGGAACTAATATAAAAATTTGTTCACCTGAAAAAAATTTATCTGCATAGTTGTACAAGTAGACATCTCCCACAGACACACCTCCTTGCACCTGACTTCAAGATACAGTACCTCCTCTGCACCCTCTCTTCTCCAGCATTTCATCCTAATCACCATGCCAAGCTAGTCCCTTTCTCACCCTACATCCCAGCAAGACAGCCTCTCCACCTGATTTCAGTCTCTCTGTCTGTATCATTGTTCTCCTTCCAGCCTGCCTGGCTGCAAAGGACAGAGGACCCACCAGGAAGACAGGTGTGTCTGCCCCTCTTGACGATGTACAGACCAAGCAGCGAGAAATGGGCATCACAGAACCCTTCTGGCAGCATCCCTGAAGCATGCAATGCCAGGTCTGTCCAGCACAGGAAGCTGTAGACATTCCAACACACCACAAAGATCTTCATTGCTAAATTCTTCTGAGTATGAATAGATTGCAATTTGTCAACTGTTTATGACTTGGCAAGGCATGACTGGGTTTTCCCCAAAGGATTGAAAAACACATCCCTGACAGAAAGACAGCTCTAGTGCCAAACCAAGAGCCTCTACTGCAAAGCTCCAAGGCATTTGAACTTCCTAAGGAAAAGGTTACTTAACCTTTTTTAGCTTTGGAAACCAGTGCATTGTTTACCCTTTGTCTTTATTCTCATAAACAGCAGAACTGCTTTGACTGATGTTTTCAGAAACAAAAACCTGCCCAAGGCATGGAAAAATCTCCTACATGCTGTGGTACACAAAAGTCAGAGTTTTACTGTGGGAAATAATAAGCAACTTGGGTAACAGGGCTGCCATCCCACCTAAAATCACAGTGAAATAATCAGTGTTACAGTGGCAGGGTAGCTGTACCCCTCCCCACTGTGGGCTCCTGCTGCTCCTGCACTCAACCCCACAGGTTTCCCTGCCTGTGTGAGCTGGGACTCTGCACACAGGTTTCCTCTTCCAGCCCCCACCACCACAGAGACGGGGACATGTGCACTCAGCAGGCATTGGCTTGGGAGGTGACTGTCACCCACTGCAGAGCAGCACATGCTGGTGACACCATGGCTTGTCTGACAGCTTTCCTTTCCAGCAATCTAATATTTCAAGCCAGCAGCATGAGGCCAGGAAGGAGCTCATGTGTCACTGAGGTCCTTGCGCTTCCCCTCAGGAGACACTGTGCGCCACAAGCGGCGCGTCCCGACACGACTCACAGAATAAATAACTACACCTCCTTTTTCCCCCAGACCTCTGCAGGCTCTCAGGGCCATAATATACCTCATAATGGATTCCCACAAAGCCTGCAATAATTCACTTGTCATAATAGACCCAGGATGCAGGCCAACAAAAGCAGATTTGTGTTTCATCTTACATTCTGATCTCTTCAGTTATGATAAAAGAAAACAAATCGAAATGCAAGGCACTTTTTTTTTGGACCCGGATTCTGGTTTATTATTACAATGAGCTAAACAGGCCTAGCAGAAACATTTGATCTACATGGATCAATCTTTCATGTGGGCCAAAAGGCCACTTCCACCACTTAAAAGGATGAACAAAGATCAGGACAGTTCCAAGGGGTGGCAGAGGGAAGGTGTAGACCTCAAAGGGTTTGCAAAACCCTCTACAGGAACAATTGAAGAATCCAAGAACAGTGTCTTCTCCTTTGTTTTCACAAAGGACACAGTTCAGTAACTTAATTTTCCTTTTCCAAGAAGTAATCATATCTTAGGGTAAAGTCACATGCATTAGTATAAAAATCAGATCACATTATGGAGAAGGTTCTCTTCCCTACCAAACAGAAATGCACTTGTGAAAACATATGGCAGGAACAAGGTGGCATATTGGTTCATGCTTACTTATCCTGGCAAAGAGGGGAAGAAGCAAATTATTTATAGTAAATTGTTCTTTCTTATAGTGTTTTGCTTTGCGTCCCAGATAATTATCATGTATTTTACTTGTTAGCAATTTGCTGAACCCCAACACGTAACCACCTTCCTTTGTACCATCCTTTCCATTGGTGTTAATTTCCTGGATTCAGGTACATTCTTTACACATACCTTCTGGTTTTCCCTTTTTTTTTTTTTCTTCAGTTTTAAGTAGGTCTCCTGCACCTATTTTTTTAAGCTGGTAGTAGCAAATGAATGTTATTGAACACGCCAGCAAGTGTTCTAGCCTGTTAGCAAGGGGTGTCTTCTGAACCTGCTGGAGGAATTGCGTTTACATTTCTGTTCACGCAGGTGGTTCCACTCCTAATCTCAATGCATGGAACAGCCACATGCACTAAGCCTGAGTGCACTGGCAACCAATGGAGGCAGCTGCAAGAAGAAACATAAGTCAAAGCTGCCAAACAGCCCTGCACAGCATCTATAAAAGTATGACAGGAAGGCAGCAAACCTTATCCACCTCTGCTGGAAGGAAATTGTTCATTGATCTTCCTGGCAGGCTAGAAGAGCTGACTAGGAATTGTAAGGTCTGAGGAAATAGTATTTTGAACACTGTCAGGAATTATTGACTCCATTACATGCCAAAATAATGCAAAGACATTGCAGGGGTAAAATTTGCAACTTCATCACCCCTGGTCTCCTTGATAACATGCAGGAAATTTTTGTGTGTTCCTTTCCCATTCCACAATTTAATAATAGCTGACATAATTAAATACTATAGGTACACAGTTCAGTGAATGTTCTGCCTAAGGGAATTTATAACAAGTACAAATATTACAAGATCTAATTAAATTTTATATGTTGAACAAAGCTTGTGAATAAATTTTATGTATCTGCCAAAATAAATTTATGTGAGGTGCTCTTCTATACACAGAGACATAAAGGTGAAATTTAGAATTTTGACTTGGGTACAAAATAAGCTGAAGAAAGAAAGTAGCATTCACTTGGTTTTATTCAGTTACTGTTCTTTTTGCAATCATAGCAGAATTTTTTTTTCTCTATGACCTCTAGGGACTGTCTAGAGTTCTAACACAGGAACAGCTGCTGGCAGTGTTATTTTCCTAGACTGATTTCGTATGCTTTTATAATTCTGCCATCCCTTTAATTAGCATCTTCAGAGGAAGTTGGGGCATGGATCTCCATGCACTATTTTGTTCTATTTTCCCATTTTTCATAATTTCATTTACAAGACTAACAGTAGTAAGGAATCTGCATTCAATCACTGGCTATTGTACATCTACAAGATCAGAAGATACAGAGTAAGTTCAGTGCTGAACAAGACATGTGCATGGTCTCTGGGCAGCACATCGTGTTGTATGGCATTTACTATGAGTATAGCTAAGCATTTATTTATTCCCAGAGAGGAAAATTTTAGGGGAGAATCCTCTAGAAGCCAGCTCCCATAAAAGAATTCAGGGGTAGTCTTCCAAATATTAGACTCTTACTATACATGATGGTGGAGATCAACCACCATTGCTGGCTTTAGATTTAGGTGTGCTTGTTATTCCCAAAACCTCTTCCTGAAAATGATTACAGATTGTTGTGATTATCTTCCCTCTATGTGAGCTTGGCTTCTTTGAGTCAGTTTGGAAAAAGATGCACAATATGTTAAGCGTGCCTCTTGCCTTTTGAAAGAGACCACCTTTTTATTGACAACGTTTAACAAGAAGTGCTTATTCAATGCATTCAAATTCTATTTGGGTGACTCAAGAATTCAAACTACACTTTTCTTCATCCATTCTATCCTTAGACCAAAAAAAAATAAAAAAGACAAGAATTCAATTTGTAACTCAAGAGATGGAGTGTGTTCCTCCTAGATATTCTCAACAGACCTTCATAACGAATAAAAGTATCACACTTAAGCTTCCACTAACTTTCCCCTTTTTTCCTATATTAATATTAATATTATTATTTTCTTATATTAATATTTCCTATATTAATACAAATAAACAGTTCATTTCTACTTTAGCCAGGTCACTTTTGCACAATTAAGAGCTAACCAAATGTACAAACAAAATGTATACACACGCATGTGTGTGTCTATATGGAAGTATGTGTGCACTCATACTCCAGAAATGTGACACTTAACTTCTACAAGATTGTTTTCAAAATGAGGCCTCATATAACCATCTGCCAACTGGATCTAGATCCTAATAATAGGTTCAGAACACTGCCCTTACAAATGAAAAACTCACAAGAAGAAACATCTGGTTTAGTGCAAAGGAACTGCAAATGCAACAGTTTATTTCCTACCCAGAACACTGCTCTGGTTAGGATTTAATGGGTATAGTGGCACAAAAGAAGAAAATCTTTGTTCCCCACAGCATCATGGAATATTACAAATCTTTAAATGAAAATCAGAGCTCTTTGGAATAGAAGCAATTCCACTCTGTCATGGAAGCTACGGCTACACAGGTTTTGAAGCTTTCTCATTTAAACCATGTAGAACATCTCCCTGTGTATTCACCATATAATACATCTGTGGTTCTCAAAAGAAGGCTTTCCTGTTGCAGGTTTTGGGCAAAACTCAAAATGTAGAAGGTCTGAATGTGCAAATGCTAAGTGAGATGTATTTCTGAGCACTCCAATTAGATGCTTTGATGCTAAAATTTGATTGCATGCCCAAATGCCTCTGTGTAAAACTGCATTTCTAAATATATTGTTGCAAAGCCACTGCAGGTTTCTCACTAAAAAAATCTATACAACAGTGGGAAAAAACCTTCTAGCAAATGTTACAACAGAGCCACAATGACAGTTTCATTAAAATTATATTAAAAAAGTAATAATGTAGGCAAGACATAACAAAAAAATTCTAATTAATCAAGAAGTCACTGTAAATCATCAGTGAGGGTTTTTTTTTTCCATACAACAATATCAGGCAGAAAATACTGTTCCTGTCTGGAGATCACAAGAGTAGAAGACTGCAGTTTCTGTATTAAAATATTATCACATACAATTTCAAATCACACTATACATTCTGGACAGAAAAACTCACTGCATCCAAAATTTGCTTACAACCTGAGAGCTTTGTGTAACGGCCCCAAGTTTAGCAATGTACCCATCTACCCCTCAACAAATTCCTTTCCTTCAGCAAACAGTGGCATGGACACCAGGTGACCCAAGTTCCACTTGGGTGTGATGCCCAAGTTGTCTTTCCCTGCTCTGCAGCAGACAAGGCAATTATCTGGCTGCTGCTTCTAGAGATGCAAAAGCTGTGCACTGCAAATACATGTGGAATAGGAAAACGTGTTTCCCTGCTTTCTGTGCACCAGACAGAGGGTAGCAGAGCACATGAGGAAAGAAACAAACAGGGTAGCAGAGCACATGAGGAAAAACAAACAAATAAACAAAAAAAAACCCCACTTCAAAGTGAGGGGCAGAAGCTTAAATACAATTCTTCTGCCCTAAAATGCAGCTACAAATGTCAATGTACGAGACAATAGCTGAGTGTAAATACCACACAGTGCCTCACACACAGAGTTTTCAGGAAAGAATAAATGTCAGACTGTCCTAAGGTTGGCTGAGCCTTGACCTCAGCTCTGCCATGATGAAGAGAAAGCCCAAGGAGAAGCCTCCTGGGAAATAACTCCAAGTAGGTTTCAATGCACTTCATATTTTGTGTGCAGCTACCTGAACTTCAGACCCAGTGAGAATCCTTGGTCTCGGGTTATGCTTTTGAGGTGATATTTATTCTGCTATGCTAAACTAAAGCCAGTCACTTGCTGTTTGCAGGCTCCTGGGAAAAAGAAGCGTCCCTGAAGAGGTGTCTGAGATGCACATCCCTCCTGCTGGTTGGCAGCTGCAGCAGAGAAGGTGTAAGACAGCATCCTCTGCCTTCACACTTCTCCTCAGCACTGGCTACTCTATTTTTTCACTTAGATAGTAGATCAACACTGAGTAAATTTGATGTCTCAGACTTGCTTTTTGGCCAAATATCCTTCTCGTTTTCCTGGAAATGTTCCTTCAAAGGTTACAGTCTGACCCTTAAATACTGAACACTGTGTGTGTCTAGTAAACATCAAGAGCTTAGAAATATGGACCTGCTTCACAAGTCTTCATGTTTGACAAGCCATATTTTTTTTTTCATTTGGAACATGCTTTTTCTCCCAGAGAGAAATGCACACATTAGAATACAAAATCAATACTGAGTGTGAACTTCTGTGCTGTTTCCAAAGTGGATTTTAGCCTGTAAAGCATTAAGATACACATGCATTTTTGTGCAAAACAATGACCTATTTACATTATAGACAACTCACAAAAATAATTTTGACCACTCATTTATGTATTGAACTGCAGCCAGATCTACAAACCAAACTTTGCAGCTGCATCAGTAAAGCAGCAGAACAGTAGCCATAAAGCAAACTGTCCTCTTAAGGCTGCCCTGTGTTGTGGACACAGTTTAAGGTGAATCTGTATATACTTCATCACAATTCTGTAGGAGGCTTCAGACATCATTCTTCATAATAAATACTTTCAATTTTCATCAATTTTATCCTTGGGAACTAAGAATTAAGTATATTCCTATACAGAGAAACATTGCATTTGATGTTTACTCCACATGCGCAAGCATCCCAACCACATCCCAACAGTTTTTATTTCTGCTGAATCAGGACCAACCCACTCACCCTCCACCACATTTCTGCTAGAGTTGCCTAAAACTCAGAGACCAGCTTTGTACAAAGAATAGAAAACCACAGCACTCTAGATGAGAAGGTTTTGCTGACCAGACTAAAAGCAGTTCTATTTTCCAGGGTGGTATAACTCTTGACAAAAAGTTCGTTTCCAGTTTTCTCTGGGGGCAATGAGAGGAGAGTCTGACCCAACAGCATATTTACTATTTCATGCAAACAAAAATAAACTCAAATGTCTAACTGTTTTTCTTGGGACCTGTCCAAAGGGTTATGCAAGTGCTTAAACAGTCAACAAAACCTCTCAGCTTGAGCTTCTACTCCAGCTGAACCATGTAGTTTTTCTGACATCTAGTGGCAAGTAACTGCACAGTTTTTTTCCCTCTTAACAGAGAGTTTAGAATTAATTTACTTCCTCCCAGGAATTTTTGGCAGGACAAAGCCTTCAAAAGAGCAAATTATATAGGAGAGCCCTAGCCAGCCCCCATGTCCTCCCCTGAAGAACACATTTGCTACAATGTGTACTGGAGACCCATGAGACAAAGCTTCAAATCCAGAAGATATTAGAGCTTGTTCTGCAGGCCTTATGAATGCTTTCTTTCCAGATGCAAGCTCTAACATGGCTTGTGGGCTTCTCCAACCCCCATCTTTAAGACATTGCAGCTAGTCTCTGCAAGCACCTCCCTTTAAAAGCTGTGCTCTTGGTCTGGACAACTTCTTCTCAGCAGTTGTTGGATGATTAGAGAAAGACATAAATCTTTCACAGAACTGGCTGCATGTGAGTTGTAAGTCTTTCAAATAACATGCAAAGAAGCTGAGTGGATTTTCCTTTCTCCTGGAAGCACATCTTAAGGCAGTAACGAATCATCTTAAAATAGTGTAGTAATTGTTCCTCGGGTTCCTGAAGCTCAGTAATTGCCCAGACATTTTAAAAAATGAATTATTGAAATGTAGCCTACTAGAAGTTCTTGGATTAATTAATTGTATCAAGAGGAGTTGCATGGGGAATGTGAAAATAACCACAAAGAAATTCTTTGTCTTTAAGATTTAACTTTCTGTATTCCCCACATTTCCCATGGTTTGAGCCCAGTGACTTCACTGGGACTTTGTACATATGAGTAAGTAAAGCTGCACTTCAGAAACAGGCCTGGAAAGGAAAATAGCCAGTCCCAAGGATATGACATCCATACAATCCCCAGTTGATCAGGGACCACCCCAGAGAAGGTCTAGCAGTCCAGCTGCATGGACAGGACTGCCACCAGTGGCTGCAGCACAAGCGCTCTCCTCATGAACACTTTCCCTCTCCTTCTCCCCAAAGGGATGCAGTTTGCATACTCTGAGGCTAAAATGGTAATGTAGATGTATTTTACTCTACCTTCTTCATGCTCGAGTACTTTTCTTTCCTGAGTATCACTCATCTGCTTGTAGCATGCCAAGAGGGTGAGCCACCTGTGTTCCTCCTGTGCATTTCCTGTCTCTGGTCACACACAGCACTAGCAGCTGCTTGGTCTGCTGCCTCTGTACAGACCTGTTCTGTAAAATGCCTTAAATTCTATGGATTAAAAAAAAAAATTAGCCTGAAGCCATAGCTCTTCAACAGAAACAACAGAAAAAGTTACTTCTTCCATCAGAAAAAATACCCACTGCGGATAAAGAAAGATTGAAAGGCAGAAGGGACTGTGAGACTGAACATTCCCAGAAAGATGGCCCTCATTATGCACATGACTGCCAAGTAGTAAGATAAATGGTGATTTTGAATTCCCTGAGCAAAACTATAGCCCAGCTTTACATATACGCGTGTCTCGCTGTGCCTCTGTCCTATACTCCTCAAGGACCTTGGCAGGGACAAACCTCTGCCTTTCCAGCTGCCATTCCTTGCTCCCTGCCCTTTTCTACCAGCTTCACTTTGAGCTTCCTTTACAGAACAAAACAGAGAAGCAATCTCCTCCTCTATTACTCAGTAGTTGTTGGTCAAAACTAAATGGTTTTCGGCAGAATTAAAAATAGATTCTGGGTCTTTTAAGCAGTCCCCCATGTAGTCAACAGAATTGTTCATGCCAAATATTTACAAAATGTAGATGTAGAAATAAAGTCTTGTCTTTTAAATAATCTCCCTAATTTCTCCCATTTCTGATGCTGGCTGCTAGTTTTGCACATAATCAATACTATTTTATTTTTTCTCTGTCTCAACACACAAATACATGATAAATGGATATTAGGGTTCTTTTTCCCCTAAAAAATATTCCATTTTCATCATAATTATTTTATCATCTGGAAGAACCTTCCACCCATATGCAACTGTGGAGTATATGACAGACCAACTACAGTGTTAGAAATATTTTTCAGAGGAGCAGTGCTGATGTGAGCACTGCAACAGGACAGAGCACCAGCACCAAGAATCACCTTCTTTCTAAAGAGGTGATGATTTAAAGGTACCATTTTGGCAGGTGCAAAGCACAGGAGAGTTTTCATCAGCATCCCATCCTCCAACAAAATGTACAGAGGGTGCATAGGGAATTAAAAGCTTAAGAATTCAGACATTGTTGTGCACATTAAATACAGAACATACAGTACTTCATAGTGGGAAGGAGAAGAAATCTCCCTTCCAAAAGAGACCTGTCACCTTGACAAAGATGTATTGCCTGTATTGCATGGACGTCTGCAACACCACTTAAATACAGAGCATATAATGAGTCCTGCAGTTAAACTGAAGGGAGCATCCTGTTTTATTTTTCATACAAGGCCTGATTCTGCTTGTAACAGCACAAGGCAGGAGTGACTCAACTGAAGCCCTTGGTGTTAAAGTAACATTTCCAAAATCAGAGCTGCAATACTGTTCTTCAAAATAAAAAAAAATGTTAACTGCCAAACCTGCATCTCCTGCAGTTCAACTTCCTTTCAATGAAAATGACAGTTATCACTTAGGAGTGAACTTCTTCATGGGCCCTTCTCCAGCCAGTGTGGCTGTTCCTGTTCTTAGCTACAATAAATTAATTTATGCCCCAAGCTGTGACTGAAGTACCTCACATACAAACAGGAAAACAGGAGCTATCTTCTCCCCATTTTCAAAACTCTATTGGCTATTGCTGTGGTCTTCTGTGTCTGTACCAGTATTATATCCAACCAAGTCACTTTTAAGTGGATTAAGAAATAAACAGCACAGCCTGGAAGTGGTAATAGGAGAGAAATCTTAGGCATTTTCATTTGTACAGAGAAAACATGGATGAAAAAGGACACTCTTTTGTACTAAACTATGTGTTCAAGGCTACAGGGCAATATTCAGTCAAGTGCTGGGTGCCCTTAGCTCATTTGGCTGAATCGGATCTGAATGTTTCTGGTTTTATGCATGGCCCTTCCCTACAGTATCTGCTCACTCTCTGCAAGAGAAAGCAAGTTTAAAGCCCACCTTACTGCTAAAACCACAGTGCCAAGAAATGTGCCTTCCATTAACTTTGGGTCTGTGAAATGACACCTATTTGAAATGGACAGGAAATTTAAACACTTTTTCCAAGAACTTTTTTTCCTTAGTATTCTTCTGAGAACAATTTAACCTCAGATGCTGGAAAATCCATGCATTATTACAAACTGGGAATTTTCTTTGCATGATAAGTTGGTTTTGCACACATTAACTGAGATTTCACTATTCCCAGTGTAGCAATAGGATTAAGAAAGCACCTGCACTGCAAGACCTCCAAACCTGACCTGAGCAAGTTTTGCTTAGTTTTTGGATATTGACAATTATTTGAAGCAAAAACTGTGCAATAATCAATTCCACTTAGTTCTGACCCTACTTTTAAGGAGCCAGACATTATTTCAAAGCTCATATTTACACTATCTCTGAATGGTGTAAATGCCATCTGGAAGTTAGGAGTCAAAAGTCTTATGTGGACAGGTAGAAACTCAACCAATTATGCCTTTTAAGAAATTCCTGAAAACACTAGCAAAAGAACCAGCAACAAATCGACCTCAGTGCCAATGTAAGGTAATTTAAATAATATTATAAATTGATTTATAAATTTATATTTTTTGACAATATCTTCCAACATGGCACCATTTGCAGTGGGTCTGGGACAGTATACCAAATTTTAGTGTAAATAAAATTAACTCCTTTAACCTCACCTGGGTTGTTATCTGCTTGCACTGGGGCTAAATTTCCCCAGTGGGTTCCTGTTTATTTCTAGGAATGTATGTACATGCCAAGTCCATTCAAAATAAGTGGTTTGCTGGAGCATTGTACATCTACCTGTGCAGCTTGTTCCCCTTCCTCCATTAGAGTAGGGTAGCAGTTTCACACTCAAGGACATATAATTTGCATTTGCTCCTTTTTGCTCCTCTGTAGCAAGAACAATACCTGCTACCACCAAAGTTTAAGAAACATTTATGGTGAAAAGATGTCCATGGCCCATTCCCAGGAAGCTGGTGAGTGTTACAGTGACCATACAGCCAGTGTGACCCACAATAGAGGGCAAGACCCATTTTCCAGCAGAAAAGTGCTACTAAGATCCACATTGTTGCACATCACTTTGAACCTTGAAGGCATCTTAGACAATAGCACAAAGATTGCTTTCTACTCTCGGTCTTGCTTTCAGTCAGTCATATCCCCAGGTAAATAATCACTAGTTTTACCTTCCAAAAAAACAGAGATGAATGTTAGAATGGGCTCTGGATAACACATTACCTAATGCTGTTCAAGACTAGGAGAATTACCTGTTGGAAATTATCTGGAAGGGTCTTAATGAATACCACAAGGTTTCTGCTAAACAGACGTTCTTAGCCAGTCTGGAGAGATTCTACCTCAGATCACGATTAATTGCTTGGATTTCATAAGGTGCACCAGATGTCAGGGTCAGCAAGTCCTCTTGCTGTTTCAGGAACACTGCCAAAAATATTGGCTGGCTCTGTTCCAGGGGACTGACTTCATGCAGCAGCAGGATAGCAGTCACTGGTTGTCCTATAAAGTTTGAATTTCCATCCCGATTTTCTAAATGGTGAGAACTTGAGCTAAACAGGAAAGTCAAGAATTTTTTATGTCTAGAGGAACACACACCTACCCAAATTATTTCAAGCATGGCAAAAGATATTTAAGATCCATCATCTAAGGGATGGCATGAACACTGACCATGAAGAAAAGCAGACAGGAAAGCAAGGAAGCTGTTGCATTTATTCACACTCAGACATGCATTAGTGCTGTTGACTGTCTTTTGTCTGCCTGGAGAGTTCATTTTTGGCAATTCCAATATAAAATATTGCAGCCCTTTAACTGTAAGCTCTCCTGCTGCCAGAGGTCAACTCTCATCAAGCTGGTAAGTCTCTGGGAGAGTCAGAGAAAGCTGCCCACCCTTTCCATCTCAGCAAATGGTGGGGGTGACTCAAAGCAGAGAAAGGCAGGAGGACAGGTGATTTGTTATGACAACAGAAATTTGTGTTTCCTTTGCCTTTCTCACAGAAGAATAACACTTTTTTTTACTTTTATCATTCAAAGTGTAATGGTTTAGGTCCAAAACTGTTCCTCAGCTTTTTTTAGTGAAGTTTCTGGAGACAGACACAGATGCTGTGGATCAGTCTTTCCCTGTTTGTAATGATGAAAACCAACTTGATGTCAGGTTTTTGAGGGCTAAAAGGGGTTAAAGAGGGTAAAAAAGACTGCAGGATTAGTTTAGAGAAAAATGTAGCACCTACAAGCAGCAGCTAAGACAGGTGTAGGGAACTAAAACAGTCCAACAATTGTAACAATTGCAAAGTGACAAATTCTGACAGCTTATGAAAGCCTATGAGGGAGAAAGTCTGGAAGGGAAGGCTGCAGATGGCTGCTGATATGCCTGCTTAAGTTTTTTTCTGGCAGCAGTCTAAAGCCAAGGAAAAGGGTAACAAGAGACCATGTCCATTGTTAGCATGCGCACAGAGAGCTGAGCTGTAGCTAGACAGCTCTGGTCAGCTGAGACAAAGTGTTCCTCATAGACATTCTGATATTTTTCAGCCATCTATTCTCAGAGCTTGTCTTTAGTGCTTCAGGCTGGTTTACCCCTGGAGAGTTTCAACCATCTGTAACTAAGTTTGTCATTGGAGAATTTGCTGTAGGTAAAATAAAGGAGGAAAATGCTTGGAGAAAAGTAGAAATGCCCTCACTGGACAGCTTACTTTCACTGGAAAAGTCATCCATTTCCTCTAATGCGCACGAGTCATTTACTGGACTATATTATCTTTAGTTTGGGTGGTTGTTAAAGATAGGATTATAAATAAATGTATGCCTGAGTGCTATTCCAAGCACTTTTCCTTGACACTGTGAATTGATATTGCAGGCATCATTACATGGTTTGTACTCTAAGGGGTGGGAGGCCTCTGTTAATAAAAGCATGCTTTATGCTCAGCCTTTATGTTAGTTTTTTAGACTCAGTTATGATTGACCTTAAGCTAGGCAAATCTCTGGAAAACATTCAAAAATATCCATTGCCTTTTTAGCTGAAACAGGAATCTCCTGTAAATTAGGTCTCTAAGAAGGAAGGAAAAGACCAGGGGAATTGAGTAAGTCATTCTATAGTTGCCCAGGCATATCAAGCCTGTCTCAATAAATAACAGTAGACATCAGCTGATAGTCTAGTATGAAGGGGGCATTAAAATAGTAAAGCTAGTAATCTAGCCATTTAGAAAGGAAAGGTAAGCAGCACTTAACAGTGCTAAAGATTGTGCTATGATTTATGATTCAGGATTTTTACCCATTTCAAAATGGGCTTACTGAAGGTTTTCAGTGTGCTATTTTAGACTGGTGCTCAGAAAAATAAGGGCATGCATGCTCTACTGAGAGCAAAAATAATAGCAATGATGGTTATCACCAGGTTAGTACAAATATTCATAAATTTATAGTTAACTTTAATTTCTGGTTTTTTGGCTTTCCACTAATTCTTGTTGTTAATGTTTTGTTTCATCCTTTTTTGCTAATGAATAGTGTCATAGTGGCAAATAAAATAAAGATGAAAAAAGATTCTAGAGGTCATCTAATACATTGATATATTTTTTAAGGGAATTGACTGGCATTTTGGATTGGGGAGAGCATGATCAATCAAATAGCTCACTGATTCAACCAAATTGATTGACATACCTTATTGTTTAACATTTGTCAGGAAAGATCATTGCATAGTTTACACTAATGAGCTATTTTACAGTCATGTTTTCATTCCTATAAATAAGATTACAAATGCTATTAATGCAAATATTTTAAGAGTGCTCTCAAATCTGCATCTCTGTAATGCTTTATTATGACTGAAGCATTCAATTCATGGCAATGCTTCCATGTACCGCCTTTGATACTTCATGGACCACAAGCCCATGAATGACACACCATAATTCTAGTCTAATCCATGCTCCTGGAAGAAGACAAAACCAACAGCATGGACACCCTTTCCCAACTTGGTGCAAATATCCTGTTTGTAAATTGATGATTTCAAGAAGCATTAATGTTTGTGTATAAATATTCTTGCTAAATCATTCAGGAGGCTGAAACATCCACAATTTGTCTGGGTGTCTCCTGCTAGATTTCCCAGTAAGTTCAAACAGCACCCAGAGGCACCATTCTTTCTTCTTGTGACAATCATCTTCAAGGCAGCCTGCTCCCAAGACTGATACCAAAAGCATTGGTAGAGCTGTAAGTATCTGAACAGTTACTACTTTTATTGATTGTATTGACTCTTGGGAAAAAACAGCAACACAAAAACCACATATTTAATGAAATAATCTAGGTTATACATCTCAGGCTTTAGAAATGCAGCATTAAGATTCTAAACTTGAGAAGCATTTTCCATGGGACACATTCAGATTACCATGGAGTCCTAGCTTTCAGAACCTGAGTGAGTTTTTATACGGCAGAAAGAGGGTTTTTTCCAGATCTGCAGCATTTAAAGGCAATCAGTTTTGTTCAAGCTTACTCTTAAAATATTCTTAGGTTGATAATTCTTTTAAAATAAACCAAGGTGTGATCAAAGAGGACTGCAGTGGAAATTTTAATGGAATCTTAACTAAGATGTCTGTTACAAAATTATTGACGGCATAGAGGAATACAATGAGGCAGAACAGCCTATCAGCTGCAACAAAGAGTGAAGTCATAGATTTAAAATCTGGTGGAACACTGTTTTCTGGTGGCAGTTTGAAAACAGTGCAGATTCTGAGCTTGTTTTTGTTGCGGAGCCTTCTTTCATTTGACAAGGTTCATTTTAATAATCAATTAATTTAGTTCAAATTACCTAGAACTAAGCCCAAGGTCTGGATTGTTCACTCAATAAAAGGGAAGATTGCCACCACATATCCTAGTAGTTAATCCAGAAATGTTACCACAATTTACAGCTTATATTGGAAACAATGCCTTAATATTTTGGTTCTGCAGGTTGTCACAGGCTCCTGCAGCAGCTCAGACAAAAGCTCCTACTGGGCACAGATAAGAAGTCATAAGAAATTTAACAAAATGAAAAAAATCTCATGCTATGTGAAGGTTGTATCTTAGCAAACTGCTGAGCAAACACTTCTCTTAATTAAACCAGTAATTGTGACTAGTAGAATTCATATAAATGCTTTTAATCATGAAAAAACAGCTCAGACATTCAGATTTTCTAACAAAAGGGAGACGTTGTTGTTGGAAGTATTTCTGGTTTCTAATTTCAGATAATTCTTTACATTTCAGAGAATTCTTTGTCAGAAGAAAGTCAGTAAGTCTCAGTTAAGATCTCAACAGAGAAGTTTGTGACCAAATATATAACTGAATACCTGTTGCTGAGAGAAATCTTAGGGCTATACAGTGGCCCACATCACAGTCCGAAATATGTGTGAGCCTGACAAATCAGCTTTAGGTCCATAATGGGGACAGAAGTGTATATGGATTCTTACATGGATGGTCTCATGGGCAGCAACTTGCCACCAGGATCTCCTGATCCTCACTGAGTTCAGACCCAGAAAAGGTTCAGCTTCTCTTAAATCCTTCTCTCAGGCTGTCTCTGTCCCTGGTGCACACCAGTCAAGGACCAACCAGCAGGCCATTTTGGAAACAAATAGTTTCCTTCCCCCTGGGCCACTGCTGAAGCAACCCTAGCAAGCTGAGGGACTGACTGATACCTTTTACTATGTTTGCTGAAGGAACTCAGCACTTGATAACAGCTACAGGACAAGACAGGGCAAGAGTCAGCAGCTGCCACTGAAATATCCAGGGTGATGCCAGTGCTTTGAACGCATCCCAAGAGCAAAGCATGCTGGCAGCTCTGACGCAATGCAAATGCAGGTAAATTCAACCGCAAATAGAGGGGGAAAAAAAAAAGAAAAAACAACACCCCTGCAGAGCTCCTTTGTATACTCAGAACAGCACGGAAACAGGGAGAAGCAGAATGAACAGGGTCAGACTCCCAGTCATGCTGAGCAGGGAGATGGAAGACCATGAAGATGGATAACTTCAAGCCAGCTAATTCTGTAACGTAAAGCCACTTGAAAACTTAAAGGATTAATACATTATTACTGATATACTATTACCTGCAGCTTTATGGTCTTCAGTTCTAAACATTTGTAGTTCTCCCTTGCCACAAAAGAACGGGTAGGAAAAACAATTGTGACAGACTAGAAGAAGCATCAAAGTGTTTATTGTGGCAGGAAGAAAGCCCGTGTTCTTACTTTCTTTCTATTCAAGCAAACTATTTTTTTTGCCTGGAGTTAGAGGTTTGTTGGACAGACAGAAAGAAGATGAGATAAATTATATTTACATTTGTTTTTTAGGTTTTTGGCCTTTACCAGGATTGTTTGCTGACAACTAAATCCCCTTTGGTAGAATTAGGTGGTTATCATTAATGGTCTAGTCACAGCAGGGAGATGGGAGGAGGGAGAGTTATGTAGTTTATCATTTGATGTAGCTATCTGGCAGGATGACCTCATTTTTCACTGTCAAGAACAGCTTTAAGAATTTGTATTTAATGTTCTCTGCTAATGATGAAGCTGGTTAAGTTTCACATTAAGGTTAATTAGACAGGCTACAGCTCAATTCTTATACATGACATTTGATCAGGACGTCAAGACTGAAAGCAGTTGGTTAATATTTACTATTTCCTCCTAATTTAAACACAGGATTAATTTCTTGTCTGTGCAGTGAAGTTGTTGAGGCTGTCTGTAAATTAAATTCATCAATCTAAAAGAAGCAGTAGCAACTGAACAACTACATCAAACTCAAATATAGCTGACAAAATTAAATGCTAGGTGAATTGCTGTTAAACATAACAGTTGTACTCACCAATTCAAGCTTATGGGGAAGGATTCAGGACATCTAAATAGCAATTAGGACAGGATAGATTTTAGTTACTTTTGTCAGCATCCTAAATGACAGTCTGGTCTCTCTAAAAATCGTTGCACAATTGTGGAGGTGACTAAATCCATTAGCTATCTTACCTGGAGACATTTGCCTCTTGCCTGAAACTACTTGCAAACCAGTCCAAGGTAGACAGACCCCTGAGCAACACTTCACCGTGGGCTGGTGATCAGGGCAACTAGGATGGGAGACAGATTTAATTCACTTTGGGGTTAGCTGAAGGGAGAAACCTGTGCTGTGACCAGTGGAACAATACACTAGAGACAACCACAGCCTCACCACCATGGACTGGCTCCCATCAGGACAGACACATGCCATATTTACAGTTCCCTACACTGTAAATTGAGAGCTAGATCTCTTCTTCAGAAGAGCCGGGGCACCCTCAGGAGGAGTCTCAAACCCAAGTGTTGCCAGGGGAGCAGAAGACAGGCATCTCTGCAAATCCACACAGGAGATGTGACGTGTGTGAGATGGCTTCCCCATGGCTAAGAGGAGGGGGCTGTGTGGTGTCTGTCCTCTCTTCAGTCCTAACAGCTAAAGCTAGTGAAGTAGTGCAAATGTTAAGGACTAAAGCCAGGCAGATCAGATTCCCTCTACTTCCTCTTTTACTTTTCTAAGGAAGGTATAAAATAAACAGTATCCTTTTTATTGTTATTTCAGCCTCACTGGCACAGAGTGGTCTGCAGGCAGCGAGGAGGAAGAGCAGAGAGAGGGATGAAATAAAGCTCACAGGTAGAACAAACTGGTCCCTTCCTTCAATGTTCCCCTATCACTCATCTCTGTTTATTGGCTTGACATTTTTCTACATGTCTGACCAGCTAGAGAGCCAGGACTACACGTGAACATTTGAATGAAGGCCTTGAGAAAGCAGATAGAGAGGAAGGAACATAATCTGAATGTCTCATGTTGCCTTATTTTTAACCCTTGGATCCTGAGAAGGATGGCAGAAGAGAACAGCTTCCTGCAGGTGAGTGAAGTTAGAAAGTCAGGATAGTGGAAAAGAAATAAATCTAAGATGCAGAAAGAGGAGCAGAAAAATCGGATTCCTGTCCCCAGAGAGAAGAGGGAAAAAAGTATTCAACATATGTCTTTCCCATGGTGATGTGACATCATTATTAAGTCACAAGCATCAGGTGAAAAGAACACTGCTATGGACAACGGTAACCACAGCAGCCATCTGAAAGCATGGCACAGGAAACACTCAGGAATGTTCCAACAGTCACCTCAGACCATTGAGAACATCAGGAACTGTCAACAAGCACATGTTGTCAGATCCTGCTACTTGTCCAAAATGTGTAAGCTCACTACACATGCAATTGCTATTTCTAAAGACGAACCAGTCAATAGTAGAGCAGCATTTGATAGAGAATATGCAGGAGATTGAATATTAATTAGTAAAACCTACCCTGCCTAGAACAAGAGCACTGGGCTGTTAAAACTCCATAATTTGTTCACAGACATATCCCAAACACAGGTAAGGCATCAGGTAACTTAAGGAAAGCATTTGAAATAGGTAGCTAAACTGGCTGGAGCTTGGGAGCATGTGTGTGTGCATGCACTTTGTTTTCTTTTTAAACAAATTATTCAAATGAAGGAAAGACAAGTTACAAAGACAAACTTGGGATACACAGAAGAAAATCACATGAAGGAGACCTCCTATGTGAGACGCAGGTGATTGTTCTGCAAGCAATTTTTTTCTTGCCTATGGCAAGGAAATGTAGTGAATGAGAATGAGATTTTGTATGTCCATAGTATTGATATTAGTACGATCAAGAAAAAAAAAATTTATAATACTTGGGAAAGCACCCATTGTACATCTGATGACAGCCCAAAAGACAGTGGGCATGGCAAGGAAGTGACAGAGCCCTGGCAGATGTGCTAGACTACCAAGACTGCTTTTGTTTAAATTACAAGCAAGAAGAAGAAAAATATAGTGACTAAAATTAAAGTCAGCACAGACAGTGCAGAAGTTCATACTTTAGGTTAATGACATTGAAGTGTGGTCAAAACAAGCCTCACAAGACATATGAAAAAATAGTCACAGTCTCAAAATCTGCTGAAGGTTTTCTACCCTATGTTATTTCCTAAGTTAATGAAGCCAGTTAATTCAGAAGATAAGTGAGTTGCCACCAGGACATCAGGTGCTTTTATATGTCCTGTTTCCCAGCATTTTGCTACACGACCATTTGGGCAGAGAGATTTCTCGCAGTCTCTAAGTACCCAAGTCAGACTGGTAATATGCCTAGAGTCAGAATCATCAACACTTCATGGTGGTTTTGGGGTTTTTTTAAAATAGGGGTTCCTATGCATATGATGCACTTATGGAGTACATAACATTAAATTAAATATTATTAAATAGTATTAGTTAAAGAATGATAGTATATTAAATATCAAATACTAGTGAATAGTACAATACTAGTTGGATTCATCTATGAAGGCATCAGTATTTGTTGGGACTGTAAACATTGCAACCTAAACAAGCCATCTGAATTCTTGCCCCTTTCCCTTTTTTCAACAAGCCTTGCAATGAGGTAGCTGAGTAAAAGTGGTGTGTCAGATATGAAAGCCATAGGTAATAAGGTAATAATAAATCTGACAATACACGGAGGTTATCTTCCTTCTCATCTGTATTATAGCTCATGACAAACATGACTAATGTCATTTCACTAATTTAACAGCACTTTTTGCCCTTCAGAAAACTAAAGCTTCTTCTTATCTAAGTCAAGGTCTTATTTGATTTTTCTTGCATGTTTAAACCATTTAAGAGGTATTAATTTCTTTGATCAAATAGAGCTTTTCAAATCAAAGGGAAAAAACAGAATCCTTTCTGCCAAGACTACACTCCAGTTGTTCCCACTCACTGTAGCTACTTGTCTCCAATTGAAGGGGATTTTATAGAGAAAGATAGCCTGTAAGAATATTCTCACGCCTCTTCAACTGTAGGAGCACTGATTTCCTTCTAGGGACTGCCTAGCTGGGCTTCATACTTGTCACCTGAGACAGCACTGCCATCATCCCAAGAAACACACCACACCTGAAGGACCTCAATCCATCATGCACAGATCTAGCAAAATATCCAGATGCCATTGACTTGGAGGTGTTACTGGTGTTAACATAAAACACAAACTGACCATATGACCATGGGCTAACTTGAGTTGGAAGGGCTCACAGGAGGTCTCTAGCCCAGCCTCCTGCTCAGGCAGAGCCAGCTGTGCGTTTAGAGCTGGGGGCTTGGTCCTGTTGGGCTTTCTAAACTCCAGTGATAGAGTCTAACCATTCCAATCCTTTACTGCTCCCATGGGATGTCTTGTATCCATTCAGCTAACCTCCCCACAGGCACTGTGGGTCTGCAGATGGCTCCCTCTGAAACTCCCTCTCCTCCAGGCTGAACAGGCTCTTGTCTGCCAGACTCTTCTCACAGGGCAAGTGCCCCCGCATGACCAGTTTGGTGGCTTTCCCTTGAACTTGGTCCAGCTTACTAACGCTTTTTTCTGTATTGGCTGGGGAGCTGAAAGGAGAAACAAACCCAGATGTAGTACCCAGATTTGGTCAATAAAGTGCTGAACAGGGGGAATGATCACCTTCCTGGATTAGGCTATGCTCCTGTTAATGCAGCCCAGGATGCTGATGCCCCCCTCTGCTGTGAGAGCACACTACTCCTCATGCCCAGCTTGCTCCTCAGCCAGCCAATACCCAGCTTTTAAAATTTCAAAAGTTTAGTCCTCCCCAGGGTTTTGGTGGGTTTTTTTGCCATTACATTTATTATGGCTCAGCCTTTGCTTGACTTGAATATCTAAACATCTTAAAAACCAAAAACAAATCAACAACAAAATCCAAACAAGTAAAAAACCCCAAACAGCAAAACCTCTTGTTAATTATCCTGTTAGGTCACTCAGTAGTGCTGTTTGCATAAGAATAAGTTTTATGTGTAGCTTTTTTCTGAAAAAATAACCATTTATGCAAAAATTCCAATGACTGTAGATTCAAACAGAGGATGGACTTCAGTGGAAATTCTCCTGCTTCAGGCAGACACCCAGCTGCCCCTAGTATGAAGCGCTTTGGTCCAAAGTGCCTCCACACCTTCAGCCCAAGTGGAAACCAAAGCTGATCCAATATTCATTGCCTTGAGAACTAATAAGCAAGAGCCCACCATCTCCTTGATTTCATAGCCCAAGAGGCCACACATTCAGACTGGCATAGGACTTTTTATTTTGCCTTTTTTCCACATAAAATGTACCATATTGTATACAGCCTCAAGTACCTCTCAACATCTTGTCTTAGAGAGCTACCAGCTGGTAGCATTTCAGAACTGTGGGGACAGTTCATCCATAACCCTTAGCCAAGGGGGAGCCTTGGTGATCCATCCTTTACCCACTGAGATACCTTGCTTTTTGTATAGCCACAAATATGTCACTCCAGAGAAAAATCTTACGTACAACCCCTTCTCTATACTTTGTTTTAAAAAAGGGTACTAAGATCCCCTATTTGTCACCTTTCTAGTGGGAAGAAGCCTGTGACCTGGTTCAGGCACGACCCCTCCATGCTGTTATGTATAACTCACAGCTGAATAGCTTCTCCCCATCCTATCCTTGCTTAGGGGTGACAGGTATGCCATAGAAGACCCTAGATAGCTGAAATAGCATGACAACCTCTTGCTCCTGGAGTGTCTCATAGGATGCTGGGGTGTGTCATGAAAGTACACCTGAATCAGTGGAGTTTTCAGCAGGATCTGGGCCTCTGCATCATAATGGCGGTGAGAACTGTGTTGGAAAACAGTCAGCTCACTCCAGGGAACTCCCTCCTACAGAACAGCAGTGCATGGTCCTTGATCAATAGTACCATTCCACAGACAAGAGTGTAAGTGATTCCTCATGCAGGGCAAGCACATGGTGAGACATAACAAGCTACATCTGAAATCCAGATATGTTTACAGGTTGGCTAGATAGCATCAATATAAGCAGGCTTTCAAATAAGCTTAATCAATTATTAAATATCATTAAATAAGTAATTCAGAAGGCACTGGATAGAAGGAGCAGGCAGAAAGGAGTACCCTAATGCTCAGGAGGTCCTTTATCATTTTTGATCTCTAGATACTGATCCAGCAGCATGAGATTCTGGTTCACTACATTTAGATAGGGTTGGATTGGTTACATAGGGCCACGAATAGGGTTGGAAGCTTCCAGAAATAATTTTCAAGTACAAAGGATAAGTGCATTTAATCAGTTCTTCCACATCTGTTTCATAACATTGCATAATTTTTCTGCGTGGCTCCACAGTTTCGTTTCTCCCGTTTGTAGCAATTGATCAACCAAGACACTGTCAGGTTAATAACTTTGTTTTCTTCTTACCATACCTCATTTTAGTGCTTTGTTTTGACTCCTGTGACTGAGCAAATTAATATTATGATTCTGCCTTGCCCCAGGAAAGTAACCGAGACCTGTAATTCCAGCTTTTGATGAGATTTGTACAAGATGTTTGCAGGAGTCTCCTAGAGAACTGTATCAGACTTAACTTTTCTATTAAGTTAGTCATGTTTCAGTTTATCATTCCAAATGCTCAAAATGAAAGTGCCCCTCATTTGTTTACAAAGGCTGCATCCTTTGATGAGACCCAGCAGCTCTTCCCAGATACCAGAGCCATGCTCTAGCCAGAAGCCACAGGGCAGGCGGGAACGGAATGGGACTAAGCAGAAACTTCCCTTTTCCAAAGGAGGGAAAGCCAGGCAGACAGCTTGAAGAGAACCAGTCTCCAGGGAAGCAGAGCTCACTTACAGATGCTTGCAGCTTAAGAAATATTACCTTGTCTTTTGCAAAGCCAAGAATAATCCCAGAATCTAACAAAGGAAGATGTAACAAAAGCCACGCTGTCAGAAGATCAACTATTTCATAGACTATAATCACTTCAGTATTATCAAGCAGTAACAAGTAGCTGGGAAGGCTGTTTCAGATTAAATTTGCATGTCATGCTTATTAACTTCATTAGTCACAAAATCTCCCTTGGATCTGCATGCAGTTTGACAGCCCATCTGAATGTCATTGGCTGAACAGTCAGAGCCAGCCTTTCAAGACCCTGACAGATTATGACCACCCCTTCTTTCTGCCAGTGTCTGCTAATGTTAAAGAGACAAAACACAAGATAAATTTTGGCTTGCCAGTGAAGCCCCATGAGACATTTCCTGTCATCTCAAAGTATGACCCTCAGGAAGCAGAAGCAGCACAGTAGTTCCAGACAAGCATTAAAGCACGTCCTGTATATAGTCCAGCTGGATATCTCCACCCCAATCTTTCACGCTAGGTATGCTTCAAACCTCCTATCCTCTTTCTTCCATCTTTATCACATCCTCTCTTCCCCACATCCCCAAAAATAACAACTCTAATGTTGTCTGCAATGTGAAGTGCAACATACTGCTTGGGATAGAGCATCAAAAGTGTTCTTGTACACTTTTAGGTTACTTATCTGAGGCTTGCTAAAGAACACCTGTGAATAAAAGAACCTGATGGCAGTTTAGTCAAGTTAAATGATGGAAATTTAAAAGGAAACAAACAAGCCTGGTTCATATATTGCATAATTCAGCTTCAGAATTTGTAGCCAAGTAATCAGCAAGATTCAAGAAGCTGGTTATTTACATGAAGAGCCAGAACTTCCTTTAGTTGCTTATTTACTTAGAGACATTAAATATTTTACACCATTACATTGTTCATTTCAAGATTTAAGCTAAACATAAAATCCAAAATGGGATTAAATCATGCACATCAGCACTTCAAACAGCTTTCAGTAAATCATTTGTATTGGCTTGATCCTCTGATGAAATATTGAATATTATGGACTTTTGATATCATTAGTTCAGACTTCAGGAATTGCCATGATTTTCTGTACATCAAAACATATTAACAATGTGGAAGGTAGAGGTATTCATTATTACAATTTTATATGCAGGAAGATAATCTGCTGGAGTGAAAGAACTTACAGCTTCATGCAAAAAAGGAGCAGGATAGACCATGAAAGATTTAGTTATCAAACATCTACTCTAACCATTTCTTAAAAGCAGTTCGAAACCATAGTGCTGTGATGCACTTTCATACAGAAATTGGCTGACATAATGAAGGATCTATTTTCAGTGTGGTTTATGCTCAGTGTGTGCTGAAGTCAGACTGCTGCAGCTGTCCCTAAACGGGACTACATTTCAATGTGCTTTGCTACCCACAGAATAAACTATCTATCTTATTTCTTAAGCCCTCTCATTACTTTTTCTTCCTGTTACCTTCTAATATCAAATTAAAATACAGCTTCATTATTAACTGTTCCGTGTTATGACAACATTTCTGCCTATCTTGTCCTTTCAAAGGGGACAATATTCAGAAAATGCACTGTGAAGGTGTTTCAAGCATCACTCCTCTTAAGGCTTTCCAAAGTTACCTGCAAGATATCATGTGAATCTTTCCTACCTTCACATTGGAAGAGCAGAAGCAAAACTTTGTGACAGCTTGACTGAGTAGTGTTCAGGTTTTTTCAGCTCAACAAAACACAGTTTACTTGGTCAACCCTGCCCTAAGAAACTCACCCAAAGTATTTGATTCTTATCTCTCTGATGAGATGAATCTGGATTGCAGTTCAGCAGGTCACTCTACACCAGCACTGGATCATAACTGTGGCACAATGTAATGGGCACATCTGCTCTTCAGGATCAAATGGTGTCCAGGTGTGGTTAGAGGTGACTGTGGAACAGTTGCTAGCCAAAATAAATCTGTAGAGGTTTATTTCTCCAAAGAGTTACGCAGACGTCATGTACTAGAGTTACAGTTCAAAGTTCAAAACTTCAGGTTTGTGAGAAATTACAAGCCCCACTTAAAGAATAATGCTGAGTGCTACTAGATAAACCATAACCTCTTGCCTGGCAGCATCTAGGAACATTCCTGCTGCCAGTTGTCTGCAACACTAAGACTGAGACCTTAAAGGAGAAATACATCCTAAAGAACATGATGATCACAACATGCTATTGTTATTGACAATAGTAAGGAAAAACACACAGCTCTTAAAAAGGAGTGAGGAGAGTGGTAGACGTACCAGTGCCTTGAAAACAGCTTTAAAAATGGATGACAGCTGGCAAACTCCAAGTTGGTTTGTGGTTCAGCAATCATAAATCCTATTTTTCTTCACCTTTACAACTTCTAAAGAGCCACAGCTGGCTTCTGAAGCCTTCAAACTGATCCATTCCCTGAGAATTAAAGCCATTCAAAGTTAAGGTGTATGGACTCAAAGCTTTGATTTCATCTGGCTCAGATCAGGTGTCTTGGTACAGATTTAATTTGTATGTGAGTTCCTAAGGGAAATACGGCTCTTTATAGTTTTTATTTCACTGAAAACTGCATGCCAGATGCTATGGAAATCCAAATTATCTGAGCCAAAAAATTGGAAAGGAGAATGGAAGAGTAATAATAATAATAATTATTATTATAACAGGAGTTTCAATAGTATCCTGGAAATTTCTTCTCTCTGGTGATTTAAAAAAATTAGGTATGCACACTCAGTTTCATAATAATAATTAGTTACTTTTCACTGATTTAAAATTTTCGTCAAGGGCTGAAGTTTGGCAAGGGCCCAAGCCAGATAGCTACACATGACACATAAGCACAGGACACCATCATGAGGATCAAAGAACCTGTGTCGGATTTTGTCAGCTGGCTCCACGTTTCCATTTTGACTTGTAACTGACACTGTATATAGCGCAGAAGTACCCCCAGGTCCCCTGAGCAAGTCACACCATCCAGTTCATAATCTAAGGGTTCACAAATCCTAAGCAAATAATCAGGCAAACCATCAGGCCACCTTGCCTTGTGTGAGAGCACAAAGAAGCAGAGAAGTCTCGCCTTCCCATGTTGGAGACATGGGCAGTGGGACTGAGTGCACCCCAGCAAGTTTGCTGATGACACCAAGCTGTGTGGTGTGGTCACCATGCTGGAGGAAAAGGGGCTGTGCAGAGGAACCTTGACAGGCTTAAGAGGTGAGCTGGTGCAAACTTAATGAACAACACCAAGTATGAAGTCCTACAACCAGGTCGGGGCAAACACAAATACAAACTGTGTGTAGAATGGATTGAGATCACTCCAGAGGAGAAAGATTTGTAGATGTTCATGGACAAGAAGCTTGACATGAGCCAGCAATGTGCACTTGAAGCCCAAAAAGCCTGGGCTGCATCCAAAGCAGCATGGCCAGCAGGTCAAGAGAGGTTCTCCCTCTGCAATGGTGAGACCTTGAAGACTCTTGAAGAGTGCACCCATCTTTGGAGCCCCCAGCAAAGAAGGATATAAACCTGCTGGAGTGTGTCCTGGAGAGGTATCAGAGGACTGGAGCACTGGTCCTGGACATCCTAGAGAGGATGAGAGAGCTTGGGCTGTTCAGCCTGAGGAAGAGACTACGAAGAGAACCTACACACCTCCCAATGCCTAAAGGAGACCTATAAGGAAGCCAGAGAGGGACACTTTACAAGTTGTGCTGATAGGATAACAGGAGATGGCTTTGAACTAAAAGCAAACATGCCTAGGTGGGATACTATGAAGAATTTCTTTACTGCGGGAGTGGTAAGGCATGGGAACAGGTTTCCCAGAGAAGCTGTGGATTCCATTCCTGGAAATGTTTATGGCCAGGTTGAACAGGGCTCTGAGTAACCTGGTCTAGTGGAAGGTGCCCCTGACCTTGGAAGGGGGGTTGGAACCAGGTGACCTTTAAGCTCTCTTCCAACTTTCCTTATTAACAAAGTGACCATTCACTTTTTTCCCCTCAAAGTGCTATTTCCCTTGCAGCACAAGAGAGAAAGCCAGAATCAATTCTTCCCTATCACTGATCTGAGCAGGACAGGATGACCACACCTCTTTGCCTTTTGATTCTACCACCTCTATAAGCACTAGAGAGATGAACAGGTCAGAGCTTCACAGCATGTAATCCCTTGCACTTCTCAATTCTCTACTCACCAGCAACACCCTTAGTAATTATTCTATTTAGCTTTTTGCCAAGCACTTCAGTACAGGACAATAATAGCTGAACTCTCATAACTCCTCAGATACCTAAATTCATGACCAAATCTGGGAATGCCCTTCTGTCCCACAACAGGAAGCCACCAAGTCCTCACCTTTTAGGCCACTCAGCTGCTCTCCACCTCAGGCTAATCACTCATTTTCTCTCTTAAAAATTAGTTTAAGCACCATACTTACTCATAATAAGGCAACCCTCTTCTCACATCATCCATGCTCACCTGCATACCTATCCCACAGTTTCACAATCCAGAACACTCTTTTCCTCCAAGAAATGGAAGCCCCAGACAAACACATATAACAACCTTATCCTGCAAAGTATCCTTTCCCTTGTACCCTTCCTAGCAGCTGCCTTCTATGGCCCCATTTTGACATTCATTAGATCATTCTGGTGGATGACTGTGGTGGACTAAGGGACTCCCCAAGATGCTCAGCTGCTTGCTAAATTAAAATCCCCATCCTTGCAATGCTGCTAACTGCTAGAATAATTCAAGTAAAGGTGGCTAGTTGATAACAAACATTTGGATGGGGCATGTCTCCTTCACTCATCAATTTGCTCAAGCTGAAAACCAAGTGTAGGGACTTTGTCCCAGAACTACCACAGCTGTCTCTCATCATTAAATTTCTTTTCCATAATTTCAGAAAACAAATGTTTTCAAAAATTATCAGTGCAAGGGTGACTATGCCTGTGTAGGAGCAGTAGTTC
Source organism: Motacilla alba alba (assembly GCF_015832195.1). NCBI lineage: Eukaryota > Metazoa > Chordata > Aves > Passeriformes > Motacillidae > Motacilla > Motacilla alba. Next base: position 26,014,024 of record NC_052019.1, on the reverse strand, counting down.
ACTAGTTTGCCTCAGCAGTGACAGGTGAATGATGGACAACTGTGATGCTCATGCTGAGGGTAAAGGACTGCCATGGTAAATATGGCACACCAAGTAAAACCATCCATGTCTGGAACACCAAATAGGAAAAATCCTAGTTTGGTGGTGGCCATTACCTTTAAAAGAGAAAACAAGAGCTTGTTTTGTACCTTATGAGCAGTATTGAAGCATAAGGAATGAGATTTCTGGTTTGTTGGACATTAAAAACATCTTTTAAGTTTTCCTCCATAACTGGAATGAAGACCCTGAATTTGTTAATTTCTTGCATAAAGGAAGTGTTGTTTCAGAAAGTACAAAAAAGTTCTTGCTGACCTTTTTGAAATCACACTGATCCAGGATTCATCTTGAGTCCCTGGGACTTTTCTCAGCCCCCTGGGAGATCCACCTCCCCAGCCGCCTCTCCTGGAGTGGTGAGCTCAAAAACCCATTTTTGTTCTGGAAATTTCTGCCTCTCTTTGGAGAGCTGAGGTCACCTCTGCAGAGCCATACTCTCCTACGAGTCACATTAATTGCTCAAAGAATCAACATTCCCCTACACATTTATTTGGGCTCTAGCACTGTAGTTAGGAAAACCTGTTAAGGAGTTATGAGCTGTAACTATATGAGTTCTTCTCTCTGCAGCACTTGAGGTTATAAATAGAATAGGAAATATATAAGAGTTTCATGTCTTACCCAAGTCCTTTAGCTGGCTAAATTCCATGTCCACAGAACATGTTTCTTCTTTAGTCTTTGACTCTTTCAGTGTGTAGCTGACATTTTGGCTCTAGTACTCCTTGTTCACATTGGCTGACAAGCTCCAAATTGGCCAGACCAGACTTGATCATATTTTGCTTAAAAAGCTTCCTGTCCACGGCAGCCAGGATGCTGATCACTTCATCAGTTCATCTTGGTGAGCCAGAGGTGTCACAAGTGCACTTCTCATCTAGCCAACTGTTCCTTCACAAAATAATGGTTTTATTGTGCCTGGAAGTATTTTATCTGGTCTTTCTGGGGAACCTCCAAAACCCAAAGTTCCTTCAGTCCTGTGAAGGTTTACTCTTCAGTACTAGCCTTAATTACTTTTGCAAAGTTTCAAATAATTCACATACTATTTCCATCCCTTAGATCTGCATTGGTTGCTGCAAGCAGTCCCAATTTTTGTCCCACCTCATCTGAACAGGAATATCCCAGAAATATCCTAGTTCAATCTCCTTCTCAAATGTCTCCTCTTCCTGCACCAGTTTATTTAGCTGCCCCTTTCTCCTTGTTCCCTTGATCCACTTGAGCAGGTGTTCTGGGCTGCTGCTTTAGCTCAGTTGGTCAGAGCACGGTGCTAATATCACCCAGGTAATGGGATTGATCCCCAAATGGGCCTCGCACTTAAGAGATGGACTCGAGGATCCCTGTGGGACCCCGTCCAACTCAGAATATTCTGTGATTTTGTGAAAACCATCTTCAGACACAGCAATCTCCTGGCAATCACAGCAAGCCTCCAGTGCTTCCCACCTCTTGGCCAAAGAGATGGGAGACACTGCATCGCACCGGGGCCTGTCCATTCTTTTGCTACCATCCCCGGGACACCTGTGTTCATGCACTCTTTCAGGGAGACAAAGACACACCTCTTGGAGTGAGACTTCCCATCAACAGGGCTGTGCCAGGAAGGACATGCACACATCTGAACATTCTGCCTGACATGTTTGCAGGTGCAACCAAGTGAGGGAAGAACAAAAGAGCTCTGTAGCCAAAGGGTTAGGGGCCAGCTCTCAGCTATTCTGAATCCCAAAGCTCCCAGTTCATTCCCCAGTCTCTCAGAGGCTGCCTGCTTCCCACACAAACTACCCATTTGCCCTTGGAGATGTGAATATGCTGCTCATGCAGAGGCTGAACACAGCTGAGTTGAACACCTGCAGTACATAGGCAATAAGGGCATAACACCTAAAGACACCTAGGGAACTCACCCAGAGACCAGACACATTTTAAACCACAAAAACACCTAATGCTGGCTGGTACAAACACCTCTTTATGTTGCTAAATGAAAGCAGCCATAGGGGCCTTGCATAGAGGCTGCTGGCAAGGCATGAGTCCAGGCAGTCATTCTGCACTTCCCAACACTATGGGGAGCACCTGCCTCAGAGACCGGGAAGCAAATGAGTATCAGGTGTCAGCCCTTGCACCAGGGCTACTGGTAAACTGTTTGTCTTGTATATTGGAGCTGGGGCTCAAGGCATGGAGTCTTTGGCTGAAGTCACACTTATTCAGCAAGATTAGATGCAAATTTAAACACTGAGGTGATGTCTATACAGCTGGGCACATATGCTCACAGCAAGCTCACTTATCTCTGCTGGCTAAAAGAAATAAGGTATAGCCTGTCCCAGGGGTACACCCTTTTAGACAGACCTCTCCCACACTGGTGGGGCCTCCTGGAACCCCTCTGAGTCTGTCAGCCTTCAAGGACATCCATATGAGATGTGTCTGAGGCAGATAACCCTGAGAAGCACAGCCTATGTAGTGATCTGGCCTTTAAAGGCAATGAGGACCCAAAGGTGATGGCACAGTGACCCAGCCCTGAGGTGTTCTGCAGAATTCACAGCATAATGCAATTAGCAACAGTCCCCTGGGGCTCACCACATGATTCATCAAGTCTCTGTCATCACAACATGTACATTTGTGGCAGTGACAGCCCATCCCACAAAGGCAAAACCAAAGAAAAAAAAAAAAAAAAAAGCACTGCCAGGATCCCCTCTCAGCTTCCACATCCAGCAGCTTCCTCATTAGCCAGATCCATCATTGCCAGGGGATATCCTTGGGAGATAACCCTCCAGAAAGGCAGACAACATTGCAGATGCTTCCTCATCCCTCTGCTAAAGGTAAATCCATCTGTTGGAACAGCTTGGGAGCCAGTGAACTGAGGCAGCAAGATGCCCAGATGGCTGCTTGGCAAAGACATGGGAATTGTCAGCTCGGTAGCTGGCAATCCCACTGCACCCACAAGCTGCTGAGTGTGCTGACCCCATGCCAGGCACGCTGCTCGGCAGACACACCTGAGGCTCCCATTCCCATTCTCCTTCCATGCAGCAGCCATCTTGACTCCCTTCGGCAGCAGGAGGGCTGTCCTGGGTATTGCAGATATTCCATCTGCTCCTCTGCCCTGCTCCCCAGGCATGTGTAGGAAGGAATGGCCAGCTTGTGGCTCTCCTCCATCCATTCTGACCTGATAGCACACAGGTGGGCTTACAGGCAGACACAGGCAGTTTCTGTGTGCAGCCTGAGACCCATGAGCAGACTAAAAGTGCTGTGTGTTCAAGCAAAAGGGTTCATTCTGGGAAAGGATGTTAGCCCAAGCTTGAGAACAAAAGCTGGTCCTAGCACTGTGACCTGGCTTTGCCTCTATCCTGCTTGGATAGCTGAAGGGCACGACTCCAGTGGTCCCTCTAAAAATGTTGCACCTCTTTCCTTCAGGTTTAGGAGATCCCAGTATTGACTCAGATAAACCACTCCTTGTGCCAGGTCTCCCTCTGACAACATCAGTCTCTAGGAGCACATCACCCACAAAACTCTTGCCATTGTGTCATGCCTGCCATGCCAAGGGGACGCGACAGGGCTGACAAGCTGGCCACAGCATCATCCCCACACATAGCAGTGGCAGCCTGGGACAAGCCCAAGAAGGTGAGCTAAACAGCAAACACCAGACATAGCCTCTAAGATTCCTGCCCCGGTGCTCTCACCAGCACTGGGACATTGGTGAAACTGCACCTCAGGGAAAAACAGGCACAACTGAGGGCTGAGCTAAAATAATACTTGATTTAAGCCCAAGTTTGTATAAATGAAGACTCCACATGCATTTTTTAAATTATAAAATATACCTTTTTCTGCAACCTAAAGGCAAGTTTGTTTGTTGTTTCAAAAGCCTTGAAATAGTTTTTGCTATATTCATTTTTACCAGAAGATGAGCTGGCATAAGTTACTCAGAAGGAACCTGTTTCAGGAAAGGGAACATGAAAATAAAAAGGCATAGATAAAAACTTCATTATCTCATTTGGACCATCTTATGTGAGTTACTGCCCTGGAAAGCAGAAAGTCTTTGCTACTGAATGTAGGTGGAAAACATAATTTGCCAAAAAATCCTATTGAAAGATGAAATAAAATTCCTTAAGCTAAAAGAACTCAGATGTTAGAGAATTTGTATCTATTACTTATTTTGGCAAAAATTATATAGCTGACTAAAGCTTTTAAACAAACACTGAAGAAAACAGAGTACATCTTTACAATACTCTCTTTCATGAAAGAAGGGGATTTGTTCCCATTTGGATCCCCAAATAAAGCATTTGCCATTGTTTAGCAAACACTTTTTCAGCTGCTTTTGAACAGCTAGGCATATCCAAGGCATTTATCCCAGAATCACACAATCACAGGATAAGCTGAGTTGGAAGGCACCCTCAAGGTTCATCAAGTCCAACTCCGAATCACAAACACCCTCAAGAGTCACACCATGTGTCTGAGAGCAAACGCTCCTTGAACTCTGACAGGCTTGGTGCTGTGACCACTTCCCTGGGGAGCCTGTCAAATTATGCTTGTTAAGTTTGCCTCTGAAATATCTCCTCCCTCCAAAAGTCTCATCATGAGAACTGCAATTTGCTCTACATGTCCTCCTGGAGCTAGCAGAGGTTAGTTTGGTCGTGAGTTCCCATAATCTATTCCCTGCCCTGAGACACTGGAGGTTGCCCCAGCACACACAGAGAAAAGCACTGTAGGCTCTAGTCCTTGGGAACAGGAGGTTAAGCCCATTGCCAGAGCAGCCAAATCAGGGAGCAGCACAGGTCCTTGATGGACATCAGAGTCTAAGTGGGGCCTGTTCAGACCACTCATGAGAAGGGATCAATATCCTATTTTTTTCCAAAGTGATTTAACCAAAACCAAATATAATTAGGTATCTCCTCCTCTCAATCTCAGACATTCTACAGAAGAAAAAAGTGGTCAGACTTCAGCTGTTTTATTTCAGTCACATGTGACTCTTGATTTATCTCACAGCCTGAATATTTTCTGATGACTATAACAGGCCTTATGATAAAGACAAAAAAAAAAAAAAAAAAAAAAAAAAAAAAAAAAAGATAAAATTTTAAATTCCAAGTAGGAAAATACTGTATTCTCATTTAATTTAAGGTTTTAAGATTGGTGAAGGAATTTTTGTTTCCATACTGTGATGATCATTTAAAATAATCACTCCAACAAACAACGGGGAATCAAAATACCATTGAGGAGTAATCTCTCTTGCTTGGGGAGTCACTGTGATATCTCAGTGATATCATTGACTTACCTCATTCTCTACACTGCATGCAACATGAGCATTACAAATATCAGCCTCATCAAAATTTTAAACAGCAAAGAACCCCAGGCATTGCCTACATCATACTGTACTGTCCAAAATGAAACCTAAGCTACAGATTGCTGAACTTTTCTGGTAAAGAGTTTCCTATTTAATATCTTCTTTCATCACAGAGGTCATTTACGTCTTCCTGGTGTCTCCTGTGCAAGACTGGAAAATAATAAACTCCTATTCCCATCACTGCATTTTCTTCACACTCTGTGAATGGACATTCCTGAGGGCTGTCCATAAGCTGATGTGTCTGCTCACAGTGGAGGTTCTCCTGAAGTGAGCAGGGCATTTCTAGCCATGATCATCTTCTGCACAGAATACTTCCATAATGATGTCCTGTCTCCCTTTAGCCAGAGTCTCACACCTCATTTTCAGATGTTCACCCTTCCAACCCAAGACCAAACCCTCTGTGGAGAGACCACACAGACAGAAACAGCAGAATTTCCTCCCCTTACCATGCCAGGCACAGCTGGTAGACCCAAACTTGGCTTCTAACCTCCAGCTGGGGATGTGATTGAAGCCAGATGCCCTGCCAAGCACGTTGTCTACCTTGAACTGCACTAACCTGCTTCCTGTTCACTTTCCTCTGCCCTCTTTCCAGACAGCAGCAGCAGCCTCCCAGGGGCTTTCTCAGGAGGGATTTGCTGGCAAGGCACAGTTCACACAGATCTCTCAGCTACACAAGGCTGAAAACCCCATTGTTTCCTCCAGATCTTCATGATGGGGAACAGAGTACAGCCTGGGAGCCAACAAGGTATTTCTGGGTTTCAGCTTTCCAGCAATTCACTTTCAGTCAGCAGTTGTGGTAGTGAAGAATACCATATTTCGCTTTCTCTTCTTGATATTTATTTAAGAGGGTTTTGTATTATCCAAAAAAATCAGTGATCTGATTCTTGAGAGGCAGTCACCTCTCATGGCACTCGTGTTGCCTATTACCATAGAAAATGTACCCACTTAAGTCTGTGGTGAGTTCTACTTTCAAACATTTTTCAGTCTAAAAGTATAAGTAATAACTGCTTCCCAAGTCCTCTGGCATCCATGTGGCCATCCATGAACTGCTTCTTGCGCCTGGAACATGTGAAAATCTGATTTCAAAAGAAGTTACTGCTCACGTATGGACTAGGTTGCTGGTAACAGACTAGCCAGTGGATTGCTTCCAGTCCAGCCTTCAGCTAAAAATAAAAAATGTTTGGAAGAAAATTTTCCTCCACTTGCTGTAGGTTGCAAAGTAGATGTGATGAAGTATTATGCCTTTTTCTCCAAGACTCACCTGAGATCAGGTGAAGTATATTTTAAGCCTTGAGAATGACACCAAAGCTTAAAATAGCTTATTAATCTTTAATTTGTTGTAGGACTTTTGAAGGCCACTTAACTACATCACTCCCTCTTATTCTGGGACACCTGTCCCCAGGTGAGATAGGCTCACAGCATTTAGGTGTTAAGCAGAGACATAATCAATGTGGAATTAGAAGAAGAGACAGGAAACTTCTGAGTGTGAAGTCTACTTATCATTAAAAAAAATGCCTTACATAAACCAGATCTATGCCCAGAGCTGCATCTCAGTTCGTAGTAAGCCCTTAGGAAAGCATATGTGCAGCTAATGGAAAACAAATGTCTATTTTGGCACGGCCTGCAGCTAATGTCGGTTTTTTTCTCCCCTTGCTAAATAAATAAAAAATCGTCACAATGAAATAGGCTGACTGAAATACTTTGGTTTTCTCTTAACCGTTTGAGTGCTTCTCTGATACACAACATATGTGACAGACCATATCTCCGTAGTTCATGAAGAGGAAAAAAAATCCTGAAGAAATCATGTTCATTTTCATTAAAACCTATAATGTCCTCAGGAAGGAAGTTCAGAGTTGAAAACATAGATATGCTTCATGGCTTGATAGCTCTCAGCAAGGACTGTTTTAATTAGAGTGTAATTTCTAGACTTTGTTTTGCTGGAGTCTGGCCAAAAACAGAACAAGAGCACCACACAATCTTTAAACTGTTTTCTAAAGAAAACAAAAACCTAGAGAGGGCAGAATTATTAGCTGTGGCTAATACCTCAAAGCAAATTAACATAAAGTATAGTTACTGTTCGTTTCTGGGGCAAGAGCCGTACTGTCAACACAAGCATAGAAACCACTACAAAACAATTCATCATCAGAATTATGGTCACTAACTCATAGAAACCATACCAAACCACAACCCAGAACACAAGTCAGAGTCTGACTTTATCTCAGTAGCAACATGAATTGAGGTTCACCAAGCAGCCTGTAGGATGTTGGATCATACCGTGGTTGAGAGATCAGTAATATGGAAATACCAGGGCTGGTAGGAAATTCTGTGAATTTTAGCTTTCTTGGGCCTGAAGGATCTGATTTCCCAAAGCTTTGTCTCTTCTGGGACAGCAGATCTCAACGGCTGCAAGAGTGTACAGGGGAAGAATCACTTCTCTGCCATGCTCCCTTTCCTTAAGCAGTTGAAAGTGTGGTTACAGGGAGAGCAGACTGGTCTTGGTTTCATCAAGCCATTGCAGTCTTCCACTCTTCCCCAGACAGGCAGCTGAGGAGGCTCACCTCATCAACCCAGGCACAGCACCTTGCCCTTGGGCTTCCTAAATTTCATGAGGTTTCCATGCACCCACCTCTTGAGCCTGTCCAAGATAACTCAGCCAGAGTCACAGAGTGACACTGGGAGAAAGCCATCCAAGTGTTTTCTGGGATAGGTATTAGAAAATGTGCTTTGTGACTGTGTGAAAATAAACAGTCATCTGTTTTTTGACTACTTTCATGTTAAAGCCAATAAGCCTCTTTGGCCCTTTAAAAAAAAGGGGGATTTCACTAGAGAAAGCAGTAAGGCAAGTAGGCAATTCTCTCAGATTTGAAGAGAAACTCAAACCACTGGCATGACCTAACTTTTAAGGAACAGACTTTTCGAGAAACAAAAGAGGCCAGGAGCTTTTAAACTGATCTGGAAGTTGCTAACATGAGTCTTGCTGGAGTGACTGGTAGGCAGCCATTTCTCTACCTTCAATACAAGGAGTAGTCTTCCACAAAATAACAGCCCACAGCCAGCAATGGCCAAATGAATCTTCTTGTAATAATCTCTCTGTCTGCCCAGAAATTGTCTTTGCTCTGATATTCCATCTTTTTGCTTCAGCCCAAATGCCTTTGTGCATCAGAGTTTCCTGGCTCCACTGGTTGAGGCTTTGTTTAGCCTTTACTGCAAGACCCTGGTCTTCAGGCTCACTGGGAAACACTGAGCTGAAGCAACTGCACTGCCCCTGAGCCTCTGCTGATCTCCCTGCTTCTCTCTTCACTCCAAATTTCTCCTCAGATTGCCAGTCTGCTGGGCTTCTCTGCATACATGCCTATTGTATTTGCAGGATGCCTCGTGGCAGGAAGGAATGATGAATCTGACTCCATGTTCTCAGAAGGCTAATTTATTAATTTATGACACTATATTATATTAAAGAATACTAAACTAAAATATACTAAAGAATACAGAAAGGATACTTTCAGAAGGCTAAAAAGATCATAATGAAAACTCGTGACTCTTTCCAGAATCTCGACACAGCTTGGCCCCAGTTGGCCATTGAGTCAAAACACAGCAGAAACCTATGAAAAAAAACACCTATTCATAAACAATCTCCAAACACATTCCAAAAGAGCAAAGCACAGGAGAAGCAAATCAGATAATTATTATTTTCCTTTTTCTCTGAGGCTTCTCAGAGACCCAGGAAAAAAATCCTGGGCAAAGAGATTTTTCCAGAAAATGTGAATGCCACATATGCCAGCAAAGATCTGCCAATAAAATGATGGATGTAAAATGCATTAGATTCACAAAAAAACCCCTAATGTTAAGACTCCAGTCAAAAGTCACCACCTGGGTAGTGAATTGGACCCCCCAGACAACTTTGCTCCAACAGGAATTTCACAACCTTTGTGCGGCCCATACAGGTTCAGGAAGTACAGTTCAGTTTGCTTCAGTTCAACTGCTGTTTAGGAAGACAATTTGCTAAGAAGCCTATTTCTCTCAGTTGTTCAGCCGCATGGATTGTTGGGAAGATGAACAAAAAAGTCTCTCTGTCTTGAAGATGCCAACTCTGAAAGACATAAAACAATGAAGAATATTCTAGGCTAGAAGCTGCCTGCACTTATTTAGATTCAGTGTGGTTCAGTATTGCATGAGGTGGATCTTAAATTACTGCCTTCAACACAGCTTGAAGATACCTTTTGTTTAGGAACTGTCCTCATCTCAGAAATTATCATAGAGCATCAATCCAAAAAAGACTGATGCAGAGGGAAAAGGCTCTAGAAACAGACACCTCATCATTTGGTATTTGCAAAGGACGAAGTCATCTTACAAGCCCTTAAAGGTTGTTCAGAGACTTTGGCCATCACTTAACAAAAGAAAAAGGCATCAGAGACCATCTAGATCTGGCAACAGAGGAGTTACCAAAGTCACCGTGAAGGAATATCGTATTCCGCGCACGCACTGATGTTATCCTTGGGTGCAAGAGTGGACCCAAATATTTTTCTGTGCTGGACTTTAAGCAAGCAATGACAAATGGACTCAAAAGATGGGAGAAAGTCCACAGCACAGAGTCTGAGTCAACAGAAAAGACTGTGGTTGCAATGGCTTGTAGAACACAGATGATCCTGGAATAGCTGGCAGACCTTTCTAACCTTCTTGGCTAAATCTAAATTCCAACATATTGCATGCTAAAAAAACCCTCCAAACCAACAGAGAAGCAAAATCAGCAAGGATGGAATTTCCATCAACAAAAGCAAAATAAGACATGCAAAACCAGGCAAATTTCCAGCTTTACAGATGTGCAGAGTTCTGTAGGACTCTGCCATGACAGAAAGTACATTTGGAGCTTCTACAGAATCTTGGAAAAACTCCTCATACCTAGTGGAAACAGGAGAATATTTCTCTGGTCACCTGAATGCAATGAAAATTTTCTGGAATTTTAAGAATCCCTCATGACCCCTTTTGTTTTGGTTTTCTTGTATCACAAAATTCCTAATTCCTCTGTCCTAATACTGGACAGAGATGCTACTGCAGGCAGTTTGGGGACAGCATTATGACACAAGCAGACAAAAAATACCCCATGAAATAATGCTGGTCTGGTACATTATAATTTAATACCTCGCAGATAAACAATTACTTAATCCATGAATATAAATTATCCTTGGCACAGCTCTGGTGTTTTCTAGCATTCACAGCTACTTCAGAAACAAAGCTTCAAACCCACAAATTGGGAAATCGAGACCCTGTCAGCAGCCAAAATTCTCATTAAGAGATGCTGTGCCTATCCCAGGGTCTTCCGTGCATTCTCCCTTGGACTGTGCATATGCTTTGCATGAAGTACAATCACAGTGATTTAGAAAATCTCACTATTTCTTTTTCCTCTAATAATTTTGCCTCAGAAACCTACTAATGCTCCCATAATCCAATGGGAAGTCATTGGAATTCAAATCAGAGTTTTAACTTCCTGTAATAGTGTTTCTCAGGGATTTTGCTCCAACCAACAGCCCTGTACAGCTGGCTTGCAATGGATTTGCAAAGTGGTAACACCAGGAGCTCTTCTGGCTCAGCAAGGACCCAGATCTGATCACCCAAATGATTTCATTTCCTGGAACCTGATAGAATATGATAGGAAATAACGGCCTTTGTAGGAGCTCATGCTCTGCAGTCACCATCTTCCTGGGCTTCTATGAGTCTTCCTGAAGTACCTGGTAGGTGAGTGCTTCCAGATGTTCTGCAGACTTCAAGGCAGCATAACCCCAGCGTGGAGCAGGTACCAGTGGGAGCACAAGGCAAAATTGCACCCAGCCATGACTGACAGGATTGCTGAGACACCCCCTGAGTAGCACTTCTGGCTACACCAGACCACATGCTCTGCTGACATTAGCCAAGTTTTTCTGCGTCAACCCAGATTTTGTTCAAACACTGCCTTTGGGCTGGTACCTCTCCTTCCATGACCAAGTGCAAGCAGGTAGAGAGGGAACAGAACTTTTGCTCAGAGAAGAATAATACTGGGAAGGAATAGGTGGTTAAATTTTCTGACTAAGCAAGCAACTCTGTTCTTCTCAAAATGGGAATTTTTTTTATGGAAAAAAAGCAGATGATTGAAAAACTGCATGCCTCTTCATTCTTTTAATCCGGAAAGTTTTATGGAAAAGGCAAAATCACTTTTTTCATGTTGTTAAAACCGAAAGGTCTTTGTTCTTTTATTCCCCCATCAAAGATAGGATAGAATATATTCCCCCTATAAAAGATAGGATAGAATATATAATAGAATATATTGTCTTCTGTCTCCCACCTCTTTCCCTGCCTCTGTGTCTGTGGCCTTGTGGAATCCTGCTAATCCAGCCTTTTGCATGGAGGTGAAGAGATCATTCATAACTGTGCACTTAGAGCAGCACTCAGAAATTTTCCAGCAACCCATCCACTATAGTTCTCTGAAAAAGATGTATTAAATAATCACTCCATGTTAGTATTACATTATTTATGCCTCATTCCAGCTATCTCCTTATTTCCTGTGGACAGCATGTTGATTTATTCATGCTGTCAGCCAGCCTCCTCTGACTGTATTTTCAGTAAAAAAACTGAAAGGGAGATTTAGCCAACTACTCCCCAGATGTGTAGCAGCTCCAGCTCTATGGCATCTGTGTAAACATCAGCAATAAACTTCCAATTTAGAGATTAAATATGGAGAGTTTTCCTTTTACCTCACATTCAGGCCCCTTGCATCGAAATATTTTAAAGGCATCTCTGGCATTTTTTGTTATGAAAGCATTTTTCATGCTTTTCATCAAGGAAATACCTCTCCTGAAAACCATCCACAACTGGGAGACATAAAGTCATAGGACAACCAGTCATAGTGTCAAGGCTGTGATGTTCCCACCAGGGAACATGCAAAGGAAGAGCAGAGTTCTGAGCTGTGCAGGTGTTAGACAGGAATGCCAAGGTTTGATTAAGCTGTGGAGGTGTCACTGCTGTCACATAAATGAGGATGCTATAAGAGGGGTTGTCCTAGGGTATTTAAATATGATCAAGTTAGGCCTGCTATTTAACTAATGGTACTAGTATACTTCCTTGCGTATAGGAAGAAAAACAAATAGAAAAGAAAATATCAGCAGCTTGCTGCTTATCAACATAGTGATTAATTCCCTGGAATCAGTGATCTGTTTGAGAATCTTATAGAAATCAAAGCAATGTTCATATTTAGCAAAATACTACAGAAATGGCCTAGAGGAAGGGCACCAGTGGAGCATAGCTGCCGTGAGAAGTGCATCATCTGGAAAGTTCCTTTTCACATGAGACAGGTTCAGTTCATTACCCTAAGGACATTTTTTTGTTCTACTCAGCTTGTACAAAACACACCACCACAGTTGGGTCCACAACTTGCTGGGGGATAGAAGAAGGGCTGGATGAGGACAGAGCAGCCTGGTTCACACTGACACCAGCATTTTCTTAATTGTAGCTTACTGCAGTGGTGGATTTTGACCTGCAGGACTCTGAAAGGGAAGGGCCCTCTGTTATCTTCCACATCACTCACTTTTGACTAGGTTTAAAACTGCTGGCAAAGGGGGCTTTGGCTGGGGGCTGCACTGGTTTTCCTGCTGGTTCAGTGCTTGACTTATCAAACATGGAAATATTTTAAATATATTTTAATATAAGAACTGGGGGAGTTTCTCATTAAAACCCACTTAAATTGCCCTCATCAATGATGAGTTTAATACTTTAATTATAAATACCCACCAATGAAAGACAGGAGATTGATGTTATTTCCCTGAGTTAGTGATGTTGCTGGAAGAAGAAAACGCTACACTAACAGACAACAGACAGACAAAGGGCTGTAGACATAGCTTGTGTGGCTGTTTTTTTCAGTTCAGCAACAGCTGATTTCAATCACTTCTAAACAAACTTCTGAAGTGTTTTGTTCAACCAGCTAATGCCTCTATAAATATATTCTGTTTAACTATGGACAAATTAACTCCCAGCTTGAAAAGCTAACCAAGATTTGTTGAGGGTTTCCTTCATCTGTCTATGACAAATACTTATCAATAAGAGATAAACCATTGCTTTGGAGCCAATCGAGCTCAGCTGAATCCTGCCATGTGTTCTGTGTAGCCATAGAATACAGAACCACTGTGTCCTATTTATCTTTGTAACTCTGGAAAACTCCGCAGCCTTACAATTAAGCTTCCTGCCTTGTTAGGGGTTACTTTCTGAGTCAAACAGCAAAACCCAAAAGTGCCCCAAACATCAACGCAATGAGGGGAGTCTTTTGGACTTAGTTACTTCCCTTTAGAATGGAGTCTAAGATCCCAGGCAATGCATGGTCTCCTTGGGTCAGAGCATGTCTTTGGCCAGCAGACTGTCCCGCAGAAGAAGCTGCTGACCATCTGATTCCTATCAAAACCCATTGGAAATAGCACAAGATAATGTCCTTCTCAGTTAACCTCAGCTTTGTGGAGCTGTCCAGAGAGCTCCTGGGCTAAAGCACAGGCTTCTGGGAACACTGGACATTATTTGTCCCTTAGATGTTTTCTGTCTGTCTGTGTGTCCATCTCACGTGTGACCCCCAGCAGCAGGTGAGCTGTGGACAGGACTTTCCCCTCAAAGCACTAAACAGGCAAGCCAAGGAAGACAGGGAGCCAGGACTCAGCTGGCTGATGCGGGGCAGGGCTCAGTGGCAAACAGCACTGGCTGGGGATCTCTCACTTTTCACAGCATCAAACCTGCTGCTTGTACCATCCTCGGAGGAATATTCCCAGTGGGAAAGGGAAGATGGTATAACACAGGCAATATCCCCCTGCAACCCCTTTACATTTCGCCTTGGTCCCCTCTTTCCTCTCCTATGCCAACAGGCATAAGAACGTAGGTTGGGTTTTCTGACTCAAACACACATTTTTTGACATGTTTTGTTGTAAGAAGGGCATTTAAAACTATTTTCATAAGAGCTGATCTGGCTGTGAGAGTCATTACATGTTATATTTGAGTGAAAGCCATGTCTTCCTTTGGTAAACAAAAACCTCCTTAAATATCCTGATGGGAACTACACTAAGGAAGCTGGTGCATTGCACATACCAGCCAAGGCAGAGAGAGCTTGAACAAGCCCAGCTCTCAACAAATGACTTCTTTCAAATTTTCCACTAGGAACTGTGGGTGTGCCGTACAACATGGCTCCTGACAAAGAAATTCATCATTTGAAAAAATACCCAAAACACCACTACGGCTTAGGTACAAGACAAAATGAAAGCATTTACATTTCTGTCTTTCATAAATTCAAAATACATAATGTTTTGAAAGTGACATATCAAAATTTAAAGGAATTGTTGAAATCTCCATTTATGCAACTCTTAAACCCAGCTTTGGAACATCTGTTTCTCCATGACTGTATCATTATGAGCAGATGCTGTCTTCAAAGACTCAGACAACACAAGGGGAGGAGATACTTCATTTTTTCTCTCTCCTGTGTATATGTATGTACACCCACATACAGCAATCCAGAGAAATTGCACTTGAAGAAAAATATGGAGCTATGCCACAGCACCCTGGCATAATGAACATATATATGTCTACAGCCATCTATTACACATGACTTGTATGGCATAGATCCGTCATTTTATCACCATGCAATTCCCCTTGATTATACTGACAGCTTTAATAAGTTCCAAAGAATTTGGCTTCCATTATATCCTGCAGCTGAAAAAGCTTGGCAAGAAATAACTTAGCAGTAAACTTCAATTTTACCCTACCTTTAAAAAAAATTTAAAAAAGAAAAGAAAGACGGAAAAGGAAAATTTTTGTATAATATCCAGGTGTAAAAATAATGGCATAGCAGTAGTGAAACCACTTTGCTGTTATCTGCTGGCAATCAGAGAGGTAGCAAAAATACAGTCTGTATATGTATCACTGTTTTCTTCCTTTTAAAGATATGTAAGACAATCCTCCTAGCAAGATAATAAAGAAAAAATATACCTGAACCTCCTTCTTTGCAAACAGGAAATTCTTATATACTTGAAAGCCCCTGTGCACATCTATTACTAGAATTTTGCTAATATTATCATTATCACAGAGTTATCTGGGGAATGCAGTGATTACCAGGCAGCAAGGAACACATCTGGAGTATGTCTACACAAAGGGTCCAAGAAACACATACCTTGATGCTCTGTGTCCAGAAGAAAACCCTCTCTGTTTCTGTTCATTAACCAACCTTTTATGAAAGGCACAGCCAGAGGGTTCACATATGAGGTCCTTACCAGGCTGTGATTTGTGGATGACATCTAGTACCCCAGTGGTACTTACATCACCACAAGTAATCAGGGGCCATGGAAAAGACTGCCAGCACCATGTGCAAGAAAACTGGGTTTGGAGTTTGATATTGTGACTCAGATTTGGTACCACGGGAATGTAGAAGACTATTTACACGAGCAGGAAAAAAACTACCCTGACAGGATCTCAAAATCACCTACAAATGAGACAAAGAAATGATTGCTGTTGCTGGCAAGGGGCAAACTGACTCACACTTCATTCATGTGGCTGCACTCTCTTCTGCAGGATCTGGGTTTCCCATGAGAAATAACTGAGTAAGGGAACAGCTAAATACAACTCAGGAGGTTCTGGTTTTACCAATTTGTGTTGGAACACTGGATGCTGAGAATTTTAAACTTTCTGTTCTGAAAGGCACAGACCCACAAGAGAATACTATATTTGACCTAAGGCCGTAGAGAAAGCTTCTAAAATTGAATGACAGAACTAGGATTATGACTGTGTAGTTTGATTAGAAGCATGTAATATTACATGGTGGAAAACTTAGAGTTTAAAGTTTTAGAACATAATATTATATGTGAAGCAAGATAGAAGTTTTAAGGCAGTAGCTAGTCCTTCTTTTTCACCTTTTTCATGAGTTTAAGTGGTGTCTTCTAATTAAACAGAAAAGTCCACATTGCAGGATACAAGAGCTTAGTATTGAGTTAAAAGTGAAAATAATTTAGGTGTCGTTTCTTAATTAGATAGTTTAGCCTTAAAAGACCTTGTAGAGAAAAATAGTTAGCCATTTTGTAACTTATTAGAGAATACTGTAGAACTCATGACTTGTAAGACTGTGATATAGATAATAAATAATAAACACTTGAGTCTGAACACTAAATACCATCCCTAGTGCTTTCAATGACAGCCTTAACAGAAGCAGAAATAGAAACCAAAAACCAGCAAATTTGATCTTGTCAATTACTATGCCTCTGTCCTTCATGAATGAACCTGCTTTCTCTGAATGACATAGGTCTGCTTTTTTCAATGTAACCTGATTTAATATTATTACTGTGGTTTTCACTACATTGCCACAAGACAAGGCAATCAATTTTAGGAAAAAAGCCACTTCCTCAACTGTACACAGAACTTGAATACTCACCATTAATACAAGTGCACAAGCAAAATTTATTTATCATTGAAAGGCAATCTAAAGACTGACCCAATTATTGTCTGTATGAAAATACTTGGAATGCACTTTTTTGTTTCCCCTTTACAGAATGAAAGGGCACAAGTCAGTGGGGTCCTCTCTGAAGCCAGATGCATTGGAATATTCTCCTGTGGAATATTCTCCATACATGTGGAATATTCTCCTCTGCAGGCATTTTAATGCATAGCCTACCAAGCGTCACTTTTTCAGCATCCCTGAAGAATGGCTTTTCTCTTCATATAGGCTTTTCATCTACAGGCTTTTTCCACTACAGGAGTCTGCATGATACAAAATTTGGTGTTCAGATGAAAAATTGTTTTCTTTTGTCTGAATTGGCCTGGCCTCTAGAGCAACAGGAAGACACCATAAGTCAGGCTGCAAATCAGTCCCTGGAGACACCCTTCAAATGTTGACCAAATTTATGCATAATCCAGGACTGCAGTTTTAATAATCATTTTCTAGAAAAGTGCCCACATTTTATTCCAATCCAATGCAAGAGGCATTATTAAACCCTTTAAAAGCCTTTGTATTAATAGAGTAACATTATTGCTTCTGTCTGAATCATCTTTTCTGTCCACAGTGAAAAGCAGTCTTGCTAAAAAACCATCCAGAGGGTTCTAATGGTTTCACCTTCTGTATAAAGAGGTTAAAAACACTCTACCAAATTCTGATACCAAAAATACTTTAAAGATGGTTTAATAAAATGTCAACACATCCATATTTTTAGAAAATGAAAAGGTAAGTATCTAAAGGAATTTGATTCATACTGACTGCATGGCTGTTCTCATGCCAAAACTGGATAGTACTCACAAAAAATAATAAAAAGATCCTACATAATTTTAAAGCAAGATAATGTTTTGTCTATAGTCATCCACCCTTCCAAAAGCAAGTTATACTGCAATGCATTGTGCTGAGAGACATTAAACTGGAAAACCTATCAAATGGCTACAACATATTTTAAAAAAAATAATCAGTGTTAGTGCTCTGCAGAGAGCAGTGAAAAATAATTACATCAAACCAAATATATGGCCCATGCAGTTAATACATTTGTCTGTGTGCTGGCTTTGTACAAAGTAAAGAGCACAAACAAAAAAGAATAAAGCAAACAACAAAAACAAAACTCACCAAAAAATCTCAGTTAAACAGACCCTGAATCAAAGTTGCAGATCTGAACACACTGAGTGTCCATGGAAAATCCAAACAGTCTAATCAATGCAGATGAAGTAAAATTTCACTGTTTACTCAGTGAAAGTCATTAGAAGAAACAACAAACCAAAATGAATTTGGTATCAGTTTTGCATCCACCCAAATCACTCTATGGCTATCAAACATGACCATGTAGGATTTGGTGTAACTCCATGTCTTGGTCTTGTTACAACTTTCTGTGGGAAATGCTTTCCTGCATCATGTGCCAGATGGACCTCAAATAACACTGAATCCCAACAGCTCAACTTGATGTGTTCTGCACAACGGTAAAGGACACAAGTATGTTTATTTGACTAGAAATAAAAATCTATCAGTCTCCTGGAGCACAGGCTTGTTTTGAAATAATAATTTCCTTCCAAATCACTGGGTGACAACAAAGAGGGGGTGTCAAAAACCCCATGTCAATAGTCCCTTTGGACAGGAACTGTGCTTGAAGGAATCTCAGCCCATGGGCTGAAGTCTCTCCTCTAGGCATATTTTAAAAGGTAATTTGGGACCTTTAGACAAAAGCAATTGTCATCACCCTAAAATCACAAAGGCAATACAGCAAGAGCTAAGCTGTGGCTTCAGCACAGAATAGCTGATCTATCTTGAAAAGCAAAAGGTTTAAGGAAACCAGGTGGACCATATTATACACACTGTGGCCAGTG
Source organism: Motacilla alba alba (assembly GCF_015832195.1). Lineage (NCBI taxonomy): Eukaryota > Metazoa > Chordata > Aves > Passeriformes > Motacillidae > Motacilla > Motacilla alba. The sequence continues at coordinate 25,995,306 of NC_052019.1, read as the reverse complement.
CAGGCTGTCTGCTACCAGATAAGATTTTCAGTCACGCAATAGTTCAGCAGAGAAACTGGAAACACTGAAATCTAAATTAGACAGGAAAGCTCACAATCTAAAGCTGCCTGATGTCTCTCCAGCTTCAGACAAACTCAAAGTCTCTGTTAGAAGGGGAAGGTTAAACAGACTGACACCTCCTGAATGAGGATTTTACCATTCCTCCATCTTGGCCCAGTCCTAGAGATTTCCTTCCTCTTCTTCCTTGTTTTGGGCAGAATGCCTTCTGCTTGCAGTGCCTCACCATCTGGTTCAGCCCAAAGGTACATCCCTGCTTTATCAGTTCAGCACCTCTTTTCACAATTTCACTTGAAAATACACATGCCAGATAAGGAAAAATTTCTTCCAGATGTCAGGAACTGAACATGAACTTAGACAGAGAGAGGTGACATTATGTGATGAGAACACTGTGGGATGATTAGAAATAGAAAAAAAAGTCTTCTTTTAGAGGTCAGTGTTGAGCTGTCTGTCAAAACATTTAAAGTATTTAATGTGTCCACAGAATTCCCCACTCTAACTATGCCATCCAGAATTCATCTAAACAAAGACTTGGGAACATTTCAGGAATATGGTCTATGTATTGAAGAAAAAAAACTAAAAAGGTGATAAAGACAAATCTCCCTTAAATCCCAGCTTGGTCCTAGGATTTGTCCTATCCAGCTCCAAGGGAGTGCCGCCCACACCCTCAGCTTCCCTAACAGAACTGGGTGCACTCCACCATGAGATATCAACTCAGCATTCCCCACTGTGGGATCCAAAGTGAAGAGATTTGAGTTGGAGCTACAAACTCCAAGTTACACGAGTGAGGCATTTTCTAGATGCAAGGCATGTTTTCTCAGCTCCTCACCACTACAACTTTCTGTACAATAGGAACAAAACAAATGCACCCCTTGTTCCAAAATCCAAGTGTGGTACACGCACATGATTGAATGCTTGCTGCCATAGTAGTGGTTTATGACTTACTACATTTAGCCTGGTTCTTTGTAGCTGCATAATATATATTATTTTGCTTCACAAGAGACTAAGTCTGGTTTTGATTAGGCTTGTAGAGAGCTGTCAGAAAGTCAGACTGGAGCAAATAAGCCCCTGTAGGTTCTCTTGGAAAAGCCCATAAAATGTCTGCTGTTCATTTAAATTAGGCTCAGAAAGAAACACAAACCTGAAGGCTGCCAGTGTTTATACATTTGTTTAAGATTTTTTTTTTTTCTTGTGGGGCAAGGGAGGCTGGGAGAGGAGTTATTCTGGGAATCAGCCCAGTCAGAGAGCAGCCATGGGCCCAGACCCTCATTCCTGCACACAAACCAAAGGAAAAACAGGCTTATGCAGGCACCCTGAGCTGTAGCAAAAATACTTCCCATTAATTTAAGCCCAGCAGTGGAGAAGCAGCACAACGTTGCAGACATTTCTGAAACCACTAGGTTGTGGCAGTGGTTAAAGCGAGTTCTGAGAATACTTTCCTGTACATGGCTTGCTTACCACTGTTTTTCTATACATCCCTGAGCCTTGGTTAAGCAAATCTGCCTGGGCCACAACCCAGATGGCAAGGCAAGATTTCCCTCCACATCTAGCTCAGGCTGCCATGAATGTGGTACCCGTCCTACACTTAAATGCCCCTAGACACAGTAACAGTGCTTAGAATGGATATGTCAACCAGCCCCTTTATCTTGTCGTGTACTTTTATTTTCTTAAGTGCTCACTGGTTTCTATATCCATGCTTTGGCTGCCAGGAGTGAGGGCTGCAGCACCAGCTGAGATGATGACATTGCTCTGTCATCTTCAACTCTCACTCTGTGCTGTCTGAAACTCTCCTTACAGTTGGGATTACTTTGCAGGCATTGCTTGAGAGCCTGTCTCTGCTGCTTCTGAGCCAAGCAGGCTGGCTGCTCCCTGCCCCTCTCCCTTTCATGCATGCACATGTGGATCCTCAGCTCTCCCACACCCCTGACTCACACATTCTCCATATGAAGATAATAGGCTCAAAACTTCATTTCTTTGCTTTGTCTCATCTGAGTCCCACAGGCTCCAGCATGTCCCTTCCCCATGTGCAGATCCATGGCTGTCTTCCAGAGCCTTCCTCCAGGCGCCTGCCTGCACATTTTCACACCCAGCACCACCCCTCAGGTTTTGGGGTCACATTTCCTACTGCTGGGCTGCCATAAATCCAGCATTGCCCCCCAAAGCCTCTGGTTGCATGTTTTTTCTGGGGGATTCACCTGACCGCTGTACGCATGTGCACACACTGGTTTTGTCTGCAGCTCCTGCCTGGCACTTTCTTAACGTGTTTTTGACCTCCCAAGCTGGGACAAAGGACAAGAACCTCTGAGGTCTCTGAGGGTGCAGAGCCTTCCCCAGGACCTCCATCAGCTGCTAAGTCCTGACCTCTTCAGGGGTTAAATGAGCCCTGTCCCTGTACAAGTGTCCTGACCTTGAGGCTGCCACTCCAGAGGGCAGAGAGGACAGATTTCCTCAGGATTTCGATGACTGCTAATTATGTAACTGTTTGAGAACTAAGTGAATCTAAACAGAACTTGGAGGTCCTGCACACCTGTCTTTGACTACTCTAGATCAGCATTTAAGTCCCCAGCAGGGAGATTAGTATCTTGGACCCCAGCAGGAGAGAATTTCTCTTTCCTTTCTTTTTTCTGTCTGGCCATCCACTCAAATGATTACAGAGATGTTGTAGCTGCTGCATCTAAGCTACCAGAACAAGGTCCCTTGCTGCCCACTGCAGGGTCCTGGGGACAGTTTGGGAGTCTCCAGGTACTGAAACTTTCTGCTAATTGTTCTTATCGTTGTTAGCAGGAAGGTGGGAAGGCACTGGTTGGCTCAGCAGGGCGAGTGACAGGTGCTGCCCTCCATTCACTCCAAACCTCTCCTTCCCACCACATCAGGGTCAGGCTGCATTTGGCTGAACACACACATGCTAATTGTAGAAAGCAATTAATAGGCACAAAGCATTATCTGTATCTTATCTAGTGTCAGCATTTGATTAATTGTTCCCAAAGACTGAGGCTTCTCAGACTTTCATTTTAATTAGGAGGAACAGTTGCCAAAAGCAATTTCTCTGAGGCAACTTTCACCATTTGTTGAAGTATTCATTTATCTGATATTATTCCAAGGCCGGGTTAAAAAAAACAAAACAACAAACCCAAAACAAAAACAGCAACAAAAACCACCCTATAAGAACAGCCCATCTATTAAAATTCTGAGAAGTCTCCTAGACAGCAGCTAGGGGGGGGGAAGAGCTGACCTTATGAAAAAACTCCTGTCCTTGGCCCAGCCAAATCTCCCAAGCAGCTTTGCTCCCTGTGTGCACTCCAGGCTTTAGGGAGATAAGGAGGAAGCTACTTTTAAGCCTATTCAAAAATAAGGGGAAAATGTACAATTATCTTCAAGAACATTTAAAGGCCCCCATATTTTAGGGGTGACTTAGGAAGACTCTTAATGTAAGAGGCAATGTGTCTTTTGATCATATTCCCTCTAATCCTTCCTCCCTGTCTTTATTACGCACAGGAATTTGTGCATGTAAACACTCATCCAGATGCCTGGGTTGTTTTTATTTATAGGAGATGATGGAGCTGTTCTAACTGCACAATACTTGGGCACAGAGAGGGATCCATGCTGTGCAACAGGAGTGTGGATGCGTCCACAGCCGACTCATGGGACTAGGGGAGCACGTTGCACCAAGCGCTGATAACAGTAAGGCTGCATCTGTTTTGCAGACACATCACCTGTGAAATCCATCCCTGCTGCACAAAAGGTAAGAAACTGTTCCTGACCGAAGATTTTAGTCTGAAAGCTGCACAGTAGATGAACTGTGAAGGAAGAACTATGAGAACAACAACCACATCATATGGGTGCAGAGATTTAGATACATGAACGGGGTATTTCAGCGACAGAGGCAATCCTGTACATGTTGACTGCTTGCCTGTTACTGGTTGCATGATTCAGACAAGAAGCGATGGCACAAGATATAGCCTGGAGAAAGTACATTCAACCAAAGGAACAGACTTCAAAGCTCTGGATGACCCAGGACTTACAGATAAACAGCACAAATCCAGAATCACGGCAGAAAATATTCTTAGAAGGGCATTTTTTCTCTGACAGATGTTATACATATATTGTGGAGATGCCTATGAAGACCCTCGTCAAATCTAAGGGGCAGGCAAATACAACTAAGAAAAAAATCATGTCTCAAGAAATGACAGCCATGTCATTAATAAATCAAAAGGCATGGTTAGATGACTTATAAAATATTTCAATGTTATTTAAAGCCCTTGCTGCAAACCATCAGGTATATAACTTCTAGTCTTTTCATGAGGAATTTCTAGAATTTCATTCTGTTAATATTGACAGAGATCCATTGAATGGTCTCCAATATTTCAACATGTTAATAGTGACACTCTTCACATTTATTTCTTCTCTTGGAAAAGTGGACATAAATAGAGTTAAGTAAGATACTTTCCTTTGCATCATCAAGCTCCAGGTAGCTGCTTTGAAACTTTGTAAGGCTGGTTACTAACATCTGTTCAGGCTGCTTAATGCATAGAATCACCCTGCAGTAAGTTTCAGCAATAGAGGAACACACCATGATGCACTATGGCTTTCACATTGTCATGGTATGTGTGCAAATGGATGCCCAAAGTTCAGCATCTCTAAAACAACAGTGCCATCCATATGAAAAGCATTTAGACATCAAGAGTCCACCAAAAATGTGTGGATGAATTAAGTTCTAGGGGGAAAAAGACTCATCAATTTGAAACAACTGAGGATAATAAAGCTTATTAACTGATCACAGATAACGAGCCACTTCCCACAGACACACTGCAATGGTAAAATGAAAAGTGTAAGTGTATGATACAAAGCTGTTGTCAGGCCTTATCCTGAATACTGGGCACCATTTCTAGTCATCTGTACTCAAGAAAGATGAACTGAAACAGAAATAAACCCAGAGCCACCCAAAAAGGATAATCAAGGCAATGAAAAGCCTCTCTTCAGAGGAGATGGAAGATTTGGTAGTTTTACTTCAGAGGAGAAAAGATGATTTCTCTCAACAGTAGGGCAAATACCAAAGGCAGGGAATGAGGACTCCTGAAGATAATCACACTGGGAGAAGAACAAAGAGGTATAGCCTCTTTGGCTATAGGAAATGAATAAATTTGGGTGGGATACAGAAGAAAACTTCCAAGCATTAGAGAAATGACATTCTGGACCAACATTGCAATTAAAGATAGAGCATGGTGCCAAACAAACTTTCTTTTAAAAAAGTAATTAATAAGTTTAAGAACAAAATTACCCAAACCAGTTGCTATGACAGCAGTGTTCCCTCCAGCTGTATCCTGAGGGTTCAGCAGGTGCAATTGACTCTTTGATTAGAACATGGACAGAGGCACAGATAAATGCAGGGAGTACCTTCCTGATACAAAGACTTTGCAGACTTCATTAAAAAGTCTGCAAAGATGTTCAAAAACATCTATTTCAGTCATAGACAAAGGGAACAGAGAAGTAACTTCCCAGTCAGCCATCACAACAGAAAAATCACACACAAGATAACAATTTTGCAGGCTGCCATTTTCTTGAACTAGATAGTAATTTTAAAAGAATTAAGAGTAATTTTCTTGAACTAGAAGTAATTTTAAAAGAACAAATGTTAAGAGAAGTTAATTTTAAATCTGAATTTCAGTTTGAGATTTGTTTTTATATATGTTCTTTGAGAAGATTGGTCAGAATACAACCAGATAAATACCATTCACTTTGGAAAGACTTTGAAAAATTGGCCCCTCAACAGGAAAAACCTAAACTCAAACAGTTTCTCCAGTAATGTATTGATAGTGATGTTCATCTGACACAGACGTCAGGATTTTCATATCCTTATCAGGCAGCAAACTTCAATAGTTCAATCAGCAAGCTAATTCTCCATCTGACATCTGTTGATAGCGCTTCAGTCTGTGACTATTATGCATTTACTGGCAAACCTCATAATGGCAATATCTTTTAAAACTGCAGTTGAAATGAAAACCTGATTTTCCTGTTCTTAAGGCAATAGTGCCATCTAGTGGGAAATATTCAGCTTTGTGTCTTACGCTGGGCAAAGGAGCCCAGAGCCTTTCTCAGACAAACAATTCCTCAAGAAAAAGAGATGTAATATTTTTTTTCCCCTAAGCTAGTTCCCTCAGGTTAATACACTTCCATCTAAAATGCCCACTAGCCCTTTCTAATCACTCTAGTAAGGTTTCATAAGGTTTTTGCTCTGTTCCAAGGTGTTCTTCAAACCACAGCCCCTGTCTGGTTACGTGCCAAGGGAGCATAAGTCCTGCACCCTGCCAGGAGGGTCCCAAGGGCAGGAGGGAGAGCACCCAGCCCAATTGCAAGTAGTGCTACTCTGCATTGTCCAGCAAGACCAGCCTCGCCGACCAAGTCCATGCTGTGAGTCCTCGGCACTGCTGCACATGTTAAACACACACACACACACAAGCCATGGCCAGATGGCCAGTCCATCTTAACCCTGCTTCTCCTGGCAACATTTTCGGACTGTTTTATCTGATTTTGTGCCTCCTCTCCTTTTAATGGCTTTTTCCCTCAGTTTCTGAGTCAAACAAAAACATCTCACAAGCCAGAGAGCACTAGACACCTTTTTACATTTAAAATGCTGTCTATCCTGCAGAGTGTAAACAATGAGGATGCATCTGTTTTTTCCACAAGCAGTGGGTCTTCTTTGTTTCCTTTTTAATAATGGGGGGTATGCTTGCCCTTTTCCAGTCTATGTGAACTTCATGGGACTGCCATGACTTCTCAAACGTGATGGATAGTGGCTTAGTCAATTCCTTGGCCAGTTCCTGTGGATGTTACTTATTAGCTGTCAGGGACTTGTGCACCTTCAGGTTTCTGAGATGTTCTCAAACTCATTCTCTGCCTACAGCAGACAGTTCTTTGTGGAATCTCATCCTGCTAAGATGTTTATCTCAGATGCTTTTACAGAGGGTTTTGACCTCAGACCACATCACACAGTATACTGAGGGGGGACACCTAGTCAGGTCACAGTGGGAACCATGGGTTCTTGGGAGTAGTATGTAATAGAACCTTCCTATATTTGGTCAAGTTTCCAGTTTTCCTTCTCTTTTGGTTTAGAACTTTTTTTCTTATAAGGTCATGTTCTGAGTTCACCTTCCTGATTGGACCTGTGCCCCTATACCTGGCCATATTTGCCCCACCCAAGGGGTCTTTGGAATTTAGCCTCTGTATCCTGTGCCACCGTTGGTATTTCTGTTATTAAAGCTTTTCTTTTCTGGGCTATTCCATCATTCCTGTTCCTCTTTATTAGCCATTCCCTCCCAGCTAAGCCAAGTAGAGGGATCGTAGTGGGCTTCTAAGCCCACTTAGTTCTTCATTCTCCAAATCCTTGATTTCACCTTCTACAACTTTGGCAATGTGGCTGGAGCACTTGCTGGTGGAAACTGAAGCAAAAAGGTCATTGAATATCTCAGTGTTCTCCATGTCCTGGGTAACTAGGTTTCCTATATTCTTCCTGAGAGGACCCACATTTTTCCCTAGTCTTTCTTTTATTGCTGATGCACCCAAAGGCACTTTTTTGTTAGCTATTATGCCCTCAGCAATTTTGCTGGTGTTTTTGCTTTCCTAAACAGATCCTTGGGACAATTTCTCTGTGTTTATCCCAGGCTACCTTTCCCTGTTTCTACCCTCTGTAAGCTACCTGCTTAAGTTTGTCCAGGAGCTCCTTGTTCATCCACGCAGATATCCTGGTGTTCATCCCTGATTTCATCTTTGTAGAAATATATTGCTTTTCACCCTGACCCTGGAGAGACAATCCTTGAATATCATGTAGCTCTCTTGGGCTCCTCTACCCTCCAGGGCTCTATCCCACAGCACTCTATCAAGGAGATCCTTGAAGAAACTCCTTGAAGAAGTCTGCTTTCCTGAAGCGCTGGGTAGCAACCTGCTTCTCACTCTTCTCACTCTTCTCACTGACTCAAAGATCTCAAACTACACCACTTCGCGGTCACTGCAGCTCAGGCTGCCCTTGAGCTTCACACTGCCCGCCAGCTGCTCCTTGGCTCCTTGTTGGTGAGAATGAGGTACAGCATACACCTCCCCTCACTGGTTCCTCCGTCACTTAGAGAAGGAAGTTACCATCAGTGCACTTCTGGAACCTCCTGAACTGCCTGAGCCCTGCTGTGTTTCCCTTCAACAGGTGGTTGAAGTCCCTCATGAGGGCCAGGGCTCGCAAACATGAGGCTGCTCCTACCTGTCTGTAGTGGGCCTCATTGACTCAGTCTTTCTGGCCAGGAGGCCTGTAGCAGTTCCCCACTAATAGTGACACCTGGTCCTGCTCTCCCTTTAATTCTTACCCAGTCAGGTCCTCATCCATGCCCAGACCAAGCTCCATCCATTCCAGCTGGTCACCAGAGAGGGCAATACCATTCACCTCCCATGCCTTTCCCTCACATAAAGTGCCTTTGCCCTTCCATTCCAGCACTCCAGACACAGGAACCATCCCACCACTTCTCAGGATGATAGCCCTGCAGGCTTTGCACATATCTCTAGTTTCTCCTGTTTACTTCCCATCCTACCCGCTTATTTTATAATAGAGGATTTAAGCTGGGCCCCTGGTAAAGCTCTCTGCCAGCAGTGGCTGGAGTTCCTTGTTGCCATTCCTTCAAGTGTTTTCCACTGACCTGCACACCCTCTCCAGGCTCTGGTCATCTCTTTCTGGCTCAGAGAGCCAACCGGTATGAGTGGGATGGCATGTCATCCCACATCTTATCACTGTTAAATCTCTTCAGCTCTCTCCAATTTTCACACACAAAGTGCAATAAATGCCCACCGTAAGAGATACCTGGACAAGATTTTTTCACTGTATTCACAACAATTACTGATCCATCAATACAGTATGAAAGCCCATTAAATGTGACACTGAAGAGGCCTCAATCAAATATTTCAATCCTACAAATACTCAGTGGCACACTTTCAAAATAATTCTAGTATCAAACTACAAATTTTTATTCTAATAATTTCTAAGTTAGAATGTATTTAAACAAGGGCTATTACTGCCTTGCTAAAGGCAGTAACATGAGCAGTCATCCATGAATGTCAACAAAGCCCTGGGGATTGCTGGAGTAGGCAGTTTATGACTGCTCTGTGCAATTTCTGCATTGTAGTTAGAAAATTCAGTTTATCACAAGGATATATTAAAAGGCTGCTCTGTGAGACTTCCACATCCTATGATTATCACTATTTTCTAAAATTGTAAATAAGAACCTATTAATCACATTGTTTTCAAGTAACAGCTAACCTCAACCTTCTGCAACATTCACCATTTAGGTTATATTAAACATCCTATCCAGATAAACTGCATCATTTGTAATCTGGGGGAAGCAAACATTCTAGATGCAATAATTCTATCTCCACCTGCAAGATTACATCACGGGTTCCTGAGAGCTTTGCAAATTTTGCCAAATGATCCTGTACTGTGTGCACTTTTTTTTTTTTTTTAAATCAAAAGAGGTTTGTTTCTAAAATTATAAATAAGCCTTCTATAATTCTAAAAAACACACTGAACACAAACTCCATTTGGAGTGACAATTGCCATTCATTGAGAGATTTGAGGTATTTCTGAAGAGCAAAATTGTCGAATCCAGTTGTGTTGCACTGCAGGAAGATGTTCAGTTAGCAGCGCCCTACGGAAGAAAAAGGTACATTTCAGTGCAACTATATTTTGAAAATCTCTGAATTGGGTTGGCTTCAAGATAGGCACACATTCATACTGCCTGAAATCCCTCACTTCACTGTCACCACTTAGCCATCTCTTCAGAATTTGAAAGGCAGGAAGACAGCAGATGTGCAGTAGCAAGCTGTCTCTTGTGTAAGGAAGGAAGCAAGTTTTACTTACTACAGCATTGGCCACAGTGAAGGCAACCAGCAGAGAGAAACCATTACAAGGGTCCAAGTAGAGTGAAAAAACAAGCTTTCCTCCAAGTAAGAAATCTCAGCCTTTTTCCACACATAAAAAAAAGGGCTACCCAATTTAAGACTTCGGCAAGTATTTTAGAATCAGAGGCATTCAACTTGTAATTTTGTTCTTTTGTTCAATCATTCAAGGGCTTAAGGGGAGAACCATGAGTCACTAGGAACCAATACGCCCACTTACTTTTGACCCTCACTGTTGAAAGACTGCGGCTTCGAGCCACCTGCAAGACAAAGGGAAAAGGAAAATCAGGTGTGCTAAAGAAAAAAAAGCCACCTGGGGACCCATCAGCATTCAGAAAATCTGCACATCTATCAGTGCGGTTCTACTGTTACTAAGTCAAGTTCAACAACTTTCTAGGGTTTTTTTCCACAGCCTGCACACACACAAAAAAGGGAGCCCTACCCAAAGCCCCTCATATTTTCAATATTCACATTTTAAGTTGAGGGCACCTATGTCCATTTAATAAGATGGGCTAACAATTAGAAAAATATACACATTTTTAACAGAAATAATTAAAAACATTTTGTAGCCATATAATATGCAGAACTATGCTAAAGTTTCACATATCTTAGTTGTACCACCTTCCCTTCCTGCCCACCCTACATTTATTTTTTGCCCCTTGGATGCATTTCATAAATTAGGAGTAAATTTAGGTTACTAATTCCAGGAGGCAGGAACTATGTGTTGTATATGTACTCCAAAATGACTGAAACACTTCCAGATGATGCAATTATTTATTCAGAAGGGCACTAAAGCAACAGGAGTAGGGGCAAAGCATTCCAAGATACACATTGATACTTCTGAGAATTTAACTATGATCTACTTCTCATACAGTATCTCTACTGATCATTATACCAAGCAATAACTATCTGTCAGTTCAGCTTCACCTCATTCACGACCATCAAGCAAAGGCACTTATTCCCAGTGTTAAAATGTACATGTGGCACATCAGCATTTTTAATAGGTTGCCTACATTCCTAGTTAAAATACTTGATGCTGTTAACACTACAAACATTTAGCTGAGGCTTACTTGACCACACAGCAGAGGACGGCCACAGCTGCAGCTTCTGCTTCTAATTCTGCATCTGCGAGGACACTACAAGAGAAAGTTTGACAAACCTCTTCTGAGACAGGTGTGATAAAGACAGACTCTGCAAGCCATGACAGACTTGCCATGCTGGAGACAAGGTTTGATGACAGAGAGGAAACACAGTAAGCTTTCTCCTTAGAACAGGCTCTGACAACAACCATACATCTGCATAATTAATACATTAAGGAAAATGGAACTATTCCTCCTATATATATGATGAGGCACTAAAACCTAATTGATATTTGATATACTACTCCACCCATATAGGGAAAAGTTAAAAACTTATGTTTTTAAATTTTGAAAACAGTGTTGAAATCCACTGACTTCCCTTAAAATATTTTTTTGACAAAATACGTACCATAACCATTTTTTTAGTGACTACCTCTCCCTTCACAATTACAGTGCCATCTTCTATCAGAGCAGGCCAGACGTGATAGGCCACAAAGGGAGCTGTGAAATCTGAGTCAAAGCTACGATAGTACCTGTTGAAACAAATAGTACAAGAAATGTCTGCATGTAAGTGCCGAAAGATAAATATGTTCCAAATCATCAAAGCTGATAAAAAGTAGCTACAGCTCTAATATCTTTCCACATCACAAAAATATGTATTCTTTATGTGATCCTGTAAAAGAAATGGACTTGGAAGACAAACTTAGCAGAACAGTATGTTCTGCTGACAGACATTCTAATAAAGCCATCTCACACTTCAGAAGGCCACTAGACCTTAATATTTGCATAAGCCCCACACAAGCCAGGGCCCCTGCGTCCACTGGCAGATTAAACCTTCTGAGCAGCAATTTGGCAGACACAGTCATCCCCTCTTCCAGGAATATCTTGCTAGAACAAGCCCCCTATAAGGATAAATAATACATCTGGCTTTATGGATTCAAACTCAGAACAAATACCAAATAACAGAAATTGTATTAAAAGCAAAGCATCTATACTTTAGTAATGTATTACAATAGCAAGTTATATAAAACAATGTCATAACCAGAGGCACAAAGCAAGGCATAGGGTACAACGATGTTTGGCTGGCTCTTTGTAGAATGCTATCACATGTAATAAACAGAGGTGTTTTAATTTCTACAATTTTAATTTGCTCCATCTCTGTGTACCACATACAAGTGCTATACATGTAAACATATACATAGGCCACATTTATCTAGCTACATAGACAGATGTACGTGTCTCCCACAGTAGCACACAAAAACATATTACATGTGGTTTCTTAAGGCCATACACACCAAGTAGGTGGAGAAAGCATCTCAATAGTACACCACAGTGTTGCTGCTTCTTAATTTAGCCAATAGCTTTGAGTGTCAAAAGCTAACTGTCCTGTATTTGGAGAGGATCATTGAGTAGTCCTGTATGATTTTGCACTCTCCTGTCAAGAGTCTACTTTCATCTTCTCTATTTCTCTCCTTGACTTCTCAAGCTCTTCAAGACCTGGGTTCCATTCTATTCTAAATTACTACTAGAAACCTCCTTAGTGATGTAATGTGGTTTGCTTTTTAGAGCAATTTTTTATGACCTATCAATCCCATTAATTTTCTAGACATGGAAGCACCCTACAGCTCTCTGCCAGCTAAAAAAGCAGCTTGACCCTATAGAAAAAAGAAGAATTATTAACAAAATTCCCATTTTTAAGAGGCAGTTCTGGTTTTTCCCAGCTCTAAACCAGAAGAGTTGGGAGCATATTAATACTCGTACGTTGTGCAGCAGCCACTGCCTGGAGGTTGCAGCAAACATGTTGATGATCCTGGTAATGACACCAACTGCCAGATCTCAGTAAACGTGACTTTTACAGAACAGGTCAGTAAGGAGGAACAAAGACGCAAACATTTTAAAAAAGGCAGAGACTAAGCAGGGAAAGCTGATGATCATTTTCTTCTTAAATGATAAATGAAATATGCTCTTGAGACTGAAGTTTATCCAGAAAATTGCTCTGCTTTTCACTAAAAAAAAATTGTTAACGCTTATGTACATGCTAGTACTTACACAATCCTAAACTTTAAAGACATACCAAATTCACTACAGGCCAGGGGGTTTTGCCCCAAATTAATGTTTAGCAATCTTGAACTGCTATATTAATTAGGAAACAAGTAGACTACAAAACCTTTAATGGTAAGTCTGACTGAATATAAAGATTTCTTACATGTTTCTATTGAAGCATTCTCCATCAATACCAAAGGAAATATCAAGAGGAGGAATGAGTGTCTGCATTGAATAAGCCAAACAGCACAACTCTCGAATCAAATTGCTGATCACAACGAAATCAACTTCTCCTGGACATGGAAGCTTTGGGTTCCTGTTCAGGGAGCAAACTACTTCCTGAAAATAAACATACATGAGTCATTTGCACTCACTCACAGTTTTTTTTCACAAGCAAGTATAGAAATCCCCCCTAAATATGCCTCTCAGCTTTCTACATTTAAAAATCAGTATAAAAACTCATAGTAATGTTGCCCTGGAATATTCCAGAAAACAACAGCTTCAGAAAGAATGTGCTGCTATAAACAAATCAAACAAGCTATTACTAAGTCATACATATACCAGTCCTAGCAATATTGTTCTAGAAAGTAAACTGCTACAAGACAAAGTCCATACAGTAACTTTTTTCTCCTTCAGGTTACAGTGCATTTCTAGTTTACATATTCTGAATTTACTAGCTCCTGAAAGAGATCAGCACGTCACTTCCCCACTGCCCTTGACTTACATGGACACTGGTACAAACGTCATACAGATCCTTGTGGCAAGCTATATAATCCAGGACAGCAACTTCAAGTGATGAAGGTCCCCCTCTGTGACATATAGACAAAGTGTCTTTTACATTTATTTTGACCTTCCAGAAGGACATCTTTGCCGCACGGAAAGACTCCTGCAAATGTAAAGAACATCCAGTTAAATACAAGAGACCCAGTTTAATATTTTATCAGTTATCTGAGAAAATGAATTTAACCCACTATCATCAAAATAAGGAGGAGTATAATACACTGCTGTAAAGGAGAAAATTAACTCATCAGGAAGGAATTCTCTGATTGAGTGTAATTTATTTGCAGAAGATAAGATTGAAAAGTTTCCCACCTAATCTTCTATATTTGCACAGGATTCCATCACATACCCGTGATCAATGCAATCACATTCAAAGATATGAGTAACAGCATTTTATGTGCCACAGCCTAACCCGTGAGACAGGAACACCTCATTTGTTGGGAAAAGAGGTTGAATTGGAGAGTGTAAACTGAATGACGGCTGAAAGAAAAAATCTTCAGTAAGTAAAATGTGCTAGGGATCACACACATTAAGAGATGCTGCCTCTCTAATACAGGTATGTGTTACACCATTTTCATAGAAAAGAAGATTCAATACAGAAAAAATGAAGACTTTCTTCAAACTGAGTTCATGGTAAATGTGGGGTATCTAGGTGGTCTCAAGGGACCCAGTTAAACTAAAAAAGCACATAGCTACAAGCATAAGGAAAGCATGATATGGAAAAATCTTTAGCTTTGTAGTGTTGTAGTATTTAAAGCAGCATTCCCAAAAGAATTTTTCTAACTAAGGCAATGTTGATCACTGGAGATACCATGTACCTTTCAGACCAAATCACTTGACCAATTTCAGACCCAATTTCACTCTTTTAGTACCAGTACATTGAATCGTTGACCCTGTTCCAATCTTAGGACAGGTCAGGTAGGACACTACATTGAGAGTTCAATGTAGAAGTGTGCGGGGAAGAAAAAAAAATCAAAATAAAAAAGAGAAGAAAGCTTTTCTTCTCTGCACTTGACAGAAACGCTAATTTACCCACGATTTAAACCACTGCAGACATAGTATTTTACAACACACCTCCAGCCTGTAAAATAAGAAGTAATATTTCTTTCTCACCACAGCTGCAACATATATTATCCTCTGCACCGTCTCCAAGTCACAGATGTATCGCCTCAAAGCAGTCTCTGCCTCCAGGCGTTCTTTCGCATAAATGAAGTTATAGCGAGCTATGAGGCAGGCGCGGTGTGAAGCGCTGCCCCGCCTGAGCCGGGGAGGTGAACAGGGCCTCGCGCAAAGGGCGCGGCACTTGGGAGGACGGACACAGGGCCTGACGCAGGGCCTGACACAGGGCCTGACACGGCACGGCAGAGGAGAGACACAGGGCCTGACGCAGGGCCTGACACAGGGCTTCACACAGGGCCTCACACAGGGCCTGACACCGCACGGCGGAGGAGAGCAGGTCCTCAAAGGGCACACTGGAGGAGAGCAGGGCCTCAGACGGCATGGTGGAGAGCAGGCCCTCAGTCGGCACGGCAGAGGAGAGCAGGCCCTCGGACGGCACGGTAGAGGAGAGCAGGGCCTCAAAGGGCACGGTGGAGGAGAGCAGGCCCTCAGACGGCATGGTGGAGAGCAGGCCCTTGGACGGCACGGCAGAGGAGAGCAGGCCCTCGGACGGCACGGCAGAGGAGAGCAGGCCCTTAAACGGCATGGTAGAGGAGAGCAGGCCCTTGGACGGCATGGTAGAGGAGAGCAGGCCCTCGGACGGCATGGTAGAGGAGAGCAGGCCCTCGGACGGCATGGTAGAGGAGAGCAGGCCCTTGGACGGCATGGTAGAGGAGAGCAGGCTCTCAAACGGCATGGTGGAGAGCAGGCTCTCAAACGGCATGGTGGAGAGCAGGCCCTTGGACGGCACGGCAGAGGAGAGCAGGCCCTTGGACGGCATGGTAGAGGAGAGCAGGCCCTCGGACGGCACGGTAGAGGAGAGCAGGCCCTCGGACGGCACGGTAGAGGAGAGCAGGCTCTCAAAGGGCATGGTGGAGGAGAGATACAGGGCCTCAGACGGCATGGTGGAGGAGAGCAGGCCCTCAAAGGACATGGTGGAGGAGAGATACAGGCCCTCAGACGGCACGGTAGAGGAGAGCAGGCCCTCAGACGACACGGTGGAGAGCAGGTCTGCGCAAGCCTACGACACACATGCGAAGAAGCTTCATGTCACTTTACCATCCTCAGATACTTTTCCCTATGGCCCATTTCTTCATCAATTTAATCTTTAGAAGGGTAAGGTGAGTTTTGAGCCAAAGGAATTAAAGAAGCTACAGCTGGTTAGTCTAATATGAAGGCATTTTCATAATATGTTTTATGGCCTAAAGCATAAATGGTAAAAGTAAAGTAACTTGTAAAGCATGTAAGGCCAAGCACTTTGTTCCTAGGAAACACACTTTTAACTAGTAATATTTTGGAGATTTGTTCCTCTTTCAGTAGCACTGAAGAGTACTGCTGAAGTCAAACACGTAAAAATTGAACACTACAACTACAGGGCAGATCTCTTTAAAAGAGGACTCATCAACAAAAAAACTTTCATACAGTTGCTCTCCATGTATTTTGTAAAGGTGCATTATTTGCTGTTTTGTCTGAAACCTAACATAGCTGCTTTAAAATAAAATATTTGGGCACTAGAACAAATCATCTAAAGAGTTTATGGTCCTTCATAACAAAGTGAAAAAGCTTGGATTTTGTTTATATTTCAATTTAAAGGAGAAAGAAATTCATGCTACCTAACATGACCAATTTCTATGATTCAGTGACTTCTCTGAGTAAGGCCTCTACCTGCTCTGGATAACAGACTTTTTGCAATCCAGCATAGCAATCTCATCCCGCAAGTTTTCAATCTTCTGCTCGTACTCGTCCAGTTGCTGTAATCTCCTTAAGCTGCAGGGTTCAGCACGGGAAGACTTCAGACTTAATCACACAGAACAGTCAGTCATAAGATGTCCTTCTATCAGTGTAAACTACCTATCAATTAATCCTCATCATCAAACAAAAGGGGCAGAAAAAATAGGAAAATTATCGAGCAAGCCATTTGGCGTCCTTATGCTAGCTCAGATGATCAGGCCTAAAAGAAACTAATTTCTTTCTCATTTAAGATTCTCATCTCATATTTAAGATGTTAACTAAACCATCTCAGTTTTCTTTCCTACAGATTAAGAATCTACATATTGTCTTCTATCAGGTTCTTGGGCTATTTTGTTTGCTAAAATATATTAGTCAGTCAAAAGATACCACAGATGTTATTCAAGTAATACCAAAAGCTAACAATTCCTCACCGGCTGTCCCCAAAAGGAGTGATTCTTAAAGATTGGCAGACAACCAGTGAAGCAAGTTTACCTTCTGTCATGTGCTCTTAGTTAATATTAAAAACTATCCCAACATCTCTGCTTTCCCTCCAAACACCAGTATTACTGTTGCTTGTCTCTTATCAAAAGTGTAAGGAAAAAAAGAAAAGATGTTTTCTCTTTATTTTGAAGGTATTCACTCTGTCCTTCCTTTTCTTTACTGGACGACCCTGGTGAGATTTTTTTGAGGATCTGAATCAACAAAAGCTCCAGCATTTATCAATTGACAGGATTCTTGTTCCACCTTTTTAAGGAACAAGCTGACTGAGATGACCACAGGTAATATGGCCAGCAACATCTGCTAAGAGGAAAGACTGCCCAGTTCCATCGTAAGTCAGCTGCTTCAGGAAGGACTTCCAGCAGAACAGTAGTAACAGAGGGCTAAAGAATTCTACTATTCTGGGAAAGAAAAGCAGATTTGGGAAGATGAGCTGTAGAAATAGGCATGGGGAGAATCCAAACTGATATTCTTGGAATCACTTAGTAAGGGCATGAAATTATATCACTTAATGCACTGACCCAAGACTTGTGGAACATTCATTGTTCCTATGGTAATAGGATGCATGAGAATGTGTCTGCCACTTCGAGCTACCTGTTAAATGGCCATGGAACTGC
This sequence comes from Motacilla alba alba, assembly GCF_015832195.1. Taxonomy (NCBI): domain Eukaryota; kingdom Metazoa; phylum Chordata; class Aves; order Passeriformes; family Motacillidae; genus Motacilla; species Motacilla alba. Next base: position 25,977,416 of record NC_052019.1, on the reverse strand, counting down.
ACAAACTTCTATCTGAAGCAATTTAGTAATTTTAATATTATAATGCTCTGTAAAATATGTTTTATGCAACTAGACAAAAACACTTCAGGCCTAGTCACTTATCTGGAAATCCAACTCTCCTCCTCCATCTTATGACAATGGCTTTTATCTTTTCAGATATTGACATATCAATTACATTGTATAATTAATTGTGACATGTTGTAGATCCTTCAATATATGTTACACTGTAGCTACTCAATTGATTTTTTTTATTTAGGGTTTGCTCAGCATGCAACATTTCATAGACTATAACTCCACAAGGCATTGTCAGGGACTATACAAACCTTTTTATGTAGAATACTAGCATGTTTTTCAACACCTCTGCCAAAAGCAAAACCTACCAAGTCAATTTATGAATGTGGGTGTGACTGTATCATTTGTACGCCACTTTGGAGATACACACATGATACAGAGCTCAGATGCATTTTGAAACGCTGGTTTTAGGCCAGAAATAAAACATTTTACAAATCTCTATCAATACTTAGACATCAAGGGAAAAAAACCAAAAAGCAAACAGAAAGAACTGCAGTTAATCTCCCTACTCTCGTTCCATCTGGTTGATCTGTGCACGGGTTTCACTTAGTTTGTCCTCCAGGTCTTGCAGTTCACATTTTGGTTTGCAGGCCAAATCTCTCAGCTGTAGCTCTCCTTCAGCTGAATCCTACCAGGAAATGAAGTCACATTGCTTGAATGTTCTACCTTATAGATTCCTTTGGTAAAGTACTAGAGCATAATGGGCATTTGTATTTCTAAATATTTCAGCAACGACCATTCCTAAAGAAACTGAGAAGAAAAGCTATTGCATTCTCTACGAGACATATGCAATACCTTTCAGGCACACCAAAGAAGGACTCAATTATAGAAAGTGAAATATTCACTTATTTTATACCTCATGGTAGAAATTATGGAAGGTCAGCATATGCAGATTTACTGCCCGAATCATCAGAATAAAGCATTTTGCAGATGTGTTGCGTAGTTGGTTTTTTTCAGTTAGTCAACTTCTGATTGACTAAATCACCAACTCAAGTAAACTTTTTGGGAATTCATTTATTCAAAACAACAAAAAAAGTTATTAGACCACAGAAGGCAAGTAGCATTCCAGAAAGCACACTACTATACATGCAGCTGCCTTTAACAACCCATAGAATGGCCAGCTAGTACTGGAATTAAATTAGTAACTGTGCAACAGGCTTTTCTTTAAATTTTGAATGTCACATGCAATTACAAATCTGTAACAGGTATTCCTGGTGTACTGTCATTTAATAACTTTGTTGTTTTATATTTTGGGGGGGTTTCGGCACACCACCACTCCTGCTTTATACTAGACTCTGACTCTTAAGGGATTTCACTTTTTATTTGTCCTATTTTAATTGTGAAATATTTTGACAGAGCAGGTGTAAAAATGAGAAACCAAAGAACATGGAGACATCACTGTCAAATCTCAGGATCTTGAAGATCTTCCCCTAGCCTGAATTAGCCAACTCTCTTATTTTCTTTCAAACCAGAAAGCCACAAGAGATCTATCTTTTCTGTTAGTATCAAACTGTTAGTTTTACAACCCCTTCAGTAAATACCAAACACATATGAGCTCCAAATATCATGGCAGTAGCATGGTGGTATCATGACACACATGAACACTTCTTTTTTTAACACTCTAGGAAACAATACAATGTTAAGATATCCTTTGAGTTTTTTCCTTCAAAAAAAAAAAAAAAAGTAAAAGGAGCTCACAGATTAATGCATGGAGTTTGTGCACACCTTCAGCTTACATATGTATTTTCACAGTGCTATTTTTTCTAAAAGATATATGGCATAAATACTGTTATTATGTCTCTGCAAATGTAAATGTAAATGGCAAATCTGCACCTAGAAAAGGAAAGCAGTATAATAACACAGACTTCTTATACAAAGCAAATTCCTCCATAATAGCATGGTTGTCTCCATAGGTGTCTCCACAAGCAATTAAGGACATATTTCATTAAGTAAAATCTGACGGAGGCTAATATTAACAGAAAGTCATTCAAGCACTTCCACAGGTATAAATCACATAGTTCTATTCCCTTAAAGTAAGTTTCTTACTCACCTGAGTAAGGTTGTCACTTCCTGAAGTAGCACAGCATACACTCGGCAAGATACAGCTTTTTATTTTTGCTGCACATTCATCTAAGAAAACACATGCATTAAGAAATGGTGAGAACACTCACATAAAAAGCCAGAGTTGGAAAACACATGTGAAATGTGTTAGTAATTAGACCAGGCACCAATTTACCTCCTTGAGATGTTTCATTAAAAATGGAGCAGAGCTGCTTTTGAATTGCAGAGTTCAGTTCTAATATTTCACGGCATTGGCTCAGATTTTCATCAGGAGAATTCCCCTGTAAATTAATGTGCATTATTAGATCTGTGTGGGTTTTCTTACTTAAAGTTATTCCTGTTACAATCATGGCATGTACCCCCCCCATAATTACATCTTCCCAACCTTTTCTTACTGGATGCATTAGAATACTAATTTTTGAATACTCACTTCTAAGAGGCAAATGAGCAAAACATCAGGACTTCCATGACCCAGTTCATTCACTACTTGAGAAAGCGTATTCCTTTTCCATCATAAAGAGGATGCAACCACAAGTTGAAGTTGAGTTGAAATCTTTCAGTAGTTATTAAAATAATAATCCAGCAGATTGTTGGCTTTTTAAAAATAGCCCAAAATCTGGTTTCCCACATTAGCTGAAATAATACATATAAGGCTCTTATCTTGCTTTTTCAGCAGTCACATGAAGCCTCCATGCAATTTCACCTGATTTTTAAGAGTTACAAACTGAAACATATACTACTGAAGGAGCAAAACCCAGCATTATGCCTAGGAAACAGCAAAACTACATCACCTTCAGTAAATGCAATTTTGAAAAGGAGTTGATGGGGTTAATCTGTTCAGGATACTAATGGACCTGCCAGAAGAATACACACTTTGTACATGCTTCCCTTATCTTTACCTGTAACTTGTGTATCACCTTCTACATAGATCACCCTCTAGGTCTTCAGGTTTTAATGACTCCATATGGTTTTTACAAGCTTCCAAAACAGCTGAAATTCCCACCCATACCCCCATCAGCTTGTGTTTTGATTGCTGCAATATGCTTTCCTCAGGCCTTGGGGAGCGCAGTAAACCTGCTCACCTCCACAAGAACACGGCTGCAAACTGCATTTTTCCAGCTCATTACAGCAACATAACACGGTATTTCCATCTGGCAACTCCTCTTTTTCTACAACTGCAGCCTGAAACTGTTCATCTTCATTTCCCAAGACCATAAAGACTATTCCTAACCAACTTATGATGGAGAGGTCAGATCCCACTGTTACTCAGCCCTTCTAAGGTCTACCTCCAACAACCATTTGCAAGATTTTGAAATGCATGACACTGTTCCTCCTCTGGCCTCCTCTGTGGTAGCTTTACCAGCTACTCCCAAACTCCTTAAAACTGTCCTTTGCCATGAATCTTGCAGAGAGTTACACTGGCTATGTAACTCCTATTCAACCACGAAGTAAAAGAAAAAAACTGATTTCCCCTGAAAACACTGCATCTCTTTTCTCACCAACCACAGCACACACAGTAGGTGGTTACAGGCTCATGACCACCTGGGGATGCAGGACGGGAAACTCTGTCAAGATTTTTTTCCACTGAGCAAAGTCACAGCTGAGAAGTCTCATCTTTCCCTAATTTTACCCTTTCTCTACTGCTTCCACTGTTTCACTTTCCACTCCTCGGTTTCCTGTCGCTCCCTCATGGATCCCACCGCACCGCCGGCAGCCTTCCCCTCGCAACGGAAACTCGTCCCTCAGCGCCGCGCGCCCCGGAGCCGTTTGGCGGCCGTGCTGCGCGCTGCCTTCCACTCCAACAGCCTTCCCCGCCCACAAGAGCTGGGATGCTGGATAAGCCCTTCTCACTTGCAGCATCCTTTCACTCTAACAGGTTTCCCTACCCAGAGGAGCTGGGATGCTGGATAACCCCTTCTCACTTGCAGCAGCCTTTTGCCTCACGTTTTTCTGACCGTTTCTGGGCCCCAACCGACTCCTTCTGAGCACAGCCCCAACCGTGGTCCTTTCACCTGCCGGTTTCCAACGCTCTCTCCTAAGCACAGCCCGTACCGATAAAATCTCACTTTTCACCTCCAACCCTTCTTTTCAGGGAACCTTGTCACGGACAAAAAGCCAAATAACTGAAGCTGTGGGAGCTTAACAGGTGTTAAAACTGCGCCAACTGGACGCGGTGCCGGGCAGTGTCCCAGACCGGCCCGTGGAACCCCGAGCGGGCGCCGCTGCCTCTGGCCCCGAGAAGTGGCAGCACTCACCTCGTAGTTCTGCTGCCAGCTCTCCAGCTTCTCTTGCAGCTCCCGGGCGCTTCCCGCGCCCACCAAGTTCTTTAAGTCTTTGGCCATGGCTAGATGTCAGCTCGCTCTGCTGTCCCTCCGGGAGTATTCGTCGGGCGGCGCAGGTGTAATGGAGATGGTAATGCCAGCCCGGCCCCCTTCCCTGGGCTTGGCCGCGTCCGAGGGCTTCTACAGCCGCGGTGGTGTCGCAACGGCTGGCGCGGCGATGGCGGTGCCACGGTAATGGGGGGCAGCGAGGCGCCTCGCGGGGCGCGTGGATGGCTCGCGGCCGCCAGGTGACGCTGCCGGGTAGCGCCGGTGGGCGCGAGCGCGGGGACCCGGCCCGTGCAGCGGCGCCAGGGGGCGCTCGAGGGCCCCGCGCAGCCGCGGCGGGGAAAGATGGCGGCGGCCGCCCCCGAGCAGGTCCGTCCGCGACGGGACACGGGCACGGGGAGGCGGCGGCACCGTCCCCGCCGGGGCCGGGGGGGAGCGGGGCGGCGGGGAGCAGGCGGTCCGGCCGGGGGTGCTGCTCGCGGAGGGGGCGCTCGGGCGGGGGCGCCATTTTCGCCGCGGTGGGCGAGGCTGGTGCGGTGCCGGAGCGCTCCGGCCGGGCAGGGGAGAAGCGGCGCTCGGGCGGCCCTTCCCGCCTGGTGCCCGGCAGTGTTCGGACAGGACGGGCTCGGCCGCGCCGGGGACAGGCGGCCCGAGCCTGCTGTCCGGGCGGGGCGGCGCCGTCAGGCGTGGGTGTGTGACAGACAGAAACACTCTGTGCCCTGGCAGCGCGGCGCCCGGCATTCGAGCGGCGCGGAGACGCCGCCGCCCTGCCGAGGCGCTTGGCACTGCCGAGGGGGCGGCGCGGCCGTGGGTGCCTGCGGGGCCCCGCAGCTCCTCTGGGTTCTGCAGGGTCTCAGGCGGTCCAGAACATCTCCGAGGCAGCGAAGCCTCCACAAACTCGTCCAGGTCAAGCACATTTCTCAACACCATCTCTTAATAGTTCTTCAACAGCAGAAGACAACACGGTGTTGTTACTCGTTACATCGGTGTAGATATGTGCAAATTTACTTAAAGTGCAGTCACTTAAGGTGTAGCTATAGGGCTCATTTCAAGTGAACAAACTTAATTGCATTCAAAAGATCAAACTCCTTCTTTGAAGATGTGAGTCCCTAAATAACAAACAGTTCCATTCAAGGGAAGTGGAACAAAATTTTGCACAGCTACGAAAATAAATTAAGGGTTTATTTTTACTATGGATATATACAAGAGTTTCCTCTATTACTTTGTTACATTGACAGGATATCCATTACAATCTCATAACTTCAGATTATTACACGAAAGCTACTCTGGCCAAGTTCCCCATGCCAGGTTTGAAGCCTCGCAGTGTCTTTCTCAATGCTGCATGCAAGCAACAGGAGTTGAATGCAAACCCTGTGCTTTCAAACTAATTTAAAAACTGTATCCACCACACGCTTTTTGAATAGTCACTGAGAGTCTATCACATATGAGCATGGAGGGAACTAAAATCCTGTGTGTTGGCAGATGACCTGCAGGATTATGTCCTGTATCATCCCTGAGAGGTAAAAACTTGAATAATTTCTTGGTAGCTGGTTTTAGTTTTTTAACTGTAACCATATAATTAATAATTTCTATCTGCCATGATAAAAATGAGGTATAAAGCCATATATTGTCTGAAAGCATCTGGATTTTAAGTTTAGTCATTGTGCTAGCAGAGGTTGCTGTGGTTCTAAGTGTGTATTCTGACAGCTGGGTGCCAGACTTAAATCTAATACTAAATACAATATCCAATATATCCCACTAGTCAATTTACATTTTTTGTGTACATATCTCTGTGCCATTGTAGCTACTTTACATGCCTCTTAAAGCTAACCCATGCCTTGTGTCACAGCAAAGCTCTAACGGCCCGGTGAAGAAGTCTATGCGAGAGAAGGCTGTGGAACGCAGGAATGTTAATAAGGAGCACAACAGCAACTTCAAAGCAGGATACATTCCAATTGATGAAGACCGTCTCCACAAGACAGGGTTACGTGGCAGGAAAGGCAACTTGGCCATATGTGTGATTGTTGTTCTTTTTATTTTGGCCGTCGTCAATCTGATTGTGAGTATAATAGCTATAGTGTAAGCAACATTAGGTCGTATTTCATTTTGACAGTTCAGTAAAAAAAAATGTTTCCAGTATGGCTGAGGACTTACAACATACTGAAGGAGATTCTCATTTCTCTTCTTTCTTTTTAGTTCTTTTGTAGTCCGAGCAAGGTTAGATGGAAGAATGGTGTAAGTTCAGGCATGAGTATTTTGCTAATAATGGTCATCTCATGAGAAGTGTTATTAGTACATATGCATTCAGGATATATGGCATATAAAACATGCTTATATTTTATGTTACAGAGCTGTATGTGAACATTCAGTATTAACAAGCCACTACAATTTAAAGCTTCATTGTTCTAATAATCCCATTTTTATTGTTTGGTCAATGAGAAGTAACAAATTATTTTTCATAATTGCACATCCATCTGGGAGGATGCATTCTTGCAGGTCAACATACTAGATACCCAGCTGAACTGTTCAGGAAATTTGTTTAATTAATTATTACCCTTAAACAGAAAAAAGATATAACTATGGATGTGATTTAATATTTCTTATATATACAAATAATTTCAGTTACTGTTTCAAGTAAGTCTAAAAATAATTTAAAATGCTTTTCATAATTAAATGTTTTATGATGTTTTCAGTAGGAACAAACTAAAGTCAACTCACACTTAAAGCTCACTTAAACACTGGCATTAATAATTGTTCAAATAAAACATCTAGTTAATACAATAATTGTGGTAGGAAGATCTGAACAATCAACATAATCCTTGAAAATGTGTTTCTCTTTCAGATTACCCTGGTTATCTGGGCAGTGATAAGAATTGGTCCCAATGGTTGTGACAGTATGGAATTCCATGAGAGTGGCTTGCTGCGGTTTAAGCAGGTGTCTGACATGGGTGTTATACATCCCTTATACAAAAGCACTGTAGGAGGGAGACGGAACGAAGACTTGGTGATCACTGGGAATAATCAGCCTGTAAGTTAGACCATGAATTGAAAGGGTGTGAGCAACACCAGAGAATCACACTCACATTGCTAATAAATGTTACATTTGAAACATCATTAAGTTCATGCCTTTGTTTCTGAAGATTGTATTTCAGCAAGGAACAACCAAGCTTAGCGTGGAAAAAGACAAGACTTCTATCACCAGCGATATTGGCATGGAATTTGTTGACCCACGAACACAAAATACTTTGTTCAGCACCGACTATGAAACTCATGAGTTTCATCTGCCAAATGGAGTTAAAATCTTGAATGTACAAAAGGCCTCTACAGAGAGGGTATGTTTCTTCGTTTTTGTAAGTAATGAGAGTACAGCCCATTGTTTGTGTAAGAGTAGAGTAGGGTTAGTGGTTTTGTAGGGGGTTGAGTGTGCCTTTGGAAGCACTGAGCAATCCTGTTGCAGGAAAAACACCCACAACTATAAATACATAGGAGGAACAGATTCAGTGAAAACAGAGGGGTAAATTTACATATTCTGTCTTAACAGGAAGCCTGTATTCGGTACAAGTGTTAGCTGTGTATCCCATAAAATTGTCATGAATTGTTACCTTTATACAAAAAATTTATTTTACATACCTTCCAAAATTCAGTAATCCTGTTTTGATTGAACGTGGAAAATAACAAATATGCAGAAGCTAGTGGCAGAGGGGAAATTCAAGTTTCTTTTTAAATTGCACAGCACTACTTTTAAGGTAATTAAAGTTACTCAGACAAGCACAAGTGGCACATTTTCACTAATCCATAATACAGTTTTTTTTTTTTGGTTGTGTTCCTAGATTACCAGCAATGCAACCAGTGATCTAAACATAAAGGTTGATGGTCGTGCCATTGTCCGAGGAAATGAGGGCGTTTTCATCACAGGCAAGACAATTGAGTTTCGAATGGGTGGAAACATGGAACTTAAAGCAGTAAGTACTTCAAATCAAAGCAATTTTTTTAAACAGCTCAGTTTCAAATTTAAGGTGATAGTAAACTGATGTAGCTTTATATATAGTTTCAAACTTTATATAAATTAGTCATGCATAAAAGTCAGTATATTTAGTAGGATTTAAGTAGATGTTTTATTACTTTGCTGTTAAGTAGTGGTTGAGTAGCTTCAGGTAACATTGATATACTACTGGTAAGACACCAAAAACCTACTATGAAGTTCAAGCTAAGCTTTTGGACTCTCTACTGACATGAATACCAAAGGGACTTAATGTCTTCTGGAAGCTTAACCAGGGTTAACAACCTTTCCCAGAAGAGCAGAGCATATAGTTTGGAGCATTACCTTCTGTGCTGCTGTTGTAAGACTCACTAGCATTTCTTTAAGATTTCTAGAGATTAAGATGGCAGTATATATGGAGTGATGGAAAAGAAGGATAAAAATAGAGCTATATGCACTTTCAAGTGTGAATTAATTTCATGTATGAATTCAATTGCCTGTTTCATGTCCATATTTTACATTTACTGCAATTGCTAATAAGAATGTAACATGAAAAATCATACTACTGCTGTCTTTCTCCATATCGATCCAGCACTGGAATAGCAAAGTACATTGCTGACTAGAAATCCAGAGGCATTGCTCTTATTGTCATTAAAAAATTAAATATTTGTATACATACCTTTTTTATTATTGTTGATTTTACAGCCATCCTAGAGATGTTATTTATCCATCAAAAACAATCTGCCTTATTTACATTAGAAGTTGTAATTCTACAATTTTTTTTTCCTCTCCTTAATAGGAAAACAGCATCATCCTGAACGGAACTGTGATGGTCAGCCCGTCCCGACTGCCGAGTTCTTCCCACGGGGAGCAGTTCAATAACGGCAACTGGCTGCGCTTCAAGCTGTGCATGTGTGCGGACGGCACGCTGTTCAAGGTCCAGGTCAGCGGGCACAACATGGGCTGCCAGACCTCGGTCAACCCGTGCGGAGCCACGCACTGAAACAGGCTGCTGCTGGGACAGGCCTCCCTTGTGTTTACATAGATTTGTGTGAAGTAATTGCATGCCTTCCAGGGTTTCTTTTTTTACAGCGGTTTATACTAACATTTCTTACATAGTATTTTTAAGGAAAGGCTGTTACGGTCAGCAATATTAGGTCATCATCCTGTTAGCTGCAGTAGTGGCACTGAATCTGTAAGCTCTCAGTGTACGTGCATACTGAAGTACCTTCTTCAATTGGGATCAGTAGAATATATGTAAAGAACGTGATCTTGGCAACAACTCTGCTGCCTGCAGTTGTCTCCAGAGGAGGTTTTTGTCCTACGTCCAAGACCTTGAAGACTGCTGAGAACACAACTGCAGTCTCAAGTACTTCAACAGGAATGTCAACTTTTTGTTGGAAATAAGATTTTCCTAGGATGGCTGAAGTGGCAGACTTTTCTTTCCTGTTGATACATTGATTTACCCCAAACTTAGGTGGTTTACCAGATGTGTACTAAGAGGGGTAGTGGCAGATTCACTTTAAAATTTTGCATTATTTCTGCCATGTATTCATTCTCACATTGTTAAAAAATTATGCTATCATAATTAATATTTGCAAGGAAATACTGAGTATGGAAATTTAACTTGAATTTTGAAGTAGTCTTGTGGTTATTGAAATGTTGCTTGAACTTCCATTTTATCTGTGCAGTTAATGCATTCTGCAGTTGCCTAATTTGTGTGACGTACTTATAAAACGTGTTATAGTAAAAGTACATTTTTAAAAATCTACTTACAACTTGCTTACTACCCAAAAATAGTGTTTTCCTGGGTGTTCCAACATGAACAGCGTCTGAGTCCATTAATCAATAGGTAATAATCTAAGCATAACTGTTGCAGCAGTGTCTGAGGTCAGATCTCTCCGTCCTCATAAATGTCAGTACTGATGCACTACTGAGAACATCAAAACATCGAATTCTGAAGTTAAACTGCAGGTCTGCAGTAATAAATGTGGCGGTAGAAGATCAGGGTAAATACGTGTGTATCAGAATTTGACAGCAGTTGAACTGTGGTGAACTGGTGCCTATTAGAGCCTTCCAACTGCTTTTGCAGCAGTGAGGTGTTTTCTGCTAAAAATAGACCAGCTATTTATAAGATTCCTTCTTTCCTCACCCCATGTATTTCTTCAGTTAGAAATAGCTTTTTTTTCAGTAGCATCAAGTAACCTTAATACTGGAGGTCTCAAAGTGACTCCGCAACAGCTTTTTGACAAGTTTTTTGATAAGCACACGCTTCTTTACCTAAAAATTGTGCGAGTTTTACACATTAACTTCAGAATTGATTATTTGTTACAGGAAGATAAACTATCTACCCTTGCTTTACAGCGCTCAAAGTACATAGGATTGCATAAAATACAAATCAGCTCCTGCTGTAACAAGAAATTCATATCTAAGGTCCCAGTTTCTGAGTTTACTGGCAGGCAGTAAGCGCTTATGCAGAATGTGTATGGGTGGAAGTGATTTTTGGAGGGGTATTCATCAGTCAGGCATTACAGCACATGGAGGAGGTCAGAGGAGTCGGATTTCCCTCACTGCTCAAAGGCAAAGCCAGGTTTTGATGCTCAGTAGTTGTGGTTTTGGGGCTGGACAGCAGTGGAGCTGTTCTGACAAAATCAGAATAATCAGAATATAATGTAGCAAAAAACACTGAGTTCTCACATTAAAGATTGTGGGGAAGTACTAACATTTTGCATACTTCCTTCATGGACCTCATAGTTTTATCAGAGTTAATAGTTACTAAACACTTTACCACCCATTTTGCTGCTTTACACCCATCTTTGCTGCTAAGTAATGCCTCAGTTAGTATCTGTTAGAGTTAAGAGGAGGAAATGAACTAATGTTTTTAGAATTTTCATTCTCATGCTAATAGAAGTTTGTCACTTTGTTTTTATGTATACAAATGCAAACACATATTAAAAAATATAAAAAGCAGTATCCTCAAGGCTGAAGTACATCTTGAAAATAACAGATACTGCCTTGGTCAAGTAGATTAAACACATATTAAAGCTCTTCTCTGATTAATACTGACATGCCTATATGCTAGTATTGGATTCTTGTAATTATCAAGAGTTCTTTTTAAAATACTGTGTGCAATGTACAGCAGAAAGATTTGTCACAAAGGTACTCTTAAATCATGATCTGCAGAATTGTTTTTGAAGTGTGGATTTTTTTTGTCAAAATGTAGCAAAACCAATCATAAAAATACCAAATGAAATAAATTATCAAATTTGCTAGCCACTATGTATTGTTAATATATTTTATATTTATATTACACAGTTTGAGAAATGTTGGTACCACACATGCCTCTGTTGAGCATTTACTTGTTTATCTTCTAACTGCCTAAGGTACATTTTTCTATGTGTATTTAAAACATTGAGTGGAACACTGCTTATTTCAGTCCCACAGATGCACTTAGGACTCTGCATGTATAAAGTGTATTCTACATGCCTCTGTAAAATGCCATACTGGGTATGCTGAAACAACTTGCATGTGAAGAGCTCTCACCATCTTTAAGTGTGGTGGTTGTTCCAATGGGTGAAAGGCAGTAGAATTTCAAATGCTTGTTTTGAAATAAAACAATAAATTCTAAGATGCAGCTGCAGTTCAGAAGTGTTATTTGTAAGAATATAGTTTTTCATTAAAAATACATTGTTGTGTCATTGATATGACAGCTGGAAGTATAAAAATTGTTCCACACCTGTTTGTCATAGGTTGTGTGTGGTGGACTTTGCTCAGTGTAATTGTGTGCAGTACCTGAAGCAGAGTTCAAAAGTCTCCACTGTTGTTAGATCTCAAGCTCCCAAGAAGTTGTGTTTCTCGACCAAAAGGCTGGAAAAGAAAAAAAAAAGGTTCTAATTGTTTTTTGGGATAGATGGGGGGAGGAGGGAGGTTACCAGTTTATGAATGCTCTTTTTGAAAATAAGACTCCGAAACTGAATGTTCAAGGCAGAATGTTGGTAATGGTGTGGTTATTCAGTGTTGATTTTTTTAATGTCGAACTCTTTATGCTTTCTATCCTTGTTGTGCTGAGTTTAACCATAATTCTACATTTTACATATAGATACTATGGATAACTATCACTTGCATGTCATAGCTGTGGTCCTTTACTTTAATCTTCCTGGATCAGTGGGAGCCAAGTCACAGCGGATCCTTCCTGCTGCACATCGCCGTTCAGAGTGCCGGTGGGATGGGCAGTTCTTACTGAATTGCTCTTTTACCAGAATGTCTACTGTTCCAGAAGATGCATCACAAACAGCAGTAACAGCTGATTTGAGTTACAATAATATTAAAACTTTTGTGTGCTCTGATGGAAGAAATGAAGAGTGGATGCTAAAACACCTGAACCTCAGTAACAACCTGATTTCTGAACTCACCTTAACTACTTGTACAAATTTACCCAATTTAGAAACTCTAGACCTCAGTGGTAATGCCATCCACACCCTCACACTGGAAATGCCTACACCTGCACATGGGTCTAAAAAGTACAGCATTGTTGATCGTCTCCTGCCTGCTTTGAAAGTATTGTCAGTTGAAAGAAATAATCTTAATACAGTTCCAAGAGGTAAGCATTTCAAAAAATCTTTAAGGACTTGATTTCCAAGGGGTAGGTTGGCTTTGGATATAATTCATACATCTTACTGAATCCACAATGTGACTTTCTCATTTTATTATACTTACGGTGAGGGAAAGTTCCACTGGCAAATCCAGAGGCGGAAGTAAATTGGTTGTTTGTTTACTTTGTTGGTTTTTTTTATTACAGTCTTAGCAACTCTACTGCATTAGTAGCAGTCAAATATAACCAGTTCTATCCTTTAAGAGCCCAAGCAGTGTTCTTATTTGTTGCATAGAAAGGGGGACCGACCTCCACATCCCAGTCGTGGACCTTAACGTCAAAAAATTACAGATCATTAATTTCATACTACCCTTCAGAAGGAAGTCAACACTCTTAAATAAAACTTGCTGTAGTTTCAGTATTTCAGAGACAGGAAAATATATTTTGTTCATTGCTAACAATTTTGCTCAGTGCCATTTAATACTCAATCACAGCGACACCTTGGTGTAACAGGAGAGGGCTGTAAGGCTTCGAGGGACTTTGAGAAGGGCTTTGCTGGTCACTGAACTATGCTGGGCAGCTTAGCCTTTATCCAGGGATGAGTCACAGTGACCAAATAGGTTAAATGAAGCAGAAGCTACCAGATGAGCAACGCTGTCCTATACAATATGTTGAATTTATTGGTGTCTGATAATGCCATCAGATTCATTAGAGTTTGACAATACAGGAGGACAAGTGATTACAAACAAAAATGCCGCTTATCCCACAAAGTCACACAAAGGTAATATATTTGCCCCTACACAGGATCATGGAAGTTCCGTTTTTCTCCTTTTATGCTATAAAATAATTCTCTGGCACACAGGAAACCCATTTCATTTAATATTTTGTAGTGTTTGTATAGAAAGGTATCTGAATAGACAGTATAGAAAAGCTTACATTTGAAAATGTATCTATTAAGATTTGATTTGTTTTGATATAGATAAATATGATTTCGTTTGATTTAGATAAATTTGACTGCCCATTATAGGATGCCTCAGAAGGTCAGACAGATCAATCCTCTTCTATAAGAGACTCAGTTTTTTAAGTTCAAATTGCTGTGCATGGTACCACCATACTTCAAGTTATACTTAAGTCCTATATTCATTTAAATACATGTTCAGAACCTTATTCTTGTCCAAAATGCTTCACTAAAATTCTGAGGTTTGAGCTCTGGAAAGAAAACACAATATGCAGTTCTATACCAGGGGTTTCCCACTGAAAAACCCTTCCCCTACCTTCCCCCACCCACCCCAGGAGTAAGGCTGCTGCCTACTGCTGCCATACCAGTGTGTATTTTTGGCACAAACTTAAATTCAGGGAAGTAGCCACAGTACAATTCCTCATGTAGGTACACTGATGAATTTATGAAGTGCCAGAATTTCTGTATGCCTTTCCTATCACCTACCTCTAGTTTTGTACCAGGAATGAATCATTCCCTCTGCTTTTCACAATAAACCCAAAGATCAATTACTCAGCAAACAGAACTGCTGTCTGAGAAAAGAGGTTTCTGGTAAACAAGGTGACACCAAGGGCAAAATTGTTAAGAATCAGTAGCTTCTCAACAATGCTGTATGATCAAAAATCACTTTAGAGTGGCACTGTGGTGCTGAACACTCAGCATCAGTGGGCACGCTGAGTGTTCAAGTGCCTGCCTTCCCACTGACCTTGCAGGCAGGAGCTTCAGGGGCTGCCTTCACAGCACCTCAAAACAATTAGGTGTCTGCAGCAAACAAAAGGGTTCCTTATGCAAGGTGGATGTTATTGTAGCTAGGATACACTGAAGATATACTGTCATGCTTCGTAATTCACAGCCAGATAGGCATAGGCAACAACATGGGTTTGCTTTAATTTTGTTTTACATCCTATGAATACAGTTCAATAATTCCACATATTAAAAACTCCCATGAAACTGCACATGGATAGGAGATACTGTATCACCTTTTGCATCTACTTGCAATTAACATATTTGGATCTTGTTAACTCAATATATTCCACCCTTTTCACACTCCTTTCCTTTCTCCAGTTCTCCAGAAATGCTTGCTCAAAGTACAGAGATCAAAGTCAGAATAATTTTGATAGCACAAAGAAATGCTAGTGCTTTTATGAAAGTGTCAATTTTTAAGACACTCATTGACTGTGAATGTTTTAATGTGCCAGCTGTTTAGAGTGGGACAACTCTGACTAGGCAAGGCATAACACAAAGGCTGCAGCCACTCATTGCAACAGTGAGGAATGGAAGGAATTTTGTTCCAAAGAATTTTATAAAGACATTTGATGCAATTGAGAAAACAAGAATATGAAATGTAAAATAGGGTTTTTTCTTCCTAGGGCTAGGCCTTCTGCAGTCTTTACAAACTGTCCATATGTCATCCAATGCCATACAACAGATTGACCCAAAGGATTTTCAAAACTGTTCACAGCTGAAGGACATTGACCTGCGAAACAACAAGATAACTAAAATTCATCCAGATGCCTTCAGAGACCTCAACAAATTACAGGTTGTAGAGCAAGTTGTTTCAATATTTTATGGTAATCATTAAAGATACTATTTAGCAGCTATTCAGCATGATTATATGGTTCTGATTATAATACTAGTGTAGAATTAAAAAAACTAGAGAAAATGGTGAAAATAATATTTTATATATTTACTTTTGATATGTATGAAAACACACACGCTGAAATGTAATAGATATAACCATAAATTCACAATTTCTCTATGCCACAAACCAATCCATAACAATACACATCCCTTTCTACCCCCATCCCTTCCATGGCAAGAGCTGTGCAGCTCCCTATTCACACAGAGGTAAGTCTACAATGGGAGAATTCTAAACACCCCCATTTAAACTTTTCATCTACATTGAAAAGCTTAGAACAACATCATTGAAATCCTAAGCAGATTCACAGACCTACAGAAGAGCTTGTACACTGAAACACTGTTGTAAGATGTTGCAATAAGAATTCCACTGTAAGCCTTATCAAATTAATTCTGCATTATTTCCAAATAGGTCGTGGATCTCCGTGAAAATGCTCTGACAATCCCTCTACCACAGATACTAGTCAGTTTGAACTTTTTTCAACTTGAAGTGTATTTGTCAAAGAATGCCTGGATATTTAACTGCAGGCTAAATGCTTTTAGACAGTTCTTTCATTTTGTCTTTGACTCCACAAGGCAGAAATGGAGCCTTTCATACAATAAGTCTGCCAACAACTCCCAGAAACCTCTGCTGTATCTTTCAAGTTTCCATTTAAACTGCAGGGACAATGTTGTGCTCAAAAGGGCCACAGTCCCAACAGGGAACACATCAGTGCTGACCTGTAACTTGGACAACATAAGGGGTATGTAAATCAAGCACTCCATTCAAATGCTACTGAAATCCAAATGAATGCAGAATGATCAAATAAATCTGGTTTTAAGTCTTTTTCTAAAGACACTGTTTTAAAGTAACTGAATAACAATTTAATATGCAAAAATATTTCATTAGAAAGTAGTATTCTGCTTAGAATATTTGAAAGTTAGGTTTCCTGAGTCTTCATTTCCTTCCTTACATTAGAGGAGGAAGTGATGGTAAATTCCATACAATTAAGTTTCAGTAAGTAATGCATTGCAAATGTATTGGTTCATTTTGGACTGAAACAAAGGACCAAATAGCAGGTTGGCACTTCTGAGGCATGTAGAAAATCAAGAAGGATGCAATAGTTTTCAGTATTCAGTTACAGCAAAAGGAATTGAAGGTTTATTTGCAGGGAAAAAGATTTCTAGCTCTTCTAAAGAAGTACAGCCACTGTAGCACACACTTCACTTACATTCAAAATTAATAGAGAACATTGAGGGTATAAGCAACAAAACCTAGAGAGCCAAGACTAACTATGCAGATGGAAAACTAAGACCAAACTCAGAGCAGAAGGTGTATTTGTCATGTGCCATAAGGCAAAATGGTTTCGCTCTAATGGACTAATAGCACTTGGAGGTGGTAAGGCTTTCCCCTGGGAATACTTCATCCCCAAATGAAAATATGCAGAACTTACCAGAAATGCCACCTGCTCTGTCTGTTTACAAGAAAAGTCACAGAAACCTGGATTAAATCAACACACTGGATTGCAGCAAAACTCAGCTGGGAACGAAAGCTGATCCAAAGACAAAGCCAAAAATGCAGCCTCGAAACAAACTGCTAAAAGCCAACAACCAGCCATGGCCCACACTTGTTCAAGTTTGGAACAATTGCTCAGTCTGTACAAACACCCTTGATTTACAGACTTTTTTGCTGCAGTCAGATCAGGAACTACAGGAAAATCACAGTGGTTGAAACACTGGCAATTAAGAGGTGATGTTTTATCCCACAGCTGCACACAGTGACCATGGCCAGGCAGCAGAGCAGCTGGCTGTAGATGTTTCTTCCACAAGGAAGATCAGCAGGTGTTTCTAGTATAACTGTGAACTTGCTTAGATGATTTCAGTGACCTCCATCCTCACATTACCATTCTTCCTGTAAAGTCTGCTATTAAGACCCCACATGTACTGTGTTTTTAGATGGGAGGCAGTGGGGACAGGCCCATAATATGGTTTAACAGACTTTGTACCGTGTAAAATTACTCAGGATGGATAAAAGGAAAATGGGGTTTGTATTAAACTGGTAAAATTATGAGAGATAGTCCAGAGTATATTCTTTAAAACATCACTGGACCCTGTAAACCCAAGTATACTGTGCTTTTAACAAAGATTGAGTTTGTATTTTCTTTCATTTCAGGCAATGGAGTCTCTTGGTGGACACCTAAGGGCAGAATTTCAAAAAATCACAGTCTTCCTCATATGACACTGGATAAAATGAATAATTTAGTGATATACAATGCTGATAAAACCGCTGAAGGATTATATTTGTGTCTTTTTAATACAACAAAAGAGAAATATCTCATTTACAATATAGAGGTGAAAGAAGGAGTCTCAGCATTTTTGGCTAGAAAAGCCAGGGACACTAACACTGTTTTTAGACAGAACGAAACAGAGCCAAACTTTGCACTGGCTGTCACTCTCTCTGTGCTCATTACATTTGTTTGTGCTTTTTGTCTGGGTGCTTTTGCTAGACCCTACCTGGAGAGCCTGTGGAGACTCATGCGCAGGAACAAAAATTCAGGTTCAGAACACACCTATTCTAATCAAGCTTTTTCAGATGAAACCTTGAGCAGAGAGTCTTCTGCAAGCAAGCCAACAAATATGCAACGTAATACGTTCATTTGCGATAAGAATTCTATAAGAAACACACAGATTTTTCCTGCAGAAGCTTCTACTGTGTATGAAAATGTTACTGGCAGTGGTGTACATTCACCAAATCCCAAAGCAGAGTACCAGAAACAAAGAAATACTGAGATCAACATGAAGAAAATACCAGTGTTTTCAAAAGTCCAAACTAGTATTGACAATAATGAAAGCAGGAATGTTTATGATACTGGGCTATTTTTCGTAAGGACGGATTACCAGAACAGAAACAAAATAACACCAAACAGCAAAGTAAGAAACAACTCTGATGTGCTGCAGTCTGAGATCACAAAAGCTACACCAGATTCTCCAGAAAGAAAAGGTGTTCTTTCACATAATAAACCTAGGCACACTAGAAAATTTATGCAGGGAAGGCAAAGCTGTGAAGAACAACTTTATCTAAATGGCAACAAAAATATACCTAGTGACGTTGGAGATTTTATTTCACCCAGTAGCTTCAGAAGAAATGCAGATATTGAGAATTTAGGCATCTATGAAACAATAGACAACTTTCCCAAGACAGAGCATGACTGTAAAAGGATACATTCAGAAGAAAAAGATGCTTCAGCTGATATATTTGGTGACAGTTCTTCAGCTGAAGGGACTCCATTCACAATGAGTGACTGCAGCTCTTTAGCAGACTTTGAAGTGGAACAACCTGGTGTTAGCAACAACCTGCCAGTCTGTCAGTCACCACTAGATGAAGCCAACACAGACAGTGGGACTGAGAAGTTCGTAACACCACCAGAGTCTCCAAACATTACTGCTGAACTTCAGCAGACTGGGAAAAATGAAGATGAGAAGAGTGCCTATTTTGAAACCACTATTAATTATGGATCAGATACCACCATGCAGGAAAGAGCATCCCCTTACACTGATAAAAGCAGTAGCCACATAAGTGTGTCAGATCCAGATACAATTAGTTCTTCAAGTCAAGAAATTCCCGTTACATTTGATTATTTTACTAATGCAGAGTCAGCAGTAGAAAACTCTATTTCTGATTCTCTCCACAGTCAAAGTACAGATTTTGATAACATGGTACTTAAGTTAAACCCTTTTCCCACATATGACACAGAGAAAACTTCTCAAGAGGATGAACTGCAGCTTTCTCTTCTTCCCACAGAACCACAGCATTCCTTCACCTTCAGTCACACAGAACAAAAAGAAAGCACAGATGAGCACATAGCCAGGAACTCCCCTGAAAAGAATCATGGTGAAGCAGACATTAATGCAGAGTCAACAGTAGAAAACTCTATTTCTGATTCTCTCCACAGTCAAAGTACAGATTTTGATAACATGGTATTTAGGTTAAAACCTTTTCCCACGTATGACACAGAGAAAACTTCTCAAGAGGATGAACTGCAGCTTTCTCTGTTTCCCACAGAACCACAGCATTCCTTCACCTTCAGTCACACAGAACAAAAAGAAAATGCGCCAGCAGGAAGTACAGATGAGCACATAGCCAGGAACTCCCCTGAAAAGAATCATGGTGAAGCAGACATTACATTACAAAGAAACACAAGTACATCTGAGGACAATGGCTTTATTTTTGCTCCCATTGATACTGGTTTGAATGAAGTTGTAAAAAAAACATCAGTGCTGCATTCCAGCCAAGAATCATCTCTTCAACTGCTGCCTGAGCACACAGCTGAAAAAGATTTCATGTTTGTTACCCAGCAAGATGACTTGCTACCACAGGAGAAGCAGGCTTCTGCAGATGAAATGCAAGGAGGTTCTGATGAGAAAAATTCTGATGGATTCACAGAATTACAGGATACCAGCAATTGCAGTCTGCCTGAAGTAACACAGTCCTGTAGTCCTACAGCAGTTCTGCTGCATCTTCATAGTTCTGGGAAAACACAGTCAGAATTCACAACAGATGATCCCTTCCAACTGGATCAGAGTGATGAGGATGCATATTCCTTCTCAATCCCACAAGGTTTCTTCAATGAAAGCACACCATACAGTTCACGTTCCGTCCCACAAAAGCCTACAGGAAATACAATCCCTGAAAGCACTGATTCCAGCAAGATGAAGGATCACACTACTTTGACAGAACTGGAGAACCACTCTGCAACAACTGTAGAACAACTGCAAAATTCCAGTGAAAATCTCAGCCAAAAAAGTCGGATGAATTTGGGACAGGACCAGTTTTTTGTTAAGAAGAAAAGAGCATTTGATGGATTTGCTAATATTTTGCAAAGTAGGAGAACAAACTTCAATAGTTGAAACACAAAATGGTAATACTAAACTCCCACAGTGTATATGTCATTACAGCAGGTGCAAACATTATTTTGTTTTAAGGTGAAATTACTTTTGTTTAGAAGGGTACTCATAAAAAACCCAATAACAGACTTTATAAAAAGCTACTCCAGAATATTAATAAAGCTCTTGCTGAATTATATTTACTTTCTCATTACTGGTACTTGATACTAACATATAATTTCCCTTGGAATTTGCTTCAGCTACTCAGTTTTGTCTTTTTGTCTAAAATAAATGCAATATGGAAATTTACATTATTACTGTGTTTTCTTATGGGACTCAACCTATACAGTGAAATAGTACATACTACCATCTTCTGCTTTTTGAGCCAGATTTGTGGATTATCTCTGAATTCCTAGTGTAGCTAAGATAAGTAAAGTCCAAGCAGTATTCAATTACATTTCAAAAATTACTTTTTAACTTGGCAAAAGAGAGAAAACCACCTTTCTCAAAGACACAGAATAGAATTCAATTCTGCAGAAACATTAGTTATAGAAATGTAGCTATAATGGGACATCACCTGAAGTTTGCAGATGTGGTGACACAGGCAGGGTAATTTTAAAAGAGACAAAGGATCCTGTATCCACTTGAGAATTTTACTTAAGAGGGGAAAATCAAGAGCAGTTCAAAACTGCTATTTTAGAACATCAGTAGCCAAAAGATAGCAATTGTAAGGTAAAATTATCTCTGAATATAGCCCGAGGCCCTTTCAAGAGACTCAGTACCACTGATGCAGTCCTTGAAGGGAAATGTCATCATGAAAGGGAGCAGACCTAGTTCTGGGAAAATGCAGGATGCTGGGTACAGCTCTGGGAAAACCCTTTCACAAACACAATTAACTCCTAAAAACTCCAAAGAGAAGGAACACATTCGAATTCCATCACAAGAGGGGCAAGTCCAATGGCACACTACATCACTGAAAATACCTTTAAAGAAAAAACTAAGAACCAAGCCCACTGCCAGTTTCAGTAAAGCTCATTATCCACCCAAGTTCTTTGTGGCCAAAACAACTTTAAAAATGCAATGTCTGAAAAAAGAACTGACTCACTCTTTTAGGTATCTATGGGACTTCAAACATCATTAACAACTCTCCAAGGCCTGTCACCTTTTGCTTGTTGCAGTTACTAACATGTTAAGAAATCTAACTATACAAGCAAGGCAACTTTGTGATTCATGGGGAAAAAACCACTCTCGAGTGCTCTACTGGTATCTCATACACTGAAAATATTTTGCCATTTGCTTGTGCAACAGTCCAATAGGATTTCAAAATACATACTGGAAAATTATTTTCTCATCTTTTTTTTCTGACCACGAGAATGCTGCAGTGGTGAGGCAGACAGTACACTACTTGTGAGAAGCTGCAGGATTTCTAAGATTCCCTTTATGCCATAAAGTTGTGGAAAAGTTTCTGTTCTTGTCAGACAAAGTAAATTCACTCCTTTACAGTGGGATTTTAACATGTGGCTAAGTATTCATTCTACTGCCAAAATATTATGTTTCATCTCAAACTTATCTTCATATGGCTGCCTAATCTTGCCACTGTCCTTTGCTACTAACCTCTCCGTTCTTACTATCGTGGCTTCATTCAAATTCAAACACTCAGCTGCTTCTCCTTCATATTAGTTCATTAGCAACTGCTCTTTAATACAAAAAGAGCAGTTAAATATAAATACTTTGTATTTTCTGTGACTTCCACACAGTACTCGTCATACTCTGCTCCTCCCTACACCCACCCCATGTTAGCATGCCCTTCTCTATACACTTAGTCCCACACACTCACCCCAAGACTGTATCCTCACATTTCTTAACATTTCATCCACTGTATCTTGTTCACACTGATAACTGTTTGGGTTATTTGACCACTGAGAATTTTCTAGGACACCTAGAAAATCCTGTACTAGTAGGATGCCCACTGCTGTTACTATCCCAGTTGACTGTGGGTAATCACACCAAATCACAGAATAAGCTCGATAAAAAAGGTGCCCAAGTGTACGCTGTAGGAATTTGTAAATGAAGCCTGAGCAATCAGCCAAGAGGATGCTGGCAATAGTCTGGACACATCCTTCTCACAGGGCAATGGCTTGCCAAGCTCCACAACTGACAGCACACAGAATCCCTCATACAGTGAATCAGGACAGGACAAAATGCAGGAGTTTTAAAAGCAGATCAAGAACTTCAAATATAGTAATCAGGATGAAACAAAACTCCCATTTTCAAACACACAATAGTTTGATAATTGTCAAGTTATTTGCTGTGGGTAAAAAGCATTTCAATCTTTCCTGAATATGCTGAAAATTGAGCTGGAAAATAACCCTTAAATATAAGAAGACATGCACATTTAACCTACACATAAACAACTAAAGAAACCTTTTTGGAGAGTAAATTCTTCATAGTAGAGAAGACTATGTCTCACCCTCTCTGATAAATACAGGTAAGCAACAGCCTACATTCTGAGAATTGGCAAAGCCAATCCCAGCCTTCATTAGAAACATAAAACACAATGAAAAACTTCTTCAGGATAGGTTCCTGCATTACAATATTCTAATTACAATGTAAATACATCCACTTCAAGTAATATTTTAGGTCAAGGTTGGAAGCAATATCTGGAGGTCACCTAATCCAATGATCCTGATCAAGCAAGGCCACCTAGAGCCAGTTGCTCAGGATCACTTTCAGATGGCTTTTGAGTATCTCTGAGGACAGACTCAGTAACAGTGCATGGTGACCCTCACAGGAAAAGAGAGCAGTTCCTGATGTTCAGATGGAGCCTCCAATATTTCAGTTAATGCCCACTGCCTCTGTCCTGTCACTGGGCACTGGCTGAAGCATCTTTGTCTTCTTCACACCCTCCCTTCAGATATTGGAATACTTTAGTAAAGACTTCCCACAGCACCTTCTCTTCTCCAGGCTAAACAGCTGTAAGCCTTTCCTCATGGTAGAGAAGATCCCATCCCTTCATTTCCTTCTTCATTTATCTTCATGGCCCTTTACTGGACCCTCTTCAGAACATCACAGTGTCTCTGGTGCTGGGAAGCCCAGAACTAGACACAATACTCAGGTGTGGCCTCATCAGGGCTGTGCAGAAGGGAATAGTCATCCCTCAGCCTGCTGGCAGTACTTTGTCAGAATCAGGCAGGAACCACTCACCTTCTTCACAGCAAGGACTTGTCGCTGGCTCGTCTCCGACTCGGTGTCCACCAGGACCCCCAGGCCCTTTTCTGCCAAGCTGCTTTCCAGCTGGGTGGCCCTCAGCAGATACTGGTGCAGGGGGCTGTTCCTCCCTGGCTGCAGGACTTTGCACTTCTGCTGGATAAACTCATGTAGTTCCTGTCAGGCCATTTGTCAAGCACGCCGAGATCCTTCTGGAAGGCAGTATGATCCTCTGGCTTACCATCCTTTACTTCCAGCTCTGTCATATCAGCAAACTTGCTGAGGAGACCCTGTGCCCCATCACCCAGGTCAGTAATGAAGCTGTTGAACAGACTGGACCCAGCTCTGACCCTGGGGGTACAGCACTAGTTAGTGGTCTCCAGTTAGACTTCACTCTGCAGACCACCACTCTCTGGGCCCTACAATTTTCAGTTTTCACCCATCTGCTCACTCAGTTTATGCATCAACAGCTTTCCTACGAGGACCTTGTGGGTCAAAAGGCTGGACCAAGATGAGTGGATAACAATTATGCTTCTGTAAAATTTTGTCTTGAGACATTTCTGCTCAAATTCACTTATTGTTGAAAACTTTTGTATTACAGTACTGTTATATACCAACACACTCCATTTGAACCATAACCTTTTTGAAACATGTACCTGTTCCCAATAGCTTAAAATACTGATTTGCTCCACTATTAGAAACCAAGGGGACAAGATCCTACACACAAATTCCCTGCTAATACTTGATAAAGGCTGCCTGCTGATGTATGTTCAGATATGAGAATTTATGAAGTGTGATTCACAGAAAAATCTGAAGTCAGTTTCTGAAACCAACACAAATACTGTTTATTTGTGGGATGCCATTTTACAACACCAAGAAAAGACCTAAAAAAATCAACTGGATTAACTCATATTAGGTGGCATAATAGTATTTTCATCATATTGTGAGTCACAGGAGTTTAGCACATCTTATTTATGTAATATGCAAGTAACTAAGGCGTAAAGCATTCACAGTTACAGGTTAACTGCTGCTCCTGCCACAGCAGCATCAGAAGGTGCTATTTGGACACATGTACACATGCACACACACAGTGGGGGAGTGGGTGAGGATTTAAAAAATAAAAGCAAACAAACAAAAAAATTAAGCTGAATTTTGGTCTCAAGTACAGAAAACAAACCACTCCGTTTGTGGATGGACTCTATATATTTTTACAACAATACAAAAAGACAAAATGTAAGGCCTAGAAAGAGGTATGTTAGCAGCTATAAATAAAACAAGGGCACAAGCTAACCTTTAAAGCTGCCTATATAAATTCCAAGAGTATCAAACAATTTGTTAGACTTGTGACTAAGGGTCAACAGAAATCTGGGAAAACCTTAACACAACCAAAGTGCATTTCTTGCCCTTCAAAATAGTAACTTGGGAACATTAATGAAGTAGCAATAAGCTGTGACTAATTTTGACTGAGTGAGAATATTTTTGATGAAATAAAACACATGTTTGTGTAAAATGGGAGAAGCTTCCACAGAATTAGAAATAGCTACACCCAAGATAACCCAAGTAGTTATTGTAGTTTAAAAACAACCTTAAAGAGGTTTTAACTGAAAACTAAAGTACATAAATATTTTCAGTAATTTCTATGTTCTTCAGCTTGCTTTCCTAGGAAAACATAGAAAGTGAAGAAATAACAGTAGTAGAGAATTATATTAATAATTTAAATACTTAGTATCACTTTGCTTTAGAAGGGAATTTAATTCATGGACTGTTTTGGTTACCAATATTAATAGAATCATTTAGGTTGAAAAGATTCTTTAGACTATTGAGTGCAAAGAGCTCCAGTTTGTCATCTATCAAAGAACATCAACTGCTATTGTCTCTGGACACTGTTTTCCTTTCACTAACTGTCTTTCCAATTTACACCTCCCAAATACCAAAAGTGAACTGTAGACTGATCATCAAGTTTCTGCTAAAAGTTCAATAACAGTACACCAGTAACATTAGCACAAGACCCATATTTTTCAGGAATGACCTCTCAGTGTCTTGTCCCAGAAAACAGCATGTTTTGTACATTACTTTTCATAAGGGTTGGGATGGGAGCCCACAATCAAACAACAACAACAAAATCTACATCAGCTATTTGATGGCACAATAAACAAAAAAAGCAAATGCCACACTTGTACTAAATACAAGATTAACTGAGTATGTTAGTTAAGTTCCACAACTATTAAAAGTTTCTCCAATATACAGAAGTAGGCAATGTTAGGATGATCTGCTTATCAGCATATTTAGCAAAGCCAACAGGATGGATAGCACAGGGGAGCTCATCAAACCACACAGGTCCATTTTAGTCCATTTGTTCACTATAAATGTCAGTAAAGCTGTCTCTACTAGCTTTAATTGAATCTGTGGTTCATTTTATGAAGATGCATGTTTATAAACCTGCTGATGGCTACAGATTCATACTGTTTCAAATGGAAGAAAAAATTGCAGCATCTGATTTATTTCCAAACACATTCTTCCTTTCCATCACTCCCAATTACTTTTATCCAAATTAAAAACCCAAGTTTGTTTGCTTACACAGCTCAAGTACTTTCTGAGGTTCTTTCTCCATTTCTTTGCTTTTAAGTAAATTTTTTGTTCTAATAAACATTTGCAAAACTGCCAACACCGTCAATCCTGTTGTATGAAAGCTATACCTGTAACAGTAATAGATTAAAAGTGTCTTTGGCTCTTGCTTCCATTACTGGAAGTTCAGTTATTTGTGACATACAAAACCTTTTATACAAACTTGTATTTGTTGCAGGATTCACACCAATTTGTGCTGAACAGTTTCCTAGAGTCAACAGCTAGCTTAATGTTTTAAGAACAATTACACCTATTTCACTTAAAATCTTGGCAATCACAATTTGGCCTAATGTTAAAAGTTATATTGCTCCTAAGTTTATTCTTTGAAGAACTAAACCAGCAGCTCCACTGGTATTTCATTACAGTAATACTATTGTAATATACACATTTACATCAGAAGTCTTAATAAAAGGTCTTTTCTCAAGAGGCTTATTGTAAACATTAAATACCACACTCCACTCAATTTCGTGTGCAAACTGGCATCAAACATGGAATTAAGGTTATGTACATTAGTACATGAGAAAGCACTGACTGTGTATGTTTTACCACTACTAACTTTAAAAAGCACTATTTAGTATTACAGAAATCCAAATGTAGCTATTTCACAGGAAAGGCAGTATTTTCTTCTTAGCATCATGAAATTCTAGGGTTTGTATATGCATGTATATTGTATATTTACGTATATACAAATATACACAAACAGACACACAGTTTTTGTCTTTGGCAGCTGAGCTTGAAAAACAAAGAAAGAACAACAAACAGATCTGAATACAACTGACCACCATGACAATTACAATCTCCTGGCCCAGGGCAGCAAACTAATGTGCTTTCGCTAAACTAGACTAAATCCTGAAAGGAGTCAAGTCAATGGCAGTTGTTCCTCACTTGATGGCAAGGACAGAACCTTCAACACAGAAGAGAATTTCACTTTCAACTTAAAATGCTTTCCTCGTGTTCCCCTGGATGGCATTCTAGGGAAATAACCACACTGCCAACACCTTGTAAAATATTTCTACAGAAAATTAATGTTACTTGCTGTTCCAAAACACCCACTGGCCCTTTGTTGTTAAATGCTCCATGAATCAATAACATTTTAATAAATCCTTAGGGATAAAAGTTTAATAGCACCTGATACTTTAAGAACCTATTTATAAATATCAACACTAACATCAATAAAGAAGGGTAAGGCAAAGACAACATGACAAAATTACAGAACTTAACCATTATTCCATTCACTCATTTTTTCCCAAAATATTCACTAGAACCATCCCATACAGATAAAGAGATGAGTGAAACAGGCAGTGGTCCCTACTAAAAAGTACTGTCACTTAATGCTGGTGTCTTACATGTCCATTGCCTGCAATGGACATTCTGACAGGAAACTTTAATCCCCAACAGGAAAGAAAAAGCAATATTTTGACTATTCAACATCGTATTTTTTCTGATATCATATTTTTAAGTACTTAGAAACACAAAGCTGGAGGCCCTTGGAAAGACTAGTGTTACAAACAAAATAATCCCCAAAACCTTTATTGTGTCTGTGCTAGGGGTGAGCATACTTCATTCCCCAAACCACTTACTGAAAGCTAGAACTTTCAATGTCATTGGGTCACTAAATCACAACACAGACCAAACACTCTTGGTACACCAAAAATTAAACAGAGTATGTGCCAAAGGCAATTTACAAAAGTCTAAAACCCATTTTTAAAAGGTACTTTAATTTGTTCTTTTGTACCTGTAACGACTACTGCAGTTTTAACATTAAAAAGTCAGTACTTTTTTCTTCAAATGGAAATCATCTGTGGCATGTACAACTATTACAGTGTTTCAATATTTATATGTATATATATTTTTAAGACACCAATGTTTCATTCCTATAAAGCATTAGGTCAGGTTTGGCAAATTCTGGTGAAGGAAATCACAGCATGTCTTCTCAGAAATTGGCATCTCAAAGAGTAACATTGAAATCGTAAATAGTTCTTCACATAACTATGTCCAGAAAGACTGAAATGCTACATTTGAGACCAAAAGAAAAACAAAATAACTATAGTTTCAACAGACATGTAAGTGATGATTAGAAATATGCCACAAAATTGTTTTTACAATACATTTCTGCAGAAATAATTCCTAGGTGAAGCCTTTTTTTATACACATATACAAAATTTAGACAGCAATATACACATAATCACAGTGAAGACTCTGGCAAGTTCACCAATTTGTAGTGTAAATACAAAATGCAAAGCAGCCTTCAAAGAGAACAATGCTAAACAGCAAGCATAGCTAGCTTGTTAAATAGCAAACATCAAAAGTTCCTTGCCAAAGGGATGCAGTGCAAGAAAAGCAGCATGCACTTTGATACAAATAGCAGTTTATGGCTAATGGTTGACATAACTGTGGTAACAGTGACTCTTGAGTGGCTGTGCATAGTTAAACTCCTATGTCATCTGTTTTCCTTTATACCATTCCACAAACTCATCCAACAACACTGGCCCTGCGGAGAGATTAAAGAACTGTATTTTACAAAATTTTGTAATAGAACACTGATTGATTAAGCTCAGAGAAATAAATTATTTTAGAACATCAACATATGGTAGTACTTACAGGCTCCATCTTCATCATAGTTACTGAGGTCAAGGTTAATTGTTCTGCTGAATTCAAGAACGTTACACCATTGGTCCTTATTGATAACTTTGTATTTTGATTGCTGCTTGAGGCAAGAAACAGAAATTACTGAAATGTATTTTCAACTGTCTCAAACTCAGACTTTCTTACAGAAAATTTAAACTTTTTTGTGCCTTATTATTTTAATCTGTATGCTATCTAAAACTAAAAAGGATTAAACCATCAAGTATTGAAACTACTTTTGAATCATGCTTCTGATTAAGACATCTTTTAGAGGGCAAACATACAGCAATAAAATAATGTCCAAAAGCAAATAAATTAACATTCTATAGTTTGTTCTGCATTACACAAATCTTAACAGCATAAGATTTTGGGAAAAAGGAAGAAAGGAAAGATAACCAGCTGCATGTGCTGCTTTGGCAGTTTCAATTTCCTGAGCCAGAACACGGCATTCTTAGCTGTTCATTCTACCTCGAGTTAAAAGTATCAGAGAAGACAGCCAATATATGGGGGATTAAAAACCCAACTAATTCTGTTTCCAATTCCATACCTCTAGAAACTGATGAAACACTGGAAAAAGGGACCATGCTTTTCCTAAAAGAAGGCCCAACATACACTTGGCAGTATTGATATCTAGGCTGCGCTGGTCCTTTTCCTGCATGAAAAGGTTAAAAAAGGAAAACAGAGCATGAATTCCAGATTTTTCATTTTCCCTCACAGCTCACCCATGGACAAAATAAATTACCAAATAAATAATATACAGCAGTATCTAACAGTGTTTTTTAATGAAACACAACTTGCCAGTAAAATTTCCTTCCTTACAGGTAATGGCTTTTTATATGGAGATGTTGCTTTCTACAGATGTTAATAAAAACATCACCGTTAGGGCAGATGAGGCATGAGGTCATTTCTGACTTCAGACCTCCCTAGCAAGCAACGGCCACCACATCCCCAGCCACGCTGGCACTTACCCTCTACACAGCCACACCTCTCCGAATAGCAGCGCTGTCCCCACTTCCCACCCTATCATTACAACTATGTGGGCTGTCAATAGACACTCAGAGCTAACTGACACCTCCTTCCTTACACGAGAGTGAGCCAAGGGATGATCTTTGTTCTGTTATTCTAACTGATTACATGGAATTCAGATTAAATTACCAAAGGAGCAGACAGAACATAGTACACTAGCACACTGAGACTTCCCTCTGGACTGTCCAGTTTTAGTTCCATGTAACAACAGCATATTTAAGCTTAAAGGCTGATTTTATTTTTTTTTTGTTTCTGCCAAGTAAGAGCAGCAGCATCTGTACCCAGCAGGTTTGTTAACTGTGGCAAATATTTAGTAACGTAACTCCTGCACATCTCAAAGTACCATGTGTGTGACTCCATTTTTTTACGCAGTTTATTCATCTACATTTGTTATCACAAAATTAAACCAATTTTGCTGAGAGATGAGACATAAACCCCACATTTTTATGCCTTGGTTTTAATACTAAGCTACATTCACAAGTTAATGAAATAACAAAAAATAAATTTCCATATAAGCTAATGTAGACCTTGTTCTGTGTATTCATGACAGCAGACTGCAAAGTCTAAATTAAGAGATATCACAGAATCATGGAATGGGTAAGGAACTGCAGCAGTCATCAGGTCCGGCTCCCCTGCTCAAGCAGGGCCACCCTAGAGCACACAGCACAGGGGTGCACCCAAGTGGTTCTTGACTATCTCCTGAAAGGGAGACTCCACAACCTCTCTGGGAAGTCTATTCCAGTCTGTGGTCACCTGCACAGCAAAGAAGTTCTCCCCTATATTCAGGTGGAACTTCCTGTGCATCACTTTCTGCTCACAGCCTTTTGTCCTATTGCTTGGCACCACTAAGAAAAGCCTGGATCCTTTCTCTGACAGATACTGATAGACACTGGCAAGCTCCTGTCCTTTAACCAACCTCACTGCCCTCCACAGGACCTCCTCCAGGAGCTCCATGTCTCTCTTGCCCTGAGGAGCCCAGAGCTGGGCACAGCACTCCTGATGTGGCCTCACCAGGGCTGAGTAGAGGGGCAGGATCACCTCCCTCAGCCTGCTGCCAATGTTCTTCCTAATGCACCCCAGGACACCATTGGCCTTCTCATCCACACGGGCACACTCACTGCTGGCTCGTGGACAGTTTGCTGTCCACCATCCCACACAGGGATATTCTGGATGCAGGGACTGTCTAACAGATCATTGCAAGACAGCTAGCTGCCCACGACAAAGGGAACTGTGCCCTGGGTTTCACCTGCAAAAATGCACTTCTATCTATTACAGAATATGCATCTTTATTAAAAAAACAAGCTCAAATCATAACTGAATTGTCTTCTATCACATAGGAAGGAATTGACAGAGCAAGAACCCAGTCCTCAGTCAACAACTGAATGCCCTAGTCACAAGGTTATGTTCATTTCATACTAATCACTCCTCTGAAATTGTATAGACAGAATTTAATGCAGATTTGTTTTGAAAGTAATGTGGGGAGACCAGCAATTCTGAAAACATGACAAAGTGTTTTGCATTCTGGGCACTAAATCCAAGAGGGATTTAGAGAAAAAAAGTAAATTCCATGATGAACAAAGCTTTTCAATTAGTAATAAAGATGAAAAAGAAACCTGAAAAGGCATTTTTGCACTAGTATGATACGAATCTTTCACTTATTTCCAACCTCAAAAGTTCTAAAAACTAATCCTCCTTCCAAAGCCCATCTACACTTCTGTCACAAATACCTTTAAAACAGAAATAATGCTGCTGTCAGAATACATTTATTTTACCTACTGTTCATACTCTGAATTCTTCCCACACACTCAAGTATTAATGAAATCAGGCTCTATTGCCTTTACTTTGGCCACACTGGTTTTTCATGCCTTATATTGTTACATTTCTGCATTCTCTCTTTCAGACTAGTGATCAGAACAAATTGTTCAGATAAGCCCTTTCTACCCACCTCCAACTGCCTAATGGCACATCTGCCATGACAGATGATGCAATTGCATTCTTAGCATACATTCTAGACACATTCCTTGGATACAAGTTAGAGGAATTTATTAACAAACTTTATTTTATCTCAGTATTTGTTTTACACTAATGATAGACAGTCTTCCTGAGATTTTCTTCCCTTACTATTTCACATTAAAGATCTATTTGAGCCATTCAATAGATGCATCTGTATGTTCTAAAACTTGGCACTAACAAGGGCAAACATGGATTGAGAAATGTTATTTGTGCTTAATATCAACATATGGTGTTATAAATTATTTCCTCAAATCTATGCTGACTTAAATCATGCATGCCACATGAAACCTTGATGACACATTTTTATTCACAAACTAACTTCAAATGCCAAATCAACAGACTCTTTAAAAACATTTTCTTTTAAAACTTAGGAAGTTTAGACAAGTGGCTTTTTGCCATAGAGCACTCCCCTGAAAGAATTATCCTTAGGACAGAAATTATACAATCTCCTGACTGTGAAACCATCAGCTTTCTTCTATCAATCACTTCAGTGATTCTGAAAAAAGTTATGCCAGTTTAATCTGACATCTATAAATATAGCTGCCTTTGTTCTTTTCTATTCTTACTGGATGCCATTTTCCTATGCACTTTACCCATGTCTGTAGTATGGAAAGTTCAATAATCATTTTAGCCAAATATTCCCCAGTTTATACCTTGTTGACTTCAAGTTCTATAATCTGCAGGGGCTTTTTGTCACAAATGAAGTCACAGCACCTGTGTCTCAATGTTTAAATTTTTTTTTGAGATCACTGTTTGTCACACCAGTTTGGTACCTCTTGAAAAGAATACACACACTATCCACTTTTAAAGTATCTGCACTTACTTTTGACAGGCCATCAGCTGGCACAGGTTTGCTCTCTATCCCAAATATTTCATCAGTATCTTGAACTTCTTAGGCAATGCCTTTGAAATTTACATTCAGCAAAACCAGCAGAATAAAGCTTCACACAGTAAAGAAGGAATTAAGAGGTTGATATTGCTTTTCTTTTCCTCACATACTAACTAATCCCATGCATGTTTTTCTATTCGCCTGCAAGTTTCCCTGTTTAAAAGTGAAGTACCATAAATCCAAATGCTGAGATGCAGAAAGCACTGAGGTACCAAAAAACTGAGTTGCTAATGAGATACTATCAGAACTGCTTCCAGTTCGATTTCTCCCTATTTTTCTGATTTTCTCACGCTACTTTTTTTGGTGCAAGTTCTTAGTATTTTTAGTTTTCTTGCACTGAAATCTGAGGTTCATTTCTACGTTTTTATGTTAAATCTTCTGTACACTCCATCACATTAGCAAAACAGATGTCCAAAATCTATTTCAAAATGTTATTTCAGGAAATATAGTTCTCTTATTACTCCTTCCAAGTGTGAATAGTCTTATGTATATTAGTTCCATTACAGGTAAAATTTCATCAAAGCATGTTTTATAGCAGGAAGGCTAGTATCAGGGTATTCTTTAATAAACACTGAAGACATCATTAAAGCCATTCCAACAATCTTCTGAATCAGTATTTATATCATATTCAGCTTTTATCATGTTACCTATTCTTACCAACTATTGAAATGTGTAAAGTGTCTTCCTGTTTTAAATATGTTTATGCTCACAAAATTCAGAGTAAGAATAATTTCAGTAAATTATAAAATCAGGGGAACTCAGTGATAAAGCTCCAATATACAACAGAATGGGGTCTAAATCATTTCCCTGAAGTCATAAAATAGCTTGAGGCAGAGGCATAACAATTTATGTCACTAAACCACTAAGCATTACACAGTCTATATACTTTTCTTTTCCAGTTTTGATATATTGCAAATACTGTTTCAGAACACAAATTGTTCCATTTGTTTGAAGCAATCTTGAGTGGTACCTTCAGAGAAACAAACTTAGAAGCACACAGTATTTCAATTATTATTTATGACAGTAAAGTTTGTAATTTCAAATGCACAGTACTTACCCGTGCAAAGTCAAAGGCATATCTATAAATAAGTTTAAAATTGGTAGGCTCGTTTAA
Organism: Motacilla alba alba; assembly: GCF_015832195.1. Classification (NCBI taxonomy): domain Eukaryota; kingdom Metazoa; phylum Chordata; class Aves; order Passeriformes; family Motacillidae; genus Motacilla; species Motacilla alba. Next base: position 25,943,389 of record NC_052019.1, on the reverse strand, counting down.
TAAAGACCTCAAGTAATCCAGAGAATTTCTCAATTTTTCTGTAGTATCACACCTATGAAACAAGGACCAAGTGAGCTTAGAGTCTGCATTCTTATTGAGATGTCTAATGTTCTAGGAAAAAATCTCTAACACGTATACCCATTAACCTGTTCAAAACACATCACTCTGTACAGACATGTTTTTGAGTATGTCTTCATAAAATGCCTTATTAAACCTGTAGTGTAAAACAAATTTAGGTGAAGTAGCAAAGCCTTACACTGGGACTTACTGGCTTTGTAAAAAATGCACTTTCCAACAGATAAAACGAAGAGCTGGTCCATGCATGGCAAACAAACATCAAACCAAAGCAGTGAAAAATACTTCTAAAGTCTTGCAGAAACTATAGAACTTCCTACACAGTTTCAGTAATTCTCTTCTGGAAGGTTAAGTCAAAACAGTTTGTTCTTTCTCCAACTCCCTATGAAACATGACTATTCAACATTATTTATGTTAATTTTGCTATAAAATTAAGCTCTTAACTGGAGAAAGCAACTCTTAGAGCAATGCAGAGTTACAGAAAGGGTTTGTTTATTTAGTGTTTTGAATCACTCTAACAACATACCAATATCTAAAAGATACGTGTAATCCAGCAACAAAGACTGTTGGTGTCCTTGGGGACAGAAAGAGCGTCAAACCTCATGACATTTCTCTTTTATTGAGACTGCAGATCTTTTAATCCAACTGTATTTAAATGTGCAACATCAGGTTTCAAGTTGTCTCTAAGTGACCATATTATCATAAATTAGGCAAAAATTTGTGACTTCTACTCCACGGCAGAGTTCTTTGCTTTAGGTGTTATGAGTCAAAACACTGAAGTGTGTTTTTTCTGAAAAGCTTGTTTACTATAACAATTATATGAGAATTTTCAAGGCACTTACTGTAGTGATGTCATTCCTTTTAACCATTCTTGTAATGTAAAGTAACCCATGTTTTGTGCATCCAACTTCCATGCTAGCACAAGCATAACTACCTGTTTTAAAGAGAAAAAAAATTGAGACTGAGAATTTAACAAAAAGATCCATGTGCTTTATAAATAACCACTGTTTAGTAGGATACAAATGCTTTTACTTGTATAAGTGAAAAGTTCAGAACTTTGCTACACTATGTTAGAAGTTAAAAAACCCTGTAAGTGACAAACCTGTACACAATCCAAATGAAGAGAAGGTAACAGTACAAATATATAGAGTGAACATCTACCCAAGTTATCAGTCATCTCACGAGCAATACAATGGGGAGAAGATGAGTTGGTGCAAAAGCTGCAGAAAAGGTTTCCCAAAGTAACTACAAAATTTCAGTACCAAGCTATACCTGACATTTGTTAAACCTTCATCTCAATGAACATCACCTGCAATCCATGAAATCAATTATTTGAAAGCTAATAATGATCCCACAATTCAAGCAGATGATAAGTAAATCTAGATGAACTAACATTAATGCACATCAAAACACAGGCTGATAGATCATACTTCAGTTTTGCCCAAAAGGAAACAGTCTTTTTCACATCTCACACAGAAGACCAAAACAAAAAAGAATTTAGATAAAGCAATACCGTAAGATTATTATTAACTTATTTATTAACTTAAGAAACCATTTTTGACAAATGTGTGAAAAAAAAAAAACTTGCAGAATAACTGACCCTGCCAACCTGGAGAAAAGAATAATCTAATCATTTAAATTTGCAACTCAGCCATTAACTAGCTACGGTTAGTGCAACTCTCTACAGCTTATAATGCAAAATCAGAATACCTGCATATACCTCCAAATGCCTGCATAAACCACAACATTTATTATTATCCTAAACTCTGAAATTAGCAAATTACACCTGATGTTCCAGTATATCTTTCAAAGCCACAATTCTCATTTACTTATATGAAGCTCCATGAATTCTGCAAAAGACAGGACTTAAAAATGCATTTAAAGAACAAAAATTAGGCACTAGGAAAAAGCCTGTAAAATGCTCAACTGTTTTTTAGATTTTATTTATATATATATATATATATATATATATATAACTATACACACCTCACAAACAAATAAGTATCTGTAAATGTACTTATATTCCTTACTTGTTTTTTGAAATGGTGTAATGGTAGTACCACTACTGCCCAAAATATTTGAGATCTCTTTCTGTCCTAGAAAACCCAAAGGAAACACTACTTGTTTTTTAGCTGATATGTTAAATCTTGAATGTTGTCTTATCATTTCAGAGAAGACAATCATCAGCTTTTTGTTTTTGAAGATCTCTCTTTTTCTGGAGAGCCTGAAGGTTGGTGGTCTTAAAGTGAAAGAAGGGGCGGCAGTGAAGACAAATTGAGGTTTTACGGGTTGACAGTCTGGGGTTTAAAATAATGGCAAGTTGTTCCCAAATGTCTTTCAAAACCTCCCTAGTTTATATTTCTTGAATTTTTTTAAACTCTCAAGATTCTTTTAATTCTTGGTGGAAAAGCAAGAACTGTAAGACTAGCTCATGTACACCACAGCAGATGAAGCAATTTTAAAATGGATTCCAAACTTACATTTTCTGGTTCAACTCCAATGTCTTCACAAAATTTCTCCATACCTTCTGGCCCTACAATGTCATCTGTCCCTGCAAACAAAATGTATTTTACTTATCTCTAAAAATTAAAATAGTCTGTCCTTTACAGCACAAAAGAAGTGCAATCACATAGTGCAACCTGACCTTCATACAGTTTGTTTGTTTTGGCATTAAATAAATATTTCCACACTTACTATCAGACTTGGATACACTTAAATCTTTATCTCACCTTTGAAAACAGAGAAACTGTAAAACAACTTTTCATCCCTGCCAATCTTTCTACTCGTTTACTGAGATAATCTTGGAAGTGTAAATTATTAAGATTTTTTCATAATGCACTTAAGACTAACAGAACACCCACATAATATTACCAAATTAAATGAGTGAACTATGGCTAGTGAAACTCAGCCATTCCCTGGCTGGAATCTCTACTTTATCACAAGATCAAATCACATAAAAACATGATGTACAGCTATACAGGATACAAGACATTATCATTCCCAGGATCTCATTCCTCATATCTTTATATAATGTTATCCTGCTTATTCATATTGCTACACCATGGTCACACATCATCTGTCTAACAGTAAATGCAACAGGAAGGAAATAATGAATTACAGTTATTTCTTTGCCTACTTAAAAGGAAAAAAAAGATTCAAAACACAAATGCTATTAAAATGCACCACTAATAAAACATGGTCTTAAATCAAGATATTTGTAACTTCTATAATACTCTTGAAAAAATTAGACAGACATTAAGAATTGTACTGTGCAATTCTACACTTTAAGTAGTAAAGTAGTAATTGAACTATTGTTAGAATTATTTGACTCACGTTTAAAAGGGCTCATTTGAAAAAAATATATGCAGAAATGCCTACTTTCCTCCAATATAAAGATCACATATGCAAGAAAAACAGGATTTATAAAGGGAAGATCAATCTGTATTTTTTATTAGGTGATCTATTATAGAAATAACAAGGTTTAATAATGTCCTTTCCCATCTTCTCATAACAGCCTCTCAGTTCTCAGAGTGTACACAACAGACTTTAAAAAGACTCATTCTGTAATGCAAAAACACACCAAGGGAGGGAAAAAACCCAAATGCTGTGTCAACTGTCTGCATACATAAAGAAGACTTATGAAGCAAGAACACAAGAGATTATTCTTTGAAAATTCAATTTTTAGAATGTTACTCAATACTGTAAACAGAATCGTACTCTCCACTTTTCTGTGTTTTATCTTGGTGTGTGCATCCAGTGGAAACCCCAAAGTTCTTTCACAAACAGCCTTCCTTTCATCCTTTCTTTCCATGAAAGTCTTGACAAAAATGAGTCATGCCTGTTGCTAGAGTAAAAAAATAAATCAAGCTGGTCAGAAAGGCAGACAATCTAACAGGTTAGATTTGGCTTGAATTTGTCTGAATCTCCTCTCACAGACTGCCACAGACAAGTGAGATTTCAAAGTATTTAATTTCATTTATATAATTTTATTAGGAGGAAAAAAAAGTTTTATTACATCAAATTAAGTCATTTCATTATGTTTAAAAAGTAGACAAAACAGAACAAGTTAGACATATTATTCAAGACATCACCAGAATACTGCAAGATGACACAAAACATCCATTTAATTTCTTTTTGGTCTTTACAGTCATGAGATCATTTTCTGCCATATGTCAAATTCTTCCTTTCAGAAAACATTTGTAGGAAAACAAATACAGCAACCAATGTCACTAATAAAGGATCATCTTCTGTGACCACAGACCATAATTAACATTCCTAGAAGTAATGCCTGAAGAAAGTTCTCATACACAAGGGCAAGAATAAATAATACAGACTACCTTCCCTATACTTTGTGATGGAAAAGTATCTATCTGATAAAACTAGTACAGGATATTTGAATTCTTTGCTCGAAACCCTAAACACCAGATTCAGCAGGAACAAAACTAGTGTTACTACCTCCCTCACCCTTTGGGTTTTCTTAATTTAAGACACACCACTTCTGAGGCTAATTCTGTACTATGCAGCACTAACATGGCAGATGACAGAGAGGTAACAACATTTTCAGCAGAAGTACAGCTTTAACTGTAGATTTGAATAGTAATGTGTACATGTTCCAAAACATTTTACACCTTCTGTGTTCTTTCTATAGGATACAGTCAAAGATAAAACTCAACCTTGAACTCTTCAACCTCACATCACACAGGATAAAGGAAAGTTTCTCTAAGACTTTTATAAAAATCTTTTATATTCCATCTTTTGAAAGGTCCGTTACTGCAATTTTCATATTCCAATATAAATTTAATTGTTATTGGTAGGAAATTTGCATTTCACACTTACCTGCATATTCATAGAACCATTCTAAGCATCTCTTACTTGAAAAGACTTCTTCTTCCTCTGCTTTTATTCTAGTTGAATCGTATTTTCTATACATACTTAGAAAAAAGAAAGAGAAACAAGTAATTATTTCATCAACATTTTTTAAAAGCAATCTTTTAGTCAACAGCCACTCTTAGCAGAAATATTATTCCTTTCAGTTTACTCAACATTCTGTCCTCATATCCAGTCATTTGGAACACTGCTTAAGAATCGATGACACTAAATACTTGGTTTGCTCACTCTGTCATACTTCCACTGATCCATAATAATTACCCATGTAAATGATCTTCCCCTAAAATGAATATAGGTCAGTTCAAATTCAACCCCAAACTGTTCTGTAGAAGTTCACAGTAAGGCCTTGCCTTACACCACCAGTTACCACAGTCAGCTGATGGGCTGCAATCCAGCTGTGGGTCTACGGCCAGAGTAATCCCATGTCACAGTCAACACAGGTCCTACCTCTAGGTGCACTTGGAATTATTAACTAAAGAAAACTGCAAACACTTTTTTTGCTGCCTCGAAAAGATTCTACAAAAGGCAAAGGCCAAAAGAGACAAGACCTACACTTAGATTATTCTAAAGCCAGTAAATTGGTAACACTAAAGAACCACTAGAAAAAAAAGGTTGAAACTCCTCATGGACAATACCTCAAGGGACGTCATTCATCATGGAATACAGAACCATCTGAAAAGCTGGCCCCTTCCCCCAGAGACTACCAGCAGGGTAATGCTCTTCTCCTTCAACAAGAAGGATAAGGAATTTCAACTACACTAAGGAAACAAATTTAGTATCTGAAACACCTAAAGCACAGAAAACATGACAGAATGTGAAGGGTCACTCCCCCAGTTAGACCTTCTGAAACAGGCAAAATATCATTTGTGCCTGTTAGAGGAAAGAGACTCAGCAGTCCAAGTAGTTATCCACTGCTGCATATGCATTCTCTGATCCATTTCCACCACTCTTCAGAGCTTGGGCTCAAAGGCTGAAAAGAGCAACAAATAAATGGTTCAGTCTAGAGGAGGTAGCCAAGAACAGCTCTGTAAGTGTTCCAAGCATGCAGAGTTTCCTTTCACAATGTCAAATCCTGATGGGGGAAGACAATGAAGCAGCTAACTGGTTCAAGGAGAATTCTGAAACCATTTGAATAATGAAATTAATTTGGAGCTGACTTCATCACTGTTTCATCCTTCTAGAAAGACATGTAAAAGACATCTAGATTTATAGGCTTAGAAGAAACTGATCCCACTATCCTCCACCTAGCTCAGCTATCAGCTGTGAGGAAGTGTAGCTAGAAGTTAACAGCACACAGATCATTCTGTCAGGAATTCAAAGGAATATTTCATGTTTACTGTCATAGTTCTTTTAAAGCAGCTAACCTTTAGAAAAGTAATACTAGTCAGAACAAAATGATAAATTGCTAATTGGAAGACAAATACAAATGAGGCTCTTAAGAAATTTCTTATGAAAAATTGACACTGCACTGAAACACACTGATCTACAACAAACTGGAACATTGTACAGAAATGTCAACCATATGTGTTCCAAACACATATTCATATACTCACAATGTTAGGTTTGGGTTATTTTCATTTTGAAAACATTATTTTCCTATTTGAATTACCTATTTTGCATAAGCTTTATGAAGGCTGCAAAGGAAAAGGCTGACAGCATCACTCAGTAAGAGCTAATCCAGAAGATATAAGTCAGAGTTGGAATAATTTTTTTTAAAATAGGTCTGATAACATTTTCACACTTGCAAAATGAACTGTGATTATGAAAGACCTATCCAATAATTTTTAGGCTACTCTGAATTCAGAGCAATTAAGACAAAGAAAGGAGGCATTCTGCCACTTTGGCAAATGTCTTAATTATTCAGTATCCCTTTTTTTGTCACAAACAAATGTGACAAACACCAAGTAGAATACCAAGCTGGAAACTGTAGCAGGAGCTAGTCAACATCTTTATTCTATTCTCTTTATATTCTCTTTATTCAAGAAGTCTGTAAGAGTAGTGCTGGGATTGAGGACATGGCAAAGCTAACAAGGTTCACAAAGAAAGGTATTTATCACAAGACTCAATGCTTTTTCTTACAAAGGGATGATAACCAATTATCCTGCCCTGCTTGTTCATGTAAATCTTCAACACGTTAAGCTGTCATTATGCAAACAGTGCATTTAAGAAGGAACTCTCAAGAAACAGACTTATTGACAGAGTTGTTAGTCATTCAGATATTTTAGAAAAAAAGGTTTCCTGCATCTACAAATGGCAGAGCTAAATACTGCAGTCTGAAACAAGACATCAGTGCCAGCAGTATGTATAACAGGAATGGTGAGCAAGAACAGAAAAAAACAGCCCTTTTTATATGACCTCTGCATCTGCACACAGCTGAAGAATTTCAGACAACTGATACGAGATTGAAAGTCACTTGTGTTAAGGGTTAAGGTCACAGTTCAGGAACTGCAGGAAATAGCAATAATAATAAATTAAGTCCATGCGTCCAACATATGGCCAAGTAACTCCAATGAAAATGCTCTTGCCTCAAACTTACGATTGTTAAAAAAGCTCAATACCTGACCACTGGAGTTTGATTTTTGAAAAACCAGAACTGCTTACAGACATTCCAGCTTCTGCCAGTTCACCAGTTCACAAAATAAAGTCAAAAGGGATATAATCTTGAAATATTATCCCACTCTCTGCTATAAACTAATTAGTCAGACATGCTTTAACAGTGCAGATGACACTGTAGCACGTTTATAATGAAAACAGACTATGCACGGCCACAATTAGCAATCTCATGTATAAAGACAAACCCTTTTCCTTCCCTGCTTACTCCAAACATTAAATGAGTGTCTCACCCCAGCCTAGCCAAGCCAGCTATTTCTACTAGCGAGAGACTCCTAATCTCTGAAGTGCCTAGTGAAGCAAGATGAGTGAGGAGATGCAAACAAGTAAGTAGACAAGTACCTGAGATTGCTCAGCCTAGGACAACTTGGTTCAATCTAGTGGCACAGAGTAAAGGTGTTTTCAAGGACTACATCCACTGAATTATGATTAATATGGATTTGATTATTTCAAGAAGCATATTTACAGAGGAGAAAAACACAAACTTCCAGACACATCTGGCATCCATTTTATATCTTGCAGTATTCCTCATCTCTGTGGAATTTCTCAGTATCTACTGCAAGATGATGTGCCTTGTGTTTGTTCTAATGACATTATCTCTTGCTATGCAGAAAGACACAGCACCAGAGTGCACAGGGTAGATATCTGAATACTTGGGGAGTACCAAACATCTAATGAACAGATCTCACAAACAGTCCTCAATGGCTCACAGCTTCATCAACATTCCCAGCACCAGTACTTTCAAACAGATGCACAACCATTATGCCAACCAAGTTCTGCTTCGTAATTTGCTTCTATATTGATGGTCTGTAAAAGGAAACTGCCAGTCACAGGAACCTGCCAGGAAAGTGTCAGTCACACACCAGATGTGAAACAACACACTGCTCACAAAAAAAAAAAAAAAAAAAAAAAAAAAAAAGAAAAAGAAAGAAAAAGTTTGGGGGGGGGAGGGTGAGACGGGGCAAGGCACAGGGAGAAAGTAAAAAAATTCAAAAAGATGCCTTCCATAAAGGAAGAGCAAATGAGATGAATATACATGGCATTTTTGGTACTAGAATTTGCACACTGTCAGAGAATGCTGGCACTGAAACAGGATTGCTAAGGGCATTTTCTCCATCATCAGTTAGAAAGGTGCAAGCACAGTTTTATCCCACAATGTCTGCTATACTTGTCACAACTGGACAATACCAAACTCAGAAACATTGCTTTTAGAATTACCCTTCCATTTCTGACTCATGACATGATATCCATCAGGAACAGCAAGAAAAGAAGAAGTATTACCTACAGGCATAATTATGTATTTTCCTCTCAGATGAAACACACATGTAGGTACAATAACTCAGAAAAAATCTTCACTTGAAAAATAGCAAATTTTTAGTTTAGCATGACACTGTGTCAGGACAGTGACAGCAATATGCAAGTTATTTGTAACAAATATCCCTGTAGGGAGCATTCAGGTTTTTCTTTTTTTATCATCTCTTTCTAGCAGCCATTTCATCAGCTAGAGAGAGGAAAGAATGTGGGACAGGGCAGGGCAAAAGCAACATGAGATAACCTGTCTAAATTTTGTAAAAGTGATTTCAGTTACTTAAGCGCATCAAAATGTAATAATTTCTCAGAGATGCTTGCACCTCCATCATGACCTAATAGCTGACTCATAATATCCATGTTTAAACTTATATATGAAATATTCATGTGAGCCAGGGAACTGTAATATACCAGCAACAAAGGTAAGATACAGTAGTTTATAACTGGAAGTGCTATAGGCAAGCATTAAAAAAAAAAAAATTAAAACAGAGCATCTAGGCATTTCAGGTTTTGTGAGAACTTCAAATACATGGTCCACATCTTTTCCAAATTATTTTTTTCTCTTCCTAACTGATTTGGTGGGAAAACAAAAGTATGAAAATTCCATCCAGCTATAATGGGGTGACTAGGCAAGTGATTGTAAAAGTTGATGGCTGCTGCCAGCAAAAAGAAAAAGGTAAGGGCAATTCTCTTCAACCCACTGCAGTCTTCAAAGCTGGGTTATCTGCTGCTCTGAGCACGCTTCACCTGTACTGGAGTTGGTGAAAGCTCCAGCCACAGCCCCTCCCACTGCACCAACTCCGGGCTGCGTAGCCCCAGAATACTCAAACCAAGATCAGTGAAAACATGGAGCTTAGGTTACACAAAACATTTTCTTCATGGTGGAAGCTGGTAATAATCCATTGAGGAGGAAAAAGAAAATCAAAAGGGAAGGGGAAAAAAAGCTATGCTTTGTTATGCTAAGTCAAAAGCCTCTCATGAAGATCTACAGGCTGGTTATTTCAGATGGTCAGTGCTTACTGAATGAAGACATCAAGAAATTCACCAACAGAAGCTTTGTTTCTGAGCAACCAGAACTTAATCAAAATCTTTACTGAATTTTGTTTGAGTTTTGAACTAAGTAACTAATTGCTTCCAGATTATTTCTTTTATGACATGCCAATTTTTGATTGAAGAAGATGGCCTACGCTACTTCCATTAATACTAATTAATTTAAAATTTTGGCTGAGAATTTGCATCAATGCAGCACAATGAAAGTATTTTCATAAAGCCTTATCTAGTCCCTCACAATTATGATTCTAGCAATAGTTTCATTAAAACTGTAGTAGAAAGAGAAGGGTGGGAGAAGAATGTTTTGCAACTTGCAAGACATGACAAAAACAGTTTAAAGTAAGCCTCAGGACTAACTTGACTGTTAAGTTTCATGAATGAATATACCTTATGTTTTCTTGTTTAAAGACTTACAATCATTCCTAAACTGTTAAATGTTTGGAACTTTATCAGGCTTACTTAATGAGCAGTATGTGTAACAACACACATGCTGATAGTCACATGTCCAGTTTAAGTGAAATGTGCTGAAAAGCTATAGAAAAAGGAAAAATTGTACTGAAAACCCCTACTTCAAGGAAAAAGATCTACACATCTATGACAGCTGGGAACACAGGTGGTCTGCATGGGGCAGGACCAAACCAGTTAGTATACAACAGCAGAACAAAAACCAAACCAACTCTCAACACCAAAGGTTTGAAAACTTTGGAAGCTAGTACATCTTATGTTAATGACACTGTGTTTTCAAAGACTGCATTTTCCCACTATAGAGTATAGAGTTTACTATTCAATACAGAAAACCTATTTTTCATGTTAGTAGGCCCTTTTGTGGTTCCTACACACATAAGGATAAATTCATTGAAAACATTTATCTAATTGTTTGAAAACATAAATTTCAGGGAAATAGATAAGTATTCCTAGTTTTCATCCTCCTAGTAACAATACCATTACTGCAAGGCTTCTGCTCTCAGTGTGATTCCAGAATAAGGAGTAAAATTACTTTTTAAATTAGACTGTAAAAACATAAGACATCATATTAAATAGCTCATTTTCCCCTGTGTGGCTAGGTACTGTGTAACAGATAAGCAGCACAAAACAACTACCCAGTAAGGACCATCATTTTACCGAGCAAGTGTCTTTACATGAATCTTGCTTTACCTTTCTGAAGATGCTTAACACAGTGATGGAAGAACAATGTAGAGAAAATGTAATTTTAACTCCAATTTGAGAATACTCTATACTGTGACAGCCTTAAGTACAATAAAGTCAAGACTGTGATACTGAGATGAAAATACAAACTAAGTCTTCGAGTGATTATGTTCAAGTTAGCACATGCTCAACTGTTTACTTCCAACAGTTATTCTTTAAGGCAAGATAACTTACTGTTACCTATAAAGCTCTGAGTTCTTTTTATTATATGCCATCCGGTATAAAACTTCCCTCCCACTGAAACATTGCATTCATGCATGGTTCATGGTGATGCTATGAACACTAATTAAGAGAATTCAAGTTCCTATTATGTAAGGGTGGAATACTAATGAACACTCTTGGAGTCTTCTATAATCAGTTTATGCACTAGATCAGCATTTCTAAATAATTTCACAACTAGATTTGTTCCTATAAACGTTTTTCCTCAATTGCCTGTGCATTCCACTAGTGCTTCTGAGAGGAGGCTGTATTCCTACCAGCCTGGAATTAAGAGTGTAAGACATGTTTAAGTTTATGACTTTAAGAGTCTTAAGAAACTATCTTCTCTTTCAGCATAGAGACCTGCTGAAAGAAACTTTATGGAAGAAGGCATATCTAAAAATACTCCTATCCGATTTGAAGAGATTATAGGAATGAATAAAAAATAGTGAAGACTGAAAATATCACCCAACAAAACACTCCACTACAGATTTAAAAAACCCACATTTTTCTAATGGACAAACCAGAAAAAATCATCAACCTTCAGTCTCAGCTGCAGTAACACCATTATTGATGACATCCCTTGAAAATCTTTGGACTACTACCCAATATTTTCACACTGAGAACAAACAGGAGACTTTCAATTACTGAGTTTGTTAATGTTAAGTAAGTATGGCACTGTAGCTGAGAAACACACAAAAAGGTACGTCATTCCATTAAGTATTTGAAGTGACAAATCACTTCTGTTAGGAAATAGAGGCTCTTCTGGTGAGGACTGTGTAGCTCTTCAGACACTGACTGCCTTTATTCACTTACTACAGCATTCACACAGACTAATGTCCCATGAAGGCTTATCCTGAGTTACTAGAATGCAGCTTCTAGGAAGTCTGTCTCTAAAACAGAAGCTGAGAACTGGGTCTAGGAGCCCCTTATTCTGTAAACTGGTATTCCACTATACTCTTTTTACTGTATGTAGCATTCTCTGCACACAACGTAAGCAGAACTGGCTTTGCAAACTAGGTATGCTACAGCACACTGCTGAAGAGATTCCTGATTTCGGACTGATTTCTGCTCAACTAACTGAGATGTCTGATCCAAAAACTAAACTTGATAGGTATGAACTCCACCTGACAAAACAAGCATGGAAGTAGGAGACTGCTTTTTAACTAACCTGTTCACAGAAGATTACAGGGGTAAAAATCCTTCCTTGAAAGAAAACACAGCTTCAAGGTCAGGCTGAATGTCCAGCAAATAATTTCATATTTCCAGTCATGCTGAAATAAAAACTATTTTCTTGAAGACCAAAACAAAAGAAACACTCTGGGAAGCAGAGAAAGCTCAAAAACCCTTACAGGAAGTCAGGTCAGATAAAAACTGGAACCACATCAGAGGATATTACCCCATGGTTCATGACTAGCAGATCTGGTTTCTCCTCCAATTCTAAAAGCAGGCTGAAATCTTCCCATTATTAAAGACTTACATGGCAGTAAAATGAAGACTAGATCCACTGGTTATAAACTGAGAGGCAGATATTAAAAAAATCCTTCCAATTACATTTGCAGCAAGCTCTTAAAAACTATGAAATATCTGGTATTCAGAGATCAAAAAAATCAGGTTTTTATAATTTTCTTATGTAATTACACAAGTCAGTATTTCTTACTTACAGGCAAGCTTACTTTTTAGGGGGCTGCTTTTTTCTATCACCAGTGTCTTGGCTAAGGTAGGTAAGAGTTCAGTTTTATGAACCTGTCTATATTCTAGAAAGGGTCTGTCCTTGTATTGCTTCCTCACTGTATGCCTATCTTTGAATAAGCTGTAATGCCCTCTACCAACTATTCAGCTTTTATATTTCATTATTTCTGAAAAGTAACAAAACATTAAGAACGTCTTTTTTGTTCTAGTTAGTGTTACAAAGCAATGAAAGAGAGAGTTGAAATCTCTTTCTTCTGCATCAACAGATCATTTAATAAATTCCAGCGCAGTTACAGTTGTGCAACCCTATTAAACACAATGGAATTATAGGGGCATGACCAGAGGCTTAATTTGGCTACCAGTATTTTTCTTACTCATGCTAGAGTATAAAAAGGAGAGAATTCAGCCTGATTTCAGGCAGACAGTTTGGAGAAAAATGCCTCTTTTAACATCCCTGAAGGTACTTGCTATGGAAGCATGTGTTTTGTGAGACATCAGTAACACATGAGTATAATAGAGCTCAAATTCTACTGATTGATGCAGTGCCAAGCAAACTTTCTAGTTATATAAGCCACTTTTCAACATCAGAGCAGTCCTGCATCTATCATGCAGGAGTGTGCAGTTCTATACAGCCCCAAGTTCCAAATTTAGTCCACATAAATAGTGATTTTTGCACACCCTGAGCACATTCAATGGTTTCTGAATGACTCAACACACTACACATACTGGAAATCCAACACTTGCAGAGGTCTCAGCTATCCAATACCTCATGCCAAAAGAATACACTGTTCATGCACTCTCTTTAACCTGTTTGACTTCTGCTGTCCAGTGAGAAGCCCCTCAATAACTGCTGAACCACTGGCTCTCACCTTACCTGGGCAATTTCCCCTTCTATGCTCAGCATCAAATCACAACATAACAGGAGAGACTAGCAGGATTTCAAGAGCTGAGTGCACTATAACTACATTCACTTTTTTGACAGGGTAGAGATTGATAACACCCAATCCAGATCTTACGCATATATATGAGAAAATACTATTGTATCTCTTAGAAGTTTTTTTTGAACAAACAAGTACATATTTTCACAGCTCGCACTAGAGCAAGGAGAAGTTCCCTACATGCTTCTTGTACGTCTAGAGAAAGGTGAGATGCAAACTGAACCTACATAAACTTATCAATATCCCACAGTTCAATCACCAGCTATGGTTCCACATTGAGAAACCAAGTAAATTTCAATATTATTTCCATTAGTATTTAAACACATGATACATCAGGTATTCAACTTTAGATATTCCATCAGTCTTAGCTCATGGTAAGATGACATACCCATCATGTCTACTTTTCTTAGCAGACAAATCATCTCCTGCTGCAGGTCTCCTCTTTTTCCTTGGAGGCATCACTTTACTAAAGCAGTCTGATGAACTGCAAGACCGAAGACTTCCTACAGAGGGAATTAAAAACACCAGCACAAAGAAATGAAACTGTTGCAGACCAGTTAAACTGTGTCCACTAATAGGCATATTACAAAAGAAATGAAAGGAAGTTAGGGGATTTAAAAATTAAAAAATAAATGGTCTCCTTTCAATAGCAAAATCCATCTCACTTTTACATGGTATCCTATGACCAGATTTCCATAAAGGTCAAAAGTACTATACCAAAATGTAGAGTAGCACTAGCATTACTTCAGTCTAACAGCAGTCAAGAACTGACACTATCCTGAAGAAGTATTTATGTCCTCAAAAAGTCATCCTTACTTTTAGTCTTTTATTCAAATGATGAGTTCCAAGAGTGGATCATTGCTTTTTGAAATACAGATGTGAGTGAACACCTACCTCTAGAAAACAGAACCCTTTATTTTTAAGTCCCAAGTTTTTTGTGATACAGAGAGCAAGAGGTAGGAAAGTTTTGTCTGTTCTTCGGTGAGAGGGGTTTTTTTCAGGTTTTTTGAGAGGTTTTTTGTTTTGTTTTGCAGGGATGGGAAGAGACAGTCAGCAACCAGCAGGGAAAGAAATAAGTGGCTGGCTGTATTACTTAGACTGAACAGTTCTCAAAAAATGGAGGTCCCCAAATAGCAAACAGCCAATTCAAGACACTGATGCCAATCAGGTGGCAGTCTTTCCATCCCCTTCTCTCAGCTACATACTCCTATGTCTCTGGTAACTCTTCCATGTGCCAATCAAGCTCACAAAACCTGTAGGTAATTACCCAAGGAAAAAAGAATAACAATTTTCTGTACATTAGCAAAAGAAAGAGCACAGGACCAGCCCTTTTGACCACAGCAAGTCATTAAATTGCTTTTGCTGCCTCATGAAAACAGTAGGCTAACACTTCAGGCATAATTTGTCCTACTTTCATATGCTGAAGACCACACTGACACCTGAGAAAGGTGTGTGTAAAAGCAGCTCCAAGAGCTATCACAGCTCTAAGTGTTACACAGAGAATTTGAAAAGAAAAGGAAGAGAGAAGTGAAGTATAAAAATCCAGACACAAAGCGATGCCAAAGAAATTTGCAAGAAAACATTAAGAACTCCAGCATTCCTAAGCTATCTTCTCTTTGCTACAACAGCATCCAAGTTGAGCTATGCTCAATTAAGATGACCACAAAATCTTTTATCTTACATCACAGCACAGAAGCAAGCAATAAAACTTTGACTGCTTTTTGACACCAAGGGAACAGACTGAAATCAGAGGCCCAATTCCCAACAAATACTGACAGCAATCTTTTGCTTACCTATTCTTCGAATCTTTGAAAGGCTCTCTCCTGTTATAGGAGAAACACATGTAAGGAACCTTAGAGCCTCACAGGCTTTGCTACATGTACATTATTTCAAACATGCATGGAAACTCTAACCCATGATAAAGTACATATTTCTCTAGTATTATGTAAGATGTTCAACCCAATTTTTACACCAAGATGAACTAATCTGGTTTCAACTAATAAAGCTTTTGCACTAAGTATGCCTTCTTTGGTCTTGTCTTTATATTCATTTCTATCTATTAAGAAGAAAATTAATCTCTCTAGTTCAAGAAATACTCTCCAATTCAAAAAATTCTTCCTATATATTCTTTCTTTTAAAACCCTAAAACTCCCTCCCCATTATTGTCTCAGGAGAGTATGGCCATACACTGTCTTTTTGAAAGAGAATTAACAGCATGGTAAATTCAAATTACAATTTAACTAATCATCAAAAAAACTTGCAAGTAATATGCTCCATAAACTATTACCACAAAAAATCATAATGGTTGTTTCAGAAGAACATACTTCTAGAAGCACTGTCTAGAATGCATTACAAAAGGAAATTAGTGACAATAGTACTTATTTTCTTCTCAACAGTATCAGATATATTTGAAACAGGTAAGCCAGAGACCATAAAAAACTCAGAGTACACCCAACGCATTTTACAAATTAAACAAACTAAGGAACCTGACCTACCTGCTGAATGTCATTTGTTCCATCTGATTATGCCTGCACATTAATGATACTGAAAAACTCTACTCTCGTAAGTTATTGAGCCTGCAATACTTTATCTTTCAGATCAAATTTCTAAAGACTCTGCCAATAAGTATTTTTTGAAAGCCTACACAGACTAAAAACACCTAAGATGACAGCAGAACTCAACAGATGGCTAGAAAGAGCCAACAGACTTAAGACACACACTGAACTTAATAAATGAAAATGTGATAGTGAACACCTCTTTTTGGTAAATATGCATTTACTTAAGTATAACCTGTAGTTATTTCATTCCTTTGAGAGCAAATGGATTGTTTATAAGTGCCTTTCTTTTAAAAAAGTAAAAATCCATTTGAGATGGCCACAGGCATTGGATGCTGGTAAAATGCAAGAAAAAAATATACATCCCCCTCGCGCCCCACAAATTTGGGCAATTTACTGGTCAGTTGATAGTGAAAAGAAATATGCAAGGCCTCTGTGACAAAAGAAGCAGAGCAAAAGATTAAAAAAAAAAAGTAAAATAAAGCAGTTATAGAACAGAGAAATCATTTTGTCAGACCTGCAACCCCATACAAACCAAAGAATTTAACTCAAGAATTCCTGTTTGGACTCTTTGCCTCCTTAAATGATAGGATGTTTTTAAGAAGACTGATCTTGTTTTAAAGGCTTAAACTGATCCCAATTCACTACAACCCAATTTCTCCAAGGACTCCTATGAAAAACTTGTATCCTTTTTGGTTTGAATGTATCTAGTTGCAGCTCTCAAAGGCACAGAAAAGGGAAGAAAAGAGACAGCTCAGAAATCGGAAGGTTTGAATGCACACATATACTGCCCTCACACACTGACAGTACACAGACACCAGGTGGACAAACACATAGTAAATGCTTTCCAAGACTTAACATCTTAATAGCTGAGATTTGAAGCAAGTCTTCACTAGGCTTTAGCTGTTGAATAGTCTCTAAACTACTAAAAAACACACTGTAAGGATTTTACTTTCAAAGCATTTCTTTTGTCACTAAAATTGGTGTATAAAATTTGAAAGGAAGTTATAATTTCTCTGTAACAGCAGCAGAATATTTCTTTCATTTTCATATAAAGCTAAAAATTATCAATTTGTTTTTTTTTTTACTTGGAACTCCTGCAATTTCTTAATTTACAATATAGCTCACTAAATAGCAATATTAACCTTTCCTACACAGAGCTTTGTAATTCTAAATGTAATTTTAGGTCTAGCATTGCACAACTAATTTCTCCTCCTGAAGGTCTGACCACCTGCAAACAAACATGCAGCTCCCTCTGACTACATGCAAATTTCACAGAATTTTACTTACCAAGTGCAGCTTTGCTGATGTGATTATCTTCAAATTTTGTCACTCCTAGGCCTCAACTCAAGATTGGCAGAACCCTCCTAGCTCTCACTGGTTTTTTGATACTTGAAGCTAGCATTTGCAAGGTAGAGCCTCCAAATGGCTGCTGAATAGACTACCACAGCCAAAAGCCTGTCGAGTTTAAATGCTGTTTGCCAAACATCCTATTGAATACTTCCAAATTTGCAGGAGACAAAGCTTCCAAAGGGAAGGATCAATTCAAGAGCTAAAATTCACCCTAGGAAATTTAAAACAATATATAAAATAAAACCCACAAGGGAGGAACAGTCCAAGAATAGCAACAAAACCAGAATAAATAAAAGAAAAAAAAAAAGTCAATAAAGAAGAACTCTACAAGCTGTGTCCCTATGGAAATTATTTACAGGCATGGCATTTTCACCTTCTCCAGCTAAAGCCTGTGAGGAATCCTGCTCCTCTGATGCTTCAGTAGAAGGATGCTTCAAAGGAAAAATGATTAGAAACTGTGAATGCTGAAGCAATTGGGAAGATAAAGCTGATCACCTAATAATGCAGCAAAACGACCACAAGCGCAGTTAACAATCATCAGTTTTCAGACACAAGATGAGAAAGCTAAGATACTCATCAAAACATTAAACAACTTGCAATCCTGTTGCAAAAGGAAAAATCATCTTCTCTGTCTTGAATTCCACACTACAGAATTGCTCTGGACTCAAGGGGGGTTTCTTCTTTTATCTAACAAAAGAAAAAACCAGCAGAGGCAAAAGCAATTTCTCCCCCTCCAAAGATTCATGAACTGCAATGAAGCTTTCTTCTTGTTGAAGAGATTACCTCACTGTTTTAAACAAGCCAGGTGACAACAAGAAGCATACTTTTAAAGACTTTTTAGTCTGGATGCATAAGTCACAATTTAATTACCAAATCATGACTTTAAGCTATTAACAAGCTGCTAGGTTTGTAGTTATGACATAAAAACAATTATTATTTCAAATGTGAGTTTGCCAAGTTAATGCATATAAATACTAAAAGAAAAAGAAATTGTTTACAGAATCTGATGCCTGCTGTTCTTACACCTACTAACAGGTGAAAAGGCAAAGCCCATGACATATTTGAAGTCTATCTTATTTTTCAGACAGATATGCATACTGAATTATAGCACATGAGACTGCAATCATTGTAGGGGACTGGAATTTGGAAACAAGATCCATCTTAGCTCTCAAATCACTGAAGGAATTTTGAAACTGCACTTCTCTGTAGTTCATTGGTGTTTTAAGGCCTGGTTTCAGAAAGGAAATCTGGCTAATGCTTAGAAAAGATACAATTTGCCTCTAAGTAATTTAGATGTCCAAGAAATTTTTTGTTAGCTTACAAACAACTGCTTTGAAGTAGATGTGATCATTTAAAAGTTAATACTATTATTAATAAATATTAACCTAAACCTAAGATTTTTTAAAATAGCTTTTAGAAATCCCAATTAAATTTAGATACGCATACATTAAGTCATCCCAAAAACAAAGTCCACAAGCTAATGATAATAACCCAGATAATTATGTCAGAAAATGAACAGCAATCTTTAAGAATAAGGCCTGGGCCAGAAGATTTAGGGTTAAAATAATCTCAGAACTATAAAAAACCTTGACATGGGTTTGGCAACAATCAAACCTTTTGCAACAGTTCTTAATCTGACTTTCAAATGCGTTCTAGACACAGAATCTCAAATTGACAGCACCTATACTGTTCTATAAATTGTGCAACAAAATTAATAGGTCTTGACAACTTCTTACTGGAAAACAGAAGTTCCACAAGATTAGGCACATTGAAATCAAGCCACTTTCAAAAGTAACTCTATAGATTTATGTGAGTCTCTCCAAGTAAGATGTTTCAGAAGTGTCAAGTTCCATACAAAACAGAAACAGAAGACCTCACTGTACTACATTCATGATGGCCAAAATAGCTCCTTGCGTGTGTTATTTGTCCTCATTTGAGTCAAATCAAACACACATTTCAACTGAACATGCCTGGAACTTATGCAAACATTTGGGCTTCATCTCTTCCTACAAGGAGACATAAAACAGGACAGAAGCATAAGAAATAGTGGAAATAATATCTGAAGATGAGGAGGGAACCTGGCATTATCAACCTTTACTTTTGGTTTTTATTTCATATTTGTTTCTGGTTTGAAAGGTTCTTTTACAGCTATTGCAAAAAAAAATGCACTTTTTACTGGGATTTTGTGCCTCAACTTATTCAACAGGCACATTCACACTTTTGAAACAGCTTAATTCAAACAACAGTGTGTAGGCAATAGGATACTGGCTTTGATGAATGGTTTTACACTGACACTGATGGTAACATGCTGAAGCACCTTCCAATAGAGGTAATGACAGCACCAAGGCTAATTTCTCATATTCTATGACAGAAGTGCTAGGCAAGAGGTAAGACAAATTCCAAATTCCTCAAGTACATCAACACATACTGATTAGTGACAGAAGGGGACTACCTCAATGCTTCACAACAGGTCTTGGCCATCAAGAGTAAACAAAGATTATAGAAAACATTTTCATACGTGAAATCAGTATGTAGCTGTTCAGTTTAGAGCACCTGGGACACAGGAGAAAATTCCAAGTCGCCATCACAAGATGGGAGAGGACATCAGTTCTAAAATACGGACATCAAAATATCTGCCTTCAACTATCAGTCACAACCTCTTTTCCAGAGGCTTTTCTGAATGAGCTGATTTCAAGTATCAAATCACTAACCACACCAAAGAAAAATATTTCAGAGAAGCCTTTTGTGCCTAGGGTAAGAGTTCAAGCATGAAACAAAGTGACCTGCTGCTGTACAGAGGAGGGTGCATAATCCTTACGTGAGCTCTATACAGTCCCAAGCAATGCAGTCCTATGCATCTCTTCTCATTGCTCCAGGCTAAGTGTGTGCTAGATTTTTAAGTGTGTGTCAGAAATCTCTGGAGGAGCTGACAGCTCTCTCCACTTTGCTAAATGCTCAAGGTAACGTCAGCAAATATAGCCATCACCTCAGGACAGTGAAAAAGCTTTGAGTCAGATGGTAGGACAGACATGGTCAGTTTTAAAGAATAGCTCTGCTGAGTGAGTAATCAGGGCTTGAAGGCAGTGCAAAGGAAGTAAGAACTCCTGCAAAACATCAAGTCACAAAGCTCAAATGCTGACAAATCAAGAATGGCAGGAAGCTGGTACCAGGCACCTGAGAAGAAGGCCTCAAAAATTATCACATTTCATGGAACAAAACACAGATATGAACTCATGAATAGATAGTACTCAGACACTGACTGAAAACTGCACAAGAAATAGAAATAACCTGCATCAGAACCTGCCAAGAAAAAAGCAGGTTGTTTGGAGCACAGCATTTAAACTCGTTCATAGGCTTCACAACAGCCAGAAGAGGCCTTGCTTCTGCTCTGTTCTCACTAATGCTCTTTCAAGACTCAAAACACTGTAAGAACATGGCTATTCTGTGGCCCACCAGGCGGAGTCCCAGGAGTGAGAGAAATTTTTCATTAAGTCCTCTAAACTAACAGACAGTAAAATTACAGCTACTGCTGATACCTGTTCAAGTCCTTCATAACTCAATAAATTAAAAGCACAAACACCTATTTTGAAAAAAACTAGGAAACCCAGGCACTTGTTTCCTAAAACTCCTTCAGCATTCTAAAACATCCTTTTCAGTTATTTTAGAGAGACTTGTTTAAAGTGTATTTCAATTGTTTCAATCTATTTTTACTCCATCCCTATTAAATACCTGTCTGGTGATCGTCTTGACCAACGTCCTCTGTCAGATTCTGCAAGAAACAGGAATGACACAGTTAACCAAGATTCTTCTGTACTATTTTTAACTTTTACTTGATATTAATATTCATCCTAATTACTTAAGGATCATCTACCTAAGGCTGTAGTCTTTGTGTTTTCAGCTCATATTTACCTAAAAAGTTACACTTGCAAATTTATCTAAAAAGTTCAAGGAAATTTAATTTGATAAATACTTTCAAGGTTTCTTTGATCAAAAGCATATCAAATTATTTCAAGAATGGAAATAACTACCCATCAGGTGGGGAATTGGCATTATTTTACCGAATAGTTCCACTAATAAACGTGTCATTAGAGAGACTGAATTTACCATTTAGCACAGAAATGGCTTTGCTTAAGGATAAACATACATACGTTTTCTAAAGGAAACTGATTAAAAACCAACTGAAACCTTGGAAACTAGTTTACCCCCTTCTTCAGGCAGTCTTTTCCACTAAATTTGCAGTGTACACACAGAAGCTGTATCACCATTTCCAGCTATGGCTGCAATAAAACAAATGTAAATACACAGCACATAAGCAGGAAGAGTCTTCACAAAACCCTTGTTTCACTTTCTGCATGGGTGTAAGAGGATAGCTTGCTCATTCAATATGTTTTCCAGAAGAACTGCAAGAAACTGGGTAACTATGATGATTACCGTCATTTAATGTATCCAAGAAAGCTTCTTGTATGAGGCAACATCTAAATCCAATGTTCAAACAAAGTTCAAACTCCACTCTGACCTCTGGAGTATAATCTTTCACCTTTTACTAATACTGCTTATTTCTTCACCAATTCAAACCCAACAGCCTTTCATACAACAAGGCAGTTATAATTTTTAGAAGTGTAATCACTTAATGATTTCAGTCATGAAATATTCTGGACCAAAGCCCTAGCTATTCTACTAAGAGAAAATGGCAAGTCATTACCAGCCTATTGAGGGTGTGGTAAATCTTGTGAATATTTGCCAGTGTTGATAGATGAGAGTTCAGTTGAAAATCTAGAGGGGAGGAAAAAAAAAGGGTTTTAAATTTCTGGTTTCCAAATGCAGCAGCCATGATCTTCCTACATTCTGGTTATTGAATGAAATCATCACAGAACTATAAACTGAAAGTAATCTCAACTTTTTCAGCACTGACATTTTCCACACTTGAGTAGAACAACTGAAATCCGCAAAAAGATATCCAACATAAGTATTTTTAAGGCATGGATGACCCTCAGCAGAACGAAAGTATAGCTAACTATAGCTGAATAAAAAAAAAAAAAATCACATTTTTTTTCCCCCTGATATTGGGAATCATTATAACTTCCATGTTACCCAGTCCTTCTGTTTCATCTATTCCAAAACCAAGTACTATGTAACATTCTAAAATCATTAATAAAAATCCTAGTTCTTAAAAAAACCCGATTTTATTAATACATATGTACTTGCCTTTATACTAATTTCCTTGCAGAAAGAAGTGACTAGAATAAACTTGCACAGTTGAAACATGATTTTTTAATTAAAAACAAAGGTTACAATACAGCAGCTATTAAGACAAGAGCCAAAAAAACTGATAATGAACTATGCTGACACTTCTTGGAAGAAGCCATAGCATAGATGTTAATTTTGCTTCCATGCTCCAAATATAAAGTACTTGAGTTTGCTTCACTTGCTAAAGAACAAGAAACTAATTTTTCTCTATTCTTTTGAATTCCCTATTTTCGCTAGGAATGTGGCAAGAACAAAACTGGAAAGTCAGTAACTTGCAAAAGACCAGCTGAGATCCAGCTAGACAGCAGGCAAACCAAAAGACTCTCAGAAACTGAACTCAAACCAGCCGAGAGGGCTAAAGGACAGCCAACTACTACAGAATATCTCCATTTAAACTAAAAATCAATTAGCTACCCCAGTAGAACTCATGTGCCAAAACACTCTAGAGAAATGTACTGCATGATAAGCAAAGTATTCCAAGCCAACTTCTTCTAGATGTGAAAAGCTTCTCTATGTGCCTAGTGTCACTATCCAGCTCATGCACTAAAGCATTTCAAATAGGAGACATTTAATTTGGTTTGGCCAGCAGCTGATGCAAGATGCAAGTAAGATCAAAAAAATAATTCCCTTTTTTCCATCCAGAGCATTCCAAAGGAATACTCTCAAGATACACTTAAGATGACCCAGATAAACAAGAGTCATCATTAAACATCCGACTGCCAAGTCAGTGAAGCACACTGCTATGAACTTAACAAGTGGAACTGAAGAAACTGCCGGCTCTAAGTGTATTTGTTACACACATCCCTGTGGAATTCTCGTATCACAGTGAATTTAAAAAAAAAAATCAAAATATACTTTTAGGAATTATACATTTCATTCATTATGTTAGCCAGATTATCATTTAATTAATTGCTACCTATTTCTTAACACGTTGTCCCCAATCCACCGCAGCAATACAATTGCTCTAAGTCAGAAGCACCAGAGGTGGAATTTCCAACTTTAGCCAACCTTATATATACAAGGTCAAAGACAATCCAGATCTTCTTACTAAGCTACAATAGGAAGCTCTTGAACCTTGAACAGGGTGCTAGAGTTTTTCCTGCATTAAGAGCTCAATAAAGTTCAATTTTTGCTAGTCAAACAATACTAAGCAGAACCATTCTGCAAGAAAAAAATAATCCCAAGTTTTAGTCAATCCTCAATTGAATATAAAGCAATGAGAAAAAACAAAAGGAGAGGGGGGCAAACAGGGATAAGGACGACAGGGAACACGAAAGCCATTCTGAGGAAGGCAAGATTAAAAGATAAGATTTGATATGGTAACAGGTAGATCACATTAAACTTTCTGGAATACGAATTTTACAGTTTCCCTTGCTGCTTAGCCTAAAATCTACAAAGAACATGAGTGGTTAGAGAAACCAGTTATATCTGGAGGTAAGAAGCTGAGAACACTAAGCAAATATTTATTTATTCTAATCTAATATTAACTTTAGATAGCACTCTTAAAAATGGTTGAAAGGATACTCTAACATTAGGATTATATATATATAGGTATCACCTTTGAAACAAAGCATTCCTAGACACTTTAAAACACATAGTTCATGCCAGTATGCTTTACATGTCCACTGGAAATATCTGTACAATTTTAAGCTGCTGCTTCAGAAATAGGATCCATAATTAAGATGGATTTAGCAGGGTTATACAAATATTATTTCCAGTTCTAATACAAGAGATATCACACCATCCACCATTTGAATATGGAGGACTGGAGTCCAAAGCTTTCTTTCACAGGGGAAGCTTACACAGTGTAGGGATATTATCTAAAACTGAAAACACATTTCTTTTACAGTTATAAAAGCAAATGCAAGGAGCACCCATTAAATTAGAAAAGTTAAATTACAGTTCAGGTTATTCTCTGAATTGGTCAGTGAGTCAGTGTTTGTTTTATCTATGTTTCAAGAATGATACACGAAGTATCCCATGCCACTGCAAAAAAGCCTATTTTGAAAAAAATTGGGTTTTTTTAAGAAAAAAAATACAAAAAATAACACCTCCCATGCTCAAACAACACTATCTGAGAAATTAGCAAAAAATAGCACTGATCAACAGTGGTCAAGATGGCAAGCAATTGGACAGCTGGTTGCAACTGTATTCTTCATGAAGACACTCTCTCCCCTCCACCTCCCAAACTTTCCACACATGCTTATGCAGCCTCCAAAGTTGTGGCTGCTGATCCCCTTGGTCAGCCCACTACACTTGGAATCTTATCCACTGAATAAATAAACAAACCCTGCCATCCCAGTGCTCTGAATCAGATCACCAAGGAGCTGCAACACCAGCTGAGTTAGAGGAAGAAAAAGGAAAGGTCTTCTGAAATGGGAGCCCAGCAGTCTCTTGAGGCAGCAGCAAGGTGTTTGATAAATCCACCTGTCCCTCCCAGGCCACCACAAGAGGAGCGACACATCACAGGAAGCTGCACACTCCACAGCTGCTTGTATGAGCTTGACACAAACAATGCCACCATGGGTGAAGCTATTTTTCACCTGAAGACAAGAGTTTCAAAGCACATGAATTGGTCTGATTTTTTTTTTTCCCTACAGAAGCTGCATCCAGCACTGGGGTCCTCAGCACAGGAAAGACACGGACCTGTAGGAGCAAGGTCATAAAGGACAACTGGAGGAACACCTCTGCCATGAAGAAAGGCTGAGAACTAGGATTGTTCAGTGGGGAGAACAGAAGACTCCAGGGAGATCTCACAGCACTTTAACGGCACTTACAGCACTTAAAGGGGACTTTCAAGAAACATGGAGAGGGACTTTCCAAAAGAGCATGTAGCTGGACAAGGAGGAATGGCTTCAAACTTAGAGTAGGTTTAGATCAGATATTAGTAGGAAATTCTTTACTGTGAGGGTGGTGAGACCTTAGCACAGGCTGCCCAAAGAAGCTGTGGATGCCCCAAGCCTCAAGTGTGAGGCTAGATGGGGCTCCGAGCAACCTGGTCTTGGTAGAAGGTACTGGTGCCCATGGCAAGGGGATTGGAACTAGATTATCTTCCAGGTCCCTTCCAATTCAAGCCATTCTAAGATTCTGAAATACCACACAGTTTATTGACCTGGAATCAGAAGAAGGAAATCTGCTTGCTTTGTAAATAGTGAAAGATGATATGTGGAAAGTTTGCTATGACTTTAAGGGATGTCAAACATACGTATTTTGTTGATTAAATTATTTTTCATGCAAAAGGTAGCTGATCTTCAGTGAGGTCTGAAGCATTGAAAATTCCAAATGGTATTAAATACTTTGCAGTAATTCAGAATGTAATGGCTAAAAGAAAAATCTGAGTAAAATAACTGCAAATCCAGAACCCAGAAAGGAAAGAAATGACAGAGCCAACCTAGTTTCATGGAATTTAAATGTTGTCTGCAGTTTGTGATTAACACAATGTTAAGGGTTAAAGGCTGGGTTAGTCAGTTAGTCACAATCATATACAATTTAAAATCAAAAAGAAAACAGTTTAAAAATAATTTTTAGACTATTACAGGTTAAGGTTTAAACTATGGACCTGAGAATTACAGACAGGTAAAAGAAACAAGAGCTAGCTGGGCTTGCTTCCATAACAAACTAGAAAAAAAAACATTCTACACCCTCTCATTAATGCACACATGAAATACAATACAGAAAACCAAAAAACTCAATGTATCTTAGTGTATAAGCAAAATGTACAGGTAAACTGGACTCAAATACTCTACTTTCCTATCTGAAATGAAAAAACTTTAAAGGTCAAATCCCTTTTTTTTTAGTTTTTTATCAGAAGGAGCAATGTGTTGCCAAACTATTTAAATAAACATCTGAAAACCAAGGGGGGGGGGGGGGGGGGGGAAGTACCTGCCTGAACAAAGGTACTACTTTAATTTTGTTCCTGCTGTGGAAATTTAAAGCTTGGACAAAACACAGCTACAAGATGCAGTAAAATCTATTAAAAACCTAGTCAAAATTAACAATAGCAGTAAAACAAGATCAGCTGACTCCAAGTTTCCTTTAAAAGCTGCTAATTTTTTTAAGCAAATAGAAAATCTATATAAAATCTCACTTTAACAGTAGGTCTAAAAAGAGTTATCCCTAATAGATATGTCACATATACAATATTAAAATTTAAATACAGAAATAGCAGTAGTAATGACATAGTAGTAATTCTTATTACTGCTAAGATACAGCTGTAAACTTCTCAGAAAAAATTAACAGAAAACACACATCAGGCAAACTCATACCTAAAAATTATAATAGCATGCTTAGGCTTTTATCACATTGTTTTCCTTGCGTTCAAGTAACAGAGATAGAAAAAAAAAAAACTTGTAGTAGTAGTGGCAATAATAGTTCATTGTTCTGTTGTCTTGGCTTTAAATAAACTTTACTTACACAAAAAAGAATCATTTAATCTTCTACAAAATGAACCATTTTATATTCTGTAGTCTACTTACAGAACTATCCTAACAGCAACACAATTTATATTGATGAATGATGAATTGATCAATGAACTTAGAAGTTCAGATCTGAAACCTACATTTGGTGAAAGCCCTCAACACTCATGTTCAGGAAACACAATTTTTGTATTCATTACTAAATACAGAAGGCAAAAGAAAAATGTACATCAGTCTTTCCTACACGAAAACTTAACAACACACCTGAAGACTGAGAATCCCAAACTACAGCAGAGCAGATAGGAGCTGACTCTGCATTCCTGTCAAAAACAGGATTAAAAATCTATTTCCAGTGTGTCTGTAGCTGTATCCCTGCAGGCAGTGACACCCTGTTCCAGGGCAACCTGCAGAAGAATCCTTTCTCCCAGTCCATCACGGGACAAAAGGCCTTGGGTCAAGGCAGGCAGAGAGCAGGCTTGAAAAGCAGGGTCTCCCGTGATTTGGTGTGGTCAAATAAAGGGCATGATTCAGAAAGTAAGGAAAACAAAAGTGAATTCCAGCTTGGAAAGTAAAGACAGGCAATTAGATGGGATGATCCAACCTATCTTGAGGAGCATCAGGACCTGACCATTAAAGCTAAAGACATGATACTGCAGAATTCTCCTGCTCGCCTGCACCCAGAACTGCACCAAGCTCAGAGCTACTGCTGACACCAGTGGTATCCAAAACCCACAGCTGCCAATTTGCGTATATTTTGCAAACACAACAGGCTCAAATGTTCTGACGCAAAACACAGACTGACTTAAGCTAATAAATAAAAAACCCTACAGAAAACCCAAACCCAAGCAACAGAGTATGGTAGGAGTTACTACACATACTCTAAAATCATTTAAAGGTAAACATTCACATTCAACTCTTTCCATTTGGTATTACCACTCAGAACGACTACTGCAACAAAATATTTTAAGATTACTGCATGCTACATAGATAGGAAAAAGCATAATTCTTTTTTTTCTCCCATAGGAACAAATCTTTATTCTACCTAGGTGTTTTTGGAGTACTCTAATCTGAAGGCTTGTTTACAAAAAGATCTACAGCAGTTTAAAGTTAATTGAGAATTTTAGAGCAATTTAAGCAGTGCAAAATTTGTGTAACTGCTACTTTAGTTTGAATACATTTCCATTGACCTTAAATGGAACAAATAAGAGCTAGGCTAATTCTCCCATACTGGCATATAGGATAAAATACTCTGCACAACTGGCTCATGGCAGGATTTGGGTTTGCTTGGGAAGGGGTGATTTTGGTTGGGTGTTTTGTGCTATATAGCAAAGACCTAACACTAAGTGTGTTTCTGGTGCAAAACATCTGCTTCCATTGATGGCAAGTGTTCATCCAGTCTAACACTTATTCCACCATCAGACTAATTCAAACAAGTGTCAGTGAGCTAGTTTTGCATCACTGGCTGCCATGACCTGAGAGCTGTTTGCAAGCATTACTCTTAACTTCATGCCAGGTGTCATCTGGCATCCTACAAAGAGCACAAAGCTAATACAAACTTTGTATCTTGTGCTCTAGCTAATTCAGCAGAAATGCAACCCTGTCAAGCACCCGCTACGAGGGTATCCAGCTGTGCACATCTGGTATGTGGCTCACGATGGAGCTGCAACAGCATAGGCACAGCTATGCCACTCAAAAGCATTACTGTCCCAGCTGCTTGCTCCTTCCTCCCTGCCAAAATGTACTGACCCCACAGCTCTGCCAGCAGCACAGGCCATGGCCACATTCCCTATCCCACTTCAGGCAAGAAATCAACCTGTCAGTTTAGACAACTTAAGTAAGTGGCAAGAGCTGACCCAGGTACATTTGACGGAGTGGATTAGAGAGTGCTCCTACACACGACTTCACCAACAGAGCGAGGGAAGCAGTAATCTACAGCTAATGAGCAGCAGTGAGCAGCAGACCCAGTCCCACAGTCTGCTCAGCGACACATCTGCATCAAGTGTGCAACACCAGTCAGTTCCCCTGGACGAGCTAAAGCCTTGCAGCTCTAACTATATATAAATATATATAACCATCTACATACACAAAATTTTATATGTGTATACACAGGTCCCCCACCAAATGAACTGGTAGCTGTTTCCATCTCTTTATGAGCCAAAAGTAAAAATTATGTTTAACATCAGACCATGATTCTAAATAAAACAATTTAATTGGACAGTACAACAAAAATGCTGGCACACATAAACTAAGGGCTCTGCTTCAAGCCCCTGTTAAGTAGTCTTACTTCCTGTAGAAGAAATAACCACACTATTAAATGCTCTAATATTTAAACTGGATACAAGAGATGAACACTTTCACAGGATGTACTGTACTGCCTAGTGCTATGCTTTTTGGCAAGCACAAGACAGACAATTTAAGCAAGTTATCTTCTTCTGCTTGAAGACACAAACAAAACTAGGAACTAATGCTTTGAAAAAGCCCAAAGTCTTTGCCTTCAATTCCTGCAAAGAAAGTGTGGGAGGAGGGGAATTAAAGAAAACATGGGATTAATAATTTACTAAGAGCACAAAAAGTACTCAGACAAAAATAAATTTAAATGAAGTGCTGCAATTACACAAATAAGAACTCACCCTGATAGAACAGAATGAAAAGAAGCAGTAAAAAAACTTTACCTGCCTAATTCAACCTATTACATGGTTTTATACAAAGAAGACTTCTCCAATTACAGCTACAGGAGCTACAAGAAACTTTTAAGCAAACATCTTCATTAGAAAAAAAGGAAAGTTGATTTCCTCATATAATGTGAAAGGTGTGTACTCAGAAAGTAAAACTGAGATTGAGCAAAAACGTATTAACGGAGTTTATATCATAAGAACAGATAATGATCTAAAAAGGATCAAAAAGGTGGCTCAAAATAAACCTTCAGTCGAGAGACTTCCATAAGCCAGCTTCACTAGGCTATGAACACTTTTTGCTTCAAGCATTTAGATCAATGAACAAAACCCAACCACTATGAAGCTACAGATAATGAAATTAGTTAATTTAGGAAAAAATACCTATTTAAAATAACACATATGCAAGCAAAAAAAAAAAAAAAAAAAAAATTGAGGCATAAGATTTGACACTCCACAGCACATTGTTAATGAAAAGTCAGTAACAGCTGAAGGCTGAGGAAGACTACTCTTACTGTTTTCTGAAGTAAAATTAAAATTTAAAGAAATTAAAAATCACTATGTCGCCTAATCATCCTACATGAGGGAGCCCTAGAATATTTGTAACTGCAACTCACACATGTATATAATGAGGACCTGCTTTTTTTTTTTTTTTTTTTTGACAGGGCACATGACAAAAGACACTGAACAGAAAGAATTTTCTAGAATAATTATCCTTCTATTTCTAATATGAGGCAATTATTTCTGCTTTAATGGCAGCCTTCACCACCAACACACAATGACCCCTAAATATGAAGATAAAATAAACCAGAACCACAAACAAATGGTATAACCTTATGAGTTAGAGCCTTTACCAGGCTGCCCCTGTACAACATCTCATTCTGAGAGACACAGGAGGATTCAAGACAATTCAGGCATTATGCAGCATTTCTTTCCACCCCTGCTTTCAGGACTTAGTCCAAAAGTCGGACCATCGTTCATTAACGTATGATCAAAGCTTCAATTTTCATTATCTTTCCCACAAGCAAGTTCTACAGTAATAAAGCATCTCAGAGCTGCAAATCCTTTCGCGGTGAGAACACGTTCCTGGGAGATGTCACAGGGACGTCGTTGAGCGGGACAGCTTTGTGCTCGGGACGACAGCCAGGTCTGTCCAGCGGACGGTGCCTTTCCCTGAACCCCGGCCACCCCACAGCCACGCAGATGCGTGACTCCCCGCCTACAGCAGGCGGTCCCTGCTGCTCGGAACGCACAGCCAGAAACTACTGCGGAGACAAAACCCCGGCTACGCTCCTCCAGCAGGGGCCCCGCGCTGCCCCCGCGCTCCCCAGGGCGGGCGGGGACGCCCGGTCCGGCCGGGGGTCCGCGGGGCGGGGGCAGCGCGCCGCGCCGCCGCAGGGTCCGCTGGGAGTTGTAGTCCGCCAGGCCGCCTCCCACCACCCCCGTGCGTGGGGCCGCCGCCGCAGGAACTCCACCTCCCACCATGCGCCGCGGCTCCGGTCCCCCGCACAAGCAGCCCGGTTCTCCCGCACCGGCCCGGCGGAACCCGCTGAATTCACCCTCGCCCGTCGTCCCTTACACACGCAGCTGCCCGGCCCGCGCTCCCCTCGGCAATCCCGGCTCTCTCACAGCCGGCCACGAGGGCCGACCGCAGCCTCACCCGCTCACCAGCGGGGTCGGGCAAACTGCGTCACACCCTCCGAGCGCCCCCGGCCCTCTCCGGTGCTGCTGCCCTCGCCCGCCCGCTCCCGCCCCCGCCCCCCGGGAGAGCGCGCTGAGGGCCGCGGGACTCCCGCTGACCCGCGGGGCCCCCACCGCCAGGCATGCACACACCGCCCCGCTCCGCGGCGGTCCCGCAGCCGCGGGCCTGAGCCCTTCCCCGGCATCGGGAGTGCCGGTGGCGCGTTCGGCCAAGCCTCCCGGGTCAGAGGCAAGAGAAGCCGCCCCCAGCCTAGCGGTTCTTTCGGTCGGGCAACGGGGCGAGCGGCGGGCCCGGGGCCGGCCCCGGCGCTACTCACTGACAGCGGCGGCATCCGAGTGCATTTTCGTGCAGCGCTGCACACGCTGCCGGCCCGGCCCGGCTCCTGCCCTGCTCCCAATCCAGAGCCTGGGCACGGACACCCCCGCCCCGCCCACCGCCCGCGCCCATTGGCCCGCGCTGCCGGGGGACGCGGCGAGCCTCGCCCTCTCACTGGGTGAGGCTGCTGCCACTCTGCCCCCGCCTGCCCCGCACCACCGCCCCGGCCTCCCATTGGGCAGCAGGCCGAGCCGGCCACGCCCCCCTCCGCTCTGACTGGGCTCTGGCGCTGCCAGTTTTTCCCGGCCTTTAAAGCGCGTGCAAAGAGCACCACTTTGTGTCATCCGCGGCGCTGATTGGCTATGGGGAGCAAGGGCCGCGCCCATGCGCTGGTGCGATTGGCTGAGCTGGGAGGGGGCGTGGCCTGTGGCGCTGCCCCGCCCTCCAGGGGCCGCGGGCAGGTGTGCCGGGCAGGTGTGCCGGGCAGGGGGGCCGGGCGGCGGCGCTTCCCGGCTGCTCCGTGATCCCCACGCGGCGAGGCCAAATCACCGGCTAGTCTGGAACGGTTTCCTTATTTCTTCCACCTCCCTCTTCCAAAGGAGAAAAATGGCAAACTGCCAACGCCAGCCGAACGCACGCACGTGTCAGGTCAATGTCACGGCAGCGGCAGGATGGGCGGCGGGGGAACGTGGGGCCGCCAGGAGCGCTCCTTGCGGGACAACGGCGTCGGTATTGCTCTCGATCCTAGAAATTCAGCGCGTGGAGCCACCCGCCTTTCCCTCCCCTTGCACGAAGAGGTCGCCATCCCCGAGCCGGGGAGGAAGGCACCCTGCGGGTCATTGCTGCTTAGCATGAGAGCGCAGCATCCCGGGTCGTTCCAGGGGTAAATCCCTGGCACTTCCCCGCGCTGAAACAGTGATGCGAAGAGACTGCTGGAGCAGCTTCTGTGCGCAGTGGAGGATTAGAAAGACAGAACTGAGTAAAGAAAAAACCCTTCCGCTAAAAGGTTAAGTTAAGGAAAGTCAAGGACTATGAAACTGAAGTAGTGCCAGATTTAAGGTAATTGTCCCTCTGGAGTAAAGCATTAACATACAGTCCTGAATTAACTGATCACAGGCCTGTTTGTGTTTCTTTGGGGTTTTTTGTAAGCTTTGCCTCACTCTGAGTCAGAATGTGCAAGTGCAGATGATTTATTTTGCTTGTTCTCCACTGCCTGTTTTACAGAGAAGAGGGTGGAGTCCACAAGAAAATTAATCCACTTTTCAAAAGTCATGTACTAAAACCCATGTCAGAGCAAAGCTCTGACAAAAGCTCACATTATTTGAAATTCTTACTTACTCACTGACTTGTTGAAATGATTTCTTCCTGCCTGTGTCTCAGAATATTTTCCTATTTTTACCATCCGTTCCTGAGCTCAGTTGGTTGGTGTTAATAACACTAAGGCTAGAGTTCAGTCCCCATAGGAACCATTTACTTGAGACCTGGACTCTGTGATCCTTGTG
Source organism: Motacilla alba alba (assembly GCF_015832195.1). Lineage (NCBI taxonomy): Eukaryota > Metazoa > Chordata > Aves > Passeriformes > Motacillidae > Motacilla > Motacilla alba. The sequence goes on along the minus strand of NC_052019.1, from coordinate 25,909,664 downwards.
AGTCCCTTGCAGTTCAGATTATTCTGTGATTCTGTGAAACCTCTGCAAAAAAGAAAATATAATTATAAAGCAATGCAAGCTAGGTTTCGCTTCTTTGGTAGTTCTATAACATCCCTCATGCCAGACATTCTCATTAGTATGTGTCATCCCAAGTTCTTATACCCAATAGGGGCACCATTGAGTAGCAGTTCATCTGATCTAATTCTGGTTTAAGAGGAACAATTCCTTTAGGGGTGTCTGTTTGTTCACTTGACCATAAAAAGCATGCAGGCTGCTAGTTCAGAATAAAAACATATTCAAAAAGAATACTTCTTCCATCCCTTAACACAGATGTAAAGAAAAGTGGTACAGAGAAGAAAAACCCTTTTTGGTTGTATCTGAAGACAGAAAAGTTTGTACTTTCCCCCCATTTATATTAGTCTAAAATGAAAGATACTACTTGGCCTTCAAAGTATTTCCTTAGACTACAGCTTCTGTAACTGCTTTCATTCTTAATTGTAAAGCAAATAGGTTTGACAAGCAAAACTTCAATATATTTTTGAATGCACAAATATAATCCCTGACCCTTAAAAATGAGATCTGCAAAGAAATCCATAGGGAAACATAAAATAAACTGTTTTCTTAGCTTCTGCCTGCTAAACAGGGGATTCATGCATCAGCCAGAAAAGGCCTGCCCCATAAGAACAAGGCCCATTAAAACATGCACCTTCATTCCAATCTCAAGAAGTTATAAATAATCCCCTTTGTTACCACTAACTGTTAACGTCTATGGAGGTCTCCAAGCCAACAGATGCTTCAAAATCAGGCCTGCATTTCCTTTCTAAAGCCTGAGTTTATAAAATGCAGAAATGCTTCATTTTACATAGAGCAGATCAATCAGGTCATGGCTGATCAATCGTTGTGTTGGGTCGCTTGCCAAGGTTCTGATAGCAGAAGGATTACAGGAGTGGCTTCTGTGAGAAGCTGCCAGAAACTTCCCCTGTGTCTGACAGAGCCAAGGCCAGACAGCTCCAAGGCAGACAAATCAGTGATGGGGTAATGCCTCTGTGGTAACATATTTAAGAAGGGAAAAAAAGGTAATGCACAGATGTAATCGTGGCCAGAGAAGGGGGCAGTGAGAAGATGTGAGAGAAGCAGCTCTGCAGACACCAGGGTCAGTAAAGGAGGGGGAGGAGGTGCTCCAGGAGGCAGACCTGATATTGCAGTTCTGCAGTCCCTGCAGACTGTGGTGAAGCCCGTGGAGCTCCACAGGCTGCAGCGATCCACCTACACAGCCCCTGGAGCACCCCACAGTGCAGCAGGCAGCTGCCCAAAAGCAAGGTGTGAGAAGCCCACACTGGAGCAGGGTCCTGGCAGGACTTGTGACCCTGTGGGAGATCCATGCTGGAGCAGCCTGTCCCTGAAGGACTGCACCCCATGGGAGAGGGGCCCACGTTGGAGCAGTTCACGAGGAACTGCAACTTATGGGAAGAACTCAGCTTGGAGTAGTTTGTGTAGGACCGTCTCCCGTGGGAGGGACCCCACACTAGAGCAGCTGAAGGACTCCTCTCCTGAGGACGAAGTAGCAGCAGAAACAACACATGATGAATTGACCATAACCACCATTCCTCATTTCCCTGAGCCACTGTGTGGGAGGAGCAGAAAACTGGGGATAAAGTTAAGCCCAGAAAGAAGAGAGGGGCAGGGGAAAGGTGCTCCTAAGATTTGTTTTATTCTCATTGTCCTGCTCCGATTTTGACTGGCAATAAATTTATTTAGGTTCCCTGAGTCGTCTGTTTTGCCCATGACACTAACTGGTGAACGATCTCTCCCAGTTCTTATCTCAACCTCCAAGTCTTTCATTATATTTTCTCTCCCTGTCCAGTTGCACAGGGGAGTGATAGAGTGGCTTTGGTGGGCATCTGGCATCTAGCCAGGGTGGAACCACCGCGTGGACTGAGACAGCTTAAGCAGTTCCACCACTGATGTCTTAATACTAACCCTCCTGGCATTCTTAATTTTGTGCCAGTGCAATCACTCGGACAGCTAAATAGCAAGGTAGGTCAAAGAGCAAGACTATCCTCAATGCTCCCAAACAGCAAGAAATCCCGAAACAAAACAAACCTCTTTACACTTCTTGAAGTTTTCTTTATTTGTTTGTTTTCCCAGCCAGCTGAATATCCAGATCTGGCTTACTACACATACGTGCAAGTGCTCCCATCAATGCACAGGAGAGGAATAACAAACCATGGAAGTGACAAGTGGCAGGAAATGCATCTGCCAGTTTGCACACCGTTAGATCACCCTTGGAACTGGCAGACTTCTTTTCTTTTTTTCTGAAAAAGACTGCCATTGTTTGCTTTTTTTTTAATTGATAGCTAAAATGGCAACCACATTAAAAAATAAACTTAATTGTAGACTGTGAAAAATACTGGATAACAAGAGAAAGAGAAGCCATTTACTTAGTTGTATCTTCTTCACTATCAGAAACAGTGCAGATGTGTCTGAGAAAGAATTTCCAAAAGGAAACTCTATTTCCAAAGGATATCAGACTCCAGATTGCTAAAGCCATTGTATCTCTTGAATACTTTAATTCATCTTGCTTTGCTTAGAAGCAAGCTTGAAAGTTAATTTTAGGCACCAGCATCACATGACATGATGTGTTGTTACAAGTCAGAGGGGAAAGAATTGTATTGAAAAGAAAAACATTACAAAGAAGAATTGGCTGAACGTTAAGAAAGCAGACAAAGCAGCAACAAAGCACAGTGCCGGGTATTGTAAGAAAATGAACAAAGTGCCTACAAGAAGCCCAGCAATCACAGTTCTAAATCATTTGCAGATATGAAGAGGTAACTGATACCCAAATCAACACATTTGTATAATGCTTCTGAAAAGATTTTTCACCCTCAGAGTTACAATGAAAAAACCTAACACCTGTGAGTTATTCCTGCTTGGTATCAGCAAACTGTACCAATGAGGGACAAAAGAGGACCTCAAGTGGCAGAAAGCAGCAGCTGCAGATTATACGAACTGCTTCAAAGCACTACTCATAAAACTGTTCAGCTCATTTTAATCTCCCCATCCCGTGGAGCCATACTGTGTTTCCTGTTGAAGTGAAAGGGTCTGTTCTCTAACACTTGCTCTACGGGTACATTACTTTGGCCCAAAGGTCCTTCTGTAACATCCTGCAAACAAATGTCATTTTACATATATGAGAAAAATCATGTTGCAGGGCTGTTGATACCTAAATTCTTACATTCCAGTTACAGGGCTTTTTTCAGCTTCAGTTTTAAATTTTACATTCTCTTCATTCATCATGAGGCAACTCTAAGCAGCCAAGCTTGAGAGCAGCTAAGAATTTCTTCCTGAACCCCGGGGGTGCATCAAAACAGCAGCACCCCTCTCTGGGGCCAAAAGCTCCCTCACTATCAGCAGGGGACCATTGTAGGTATGATATTTTATGAAAATCCCTTTGCTAGGATTTTCTTCTCCTGAGAAGCTGAGAAGCCCTCAGCTTCAAGTGTAAACAATTTGTTATCTGCTACTGTGGAATGCAGCAGGTGCTTTCTTAATTAGTCAGAGATGTTTCTACTTGGTGGCCAATCGAGGAGGCAGCAGCTCTCGGACTCTCTAGGAGTCACAGAACTTTACTATTCATTCCTTTCTATTCCTGTCTCGCCTTCTGATAAATCTTTCTCTCTATTCCTTATAGTATAGTTATAGTGTAGTCTTTCTAATGTAATATATATAATAATATAATAAACCAACCTTCTGAAATAGAATCAAAATCTCTCCTTCCCTTCACCAAATCCTAACTACCCTAAAAACCCACAACAATAGGCCATGAACATTCTCAGTGTTCTGTTCCAGTGAGACAGGTGGGAACCGGTTATCTGTACACTTAAGCTGCAACAACTTGTTTTAATAACATCGAGTCTGGTTCAAAACCAAAGGGCGTGTCCAACTTCTGCTCAGCTTGTACCTGCAACACTGTTTTTGAAAATAGGAAATAACAATTTCAGGTTTTTCTTAGCCCAAGAGGTTTGAACTGCAGCTCCCAGGTTTTGGGGTGCTCTGTAACAGCACTGGAGTCTCAGTGCTTGAGTCAAGGCAGGAATATATATGTAAGAGGAGACTGGAGTCTCCACCTTGCTGAAGAATCCAGTACTCTCAGAAGTTGCTCTGATATATGTTACCTGGAGTTCTTTTTTATTCCAAGATACACACTGATAGGCCCCTGATGTACTGCTGCCTCTTCCTGTATGTTCCTACAAACTTCCACAGACCTGCACAGAATTTCAGAGAATGGGATTTGGAGTACAATAGAATACATATTATTTAGAAGTAGGTATATGTAATCTAGACCTTTTAGCTCAGGCAAAAGTTCAAACATTTAGCAAATACTACTTATTTTATACATTATTTTCTTTGCATGCCATCTCTGAATGCATAAAGATATCCACAAACTTCTTCTTTCATAACATACTTTCTTCTGAAAGCTGAGATGAAGAGAGTATGATTAGAAAACTAAAAGATTAGTCACACACCCCTGCAGCAGGACCTGTTCTAGCACATTTCTGTCATAGTTTGAAACAATGATTGTGACTTAGATATATAATGCAAATTTTTCTGAACCACTTAAACATCAAGGGATTAGATCAGTGTGTAGATGTAAGGACAAATAAAGTTTAGTTTTAGCTTCCCAGTTCTAACCACAGGTGTAGAAGAAGTATACAAACAGTTCATAGTCATGTTTTTTCTTAATTGTTCTGATAAAATAATGCAAATGTCAATAAATATTAGCTCCTAATTGCATACATTAAACTACACAAGCTACTTAGAAGAAGACAATATTCAAACTTTAGATTTTTTCACTGTCAACATGAACCTTCCTAATGGGGTGAGCATGTCTAAATCCTGTAAAAAATCCATTAAAGTATGCTCAGAGACTTTGAAGATTAAATACATATATGATTTATAATCTGATCTGTTATGCAAGTCATGTTATGCTGTCTGGCTTCTTAAAAAATATCCTCATCCTGTTTTTAATTGTTAAAAAATTAGGAGTTTTCAAGCTTTTTGTACTTATATGTATCATTTCTTGCATTTCCCATTAGTAATCTGCTCACATTACAAGGTATTTGCAGAGTTAGCCTGTGGAGAATGTTAAATAATGTGGCAAGATAACGTTAAGTGTTCTACAGACTATGAAAAGACAAACCTGTGGCTGGACATGCATCAGAGCTAGCATGAGAGCATGCTGAAAATAAATGAGGCTACTCAGAGCACTGTGCAATGTTGGTGCCAGTGCCAGCTGCTTTTGCAAGCTGGGAGAAAGAAGAGACAAGGGCTACTGGGGTTTGCAGAAGAAACTGCTAAAAGTGCAAGAAAATCACTTGTATCTCTCCACAACATCATTTATCCTGTGTTGCTGGGGAGTCACACAAAGAACAAGTTCAGAGGGACTTTACAAGTTCGTGTAAAGACACACAAAACACCCAAAGGTGAGAAATTAGTTCAACAATGCCTGGTTAGTTGTCAGTTACATCTGAGATGATGAATACATAACCACTGAGACTTTAAAATGCCTTTCAGATATCCTCTGTCCACAAAGGCCAGTGATCAGTTTAACTCTCAGAAACACAGCTCTAAAAACAAGGGAGCAAAATGATAGGTGATCAGAATAAAGTGACAAGTGTGGTACTGGCAGCAGTTACCTGCCTCTGTAGAACAAGAAACCCTAGGTAAAAACCCATCCTGTATTTGCTTACATAGAGAAACAATCAAATTGAGTATGCTCAAGCTGTTCTTAAAAGTATATGGTAAAGAATTAGAGAGAGAGAAAAAAAAATCCATCCTCTTTCCTGCAACATAGCCTATTCCTCTCAGTTATGGTATGCTTGGATATGACTGGAAAGACACACAGTATTAAATCCCAAAAAATTGTGGAAATCACAAATGTGGTTTCCAAACTGAATGTGTCACTTAAATTATCTAACATGCTTCTCACAAGCAGGACATATCCTTTGGACAATGCTGAAGATGTCTTCATTGTTAAGGGGAAGCTCTGCACATATACTGAAGGATCAGGAGCTAAATATAAAAGACATTTGCAAGAGACCTTGAGAAGACACAGCATTTTACATGTGCATGACATAACAGGCATAACTGCCTAGGTCAAAAAAGCAGCACCTCTTTTTAGTCCTACTGAACTGTAGCACTAGCAAAGAAACAAAGCTCTTTTTTCCCCCTTTATTATGGTTCATTTTAAATAAAAGTTACAACCAACTTTTCTCCTTTCTCAGAAAACTTGTTATGTTGAGCATGACTGTTTTTAATTCTTTGTCAGTGTGTTCATGTGGGTGTCTCATAACCATCCTTATTCAGAGGTACTCTACTCTTCCCTTTGTAAAAGCATTGGCATGTCTAATGTCCAGTTAATAAAATGAAGTCTATAAAAGTCACCTCTTTTTCTCCAGCATTATGAACATCAATTATCTGCAAATTGTGATAAAACTCATTTAAGAATAAAATATAGAATAGCAGCAGATATAAATACTGTTTGAGTCAAAAAGGTGCACACTTCAAACACATACTTACTGCATATCTCCCAATTAAAAAATACACTAGTTCCAGTCCTATTTTGAAAAACCCAAGGTCAATCTTTTTATTTCAGTAGCAGCAATAGCACTCTGAAACATCATGATATATGATACCATCACAAAAGCTGAAAAAGTTGTTGCCAAAGCAAGTTCCCACCCATGCTTTATTGCATACAAAGCAGGTATCTGGCCAACGTGGATACACCAGTTTATCGAAATGCGTCCATCCCTCCCTCACAGTGATGGCAGCTCATTCACAAAGACAGTCACCAGCTATTACATAGACATTCACAGTGTTGTGCAGCATGGCAGTTGCTCATCCTTAAACAGTGTAGTCTTTTTGGCTGTCAATTCAGTTTCAAGCGACAAACCTTTCTTGTTGGTCTGAATAATAATCTTATTTTCTTGCTCTAATTTGTCTGTTTAAAATATTTAGGAGTGCTCATATGAAAGTGATGAATAGGCACATAATTATGTCCATCTTTATAAGATCCAAACCTAAAAAAAATATTCAACAGAGCAATACTATTACAACATTATTTAACCCATGCAATTAAATCATACAATCCCTACTCCACTTCTGAATGTTCTAGGCAATTTATTTCAGAAACAGGGCCCAACTCTATTAAATGTAATAGGGTTCTATGTACCCTCTCCTGCTAAATAAAGGTCTTTGAGTATACTGGAGACAATTAATTACATTGATTCTGCTCATGCTATAGGCAGTCTATAATTGGAACTCCAGATGAAAAAGCTGAGTGTTGCATTTATCTACTTAAATTCTAAGCTAAGTTTTTAGTCCTGATTTTAGTGGAGATACAATTTAAACACCCATAGTATCAAAACAGTCAACCCTGTTATAAATACTGTACATCTTGCTTTTGCAAATTATGATGAAAATTGTAATTTTTCACACCAAATTTAAATATGAAAGTTTTGACAACTGACTATTGTGGTAGACAGACTTGCAAAAGTAAAATGGACTTATTCAAAATATGTACTTATTCAAAATATCAGTGCTAAGTAATATTTAAGAGCACTGCCATTGTATTTCTAAAGAAGTAGAGTTAATCAGAAAAAGTTAAATACATTAACTTTAAAATAGTTAAATAAATAGTTACATTAACTTTAAAAGGTAAATAAATAGGGTAAACATTTTCTGATTATTATCGGCAGACAAAAGAAATTAGGACAAGATTCTGGGCTGAAGTCAACTGAGAAAAATTTGAACAAGAATGCTAACTGTAGGCAAGTTCCATCATGTGGAAAAGTCTGGGCAAACCCCTGCTTAGACAGGAAGCCAGTGGCTGAGTGGTACATAAAAAGTGAGTACACTCCACTGTCAGATGTATAGGAGAAAGTAATATATTCTGCATTATGCATGTCAGCAGTGGTAAACAAGGCATTACTGCAAATTATTCTCTCTGTGGCAGCATCTGTCACAAACTTCATGACTCTTCCACTATTAATACTTAATACTAGAATAAATATCTTCCTCTATATATCTCTTCCTTATGCAATGCCAGTGGAAAAATGATGGCAATTTAGAAATAAATTACTCTTTTACATTAAACCTAGTCCTTTTTTTTTCCTTCTTGACACGTGCAATATACTGTCTCAGGCATTCTGTTTAATTTTTGCTCCAATTATATGGTATGTTTTAAAATGCTTATGCAAAAAGTATTTCATGTATATCTTGTATTTGATATTCCAAGTAACAGTATATGAAGAGCCCAGTCTCCAAAGTGCTGAGAAGCATGGGAGACCTTTCCTCATCTATCAAATGAGTCACCACACCACTTGGCAAATATCCCTATCAAACAATCTCAGAAACTGCCTGGGTGAAATGAGCATTTACTTGCAATTTATGCTGTGACAAAACAGACTGATTTTCCCAGGGCACATGCCAAAACAATCAAAAAATGGAATTACAAATCAGAAGTTCTTGACTTCTACTCTTCTGCTCAGTTGGGTACTGATCAGTGCCTCTCACTTTAGAAATAATTTTGTTCCTAGACTTCTTTTTTACAAGATGCTAGGTACATCAACCCCTTCATTTCCCATGAGACACACTGACCTGGGATTGAAATGGATGTCTTCAGGAACCTGGCTGGGATCAGTGACAATTCTGTCATTGTCAACATAGCTATTCACATGATCTGGGATTCTAAATTTGGCCATCTGGACTTCTGAATCACTTAAACCAGCATGAGATATGCGGGCATAACCCAGCCTGTCAAATATGAGAACAGTTAGTTTGAAGAAATAACTCAAGACAATTTCACCACATTCTTAATGAATGTATCTCTCTTTTCCCCAAGAGTTATTCTTTAACTTATCAACACAATTTTCCATTTCTGTGAATCTCCCCATCAAAAAACCGAAAGTGCTCCATAAACAGGATCATAATACCATGTCACAAGCATAAAAACTGAAAAACTGTGTTTGACAGTAAAAATAAGTTCTATGTCTAAAACCTTTTTTAAAATTACAGCTTTAGAATATGAGTGCAGGTATAAGCTCACTAAATTTTCACTGGAAAGATTTCAATATTCAAGAAAGAAATTCCAGCATCAATTGAATGAATAATGAGAAAACTTCAAATTGCAAATAGAGTTTTAGTTGAGTTTTTTTAGTTGCCTTTTTTCTTTTTTACTCAATACTGTCAAGAGAGCTATCAAGTCTATGACTTGTGAACACTGCAGAATTTGTATAGTTTATTCAAAAGAAGATGAAGTCCATTTCAGTACAAACATCACCAAGAGAACGATTTACAAGCAATTTGGGATTAAAAGATATGGAGTGCATAGGTCCTGTGCCTCAATATGGGTTTACACAGTTCAAGTTTCCACTAAATCCAGGATAAAGATTGACTGGATTAGATCAGCATTTTGCTTCAACAAACCCTAAAGCATAGTTCAGAATTTGTATCTTCTGTGTAACATACAAATTAGGTCCTAGCCTTCACATTTTAGGATGAAGTTGCAAAGCCAGAGCTTTGGAAAAATGTAGTTTTATGCTACCAAAGAAGAGTAGATCTGAAGGCTTTTGACACAGAATTATGAAACCTATAATAGTGTCTTTGTGAATTATATTCAGAGATACACCAGTTCTTGTGACCAATGATCAATGCTTCACATAATTTTATGATAGATCCAACTGCCCATAATAATTGTTTAGGGATGTAAGACTCTTGCACAATCACTTACAAAAGATTGTAAAACTGATAACCATAAAGATATTTAAGCCTACAAATAAGTGATTCACTTTTACATACCTTATTACTCCACGATACATAATATAGCTACACCATCTGTCCTGGTCTGTACTGTCAATATCCTAGAGGGATATTGAAAGGGAAAAAAAGTCAAACAAATAAGGTAAGTGTTCATCTGGGTAGGCTATAAATCAGTAACAGGACCAATGTGTAAACTCACTGCAGAAAAATGTTTTGCCTAAAACATTGTAATAAGGTAGAAAGAAAAAAAGCTCACTGTTAGACATGTACAAATCAGACAACTTTTTGGTATGTCTTAATGCAGAGCTCATTTTTAAAACAAAAGAATCACAGAATTAGAGGCTCTCTGGAGGTCTCCTACTCCTAAACTTGGTCAAAGTCACTTCAAGCAGGTTGCTCAGGGCCTTATGCAGCTAACTTCTGAATATCCCCAAGGATGAAAGTTTCACAACCTCACCAGGCCCCTGTTCTAATCCTTGACAACCCTGTGACTTTTTATTTCTTCTAACTGACATTTCCCTTGAGGCAGCTGCTGAACATTGCCTCTTATTCTTTCACTGTTTAACTCCATCTTCTCTGCAAGATATCATGAGGTAGCTAAACACTATATTTAAAAATGGGCATGTGTTTTCTTCTCTGTCTATATTTAAGTTACCAATTTGAACTATTAGGCTGAGTGTTTCCAATATATATTTTCTCTAAAGATGCAGTATTTTTATATTACCTGCACATTTCCATTTTTTATTAATTCAGTATAGTCTCTGGATCCAGGAGCTGAAGTGATGTATCCTAGAAACACAACTTGCTTAGAGCTAGTCTTCAGCAGGTTCGAAACAGTTATTGCTTGGAGTTTTCTGTCCAAGTCCTCTCTGAAAGAAATGGAAAAGACTTTAGGACAAATACATTTTAGCTCACAATCTTTGTGCTACGACACAAGTAAACCACAAATCAATCTGATACCATTTTTGTTGCTGAATATTAGAGAGTATGAAAGTTCTCAGAAAGCTCATTGATTCAAAATTATCACTACATTTGATAAAAACCACATGGTCATGGTAGATGTAATTCACATTCTCTTTCTATCCATTACAGGAATGACATTTTTTATTACTGTTTTGTTTTTAATACTGATACCATCACTAGGAAATGTGAATGTTAGTATTTTGGTTATCTAAGGCTTTGCCTCTGTTTGCACTTAAAATTTAACTGTGCTAGTATGATGTGGTGCGTAACAAAGAACTTACACGCTAAATAAATTTTATTATGGGTAGATCATAGTAAATAAAGTCTTAAAGTCTGGGTCTCATAATTTATGAAATATAACTAGAGTTACATCATCCCATTAGCATTACTTAATTCCATTTGGCATGTATTTCACATCTCTTTAACAAGATTTACATGAGAGTTCCAACATGACCAAAAGTGATAGCGAAGTAAGTGGAGCCTGGTAAAATATTTCACTGGATCCCATTCCCTGTCCTTGGATTTGTCATAAAATAATGAAAAAGCAGTTCTCTTCCTATGATTCTTCATGTTAATGACTTTAAATGGTTGAGTAAATCATGTTGTCTTCTAGATTTTGATAGTCTGGGCTAACAGTAAAAACATTGACAGAGAGAGCTGATTTCGGAACATGTAAACCCTGAAGAAGACAACAATTTAAGTGCAGCTATGCTTTCTAAATAGTGGTACTTCTGACTGAAGCAAATGTATTAGGGAGAAAGACCACACAGACAGGAGACCAAAAAAACCCCAAACACTTAAGTAGAAGTCTGACCTAGGTATATGTGAAGTTGCCTGCTCAGCTAGCTGCTCTTTCCAGAATGCACCTCTCCTGAAGATGGGATCTTTTAAAAGCACAGGCATAGTTATAGTCCCACATTTAAAAAATCCTATTTAAAAACAACCCTAGTTATCTAGTATTCTATAGTCTATGTCAATATAAGCAGCAGAAGAAAAAATATTAAAAATGAGCAGTTATGTGCAATATTTAGTTACAAATTCATTCCCCTCTAAAACACAATCTAATTTGCACTCATTTCCCATGTGTCTCCTCAAATTTTCTCTTTCATCTTTATCTCATTTCTCTGCAGGGGTATAATACAGTGTTAATTTCTTCTACTTTGACAAACAGCTTCTCAGACAGGCAAGTCTAATCATCTGTGAATTAAAGAATTAAATTCTGTTCTAGAGTTAAAAATGGGGAGTGACTTCTGACAATTGTATTTGTTTAATAAATTGGAAATCTATACACAATTTGCAGGTTTGGTGCAGTTTCCACTCAGGGGAAGGAGATGGGATACAGAGAATTCATTTGGCTTTCTGAGCAGCTTCTTTGTGTTATATTATTCTGCACCCTATCCATAAATTTGCTGCTCTATGAATTGTAACAATTTTTTTAAGTTCCAGATCTTACTAAATAGCCACAAACATACTAGATATCCCATCAAATATAACAGAAATAACAGCTACAGGGAGCATTCACAAAACTATCTCTTATTAATATTCATCACACACAGGTAAAACATTGTTTTCAAGAACTGAAATATATACCTTATTCTTTTCCATCACTTATTTGATTTATTGGTATAATACTGCTTTTCTGGATTCAGAGATCAGACTTCCTATTTCCACTTGCATACTCTCAGAAGGACGCTGATGGACATTTCTGCTGCTGTTTCAACACTGTCCTTTTTTGGAGGTTTCAGGTTTGCTACTTTTTGAGAAAAAAACCCAAAACTTTTTCCATTAATGCTGTCTATCTCTAGCTGTACCTATCTGCACTCATTGTGGACTGTAATACATCTATTCCACATGCAAAAAGTCAGAAGGATGCTGTCCTGTGCTGAGGTGCATCTGAAGCCCTGTCATTTGTGGTGACTTTGCAGAACTGTATCTTTAAATCCCTAGTAATTCAGATAGTAGATTCAGCTGAGTTTTGCATGACACATTCAAAAATGCTTCAAAATTTCAAACCAGTAGTTTAACCAATTTTAAACTGTCATAGTATTTCTTCAAATGTGCCCTGCTAGAACCAGTATCACAGCAGCAGATTTTAAAGAGTACAAAATAAATCCTGTAAGTTCACAAATTGTATTACATGACTTTGTACACTCTATGTAAAAATAAGTGAAATACACACTCTTCATTTCCGAAGTGAGCAACAACAAAATCAACCAGCTTCCCTGTGAAGTTGACAGTCAGGGAGATGGCAGGTGCAATCTCTCCCTCTGGAGACGGAAGGAGGTGATGGGTCGATTTTACAATTGGATACCTGGACAGTGCCATAATCCTACAGGAGGAGAGGCAAAAAGTTACATTTTGTGATTCACAAGCATCAAAGGTGTGAACTAAGCAGATAAATGTGAGCAGGAGACTAACAGTCACTGAAATAGAAAACTATAGGCCAGAATACAAACCATGTCTAGGGGATTTTTCTGAATATAGAAAGTTTCCCTTTAAAATACTGCTTAACTACATGTCTAAAAATATATTATCAAGTTAATTCCTACACTAAGAAATATAATTCCATAAATATTAATTCTTTCACTGAGCTTTTCATGATCTGTATTTCAGACAAAACAGAATTTTATACTACGAGAAATTGAAAGGTATTTTATTAAAAGTAAAAGTAGGTTAAAATGAGAGATTTCTCTTTTTTCAGCTTCTGTTTGGACATTTTGCTTCAGGTTTTTCAATGTATTTCATTAATAAAATCTCAGAGAATGACTTCTCTCCCCGATTCTGTCTCAAATAAACAGGGTCTGGAAGAAGAAAGTTACAAAATGCCCCTCACATATGGCAACATCAGTAGGAAGTTCCATCTGCCACAGAGATGTGTATATACCCCTGAAAATAAAAAACCACATTATATACCAGTATTTTTCAAGAGGACAAAGATATTTAAAGACATGCAGCTGGTAGGTGGTCAAGCATTAAGGTAAAATCAGACACAAAATATCTGGTCAAACAGACATGCACCTTTCTATTCCCATTTCCCATTATACAGCCCAAGCTAGATATGAATTCAAAATTTCTCATACCTCCTGATGTGCCACATTTTTCAACTGCTATCACATTTTAAAGTCTGAAATATAAAATTCTCATAGACCAAAACAAAATAATGTGAAAAGGGCATCAGATGAAGCACTTGGAATGCTAAACTTCCAAATCTGTACATTAAAGGGCAGGATGCCATTCTCTGCATCACCAAACCCAAAGCAGCTTATGGGGGCAGGCACCAAAATCTGATCATGTTTAGCTTGAAAGAAACTCCATCCACATTGCATGGTATTGCCAATGAATCAAAGCTTGTTGCTAAAGGACAAGCTTCAACAAGTGATTATAGTGAGTACTATTCCAACTATTCTTTGCTCCTGTATTAGTGCAGTTTGTATTGGGTAATATATTTACATCTATTTACTGTCACTGTGCATGTGAAGGTGACTCACCCCCAGGTGTGATCTCTTGTGCTTGGACCAAAATCTGTATAAAATCCCAGTCTTTCTCCTAGCCACATGGTTGGATCATGGTTTCCAATAAATGGTTTAGAGGCATCACTCTCTATAATAGTGATAAAATCTGCTTCTAGGATGGAAGGGAAAAAAGAAAATAATTTTGCATTTATAACTGTTCCCTATAAATGGGACTTATAAATAACTACATAATGTCATTATTTTGATTACAGAGGGATGGACACAATCCCTTCAGGGGTCAGTCAAGGCAAATCAATGCTGGCAACAAAGTCATGCCCAAACTTTTGACTACTGCAGGCCACACAAACTCTGATGAAGATGCACTTAAGTGTCTGCTGGCTGTGGCTCATCCCTGGTGCATAACCAGAGATACATGAGACTGCAGAATAGAGCTGGCCTGAGCAGACCTCGTGCCATTGCAAAAGCATTAGAGATACTGGGCACACACAAATTAACAGCACAGCAGCAAGTCTACTGCTTTCAAATTGATGAACAAACACTACATAGCACATCTGCACTTCCCTTCATCTACCAAATCCTATTGTGCTTCAAAATGTCCTGAGCAAGACACAGCTGGATGCTGCTGCCAAAATAATTATTCAGCCCAGAGCAACCTTGCATCAGCCCCAAGGCATGGTAACAGAAGGGTTCACAGCTCCAGTGAATTGCTGACCATCTGAAGCCACCTCACTCCCTCAAAGCACTGTGGTCCCTCCCTGTTTACATGCAGAGGTGTGGTTCTGCCAGGGGAACATGATGGGTTCCCCTACATTTTAACTGCAGGACACAGGAGAACTGTTCAGGAACCTTCAGGAACTGTCATCTAAGAAACACCTGCCCATGCCTGAATGAAGGTGGTAGTCTGCAAGCTGCCCAAAGGAGGGCTGAACCATTCAGACTCAGCTTGAGCAGCAGGTCAGTATAACTGCAGCAGTAACAAGTGCTCCAAGTGCTCCCTTCTTGCTGCAATTACACCCCTCTTAGAATGTTCCCCTACACAGGAAGGCAAATAAGTCACCATTCCATCCACAGCCCTTCTATAAGGAATTATGACCGTCCAGCACCACAGAAGATTTTTTGCTTTCGAAATATCATATGCAGCAGTGTAAAACACTGTCAGGAGGGAAAATGGGAGCTCAGAGTTCTTAAGTGAATTCCCAGGTTTTTCCTTCTACATCATTGGCATACATGCTGATCACAGAAACAGTAACTGAAACCATTAAGAAGGGTTGATGCTGGCTCCCTCCTGGGCAGACAGAAATTCCAGTCACAAAAGCCATTATATGACGCATCTTCACTACTCCAACAGAGAGGTGAGCCTAAGGAATGCACACCACCACACCTTTGAAGACGACTCCTACCCTAAAGCAAATAGCCACTCTTTTCTCTATGGCTCTCAAAATCAGAAACTCTTATTAGGAATTTCTAGACAAACTCTGAATGCATTTACTGACAATGTTAATGTAGTATTTCACATAACAATATGCATGTAAGATAAAACTCCAGAATACTGTTTCCACCTATCAGAAACTATAATTTATTAATTTAAATTTTGGAATTTGCTGCCTTTTTGACTTACCAATTGTCTTTTTTAGAAGTGATATTTTATTACCCTAAAGAAATGCCAATGGACATAACAAGGTAGTCATTTTTTCCAATATTCATTGATTTAAACTATAGGTACCAGAAATTAATGCATTCATCAAAATTCATAAATAAATATGCAAACATTAAATAACCACCCAGACATGAACTATGGAATCTATTATGTAGAAGAATACTCCAAATTTCAATTCATTAAATGTCCTGGCTGTTTTCTCATATCACCAGACACCCAAGATAGCCCAGCTCTCTGAACTTTTGGTCATGGGACAATGGAGTGAACAAGGTTAAAATCAGTCTCTTCATTCTTCAGTAACCCCTGTGTATCTCTGCCACAAAATCAAGACTTGCACAGGAGCACCTTTTCATTGCTTGCGTCTGTAAAGCCTGAGCTGCTCAGGAAAATACTGTGGCGGACCAGAGAGCAACAAATGCTGGAATGGCAGCACGGACATTTCCTAATTCCCTGAACTGCTTTAGATGCTGAACTGTCAGTCCCCTGTCTACCCTGTCTCATGGGTATTGCAGGAAAAGAGTAACATCTACAAGCAGTACTGGCCAACTCCTTTCAATGCTCTCATCTTTTCCTTTCAAATTTTTCCTCAATCTCTCATTAATTCCTTTCAACAGCACTCATCTTGAGTCCAAACTCTTCATTTTCTATAGCTAATTTCCCAACTAAAATCCTGCCCATGAGCAACAGTTTAGACACTCTTCGTTACAGTGAGTTCATGACAACCAAGCTACAATTATATGCAAGCTACTTTTCTTGTATACGTTGCACTGGTTCAGTGATGGAAACAGACTTGTCTGTTTCTTCCCTGTATTCAGTGTTAAGGGCATTTGAATTTCACACCCTAATTCCTTTAGGAATTATATAATGCTTCACATTTAAAAAAACCCACATAGTAGTTATAAAACATTGTATTTTATCTAAAAATATATTTACCTTTGTAAATGCAATTGTATTTTATCTAAAAGGATATTATTTCATTTATGCAAAGAATTTCTCTATAGACAAGTAACTCATCAGCAATATGAGAAGAAAAATCCAAACAAGAAATATAATGTTTCCTCTGACCAGAAACCTCTTTAAAACATATTAAGCAAATTATCACCTCTGCAAATGAATTTTTGACTGAAGTGATTGTATTGGAACAGTTCACAAATTGAGGAGAAAACCACTAAACACAGGTTCTTGTGTTAATGTATTAGTTACCGAGGTGTTTTCACTTGTCTCTTCAGATGAATCCTCCCAAATATAAATGAAGTAGGGGGGAAAAGAGTTACCTGTCTGATTAAGCAAATTAGCTGCTCCTTCCAAATTAGACCATCCTTCATTGTCATATCCAAATCTAAAAGGCCAGATCATAGCAGAGAAATCTCTTTTTGGAACCTCAAAAAATAAATGGAAAAAAGTAAAATAAAATTTGAATTTTGTATGTTATAGCTTTGCAGTAAACAGCACCATACACATGGTGCCATAAAAGACATTCGAGAAGAGATGTTTTAACTAATATATTTTCCTAATAAAGCTGTCAGAATTACAAAAGGCTAGATCTGCTATTAACAAGGGAATAAAAGTCATCTTAGTTCAAATGAATTTGTACAAGTAACAGTAAACAAATGAAGAGGAAAGAGAGGATTTTTTCATCTCACTAAAGAAACTGACCACTTTTTGCCACAATAAGGAAAAACCTGAATTAATTGAAAAAAAAAGGCCAACCATCTCAATCTGTGTGCATTTGTGAATCTAACACTGACCTCCATGACTGTTAACCATCTTGTTATTTATTACCTTTGTAATACCTATTTTCTTGCAAGATAGAAAACTGGAATCTTCAAATTTTTATTCAATTTCCATACCTAGTCTAAATCTAACTAGGTCAACCAACTTTTCAGAGAGCTTCAATTCAGAGTTATGATATAGTATAGAACCATAGAATTCCTTCACCTGGAAGAAACCACAGGAAGTTATCTGTTCAAACTCCCATTCATGAGATCAGGAGGCTAACAGCATTGTCCAGTTTGAATACCATTCAAATAAACTAATTTATAAAAGTAATGTTCAAATTAAATATATGAGACAAGAATCTCTCAAATTTTCAAAATATTTTTTCCTTCCTAGCATCACTACAAATCTCCAAAGACCTAGACATTTCAATTAGACATGAATTCATAAATTAAATTCTTGCATCTTCATTTATGCATTAGTTTTTCTGAATACTTGGTTGCAAAGATTTCTTCAGCCACAATTAACATACCTAAGCTATTATACACACATTTTACTGTATATTTGAAAGTTAGCATTCTCACAAACACACTACTCACCCCTTGGCCCAGCTTCTTCTGGTAAGTTCTGTAACGTAAACCCAATCCAAGCAAACCAACACCAACAAACAGCCACAACACTTGAAATAGAAAAACACAGAAAAATGGTTTTAATTCGAGGAAAAATAATGTTATTAGTGCTGTTAAACAGGACACTTATTCTAAGGTGTACTATTTACAGAACAAGAAATGTGTCCATTTAAGTGACAACACCAGATCAAGGCAGTATCTATGCATGCAGAATGTGTATATATGTGCAAATACACTCTCCAAAACACAACACGCTGAGCAGATAAAATGTACTAAAAGTCCTTGGAATAGTTATGTAAAAATTACACCTACTGAAGAATTCATTATAGGACATGAGTAAGAGCAGCATGTAAACCCTTCGGTGTTTTCCTCCCTTTGTGCAAGTATGCATTTGTAGTACAAATTTTTTATCTTGTACTAATACAATGTGTGGAATAAAATACAGTTTACTTTAGATGTCAGAAAGATGTGGCTCTTGACAGTGCAGCTTCATAGAAAGCATATTCAGAGCTTTCTAATTGCTCCTGTAGCATTACAAATAACCACAGTGTGCATTTAAGAGCCCTCACCATTCAGCACAATATAATTTGATGATCAAAGCCCTCTGCATTTATTTCATTTACACAGTGGCATATGCTATCGACAATGATTTCAGTAACTCCAGTTTATTCTTTCATCTATTTAAAAATATATTATATTGTTTTAATGTAAGTTTTCTGGAATGGTTTTGTGTAAAATTTAAATACATTTTATAATGGAAGATGTCAGATATTAGCTGCCTATATTAGCACATGTCAAGCAATTTCATACTCTACAAGACACAAAGGTGCTTAGAGTAGAAGCTGAGAAATAGTACAAGTGTGGGCATGATGAGGAAGTACAAGAGGCACTGTTGCAACATTACAAGGTTAGCTGAGCAAGGACTGTGCTTTGTGACAGGTAGTATTTTGAAATATTAATTTACTTTTGTGAAATGTTTCTTAGCGGTAGTATTCAAACCACTTGAAATGGTGCTCATGGTGTCTCTGGCACACAAACTCTCACAGGCCACATTCTTTTGGCTCCTGAGTATGTAGGGCAAAGATCTCCATAAAGATTCCAGAAACAGCTCTGAAAAGCTGTGAAGCACTATTGTCTTCTTTTTCCAAATGCAGCAAAATGCACACAAATGGCAAGCGGTTTGATCCACAGTCACAGAAGAAAAGATGCAGGAATTGCAATCTTCGGCATCCTGATCTCTGTAGGGTTACCATGCCCTCATGCCTAGCATTTTGTACCTCTACCAAACTTCATGGTATTGACAGATGTTTTTCTTTAGAAACAGTAAGCTGACAATGAAAACAAATCAGGGACTCAAATGATTGTAGAGAAATAGTTGAAAATATTTGTATGCTTTAAAAGCCAAAAAGTGATAAAACTGCAAACATTTGACTTTCATTTCTCTTCAAAACCTAAGGAAAAAAAGCAGACCCCATACATGTAATCTGAAAATCTGGGATCCCTAGGCATAGTTGAGGGACAGCAGATGACAATGGTTTCCTGAGGACAGGTCTGGTCTGAACACACAGCCAACCCCAAGTGTTGTGCTGTGCTGCCAGCCACAGCAGGCCCTGCAGGACAGCCTCCTCACACAGGACATTGTCACATGTACAGCAGCTCAGGGCCAGCCAGTGCCACCACACTGCCAGCCAGCTCACACAGCCCTGGCAGTCCTGTCACACCAAACCACCTCAAAATCGCCATACCGCATGGCTGGGAAACCATTCACATCTTTTGTACACACAATGTAAATCCCAAGATCCAGAGAGGCCTTCTCCTCAACCACTGAAACAAAACCACCAATGATGCTGAATCCATTTTCACATTTTGGCTTTTGCCCAGTTTCTTGTCTCTGTTTAACACATTCCATGAGGAATAGCCTCTATCAGTCATAACCACAGAGAGTCAGCTCCTCCCGTAGTGTATGTCATCATTAACCTGGAACTAGGGAAATACCAACTACCAGTCTGTCTCTAAGACAAGCACCAAAAAAACATTTCTAAACCATCTGAGCAAATACTCCACAGTGTTATTTTTTTTCCCTCAAACAGTATTCCTAGAGTCATGGAGAAAAGGAGCTAGGATTATACTTACGTAGTTTAATATAGTTTTTACTCCTTTTGAAGAATGGTTTTTGATTGCTTTTCACTTCAAAGACAGAGCCAAGGTCTTTCTTGGGTCCTGTTAGAAAGTCTACCCCAATACATAACATTATAAAACCTGTAAAAATATAAGTGATTAGTTTTTTCATAGACCTTTAACATATTAAACATTGCTCAAAAACACATTTTATAAACTCCCAGCTGTTGTGTTACAACATAGCAACCTTATGGTTCCAACAACAAAGAGGATTCAAAGCAAAAGGCAGATAAATGCCATACCTAATGAGGCAATGCAGGAACTACGAGATTTATTGGCAGCACTCACAAGTAAAGACTGATCTGCAGTAGAGCTACAGGGTATTATGTCAAATGGCAGATAAAGTATGCTAAAATCCTTCCTAGCCCTATTGATGGCTACAACTCTCAGCTGAGCCCACGGTTTTCAAAGTTTACTGAAATTAACCTGGACATGAACAATTGAGTTACACCTACATATTATAGAACATTAAAATAACAGCTTGATGAAAAAAGTACATCGATGATTGCACATATCTATTATCTTTGACAAAGAACTGCTCTGTCACCAAGATAAAAGTAACATATTTTTCATGTAGGAACTACAAAAGCAATTGCTCAACATTTGTTATAAAACAGTTTAAGCAGACTGCAGCAGGTTGGAAAATCAATTTAACATGGCAGCAAATTGTATTCTGGAACTCCAGAGCCCACAGAAATAGTTCTGCTTTTTAAGAACAGAAAACTAAGCACACCTACAGATACATTTTAAAAGCTAGTAAGCAACTTCAGTGCACTAACTGTTGCAATGAGTGGGGATAGTATCTTTTCAATAAGTAGCTCAGACTAATAGTACAAGGTCTTTTTCAATCCCTAATGAGATAAAGAATCCAATTACTTTTAAAAAAAGCATGGGAGGATAATGAACTGGATAAGAGCTCTGCTGGAGAAGATATATGCCCTTAATATCTTTGAGGCATAGTTAATTAATTATAGAAGCCACATTTTACTTCAGAGTAATAGCTAACTATTACTCAGTAATTTTTTATTTCCCTTACTTGTTACATTAGCTGTAGTGAAAGTTTGCAAACCAGGTCACTGGGTCTGGTACAACGAAGGGGAACACACAAAACCTTGCTAAAAGGGTGACTGATTCACAGCCATTAAAGTTGATGGCAATCAGGAATCTGACCCCTCAGCATTATATCACATCACAGTGAAGCAGCACAGAAGTTTTGAATGTAATGATCTTACTTTCATTGTCACTTTTCGTGGTGCAGTTCCCTACCCAAACTGCAGCAAGAGAAAGGCAGGATATTGGACAGGAGAAGAAAGCAAGAAATAGCACTTGCACCTGGAAGAAACCAGAAGAAAATGAGCAGTTTGCCAGAAAGCCAAGCTGTAAGGGTAAAAGCACAGCAACAAATACACAGTGTCATGGTATAATCTTTGATAAGCTATGAGATGGCATCAAAAAGATAGAAAATGGATTCCCAGATGGAAGTTAAACTCATGCAGTGCCATCAGCTGAGATGTGTTCCATTTACAGTTTTCTTTACCAAAGAGAAAATTAGGGCCATCTCTCTGTTACTACCCAGTCATCACGCCAGGTAAATTAATCAAAAGTGTGCATTTCAAAGAAAGTAACAGAGAGGAATTTTGAATAAAAGTATTTCTTTTGTGAAAGCATTACTGAAGAAAGCATTTGACACTCCTCTACCACACGCTTTCTTCATATAACTTCAAAAAATTAACTTTAATTACCTAAGATAACTGTTTCTAAAGACTCCTCAGAGTGCTTTCAGAACAAAGAAAGTAATGCAATAATGGAACGAAATTCTCCTAAAACATAATGAACTCAAATCCCTCATGTGAATGCTGTAATATAAGAAACACATATGAAGAGTAAGAAACTGGAGTGACACAAAGTAGCTGCAAAGACATTTATGAAATCTGAAACCTTTGGAGCAACAAGTTAAGCATAGTGTTCATTAATCCTTTCCAAATAAAAAATACTAATATGTCACATTTTAAAAAATGTCCCACATAATGGGCCCAAGACAATGTTTGGCATTGCTTAAATATAGTGAGTGAAATATGCCATTGAAACATGTTAGTACCTATTGCAAAAATATTTCTGGAGACAAAACCAGGAAGGGTTGGTTTCCTTTACACCTCTCCACCCTCATCAAGTCATCACTTTGCTAAAGCCTTTATATTTGTTCAACTCAGTTCTTCCTGATTTGCAAATCCCTGACAATTTCTTTTCTGATGCTACAGGCTCATCTGAATTCCCCCAAACATGCTGGTGTGTCCACAAAACATAAGGTAGAGCCACAGGGGAAAGAAGCTCAGGTCTCCAATGTAGACTAGCTAGATCAGCAGGATGCTGCACTTTGCTCTGCACATCAAGGTTAAATAATGCACTGAATTACATTACAGTCCCAGTAGCTACCCTGTTACCTGAGGCACTGCTACCTTAGGTAACCAGCATATTTGTGCATTCACACCCTGGATTGCTGCCATATTTTTAAGGTGACTGGATAACAGATCTCTTCCTCCACTGCCTACTTTAGTTATCAGACATTTTTCCACTTTGTCATTTTCCCTTAACTGAATTCCATTTCCTGTCCACATTTTAGACTATTTCTAACAGTAAAGAAACTCTTACCACAGTAAGTAATTAAACAGTAACCGAGCATTTGAAAAGACTCTTTATACACTAGATACATTTCACATCTCTGAGGCTAAAGCAAGCATATTTGTATTTGTTCATTATCACAAATGTACCTAGAAGAAGATGGGAGCTTTCTCTAATGTAAACTCCTCCAGGTACAAATTTATAAGCTGTACACCATACACAGAAGAACAATTCAAGAACATAGGCAAACATGGCTGTGCTCATGGCTTTCCCAGGATGCAGGCAGCTAATAAAGCGTCCAGCTAGTTGAGGCCACACACACATAGTAAAGATACCAAGAATGTTGCCTGCAACAGCAGCACTCCAGGTATGTAAATAAAGGAGACCAGCTGAAGATGCCAAACCTGTGAAGGGATAGAAAAGAATACAGTAAGTCTCAGTCAGGTATATTACCCACCACAATGATTTTCATATTCTGACTAGTGAAAAAATAGAGTCTGGGAAACATAATTGTGCTTTCCAGCCATAAAAACTGCATCACTAGAAGGACAGGTATTCACAGCAGCCAAAGACAGTCTTTTATTTTCCCAATATCTCATTCCTTTAAACATTGCCTATTCTGCTGAAAACAGTACAGTACAAAGAGGGCAGAGAAACATCATCAGGAGCCAAAACTGTATAGTTTTTTCGTACAGAGTTTTTCAGCACAACAGAGGAATGATACTTAAGAGAGTTACAGGTCTGTCAGTTATGAATCTCTTTCACCATAATACAGAAAGAATCAAATAGATTAATATCATTTCCTGATCTTTCCCTGTAGATAACCATAGGATGAGCAAGAAAGCAACTATTAATCTTTTACTGACTGCAAGATCCTTGACTTACCATGCTATCTTTGATTTGGGGATTTGACTCTAAACAGAACATTAACAACCACAGAATCTCTCTATAACGGGACAACTTCATTTTAAAACATTATTGTAAATATGAATATTTACTGTCACACCATGAAAGCAAATGAACATAACCACTTTTAATATTTGACTTTAATACATCAAGGTTCTGAGCATTTTAGAATACAATGCTTGAATCAACTGAAGAACCTTTCTGTGCCTGTTTTAAATAAGCAATGTGTGTGCATCAAAAATCAAAAGTTCATGCTTACATTAAAATCTGCACACACATTTCTTAAGACTAAAACCTGCCCGTTCATACTATTTTACTGCCTGCAGAACTTGGCAAGTAAAGACACAGGAGGCAGGCTTGTCTTCAGGTAGACTGCTTGTTAAATTACAAGTTATTTCGCCTCCTGTGGAATTGAAAAGCTTGTCTCCTCTCAACCCAATAACCCTGGATGTGGCCTTATCATAGAACCACTAAGGTTGGAAAAGACCTCTAACATCATCAAGTCAAACTGTTACACAATGCAGGTGGTCAGAACTGAGATGCTGCTCAAGGGAACAGAACCTTAACAGTAACAGGGCTTCTGAAGACAATAACACTGCTTTGCAATGGCCTGGAGATTTGGCCTGTAACCCTTGGTCAGCTGGTGACATATGTGTCCTACAGTCAGTGGCAAGAGAAAAGGAGGCTTTGATTAGCCACACTTTTCTGAGATGTGGTGTCAGGTCAGAGGACTTGAGTAAAGGGAACAAGGTAACAGACCAAAGTTCTGCTCAGGATTTGCACCTACCTGTAAGAAACAAGGCAAAACTCATGATAGAAGACCAGCTCCAAAATGAAAGCATCAGTCCATGAGCAAGGCCCAACAGAACTGTACCTCTGATACAACAATAAGGAAGAAGAAAACATTCATTAATATGATTTAAAAAGCACCTGATATTAAACAGAAAACCTCCTAGATATACAGACAAGGGTCTTTGGTAATATACTTTAAACAAAGCTAAATTTTTCTCACACCCAGCTATATTTTCTTCCCTTTATTGGATGTAAAAAACATGCAGACGAAAATAATAGCAATTTACTGTAATGTAAAAGTGAGCTGTGTTCAGCAGCAAAAGCAGTCCACTGAAATCTTGGTACAAAAGGCAAAAACAACTCAGAGAAAACAAAAGGGAAGAATCTACCCCAAAGAGAAGTATTTTCTTCATGTCAAATAAGGAATCCTAAAATATCTAACACTGCTCTCAGTCTTGGGGAGCTCTTTTGTATACCAGTTCCAAAATACAAACTCTGTCAACTGTCATCACATGTAGTTTATTCAGAATAACTAATTTGTTTTCTTTCTAGATTTTGGAACCTGAAGGAACCACACACAGCATTAAGACTACATTCTTACTAATCAAAACTTCTACTGAAGTATGTATTTTAATAGTGCACACAGTTTATTAATATTTTGTGCATGTGTCTCTGATCATCTCCTCTCTGAAGCCAACTGCTAGATTAATGTACTGCATATTATAGATGCACTGCATTCATAAGTCCTTGAACCTCAGTTCTAATCTAAAAATTGTTTTGACATGTGGCAAACCAAGATTTTAGTGCTGAAATAAAAATAATTCTGTATCAGAAAATTTTCAGGTCTGGTAAAATTCTCAGTGATACCTCAAAGGAAGAATGAATCCTCTGTGTGAAGCACCTTGTACCCACTTTTTTTCTGTCTTATACCATCATCAGGTTGAGTTTTAATTTGTCACCTACTACTGCACTGGATTTTCATTACAATTTTGTAATAATAATAATAATAATGCACTTACCCATATGGATTAGGATCTGGACCTGTATGTGGATGTCCACTTACTGCCCATCTGGAAATTAACGAAACCTCCCCAAATATCCACAGAGTGAGGAACATAAGGCTGCCAAAAGCAATCCCTGATAAAAACCAATGAGGATGGGAAGCAGTCTCTCTAATCACATTACCAGTTTTGTTTGTTTCTTGTTTCCTCTTGTCTCCACCTAGAATAAGAATAGGAATACAGCTAAGCAAACTGTCAAATCCTATTAGCAAGAGTTACTGAGAAAAAGGAATAGCCAAAATCACAAATTTACTACAATAAATTGCATGCACAAAAGCTAATTTATCTGATTGGGATTGTGTTATCTGAAATTGATAATACAAAAAAAAATATTTTCTAACAACCCAAGGTCTGTCAAGAAAATATACTCACCATAAGTGTTCAAAAATGCCAACCTGCCCATCTGATTATTTTCCATGATAAATTTTAAATGTTTAAATTGGCTTTGAAAATCAGCAGAAAAGTTATTAGAATTTGTTCAGAGGCTTCTGTTCTCTGAAACTCTAAACTCTGATAAGAATAAAACCTGACACTTCCAAATAAGCCAGAAATAAACTCCCTTCCTTCTCCTTTTTTCCATGTGCTTTAGAACCTCTCTCATCTAAGGAGAAAGCAACACATTTAATTGCATAGACATACCATTTTGTCACCCACTAACAAGACGGATTTCCTTCCTAATCTCCTGCAGCAGATTCCCTTTCTAAATTCTTATGAAAGCTCAGGCTTAATTTAGATAGTGTAGTGCAAGCTTACAGACAATATGCATGATGCTAATTTATACCCACTTACACATAGATAAGGTTTTATCTTTCAATTAATTCATTAAGGTTATACTGAGAAGGAAGAAGATTCTGAGGATTTAACACGAGCTGCCTTAACTAACCAACCCAACCTTGCTGTCTTCCTTGGCAATACCACCTCCACAGTGTAGCCTATGCCAGCCCCCACTACTGTGTACTCTCTGCAAACACTCCAAAAAACTTGGGCAAAGTTTAACTGGGACAACTTGTCCACTCCTCCAATTCTTTCTGTTATTTTCACATATCAGCTGTTCCCCAACTATGTCTCCCCTCATCTGTTAAAAGATATGCACTGGCAGAGAAATTCAAAGTGCAAACTGAATTAACAAAATGACAAAAACACCACAATTGTTTCATGCTGGAAAGACAAGAATCCATTCTGGTTTTATTGGTCTAGCTTATGCCTTTGTTTGTGTTACTGTCACATTGTTGGCACTGCAATAAGGAAAAAGAGGCAATTCTGGCACCAACTTACTACCAACCACTTGTATGAATTGTGATACCAGTTCTGCCATATTATGGGCAGATGGAAGTACCCCACGACTTCTAAAACCTGCAATGCTCATGCAGCAGGTCTGAAACCAGACTGTGCTGGGGAAAAAAATCAAAGAATCAAAACCCAGTTACACATAGCTAGGTATACTTTAGGCTCTTTTCATAACCACCATCTTTGCTGTAATATACTCACCTGAATGAATTCGCTCCACTGCTGCTATGAAACCAATTGTCAATATAACACTATTGGCAACCTGTGAGCTCCAGACTGGATTAAGTGATGTGTACCAGATACGAAGAACAAGGAGCATTATCTTGCCTAGCATGAAGCCCCATATCCTGACAAACCTGTAAGAATCAGTTTTTGAAATAGTTAGGCATTTGGGGGATTAAAAAAAAAATAGAAAACAGCTTTTAATATAAAGAAACATCAGTTTCTTATCAGCTCTTTATCCATTTCTTTCCATCAGTATAGGAAAATACCTTTGCAAACTGTTTCCTGACCACCATGTTACTGTCTGAACCAGCAATGAAGAAGAAACACCAGCAGCCAAGATGAGCAGTCTAATTGAAGCATTTGGTGCATGGTATGATGCTAAGCTTCCTGCAAACAAATACACACACACACACAGAGGTTACTTTAATGATCAATAGAGACTGGGTAATAAGGATTTCCTGTGCATCAGTTCAACATTGTCTGTAATTTGAACAGCTGCACCACTTATCTGAAAACACATGACACCACACATTTTTAAACAAACCAGAGAAATGTAGGTATGCATACAAACTGGGTATACATGACTTCATAGCAGTTATAATTTTCAAGGAAAAAATTTATATGGAGCAATTATCCAACAGTCCAAGTGATTGCCTTTATTTAAGTACTTACGGTGATTGATTTGATAGAGAGGATATATGGATATCTAAGCATACAAATATTCTTCAACTATGCACTTAGATAACTCAAAAGCCATAAAGTTTTATGTAGTGTGACTGCTCCTTTCTAAAAAGGATATGGCTTTTGCTGCAGTGCACTCACAGAAGTAAGTACACTGAGGCAAAAGCCACGTTCTTTATTAGACGGGAGCAGTCACCACACATAGCACAGGGATTAGTAATCAACTGCCTCAGTAGGGGTGAACAAGGCTTTCTCTGGCTCAGTAGCTGGTCTCAGAAGTGGTCAGTACCAGCCTGTGCCAGTTTATTACTGAGAGCTACCACTTTCCCAGCCACTGAAAGACAGCACATGCCACACCTTTGCAATTTCCCAGGGCACAGTGACCCCACATTACCAGCAGTTTTAAACCCTGCTAACAGGTTTCCAATTCAAGTGACAATGGACCACATACATTCAGTCAGCGTGGCAAATTCTGGCCCAGGACCAATGACAAACAGCAGGAGAAGCAGCAACACTGTTATGATACCAGCCATTTGCTAAGTGAGTATGAGTCAAACTTGAAGAGATGTTAAGCAAGCAGTGTCAGAAATGGCGCTGCAGATTCTGGCAATGCCTGCTAGGAATCCTCCAACTGTTTACCTGCTCACTCTGCTCAAAGATGCAAAGCTTATACCAAGACAATAAACAAGATCAATGTGCAGTGAAGGTGTACTTGCATGAATTTCAACAGAAGTTTCATGTACAGTACACACAGACTTCTGTCACTAAATTGTGCTGGCAATCCATAAACCTGCCTCTTCAAATATTTCATCATGTGTGCTACCCTGATTAAAGGTAGCATGGGTTTGCCAAGTTAGAGCAGACACACCTTTTGTTGCTGGGCAAGTACACCCAAGACTTAAATATATCTATCCAAACACCCAAATTTAACGTATGTTGTCTGAAGACACAGATGCAAATAGACACCATAGGGTACTTTGCTGTTGTTTGTTTGTTTTCAAATAGAACACAAAATCAAGTAGCAAGAAAGGATACAGAAATTAGAAGTTGCAGGGAAAATAAGCCTTCCTGAAGAGGCAGAAAGAAACAGAACAGAAAAAAAAAATCATCCCCATAAATATTCTGGTCTTTGCTAGGCATAAAGAATTTTCTTATTTTTTGATTGTGAAATTGAAGATTGAGTAGAAATCATTTTATATTGACAAATGAGGAGCTAGGATCTGCTGCTTGTAAAACATCACTCAGCAGCAGCATTTTCACCTCTGCACAGGACAGTGACCCTTGTCTCCTCCGAGTCCATCGGGTGTGGCAAACTCTCACTTCTGAACATGGCCGTAGCTGCCAAACCTTCCCCCAAAAAACTTTCAAAGAATCAACAAGAGCTAAGATTTGCACCAGTTAGCTGAAACTGAAGTGGGAATCACAGCAAATCTTGGTTTAAGGAGAAGCCTGTGGAATTGGAAATGGGGCATCTATTTCCTGAGTTTAAGATCAAATTTTCGTCCTGTGCAACTGACCATATAAGGGTTATTTCATATTTAGGATGAGCCTATAACCCCTCTACAGGCATGTAGATAGATAGATTTAATTTTAAAATTACATTCTTAGAAGAAAAAACTGCCTCAGAAACTAAAAATGACTGTTTCACTCATAGAAACTAGCCCCAAGCTGTTCTGCAATGCCTCATCCCTACCCACTGTCACAATTAAAAAACACCTGCTCTGTTGATATTTGAGTGATACTGAAAACACCTTTCCTATTGGGCATCACTCTTACTATATTAAAAGCTGCTATAAATAAAAGTGAAATTATATTTTTCTGTATTTATGCGATGCAATGGCTGCAAAAAATATTTCTCTGACTACAGCTAAAAGCTTGAGAGAAAAAAATAGAAATCAACAAAACATGAGTATGGGGAGAATGAGAACTTCTTATTCCTGTCTCTTTTTGTAATAGTCTGAATTTTAAGGCAATTTGGAATGTTTGTTCTTATGCACTGATACCAAAAGAGAATCTTTAAGTACATACTTACCAATCATAATCAATCTCAGAAAGGCTAGGACATACTCATTGTTAGCCAACCTCCAAAAAGGGCCAATTGTCAAGAATACTGGGGAAAAGAAAGCAACAGCAAAAACTTCTAGGCCTGTGAGTGCCAGTGTCTGAAGAGGGAAGTAGTAGATCATTGGTGGCAGTGCATGGTAAAGAGACCAAGAAATGTAGCCTAAAACAAGAACAAACCAAAAAAAGAAAACCCCATTACATATTTTCAACAACAAGATTTCCTGGAGATTACTTAAGAGATACCATTTTATACTTTCATATATAGACTTTCAAATGTATTTGAAAGCAGTTCAAGCAACAACAGCCACCTTCATTGAATAAATGTTTGTAATTTCAAGTTAAACAAATGCATTTTACAAGGAAATAGAATGATGGGAATAAAACAGCTCTTTCCCCCTCAGACAGCAGTTCCTACTTTGAACCTCAGTGAAGCGCTCAATTCGGAAAGAATTAGCGTTCAGAGGGCTGGCTAAATAAGCAGTCCACCCACAGTGTCAGGGTTCCTCAAAGGCAGACTGGTGGCTAAAGGAATTATTCTAGTAAATGGGTGTGCTGTCCTCCCCTGGAGACACCTTCTCCGGGCACAGCAGCCCTGCGGTGTGCGTTTCCAGGCTTTGCAGGAGATGCACCGAGCAGAAGACGCTGCGGCTGCTGGGTCTGGCGACCACCCTCGGCGCCCTGCCTGGAGCAGGGCAGCACAGCACCGCCTCTGCAGCACCTGCACAAACACTTGGCCCGGAGCAGCAGTAAATTCTAGGCTGATCCAAGAGACAGAAAGCATTCCAGCGCTAGAGGAAAAAAAAAGAACCCGGAGAAGAACGCTCAGATGAGAGCACCATTTACTCGTTCCAGAGGGGAGCTGTTCATCGGCGGCCCGCCTGCACGCACGGTGAGCGCTCGATGCCCCGCCGGGGCTGCGCCGCTCCGGCCGGCCCCGGCTGAGCCCCCGCTGCCCTCAGCCACGGCCCCCCATCCCGGCCCCGCCGGGCGGCACCGCCGCCACCTACCCAGGACACTCTCCGAAAGAACGGCCTTCCACAGGCGGAACATCGCCTCCGGCGCTGCCCGGCTCGGCGGGGACCGCGTCCCTCTCAGCGGGAGCCGAGTGCCGAGTGACCGGCGGGGCGCGGCGCCGCCGCCCGTCCCGCCTCACGGAGCCGCGTCCCGGCGGGGGCGGGCGGCCCGCGCGGCCGGACCCCGCTCTCCGCGATCTGCGCAGCGGCCGGGACATCTCGCCCCGCCACTCATGGGACAGCAGTTTGTCCCCTGAGCAGTCACGGCAGCAAGGAAAATAAAAGCAAAAG
The DNA here is from genome assembly GCF_015832195.1 of Motacilla alba alba. NCBI lineage: Eukaryota > Metazoa > Chordata > Aves > Passeriformes > Motacillidae > Motacilla > Motacilla alba. The sequence continues at coordinate 25,878,290 of NC_052019.1, read as the reverse complement.
GTTGTCATAGCAGGAGCTGGCGAGGAAAAGAGGAGCTAACCCCCTCGGCAGCTTGTACGAACACATGGTTGACTACGCGGGGCTCGGGGATGTCCGAATCAGTACTGTGCTCACCTTTGTGAAATGTGTCTCGTTCTGTAGCAGAGAGGACTTCTGAAAAGCAATGCTGTCTACAAAAAGCACCAAAAGAAGCATTTCATCTGCTGAGATTCCTGAGTAACTACATTTGATAATTTTAGAAGAAATTATGAGTTAAATCGAGCCAGTCATGATCACAGATGCCAAGTTCTGGCAAAAAGATTACATAAGCAAAATCTCAATTTTTGATTTTTTTTGGGGGAGGGCATGAAAAGTAAAATTATAAATATAAGCTAAGAGCGAAGAAGTCCTTTTGCCATTGGAATATACCATCATCTTAAATTTTAATAATCTTCATACAGCATCCTATAGAACCGCCATCTGTATCTTCTACTTTGTGTTTAAAAGTCTGTCCCATTCTAAATAAACCTTCTGATGCACATTTTCTTTCCCCAGTTTGTGAAACTCTAAATCCATAGGAACAACTATATACACCTAACATCTATATGACCTATTATTAGCAATAAAGTCTGGTCTAGACATTTGAGAGGACACGGTACTAAAGTAAATTTTGCCCTAGAAGTCTCAAAGTCAAGTGATTCATTTACCCTGCAGTATGACAGGGTATGGCTATTACAAAAACTCTGCTGAATTCTCGCTGCTATTTGAAAATGTATTTTAAAAATGGAAATGTGTTTTAAATGTCTACAGAAGAATTAAAGTATTTTGATGGAAAATCCTTCCTCACTAGGGAAGGAAGACTCATAGATTTAATGAGCTTCTCTGTTTTGTCCAAATTCCATGTCATTAAAGGCATCTTTCTTTGTCTTCATTAAAGAAAAGACATACCAGAATAGTCACCAAGCTCACTTATCACTGGATATCAGGATTATGTGAGTGATGACACTGTTTCATCTTGTGGTGTGATGCAAATGGAAGATGAGATCTTTGGCCAGAATAAACCCAGAACATGGCTGCTTTTGGAGCTGCGTAGCGGCAGCATGAGGCTCACAGCATGTATTCAGCCAATAAATATTCCAAAAAATGTTGCAACCTTTTTTGTAATTACAGTATCTTGCTTCACAGTTCAGAGGTGGAGTTCCAGTAAAACAAGACATGACTGGAATTGTGAACCTGTGATATTGTGATATGCTTGTGTGGCTTCCATTAAACTCATAATGCAATGAAAAAAATGCAAATCCTGACAAATTTACCAATTGTATTCTGGGTACTCTCTCGGAGATTCTTAGTAACTACTAAGTTTGGCTTCACATGGCACAAAGTTATATTCTAGTGCTCTCCATAGGGCTGATATATGTATGAGCATCAGAGCAAAAGAGGAGAGAGTTTTCAGGTGTAATGTCTTAAATAAAAAGTCAATGCTTGCAAGGTGCTTAGTTACACGTATATGTGTAGCAATGCCTTTCACTACATTCTTTTGTATTCCTGGAGTGCCACTGGTGTATTTGACAAAAAAAAAAAATTAAGCAAAAGCATTTGATCTTTATAGGAATTCAATGACATCAAACCAATAAAGTCAAGAAAACACTACAGTAGGAGCTTCCACTCAGAACAAGAAGCATTTTCATTCTAGAATAATATTTAACCCTACCCCAAGGCAGACATAAAAAATTATCTGAATTTAACAGCCTCATAATTACATTGATTGACAGGGATAAACCCTTCTAAAGCCAGCAATTGTAAAAACAATGCTTTTTTGGGTTCAAACTGTAATACAAGCATGTTTTGAAACCCAAGTAAACACATGGCACTTAAAAGAACCCTGTGAGAAGCTGTCCTTACCTATTGCCTGTAATGCCTGAAATGAGCATGATGAAGAAGCAGAAGCAAGTGCCAGAGAAATGGGGGGAAAAAGCATGAAAGTATGAGCACAGATCAGGATTAAAAGTGCAGCTCTGGAAAAAGGCAGGAGTGGATGAGTTTATAGTTAGGCACTTGTCACAATCTCATGGGAAACACAAACACGTGCAGGTCCCTGCAAGCACTTTACTGGGTTCTTCACACTGAGAAGGGGAAATCCTGTATCTTAAACATTTCATAATTACCAACTATTCACTTCTAAAAGATAGCCCAGACCAAGTATAAAATAGAAGTACATCCAAGAATCAGCCAAGACACAGAAAACTTACATGATTCCTTTCAAGTAGTGAGGATAGTTTAATGTCTTACTCAGAAGTATGTTGACTGTTTCCTGCTGTGACTTTTCATGTCTTTTCACTCACCCTTAACTCCTACTCCCATCAGTATGAGAACAATGCCCTGTCGTGTAATTCTTACTAGTTTTCCACGCTCTGTTCTGGTTACAAAGCAAGGGGGTGGAGCTTTGTTTCTCAGGGAATTTTCAAGCAATTAACAGGGTTTGATTTTGTAACAGACAGATAAACCAGGTTTAACATAAGTGGTAGTAGTTCCTCTTGCTGGCACGCACTGCATACGTGGAGTGTTTCTGTCAAACATGCACACCAGAAAGGCTTTGCTTTGGTGACTGTGGTGAACCTCAGGACCCTGGCAGCCCTTCAGTGTTTTCTAACAGGTTCTTCAGTCAAGCAGCCACAGCCTGTAAACCTTCCCTGAGTTCGTGAAATCTCAGTCCTCGATCTGCTTCTACTCTGACAACAGATAATTCCTCAGCCAAACATTCAACTCCAAATTGGTTGTTTTATTTTTGGTATCACTTGGGGTTATTTTTCTTTGATGTGTAAAGTTGGTTTTGTTCCTGAGCGGTAAGAATCTCTTTTGCTTTGTGTTTACACTTCCAAATCACTTACATTTACTGGTTTCTGTCTATTACCTTCTCTCCATTTTTATAACTCTGAAAAACTTTCTTGGAAAGAGTGTTTGAAGGACATATTCAATTGTGATAACCAACTTTAAAGTTACAATTAAAAAGAAGCTTAAACTGATTTTTAATAGGCACTTTTGCACAGAAAAGCACTTTTGCACAGAAAGGTGCAAGAATCCAAGCAGTCCTATCTCTAGGTAATCAGTATCCCCAGGCACACATATGGTCCATGAGAAAATTATCATTCCAGTGCTCTTTCATTTCATGTTCAGTTTAAGCTGGACCAGTTAAGAAGTTATTGGTTGTTAAGTACTCACTCCACATGGAATTCTCTTATATATTGTATTTTTCAGAATAGCATGTAGCATCTATTAAACAATTTTCATGTATGTTTTCAAGAATACCTTTGAGATCCCAGAAGGTATTAGATACACTTTCGAGACTTGGTTTAGGACAACACTCTTGCCCAGCCTCCATGTGAAAAGCACATTTTGCAGCAGCAAAGTCTGATCCTCTGGTTTGGCAGGCAAGAGTGGGAGAATAGTCTGGTGAAAGGGGCTTCAAGTAGCCAAGACTCATGGAAGCTGAAAGCTTTTTTTGGACTTAAGAAAATTAACTACAATTTATGTTTCTTATGAAACTGAGATGCCAAGGTCATGCAAAAGGAGGAAGTTTAATGGTGATCTCACAGGCTATTCATTTCATGATAAGCACTAAAGTGTCATATCACCAGTTAGGATACTCTACTGAAAACTATTGTCTTGCTGTGAAAAAAAAAAAAAACCAAAACAAACAACCCAAAAAAACCCCAAAGCAAAACAAAATAGAAACAGAGACCTTTTTTATTAAGAGAAAATGCAAAATAAAACTCATGTTTTTATTTTTTGGTTTAGAAAACTTATTCTTAAAGAAAGGCGTTGCATTTCTCATTTCAGAGAAACTAGAACCATTATTTTTCAATATTCCTAGAACAACCCCTCCCACACCCAACTGACATTTTCAGGATAACTTTTTCTTGCAAAATTATTTTTGCTTGATGAAAGTAACTTTCTTATTTGTTTCATTCTTGTTAATATTACAATTTATTTATTTACTTAAGAGCATTGTAGTATTAAAATCAAAGTAGATAAGCAATGCTTTTCATTCCAAAATGGTCAAATTTGTTGTTTCTTTTTTAAAGAACAAGATTTCGTTTCCCAAAAAAATTCAATTCATAGGACAGACCCCGTATGTGGTATGCTGGGCTCCTCACTACAAGAAAGACAAGAAATTACTGGAGAGGAGCCAGTGGAGGCCACAAAGATGATGAAAGATCTGGAGCATCTCCCTTATACAGAGAGACTACAGAAGCTGGGCCTGTCTAGTCTGCAGAGGAGAAAACTGCGAGGGGTTCTTGTCAGTGCATGTAAATATCTCAAAGGCAGGTGTCAGAGGATGCTGCCAGAGGATGCTGCCAGAGGATGCTTTTTGGCGGTGCCCAGCGACAGGACGAGGAATCAAGCCATCAACTAAACCAAGAAATTCCAATTCAACTTGAGGAAGATCTTTCCACTGAGAGTGGCAGAGCACTGAACGGTGCCCAGGGAAGTCTCCCTTTCTCTAGACATTTCAAACCCACCTGGACGAGTTCCTGTGTCACCTGCTCCAGGTGGCCCTGCCTTGGCAGTGGGGGTTGGACCGGATGACTTCCAGAGGGCCCTTCCAACCCAAATGATTCCGTGATTCTGTCACCTTCATTAACACACACCCTTGCTGAAAGAGCGTTCGGAATTTCTGTGGGGACATCCGAGAAGGCGGAATTTTCTTGGCGTGCTCGCTGTTCTTCCACCGGAGCATCCCCCCCGTGAAGCGAGAAGCGCCCGTGTCAGCGCCGCAGGAGCGAGCGGCGGGCCCGAGGCGCCCGGGACGGGCTCAGCGGCCCGGCCGCCCCTCTGTCCCCGCGCCCGGCGGCCGGCAGGTGGCGCTGCAGCCCGGCAGCCCGGCAGGCGGCCACTCGTGGGCTTGTGGGGCCGGCCGGGCCTGGTGGGGTCGGGTCAGCCCAGCCCGGCCCAGCCCAGCCCAGCCCAGCCCGGCCCGGCCCAGCCCAGCCCGGCCCAGCCCAGCCCGGCCCAGCCCGGCCCAGCCCAGCCCAGCCCAGCCCGTTCCGTTTCCTCCGGCAGCCCGCAGAAAGTAAGCGCGGTGGGGGCCGTGAATCTCAGACTCCTCCTCTCCGCGCCCCGCGGCTCCGCGGGGCCGGGTTTCTCCGGCGTCACGGCGGGGCAGGCGGGGGTCGGGGCGCGGCTCTCGGCGGCCGGCCCGGCGCAGGCGGCCGCTGTGGGGCCTGTGGTGCCGCAGGCCGGCGGTGCTGTCGCCCGTCGGTTCAGGAAGCACACTGAGGTGCTTGAGCGTGTCTAGAGAAGGGCAGCGGAGCTGCTGGAGGGTCTGGGGTATAAGGCCTGCTAGGAGCGGCTGAGGGAGCTGAGGGTGTTTAGCCTGGAGAAAAGGATGCTCGGGGAGACCTTATTGCCCTCTACAACCACCTTGGAAGGAGGCTGCAGCCAGGGGAGGATTGGTCTCTTCTCCCAGACGACTAATGGCAGGATAAGAGAACATAGCCTCAAGCTGTGCCAGAGGAGGTTCAGGCTGAACATCAGGAAGAATTTCTTCTCAATAAGAGTGATTAGACATTGGAATGGACGTGACAGCTTAGTGCCACGGTTCAGTTGACAAGACGGTGTTTGGTTGTAGGTTGAACTCGATGATCTTAGAGACCTTTTCCAGCCTAAGTGGTTGTGTGATTCTAGGAAAGCAGTACTGTGTGCTGGCTGGGTGGGGGCACGGAGCAGCTGCTGCAGGGCGGGGCAGGCTGGGGCATTCCCTAGCCCCGTGCTCTCAGGATGTTGGTAGGGACCTTTTCATTGACTACCTAGTGCAGCCGCTCTGTGGACTCACCTTTGTTTTAAACTCAGGCTCTTTTTTCAAAGAGCCAGTTCAGATAGGTGTGAAACATCATGTTGAGGCTTGTAATCTTCCTCACGATGGTTCTTGAAGTGCCTCTCTGAAATCTTTGATGAGTGGTGCCTGCCCTAGGCATCACAGCCCACTGCGTGGACCAGGTAATACAAGCAATTTTGGCTCCCCCTTTCTTCCTTGATATTCTAGCCCTAGAAATTATGGGGTCATTATTCCTATTCAGAAGGAGGCTTTTTATTGAAAACACAGTGTATGAAGTTGACAACCCTCATATTAAAAAAAACTTAGCTGTCTTCTTGCATACTGCTTCTTTGTCATCCTATTAGAGGTATTCAAACTGGGAGATATTTTCAGGAGCCTAAAATTAGCATTTTCTTCTGAAAATGAAGAAATTATCCAGAACATTTTTTGTAAAAGACAAATAAGTTTTTTGTCTATTTGATCCTTGCAAACCACATTGATTTAAGCTTGTATTATATAGGTATTTCATTTAAACAGAATAATATAACTGGGAAATTCTTCCCCGAATATACACTTAATTGTTGCACTAAGAATTACATGTAAGGTTGAGAAAACAGCAATAAGTATTGCAGAAAATTACAAGAAATCACGTTTCTCCAGAAAGCTGATGGAAATATAGTTATTTTTTGGGATAATGGTTGTCTTTCCAAGACACTGGGCCTTGAAATATTAGAACACTTTTACATTCCTCAGATAGGAGACAGCTTGTCTGCTAGGTAGTATATAAGTCAGTTACATAATATATAACTTATATGTAACTTATTTCAGTTAACTTTATGTAACTTATTTCAGTTAATAAGTCAGTTACATAATATTTTGATGACATCAACTCTGTCTCTTTGTTTCATTCTTGCCAGTATAGCTCTCAGCTTTCATTCCATGTGGGAGATGTACCATGAGGCTGCTTAAAGGGATAAATATTTGTGGGGTTCTTCATTATGTTGAAGCAGTAGCATAGCTAAATAACTTATAATTCAGGAGAAACATGTACTTAGGACAATATAGGAGCCCATGGCAAACTGCAAATAGCTATAATCTTTATTTATAGCCACTCCTTTTCCTTCATTTTCTTTTATTAATTTTCCTCCTGTGACTCAGCTGTTTTATTATTGTGAAAAAGACAAGCACTTTAAATCTGTTGCAGCATTTAGAAACTGTTTGCAGTGATTATTTTATGCAGCTGTCTGCACAAGTAGGCTTTCTGAGTAGATAAGAATAAGAAAGCAGATAAGAAAATTTGATTCATTTTTGATTGACACAAACCTCTTTAAAGTTTTATGCATCTTTCTTATATTTTATGTCATTTTTTTGCATCAAGTGGCAAGAGACTGATGAAAATTAAATTGCTCTTAGATTGAGGAAGATGGTGTAGAGCTGTGAGCTTTCCTCATAGAATATGGGTTTTCAAACTTACAGTTTTTCAAAGACACAGTGATCATTGTCATTTTTGTGAGTGTCTGAGAATAAAGTGCAGATTGGTGTGAATTCAATGCTTTATTTAAGTTTTTTTTACCAAGGGGATAGGAGGTTGTGTTGCTCCTATTGCTTAAAAAAGCTTTGCTGTCAAGCTTTGCTATGAAATAGATGTTGCTTGAACTTCATAGACATGTAACTGACCCCAAAAGAAGTGCAGGAAGGGGTTTATACAGTAATATTATGAATGCAAAAAACCATTTAGGTCAGTAAATGGTTGCATATCTTTTCTGTTTAACTCTGTCCTTTGCAGTCATTTTAGCCTTGCTCAGTGCCACCATTCTCAGAAGGTACTTTCAGAAAAGGAGAAGTGCCCTCTGTGTTAATACAGTGCCAGAGCATGCAGCAAAGTGCTCAGTAAAAATTGCAATTTAGATTGTTTGAAGTGCTCTAGAAATAAGTGAGTTTCCTTCTTGCTTATCCCTAGCAGCATAGCTCTCAATCATGGAAGATTGCAGCTCTAAAACTTTGGAATCTATTTATTCTTTTGTGTTATTTTTTAAAGGATGTTTGTAACTGAATTGGGTTTTTGGAGATACAGATGTGGTTTGTGATAGGCTTGCTTGGTGGGTCCCATGGAATCCAGGCTTCAGATGATGGCAGTGAGGATAGGAGTAGTGCAGTAATTCTGGACAGCACACTAAAGAGGCTATTTCTTGGACCTGCAGTACATTCAAAATTAGAAAGGTTTTCAATTACTTGCTTATATTTATTTTCATTTCTTTATGATTGAGCATACTAAACTAGGTCATGATTCAGCATTTCATTGTAGTTACTGACTTACCTGTTTAAGTTACACACAACTCTGTGCTGCTGATAAGTGATAAACGGTGCTGTAAATTGTGTATCAGGTGACTGGATGCTATCTGCTGTAAAAAATACACTCCTTTCAACCTGGTCATTTTTCTTTCTAGATGAACATTGGACTTACGAATATCAATATGATATCTTGACTTTTTACCTTTGTACCTTGCAGAAAGAGAAGTAGCCAAGCATAAAACGCATAGCTTCTGCTGCACAAGAGCAGTAGCAGTCTACAAGGAAAGAGACAATGTCTTCTGAAACAGGTCAACAGGGTAGTCAGACACCTCCAGTAAAGCAACCTGGATGGGTAAGCTGGGTTTCCTCCCTTTTATTTCAATGCTATTGCTAATGAATAACAGATTTTGCCTCAGTTGCTCTTATTGAAGAGAAAAATAGGTGTCTGTTAGCTTAAGCAAATAGATGAAGAGAGGAAAGGACGGTGTGTTATTTTTCCTGGTTCACTGCCCTCAGAGGGCTAGGAGTTGTGAATCTTAAGGCTCTGATTTATGCCCTGAGTTATGAGCTGGCATAGCCCTGGTGTCTGGTACAAGTCCTGTACAAGCTGTCCCCGTCAAGCTCTGCATGCACATGTTCAGAAGGGGAGAAGGGAACAGTACAGCACAAGAATCTGGTCTACAGCTCTACAGAAGATGAATATTCTCTTCTGATGGAGACATCGTGGAATTTAAATGTGATATGACTTTTGGCTAACCAGTCACTACCAGAGGGCAGCAATACTGGGCTCATCTGCAAGGAAGAGGCACAAGTGACAGCAGGGTGGCAGGGGCTGGGGCCTCAGGTACAGGGAGCACAGTATCACGGTACCCAAAAAGAGGAGGAGAGCAGATCCAATGATGTTAACCAGGGTCAGCCTACAGTCAGTTCAGTGGTTGCCAGGCAGGTCTGATGCTAAGCTGGGCGATCAGGTTACCAAGGCAGGGTAAGGATCGGCATAGTATAGCTACAGCACAGTTAAGGCAAGGGCCTGAGCTTATATTCAGCTCCTGAGCTGAAGAGCAGAGGCCCTGGGCAAAGCTTCTTGCTGCTTTCTCCGAGCTTTTCTGTTTTCTTAGCAGTCTAACTCGGTGTTACACAAGTGTGCCATGGTAGAGCTGACTCTGAGCCCAAGCAGCTGAACAGCTGGCAGGGTGTGTATGGAGGCAAAAAGGTTGCAAAGCCTGTTGGTGCACTTGGGGCTCTGACATGCATTTCCTTATCTTTCAGTCAGCCTGTTTGTATTTTACTGTATTTGTTATGACCTTCCTCTGAAACAAGTTTGAAGCGGTTCTCCATGATCTGGAGTGGAGCCAATTCTCTATTGTTTGCCCAGCACCACCATTAACTTTTGTGGGAGCAGTGCTTGAAGAAGGGCTGAGATATTAGTTACCTATAATGTGAAATGTGTGGCTATGGCAAATAAATGCATTTCCTTATTATGGCTATAAAATCATGCATAAAGGGAGTTAGGCATAAAAGGAGATAGAATCCTGTAATAGATGAATGTACTCTTTTTTCCAAGGCATTGCTTCTTCTATGATGCCTGTTTTTTCTTTCAAGAATGTTTGCGTATATTTGAGGATGATGTGTTTTTACAGAAAAAATGTTAACATTTCAATTAATTTTAACTTAATGACAACTCCTTTCCCTTGGCTTTTCTTGCTGAGCCCAATGCCACGGTATGGAATTGGAATATTCTTTGGATCAGCTGGGGTCAGCTGTCCCAGCTGTGTCCCCTACCAAATTCTTCTACATCCCCTGCCAATTTGCTGGTGGGGCAGCCTGAGAAACAGAAAAGGCCCTGACTCTATGTAAGGTCTACTCAGCAGTAATTAAATATCCCTGTATTGTAAAGACTGGTTTGGTCATAAATCCAAAATGTAGGACCATACTGGTTACTATGGAGAAAATAAACTCTTGTCCAGTCAAAACCAGTATCTCAGATGTCTGATAACAACACTTCAAATGCTAACACTGAGTCTTTTCTTAAAGAAAGAAAAATAACCCTCATATGTTTACATGCCAATACCCTGGATGGAATGCAAGGGAGAATACTGTCACTTTTTCCTCACAATTACAATGGGTGAAAAAAGAGCTACCTTCAAGAAGTCTGTTGGTGGCCTAATTTGTACTAGGGTGAAGCCAGTATGACTGAGTTCAGTTAATGCCATGGATATATTTAAATTGCTTAGAGAGAAAGTTCTACTAGTGGAGAGTCTGGCAGAATTTGCTGACTCTCTTCTAAATACTTGCAAAATCTACTCTTATTGAACTTCAGTTGACTTCTGTACAGAGCAGAACTTGGTTTTTGAAAACTGCCACTCTGCCTTTATTTCCTGTCATTTCTTTCTGGGAGACATAATGTAGCTCATGAGAACGAAATGGCTAACAGATACAAAACAATATGCTTCTGGGGTGAGCAGCAGCAGAGCTATTTTAGGAAAGTAAAGACCAGTAAGATGGGTTGTTTTGAGTTTAAACCTTTGTAGTTCTTTCTGTTTCTGTATTGGGGTATCAAAATTTCATCACGCTGCTAGCAAGAGAATAAGGAGTTTTGCTTGGAGGTTTTTGTATTTTATTTGTTTTTTAAATAATTTATCTTCTTTAATTGATTGATTTTTTTCTTCCTGTGAGATTAAATTTGTTAAACTAATCCACGTTTATGCTTTCAGCCAATGTTATTTTGTCCCATGTCCCAAATTCAAGACAGAGAGATTGCAAGGATCATTAAAGAATGCAAACAGGAAAGCTTCTGGTACAGAGGTGAGTGATCCAAAGTCATTCTTACCACACAGAATGACTTCTTGATGTATGTACGCAAAACTGTCTGCAAAATGCTTTTTTGTTGGAACACTGTTGTAGGTTAACTCTGTCGTGTTCAGTTAAGTGTTGTATTCTTAAAGGTTTAATTATTTGCATAATTGTTGTAGGTAAAGGTGGTTGAATTGACGTCTTGTTTAATCTGAACTTCAGCAGTTGTAGAGTTGGTTCTCGTCTTGAAGTCCATTATTACAACCACCTTAGGAATGTTTTACTTTGTTACATATTTATCCTTGCCTTTGAATGGGAGGCAGGCGTGTCTATGTGTCTTTGATTTGTGAAATTCTAAGTATGTTAGGACAGCTAAAAAGATCAGTGCTTGGTGTTGTAGTGCCTTTACTTCCACCCTTCACTTTGTATCTAAATTATGTATTTCCTGAATGGAGGAGATTGAAAAGACTTTCAGCATTTTATTGGAGCTGCTGTCATTACAAGTGTTGCAGTAGTTAGAGGAGATATTCAGATTGTGGAAACTATTATTTAATAAATATATATATTGCATTAGCTTCAGATGTTACAGCATGGCTGATGTCTGGCACTGAGGACGTCTTGGCTTTGAAGAGAACATAATCTGAATGAGCAGATGTGATAGGTGATTAAGACAGTAGGCAAAGTTAATGTTTAGAAATAATGTGTTTAACATTAGAAACAGAAAATGTTTAACGTATAAGAGAGTATTTACCAAGTACGTAGCAAATTTTGGCTGATACCAGCTACTCTCCTTTTCATTTTCACAGCTCTTCCTTTATCTCTTGGGAGCATGCTTGTCACCCAGGGGCTAATCTCAAAAGGTAAAGATAAAAAAATACATCATTAAAGTGCTGGTTTTCAAGATCAATATTCTTCTCGCTCATTACCATCATTGCTATGGTGATTTGATTATTATGTATGCATCGCCACAGTCATTCTTTTGCAAGAGCATGAACTGAAAAGAGAATTTGCAAATCCAAAGACTGGTGGCTGGATTTTATCACCATGATCACATGGAGTTGAGTAGAGTCTTCTCTGGGGCAGCTCGTGGGGCAGAGCATTGTGCAGTCCGAGCAGGGTGCTCGAATCGGGTGCTGGAGCTCTGACTGTTGTTCTGTTTGAAAATGCTGGCCATGTTTTGACAGTGACCATGTATCAGTATGACTACAGCTTTGGTGCAAAGGGACAAGGAGTACTGCCAAAGTGAGGAGACAGAGAGCTTTCTGTAGAGATGGCTCACGATCTGCAGGCTAACACAAAAGAAAATTGTGTTCTGTTTATGTGGTGGATGAGCCTGGTTCTACACATGGCGCCTTCAGTTTCCCTGCTGGGGGCCTTGACTATGTGTAAGGTTGAGGTTGGTGTTCTGGGGAGAGAGTGAGGGGCATTCACCCTGAAGTCTGCTAAGCTATATCACAAGAGGCTGATATGGATTCCCTATTCCATCCTTGACCTATGAGCTTGTAGGGAGACAGGGAGGGAAGGAGCAAGAGTGTGTCATAGAAGGATTACACATTGGAAAAAGAGTGAGCAGTGATAGGAAGGGCACCAGGGCTGTCTCTGTAGCTAACGTGCCAGCCTCTGGCACCAGGTACTCTTTTCAGTTTCTGTTCATTGTACTTGGCTCTTTCTGATCAGCTGTGAAATCACAAATGCTCTTAGTAAATAATCATTACTGTGTGTCAGCAGTTGGAGGGGGGTGATTAGAAACAAACAACACTTTTGTTCCTCCCTCCCCCGAGAGACCCAATATAAAATTGTATAGATCACAGTGGGCAAAGGCTCTTGTGCTTAACATAGGCTGAATCCTCCTCTGTCTAAATACTTTCTTCTGATGGCTGCACACAGTACCCTGCCTCTAGAAGATGCTGGGGCTTCTAAGCCTCATTATTACTGTCTGAATGTGTGTAACAGTGCAACCAGTGTTTACTTCCCTTCCCTTTGCCATGGTAATCTTGCTGTGTGGAGCCCTCCTCCACAGCATGGCATTCCTCTGCCAGACACATAGTTCTCAGAGGAGTACTGGTTTCACCTCCTGAGATTAACTGGGGAAATGTGGATTTTGGTGGAAAAGCTAAAGATAATTTTTTGCTTTTCTTGTTTAGCACACTGTCTTCTCCTTTTAAAGGCCAAAATGTGTGATCTTTCCTCTGCAGCAGGGGAAGAGATACCAGTGGTACAGTTTTAATTGATAGCCACAGAAAGCTACCAAAGAGCAGCTTCATCCTAATTATCACAGCACAAGGAGTTGGACCCTGTGTAAGAGATTTAATTTTGTCATTTTATATGCAGGGTTGGTTGGTGCTGAAACATAAGCCACCTTCACTTCCTCTGCAGTGCTGCAGGTGTCACCAGTGGCAGACGTGCTGCTTTCATGTTGGTTTACACTCTGAATTCCTGCCTGAGCTGAATCCTGCAAAGTCCAGATTCTCTTCCTCCTATGACTCTAGAACTGCCCCAAAACACATGCACTAAGAACTAGTGGAATAGAAAGTGCCCTGATGTATTGAAATCTGAGTTAATGGACTTCATACCATCTTCACCTTAAGAAATGCAAAATCTGTAGGAAAATTAGTGCTGGTTTTGAGTGCTGGTGAGTTCCTCAAGTGAATAAGTGAATAAGCTTTCTGACTATTTCCTTTTATTGTAGGCATTTTCTCAGCAAGTCCAAGATTTGGTCCATACCCCAAGATGGCAAGTAAGTTGTACCCAATTCTAAAAGGAAAGAAAAGGTTCTTTACAGGCTTATTGCATCTCTCTGAATTTCTTTCCAAAATCTTCTTTTTTTGCAATCTATATGTTACCCCAGCAGATTAGGAAATCAGATTTCTGATGTGTTTAAAAATAAATGTATGAAACAAGATTTTTCTAATGTAAATATTTTCAGTAGCAGCTTGTATTTATGTAATGCAGTCTCTCATATTGCTATGAATTCTAATCTTCACTTTGTTTTATAAATTATGTCAGCTCATTGATCAGCTGTGCTTGGCAGATTGCACAACTTATGGTATCAAGAAGTCACAATACTATACTATATAAAATAGTATGGTCCTTTTCATGTGTGTGTTTGATTGATCTCAACTGTCTAATTCAGAACCATGGATTGATAAAGAAAACAAATAGAAGCACAGAAACTGTACTGTACAGTGAGGTGGCTCATAAATGACAAGAAAATAGATTCCCTCTCCAGCAGAAATTCAGCAGGAAATCAAGGACATTGAAGTAGTCTTTTATTCTGACTCTAGTGAGTGAAAGCCACGGTGCAACACTGTAGCAAGCTCATGTTTTATCTTCTTAGAAGGCCAGAGAAGTTGGTGTTGAAAGTGTGATCAATTAGAAGTAAACCATGGTGTGCAATCAAAGGCAAGAACTATTAGTGCTGACGTTGTGAATTAATTTTATTTTCTGTAATCTGGTCCCTTAAATATTATCTCCTTTTCCTGTACACAGCAATATTATATCCTTTTTCTGTATCAATTATTTGTTGACCAGTTGTTCTCTCTCATTATAGATAACCAGTTTTCAGTAGTTATTGAATTCACCCCTGTAAACCCTGTGTAACTTTACATGTGTTTCTGACATGTTCTGAGAAGATGTGGTACAGAATTTGTTATATGAATGAAGTGGAGCCACTAGCACACTCCTGATTTAAGCTGTTGTATTAACAATGTTTTGTTATCTGTTATCTCTGTAGTCGCCGGTGTCTTGGGTTTTGCCATTGGAAGGATGTCATACATGGGAGAATGCCAAAAAAAGTTTCAGAAAATGGGTATTGCTCCATTTGGTCCACAACAAAAAAGGTCTGTGCTAATTTAAATTATTAAGCCTAGATCAAAATAGTCTAAAACACACTAAAAATTATATGCAGCAAAACTATGAATTTAAATTCTGGGATTAGATCCTGGGGTACTAGTTATAGTCTTGGACTATATATTGCAGCATTAGAAACTACTACACATTCTTCAGAAAATGCAAATTAAACTCATTGTAATACCTTTTACTAGGATATCCATTATTTAAATGAAATTATTGTACTTTTAGGTGTAATGTGGCAACAGTTATTCATTCTCTTTTCATCTAGTATCATACTGCTAAGATTGTCCGTGTTATCACTTTGATCCTTTAAGTCTTCCATTGAAACATACCTCAGGCCAAATATGCTACAGATTTTTTATAATGCTCTCATATTTTAACAACAGTGTCAATCTCAGCCCGTATTCCAACCTCCCTTTCCTCTATGGCTTTGCCCAGCCTCATGCTGTCATGTCAAACAATGAAGAGCACAAACTGAGGGGGTGCTTTCTCCACCTTGCACCTCTAGCCATAGAATAGATCTCCATGGTTGACTTCTGTCTCCTGGTGCCTCCATGTTTTATTCATTGTTTTCTCAACTTCACATAAAGTACTCCTTCGCATCAAATCAGACTCTGACTTCCTTCCCAGCTCCTCCTTCAGCTGCCTGTTGTACTCTCCATTCTCAATATGGCTTCTTATATATACCTTTCACTCACAGAACACATTTCCAAAAATCCTATCAAAAAAATCATTCTCTTTTGTCTTTCCACATCTTTCCCCCAGACCAGCATAAGCTTTTATGCATATAAAAATACCTGACTGATAATGGGAAGCTTCTTCATTGTTCATCTATTTCTCTACTTGTATTCTTCCCCCACATAACAAAGTATATACTTTGTAATTCATTACATGTTCCACACCTCACTCCTAGCTCAGTTTGCTCATAGGTACAATGGCAAGGGCTGTCTTTTGCTGCTTAGAAAATCCTGTTATATTTTGGCAATTGCCAGAAGGAATACTTAATACTAATTAATGGGCATTTATTGGCTGAGACATTTAGATGTCACATTTTGCAGTTTGTATCCCATATTACAAAAATTGGGGAGTCTAGGCAAGAGATTACTTCTTCAAGAACTTTTGCCACCATGCTCTATGGTTGTATTAGAAGAAATCCAGCAAAATTATTCAATGTTTTATTTGCTGTCAATATTGTAGGAAGTGTCATCATACTTGCAAAGAATGTAAAGCAAAATTGGGATCCAATGAGAGAGAGGGTTCAAGTCCTTCAGCAACTTAGTGCCAGGTAAGCAACCTTGTAATTGTTTAAAAAAATCTCATGTTATTTTCCATCGTGAATGGCATTCTTCTTTTGAACAATGTAGTGCAAATCACAGATTTTAACAATGGACCAAAATCCAAGCATTACTCAAGGAAATATTCTATAGTTGTAATTCCTGATTAATTTTGTTTCTTAATTTTTACCTTACGTACCTTTCATGCTAATTTTAAATCCCCCATCTCTGTGAAATTTTTTCTTTAGCTGTAGCTGAGTATTGATGATTGACCTAAGTGGAATTAATTTGGATTGACTGCTTGTATTAAAACAAATACAATTCCTTTCAATTTCCAGCTTGTTTTACTCTAGAATCAAATAATTGTGGATTTGCTGATATTTAAAAATGCATTGAAATACTGAGAGCTAAAAGCAGACAGAGCTGGGTGTGGAGTTTTTGCATTCAGTTCTACAATTTGGCTAGAGCCTTAGTGGGGTAGTGTAATAGTGGTGCAAGAGCAGTCTGCTGTGGTGGGGCAGGGGACGTGGCTCATGAGGTGTTCTCGCCCAGAAAGGGGGAAGTTCCCTCTGTGGAAAAGGAAGGCTTACAGGGTAGAAGGTAGGCAAGTGTTAAAAAGGACTTGCACTCTATGAAAAACAGGCCAGCAGCTGGGTTTTTTAAGAACGCTTTCACACTGTCTGCTTGTGGTAAGCTGGCCTACATTTCTCACAGGCAGGAGAATGTGTGAAAGTGTTTGCAAATAGCTCAGCTGCCTGCAAGAGAGGAGAGCAGAGGGCCTGTTTGAAACCCTGCCATGGGAGTTTATACAGCTAAGAACAGAAGTCTGACACAGAAATTGTTGGATTGAGTCTAGCATATATTATTAGGACAAGGATATTGGTAATGGTGCCTTTCTTACTCCAAAGTGCATGCCCACAGACAGTCTGTAAGGAGGAATATCGTATTGGAACCTGTTTACTTGCCCAGAAGAGAGATTTTGATGGACTTTTACTATGCAACAATACATTGCGGCAGTGAGGATTGAGAAGAGTTTTCAGAGTCCTTAAAGAAGCCATTAGAATAAAGTCCTGATTTTAATCAACTTTGCCCCTGGTTCAGCATTTTATGTCAAGTGCTGCAGGTGCTCAGCCACTAGCAGAAAATGCACTTTGCCTTACGCTCACCTAATAGGCTTGTGCCAAAAGAAGCAGCGGTTCTCTTGTGCCAGCTATAGAGATCACAAAGTGAGCTGGCGCCCCAGACCAGCTCTCTGCTCTAATTTGGTATGAAGACAGGGGTAAAAAATCCCCCAAAACTTTCTGAAGGGTTTCTTGCTAGTGCCAGCATGAAGGAGGAAGTGAGCCAGACTTAGATAACTCTGAATAGATAACACTCTAAATCCATTAGCACCTATGAGCTTAATTAACCTCTTGCAATACTGTGCTGCTTAACTGCTTTTGAAGATTTTGTCTTACATAAATCTTACTTAGGCTCACTTATTTCAAATAAGGGCCCCAAAGCATATTTGAGAATGGTCATTTACTAGCAATTACCTGTGTAGAGGAATCAAATATTTATTGTGGGATTTATCTCTGCTGTTTGTCAGAACTGCAGCTTGCTGAACCTTCAATCCAAACATACTTTACTTTTCAGCCTTCCACTGTGAGCTGACAGTATTTTTTCTGGTGTGCTTTTTAGCTTTTAAATAAATTCCAAATTATCTCAAATACAAAGGAGCCTTGCAGCTTTTAGAGGGGAAGAACACAGGATGCCACAGGCCCCTCTCCTCGTTTTCTTCCTGTAATGGGTCCTGAAATTTCTGCTGTGGAACCTGTTCCCTGTTCCAGCTCACATGCTCATCAAAGACCTCGATTGCTGCACATTTTACCAGCAGCTTAGATCTTCTTGTTAGCTTTTTAAAAGGGCTTGAAAGTCAAAAGGGCTTTTTAGTCAGAAAATTAGTTTGAATACAAATGTAAGGTAAGTGTATTTCTTTCAAGTTTTAAATGCTGTAATGAAAAAGCCATTATATTTGGGCCAGTGTGGTATTTTGAATTTGCCACAAATCAATTTTGATGGATAGGTTTTAGAAACTTAGGATGTGAAGTATTGTAAGCATTATGTTGTTTTCTCTTTTGTTAAACCTCTTCTATGTTTCAATAAAAATTCTTAATTTAGCATGCTGTGCTCTAAAAATATGCAGAGCCCCTGCTGAGCAAATCTTGCTACTATCCATGCTTAGCATATGGTGCAAGCTCTGGCAATACCTGGGAAGACCACTCAGATAAAATTGTACTCATGTTTAGGAGTCCAAAGGTAATGTCTTTTATCCTCAGGGGCTCAGAGAAATCACCAAGAAGCTCCATGTTTCGCATTGAAAGCAAGGTGGCACTCACATAAATAACAGGTCATTTTATTCTGTTTACAGATATGGTGAACATGATTAAAACTTTATGGACCATCTTCTTTCAAGGCACTTTCCTGTAGAATAGAAATAATAATTTTGTGATTCTATCTCCTAGATTTGGTATAAATTGATTTATTTTGAAATAGTTGCATATTTTTACATTATTCTGTTTGTACTAAATACCAGTTTTTTGAAATGTACTTTTTGAAATACACTCCTCTCTTTTCAGCACATATTGGTTTATTTTCCTCTCTTCAGTGCAATTTAGCTCTTAGTGCTGAAAAATTACATTTGTCTATTGTATTTAGATGCTGGCAGTGCTTTGTGTAAGAGACAGAGTGGTTTATGTTGGAATGTTTGTCTGTGTGAAATGGAAAGGCTGTGAGGATGTTTAAATGGTTTGCACAGTGAAGCAGCTATCCAGTCTCTGAGCTGACCCCTTGGCTATGGCATACTTTATGAGTACCCAATGAAGGATTTTGTCAGACTGCAGTTAATGTGCTGAACCAACTTCCCATAAGCCAGCGTTACACAAAGGGCTGCTTTGCCAGGGATACCAAAATCATGAGCAAGAACACACAAAATTTTGGAACAGTTTATGGTTGCATAAAATCTGAGGCCACCAGGTGCTGAGAAAACCCCACACCTAGATGGCACATGCTCCCTACAAACAGCAGGACACATCTCATGAAACATCTCAGCAAATCAAAAGCAGGCACTTCCCCTAAACACAGTGATAGCTTTCATATGGAAATAAATGCAGCTACTGAAAAGTTTGGCCTTTGCTGTCAGTTGATGAGGACTCTGTTCTGTGGGCTTTTTCTGTTTGCTTTTATAGCCTGTGGTTAGTGTTCCTCTTTTGAACTAGCTTCTGTGGGCATCTTTACCTCAACACAAAGAAATTCTGCAAGCCAAATATGTAGTGTAGAAAAGTATAATGTAACTATTAATTGGTTAGTAAACACAAAAGACATTCTGGATCTGACAGTCATTAGACTGAATACTCAACTCCCTGATAAAGCACTTGGATAGCCTTTCCTAGCCAAAGCAGCCACCAGGCAGAAGGGGAAGGGTTTTCCTGGCCTTCCTGTTCTATTCTTTACTGTAAGATTTTATACTTTTCTACTTGGTTTTTAGCCTCTTGAATTCTTCAGCTACCAAGAACCCCTCTCTCAACAGGGGCTTCAGTTTTACACTTGTAACTTTTCTACAGTTATTTTTCCAGCTCTTTCCATGGGAGTCAGGGATACACAGCAGTGCTGTGCCACAGCTGCTGCTGGGTACAGGCAGGTGAGCCTTGGAGAGCTTTCCACAGGGCCTCCAGGGAGAGGGGCTTACACAACCACAGAGAAGGCAACCTCCTTTGTGAAAATCATGTAATTGTCATGGGTGTGCTGTGATAGCCACCAAAACTTGAGTGGTGACATGTCTGAGCTACTTCCCCTTCATCTGTCATCTGCTGTCAAGATAACAGCCAGAAGGTGCCCCAGGGTTAGTCGTGCCTGGGTTACCTGAGGGAAGCCATTACATCCAGGTGACACCAACGAGAGCAATGCGTGTGACACAGGACCGTGCGTGTCAGACTCAGAAGTTGTTCTTGTGGTCAGTGTTACCTCTTGGGATTACAACTTAGCGACTGAACTTTGCTTTAAATGTCATTTTGATTATTTTTTACTTTCAATTGTTTTTCTGTAATAAATATAGTGATGTATAAAATTTCTTGTCTCCTTTTTTTCTAACTTTGTTTCCATACTTTGCAAAAGGCTGAATAGCTAATTGCGTTGATCTCAGTTCATGAGTTACTGTGATACAGGTATAAAAAAAGGCAGTTAGAACTAAATTTATGCATATCAAAGGAAAAATGAGCACAGCTAGTGGGCAAACTGTTCTTTCAAAGGTTGTTAAAAGCAGCTGTTTTGTAGTAATTATGTGCAGTTTAATGAGCTAATCTTTGTTGGCCATTGCTATTGTGTGTTCCATACAAGCAGGTTAAAGAATTTATTTTTAATTGAAGCAGAAGTTGAATAAATTGAATTTAGGGGCGACCTGTCAAAAAAATAGGGAAAGATTTGAGGTAATCAGTTTCTTCTTAAATAAGAGGGGAAGACGTCTCCAGGAGGAAAAGTGTTTGACCTTGCAAAGGTCAACTAAACTTTTCTTAGTGTTTTCTTACACTGATAATAGGCTGAACCATCCCCCTTTGGCAGAATATGTTACAAAAAAGCCAAAAAAGTCCAATGAATTTACACAGCTTCCTGTGAGTCATTAGTATCTGGAAAGCTGAACTTGTTTTCTTCACTCAGCGACAAGGGAGTTGAACTGTGTGCTTAGGCATATCACAGCTTAGGTGAAGTCCACGTACTTGTTAAAATCAGGAAATAAAATACCTCCTTCAGCTGTGATACATACCCAGTGGATAGCTGTATTTAAGCCTCTGTGCACTTTATGAAATTAAGACTAGAAAAAGGCTGCCATAGGAGAGCTACAGTGACATCAACCTCAAACAAACTGCTTATCTTTGTGGATTTTTATATTAGCTGTTGGCATTCATTTTACAAATATGTTATTCACTCCAAATTTTTAAATAAGGTGTTTTAGAAGAGAAAGCAATTGCAGGTTGAAAACAGCACATTCCTGTTTAAATCCTTAGTAGGTGGACTCTAGGCAAGCCAGCTGGTCTATAATTATAAATCTGGGAATGAAAGGGACATGAAGACTCACTATCCAGGTTTTCATAAATCCCTAAGAAAAACAAGATTTGGGGCTTATTTTACTGTATTTTTAGAGAAGAATGAGAGAATAGGGCTGTGCAACAACAGGTAATAGGAGAGGAGAGCTCTGGTGTGAACTGGTAAGCAGAGAGCAGGTTCTGGGCCAGGATTTACGACAGGAACATGCTGGACCAGGCCCTGTGGGAAATACAAAGTGGCAGCAACACTGACTTGGGAGCAGCAGCCCTTTCCTTGTGTCCATTTCTACCAGTGGAAGAGCTGGTAATTTGTACCACTCCCCCAACTTGTTTTTGGCATCATACATGAAAAATCCATTTGAGAGGACAACTTTTGACATCACTATTGCAGTAGTTCCACATCCTTGAAATACTAAGAACTTGTACATTGTATGAGTATGGAGGGTTATTTGTTGTTTGTTTGGGTTTGTTTTTTTTCCTATTAAATCCCTCAAAATAATAAGATTCTCCAGGAAATAAATGAGATTTCTCAAGGCTGTTTAAAATCTAGAATGCCTGAGTGGTTATCTGGTCAACATTTTAACAGATAATCTGCCAAAGGAAAACACAAGTGTTTCTTGATGACAAAATTACAGAGCTAGGAAAAACATCTTCGCATGAGAGGCTGACTAATAAGCTTCATAGTCATGCAGAAAAATACTAACTGCATCACACAGTTGGTTTTAAATTACTCTGACTTTTTTAGTACAGGGACCTGCAAATCATTTTGCAGTTGCAATACATAGGTGGCTTTGACAGCCAAAAGGCAAGTAGAACATTAAAAATTCCCAGGGAAAAAACAGATTTAGACTACAGAGCAATTCTATGACATGCCCTCATTTTGAGTATTATGGTGCCTCCAGTGCATCTCAGAAACTGTGCAACACAGAGACAGAAATGGGAGAAAGAAAAATTAAAGTAAAAAAGAATGATCAGAAATGCAAAGTAGTTTCATCACAAGAGATTATGTAACTCACTTTCCAGGCTGAAAACATCTCAAGGTGAGGAATACTATGTCTGTAAAAGAGTGGAAGATGAATAGGGAGCAAGTAATTGCTGGTTTTGTAAAATCAAAACTCATCAACACTCAGTGAAATCAGATTTCAACCAAACAGCAAAGAAACTCTTCTTTACACAGCACAATTCCATCGGGGGCACTCTTGCCACAGGATTTGGTAGAAGCAAAGAAAACAGCTTCAGGAGACATGACCTACACAGAGACTTGGCTGCAAAACACCTGCATTGGCACAATCCAAATGCAGCCTTTGTGTCAGGAAATTGCACAGCTGTGATGAGTGAAGGACAGGAGTGGGCACCAGTGAAGATCTCCTCTTAGAAGGATCAATAGCCAGCGTGGGAGACAGGGTGACCATCACGGTGATTCTTATATTCTTGCAGCTATTGAAAAACCAAGTTGAGAGCCTCGTCAAATGAACTAAACCCCAGGTAGGTCATATCTAGAAACGGAGACTGAAACATCTTCATGTGTAGAAAGGACAAGATTCATGATTCCTGAGAAAACACACCTTTAAATTATGTTTATTACAGTGTCGTGACTTCCTCTGCAGATGAAGGGTGAAGAAGAACTAAGGGTGGTAATGGATGCTTTCCCATTGTCTTTGGCATTCAGATTGTTTGAGAGCATTGGCACTTCCAACTTCTTGCATAGAAAAACCCCACTTACCCAAACTTTGAAATGTTTCTTCTCACCTGAGAGCGTTTTGAGCTTTCTGCAGCCTGTGCTCGGGCACATCAGCAAGCTCAGGTATTTCAGAGCAAGAGATCTTTAATACTTCGTCCCAGAGGCACATTTTAAACCTGTCCTTCACTCAGCCAGCTGGAGGCTGAGGTCTGCCAGGGCTGGGCTGGACGTGCCCAAGGGTACTTCCTTCTACATTGTCACATCTGTAATACTTACAGGAAACCTTTCCGAGCAGCAGACGTTAGTGTTTAGGGATCATTAATGTTTAGGGATCGCCCACTGCAACCAAATTCACCCTTACCTGTATCAGTTGCACTGTTTAAAAATGTTAGTTATCCTAAAATAGTTAAGATTAACAATTGTATTCAAAGTACAAAATTAAGCCAAACAAAATTATTTATTTTGGCATGAGATTTATATAGAAACTAACTTTAGCTTCATAATTAAAATAAAAATCTAATGCACTAGAAATGTGCTTCCTCTGTGGGTTAGTAGGAGTAGAAAAGAATGTGTGCCATTCTGTGTAAGGAATGAATTAAAAATTTCAGGGTTTAGAAGCTGTTCATGCAAGATCTCATATCCTGAAAATGGAGTCCTATGTCATCAGTGAGCAACTGGAAAAACAGCAACACAAAGGTTATACACTATGAATTTTTAATCCTGAATAATTTACCTCAAGTTTTGGCAAAGGAAATCTAACTCTCCATTTCTTGTTCATCTTAAGACTGTTTCCCCTTTCAAGAATAAGTGAATATTCTATTTGACTGCATATCCATTGTATCAGATGACCAGATGTATCACAACCTCTGAATCATATATCCTTGTTTGCTTACTGCAGCATCACATTATGAAAGTAGCTCATACCAGGCTCTTGCTTTTTACTTTTGGAAGTATAAACTCAAGGCAGATGTGTGTCCAGGCCTGCACTGGCCTGAACTAGCACAAACCCAGGGCAAGGGTCTGAAGTGCCAATGGGATGCAAATTGTCCCAGTTGTTGCCTTGAGATTAAAATCCATTTGTGTATTTCTTTTAAAAACTTAATAGGAAACTAAACTGCAAAAAGTAAAAGGATATTTTTGGACCCCCTGTTTCATGTAAGAGATATTCTGGTTGTGAGTCAGGAAGACTGGGCTGCAAGCAAAGCCTTCTGGCAGGTCTGGTGTGTCTGTGGGAGCCAAGGAACTGAGCTGGACCTGCCTCCTGCAGCTGGGCAAGGTCCTCACTCAGGGCCACAAACAAGAGTTTCCCATGAGGAGAACAAATAGGTCTTTCAGCTTCCAGCAAACAGCAGACAAATGAGGATTTCTTGAATCTCAAGGAGGCAAGAAAATTATGGGTTCAATCTGGAATATTAATGATTTCCCCAGGTTTCCACAAATCTGCTCAGCTTTCATTAATCAAATCAAATCAAATCAAATCACTTTTCAGTTACACTTTTCCATCTAGCTGCGTTCCAAACAACATCAGTAGGAAAAAAAACCCTGCAAAGGTCAGACTAGTACCTACTTGGGGCTCTATACATGCCTACTAATTTGGGGAAACACAGGATTCAGGACAACGATTTTTGGTAGCTTTACCAGGTATAAAAGAGCTGAGGCACATTTTTGCAACCCTCTTCTCTCTGTTCATGTATGTTAGTAACAACAAACTTGGGGATAATGCTACCAGCTCCTTTAAACTGGCCTGCTTATTTTTAAAGTTTAAGAAACTATGAAAACAATTATTTCAGAGGGTTTTTTAAGAAACTTTCTTTGGGAAGCATTCAGACTCCTTTCCTTGTGTTTAAGGTATAAAAATTTACTTTTTTAATGTTGGTTTTTTTTTTTTTTTTTTGAGGAAGAAAAGAAAATTTACTTAACTGTACAATAAACATTGAGTTAATTCTCAGTTATTGACAAATACACAGGTATGATGGACCATAGGAAAACTTCAAGTATTTTTTAACACCATTGTTCTATACATGTACACATTGCTCCCAGCAACTGTAACCCTGCTGTCAGCTCCAAGACACTTGCTTTCAGTTAAAAAGTCCCAAAAGTCACGGCAGTGCAGTATGAGCAAGCTACTGATGGGTGACTGGGTAGCGGCTATGAAACCACGAGTGTAAAGGACCACTATGAAACAAGGGGTACTAATGGAAGATGTGAAGGAAAAGGGAAGGAAGATTGAATTCCCATGGCTGTTTAGTGAATCAGGGGCTCAACATACACATTGTCACAGCAAACTGAATGTGACCCAACTTTGATGAAAGATCAGTTCCCAATACCCTACTAAATTAACAGTTATGACTGTGAACTCTCCTGTACTTAATGTGTACTAAGCCTGTGAAATCAAAATAATTTAAAACTGATTGACAGCAAACCAAACTTGTTCAAGTACAAAAGAAAGTATGTCCTCTGAGAGGAACTAGATGCAACAGAATAAAAGCTTTATGTTCAATTTTAAAATGCTATTAATACAGAACAACATTAATTGGCATGCCTTTTATTTTCTCCTCTAAGAAAGGAAGAAAAATTCTGATACAATTTATATAAAACACTGTGCTTGTCCACTCAAAAATATGCATGTGAGGCAAGACACTTTGCAGGAAGGCACCATCATAGGAATCTGCTCTATAATTATCATCTCAGCAGTCTGCCTTCTATTACTTGCATAACTGACAACTAAGAAACTGTGAATATTTTCATGATAAAGCTAATCAGCTTTGGAATAGCACACTGAAAACCACAGCAATACAATTCTGGCAGACTGTGTATTTTCAGAGTTCACTCATAACAGCCATGAGAAGCACTCTCTGCAAGGTAAATTTCTGATACAACTTCAATAATATCCAATTAGCGCATTAATTTTTTTAGAAGATGAGCTTTTCTGAAAGCAATCTTCCTGTTTTAAGTAGTATTTGGCTCTTTAAGCATCCTGTCTTCCCCACTTCTTCATCCTCATTTGTGCCATTTGCTCTGTACAACTCCTCCCCTCCCCCCCAAAAATTATCTTCTTATTTATGCTGTTCTGCTGCAAGTCCACTAAATCAATAAGGTCTTTGAGAATTTTCAACTTGGTAGGCATGTTGTTTTTCAGCTCCAACAAGGATGTCAGGAATGCTTTTATATTATCAACTTCATGGTTTTTGCTCCCGTATAGCCCAAACCCCCAAATAAACACAATGCTGTGAGATGAAACTGCACAGGTGAGAACATGAAAACCCCTAAGTGAAGGCAACACGTTCAGAGACAGAGCAGGTGATGCAAACTCCAGGAAAAACTCTTCAGTTTTGTCAATGTAGCTCTTCTCTTACAGCTGATAATAACAAAATATTCCATTGATTGGGATCTCTTCTCCATAAACATGGTGGTTTTGTCATGACTTGCAAAAATTGAGAAATATGGTCAAATATACAGAGCCTACCATTAACAATCAATATATCATTCAAGGTTTCACCAAAGTTTGTCAGGTTTAGCCTTCTACACTTAAATGTAGCTATTTTCAATAGGTGCAGTTTCATTCAATTATTTTCTTCAGAAATGACTGTGTGTAGAAACCTGTTGTGGGCAAGCAGACTATCAGTCTAAAAACAGAGCTGGCACCATGAAACAGTTTTGAAAAAGTTATGGTTACTTCAGTGTCTGGCTCAGCTCTTCAGCTCTTTCCCCCTCACCAGTTTAGTAGTATTCCTGACATTACAAACCAAGTATGACAATTTCAAGTTCCCAGCATATCACTTTCAGACAAAACAAGGTGAGAGGTTGAGTTCTACAGGTAACTTTTAATGCAAGTCTTGAAAATTTGAGAAGATTCTGATATTGTTCCCTTCTCAATACATGGGATTGCATTTATTTACATGTATTTTTACCTTATGCTATATGTTGGTATTACCAGTTACCCTTCTCATTCTTAAACAACAGCACAAATGGTTTACAGTCATGACACTTCACAGTAGCCTTGTTTTTGATTTATGCAAAATTAAAAAAATTCAGCATAAATACATTTTTTAAATTTTCTGTAAAGTCAGGATTTTCTCCTCATTTATTAATAGTTGTGTCTGGCAGAGCACACCAAAGGTGCTGATACTCATGACTAATCTAGATGAAGTTCAAGTTAGCTGACACGAGGTAATTTTCTTCAGATCTTCATTTGACTCTTACTCATCCCAGGTATCTCCATATTTATTTACTTTAACTAAAGAAAACAAAAGAAAAACCAAAAATAGTCATGTGATAGTTTAACTGCCGAAGTTTATCACATATGGTGCCAAAAAGTATAACGAAGTGCACTGTCATCTGAAGTGGTGCGTGGGGAGAGAGCCAGTCACAGCACAACAGACACATAATTAAAGCTACTTTTGGATAAATGGGGAGAAGAGTTTGCTAATCATTTTACCTTAATGAATTAATATTCAATCAGGAAGCCTACTGTGCTAATTCCTGCTCTACAGAATTTGTAATTACTTTAAAACAAATGTAACACGTGAATGAAACAAAGACAATTGGAGGAAACGGGCAAGGAATGTTACAATAAATAATGAGGCCGCATAATCTGGTTACATGCACAGTTGGATGTATTTGGGATAGCTAAAAACACATTCAAAGATAAACAAACAGAAATCAGTAATCCCGACAAGGAAACTACACAGCCATTACTATTTGGCAGCTTCCTTTAGCACAGGATTGAGTCAGAGAGGAAAAAACCCAGGGCAGTGGTCTAACGGCTTTGTTCAGAAGTGTGCCACTGTAACTGAGCAACAACCAGAAAGTGACAACGGGCTCTCTGAGAGTGAGCTGCAAAGTGCTCTGTAATTGACTGCCATCACTGAAAAGGTTAAGAATGGCTCCATTTGATCCAGTAGGAATGCTGACACTAGTCAGGCACCCCTTTATAAATTCACTTGCAAGTTAATTATTAAGCTCACTGTTACTAACTATGCAGCAGAACAAGTGGAATGGAGCAAAACGCCTGGTCCTTGTCTCTGTGAGCTACCACCAAACTGAGCATAATGGCCTGACAAATCTCTTTGGAGTGACTGATACTGCAGTGAGACACAATGAGAAGCTCTCTCAAAGTAGGATTTGATTTCCATTTCTATTAACCATGGCAGCTGAACAGGCTGCACTCATTCCCTGGAAAATGGGCCAGTCTAGATCACTATGCAGATGCGCATATTTGTGCCGGAGAAGGCACTGGCAGATGGAAGTTAGGGATTGCTTGAAGCTGGTTCAAACATGGTTTGGTTTCCCTTCTGCCCTTGTAAGGAAGGTTCTATTTGCTAGGGACTCAGAGATAAGAGAATGAACCAAGGGGCAGTGACTCAGAAAGTATGAACAAGCACACAGCAAGTAACATGTCCAGTTTGACACAAGAAGCTAATTGGATCTTAGTCCACAACATCAGTGTGATCCCTGAACTGCAGATTTAAATGTACTTGCATGTGCAAATCATTCTTGAATTTTTGTATGCCCTCCTTCCTCTTTTTCCCTAAAAATGTGAAGAGATTCCTTAAAAAGTCTATTTACAAATCTCACACACTGCTCAGTTTTATTCTCAAAGCCCAAGTACAGCCTTCAAACACTGAACCCAGAAATATAATAGAAAGAGTGCAATATTTGATCAACATTTTATAGAGGTCTTTTACATACCTCAAGTAACTAAAAATAAAGTAAGAAATACACATTCTCATTTCACAGCCACATTTGCCATGGAATATGTCAAGGCTTTCAGAATGCTGCTTAACATTTCTTTCTATGGTTCACAAGTGACATTTCTAGGCTTTCTACTTGTGGAGAAGTATCTTGAAAAAGAAACATTGTGTAAATCCATGAAGCGTCAGCCAATGGAATTTAAAAGCAATCTGAAACCGCAGCTTCAATAATTTTTTCATGTCTCATTTGGCACAGTCACATGATAAGAGAAAGCCTTTTATCCTTGAAATAACAGTTAAAAATCATTATACAAAAATGGTTTATAATTTTTCTTTCAAGACTGCAGATCTGTCCAAAGATAGATGATCTGCAGAAAGTAATTCACAAGCATTAAAGAGACTGACACTCTTAAGCAACACTGTTCCAGAGCTTAGTGTTACTGCTTCAGAACTTTTTGCTTTAATACACTCTTCTATACTTATTACCACCCATTATGGCTAATGGGAGACAACAGCTGTTCCTAGAAGTCTTGTTGCAACACGGCTGACAAGACTGGGCAGTGCACGCAAACCCAAACAACTCAAGGTGACTAGTCCATCAGTGTGTTCCATGGTGAAACTTTCCTCTGGCTACAATTGTTTTTACAGATGCCACATTAAATTTAAAAAGTTCTAGAGCAAGCAATTATTAATTGCTTCTGTGTCTCCTTTTCAAAAAATTGATTGAGTCAAAAAGTTGTCTGAATGGCGTCTTGCTCTTCAGGACATTGCATTCTTATTTTGCTCTGTACAGTTTTCTTTTTCACTGTGAAAACAAATCTCAATATTGCTGCCAAATACCGTTTCCTTCCTCTGGGTTTTAATGTAGAAAATGAACCTCTACAAACAATGCCTCTATAGAAATGCACTAATTCCACATGAAACTATTCATAAAAATAAATACCCTCCCCTTCAAACCATCAGCCATGTGCTCTATTTTGAGAGAACAATGCTATCTAAAACACACGCCCCCCTCCCACAGCTCTTTGGTATAGCTCTGAGCTCAGAGAATTCTTTGTTGAAAGAGATTGCTCAATATAATCAATGAAGCAAAACTTATGAGCTTTTCAGTCTGGCACCAAGCAATATGGCTGGAGAAAATGAATGAACATTTTCAATGGGATGACCAAAATTTTCGAAAAAATAATTAATCTGAAACAGGAAACTACAGACTGTCTCTATCACTCACATATGAGATACCTGCAGATACACTAAATATACATTGCTTAAGAAGTATGCAGAATTAAGCTTTGTGTTTGCAACCATGTTTAACGTTATGGCAAATATCTGAATTTCGCCAGTATTTCTGTTAATCAGTGTATTACCTTCCTTAGCTGGTTTTTCCTGTGAAAACTTGCTTGGAGTTTCTGTCTTTGGTGGTTGCATTACATCGTATGTCTGTCTGTGTTTATTCCTTAACTCCTCGTATGTGATGCCTTTTTTTTTACGACTTTCTTCTGGAACTGGAGCAGGTTCTGGAAACAAAACAAACAGAAAAATACTAAATATGACATGATACACCAAAATTTGGCTTCTAGAATACCAGTTAATTATTGCTCAATACTAAATTAAAAGGAGCATGACAGCTGCAATTCTAAATACAACAGTGAATGTATATGGTCTTCAAGTAATCCATTCCTTTAATCCTTTTGATTTTGTCAAACTTCTTTGAAAAACTAGCTATTAATTAGTTTTCTTCATTTTATCATAAGAAATTCTAACCACCATGTGGTAGTTGATGGATAAAATAGCTCTGGTCAGTTTATCTAAAATTTACAATGATTGTACATTTGAGATATATATGATTTCAGAAGAGAAATCTCAGTGTCAAGGGTTTGCATTAAGGCTTTAGATTTTGCTTTCAAAGAATCAGGACAATATCTATCATATGATACCTGATAAACATTTGATCCTTTTATCTGTATTTATATTGCAGAATCTTGGCTATGTAATAAAGGTTTTACCAACTATTGATATTTGTGATGAAATGCAATAACAACTTTCTTGACACATTTATATCTGATACTTTCATATAATTATAACCATGTTGCATGAAAGGGCTATTTTAGTGAAATAAAATATTTTTCATAAGTAAGTTGAAAAAATCCAAACTAATTCATAGTACAAAAGCCTGCATTTGACAGTATCTTGCTCCTTTGTGTACGAGAGACACCTGGATTCAGAATCCTGTGTTTTTCCTGCAATAGCTGAGGACAGTTCATACTGGAAGGAGGGGAACAGCTGCATCATACTTGAAAACCATTTTAGTTCTCTGTGAGAAAATCAGACTGCTGGTGGATAGAACACAATATCCATTCAGTCTCCCAGGAGACATAAATGTTTGTCACATCGTGAAAAAATTTTAGAAGTTGTTTAACGTCACGGAGTTACAGCACTATCCAGTTACAGCCCCATGGATGGTGGAACTGCAATCACCTTGGAAGGGGCAGCAAGCACTTGGTAGGCTGTGGTTGATTCAGCACAGAGAAGGGATGGCATATTCCCCTTTCCTTCAGTCTAAGAGAACTTTCAGTCAGGCTGAGTTTTTTGCAGGTTTAGTTCCACAACAGATTGCACTTTGTAAGTTAATTCAGATCTTTACTTGCAATTAAAGCAATTTTCAGCTAGAAAACCCTGAATCTAGTTAGAACACAAAATAGTATTTATATTCATCTTCTTGTGTAAAAACAATTCTTGTAATTCTTCCACAGCTCTTTCACTCAAAACCACTACATTTTGCCATGTGTGTTTGCATAGGGTGAGAATACATAGTTTAGTAAGAGCAGTATCTAAAAGAAAGTCTCTAAATACTAAGACTCACCTTGAACAGTGTAGTCAGTAATTCCTGTAGGTGAAGATTCATTCAGAGAAGCACTGAATGGAATGGGCTCATAACTTGAGAGGGCTCTATCTGTTGAGCTGTAATCATCTGAATAGCTAGAAGAAGGTGGGAATCCAGCTCTTGGAGAAGATGACTCAGTAAATGACTGAGAAGGCATGTCTGAAAATTCAGATTTACGACTGGAACGACTGGAAAAGAATAGAACTAAATATTAAATACTGAAGTTAAAAATGGAACTATAACAATACTTGCAATTCAAGAAAATGTTCTTTCATTTAAAATAGTTTAGTTTCCAACTGAATCATCATCTTAAAAAATTTTTGGGATGTTTTGGGTGTTTTCTTTACATTGCAAAAAATTTCTCTCGTTCTTTCCCCAAAGAATCTTAGCTCATATCTCCAAAACAGGAGAGAAAAGAGACAAAACATATTGCACTTTACAATAACTGAAGTTACAATATTTTTTCTCAAGGAATCTTCAGACAAAAACACCCCACATCAGACACAAATAGTACACGGTGTGCCCACGTAACTAGTATAAACTACAGTGAATTTTAGACACCTTTTGGGAAGAATTTGATATTTAAAACCCTTCATCATTAGAAGGTGCTGTAATTGATCAGGACTGAAGAACAGAAGGAAAACAAACAGCTATCCTAAGAAAATTCAATGTTGAAAATTAATCAAGTTGCTGAATTCTGCAAAAATATTAATGAACTTTCCCTTAAGAGAGAAATATAATATCACATAAAAAATATTCTGGAAATTGTGCCAGATACTTTAAAGTGTTCTCTATATTCTTAGAATGGCCTTGCAAGCCTCTACACAACACGTCCCTCTATCAGGAATGCCACCACTAGAATGCCACTAGAACATCTCTTGAGTATTTATTAATTCTTTACTTTTAATTTCTGTTTAGCTGTACTTTTTAGTTTCCTAATCTTTGCAATTAGTCTTTATTTAATTCTCATAATAAACATACAGAACAAAGCCACTTCATCGCCTCGATTATGCTTTTAAAATACATACAAACACAGCTTTAAAAAACTACCTAATATTTTAGCTCCCTACAAGTTTTTAACTCATATTATATTTTGGTAAATCAAATTACCAAAATACATTAATTAGTAGACATACAATGCTCAGGAAAGTGTAATGATTTCTGTTGCTGAGTTAAAAGGGTTAGCATGTATGGACAATAATGCTATGGATAATAATGCTAATAACTGAAATGAATTTAAATTGTTTATTCAACCAAGGAAAAGGAATTTATCACTTAGGAAATAAAACTTTACAGATACAAATGGGCCATTAACAGTAGAAGGAATTTATTGGTGTGGCAGATGATGGTACTTAAACAAGTTCTCATGCAAACACAATTAATGAGCATGGCAATTTCATACTAGAAGCTGCAGGGGGGTGAAGGGACAAGTCCAACTCCAATTCAGCTGATTCTATATAGTAAGTGTATGAAGTAGTAATGCCTGAAATTGTTTGATGTCATAAAACCATAAACATTTCAGAATAAAGGTAAATCTTGCAGACAAAATAAAAACGGTCATAATTTATATGAATTTATAGTGTAATTAAGAGTTTAAGCAAATCCTTTATAAACATTTAACAAATCTCAGCACATACACAGGAGGACTACTACTCACTATCCAAACACTATCCTCCCAGTTTTGAATCAAGGGTTTAAGTGACATATTCTGAAAGCAGCTTGCAATTAAAAACCAGTTGAAGTAGAAAACATTCTGGAAGAAAACAGGAAATAGTTTTAAGAACCTGATGAGTTTCTCATATGTACAGCATAATGGTGTTACAGATGTAAAGGATTTAAACAAACAGCAGTAAGTTTGACCACCATGCTTCTTCCTGCACTGATATTGTTTACTAAGCTCTTTCCTTTGATAAACACTGAAATCATTTCCACCCTTTTCCTACTTCAATCAAACTAAATTATGGGAAAAACTTCCAGAATGTAGCACTATTTAATTTCAGTTAATTTCATTTACTTCTAAACTAAGGAAACAACTTGTGCTGTCACACTTCTCTAAGCAAATTCCATGGGAAACACTCTCAATTTTACAGGGAATACAGTTTGCTAAGTAAACTGTTTATTTTTTCTATTCCTCAAAGTGATCAGTTGTGTGTTAAGAGCTCAAAATATGTATTTTATAGCTTGCCAACTGATACAAATACAGATTTCTGAAAGTGGTAAATTTGAGGTAATGGGGAATGAGGGAAGGTGCAGCTCTGAAGGTGCTGGGAAGCTGCAAAAGTAGTATTCATCTGTTAGTGTTTAAAATACCCTATTCAGAATATGTTTTAAATTTAAAAGATACTTAAATTCTTACTTAGGTGAACTATGTCTCTGAGCTTGTCGTAGAACATCTCCTATTGGGGAATCCTTCAGTTTCTTAAATTTCTCGCTACAGATAGGCAAGTAGGATATCTTTCCAGCCAGGTATCCACACATTCCAGCAACTTTTTAAAAAGAAAAAAAGATGGGTTTATATGCTGTACTATAATATCCAACATTGTTTTAAAATAATAATTTCAAATAAATAATGTATTATCTTGAATAAAAGAAAGAAAACCAGTTTAGATCTAAACCAAAACCACGCAGTAATCATCTCTGCTTCTTCTGCACACAAAGGGTACTAAAACCAAATGCAACAGCTGAACAGAGACATAAAGCAATGATTTAGACATGGTGTGAACATCAGATGATTTCAGCTAGTGCTGGGTGAATGAAAGGTGGCAAAAGAAAAAAAAGCATTGTTTTTTTCTCAAGATCCAGAAATCACAATTAACTATCAAAGATGATAAACCAATCATAAATAAATACAGGCAGTAAATTCTGCTAATTTAATCCACCAGAACAGTCAGATCCTGAAAAGGCTTTACCAGTATGAAGAGAGGTCTAAATCAACTTAGCAGTAGGCTCATTTTCTGTAAGGAGTCTGTGATTTGGCTGCCAGGAGGCAAACAACTGAATTAGCTGAACCCTTGTAATCACTAAGCAAATGGTTTCAATTTAGTGCATGAGCTACTTCCACCTGTTGCAAAGGACATAAGAATAAATTACCAAGATAGCTCTTTCTGGGCTTAAAACTTATGATTTCCATCAACTGGCTCCTTCAAGTTTTATGAGTGGGTCATTGGTGTATGAAGGATTCCGTGGGAATTAACAGCCTTCTCGTTGACTTTGTAGAAGAAAATGACTAGACCCTTCTTTCATGTGCAATGAGTATTTCCTAAATATAAAGACTAAGAGTCTTGATTATCTTTAAGTCAGGAAAGAGTTAATTATCACTAACATTAATCCTCTGCTATTCTCAGCTGTAGATTACATTGCATGGGAACCAATATAAAGGGGATTTTACCCTAGCCTGCTGTACTGATAATGAAATTTTGATTCCTGTACCAATGTCTTATGTTCAAAAGAAGGGCAAAAGTCCTTTTCCAAGAGAACAGAGAAGAACAGCCACAATTACAAGTGACGTTTACAAATGAGGAATGTAAGGGTTTAGCTGTTAAGTGGGTTAAAAAGAAACCAAACACCTCATATACAATAAATACGTGCAAAGAGAAAAATTACAAGTCCTTAGATTGGCTTAAGAAGAATTCAAACTAAATATTTAGCAAAATAAAGCTTAACAGAAAAGCTGATTACTCTTTTGCATAAATTACAAAGAGAAAGTCTCTTTTTCTTGATGCCTTCTAGTAAAGAAAGGGGAAGTATCTCTCTGGAAGATGTTTCACTCAAAGTAATTATTGGCCAAAGTATTTGATTTATTTTATTACAGAACTAAGAGCCAGATGAGCCACATTTTTGAAGTTAGCACAGTAAATTAGGTATTGTTCTTTGCACCTACATTCACTGAGACAAGATCTTAGAGAAGCTGATTAGATATGACCAGGTCCCACTGCAGACTAACATGAAGTACACAGAGGCATTGGAATCTTCCCATTCTTTGTCAGAGACAGAGAGGACCAACAGCTCTCTGCTGTGTTGAAGAGGATGCTGTCAGGGTAGTACAGCAGCCATGGCTAACTAGAAGTTTCAATAAATTGTCAAGAGTACCTAGAAAACTACTGAGAAAAGTACAGTAATTCCTACATGCTCATCCTGGCCAGCCCAGCTGTACCTTATTTTCCCCCCTGATTTCAATAAATTTGTTCTATTAAATAAGAAGAATGTGGCCTTTATGTGTAGGAGTGATTGGGGAAATAGCTGCTCTATTATTTGTTAGAAATGTTTGTGTTATACCATTGTTTGGTGTTCAAAGAAAGTAACCAGAATTTAGCGTAAACAACTGGAGCCCTAGTCTCTCACATTCATTTATCTGCTCAAACAACACTTCCTTGACCACAAATCATGGGGGTTACCCTCTTCCCACTGAAGTAAACTGGCTGTATCTGCACAGATTGGCAAGATGGCAACTTCCTGTTTTACTGTCCTGTATTACATTGAAAAGGTTAATTTATTAAGTTAATAATTTATTTTTGCTTATACTTCATCCAAAAATCATTCACATTAAATTGCTTTTTTCCTACAATTGTACATACATAATGCCCAGGAAAAAAAAGTAATTAAAACAGCCTGAATGGGACACGTGAGATACATGAATAAAGACCTTCAGATTCGGAAGGGAGGGGTGGGTGTATTCTGGCAACGTAATTTAAAGTAAGGTCGCGCAGTATCTATTTACAACACTTTTATCTTAAATGATTATGTTACATTTATCAAGCAATTTTATACAAACCTTATAAAAAAAGTTGTCCAAAATGTGCAGTACAAATTCAGACAGTGAATAAATCACTGAAATCATAAAATGGCCTGCGTTGCAAAGGGACCTTAAAGATCATCTAGTCCCAACCCTGCTGGCATGAGCAGGGATGCCCCCCCCCGCCCCCATAAATCTGGATGCTCAGAGCCTCATCCAACCTGCCCTTGAACACTTCCAGGAATGAACTCCTACTACTCTGGGCAACCTGTCCAGTGCCACACCACCATCAGTAAAGGATTTCTTTCTAGCATCTAATCTAAATCTCTGCTCTTTTAATTTAAAAGCATTGGTCACACTGGGCATTAGGAGAAGGTTCTTCACTGAGAGGGCTGTCAGGCACTGGAACAGCTCCCCAGGGAAGCAGACACAGCACCAAGCCTGTCAGGGTTGGAGGAGCACCTAGAAAACATTCTCAGTCACATGGTGTAGTTTTAGGTTGTTCTGTCAGGAGCAGGGAGTTCGGACTCTGGTCCTTATGGGTCCCTGCCAACTCGAGTCACAGTGACTTAGCCAGCCATCCCCAGGGGAATTACACCTGCATAACAGAGTCCAGAACATACAGCACGAATAGAAGCTGAATTTATACACAGCTTTTACTTACATGCAACTTTAATAAAAGAGCCAAATCTTGAGGTATCTCTTAGAACACCTGAAAATGAGGATGAAATCAGATATTAAAATAAGTTATATGATATTACATAAGATATACGTAATCAGATATCAAAAACTAACTTGAAAAACCTCAACTGTAGTTATGTTTGTACAAGCAGGTTACTCCATACTTCACATTAAAGAAAAATTTAAAAAACCCCTAATATCTGAATTCCCCATAAAATTTAAAAAAATCTAGGAATTATCTTTTTAATCATATTTAATCACAGGATTATTAACACCCTGAGAACACATTGTTTCATAAGCAGTGACATACTGCACTTCTCACACAACATAAAACACATATGAACTTGATTTTAAGTTCAGCTCCTTCTTTACGTTGAGGAACTGCAGATCATGTAGCTGCAGAGTCTGAACTTCTTTTATTTGCAAGTAGATTGGACATTATATTATCAGAATAACTTCTTTAACAGCAGAAAGATATTTCAACTGAGCAAACTGAAATGAAACTGAAGTATTTTTATACTTTACCTTTTCTAATTAAGAAACTAGTACCAAGCATGCTCACTGCAGCCAAAGGAAAGGCTGTGAAGAAAAAAAAAGCTGCTTAAAATACAATTTTCAACATTTTCAATCACATTTAACAAATATGCAATAAAATGAGAGTTGCTATGCCTTCCAAAGCTCATTTGTACAAGATATATATATATATATAATTAACAGACTGTATATAAATTATCAAACATTGTCAATTCCAGTTTTTAAGACCTACTACAAATTATGACGTAGGAGTTAATGAGTCATCCTGCCTGCATCATACTTCATGCTTCCTAAAATACAAAAGCCACTGTCAGATGGAATAAAGCTCTCCAGACCAGACTCCAGGTCTAGCTACAACTGCTACGGCAGAACTTTTAAGCTAGAGAGGCATACACAGTTCTTCACTACAGGAGGAAGTTACATAGAGGCCAGTGCTTCTAAAAATTGCTGATATTCTAAATTCTTGATGTTTTAACATACGAATTTTGGAAAAGGTTTAACTCTTGTAGACCTATAAATCAGATTGATTAAAATTAGGTAATGTTTGATTCACCAGCAAATTAAAAAACAGGGCAGCTTTTCCTGTA
This sequence comes from Motacilla alba alba, assembly GCF_015832195.1. Taxonomy (NCBI): domain Eukaryota; kingdom Metazoa; phylum Chordata; class Aves; order Passeriformes; family Motacillidae; genus Motacilla; species Motacilla alba. Next base: position 25,840,418 of record NC_052019.1, on the reverse strand, counting down.
GCTTACAGATCAAACTATGGGTTTGAACAGACCAAACTAGGGTCAGAAATGCAGAGAAAACAACATTCTGGAAGACCATCACTGCCTACCACAACCAGCCTAACAGTTCACGTCAATTTTTATTATACTGAAAGACTTCATGTGGCAAGAAGCATTTGGAGATCACAAAAAACAAAATGAATGCTTCATTCAAGCAATGATAATTATTTTTTTGGGGAAGATTACTGTGCAGCTATTCATAAAGAGCACCACCACTGCACAAGACACAGGGACAATGAAGTAACAAACACGACAGAAGGCTGAAGTTATATACATTAAAGATTTAGACATGCCATAAAGAAATTCAATTTCATGCAAGTCTGAAAACGTAGGTGTTATAAAAAGGCTCAATGACTTCTAGGAGAGAAATTTTTGCAACAACACTAGATGGTTGAAGTGTTTTGATGCACACAAATTGTGAATGAAGTTCATATTAGAAGACAAATTATATTTCTGGAGAACAAAGTATTAAAGAATACTTTGCAAATTAACATCTAATTCCCTCACAAATTCTGACAGGTCTAAACTAGGTAAGGAGTCCAACCAGCATCTATCTCAGGGTAAATGCAACGGGATGTCACTTGTAAGAAGAAATATTGGCTCCTTGATTCAAAGCAAGATTACAGCAAAACTTCAGAATAGAGAATAAAACCTTCAATCCTATTAGATATTAAAAATCTGATGCTTTTAGAGATTCCAGACCTAGATTTTTAGAAATTTACTGCTCCAGATTTTCTGAGATATAAAATAACAGCACAGATTTGAAACTAAATTGTAAAAGAAAAACAAAAGCAAACAAACAAAGCCAACAACAAAACAAAACAAAACCAAACCCGCCCAACAAAACAAGGGGAGGGAGGGTGTGTACAGAAAAATATGTTCAAAAAATTATTACAGAAGATTTCAGTCTAACTTCAGTCAGAAGTTTAAGATCATTTATAGACCTAACAGAAACATTCTAGATATCAAAACCAGGCTATACTAGTATCTAAGCATATAAATGACCTGAAATGGTAACTAAAATGTAAAAAACAAAAAAATAAGAAAAAAAAAGCTAAATGAAAATTGGATTCATACCTAAAAATCAATATGAATTATTCAACTGTAGGAAAAAAAAACCACAACAATAAAACAAACTTAATAAATCAGAAACCATCAATGCTATGGGCAAAGAGTACTTTTTCTGCTTCAGGAACAAAATAAATCTAGGGAAAATAATGGAAGGCTGAAATATCAACAGCACGTAAGGATGGTAATATAATGTACCATATAAAGTAAAAATTGTTTTATGGGGAAAAAGTTGTATCAGTATGATTTGATTTTGTCAGCATGATCAGAAGTGCTCAGGATAAAGTTTAAGGCTGCAGTGTGAATTTTTAAGAGGGTAAGAATTCGTATGATAATGTGATTACAAACTAGTAACTCCAGTAAATCACATATTAAGCTGAATTGTGAAATGACTAGTGGCAGAAGCTGCCAAGAGAAACTGTGACAAAACAGACGGTTTGTAAGAATGAGTAAAATTTGCTACAGCTTGAAATCTGAATAAACAAACTGAAAATACACAAATTTACAGTAACCTTAGTGAGTAACAAAAGCTGACACAATACAAAGTGAAGATTTCAGGGCAGTCACACAAGCACCCTCTTGCAAAGGGGAGTTCAAGCAGTATGTATTTAATACAGTGAATACAACAGTCTGGTATGTGTGTGCAGAACAGGGAAACAGAGACAGGAGGCCTAGAAAACAGCGATGGACTTTAGGCTCTCCCAGTGAGATAACAGCACAGTACACAACCCTAAAAAAAAAAGTCTGTTCCTGTTGTAGCTCCCTAAAGAGAAATTACTCAAGAAACTAACTTAGGGCTTTCAAATAATACCTACATGTTGTTTCTTCAGTAAGTATATAAAGATGCACAGGACAATGAGCTACATTGCCAAGCAGCAGAACAGCTCAGGAACAAACAACTCTCTCTCCTCTTTGTCTTCAAGAAAAGAGAGACTATCAATAAACCACAACCATCATTGTACCACTAATGGATCTGCCTCTTTCACTTGTAAAATTATACAGAAAATGGCTACGTTGTAGCAAATATGCTGAAGATGTCCAAGAATTTGTGTAAAAGTGGATGAGAAGAATGCCAAACCAATGGAGAAAGACAAAACAGAACTTTGAATCATTAATTCAAAATCACAATGCCTTAGGAGCTGTCCCTGAAAGTATGGCTTCCACAAGAAATCAGAGCCCCAGTGTGCTAAAATTAGCAAATCGGCTGCTAAATTCTTCATCTGTCCTGGTTTTTGCTAAGCCACCTATCAGCATCAGTAACCTACTAGTGTGTGATACAACAGCAGGTAACAATCACATCAGAAGGCCTTTTCAAACCTTGCGACCAGGTGTACAAAAATCAAGCATGCCTTGAACCTCAGGGTACAGAAACCATGCACAGACACAGCAATTTTCACCAAAAGCTGAACAGAGTGACTACTTATATATTGTTCTCTTCACGAGTCTCTATAAAGATGAAAAGGAATGTTTATAAGTTATTTTATTCTTTCATGTTAAAGATAACAATAAAAATTGAAAATAAAAATGCAGAAATAACACAAAAAAGAAAATCCAGTAATATAAATGAGACTCATTACTTAGATCTGTTTTCAGACTTTTAATAACCACATTAACTTAAACTACGAAGGGATCTTTTTATAAAGCATGCAACTTAGAAATTATGTTGCATCTTTTACGAAACTGCTGCAAACTCTTAGTAAATACTACATGGATCAGCATTTGCTGGGACACAGTTCTAGTAGGTGTGAAGCTCATTAATGTTGTGTTGTGCTATATTGACCCAGGCCCTCTGTAATGCCTCAGGCAACAGCACAAGCTAAGGGTGGAAAGAAAGCAACCAAGTTTACCAGCAAAGTGAACTTACCTCTATACCGAAAACTCTCTTCAGCACATTCCTTGAGGAGTCTTCTTTCCTCCTCTGTTGGAACATAAGGCTTTGGTACTTCCCTCTTTCATTAGGAAAATAAATTAGAAAAGAATAGACAAAACAGTTTGGAGGCATTTATCAATCAAAAAACTTAATGTCTAATTTTCACACCTTGTAGTTTCTATACTTTTGCCCAGTTATATTTAAGAAACCACTGTCTTTTGTCCCCAAATGTCACGTGAAATATATAATTTAAAAATCCAGTGCTTCTAAAAATTACATGAGAGAGCAGGAAACACTTTGTGCATAGTCAGATCCCAACTCAGCTCAGTCCTTTTACTTCAGAAAAGCCTGCTTTGGTCCCTCCAGCCAGCCTTCCAAATAGCTGACATCTGACAGATCATTAATTGCCTTTTCGAAGTATTTCTCAGGGTTTCAAAGACAACAGGGTGCGTTGTTGGTTCACACGGATGTAATTCAGCGAGAGCTAACCAGCTGTTTCTCCAGCGTGTGAGGTTTGTGCGGAGTGCTGACCCTGTCCCACCGTGCCAGCCGTGCTGCCGAGACACTGCCGGGCACCGGCCAGCCAGGAGAGGCCATCGGCTCCAGGGGAACAGAGAATCATAGAATCAGTTGGGTTGGAAAAGACTTCTGAGGTCACCTAGGACTGAACATCACTTTGTCAACCGGACAGGGGCACTAATTGCCATGTCCAGTCTTTCCTTTAAGGCTGCTAGGAACGGTAACTCCAGAACCTCTCTGAGCAGTCCATTCCAATATCTAATGACCCTTCCTGTGAATAAATTCCATCTAATGTCTAAATCTCCCCTGGTGCAGCTTAATACTACTTGTCCTGTCGCTGGTTGCCTGGGAGAAGAGGCCGATCCCCACCTGGTTACAGCCTCCCTTCAGCCAGTTGCAGGCAGTGATAAGGTCGCCCTGAGCCTCCTTTTCTCCAGGATAAACAGCCCCAGCTCCCACAGCCACTCCTCGTAAGACTTGAACTGCAGACCCCTCCCGAGCTCCGCTGCCCTTCTCTGACACGTCCCAGCACTTCAGCGCCCTTCCCGAACTGAGTGGCCCAAATCTGAACGCAATGCTTGAGGTGCGGCCTGACCAGTGCCGAGCAGAGGGGGATGGCGACCTCCCTGGTCCTGCAGGCCACACTATCCCTGATACAGGCCAGGATGCCACTGGTAGCCGAGCATATCAGTGGCTCACGGTGAGACATGAACACCTCTTTACCTCCCGCCAGGACCCCCCGCCCGGCCCCCGAGAGGCCTCAAGGGCACCGGCCCCGCGTGGAGCTCAGGGCAGAGGCGGCCGAGCGGCTGACAGGAATCCCCTTTCCCTGGCCCGAGCCCTCCGCCTCGCCGCCCGCAGCCCCGCCAGGTTTCCCCGCGGCAGCGCCGCCGAGCCAGCGCACTTACCTCGGCCGTGTCGCCGCCGGGGCCGGGGCCCTGCCCGGCCTCCATGGCCGCCGCGACCCGGAACTGCGCGCGGCGCACGCAGGGCGCGGTGCGCGTGCGCGCAGGCGCCGGTGGCGCGGGGCGGCGCTGCCTGCGCTGAGGACGCGCCGCGCCCCTCACGGAGCTTCTGGCTGTCCCTGCCCTGCTCCGGCTGTAGGTACGGTACCCACAGGTTTGGAAACCGCTTGCTAAAGATGCGTGGCCAGAATTTCCTAGCAGGAAAGGATCTCTGTTGCCTAAAAAAGGGTTTTTTTTCCTGAATCAGGACTAAGCAAGGGTGTGCTGGGCAACTCTTGAGGTCGAAAGTGGTACAGATTTGGTGCTTAGGATTGTCTTGGAGTGGAAGACTAGGAAATTGTGCGCTTGATTCTAGCTAATGGCGTGGAAATGGCAGCTTTAGCGGGTGCTTGCAGTTTTTGAGAAACAAGAAGTTGAGGGGAAAAAATATATGGTTTTGGTGCAATTATGCCTTGGCATTTTCTTGTAAACAAGCAGTACGATGGCTTGAGCTCACTGTGTGCTGATGTGCCCGTACTTGCGTATGGAATGTACCACGCCCTTTAAGCCTTTCCTAGAGCAAGCCATTGTCTCTTTACCCTGGAATTTGGCTTAAATTGCTGCTTTCTGATGGCTGTACAAAAAAGGGTCCATGCCTGAAGATAGGAGAAGGAAGGTCTTTGAGATTGAAGGTCTGAAATTGGTAGAGAACTACAAAAGGGACACTGTGAACATGTGAACGGCCTATGGCAAATGGACTAATGAAAGCTATAGAGGAGATTGGATTCCTGAAACCAGATGGGTGGATAGAACCAGAAACTATGTATAGTGGGGTTCTTTTATTCATAGCTCTCATCATACAATAAATACATTTCTAATTTACATGAGACTGGAAGTAATGGGTGTTATCAGGCAATCTTTATTTCTGCTTGTCACCTGGGCCCATGCTAATGAAACATTCTCCAATACATGACCATCCATGATGCACATTATTAGTTGGATGGTAAAAGATTTTTGCCTCATCAGTTCAAAACAGTTTTGTTTATGGGACTATAGCACATTTATTAAGACAACTTATTTCATGCTTTTTTCCACTTATCTTTCAGTACATTCTATGTAAAGAATACAGTGGGTTTTTAAATCTTTAACTTTTGTGGGGTAGGACATCCTTATGAATTGCACTTCCTCTAACCATGGAGCTTCAGTGGGGAGGAAATGGCAATCAGCCTCCTTCATTGTAGAAAATAATGACTCTGAGCTGCTGTTTTGCTTCTCTATTGTGAAATTAATAGTTATCCATTCAGTTTTCTCACGTCACCGTCTTCAAGTCTCTTAGACTTCCAATGGGGGAAAAAAAATTAAAATGATGCAGCAAACTGATGAGTTTACCATCCATTCAAAAATCTTTCCTAGTACAGCCTTCTTGTGAAGTGAGATACTTCAAGGTTTCACCTGGCTACATCCATCCATTTGTTGGCTTGGAGCTTCAGTTGTAGGGCCATATGCAGCATCGATGGCAGAGCATGTCTACGTCCTTGGCACTTCATTCTCTGTACTCAAGACCAGTTTTTGGAGCTCATTCTTTGAAAGATGTTAGCAAGGACACCCTTTCTGACCCTCTGGTCTTTGTTTTACAACTTCCTTTATAATCATGCTATCTTTCATGCAACTATGAGAACTTCAGTTTACGATTGATGATTGCATCACCAAGTCCTTCTGATAAACATTAAATGTTGTTCTCTTGCAAGGCTTAAGGCTAGATGTTTAACCCCTTTCTTTAATACTATTTTCTCTACTTTCTGCTTTAGTAGGTGCCATTATGCAATATGCCAAATTTTTGTTTATGAATCTATGCCCTAGAGTAGTTCTTAAGAGAAAAACTCTCAGGGATCTTGAACTGTTTGTTTTAACAACAGGCACAATGGTGGTTTGACGCTTCAGCAGCTCTTTTATAATTGCTGTTCTGTGTTGTTTAAAACACAGAAATGATAGATTATTTGTAATAGCATAAAGTTATATATTTGGGCCACTTTAGGAGTCAAAATTATTTTTACATGTATTACAACTCACATATTTATGTCTCTAAACTTTTTATCTTTTAAGACTTAGTATCATGTAAGAATGAATAAATTTGAGATTTAAAGTACTGTAACAAAAAACTTGATAGTTAACCTTTAGAAATTGGAACTTATTTCTTGTGAAGGAGATGCCTCGAAAGAAAAATGAAAACTTTCAAATGATGGGATTCTCTTAAAACGAAATGATTACTTAGGTTAACAAGTTGGAAGGTGTGAAAGTCACATGGTTTCTAATTGCACTAGTTTGCTAAGCAAAGTGGTGAATATTCAGAACTCTTGAAGGTGGAGCTCAAAGAATTATTAGGGGGAGCTCTGTGTAGTCTGTCAAGTGGTTTAAAAGTTTATGTTTCTGATGAATTTTTTCATCCCCTTGTTAACAGTCACTGGCAGGTTTTACACAACTCCACTGCAAAACACAGGTGGCCTAACAAATAAGTTTTACAATACTGTATAAGACATAACTAAAATGATTAGATATGTGATAGATATGTGTTGGAGTAAACACTGATCTGGTAAGGAAAGTCTCCAAAGCAAGTACTGGAAGTGTATGTGCTCAAGTACAAAAAATAATGTGAATGGTGATTTTTTTTTTTTTTTCTGTTTTTTGCTTGGTGCTCTGGACAATACAGTAAAATGCAGCAGAGGTTCTGGTGACTGTCAAGAGTTAACAGGACTGTATTTGGAAAAATGTCTCCCTAATGAGAAAATAACAGTGCCTCATACCAAAAAAAAAAAAAAAAAGAGCATTGAGCATTGTTGTAACTACTACAACTGGTGGCAAACAAAGAATCAGTTACTTGCCTGGAGCATTATGGTACATCAGCAAGAACCAAGAGTGGGTGTCTTTGAGGAGCTGATAGTCAAAGCCTCAATTAGTAAGGACTTTACCCACATAGATAATGATTGCCATCAATAATAACTGGTACTGTAATGTATTTTGAAAATTATTTTACATGTTAACTAATCCTTAGAGCTATTTTGTAAAGCTGGCAGGTAAAGGAGCATTTGGGTCTGAAAGTGATGGTGCATCCTGTACAGTTCAGGTGCTCAGGGTTAAGTGCCAGTGATCTGATTTTCATTGGTGGTGAGGTTCTGCTGCTCTCGTCTCAGTTACCCGCATTTATTGGGAAGATCACTGAGCCCCCAAGTCAGAATAACTTCAAAATCAGAAGCAACCTGTGACATACTTTGCTTCAATCAATTGTCTGAAATGATGTACAACACCAGCAGCAATGAATCCTGTTTGTCGTGTTAGGTGCTCTATCATCCATGTTTGGACTGTGGTGCAATTGTCAAAATACAGTAAAAAGTACTCCATAAAATTCTTAAGGCTACAGGAAAGAGTTAACCTCAGCCACCAGGATACATTTATTTTTTTCCTCTTCTGCTTTCTTTTCCTGCTGGCTTCTGCAAGTTGATGTACATCATGTGTCTCAAGGGTATGCAGCACATGGACATAAATAGTTGAACACGGAGGGGCTTTTACTGCAAATAAACTATAATCGAACAAAGTGTGGTACAGAACTCTGAACTTCTAGTAGAATTTTTCACAAGTGTTGTGCTGGTGCATTTGTTCTTTGTACTTTTCACTCAGTTCCGGTTTTCTTGGAAATGCTTATTATAATACAGTACTTGCATGGCAGGCTTATGTTTAACAGTGGGAAAATGTGAACTGCGGGATTCTTTCTAATACTGTTTTGCAAATCTTGTGTTATTTTATCGCACTTTTCATGTGTTTATTTTTCTTTCTTTCCCCCATCCTGTTTTTCTTTAAAGCCTAGAAGCTTTGAGGCATTTTAACAGAAAATATAGTTACTTTTTAACCAGTTAAAATGCTAATGTTGGTACTGTTTCTGTTAACGTTGGTTCCCAGATCTTTGCATTGTTTAGAAATACATTGTTACTTCCAACCACCAGACTTGTTGTATTAGTGTAATCCTGGCTAGTCCAGTAGCGGCTCAGTTTTCTGAGGATGATGTTGTGAATTATCTTAATACTCCGCCTCGCTGCCAGTGCATTGCGATAAACCTTGCGGCTTGGCGCCTGCGGGAACTACATGAAATCAAAGCGAATAGCCGATGGCCAGAGCAGTCCAAGTGCTTTATGTGCCATGTAGGGGTGGCGGCAGCTTGCCCGGCCCTGCCCTGCCCCGCAGGCTTCCCGGCAGCCCGGCAGCTTCTGCGGGGGAAGCCCGGCGCTTCGCGTTGGTAGAACAACGCGAATAACTCCCGGCAAAAAAAAAAAAAAAAAAAAAAAAAGCGCGGTATCTCAGCATTTGTGCAGCTGGCCGAGACACAAATATTTGCCCTTTTTCGCTGGGGAGAAGGGCGGGTTCTCCGACCGCTTCCTACGGGCGAAAGGAGCGCCCTGACGGCACGGGCACGCCGCGGTGGGACCTCTGCGGGGCCTCATCGCCTCGGTAGCCAGGACACTTCCTTGATGTTACCCAGCGACGCTGCTGCCTGCCCAGAAAGCCGTTTGATTGCCGGCTACCTGGATAATACCGGCATTCTTCACGGCAGCGGTCGGTCGTGCTCTCTCCGGGGCCGCGCGGAGCCGCCGGGGGCCGCAGCACGAGCCGGGCGGCTCAGGGGAGCGGCGCCCGGAGCGCTCCGGGGGCGGGCCCGGCCGCCGCCCCGGCCTATCACAGCCACGGGAAGCGGGACGGGGGGGCGGGCACCGCCAATCGGGGCCCGGCTCGGTTCTCGCCGCCTCGCGATTGGCCGAAGTGTGGAGGGCGGCGCCTCGAGGGCGGGCCGGGAGCTCGGGAGCCAACGGGGAGGGAGCGCGGGGGCGGGGCCGTGTGAGTGCTGCGCGCCTGCCCCAGTGAGCGCCGGGGCCGGGCGGGGCCGCGCGTGCCAATGGGGCGGCGGGGGGGGCGGGAGCGCCGCGCCGGGACGTCGAGCTGCCGGAGGGGAGAGGCGGCGTCGGGATAAAGCCGGCGGGGGATGCCGGTGGCGCGCGTCGCTCGCTGGGTCCCACGGGGGTCGCTCTGAAGTGTGGGGGGGACCGCAGCCGCGCTGAGGTAGGCGGCGGCGCCCGGGGCTGCGACAGCTTCCACCGGCGGGAGAGGTGAGGCGGCGGCGCAGCCGGGATCCGGTCGTGGCTGATCGGAGGGAGGAGGGGGCGCCTTGCCCCGACGGGAACGGAGCCTGCGGGTTGTGCTGTGCGGCCCTTGGCGCTGGCCCGGCCCCGGTGTTCGCCGCTTTGTTTACGGTGGGGCGGGGAGGGGAGGGACGGGAGGGAGGGCAGCGTGTGGCCGGGCGGCCCTGCCCGCCGTCGCCGCGGGGGCACGAGTAGGGCGGAGGCGTAGCAGGGGTCGGCGGTGCTGCGTGCGCCCGGCCGCCCTCCACCTGAGCTCCGGACCTCCTACCCCGGGGAGACGGAGCCTTCCCCGATCCCCTCCGCGGCCCGCGCTCTGTCTCCTTCCGCCCCTTCCTCCCCGACCGCGGCCCCACCCGTGCGTGCCCAGCTTCTCAGCCGGCGGCCCCCGGAGCCTCCGGGGCAGGAGCGGCGCTCGCACAGCCCCGCGGGCCGAGCGTACAGCGGCGGCCGCCGCCGGGCTGCTCCCGCCCCACGCCCGCACCCGTCCGGCCGGCTCCGGCCGCCCCCCGGGCCAGCGGGGCCGCGCAGCCGCCGGGCAGCCACCGCCGCAGGGGATGGCGGGGCTGGGAGCGGGCCAGGCCGGCCGGGAATGGCGGGACGGGACGGGGAGGGTGGCACGGAGCCGGGCTTTGTTCCCGGCCCCGCCCCGCCTGGGGGTGCCCGGGGGCTCCGGCGGAGAAACGCGCGTCCCGGCTCCTGGTGCGGAGGGCGGTGCGGGCGAGCAGCGACGCCCCCGGCCGCCCGTGCCGCCCTCCGCGCAGCTGGCCCGCTCCCCCGCCTTCGGGTGAAACTTGGGAGACTTGAGCGGCAAACTAGGAGACGTGTGTGCGCTTAGTGTGCAGCGCCTCGCTGATGGAGTCGCTCTGAGGTGCTTTTAGGACCAAGTTTGGCTTCCACAGTTCTTACAGCCTCAGATGGGCGTGCTTGTATAGCTGTAAGTATTGTAGGGGGTTAATTAGTTTTCCCCTTTTCACTTTCATGTATGTGTTTCTAGTATTTTGGTAAGGTGGTAATTTTTGTTATCAGTGGGCAGTTCAGTTTGTGTCTTAACCAGAAATCACTGCCTGACGTTCAGGGTAGCTCTAGCTAAAACATCCTAAGGATCAGAAGGAAAAATTTAAAAATCCCCGAAAACCCAACAAACCTCAAATACTTTGGTGGTCACTCATACTGAGGGAGTTACAAAAGCAATTTGCTAATATGATCTCGAGGAATAGTAAGGCAATCTGGAGACAAGGCAGCAAGAGTGTAACCTGGACTTCCTTCAGAATTACAAATCTCAAATAGACATTAGGAAAGAAATACATTAAACCAGAAAACGAATTCTTTACTCCATTGTGCACTGTGTATCTCCCTGCTGCAGACCTCATGGAGTATATGGAGTACTATGAGAAAGGTGATTTGCTGATTGAGGGTTGAGCAAAGAGTGAAATTTACTGTAGTTTCTTAAGAAGTATTTCCTCACCGTGTCATTTCCTCAGTAGGCTGTTTCAGTCGCTTTGCTTCTGTGTTGTTACTGTCATGCTGAGGATATGTGCTAAATACTTCAGAATCTTTGTGGAAGATCGCACACCAAGTGCTGTAAAACCACGCTGATTTTTATCTTTTGACACTATCTCAGGAAGGAAACAAACCACTGGGTAAAAATTGTGTTGCAGGTTTAGTAAGTCACGTATTTAAAGATGAGAACAACATCTTCAGTGTCAAAAGCTTCCTTTATCTGTGGTTTGTAGAGGTCCTTAGTGGTACTTGATGGTGGTTGTTTCCCCGTAGACAACCAGCTTCCCTGGGCAAATTGCTGCTGTGAATGACTCCTTATTTATATTCCAAAACTGATTTGGGTAAAGTCTGTGCTGACTTCTCTGGAAGTGGTTTCCTTGGAGCAGAGTGGTGGTATGTTGCTTTGGGATGTTGTAGAACATTGTTGCTGAGCTTCATTTCAAAAGAAAAGTTTAATTCTTCTGTGAGGTTAGTTAAGGTAAAGTTGGAAAATTCAACTAACTCTATTTCTGTTTGACTGGCCTGAGTGAACCAAAGCATGGTGATAGCTGGTTTTCGTGTAATAGCATAATACTTTTAAAAAGGGAGGTTTTAGGTTGTAGAGGCTAAGGCAAAAAGTAGAACTGTTCATTTTTCATGTTACTGTATTAATGCTTTGCAGAGTCATCCTGCTAGGCTTCAACAGGTCAAGAGTGTCCTCATATGTTTATTTCACTGTGGATGCTTGTCTTTCTAGTTTGGGGTGATAAAATTAATTGGTATGCTGAAAGTTTTTGCTAATACAGTTGAGATCATGCTGTCTGTATTTACTTTTTCTAAGAACTTAAGAAGATTATAATTCCCCTCAGTGGCTATGCATCAAGGAAAACAGCTTGGAAAACACTGTGTTCCGCATCAGGCAGCAGTTGCCTATTTTATATCTAGCTTTGTATTCAAGGGGGTTTTGTCTTCATTATCTCGCCAGGTGAAGACTACTTCATTATTGCATAAAGGACCAAAGGATAAGTTTAGATTTTTTGTCTGAGTTCCTTAAGACATGTGAAGGCAAACTTTTCGCTTCAGTGGACTTGCATAATGCAGAACATGGGTGCATAATGTGCTCCTTCTAGCTTAGAGTGCTGTGAGTTTTTAGCAGTTTTTGCCTACATTTAAGCCTTAGTTTGAAAGAAACTACAGTTATTGCGCAGATAATGTCAGAGGAAGGAGCTATATGCACGTGTGGGCTATGTGAGTTATTGTGAGAAAAATGAGGATAATATTTCAGGGTTTGTGACCCTGTACCTGTGGTTACTGGCCTGCCTTACCAGTAGAAAATGTGATGTAGCTTATCCTCAGTGGTGGGGGGCAGCTGGCCTAGCACACGGCCTGGCTGTGGTTTGCTGCTTTCTGCAGCTTCTGCGTGCTCGCACCCGAACAACTTTCAGCCTTTACAGCTCTTGTATCTGTAATAATCCTCCCAGGAATCGCGGTGGGCTGGGGAAGTGTTGCAATGTTAGAAGGTTTCAGAATTCAGCATTATTCTTGTCTGGTCTTGCTTTAAATCCTAATGAACTCCAGTAATAGATGTTAGCCAGACTGACTCAGATAGGGTTGCTTCTGCCTTTATATATTCATCTAAAAGAGCAGTTCTTTCTGGTATTGAGCTTGCTTATCCTCAGTGCTCAACAGTTAATTGTCAGAGTATCTGTATATAGCTCTATATAGCTCTGTCTCTACTAAGATTTCTGTTGTCCTCCCTTTCCTTCCTTCCCCTCCCCCAAATCTATTATAATCCTAATTCCCTCTGACATGAACACCTCCCAGGAAGAATGACTGAATACAGTCTCAAACAGCAAGTGTCCAATACCATCACTGGAAGATATCAAAAAGGAAAAAAATCCCCTTGAGCTAATTGAACAACAGTGTTTGCTCTGGACATGGCTTCAGTTTTGAGGGATTTTTGTATTTATCCCTAGTTTTTCCAAGTGATTTATGTTTGCATGCAAAAATAGAAGAGGAGCAAGTATTAAAAACAAAACCAAACCAAACTTCTAAAGTTGAGTTTGAGGTTCTCTGAAATGTCTATATATTTGATCTGGTGCAAGGACCTGGTGTCCTGACACCATTGCTGTAAGCTTTGGGGGTTTATTGGTTTCTTCTTTACGTGCGTATTCTTGCCCTTGTCACCAGAAGCAACATGAATTGTTTTTTGTGGTTAGTGACAATAGTCAAAGCTGAGCTGCATGGAATTTGCACAGACTTCTTTACAGAAGGACCTTTCTTCCATCGTTCCAGCTGCTGCTTTGGCAGCTGGTCCATACAGGTATAAGAGAACTTTACTTTTCAAGAGCTGGGGCTGGCCTAGCCTGAAATAGCTACAGACAAGAGTGTCTGGCAGTAGGCTTTGGACTATTGACATGCCACTTGAGTGGTGCAGGTGGTCCCTTTGGAATTAGCATGGTGACCTATTTTCTTCTCGTTCCCTGTATTCCAGAAAATGGGAGAAGACTCCTGGCTTGGACCTTTTTCTCCCCTCTCTTCTTAGATTTTTTTTTTTTTTAGGTGAAGTTACATGAGATGGTCATGATAATAAAACAAGCTTTGTGTGTTTTGTCAGCTAACTATTGGAAGGCTGCTTCAAAACTAAATAACTGATACTTGGGGAATATTTGCAGTTGTATGTTAAAGCAGTTTGTCAGTGGCAGTTGCCGATGTTATTTTTCATCTTAGGTAGCAGTTTTTTCTTTTTAATGTTTGTTTCCCCTTATCTTGAGTGTTTCTAGAGAGTAATAGTATGATTTTGCTAAACCAGATAAACCAGACTCTCTCTTGTTCAGGTGAGATTTCTTGTTCACCTTATCATACTAAAATGCCGTAATTGCCTTCTTCATATATTAATTAGTCTTTTTAACATGCATTGGCCAGACTTCTATAAAGTATTCCAGGCAAGGTTCCAGTGGGACTTTATAAAGGTTTTTTAATACTCTGGTGGGTGTATCTTGCTGGTAAACGTTAGGGATCCTGTATTCTTTCCATAGTCCTCTCAAGGTTTCTCTCTGTCTTCATAAACTGCAGCTTATAACAAAAAATATTACTGCTCAAGTATGTTACATTAAGGGGGGAAGAGAATCTATAGGTTAAATGCAGCTTTGGAGTATCACTTTTGCCAGCAGTCCTTGTGCCTACTATAGTTTGGGCCCCAGTGGGCATGGTGTTAGTTATACTTGTGCAGAGGGTATTCAGGCAGCTCAAAGATACCCCAGCAGCGTGCCAATGAGCAAGGGAGAAGAGCACAAAATAAAATGTTGTGTGCTAAAGAGATCCTTGTGAGGTTATGGCAAGACCTGCCTTGCCATATACAATCCCATTTGCTTAGCCTTTCACAGACTTCCTGCTGTTGAACTTTCACTGCTGGTTTTTTGTAGTAGTCTCAAGGACAATAATTGTGTAGGTTTTACCAGCCCTATGCAGTTAAGGTAGTTTGTTTAGAGTAACTGAATATAATGTTGGATGTGTTTATAAAATAAGAGTTGGATAGAGCTTAAAAACTACAAATAGAGATAGTTTTGTTTTACTTGATCCTGAAGATAAGGCTCTAATAATTCAATGTGGGAGACTGTTAGAGATTAATTTTTTTTGAAAGTGAAGGAATATCTATAACATAAGGCTTGGGAATGATCTGATGAAATGAGACCTCAGGAATTTGCATTTGAAGTTGATACTGCAAAGAGTGACTTTGTCCATTGGTGTTGTCCAGTTTTGCAAAATAAAGAAGTATCTCCTTTTGTAAATGCCATGTCCTGAAGAGGACTTGGAACTAAGAGTGGACCTGGACAAAGGCTGATTCTCTTTGAAGGTATTAGCATGGGAGATAGCTAAAGTGTTCCTAGTAATTTTTATCTGTCTTTCATGAGAATAGCCCTTATCAACACCACTTCTGCCCTTGTGCTAAATCAGAGAGAACTGATTTAGCCGGGGTTGTGCCCGTGGCAGCTGGACATACTGACATTGACAGAATTTTAATTATTTTTAATTGGACTAATCTAATCTGCCAGTAATGCTGATTATGTTTAAAAATCGCTGTAAGCAAAAATACTAAGATTTCTACCTCTGTAGACATCATCCAAAACCAATGTCATCCAAAAAGCTGAAGAATTACTGCCCTGTGCACTGTGACTGCTGACTGGCCTGTTTATTCTCTGGGATAGGGTGATGAGTAGTCCCTGGTCCCATGATGGCTGTTGGTGTGACTCAGGGGGCTCCTGGGTACCCCACATCAGCCCATAAAGAGAAAGGAGTTGCAAATGAGTGCTCTTATCCTTTGCAGGAGTAGCAGTATGTGTAGGTCTCCCTGGCATCTTCACTTGGGTATGGCAAACCTGGTACTCTGTTTCTTAAAACAGAAATCATGGAGATGGTGCCCCATTCCCTCTGTTTCTTCAGCTGTGAGCCTACCACTGCCACCCTGTTTGAAATTACTTTGGTGGTAGATGTTGCATATAAAATTGGGGATCAGAGCTGTCTTTTCAGATAGTGTTGATATGTGTGTGTGTATTTATATGTATTTACATGCACTTACCTGCAGAATTGATAGGTGAGTAGCTGGGGAGGGTGAGAGTGGTGGATAGCAAGTGTGGAAACAGAAAGCTGGGTAAACACAAGTACATAAGAAATAGAACAAGCTTATGGTGCAAGAAACAGTTTTTACCTACACATTTCTTTAACACTTTTGTATAATTTTGGGCCTTTGCTGCATTAAGGGAAAAATGAACCTTATTTCAAAGCATTTATGAACATTTCTTTTCCTGTAAGCTTTGATCAGGCTATGATATTATAGTCTGTAATTCAAAATCTGTAAACAAACCATCAGGCACAGATTGTACTTGTATTTTTCTGGTGCTGAGGTAGATTGTGTGCAACTGATTTGATCCAGTTGGAAACCCAACCTCTCCCTTCTGGGAGAGTATCTAATGAAGGTATTGCATAGTGTATTCTGTGTTATGCCATAGTGCAAGTTGCTGCTCTCTTGTCTTGCCTTTTTGAATTAAGAATAAATAGTTCTGTTTTCAAGTGTGTCCTAGTCTCCATAATTTGAAAGTAGCTTTTATTGCATGTTCCCAACAAACCATATCTAGTATATAAAACTCTTACCTATAACTTAGGTAGTTTAAGAGCATAAAATTTATGTGACTGTAGCTCAGTGATACAAATGTTCTAAGTTGAAGAACTGACACGTTAGGGACACAAGACATTCTGAATTTTGCAGGTGGCTGTTTGAAAATTACTGTGTGATTATTATGGGAAGACTAGAATGCAGTAGAGAGAGAGAATTCACTAGGGCTTTCTTAACATTTTGTGCCTAGGAACAAGAATAGTTCAGCTACTTTAATGTTTGTTATTGTTATGCTGGAGAATGCAGACTGGCCTCATTTGAGCTTTTTTTTTTAAAGTTAAAAAGCAAGTTCATATCTGACCCTGTGTAAATATAGACTCTCTGAACTCTACAGTTTTAAAAAAAAGAACAGGTTGAGATGGTCTGCAGGTGCAACGAAGTCCCCATTCTGATCATTGCAGTTCAGAAGCAGTTAGCACTACTGCTTTTTATGCAGTATTTGTATTCTATTTCCAGAGGCCAGAGATAATTGCACTAGGTTGGGATATATCAATTGAAATGTTTTTCTGCAACTGCTTGAGTAGCTAAGAAATCTGCTAACTGATGTTATACTTGCTGTATTATACATTATTGATATTCTACTTCATTGTCGTCCGGTCAGGATATTGGAAGAACTACTGGCGTTTTATATATAGGACCTTAGTTTAACCTCTATTGAAGATGCTTTGAGGGGAGGAAGTGGGGAAAGCAGCTTCCTGCTTTGTTCGAGGGCGTAAAGTGGTGAGGTATTTTTTGGTGTGGGTGGAGCAGTGGGGAGGTGTTATTTATTTATTTAATTCATATAGAACTTGGTACTGAATGTGCATAAAGTTCATGTTGGTTCCTCCTAATGTTATGTCATAACTAACAAAAATTGCCACATTTTTTCTTTGTATAGATACAGTAACAGAACAGGCCAGTGTTTTATAGTTTTTGGCACTTTTTAAAAAAGAGAATGTATTTTGAGCCTTAACAGTCTGTTAAGGGAAGAAATGTTCTACATAGGATGTTGATTTTTTTATCATTCTTAATTTCAAGAGCTTGAACCCTGCTAGATGCTGATCTCCAAAAGCTGATTGAATAAAAAGGGATTGTTGACTTCGGTTTGGGATACTTTCAAAAATAAGAAATTGCCAAAAGCAGTTTGAAGGTGTGATATAAGGTCCTGTTCTTTGGATCTAATTTATTTAGTTTCAGGCTCATTTTTAGTTTAATTGTGCTTGCAATTTATTTTGTAAAAAGGCAAAAAAGGAGTTTCGTTTCTAAAACCATTTAGCATTTTTTTTTGCATTTCTCAGTTGTTGCTTTAGCGGTGGTGCAGAGGTCAGAGTTTAAAGCTTCTGGCCTACACTGCACACTCATTGGAGTTCTCACTTTTCCTGTGGCTGAAACTTTGTTAATATAGATGATGGTGAGAGGTGGTGTTCAGATGAACGCAAACACTCCAGACACACTGCTGTGCTTTACTGTTGAGGGCAGCAGTGCATCTGAGTAGACTGTCATGGTTGTTGCTCTTGATAAGGGTCTTCTGTTTTCCCTTCCAAGCACATATGAAATAAGAAGGCACTAGGTGATGATAAATTCTAGGGGACATAAGATTAGGCAAGCTGGGGTCTTACTCATTTCATCTCTTGGAAATACTATACAGACTTAGTTTTAGCTGTTCTCCTGGTGGAAGCAACATTTCTTTAAGTTAGTCTGAACATCCGAAATGGTTACAACCTCTCATGCTAAGAGGAAAGAACTGTAATTTCTTGGTCCTCTGCAGATCACTTGCAGATTAAGCACTTGCAGAGAAAGTATTTCTCTGCTGCAGTTTCTTGAAAAGCAGCAGAGAAATACTTTCTTTCAGATTGCTAGTCCAAATTAATGGTATAATAGAAGACAGTTAAGGTCACTTTTTGTGGGGCCCAAAAATATTTGGTTCTGTACTACAGCTGAGGAAACACTCCTCTAAATCAACAATCAGAAAATAGCAGGAGTATAGGAGCAATCAGAGGGCATTAGCACCTTGGAAAGGTATAACTGCATCACTGGTTTCTGGAGGCAGTGGGCTCCTTGTGGTGCCAGCAAAGGCAATTTTTCTAAAGAGAATAATCTGAGAAACTGTAAAGGTCTGAGGCCTAGATGGAAATAGCCATTCTGCTGTGGTAAAAACACAGTCCGAGTTTTGGCATACTCCTCATACTTTGAAATGAAACTCCAAAAGTGAAGAAGTTATGGTAAAGAGTCAAAGAACAGGCAGGGTTTGTTGCCCTGGCCCAGTGGATAAGATTTGGGATTTACTTACTTAGTCCCTTTTCATGCTAACTAAAGAAAAGAGAATTCAGATAACCCATTTTGTGTTATCATGGTCAAATTATTACACATTTAGTACCTAGCTCTCAAATTTATCTTGCAAATTCTTCTTCACTACAAATGGGACTATTTTCAATTGAACTTTATCAGTTTGTAAATGGAGAGCTATTTGTAATTCTTGGAAGAAGAAAGTGTTGAACCTTTAAAACCCATGTAGTTCTCAGGTGCAGGTGGTTGGCTAGATTCCAAAGATTTGTTGTGACTGAGGCAGTTTTTAACTTCTTGTCCCATGAATCCTTTTAGGTGATCTTGATATGCCTTATGAGTGTTATCTCATTTCCATATCAGTTATGTAAAAGCTGAACCTACATTGATTTTGTACCAATGATCTGTGCATCTTCTAGTTGCAATATTTGTGTTTAATGAAGTTCTCCCTGCCCAAGCACCCTGAAGGCTTGGTTTTTGCATTAGTGACTCTGTCTCTCCTGTTTATGACTTCTGTGGTTCCTCACTCAGCTGATTAATTGATCCTCAGCTAATTGATCAGCAGCCACTCAGCCTCACTGGTTGTGTGGATTGTGGCGTGGAAAAAAGCTGTTTTTCAGTAAGGAGATGGCAGGTGAAATTGGGAGAATATTGCATGACTACTGTGTTCTTGACAGTATTTAGTAACATTCAGTTCATCATGTACCATTTTTAGTTTGTGCTGTTGATTATTGTTATACAGTATTAATATACTTAAAACTTTTACAGGAAACAAAGGAACAAAGTTGTTACTAAAAATCTTCTATTGATACATTATGTGCCAAGCATCAGTAAGGAAATGGAGTAGATTTGAATATAAGGAGCCTGGGAAACTTCATTCCCCCTTTTTTTTCCTACGACATCAAATTTTATGGAGTAATTAGCTTAAAAGTGGCTTCTGTAATATTCAGGTGCTCCCCAAGCTCTTCTTTTGGTGTTTCTGATGTCAGTCACCAGTATCACTTGCTTGGGAGGACAGCAAGCCATAAGCTCAGTACAGTCTAGTAGTGCATGCTGTTGCTGAGGAAAAGGTTGGGAGAGCAAGGGAACTGGTCAGCCCCTGGAAATCTTTCAGCCTTCTGGTATCGTTTTCCCATGCTGTAGTGGAAAAAATGCGTAATTGGTCTGTAACAGGGAAGTCTTGTATATAGTCAATATGTTGTATAATAAATCTAGTTTATAGCTAACAGTGTTAACTGTAGTTAACATTTCTAGTTAACAATGTTGTTTTCTTGTTTTCATACCTCCTGCAGGAGGGGTGATGTAAGTTGACAAGATGACCAGAGCGCACCAGGGGTGGTGTGTTGTCTTGGGAGTGCTTGTGTGACAGCAGGTTACCTAGCTCTAGAAAAGGCTGAAGTTATGGGTCAGCCGCAGGTTTGGGTGACCATAGTGCCATTGTGTAAATGCTTGCCTCTAAACTTCAAGCTTCTTGCTGTAATTTTTCAAATGATGTCATAAAAACTGATATAGTTCATCTCTGCCTTTATTCTACCTGTGTAAAAGCCAACAGTGTATTGAAGCCTGGTTAGGGTTTGTAGTGTGGAAAGACCACTTCTAGCACATGGCTAAAACTACTGGTATTTCTTTCTTTCTTTTGAAGTACCATCTTATTAAATCTTTTGGGCCAGTAATTGTGAAGAAGGCTCTAATTTAGTTGTTGTGTGTATCTTCTTAAATGAAGTTGCTAATACTTGGATTTCCAGCAACATTAGTATTAATCGCCATCCCTGAAGTTTTTGGAAGTGATGTGCTGTACCACCTCTCCTATGCTTAGCAGTGTATGCTGAATTGGAGCATGTTAATTGCTGCTCAAAAGTTAAAGTTGAGTTCTGTCTTGCATAGTAGCCCAACATTACAGCAACTACTCTGAGAATATAATACATCAGCTTGAAAATAATGCTCTGTGAACAACTCTCCTTCAAAAAAAATTATGTAATTAGAAGTTACATGTGCTGTTACTTGATCAGATTTGAAGTTGGCAGAATTTTTGTTTTGCAGTTCAGGTTGTTAGAGGAGTTCTGAATTCTTTTAGATATGAAAATTTAGAGGTAGCATCAGTTTTCTTTGTACTATTTTTTGAACCTTATGATAGCAAACCTCTTGTATTTTCAACTTTGTTTCTTTTTTTCATGTTCTGCTTCTTAACTTTTCATAAATCTTCTGTAGGGGTGAACCCCAAACACTGAAACTACACCTGTGTGATACCTTTGACTTCAAATCTGATAAAGTATAGTTATATTTTAACTTGTTAGCTGCCATTAGGAAATGAAGCCAAATGAACAAGCAATATGCTGTAGCTACTGCAAGCTTCACTGGCATCTGTTGGAGACTTTTGACCTTTTTGCTACCTTTACTGATACTTTATTATTCCTGTAGTCTGAGTTAATCTGATCAGATTGATTCTGTAGAATATCTCAGGTTGTATTCAAATCCAGCTGTAGTTGTCCTTGAAGTTCTGGGCAGCTGCTGCAATATAAAATTCATTATTGCTCAGTGTGCACAAAAAAAAACTTGAGTACATTGCCTGGCTTTTTGTGGGCTTCCCGACCTCTGGCCTCTTTCCAAACAGTCTGCTAGCTGAACTGACAGTGCCTTCCTAAAGCTTGGACAGTCGAGTCAGTTTTCAGCTTACCTTTATTTCCTCCCTTAAGCAGCTGGGCTGTTGGGTGGTGGTGTGGTGGGAGGGGGAGATTGAATCTGGTGTGGTAAGGAAGGAAGATGTTTGCTCTGAAGGCAGCCGGCAGGGAAGCCTCTAATCAGAATGGATTCCATACCTGTGAACGTATGTTTTGCTTGAGGTAGTGAGCTAAAATGTCAGCATATACCAGGCTGGTTTCTGTCTGCATAGTCTGTCAGTTTTGCAGAGGGTAATAATGCATGGGTTTCCTGCTGTTCCCAGTGATTGTATTGGGGAGGAGTTGAACGACAGCTGATCCACTCTCTTTCAAACTGGGGTGAAGGTAAGGTTTGGCGTGAACTGAAACAAACTATTGCTTACCTTTAATAAAAGAAAAGGAGCAAAAAGAAGAGAAAGGGAATTATACAGTTTATTGATGTAGGCAGGATGAAAGGTGATACACTTCTGCTGTGCAAAAAACAATGTTAACTTATCCTGATTGTCTGAAGAGGTAAAAGTGATGTGTATTTGGCGCACTGCACTGTCAAATGCACAGACTATGGAAAACAGTTGACGTTTTTATTAAAGTATTGTAAAATTCAGCAGGTAAAATTCACAGTCAGAATTTTGTCTGTCATTAAATGCTTCCCTTTGTAAGTGGTCAAGTCTTTGAAACACTTGATTTCTTTTTCCAAGGAATTATGTAATGCATTCCAATTTATATATAAACATCAGGTTGCCTCCTATTTGCAAAAGTTTATCTAATTTTCTTGCTTGTCTCACAGTCCCACTTTTAAGCTCTCTTTTACATCTTAAAATCTTCTTGTGGCTTCTTACTTTTAGATTGCACTTATATGGGTCTCTCTTTTGTATTTTTGGAAACACTAATTAAGAAGTGGAGCTAATTGTACATTAAAGAATTGATGATGATTGAATAGTTGACACATACTTAAAGGAAACTACTACATTTGTGCTGCATCAGGGCACTGACAATCAGGTTGGATGTACAGGGTTTTTTTACAAATTTTTTCCTGGAAAATTGTCAAGCTATGGAATTTTAAAATTCCCGGAATTTTTTCAAGCTACAAATTTTAAAAAGAAGAAATAAACCTTCCCCATATAAACTAGATGTTCTGGAGTGGTGGACTGCTGCTGCATGATGAGACTTGAGTTGTTAAAAGCAGTTGAAAGTGCTTGATCTGCCTTCAGGGTAAATTTAAAAACACTAAAGTGCTTTCTTTTACTGTAGTTTGGCACTATAGAAGGACAAAAAGAAACTGCTGCTTAGGCAAGTTGTGGCAAGTATGTCAGCTGCATACAAACTTCTATTGTGAAGAAGTCTGCAGAAGTTCTCAAGGCTTTGTTAGGAAGACCCAGCTCTGAGTATTGTTTTGTTTCTTTTTCTGACCACATCCTCCTGCTAACTGAGCAGATGAAAAAAAAACCCCAAAAAAATCAGAAAATAAATTAATAAAAGGACTAATATGAAAAAAATGGATTCAGGATTACTTGCATTTTAGAGTGGTAAGTTATGATTAATAAAAATATGATTGTAACTAAAGTGCAATTAAAACTTTTCATAAGGAATGGATGCATGCAGAATATGCTGAGCGTGGGAAACCAGATGTTATTTTGGTGTCAGTTTTAATTTTTCTCTTTCATGGGGAAAAAAATCATTAAGAATGACTAGTTTCTGAGTAGAACAGCAATTTTGAAGACAAATGTAACAAACAAATTTTTATAGTTTTTAACATTTCAATGATAAATTTAGAATTCTAAAGCATTGGGAAATTGTTGACATCTCTGTTAAATGTCTAAGGTTTTTTTTTTTTTTTCTTGTTTCTTTTTCAGAGTTCTGTATTTCATTTGTCTGTACTGTGTTTGGAGATCTTTCTCCAGTTTTTGGCTACATACCAGCCGACTCAAAACTGTTTACATCTTTGTCTGCTCTTACATCTCGAAGCACAACGTGGGACTCGTGGGGAAAATGTCTTGATGGATCCATCCTGAGTGGGATAGCTCTCGTCAGTGGTTAACAATGGCTTCTAAGTGGTAAGGTCTTTCTCGCAGCAGTGTCATAGATTTTCATCTACCTCTTTCTGTTTTGCTTGTCTCTGTTGTACTGTTAACACAGCTTGAGCTGCTACTTCAGATATCAGTTGTCTGACTAGAAGTCTGTGCTGTGTTGAGTCCAACACGAACATTTGTTGTAATGCAGTGTAGAAACTGATCATGGCCAAAAGTGAATATCCAAAAAAGAGGTCAGGAACAGGGCAAATAGCATCCCTGTCATCTGCGTCTTGGGGATTTCCAAAGCCAAATGTGGTTTCTGTGCATCTAGTAATTCTCGAATTGCCGTGAATTAGCTTTTCTTTTGTGTAGTTTCTGTATGTTCGGCAGTTCTCTGGAGTTTTCTTTGCTCCGCGCGAACGGGGGTCGCTGGGAGCAGAGCCCTCCCGCCTTTGGGCTGTGCGCGCTGCCCCCTTGTGGGTGCAGCCGGCACTGCAGTTCATGGGCAAGGGCAGTCACGGACTCGGGGAACGCTTCGGGTTGGAAGGGAGCTCTGGTTCCTTAGTCAGAGTTCTCATTCCTGAGTCAGTGTGCCATGTAAAGATGCTCTTTGCTTTGCTGCTTTGCATGTAAGGATTTTACTAGTAGGAAATAGATAGGCATTGATGCCAAGTACACGGCAACTATTGTCGCTAAAGTACTTCTGAGCTGAAATGAGTATGGATAGATCCAACCAACATCTAAATTGTCCTTCAAAAAGAATATAACACACTGCTTTTCTATAGTCAAGTGGTAAAACTGATAGACCATGCTTTCTTTTGGCCTTTGAGAGCAGATGTTGCAACTTCAGAAGGACAGTGAACAGACTTTGCTTAAAAGACAGCAACAGAGGCAAAGTTACTGTTCCTACACACATCTTGTTTTATGTTAAACATGAATGATATTTTGTAAATGTGTATGTATTTAGAGCTACAATACTGTGCTGCCCATAGGCCCATGTGGAATTCTACTGGGTGCATTCTTTGCAGTATCTGGTGTTTTGGTTGTTGCTACTGATTTTTTTCCTCCTCCTCAAGACAGGAACCCAGATGTTTCCATTTACAGTCCAGCCCATTTGCTGACACAACACCAAAAGGAAACCTATTAAATACTCATACTGATACATATGCTATATTCATACAGTGTAGAGAGAGTTTCAGAGTTTTAGTATTATGGTCTGTATAACAGAGCCTAAATTAGTAGGGACTTGAGCATGTCAATCCACATGAATGGACTGGTGAATGCAGCCACCCAGGTAGGTGGGGTTTTCTTTCAAGTAGGTGGAATATTAGTTTCTGCTTTTTATTTTGCCACGTAGATTAAACTTTCTGTGGCCATGTTTCAAGAACCCAGTTAATTTTGGAAGAACTAAAATAGATGGGATAGGTGTAAACCAAGACAGAACCTGTATTTAATGGAGGCATTGAGAGCTTTTTCATTACTATTGCCAACAGAGCTTATCCTATGAACTCACTAAGTATGATTATTTTATTTTTTTAAGTAGTAGAAGCTATGGAGAAGTCACCGTGAAAAAAAAAGATAATGATACTACCGACCTGGGGGAACTATTTTTAATGTGCGTGCCTTGTATAAAATTTTAAGCAATGAATTAGTTAGGTTAGGCTTGGTAAGGGAAGCAAGATAAGTGTGCTGTATGCAGTTTTGGGTTTGGAATGATGGTTATTTTGAACAGTGGAATATAGATTCCCACGCTGTTTGACTTTAATGCTTTCAACATGATTTTAAAAGTTGTCCATTCAAACATGAGGAAGTTCTTCTCCAGATGTGTACTTTTATGTAGTGCTAGAGAAACACTTTAACAGAGACAGTGACAGTGGCTGTAAAAATCATCAACTAAATAGCCCAGATATTTGTTTAAGAAATACATGTTGACTCACTGTTCTTGAGTAATTCTGGAAATACATGTGTGCTTGGTCTCTGGTTATCACTTACTGTCTGTTCTGGCTGTTCTATGCATTAACAATTGGCAACTTATTTTTCTGTAAAGCTCTTAAAGCTTTTGGTAAAAGTTTTCAGGTCTCAATTCCTTAGAGATCCAATTTCACAGCAGTATTACCATTGTTCTGGCAACGAACCTTTGGTTTTAAAATGTTGCTTATTTTAATGTCCTTTATATAGAGATATCAACGTCGAGATTGTCATCATTCACTTCGATTATTTTATAAGAAAAAAGAAGATCTGGCTACTTCTATTGTTATGGGATTGTGTAACGATGTCTTCTCTTGCTGTTTCTACTTGCATGGAAATGGGTATGGTTCAGGTTATGCTGCATAGTTTGGAAGATCTTGTGCAATATATCAGTACTTGGAACAAGCAAGAGGTTAGCAACAGGAAGCCTGACTGAGGATTGTAGAAGCTGTGGGGTAGACAATACCTTGATCTGCTCAGGAACTCCTAATGAGTTCAGGAAAGCATTGTATTCTTGCATGTGACCTCAAGATAAGAACCGTTAAAACTTAATACGTAAATGGTAAAAATTTGGGGGCTTTTCTGTTAAACAGAATAATACAGTATTCTGTCAGTGAACGTAACAGTTTCATGTTCAACTGCTGATGGATATATTTTGACAGATATTTGTATTTTTTTTTAATTCTAATGCTATATAATCAAAGCCAAACTCTGAAACCTCCCCCTCAAATAATTCCTGGAAATTTGCAGCCTTCCAAAGAAAAAGCCCCACAACTTGCTCTGAAAGGATCTCCAGCCCCATTTAAAGCAAATAAATACAGCCTAAGTGATTAAAAGAAAAGTGAAACTTTACCAGAAACTGACTGTTGTTTGTTTCTTTCATTTCTCAGGAAATAGCTAGGTGTGTCTAAGACAAGTGTGGAGATTACTGAAACTATTTACATTTTTGCATTAAGAAAAGCAGTAAACCAAAACTATACAAAGGTTAAATGGCTTAATTTTAAAGTATTTTGTATGAAAAATAATAGCTACAACAAGTTTGCACTGATATAGAGAGACTGTATTGCAAAATTGTAAATCGATTTGTCCCTGGTTGGGTTTTTTCTGTGAAATTACATTAGTTGAACGGAACCAAGGAAACCATTAATGCCAAGTAGCTTAGGAATTAACTGTAAAGTTAAGTGTAAGTTATATGAAGGATGGCCTCTTAAATATATTTTTAAAGTTTGAAATAGACATGGCATGTTGATTCCTTTAAATATGTTGTGTGTCTTGTATCATAACTTTCTTTTTTTTTAAGAGTAGATTTTTTTTATTGGGATATGACAAGCTATTACAAATAGTCTTACAAATTTGTCTTCTCTTCTAAGCAGCAAGAAGAAACTTCCAGTACTTGGGTTTTTCTCCTAAATATTTGGGTATTCTTATAGTTAGTCCAGTTTTTTAGCAAATTTGCTTCCACATGAAACAGTGATGTCACATTGAAATGAGGAAATTGCTGAAAACAGTCATGTTTATTTGGTGCACACTAATGCTATGTTTAGTATGTTTTATATGCTATGTTCAGTATGGGATGTGTAGTTAACACCCTTAATTTCAAGGAATATTAACGTTTCTTGGAGAGCTGCAAACAGAGACCACTTTGCATCACTTGGCCTGCTCACTCTTTCAAAGGGCAAAGCTTGCACCCTTTCTTATGCTGCTGGGTCTTTCCTGTTGAAACTCCTTTGGTGATGCCTCCAGTACCAGTGTCCCAGCAGGAAAGATAGTTTTGCTTTGTAGGTTCTTGTTTGGTGGTGTGTGGGTTATTTTGCAGGGGAATGTTGGTGGTTTTTGTGTTTTTTTGGCTGTGTCATTGTGGGAAATAGAGGCATAGAGAGCTCCCAAGGCCTCGAGCATACAAGCTCAGAGATAGAGATGTATACAATGTTTGACCTAAGACCTTGGAGAAGGCTTGAAGGTTTAGAACAGAAAAGTGAAACAGACACAAAGTAAGAATAAAGATTTGTAGTTTAAGCAGAAATATGTTTTAAGCAAGTAGAAATATGCCTCATGTAAGCAAATAAATATGCTAAGCAAGATAGTAGAAAATTTTAAAGTCTAGTAATGGTACTTGTTACAGAGTTGGTAACAAGTAGAAGATACAGCAATAAGTTTCTGTAGAGTTACATGATTGGATGAAAAGAGACGCATTGCAGCAGAATAATGTAAAGTAATTAATGATTGGTTTATGAAGATGCTAGCACGCTTTGTGGAAGTAGTTGATTGGATAAGAAATATATAAAAAACATTGTAACTAGAATTAAAATGGCTTCTGATGTGGTGGCATTGGATGCAACAACCTTACCATCTCACCCTTCCATGAGACTGATTTTGTAAGAAACCATTTTTTAATCGCTTCATCAGTTGACCCCGTCTACTCTGTATCCCAGACATGTAGTTCTGTCTGGTTAACGTTGTCCTGTGGCTGAAAAGCTGGGAGAAAGCACAGGGTCTGTGTGCCAATAGATGTGCCCAGCCCATAGCAGTGTTTACCTAAAGGGGAGATCATAGAATAATTTAGGTTGGAAAAGACCTTTAAGCCACCAAAGTTTGCAGTGTGAACTTCCACTTTGCTGGCACAAGAGTGCCTCCAGCTGTGTCCTTTGCCAGCATGGTTGTACAAACGGCCATATTGAGCATGGCTGTTGAGGAATACGTTCCTCTCATGTGGCTCGGTGTGTAGCTCCGGGCTGAGCTCTGCGGAGCCAGCAGCCTGAGGCAAGAGAATGTGGGTTACAAAGGGCATGGGGACCCTTGGTGCCAGCCAGGGCACCAGACACTCAGAGACAGGCGGCCGAGGATGGGGCTGGAAGATCCCAGACATCCCTGCGCCTGCACTGTGAGGGTAGGAATGACCCGGGGTTCCTTTGCTCAGGGTCCCTCCTTCAAGGCACCACCTCCAGCTGTTATTTTGTCGTTTAATTATTGCACCACGATTAAATTATTTGAAGGATCTGGACATCTGAAACTCTGCTGTGGGAACCCTGGGATAGAGCCTGCAGAGAAACCGCTTCTGACTGTGACTGTGGGGTGTGCAGCTGTGAAGGGGCCTTCATCCCAGCTCAGGTGCTGCCAGGGCGGCTGGCAGAGTGGCTCCCGGATGGGTGGACAGGGAGTTTCCTTAACGTGGCTGTATTTTGGAACACGTGTTCCCATCGTGCTGAGCAAGCTCCCCTGAACTTGTTGCCTTCTGCGGGGGCCCGAGAAATCGGGCGCAGTTCTCCTCTTTGCTGTGCCGGGGCGGTCTGTGCGGCCCTGACAGGTTGAACCAGCCCGCTGTGAGGGCCCGGCGGAGCGGGCGCAGTGCGGCCTCAGGCCGCGGGGCGGCGCTGCGGGCAAAGCCCTCCGGGAGCGGGAGCGCGGGGCTCCCGGGAGAGCCGCGGTGTTCCCGCCCCGCGCCTCGCCGCATCCCGGGGAGAGCGGCGGCGCCGCGCTTCCCCCCACTCCAGCACCCTCCTGTCGTCTTACGCGTTAAACGTGAAAGAACCCTCTGCCCCTTCCCCCACAGCAGGTAGGGCCGCGCTGGCGTTTCTCTGGCACGGCGGGGTAGTTCCAGAAACGTTTTGTGTTGCAAAGCTGCAGGTTTGCAATGCACGCTTGTTCGGGAAGAGACCTGTCAAATGATGAGTGGTTTGTGGTAGGCTGTAGGCCCTCTTGGCAGTCTTCCAAAATTGAGCTTCCCAGTATCTTGTCTGGTTTATAATTGTCTTTTATTATTATTATTGCTAATTCTAGGAATTCTCTGCACATGTGAATTCAAGTCACTTGCAAGTAGTTTTTTCTCACATGGATCTTTCTGTCATTGACCATGTTTTGTTTTTTCATATTTCTCATTCTTGGGATGTTCCTCCATCAGCAGGTTCACCTGCTTCGGTGGAATTCCCATGTATGTGGCTTTCCATGCACCTCTGCCAAAAAACTTGGCTATCTGTGTTCTGAAAGGTCTAATCCAAGGAGACAGTGCTCTGAGAAGTGCTGTTGTGCTGTGATCATTCACTGGGTCTCTCACTATTATACTTCTGCATGTTTCATGATCTGTTTGCAATCCCTTCTGCTAATGTGGATTCCTGTTAGTGAGAGGTGCAGAGCTCAGACGTTATCTTGCCAGCTAGTGATGGAAACATCAAGAAGTGTGGCAGGGAAAGCCTGAATGACTTCAGCAGGCACTTCAGCGCAAAATCAGTCATCCTTTGAGTGTAACCAAAGTGGAATACTTGTGAAAAGACATCAAAGAACTTGCTGTAATGCATATAACAGTTTTAAGAGCAAGTCTTCTATTTTTTAAATCTTTTCATTTAGAGATTCCAGAATAAGAATTAAAAAGTCTTATTATTCCTAATCTGTTAAAATTTATTGATTAAGGCTTATTGTTGCCTGTTTTGGTTTGGTTTAAACATGAATTTAGGTGTAACAATTGTAGGACTTCTGATATGTTTTACACTGATGGATAACCTGTAAAACTTGCTTAGGTTGTATAGAACCCACAATTGTACATTGTACTGTTTAAGAAGATGGTAAGAACAAATGTGAGGCAGGAGTATGTGTGAAATGACATACCAAGGCAAAAACATAAACCATGTATCTTGCCTTCATTTTTTACAAAATACTGTTTTCATAGAATGTAGTGAAGTATGGCAGTCCTGGAGTTAAGCTCCAGCCATCCATATACATAGATAAATATACATGTGTGCATCCCCAGCTATCTCCTGTAGAACACTTCCTGATGTTCTTAAGAGTCAAAAGCAACCCTGAAGGAAAAATCAGTCAAAAGCTTTTTGATACATCTGTTTTGTATAAACTTTATTAGTTTATCAGGTTTAATCTTAAAATATGATCATGTGTCTGGAGGGTGGTTTTTATTACTTGTGTTTTATGCATCCTATTACTTGAAAGGCTATTGTTTTCTAATTTTGCAAAAAATATAGCTTCAACACCTAATTGCTTTTTAAATTCATGATTAACTCACATATGCCACATGTTGTTTAAAATGTCACACCTTGTGCACTTAATGGTAAGTGGTGTACTTGGTACTTGAACTTTACATGTCTACTCCACCCTGAGTCCACACACATCATAAAACCTCCCTAGCGTGGTTAAGAGCGCTTTAAAACCTAGTTTGAGCCTTTCAGAGGCAGTTTAAGATAGGTACAAAATGAAATGTCTGGTTGCCCCGTCTGCAAACTCCAGTTTGGCAGGTGGATAGTTGGAAGCATTCTCAGTCTCATGGAAGCATCTGAATTGCTCTCTTGCTCCCAAATGCTAGGAACCGCAAAGTAGGTTTGTGGCAAGATTTCAAGGGCAAAAAAAGGAATTCTATAGAAAATAATGCTATTGTGAATAAATGATGGCTTGAGCTTGTAATGACTCACGATCTGTTGTAATCACAAATTGTCTTTGTGGTATCTTTATTATTCTTCTGAAAATGCATAAACCTACTTCTCTGGGGTTTTTTGTTGTTTTTTTTTTCTTTTTTCTTTTTTTTGGTTGTTTTTGTTTTTGGTTTTTTTTTGTATTGTGGGTAAAGCACTGTGAATGAAATCATTATAGGGAGACTTTTCTGCTTGATCTCCCTGCAGGAAGTGGTATTCTTGCAATATGTTTCTTTTGATAAGGTCAGAATTTTGTATTCATTTACAAGGAAAAAAAATGTTTAGATGTTTATATGCATTTACAAGGGGAATTTGGACTAACCTGGATATCTGGGAATTTTAATACAGAATTGAATAGCAAAGACATTTTCAGTCTATATAGAACTTGAAAAAATATCTTAGGTGGCAGCTTTAATGAACTTCTACCAACTTTTTCAAGTTGTGGCATTCTGAACAGCATACGTGGCAGTTGAGTAAGACTGACAACTTAATCCAGTTGAGCAGCCCCTTGTCAGCATGTAACTGAAACTCTGAGACCTAAAACATGTTATGCTGCATACCTTTCATAGACTTTTTTTTTTTCTTTTTAAGAGCTAAACAGTAGTGAATTTCGGATTAAATACCTTCTTTTGAGGAATGTATACAAGTGTGCTATGCTTCATGTGTGGTTTGGGTAGTTGTGTTGCATGCATTCAGCAATGTCTTGGACACTGTGCTGCTTTCATAAAAATAACAGAATCATGCAGGCTGCCACTGAGATGTTTGGAGTGAGCATTTAGTGTGTTTCCTCTGAGCAGTGTCTACAGTCTTCAGTGGTAAATGAGGTAGAAATATTGCCTAGTACAGTGTCTATCTCCACTCTAAGTGTAGTAAATAAAAGAATACTTTAAATCAAACAATGATACGTATTCTCAGTTGTAGAAAGCCTTAAAGAACATTCTTCTTCTATGATAATTTATTTGTTTTGTCCTTGAACTTTCTGCTCCAAATGCAAGTCATCTTTCTGGCTTCTTTAAGCTAAATATAAAACAACATTTAAACTTCCCAAAATAAAACCAAAAAATTCAGCTAAACCAGGCATGTATGGAGAAGTAGCCCTAGGGATAAAGTGGATGTTTGGACAAGAGACAGGTTATTTCTGTACTTGTAGTTTTCTGGAAGGTGGTGCGAATATTTTAAGTGGTAAAAATAGCACCAGAGTCCCAGCAAAACAGCACATAAATATAATAAAAGTTAGTATTTTTGCAGTTAGTGGCTAAAACTATGTGAGTATGTGAATGGTGATGTTATAGACCAGCTTTAAAAACAAAGTGCCTAGACTTTCTGAAAGATAAGTGTTATCTTTCAAATACAGAAGAACACTCTCTGTGTACTTCATGAAAATGAAGAGCTGTTGAACTCCGTCAGATATGAGTTTGCAAATGTGTTGCAAATTTTCTTAGGGCTTAAAACTTTTGCAGTGCTAAATAGTGTCTCCTTGGCGTGCAGAGTTTAGCATGCGTTGGTTAATATATAGGCTTGGTGGTGTTTGGTTTTCTTATCAGTCCACACAGTGAAATGTCTTTAGAATCTGCCTTGGAGCAGCTGGCTGGCAGCTGACGCTGCTGTTGGCACCACCCAGGTTTAACATGACATCACCAGAAGAAGTCCAGCTCTGTGCTCAAGGAAGTTGATGTGGGAGCCACGCTCTGTGGAGCATAACTGCTGAGAACACAGAGGGCATGTAAAAATGGAATTCCTGAAAAAAATTGTTCCCACTGCTGCTTCTGGAGATGTTCTGGATGTTGGGAGCACAGCCCGTGAAAGCTCTCCAAGGCTGCTGAAGATGAGACGGGTCAGACTGTTTTCATTAGGACAGACAATAGATGAAGACGAGGAGACACATGTTTTACATCCTGATTACTGTATGTATCCATGTCACCAACCTGGTGGAAACTGATTGCTAAGCTCTTTCTTCAGATCATGATTATTTTGTTAAATTGACAAACTTGATTATAAAAGGCCTTTTTATCAGAGTTCCTATGACTTGAACTTTAGAATTATTTTATCACTGACGCATTGTCATTTGTTAGTATGTGGAAGCAATTTTTCAGTATTTCCAATTTCAGGCCTTCTTCTTGTCTTTGCATGCCTGTGTGGCTTTTTCCCCTCCACTTTCTGGGATAAGATTATGTTTAAGTTTTTAAACTGTAATGTACATAAAATTAGGCACTAAGTTGTCTGGACAGAAGTGTACTACACAGAGATCTGTGACTGCAGTGTAAGATGTGAGTTTTGTGTCATCTTTTCTCTCATGTTTTTTTGATCCCCTAAGTTTTTTGAACTCTTAAAAGAGATTTTTTTGTCTCAAAACAGTAGATGTTTCACTTTTTTAGTGTTTTGAAGATTGCACATTTTTAGTAAACGTATTATATAAATAAGTCAAGTAAGAATATGGATATTGTGTAGAGAATTTTTAACCTCAAGAACATGGGTAAGGTTGCTTATATGATTTTTTTAAAGTTTTTTTTACTATGTGTTAGTGGCTAAATATTGTTAGTGTATTGTGCTAATAAAAAGTAGAATTAGTTCATGTTCCTTTTTCAGATAGCTGGGTGGTAATGGAAAATTCGGTTTAATTTTTTTTTTCATTTTGTCTTCAGCTAAAATAGTGCAGTCTTAAGCCTTTATGGTCTTGGATTCTGCTGGCTGTCAGGTGCAGTTTTGCCCTTCACTGTGAGGTTGGATATTTTCAAGAATTAGTATGACTTTTAAATTTTTTCTGTACCTATAATTTTTTTTCCATATACCTGCAGTGGTGGGAGATAGAGACATTCATCTGTCTTACTGGATGATGAACTTAGAGCCTTAGGGAATAAAGGTTGTGGTGGTGGTGGGAGAAAAGGATTTTCTTGGAAAGACTTCTCTTAGCCTTTCTGATTGTAACATGAACCACTTTTTTCAGTGCATCAGGTTGAGTAAAATAGGCAGCTGAGGAAAGCAGGGACAGTTCTGATCTGTTAAACAAGTTGTTCCTGTGCACAGCAAATTACAACAAGTTAATGTTCTAATGCTGTGTGTTACTGAAGGCTGCCTACAGAATAAAGTCTGTTATGCTGCCTGTATACTTGAAAACTGATCAGAAGCCCATGGTGTCTGATGACAAAGGTTTTTTAGCCTCATTTAACTTGGAATGCTCTACAACAGCCCTGGAGTTTATAGTTGGATATCACTGCAACTTTTATATCTCCATAGGTATATCTCACTAATTCTGCTTTTATGCTATATTCTAACTTCTTTATAGCTCTCCATTTAAATAATATTTTTTCCACATATTATAACTTCAGAAGAAATAGAGTTGTCTTTGTGTTAAAAGAAAATGCTGTAGGCTGATTGAAGTTTGTAGACAAAACAGATTCATTCATCTTTGTTCAGTGTTTTGTTGAGAGTTTGAGCAAATGAGGATAATAAACATAGAATAAACTGCTCTGACTGTTAAAGATGAATTTATCTCTCTTGGTTCTTAAATATGTGCCAAATGGTGACTATTAGGAGTGATTTTGTGGAAACCAGCAGTGCCTGACTAATATTGCTTAGTGTGATGTCATCATTTACGAAATGAAGACTTAGAGTCTGTTCTGGGATCATGCTTTTACAATAGCAGATAGTAGCTGAATCCTCTTTAAATTATCTGCTTATTTCTATTTTTGTATCTTGGTAATGGAATGAGCTGCTCTGCTGGAATAGAGCAAAAGAACTACTGTGTTTACCAGTTGGGTATGCTGCAGAAGGCAGGTGCTGACCAAACAGGTAATAAAACAATATAATTATTTGAAAAAAATATTGTAAACACTAGCATGCTTATTGTTGGCAGATGTGGTGTTAATACACCATAGAATTTAAAGCTAAGGTCGTTTGTCCTATTACTGTTTGAATTTGAGAATGAGTGGTGTTTATTATTTTTTATTTTTGCCTTCTGTTCCTTATTGCTGCTGTTAAAGATTTTTTTTTTTGTTTGTTTGTTTTGGTGAGAATTTAGGTGATATTCTGAGCCTGACAATTATTTTTAAGTATAGGCATATTTTAGAAGTTCTCCAACAGACAGACCAAGCAAAAAAACCTATTCCTGTCATTGAAATCCTAAAATATTATTTTTATAATACCAGCTAGTTGGGTTTGCATCTAGCTGACCTGAAATTTTTGTGGGAAATTGAGGTGGTGAAATTTTTTGTTGTTGTTTGTTATTAAAATATTTACCAGATCAGCTGTCAAAATATTTACTCAGTATATACTTTGTTTTAGAGCTGAAAATAGCACCTTACAAATATATGCTCTGTGATACATCTTTTAAAATATGTAGTTTCCATCAGAATGGTTTCAAGTGTATTTCAGAAATCTTTTCAGAACTGTCTTTTTAGATGTGTAAGATGAGTACAATTGTAGAAGAACCACAACTGACTTGAAGTGTTTGTATATGACTATATGCACTACAATGCCTAATAGAGGTTAGTAAAAGAACAGGCAGTTTTTAAAAATTTGCTGTAGCGTTTAAGAGTGGGCATGTTCTCAGTTGTAAAAATTTGCTTAAAAAAAATCTACAATCCAAGCAAAACATGCAAAGTTGAGCATGGCCAATTCAGATTGTGGTGTTAAAGGAGGGGAACACCACAACTGCTCTGAGTGAACTGGCAAATGGCAGCTGTACCTGTGGTGTGTGAAATGTGCCCTCCTGTTGCAGCTCTGTGCTTTCACTGTGTTACAAGGCAGGGTAGCTAACACTGTGGAACTGTCTTAATGGCCAGCTGTGTAAGTTAAATCTGCAAGAATTGTAGAAGAGATGTTAACTTTATCAGTGATGGGAGTATTCTCGCTGCTCACAGCCCCCCCATGTGATTTCTGTGTATGGAAAACCTACTTCTCTTCAAGTGCTTCTGCTTGGAGAGTAAAAATACACCAACGGG
This sequence comes from Motacilla alba alba, assembly GCF_015832195.1. Taxonomy (NCBI): domain Eukaryota; kingdom Metazoa; phylum Chordata; class Aves; order Passeriformes; family Motacillidae; genus Motacilla; species Motacilla alba. The sequence goes on along the minus strand of NC_052019.1, from coordinate 25,804,893 downwards.
ATTGTGTTCTTTGGTGGTAAAGAAACGGAGCCGTGGCTGCCTCAGGGGTTAGCAGCAGGGGCTGGATACACATACAGTACCTATGAGCGCTGTGTAACCTGTAATATCAGCGGCTCTGCAGGGCATATTCAGGTCGCAGTTGCATCTCTAATCAGCCTTGTACAGCAAAGGATGACCTGGGACTTGGTGTTTATACATGAAATAAAAGTCAGTTTCTGTACAAGTATAAAGTTTTGGTCAGAAAACACTAGAGGGGTTGGTGTGCAGCTGAGTACCATGGCTTCCCCCCCACAGTGTCTGCTCACTTGTGTTTAAAGACTGCTCCATAATACTGATTGGGATCCAGAATACTCTTTACATAAAAGCCTCTAACCTCTCTCCTTGTTTTCTTATCACTGCAGATAACATTGTTTTGCTTGAGTAATGTCCCAGGAAATTCTGTGTATATTTTCCATAAGAAATAATAAGTGAACCTCTCCTAAGGGCCTTTGGAGTCTGTGCTTGAAGCTCTTTGCAGCAGAAGGGAGGGAAAGCAGATTTTGGTTTGATTTTTGAGTGCAGTTTTACAAGCGGATCAGGCTGATCTACCAGTTTGCTGTCAATGAAAAGGGCAATCTCACTCACAGCTGTGCAGCCTTCCCCATCTTCTCTTGAGTTCTGGTGTGGCTTTTCCCTGAGCTGATTATTTTCACAAAGCCAGTGGAAAATGTTCCAGTGTATTAGGGGCACTTTTCGAAATGAATCAGCAAGGGGAATCAACTTGCTGAAAGGGCCTTTTGGGTCAGTAGTGGAGACAGCATTTGATGTCCTACCCTCACCAAAAGTAGCAGTCACCTTTTGGATATCCTCTGTTTTAATTGATTTGTGGAAAATGAACTCTTAAATATTTTAGATAAATGGAAAAACAAGCATCTCTCCAGAGTTTTATTTTAAGTGCAGGCATGATAGGTTTTATTATTACTGCTTATAAGCAGATAAAATGACCACTGGGTAAATGTTTCTTAAGTAAGGCATTAGCTTAAGATGGAGTCAATAAAGAACTGAAATCAGGTCCAGCAAATCTTTTTAAAAGTAAGCCCAAGTGCAAAGAGGGTATGCCTCTGACTTCTTTATTTTACCATTAATATAGAAAATCAACTATAGTTGTGTTTAATTGTCAGACATATCTCAAATATAATTTTTATTTTGTTGAAGAACTGATTTTTCTAAAATTGCATACTTGACTATATACTTAATATACTTCTGCTGTAGTTTTTCTCAGGGTTTCTTCTGAAGAATGTATGCAGAATTTACAATGAATATATTTTAGTCAAGTGGTGAAGTAATTGAAATCTAGTGCTTCATACAAGGTGTGTATCAGTACAAATCAAAGATGGATCTAGAAGTATTTCTTCATACTCAACAGCTCACTCATGTAAGGTATATTGATATAAATGTGTGGAGCATATGTATATAGTGAGGAGGTAATTGACTTGTTTTCCTCTGACACATGATGAAGAGAGCTTATAATTTTTTTATTGCTATTGGTCACTTACTAGATTATCTTTGTATCACATTTGCAGGGTCTCTTTTTATGCATCTTCTGGACTTCAAGCACTTTAAAGGTTTTCTCAGACATAGTGTTAGTATGAGCTTTCATGTGACAGCTGAATCAATGTAATGACTCAGTGTTGTGAGCAGGAGATTGTACCCTTCCACCTGTGTACTTGTCTTGTATATTCATTTTTTGTATTCCTGTTGCATGTCTGTCTTTGGTGAGACAATTCTACTTGCTGAACCAGAGGAAACCCCCCTTCCCTTTCAATACCAGTGGATAGGCAGCAAACTGGAACACTGTGAGAAATAACCAACAGCAAATTTAGGAAGTGAATGTCAGTAAACCTGCTGTTACGACTTTGTTTTTCTGTTCTTTTGACTTTCTGTCCTGCAGATTGTAAGGTGAAAAGTAAGAAGTAATAAAATCTCCAGTTTATTAAGGAAAAAAAAAAAGGTGAAATTGGACAATATTTAGCTGCAAATATTCATAGAAATGTTATCTTTAGGCTAATTCTTTGAAATAATGCAGATAAAATTTAGTGGGAAGATTGTAAATTAAGTAAATATCTCTTGACCTTTCCAATCTACAATTATTGTGAGAGGTTTAAAATAAAGCTTTTAACTTGAAGGAGAGAGAGAGAGACATGTTACGTGTGGGGGATGTGAGAAAACTTAACATAGACAGAAAAATAAGTTTTCAGAAGATTCTACAAAAGCTGATTGAGGAAAGTTGTGAAGTGCTGAAGTCAACAAGATGTGGACAAACTTGTTGCAAAAATATCTGCTACTGTAAAACTGTTCTATCTATGATATACTGGTAATAGAAGAACAAAAATATTCTTTTAAATTCTTCGTGTCTAAGGTGTCCACAGGCCTTGGAAGTGACATTTTGAGAGAGACAGAATAGTTTAGCATGTTGTTCCTGTTTTGAATTCTACTGCATATATCTTGCACATAGAACAGATTTTAAAACTTAATCTGCTATCAATAATGTCTGTTAGCGATCCCAAGGGAGAGTATATAAAAGACTGGATAGCATGTAAAACAAAAGTATCAGCTTATTTTTAAGGAGCTGTTTTCTTTGAAGTAAAAAACTGTTATCCTTTAAAACATTAAAATTGATCTATGGGTTAAAAAAAAATCCCAACTAATATCCTCCTAATGCTCAAGAATGTATTTGGAAGATCAGTATAGTATTTGCTAGTAGGATTAATTCAGCAACTGCATATGAAGATGCCATGCTTGCGATACCAGCAATTCAGATTGAAGTTACAGAAAGGTTCGAATTGGAACATTGTGAAACAGCTTTTCAACTGTCACTTGAAAAAGAAGTCTGTGTTTCAAATGGAAAAGTTTTAGTTTGTAGGTGATCAGACTAGTCTTGATCTCCTTCAGGCATGCTTTTTCTGTTTCTAATGCAAATGTGAACTGTAAGTGGAAGAGTCAGATATGCTATTTTTTAGTAATTGATAATTTTGATGACTGTTGGTAGTTTCTGTTGGCTGCATTTGTTAACTGTTTTATGTGGTCGTTTGTAAACTTCTACGTTTCTAGTTGATTTTGTTTTAAGCTCTTCAGTAACAGGATGGTTCTTACCCTGTGAGTTTTAACTTTGTGTTATTTTATAATAACTTTGTGGATCCAAACTGGGGGAAAAAGACTACTACTTCAACTACATCCTCTTAATCAAGGGCTACTTTGGAAAGCCTTTCCATTTTCAGTAAATGTCATTTTTCATGTCTCTGACTTAGCTCTGAATAGCCTTTAGTTGCTCTTCAAGTAAGAAAATGTTCTCTCAGGTAGTAAATGCTATTGAAGAGTAGCTGTGATTTGGGAGGCACTGTTAGTGACATTGGTTGTTTTACTCAACACACACCCTCTTGTTCTCCAGCCGAATTCTAAAAGGTCCCTTCAAGCAAGGATCCACCCTCCCAGACAAGAGGATTCTTGACTCATGCTTGTAAATTTTTGATGCTTGTATTTATTTATAAAAGAAGGATTTTGTTATGAGAAATCCAAATGCGCTACTGTTTCGAAGAGATGGGTAAAACTTTGGGAAAGCCACGTCACTTTAGCAGTGGAACCTTCTCAAGAGATTAAGTTTGTCTGCAGCAGTTTTTCATAGCATGCTCTGGATGTTCAGGACTTGGTGTGTCCTCACTTCATGAGCTGTGCAATATGCCTTTGTAGGGCAATGCTACATAAATAATAATAGTTTAAAAATATAACTATATAAAAATAGTTATAAAAATATTGAAAAATAGCTGATTAGTCCAAGAGATCTGTAGTGACCGGCATGTTGTGGACCCTGATTGCTTGGGATACTTTCAGTGCTCATTGACAAGACCAGTGTGGCAGTATAAGCTTCAGATACTCTAACATCAGGATGCTGTTGCACGGTCATATTAGAGACTGACTCAAAACTGTCTGGTGTCACTTGGCATCTCTTAAAATGCACTGGTGTGAGTTTTGTATCAGTTACTTCTTTGAGAGGATGACTTGCTGAAGGAAGGATGTTTTTAATTTCAAAGTATTTTCTAACTTAAAACAGGGAAAACCAGTAATACATATAAAAAAACCTCAAAACTTGTATAAAAATGTTGTGTTTATCTAGAATTTTTTTTTCAGTTTATTAGAGTTAGTTTAAAACTATTTTTACTTTGTTGATTGGGGTTTCCATAAATTCTATTTCAGGGAAGGAGCTGTGCAGAGCAGAGTAGGTTAATTTGCCCAGATATTGAGGAAGTTATAGATGTTTATAGGTACATTGTGTGTTTGGATAATTAACATGTTCATATCAGTTACTGGAAGAAGTGAACAGTATGCAAATGCTCTATCAACAGATAATATGACTGACAAATGGGGAGAGCCAGTTGAATGAACAGAAGAAGCTAAAGCACATTGTCCATTTCATGTGAACATGTTTTTACCACCTGATTTCAGCAGTTCATTTTCCAGTGATTAGTAGGGCTTGCAGAGGGGTGACACCATGGCTCTCGTTTGACGTGCTGTGCCTGATGCAGGTGTGTGGATGCAGAGCTGCCTGCCGTGGTTCAGGTGGAGCGCCGGGCTGTGCAGCTGCTGCCCTGTGTGCAGCTGCTGGCAGAGGCTAGTTTGTAGTCCACCAGCTATGGCACTTTAAGGAACTTTGTGTTGTGGACTATTTGCACAACTTCCAGACAAACATGGCCTTGTAAAGTTCTAGTGTGTGTTAGGTGTTTAGTATCTAATATTTAGCTGCCCTTGGGTTTGTTACTACTTCTGGTTCTCCCCCTTTCTGATTTTTGTATTTCTTTTCTTGCTTTTCTTCAGTGTAACAGCACACTTGCTCAAGATAAAGGTTCAGAAAAGACACTCATATTAATTCTTTTATTTCTGATTTGCAAAACAATGTATATTTTACCTTTTAATTTCCTTTTTAAATCTTAAAAGCATCTCTATTTTTTCTTATGCTTCAGGTTTCTGCAGGAATATGTGTTTCATGGATGGGAGAGCTGCAAAATTCAGCATTAAAAACATTTAATTGTTTAAATCCTGGTAACTAAAGCACTAAAGAAAGGTGCTGTAAATATTTTCTGGCTTTGGAGTAAAGAAATTTGCCAGTTGAGTTCAACTGTGAAGAATGCCATGTTAATGTAATGACTTCATTTATTTCTGATCCTGGGTGGTGGAACTCCAATGCTCCTGCCCTGTGTAACTGAAACATCAGGAAAGGCAGTTTTAGGAGTTGAAATCTCAAGAGAAAATTGGCTGTCTGAGCCTTGCCCCTTTTTGCTTTCCTTCTCCTGACTCTCAAGTCCAACTGCCAAGTCCTTATAAGCATGTATAAGGACTACAGTATATATGTGCAGAGCTGCTGCCTACATAGGGATTGAAGCCATGGTGGAGTAAGCTGGTAGGCTTATGATTGTGAGGAGGTTTTACAGAGACACCTGCAGTAGTTCCCTCTTGTCACTGTGCCATTGCCCATCCCTCTGCCTACTGTTAAGTGTCCTGTGGCAGAGGTGGCTGAATGACACATACGTCTGCATATGCAGGGCTCTACCGTGCTATAATGTATGAGCAGGAGCGGACTGCAGTGACAGTGGCTCAGGAGCAAACACTCAGCTGTGCTTATGGCAGAGGGAGGAAGGCGGGAGTTCACCTCCAGGCACAGGGCGAGCACACACACAAGGATCTTCAGCTGCTCTGTGAGTTTAGTGGTAATCTGCATCCGAGAATATTTTCTGCTCAAGTACTATTGCACTCATGAGGCTTAATAGATTGCAGCTTCTGTGCTGAGTTTATCCCTATAGGTAGTTTTTTTCTTAAACTTTCTTCTTTAAAGTTTTCCTGGATGAATCATAAGCTCTCAGTGGTTTTTTTTTCCCCCCAATGCTCTCTATAGGGATGGAATAACTGATCCTTGCATAATAAAAAAATACGACGTTTCCCGTAAAAGTGGCACAGACATCCAGCAGCTTGGGAGGAGCAACAGAAATAGAAACATAACTGATTTGTAGCAGTTGTCTTGAGGCCTTGTAGGGTAACAGAGTTAAGCCTTTCCTTACTCTATCCATTTAAACACTCAGCAACTAAGCAGGGATTTTCTGTGTAGCTCTGTAACTGTTTCCAGGTCCCATTTAAAGGTTGGTGAAAACCAAGGGCCGCTTCCCCAAACCCAGTGCATTGGTATGTTTGTGCTGAAGCACAGTGGGGAGGCTGACACAGTACAGAATTGGACAGATCAGACCTTAAGGCAGTTGTTTCAGGTTGTCTGACATTGAAGCATCCTAATTGGGCTTTATACCTCTAAGTTTTATTTGCAGTCATTGAAGATTGAAATTTAGCATCTGAGAAGGGAGTAAATCACTGTATGTTTCAGAATTTTAATTACAGGGCTGCTTATGACAATTGAGAAATGGATTTGTCAGACTTAAGAGATGTGGTAGCAACTAGGCTTGGGTATCACTTTACCTGTCTCATTTTGTCTTGGTGGGAGATTGGTTAAATGTCATCTCAATAGGAACTGCCTATTGCAGTTTTTGATATGTTTCACCTTCTTATTTCTGATTTGTTTCCTTGTAGTCTTACAATGTTTGCTGATCTGGAAAGCAAGATTTTCAGGAAGCATTGGGTATTTGTTTACTATAAACTCTTACAAAATTCATAATGCTGTTGTTATGTACCTTGAAAATGATTTGATTTTTCAGGATTTGATTACTCTTGAAGGTTGTGGGGGATTCTTTCCCTTTATTTACCTTTTTTTTCCCTGTTTACAGCAGACTTACTATTCAACCTAGATATTGTTAACTTAATGAAAGGTTAAATATTAACTGTGTCCTCTTTGATCCTATTCGAAGACTGTGTTCTGTGAGGAGGCTGTGCATGTGCATCTTCAGTGTCCTTCCAGAACTAGCTGGAAAGTTCATAATTTACTTTAAATGGAAATATTATTTGTAGTTCTGAATGCATCTTCTCTCAGTCTTTATCATCCTGAACATAAATGTAGTAGGGCTGAAAACTGTAAAGAAACTTTTGGGAAGCAAGGGTAGCTGCATGTTTTTTGTGACTGAAAATAATGCCTTTAGCTTTGGTTTTTAATTGAGTGTTAATGCTAGAATGCTTTGTTCAAAATAATCTAAATTATTTTGCAGAGGGATAAGTAGAAAAATAACATTCTGTTATCTTGCCATTCTGTTGCATTCATTGTATTCTGTTATCTGTGCCATTAGAAAACAGCAGGAGCTGCACTGGGGGTTTGAGGGAGGGAGGTAGTGAGTTATGAATATGCTCCTAGAGAAATGAAGCTATTGTAGAAATGGGGAGCAATGCTTCAAATGAAGGGGGGAAAAAAAGGAAATGAAGCTAAAAATCTGTCATGATCCCTGTGAAACACAAATTAATGACTTATAAAGTGCTATTTCTTTGCCATTTAAAAGCAAACTTTTTGAAGTTAAATATTGCATTTTTAAGATCATAAATACAGCAATGTCTTCAGTAATAAAACCCCTCTTACCTTTGCAGCCTCTAGAGGTGAAGCAAAACCAGCATTGCATGAATAATTTTTTTAGTCTTGCGTATGAGTTTTTTGCCACAGGCCAGATCTCTGGCAGTTACTGCAGCAGCAGCATTGTGCATATGGCACTTCATGTACGTTGTTCAAAATAGTTGCCAGCAATGTGTCTGGGCAACTCCAAGAAAAAGGCATGATGTTACTTGAATTAAAGCAAAGCTGTGCAAATAGCCTTTGTGTATGCATTTCTGGTAAATGTATTGATCCTGCTATGGATAATGATACTTTGAGAAATTTTAAAATTAAATATTTAATGCTACAAATAAATAAAATTTCTGTGATCTGTACTATGTATAGTGCTAAAGTTTCTAATCTCTTATATTGCTTGGGTCCTCTTAAAACACTCAAGGCAAATCTTACCTGTCCTGTGACTGGGCTTACTGTACATGTATTGAAAATTCCATCTAAAAGCTATGTGTGGAAGTGCTGAATGGGCTTTGCTTGTGCAGGTCAAGCGTACTATGGATGAATGGTACCACAAATGGCCAGTCTGATGCTTCCTGGAGCAGCTGGGCTTACAGTGCGTGAATCTTGTAATGTAGCAGTCTATTTCCAGCCTGCAGTCTGCTGACTTAGGTCACTGAAGCAGCTTGAGCAATTTGCTTCTGGCCATCCTCTTTACTAAGAGTTTTCCATACCGGAGCAGAAAGCGTGGTGTGGCCTGGATGAATCATTTTAGTAGAGTACAAACAGCTTGTGTCTGCAGATTGAGCGCTTCTGCTTTACTGCACCTACAGTCCAATTCTTGTCATGTTCTTTTATAGAGCTTACTGAAACCAGTGTGCTTATTCATGCACACCTCACCTTGGCTCTTGAGAAAGTCTCAAAAATAGACTTTATAGTAGTCTACTCCCTTTAAAAGTGAAGTTGATCCAGAATCAAAAGGTATAGAAATACTGGGATCAGTATATAAACTGTGTATTTATTGGAGTTGTGTAATGTTCAGCCTATTTATAAAAGTATGCACACAGATCCTCAATTTCATATCTTCTTTTTTGGATTTTTTTTCTTACATGAACTAGCTCCAGATTAAAGCTATTTGCTTATATTTAAATGCAAGTGCTTTATTTTCCATTTTATCTAAAATAGTAAAATATTAATCTTACGGAAGACTTCTTGTAAGTACTCAAACTGATAGGTATTTTTAGTGGTCATACTTGTTGCTGTCAGTTTTAGACACTGTGTACTTTCCAGAAGACTCTTTCATTTTCCTCTCTGAGAAAGAGGAACTGGAAAAAAAATCCATGTTTTAAATGACATTTACATGTCATGATGTTGATACCTTGTAACTCTGCATGATGAGTTTTCTTGGGCTCTTCTCAAAGAATTAGCCTTGTCTGTGCTTGTCCAAGCTTCAGAGGCTCGTAATCCATAGTTTTTCTTTCCTGCTTTTACTATTCTTGTTTTGTTTAAAAATAAACGGTTACATTTTAAACTTAGTGGTTTATACTGAAATCTTCTGTTTATTCTGATATTTGGTAGGTTGTTTCATTAACTCATTTCAAAGGAAAACCAACATCCAAGAAGTCTGGTATGGCAGTCATTGTTATTTACACACCTTTGGTTAGGAAGAATAATTGTTGGAAGGCTTGTGCACAGTTGTACAATAAGATAACTCTTATGATGCTGATGTTATATGATAGGTGTAAGATACTGACAGACCCATTACTCCATTTATGAAATGGACTTTACTGATAATTTGGTTTTGCCTTTCTTGGGGGAGGGGGAGGACTCTGAAAATACTCGGTGTAATAAATTAGTGATGTCCATTTAATCAAAGTTGCTATGTCTGTTCATGTATGTATGAGAGCATACATATTCATGTAGTATTCAAAGAACGTCTTTCTTTTCAAAATATTTTGGTTCCTAATATTATATATTCCTAGTCTTCAATGCATCCACTGAAATCCTTAGAAGGAGAAGGTTATACTCTTGGTACATACATTTCTCATTTCTTGGAAATTGTTAATGGGCTAATATTTTTTTCTGTTAATCATTTAAAATTACAATTGCTAGTATCCTTGAGGAAACCCAATCTGTTGTGATCATTAGTTGATACCATGAATAAATAACAGTGCTACAAAATCTCAGATGCTGTGGTGAAAGGCCATATAACTTGCTTGGCTAAACACCTCAATGTCATAAATAAATGCAAATTTTGAAAAAGATTTCCTAATAATTTAATTTTGAAATACTACTTTACAGAAATACTGGTAATTTCTCTGTTTGTTGAAAGTCTTCTTCACAGGATTCCAGAAGGTGGAACATGGAGACTAGTATTTTTGTAGGGTTGTTTTAGTATATCTCCTGGAGTTTCTGGGGATGATTGTTTTTAATAAGTTTTTGGCACTGATAACTTAAAGAATAAAAGCTGAGGGGAGCAAAAGGGCAGCTACAAAGAACCCAAAGTGTATTTTAAAAAGTCATTATTTTTGAGGTGCTGAGAGAGTTGGCTCATGATTTTGGAATGCACACTGTTAACAACGATTCCTTTGAAGAAGTCTCTGTAGCCCAGTGTTAAAGGCAGTCAGAGACCAACCATAATTAATACAGTCTTTCAAATTAGTGGTGAAATTCATCAGCCAGTTCCAAAATCTGACCTTTATATCCTACTCATAACAAAATACAACCTCTGTTATGTCTTATTTAGTAAGAGGAAAGAGGAATGCTTGAAGTGTAACTTTGAATGTATTCATAAAAGGAGTGATGAAAAGGAATATGAGGTAATAGTACCTACTGTGTAGGCAGTACTACCTGAAACAGGCTTATGAGAGAAAGTTTGATGCCAAGTCCCATGTCTCTGGATGCATGTTCTGCTGTACCTTGTTTGGGAAGAAAATAAGTACTATTTTGATATAGGTGGCAATATAGTATCTAATTATAGAAAAATACTTTTTGCACGGGGAAATTTGGATTATTTTAATATATGAAAACTGAACGGTGTTACTGGTCTCTCTCTTAACGAAACTGTTCATCTCCTAAATGACACAGCCAGTGCTTGAACCAGCCTAGTGCAGTGACAGGCTTGTCCCACTCTTTCTTCAGTGTTCTTCTGCTGCTGTGTTACACCTGTCACTTGGAACCACTTAGTTTTACATCAACTGGTTTGTGTTACCTCTCTGTTAGTGGTAATTCTTGTGTCTATGTGAGGTGAGTGATATAGATTTAAAAAGCCCCAAACAAACAAAACCGAAACCACAAATAAATCCCAAACCTTAAAAGTTTGTACACTGTTCTTAAATCTTTCCTACAACTTTAGATAATTCTAATTTGCCTGAGGATACAGGTACTATTTTCTCCCATGGCTTGTTTACTCCTGTAAACTGTAAATTGTACTTTGTTAGTACAGTATGGGCAGCAGTTTTGAACCTGTGGATTTTTAAAAAATCACCTTAAAGCTGATTTAGTTAATCAGTCTACCTTGGATCCACATGATTTTTTTGGTTCATCTATATGGTGTGAGTCAAGTTATAATTTCAGTAGACCTAGTTAAACTGTTGTTGGCAGCCACTGCTACAATAATCTCAGCATCCAGTTCTCTCTGTTTCTGTTACTTGACCCAGGTGTTACACATGTCATTTGGTGGCAGTCATGGAAACAAGCATTACTTTCTCTATGTCATTTCTTCCTGTCAGTATGTAGAAGTCTTTCTGAAATTTTTCAATTGTCCAATAAAATTTTGAATCACTTTGAGGTGTGTTTTGATCTGTGTAAAGATGACACCTCAAATTGACAGAGACACCAGCTTTTGGTTGTACCTGGCAGTGTGGACAAGGTGAAGGAGGTTTATCTGAACTGCTTTACCCTGTGCTGAAGTGGGCAAAGGCTATTGGTAAAGTGTCTTGCTTTATCCCAAAATAGTGACATTAAAACCTTAGTGCTACCTAAGGCGGTGTTGGATTGCATCCCTTGGAACCCAGAACTGTAACTTCTAAGAGACTTTCCATTGTAGCATTTGAGATGATACCAAGTAAACTATTAGAAATACCAAAATTGTGTCAAGTCCTTTAGAAGACACTGAGAAATACCCAAACCAAAGAAATCCCAGCTCAAGTCCTTTAAAAGACTTTAGGGAAAACAACCACCACCAACCCAACTCCAAAGAGCTAGCAGAATCATAAAAGGATTTGGGTTGGAAGGGGCCTTAATAAAGCTAGTCTAGTTGCAGCCTCCTGCAATAGCAGGTACACCTTCACTACACCAGGTTGCTCAGAACTTCATCCAACCTGGCCTTGAACTCTTCTGGGGCTGGGACATCCAGAACTGCCACTGGCTTTAGTTCTCTTGCAGGCATCCACTGTGGGAATACTTACGGCCTTCCTGCCCTCCACTGTGATTGTTTTTCACATTTGTGATTTCCCATCCTCTGTACTGCCACCCCTCCTTTGATTTTGCTGATCTTTTAGCGTAGACGGCTTGATTGGCTTTTGGCGCTGCGCGGAACAGCGCTGGGCAGTTTGTTTTATTCATCACGAACTGATCGGTTGGAAGTTTATTTAAAACTCGGAAAAGCACAAACTGCCTTTTATCGCCCCTTTTGGTTGTAGTTGCGAGGAGTCGCTTCGTTCGGCTGCCGAGGGCTGTCTGTGTAGCTCGGTCTCCGTGCCTGTGTCGCCGGGAGCATCCCCCGGGAGGAGGGTGGGTACACCCCGGAGGCGGGAGCGGCCCCGGGGCGGGGCTCGGAGGGCTCGGTCCCGGCAGGAGCCGCCCCGGGCCCTGCGTCACAGCGGCTCCGGCACCGGCACGTCCCTCCCGCGGGTGCTGGCGGAGGCGGCGGCGCGGCCGGCGCCCGCTCCGCCCTGCCCGCACCATGCTCAGCCTGCAGGACTCCCTCTTCTTCGAGATCAGCATTAAGTCTCTGCTGAAATCCTGGAGCGGCAGTAGCAGTAAGTATGTCGCTGCACCCGGAATCACAGCTGTGTAGCAGATAGCTTTTACCCTTTTAATTCTCTTTTTTTTTAAAATTTTTTCCTTTTTTTTTTTTTTTTTTTTTTTGCATGCTACCGTGTGAAATTGCCCTTTAAAAACCAGGGTTTTAGTGGTCCTGTATGCTGGGGCAACTTGGCATAGCCAGTCTGAGAGCTAGCTGCTTCCTAGTTTTCATGAAAGATTTTGTATGTATATATTTGTTTATTGTTGTATTTTCTCAGACTGCAGTTGTTTCAGTCTGATAAAGTTCTTTGCACCCTTTGCTGTCCAAGAGAGGTGACAGTAGATGCTGATCTCTGCGGAGTTACCAGATGCTGATGATGTCTTAGTTCTGTCAAGCTCCAAATGCTCCTTTGAAGCAAATCAGTCACCCTTGGACAGTGTATTTTACAGGGGGGCATTGTTTTTGTGCTCGAAACCTATTATTATGCCTACAAAAACTGCCCACTTTGATCTTCTAAATGGCCTGAAACGAGAGTTTCTAGGAGGATTCCTTGTCTGAATTGAACCAGCGAAGCAAGGATGCTGCTCTTGGTTCAGACAACCCGTCTGTCCTCACATCACCCCTTCACTCATGCTTCAATGCAGGGTCTGGGCCCGGAGCTGCCTTGCACTGTGTGGAAGGCTTTGCTAACGTAAGCACAGCAACTTCATGACAGGATGCCAGGAGGTGACAAAGATGATGTAATTGAACGTCAGCTGAGTATTTCCTACGTCTTAAGGTTCTAGTGTATATGTAAATGAAAAAAGTTAAGATCTGGAAGTAACTGGTATCTCAGCTTTATGTTTCATTAATTGCTGCTTGAGATGTACTGGGATGCACAGTTTCTACTCACCATACACTTCATCAAAATAGCTCCATTAGGATTTTTACCCCAATACACTAGTATATATTCACCTGTCTTGCTAGAAGGATTTAGTAGTAAGTTTTTTATTATACAGTGTTATTAATCAGTGTTAGGAGAGTATGCAGATACTTAGTTTGTCCTAATAGCTCATTCAGACCTGGTTTGCTTTCTGTATTAACTGCTGTAGTTCATGTTTTAGACTGATAACTTCTAGACTATTGTCTTACAAGTTAAAGCAATTCATGTTTCAGAACAGGTTTTCCTTATATGTTTTGCTTTTTAGTTTGTTTAATTTGTGTCTTGCAGATTAACAGTATCTGTTCCAAATTATACCTTGTGCTTGTACTTGGTAGTTGTTAACATGCTTGCTGCAATAGAGATAACCAGAAGGATTTTTCCAGTATTTTATAGTAGAAGTTGAAAATACCTTATGAAAATGATTAAAAGTCATTAACGTTGATTCATGTGTATTGTTTCCAAACTAAAGTAAATCGTAGGATACAATCAGTAACAATAAATTTAGTCTGCAACTAGATATTTAATTGTATAGATAAGGAGATAAATTGCAGCTTCCAGACTAGATAATTGTCAGCTGTGACAAGACAGAGTAATAATAACAAAATAGAGAGTAATAATAATAAAAAGGTTGTCTGAGAAGCGGTTATATATGATGCTATGTTTTCTCCTTTATGCCCTCTGTTATGTAAGCACAACAGAGTAAGATCTTCCTGACTCCTTCATCAGGAAGTGGCACTTGGATCATCTACCAACAAACCAATTTTCTGTGTGCGCTGGTGAGATAGCTGGGGTTCATTTCACTTTTTCCAGGATTGTCACTCCATTTGTGAGAATGGTTGTGATTCCAGCATAGCTGCACGTCTGCTCCGCGAGCGTGCGAGAGTCGCATTCTGATGGCGCTGTGCAGACTGGCCGGGAGCAGAGCCCTCTGTGCAGCCTGTGCCGGCTCCAAGGACTGTGATTCACGTGCATACCTTAGTGAGTTAGCTGAAGTGGGCAAGCCATTTGCTTTGTTCCTAAAACATTTTCTATTCAAGTGATGCAGTATGTGCAGAGCAAGGAATTGCACAATATTTATGTTGAGGATGAGCTTGGAAATTCAGGAAATATCCGTATGCTAAGAAATTACTTCAGAAAAGTTTTTGCTATGTTTCCATAAAATTTTTAGGTACAAATGCTACTTTTTAAGGTTTTTATCATAACTTTATAATTTTTACATGCTGAAGGATGTCAGAAAAGGAGTGGATGTGCATGCATTCATTTCCATGTACATAAAAGTAAGCATCTGCAGAGAGTGTTTAAGTGTGTAACAGAAAGGCAGCAAAGCTCCATGGGTCTGGTTAAGGGCTTGCTTAGCTGGCATAATGTTGCAGTGCTGGCTAAGGATTTATTGTAGTTGATCTTTTTTCTTTCAGTAACAACAATGAAGTGACATTCATACGGCCTAGTTTCAGAATGCTGTCTCTGTGCCAACAATTTTAGGCATTACTTCTTTTTAAATGGAGTCAGGAATGTTCTTTTAATCCAGCAGTGAAGTGAGGATGTTCCTGCTTAAGAACTGTTTGCTTACTGAACTTGTGAATGTAATGGGGGCTTTATACTTGTTTGTCCTCAAGGTTGCTTGTCTCTTTAGTATTTAAGGAATACTAGTTGTGATGATGTATCTCAGTGCTCTTGGATTCGGTTGTTTAGCCCATTGCAGTTTCAATATGTGGTCTGTCTAGTGGTTCTTCTGAGTTCTTAAATTGTAGGAAAAGTACTAATTTTGATTGTTATTTATGTTGCTTGGTGTAAGAAAGATCTTCTATTTTGTCCACAAAAACCTTCATTTAAGGTTAAGGAGGTCTGGATGCCATGAGAATTGCTTTTAGTAATTCAGTATGTGGGTTCAAAAACCAAATGTGGTGCTGCTTACAGTGAAAAGCATTAAGTAATAAATACCTTTCTGTAAGATATGACATAAGTTTTAATGAAAACTAGGCATGTATTTCTGGGGCTTACAGTCTGGACAGGAACAATGACTTCCCAGTAAGCATAAGTACAATCCATTATTGCTTTATTAATAGCTTTTCTGTGTTTCCAATATATACTGTATTAGTAGTCATATCCTGTTTGGAAATAAAGAATTATTTCTGGATTTTTTTTTAATAGTATGTATTGTCTTTCTTAAAACTATCACACAGCTTTCTGTTGCTGTGCTGCAGTTGTGCTGTATCTATCTGGTAAACAGAAGGGACTAAACAGAAGGGTGCACCTGTCGTGTGGGTGCTTCTCTGTCCTTGAATTCGTCCCTATCTTCTTCTGGAGGAATCAGCTTTGGAGGTGCTTCCTGACATTTTCCATACCACCTTGCTCAGCTTGATTCAGAAGTCATGCATGTATCTCACGAACTTATGCTGGTTAAGAGAGCAGGGCTGCACTATGACAATGCCCCTGCCAAAGCTACATTGAGGTTATTGCCCTTGGCCTTTTTTTGATAAAGGTTTGTGACAGTGATTTTCAAAGTTACTGAGACTTGTGAGCCCGGGAACAAAGTCCTGCCAGGAAAGCGGGTGGTATCTGCCTGTACAGCAGTTGGTTTGGAAACTGTTATAAAATCAGAAAGAAATGGAGCAGCTTTAAAAGCAGATGAATTATTGGAGCTATGGCTGCCAGGTGCTGATGAGCATGTGAAAACTGGGGAGCTGCCTGGCAGATACTTTAGAATCATTCTTTCTGTGAATGAAAAAAAGCACTTGGAGTTTGCTTTTTAAGATTCACTTGTCATCCCATAGGATTAGTTTGACTGAAGATTACTTCCTCCTTTACCAACCAAAAATGAACTCTTGGCTCTCAAGGGAGGTTCTGCTCTGCTAATACAGTATTTAGCAAAGTAGATGTAGTGGATTCATTTTTATCCTGTGACTTTTTGTTTGAGGACAGCAGTGAAGCTGTAATTTAAATAAGAAAGGTCATGTTAAAGTGCCATGATAGGAATGTATATGACAGGACCATAGGAAGAATTCTGGGAAAAGATGGTCTTGATGGTCTTATTCTTTAGGAGAATATGGCTGAGGTAGAGCGTACATGGAAGTGTGTGTGGCTTTTTAATAAAACCACAGATTTGCTGCTTCTGTACCTATTTGCTAGTGGATTATACTTTTTAAAAGTAGTAAAAGCACCAGTTTTTAACATTCTGGAAGTCATTATTGTATGATACATTTCAACTTGTTTCCCCATTAACTGTCAAGGAGCAAAGAAGAATGAAACTTGAGGAAAAAAATTATCTGAGATGTTACATGATTGCTTCTCTTTCAGACTGTCCTTTGGGCTAAGAGTTACTAGTGACACAGCTCTAGTGCTCTAGAGAATTTTCAACAGCTTTTATATTCCAGTGGAAAAATCAGTATTACTTCACAATGTAGAGAAATCCTGTTTTCATGAAATACTATTTTGGTGTCTTCTAAAACAATAATAGTTATTAAATAAGTACAATATTAGGTAGGGTGTTAACTTCATTTCTCTAGTGTTAAGCATCCCAAACAATAATATGCTCAGTCTTTTTTGTAAGAAACTTTTTCTTAATTGTAACCTTGACTTCAAAGGATCACATCAGTTAGTAGCCTTGTATGCTGAAACATGATAGGCACATTCTAGAGAATGTAATAATTTTTCCTTTATGGTTCTATTGTCCAAAACTGTTTTGACATATTGAAAAGTGAATTTTTTACATGAAACATGAATCCAAATGTATTGAGTTTTGGAAAAGCTACTAAGTTCTGCTTTTTTTGAAAAAGCATCTACATGTAATTTGTGTTAGTAAATGTAGTTACAGGTCCCTGTACTACTTGAGCAGCAATTTTTTTTTTCCTGTAGAAGGGACATATGATGACCTTGCCACAGTCTTTAAGTTGTCATGGGAAAAGCAAGTTTTTATCAGTAGTTAATTACCCAATACAGTGTGAACATATCAATGTATTAATGTATTGTGGAGTGTGACCTCTATATTTGGCTGTGTTTATGAACTTCTGTGGCCTTTGATGATGGTCTCTTGTGCAGTACATCTTGAGGCACATAATGAGTCATTGCATTTCCAGATATATGGTGTGTTGGCATATTCATTAACAGAGGTGCTGGTAATGTTCTGTGCAGTAAAATTTGCTATGTAAAGAGAAGATTGGGTGGGGACTTTTTTCCCCCCTTCCTTTTCTATTTCTGGGTACATTTGGAACAGCATGGTCTATCACTGGACGTAGGCTTGAAGATGATAACAAGGCTGTAAGTATAACATCCAAACTAGTGAAAGCCAAGTACCACCCTGAAGCTGAAGAATACCCAGCATACATAAGTGAATGATCTCAAGGGAAGGAGGCTCCTGTAACAGAATGTTCAGGATCAGCTGCCTAGCAGTGAGAGGCTGCCTGCCTCTCCTGGTGGGCCTGTATGGATATCTCGACTCAGCTGCATCGTTGAGCCTTGCTCTCCTGTCTTTTGCATAGAAGCCTTTTTGTATTAGCTTGTTTTACTTCTGTGTGACTGAAGATGGGGGCGTGGGTTGGATACTTTGGGGTTGGTCTCTCTTCCATTTTTGCTAAGCATTCATACCTACTTGTATACTCTTTGCCTGCCTTACCTATTTGATGTCAGCAGTCTGTATTGTAACACCTTCCATGTAAGTTGGGCATTAGGGTGTGGATGCTCATTAGGGAAGTGCATGTATCCACATTTTTACCAGTTGTAATTAACTAAGGTTATATGATGTTTTGTGCCTTCCTTTGGACTTCTCTGCGCCTAAAGATGGAAAATATGGAACTGTTACTTAAAACAAAGCTTTTTTTGAGGATTGTTTTATGTGAAGTTCTTTGTATTAATTTTTTAATAAAATGCTTGTGTTGTAGGAAGTACATCATATGTTGGGATATATATTATCTTCATCAGATATAGATATGCTAGAATGAGCTTCCCTTTTGAAATTCTTTCTATGAAAGTGATAGACTTTCTGCTAAACCTATAACTAGATTCTGTAATGATTCAAATTGCAGAAGAGAATGCTGTTGAAAGGAGAAAGTGCACCAAATGCAAATCACTCTGTCAGCTACTGTTGCTGGAATAAACTGCCTGCTCTGCATGGACTTCAGGAAAGCTCCAGATAAACCAATTGCAACAAGCCATATCAAATACCCCATTTCTGCTGACTGGTTTATTTTTTTTACACTCTAGCTCTGGTGCTTTTGTATTTGAAGGGGAAAGGTTTAGACGTTAGGGGTTTAATAGCATTACAGAGATAACTGACACAAAGAAATTTATTTCTTTGGAAAGGTGATTGCCAACTTTTTTTTTGCTATATTATATCCTGTGTACATGTAGTTAGAAGTTTTCTGCTCTGTAGAAGTAAATGTTCTTCCTCATTCCTACACAAAGAGTAATAATGCTAGTCAAAGGGAGCTGTTAAATTCTGTTAGGTACAGTGCAAAATAAAGGGTCTATTTAAAGAGGAAAAGGCCATTCTAAATCAGAAAGGACACTCGGAACCTAAAGGAAACTGGGCCATGCTACTTAATTCTTATTTAGGAATTAAGTTTTTGAGCTCTTAACATTCCCAGTTCCCCGTGTGAACGTCACAAGCAAAGGTTTATATTAGTAGGTCTGGTGGAAACTACATTTTGTGAGAGACTTCAGGGAACTTAAATGAAACATGATGTGTGTAATAAGCTACCAAGCTGCAATAACAGAAGAAAATAAAATGTTGAAGCATAGAATTGCTTTAACTACTTTTAATATTAGAATACTAATTATTGGAAAATTAAGGTACAGACAGAGATAAACTTTTTATCATTGAGTTTCCTTTAATAACTTTCATTAGACAAATCCAGGAGTCTCTTATAGACTGATCTAGGAGTACTTAAAATACAGTGATGGTCAAAAAGCTAGATGTGGAAAGCATTTCAATACAATTACAGAATTACATGGTTTATGAGTCTTTAATTAATTTTCATCCGAATTTAAACTTGATGCCCTAAGTAGGTATATTTAGAAATAACAAGAAAAGCATGATGTGTAGGACAGATTTTACTCAGATCAGAACAAATTCTTCTAATGAATATATATGTATATATATTTTTTAAATGCTTTCAAAGTAGTAGTAGAAAATAACAGGCATATGAAACATTTTCTTCATTCTTTGCCTTTTCTCATTCTTCTTCAAAGAATCAAGAATTTGAAAATCCAAGGGAAGGAGTACTTTTCATCAGATGTGTGTAGCCTCAGAAACAGACTGCTAAGAGTTTAAAAAACAACCATTTCAATCTTCAAAAATAACATTTTTAATTTAGAACATTAATATTTATAGTTTTCTTGCTCAAGAATTCATTTAAGTTCTAGAAGCAATTAATTTTATAAAGAGATCTTAGGAAAGCATGGGAGGTATAAATAACTCCTGTGCTTCTGCCCATCACGCACAGCTGGCATGTGATTTGGGGATATTTTCAACTATATTTTTTGAAGTTTTCTTTGCATACAACTGGTACAGACAAGAATAGTGGTCTAGAAAGACATACAAATGCCTTAAGCCCTTGCAAATCAATGCTAACTGATTATTGGATACTTGAAAGAATCGTTACATTCACAGTGCTATCAAAGCAGTGTAAGTAGCTCTGGGGGTTGTTAATTTTCTTCCTTTTGCTTCTTTTATTCATCATCCCTGTTCTCCGCCTTTGTTCACATTGCTGAACTAGAATGGAAGATCTTCAGGTTAGGAACAGTGATGTTTGTGATGGTGCCAGGGTCAGTGGTCAGTAACAGCTCAGCAGCTCTTAGTGCAGCCCATGTTGGGCTTAGAGAATCACGTGTCTGACATCTCAGTGGAAACCTGCCTCCTTTTTCTCTCCAACATCGTGCTTTGTGCTGGCTGTCAGCAGGACATAGCAGCTGGGCCAAATATCACCAGATTTTTACTGTTCTTTCGGCTACAAATGAGGTCTTGTCCTGAAAAAAGAGAGGCTGGCAACTGACACTTCGTTTTTATGACAGCAGTGTGAAGAAAGAAAGAAGCTCAGCCAGGTGTACTGAGGTTTGGCCGAGAAGTTCAAAGGTTTTTTTGGTAGCTGTTTGAACTCTGTGTCCAGGAACCCATGATAGACTAAGCTGGGGATATTAGGGTGGAATCATACATCATTCTGCTTGTAGGGGTATTTTCGTCTTTTAATCTCTCTCTCTTCAGAAAGTAACTAGGTAGGAAAAAAGGAAAGAGGAACCCAAACCCTAGAACTAACCTAGCAGAAGTGCATGAATGGCAGAGATTTTGCAGTCTTTTTGTCTTACTTTCTTTCTTCTTAAGTAATGATTTAAAAAACCCTGGAAGAGTACTTCAAGTTAGAATTTTTCTTCCATAGGAGAAATTAAAAGTGTATCCCCAATTCTGAAGGAACTACCTTTAAAAACTATGGGCAAATGCCAAGTTTCCCAAATATGGCAAAAGGTGGCCAAAACGAAAGTAATTTCACTGTTAGAAGTTTTTCTAGTATCTATCTATCTATTTCTAGTATTGCTCAAAGGTTTATTTTGAATAATTTTTACTTATATATTTATTTTTAATTTATAGTACATGCCTATCTTTTATGGCCACATTATCCCTAAAGATATTGCTGCAACTGGAAAACTTGAGTGCTCATCTTGGAGAAGACAAGGAAAAACAAGAACATAATGTGTTTAATCAAACAGGGGAGAGGATGGCAGGACAGAGCCTGGGAGATGCTCAGCATTGTTTCTATATGATTTGAAGTAAACCTGTAAGATTTCACTATCTAAAATGTAGTAAAGGATGTGAATTATGCTACCACTGAGCAGAAAAGCTTTTTGAAGCGTATTGAAGCTGAAGTTCAGCATCACTAAAAGTCAATCTTGGTATGCCAAACTGGTGTCTTGCTATAGATTCAAGTCTTTAAAAAAAAAAAAAAATAGTATGCACTGCACTTCTTATTCTGAAAACCTGAACTGAGGAAGTACTGTGTCCTTGGTTAACTTTAATTTAGATACTGTTTTTTAAACATATATTCTAGCCCATTTCTAGTTTTTTTCTCAAGCTTTTGTATCTCTTTCCTGTGTGCTTACTTCTGCTGAGACCATCTACTTAATGATGCTGCAAAAAACGATGTTAAATCCTTGAGAACTGTTTTCAGTTTTAGGACTGAGGTTACTAGGACTGACTGCCAGAAAGCAATTGTGAATATCGGACAGTTTTAGCTAGTTGGGACTGAGAGAGGTGACAGAGACCCATGAGGTGCAGCTGTGCCATCCTGACATGATTAAATCATCTCAGTGTTTTATGGTGGTGTTAATATGTGACCACACAAACTTAAATACCACATCCTGAAAGAAAAAGATGAGCCATGAGCTCTGGATGTGAAACTCACATTTCCAGGTCACTGGCCAAGAGTGTAGCTTGGCAGAGGCCAGAGCTTGTTATCGTTTTGTGGTTTGCATTTGGGCTCCTTCCAGGTGTCAGTACTGGAGCACTCCCTGCTTTGAGGCCCTAAGCCCCGACTGAGCTGCGCAGTCCCACCATGCCCAAACTGCACCTCTGCTTCTGCTCCCCCTAGAAGCTGCTTGTTCATGAGCTGTTCATCTCATCTGTGTTTATTACTGGAGGGTGATTACTGAGGTAATGTTTTATTAGAATAGATACAGAATTTGCCTGTGGAACCACAATATACTGAGGAAGTTCAAGCTCCAAAACCTTGATCTAAGATTTCCAGGGTTAAGTGGGAATAATTGGGCAATGTGTAGAATCAGTTCTGTTAAAAGTATACCTGAGCAAGAATGAAGGAAGTACTGCTTCATTTTAAAAATAATGCTGCCAATATATTTATATATTGCAACTTGGGAGGTGGCAGCATTGACTACCTATCTGTACTAATTCTGGTTGGAAACTTAAGTGGTCTAAACTTTTTTTTTTCTTTTTTAACATGTAGCAGCAGTAAGTAGCCCTACAGATTATGAGACCATTATTTGTTTTGTGATTTCCTCTACTGGGAAATTTCACCCTCTCTTCCTAAAGAGGGATGAACATTGGACAATTTTAAGCAGAATAAGCAGAAGCGTAATAGTTTCTTACAATTTTTCCTGCATATTCCTCAGTTTTTATGTTTGTTGTGAACTGTGTAGTCTTCTAAATATCGTGTAAGTAGTGCTATCATTATTGGCTAGCCTTAGTTGGTGTCGGCACATGCAGTTAGGTACTTAGTTCCTTTTCAAGCCTCAAAACATAATAGTATTTGAATGACTGTGGATCTGAATGTAGCTATGACACAGTTGTCTCACCTCCTTAACAGGCTGCTCTCTTTAAATTTGGATTGATGTGTAAACATCTTTTTATCCCTGTCCATCAGCTTGTAGGCCAGCGTATCTTGTTTCTTTGCTGATAGACTGTGGATATTTTCCATGTCTTCCTACACAAATACAAAACCCACCATTTAATTTTTACCACAAAACAGTGTAGGAAATGCTGTTGCGACATTGTATAAACTATGTAGCAGATGTAAATGTGCTATCTTGTAAGAGGGAAAGCAGATGTTATTTAAAATGTGAACTGAAGGGAGCAAAGCGTATGAGTCCAAGAGGTCCACCCAGCAGCCCGGCACTGGGACAGGGGGGTGCTCAAGGTGTCTGTCCAGCAAAAAGGCACCACAATGCTTGTGTCAAGCTATTACATCTGTGATCTGTGGTCATGGTCAGGGAGCTGGGAATGTCAGGTGTAGCATTCTCCACGTGTCCTGGGCTCCTTTTCAGTTGGCAACAGATTTTGGAGCAGTGTTTTTGAAGTTGTCCCTGTTCAGTTGCCCATCCTGTCCCACTTCTGTGAGTCATTACGTGATTCTTTGTCTCCAGATCTGGGCGTGTTGTGGAACTGCAGGTGGGTGCAGGGGCATCTCCGTACCCACTCAGCCAGGTGTTCTTCACGCAGGCCATGCTGAAAGCATCACGTTCCCTGGTGCCTCCACAGCCAGAACTTCCCATTCATATCAGCCTCAGCCTCTCAGTTACAATGCTTTTTAGACCTCTCTGCAATGCTTTTTAGAGCTCAAAAGAATGCACTGAAACCAGATAAAGGTTCCTACTGCAGAGAGAGCAAACTACTTTTTGAAGTAAATTAGAATCAGATAAAAATGTAAAAAGAAGGTTGAGGGAGGTAGGAGAAAAAAAAGGGTTTTTTTTTTTCCTTGTGATACCAGTACATGCAGCTCAAATCTTTTAAATGACCAATTTAGCCATGTATTTTGGAATTCCATGGACAAGCATATGACAACCTATTTTTATTTCAGATGTGACTAGTCTCCTCCCATGAAACTCACAAAGAAGCTGTTAACTCTGAAACCTTGGTCTGTTTATGGTGGCTAAGAATAGCTGTGCATGGCACTGAGTATTGTCTTCATGTAGAAGTCCAATTTGAGTGCTGGCTGTGTGAATGCTGGATAGGATTTTTTTGCCAGGTTTGTGCTATGCCCTTGCCTTTCCCTTTGAGTCTGAGGACTTAAAGCCCTGAAGGCTGTCATCTGCTTCCCTAAGGAATTGCACAACTTGGGATTCTTCCTAATTTAGTTTACTTTTATTTGCAGTAAGCATAGATAAATTTAGTCAGAAAGACTGATTAGAAATACAAGTGTCTCATGCTTATTCTTTAAAAAAATTTGCTAACTGGTGTCTCATGTGAACTAGCACTACCTTTTGCTGTTAAAGACTTAAAAAGCCCTGAAAAACCTCAAAACAATACTCACACAAACCCACACATGCAAAGCAAATTTGGATAAGTCTCCTAGTGAACAATCCTAAATTTTCTGTATATTTTTAAATTTTCATATTAATATAACTTTTTTCCCAAGAAAATAGGTATCACAGACTATCGATAAATTAAGCAGCTGACACTGCTGTTTTTCTGTAGAATTTGATGAATGAAGGACTTGGCTCACGAGAGCAGATTTGATAAACAGGAAAAACACAGACAACTAACTACAACTAATTTAAAAACAGAAATTACAACAGCATTATAAGATGTGTCTACACCTTCACAAGGAAATTTGTGCTGTAGTTGAAAAATACTCAGTCTCTCCTGTGTGCTAATAACTCTTTGGTAATATCTGCTGGGAACTGAAACTCATTGGAGTTGAATTTTCAGAAGAGCTGATCCCCTGAAAACAGGGCAGAAAATTTCATTCAGGGAAATTATGAGAATTTTTTTTTTACAGTTAAATTTATGTAGTTACCTGGATGTGAAAAGAAAAATTGGGTTTTGGTTTTTTTTATTCCTCAGCAAAATTACTGTAAGAATACGCTTTTGAAAATGTTGGGTTCACTTTTTATGTTTTTCTCCCTATGACATGTTTGTGTTAAATGTGGCAGATTGAGTTTGTCTCGTATATTTTCCTTTTCAGCTCATATGTTCATATGAAGGATTACCAGGCAAAACTGTCAGAATTGGAGCATGGAGCAGTTGTTCTTTTCTGAAATTGATATTTAATGCATGAGACATTTTCTGTCCCCGATTTGTGTATGCTTGAGCATATTCCAGTGCTGGATTGTATTTGTTTATTTATTCTCTTCTTTGCTTTTTTTAATCCTTGAGTATATATACCTAACACTTCAATTTTCAAAACATACCTTGGTATCAGAAATACTGTTACAATATTTCTGAGTACTTCACTAGACAGTTATTTACAAAGACATGAAGGTGCTCTCTAAGAGGACCCAGTCTGGGCTAATGTATTGGTTTTGGGGGGTTTTTGTTTGTTTGTGTTTAAATGGTACATTATTTGAAGTTCTTGGTTACTTTATAACTGATATTCCAGAGTCCTTTTCCAAAATAATCTTTTAGAGCAAAACTGCCAGCATTCATTGCTTTCTTGCATTTACTCAGGAAAGGTATCAATTTGACACTAATGAGGATAATGAGCATAATGAGGATAATGAGGAAAAGTTTCTTCCTCTTTGAACTGGGAGCTGGAATTGCGCTCTTCTCACAAGGAAAGAATAAGCAGGCAGGAAAGTGAGAGAAGGTTAAACAAACTACCTTGGGCTTTGCTCTGCAAGAGACCTCTTTGCAAAAGCTGCTGGCTTCTGACCCAATCTTATTTGGAAGTAAGATTAAGCATAAATTTGTTGAGTATTTTGACATTGTTTTTTCTTCAAATACAGTGGACCAATAGAGTTTTTAATATCCTTAAGTCTGCAAACTGAGGATGTGAAGTTTTGTTTTTCCAGAGAACTGTGGATTAGGAAAGATGAGATAAGGTATTTAAGTTTCTGTTTGCTAGTTAACAAAGGCATGCCTGTGGTCACTTTTGACCTTGTTACAGGATACATTTTTTGTGTGGTGTATACATATCTTTTAATATATTGAAAGGAAATAAAACATCATCACAGGTGATATGTTTGCAGTGACAACAGTTAGAGTGTTTGTGCAGCCTGTATTTATGTGTATGCCTTTGCTGCTATATCCTTGCCTTAGTTTTAGATTTTAAATGCTACTTCTTAAAACTTTAGATTTTGTTTGTGTTTTTCTTTCTCTTCATGTAGTTAGCATACCATGGAAATGAATTCAGAGTAGGTGCACTCTCATCATTGCTGTGGAAATGTGTTTCCTTAACTTACAGATCCGTGTATAAGGAAATCTGGAACAAACACTAGTGAATAAAATTCTCTTTCCTTCTCTTTCCTACTTTTTCACTCCCCAGGCCTGCCTAGTGTATCTTTCCACTGCTGCCTTTGCCTCCCTTCTGCTTTTTAGTTTAACATCATTTAGCCAAGCATTGATTTAATTTTATTGCCTTTGTTAGCTCATGCTTAACACAGGATTCAGAGCATGATGTGTTTCCAGCCTGGTGCAGCCTTCAATTTGATGGAAAAAATGGGTTTCTCTCTTAGCAGTAAGAGGGAGCAGTAAGTTCTGTTCTCTGCCCCACTTCCCTCGCCCCATGGGCTGTGCAGGGCACACTTTCTGTGCCAATCAGAAAGGTCATGAGTGCACGCAAATTTACCAGTGCGCCCTTCCCTGTTGCTTCAGTATCTGGCTCTCAAATGGGATTCCATCAGCCGGGAGAGGGAATGATGAGAAACCAAACTGCCCTCAGCAAGCTTAAATTTGCTCTGTAGGAATCTGCATCCCCCTTGGAAACTTTTCTAAATAGTAAAATACTCCAGGAGATTGAACTGAAGGAGAAATAATACTAATGAGTTATGGCCTCTCAGCCATTACATGAATGCACATACCATCTAAAAGCATGGTAACTGACTGCTGTGGTGGTGACCCTGAACTTACAAGCCCCCATGAAAAGCAGGGAATAGTACTGGCTCAGACTTAGTGGGAACTCGGTTTACATTTTCCAGAGTGCAGGTGGATCAGAAGAACTAACAGAACGAGCCAATGTTCTGCAGTTCTGTCTTTGCTCTCCGTATTTATTGGGAAGTTGATGTCTTTGTTCCTGTTGCAGAAATAAAGTTAAATAAAAAATAAGGATCAGATACTGCCCTTTAAAATTAGTACTGTAAGCTTTTTTTTTTGGCAAGTTAATCATCCTGGAATAAATTGCTTCTGTGTTTGCATCCTTAATGAAAGTATGACTTGCAATGCTGTAAGAGCCTAATGCTAATGAGGATAGGAAGTAAAGAAACAAGTTTAGGGGTTTTTTTATACTTATGTGGTTATTCTTTTGAGGGAACACAAAACTTATAAATGAGTGAATGTTGATAGTTATATGTGTCCATTTGTTAAAGTTCAGTGTTTTGAAGGAAGCTGAGATACCAGGGTGGTTACCTATGTTCTTTGCTTACGCTGTGCAAAGTTTGACAGTTAAGGGCATGTTAAGTCTTCACAAGGGCTACTGGAAAAGGAGACTGAAGGTACCAGATGTGTGCTTGGGGTGGTATTGTTTCTCTGAGAAGTTTGCATCTTGATTACAGAACTGTTTTCGAGCAGAAATTCATGTTTTAAAGTCTAACTTACTTTATTATATGTGCAGCTTAAAATTGAATTGAAGGCTACGGTTGTATAAAATGTCAGAACACTAAGAGCATTTCTGAAAACTACTGTTGGGAATTTAACTTAGAGCCCTGAACCTTTACATTCCTGCTATTATCCTGCTTCCAAATGTGATGGATTATGTTTAGATTATGGACAGATGAGACTTATCCTTTACATTCTTTGAAGCTGATCTTCCGTGAGAGCAGCTTTCTGACAGTGAAACAAAGCATGTTAAATAAATTAGTGGTTTGGAAGTATGCTATTAATTAAATCTCGCTTCTTTCTAAATAAGGATTGCTGTGAAATTCAAATTATTACTTTTAATTAAAGTACTTTATTTGAAGAGGTTTTCTATTCTGGCTGTTGCTCTAGAAAAGGAATTACATAAACTATATTTTTAATGATCTGACACTTTAATGGCCAGGATATCCTGATGGCATGCCGTAATCAAGAGTGACTGGGCAGGACTTGAGACAATTGAGTTCAAACTGATTTCCTCTTCCCCCTCCAGTTTTTGTGTTCTATCACATTGTTTTCCACTGTGTATGGTTTGCTCTTTTGGCATCTTGTGCTATCAAAATTAATTTTTAATTTTTCTTTTTTTCCTGTCTGATAATAATCTACATGCATGGTCTACAATACCATGTGACTCTGTAAAATGAGTCACAAAATTAGTTGTACTTCTTGCATGTGTGTGTAGAAATTTCAGCAAGTATTTCCTATCTATTCCTAGCTGTTGTGTTGTTGAGGATTTTAAAAAATGTATGTAAAATGTATCTTAAATTAATCTTAGTGATTTAAAAAAAATTATTTAATTTTAAGTTTCTTGGTTGCCATGGTAGTTGCTTGTGCCATTGGTGGGACAGTCTGTCCTGCTGTCAGACACTACATTAGAATTACGCAGCCCTAGAGATCAAATGATCTTCAGCATTATCTGTGGAGCTTCTAGCAGCCTTTGATGCTGTCAAATCCAACATTTTCAGTGGAGAGAGGGAGCCCAGTAACAACTAACAGTCTATTTCTGACTGCTGCCCTGGGTATCCTCACACTATCCTGTATGTCAGATCTGATCTCTTTTTCAACCGTTAAATTTCTTAATAAAAGTTTTTGTGTGTTCTACTCCAGTAAATAAAAAAATACTCATCCATCTTTAGGTGATTTAGGTGATTGTGCATTATGTCACGGCTGTTGTTTGTCCTGTTCAGCCACAGTTCTGTGAGAAGCAGGTGCTCCTTGTAGAGTGTGAGGATAGAGGTTTAGGTAGAATGTTTAGTGGAGTTGCTACTTCTCACCTATGTATAAAGCCAAGAGGGATGACTGCCACAGTCCATAATGGCAAAGCCAGTAGGATTTACTTGGAGAAATTCGAAGTTCAGTTTTTCTCTTGTCATGTGTCTGAGTTTACAAAAAATAAGTATTTAAAAATAATTTCCCTGATTTTTATCTCTAATTCATTTTATCTTTCTATCTGTTCTAGAGTTTCAGGAAAGAAATTGTATACCTATTTTATTTTTAACTTTTCAAAGCAGGGAAGGGACTACAAGAAATGAAGTCCCATACAGAAATTGGAGTATTTGCTGGTTAGAGTTTGCTCAGCCATTAAAGCAGATAGACAAGAAGAATGTCTTATTCTCTTCATAATGCTTCCTCAAAGAGCATCTGAATATTAGTACAAAAAAGGGGTAAAAGAACAATGTGGCAGTGAATATAGCAAAAAGTCTCCAGAGGATTATGGTGATGGGGAGTTTAGAAAGGAAAAAGACCTTTCAAGGACTTTCTTGTGTTTGACACACGGGGAATTTACTTCATGCATCCCAGACAATGGTTATATGTGTGGAAAAGATGCTGGTGAAATTTTCTTCTACACTGAAATATTTGTGGTCTGTTTGAGTTGGTTTTTTAGAAATAATTAAAAACGTCACTTTCATGTTTGATGGCATATTACTTCCCTTTTTGCTTTTTCTCTTGTGGGAGACTGGTTGCATTTCTAGAAATTTATGCAAAATGAAAATCAAAAAATCGTATTTTAAGAATGAAAGTGACAGAGGTATTAACAGCAGTGGAGAAGAAGGCTACTGAATCACTGGAAGGACTAAATGACGTAGTTATAAGGCAAAGCTCAAAATCTGAGGATCATCTGTAGCAGCAAGACTTGTAAGGGGTTGCAATCTGGCCCAGATACCTGAAAAACCAGATATTGCCAGACAAGGTTCTATGCCTTAGAATTTCTGCTGTGTCTTTGTGTTGGCAAGAAGTAATGTTTCTATTACTGTTCTTGCCTGTGTTTGCAGAGTCTTTGAGAGCAGAAAACAAGTTTCATGTGAGTACCTGTAACTAGACAAATTTACAGCTGCTCTCCCAGTTGAGTCAGCTTTCCCTAAAGAATGTTCACATTTGCTGGAGGTAAAAAAATAATCTTTACAATAAAACTTTGAAGATTTCAATGAAGATTCTGTTCTGTGGGGATGTTTTTAGTCCAAACGAAAGCTCAGCTGTCATAGCACCAGTTCCCACAATAAACTCGGAATTACCTTCTGTATTCTCTCTCAGGCTATCCTTCATATTACAGATGTATGGTTAATTAACTACTTGTTGAAACGAATTTATCTTCTGTTTATTGATGCAGCATTCTTTTATGTTTCTTTGTCCCAGAGTTTGGCTGAAATTAAACATATCTGAAACTCCTTAGTGAAGTTTTTAATAGGGAAGTGTTTCTGCTGCAGAAGTAAAATGTGAGTTCCAATTTAGACATGGAGGGGAAGTTATCAATACACATAAAACTTCCTCTCACTGAAAGGTTGGACTTGGCTTTACAAACATTACATGAACCATACCACTGAACAAAGCCACTTGTAAGCTTGTTTCTACTGTACAGGTAGGTAGTCCATTCATCTTGTCATTGTGTGACATATCATAAATGCATGACAGAAGTACCAGCTACAATTGCTGGTTACTTAATTATTCCCCTAAGTTACTTAAAACCCGTAAAGAATTGAGAGAGGTAAGGTAAGAATTTGCACTCTGGGCTTAGTCCATGTGACCTGTTAATGAGGTAATAGTTCTTCTTTGCCTGTTGTGTAGTTGGACACATGTATGAAGCCAAAATCTTTGTCAAACATCTTCCAAAGAAAATTCACTGTATACTGCCTACACAGAGTAACAGAGAATTCCATAACTGGTGTTGCTGGATGAATAAGTTGTGTAGTCTGTATTGAAAATAATGGGAAGTTTGTGCATGAAGAACTATGCATCCAGAGTAAAGTATGAGAAATAGGGGGAAAAGAGCAGGTTTGTTTTCTTGATCATGTATATTCTAATGTATTCAAATTGATTTCAGTCTCTACTGCTGTGTTTGTATTTGTGGTGTTACCAGTCAGTTCATATGTATTATATAAAGCAAAGGAATATCTAGGTATCAGATTCTGTGAAAACGTGCAGTCAGTTGCCCATAATAGATACCTAATTTCACTGTCAAAGACTGTGAATTTTGTTCACATTATTTAGGTTATCTTGTAAAGTGACATTGCTCTGGTGTCAGGAGGCTGCTTTGCCTCTCCGTTAGCATTGAGTGTTTCATACCAATATCAAGATTAATGTTCGTATTAGATATGGGGTTTTTTAAGGGCCCTGTAAGAATGCCTCAAAAAAGGGCATCTGGCAGAAACTCAATTTCTTGATTTATCCAAACATATTATTGAGAATAAATTACATAACCAAGAAAATCAGAATAGCATTTGTATAAAAACGGATGTGCTCAAAATGAGTATATATTTTATGAGTTTGCAATTATTTTCTCTTTTATTGTATTTAGTAGCACAGTTTAAGATTGGTACCACCTTGCTGGTAAATAGGTGCTAGTGAAATAAATGAGAAAATCTGGATAAATGCAGTATAATGCAGAAGTGTCCACTAATTCTGCAGGACTGCTGAATCCAGCACTTGTGTGATGCTGGTGAGCCAAGGAACCAGCCACGTGTGCCACACTGCTGGGTGTGCATGACATCAGCAGGGATTCAGTACAGCTGGAGCAAGTCAGGCAGGGATAAATCCAACTTTCAGACAGGCTTCATGCACTATCAGTAGTGCTACATAGTTGGAAGAAAAACCAGTGAGGTAGACCTGGTTGTCTGCTGTGCCACCACATGCTTCAGCAACACAGGTAAACCACATCCTCCCATCACTACTGTGAAAGCAAATCCAAAAGATTTGAGTGAAGACTGGCTCTTTCTTTGTATTTACTTATGGGTTGGAGGCTAAGATCTGGAATCTGCACCTGTTACTAGAGCAGTGTTTGTTGAATTTCACTGTGTTCATAAAGCTGTTCACTGTTTTTTTCATTCAAGTCATAAGACTTTCTTTTCCGTTGGTAGGAGTAAGCAGACTTTGGAAACAGTAGAAACCTGATGATCAACAGGACTTTCAGAACTGTGAAATAATGATAAATTTAGTGAAGAAGTTGCTCTGAAAAACAGGGTTCTGATCAGGGGCATGGGAAACCTAGGTTTAACGTTTGGGCTCTATTCATAATTTGTTGGCATGATTCTGGATAGATTGCCATCTCTTTTGAGCATTGACATCCTTTTTAGGAAAAAAATATTCTTTTGGTAAAACAACTAAAGATTTTTTGTTATGAAACACTAACAATCACTACAGACAAGTTTCCGTGTATATTAATATAATTTCTGTGAGGCAGGATAAAATGTTCTAGATGTTATCAGAGTAGAAGGCAAGGAGCTTAATTAAAATTCATTTAAGTAACCACATGTAATATTTTTAGTCTTTGGAAATTTTTGTATTGTCAGTTGGACATGCAAACCCTATTCTGCAACAAGTGTCACAGGAAATATAAAGTACCTCTGAAAGTACTTGTGCTTCAAAAATAACAGTAAAAAGCTTAATTGCTAAATGTGAGCTATGTAAAATTATCTCCTACTTTAGCATTTAATTATAAAAATAGCGACCAAGAATATAATCTGTTTGATGAAAACTGCGGAGGCCCCTCAAGATTGTGTTGAGCATGTCTATTTTATAGTTGAGTACCTTACTTTAAAATACTATAAAAGTAAATTCAGGTGTGTTTTCAGGCATGTGGAAGGAGGTGAGATACCTGATGGAAGTTTTGCTTCAGTCCAGCCATTCCATCTTCCTGAGACACAGCAGCAGCTGAACCCAAATTTCAGTTAAAGCAAAAACCATGAAAAATTTTGGGAAAAAGAACATATGAAATGCCAACGCTTGGCTAAGTGTAAAGTAGTACCCAAAAAAAGTCTGAAAGCTAAAAATCATCATTTTGTATTAGCCATGAAGTAAAATGGACTCATCAGCTGTCGCTGGCTGGGGTGTGTTCACTACCTTTCAGTACCTGCTTTGTATGTTTGAACCCTGAATAGTCTCATTGGTAAATAGGATGCTGCTTTATATCCTCAAATACTTGATGCATTTGGGCTATGCAGAGAAAAACAGGATGATAAAATAGTAGCATTCTTTACTGTCAAATTGGGTATTAAATAACCTTTCCTAGTTCTAGACTCTTGTGTTTAACATGAAACAACTTTGTTTTTCATTTAGCATACATCAGGGCGTGTTGCCTTTTGACCTAGGAGTGTGTTGTCTGTCTAATTACGCTTTGTATTGTTTTACTGTTCCTTGCAACTATCCAAACAATTCGGTGTGGCCCTGGCAACCAAACAATACTGTTTAACAAAGATTTCCTTACTGCACTGCTCCCAGATTTCCCACGTAGCAGTAGCTCACATCAGAGCAAACAAACAGGATATTGTTTCAAGTGAATAATGTTCACTGTTTTCAAGTGATTTATGAAAGTATTTTTTTTAGTTTTGAGCTGTTGCAAGTTGTGTGGTTTCTGGTTCCAGATCTCATCTGAAGCTCTGTAGGATGCTTCATGTTCTGAAGCTTCCAAACGATGTTTGAGACTTACATTTTCACTGGCAGCTATGAGTAAAGAATGGCTTATGCTTCGATGGCAAAGAATAGCAGAAAAAATTATTTAATCCTGTCTTGCAATTACATTTTTTCCCATTAAGCATATTTATATTCATATAGATCCTTCTTGCAATTTTAATGATGGCAAATTCATGAGTAAATGAATCTCACTGAATGTAATTATATCAGATAATAATGTTGTTTGACCTAGCTAAGAAATCTGAGATTTTGACTTTTCTTTAACAAACTCTTGTATATTTACTTATTAAACAATCACGCTCTGTCTCCATTTTTCCTCCTACATGTTTTTCTGTGTGCATTTAACTAAATTACTGGTTTTACAAAGCAGATAAAACCATGAATGTTGTCACATGCAAGACAAGAGTCTTGATGCTAATGTCAACCATTAATGGTGTTGTGAATTAGAGTCCTCAGCAAGTTCATGGATGAAAGTAAAGCCTAGTAATTTTTTCTTCCTTTTACATACTCTAACATTTTAGCAAAACTGAGGTATTTGTAGTACTCTCATGGCAGTTTATAATTACTTCAGTTTGACAGTTTTCCCTTGTTTTCTGAGGGGGTAAGTTCATTGCCACCTGGAGAGTTTATGCATGTGAACACAGAGATTAGTAGCATGAATGGCTGCAGGATAGCCTCTTTCAGCTTTGCTGCTGAAAGAGTAAAAAGGCAAGCCCTGTTCCTGTACTGACTCTGTGTGCTGGCTGGAAGGCATTGCATCCCTTGACAGTGCTGCAGTGTGTGCTGTCTGAAGGGGGCTGTGTGAAACTATAGCAGGGAGTGAGATCCGTGCTAATTCTGGTGGACGTAAGGCTATCCTGGCACCACATTTCCTTGGCTGCATGGTCATGACCTCTGCCTTCTGCTGAAATTTCTGCAGCACTTACAAGACCCAGTCTGATTAAAGTCCAGTTGCCTTTTTTTTTCTTTTTCTTTTTTTTTTTTTTTTTGCCAGCATTAGGTTTTTGCCCAGCTTATCAATTTCTTATGGTTTGGCTTGAGCCTGAGGAAGGAATTTACTGGTGTTTGGATCAGTGTAGAGAGCCCAGGGGTTTCATCCTTAGTGAGGGAAGCCATTTTATAGCTTTGAAAGTTAACACACTAAGGTGATCCCTTTTATTGAGGATTGAATTGCTAACACAGAGTAAAGACAGCACTTTAAAGATGATCGGCTCTCAATGTTTCCTGATTCTTAAATGACAGGGGATTTTGAATGTGATCTTCTAAAATCTGAAGACAGAAATGTATTAGGTAAACACACTATTAAGAGTTGTCTACCTAACTGTCTACATCTAAATGTAGTTTGGGGTTAAGGAGCACAGTGGTCTTTCTTAGTTTCCCCAGGGAGTGAAAAGAGCTGGTAGAGTACCAGCTCCTTGCTCTTCAGTAGTAGGAACTGGACCAGAGCTCTGGCATGTTCACTTCATTCCAGATCATGCAACAGTTGTGGCACATCCGGTAGGTAAGTCTGGAATGGGCTGAAGCTGCTGCTTTGCTAAATTTCTTCTGACAAGACACAAGTAATGATATTCAAAAGGAGATTTAAATACTCTCATTTCTTTCCAGCCTGTTAGCATTAATATGTCTTTTAAAATAAGACAGTCCAACTTGACTCTAACTAGAACAAAGCTTTAGCTTTCTTAGAAAGTCTCATATTTAGGATAAAAACAACTGCATATATTAGAAATATGTGGTATCTGTTGTGGGTCCTTATCTACTCAAATTTCTCTTTTGTTTATCTGATTGAGATGAAAGGAAAGTTGTTCAAAATCTGCATGTTGCAGCATTCTTCTGTTTTGCCTATCCCATGCCTGGTATTTCTGTTTGTTACCTGCTATGGCTGTGAAGGATGTCTTTATTCCTCCTTTTCACCTCTTCTCAAACCTCTGTGCTCTTGTTCTTGACACGTTTTCATCTCATTTTCTGGGCTGCCTTTGGAAACATTAACGCTTCAGGATGGCAGGAGTATGGATGCTGGAGAACATAGGCATTGTAAAGACATTTTTTTTTAAAGTCCCTATAATGTTTATATTTCTGCACTGAAGGACGAGCCAATCATCAGATGTGGGATGAGAAAGAGTTTTGCATTGTAATCTTCCTTTTGCAGCCTGCGCTTTGTTCTGTTTCTTAATGTTTTTATGTACTTATATGTAGTGAGCTTCTGCCATAGGGATCTAGATCATGGCAGTGTTTGTCATGTCCCATTGTCTCTGGCTGTGTAGGACATGGTCTTCTCTGTCTTTTAGGGCCTCTGTTACTGAGATCAAAGTGCTGGATTGAAGTGTTAGAGGATGTTTAGAAATTTTTTATGACATATGCAGTGTGTGCCTGTTGCTCTGCTGTTGCCCCTTGTTCCCAGGAACTCAGTTTTGTGACCTTGTGCAAATCTTTCCAGCCTCAAAGAAAGGATTCTGCAATTTATGTTTATTTCCTGTTTTATGCAACAGGAAAAAAGATGCATTACTCCAGCTAAACAACAAGTTTGTACAATAGCATAGAGATTAAAAACAAGTCATGTGTAGTGCTCACAGTCTTATGCAAGGTAACCTTCTTTTGGATTTGAAGCTGAGGTGGTTGGGGGCATTCAGCTTTCAGTCCTGCAGAATTTCTCACTTCACTAATGCATTTGATAAATGATAAATTCACTGGAAGTTGCAGGAGTCTCTGTTACATTATGTAAAATGTAACTTTCTGAAATGATAGAGGATATAATAAATGGCCAAGACTTACCGTAAGAAGATGTGATGTACCAACATTTGGTCTCCACGTTCGCTCTCATGTTTTTTCATAAATCAGTTGAAAAAAACATTTGAGAAAAAGTTGTGAGTAATATTTAGCTTATAGGGTTTGCACATCTAAAAACTGAGATCATGTAAAAAAATTTTCAGGTTCAGCTGAATAAACCAAATGTGTCTTCTCACATTTTACCTGCAAACAGCCTTAAAAAAGCTTACCTAAACGCATCACAAAATGTAGCAGAATAAAACAGATGGGAACGAGACTCCCTGCATGACTGTCTTAGGAAAATAAAATCTTAATATAAATAGATAAGAATTGTTAATATCAATTCCTAATAGCAATTGAAAAGTAACATCTGCAGTCATGGAATACACTAGGGAAATATCAGACCTCCCTTGGTACATCTGGGTCATCATTAAGAGGTGTCAGCAGTTATTTCGAGATATATAGTGTGCAAGACAAGAATTGTAATTATCTACCCTGATTGTTTTGTGTATTAAACCTCTGTCTGTGAGTTCTGAAACATGATTTTCAGTACTGCAGTTCACATTGCTAGCAGCTTTCACAATAAATAGATGTTTTGGAATGCCTGGGGAGAAAAGAAAGTTAAAGGTGGATAACTTTATAAATAAAGTTTGTATATGACAATTTCTGTATAAAAGAAAAATAGTTAATTTTTAGAAAATGAGACTGATATATACAGTGTTATTTTTATTGATTAATACATTTTTCTAACAAGAAGCAGGTTTTAAACATGGGACTAGAAGATCATGTCTAAAAATGGTTTGCATTCTTGTTAGGAAAATCAACTTATTGACAAAAAGTACCAAAGAAGAATTCCTCTTGAAGGTATTTGGACACCAGTTAGAAACATGAACTTAATGGATGATCCATAAAATGGAATCAAGCAATAGTATAGGGGATAACCCTTTCCATTCAACCTTCTGATTTTTAGTCATACTTGAACTGAAGCTACTGTATGCTAATCATGGTCACTGTAGAGCATTTTATTGATAACAGAAGTGACCTACATTGTAAACCCTTGCGCAACTTGAAAGTAGAAATTCTGACCTAACTAAAATAACTTGTTGTATGTCATAGTTAGTTGTTTCCTTCTGTTTTAGAGAATTTACTGTGTGAAAATATGTGTGTGATGAATGGGAAAATATAAAATGACTGGCGCCATGTTTAGAAGCTCTGCTTTATAGCTCTGTGTTTTTCTTGTTTTTTACCTTCAGCCTCCGCACCACCCAGCAGAGTAAATAAACGAAGAGTTTCTCCAAGTGTTGTTTCCACCTGGGAAAAGAGAGGCATCATCATGTCTAACATTACTATTGACCCAGATGTGAAACCGGGCGAGTATGTCATCAAAAGCCTCTTTGCTGAATTTGCTGTTCAAGCTGAAAAGAAAATTGAACTTGTAATGGCTGAACCTTTGGTGAGTCCTTTTTTTCATAGTATCTCTCAAAACGGTCTTGTTTTTTTCTGAAATTGGCTGATTTACCATATGAATGGTACTGAAAAAAGCACTCCCAGATATTGTTGACTTTTCAAAGAGATAACTTCAGGAATAAATAAGCTTCTGCAAACAGGGTTGCTACCTGATTTGTTTTATTGACTCGTGTCAAAACTGTTACCTAGTAGTTACTAGAAACAAGACCTCTTAGTGTATCCCTAAGGTCTGTGAAGTTACAGAAGGAAATAGGAACAACAAAAAATGTTCCTTCATTAATACTGTGAAGTGTGTTTTCTGTCAGTGTTTCTTTCAAGTAATACTTGGGCAGTATACTTTCAAGAAAAGATGCATTTGGTTTGTTTTCTGAAGAAATGATACTAACACCTGAAATAATATAGTAGTCCACATATATTGCAGAATAAGCAAAAAGGCAAAATTCCATTGGCGATCCAGACTTCGTGGTCTTGAAATAAATGGTTTTCTTTTAATTTGGAAATTTCTGGAAAAAACCCAAAAAAACCCAAAACCACAACAAACAAAACCAACTTTTTTTTCCTTTAAACCTGGAAATTCGCTGGGCAGGTGAGATGCTGTGGCTAGCAGAAGACCAGCTCACAGAAAGCTTCTGTTGGCAGCTGCTGCTTGCCAAAGTGCTCATGTGCAGAAAGTGCATATGTGAGCATTTATGACCCCCAGTTTTGAAACTCCAGGAAAAAGTTTTCTTAGGAAGCAGTCCAAAAGAACACAAAAACAGGGCTGAAACTGTTTTGTGGATTATGGAATCATCTTTAGCTACAACCATTAGTAGATAAAAGGCTGAGAAAAATGGAACTTTTCTTTATACTATATATATATATATATATATATCTGTGTGCACCAAGCAAGTTTACAACTTAAATATAATTTGTCTATTTTTTTTGACATCCAGAAAAGTAATGTATTCAGGAGGGTTTTATAAGAAAGCACAAAAACTTCATAGTTAAAGGGGCATACAAGCGATGAAGGGTGCCTGGCTGAAAACGAGGGAAAAGCTGTAGTGGCATTGTGCTGTGGGAGGAAAGGCTGTGGGTGGCTCCACCATCCATCGATGGGCCAAGTGCTGCTCCTCCAGCCCCATCCATTGGCTGAACACACAGGGAGGGTAGTGCTTGGCCAGAGGGACAGACTGCCTGGAACTGAGATGAGCTGAAGAGGGCTTTTCTTGCAGACACAGCTACTTTGGAGTCAAGTCTAACCAGAATAATGGGAGCAAGGCAAGTATAGTAGTCCTGGAGTTCACTTGTGCTGCAAAACTTGTC
Source organism: Motacilla alba alba (assembly GCF_015832195.1). Classification (NCBI taxonomy): domain Eukaryota; kingdom Metazoa; phylum Chordata; class Aves; order Passeriformes; family Motacillidae; genus Motacilla; species Motacilla alba. The sequence goes on along the minus strand of NC_052019.1, from coordinate 25,766,063 downwards.
CCTAGAGCAGATAAAATAAATCCTCTGTCATCAGTCCCAGTTTGTGTCTCCTTGCCATGCTGTTGACTGTTAATTAAACAAATGTTTTTAAATCTGTTAATCATACAACATTGAAACATCTCACCACACTAAAAATTAGAAACCCCATGAAACTAATTAAATAATTCGCTTTTCACAGAAGAGTGATTCCCAGCTCTGTTGCCTGGTGAGGTTTTATGGTGATTGCATGAAGTCTACCTTAGTCAAGATTTTTTACTGATAAGAATCTGAAGTCAGTATTTTGTGTATACACAGTGTGCATAAAATTCTTTAGGATAAAGTAAGAAATTATAAATATTACTTAAGTAGTCATCTGTAAAGGTTTTAAACAGTTTTGTCTGGCTTCATTTGCTAAGCTGAATTCCTTTAAACAAAATGTATTTTAATGGAAACAAATGTAATTTACGTGTATAGACAGCTTTCCTTATTTTATATTGGTGGGTGAGAAGGACTGTGTAGAAAACAAGCAAATTAAGAGAGGTGCCAAAAGCTGTGGAAAAGTGACAGAACCTGACCTGAGCCTGTATAACATAAAGAGGTAGAAGAGAATCCTTAAGCGTCCCTCTGAAAGGAAATACTGAAGTATTGAAGCAGCTTTATTTCTGTATGTCGAATTTAAGTACTGAACATTCAGTTCTAGTGTATGAAATTTAAAAAGAAAGATACAAAGGCTGGAAGAGCACCAGAAAAGCACTGACAGTGATTGGATAAAAGGCTTTAATGGAAGAGTGAAAAGTCCTTTAGTATTTTGGTGTGATTTGATTTTGTGGAATGACTTGGCTGCAAACAAAAGTATGAAGAATATATACAGAGTTACATAAATAATTAATGAAGCTAGGCTGTTGGGTGAAGCTGTTTGAGAGAATTTAAAGCCAGACCAATAAAAATTAGGAGCAAGACAGTTTTTAGAACTTGAACATGACAGTAGGGGAGCAAAAATTAATTAAACTATAAATTTAAAAAAAGTCATTGCAGATCAAGACAGCATTTGTGAGTGAGGGGTAGTATCCTTTTTGCTAAATGTATGGATTACATTTAAAGGTAACTGACTTGTGATTTCAAAAATTAACTGAATGGTTTCTCTGGCTGTGATTTTTACCTTATTTCTTCTTACTAATTTAATTAAGAGTTCTCTGCTTTCAAAATTGTAATACCTCAGCATTTTCAAAGTTACAGACAGAGCTTATCAGCAAATGCTTAAAATAAATGATGAAAGGAAAGCAGCAAGTGTAATGACAGGAAGGAAGATCATCCTTTTAGTGAATAAATAAAATGAAACCACTTTTTTTTTTTTTTTTTTTTTTTTTTTTTAACCAGCTGTGCTAAATCTTTTGGTGCAGTATATAGTTTTAAAGGAAAAAAGAGCTCAAGAGTAGTCTTGTAGCATAAAATACTGTTTCTCAGCTGAGAAGGATGACACTGATGAATGACACCAGCCTTCCCCAAATGTGACATAAACCATACCAGTTAAAAAGAGTAGTGATAAACTCAATTATTCTGCATTTTGTCAAGCTGCATGTAAATATGGATGGTTAGAATTTAAGCAGAGAGTTTAACATGGTGCCACCAAGTTGATAAGCTGCTAACCTACTAAATTGTAGTTATCTCATGTTGAAGTCACAACTAGCAAGAGTATTTAAAACTGTTACCAACACAAGTGATTTTATTCTGTTGTGGAAGTACTACACAGGGCACAGACTAGCACAGGTGCTTGAAAAAGTGTGTCTGAAGTAAAATTTAGCACAATACTCCGCTTGCCCCTGGGGCAAGGATGCACTGCCCAGCCCTCGGGCTGCAGGAGGCAAGGCAGCATCCATTGTCTGGTTCCTTCCCTGCAGCTCGGAGCACAGCCAGAAGCACTCTAGTTGGCTGTGCACACCTGAGCCACCCTGCCGAGGTGTGCTAGCCACCAGAGGATGGTGCCAGGGAATGCTGGAGGGGGGCCAACGGGTGGTACCTTTTTCCATGGGTGCAGTTGTTTGCACAGCACATGCACATCCTGATCCCTGCTGCCTGCCATATGTTGACATTTCTCCTTTACACAATGGATGCAAGCTGCTCTTTGCTTAATGCAATAGTGTTTTGATTTTTTTTTTTCATTTCACTTGTAAAAGATAAATGGAGACCTATTATTTTCATCTCTCTCTGAACTTCAGGAAGCCAGGAAAATAAATCTTAAATTATTCAGTTAGAGTTTCCAGACCTTTACTTTATGCCGTAGAATAGATTTTTTTTAAATCATGTGAGATGACTGGAGCCATGACAAAGCAGAGGTAGAAGAAGACATTAAAAGAAACTAGATTTTAAAGCCAAATAATTCAGAGGCCTTGATAAACCTGTGGTTGGGTTCAAGAGTATTATTTGGTTATGTCAGGTTTGTTTGGTCAGTGTTACATTAACTCTACAGTGTATTTGCCTTTTAACAGTTAAGATCCTTAGTGCTGAGGAAACATAATAGAGTTGGTTATGAACTTGTAAGATCTTCATTCTTTCTGACCTTAAAATCTTAAACATTTGATATACAGAAGTATCTGAATGAGTATGTGTTATGGGAGGGAAGCTAAACTTTCAGAACTATTTTGCTCTCTATTGACATGGATTTCAACTTTTTTTGTGTAAAGACTCACAGATTATTTCACTTCTCTTTGATTTGTCATTCTTTTCTTTAGCAATTTTTGGGTTTAGACACATGCAATGGGTATAGTGAACCAAGGGTTTGTTCACCTGTATAATAGTTTTGTAGTATTATGGAGGAAACATGGTTTGTTGGGATGTTGTATCCTAAGGATACATAAGGAACCTGACTTTTCCCATCTTCTTACAGGAAGACTTCTTCCCATCTTCTTGCACTTTTCCATCTTACAAGGAAATAGTTTTCTAGTTTTTATCATTTGACTTACTTAGCAATGATGGAATGTTTGTATAGAGTGGAACATTTGTTGTATTTCTGCTTTATAGATAAGCTAGCAATTACTGTGCAGTTTATCTGGAAGCATAATATGGATAACAAGAATCTACAGCAGGTGTTTCTATGTAAAAAAAAAAAAAAAGGAAACAGACTTGCTAGCTAAAAGAAAATTTGGCTTTGCCAGTGCTCTCTGGAGCTTCTTGTATATGCTTCAAAATATCAATTCGCATAACAGTGTTTTGAACAGATTTAACATGTAAAATTACATGAATTGGAAAGAATCAAGAAAGTGAAACCTTTCCCCCTTTGCTTTTAAATAGACAGTGAAAGAACATTAACAATTACATCAGTTGATCAAAAAATAGAAATTTTTCAGAATAATCAATGCATTTACCTAGAAACTCCCTTCTCAAAATATTTTTTAATTTGGGCATACTGGAAGTGAACATAAATGGTAGTATTTTCCTAGATAATTAAGTGCATTTCTTTGGATTATGAAAAGTGAAAATGACTTGTGCATTGGCATCTTTATTATTTCAAATTATACTTTCAGAGTAGGCAAGTGCTTTTTGTCTGGGCAGTGTTGAATCCAAGCTTTCAGAGGCTGTAATAGTTGCCAGATATTGCATTCTTTTTAACACCAAATACAGCTGCACTTACAGGAGAAAATGCCAGAAACTTTTGTATTTTCAAGATTGCAATTAGGACAAGAAAAAATAAGTTGCCAGTTCAAGCCTTGGATTTGGGACATGCAAAATGAATTTTTATCTGTTGAACATATAGGCTGTGTCTTGCAGCCTTGCAAGTGTTAATCACCAAGCGATGTTGACTTTCTCAGTTTTTGACAGCATGGGTGTTGTCTCATGCTGAACTACTGAGCAGTTACTTTGTGCTGAGTTACAACCTGTTGAGAGCAGACCTGGCTATCAGTGCTGCTCACACCTCCTTTTACATGCCACACCAGGCGAGTTAACTACTTGACTTACCTCACTCCATAAAACTTCCGTGTTTGCTTACTGCAATCTAATGTGAACAATTAACTCTTTAGGTACATTTTTACTTTCCTTGTGAAAGATAACATTTTGAACTCATTTATATTATCAAGTGAAGGATAATTTAAAAATTTTTAAATAAGAGGAAATGCTCAGCAGATCTTTATGTTACTGCTTTGCAGTGTGCTCTTAAAGCTGTTGCTGTAAATCAGTGACCCTCAGAGCCAGTTCACAGGACTCAGTGCTCTTTCTTCTTTTTTTCCTTCTCTTTCTTCTTCTTTTTATTTCTTTTTTTTCCACCTCTTTTTTTTTTTTTTTTTAACTTTCCAGGATACCTGAGCAAGGTATAAAACTATAAAACTTGTATCTCTTGTAAGTGTATAATTTTATACTCTACACAGTGACTAGTAAGAATTACTGTTTACTATTAGAGTTTGTCAATGTTTTATTTCCATAATGCTTTAATCCTCACTAAATTATTTTGTCAGGAATATAATTTAATTTTGCTTTTAACAGAGCAGTATGTCATATGCTACTGGTAGCAATAAATATTGTAACAAATAAAATTCTAGTAATATTGCTTTTTTTTGTTCCTCACAGTTACTTCAAGTTAAAGCAAGTGATTATTCCCGTTTTCCTTTTACTGGAGTAGGTCTACCTGTGTTTCACTGCAGTTCAGGGAAAGAGCAGATTGAAAATGCATTGAACACTTGTCTCTGCCTTTTTGAAGACATTTAAAAATCATTATAGTAACTTGGAATAATTGCTATATATGAACATGAATACACTTGTTAATTGAGATAGGAATGACTTTCCCTCCAACTTATGCTTGACACCCACCACCAGCTGGTCTCTGTTTGGCCTCTGACATCTTCTGTTTGTCAGTCTTTAATGTTATTATTGTTTAGCTCCTGAATTAATTTTTTGGGAGTATACATCACATCTCCAGAAATATTTCTGTCTAAAAAACAATGCAAATATTTATACTAAAAGTTATTTCTTTGTTCTGTGATATAACTGGAAAGAAGGAATCTATCTTTGATAATAGTCAATGACATTGTGAAATTATGTTTCTTTTCATTTTTGTGCAGGAAAAGCTGTTGTCCAGATCTCTTCAAAGAGGTGAAGATCTTCAGTTTGATCAGGTAGGAGACATATAATTGTAGGCAACTTTCACTGGATTAAGGTGGGCTTTACTTTTGCAGAATAGTGGTTCCACTTTTGTAATAATAATAACTTAGAACATTTGCATCTGAATCTGTGTCAGAAGATTTAGATTCTGAATGTTAGTTAGACTTTATTTTCCATTGTAGAATATGATAGTAATAAACTACTAGAATAGGTAATTATTTGAAGGTGGCAGTGAAAACTGGTGGAAGAAAGATGCTGAAATACACTAGAGGAAAAAAAGTCTTAGTTTATTTCTACATCACATATTATTTGAGTGTTTGAGTGTTTTTATAAACAAATAGTGTTAATTTTATTTCTGTAACATGGCTTTTACAGAGTGCTTTTTGATTCTGTGGCAGAAGGTATAGGGTAGATTCAAAGTGTTAATAAAGTGTTACTTTATCTTTTGCTGAGAATATAGACAGACTGCTAGGCAATTCCATTTCACTTAATCTCAGTGAACTGTGTCTGGGAAGACTCTTCTTAATTTATTCATATTTATTGTCTGTATTTCTAATTCTTCAATAGTGTAGGCATGTTTGTGTCCCCTAACCACTTCCTTGCAGTGGAGAGGCAGTGTTCAGAGGAAGCCCCATTAATTGCCTGTTCCTGTTTTTGACTGTTCCTGAATAGCGTCTACTATATGGAGCTTAGTGTTCTGTCTACAGAAAGGTTCTAAAAACAGGCTGAGTGAAGAGAAATCAAAAATAAAACATGTAACTTTTAAAAGGTGATAATATATAAAGAAATTAGTTCTACTGAAAATACAGTTTTTTTAAAAAAAAGTTTTTATTGTGTGTATATATATGAGTTCTTATTTTTTTCTTTTGTTATTTGCAATCTACTTTGAAGTTGAGATCTGAACTTTAATGCAACTGAATAACTGCTTTAGACAGACCTGAATGGCTGGGATTATGAACTTTGTCAGGGAATTTTGCGCATTGTTTGGCAAAAGGAATTAAGGTTGCATCTCTGATCATTGCTCACTGTATAAAACCCTTATTAAGAACAATTCTCCAGCAGTGCAGAAGATTACAGATTAAAAAAGTGATTGGAAAAGTGTGGGGATGAGGTGGACGCAGAAGTCACAGCCACAGCATCCAGCAGAGAAGCTAGAGCTGTTGTTGGACCAACCTTGTTCACCCAGAGGTCTTTGTGGAGCCAGGAATCTGAGACTAAAAAGTGGCTTTACCTGTACTGATAATGGGGTCTGAGCTAGTAAGTGTTGTACTTTGTCAATAAAGAGAGCATGCTTGGAACACAAGAGGGCCCTGGGACTAAGGTGGTATCTAATTAAGACTTGTTCTCTCATCTCAGTAAGTGATGAGAAGAGGGATGGAGGAGGAAGGTAGGTAGGGTACCTGTTCCTCTAAACAAAAAGTAAAATAGCATTTAATGGGATTATAAGTCATTTTTATTAAAAACATAACCAGACCAAGAGGGCTGCTATTAAAACAAGTTTGAAAAACCAATGGCTTTTAATTTTCAAACAGCAGATATATTTTTCATTTGATTTCTTAATTGGAACAATAATATAAATTCAGCTAACAGAGGTGACATTTTGGAAAAGGAGAAGGAAATGTGTATGTTGATACACTCGTGAACTGTTAAAAATGTTAGCATTTTAGTGCCAGAGCTTTCCCTTTACCATTCCTAGCACATCAGGAAGCTACCAGACAGGAGTTTTTTAATAGAGCATATATTGCATTTCTTAAAATATTTTTGCTTGTACAGCTTGAAACTGAAATAGCTTGTGTTTTTCTTTTTTTTTGTTTGTTGTAGGAAACATACTTGGCAATTTCCTACTCTTGTCCTAAGACACTAAAATTTTATGATCACACAGAAGCCTGTGTTGACCTTCTCAGTGACTGAAAGCAGATGTATGTGAAGTTCAGGCTTGTTCATGATTAGGCAGGACTTGAGCAATGTTTTCAGGATCAGGGTTTTGGACAAAGCTGGAATTTGTGCTCTAGCATCTTACTATAATTTTGCTTCTCTCTTTTTACCTCTCAGTGTGCTGTTGGATATGTTATGTGAAGCAATTAGCAGTATGCTACAGCCTTTAAGACTGGAGCAGGATTTGCTGTTTCATTCTGAGGAGCTGAAATACACGTCACATCTATTGCAGCCCTTTCCTCCTGGGTATTACAGGAGCACTTTGTCTGGATTGCTACTTTCAACCTAGGCATAATGTAATGCTAAAATAAAAAGAGTTTTCTTGTATGAGAAATATATCTTCTGTATAAGATTTTTTTAAATTACAGGATGATTTTGAATTTAGTATCCAGGCAGTATAGTAATTATTTTAAATGAAAAATAGCTGATGTTCAGCTTATATGTTATGTAATATTAGCAAAGATGTCATCTTCCTGGTGATTCCAGTGCCTTTTCATTAGAATACAAAGAATGCAAAACTTGGCAGGAAATAAATTATTATTATGTAAAACTTTTTATTTTTCAAGAGGAAAATGCTTTATTATGGCAGTAGTTTCTGGGTGTAACATTTTACCAGTGACATTTTGGAATGTGTGTGATGCATGCTTGTTTCTCTAGAAGCCAATGTAAGTTGCCTAACTACTTTTATGAACATTTATGAATAGTATTAGTATTGATAAACTGTGTTAACTTGCAGGAAAACTTAAGGAAAAGGTTTAGTAAAGCTTAAAATGCAGCTTGCTTCTTTTTCTTCTGCTAATAAACCCATCAGTTCAGAGCACAATTTAATTCTTGTGACTTGAATAACTGACCAATTAACAATCTGAGTAATGTATTCAGAAGATTAAAAGTGGTCCTTCTGAGGTTTCTCTATGGTTAACTTGTCCCCATCCCTTCGACCAACCTAAAAACCCAAGATGCTTCAAATGAGGAAAAAGAAGTAACTTCATTAATGTTATATCAGAACATGTAATGGCATAATATTATATTGGTATCTGGAACAGTGAATAATAGATAAGTTACAGCATGAGCATGGCTTCTATTAAAACCTTATTTGAAAGATTCAAGAGGTAAGTAATACATGGCATCAGTGAGCAACATGGTAACTCTCCCATTCCAGCCTGTTTTTAGGGAATGGGCTTGCTCTCTGCTGCTTCCTGGAAGCAAGTTTATAATGGCATTTCTCTGTCTTCAGTCATTCTTCTCCTTTCCAAAAAGTTTTTAGTTAAAGAAAGCCTAGATAATTTAAGTTTAATAACATCTTAAAGTCTTCCTTTTATCATGGTTTTTATTGCCACATCTGTCGCACAGATGAGTTTACTACTTACACAGATTTTCTGGAAGAAAAAGAAGAAGAAAGCAGAAGATAGGAGAGTTATATTAAAGTAAATATAGCTTGAGACCCAGACTACTCCAATGTATTAAAGGCAATGTAGAATATCTGAAAGGCTCTTATTTTTGTTTATATAATAACCAAAGAATCAGGTTTTTTAAAGTTATAAACTTCTTCAGTTTAGGAGGGTTGGCTGTAGTCATTTGTGATGTGAAGGTGTATACTTCAGACATATGTAAGGCAACATTCAGGGACATCCTAAAACCTCTGCTGTTTTCTCAATTATTTTATACACATTATATGTCTATAAATTTGTCATTTTGTGATCCCTGTGAGCTTTGGAACACTTTACTTAAATTTATTATAATAATGGTCTCAGTATGTTATATTTTCAGTTACTGTCCTAGGTGAAAATGAATATTAATTTGCCACTGTGTGAAGTTATGCGATGTATGGTTTTTAACATTAAAAAACAATTTGAAAGCATTATTAAACTCCAGGATTTTCATTGCTATATCAGGCTAAAGTATTTTTCTTACTCTTTCAGTTGATAAGCTCCATGAGCTCAGTAGCAGAGCACTGTCTCCCCTCCTTACTACGCACCTTGTTTGACTGGTACAGGCGTCAAAACGGAACAGAGGATGAATCGTATGAGTATAGACCTCGGTCAAGCACAAAATCAAAGGGGTAAGAATTTTGCTTTTTGATTTTTGATTTTTATGTGCTTTCTCATAAGAAAATCTGCTTTGTACTTCTCTGACAAGTATGTTGTATTTGGATTTGTCCTTACTTAAATTTGTGTAGAAAAAACACAGACTTCTTTAAGGTAGTGTGTTTAACTTGTGTAGATGATATACATGAAGTCACTTAATGGTTTTGGTGTGGATATACAGAAGGAAGTTGGATACTGGTAATACTAAGCTAGTTTGTGCCCCCCCCCCCCCCCCCCCCCTTTTTTTTTTTTTTGGTTATTGGCAGGTCCTTTCAGGAGAAGAGGGCAAGATGTCAGTACTGTGCCAAACCCCCAAGTCTTTCCACCTATCCATTTTATGTACGTCTGCAACAGTGATTGCATGAAAGAAAATGTAGTCATTGTCCCTGCAATATTTGTGTTCAGTCTTGTGTCTGATAGCTGTGTTCTTGATTTCCTGTTTTAGGGATGACCAACAACGTGAAAGAGATTATCTACTTGAAAGGAGGGACTTAGCTGTAGATTTCATTTTTTGTTTAGTTTTAATAGAGGTTCTAAAACAGGTAAGATCTTTGGCTTTGGCAAACTGATTTTAATATTTTGCTTGTAATGTTGGTTTTGATAATCTCCTTTAAATTTTTATTTTAAAAACTAGAACATATCTATGATGAGCATATGCAAGACTGTAATTATACTCTCAGTTACATAAAGCCTTTGGCCTCTCCTGCCTTTTCTTTACATGCCTACATTATCTCAGTTCATGTGTCTTAGAAAGCTGCTGATGTACTACAAAAAGCAGAACTGCAAAAAAACCCAAATTAATTTATGCTCAGTACCCTTTGTCAGCTTAAATGTTCTTGAAATACAGGTTGAAATTGTTGGATAATGAGGTTAAAATGTCACTTCAGAATTACCCTTATTTGGCTAAGAATGCCAGTGCAGATGTGTAAAAGTTATATATTGCAGAATTAGCTTGATATGTGCCAGCAGAGGATGTGTCCTTGGACACTGGTGGGAGAGATTTCTACAGGGCATCTCACAGTACTGTTTATTTGCTTCATACATGCATGTTTGTATAGGTGCTACATACATGTAAGTGATATGTGCCTTTCAGATACCTGTTCATCCAGTGCCAGATCCTTTAGTACATGAAGTTCTAAACTTGGCTTTTAAGCACTTTAAACATAAGGAAGGGTAAGTCTCACTTGTGTACTTTAAAATATTTTGTATTACCAGCCTGTGTTTCTTTGTTGTGGTTGCTCTCCTTTGCCTCACCTGTAACATGTAGGTGATAATACCAGTGTGAATGAACACAAGTCAATGTCTTTAAATTGAAAACACATCTTGAAAGGATATGGCTGTGTTCAACATAATACTGAGTTTATTTTGCTTAGCAAATACAGAATGATTTGCATCCTCAGACGCAGTAAGGAAAGTCTGAGTTTGAATAAATACGGTAAAATTTCTATCCAGAATATATTTATTTTGAAATAAGAAATGAAACTACATTACTTTAAATGTCACCCATGCATTTCATGTTTGAATTTAATTGTTTTTATGGTAACAATTTGCCTGCTAGGGGACAAATTTTTTATTTGTAATGGAAAACTTGCTTGGGGTTTAGAAGAGCAAAGTTACATTTAATGATGTTTTTTCCCTTTATTGGTTTTTTTTCTCTTTAGGTATTCAGGAACCAACACTGGGAATGTGCATATTATTGCAGACTTATATGCAGAAGTGACAGGCGTTCTTGCTCAATCAAAGTAAGTTTAGTCTCTGACTCTTTGTGTTAAGGGACAGACCAATGTAGACTTAAAGACTATTTGACATAGCAGAATCTATTCATGTCCCCAGTAGATAATCCCCTAAGTGTCAGCTGTGGTCAGGTGTAGTGTGTTGTGTCTGTCTGATGTTCCAGCACAAAAAAATTGAGCAAATCAAGAAATAATCTTCCATACAGTTGCTTTGCAGTCAGCTTGTAGGGGCAGGGAAAGGAGTGACTGTGCCAGTCAGCTGTTGTTTACTTAGCTGGTATATTCTCATGTACTGATCATCATAGGCACTCATAAATGCCTAGATTTGAAGTACCAGGGTTCATCCCCCTTGCATTTCTCATACCGTAGCTGCTGATACTGTTACAGACTAGAGAAATTGGTTCAAAATTATAGACCTCATACAACAGTAACTAAGAATGCAAATAATTGCTATCTGTATCCCTTGTTCAGGTTTCAAGCTGTTAGGAAGAAGTTTGTCACTGAATTAAAGGAACTGCGGCAAAAAGAACAGAGTCCACACGTAGTACAGAGTATCATCAGTTTGATTATGGGAATGAAGTTTTTTCGAGTAAAGATGTATCCTGTGGAGGATTTTGAAGCGTCATTTCAGTTCATGCAGGTAAACAATTGCTACAGAAAACTGAAATGAGTATAATTTTAAATGTTTAAGTCATGAAGCCACGATGCTACTTGCTGTGATCAGTCACTCCCTCTATTTGTATGCCATCCTTCATCCTTTTCTGTTCAGTTCCTAATTTTTTAGAGGTGTGAATTAATTGTTTCTCTGCAGTTTGTGAGTACCTGGCATTGGGAGAAGCCTTTCACGATTGCCTTAGTAGTGTGGCAAACCTGTAATATATGAATATAAGACTGAATGAAAATACGTAGCAATCAAATAATTTCCTGTCTTTACAAAAGCAGTATATTAAAGAAAAAGAATTATTTGATATATAATTATTTAACAGATGAGAAGTCAACACTTCACTGTGAATTGTTTATTGTGTATGGAATATTTAATTGTCTTTAATTTTCTTTGCATCAAAGTCCTTTGAAAATGAAAATTAGCATACAAAAATAAAATATAATTTTCCAAAAATTTTAATGGAGGCAAGCATTAAAATTTTTTAAGTTTCAAAATAATCTGAGGGAAAATGTGTATATTTATATTCTTTTGTATTATGAGTACTCTTTCTATTCTGAGTAAAAAGTAAATAGCTATCTGGTATTACGAATGTTCTCCTTTCAATTCATTGAGATGTATTGCTGGGCAAACAGGTTTTAAAGATTCTTATGTTTTGTGAAGTTGATACTGTTAAGGAATATAAAACTAACTCAAACATATTACATGTTTTAAATTAAAAAAGGCAACTAATGTTAGACTGCTAGTGGTTTTTATGACATTGTTATGTTTGTATTCTTTTTTTTAAACATTTTTGTAATGTTTTCTTATTTAGGAGTGTGCTCAGTACTTCCTGGAAGTAAAAGATAAGGATATAAAACATGCACTTGCTGGTTTGTTTGTGGAAATTCTCATACCTGTGGCTGCTGTAAGTATTTTAATCCCCCCTGCCACACTGTTCCTCCCACTTTCAATTGGTCTCTCATTATTAAAATTCTTCAATTAGTCCTCAAAATATTACATTTTTATAGATTCAGAAGGACATCTAGTACCTAAGGAGGGCTTACAAGGAGGCTGAAGAGGGACTTTTTACAAGGGCATATAGTGATAGAACAAGGGAGAAAGGCTTTAAACTGAAGGAGAGTAGGATTAGATTAGATTTTAGAAGAAATTTTTTTACTGGGAGAATGGTGAGTCACTGGAATAGGTTGCCCAGAGAAGTTGTGGATGCCCCATCCATAGAAGTGTTTGTTCAGTGTCGGCTTGGATGGGACTCTGAGCAACCTGGTCTAGTGAAAGGTGTCCCTGCCCTCAGCAGAGCGGGGGAGTTGGAACTAGATTATCTTTAAGGTCCCCTCCAACACAAGCTATTCTGTGACTGTTACATAGATTACAAGCACCTTCACAGTCTTTATAGGGAAATAGGTTGGCTTGTGTGTTAGCTCATTTCCAGTTTTTTAAGAACTTTTAAGAATTGTCTGTTTTCTGGACACCTTTATTACCAGAGCATTGTGTAATTTTATATGTGCTCTAAAATTTGAAATTTCTTTGGTTTAATATTTGTTTGCTCGAGGGTCTAGTTGACTTTTCTTTATTAGCTGAAACCTTTTAAGTTCTTTCTGTAACAAGCTGAGATGTGTAACATTTTTACAGTCTGATAAGGAGAGTGTGAACTCTTAATCCAGGAAGAATGTAGGTTTTGACTAATTAAATAAAAATCATTAGTAGAGGTGAATGTCCACAAGATTTAATCCTTCAAGTGGAAGAGCAGTCAGTCATCTTCTGTGTGTGTTTTAAATCTAAAAGTAAAAATTTCACACAGCAGCCATGAACAAGGAAAAAAAACTCATTATCATCCCAGTGTTTGGTGTACTGTGCCTGTAATGCTGCTTGTGAGACTCTTTCAGTCAAGACAGGCTCTCTTTCCTCCCAGGCTGCTTTGCTTGGTTTTGTGAAGCTTGTTCACCAGGTCAAGAAGAAATTATGGCACCTGAGTATAATTCAAGTTGACTATTTACCAGAAGCTCAGTTAATTTCATCATAGTAGATTGATACTTTCTAGGATTGTTGTCTAACATGCTAGTTGTATTTGCAGATGCCAGGCCTGATGCTGGCATGCAGTCCCAAAAAGTGGCCACTTGTGGCTCTGCGTTGTCACATAGATTATAGGGACATGGCTTGCTATATATGGAAAACTGGGACATATAGATCTTGTTTTGTAGAATAGGATCTACAGAGTAGATCCTAGCATGCTGGGTGGGCATCCTATCTGAGCAAGATCACAGGAAAAGAAAGATAATTCTCTCTGAGCTTTTCATCCTCTTTTAAATGGTTTATCTTGCCCTGGGCAAATGCTTCTTTCCTTTCCGTGGTCTCAGTCTTGGTTTTTTGAGGGGGCCTTTGTTTTTGTTTTGTTTGTTTGTTTGTATGGTTGTTTATTTGTTTTTGTTGGTTTTTGAGGGGGGGTTGTGGATTTTTTGTGGGTTTGTTTGAGTTTTTTTGTTTGGCTGCTGTTGGTTTGTTGGGTAGGTTTGATATTCTTGGGGGCTTGGGTTTTTTTAATTGTTTTTAAATTACAAAGGAAACCATCTTTTTTCATAAGACTTAACTAGAAAGAGGTGCTTCCACTGCTTGTGGAAAGAAGTTTTGATCTTACCCAGGCATGCTTACACTCTCCTGGAGAAGAATATAAGAGTTTCTTTCCTATTAAAGAGTGAACACATTTTGTCATTTTGAATTCCATAGTTGCTTGGCAGTTGGAGTGGGAGTACGAGTGAAACTACTTAGCATTTAGGTAAATGCAAATATTAGTTTGCAGAATCATAAATGTGGTGAAAGTGCCCTTGAAATAACGAGGAAGAAGCAGCATTTGGGAGGGGGGACTCTCCTCTGGCAAGGGCGGAGGCACGAACACGGGCTGTGCAGAGCACTTGTGGTGCTGCCTGATCCAGCCTGAATCAGCACTTCAGACAGCTGGGGAGGGAGGCTTGATCTTTCCTTCTGAGTCACTGAGTCTCTAATCATTTCATACAAATGGAGCTTCTTAAATAGAAACGAGGAGCTCACTTCCAGGCTGAGGTGCAGTTGAGCAGGTTAGTCATTCTCTGGGAAGATGTGAGATGCAAGTTTGAATATTTTTGACCCAGCTGAAGGAATTGAATGTAGATTTTTCTGTATCTTGGATACAGAAGATCGCTCAAGTGAGGAAGCTGTTGGGTTTCAGCATTGAGACTTCTTTACTGTCATTCTCTTGCTTAGTCATTCAGGCATTTTAAGAAACCTGACCTGATTTGGACCCTGCAGGTATCATGAATCACAGCATATTTTATAGCAGGGAAGTTAGGGCTGCTCTGAAAGCCTAAGGTTATATCCCAAAGCAGCAATGCTGTGGTGACAGCAACTGACTGATTTCTCATGTGGAGCTAGCAGAGTGCTAATCAACCTATAGCCTAAGAATAGCAAAAGATAAATAATTTGGTACACAGGAAGTGATTTAAATCATAACCACTTTCCCAGTTCTTTCTTTGTGGAGCTGTACACATTACAGAGATGCATGCTATTTTTATGCTTCTACATAATGAAGGTTTTAGAGTGTTCATAGCAAGATGGACATGATTTTTCTTTATGTAGTGTTAGTAGATATAATGTCTGTGTAATATTGATAACTATAAATAATAAAGATAACAAAAATTATCTTATGTTGTAAGGAAATTGTATGTAAAGAGGTCCTCTTCCAAAAAAGCCATTTCAGTCTCCAACATCCCACCTCTCAATTTGATAAATAAAGCAGAAACAGCTTAAAACAGTAGGTTGGGAATAGTGTTTAAATAGATCATCCTGGGGATCCAGAGAGAAGCCTAAGAAGCTTGCAGAGGTTTCAGTAAAGAAGGTGGTAGCTGCCTGGGTTGTGGAAGCAAACCTATTCTGTGTACAAGAACAGAGTGGGTCAGAAGGGTGTAGGGCTCCATGTGTGTTTCATTAATTCTGAAAGCTGAGCAAAGACAACTTGCATGATTGGTTGACGGGTAATTCTGTGGGTTATTTCTTAACTTTCCAGTTTTCAGTATTAAAACAAAGAAGAAAACAGGAGCAGTTAAGAAGGGAGCTGTGAAAGTTAAAGATACTAATAAATGTAGATATGCATATGAAGAACTTCAGTGTAGCTTTTATTTTTTATCAAATAAATTTTCTTCTTTGAGTATAGAATAGAGACCATGTTCCTAAACCAGTTTATTTTAGCGGGCTGTTCTGTTGGGGTGGAGTTTTTTGTATGTTTGCTTTAATTGTTAATTTTAACCATATGGTTTTAGTGTATGGCATGATTTCTTATGCTTCTGTTTATATTTCAGATAAATACACTCAAATACCTTACTAATGTAAAAATTAACTTCTGAATGGTTTTGAATTCATAGACATCTTAATGTGTATTTAAATTGCCTTCTGTGTAAATTTTTAAGCCCCTTAATTTGTGATTTTTTTTTAATAGGCTGTTAAAAATGAAGTGAATGTGCCATGTTTGAAAAATTTTGTGGAGATGCTTTATCAGACTACCTTTGAATTGAGTTCAAGAAAGAAGCACTCGCTGGTATTTTAAAGAAATATTTCAACTTCTCCATTTTGTTCATCTTAGGCTCTTAAGCTAGTACATTATATGAGGAAAAGCTTATCAAGCCATATTAATTTAAATCTTAACATCTCAGTATAATTAAATTCCTACAGTGTATGTGCATTTGTTCTAATTTTGCTTTGTTTCTTTGTGCAGATATGTGCTCTTATCTCACATGTGAGATTGTCTTGAAATCAGTGCTTGTTTTTGATTATTTTAGTAGGTTTTAGCAGAGTTATCTAACCTAATGTCTTATTAGTAAAAAACTTGCATTCAGGGAGTCTGACTATATTTAAATTAGGGTTAATTAAAATATGCAAATGCCAGACAAGACTTTTTCATTAAAATAGCAGCCTCTTAATAGCCCTGCTCTGCCTGGTTTTCTCCTCTCTTCATACACCTTGTTTTTCTTTTTCCATTATTTTTTATTATCTCTTATTTTTGCAGTATTTGGTTATTTTTGATTACTATGGCAGCCATGTTTCAAGTCGATTCACTTCACTTTGCTGAAAATGTAGAGCTAATTTTTGCATTTCAGTTGCCACATTCAGTAAATGCAAGTGGATTTAAAATGTTTTATTCTCACTTTCATGTTATAGATGAACTTTTCTTTCTAGTATTCTGCACATTTAAAGCATATATCATTGTATTGGTTAAACTCCTTATGTAAGAGTAACATAAAGTGGTTGATATTAATATTCAAAATGTCATTTTATTTATGAAGTTAGGTTGTATCAAGAGTACCATTTACCTACTCATCCTTTAGTTTTGCTTCATAACAAGAAAAGCTGCAGTCAGATTTGGTACTAATCACCATTATGTGTTAAAATTATGTGGTACTTAAACAAATCTTAATCTTACTAAAGCAAAGCTAAATCATACTTTGCATATGCACAGATTTAAAATAAAATATATTGTGGTTCATTCCTCACTAAAAGTAGATCTTGAGTAGAAGTAGCATTTCTGACAACTGAAAGTCTGTCTGAGTTTTTACTGAGTCGATATTTTTCCTAAATATTCTTGAAGGCAGTTCACCTGCCCAGCATGTAGAGCTACATGAATGGAGTCTTGTGGTCGCAGGAAAAGCCTGAACATTGTAGGAAGGGTCAGACTGCTTTCAGTCCTTGTTTGAGATCAGGCCTTGCTGGGGGATGAGCTTCACCTTGGTCCCACTGCCCCAGTGTGATTCCTTGAGCTCCTGCAGCACTCAGGAGTTACCCAGGGCACTGTGCCTGGCACGAGTGTCCCAGGGCAGGGGAGAGACTGCCATGCAGTGCCAGAACTGTGAGAGTGAAAGGCAGCAACCAACTGTGTCTCATTCTCAATGTACAACACTTAGGAGGTCTGCAAAGAGCAATTTGATGAATTCTTTTTCCCCCTACTCATAGGCTTTGTATCCATTGATCACCTGCCTGTTGTGTGTCAGTCAGAAACAGTTTTTTTTAAATAACTGGCACGTTTTCCTGCAGAACTGTTTGTCACATCTGAAGGTAAGAATCCTTTCTAATTAAGGAACTGTTGCAAATCACTAGCATTTATTACAATATGTTCTCAGCATTCTCGTGCCAAATAAACAATGAATAATATTTGGCTGTTTAAAAGGACACTGAAATATTTTTCTAAAAAGAAATGGTTCAAGTCTCTGTAATAAACCTAGTAGTAAGTTTTTGTGATGCTGTATCATGTTGGAAATAAGTGTGGTCCCCTTGAGGATTATAATTTTTATTGAGAAAAAACCTGCAGAAGTATCTGCTAATAAGGGCTGTTAATGCCAGAGAAAATACAAACCGTATTTCTTTATGTGCAAATTATATGTGAGAAAATAAGTGACTTATCTGCTCTAAGTAGAATGTATAGGAAGTGGAAATGTTCTGTCTTTTGTTCACTTATTTGAAGGAATAGAAAATGAACTGTGAGACCAGAAAAGATGTTATATCTACAGCCTGTGATACAAATTTAAAAAAAAACAATTACAGTGTCCCTTTAACTTGTGCCTTCTGTTGATATCATTGTAACCATCAATTGGTTGATAAAGACATCAAGATACTTACAAATCAGTCACTTTATTGTACTTATTGTACATGTTCTTTCCTTGATTATGATAACATAATTCATGATTTTGCCTAATGTATTGATTTTGATAATGTTAATAAATTCTTTGATCCTCCTTCACAACACTGATTCTGGTTAGCTATGAGTGACAGTTACGAAGCTTATTTGTAAAATACGTAAACCAGCATGAAGTCAAAAGGAAAACGGTTTAGCTGCTTGGATTGATTTGGGTCATTTTGTTCTTACATCTTTCACACCTTTCTGTTGCTTGTTGGGTTCTGTATATTTTTCATCTAACATTATTGCAGTTCTTTTGCAATATTTGCCTTGATTTTTTGTTTTGTGGTTTATTTTGCATATGGAGGCTGCTTGTGCTTTTGTTTTTAAAGCTTTTTAAAAAACTCCTTACAATCTAGGAGTTGCCTTTTTCTGGCATAATGTCCATTGCTGGTAATGGATGTATTAAAACTATAAATGCCAGTGAGTTTAACTGGTATTTGCTGAGCATGCATTTTATATTTTACTTAGATTTGTTAACCACTAACAGCTTAACACATTTACTGTAAGGCTCTATTCAGCAGAAATTCCACATACGAATTTCTGCAATTCAGAATTTGCAGTGTTATGATGATATGCTATCAATGAGTCCTTTAGGGTATTTTATGGCTTGGTTTAATTTGGCACACCAAATACTATCAAGTTTTTTGGGTGCCTACCTTGTTCAGAAACTTCGTTGAGCTTAATCTTGAAAAATACACCCCCACTGTCCTGATGTGTCTTATGAATTAATGTGTTCCTTTGTTTCTGAAGCTAATTAAATGCATGCACTCTGTAATAAGTAATCTCATTAATTTATAAATCTGAATTTCACAGCAGTTTAGTCTTTTGGATTTCCCCTCCCTCATTTTATTTCCTGATTTTCTAATGACTAAAATTATTCTATTTGGAGTTATTTAAGTATGTAAAATGAAATAAGAAATTCCAAATCCATTGCCTCTAGTGTCCTTGTTATTAATAAAGCAATTTTGAAAGTTACTAGGAGATACTTAGAGCACTAATAGGATTCATCTACCCCTACTGTATTTGTTGAAATTAACAAATTAGGAATTGAAATAATGATAACACTTGGAGTCTGTCACAGGGATATTCTATGAAGAGTACAGGCATGCTAGAAGTCACCAAGAAGTAATGTAAGTCATGGATTCATGGTGCTCTCATTATTCCCTGGTGAGCGCCCAGTACAAACTCTTCCTTGGTCATGAGCACCATGTCACATGTTGGTGACTGAAATGAGCCATTTCCCATTTGCCATGCTGTGAAAGCTCACACCTTTGCAGCAGTCCCACAGTACCTGATGCAGTTTGTTCATGCCTGCCTTACCTTCTGGTGCTATACTAAATTTGATAACGCCCCTGAGAGTGCTCTGAATCCTAAACCTGGCAGTATTTATGGTCTTTGTAAACTCTCTGCGCTGGGTTTCAGTACACATTGCCTTTAGTTATCCTCAAAGCAGGCTTGGTGTGTGGGGAGAACATCCTAGCCTTGCTGAAAGGAGGAAACCTAGTGGTTTCCACTGGACCAGTGCAAGTACACATCAGTGAGCTGTAAGAGTCACTTTAGACCAGGAGTGTACAAAAGGGTTGGTTTTTTTCTGGTGTATATATATAGTTACTTTTGTCCCACAAATCTCTTGGGATGCTGTTTCAGCACTGAGCCCAGCAGGCATTTTTTTACACATTGTAGTGTAGGCAAAATTCTGAGTTTGTTCAGCAGACAGTAAAGCTGGGTCAGTATTGTGAAACACTGCTTACTGTTTTTTTTGACTAGTATTTACACAGACTAATTCTAGCAAGTTTGTCAGAAATATGATAAATTCTTGGATAAATCTGAGTTGTGGTAGCTTTACTACCTCTTCTGGAGTGAGGAATGAACATTTTAAAAAGCTGGAGAAATGGGAGAGAACAGTGTTTGTCATTCTGCACCACTGTTGGCTGGAAAAAGAGTATTTTTTTTTTGTTGTTTTTTTTTTCTCACAGTTTACCTATAGTGTCTGTTACACAAAACCTTGAAAGTTGAAGGAACATTTTCTGCCACTATAGTAAACCCTTTATTTCTACTGAATAGAGTCCTTGCTAGACAGCTATGTGTTGGTTTTGAGCTTTTTTTCATCTAACATGCATGTGCCTTCCATTCTCATGTTTGTTATGTTTTGCTGTCTCACATTGCTTTATTTAGATGCCATCTAACAACAGTATCAGAAAACAAATAGAAACACTGCAGGTGAGTTAATATGTTGTTGTAACTCAGTGAAATGTTGCTTTGTCTCATGTAAATACTTTTGTTTTGGTTTTTTATGTTATTTGTTGTATTTTGTGCTTTCCTTTCTTTGTAAAATTGCTGTTAGTACTGTTGGAAGCAATAGGACTAAGAATAGCTAATGTTTCAAAGATGTTTTTCTCTTGCCAGAGAGTAAAGGAGAAAGATCAGAAAATTGTCTAATACCAGTTTTATCTTGGGGGTGAAAGTGTGGCTTTGTGAGATTGATTATTAATATCACAGCTGGTTTCCCTGAACAGCAGTGCATGTTTCCTCTGGAAGTAACTACCTATTCAGATGTATGGGTTTTTCTGTTACTTCATTTCAAAAAGTGTCTTGCATGTGAGCAAACTGAAAACATTTTCACAATAAAAAATGTGAAACTGATTTACTGTGACAAATTGCAGTGCACTAACTTGAAAGATTTTTACACTGTTGGTTTTGCAGGTTTTAAAAAGTAGAAATTGTTTTAGTTCAGAACAGAAGAAAAGTTTAACATCAGTATTAAAAAGTACATTCTTCAGTAAGTGACTACATTTGACTAACATGGAAAAAATGCTATTTTGTTTCTTGCCATCATTGAGATTTGTTTCATTGACTCATTTTAATGTGTCATGTAAAACCACCGTAATTTGCTCTTACGTTTTTGGTTTTGTAATAGATACTGTTCTTGACAACTTTTTTCACAGTCTGCTGATACCATAATTTATATTAAAAAGTTTTAGGATTTTAAACGAAACTGATTAAAAAAACCCCAAACATATAGAGTACTTAAAATCTGACAGACATCATCCATAAAAGACTAAAATTCTACCAGGTTGTTGAATTACATAGCCATCCATTCCTTATTCTAGTTGCTCTAATTTCTAAGAGAAAATAAATACTGACATCTTAACACCAGGTGTACATGCGGTGTTGTAATTCAGACCCCAAAAGCAATTTTCTTCTTGCATATTTGTTTAGCCCTTCATTGTAAGAAGTGATAATGAAAATTTTCAATGCTTAAAATAATAAAAGTACTGTAGAATTTATTTCCTAACTCTTTTTAAAAGGTGAATACCTCTATACGTGCTCCTTTTTTTCCTTCATAACAAGCAAACCTTGTCATAATTAGTCAGAAGTAGCCGTATTGGATGATACACCTGCTAACAGATGGAACATTGTTTACACATTATTAAACTATCTGCTACTTGTACAAATTTTTTATTGGATGATGGAAAGCCAACAATAATTTCTTTGTTTACTTCTGGACCTGGAAATTAAGATCCCCTGTAGAATATGAGAAATTAGAAAATTGAAGCATTACTCATGTCCAGCTGCATTTCAGACAGACTTTGATAACACTTGTACCAATGAATTCCCCAACCTGCTTTGACAATCAGTAATTGTTGGTCTGTAAATTAAATACAATGAGTAATAATATTGTGGAGTTTTTGCTGTTTAAGCTGATTAACACCAAAGCTATCACAGTCTCACCCTCTGGTACAGTTACATTTCCTTCTTCCTCACAATAGCACTGCAGGTAAATTAACTGAACAGTGAGACATATATCAGTGTGAATAGTAACCAAGGGCAGGTGTAACTTCTTACTGGATAGATTTTGCCCAGATCACTTCCCTAAATTTACCCACTGCCTAGTAAAAGTGCTAATTCAGAGGTGATGGCAGCACACATTGATGTGTGAAGGGAAGGTAGAACAGCAATATCACTGATGTAAACTGGGTTAAGTTATTCCTTCTAATATTCTGGTAGTCAGTCTTGTGTGTTACTTGTCCACCCTACTTTGAAATACCTCTGTGAGTCTGTGATAGGCTTTTAGCCTTTCTTAAAATAAGATGCTGCCAAAACCCGTAGTCTGGACCCACCTGTGTTAAAACCACCAAAATCACTCTTCTTTGTGTATATAGTCTTTTACACAGACGTGGACATGAGGTTATTTTGATCAGTTTATGGTACAGGTTGGACTTTCTTACTGCTAGAATCAATGTAGAGGGAGCATTGAGGTTGTGGGGGAGAGAACCATGAATGAGACCATCTCTTTTTGAGAGGTATAGTTTTAGTTCCACTTTCACCCTTTGTGAATTTGCATTCCATTTGTCCTGGATGGACAAAGTCATCTGCTATTCTGACTCACTGGCTTGTGGCACAAAATATGAAATTAATTATATTCAAGTCATCATATAGATATGTCTTGAAACAGAGAGACTTCACTGGAGATGGGGAAGGTGTGATTTTGGGGTTCTGTTTTTGCTTTTTTATTGGTTTTGTTTGGGTTTATTACTTTGAATTGGAATAATGCCTAAAAAGTTGACAGCTCAGAATAATTTATTGTATTCAGAAATTTATACTTACGGTCAGGTCCGGGAATCTTGCTGGACACTTCTAGATTGTAAGTACTCTAGGAATCCCTATTTGGAAAGGAGATTTCTGGAGCTGGTACAAAGAATGTTAGTTATTTAGTGTTTTACACAGTTTAAGAGCTTGGAGGAGCAAAGCTAAACTCATAGTAGCAGCTTTAAGACAAAAACCATATTGTGTTCACTACATAATTTAAACTGAATTGTGCTGCTAGATTTTATATTAATTCAAGAAACTGTAGCATAATTGTTACAATAAAAATTCTATGAAAGTGGGCAAACACTAATACAGCCTGCAGGAAGTGTCTGCGTTGTCTGAAGCCACACCCAGAGATGCATCTTTGTGTGCCTTCCCTGTTTTGCATTCTTTTCTTCTGCGCCTGCTGTTGTCTGCTGTCACAGGCTGAGTGATGGAATGAGACCTTGTGCCTGATCCAAAGCAGCTACTCCAGTGTTTTAGACAAACTATAAATTGGTTTGCTATGAAGTAGGTATTTTTTACCAATGGCTTTCTGAGAAAAGTCCTTGAAAGCAATATATTCTTGGTGTGTTCATCTCAAGAGGAATATCTGCTTTTTAGTTACTGCTCTGCCCTCAGAGTTAGAGATGTGTAAAATGAGCTGGAGTTACTAGTTAAAAATTTAAGGTTAGGAAATATGCAATACGGGCTTGTTTTTTAAAAAAAAAAAATCAAAAACTTGTAGTCAGTATTAAATCCATCTGCTTTCATTGTTAAAAAATATTTTGAAAAGTAAATAAACATTATAATAGAATTTTGGCAGTGTCTCACAGGCAACAATAACTGTATTTCTAAATTTATTTTACAGAATAAAGATCCCAAAATGTCCCGAGTTGCACTGGAATCTTTGTATAGGTTATTGTGGGTTTATGTTATTAGAATTAAATGTGAAAGCAACACTGTAACTCAAAGGTAAGTTCATTATGCAAAGTATTTTAAACTACTGGTGATGGAGATTTTATTCCAACCTAGTGATATCAGAAGAGAGCTTGAAGCCATCTCAGAGATGGTTTGGTCAAGTAAGCAGTAAATATTTTGTCTTAATAGAGAAAACAAAAAGCCCTTGAGTACTTCGATGGAAAGAAGGGATAGAGTCTAGAATTGTCTTTGCGGGGATAGAAGGAGGCAGAGACGTGAGCAGGAAATTTATTAAAGTCAAAAGGCACTAATGGTGACAGGACAAATTGGGTATGAAGTGTCCATCACTGAGTATGGACTGAAAAGAAAAAGGTTTTCTTTATAATGGTGTATAATGAGAATTTGGAATAGTCATTCAGATTTTGCCCCTCCTCCTGACTATTAGTAACTGGTTTAAAACAGGATATTTTTCAGTTCATACAGGAAGCCATGATCCTATTGCCTGTGACAGCTGGTGCTGGGCTTCCTGTATGTGGTCCTACCTGTATAGGCTTCCATATTATTTCATAGTAGCTCCACACACACACACACTTCCAGATTTGAACTGTAACATCTGTGCTGTTATAAGGAGCTGTTTTTAAAAGATCTTTTTATTTCTTTTTGTTTCTAAATTCTTGTAGCCGTCTCATGAGCATTGTATCAGCACTTTTCCCAAAAGGATCGCGCAGCGTGGTCCCACGAGACACACCTCTGAATATATTTGTGAAGATTATTCAGTTCATTGCTCAGGTAAGAATACATCTAGGTAGAGCTAGAATAGTAAGATGAACATTATTTGGAAGAAATGTAAGTTTAAGATTCGTTTTTGAAATGTTTGTACTGAATTAGTGGTCTCATATCTTGAGTAGAATTTCTCCAAATATGTGTAACAAATGGAAGAATTCGTTCTCTTTCTAGTGGTGGCAAAACTGGTTTTTTAAACTTTACAAACTGTTATGTAGGAACATTATGATGATCAGTATTTACATTTGTATTGCACTGTTGGGGGCTGTGTGTGTGTATATATATATATTTATATATGTTTGTAATATAATTACTATATCCATTATGATGTTTTTATAAGAGACAACGAATTAGAACAGTAATACCTACTTATGTTTAGCCTGGAGATTGGCCTCAATAGACAGAAATAGTATGCAATGAATGCAGTAGTATATAGTCAGCATTACAATATGATTTGTATTATTTTAGGTGCTTCTCTTGTCCTAATATCAAAATGCAAGATACAATCTCACAAGACGAGCTCTCATTAATCTTTAACCTTATAGATTAGAGACATCTTCTCCTGTCTTAGAAATAGCTTGTCTATTTTTCAGCTTCCAAAACTGTTTGCTTTTGGTCATACAGGGATGAGGTAGGATACACAACTCATCACTGTTTATATTTTTTTGTATTTATATTGTAGTATTTTTTATACCTTAGGTCTTCTCTTTATCCCAATTTTTTTTCTATAACAGCTCATATTATTTGTCGAAGTGTGTTTGATCTGATGATGAATTGTCTGGGAATTTTTTCACGAGAAATGGTTCAACCATATCAGAGGATGAGCTGTGTTGAATTGTACTAGATTAAAAAAAAATCAAAAGGAGGAAAAAAAGAAATATTTTATAAACTTTTATTTAATAACTTTTAAGACATGATACCAAATAGCTGTGCAAAGCCAAGAAATTATGCATATTAATGGAAAGAGATGATCATACAAATACTATTTTCCTTTGTAGGAACGTTTGGATTTTGCAATGAAAGAAATAATATTTGATCTTCTTAGTGTTGGAAAATCACCTAAAACCTTCACTATTAATCCAGAGGTAATAAAAGCTCATTACTTGCATGCCATAAGAACAAGGCATTGGGGGATTTTTTTTGGGGGGAAGCGGTTAACTTTGTTTGCACCAGGATGAAAGCTGATTAATGAGTATCTGAAAGGGTGTTCTGCTAACACTAAAGAAGTAATTGTTGTTGTGCACTGTTGCTGTTTGATTTTAGGTGAGCAAGCAGTTCTACAGTTAAGACTAGTTTCAACAACAATTTCAGAAGGTTTTGGTTTTTTGGTACAGTGTAACTGTAAAGCATTTTTTCAGGACATACCTAGCTCTTCAAGACCCAGTCTAACAGATGGGATGTTTAGCTGTGTCTGTCTTCAGTGTGTTGCTCTAGAGGTTCATATCAAGTCCTTGAGTGCTCAGTACTACAGAATATTCTGTATCTTAGCCTGGGCCAAGTCAGTTCACTTGAATCAGAGTGTGGAGCAGCACAGAAAACTTAAGCTCTGTTCTTTGTTACTTCCATTACCTTAATATGTAACATTTAAATAAGGTCTGTCCTGCTGTCTGTTTAAAAGAGAGGAAAAACACAGTTTGTATTTTGTCTCTGTGTTACTTCAGTATAGTAATTTTTTCTGTTTTCTCTTTCTTTTTTTTGTCCCCTTTTTGTTCTTGAAGAGGATGAATATTGGCCTCAGAGTCTTCCTTGTTATAGCAGATAGCTTGCAGCAAAAAGATGGTGAACCACCAATGCCAACAACAGGAGTTGTTCTTCCATCAGGAAATACTCTACGTGTGAAGAAAATTTTTCTTAATAAAACACTGACAGATGAGGAAGCAAAAGTTATAGGTATGTTGTATTTTTTTGTAAGTAGGCATTTCAATATGTATGTATATATTCCCAATTATTCTCAAGCAGTACATTAGTGTAACTTTATTTATGTATTTATTTTAATTGTTAGCAAGAATTACTGTGATTCTTAGAGAGGGCTGCTAGACAATATTCATCCTCTGGTGTGCCATGTCTTTTCTTAAATTGTTTTGCACTTATTGCAAAATAAGCACAAAGAAGCCTGAGTGCAGTGAGTGTGGTAAATAACATGACAAGTTTTTTTTCCCTTGATGTCACTCTAAAATGTCCCAAATATCTCACAGCTGAGTGGAGTAAGACAATCTTGATCCCTGTGCCTTGTTGATCTTCTGTGAATGAGGTAGTCATCTTCAAAGGACTGTTTCAACATGTCAAATTTAAACTAGAACTAAAAAGCTTGGAATTGAGAAAATGAAGAAGCAGCTAATGGTTACTTCATTGGTTTTGTTTTTCCTGCAGGAAACTTCCACTTTTGTATAATGTCTTATATTTATAGATATATATTTCTCATATATACATGCATTTGTTTTGACGCTTAAAGTATGTATTTCATGTAATCTGTGCAATCAGAAATTTGTCCTAAGCTGAATAAGTGGCAGATATTTTAATAAAAATATGAAAAAAGGTGATGGAACTCTTTGACTTTTCAGGAATGTCCATATACTATCCTCAAGTCAGAAAAGCACTGGATAGCATTCTTAGGCATTTGGACAAAGAAGTTGGAAGGCCCATGTGCATGACTAGTGTGCAGATGTCCAATAAAGAGCCAGAAGACATGATTACGTATGTACTGAATTGCTGCATTTTCAGTCACAATAGTGTCACATTATTTTTATTCTCTAATGTTGCAGATGCCATCATTAAAGTGTTACAGTTGTGGGTTTTTTACTGGACTGTTAAGTGAATGTTAGTTTCATTAATTATTGATAAAAATGTTTGTTACCTCCATAGCTGTGGCATGAAATTGAAAATACATTTCCAGTGTACTGAAGTAGATTTTCCTGTCTCTTTGTTGGCTATAAACTGCATTTGTAGGGGTGAGAGAAAACCTAAGATAGATTTGTTCAGAACTTGCATTGCTGCTATCCCAAGACTGATTCCAGATGGCATGAGTAGGACTGACCTCATTGAATTGCTTGCAAGGTAAGAGAAAAGGGATTCTACTCTTAGTGGATGTTCTTTTTGAAATGCTGTGTGTGCACAATTGTCAGTGCCCTCACTATGCAGTGTGAGTCGCTGCATGCAGACTCTGTCCACGCTGCTCCTGCCAGCCTTCTGCAGTTGGTCAGGTTTTACTGGCTGTAGTAGCAGGAGGTTAATTTATCCTGCAGACATTGCACTTATTTTTAGAGAGAGTATTTTGAGAAGAAGGAATTTATTTCCGTTGCTTTGTTTTTTTGAACTTAACATTTTGTTACCGCTGTACTTTTTTTCCTTTTTTTTTCTGTTGCAAATACTATAAATTTTCAAAAAGTCATTCTTGTTTGACATTACCAAAATTTGAGACAGGCACCTGGGGGAAACTTGATTTTTTTTCTCTACTAATCCTGCTTTTTTTCCCCCCATTTTTCTGTGATCCAGCACTACCCATATTCTTCCATCTCTTATGTCAGTTTAAGATGAATGTACCTTATCAGTACTGATAAATAGTTGAGAAGATTTTAAAAAATTTCTAATGTGAGTATAGTCTGGCACAGAAATACTGGACAGCTTATAGCTTTGAAATTATAAATACATTTTCATATAATGGGTTGAGTTACGAATACAAAAAGTTATTAATAACTTAAGAAAATAAGATTTTTCTAAAACTCTTTCTTCAATGTTTAAAATAAGTGTAAAGACATGAAATTATTAAGTAATATTATAATACTGGAATAGGTGTCTTCTACCATAGCAGGCTTAGACAGATTTTTAGGTTTATGTGCAAAGGATTTTTTGGTGAATTTTTTCTCATATCCAAAGTAAATGTCCTTTAACTGCAAAACAAATGTGTTGTTTTCAATTTTAATTTGAAGAAAATAGCCTATACATCACAGGGTGCTGCTCTGCTGAGCTCAGATGCATGGAAAGATGCACCTTTGTTAAACACTTGATGGTCTCTCTTGAACACAGTTTATTTGCTCTAGTAGAAGTGCCTTCTGTTACTAGCCAGTTTCAGTTTCATTCAGTGCAGAAAATGAATCTCTGTGGAACTGTTCTACATTGTACAGTAAAGAAGGAAGAGTAAACAGCAAACTTTGAATGATAAAGGCTGGTTAAGAGTATGCTTATCTAGGGTGATGATACCAATATTTTTTCTAAACAGGCTGACAATTCATATGGATGAAGAACTTCGTGCCTTGGCTTTCAATACACTCCAAGCATTAATGCTTGATTTTCCAGATTGGCGGGAAGATGTTCTTTCAGGATTTGTTTATTTTATTGTGCGTGAAGTGACTGACATCCACCCAACGCTTCTTGACAATGCAGTTAAAATGTTAGTGCAGCTCATAAATCAGTGGAAACAAGCAGCCCAAATGCACAATAAAACCCAAGATGCTCAGGTATATCTATATAAGGTCCTTTGATGTTAAAACATACTTGGAATCTACGTACAAACTTAGTAGTGGGCTTTACTGGTTTTGTTAAGTAATAAAAATTCAGGTAAATTTCTTACAGCGCTTGAAGACTTCTAAATCTCTCATTTTAAATTAACATTTTTTATCAAAATAAAATTAGTTCCAAATTATTAAATATTACACTAATTCATGACCACATTTTGATTACTTTGTAGGTCATCATGTGTAACTGGAAAGTAGGAGTTATTAAACAGTAGAACTAAACCCACCATTTTTTACTAGCCAGTAGAAAGGGTCCAAATAATTTAATATCATTGTTTACAAAAGAGTATTGCTTGATGTTTTTGAAATTTTGCTCTTATTGCATCATCTTGTGAGAAAGTGAAATAAAGATGTTCTTGTGGCATTTGTTTGGACAAAATCCAGAGAGGTAATAAAAAATGAAGTGACTAATATTATGTCATTCTCATAATGCAAAATTTGACCAGTAGCCAAAAATCTGAATATTTTATGATTAAATCTGCCATTGCCAATAATGGAACTGTATCTTAGTTATGTTTATTTTTTCTTTATTTGCTTAACTTCTGTGTTGTTTTTCTTAGCGTGGTGTATCCAATGGGGCTGCCCATACCCTTCCCCTGGAGAGGACGCTTTATTCCAGTGTATTCCACGTGGTGGAAGGCTTTGCTTTGGTCATCCTTTGCAGCACAAGGCCTGCCACCAGGCGATTAGCTGTCAGCGTTCTCAGAGAAATAAGGGCCTTGTTCACACTCCTAGAAATTTCAAAGGTAAGAGTTGATGACCCATTCTTAGGCTGCCTGGTGAAACTGCTTTTATTTTGACATTCTTTGAGCCTGATATGCTTTGTCTTTTGTAGAGTGATGATGAGTTGGCTATAGATGTAATGGACAGACTAAGTGCTACTATCCTGGAGAGTTTCATACATCTCACTGGGGCTGACCAGGTAGGACCATTTTTATGTGAAGTTGCTTGTAAGATGAGGTAATTCTGTAAAGCTATCCCAAATAAATCGTATGTATTTCAAATGATAATGTCACTATGTTCATGCTGATTTTAACAGCAATTTATCACCACAAACAAAAAGGCAAAAATCTGAGGAATGTTGTGAGGTTGACTCCACCATTGTAAACTTTCTGACTGATAGTGTGCTGTTATCACCACCACATAAACGCTGAGAGCTGTGTCTTTATCCGTTTTTTCTCATCTTGCTCACAGACTGCAATTTCTTAAAAGCAAAGGGCACTGCTTTTTTCTGCAGTAATATTGTGTCATAACAGTCAATGTGCCCTTTATCCATGATGAATGCTGTAATAACAGTCAGTGAATAACAGGTGAATTCCATACTTATGTATTTATCATAAACTCCTAAGTATCAAGGAAACTTCTGATTTTAGGATTAGGAAACAAATTGGAATCCAGTAAGGCTTTTAGAGTACAAATCTCTTGGAAGAATTAAATCTTTCTGCATGAAAGAGTCTTTTTCTAGGATTTGCTATTTCCTAATACCATCTTGTTCACAAACAACATGTTTCTATTGCAGTTCACATTAAGATCTTCTGTAAAAAGCCCCATAAATTACTTTTTTTCTCTGTTACAGGTGTGCTTTTGACACTGATACTTTATTAGATATATAACAAAAAATATTGTTGCTTAAAATACATGGATATTAAATATTTCCTCATTGTCTTTTCTATGCACACAGACTACTTTACTGTACTGTCCCAGTTCAATAGATTTACAAACTCTGGCTGACTGGAATTCCTCCCCAATCAGCCACCAGCTTGATGTGGTCAGTCCCTCACATATTTGGATATTTGCACATGTGACTCAAGGCCAAGATCCATGGATTATAAGCCTCTCAAGTTTCATGAAGCAGGAAAATCTTCCAAAACACTGCCCAACAGCTGTAAGCTATGCTTGGACATTTGCTTATACAAGACTTCAGCTGCTGTCTCCACAAGTGGATATCAAGTAAGTTTATTTCTAAAGTAAATACAGTATATTATATTGAGTATTGTTTCAAGATTTATCATCATTGTACTGTCATTATTGTTTCATTGAGGTAACATAAATTCTTGATATTGTCTGTGGATTTAATTCAGCTCTGTATAACAAAAAATTAAAGCAGATTTATCTGCATAAAATATCATCTGCAGCTAACATCAATTAGTGCCTTTGGCCATATTGTAGTTCAGCAGATTTGAATATAAAAGCATGCATTATTGATGTACAAGTCTGCTCTGAATCACTTATTCAGAGTTTACTGTGTTAACAGTTTGGGAAGTCATAGCATATGCATAATTGAAAAAATAAATTCAGTAGAAAACCAAAGTAAAATGTGGTAAGCTTCATTTACTCTACTGAGCTCTTCTCTTTCTTTTTTAATAGCAGCCCTATCAATGCAAAGAAAGTAAATACTACTACAAGCAGTGACTCCTATATTGGGCTCTGGAGAAACTACCTGATTCTTTGCTGCAGTGCAGCATCTTCTTCAAACTCCTCCACTTCCACAGGCTCTGTGAGATGTTCCCCTCCTGAGACGCTGGCGTCTACCCCAGACAGTGGTTATAGCATTGATTCAAGAGTAGGTTCTTCTTTACTTTCTGTAAATAAGTCTACATCTTATTGAAAATACAAACTCCAGAGGTGTTCTATAATAACTGTCATGATTAGAAACTGGTATAATTTGTCTGAAAATATTTTTAGGATACCTTTTTGTTTTTTCATTTGTTTAGAATACTGTTTTAGTTTGCTTTTCCCAATCTGTGGTATGTTTTTAAAGCAAATCCAGTTGCATAATGAAAACATTTTCCTAATCTCAAACCTTATCTTGCAGTAATAAAGAAATGCTTTGTTTGCTGTTGAAGAGGTGGTTTTGATGTCATTAGAATTTTGTAGTTCTGAGCAAATAGCCTCTCACTTCAATAACTGAAACAGGGACCTATTCAGGCATGATGTATCTTGTTGTATTTTCCCAATTCAAGATACTTCTCTGTCTTCATATCATCTGCAGATTATGGTTTTTTTTACCTCTTCTTTGCTTCTTTTTGTTCATCTCCTTTTTGGCTTCCTGTAAAAGATACAGTAGACAAAGATAATTCATGGACTGTGCCGCAGATTTTTGACAGAAGCAGCCTGTTTCACTTGTTTGTTACCAAGATACTTCCCTGAAGTCTGATAAACTATAGACTGAAAGCTTTGTTCTCTTTGAGAACAACTCAGGAGTCTAAGGAGTTGGACACCAGAAATCTGCTTCTTCCCCAAGGAGGGCAGATACATTAACATGCAGAGTATCTGTATATGATGTTGTGTGACTAGGAAAATTCAGTAATGCAAGAAATAGTTAATACTACTTTACTATTTCAGGAAATCTTTTCCATGTCAAAGATAAATTTCACTTTTATAATTTTGAGTTACTGGTCAAGTGTGAATAGACTGTGAAATTACAGCAGATGTTTTCATGTCACCACCTTGTGGTAGCTACTTCATTGTGTTCTGTTCTGGTTTTCTTCTTAGATTATTGGCATTCCATCCCCTTCCTCCCTGTTTAAGCACATAGTTCCAATGATGCGCTCTGAGAGCATGGAAATTACAGAATCTCTTGTCCTGGGACTTGGCAGGACCAACCCAGGAGCTTTTAGGTAACTGTTGTGTTTCATCTGTTCTATTCTAATTGGTTACAAAGCTGGGGTATTGGAGCTAATTTTTTCTTTCTTTTTTCTTTTCCTTTTTTTTCCCCCCTTTTAAGAATTTTTAGAAAGCTGTGACAACTGATTCTCATTGTCTTTTCTAGCATTTAGAGGCATGATAGAGATGATTAGAGATTGTAAGAATTCTATGTGGAGGTCATGCCTGCATAAAGAAAAAGAAGTTAGTAGAAAGAATAAACAGCTTATTGGTATTTAAAGCTGCCCTTATCTGAAAGAACAGATTGTGTGAACTAATAACATTTGAAATGTTAATTACAATCAAGTTTGTAGGAGTTGATAAACTCTCCTTATTGGTATTGCCAATTGCTCTTTATGAGGATGAATGAAGAGAGAGAACATCTGAGGGCAAGAAAACCTCCTGGGAAGGCCGTCAGATGTTCTCTGACAGCAGCCAATCTCTGCTGCTGAGAGAGATTATGGGTTATAAAGTTGAGATTATGAGAGTTATTATGAAAATTATGAAGTTGTACCATGCATAGCAACCAACTCTGCTTCTGCAGGAGGAACCAGGAATTGCTAATACCGTTGGTTTTTAATAAGATGATGCTTCTCTCCAGTCACTTGTATCCCATATTATCACAGATGAAAAGTCAATATTGATATTAATGCCAGGTTCTCAGTTGTCATATTCTGGTTTATATCCCTTGATAATCTTACAATTTTTTAATAATATTTTACTTTATTTGCTACCAGGAGTAAAGCAAGACTTTGTGCCATGATCCTAAAGAGCTGCTTAACAGCTGTAAAATCTAGAAAATGCTTTCAGAGATAATTTTACCAGAAATCCTTGATTTCTGAATTAGAAACAACTCATCCACCAAGTTAAAAAAAAAAAAAAAAAAAAAGATCTGATCCTCATCAGTTTTATAATTTCAGAATGTGGTTTTTTTTTTCTATGACCAGCTTTTTTCTCTGTCCAGTGCATGTACTCCCACCGGATGCTAGCTGTAGCCTGCCCCTCACCAATGCTGCTCTGCACTGATTTGGTGTTTAGCTTTTGTGGTTTTAGGCGCTGTTCCTCCTCACTTGCTATGTTTGGTCAGGAACTTTTTTCATTGTAGATTATATATATATAATGCAATCCACATAAATTTATTAGAATAGTATTTTTGTTTTGTGTTAACTGATCCTATGAATTCTTCTAGGTATCTCTTGATCTCCATTGATCTCCATAGCTGACCCTTTACTATATTTTAGCACAAAAAAGGTTCTTCCAAATTATTTTCTGTGTTTGAAAGAAAATACATAACAATATCTAAACATACTTAACTTTCTTGTAAATGAGTACACCACAAACATTTGTGCAGCATTCTGATCACTTGGACCCATTCTCTGAAGGAATTACTTTGCATGAGGTATCAGAGGAGTCAGTCATTTACCATGAAAACTTGAAGTGGTTTATGCTTTTGATATATCTCAGTTGCAGCCCCACAGGAAATAGAAGAATGTGTCCACTCCAGCAAATCTGGAGGCAATAGTTACTATGTTAACAAATGTGAAAGCAAACCAAATATATTTTTAGCTTAGTATTTTGTCTGCCTACTTCCATACTACTGATCTCCTTTCCCTGCCTCCTTTTTAAAGTCATATGAGAGTCTCAGTTTGGCAGAAGGAACCGAATATTAATAAACACTGTGGAGCTTCAGAACAAATGGGGAATGTAGGCACACTGTCAAAACCTGTTTCAGTTTTCAAAGAGACTGGTCTAACTTCTCTCAGTATATTGTTACTGGACTTAAAGAAACAATATTAACAACTAAATGCATCATTAGAGCTGAAAGGGCATTGTATGATAAGCTGCCAGCATCTTTTTTTCCCCCACTGATACCCGTTTGTACCATATGGCTTTGTTAAACTCTTAATATGAAAATCAATGAAAATTATCTGTGATAGAAATAAGCCATAATACTTGGAGAACACAAATTTAGGGATAATTGTTTGGACATTAATTTAATAATCTGCTTTAAATTAGGAAAATATCTTTCTAGGAAACTTTGCTTTTAATAGCTACAGGTAAAGAAGGAAAACCTGAGGGTGTTTTAACTTCTGTTGTAACACTAGTTCCTGAGCAACATCTTTCAGTTGAGATGTTAATTTAATGTTTGTTTTTATCCTTTTAATTATTTTAATTCAGGGAACTAATAGAAGAATTACATCCTATAATTAAGGAAGCACTTGAAAGAAGGCCAGAGGTAATTAAATAATTTCCATTATACTCAGTACAGTTTTAACTGTCTTTTCACAAAGAGGAAGTGTTAGCTATTTTCTTTAATTTGTGCATGTAAAAACAGTCAATATAACAGATAAAAAGGTGAAATACTGCTTTTTAAAAATATTGTGAAGTGTTAGAAGAGCTTCATGTTTGAGCTCTCTGTTATTCCTGTATCAAGAGATTTTGTTTCAAATTATGAAATAATACTGTAATCTTTTCCACATTCTTTTAGTTTCTTTAACCTAATCATAGTTTTACACAATTGTTACTTTGTTATATCATCAGTGACATTCCCACAATTAGTGGTACCTATGACACAGAATTGAGTTTTACTGTCCACCAACTTTGTTGAGGTGTGGTGGTGGTGGTGGTTTTAAGTGGAAAAGTTTGTAAACTCACCTGACTGCTCTAATGAAAATGATGGAAGGAACAGCATTTCTGTTTCAAAATGTTACTGTACTGTTGTGTGTTGTGTCAGGCTTGCATACAAATTGCAGAATCATAGAATATTTTGGGTTGTAAGGGACCTTTAAAGGTCACCTAGTCCACCCACTCTGAAATGAGCGGGAAGATCTTCCGCTGCATCAGGTTTCTCAAAGCCCTGTCAACCTGACCTTGAATGTTTCTGCTGATGGGGCATCTCTCACCTCTCTGGGCAACCTGTTCCAGAGTTTCACACCCTCATCATAAAAATTGTCTCTTTTATATCTGGTCTAAATGTACCCATTTTTAGTTTAGAACCATTGCACCTTGTTGTATCACAACAGGCCCTGCTAAAATGTTTGTCCCCATCATTTCTTCATGCCCCTTTTAAGCACTGAAAGGTCACAATGAGATCTCCATGGACCCTTCTCCAGGCTGAACAGCCCTAGCTCTCGCAGTTTCTCTTCAGAAGAGAGCTGCTCCAGCCCTCTGATCATTTTTGCAGCCCTCCTCTGGACCCACTCCAATATTCCCATGTCCTTCCTGTGCTTGTGGACCCCAGAAGGCAGTACTTCAGGAGGGGTCTTACAAGAGTGGAGCAGAGAGACAGAATCACCTCCCTCAAAATATGTGGAAAGACTGCCTTTTGCACTTCATTGGTTTATATATTGCACTTAGTGACAAGAGACTGGATAATACATGTAAGAGCAAACCTGGTATATCTCAGAGCTGCAACAGGGAAAATGTCACTGTCTGATTTATTAAACTTGTTAGCAATTTTGGTAACTTACCTTGAAAGACTGGCACCTCTGATAACAGATGCCATTTGTAGTACAGATACAATAATGCTTTTATATTCTACTCTTGTTTTCTACTTAGTTTTTCCTCTGCTTCATGTAATTTTGTGTTTCCTCTGATGGACAGAACATGAAACGGCGCAGGCGTCGAGATATTTTACGAGTACAGCTAGTACGAATATTTGAACTGTTGGCAGATGCTGGTGTCATTAGTCACAGGTAGGGGCAGCACGCACGAGAAGTTGTTGGTGTTCGTGAATTGTCACTGACAAACTTATGACTCAGTATAATGAGCATGCAGAATTCATCAGTGAATTTCAACATACCATTAAATAAATAGACATGGCTTTATAAAACTCAGAGTTTTGCTCAGAATTTCTAATCTCTCTTGCTCTCATGTTCTTTGTCACTGAGTTCTATTTAAAATGTTACTATTCCCCATACTTTGAACAGGCAGTACATCATGGTCCCTTTTGTTTGTGTGTGCTCAACCATTGCAACACTTGTGCAAATCGTAACTATTCTGTGATAATTCAAGAACTTGAATTATCCAAGCCTTACTTGGAGTGCTGGTGCTAGTCAGCACATCCTATGCAGAGAAGGCTACTGCTCATTAATGTTGGACTTCTGAAGGATGGAGAATGTTAACTTGGTTATTGAGATTTTTTTCCCCAGTTTACCCTACTTGTGTAAGGGCACTTTAAAACAAGAAGTTTTGGCATATGTTTTACACAATTCCCTGGCAAATTTTTTCCTATCCATGTGGAATTGTGTAAGAGCAAGTAAGCTAGGAGATGGTTGGCCCCCTCCTCCCACTCTGTTTGACAATGCTACTTAGACATGTATTTGTCAGCCTTAACAATATATGCTTGAAATTCTCAATCTTCAAACGTATTTCAGAATGTTGCCTCAGAAGCATTGCTGAAATGTCTGTTGGCATGCTGATATTTTACAGTCCAACTATTAAAACTATTATTTCCCTTATATTTTAACATTCTCGCTAGGGGAGGGGAAGGAACTTTGTGTTTGGAGATTTTAATTAATATTTTTAACACTTGTCCCCAGTATAAGACTAGTTCTGTGGAAGGATAAGTGACTTCAGATAATTAGATTTGATTCTTAGTTTGCTTTCAATGGAATTTTTTACTGTATTGCTGAAGTAGAAGCTGAATGAATAACTTACTTTGAATTAAGTATTTGCAGTGATGAGGGTGTAGAGTTTTTTAAAGATAAAAAACATTAATGATGTTTTTCAAATGTTGTGTGTAATTACCGTGATCTTTGATTTTCTAAATTTATTTTATTTGTTCAGTGCAAGTGGTGGCCTTGATAATGAAACACATTCCCTCAACAACACTTTACTTGAGTATGTTGATCTAACAAGACAACTCCTAGAAGCAGAAAATGAAAAGGATTCTGACACATTGAAAGATATCCGATGCCATTTTAGTGCCTTAGTGGCAAATATCATACAAAATGTTCCAGGTATGTAAAAATGTAACTTCTGATTACTGATTATTTAATATGCAGTATATTTAAAAAAACCAAAACCAACCAGCCAGAAACTAAACAAAAGGCACTTCTTATCTGAACTTTCAGAATACTTTTATTAAAATAATTTGTAACATCAGTTTTGAGTATAACTTTAGCAGTATTAGTTTTAAGAGATTTTTGGTACTATTTGGTAAAGTCCTGTTGATTGTCTATGTATTTGAGTTTTGTGTACTGATAAATAGCTTATTCTTGTACACTACTGGCATTAAACAGGACAGTACTCAACCAACATCCAGGCATTACGGTATTAAAATAATAGTGGGTCTTGATATGTATTTTCCTTTTATATTCATAGTTTGGGTCTGTTTGTGTTACAGCCTTTATCTTAAAGAATTACAGTAGGAGTGTGTATAACTGTGTGCTTTTCTTCCAGTTCACCAGAGAAGAAGTGTCTTTCCACAGCAGAGTCTACGCCACAGTCTATTTATGCTGTTCAGTCACTGGGCAGGCCCTTTTAGTATCATGTTTACTCCCCTGGACAGATACAGTGATAGAAACATGCGAATAAACAGACACCAATACTGTGCATTAAAGGTATCTTAACACTTTTGAATTTTGGAAATAGATTGTTATGTCAGCATTATGTAAATTTAACATTTGGGCTTTTAGATGTGGTTTTCACATTTATGTTTTAGCACCTTTTTATTTCTTCTGCTTACATGTGTATTTATGTTAATTCAGCTTTTCCCATACTGTGTAACTATTGCACTTGCTATTGAAATTTCTTACAATTCCTGCTGAATGTTCACTTCCTCACTTTAGTTCTTACTTGCTTAAAGGCTTCCATCTAAATGTACATGAGCAATGAAACTGGTTAATGGTGTATTAACTCTTCAATATGTCAGCATTTTAGTATTGACCCTTCCTTGTATTTGAAAGTTGAGAAAAAATATGATTTAATAATTTCTTGAACAAAATGTTAAATGTTTTTCATTACCCTTGGTCTTTCTCTCCAAACAGGTTAGTGTTTAGTTATCTGATATTTTAATGGACTGAGTAAGAGCAATTCCTGTATCTGAGTTATTAAAATGTGTTTTTCATTTCTTTCCAAAGGCTATGTCTGCTGTACTGTGTTGTGGCCCTGTTGCAGACAATGTTGGGCTTTCATCTGATGGCTATTTATACAAATGGCTGGATAATATTTTGGATTCACAAGATAAAAAGGTAATACAGACAATGTCAACATCACTTTGCAACTGTCAGTGTCTCAAACATGTTTTAGTGAGTTTGCAGACAGTTTTGCCCAAGTGCTCTACTTAAGCTCAAAGCTGTTTTCATAGCAGAGGGTTTTGCACTGTCTTTCATGTGTATTCACCCTGTTGAGGAAGGTGGTCCCTTGAAAACCAGAGAAACAGAATGGAAGAGGACAGGACAAGGGGTGAAGCACTGTATGTTGTTTATAAACTGATCAACCGTGTTAAGTTGTAGTAATAAGTCAGGTGTTCCACAAATTTAAAGGAGGTGAGATTTTGAACATGAACTCTTGTGAGACTGCAGAGTTCCTTGGAGTCCTTTGGAGTTAGTAAAACCAAGCTTTTCATTTAGACAGCAAGGTAAGCTTTAAAGGCAGGACCTCTATTGCCCTATAATGCTAGGACTACATAAAAATACAACTCCTTTGGGCTACTTTGATTCCAGGAAAGGTGCAAGTCTCCATGCAGATGTATCCCTTGTATCCCACTGGAATTCTTGGTTGTCTTTAAATGCTTCTTTGTATCTAGTGTTTTCTGGGCAGTGTTTCAGTGTGAGAGGTTAAAAAGCTCAAGCTAGCCTTGGAACTGAAGGGGGAAAAAAAAGTCAGTAGAGCTCTAGTTATTTGTGTCAATTTATGACTGTGTGCAAGTTGTACAATAAACAGTGTGGTAGAATTATCTGCTGCTACTTTAGTCTATGGTGTCATTGGTTTTGGATGAAAAAGATTTTATGTTCCCAAAGGTTTCAGATTTCTTAAGTAGTTGTTTTCCTATTTTATGCCATTTTGTAAGTTGGTCTTTTTTTTCCTACATTTTTAAATATGTATTTACTCTTCCCTAGGTTCACCAGCTAGGCTGTGAGGCGGTCATGCTGCTCTTGGAACTCAATCCTGACCAGAGTAACCTCATGTACTGGGCCGTTGACCGGTGTTACACAGGTTCCAAGCGGGTAGCAGCTGGCTGCTTTAAAGCCATAGCCAGTGTGTTCCAAAACAGGTACTACAGCATTTTTCAAAGCTTTAAAACTTCAATTTTCCCTGTGCCTTTATGGAGAACTGTGGGGTTTGCTTCCATAGAGAGAAAAAGATCATCTCTGTTTGTGTGTCTGTGTTCCTAGAGAAACGTCTCAAAATGTTATTCTGTCCCCTATCATATTCCTTGTAAATTAAACT
Organism: Motacilla alba alba; assembly: GCF_015832195.1. Classification (NCBI taxonomy): domain Eukaryota; kingdom Metazoa; phylum Chordata; class Aves; order Passeriformes; family Motacillidae; genus Motacilla; species Motacilla alba. The sequence continues at coordinate 25,726,059 of NC_052019.1, read as the reverse complement.
TAAATGAATTCAAGACTTAGAAAACCAAAAGTAATTTTATTTTTTTCATACTTGCCATTTTTTCCTAGGGATTACCAGTGTGATACAGTGACCCTCCTGAATCTGATACTATTTAAAGCAGCTGATTCTACTAGGGCTATCTATGAAGTTGCTATGCAACTATTGCAGGTTTGTAAGCTAATTCTGATTACTTTTTTTTTTTTTTAATAATTGTGCTATATATTTTTAAAAAATCTGGTTTTGTTTGGTTATCTTCAGTAATGAAATACAATGTTGTTTTTTTTCTTCTCTATTTTAGTACATAGTTAAACCAGATCCTTACCCAGCGCAAATAGACTTTCCTGAAAGTCTGTCTGTTTCCATGCACTCAAGACCTATATTTTCATAATACCTGCTTTTTCAAGAAACAACCTAAATCAGGACTCTCTTGATTTGCCCCTGAAACAGAGTGAAACATAGCTCCATTTGTCCAAAAGCACCTCAGAGAGAAGCGGATTGCTTCCCGAGCCTTCTCTGTCTACTGGGGTAGCAGTCAGTTTTCTGATTTTTGCACTATTACCAAACATGTTTTCATCTGTCAGTGTGGAGAGAGGACAGCGAAGATCTCGTTACCCTTTTAATTTACTTTTGTATATTCCTTTCTGGGGTCATTTAGGGGTAAGCTTAAGGTAGCATTAGTGTTTAAAAATCTGTGCTGATAGTAGCTCAGACCTTAAGTCTTTTTCGAAGGAGTTTTTTTCAAAGGTTTTTGGTCAGCTAAATTCAACAGTGAAGTCCTCACTGATGTCGCACCCTAATTGATACATTATCCCTATCTTTCTTCTCAAGTGGACACTACCTCATAAAATCGGCCCAAATTGATTTTTAAAGTATCCAAATGCTTTAGCCTCCTGCTGCATCTCTACCACATCAGAGATTGTGTTGTTCCTGTTCATGTCTCATAGATGAGCAAAAACTGGTATTGTTTGGAAATGCAAATGTTGAATAGTATTTTGCATTTCATTATAGATAAATTTGTATGTAAGGTGGTATTTTGGGAAAGCAGGTTTTGAAACTTTATTGCTGGAAACTCATCAAGTGGAATGTATCTTAGCTAGTCTTCTAATAATTTACCACAGTGTTAGCAAATGCTGTAGGTGTATGGAGATCTGCACAGACAGGAAGCATTAAATGAGAATAGACACATGAACTTAAGAAGTGATTTTTGTATAAAAACTTCTACAGTAGCTCTATACCTAGCTTCAAATTCTGAACATTACTGTTGTAGATTTTGGAACCAAAGATGTTCCGTTACGCTCACAAACTGGAAGTTCAGCGGATGGATGGGGTTTTGGGACAGCCTTCTCCTTTACCACATTTGTATTCTATGTCATATTATCAACTGTCAGAAGAATTAGCAAGGACTTACCCTGAGCTGACACTTGCTATCTTCTCAGGTACGATTTTAAAACAAAACCAAGAACTTCATCAAGTCAAAAGCATTGTACAAAATGTGTCATCCTTATTTTTCAATAACTGATTTATATGTAATTCTCTAAAATCAGGACACCAACATCATCATACTGATTAGAGACAAAAAAGCCTACTAAGTGACAGTTTTTGTTCATTTGTGTTTGAAATATATTCAAGCTGAAAGAACATGAATCATAAATATTTTTACTGACTTTCTAATAACTGTGGAAAATCACATTATAGAAATAATTTGCAATTTAAAAAAAAAATCATTCTTTCATTGTTCTCTTTAGTGTGTTATTTATTGTACATTGCTTAAATACATTATTCTGTAGCATTTTTAAACAGTTGCAGAATAATAACCTCTTATATCAATTAAACTACTAGGACTAATACAAGGAAGAAAAAAATTTAAGTGTTTTTTTTGCCAAACTTGGTACATTTTTATGCCATACATGCACACACACACACACACACACACACACACATATGCATGCTAATGTGATTTCTTCATCATACTGTTTGTCAACAGTGTCTTCAGTTAGCTCTGCTGAAGACCATGGACTTTATCATTATGAAATGGCACTAGTCAGCTAAACAAAAAAAAATGTATCTGTATCGGCATGACTTTATATCAGTATGGTGTGCTGGGCTCATGATTGTTGTTATCACCAAGCCAGTTCTCATTACTGATTTGGAATTCGTGTATGTACCTAACTTTTTGAATGGCAGAAGTAAGTCAGAGAATCCAAACTGCTCACCCAGCTGGGAGACAGGTGATGCTGCATTATCTGCTGCCATGGATGAACAATATTGAGTTGGTGGACTTGAAACCTTTGCCAACCATTCGTCGGCAAGATGAAGATGAAGAAGATTCTCTGAAAGACAGAGAAATGATGGTGAACAGTAGACGATGGCTACGAGGAGAAGGCTGGGGATCACCACAGGCTACAGCTATGGTTCTGAACAATCTGATGTACATGACTGCAAAGGTAAAATTAATTACTTACGTGCTTATCTTGTTTCGGTGGATTGTTCTGTTTAGGATGCAGGAAAATACTATTCAGAGATACTGTGTCACCAAGCTTTCAAGAGTTACTGTTCGTATTGTGGAGGTGCTTTGTATACCCAAACTATACCCTACAGTTTTGAGGTATTCCAAGAAATATGTCATATGTAACATTAATGTTATAATAATTGCTAAGTATAGTGATAGTATATAACTAATGTTTTGCAATATAGATGTCTAGCTGGATAGAGAATATATAACTGCCTGTATACCTATGATCTCAAAGTGGAATTTTGGAACCTGTCTTGCTACCAGAGGCTGATTGACTCTCCTTCCTATCATAGTTACTTCCAACAGAGAAGTACTGCTCACATGCAATGCTCCTGCCAATGAGAATCCTTGAGATGAGAGATCATGTTTTGAACTATCAATTAAAAAGTCTTGTCAGTGTGTGGAGTTTTATTCAGTATTGTCAGCAACTGGGAGACAGGGTCTCTCTTAAATTTCACAGAATTGTTAGAGTTGAAAGGGAGCTCAGGAGATCATCCGGACCAACCCCCTTGCCAAGGGAGGGTCATCCTGAGCATGTTACACAGAAACTTGTCTAGGTGGGTTTTTGGTTTTTGGAGAAGGAGGCTTCATGACCTCCTTCAGCAGCCTGTCCCAGTGCTCTGCCACCCTCTGTGGAAACAAATTCTTCTTCATGTTGAGGTGGAACTTCTTGTGTGTTAGTGTATGCCCATTGCTCCTTGTCCTGTCACTGGGCACCACCAAAAAGAGTCTGGCACCATCCTCTTGGCCTTTGAGATACTAATGTGCATTCATGAGACCCTCCCCTCTCAATCTTCTCTAGACTAAAAAGGCCCAGCTTCTTCAGTCTAATGTATTATATATCAATGGAATATATAATACGTACACATATCTTTAGATATATTTTTATACAATTATATCTATAAAAGAAAAAGCTATTTCCAGTGTATGTTTTTAAAAATACATGTGAAAACATCATTCCATAACATTAAAAAGGCAACAGTTTCCTACAAGATTTATGTCTCTTTTCTAGAGCCTGTTTCACTTGATCAGTACAGGTCATTTCTGAGTACAATGTTTTCTGATGAAGTTTTCAGGACATACATTTATTTTGTTTTCTAGTATGGTGATGAAGTGGCTTGGTCAGAGATAGAAAATGTCTGGACTACTCTGGCAGACAGCTGGCCGAAGAATCTGAAAATAATTTTGCACTTCTTGATCAGTATTTGTGGAGTGAACAGTGAACCCAGCCTTTTGCCTTATGTGAGTATGTGACAGATCTCTCATTGGTGCTTATTGATATTTTAAAAATTAGTATGTCTAGCAGCAAAGATCACCAAATAAAAATGTGAGGTAGGATTTATAGTATCAAAATCTCTACCCTGTATTTTATGACCACAAATACTATGAACAAATCAAATTCAATTCTTTTGTTTGCTTTACTTTGGACATCTGTGTCAAAATTGCAGAATAAATTTGTCAGTCAATTAAAATAATTAATTTGTCATTCATGGAATGAATGTAGGACTATATGAAGACCATAGATATTATTTAGTGATTAAATAATAAAAAATGTAAAAGAGTTTCTACCTATTCTACATATGTCTTTGCATTTTATTTTCTTTTGTCATAAAAAGAAATCTTAAGAGTTTGATAGCAAAACTTGGATTAATTTTAATGAGAGTACACACAATTTTTTGTCCCCATGCTATAATTTAGTATCTTCCTAAAAGGCAGACAAATAATACAGAAAATAAAGCACCAGTTATACCCTGCAGAGCATCATTCTTTCATGACCAGTATTATACCAAAAAATCCCCACCAACCATCCCAAGCACCTTCCAAACCAGTTTCATTTTATGTGAAAATGTATATGAGACCACTGCAGGATAGCATGAAGAAAAATGTGATAATATGCAGGAAAAGAAATAGTACAGAACAGAACTGTGAAATATCAAAAAGAAATTAAATCAGAATACATTCATTCCAGTGCTGATCTCAGGTGCTGCTAAAACCTTTGTAACAAAATCTTTTGCTTAAATAATTGTCAGAAGCATACTTTCAAACTTTATTGTCAGAAGACTGGAACTCAAATTATTTACTTTGTTACTGTTGTGATATGTTTCCCATGCTTCCTGCTATTGACAGCTAGAAAAGCAACTTTGGTTGCTTTTAGAACTGGAGTAAGTTTCATGTATCATTGTTTGCAGTGCTGGTAGATACTGATTCAAACAAGTTGTGGTATTCAAATCTTTTAATGTAAAAAAAGAAGAAATATTTATTTATTTGTTTCTTTCTTTTTTGTGGCAGGTAAAGAAAGTTATTGTTTATTTGGGTAGAGACAAAACAATGCAACTACTAGAAGAGCTGGTGAGTGAACTTCAGCTTACGGATCCTGTCAGTTCAGGAGTCACCCATATGGATAATCCACCGTATTACCGCATTACATCCAGTTACAAAATCCCCTCTGTCACTTCAGGTAAGCATTTACTGACTTAACTGATTTAAACTGTTATTATTGATAATTATAAACATGCTGCTATCAATCAGTTATGCTACTGGAGTGCATTTGTAAATATTCAATAGGAGTGCAAGGTTCTGTTCCTAAAAAACAGGTTAAAAGTTTGTTTCACACGATCTGCAGATTTTGGTGTACCCAGAGTTCTTCCTGAAGAACATCTGATAGGTTCACAAGGGACAGGTTTGTCTTAATATGTGCATCAGACTTAGTCTGTGTTCAGAGACCTTGCACTGTTTACCCTCACTTATATGACTTTTATGTCTAGTCAGTAAAACCATGGGGAAAATGTACATAATTTAAAATCCATCTAAGTTGTTGCATTTTAAGTTCTGTTACAGACACAAACTGCATCCATAGAAATTGTTTCAAGAGGATTTAAGTTCACTTACTTACAAAAATTTTTCTAGAAATTATTAACAATAGATCAATCATCAAAAACCCCCCAAAGTTCTGAAAATACCAAAAGTGTCTACCTCATACTTCAATCAAAGAACACGCTGAGAAATGTGGGGAAAAGCAGTCTTGTTTTGGTGGAGTTTCCGTCTGTCAAATTGAGCTGCAAAAGACACATATGTGGGGAGGGTATCTAAGCAAGGCCTTAACTTTTGTGCTGAAAGTTTGTCAATATTATGAAGCAGGCTGGACCTATCACATGGTATTATCTGATCACAAGGTGGATGCATTGGCACTTGTTCTTGAAAGTGTTTAAAAAATGTGAAAAAAATTCTGGGGCTCTTGCACATAATGTAATTTAGAATAGCAAAGGCTGGAAGGGTGCAAAATTGCTTCCAATTGGGGCTGTCAGTTCAGTGTGATGCTTGCAGACTTCTCCTAAAAAAATTGTTAAAAGCTTCACCACAGGCTATTAGGTTTTGATCCTTAATGAGTTTGTGGTTTGAATTAACTGGATAACAAAGTCCAACTACGTTTTACAGATTACTGTGAGGTGTATAATACAGGAGAAAAGTAAAAGCTCTCTAGATACTGCTTAAAAAAACTTTCTGCTTAATTTACATTGAAGAGCTAGAGACTCCTGGAATAGGTAATTTTTTTTTTCCGTTAGTGAAATTATGGTAGCAGCTCACAATTCGTTATTGCACGTGAAAGTAGTTTGTATGGCTCAGTTTGCATTTGTGCCAGTTGCTGTAGAATAAACCTGATTAGGGCTCTGGGCAAGGAGCAGTAAATAAGGGTGATCTTGTAGTGCGTAAGACTACTTTTCCATTTTATTGACCATCATTTTTCCTTGTCCGTAATTCACAGGTACCACTTCTAGTAGCAATACAATGGTGGCTCCCACAGATGGCAACCCTGACAGTAAACACATGAAAGACAGTATTGAAGAGAAGTAAGTATCTCCTCAAAGAGCAGTTACTAGTTGAATTACAGGAATTCTTTCTAGGTACTTTAAATGCTCCCATCTCAGCAGCTCCAGGTATGTCTTCATTGCTGGGATTCCATTCCATGTAATGTCATGCATGTCAACAAAACTGGAATACTATTTGGGATTAAGAGTAGCAGCCTCAATTGCAGTTTGAACTCCAGTCCAGGTCAGGCATTGTATTGCTTACAGCCATATTGTGGTGATGCCTAAAATGCCTATTACACTGGACTGTGTATGTTCACATGAGGGCAATTGTACTGTGAGGTGGGGTTGGTAAGACCCTGGAACACATTGCCCAGAAAAGTGGATGCCCCATCTCTGGAAGTGCTCAAGGCCAGGCTGGATAGGGCTCTGAGCAACCTGGTCTAGTGGAAGGTGTTCCTGCCCATGGCAGGGGGGTTGGAACCAAATGATCTTTAAGGTCCCTTCCAGCCCAAGTAATTATGTGATTTTATGACTCGCAGATTGGTTTATTACCTCACTGGAAATGAACAGTGCCTATGTGTTGGTAGTTTATTTTCTGTAGCTGGGGTATTTGGATGCCTGGTATCTGTGTCAAGATACCTCACAGCTAACTTTAAAACAGATTTCTCTCTCCCTAATTTTTGACCTATTTAAACATAAACTTTTGCAGGAATTTGGCAGACACTGGTGGAAAGCAAACAGTTATATAGATTTAGTCAGGCTGTGTACTTGGAGCTCAGCAGTAACTGACTGTGGGCATGCTGTCATTTTGTGTTAATATGGACAGCTAACCTTCAAGTGAAAAGGGAGTAGAGACTCTCCTTAGCATGAGCAAAAGTGTTTATGTATGTCATTACTGTAGAGCAGCAACTATGTCGTGATTTTGCAAATGAGTTTCTGACAACTCGTTTGAGAGCTTTAATAATTACAGTTCTGATATAATTTCCCAGTTGGACACCTTCTTTCCTTCCCTAGGATAATTATGTCAATATAATTAGAATAGTAAACATATTGGTAGAGGCAACCCCAATACTTAAATGAAATTGGGGTGAGCTGTATGATAGTAAATCACAGAAACCTGGAATGCGAGGTGTCATTCAGAATTCAGCCTAGCAAGGCACAGACGAGGACTTGGCTGCCACGGGGGCTTGTAAAGAAACTTGTAAAGTAATGAAGGCAGTTTTGAAAGTCTCTGTGAATTTTGGCATATACTGTAGGGCTGTCTTAAACCTCCCCAGGGTATATGCTTCTTGGTAAGATGTACCCCGTGCATCTTGGACTTGCCAGGAGGAGAGAATTTTAGAAAATTACATAGAAACAGTTTGGAAATGGTGCTTTTAGCGCTCTAATTTCTCTGATTTCTCTATCATTTATCAGATTAGCAAGGTAGGATCTTAGACACTGTGTGTGTATGTGCAAATGTCTCTGCCAGATCACATATGGATTTCCTTATTTTGTTCAAGAGTGAGAACAACTTATGTAAAATGGTAACAATTATTTTAATGTGCTTAAATGTTAGTGAAAAGGATGGAACAGAAATACAATTTATAGTGGATAATCTCTTTGAATCCCCTTATCTGGTGTTGCTTATGAGAAGGTATGTCTTACATGGCTGAGGTGCTTTGGCATCATGTTGATTATCCTTGTAAGATGAATTGTTTTTTGTAAAGGAGTTTTGCTGAAATACAGTTTTACTGAGAGACCCTGATTAGTGTTTGTCACAGAATGTCAGTTACTAATTCTGCTTTATTTGCACCTACAGCTACGCACACCTAGACATCTACAGCGGGTTGAACAGCAACTTAAACCGCCAGCACCACAGGCTGGAATCGCGCTACAGCAGCAGCTCTGGAGGATCATATGAAGAGGAAAAAAGTAATATTCTTTATTTTAAAATATTTCTATGAGTAGCACACAAAATTTTCACAGGTTAATATTTCTGCTGAAGGTTGTGGAACATAAAGAAATAAGCATTATCAGTGTTTTTTGCTAAACTTATTAAAAAATCAGGGTTTTAATCTTCCTCCATCTTATTACTGCTATTGAAGTCTAGCATACATTTGACTGCAATAGAATATTCAAGGAAGATAATATGCTTTGTTCTTTTTGTCCTCTTGAATGAGTTGTAAACATCTTCCTGAATGAAATGGTTTTACTCTATTTCCTTTGACAGTTAGGCACAAGGAAACAGAGATGAGCAGGATGAAGATGAGATTTAAAAAAAGTTGATGGAAAACAAGTTTAAAAAAAAAAAAAGAAAATTACAAGTAATTGTCCTTTTAAAAGATAACATTCCTTGACTTATTTAAAAAAAAAGGGTACTAAACTTTTTTGAATCCATAGCAAAGGAAAATATAGCAGGGAAAAAGGGTTTTTTTTATGTACATCTAATTTCCAAGATTGTTCTGAAAACGTGTCTTGGGTTATTTTTTGTGATCTATGTTATTTTTATTTTTCCTCTGAGATGTAGAGGTGTGGGAAGAAGTAAAAGTTTCTCCTGAAACTCCGTTATGCATTTGGAAAGATTTCCTTAACTGATCCTTATTAACTGTGGCTATTTTTGTACTAATGTCGAAGATGGAAATCACCGTGGCAGTGCTACGGAAAACAAAATGGGTCATGTATTCAAGCAAAAATGAGGACAGTGGTCAGACAGTAAATGATGTGTTACATTGGTGGGTTCTGTGTGCTTGGTCAGAGGAATTGTTTGCCCGAAACTCTTGTTTCAGCTAACAGGTTGTTAGTAGTTGAATGACGTTGTATTTCACCCTGCATGGGATAATCAGATATAGTTCAGTTGTGGAAGTGGTCCCATAGACTTATGTTTCACTCAATTTTTTATTGACCGTAGATTTTGCTACCAGTCAAGTTGTTTGGGTATGTCACAGCACACAGTGCAACACTGCCTTTTTACTAATTTTCTTGTGTGACTGAACAACAGGAGGTGAACTTCTGCATTTTGAGCTTTAGATGTCAGTATGGAACCTATCCTGTCCATGCTGTATTGAAGCAACAAGAGTCCATTAGGATCTTCTAATGCGCTCTTCAGTGACTGATTCTTTGCACACTGTGAAGATTAGAGTGAATAAGTGCTTCTTACTGCTAATGTCAAGGAGGTGAAACCTAATGTCCTCTACAGAGATTGTTGTCAGGACTGGACATACTAATGCAGAATCTGCTAAACTTTGGGTCAGTAGCAGGTTAGTGGCTTCTGGTCGGCCAGAGTGTTTATTACTGCATGGGTAGGCATTATCCAGAATCACAGCTGCAATCAGTTTTGGATTTGCTGTTTGTGATAGCAACACTGAGTATCCTGAACTGGGTGATATTTCACATGTTCCATCAGTAAGGAGTTTGTCACTTCCAGTGGAGAAGGTGATAACAAGCTGATACAGGTGTGAACATCTGAAACTTCTGCAGCTATACTTCTGAACAGAGCTGGTAGAATCACTGAAACATTGAACTGTTGAGGCAATTTTCTTGTTTCTAGTCTTGACTGATAGTTCTGAAGTCCAAAACAACTTTTAAACCAGAAAAGCATTTTGGGTGTGTTAACACTCTCATACCGAACAGCTGATGTTTTTCTTGCACTTTTGAAGCTTGCTAAATAAAAAAAAAAACCTAAATGTCTTTCTGTGCTTTCTTAAAAAATTTACTGATTTTCTGAGCAGTAGCTTTTGTCAACCAGTGGGATTGGGCTATGCTGTTGTAAAAGTGGCAACTTCCAAGTTGCCCATGGATCAGGCCAGCATTATCTGGCACATAGCACTGGTGGGGTTTTGCTGTGAGACCTATAAAGATGCTCTTGATGGATACTTCCTTAGCCTGTAGTGAAATGCTCTTCAAGATGAGTTCAGTTAAATCTTAGGGCCCAGCCTTAATTAACTCCCTGTCTGGCATGAGGTTTGAAATTCAAGGAAATTATATCAGATCACTTTGCCTTTTGTCATAGTTATTATGAACCTATTCAAAAATATCTTATCCTGTTATGTGTGCAGCTTTTGTAGAATCATCCCTATACTAAAAGAAATAACACTTTTTTTCTTTCAAAAAACTGTGTCCAACTAATTCTGTTTACAGCTGGGTCCCCTTCCCCTCTCCTAGATCTCAACTTTTCAAGAATTTAAAAATATTTCTTCAGAAGACTGTAACATACAGAAATATGCATTCTAAATATATTTCTGGTTTAATATTCTGTTGTGTCAGGTGATTCAATGCCTCTCTATTCCAACTGGCGGTTGAAGGTGATGGAGCACAATCAAGGAGAGCCTCTCCCTTTCCCACCTTCTGGAGGTTGCTGGTCACCACTGGTGGATTACTTGCCTGAAACTTCTCCTCCGGGCATGTCACTTCACAGGTAGCTGTTTTGGCAATGCCAGTGGCAGTTCTTTATGTTTTCATTTGTGTTGCACAAATACAGTAATTTGAAGATAGCAGATTAAAGGGCAGTTAATGATACATTTGTTTTCTGTGGGTTTAGTCACAGGTCTAGCAGTTTGAGATTACTCAGGCTTTTAATTTGGAGGATTAAAGTGTTTGTGTTTGTAATATGACCCTTCATCTTTTCCCTTATAACACAGCTTTGTGAATGTTATAGACTGAAGAATACAAGTTAGAAGCATATAAAGCTCTTTGCAGCTCTTTGTGAAGTTCCTGTTACATTCTTCTAACATACTATTTTTTTTTTTTGTTTTAGATGCAATATAGCAGTGATTCTTTTGACTGATTTGATAGTTGACCACAGTGTAAAAGTGGAATGGGGAGGATACTTGCATCTTTTGCTTCATGCAATTTTTATAGGTAACTAATTTCTTACAGAAATACTTATAGTAACCTGAGGAATTCTCAGCATTTTTTTTATATTTAAATTAATTTTTGCCGTTGATAATATATACAGTATTTGATAAATATGTACAGTATTTTTAAAAATTCAATTAAAAGTCTTTCAGCTAAATTAGTATAATTAAGTTTTTTTTGGAGTTGTTTTAAGGTACTTTGTTTAGGAGTCACTTTTACCTCTTGTAGAAGGCACAGTAAAATTCAGTGTTTTCCTTTTTGTTTCTAAGAGTAATAATTTTCATACAGAGCACAAATGAAGTTCTTACTTAAAATTACTTTGTACTTTAAACTTGCACGGGATTATGAGATACATTTTAGTCTGATCAACTTATGGTTTGTTAAACTATATGCTGTTGTTTCTATATTGAAGCACTGAAAAAATATTGTTTAGAGATTCCTATATCTGTTACTTGGTAAAGTATAGCAGACCAATTTCAATACTGCTATTTTTTAAATAATGTAATTCAACATGCGCTTTGAATATCATAAAGCCTTGCTGTTTTCCTTTTGTGCTAGGTTTTGACCACGGTCACTCTGAAGTCTATGAGCATTGTAAACGACTACTTTTGCATCTACTGATAGTGATGGGCTCTGGCAGCAATGTCCAGTCTGTTGCTTCTGTCCTACTCAGAAACAGAGAGTTCAACGAGTCCAGGGTGCTTACTGTCAAGCAAACTACCCATTTAGATTACACTTTCACAGGTATGCTTTTGATTTATTACATGTTGCCTGTTAAAATGACATGGGAAGTTATCTCTTCTTGCAGGCATTATTAAGATTTCTGTTACTTGTAATATTTCCTGAGGCCTTGGCATTAAAACTTCTTTAAATTTTAATTAAGTCAAAATGAGCAGAGCTCTCATTGGCACTTTGTGCTCATTCATCAAAGTAAGGGAGCACAATAGTATGATGAATAGTAGTAGAAATCAAAGAGGGAGCTCTGTGTTTTGGAACTTTATTACAGCAGTTTTCATGATGCCTTTGAAAATAAAAACCAAGAAAATACATCTTTTACTTGTTGATAGTAAGTTAAAATTTCTTAAGTTTTGTCAGCTGTGATTGCATTCTTTATTGGCCATCAGAATATTTTTTTAGATACTAGTTTTAAATATTCCCCTTAACTTTACAATATTGTAATTATAGAATATACTTTTTTCTGTGTATCTCTTTTTGAAGGGAATATTCTGATGGTATTTAGTATTTATGTTATTTCAGTAGGTGGCAGCATATTGCCATACAGTTGTTTGTTCTCTTTTGTTCACATCAGCAATGGTTTTATTACTTAGCAAAAGTAGTTGTGTGATTTGTGAATTTGGTTTTTTGTAGCAATGGGGAATTAAATTCCCCTGTGTATAGTGGAAGGATTATTTTATAGGAATCTGTTTAGCAGAACTTTAATGGTGCATCTACACAGTGGCATATACAAACCATTCCCTTTCTAATCTTTAAAGGCTTGGATAAAACTGTCTAAACAAGACAAAGATGTTTGACAGAAACTAGAAAAAGGTCAGCATCAAACATTTCCAGCCGGGGATTGGGATAAGGTGTTTACAGTTATGCACACCTAGCACAAAGTTGAACAAACTAATTTTAAATTTCATTTGAGCTAGCTAGGCTCAGATACCCCAGTCCAAACTCTGTGGTTCTATAGTGAAAATTTGTGGTGGGTTAGTGAGCTTATTTAAAATACAAGTGCTACAGTCAAAGGCCCTGCCAGTAAACTCCCTTGGTAGTTTACTTTCCCTCAGCATTTCATAGATGGATAGAAGGGCAGTGTGAGCAGTCACTGCAGTTGTATTTTATTGCCCGTGATTCTTTATATGGAAGAGAAAAATCTTCTGGACACAAGATTAAGCTAACTTCAGAGAAACTTTGTGCAGCCACAGGGACTCTGCTCAGAGTCCATTCACTAGATAATACTTAGTGTTCACTGATTTCAAGTACTGTCAGTTACAGTGGGACTGGGTTTGACCAAAAAAAGTCTGCTCATTAGTAAGAAATAGTCTGTATAATTTTTTTAATTAAGTTGAGATGCCTCAGAAGCTGATGAGCTCTGATATTATTAGTACAAAATCAAGGATAATACAGGGGTTTAAAAAAGGGATCTAGCAGTTCTCAATTGAAGTTCATATAAGTCATGTGAAGAATTTGCATATTGAGACTTGTTGATTTCATTGAAATTATTGCATCCATTAATTTATTCTCTTTTAAGTATTCTCATTACATTTACTAAGTTATTGATCTTTTTAGAGGGCTATTTTTTCTTTTTATATATTTAATATTAACTGTCAACTTGAAAGTGCATAATCATCTTGTTTCAATTTCAGCAGGTGTTCATGATTTTATACCTGATTACCAGCCCTCCCCAATGACAGACTCAGGGCTTAGTTCAAGTTCTACCTCTTCTAGCATCAGTTTAGGAAATACAAGTGCTGCCATTTCTCAACTGCACACCACAATCCTCAATGAGGTTGACATTTCAGTAGAGCAGGATGAAAAAGTGAAAACTCTTATAGAATTTATTACCTCAAGGTAAGTTTTCAGTTTTTATTTTGGACAAGACACATATTTTGTGGAAAAATGGCAAATGTGATACACATATGAAAAGCTCTAACTTTCCAACACTTTCAGAGAATTTTGACCATCCTTTCAAGACCTGTCTGTTTAAAAGTATTTTTGCCATGTTTTACTCTGAATTAGGGCAGGAATACATTGAGATGATTAGAGAGCTGCAAGATTGTGTACAGTTTAGGGATTACCTAGTGGTAGAGAGGTATTAAAAAATGATGAATTTGTTGCACAGGACATTGGTAAAATCATCCACATTTGTGCACTTTGTATGGTAGTTTATATTAAGCTTTCAAGATGGTGTTAATCTGAAATCCTACTTGTTTTCTCCATGCTTTGATACTTTCTCTTCACCTCAGTTTAAGTTTATAATAGTGTGGCATATCGATGGAAAGGAATTGGGAAGAAAGGAAGTTAGGAAGTGCAAAATGGTAGTAGTTGTACTGGTTCTTTCTTAGAGAACTATTTATTATACTATAACTATACCTTCCATCTATTATATCTGTTATATACTATAACATCTCTTCCATCTTCTTACCCACTTATTTCAATTGGAACTGATACACTGCTTTTCACTTTGTCTTAACTTCTTGTATATTGTATAATATTGGTCAGTTGTCAAAATTCTTTCTGATTCATGCCTGCACTTCTAGATGGTTTCTTTTAGGTCGTACACAGTAGATTCTTTTGCAATTAACCATAAGATTTAAATGTCATTTAAATAATATTAAGGACAAAGGCTACATTTTGAATTCTGTTTACTCTATTTTTATATTTTTTAGGAAAAGAGGCCCACTTTGGAATCATGAAGATGTTTCAGCCAAGAACCCTAATATAAAGAGTGCTGAACAATTAACTGTATTTTTAAAGCATGTGGTGTCTATATTTAAACAGTCTAGCTCAGGTATGTTAGAAAACAGACAATACATGATTGAACCTGCAAGACTGTGAACTAAATAAATACTTTTTAACACATGTAAATGCTTAGGTTATCTATAAAGTCACTCTAGGAAATTACTGCTTCTAAATACTAGAAGCAGTGTATTGTATATTGCTTGTATATTGCTCACTTCAGTTAATGTTTCTGTTAAGACAGATTTAAATACACTCTTTTAGGAATGAGATAACACATCTCATTAATTTATTGTGAATAGTTAATATTCTAATCATAAATGTTTTATTGTCTGCAAGTCTCTCTACCATTAAGTATTTGGAATACATGTTTATATTCCTGAAAAGATTTTTGAAACTAATAGTTCTTGAGAAAAATGTAGAGGATGTGAGAATATTTTAAATTTTGGAATGAATTTGGCAATTTACTCTTCAGTAAATTCAAGTGGATTTGTTTTTTTATACAGCAGTGTTGTTTGAATATTTATTTGCCTTCATAGGAGGATATCAGTTGGAACATCGTCTCAGCGAAGTTGCTTTGCAAACTGCTCTTTCGTGCTCCTCTCGCCATTATGCTGGGAGGTCCTTTCAGATTTTCAGGGCTCTGAAGCAGCCTCTCACTCCATCTACACTTTCTGATGTTCTCTCCAGACTAGTAGAAACTGTTGGAGATGCAGGAGAAGAAGCTCAGGTATTTGAAATTTTGCTCCCACTTTATTAGAAAGCTAAGTCTGCCTAAATTATGTGCATGCATTATTAGTTCAATGACAGCAAAATTTAAAAGCATTGTTTTATTCAGTTGCTTTTTATTTTTAAGTATTTCAAATATAAAACTTTTAATCATGACACTTTCTGAATTTCAACTAATTAACAGAGGAAAAGTTGTTCACATTCTCTTCTACAGCAAGAGAGAGGCTCTTTCAGAGAGTTTGATATGTCTGTTTCCTGTAGACACCACAGATTGTTAGAGAACACTGAGAATCAGCCATATAAACAATGATTTTTTTTTGTTTTCTTTGGTTAAAAACTTAACCTGATAAAGTGTTAACAATCATTCAAGTTAGTGTCATTGTACACCTTAAGAGTGTATCTAATATTTTAATACTGAAGAATGAGTCTGAATGACTTCATCCTTCAATTCATCCTTAAAAACAATGCAAACTAGAATTAATTCAGTAAATGCTTACAAATAAATTGTAGTTTTCCCTTGTCTTGGAGCTGTACTGCTAAATTGAGCTGTCTCATGAGGATTGTGTTCTAATTGAAGCATGAAATAATTTAGTTACTGCTACTGATTTTATATTTTTATATTACTACACAGTAGATTTTCTGTGATCTTCCTTATGCATATTGCATAATTTATAATGGCCTGTGGCTTTCCCCAGGGTTTCGTCATAGAGCTGCTTTTGACTTTAGAATCTGCTATTGATACATTGGCTGAAACCATGAAGCATTATGATCTGCTTTCTGCCCTTTCTCAGTAAGTTCTTTTTTTAGTCAATCTTTATTATGCACTTTTGTACATTTGAATTATTAAAAATCTGTATTATAAATGTAATGAAATAATTTCTTGTCATCTTTGCAGAATAATTGTATCCATATAGCAAAATTGCTTGCTCTGGTATGTTTTTATCATTCTGCTTCAAGCAAAACTTGTAAGAATCTAGATTTCCTGAAAAGGATATCTTATTGCCTTTCTGATTTATCCTCTTGGGTTCAATTTAATTTTGTAAAAATAGGTTCAGGGAGTTTCTTATGGCTCAGTTCTGAAATACTGTCAGTCCTTCTTAAACTTCTTGAATTTAAAGGCTCTGCAAATATTGGTCTATCTTAGGCCTCAAGTTTGTTGTCCATATATAAAAAGTGTAAATTAATAGTCTGAGTCATGTGTGTGTCTCATTATAGTTTGAGTGGTTACTTTGATGACTTTTTTTCAAACTGAAAAAAAATCCCTAAATGTACAGACATCTGTATTTGTTTGATTTCCTTGCAAAGGTTATGAAAATGCTGAGATTTCTAGGAATACATTCAGTTTTTCAGTATCAGAATAGAAAGGTGTTGGGTTTCCTAGGTCAGATACCTCAGACAAATACATGGCAAAGTTGGGATGCTAGATCATCACTTACTCATTATCTTTTATATGCTATGGGCTAATTTTTCCAATTTTGCTGTAATTTCATGGTATTCTGGGATTGTAACAAATAGATTTGGTAGAAAAGATAAGAGGATGCTGCAATCTTGTCTTTATGCTGTAAGGATATTTTAATAATAGATACAGAAATCCTGTATTTACATGTATTACAATACTCTTAGGGTGATGAAACAGAGTATACTGCATGTGATTAGTGTAACATCATCTTTCTTTCTTCTCTTTTTCTAAATTCTTTGTTATTAAAGTATTTTGCATGTAACAATATGTAACACTGATTTTTATTTTAGGACCTCATACCACGATTCTGTAATGGGAAACAAGTATGCAGCTAATAGGAAAAGCACTGGACAGATCAATCTAAGCACAAGTCCCATTAATAGTGGCAGTTGTTTGGGATACTACAGCAATACGAGGAGTAATTCCTTGAGACTGAATTTAATCAGTGAGCGGAGGGGTGACCGGCGACGGAGCAACACACTGGATATAATGGATGGAAGGATAAATCATGGTGGAAGTTTGGCAAGGACTAGAAGCCTTTCCTCCCTGAGAGAGGGAGGGATGTATGATGTGCAGCCCACTACTGACCCTGTCAACTTGATGGCCACCATATTTTGGATTGCAGCTTCGTTGCTGGAGTCAGATTATGAGTATGAATACCTTCTGGCCCTCAAGCTACTCAACAAGCTTCTCATTCACATGCCTCTGGATAAATCAGAGAGTCGGGAGAAGATAGAAGAGGTGCAGAATAAACTGAAATGGAATAACTTTCCAGGCCTTCAGCAGCTTTTTCTGAAAGGCTTTACTTCAGCCTCTACACAAGAAATGACAGTTCATCTCCTCAGTAAACTCATCACAATTTCCAGGCATGCTTTGGTGGATCCTTCTCAGTTAGCAGGTATCGTTAGTAAATATGTGATAAAAGTGTACTTTTTCATCAAATTAAGTGAAGTCAAAATCAGTAGTAATGGTGCATTTGCCTTAAAGAAACACTCCTGTAAAATGCTTTCTGCAGTTGTCTGTGTTACACTGATACATAGTGGGAATACATTACAGACTATGATTATCTCACAAGCAAGACTGCATGTAAACTTTATGCATTGACTATTGTGTGCAAGCGAGTTTTAAGAGCTGTGTATTTTTTTTCATTATCTTATGCTAACTAGCTAAATTAGCCCTATTTATACATTTTTAAAAACAATGTGACATAGTGCATAAAACTATCCAGTTTTGTGGTAGTTCTGCTTAATTGCTCCAGTGATGATTTTATTTTCATCATGCATTTTTATACCTAACACAGACATATCTATATACATTGTTCATACATACATACTTAGGTAAATGTATGTGTATATATAATTTATATATCTGTGTGAAAGTATGTCATGCTGTCAGAATTTTAAATACCGGCTAACTTTACATTAAATTAAGTCATTAAAAACTTTAAGTGCTCATATAACTCCGTTTATGTATGTGTTTAGGATTTCCCCTAAACATCTTGTGCCTACTTCCTCATCTGATTCAACATTTTGATAACCCAACTCAGTTTTGTAAAGAAACAGCTGACAGGATAGCAAAGGTATGTAACATGCTTGGAGAAGTATCCAGGAGGATATATATACACCAGCATTGTTTCTGTATTTTTGGGGTCCATTATGTAATGCTTCTATGTGATTCTAATAGTAATATACATGTAACTATAAGAGGCTATATTTTAAAGATGTGATCCAGTCAAATTTATATACCTGGACCTTGTATCAACTCCCGAGGTTGTTTGTCAATGAAAAAACACATTTAGCTTATTCTGTAAAATTTAGATTTCAAGAACAAATTTTCTTACCAATTATATCAATTACTTTTTCTTATTTGTCTGATTTTTCTGCTTGTAATTTTGAATGTCAACCTAATCACATTTTAAGCATGCTTCCTAATTTTCTTATGAGAAGAAAGTGATTCTTAGTGGTAGAGAAGAAAAGATTGTATGTTCTTTCTTTTACTTGTACACAGTAAAATACACCTTGAAATATTTCTGAACGGCAGTGGCTATTAAAGCAGTACATGGTGCACACCAGCTGTTGTCAGCCAGGATGGTGTTGCACTGGCCTGACAGTCTTTCTTTTAAGGAAAAATGTAGACAAGGGAATAGGAAAGAGATGTCTGGAGATGCAGGCATACACCTCTGGCTGCTCAGGCTGCGACATGTGAACCACTAAATCACTGAAGCTGTGCACAGGCTGACTCAAAGAATATGTGCCTGAGGCAAGTGCAGAAATCACTGCTGCCCCAAAATAGTTGTATTATTCGAGTGAGGGATATTGGTTGATCATACCAAGTGTATGATGAATAAATAAACTTGGAACATGAATGCCACAGTACCAAATTCAACAGAAACTGTAGGTCAGGCTTCTGTGATTGGTTTGATTTCACTTACTAGAAGATAACTGAAGTGAAGTCTTAGAAATGAAATCTTAGAGTGAAATTTGGGAGAAGTTCATAATGGCTCAGGAATGCTTGGACTTTAAAAAAAAATATTTCTCAAATAATTAAATATGGTTTTCCTTTTCAGGTTTGTGCAGAGGAGAAGTCACCAACTCTTGCCAATCTGGCTCATATGATGAGTTTATACAGTACACACAGTTATTCCAGAGACTGTTCTAACTGGATTAATGTAGTGTGTAGATACTTGCATGACTCTTTCTCAGATGCCACATTTAACCTCATAACTTACCTTGCAGAGGTAAATTTTTACTGGAAGTATCTCATTTTGACAATTCATTGCCAATTCCTGATTTCTCATGATTCTGAATATCAGGGGGAATATAGCATATCTTCTCTAACAGGAAAATGTCACTAAAATGTTCTAGGATGTAGAAGAGGTGCCATTTTGGAGTGCAGTAATTTATAAATACCTTGAAATTATAATCCCTCTAATGTCAGATATCTTTTTGTGAGAGTGGTGTTTGGTAGTAGATGTTTATATTCTGTACTACATGAATATACATTGTCCTGGCTTTAGCAAAATAAGCTTAATTTAAAATTTTAAGAGACTTTCTTTAGTCAGGTACGCATGTCTTTATCACAACTTTAAAAATTGATGCAAAGTTCATTTTTAAGTACTGCATAATGTAGAAAAAGATAATTTAAATTACAGAAATCAGTATATTATTCTGCTGGCCGTTCATATAGAAAAGCTGTTAAGTACTGTTAAGCTGGTAGAGCTTGTCCTTGAAGTGTATCGCTTCAGACTGATGGAGGCATTTTAAATAATTTGTTCATTCTTACAAATGACTTTATGTATACATTTTTGTTTATAAGACTGCATTTCCCAACCTTCTTTGAGGTGTTGTTGTAATTGTTTTTCATATAGTTTTAAGATTTTGAATTAGTATCAATTTTTATTTAGTGAAAAGTGTTTTACTATTAGGTGCTTTCAATCTGTGTTAGAAATATGTCAAAATTCAGGGGAAAAAATAGAATTAGGACAAAAACCATTGTGCTGTTGCATTACTGATTTTTAGTGCTAAAGCAAAAGTTTAAAAAACAGGAAATGGTACATTTAAGTTTCTTGAAGGGAAAAATAAATGTGTGTGGAAGTTAGATGTAATTTAATATTTGCTTTCACTTTTTGCTACCATTAAAATTAAATTTTGTATTTTGAAAACCTTCTTTCAGCTGTTAGAGAAAGGCTTATCCAGTATGCAACAGTCCTTGCTGCAGATCATTTACAGTCTTCTGAGTCATATTGACCTATCCACAGCTCCAGTGAAGCAGTTTAATTTGGAAATCATAAAAGTTATTGGTAAATATGTTCAGGTAGGTACTCTGAAGAACTGTAAAAGCCTCTCTGCTCATTATCAAAATGGTATCAAAATTACACTTGAATTTTTTTTGGGAATTAATATCAGATATAAAAAGAATTGCTCGTAGTCAGATTCCATAGGGTTGGGGGTTGTTTTCCTATGTACTTAATTCCCTAGATGCTTTTGTATTTGTCAATGTGGTTTGGATCTGGTGGCACACGTTATCTGGGTGAATGTGCATCTATGTACAGATGTAGGCAACTTGTCATACGTAGTTAGAGAAGATGATCCTTCAGCTATTAAAACACCAGGAAATGTTTACTGCTAAGCTGGACAAATGTTTTATTTATGTGTATATGTTTTAAAAAGAAAATTTTATGGTTAAATGAATATTTAAATCACTCTCAGTAGTATATCCGTGAGGAACTTTAAGGTGCACTTTAACAAAATTGAGTACATTTTTTATTAAAGAAAGTCCCCAAAAGATGAACCATAGTGTTTTGCCCAAGGTAATTTAAGCCTTTGTACTCAAAACACAAATTTACTGGAAATCTATTTCACAGAAGAAAGTCTAGCATCTTACTGAAAGATTTTATAAAAATGCCTGGAGCATAAAACCATTTCAGTGCACAACATTCTCTTATTTTTTCTTTGAATTCCATTATTGCTGAATGTATTTCAGTCAAATGGTTTAATCATAACTAACCAGGAAAGTCATGTTCCGTGGATATGTACTTCAGACATTGTGCTCCTGTCAGAGTGCATTAGGCAAAATGAAATGATTAGCATTAGCTTTAGTTTTTATGGCCTGGTGGCTTCTTGCTTCACCTCTAACCCCTCTCTGAGCTTTCTATGCAAGCCCACACTCCCATGGAATGTAATCTTAGATGTAAGCTATCAAAAGATGGTACTAATGAAAAAATATTCCAGAGAAGTCTTAACATATTTTTGATAAAATAAAATGTGTTACTATAAATTACAAAAGAAAAGATCGTAAATTATCATGTCTTGTTTAAATTTTCTACGAAGCTTTGGGTCTTTTCAGTCTTCTGCAATGACAACAGCTGTGAATAAATCTAAGTTGCTACAGGATAGTTCCAGTTTGAGACTGCTTTTTTATGCTTGTGATGCACAGAAATTGAGAAGATTATTGAAGACTCTCATTATCTGCAAAGAAGCATAAAGCATATACTACTTAGAGAATTGAAAGGCGTGCTTACTTTTTTAATGCAATAAAAATATTTTGACAAACGTGGCTTCCTAATTAAAAAAAAATCAGACATCATGCTGATTTCAAAAATTGGAAGACTCAAGTTTCAGGCAGAATCCTTGCATTTCTGGGAGTGTAATTCTTAATCTTTGCACAAGGCTGCTTTTATTTTATGTATCTTCTTCTGATTCTTTTCACAGTGTGTGTAATTGAAACTACTGAATTATTTACATTGTCTTAATCATCTTTTTAAGGAAAGTCCCCTTAACTCTGGCTCTGCCTCTTATATTCTCACACTTTTTCTGTAGCATTTTAAAGCACTCTGTTGGTTTGATACTAAAAGCTTTGTAAACGTTTTTACTTCTTTGTTAAAATCTTTTGTATTTCCTCATGTATTTCAAGGAATAGTTTTGCTTGTTTCAAATTCCATTTACTCTCCCCAAAACTGTAAAATAATTAAAGATGGCCAGAGGTGGAATTGTTAGTTTAGGTGCTATCAGTTACTGTAGGTTAGTGATAGTTAAATACTCTCAGTTTCTGTCTCCTGGATCACAAAGGGCAGATACTTCAGACAATGGTAAAAACCATGGTGTAACTACAGGGATGGAGGGACATGGACCGTGGTCTGGTTGTGGCTGGCCCAGTGAGCTGGAGCTACTGAGCCTGCTTGGCTGGACCTGACCATGCTCCATGGGATAGCCACTGCTTTCCTGGCACTTCAGGGTCTGAAGTTTCCCACCTGTGCCAGCCCCTTCAGCCATGGATCAGAGGTTTTGGGTTGGGGATTCTTACAAAATGCTACTGTACATAAAATTGCTGTCTTGGTTGAAGGGATTGGTGTGTGATTTGTGTATGTTCTCTTCAGAGTCCATATTGGAAGGAAGCCCTTAATATTTTGAAACTGGTGGTGTCTCGATCAGCAAGCCTTGTCGTGCCTAATGATATTCCAAAGTCTTATGGAGGTGACATAGGTTCTCCAGAAATCTCTTTCACGAAAATTTTTAATAATGTCTCCAAGGAGCTACCTGGGAAGACCTTAGATTTTCATTTTGATATATCAGAGGTAATTATTATATTTAGATGACAATGCACTTATGACTTGCTGTTATAAACTCAGGTGTTATTTTTTGTTAGCCTTCTACATTTAAATGTTTTTGAGTAAGTACAGTTTTTAAGAATGGCAGAGATTGAAATTTTACATACTTGTAAATGAGAGTCATACTGGAAGATAAGTTTCAAATTCTTTTATGATGTTTGTTTGCCTCTTCCCCCTTTTGAATGTCTGGAGAGTTAATTACTAAAAGTCAGTAAGATTATTCTCAAGGGTATCTCATCTGTGTCAGAGAGCAGACAATGCAGCTTGCTGCTGCTTGCAGCTGAACATACCAGGCTTTCAACTAATGAAGGGCTGTACATTCAAGGGCTGAGAGGATTAAAACCCTCTACTGCAGTTTGGGCATGACTTTGGAAGGGGGAGGAAATTTAGAGGAGGGGATTGGATACAAAATGTAGGAAATTCAGTGTAAGAGGGATACAATTGGAGAAAAACCTCCTGTGGTTAAAAATACCACCCCTACTACCAATGATACTCATTTGACTTCTGAAAAGGGGAGCATGGTCAAGTGACTGCAGTGTAATGTAGAGACATGAAAATTGTAGAAACTTTAGAAGTGGTCAGGAGTAAGAGCCCCTGGTTGAAGCTGACCCTAGATAATGATAGGAGATATAGATGTCTTAGGAACATTACTTAAACTGGCAAGTACACTCACTACTGAAGTTCCAGGGCATGCAGGTAATTGAAAGACAAGATAAACACCGAGTTCATTGGGTTAGTATTTGCTGTCAAAAGAGTTGAATTTGATAATGGTTTTTTCAGAAGTGTGTGTGTGTTTGTGAAGTTGCTGGTCTGTGAAAACATTGAAAAATTTGGTCATGTCAGGGAATGATTCTACAGAGAAGCTTTGCATCTTTTAAACTTAGGACACATTTGGTTTTAAAGTGTTTTAAAAATATAATTGGATTGTCAGCATAAATTGTGTGTAATTCAAAGCCACACAAGTGGGCAGAATGGCAGCTCGCTGCATAGGGTGCAAGTATTCAGCTTTGTATTTCCCAGTGAACCAAGGCTCAGTGGATTAGACATGGGCTTTACAGAATGCTTACAAACAGACCAACCCTCCTACAATTCACATAATGCTAAATTCTAAAGTCAAATATGTGGTCTTTATTAATATATTTGAATTTTAAGAAAGTGTTTGTTGTCTTTGCTAGACACCAATTATTGGGAATAAATATGGTGATCAACACAGTGCAGCTGGTAGAAATGGGAAGCCAAAAGTCATTGCTGTGACCCGGAGCACTTCTTCAACTTCATCAGGCTCCAATTCAAATGCACTGGTTCCTGTCAGCTGGAAGAGACCACAGCCATCTCAGGTACATTGTGCCTCAAACACTTTATACATATATTAGAGACAGTGTTAGTGAATGTATTGAAAAAATGCATTGAAGTGTTATTTGAAGTCTGTATTATGTCATGGCAAAACAGTAAATTAATACAGCATAAACTAAAAGCTGATACTGGTGAAAAGTAAAAAATTTTAAGATTGTTTTTAGAGGATGTCAATATGCAATATGACTAGTTGAATATGCAAATGTTTTCTACTTTTACCTGGACCTCCAGCAGCTGCTGTGCTATGTGATTTTCTTTGGTATATTTTTCAGAGAAGGACTAGGGAGAAGTTAATGAATGTGCTTTCTCTGTGTGGTCCAGATTCTGGTCTTCCCAAGAATCCTTCGGTAAGTGGTGATGGTGGTTTGGTTTGATTTTTGAACTCAACTAGCAGAACGCTGTTGCATTTTTAGTTGTTGGTGAAGTTATGAACAGTGGATTTGGACAAGCTAGTTTTGGTTCAGCAGCTGAATGCAAATCAAAAGATTAAAAAGAAGAATCAGAAGTAATGGATTACTATTAGTCCTCAAGGACTCCAGTGGGCATGGTTATCTGGGCTAGAAAAGAGAATTGAACTAGGTCTCCCGTGTTCTGACTAAATCTCTGTCTAGTCCATTACAGATGCTTTTGAGTGAAGGGGTAGCAGTAGCTGAGGACTGCAAGGGTGTTGATGCTGGATTGACAATATTATAGAATCCATTGAAAATAACCAATGGGTCATATCCCTTGAAACATGGTTATTTATAGGAACAGTAGTCTTAACTGTTGAGTAAAAACAGATTGATGGTTTTACTTCTTTATAAAGAATCCCCCTGGCATATTATGCTTGATGATGGTGATGGCATTGACAGCTTTTAAAACCAAGTGGATAGCCTACCTTGGTTATCATCTAGAACATATTTTTTTATTGGGGCATAAGAATTCCTACCTGGGGAAAATATTGGTGGGAGAAGGATCTTGAATCTAGTGAAAGAAGCTAAAATAAATAAAAAAGAGATGCCTGAAAGCTGGAATTGGAGATATTAAAAAAGCAGTGTATGGAAATAAACAGAGTATTGTCATTTGTGAAGGCCACAGTAGCTCAGTATTGGATCCTTTTTAAAGGTGTACAGTCCTTCTGCAGAAGTTTGTAGGTGAAAACAATATGGTCTGTGTCATGTGGCTGGTTATTATGATGGATTGTTTTGTTCTTAAATTTGACTGATATTGTGGTTATGAAAATGAAGTTTGGGTGATATGTTTTTCTCTCTAGATCTTTGTAACTCTTAGTTACATTAAGGAGAGAATGATACCACTGATTTCAAGATGGAGATCAAACCAGTCTTGAAGTAAAGTGTTATCTGTTCAAGGGTAGGCATGCTGCCTGCCACTAATTCCATTAAATGGCAGGAAGCAGGATAGCTGACTTTTGGAATTACAGAAATTGGAAGTTCTTACTTCTCTTTTTACCTATATCTGCAGGTTGTGTTTTCTTCGAATGAAGACTTGGAAGTTGGAGATCAACAAACTAGTCTAATTTCAGCAACAGAAGAAGTGATTCAAGAGGAGGAAGTGGCTGTAGAAGACAATACCAGTGAACAACAATTTGGAGTTTTTAAAGACTTTGACTTTTTAGATGTTGAATTGGAAGATGCGGAGGTGAGACCTTGGGGTTTCTTCTGTGTATTTCCATTTGAGAGCATTTTAAAAATAAGGTTGTGTTGGTGCAGTTCTAAGGAATTGGCAGCCCTACTAGCTAATCCAATTCAGAAAAATTTATGACATGATGGAGCTTAGATAGAGAAACCTGGGCCAAAAACTTTGCAGGGTTAAGTTGTTGCAAATTGTTGGCTGGTTTTGGAGGAAAGAGTTGAGGTTTTTTTTGGAGGGATTTAAGTGACTTTATGTGAAAGTGAAGTGATATGACATTGTATGCCAATGTCAGCATGAGCACCTGGGTACCATGCAGGAGAAAACTTAATTATGGAACAGTGTGTTAAGAAAATGGCATAATCATTGTTTCTCGTATGTTTCTGGATTTTGAGAACTTGATGAAAGGCTTTCAAAGAAATGAACTGTATGATACACTATCTCATTATATACAATTGACTTGCTCTCTATAATTGCTTGCTTTGACTTTTACATTATATCTGGTGTATTGCAGTTCTTGTATTTCCTCTACTTCTCCTGTCAAAAAGAGAGAGGGAAGGTAAAACAAAATTAAGTATTCAGAAATAGTGAAGATTCTGTTAACAGCCGTTACTTGTTTCAGATCAATAAAATGCTTCAGACCAGAATTTGCTGAAGCTTAAAAGTATGACTATAAAAGGACTGGGAAAGAAAAAGTCAAATGTGTTATAGTTTCTTGCAGTGTTTTGTTACAGTCTACGCAAACTATTGAATTAGTAATGGAAATCCTTGCTGGTCATGGGTCCACAAGCTACTATGGATATCTACCTATCTAAACACTGATTGTTCTTCTCTTGATTTATCTAGACCTCTTTACAGGGTTTCCCCCCATAATTCTTTAGTTTTATCTCACTTTCCTCCTGCTTCCTGTGTATTGCTTCCCTTCAGCCAGTATTTGCACCTTCTAGGAAAAGTACAGGCTCATTATGGTCTATTGCATAGATGTAACCACACCAGACACCATTTCCTGTATTGAATACAAGTTCAGAATTGAGTCTCAGTAGTATTAAAACATTATTTTTAACACTAGACAAGACTTGGCAGATAGGGTGGCAGAAATTGAAAACTTCACCAAATGAAGTTAATCCTTAACTTCATTTTCTGTGCTATTTTAATGGCAGATCATAATTAGGAAAAGACAGTTTCTTCTTTATTACTTGCCTGAATGCAACATGTAGTGCTGTACTAGAGAAAAAAATAGACCACAGATAGTACAGATTTAGGGTGTTACATATAAATCATGCACTTGCTATAAGAGCTCTGCCTTATTTTTTCACCAAAAATATAGAATATTCTTTATTGCTAATAATTAAATGCCAGCAGTATGAACTGGGGCTTTTACATTAAGGTCTGAGTAATATCCAGATTAAACTTAAGTGTGTCAGCCCACAGTAGTAGTACATCGTTGTACTTGAAATTATTTTGCTTTACCATAACTTTTCATCCTCTTTTGAGGAAAAGAAATCATCAAGCGAGAAAAAGATTACAAAATGTTTAGTTTGCATGTTTAATGAGTCATGGTGATTTCTTAAGTCACCACAAGAGATACTGTTAAGGCAGATTTGGAGCCATGTTTGGGGCTAGATGTGGTGTTATAGTAACTCTAGACTGGTGAAGTGAACTTCACCTGATTTTCCATGTCACTTAGCTGAATTGTTAAAGGTTGATGAAGTGCTTGAGAAAAATCAAAGATCATTATTGTACTTGTGAATTAAAACAACACTGTTTTTAAGACATGGATGCCACTTAGTATGATGGATATTTGAAACCCAAATATCTCAGCTTGAAAATGCACAAGCATGGATCCAGGGTATTGGTATTCAGGGTGCGCTTCATAAAACTGACACTAAGTAGCTGGTAAAAGTTAGGGACAACATCATCTTTTCTACACCCTGTATATAATTATTGTTGATAGTGTTTTGTCAGTTGGATGTGGTCAGTATAGATTCATGTGTGTTAGTTAAAGAACTTCATCAATGTTTGTTGCAACAGTTGCTTTACATGTTATGCTAGAGAAAATGTATCATGAGCATGCTGATTTTAGTGTTTTGTCGTCAGTTTGTTGTTTTTTTTTTAATCTCATTAGAAAGAGACATTATTTTAAATACTAGCTTTTTGACTAAAGCTTTTTTCCAGAGCTTGAATCAGTCTTTTACTGTTGGCAAATCCTATGTAATAAAACATTTTTCCCTGGCTCTAGAGTATCTTTAAGTGTTTGTCCTCGTTCTTTCTAATTATATGTGTTTTCCTTTTTGCTAACCAGGAGCTGCAGGTAAGTTGCAGCCTGGTGCCCTGGCTTGTTCATCTGTTGTTGTCTGTGATGTGTTTGTACTTTCTAGTCAGATTATAAAATCAATACTGATGTAGTTCTAGATTAGATATTGAGTTACTTTCCAAGAAGATATTCAAAATATTTCTACTTCCTTTGCCATATATTTTATTTACAAGCATTTACCAAGGTTCTTAAAATTTTAATAAAACTAAAGGGCTGATTGAAACTCTGTTCATGATGCATTCAGTACTCATCTTTTCCCTGTCTCATTTGTGTATTGACTTAATTATGTTGAAACTCGTACATACCAGATGTGTGCAAACTTTTCTATTACAGGGTGAAAGCATGGACAACTTCAACTGGGGCGTTCGCAGGCGCTCTCTTGACAGCATTGACAAAGGAGACACACCGTCCCTTCAGGAGTGCCAGTACTCTGGTAGCACACCCAGCTTGAACTTGACCAACCAGGAGGATACTGATGAGTCTTCAGAAGAAGAAGCAGCACTGACTGCAAGTCAGATACTGTCTCGTTCACAGATGGTAGGTTATTTTTCTGTGGAAGAAATCTGAGACTTAAGCTTTCCCTAGTACACTAATGGATAAGTGTGGCTAGTTTGGCTCACACTTTCAGCCCAAGTGACATAGTAAGGAGCTAAGTTAATGTGGCTAAGCTTCTTTTTCATTTTTTTCTTTCATCAGTGAAGGAAAAAAGTTACTTTCCGACATTGGTGGTACATCATGTATAATTTTAGATGTATAATTTCAGATGTATAATTTTACTACACTATTAATTGTTTAGTGTCTTTACACTTATTTTTTTAAAATATAAGCATAAAATTGCATCTCTTATATATAAAGTGTGTATCTGTGGATTTCTAGATCAAAAAACCACTCCAAATGCTAAATAAGATCAAGAGCATTAAATGGTCATATGGACGTCTAAGCACAGAAATTGCTAAATTAAATATGGGTTTTGAAGCCTGTGTACATATAACTTAGGAAAATCAAGAATACTGGCCACTCAAAAGTCTCTCTGCGTTACATAAATGAAATTAAGAAAAAGTTGACTTGATGGGGAGCAGCTTGATGTGTATGTTGCTTTTCAGACTTTAGGCAAAGCTTGTATTAATGTTGCTCCCAACAAAATGCTGTGCTTTTCAAGGGTTTCAGCCTAGCAAAAAGAACTTCTAAAACAAGAAAGAAAATAATTTTCCTTAAAGGAAAAGCTTCTTTTCAAAGTGAAAGGTTGCAGGAATGTATGTGACGCTTTGTAATAGTTCTAGTGTAAAGCTGTGAAATTCATCATATGTGAATAAATTCAGATAGCTAACAATACTGAAACAACCTATTTTGAAACTAATGTATTCTTTACCTGAAATTTGTGTTTCCTTTGAAGAATTTTGTTTTTCTTTTCTGTCTTAGTTGATCAGTGATTCTGCCATAGATGAAACAGTGTCAGATCATGCTGGTTTATCACTTCAGTCTCAAGATTCCACTAGCAGTGTGGGAACAGAAGAGGTGCTTCAAATCAGAACTGAGACCCCAAGTTTGGAGGCTTCTTCTCTAGATAACTCTAGCAACCAGCTGCCTGAGGTGGGGAGAAATGTGGGCTGGTGCATGGCTGATTTGAGCTCCTTCTAGTTTTGGTAGCAACTTTGGCTTTCTTTTCAACTGAATTTTCATCTGTTACACTGATTAGTTGATTTGCTTTTAATATTTCTAACCTGTTGGCGTGTTCTTACAAAATGTTCTCTCAGCGTGGAGACTTCTTGGATGGACTGAGGGAACTCACCACAGGTTAAAAATATTCTTGAAGGGCTGATCATGATAATTTCATGGTGCAGAATGAAACAGGCTAATATTCAAAATGCTTTTACTTGATATGGTTGAAATCCTTCTTGAGCGACATTTTCTTTCCAATACTTTTTTATTTCCCTCCCCCTGTCCCCCCTTTTTTGTTTTTTGCTTTCTTTGGGTTGTGATTGGTGCTATATGGGATTAAAACCTCAGGCCAGCTGTGTTAGCAGTGGGTTCCATTGAATAATCCTTTAGAAAGGACTACAGATGCTAGTGGTATACTTTTTTGGAAAGGCCCCTGTGGACTGAGACAGATTTCAAGCTAATGGCCGCCTGCAAATCTGTGAGTACTTCAGTTTATTGTGTTTTCAAATGTTTGAATAATTTAAAATTTAAAAAGACACCCCTAATTTAAAGCAAACTTCATCTGCTACCATTTTTCTCTAAGTGGCTTGGTTTAGGTGGACTTTTTATCTCTTCATTTAAAATTATTTATGCTACTAGCAATCTTATTTTTATTTGTACAGTGTTAGATAATCCCATCTTTAACTATGCATGCAGTTTTATTGAGTATTCCAGAAAATTAAGCCAAACCTATGTGTATTTGACTAACCAGTTGAGTGCACTGTTGACACTTAAGAGTGAGTCTTCAGCCAACCTGGTTCAAGCAATCTACTGACTCCTTCATGTGACTAAGCTAGTTCAAGTTTCTAAAGGCTCTAGTTTACCTGTTTGCTACTAGAAAAATTTCTCTTACTAGCAGGCAGACCACAGATGTAGCTAATATTTATTGAAGAAAACTGCAACAAAAGAGTCTAATAAAGGGAGAGTGGCTGATTTCCTGTGATAAAATCCTCACCTTTTACAGGTGTAATATTGTGATGCTCATAAAATGCTTTCCCCCACATTTTTTTCCTGTTTTCCCATTATGGTTATCTATGTGCTTTTTAAAAAGAAGTGTTTCATTACACTGCTGTTGATAAATTGCCTCAGCTGTTGCAGAGCACCTGTGCTTAGATTGTCAAACAAATTGTTGTCACTTCTTGTGCTCATCTACAACATCCATTTTTGATACAAAAGAATTTTGTTTGAAGAAGAACACCTCATCTCGGTGAACTTTTTGCACACAGAATAGATGCTTTATGTTAAGATTTCAGAAGCAAGAAGCAATATATAAGCTACAATTTTATAGAATTAAATTCACCACAAAAAACTTTTGTCTTCTCCCTTGTTGGCATGTGGTACATCCTCAGCTGTAACTAATTTTTACTTTTCCATAGTTCTTCATTGTTCTTCTGCAGCTCCCTTTATAAAATCACTATACTGTTCTAGTAAGGTGAAAATATTCACATGAAAAGCACTGTAAAATTGTAATTTTTAAATACTGAAAACATTTGAACTGGGCTGTAAAATAATTCTATGACTAGGCAGCATTCAGAACAAATTGCTGAATATAAAAAAATACTGCAGGTGCATACAAATGCATTTACTAGATATGATCTGTTCCAGGTTTATTTTGTGCTTGTTAAAATATGAGATTTGGACAAATACACAGTTTCTTTAAGCACTTCAAACACTCAAAGTTATTACTCTACAAGACTTACCTATCTGACTGGATTTTGTTGCTCAAAACGTGAGCTGGCCTTATGCCTCTTTCCAGAATGAGCTTGAGAATATGCACACTATTGAGTCATCTTGAAATATTTATGAAGCCAGTAAAACTGATTTTATTCTGAATACTTACACTGTACAACTTGTAGCAGAGGGCAGTTGCTTTTTCCTGTGCTCCTTATAAATATAAAGCTCTCTGAGCACAAGCATTTCATTGTATGTCAACTGTCAGTTATCAAAATGTTTTTAATATAAATAAGTATATATCAAAGTTATCTAAGACAATATGAGAAAAATTGAAGCCATTATTCATAAACAGGAGTGTGATGGTTAGCTGAATTGAGTTCCTTGTTTGTCTCATAGGGATGCTGTATTTAAATTAATTGTTTACTTAAATGTATTTGGCTGATTCCCAGAAAATGCAAAAAAGATATTTCACATTCCAGTTAAGAATTTACTGTCTATCTGAGAAGAATAATTTTGTTCAAAAATTAGTTTTACAAGAGAATGCATATGAAATGTTTTGACTAAGACGATTCTTTGTGTTGCTCACTTGCACTGTAGATTTGTGAAGGAATGGTTTAGTAGAAGTAGTTTTCCCAAGGTTCTGTGGCATTGGTAACTATATAACTATATAAATCAGCTTTTTAAGATACTTAAGGAATATTCATACAGGTAGTAATGTCCAATGACGCACTGAAATCAGGAGTCATGGCACTATGAAGACTTAAACTTGGCAGTAAATTTATTAAGTAATAATAAGCATATTTTCAAAGAGTGCATCTCTCATATGTATATTTACCAGTCATGATCAGTGTAACTCTGTATCCTATGTTAGCATCCGTAACAGAAATGGACCATTGGTTCAATCCAAAGTATTTTGTTGAGGTTTTGTAAAAGTGTCCTGCATTCCCATGTGCCTCAGCTGCTCAGTAGGACAAAATTATTCTTCTGTGAAAAAAAAAATCCAGATTTTACTTTAACAAAAGAGGCATACGAAGTGAAGTCACTAGCTGTGTGAAATGGCAGCAGTGTCACACTGAGAAGTACTGTAATCAAAGTGAGATTTGGTAAGGATCACTGTGAAAGAAAATTATATGGTTCTGTTTAAAGCTGAATTGTCTTTTCTAATATGTATACAGTTATTTAATCTGTCAGAGGATCTGTTTCAACTGCTGAAAACCATGAAATGATCTGTATGCTTAGAGGCTGTCCAATGGTTCCTTGTCCAGTTTTGGATATGCCAGTAGAGGAAGACCAGCATACTAAGAATGAAAATATGTGGTAATTTGTATCTCTAGGAAATATCAAGTGTAATTTTTATTCCACAGAGAAATCCAATATAAAGGTTTCAAATTAATTCATCATAAATTAACTGAATCTTAATTAGTCTGTTCAATATAGTGATGTTAATGAATCTAATAATGCTAATGGAGGAAGGGAGAAAGGGTTGTTTTAATATTACCTACCTGAGTTTGATTATCCTCTCTCTCTAATTACCTGTTAATGAAAGCCTACATTTAGAGATTCAGGGTGAAACTCTTTAAAAAGCCCATATTAGTAGTAATGGCAAAATAATAAAAACAGTGGAATGTCCCTTTTCCACTGTTTATCTGTTACACTGTTGCCAGGTAGTTATGCTTTAGAAATTTGTTAGAATGGAGAGTGGAAAGGAGAAAAAGTATTCTGGTACTTGCTGTAGACTCCAAAGGCAAGCATGAGGCAGTCATTTTGATGCTTACCTAGAAAAGTAAAACATGAAAGTCTTGCATTTGTTTGATCTCACTAAGTTTGAGGCTGTTTGCATATTTTTCTATCAGTATTCTCTAACATATTTAATTAAATGTATTTGAGAAATTGTATTTGCTCTACACAAGTCACATTCTAGGATATTAATGTTTACCAGAAGTTATAAACATTACAAACAGACTGCCTGTCTTTGCCCAAGTAAAACTGTGTGAACGAGCCAAAGACCTGAATAGTTAAATATTTGTAAATAATCTTTTATTACTGTTAGTTTACCATAATAAAAACTGATAAGAGCACATAGGCCCAGACAGTAATACTAATGAAAGGATGTGTGATTCACAGGAAGGCAGCTCGGCAGTAAGGGATGAGCAGGTTAGCACTGCTAGTGAAGACACTGGGTCGTACCTACTACATGAGCAGCAAGACTGTCTGGTCTGTCACGAATCTCTGGAGCTGGAAGAGACCCCAGAACTGGTAGAGGCAGCAGCTCCTGAAAGCTATTCTGAATCTGTCTGTGAAGAGGATGTTACTCTTGCTTTGAAAGAGCTAGATGAGAGATGTGAAGAAGAAGAAGCTGACTTCTCTGGTTTGTCTAGGTAAGATTAATACTGGTTATGAGTAACAGAAATTACATGTTATCAGTGCATTATCAAACAGGCTTTTCTCTGGAATGGAGATTTTCATTAATCCCATAATATAAAAATATAAAATAGTGGTTTGCATATCTGAAATAATGGTTGATCAGTTTTGCCTGTCATAGCACCTGAACTCAATATTTTTTCAGCAGTTGTTTCCAGTACAAGGAAAACAGTTATGCAGGAAAATATGAGAATTCTCAAATAAAAGAAATTAGCACTTTTCTTCACCATCAGTAGGACAGAAAAGCTCTTGAGCTGATCTGACTTACAGCAGTACCCAAAGACATGAAAAAACCAGGGGAAAAGGTTATTTTTTTTTTTGTTATAAAAGCTCCTGTAGAAGTCAGGTCGGTTTGTCTTTGAATTTGCTCAAGGCTTGTTTTATTAAGGTTCATAAGTCTCCTGTATATTTCTAAGACATTTTAAAGTAAAAATATTTTTTTCAAATTAATATGGAGAGCAAAAATAATGATTCAGAGGAAAAGTTAAAGTTAGTCCTAGCTGGTTGAATCACATTTTAAGTGAAACTCTAAGTCCCCTGGAAGTAACAGTCTAAGAAGGAAAGAGAAGGAACAAGAAACCCCAAAGAAACAAATAAAACTCCCAAACCAAAACAAACAAAATCCAAATTGATCATAGGCTTCTTCATATTTAAAATTTGGTCAGAAGTTTAGATTGAATAATAGAGAGACTTGGTCTATATAGGAACATAGACTTGACATCTGTTCTTCCAGAGAGATCTCTTAAGGAGGCTTTTTCAGAAAAGGGGACAACAGGAGGTATTAAAGAAGTTGGTTGAGAAGGTTTTGCAGGGAGGGACAGAGAAACTTGTCTCTTGTGATCCCATATGTGACCTACTGCATATGCCTTGTGAGAGTTCAAGGCTGGTACCAGTTAAGAGCAGTTTAGTTCCTCATTTGCAACTGAACAATCTCTCAAGGTTTTATTTTATTTACACTAAGCAAGCAAATGAAAAACCCCATAGCTCTAGTCTAAAGGGGGACAGAGGTGATAGCATTGGTACACTAGTTAGGAAATATATGAAAATCTTTTTTGAAGCTTTGCTTACAGATGATAATCAAATGGGATTTGTCTTAGCTTTTGAGCTTTGTGCTACTAAA
Source organism: Motacilla alba alba (assembly GCF_015832195.1). NCBI lineage: Eukaryota > Metazoa > Chordata > Aves > Passeriformes > Motacillidae > Motacilla > Motacilla alba. The sequence continues at coordinate 25,690,937 of NC_052019.1, read as the reverse complement.
ATGAAGGTATCTAAAACCACTACCCATACTTCTTGTTTAAGACATATTTAAGTCTTGTTTAAGATGTACTTAGTGCTGCTGTGGATGAGGCAGTTGTCACAGAGAAACACTGTATGTGATTTAAAAAGTTATTTTAATAAACTGTCTCTATACCTGGAATCCTCCTACACATATTTGTGCTGCCTACATACAGCTATACGAGAAGAAATGTCAAAATGTATCATCCCTTGTAATACAGAATATTTTAGGTTAATCATTATTTTAATGATTGGAAGTAGTAGCATTGATTAATTTATAGTTTGATATTTTTATTGGGTGTTTGGTGCCTAATGGAAAGTATGACAGCAGACTGTTCCGTGAACAAAGGCCTGTTAAACTGATTGCCCATAAAATGAAAGTGTTTCAATCTATCTCCATTTACTTATGTTACTTAAGACAGTTATAAAGCACTAATACATTGCCAAATGAGCTCTTGTGCTTCCCTTAAGGAAGGCTAAAACTTGTTGCAGATATTGGTGGACCATCTGTTCAGATCAATAAAAATTTGAAGAATGGGATATTACTTCAGTTATTGGGGGCAAGAAAAATATGCCTGTTTTTAAGTGGTGTCCATATATATAGTGCTGTATATACCTATATATAACCTCCAGATGGCTCTTTGTCTGTAGTTCCGTGTAGAGCTGACATGTGGTAGTAAATTTTGGAGAGTATAAGCAATTTTTAATATATTGCAGTAGCAAAAGTTTTTCATTGTTTACTCTTTTCTTGGCTCATAGTTACCTTAGTTGAACTGTTATTTATTTTACAAAATGCTATTCTGAATCCAAAATTCTTTTTTTTTCCCCTTCTTGCCAAAATGAAAGGGTTTTTTTCCCTAAAAAGTTTGTTGATGAGGTAATTTCTGTTATTTATTGTTTGTAGCCAAGATGAAGAAGACCAGGATGGTTTCCCAGAAGTGCAAACTTCCCCTCCTCCTTCTCCCTTTCTTTCTGCCATATTGGCAGCTTTCCAGCCAGTGGCCTACGACGATGAAGAGCAAGCCTGGCGCTGCCACGTCAATCAAATGCTGTCAGACACAGATGGATCTTGTGCTGTCTATACATTTCATGTCTTCTCAAGATTGTTTCAGGTCAGTGAATTCTCTGTGTGTGATTGCTCATCTGAAATCCTTTCCTCCTACTTCTATAACTGTTCTTCTGTTGAAACTGCAAAACCCATAAGATTATGGTAGCAAGAAGCTTTAGAAAGCAAACCAAAAGCAGACCAGAAAAACACACTGCTAAACTAATATTGCACTGTCATACCCTATTTTTCCATAGGATATCTGCTATATTCATTGCCTAGGAATGAACCTGCTCAGAAAATAAACAAAAATTGAGAAAAGCTCAAAAAAATCAGTTCAGTGTTTCTTGCAAGCTCTTAGTCCAGGTTGTGTCCCTTCTTTTATTTTCTGAACATCACCCAGATTCTGTGATGATTACAGAATTAATGGCTTTCTCCTGTTTTTTTGGGGGTTTTTGTGGGAGTCATTATTATGGGATCACAGCATGACAAACATTAATGAATTTATCTTGCATCTGTCTTGCGAGAAAAAGGTTTCTTTTTGCAGAGAAGTAATTGAAACACCAGGAGATCCACTGCAGCTGGATGTTTCAAATGCCTCTCTTTAACTATATTCACCTCATAGATCCTATCCAACAAAAAATGCCTATGGCTTAATTTTTCTGGCTCCCTCCTCCCTATATGTAGGGGATGAGATTTTACATTTTAAAAGTAATGCTTCTTTGCAAATTCCTATGGGGTAGAATAACTATAATTAATTCATTTTATGTACAGGCAATGTGCCAAAGAGAAAGCCAAGAGAATATCAGGACAAGGTTCTATGGCTAAAGCCCTTTCTTGTATCTCTAATATTAATTTTGCTTGCTGTTTGGCATATCATAATGAATTTCTCAGTGAAAGACCCACACTAGCACATATCTTATCCCATGTATGGGAGTAACTTAGATGTTAAGAATTCATACTGCTTTTCCCATGGAATAATTTGTTTTCACATCTATACCCATTTTCCATTTTATGTTAAACTAATTTTATGGCCACAGTGCCATGAAATTTCTCTTACGGGTTGTAGATTTTTGTCTTTTTGCTTCATCTAGACTTCAGGGGTTTGGTTTGTCTGTATTATACCAAAGCTTAGCTGCAATTGGTTTCCACACATTCATTCATTTCCTGAAAGTGATAAAATGAGAGCTCATATTCTCTTGTGCTCATTAACAAGGGAGCTAAGGAAGGATGAAACTTGGCTTAACAGCTGGAAAGCTGGATGCCCTGCACAATAGCAAACTAGTGTTCAAGCATGGGCAAAAAATGTTCCTGAGGAGTTGTTTTTGGATACAGAGGAGGGTTAACATGATCAAGTGGTACTTGGGAGGCCTTGTTTGACTAGATCTTTCCATTTTGTCTTTTGGCTCCTCCTTCCTTTGCACCTGTCTCTATAATCTTTATATAGTTCTATACTTCCAGGATTAATGAAGTAGTACATAGCAGAGTGCAGTGTTACATTAGGCTAAGCTGACAGTCTGCATAATCAAACATTATGAACTCAGGACTCATTTTTGAAGAAGGTAGAAACCCTGCAGGAGGCAGTTTTGGACACAGATTGTGCTAGGCAGGTTGCATGCTGACTCATAAAACTCTGTAATTTTCTGCAACACAAACATTTGAAAATAAATTCAACTATCTGTACTGTGTAAAGGCAAATAGTCATCTACCTATACTGAAGCTAGAGGCCTAGATATGAAAGGAGTACTTGTCTCTATAGATATTGACTGGTTTTATTGATTTATTGCATTTTCCAGAGCTGATTTTACATAACTATTGAGAGAAAATTGCATATTAGTTTTTCATTTAGTGAAAAAATATAATGTGATGGAAACTTGTCCGGATAGAAATTTCCTCTGAAATTCTTACCTAAAAAGCTAGAAGAGTAGTAAAACACAATGTAAGAGAAATGTTTTTCTGATTTGACTTCTAGACCATTCAAAGAAAGTTTGTATCTATAACAAATGATTCGGTCAGCTTTCTTGGTGAAAGTCTACAGCGCATTGGAACGAAGTTTAAAAGTTCTCTGGAAGTGATGATGCTATGTTCAGAATGTCCAACAGTCTTTGTGGACGCGGAAACGGTAAGAATCTCAAACCTGCATCTTGGAATATCTGTCTGCTTAAACGATTCATGTAACATACAAAATGATGTTCTAATATGTGAAAAAAAGAAACTCCTTGAAATCACAAGGGAGTTAAAATCTTAAGTGGCCACTATGTATCATAAACAATGGAAACCACCAGTGAGAAGTGCACTCACTGGTGGCTCCAGCTGTAACAGTGAACAGTAAGGAAACTGATAGTACATATCACTTTAATTCCCTTACTACTCTTTACCCTCCCTGCTTGTTCATATTTATTCTATGTTCTCTGCACAAGTAAGAAAAGTAGCCCTGGACAGATCCTTTAAATATGCAGAACAACACATTGACAGAGGCTAAGAAAGCACTCTGGGGCAGGTGGATCACCACATGTTTGCTCTTCTTAAAACAACTGTCATTAGACATTGTCAGCTGCAGGGCTGAGGTAGATGGATTTTGGCCTTGATGCCCAGCATGAGACACTTCTCCTGGATCTGCTTTTTTTCCCTTGGTACTAAGGGGCAACTCTTTTTTTAGCTCTCACTTAAGAACATGAGAATGAAAAAAGCATGATACAGATAGTGCATTTCAAGGGAACCACCTGTAATGTTTTTGGTTTTATTTATGCCACTTTAAAAGCAGTAGAAATTTTAAAAAAAATTCTTTAAGATAAGAAGCTTTAAGAAAAGTTACTCATGCCTAACTAAAACACCATGTGTGTTTTAAAATAAAAAACCAAATCTATATAAACAAAAATATAAAAAAGAGCTAAATAAAAATAGGACACAAATACTTACATGTGTACGTGGACATACACACATTAGTGCTCTTACATTGACAAATACTGTATAAATAAATCTTTCTTCTCCAAATAATGAAAATTAATTGAAGCTGTTTGTCAGATTAATTCTCACTGATAAAGTACAGAGCTCTTATTGTGTGCAAGGACTGACCAGTGTGAGGGAGGAAACATCATGTTAGAGATGTTTATTACAGGAAGTGTCAGAAGAAGGACTAATAAAAAAACCTAAGTGAAAATAAAAGTACAGGGAGAAATGGTGTGGAAGAAAGCTGAGGTAGCAGTCCCTGAGGGAAAGAGAGATTCTGAAACCATATTAAAAGAGGCAGTCATTAATAGTAGAAAATTCTTCAAATATCCAGTGGCTCCTGCTTTGACCAAGTCCTGTTTCTTACAGACTGCAGCAGCTTTTCTGGTAGCATATTTTGTATATTGAGAAGGACAAGTAACCCTCAGTGGATACTCCTTAGGTTGCTACAGGAGCAATCCAGCAGCAGTACCTTTCCTTCCTTCTACAGGCTGTTCTATTTACACTACTGATGTGTGTGTATATCAAATATTATTCTTCATTATGAAGGATCTAAAAATTGCTTTGAAATCTCTCTTTCACATGTTAACGAGGTACTACTCTTCTTATTTTGGAATTAAAACTGTTGTTCACTGATTTAAATGGTAGAGCTACATGTGTTAATTCATTTACTGCAAGGTGTCACAAATGACATGCCCAGCTAATTCTAATTTGTTTTTCCAAATGTGAACATGGGATTCTGTATTCTGTAATTTAGTTATTAGACTGTATGGATTATAGTCAGATGTTACATGACTACAGAATTTGATTGCTTTTATCTTCCAGCTACTGTCTTGTGGCCTGCTAGAAACATTGAAGTTCAGTGTTCTAGAGCTCCAAGAACACTTGGATACCTATAATGTCAAAAGAGAGGCAGCAGAACAGGTGAGTCTCTTATATCTCAAAACCGTAATATTAGAACCTACTCATCAAAAAAATGTTGCAGGTCCTTATCTCTTATCAAAAGCTTCTAAAGGTAAGCTATGGGGAAACACTTCTGAAATAAAATCCTGTTTCCTTTTCTTACTACTATAATCTGAACTTGAGGGGTTTTTTATTATCTGTAATTCATTTTTGTTGCACATATTTCTGAAATTGATTTTTAATTATAACACTGCACAAATCCACTAACAGTGGGAAAAGCACATTTCTAATTTAAAAATATTCAGGTATTTCTAACATGAATATCAATAAATAATGGGGGGTTTTTAATTTACGTTCTGATTTTATTAGACATGGGATTCACTTCCAGATGAAAACATTTACAGATAACTGTCTTTCTGGAATTTGAAGTGCATTAACACCCATAGTATTCAAGGATCTGGTCAATATATTAAAAGGAATCAAGAAAGCAATGCATTTATCCTAATACAGATAGTGGCTTGTTTAGCTGAATAATTCTTTGGACTTCTTTTTGGTGACTGAATCTCCACTGACAAGTAATGGGGGTTTTACAGCTATGTCACACAGAGACAAATTTAGGGCTCATCTTACAGCTGGATCTCATAGAGGATGATGTTTCTGTGTTGCTTAGAATAATGCAGTTTAGTTTTCAAGGTATATATTAGTGGTTATATCCTTTTTCCAAAGAAATGCGGTTTAGAAGAAATTTAGAAAATTTCTGTAGCAAGGGTCTGTATATTTGGTTTTGTGAACCTGTGTGTGAATTTCAGAAAGCAAGATACTAACTTCAGAAAACTGATGCTGGTAAGATTTGTATTTCAAGAGCCAAAAGAAAACACGGATCTACAATGAGTTTTGCAAATAGAGGGAAAGGGAGAATATATGGGGTTTTTGTTGTAGAGATAATGATTCCTAGAAGATTGAACATGCTGAATTTTACTGATCTCAGCAACCTCTGAGGCTGTGACAATGGCAGTATAGGCAAATTTGAGTAATGCAAAACAGAACCAGAATTCAAGCCATGATGCTTTGGCAGAGTTTTGGGCAGATACTTTGCAGCACAAGTGGCTTCATGTTTCTTGATCATGCTGAGTTTATTAGGCAGTTATGGCCTGTGCCTTTCAAAGACTGCTGACAGCTCATCTGTTGAATAGACTAGACGTGCACTTTTTTGTGGAATGGATCTCAAAAGAAATGTGGTTTCCTTGAAACCTATGCTAAAGTATGCCACACAGCACTGTTAATGAAGATAAACTCTTGGCAGGACCCAAGCCAGCATTTCTGTTAAGGAGTTGATGCATTTATTTGCCCTGCTCTGTGGTAATAACAATTTTTTTGACCTAATATAATGAGCTACATTTTGCCATGTAGGCTTAATCAGAAACAAATGCTCATCTAATGACTAAGATAATTTTACTCAATGTAATATTTCATGTCTGGTGATCTCCAGTGCATAATGTATTCATTCCTCCTTTTAGAGAGCAGCCCTGAGGCACAGAGGGTGTAACTGATTTGCCCCATGGTCAGACAGGAAGATTTGTGACAGGGTAAAAAGGGACCCGTGTGTGTGATCAGAATGATGACTATCCAAACATGAAGGAATTTTACATCAACTCTCCATTTAGCCTAGTTTATCACAGCAATAACCAATGGTATTGTTTTGTTGATTTGTCAAGGTATAACAAATTACAAATTATACTTTAGTATAATTAGTATTAAACTAGTATATATAATACTAATTATAGTACAATAATTCTACTATGTATAATACTAATTACAATACTATAATTAGTATTATACTTTAGTATAATCAGTATATTACAATATACTTGTCAAAGTATAACAAATTAAAATGACATCACTTTCAGATGGCAACTAATTCACTAAAGGTATTGTTATCTAATTTTGCACTGCCACATTTCATATTAATATAAATCCATGCTGGATATTAATAACTTCTTTGTATTTTATTTTAGTAGATAAACAAATACAAATACATCAGTTTGATGGCCTCTGTCATTTTATCATAGTGAAGGAATTGTTTTTTCTGTCAAAAAAGAAGTCCATTAACATGTTTCTGTGGTCAACCTGTCTTATACCACAGATCTGTGAGTGACTGGAGCAGGAAGAAGGTTCACAGGGTTAAAGGAATTGTTCTGAAACAACTGAGAGCATTTTATCATGGTTTTATTTTTATTTAATAATTTATAAATAAAAAGAAGGAGTACTGAGAAGGAAGAAACTTTTAGCTTTGACCAGTCATCTCAGACTCTTGATAGTGTGTCATTTAGACAATTTAGGGCATTATTTAAGTGGTTATTGAGTGTGTTAATTTAGAAGTAGTGACTACTCAAATACTTTACTTTTCTAAAACATTTTAGAAGTATTTCTTTACCTGTTGGCCCTCTTTTTCTAAAGTGTATTTTATATTAAATATAAACAAAGAATCTTCCAAGCTACATCTCAGATACATGTTTTATTGTTTTCTTACTCTGTCCTCTTAAACAGAGTACAGGGAATGATTGAACAAGACTTCCTCAAGTAAAATCTGAATTTCTGTTGTTACACACAGCTGTGCTATGAATCCTATTAAATCTGAAAGTAATAAGGCAAAATGAAGGCAAAATGCTTAATCAACTTAATGCAGACCCTTGCTTTTTTCATAGAAACACACAGAAGAATGACCAAATTAAGTGGTTGGGCTATTGTATAATAAAGTAAATAAAAATTACCAGATATTTTTGCATGTTAATCTGGTGTCGTCTAGAATCAACCACTGGGAGAAACTGTATGTGAATTTCTTTAATGAAAAATTGTTGTTTAAACTTTGCCCAAATAGATGATGTTTGTCACTCTCAGTGCTGTGTGGTGTACAGGCATTCACATGAATCAAATTGAAAAAGTAAAAGGCTTGGGCTGCCGTTGCTTGAAACTCTTACCTATACACCAAGATAAGACAGAAAGGTACCTATAGTATAGGCTGCTCAGCGTGTCTGTTTAGGGTGTAAGCTGGCAGACCAACCTGTGCTATGACCAAGACTAACCCCAGACTTCCCTGTGTTATGCTTTCATCAACACTTTGTAGGAGATACTTGGAGAAAACATGACTTGACACAAAGCAAACACATAAAGAAGGTTATTCTGTCACACTATTCCCAAAGAAAAAAAAATATCTTTCTACCATGCTGAACATATATTCTGTAAAAATTCTTAACAAATTAATTTTGTCAACTTTTTGGAGCTATTCTATTTTTTTGCAAGGGGACTGCTTAGATTTCATGTGTGTATTAGGGACAAAGATACTGAATCAGTTAAATGTAATAGAAAATGCAAGCTTATACACACAGCATTCTAGGCACACCCTTTATTCAGACTGGTTCTAAGATTTTAAAAAAAGATCTTAAAAGGGTGGTGTGTGAAAAGAAATGCTAGCTTCCCAATTGCTGCTGCTGTTTGTTGCAGTGCAAACCTATTCCATTGTTCCTGATGGAGGCTGTCAGATAGAAAGAAAAATGAGATTTGCTGTGGATGTTGGTATCCATGTCACTAATTGAAACTGACACTGCGATGTTCAGAGAATTCCATTTCTCCTCTTGATGAGCACACTGGCCTAGTTAATTCACTAAGTAACCTTTATTAAATTGAGCAGATGGGAAATCACATTTTTCTTTTTCTTGCATCAGACAAAGGTTAGAAAAAGGTCACCAAGATTCCCTCTGAGATTCAAGATACCAAACACAAGCAGTATGCTAAATTATTCTTCCATGGATGTATAGAGCCTATTCTTCATTTCAGATGGTATTATACACTTTATCTCAACATGATGCATTCCCATTTTAGTAATAACCATGCTTGCAGTTGTTTGCACTGTACAGAAAAATTTATCAATGGGGTGATCAGGTTGTGTTGTCCAAAAAGAACATATTTGATTCTATAAATGCTTTGTAGTAACATAGAAATTCACGGGAATGCCAGTACACATGCAGGTCATTTTCTGAGAAATCTGCATGGCTGGTTAAAGGTAGAAAAAATGATTGCCCTCTGAAATTAATAAACTTATTGTCTGATATAGGAAGTGAAGTTAAATGCAGCCCTGAGCAGAATCTGCAGGTTTGCATTGTGTAATGCAAGAATACTTCATCTCCTTGGTTTGTATGAACTGGAGGTGATGCTAAACCCCCATGGGAGAATTTGTTTTTTTTCATTCCATCCTGTAAACCTGCACTTACACAGGAGAGCTCTGTTTCCTTCTGTTTCTCAAGTAGTCCCAAGAAATGTAACAGGCTTATTCTCTAATTAAGGAGAATGAGAATTAATATGAATTAGTGCTATATTTTAAAGGCTGATAAATCACATTAGTGTCAAGCTGGTGCAGAAAGTAAAGAGAGGGATATTTCTGCTTCCACCCTCTCATACATTTTTCTGTAACAGTATCAATTCAGTCATGGGTTAGTATTTATGCTGGAGTGTACTATCTCCATCTTGGGTCATGAAGGCTACAGGAAATAAAAGTTACAAGTGATCTATCAGAGTGGATATCATCACTGCAAACAACATTGGTAAAGATTGATTTCATACCACAATGTCTTACGTTATCCAAGAATGTACAAGACAAAGTGCCTTAAGCAGTTTTAGCACAGTCTTCAGTTTGCTGTTTCAGAATATGTTCAATCTTGTTTATATTTATTTTGCAGTGGCTAGAAGACTGCAAAAGGACATTTGGTACTGATGATGGTATTCATGGGACTAACACTGATGCCCAGGTAGGTGTATGTCATTTGTGAGTCTCAGGATATGAGATTTTAAAATCATCTTTATTGCACAGAAATTCCAGTATTTGTATATGAGAGATTAAAAATATATGAAAAGCTTTTCATTTCAGTTATCATCCTATCTTTTGGAAACTCGGAGTCTCATGAAGTGGCAATAAAAATGGGTCTTCTTAATAAAAGCTGGCAATCTGTCTTGGGTTCTAGATTTAATAACACTGAGTAGATAAGCAGACTAGATACCATCTGTGTACCAGCAAGTCTGCTTTTCTGCTGCTGTTTCTAGACGGAAAAAAGATTAAAATTCTGGTTATATGCTCAGATACATTGTCTACTGAAAAACTTAGAACTACATAAGACCTTTATGGAGCCAATATTTGGATGAGAAGTAACAGGGAGTAAAGTAGCAGTGTAGCAAAAAGCTCATTAAACACTTATGTCAAAGTATCATCTAACAATAGGTTAAGTAACCATTAATATTAGTTGAATATTTTGTATGTATTTGCATGGCACTCATCCATGTTTAATATCACTAATTGCTGTAATAAGTGATAGCTTTTCCTGAAACAGACTAGGACTGGGGTTTTTTTAAAATAGAATAGCTGCATAATATTGATGCAGTAAAAAAGCAAATCCAAACCCCAACATTAGTTAGGTACAAGGAGTCTGCCATTTGAAGTACTGTGGTAAGGACAGTGAAAGATGTAAGAAAGAACTGCAGGTAGCAGATGAACTTACCTTTTCACAATCACAGTTTGACAAAAATCTCAAATCCAAGCAGAAAAAGGAGGAATTTTATTTCTTTTATTCAGTTGAACCATTCATTGATACACTTGGTCATGTTTCTGCTGCTGAAGATGTAGTCCTCACCAGCAGAAATATTTACTGTATCTTTGGACTACTTCTTCTTTTATAGAGTTTTCTTTTGGTGCTCTTCATATATATACACATATATGTTTGGGGCTTTTTAATGCAATCACAAAATGTACCTGAATTTTTAAAGTAGTAAAATGTGGTAATATGATGTTAATTTTTATACTGCATTGAAGTTGCACATTTAAAAAAAAATCAAGTTAATAAGTTTAGGTAATACAAAACCAGCAAAATAATTTGCTACTATTTGCAAGGACTTTTATCCTGCCTATGAACACATGCTTTAGTGTATTTTACACTAAGTATACATCTTTGTATACTGACTGGTATATCTTTAGAAATAGATAACATTTACTATTACAACACAGTAAATGTCGTATATATATACATGTATACATGTATATCCTACTGTCTAGCTGGGGAAACTAAGAAATGGAAGAGAAACAACATGCAGTCTTTCAGATAGCTTGTACAGAAAGAATCCATGATTCCCTGGCAAGGCAGTTTGGCCTATTCTTCCCTGTTTCTGCAGGGTTTGAAGGTGGCCTCTGAAAAGGAGTTTGAGACCAATCACACTGATTATTATTTGTGGGGACTTGTTTTGATTTTGGTTTTTAATCCACCCTGCAAGGGTGGCATGCTGGTAATTCTTCAAAAGTCCTTGTAAATGGAGTGTGGGGCTGCTAAGTCTGAGCAGTCAACCAGTTAATGTTAAGAATGTGTAAGTGTTGTCTTCCTCAGAAAAACAGATATTTTTCATTTACTTACACAAATAAGATTTTCTTACTAATTTTTGGCACTGTGGTCCATACAGCTAAGGAATAGCGAGGTTAATGCTGTTCCAGCTTGTGCATTGCCAGCAGACTTGCAAGTAAATCTAATTATTCAGTTCTTGCTATTAGTACATCTAAGCCTGAAAGAATGCATCTGGACTCTGGCTTGACTGTTTCTACAGGACAGGCAGGTAGAAAAATCAGATTATTTCTCAAGTAAGCATGTATATGAAAGACACTGAAGCAGTACAAAGCCATTTTAAAGGAAAACCTCTCCTGAGTTTTTAGAAGGTAGCTATCAAGGTGTGTTTTGGGGGAAAAGGATTAATTATGACTTAGAGTAATAATGAGACTTGGCTTTAAGAACACTGGAACTTAATGACTAAAATTATTAAATAGTCAACCCTGCCATTTTTTAAAATCTGATTCTCTGTGCTTCAATAAAGTGATTCATCGAAGTCATGTTAACTTCTGCAGTTCACTGTCTTCAGTGTTCTGTGCATCAGAAATCTGGTAATTGTGCTGAGTATATAATAGCACAGAGTGCAGAACAAGAACATGGAGTGTCACAAAGCCATGCAATGTTTATAACCTGGGAAGCACATAGTATATAACTTACCATAACACCATGTACAACTATGTGCTCAGTAAAGCTCAGTTGCTTCTGTCTCTTGGGAGCCAGACATCTGCTGACATTCCCTTTTTTTGCTCTCAGGCACATGGTGTGATTCCAATGGGTTTGTCCTGTGCAGGGCCAGGAGCTGGACTTCAGTGATCCTTGTGGGTCCCTTCCAGCTCAGGATATTCTGTGATTCTGTGATTTGGTTTGCCATGACCACTGTTCATGTCTAAGTGCCATCAGTACCTCAGTGCTGTACAGGCATGGTGAAGTTCACATCCCTAGTCTGACACATACATTTTCTGACTGCTGCTCTCCCTATCCCTCTTCCCCAAGCATTTTTTCTGAAATTGTGAATTGAGTTGAGCAAACCCAATGTTTTCTAAACTGATTCAGAATCCAAATTAACCTTGCATCTCCAATTTTAAAGTGCATTATTATTGCTTAAACTATTGGGATACAGAATAAGTAAGAAGCTTTGTACAGATGTTTAGATGTAAGTGTCCTTGATTTTGATTACCTTAAATTTGTGCACCTTTCAGACTACACAAGGTATAAAGACCAGACAGGGTTTTAAGAGTGTTATTCATGCTGTGGGACAACAAAGCCAGTACTTTTTATCTTTAGCTATAGCAGCAAGTAATTTTACATCAAATTCAACCTGTTAATTTTTTTTTACATTCAGGATATGTTTGGAGCATGTTACTTGTATTTCTTCCTCCATTTTACCTGGGACATCTTTTACCCTAATTAAAATTATTTCCTACACTAATTCTTGCTCTTTTTTCTTTCTTTGTGTTTTTGTGACCTGCTCATCTTCTTGCTTAGCAAATGGAAATTCTAGCAGTAAGTGACAGTTCTTGATTTATCAAATACTTAACCATGCCAGTCACCAAACTGGTCTCCATCTGTCTTGTCCATTTGTGAAATAATGATGTCTTGTCCTAGACTATTACAGAAATGCTGTGTGCTTCAGTTTTGCATCATCTAACCCATTAGACTGTTGGTCCTTTGTAGATAATAGGATCCTCAGTTAGTGGAATGTTATAAAGATTATTCCATTAGCACTAGCTTTTATGTCTGTATGTGAAGCAGTATTAACACTGTCTGCATTTCTGACTAGTGTTTTAGAGGCATAAAATGGAAGCAAGACAGTGTATAAATTAATACTGCTATTTCATTTCCTTAAGAATATATCATGTGTTATTTTCTAAAGCAGAATAAGAGCTACCTTTTATAAAGAAAAATTATTCTTGCCTCTAGGAATGGAATTATTCTCTTCTTACTCTGTCAGGCAGTGTAAGCTAAGGGCCAGGTTCTATACTGTGCTTACAATAGAAATATTAATGGTTATGAAAGATCCTATACTTATGGATCACAACTGCTTCTTTTGGATATTAGATCTTGAATTTAAAACAGTAAAACATCAACAATAAAAGTAATTGATCTATGAAACTCTTGGTTTTAACACATAAAATCTTGAAATGTTCCAGACATTTCAAAATGCCTTTTGAATGACTTCACATCCCACTCCACCCCCTTTCTTGGAAATGTAACTTTTTAATAAGTGAATTTTAAATCTCTGTGAGAGGCTACTTGTAAATCTAGAACTGAATGAAGCTTTCACCTGCTTTTCATTAGCTTACTGTATGTTAGCTTCTAAATATTTTCAGCATTTTCTTTAGTAGCCAAATTAACTATTTCTAATTTTGCACACTCTACTGAAGAAGTTGTGATTTATTGTCTCTTGCACTGGGTAGTAGGAGGTGTGTACTTCCTGAATGTAATGGTGTTGTTTACATTTGTAGGAGCTGGAGCTGTGTCGGAGGCTATACAAGTTGCATTTCCAGTTGCTGCTTCTGTTCCAGGCCTATTGCAAACTCATCAGTCAAGTAAAAACAATCAAAAAAGAAGCAGAGGTAATAAAAACCACGCTATTCAGCTAGTAATTGTTGACATTTTAAAAGCAGACAATTTAAAACACATTTTGATAACATTTTCATCAGTGGGACATCCTTTTAGAAACTGAAGGAGGGTTCCAGCTGTTTTATAGCCAATTAATAAAATATTTAAGTAGAGCTTACAAGAATTTTCTGAGATGTTCAATTATCTGTGTTGATTTTTGTACAGCTTGAAAGCTCTTTTAAAAAAAGACAGGAACGTAGGGAGTCCAGTGATGAGGATTTTAAGTATTTCAGTAGCACTCCTGGTGTATTCTAATCAAGCTACAATCAAGGCACATCAAGTCCACTCAGAAAAGCTGAGCCTTTCCATAGCCCTGGTGTTTCCTATAGCAAACACCATCACCACTTTCTACCAACTGATTCATTTAACTGTGTCACTTCAGCCACCATTCAGTTACTCTGCAGACTTAGTCCCCATCCTAAGCACAGTTAGTAGTGCATAAGCACCTCTTATGCCTGATTTTTAGTTGTAGTAACTTCAGAAGTAAAAAGTTTTTTTCAGCTGTGCACATGTAGTACATATGTGATGTTAATTGAGTTGTGTGCATTATGCTATTAATAATGCCTTCTGTAAGTTCTCTCCTGGGTCTGGAATGCAATAAACAGGGGTAGCAGGAAAAAAAAGTAGGCTTGGTCTTGCTTGATATACTAGCAAGGAACACGGAAATCTGGAGTGAAAGTCTTTGGTTTATGAGTAGCTTCAGGAAAAAACTCTGCACATTCCTCACTTGTATTTCCAGATTTTTGTAGAGGCTGCAAATAAGTTTGTGTTTGAAGAACACTGTGGAAGGCTGGCATCACATCAGTCCCACTTCTTGCCTAAGTTAGTCAGATGCAGAACCATGTTCTGAGAGATGGGCCTTGTGTTTTACTCATGCATTGCAGCTAAAGCCAAAGATACCGTTATACACACTGGCTGCACTACTGTTACTGTGCTGGGTTACCAGTCTTCCAGATTTTTTCCTTCATATTTAAGATGTCCTTGTAATGGCACCATTGCTCTCATACCTTCCTGAAATGTTTTATTCTTCTCAGTTTCTTATTAAGCAACATAAAGAGAAAAGAAATTTCTTTTTTAAAAATAAATTTAAAAATAACTAAGAGGGAAACTTCATCAGGGAAAACCCAAATAATTGACATGCAGGCTTGGGCCATTAACTGTATACTTAAGCACCTGCAGAAAATATTTGGGTGTTCTTTTTCTATTTCTCTTTATTGCACAGAGGATGAAAAATAAAAACCTGATCTTCTGAAAATCATTTTGGCTTGAAATACATTTAAACTAAAAGAGATAAATTATACTTGTTTTAGGTAATAAACATGTCTGAAGAACTTGCTCTTTTGGAGAGCTGCCTGAAAGAGGCCGAGGCAGTGTCTAACAGTGGTATCGAAGAAATTGAAATTGCAGAGGCTGCCCAAGCTAGCACAGAAACAGCTATTCACTCCCTCATTGAATCCCTGAGAAACAAGGAGTTTGTGTCAGCTGTGGCACAGGTCAAGGCTTTCAGGTAAGTTTTCAAGGATCGCTTTCAGATCTTGAGTTTCTTAATAGACCTTTTTAAATTAAAAACAGGGATAAGCACTATTCATTTTTTTTTCAGTTCTTGTTGGATGTCCTTGTTGGAAAGGACAAGCACTGTTGCTTCATTACAAGTTTTGGGGTTTTCTTTTCAGTAATTTAAGAAAAGTAAAACGCAATTTTAGTAGTACTTATTTAGAATTTATCTCTGAGCAATTATACTGTTATTTACCGGGACTCACTGGAAAAAACTTTCCTGTAGCATTTTTCTATGTCTTTCAAACATCTGCTTAAAAGTATTTAAACTTCTGATTTTTAAATCCAAATTGCATGCTATTTTCCCTTGCATTTTCCTGTCTTCTGTTCAAATATCTTTTTAAAGAACATTTAAACTTTTTTTTTAATGTTTCAATCCAAACTGTGTGTTTACAGATCTATTTGGCCCCACGACATCTTTGGCAGTTCTGAAGATGACCCAGTTCAAACATTGCTGCACATCTATTTCCGTCATCAGACACTTGGCCAAACTGGCAGCTTTGCGGTAGTAGGCTCCAACCAAGATATGTCTGAGGCCAGCTCAAAGCTGATGGAACTTAATCTAGAAATCCGAGAGTCTCTCCGCATGGTGCAATCCTGTCAGCTTCTAGGGAAGATCAAAACCGGAATAAATCTTGTGACCACTGGTTTCTGAACAGCTGTCATTTAGAAAAGAACTGATGATGAAGACACTTCAGATGATTATTGAGCACCTTTCACAAAAAAAACAAAAACAAACCTCCAGCAGTCCTGACAACCAACACACTTTTATCACAGCAAGAAACTGTTTCATCACAAGTAAAACCCTGAAAATTGAAGTGAACATCCTACTTGACTGCTCTTTCTACACAGCAGCCTGTGTGGCAGTAGTATTTTTTTATTAAATTTATGTATAAAAACTACATGAAAGGAAAAGGGCTTAAACATAATGCATACATATGCATTATTTTCTGTTGTAACAGAACTATAAAGGATGTTTGCAGCAACAGCCTCCAGAGGTTGGATCAGTATTGCAGGTGGGATGAGGCTGAAACCAAGGCTGGTTTATTTTGGCTGAAGACCTGCAAGGCTTCCTGGCTTTCCAGCAGTGAAACCATCAGCTTAACACCTAATGAGACACTTTGCAATGTCATGAAGAATGTGCAGTCAAACATGAGTAGAATGATATACGACTGCAAAAAACATTGACTTCTCAGTGTTTTATTTGCTTTTGTTGTCTGTTATAAGGAAATAATGTGTGTGAGTTAGAATGTATGGCTATGTGACAGTTGTTTTTTTGAAGGTATGGATGATTGTTAAATAAGGTCTCAGAGCATGCTTAAAAGAGCTGCAAGATTATTTTTGAAGAAATTTTATTTTATTAGATCTAATCCTCATAGTGTGTAAATGTTAGGACATTTAATAATATTTTAAACTGGGATTTCCCAGTGTTTCTAAAAGAAATAATATATCTGTTAACTTTATTGGAATGCTGCTCAGTTCTCTGACCAGTGCTTATGTTAAAATACTGATAACAACTAACCAAAAAGTAGCTGCCTGCAGAGACTTTAAAATGTATATTAAAGATATATGCTGCCCATCAGCAATTCTCATTAGAAGTTAACTTATTTTATTCTGTATATATTCTAGAAACTGTATAGTGCAAAACCAGTATTTTTCATGTAAATTTGTGCAATGCACTGTTAAAACAGTAGGTGTATAAAGCTATGAGGAGAAGGGGGCATTTCCTCTTGGTAGTCACATGCAGTACTTGCAGTCTGAATAGCCTGCAGGGTTTGAAGAGTTTGAAGGCATGTATATGCATTTTCATGACTCAACTGAAGCCTAAGGAATTGGGACTATAGAAAAAAAAGACAAAAAAACCCCTGACTACCAAAACATGCAAACAGGCAATATACTCATAGTTCAGTGTCAAAGTCTGTAGCATAAAACAAACTGGATTCTGTTGAAACCAATAGCATTTTGTAGAAAAAAAAAAAGAAAAAAAAAAAACAGAAAAAGAAGAATGTAGTCCCACAATTCCTGTGATTTGAAAGGAACACCCAGTATTTTTATATACATCTCTTACCCACTGTGATTTTTTTAATGGGCTCTAATTCCAGAGTTTAGAATGTAGAACTGAAATTCTTAGCTCTGCCTTTTTGGGGGAATTAGGCCCCACTAGAAATGTAATTATGCTGAAATGCATTAATTGAAGGCACTGTGCACGCTGTTGGACTGCTGACAGTAGTTATGTTATCCTAACAAGTTCTGTAACTGGTCAAGGCACATTCATATTCACTGTATTTTTTTTCCCCTGTCCCTGATAAAATTTAATTATTTTGATGGTTTTGTGGTACTGTAGATGGTGTTCTTAATTATTTAACAAGTATTTACAGGGGAGAGGTAGTTTTATTTAGGGGCGCATTACACTTTTATTTACATCATCTTTTACCAGCTTTTTTTGTAAAAATAAAAGACATTATATCTCTCGTTTTGTGTATTTTTACAAGCTAGAGTTTAAATACTTTAGCTAAACAGATTAAACACTGACAACAGAGGCCTGCATGCCCTGAAGTAATTTTTTTCCTTTTATGTCCTGTCATTGCAGCAGCATTTTCTAGGTATCTTCTGAAGCTGTTATTGGATTTCTCATGAAACTCAAAGCTGAATTCATATATGTAATTCCTTATGTTACACAACTTCCTCCATTTGTAATGGCTAGTAGAACCTGCCCTAATGAGCAGAATCATCTTAGATGACTGTCTTTTGATACTGCTTTAATTTCATTAAGCTTTTCAAAAATTACTCAACTACTGCATGAGCTGTCACCCTGCATTACATGATGCCAGGCCTGTGCCAAATCCAAAGCTATGGTAAAGCTGTGTAGAAACAAGCAAAACGTGAGACAGCTCCTGTAAGATGCAGCAAATACAGCACTGACTGAGCTAACATGTGCAAAAGAATCTCTGTGACAAAGCTGTACAGAACAAGTTCAGGATAGCTTTGAATAACTGGCACCCTTCCATTTGCACAATTACAATAGGTCAGGAGTCGCTTTCCTTCCTGCTGAGTCTAGGAACCAGTGCCCACAATCAGTGTGTGCTGTCATGGGCATGACATGGCACTAAAGCTCAAAAACAGCTAAAGAGTACAGAATTGTACTTGAGCATTGAGGAGTAAAAGCATTGAACATATTTATGTAAGAGGGATGACATGTAGAGCTACTCTGGAACTGAAGAATACTACAGGATTAAGGAAAGCTTGTTTAATATGGCTGCCCACTGCACTGTACTCCTCCAAGCCACAGAGCCTTGCAGTAGCTGATGGGAGCAGGGGTGGCCTCCTTACCCACCATGGAGAGCCTTCATCGCTGCTGGTGAAGCACAGCACTCCGTTCACATCAGCTAAGCCTGTTCTACATCTTATCATGCAGAACCAAGTGCTGCTTTGACTGCTTTTTTGTAGTTGGTGGGGATGGCTAGATTTCACTGTGGGCTACTACCGATAATCACGTAAGAGTCACCATATTCACAGCAAGTAATCCTCAAAGCCATGTTTTGTAGGATGCTTGTATAAATTGGAAGCATTCAGCTGCTGGCATTGCCATGACTTCGTACTGACATGGCACAGAGCTCCAGTTCTCTGACTCATTACCGAGGTGCACAGACTCATCACAGTCAGTGTCTCAATGCATGCATCAGGAACAGACTACAGCCATGAGAATGGGGAAGGCAAACAGGAAAACACTGAAGAACATCCTTGGAGGGGAATATGTTCAGAAATAAAGACATCCCAGATCACAGCTGCAACTGCAAACTGAGGCAGGGGCCAGGTGGCTGCAGAGAGGGCCCCAGGTGCATTCCTCAGTGGATTGCCACTGCTCATCACAGTGGCTTAACTACAGGTGAGTACAAGGCATGTGCCTCTACAACAGAGCACTGCCCAGCTGCAGGGCAGCTTTTCAAATTGAACAAGGATGAAATTTTCTGTGAAAATCTGAGTGAGCCAGTAAAGCAAGAGTTATTTCCTTTTACTGATAACATGGAAAAACACTTCAGGTGGAAGCATGAAATAGAACCGTGCTCTGCTCTGGAGGGAGCAGGTCTCCTTCTTCCCAGAATGCCTCTCACTGCTCTAACAATGAACGCAGCAAGAATAAATAAAATTACTTTGCAATAAATTGACACTGAGGCATTAAGCCTACTGCAGCAGGTTCAAGGGGCATATTGAAATAAGGCAGGAATTTACAGCAAGATGAGTTAAGCATATAGAAATAACACTCACTGTCCCTCAAACAAGAAATGTTGATACGAAGGATATTGCTTGACTACCCTGCCACCCACTAGCTGCCACTTACAGAAACTGGCACTGAAGCTGTTCTACAGCATGGGCTCAGACTGATTCTCTCTTCAGCATTTAATAGAATGGTCTCTCAAGCTGGGTATAGGTGTAGTTAAATTTGTTATAGCAAATATAAAAATCACTCTTTTGAAAGAGAAGTTACCTCAAGAGTTCTGAGCATGAGTCACAAAGCCTTTTGCAATTTAAGAATTAACAGTGCCAGTAGCATTCACAAAAGTAGGCTTTCATCCCAGTTTTTCCAGCTTCATAGCTTAAAGGTAGACTGGGGCAGTGGTATAGGTTTTACTAGCTTGTGAACCTGCTCAGATAGTGATGCTGCAAGTTAGTCAGAGGCAGCTTGGAACACTTGGCTGAAGCATGGTGTTCCTACAGAGAGCACCAAGAGCCCACAGAGAGCACTATCTGCGAGTAACCAGTGCTGGCTCTGCCATTACTACCAAACCCAACCCCAGAGGAGTTGTGGGAGTGTCAATCCTTCTGATGGCAGGCATCTAAACTGTAATTAGATCAAACTCTTCAAGTATATTCCACCCTGTGTACAGGTCTTGCACTTCACCTGCAGGTTAAAAAGGAAGCCAAGCAGATGGAGTGTTACTGTACCTTGCTCCTTGGAAGTGTCACTGCTCTCCACAACCTTGTGCAGGTAAGATGAGCAATACATTTAACCAAGAGACCTCACCATAACATCAGTGACTCCGTCCCTCAGCATTTTATAAGAACCATCCCTGAAAAGGCTTTCTTGGGCTTTTACCTACAGACAAAAGCACCAACTTAGCTAAATGCAGGCCAGCTGTACCAGTAGAAGTGATTCAGTACTTACACGGCATTTCTCAATCATTTTCTAGTGATGAAGAACAGGTGCAGGATACTTGGTACATTGAATAGAGGTGTGCAAAATAAGTGAATACTACTGGTGTTTTGTTCATCATGAAGGACAGTCTACTACCTACTGCAGATGTCAATTTGATGTTAACTTCAAGCATTTGATTAGTTCAAGAGCAGAAGCACTAACAGAAACCCTTTCCACCTGAGAGTCAACTAAGTCCTGAGTCAGTTCCTTCCAAGACCATCACTGATCTACCATACACCTCTGGGCTTGTTGCCTATACAAGCTACAGAATTTACAATACGCACCCTCTGAGCTGGGCACAAACCCACCTGATCATTTGAGTATGCTTTGCAATATTTTTATTTTCATGCTTTCCTAGCTACATCTCACCAAGTACCTTCAACAATACCAACCAAAAAAAAAAAAAAAAAAAACCAAACTCTGCTCTATTTGCAGTTTTCTTGAAGAGCCCTAAACAAAGACAAAGAACCCCATCCCCTCAGATGATGTATTTGAAACTGAACGTGCTATCGCAGGAGAGGCGTTTCCCTTTGCATCTCCCACAGAGGTCCTGGCGGTGGGGCCTCTTGGGATCCACGTGGCGCATCTTCACGGGGCAGGTGCACCGCGTCTGCTTGCAGCTCTGAGGGAGAAGGCGGCGGTCGGCGGGGGCGGCCGGGCCCGGGAGCGGCCGGGCTCAGGGTAGGGCTGGGGTCCCTTACCTGGCAGGTGATGTCCTCCACGCGGTACGGGTTGTAGGACTTCTGGCAGGTCCGGCAGAACTGACGGAAGTAGACCTGCGAGGAAGGCCGGGGTCAGTAGGAGGGCGGCGGCGGGGAGCGCTCGCCGGGGCAATCCGAGCCGGCCCTACCTTGTTGGTGCCCTGGACGCACCAGACGTAGGCGCTCTCCCAGCGGATGTTGCAGGCCTTGCAGTGGTAGTACCCGTACTTCTGCTCCAGGAACTGCCGGGGACAGTGTTATTCGATGGTGCGGGCGCCTCCCGGGCCAGCCCGGCCCCGCTCTGCTGCCCCGGGGCCACACTCACCTGGAAGCGCAGGCGGGTCTTGCCCGCCGACGACTGCTGCTGCTTCTGGGGTGAGGCCGGCGGCTCTGCCGGCTGGGCTGACGGCTCTGCCGCCTCTGCCGGGGCGGATGGCTCTGCCTGGGCTGACGGCTCTGCCGGCTCCTCCTGGCTTGCCTCCGTCGCCGGCTCCGGGGGGGCGGCCGAGCGCTGTCCGAGCGGCTCAGCCGAGCGCTGCCCCAGCGGCTCGGCGCCAACCTCGGGAGGCTGCTCCCAGCTCGCCCGCACGGCAGCCGCCTCCGCCGCCCGCTGCTCCCGCAGCGCGGCCGGCTCCTCCTCGACGGCCGCCGCCTTGTCCTGCTGCTGCGGCCGCCACTCCGGCTCCGGGCTCGGCTCCTCCAGGAAGGCGGTGAGTCTGCGGGACGCCACGGGCGAGTAGACGGCGATGGTGCGGGGGAAGCGCACGGCGCGGGTGTTGGTGGTGGCGGGGCTGCCCAGCTCCTGCTCTCGCTCCGCCTCACGGGGCCGCGGCGCGGCGGGGCCGGGGCGGCGGCGCAGCAGCGTGCGGGGCCCGAGCGAGCACTGCACCGAGGCGTCCTGCCGTGGGTTCACCTGGACGCCCACCTCCTTGGTGTTGGCCTTGCGGAGCCGCGGCGTCAGGTTGGGGTTGACCTGGGAGAGGATGGCCTTCAGCTGCGCCCGCTGGTAGTTGTCGAAGTACTCGGCGGCCGCCTCCCCGTAGCCCGAGAAGTAGCTGCCGCCCCGCGGCCGCCAGCCGCCCGCCGCCCCGCCTTTGCCCTTGGGCGGTGGGTAGCGGTAGGAGTAGGGGTGGTAGGTGGAGTAGAGATAGCTCGCCATCGCCTCCTCGGCCATCACACCGGACCCGGGACAACCCCCGGGCAGCGGCCTTAAATACCCCCGGGGCGGGGCCGGGCTTCCCTCGCCCCCCACGGGCGCCGGCCTTGCGGCCCCTTACCGTCCCCACCTGGTGCGCGGCCTTGGGCCATCCCCCACCCCCTCACAGCTCCCCAGCTGGACCAAGCTGGCAGCTTGGTCCAGCTGCCCCTGTTGCCTCCGAGGGAGTAAACAGCGGAGAACACGGGTTTGGTTCGGCTTCGCCATGTATTTGTGGTGACAACAATGAGAACAATGCTTTTACAGCAGGTGAGAGGCACAGAGATACACATGCGACGTGGTTTTTCCTGTCATCTGAACTGACACTGAGTTGGTATTGACTGTAGAACACTGTTTCTTCCTTCTACTCATTCCTGCTGCACTCAGCCAGGCAGCAGCCTCCTTGCATCAAGTTTTACTGTTACTGGTTTGTGTCACATTGATGCTTTTGCCTTCTTTTTTTCCTTTTTTTTTTTTTTTTTTTCACATTTACTTTTGAGGAAGAAGAACTGTCATGGTAATAAACACATACCACCTTGTACAATGGGAGTAGCTGGAGAAACAATAGAGGCTGGACAGCTCCGCTTGCACAGCAGCGAGCACAGCCCCAGCCTGGTTGCAAGCAAAACACACATTCATGTCTCTGGGAGTTACCTCTTTATCCTGCCTAAAGTGCCGTCTGAGTCGGCTCCA
The DNA here is from genome assembly GCF_015832195.1 of Motacilla alba alba. NCBI lineage: Eukaryota > Metazoa > Chordata > Aves > Passeriformes > Motacillidae > Motacilla > Motacilla alba. The sequence continues at coordinate 25,667,648 of NC_052019.1, read as the reverse complement.
TCTGAATGGAGTTGTGCTCCTCTGTGGTCACTGTGCCATACGAAGTATCAGCTACCTCCTCTTCCTTCAGCTTCTTGTAGGAAATATCTGTGTCTTCCTCTTCACCAAGTGTATCTTGCTTGTAGCTGTCTTTTCCGTACATCTTGTATGCCAGCACAAACAGTCCTGCTTCTGCTGACTGAAAAAGTGCATAAAGCAAGGGAAACATGTACATGCTCCCTATGAGCTCTGGGGAGAAGGTGAGTTTTAGGATGGCGGTGCAGAGCTGGACGTTTTGGCACCCTGTTTCCAAAGATACTGTTCTCCTGCAGTGTGGGGGCATTTTAAAGACCGTGGCTAAGCCGTATCCCAAGGCGTACCCTGCCAGAGGCATCAGCACTGCAATGGCGTAGACAGACGCAGGAATCTGTGCCAGCAGATCTGGGCCCAGCATGGTCCCAGTCAGGATGAACAGGACCACCAGAGTCACCAAGAGCGACCACAGGGAAATCTGGCAACAGATAAAGACATTGATAAACAACATGAGGGCTATTATTTTGAAAATATAAGCATAGCAGGTAGAGGCTTGCTAAAGAATCTAAATGACAAAACATGGTTGCACTGCCCTTCCCAGGTTTGCTCCTGGCCTGGAATTTTGGTAGTGTTTGATCATATCCCAGTAAAGGAATGGGCTGAGGTCATCCTCCATCATTTTGCTTTGGGATGACTTGCTGGGAAACAATTGGATTTGTGCCTCACTCGTCCTTTCTCAATTAAGCTAATTTAGTTGCACGTTTTAAGGAAGTGTGGCTGTGCCTGCAGGTTGGTTTTGCCTGATCTGGGTGCAGCAAGAGTGGGGAGAAAGTAGGATGTCATGGAATGCCACTGCTACGGGGTCCAGGACACCTGCCGGGTAGAGCACCATGCTGCCCTCCCTCCTGTGAGCTGCGACTGGGGGTAACCCACCCTTTCTCTCGCTTTCTCTGTCCTGCCGTTTTATTTCAAGACTATAAGTTTTTGTATTCCACCAAAGTAGTTGAATAAGCCTGTGTGAGACTAACACCGGTTTGGAGAGAGCAGAATGCTTACTGCCATCGGCTCCCCGTCCCCGGTGCCGCCCCCGCTCGTTCCCCGCGGCGTGGCCGCCCTCCTCCCCTCCGGGCGCCGTGCCTACCTTGACCAGGAGGTCTGCGGCGCGGGGGTGCCGGTAGCGGATGAGCACCCCCAGGCCGATGGGCAGCAGGGTGCTGCCCAGCGTCAGGCTTACCGCCCCCAGGGGCAGCAGCTGCACCACGGCCGTGTTGATCCAGTGGCGGCTGTAGATCCAGAGGCAGAGGGGCATCAGGAAGAGGGCCAACAGCGTGGAGGAGGCCGTCATGATAATACTGCGCCGGGGGAACCAAAGAAATGCTCCATCACCGCGCGCCCGGCCGGGGGACAACCCTGGGAAGCTCCAACCCCGGGAAGCTCCAACCCCCGCTGGAAGCGGCTTCTGCAGCCGGCCGGGCACTTCTCACGGCAAGAGCCCGCTCGCTCCCCTCTCTCCCCTCTCCATCCTCCACCCCCTTCCCTGCTCCGGCCAGGGCGCGGGCACGCAAGCTTTTTAGGGAAGGAGGCAGGAGGAGTGTGTCGGGGGCTCCTGTAAGATCCTCCACGGGAGAGGCAGGACAGCAGTGCTGGCGATTCCCAGCGCGCCGTGCCCACCCGCCCGTCCCGGCTCCACCGGCGGCGGATGACCAGCGAACCCTCCCCGGCCCCCGGCCGGCTGGGGGCGAGGGGCAGCACCTACCTCAGATTCATATCCCCGTCGACGAGCACCGACATGAGGTTGGAGAGGTTGCCCCCGGGACAGCAGCCGCACAGCAGTACAGCCACGGCCGCCACCTCGTCCAGGGCGAAGATGAGGGCGAGGAGGAAGGCCAGCAGCGGCATGGCCACGAATTGTCCCAGCAGCGCCAGCAGCAGCCCTACGGGCCGCCGGAGCTGCTGCCCCAGCTGCCCCAGCTCCACGGCGCAGCCCAGCCCCAGCATGGTCACGCAGAGCCCCAGCCCCACCAGCACGCTCAGGCCCTGGCTGAGGGAGCGGTCCCCGAAGGTCTCGCCGCCCCCCGCCAGAGACCCGCCGTCGGGGCCCCCCGCCGCCGCCGGGGGCTGCGCGGAGCTGGCCATGGGCTGCGCGGCCCCGGGAGCCGCCGGCTCCCCGCCAAGCCCCGGAGGAGAGTGCCGCCGGCGGGGCGGCCGTCAGTGCGGGACGCGGGGAGCGCTCGCCCCGGCGGGCGGCGGTGCCCGCATCCCTCCCCGGCTCCGCTCGGATCTCCGGGCGCTGCTGATGCGCAGCGGCCGCGGTCCCCGGCTGCCTGTCTGCTGCGGGCGCCGCCCGCGCGTCCCCGGACCCACGCGGGGCCACCCCCGGCGTGGGCGGTGTCTCGCCGCCGCCTCGACGGCGGTCATCGCCGGCCGCCAGCGCCGCCCGGGCCCGGCGGAGGGAAGCGCAGGCGGCGGCGGGCTCCCGGCCGCATCCCCCTCTCCGTTGCGACCCCCGGCATCCTCTTCTGGAGCCAGCAGGGCCCGACCCTTCCAGCGGAGGACCTGAGGTATCACAGGGTTTACTTTGGCGTCGGCATTACAAAAAGGTCAATTAGCCTCGCATTGTCACGCGATGTGGGTGGGCAGCACTAGACCCTTCTGCTGAGGGATTGCCAAGCTCCTTCTCCCTCCAGGCAAGTTGCTATTGATATGAAGGTTTTGGATTGTGTGAGGAAGGATGGAAAGCCCTTTTGTGAGGTCGAGAAGGCACCACTTTCTGCTGGTGGGGACCCAGAAACTTGTCAGGAGAGGTGATACTTCTTAAAGGGTAGTCAATATGCATGAAGGAGGCAGGCAAGCTCACAGGCATGCAAATATTCAAACCAGGGTAAGACTCGTAGTCCGTCACCCAAGAATCACATCCAAGAGTGATTGAACTGTTTTCAGTCATAAAATTACGCTTACAACATTTGCTTTTCATTTAATAATTGTGTGTCACTCTGTTCCTTCAGAAGTAAAGTGCTGTATAGGATGCCCAAATAGACTCACAAGGGCAGGAGCTCCTGAGAGAGGAGGGCAGCTTCCAAGGGCAGGAGATGTGCCGTGACTCTCACTCTTGGCACTACTATTGGCCTTGTCTTAGGAATGTAACTCTTTCCCTCATTCACCCACAGGGTTTAGAGGGGTCATAGCCACCACTTCACATTACCACTCCTGGGTGAGGGTAGCTGATTCAGGACAGAGCATCCCCAGGGGCTGCCCCTTGGCTTCTGCTCTTCGTGCGTGGCTCTATTTCTGCATGGAGCATTTCGGGTCACAGCTGAAGGGAGAGCACACCGGGTGTAAGGAGACAGCCTATGGGAGCTGCCTGACTGGCTGCTTGCCTTAAGCTCCATCAAACAGCAAGTTTGGGTAAAATTTAGGTTGTCCTGGGACTCGAGTAGAAATTGTTGGTGGCTTGAAAGAAAACTGGACAGTTTGCTTATTAAACCTTTGGCTCTTTCTTGGGGCACAGGTGATACAAGAAATGCAAGTAGTACCTGGTGACAAAATCCTGGAAAAGCAACTTTGCCCATAATGTTGCCAAGTTCAATACTGTTCTGCCTGTGTTTGTTTCCTTGTCATTAGCCTAAGAGCTCAAATGAGAGCTCAGGGAAGATGAGTCATCAGAGCGGAACAACCAAATAGGATCCGGATTGCTTTAGTTCATTCATATTTTTGGCCTCTAGAGGAGGGGAGCTCAGGATCTGGTTGGCTTTTTGAGCCAACAGCATCCTCTGGATTTAATTTTCTGGTTTGCATACGCAGAAGAGTGCTTGCAACGTATTTATTGTGGTTCATAAAGTCTTACCACTGTTACATCTTATTCCATCTGTCATGTAGCCAATTCTTTGCTTCACAACATGCAGGTCATTCACTTATCATACCCTCCCTGGTTTGTAAGAAATGCCGGGGTGGTTCCCTGTGGTGTGGCTGACCAGGGATAACTGTGGGCAGACCCAGGATGGATCCACTGTGTGAGCACAAGGGGGCTGCTTATTGAGTGGGTGGGAAGGGCACAGCAAGGCCTCCTGCTTTATCTGTGACTGCCACTCCCCAGACTCCCCACTGCAGCAGGGCTGGTCACAGGAAGATATTTTTATATCACAATGTGTGGCACCTATGGTGCAGGCAGTTACAGGAGGAATCCAGTATCCCTGGAAGCAGATGCAAGCTCTTTCAGAGCCCACCCAGTATAAACTTCAGTTTCCAGGGACACTGAACTATAGTGGGAAATGTCACGAATGCGTTGCAGCAAATCAAGACCTCTTGAGATTTTTGTTATAATTTATCAGCTAAAATTAAAATTAAATTCTTGGCTTAAACATGAGCAGTGAAGCTGCCTTCAGGGAAAGCCAAGTCCAAACCCAGCCACTCAGTTTTGCAAATTGTCCATCCACAAAGTACCTCCACTCCAAGCGGGCACCCGGCATATTTTCACATGCAGCATTTAGAATGAAAAAACATTGCACCTGCTGCTGAGCATGGTTCTTGTCTTTATCTTGCTGCAGGCTTTTCTGATATGTCATAATGAAAGCACAGTCTGGAGTCTGGAGTGATGCTGAGTAGTTTTGCAGGATCTGGCTGTGAGGCGGCCAGCTCTCACATAGTGAACACCTGAATGTATCTAAATCCATGGATTAGATACATAAATTCCTTTCTGCTTTCTTTTGGGGAGGGCAGGAGAAAGGATACTGCCTACTCTGCTATTACTGGAAGCCACAAATTGAATATTTGAGTATAAAAAGACTTGGCAAGTAAACCTGATCATACATCATTCTCAATTATTCCTTGTTAGTCCTTCTGTTGAAAAATGGGTAAAAGGATAAGAGTTAGCAAGAACAAAGAAGAGGGAGGAAAAGGAGCACTGAAATATGAACTTGTTGTAGTTTGTAACTTTTATTAAAATATTGCCTTACAATAATCTTAGAAGAGGGTTGATTTCCACAGAAGAGCATTTGTACTATAAGCCAGTCTGGACAGGGAGAAGTCTCTCAAAACCAGGGAATTTTGTTTGCTCCTTTGTAACAGGATTTTTGTGCCTTCCCTTTATTCAGCTAGAATCAAAGGTGAAAAATAGAGGATAAATTTGTAAGGAATTCTGATAGTACTGTAAGGAATGAGCAAAGCAACCTTGCTGTTTACTCAGTGACTGCTTCAGCACACTGTGTGATGTTTCCATCACTTGCTTCTCCTGACTGAGGTTAAAAGCATCTGGCATAGTCCAGGACTACTGCAAAATTGCAATCATTGTGTCTATGCTTCCTGTTGGTGACCCCCGAGGGAAGTTGCTGTGGGTGTTGTCCACTGAGCTGAATTTGGGGCAGCAAGAGGAGGTTTGGTGTGTGCCTGTTGCTCTGCAGGCTCTAGAGCCATAAGCAACAAGGGTCGGTTTGCAAATCCCAAGTGAGTTAGGGATAAATCAGGGTCTTGAACTTGAAAGCCTAAATCCCAGACATGTTGCACTTGAGGTGTGTGTGTGCTGTAGTTATGAGCACTCCATAAAAGCAGCCAGTGGGGCTGGGTAAGAAAGCAAAGGGTGGGCACCCCCTCTTTTCCCATTCTTCCCATTTCAGCTTAATAGACATTTCAGCTCCCCGCTCCTCCTGCCTTGGCTCCTGCGTGCTGTGCCTGGGTCTGTGGGCAGTGGCGTCACCCTCCCATAAGTCATGCTCTGCCTCTGCACGTCCGTGCCAGCTGATTTGTGGAGCTGTGCCGGGTGTTTGCAGAGGAAGAGAGGCCTCTGAAGGATAGTCCGGGAGGATGGAAAGCTTTCAGTCAGCACCTTAAGGCAGCGTGCTACTAAAGATGCTGGGACAAAATACGGCAGTGAAAGTGATGTTCAGGTGAGACCTAGCAGGAGTAGTTTCTGATTTCCAGGGGATGTACAATCCCTTCATTTCTACCTTACTTGCTATGCACCTAGGCTATGGGTAGAAATAAAATTAAAGACTTAATAGGGAAATAATAATTTACCATGGGAAAAAGATTTTAATTCATGTTGCCTTGAATTAAAATATTCCTTTATTGTGTATTGTATGATCCCCTATATGCAGTTAAAGGTAATTTTGTGGTAAACTCCATGAAATGCGTAAGCTTGATCTTATTTATAATGTAGATTCAGAGCACTTATTTTTGTGGCTTAGGAGAGTTAGGAATTGGGCCCTAATTGTGCAGAGATATTGGTGCTTTTGCTTGTTCTTCCATGGTTATCTTTGTGCTAGGAATGATGTGTCACCTGGTCCTTTGCTGAGCTAGGACCTGTCTCCTACTCTGTCTCTCAAGAGTGGCAGCACACAGGGGACTTGGCACCTTTTGTCACTCCCACCCATAGCCCACCCAGCAACTGTAAGATCTTAGCAGACAAGTGACTTTATCAGTTTTTAAAAATTTTTATGTTGTTTGGGATGTTGTTGTTATGTTGCTTGGTCAATAAAGAGGTGAGAAAATACATCTTGGAAATAAGATGAAGCACTGAGATCTGTGCAATCAAGTTTTTCCCAAGACACAGGCAGAAACTGCTTTGGTGAGGATGTGTTGATTGATTGACATTGCTCCTTCCCCAAGCTGCTTGTGTGTCACACAGAGGCAGAGTGCAGTTGTCCCACGTCAGTGGAGAAGACACAAGAGTCATGGGTTTCCTGCTAGTTCATTGCTCCTGCACATGTCTGAAGTGCAGAAGCACTAGGATAGATCTGCCTTTCCTGCCTTCCAGGCTTTTCTGCTGCTGTTCAACATGACACCTGGCCCCATTGCAGAACTGTTACATCTCATCCTGAGCTTGTTTATCTTCAAGTCTCCTCTGTCCTGTCCTCAGCAAGGTGCTACTGCTCAATCCTGCTTGGTAAATCTCCACAGTAATCAGCATCTTTTATCCATGGCCAGCATCCTCGACCAGTCCCAAGGTCTGAATTTCAGGGTGCAGAAAATTAGATAAATGTCCCTTCCTCTCCTTTTCAGCAGCCATCATTGCTGTGTCCCTGTTGTCTCCTCTTAGAGGTGAGATCCCATCAAATCATCCTTGCCTTCTCCTGGCTGATGTGTCAAAGGCATCCAGGCACCCTCCTCTGCTGCACTGCGTCTTGCCTCTCCTCTTCTCTGCTGTCTTTGTCATTTCTCTGTTCATGGAAGTGCTGTCCCCCTTTTCTCATGGGTTCCTCTTCCTGCTCTGTATTTATGCCTGCCTTGGGAGCAGTGCCCTCTACCAAGCAACTTAGAGCCTCTGAGATTTTATTAAATTGAAGTGGTGTGGAAGGGAAACAAGCATAAGCCTTGTTACCTGGCTGGGCAGTCTCCTTTGTGTCCCCCTATATGTTCAGTCTCTGACCAGATGGGAGCAGAGCCTTTCACTGAAGCTCTGGGTTAGCAATAAAGGGCAGAAATTATTAAAATCCTCCTGTTGCACTTGGTGTTCCCCCACGTTTATTTTTAAGATGTCTGAAACTATTAATCAACAAGTGCATGATGCCTCAGGTCGCAATGTTCCCGTACTCCATAATTTGAACTAAGTGTATGAGGCTGCGTGATCTGCCTTGTAAATGAAGAGGCCTTTTGCCAGCCATCCCATTAGAAAAGGTCTTCTGGTCCATGAAAAGAGATGAAATCAGGGAATCATTGAAGGATAATTTTGTAAATTGACTGCTGACAGTGAGTTGTTTAGGCAGTTGTATCCCTACAACTGTAAAGCACTTACTAGCAGCTAGTTTTTCTTTAAGCAAGTAAATGCCTTTGTGGCATTTAGGTAATAAAAGGTAATACCTTTACCCAGATTCAGATAAGAAAGGATTCTGCCTCATTCATTATTCCCTTTTGTTGTCATTTGATCTTTTTCAGGAGTTGGAGTATTATCAGAATTAAAATGAAAAGTCGTAATAAATGACCTGATGACTAATGCATGCGTTGGTCCAGAAGAGCCAAAATTATCATCATGCCCCATCAGTTAGGGATAAGGAGGTGAGATGAGGATGACTCTGAAAGCACTGGATTCAGATTTAAAATTCAGTGGTGTTTGGCACTGCAGGCACAGGCTCTCACAGGCAGGTGTTCATAGGACTTCAGAAACAGGCATGTCTTGGACGCCAGAGCTCTGCCTGACCTCCCCAAGCATCACCAACAGCCTGCTCAGCATCTTCATGGATGGTGAGGGGGACACACTGTGGTGTGGGGGACCCTGATGGCTGTGGAGGACATCAAGGCCAGAGAGCACAGTGACAATGGGATGTGCACAGCCTGGTAAATGGTGGGGCTTCAGGATGGACGTGCAGTTGCAGCTCCAGGTCCAGGCAGGTTTACTTGGCATCCATCACCTGCTGAGGGTCCCAGTCCCCTTTTAATTTTCTAGGTATGAACCTGGGGTTAGGGGCATAAATCAAGAGAGGTAATGTGGAGGTAGATCACACAGATGTGGTTTTGTGCCTATACAACCTATAATTTGGGTTTTGCAAAAAAAACCCAAACAGATCAGAGTAAATGACACCAAGATATGTCCCACAGATTAATTTAGTTGTAAAAAAATGTATAAATAAATGCATTTAATACCATCTACAGCAGCAGTTGCTTCAAAGAGTATTCATTTAATTGAAGAAACACACCCAAAAGAAAAATTACATCACTCACCTGCCAAAGCTTTCTCCATATTAAAAGGAATGTTAATGGTGAGCCCCTTGGGAATGGTAAGAGTTAATAGCATCAATATTCTGTATCTCAGGTTACACACAAAAAATATCTTTGCACTCAGTTACCAGCCATTTGTATCATGCCATCGAAGGTGCCTGGATGTGGACTAAGGCAATTTTGTGCTAGCATAACCATAGAATAAAAATGCTTCTTGTCCTGCTGCCAGATTTTTACCAGATATTAAAAATGAGTATCAGTAATGCTGATCAGCAAATAAGGAAGCCCTTCAAAATAGGTGCACCATTACCTAAATTGACTCATAAGCTGTCTAGAAAAAAATGTCAGGGAAATGGGGAGAAATAAATCTCAAACCTAATATACATCTCTTAATACTTGTCTTAGCTAATGTTGTAAATTAATCCCATGAAAATAGCCTTGACACAGTGTTATGTGCACCTTTAAAGCCATGATGAAGCAGAACATTTTTGAATAAACCACGGCATCAGTAGAGCCTGTATGTCACTGCAGTTGAGGCAGAGGTACTCTGGGCTTTGTATATTTGTTGATTTTCCAGAGAGATGAAAACATTAATGTCTTGATAAACAAGATCTTTTATTTCCTTTCTGCAGTGCCTAAGCAGAAATGCTGGGTATGAAGTTCTGGGAATATTTGTTCCTGCCTGGGCTGTCCATTCTATCACTAGCTGAGAGTAATCTCTCCTTATAAGCTCATAACTCCTCAGAAACCCAATGACCCAATGGGTTTGAGCTGCCGTAAGAGAGATTCAGATTAGATACTGATGGGGCAAATAAAAGCCGTGGTGCTGAAGGCCGGATAGTCGGGGCAGGCAGTGGCGATCTCCCGGGAAAGGTCAGGCAAACATCTCTGCGGCAGCACGAGCTGCAGCTGCTGACTTTGCTTTGGGGTGGCACAGTCTCCTCCTGGCCCTGCTTACCTGGTTGCCTGGTACCTTGTGCCCTTTCCTGCCCTTCATCCTCCGTGGTGACACCTGCCGGTGCCAATGAAACCTCGCGTCTGTCTGGGGCGTAACTAACTGCGCCTCGGCTGGAGCCGCTGGCAGCGCCTTCGGGACCGCAGGCATCTGCCCAAGCTGGAGACGTCAGGTGCGGTTCACAGCCCAGAAATGAAGTCTCTGTCCTGGACTGCTTGCAAATTTTATTAAGCTGGCAGCATCTTGCATCCTGCCTGCCAGAAACGAGCCTGTTTCGGATTGAATAGTCAGTGGAAGGAATAAAAAGCAGTCAGCCCCTTGTTTCAGGGTGAAAGAATTAAAGAAAGACAAAAGATTGGAATAAACATACACAAAAGGGCCACCATGAGAGTTCCTTTCCTCTGCTCAGTCCATTATAAGAAAGCAAAATATTAGCAATATTATTAAATTAATTTTAGGATATTAAAATATATAAATTACTAAAATAATATAAATAAACATATAACATTTCTTTCATACACACTGTTTAGAGCATATAATTTGTGAATAAAATATTTGAAACATATATTTTACCTGTATGGTCATGGGTAATCTAAATGCTGAGGAAGTTTCAGTAGGAGATTCTTGCTGCTGAAATCAAAGCTGACTGGGACCAAAGGAGCAGCTGCCCACATCTGTAAGGTGTCAGTGCTCAGTGTTTCCCCCCAGCTGTGAGTGGTACTGTGCAGTAACCCCAGGCCCGCAAGGGAAAGTCCACCAAACAAACCCAGCCCAAACCCCTCCAGGCTAGGGAGCCCTGTGCCAGGATAGAAGCTGGGCATGGGCAGGAGATGGCAGAGCCACCACTTCCCATGGAAATACAGAAACTCATCCTTGCAAAACAAGTTGCTTCAAGTTAACACCAAGAAGTCTAAACAAATCCAGGTACCAAATGCAAGGTCGTAATGCAAAACCAGCTAGTGAAGGGACCTTCCCTGTCCCCAAAGAGTTTATTATCAAGTGCAAAGGTGCAGGGTGATTACATTATCATGGTTATAAACAGAGGGAGAACTTATACATGGGAGTGATTAATTTGCATAAGATCATGCTGGAAATAGTGGCAAAGCTGCACACTGGTGACAAGTGCACTAAGCTGCAGCAGGTACCATACTCCTGAGGAGGCAGCATGTACAGTGTGATCCCTCAGAACAAAACAATTTTGTTTCTCTACCACTGCCAAAAACATCTACAGAATCAATTTTCACTTTTAGCTTCTTGAAGTGTTTGAGTGGTATTGCTGATACCCTCCTTAGGACCTGCCATAAGCAGTGAGCAATCACCCCCAGTCTCTACAGACACATGAATCCTGCTCCCAGAGAGACTCTACAGGGAGGATGACTGCTGGGTTCCTCCAGCAAGCAGCAATTCATTGTAAGGGCTTCTTTAAACCCTTGGATTCAGTAGCAAAGGAAAGGTGTCCAAGCATATTTTCCCTTCAAGTGGAGAGGTTGCCTCATAGCTCGTGGCTGCTCCCTGTCCCTGCAGCATGCTGGCACTCACCGTTAGCATCCCAGGCCTTTTGACATTCAAGACATTTTTGGCAATGATCTTAGCCTTCATTAGATAATGAAAGATATTATCTGACAACTCAGAAGGAGATTTTAGAAAGACCTTAAGTAACCAAAAATTTAATTTTGAGGGATAACAAACAGTAAGAGCCGTTGCCCAACCAGCACAGGAAGCACTAATATATGAGTGCAAATTTCACTGTTGCTTGTGCAAAAAGGCATCTCACAGCTGAACTCTTCCCAGGAGATTTCTTGGATCAGATGCCCAAATCTGGAAGCCCTGAGAAGCCAAGCTCTGCAGGAAAGGAGACTGACCCATGCTCTCTGTTGCAGAGTAGTAACAGCATCAGTTTGCAGTCGCTGCTGTTGTCCCAAAGCAGAAGCAGTCCCAGTGCAGCACAGACTCCCAACCCCTCCAGGGATTTCACAGCCATGCCCATGGGAATTGGTGGCTCAGCACTGCACTTGGGTTGCTTAGAGGGGCTGCTCTGGGGGTTGGCTCTACTTGAGTGCTGTGCTAGCTGCCACGGCAAGAAGAGGAGGAGTGTATGTCTTGTATAATGCATGCAATCTCTGAGTAGCTCAATACAGGCCTTTGTGCATCCCACAGTCTTGAGATGTTGTTGTGTCACCACACATTTAGCTAGAAAAACCCAGACCAGTAGGAAAATATTTCTGAAATCCTAAACAATTTAAAAAGGTTTAAGTCCACGTGACACTGAGTAAAAAGTCTAATGGGGGTGTTTCAGACTCCTCAAGAGGTGTTTTTTATGGCCTGCTGTGTGTGGCTTCGTCCTCCCTCAGATTAGGGCTTTCCTGGCATAAGTGCAGCTGTTAATTACATTCAGGACCTTATGGACAGTTCAGTGAAAGCTCAGGACAGTGTGGTGAATTGAAGCTGAGCTAGACCAAACTTGGGATGAAAAAGCACAGTGAAGGCAAGATCACCCTCTAGTGTCTGCAGAGTCCTGGGTAGGAAGCAGAGAGCAAAAAGAAAACCCTGCAATATTTAATAGAGTAATAAAAGGCAAAAAATACAGGAAAGTAGAAGGGCTAAAAAGATTGCATAAATGGGTTATAAATGTAACCTACCAGTGGTAGGGTACATTTCAAATTTTGAAAGGTTTCTGGTAGGCAGATTTCAGCGACTTGTTTTGGTAATTAATGTTATTTAATTATCTTGATAATGAGAAGGGTGCAGAAAGTGAGAGCACACAGATAGAATCTGCTAATGAAAACAGTTGAGAGACTTCAGGGTTGAGAAATGCATAGAGAAATGGCCTGGACGAGGAGCAGGGGAGGTAGGCCGAGTCAAGGCCCTGAATAGGGTACATGGTTTGAGCTCCTTAACAAGAAAACACCTATTTTTGTACTTCAGTTCTGCCATTGAGGCACTTGGGCTGGGGAAAGGAGTCTTAAACTGATGTTGTACCTTTGTGATGTTGGGGAAATAGGGTACAAAATCAGTAGAGCCTACTACACTGTAGCAAGTCTTGAGCAGTAAGCTGTGAAGTGGCTTTGTAAATTGTAGGTACACAGTTTGTGGTAATTGGGAGTGGGGCTGTAGCCAATGGCTGCAGCTGTGAAAAGCAGGTGAGCAGCATTGACAGCAATGAGCCATGGAGTGCTGAGGTTACTGACCAACCACCAAAGGGAACAGGGGGCACACAGGTGCAATGTGTGAGCATGAGGGGTATAAAAGGTTAGGCAAAAGAGCAAGAAGAGTGGATGCTTGCAGCTTTCTGAGGTGGATGATGTTGCTCTGTATGGGTTGAAGCCTTCTGGAATTTTATGGTGTATTGTGGCCATCTCAACTGTGACGTGCTGTGGCATATGCTGCAACAGTAAATGGAGTTTTCCATTTCTTCCACTGACAGTGGACCACTGGGCAGGAGAGCTGGCACTGGTGGCTGGATGCAGGGACCTGCAGAGAATTGTATTTCAGTCCCCTGGGCAAATTTTCATGTGGGGATAAATTGTAAAGGTGAGAAGTCTTCCATGTATCAAAACTCTCTGTTGTGCTCAGGTAAATGTAGCCTGAATTTGCCAGACTTTATCAGAGCCTTGTATTGCCAAAAGCTGCTTTATGGCTGAGGAAGGCTGAGCTGGCCTTGGGTGCTGTACCAGATCCATGATTTTAAGCAAGTCCCTTTAATATTTCTCCAGTATGTTTGTGTATGTGGGCCCTACCATTCACGCTGAGCCTGTGTGAATGGCAGCATCAATAGTCACTAAATCTTTGTTGATGTTCTTTTAAAGGGAAAATAAAAATCCCTTGACTGTGACATTTACAGTAGGTATTATCTGCTCTCTGACATTTGAGCTCATAAACTGAGGTCAGCCAAATTTCTGTTCTTAACTTACCCTGCAGTATCAGACCAGATATGAACTGACTGGCTGCCCCTTCCTCTAAAGAGCAGCCACCTGCCCCTTGCACCCAGCACGTGAGTCAGAAGCCTGGGGGTCATTTCTGTGATGATGGACTGAGCCTCAAGAAAATAAATGAGTGTCCTCGGGAGGGTATGGCAGAGCAGGGAACTAGCTGAGGATCTTCTATAGCCCACTCTTGCACCATAACGAATTATTTGTTTGAGCCCACAGGCATTCAGGAGGTCTGTGTGCCCTGAATCAGCAGTGCCGGGTGCTATCAATGGCTGCTATGGCAGTGCAGCCGCACCAGCAGCGAGGAGTTTGGGGGGTGGCCGTGACCCTGCTGCAGGTGCTGCGTGTGCAGGCAGGGGCATCCTGTGGCTCAGGAGCTGCCCGTTGTGCCAGTAAGCCTGGCCCCGGATGGAGGGGGATGCTCCGGGCTGCTTTCCTGAGGCTGTGTGATGGTGGTGATATCACACTGCTGTCTCTGACACGTAGGCATTGTTTTAAAGGGATGGGAATCAGGACAAGGTTTTCATGACTCTTTTGAAGACAAGTCCCTTGAAGCGGCATTAACGGTGTTTTTCTGTGCCTGCATTAGCCTGGTGGGGAACAGATGAACAGAAACAATATAAGCCTGCCCTGGTCTCAGTAGTTGGGTGAATAAATCCTGGGGTAAATGGATTGCTGTGGAGCTCAGAAATACAAGGCTAAGACAGGAGCTGAGGCAGAGCATGAATAGCAGAGGGCTTTCCTGATCTCCCTCTCTTTTCTTTTTGAGAAGGGACTAAAAATGGTAACAAGTGCTTCAATAAAGTTTTTATTTTTAAAGGAGGAGAGTGACAAAGATAAAATTATGGTGGTACAATACTCTGTCCTGCTGCTCATCATTAAGACAAACAGCTTTGAACAAGAACTCTTACTCTGCCTTTAATTTGGCATGTGTTGGGTTTAGTAAGCCAGCAGCACATTTGGCATTACCCTCTGCTCTGAACAGGAACCAAACTCACTGTAACCCAGAGCTTGGTCCAGCATTACTTTGTCCTGGCAGCATTTTGGCACTCATGCAGCACAGAGAGCAGCAGCAGCAGTAAAATTTGCACAGCAGTGCTAACCCTGCCGAGTGAAAGGCAGGTAAGGATCAGTGGGCTAACTAAACTTTGTAATGGGTTGTGCAGTTTTGTTGGCTGATAATGTCTAAAGGGAAACAACTTAGGAAGAGTGCTGTAGGAGAAACTGAGGAGACTCCCGGGAGTTACAGTGCAGCAATGCTGGTGTTAGAGCAGGGGCCCCCTGTCCAGCCCAGCAGCTGATGTGTCAGTGCCCAAGGCAGGTGCCTGGGAAGAGCAGCAGACTGGGGAAAGCCCAGCTTGCTGGCCCCCTACCCTGACCACTCTTCCACCACCAACGCATCACACCCCAGCTATTTCCTGATCACATTTGTGGCTTTAAGCAGCCAAGGCCACACGGAGTCCCAAGTCAAGTTACTGATTTCCTACTCCCACATTTAATAAGCACCCTTTTCTCTTGGGCAGGGCAGAGGTGGGGAACAATGTGGAACAGAAGTGTCTTTATTCACCTTCCTGTTACTTTGTAGAGAGTTTCCATGAAAAAAATCCTAGCCTTGCTACTGGAAGAGAGTGGAGGTAGCTGTATGAGGCTTCCAGAGAGCATGTGCTGGGTGGTGGGGGGGGGGGGGGGCAGTAGTTTTTCTGACATTTGTCCAAGCTGTTTGCATTAATGAGGTTTTTAATCAGCCTGCCATAGCAGGGCTGTGAAAGGTTACAATTTTCCAAGTCTCAAGAAAACCACGGCAAAGAGAATGGGAAAGAACAGAATGGAAAATAATATATAGTCTGTATTCTGTGCATTGTGCATGCCGAGTGGCACTGGGGATGAACCACAAAGTCACCTTCTCAGTAAGGCAGATCCCATTCACCCCAACAGGTGTATTGTCTTGAGTCTCCCATACTGTCGTGCCAATGGCAGCAAGCTTTCAGGGATATTTTAACAACAGCAAGGAGGGGGAGAACATGCTGGGGGAGAAGGCATCACATGCCACTGTCTTTTAAACTTGACTGTTGTTAGTTATTAAAACTATTATTTACTGTATTTAGTGTTTAAGTTATTAAAGCTCTTTTCAAAAGAAAATGGATTTACGTTACTTTTGTCGCTTTCAGGGCAACGAAGCTGGTGAAGAGTCGGAGCGCAAGTTCTAGTTCTTGTGTTCTAGTTTTAGCACAAGGAGCAGCTGAGGGAGCTGGGGTGTTTAACCTGGAGAAAAGGAGGCTCAGGAGAGACCCTATCCCTGTCTACAACTGCCTGAGAGGAGGTTGTAGTCAGGTAGGGATCGGCCTCTTCTCTCAGTTAGTGTCAAGAGGACATGGCCCCAAGCTGCACCAGGGGACATTGTGTTTGGACATAGAATTTTCTACACAGAAAGGGTGATTAGACACTGAAATGCACTGCACTGAAATGCACTGAAATGCCTGGGGAGGTGCTGGAGTCACCATCCCTGAAGGTGTTGAAGGAAAGACTGGACATGGCACTTAGTTGGATTTGATGGTTTGAGAGGGCTTTTCCAACCATGTGATTCCATCTGCTTATGCTGCTGGTAACAGAAGCTTAGATTACAGTATAGGTATTTTCTTTTGTTTAGTCTGGTGAAAGATGCAGTGTAGTCTTGTCCCCTGAGAGTGCCACACTGCATGGAAATCTCAGGCATTCCAGTTTTCAAATATAGTATTTTTTTAATTCAGTTTGTGACAGGTGGATGATGCACCAAGTTTAAAAAATTACTTTGCTGGTAAGAAGTAATTTTTGCTACCTATTCCTTTAAATCCTTAAAATAAATGCTCAAGAGCTACAAATCAGCTTAATCACTACAGTTACGTTTTGTGTCCTTCTAAGTGCTTAACATGGTCCCAGCAGAATTTATCATTAAGTGCAAAGAGGACAATGACACACAGGACACTCTGTGTGGTACCACAGCTGAAAACCGTTGTAAAAAAAATCTTGTGGAGAGTGAGTCAGGTGGAATTTGCTCCTTTAACTCTTAAAGCCAAAAGCATCTTCTTCACTGGGCAATTGTGTACAAAACACGTGCACTCCCGAGAGCAGCCGAATCCCATCCTCACCCTCCTGAAGTGTCCAGTGAGTACAGTCAGGCTGCCTGTAGGTGTCAGACTCGGACTGCACAGCAGCTAAATGCAAGCCAGGAGCAGGTGGGCCTTCTGGTCTGTTTCTTAAATGAAAGCAACCTCACATGTTGCCTGTTTTATTTAAAAAGTAAATATTAAATCTCAAGTTTGTTCTGTTCTAATCAAAAGAGGGAGAACTGCAGACAATACTGCTGACATGGTCGTGTCTCATACCTGTTTTAATGCAAATACTTCTGAGAAATAAAAAGGTAAGTTTTAAATTATTAAATTGTGCACTCTGCAGCCATCTCAAGACCAGCAGCATAAGCATTTTCAGCCTTCCGCCTCCTTATATGTTCATAACTTTTTTCCCTTCACTGCAATCGGGCTGGCAGAGAGGAACACACATGAAATGCAAGAGGACCCAAAGGAGCACCTTCCTGTCACACCTTCCTTCAGAATGAGAACTGAGAAAAATCCTATTTCTAATCTTCAGTCTTGCAATACTGTGATGATACTACTTATAAACAAGAGTTTAATATAGAAGAGTTTGTTACAGAAACCTACTAAAAGAGAAGGGCCAAAGGCTATTAATTACCAGATTTTGACACTGCTCTACTTTCCTGAAGGAGCAGGGCAAATGGTACTTGATTGCAGACTAAAAGTGACAATACCTCTTAGAAGCAGCAGTTCTCCATAAATATATCAGTTAACTAGGGGGAAACATTTTAACCTACTGGCCTAATTACATAATAGGGGACTATGCTGGGAAAAGTGTTTAGTTACAAGTTTTACAGCTTAAATTCTGTTAAATTTAATATTAAGTGGCAACCAAATAGAATTAACCTGCCCTTATTAATACCAAGACAAAGATGGCATTCACATTACTACTGGATCCATTGCTTTATAGCAAAATGCAGACTACAGAAAAATACCAAGTTCAAAACTAACTTCTTGCTTGTATGTGAGCCAAAGATGGAGGCATTCATGTAGAAGATAAATAAAATGTGTACTTATCAGTTCCAAGAGGGCTTAGTAGGTACACTTTTTACATGGCTCAATTTTCTGCTAAATGCCAGAATTTTCAAAATTAAAATTTTGTTTCATGTGGTGGTCTGAAGTCCTGGAAAATGGAAAAGCAGGCTTGTATACTTCAAACTGCCCATACAAATCACTCTGGATGAAAATTTAGAATACAGTTTTGCATGTAAGTCTGAACTATGCAGAGTCCTTCTGGAACAGAGGCACAAGTCCACCTCTGTCTGTTAATGAAATCACAGATTTTACCCAAATACTGTATTGTACTCAGTTCATGAATTACAGTGAGCAGAAACCAATACTGGTAACCTCTAAAAAAGAGAATACAGCTCCTGAAAAACAACCCAACCAACCAGACAAAAAAAAAAAACAACCCCTAATATATCCCCTAAACTTCTAAAAGTTTTAAAAACACTTTGTTCTAAAAATAATGATCCAGGAAGTATTTTGTGGTAAGAATATTTTATATATTTTTTTACACTTTTAACACTTACAAAAACATTCAAACACAAAAAAAAATTAAATAACTTTGGGAGCAGAATAAATCCTTCTGCCTACACACATACATCAATTCCAAGCTGTTGGCACAAAAAGTAATCCACATTCATAAAACCCTTACTACTATATCAAACATAAGTTAAGTAAATCATAGGCACTATTTTATCAAATCCATATTTCCACAATTCTGCAGTAAATCTCTAAACACAGAGCCCCATGATTTCCTGATATCAATGAACTGGTAATGCACAAAGGCTTTCTAGCAAACAGACAGTCTGTCTTCTCAGGAAGTCATATGCTGTATTTTGGGGAGAATAGCAGAGAAAAAAATCCCTATAAAACTCAAGCTGAATTTACCCAAGCGATGAATTACTTAACTTAAGGAAACGTACACAAGTTTGATGCAGCCATGGTAAAACCCCCAATATTGTCACCTAAACTGACTTTCAAAATTTGTAAGTCAAGTAAAGTTTGATAAAATCCATCAATTTAAATTTCCCTTTCTTCAGTGAAGACTGCAGCACTGATTTCTACAATGCTGAAATACTAAAATTCAGGCTTTACTGAGAATGTGCACAATGGATCTAGTCCTGTTTTCTGCTGAACAGTGCTGTGAGATACATCCATTCCCTGTACCTGCAGGTGACTCAAGGCTACATTAGTGGTATGTACTGCTCTGTACTGGTGAAAGGTGATTTCTGCTGCAATCTGACAATTACAGTGTATTTGACACCCCGACTTTGAAGTTTTAGCACAGATCTTGGTCTGGTGTGTGAAGTCACCCATCAACCCAGAGCTTGCTTGAGTAGTTTAAGTTGCAAGTTAGTCTCCACTCCTTTCTATTTGGTTTCTTCCAAGTCAAGTAGTATTGAATGGCTTTTCATCCAGGAATATGTTAATGTTGGCCTAAAATTCAAGTGCTAGAATTTCAGGACTAGTTATCCTCTTAGTGGTGGGAGCAAAATACACCAGCAGTCCCAAACTCAGTTACTAATGGGGTTAAAGGCTACCTACCGTCCAATCTGACTTGTAGTGTTTGTCAATCATTGCACAAAGGATATACCATTCACATTCTCTTACTTCATCAACTGTACATCCAAAATACTGAAAAACCTTCAAACAAAATCCCTTCCACTTAACTAGTCCCACTCAATACAACTTTAGGTACAGATTTTTGCATGATGTCTTCTGAAACAGAAAACAATGGTTCAATGCTAAATATATCAGTTGTTCTGAGCAAAATGTAAGTCAGAGCCACCAGAGGAGTTTAATAGCTTGTAAACAGACATAGCAGGTTTCATACTCTGTTACCAGTAATGTAAGATACACATATGTAAGGCAAAGTACATATTTAAACACACTTACATGGGCAATATCTTCTGTAAAAATATTTACAATTTAAAATAAACCAATTTAAGAAATGGATGAAAGTAAAAAAATAGGATACAGAAACTCCCTCATACCATGGAACATCACCTAAATGAATATCATTTGGCATCAAGAGTCAACTCATTTCCTTAAAATTTGTATGTTACAAGTGCATAGTTGTGTTTCCTTCTCCTTAACTATCAGCATTTACAGTTGCTGCAGGCTGCATGGATAGTGGTGTGGTATTAGAATAAATCAAAATTATCACTTGCTCTTTCTTTTGCAAGGAAACCTGCTATAAAATTTTTTCCCCAAATAGCAAGCCATGTGTTAAAAATGTGGCTACAATAATGAAGGCCATCTTTCCTGAGCCAGGAATTTAAGGTTAGAAAGATTGTACAACTGATACTAAGCCCTTTTGGCAATCAAACATAAGAGTAGGTAAAGCCAATAAATCAACATAGGAAAGATGCAATCCATACTAT
Organism: Motacilla alba alba; assembly: GCF_015832195.1. Lineage (NCBI taxonomy): Eukaryota > Metazoa > Chordata > Aves > Passeriformes > Motacillidae > Motacilla > Motacilla alba. Next base: position 25,647,589 of record NC_052019.1, on the reverse strand, counting down.
TGCATTGTGTGTGTCTGCTACATTCAAACCTTTTAATGCAACAGAGTCATGGCTACGACTCCCTGTTCTGCCCAATCCTCCAGAGGAACTGCTGATTCTTCCTGCAGTACTGAAGGATGGATCCAGTCCCAGTTGGGATCTCATACAATTGTTAAAAGCAACATCTCCCTAGCACTGTAGCAGTCTGCAATCAGAACACGAGGTCTGATTCATGTAGCCTTGTTTCAATAGTACATATTCACCAATCTTTCTGCTGAGTTAAAGCAGGCTGAAAATGAACTTTTGGATGTATAATGTATGTTGATAGTTATCCTTGCTGTTTTTCAAGATGGGCATTTCTTTGGCATTCATTCATTTTTGCCCCGACATTAGCCACTCTCATAAATGCTCATGTTGATAACATTTTTAGCAAGCAATAAAAAAGCCCCCAGAACTGATAGTAATTTAATGTAGAAGTGATTGTATGACCACCAAACATCTGATGTTAGATGTCATTAAAGTGCTGCTTTATAATAATCTCTGCCAGTTTGTGCTAATTAGAGACAGAGAGGTTTGGAATTTTTACAAATTCCAAGAGTCACATCTGAACAGTTTGTTTAATCAAGCTGTCTTTTCGCCTGGTGAGGAAGCATCCATGAGCACTGGAACTCTGCATCAAGCTGTGCAGATCAGTAGCAGCCATCTTTCCAACTCTCATCTTTCACGTTGCTATATGTCTTGGGAGTGGGTAATGATCTAAAATGAAATAAGATGTTTTTCAGTTTCATATATGACTGTTGTGGCCTCTATCTACAATACATAAGAATTTATAATTTTATAAATAACTGAAATAGACACTTCATTCATTTACTTCTCTGCAATACAGTTTACTTAAGATAAACCCTAGAGAATTTTCAGTTTTAGGTTTCATGTGTTGTATGTTGGCAACTACCATGCCAGGAAAAAGGCTAAATAAATAAATAGACAGAAAACTTATTGCTATTATACTCTGTGAAAATGCAAACGTAATCTGCTTCCACCTAAAATGGGCCATTTTTTCAGTGATGTATATAAACAGGCAAATCCTTGTTTGGAATATTGGATTTTGCTTACATTAAAATCTGACATTCATAGAAACTTGATTATTGCACTGTGTACAGTGTCTGCATTATAGAACTATGGAATTGTTTAGGCTGGAAAAGACCTGTAAGATCATCAAGTCAAACCATTAACTCAGCACTGCCAAGGCCACCACAAGACCATGTTTCAAAATGCCACATCTACACATCTTTTAGATATCTCCAGGGATGATGACTCCACCACTTCCCTGGCCAGCCTGTTCCAATGTTTGACAACCCTTTCGGTGAAGAGCTCTCCCCTGATACCCAATCTAAACCTCCTCTGCTGCAAGCTGAGTCTATTTCCCTTTGCCCTATACATGCAAACTTTAAAAAAAAATTTTATAAAGTCAGTTTTTAAAAAGTTTAGTAAGTGAAACACTTTTCTATAAGACAAGCTGTGATTTGACAACCACACTTCACTACTATTAGCAAACTCCTGGCAAAACAACTGCTTTTTATTACACAGAGTTCTGTACTGCTGACCAGTGCAGAACTGACACACAAAAGTCGGTGCTGTGACAGTCGCTTGTCATTCCCCTGCCTGGCACTCCCTGCAGAGCAGAACTTTTCCACTGTGCTATTTACCACCATTTAATCTTTTTTACAGTACTACAGACTTGCTGTTTTTCCCTTCCATTTGAGGAGATTCTTAATATTTCTCATGGATGACTGCTTCCTTATGTCATTTTCTACTTAACACCTTCAGTGAAAACTGACATTCACAGTTAATACTCAGTCTCTCATGCAGTGGTTTTTGGAGAGACACATCAAGCAACTTCTATAGTTGGGTGCCAGCACAGTTATGTTTAAGCTAAAAATTCTGTTTCATCCTGTGGGTTAACTGCAGTGATTTTTACATTAACTTTAGCAAATGCTATAGATGTCTTGGTGCATCTTCCTCCTGGAAGTTTCCAGCTGTCCAAGAAGAGAAACTACTCTCCCCATGGTACTGTTGCTTGAGTTACGGAGGCAAGCAGTTCTGACTTCAGAATGTGTCACTCACACAAGTGAATTTTCTCTTGCCAGCTATATTTTGGTAACTTTTTACCACATGCAGACAAATTCTTGCTGCCTTCTCAGCCCAGATGAAGATTTCATTTACTTAGTTCAGTATCTCCCATTACCAATTTCACTTTCACTCATTTACCTTCACTCTCTCATTAAAGAACCTTTATCTCTCAGTTTGGATTCAAAACTGTTTTGGAAATACTTCACATGGAGGTCTCCATTTCTGTTCTGAAAACCTTAAGATCAAAATAACAATTGCAAGAAGAAGCAGCACAAATACACAGTGAACAAAATTAATTTTGAAAACTTCAACCTAAGCCTGTCTGTCAGAGACTCACCTGCGAACGGGCTGTGCAAGTTTGCTACGAGGCACTGGGATGCCCCCTGTGGAAGGGGCACTGGGTCTGGGCAAACCACTCCTCATCCCTGCTGGTCTGGTAAGAGTAGTACTGTTAATACTGCTGGCAGGGCTTGGCAAGCCTGAGCTCTGGGCTGCAAGAGGCCCTGGTGAAGAACTACTGTGCGTCAGCTGTGCGGCTTCTGGAGAGGCAACCGCGCCCGGCCCGTGGGTACTGAACGCCTTCACTGGCTGTCGGAGAGCTAGGGGAGACGGTGCCGCAGGCGAGCGGAACTTACTCGAAGAAGGTACTGGAAAATACAGAAGTTACTTTCAGCTTGTGCTACAATATTACTGAAATTAAGAACTGGAAATTACTTTATGTGATTGTACAAACAATATGGAATGTATAATGGAATACAGCCAATCAAGCAGCAATGAGAAACAGGAATTCAGGTGTCCTCTTTGTCATGTGTTTTTGATATCATAACTCTAATGCCCTCTTTGCTGGCTACAAATATTTATCTGGATTTGTAAATAATCCTAATCAGGCTAGAACTGTTGTATCAGTTAAGTCAAAAGAAAGAGAGAAGAAGGCTTAAGGAGAAATTTAACTGCTTCAGAAACATGTGAACTTCATTCCCATCTCTGAAAGAACATGTGGAAGAATACAGTATTCTAGTGTGACACGGGCTTCAAAGTCTGTATTAGTCTTCAATGATGAAATTTTGAGCACAGAGCATCTGGGTGTTTCTTTTATGCTGTTCTTTTTAACCACTGAGTTAGAATTCATCTAAAGATAATGTTACATCCCACATTTCTTGGCAGATGGAAAAAAAATGGGGTAGCTGTCCTGATTTCAGCTGGGATAATTTTCTTCCTAGTAACTGGTATAGTGCTGTAGTTTGGATTAAGGATGACATCAGCCAACCCCCACACCAAAGAGCTTAAGGTGCTGCTAAGAAACTTAAACCAGACAACTCTTAACAATTTATAGCCTTCCTCTTCTTACAAACATTACCTAAATTATCAGTATAACTAATACCTGTTTTCTAGTACTTTGTACCTGAGTTAGTATGCAAGGTTTTGTTATCAAGTCCTTTCTGGGATAGGTCAGTAAGACAGAATCTTCAATAGTCCTTTGATAATGCCAAACCTTAAGCATAATTCTTCACAAGTATGAGGAATATTTACAAATTATGCATAATTTATCACTGAACAGAATACTTAAAATTAACCCATAATCTTAGTAATGGAATGAAATTTCACCAGCTTTTCAAACTGATTAGGGTGCATCAGTAAGAGTCAACAGCGGATGATCAAATCTATCATATAACAAAAACATGTCTGCATTTAGTAAATTTGCATTAACTATTCCTTCCTCTACTAAATAAATGTTTTATACTGAGACCAAAGTTGCATTGTTTTTGACAGATGTTGTGCATAAAGAAGCTGGTCCTTAACACAGCTTTTATTATAATTTTCAAGGTAGATCCAGTAAGAACACGGAGAGAAAGGAGACGGGTAATGCAGGAATGCAGCATCCTAAATGGGGTACAGAGGAACTGGTAATTTTGAGATTGTATTTGGAAGCTGTTTCTTATAGGGGTGCCTAGGAAAATTAACATGTACCTCATTACAGATATGAATTGGATTTGATTCCTTTCTGGATTACCCAAGGGGGCCTTTCCCCTGACAGCAATATCAAACACAGCATGAAGCCGCTCATGGGAAAAGCTGACAAGAAAAGGTGACAGAGAGGTCAAAAACACATGACAGTTGCTAAGTGGCAGGGAGATTAAGTAAAAAACCTTAAAATAAAAACTGGCATCAAGCCAGAGTATGGATTAAGGAAATCTAGAATGACAGAATGACTGGACAAGAAGAGCGTCCAAGTGCTCCTAGGACTAAGATACATTATATGTAAGTTTTTAAAACGTGACCTCGCCTGTTAACATTGATGCAATCAAATCTGCAGAATTTCCAAGTGACTCTACAGTGTAAATGCTGGGAGCTTTTATCACTGAACTCCTCATGACAATGCTTGGAACACAAACACAGCACCATGTTAGCAGCTACCAACACAGCAATGCCAGTGTATAAAAACTGAATACAGCTTTGGGCCTCTTACAGGCACAACAGGGAGAAGGTTTTTAGGTACAGAATATAAGCAACAAAAAGTTGCAACAGAAGAAAGCTTCTCGCATTCCCAGCAGAAGTAAGGATCCAGTAAATCCGTCTTCTCCATCCTCTTTAACCTTCTGCTGGCCATATTTTACTATGCTGCAAACTTGAGCTGTCAATTCATAAAGCATTTCCTGTCAGCACAGCATTGCAGACATTGCTGAGAGCTATATTCATTCTTGTGCATAAAGGAATTAATTGTCTTCCAGAGCAGCCCACATGATGCAGTCTGGCAAACTGCCTAATAGTTCTGTTCTACAGATAAAGAATTTAGTCTCAGAGCAGTTTTGGATATTCATTATAGTCAGTTTGGCCTATCTGTAAGACAGGATCAGAAAGACTGAGGGTACTGCCTCACAGACTATTTGGTAACTGTGTAACCATGTATAGTATTTAGCTGATCCATGTTAAACAAAAACATGTAAACATGTAAGGGTAGTTCTTAATAACTTTACACAACTCAATCTCCTTATAAAGTAAACTAGACACAGCTACAATTAAAACATCTGGCAGCCAAAAAAAAAAAAAAAAGAAATTAAAAGGCATGGTGCAGTTATGACATTTAGATGTCCTACCCTCTCTGGGTTCTGTCCTGGATTGTGGGCAGGGAGCACGAGATCTCCATGTGGCAAAGTAGGGTGCTGTGAAGCTGCAAACTTATTTGGCTTGCACTCCAAGGCCAGCTGCTGCACACCAACTTGAAAACAGATTAAATTCTAATGCAGTTGTTAAATCACAACCATTATGATGAGATCAATCACCCCAGTATGAAAGAACAGATGAGGTAAAACTATCAGAATCAATAAACTGATCTGTCATCTCAGTACAGGAAAAGATGGACCTGTTGGAGCAGCTACAGAGCATGGATGGGTATCTCTCCTCCATCTGGAGAGAAGTGGAGGTTTTCAGCCTGGAGAAGAGAAGGAGAGGGGCTGGGGAGATGCTACCACAAAGTGGTAAAAAAAAGCCAACATGTGTGTGAAAGGTGTCAAGCTATGTAATGAACAGTATTTTAAGATGGTAAAATCAATTGTTGCTCAGCTGTTCATTTCTCTGAAAGTCTTGCTTCATTACTGTTAAATACTTCTATACTCATGAGGATCTCAGAAGAAAGAAAATCAACACATTAAGAACTATAATAGCAAATAACTGAAAAAGACAAAGCAAGTAACTGAAAGGGTCCTCATTTGCAGTAAGGAATGACAACAGCCATAACCTAGAAGTGCAATGTGCTCTGTTCCTCATTCTCTAAGGTTTAATAAATTTTCACAAATAACACAAACTCAAAGAAAAGCTGATTTTCTGTACATTTCTACAGGCTATTGACCTAATAAGTGTTCCAGACAGCCGGAGGAGGGCATGGCCAACTGGAAAGAAAGCAAAGAATGCTCCGCAGAGGAATAGCGATGGTGGTCTTATGCAAATCAGAACATTGTGAGAACTCTGTCTGGTATGAAGTATGAAAACTGTTAAGAGACTTCCTCTTAAGACATGTGAATCTGTTTCACGGGCATCAAACTCCGCTAAAACTTTCTGCACGGCGTGAAGATGACTCTAAGGAGTTGGCATTGTTATTGCCCCAAGAGAAACAGGTACATTCTGTCAGCCCCTCATGTCTGCACCAGTGACTCTCACAACACTCAAAGGATTCTAGCATCTACAAGCTTATGAATTAGTCTCAAGTGTAATATTATCTTTAAAATGAGATTTTCTTGATTGTAATAGACAACAGACCAACTATGCTTAAAATCAGAATCATTGTTTACCTTAACTGTGAAACTGAGGCAGTGTCACATACAAGGCTGCCAGAGCTGATTAAAAATCAGGTAAAACTGTCTAATTGCATTAGAGACTCAATATTTCATTGTATATTAAAAAAAAAAGGGTCAAGTTCAGCCAGTAGCAAACTGGAATATTATAAACAAGAGTCTCTAATTCCTTGAGTAAAAAACCTTAACTAATCTGTGTTGGGATTAACCTTCTGCTTTTGTGAGGAAAAGAGAAAGCACAAGTACATGCAAAATTCAACTGATAGTCTACACTCATCTTTTCATGGACAAATCTGTTAGCTTTTGTTCCCAGCACAAAGGATTGTATGAGTATTTTTACAGCTTCTGTTTTAAAAACTGCATTTTGCCATTTAAAAATTCCTATACAAATACAGCCCTAGTGAATATGTATTTAGGAGTCTACTTTTCTAATCCCTATTTCCTGATTAATGTTAGAAAGTCACTGTTCCTTGGATTTTTGTCTCAAAATCCAATATCCTATATAACACAGAGTTTACTGTCAATATTTAGACCAAGAAGTTAACTTTCATACAAGGATCACTTGGTTAATCTCTACAGTAATTGCAAGAGCAAGTTTATTAATCTAGAACATGTGAGATTTAATGCAGGCAAACCATTATCTGAGATTTGCTGGAGCTTGGTAAGAGGTTGTAAGTTAATTACCTCCTTTTGTAGATGGAGTTTGAAGAAACTGTTTGGTTTTGAAGGCAGCACGAGGCAAATTTTTCTGCCTTTGCAGAGCTGTTGAAAGACAAGAAGTGTTATATTTGTCTAAGAAGATAAGAAAACTAAATTTACTGAGAATTTCAGAATTGTATCCACTTGTGAAGCGTCAAGAAACAGTGTGAGTAAAACACTCAAAAAGCTGTTATGACTCTGGAAGTGATGGAGTTTTGTGAATGGTGCTTGCTCTTAATGGCAAAGAGTTGCAGAGGAGTGTGTCAGAAATTTTGCAGTGCAAAATGCGCAGATTTGGTAAGAGTAAAGCTTCTTGCAGGGCAAAAAGCCCAGAAATGCAAAACAAAAATTAAAACACCAAAGGGAGAACAAGCCACCTAGCAAACATGCTACAGCAATATGAGAGCAAGATTAGATACAGATGAAAATTAAACCGTTGTATTTGACCTAGCAAGACTAAGTTTTTAATTTTAGAAGCATTTTCAAAAAAATAATCTAATACTATACAAAAGCATAAATCTTTGTCTAGTATGATCATCATATAAACAAATTGTATTCTTCAGTTATGGAGACTTAAGCCTTCTTGAGAGATGTCTTTTTTCTCCCCTCTTCAAAAGGTATGCAAGGGGACTTAAGCTTAAAATGAAGACTTAACACTACGATTTATCAACTGCCAGCACGTACCCCAGCATGATGGAAATTCGTTTTTATTGCTCCTTTTCTCCCTTGTCCTGCCTTTTGTCTAGTAACATTCAAGGGCTGGTACTGCCTTGAAATGACCTCACTACCTACCAGTTACCAAGAGAGAAGCCAATGTTCCGAGAGCTGTAGAATCTTGGCATGGAGAGAATTACTTATTGCCAGAAGGAATGCATTGCCTCAGCCTATTTCCATCGCAGCACATTTAAGGGGGAGAAGGAGGAAAGTAGTCAATGAAATAAAGCTCTGACTACACAGAGACTTCATAAAATGATAATGTATGAATAAACATCTCTGCTTATCTCAGTGTATGAAGTTTTATAGCAGTATAAAACTGATTGCACTAGCAAGGCTTATTTCCATAGTGAGAAGGAAGAAAGATGGGGGAACAGCTGTGCAAAAAGATCCTGACCCTGAGTAAGGAATAATCCCATCACCAATTACTGAATATTGCTAGGTGGTGGGGGGGAACAATTTGAATCCTAATATTAGTTAATCCTTTTGTTTGATAATATATAATGACTACTATCACCTTTCCTGTGCTTTAGTCAGTGCAAAATACACAGTACTTTATGAACTATAAAAAATTCATCATGTGTTTTAACATCATGCTGAAATTATGACTAGGCAGGCTACTCAATTTAGTCCTAATAACTAACTAAAACTGTCATGTTCAACAAACAGCAAAAAGGAATTAAGATTGTTCATAAACACAGCAAAATTCTGCCTGTGCCCACTACTAATGAAAGCCTTATTCCTTCTACCAACTAGAATCTAATGCAAAATAGCCTGTGGCAATATGTAATTCTTACTCAACTGACACATGGTCTTCCTAGAAACTTTTTTTAAAGCATACATGCAAACAGCCAATTAAGCACAGTAAGGTCTCTAAATATGAGCACAATTCCTAGAAATTTACTGAAGCGGACTGCTTCAGTTCTCAAGTAATCCACTTTATTATTTTCTACAGAATCAGTGTTTCTATTATACCACACAAAATGAAGATAAGCTTCTTTCTTCATATTTTGAATTTGTTTTGTCCTAATCCACTCAATATGCTATTGCACATGGCACTTTCTTCCCCCATCATTATCCACACTTCTTGCAAGTCAGAGAGATGGGATGATATGGAAAGGATTTTAAATATGCATATATCAAATTCCTTCCTTCTCAATGGAGACTCCAGGAAATAGACACTCAATAGCAAAACATTTCTGTGCACTGAAACACTGAACAGAGCTTAGGCAGTACAATTTGAGCAATGCTGAGCTAACATGCAGTTTGAGATAAGCGCCCAGTGCATGTTTATCCACACCACTTGCTGCTCTTGAAGTGCTCTCTGGGCTGTGACATTCCCTGTCACATCTGCTGCGTGCTGAACACATGTAGTTACATTTACTTCTCATCAACACAACTGGACTACTTGGTTTCTTCAAAACTTACTCTTCCTCCTTTTACTCTGAACATGCCAAGCAGTTGGATCTTGGCAAGCAGACCAGTCACTTTACTGATAGTTTGAAGAATCTACAGCTCTTCAAGAAAGTTTTGTTATTTAGCTCTTCCTAAAAGCATCCAAGTGCTCATAGTGCCACTAAGTACAAAAGCATCACACAGAATTCAAAAGCAAGTAGTTCCTACATGGAAGTCACCCTACAATTTCTAGAGCTTTGAACAATCTATGTGGCATAGGACCCAAACACAGAGATTTCCCATCACTAACACTTCAGACAATACCTAATCCTTGGAGAACACACACATTACCATATATTCTAGTTTTTTAAGGTGAACAATTTACTAGCTTTCATATTTTTAAAAAAAGTACTTTCTGCAGAATGGCAGGGAGAATCAGATGTAAATGAAGAATCAAATTGTTACAATTGCTGTTTAATTCAGTCTCTCTTCAAAACCAATTTGGATTGTTCACCACACTGCAGCTCAAAGTTAAAATGCCAATGTTTTCATGTTTACAGTTGTACCTCTAAACATATCACATGTGTCTTCCCTCTCTTCTGTAAGCAAGCAAATACAATTTGGCTATAAAACTGTAAGAGGAATTGTCATTTCAGAAACTTACTGGATTCCTAGCTCATTTTTGAATGCCAGCAACAATAGCAAGTTCAGTATTGCAGCCACAGCAAATGTGCAAGTAAATTATGAACCGCAAATCTTTGACAAGGAGCAAAGTAGTGACCTGGGGTGGCAAGCCAGCATCCTCGCAAAGGTAAGCTCATGCAAAACTAGCAGGTGTATGAGGAAGCTTCAAATCCCAAGACCCAGAAATCATTGCCAAGGGAAAACAAAAATTTGCTGCAATTTAACAGTGCTTTGTGCAAAGTGACAAAATAGAAAACCAATAAAACAAAAAGTATACAATAAAAAGGACACAATTCTGGAAATCTTTATACAATGTACAGTTTTGCAGAAAATTTTTTAATCCGGACTAAGCAAAGATACTTACTCATTGACTTCACACACAAACCGTTTTACGATTGTCAATAGCAAGACTCTGACAAACATCTGTAAGAGCAGGGAAACTGTAAAAGCTAGAAATCTGGCCTTTATTAATGATATTTAACTTACATTTAAATGTAAGTTGGTCTAGAGTGGTTCACATTTGGGGAAATTGTCTATGAAAGAAAAGCAAATTTACCTAGTAATTCTTAATGCATCCACAAGTTGAAAGAAAGAAATATAAACACAATCAGACCACTTTGGTTCCAATGAAGTAATTGACTAAATATTGAATACTGAATCTTCTGTTGTCTGATCTTTCCAGAAAGCTTAACCGTGAGTATACTTTTAATTCTGGGAATAGCCTTCTAGCTAAGTTGCTCTCTATGCTCTTCCCTTCCCAGTTCACTATATTCTAAAGCAACAAATAAAATCTGTAGAGATTTTTACTAAAAATATTTTTTGTTCATTTTCTTTCAGCTCATTTTGATAATTTTTCCTATCACTGAAATAGCACAGTTGTAGACCAGGTGTCCAACTGCTCTGAATGCTTTATACTTTGCTAAGGCTGCCTAACAGGCAACAGTTGTGCATTTGAACTACACAAACGTCCCTTCAACTTGAAATCCCACCTTCAGCTTGAAATCCCACCTTCTGAGTGTCTGCCAAAATTGGAAGAAGAGGGCCAAGGTGCAAGGATGTTGGAGTAACTTATATGAATAATGGTAAAGTCACACTAACTTCTGTCTACTACAGTATCACACCCCTGGGACTGACTGTCCACACAATCCTTACATCTGCTCTGAGTCTGTACAAAGACAGAAACCTTGGAGTCTTTGGCTTGGTCTCTATTCCTTATTCTGTATTTAACTGTACTTGGTAGCTTTAACACATAATTTTGAAAGTTTTAAGACAACCAACTAGGTATGCCACTATGCCTTCACTGTTCTATAGGTAAAGTACCCCTAGTTAAATTCACAAACATTATTTTTACATTTCCTGTCAAATACTTAGATTACTGATGAACCTTTATCACAGAATTTTTACTGTTCAAAGCTCTACACATAAAAATATTCATAACGTATTCTTCCCTTGAAAATGTCATGCAAGGTTATTAAATTCAGAAACTTGTTTTAAAAGAAATAGTCAGGAAACATTTAAACAACAGGAACTGGCAATATTGACATATAAAGAAACACTGAATATTTAATTTTCATTTGCTTTGGCTTCTTTAAGGTCACCATTTTCAAGAGATTTGTGAGAATAGCAGCATTTTCATGTCAGCAGTTAACTTCTGGAGATACTAGGAAAGTAATGGGAGTCCAGCAACGGGCTAATATGTTTTATGAGACACAGGTTTATCAAAACCTTTTTTAGGAAGTAACTGACACTTAAGTAAACAAAATTGCCAACTGGATATATAATTCACGTGCCAAAAAAAAAAAAAAGGGAATAAGAAGGAAAGAAACTGCAGAACTGCAGACATGGGTTAACTTAAAGGGTTAAACTGAAATGAACACTTTCAGGTCATGTTTCATTAGTTTAAAAAAAAAAAGCAATAAACATCATCTAGGTGTTTTTTCAGAGCCTAGAAAGAAAACAGTTTCAGACATGCCCAAATACTGTATTTATAATTCTTCATATTACTTCTACATATACTTTTGGGAAACTATGAATGACACCTTAATAAGAAACCAGACTTTGACTATTCTGTATAACATAAAAACAGATTCACAAAGTCTGATTATAAATCAAGATCAGCATCTCCAGTGTGGCATGTGATCTTTTGCTTTGCCCTGAGACTGGGCAAAGACTGCTGAATACCGTCACTTAACTCTAATTTACATTGAGGTAGTACTAAAGGTACTTACTGGCTGAGGCTTGAGGTTGAATGCGAGGTATTCCTCCATTTGGCACTTGGAAGTTTGAGTCACTCCTGCTGTTTTTCACAGACTCAGCTTGGATGTTAGATGTCCTGGACAAGTTTGGAAGACTACGCCTTAGTTTTTCTGTATGAAATAATACAAAGATACGATGTGTAGTCTGATGCTGGACAAAGGTCAGTTTGCAAACCCGTAGTTGAACCCCAAATGTGACACAAAGTGTTAGCCATATAAAACTACACTGCAATTTAAAAGTGTATTTTGTTACATTGCTTCTTCTCAAATCTACCACATACAAAATATTTATGCATCTAAAGAGTAAGAATGTCTATTTTTCACCTATGATAAAAAAGTCAAGCATATTGTGTTTTGAAATTGAAACATATCTGGATTGTGATTCTCTGGGTTTTATTGTACTATTATCAAAGCTGAACAGACAAACCTAATTTGCAGTTTTGCACAGTTTTCAAATTATTTACCTAGAAGGTTATTTGTAACAAAATGCTTGCCTGAAGAGTAAAAACAACATAGATGTTTGAGTAAATTTTTGAGACTACCTTGTCCCATATCAGTCCATTATACAGCAAATAACAGACACCCACTTGGTAAGGACCTCTTCATACACAGCATTCAAAAATACTGAAGTGTCCAGTTATGCTTCATCTTTCACATATGACTTGACTTATCTACTCAGCTAATGCTGATACTTTAGGGGCCTTCTAATATTTGTACCACTGTTCACAGAATATGACAAAATGCCATTAAGTACTTCTCAAGTCTAATGACATTCTATGTATCTTCAACCCACGCAGAGCTAGGTTGATGACATACTCTGGATAGAAGACTGAAGATGCCTTGACAGGATGAGTGGCCAACCTGATTCTGCAGAGGGATGCAGGGAAGAAGTAGGTTAACCATGCACAAGCACTGAAGGTGAAAACAAAACTAAGTCTTCATTGGCTGAATATTCCAGTAAGTGTACTTTCTTCACTTAGCAGTTTGCATTCCTTTCTACTGCACTTAGTACATTGTTGAACCATGTCAATCAAATTTCCCCCCAACCATTCTAGACAAATAATATTTAAAAAAATAAGAGAAAACCTGAACAACTTTTTTTGGCTGCTGGTGTATCAACTCTGAATATCCAAGCAACACTCAGCTGCACAAAAACCACTGCAAGCTAACTCCTTGGAAGTGTTTCAGAAACGCATGATCACACACTCTATTTTGATCCCTCTGGTATGTGGGATACTAGCTTTTGGTACCATTCCTCTCAGGATATTTTTACTGCAGCTCGTCTAGCATGCTTTAAGAGTTTCATTTTAAGGAATCAATGGGAAAGGAATTCTCGATTAAGTTACAATATAATTGATTAGCTTTTGTGTTGCACATTTTCCTAGATACCTGAAATTTCCCCAAACCACTATTACTAGTAAGGGCAATTCTTAATATCTAAATATATATTCTTTCTAAATTTAAAATCTTACTTGCTGGATAAAAACTACTTTTGTTGAAATGGGAATTTGCTTGCAAAATTTCATCCCAGTAAAAGGAGTTTCTGCTAAATTGCTACTAGGAAAAAGTACATTCAGGAAGAAAAGTTGTATCAGCATTATATTATTTTGTTCTATGCCAATATAGTATAACTGCATTGAATTTACTCCAAACTTTATTTATCATGCAGTTTTCACAGCTTTGAGATATCTAAAATATCCAACAAATACATGAGTTAAGTACTAATATTTTTAAGACTATGTTCATGATTGAAAAGTTTTGAGTCCTGTGCAACCAGAAGAAAGCATTCAGCTGCTTCACAGGCTATAGGCATGCATAAATTGCCATGTTACTCTTACCTGACCACAGTTATTTCCTCTGCATTTTGCTCTGTCATCTGCAAGGCCTAACTCTACTAGTAAATGAGTCTTCCTGCTTTATTTTAGTGCTTTTGCCTGCCAAATATAGCCTTGGTCACTATGAAACTCAATTATACTCATTGACTGGATAACATCTAAAATAAATATAAGCCTATCAACTCATCTGACTGTAAGGGTGCCCCAGCAGAACTTAAGCTTTGCTTGCTCTGCATTTTCTTCATCAATTCAGAGATTAAATCACAATGTTACACAGGCATATAATTTTAGGACTGCACACTGACAAAACTCCTATACAGAAAATACACAACTAGTCGTGTAATGAACTTCAAATAGTTTTTTACCTTCACTTTTGACATTACTGGTTTGCAAGTCTGTAGGATGGCCTTGAAGCGAAAGACGAGGCTGCTGTAAACGGCTGATCATAGGCTGTGGTGACACTCTGCTGTACTCTATGCTTCGAGCAGGGGATCGGGAGCGAGGCGAGTTTCTTGGAGATTGTTTTGGTGAAGGCCAGGGAGAACTGCGAGGTGATGGTGAGAACCTGCTAACAGCAGGGTGCACTGTGTGATGTGTGCCATCTTCCTCATCTTCTAAGCTCTGTGCATCAAGCTCCTGGTCGCTGAACGTGCCTCGCCGCGTGGAATTGCAGGAGGAGCCAGAACTACGGCGAGAAGCTGTGGCTGCGTACTCCTGCCGCAGGCCTGGCAACAACAAGAGCGCTGTTTACTCGCTTCCAGCCCACAAATGGATCCAACTAGAGACAGTGCACACAGATAGCTGCACAGTTCTCAAACCCAAATTTGGCTCACCTTAACTCCTGTTACTGGAGGCATTACATAAATTCCTATTAGTACCAAAAAGTTATCTACCAACTAATAATGACTTGAAGTAGGTGAGTTCATTCTTTTTCCTAGTAAAGCAATCATCAGTATAGGTGTGTCTTGGTCATCTCCTCTCCCATGCTGCAACTAGCAACACAGGCTACATCATAATTTTGGTATCAAGTAACATCCTACAAAAATTACAGCAGCCACAGTGAAATGTCTCTTGCAATCTGTTAGTGTATCCAACCAGAAAAGCAACACAATAAGCTACTCCTAGAGAAACTGGAGGTGTTAGATCAATGGTCCCTGAAGTGTGGTGCCCACACCCCCAGGGATAAGCAAACCAATCCACTGGCATAAAGCAAGAAAATTCTGAACAACTAGTATTTTTAAAACAGCATTTATCTTGTCTTTATCTCATACTTTTTAAAATAATAATTTTGTGTATACCTATGTATTTATGTGTATGTTATACACTAGAGTAATACATGTCTATAATTTATGAAAAAATGCATATATTAGGCATTTGGTTTTGGTTTTTTCACTTATATAGATACACAATGAAACAGTCTGGAGACCACCTAGTTAGATAACCAAAATTATTACCACTTTCTGCAAACTCAGAGGGACAAAAAGTCTCAACTAAAGCTATAATTAAAGACAGACATCTATATAGGCACTTTTCTTAATAATTCTTTGCCAAAATATTGACTTTACATTTTGGTGATTTAAATTATGATTTAAGCATTGATGCGAACAAGACACATCAGGAAGGCAACAATCTCCTGAGAAGAATGGTGGCAGGCAGTAGTCCTGCCATGATTCTAACAATCATCCTTTTAGCAAATACTATACCTTACAAATTCATACTCTCCAGCATTGTCTTGTCCATTGTTTCTAAAGAAAAGTTCTGCACAGCAACTTCCTTTCCTTAGCCTGAAGGCTGAAGTCCTTAACCAGCTTTCTTGGCCAAACCACACTTCTACATCCATAGTAGAAGTTATACTGCTTTTCCATGCTTACTAAACAAGTACTACTGCAGTTATTAAAAAAAAAAAAAAGGCAACAGCTCTATTTGATTTCAGGAAAAAAAGCCCACTTACTTTCTTCCTGCATTCGTGCTAAAATTTGCACATCTGTAACATCATTTAACTTGTAATTAGACCCAATAGAGTCTTCATCCATCTCCGACGCACTTAATTCACTGTCCAGAGAAGACTGTGGACTTAGTGGAGGATTTCTATCTCCTGAAATTTTAAGATGACCTATGGAAGGAAAATAAAGTAACAGGAATTGTTGTTACTAAAAAAAAAATTAAAAAAAAAGGAAAGCTGCATTTCCTTTCCTAGTAAAAACCACCAGTCTGAAGAAATTGCTACTGAGACATTGATCTAACAAACCATTTGAAACATTTGATTATTTTATGGCAAACCTAGGCTGAAAATGTAACTTACAAAAGCAGGTCTTAGCCCTTACCTTCTAAAAATGGGCAACTTCATAAAATCATGGCAACAGTCTCAAACAAACTAGTGGCAAATAATTTGGTCTACCACAGCATGTTACAACTGCTATGATGTTTGCACAGCTCTACAAAAAAAAGCAACTGCATACCTGGTTCCACCTGTGCTTTCATTCTCACCTCTGGATATACCTTGTAAGATGTAAGTTTGACTGGATCTTTCTTAACAATAACGATTTTGCAGATCCAATGAATATTGATTCAGTTTGGAATGCTTAAAATAGACTTAATCTGAAAATACTACCTGTTCCACATACACACCTTTGCTGAACTGTAACATGGAAACTACAACAAGGAAAAACTCTCCCTGTTCGCTGCCTTCTGCCTTCCTATTGCCGGTTACATCTGTCCCTCAGGCAGACATGTCATTGTAGCACACGATGCAGAGCAGAGCCACCAAGATTAAACCAAAAACTGGGTAATGGCTCTCATGCAGTGCAAGCTTCTGTAAAAGTCCAGTGAACTAGTGATAGCTGGATTGTCAACACAGTGTATTTTTCATGTTTCCTGTAAGCTAACTTAAATAATATACAATAAGCCAACAGTCTGACTTCAGAGTAGAGATACGTTCCAGGCACCAATTTTTTTCATGCAAAGAAAATGTCTACAGTGCAGAATAAAAGTAGAAAACATTGCCAGAAGGTAATGTTTACACTGATGGGTACAAAGTCTCATGGAATGCTTAACTAGAATGTATGCTTCTTCCTTATGCCATACTGTTCACATCTCAGAGGTATTGATGGACACACTGCATACAAAATGTTTCAGTTAGCAAACAACAGGATAGCTGAAAAGACTTCGCAACTACCAACCCCTAACCTTGGAACACCTACCATGGAACTTACACCCCTGTCAATTACAGGGTCAGTTCCAGAAGCCACTTGGAACTCCACAGAATGAACTCAGGCGTTTTGGTCTAACTGCTAATCACATACATCAGTAATTTTTGGGACGCAGACACCCAAAGAAAACATTTTACATGTTTCTCATGCCAGAGAGTATGCAAAAATCCCTTCCTCAAAAGCTTAAAATGTGTGATGCATACATCCTACAAAATGCTGGAAAGTTCTGGAGTCTTTCTTACTCCAGTTCAATGCAAATATTGTCTATCTGAGCATATTTGTGAAGGAAGAGGAGGAAGAAAGACCAGACTTACCTGAGGTACCAGGAGGTATGAGCTGTTTCCCTAAAGCAGATTTCACTGGTGTTGAGGAGGGAGAGTTGAAGCCACTGCTGTAGGGGCTGCCGGTATTTGGACTGTAGGAGCTCGCGTAACTGACCGCACTGAAAGGGCTGCTGTACAAACTCTGTCTCTTGAGAGCTGCAGGAGAGAGGGGAAAAGTGATGAATTATACTGAATGAATTGATGAAAAACAAATACAATACTATACTGTGGCTTCAGTGTGATTTAATTACTATGCAATTCAAGTAGAAAACTTCAGTCATCAGAAAGTTTTTCCACTGCTTTCTTCACCCCTAGATATAACCATAATGTGAAAAGAGTGGCAGAAGAGGGCAAGACAAGACAGTGACAAGTGAAGAAGTCAGATCTAAGATCACTACAGCTGATGTCTTTGAGACGTCCAGTGTAGGTGCTCGGAAGCAGGAAGGCTCAGTTACACTAACATACACCCTATACACAACTACATACAAACCAAAGCACACCATGAAGTCATGTTCTCAGAACTCTCAGACCTGTCTGAATCACAAAATACTTCAACAGTAACCCCAAGACTGGCACCACACAACTAAGCAGTATCACCTACAAAATTTTCCTAACCATATGCTGAAATCAAAAACCATTAAGTAAGGCAAATTGTTCTGTATAGATTTGTGGGTAGCATGAACCTGCCAGACTAAAGCAAATTGACTATTTCCTACGGTTAACCTTCTGTTCTAATAACTTGGGATTTTCTGACCATAGGCTTCAACCTCAAACGCAATATAAGATCTAAATTGGGTACTTTCCTCTGCCATTTACAGTACATGTTTCAATGCTGAAGTATTTTCAGATTAATTTTAAACACTGGTGAACATTAACAGTGGTGAACAGTATGATGCTGAAATTCTGCTGGTTGTCAGGTATATTATTTGTTTAGTTACTTGATTATTTTGTTCAAAAGTTTACATTTTAAATATAACAGAAAATGAAATTTCAGCTACAGAGGTAGTGGGATCCAAAAGATATTTAGACATTTTTGCTACAAATCAGTTCCTTCACTGCTGGAAGTATATTAATGCAGAAATGTATATAAGGACAAATTAAATTGCAAAATGTTAAGGTGAAAAAGCTAGAAATGCCAACTTGATGTTATGTAAATCCAGATTACATTTAGTTGCAGCTCACCCAGCTGCTGAAAGTAAGCCATTAAAAATATTGTGTGACATTCCTCTTAGTGAAAAAAGGGCTTCGATTGGTGCAGTAAGGATTAGGCTACTGATAGCAGTGGACTGAAAAAAAAAAAGGAAAGGAACCCAAATTTTCTTACTAAAAATCATTGTTGCTTTGACATTAGAAGCCAAAACAGACTACAGTTGCATGAAATGCTGCTTTCAGCAGCCAAGCCCAGCAAAGCTTCAGCTTCTCCCCTTTGCTCTTGGTCACAACATCCTCAGTTGTCCTGTGCAAACATTGGTGGGGCTGCGCTATTATCTGATCTACTAAAGTATATTTAAGTTAAAAAATATCAGGAGTATTTTCACTGATTGCATCACCTAATCAGTTTTTAAGAGTGCCCCCAAAAAAACATCCAACCTAGCCAATGGCAGAATACAGCACAGAGGCAAAAGCAGCAGAAATTAAAGCTGACTTTGCAGCAAATTCCTAAAATTGCATTTTGTGTAAAGATCCTTTCTAAACCAGTTAATATTACCAGTGTTTAGTTAGAATGAAAAGACAGTTATAGATGAAGGGTGAAAGGTTTATATTCCAGCTTTCACCGAAAGTCTCAATCAATATGTGGTAATTTCAGCAAGTTGTGAATTCACTAAATTCTAGCAAGTATTCATGAGGTATCTTCGGTTTATTTTGAGTGTCAGAAGGGAAAACTTCCATTTAATTACAAAGCTCAGTAAACAAAGCCAGTAATTACAAGTCACTCTGTTCTGGGTGATTATGATGAGGCCTTTGATATCAACTTCTAGCATTCACAAAGGAACCCCAAAGCATCTACTCCAATTGAATCTTTGTTCTCACACCAAAAAAAAAAAAAAAATCTACTTTTCATCTCTTGCCGAAAAACATCATTAAAAATCTGTAAAATGTAAGTCTGCACAACAGTTCTTTCTTTTGTATTTATTACAGAGACAAGTATTTTAAAATACTATCCACACATTAGAAAACAATTCTACTACTGTACAGTCTTCAAAACAGGCTCTTTGTATACATCCATAATGATACAAAGTATTTGATCATACACAGATTTTTTTGGATGAAACTTAGCACAATTTTGCTACATGTAAAAAGTTTGCTCCTGTATGTGGTGAGACTTGATATACACAGTAGTTTTCATCATAGCTAATGTGAACATTCATCAGCACAGTACATTTTCCCAGACAAAATAAACCTGGATTCAAACCCATTTTATGGACCAGAATTCCTAAATGTTTTCCAACAGGCATTTTTGTGACTCAGGAAGACATTGCTATTTTTACAAATAGAGATATGGTCTTTATTAGGAGTGTCAGACAAAACTAGCAAGATAGATAATCATTTTAGCATTACAATGATCCTAATATTAAACACTAGCTTACAAAAGATTACACATTAGCTTTCAAAGCACCAGAAGGGAGGGTTGATAATCAGCAAGTTTATTTTAACGTAAATTTTCTTTTATAACATTCAGAAACAGTATGCAGCATCTAATTCCTTTTAGTTATGCTTTTGCTGAATGGTAATAAATTTCTCTTTTGCTGTAGAAAATGGGAAAATTTGAGTGCAGAATATACATAAAGTTCCCTCTAGACTGAACACACTTCCAACACTAAGCATGACTTGCTCTGCAATTGTAAACCTGACTGCTGACAAGGCATTGTGCATCAATAACTGCTAGCAATAGCATGGAGCTGAGAGCTCTTCTTCCCTCCTTTACTGTCATGCAATGAAAAATATGATGGAAGAACAAAATGTAAAACACAAGAGAGCATTTGAGACCTGAAAAAGAGGAAAAAGATATTAAGATTAGAAAGACCTAACAACAGGAACTAACAATGTAATAAGAGTCAATGCAAAAGAAGCATCAGCAAGGATTCAGGAAAGAAAGTTACAGACGTGTGAAAAGCCTTATCCATGGAGACTGGAGCCAGAATCTATGAACTGAACCAGTAGCTAGTAACAGGTTAAGTGATGGGCCCATGAGATACAAGTGCTATGCAAAATACAAGTTACACGATACTCCTGAAGTTTAGAATAGGAAATACACACAAAGTTACAAGAAACACTTCTTGTCTTCTCCAGTGGAGCTCCCTGGTACCCTTATTCTTAAAAGAGGCTAGTTGCTCTGAAAGACAATTTTCTGTTTTGTTGAAAATTCATTTTTACATGCAATCTGCTCCAACCAGCATGTGCCCATCTTTTCTACCATTAGTATTTCCACCAATTAATACTATACATTAATTGTGTTATTCTTACAAGTATCACTGCCAGAAGCAGATTCACAGATCTAGGGGAAAACAAAAAAAGAGAAAACACATAGTTGGAATGTTAAAACTTTCAAATGTATCCATTTCACAGAGAAGTTTCCTGCCATTCTGCTTCAGCTATGAATTTTTAAAGATACCCTGTGAGTAGCAGAATTAGTGGTACTTCCAGAAGACTTCTAATCAGTTCTGAAAGAAGTTAAACCACAAACAGAATTATGTCAATCAACTGCTATCCATTCATAAATACTCAGTAGTATTCACATTCCCAAACCTGTATCATCCTCCATAAATCCCTGTGATGTGAGTGCTTTTTGTTGTTCAGAATCTCAGTCTTTGCCTGTATCTAGTCATAAATCATGTTAACTGCTCAGGTAAATTTTTCATAGACACTTGTCCAGGCAGCATAAAAAAGCACAAGAAATAGGGAAATATTCAGGGTGACTCGTACTGAAGGCACCTCCACCACTACGCCCACAATTTTCGAAAGAATAAAGAATGATTCAAATTCTATTAAGAACAGTTTCAGTACAAACCAGAATAAAGACTGAATTGCTCCAAAAAAACCAATACAAGGACAGCAAAGAAGTTACAGTCAAATAAACTCAGCACAAAGTTTACGTATAACCACGGAAAGGAGGTGGCTGTTGGAACCACTCCTGGAACTGTGTGTTCATACTCTCTTAGCTCAAGTCCAACTATGCTACTGATTCCTGAAGACAACAGTTTAACATGTAGCAGCAGCAACAAAAAGATGGAACAGGAGGAGAATAGCTATTACTAGCAAGAAAATAAGTTTTCTCAGCATAATTTAAAAAAAAAAAAAGTTCCAACAAAGAAACAAAACAAAACAAGAAACCAGATGGACAGAGAATTCTAATCAGACCTTCAGCATTTTGCTGCTGGTTTGAGATAAAAAAGTCTGGTACTAGAAGGATAGAGAATGCAGACTTTCATTCTCAGGGGTCAAACACTCTCCAGTTTTGAATATAACCAACTAATTAGTATTAAGGAAGAATCATGAACTCTGAAATATGACTGTAACTAGATCTCAAGTTACTGGGGATGGGAGGAGAAGAAATCATTATCATCTCCCCAAAGTATGCAGAAACTTAAGCCTCCATTTCTTTAGATGAAGTAAAATAGGTAATCTAGCAGAAAATCAAGTTTCATGCTAACATACTGACGAGTACCTAACAATTATGACACCTTAATACACACTTTTAATTTTAAAAAAATTATGAGAAACAAACATACAAACAGACATACAAACATTGGCTTTTCCTGAAAACATCAGACCAAACTATGCAGGTACTACAAAACTCTGAAATCATGACTCATGATCTAATGCCTTCTTTCATTTCATTCATATAAGTAAAATGAGTAGAATTAATGACTTTGTAAACCATAATGAAAGCTTTAGACACAAGTAATTGATAGTTGTTTTATCTCACAACCATTAGCTAATTCTGATGCTGTTTCCGAATAAATACATACAACCCAGTGGTTTCAGTGTGCAGAAACTCACCCGACATTGTTTGTTCCAGCTTGTGGATCAGTGACTTCTTAGCACATTCAACATCAGGACTTGGGTAATCTAATACCTGTCTGCACCAAACTAATGGACTGACACTTTTTTGCAGTGGATTTTGTTTCTTCTTTGGAGATGTATATAACCTGGAAAAGAGAGGAAAAAAAATATTGAGGACAGATAAAATGAACATAAGATCAGACATGCAACAGAACCCCACAGAGTATGCTATTTCTGGTTTTATACTCTATCTACACTATAGTACAATCCCAAAAGATAAAGCACATATTTGACCCTAAAATGAACTATTTGGGACAGAGTATGACAGTGATAACATATGGCTACAGAGGACTTCAGACACATTACATATATGGACAATTTCACTGTCACATAAACATACAAAAGAGGATTAATCTTTTCAGATTCACCTGAAAGAAATAAAACACTATGCATAGAGAACTCTTGTTTTCCTAAGCAAAGGAAGCAATAAGCATCTTGATAGCCAAGGAGTAGTGCTAAAGTACAGAAAACACAACTACTGTTTCAGTAGCCTTGAACAGTACACAATTTATTTTTGTTTATTATTTCTATCCTAGCACCTGATTTTTTCATAGTCCCCAGAGCCAAGGGACTATCTCTGTCTTAAGGAGGTATACAGTCAAGCATCAGCAACAAGGAAAGAGAAATAATGCACACAGGAGAGTAGAGAGAAACAATTGATCATATTGTTTTGCCAGAAATACTGAAACCTTTGTCTGTCCGCATCTCCATTCATTTATTTTAACATCAACATTCCATGACTGAAGAAAGTAGTAATCCAGTTTAAAAACTCTAGAAATTTAGCTGAAAACTTCTCCTCCCTCAACAGACAGATCAAAGGAAAAGTCAAAACCACACACTCAAAGCAGGGAACTTTAGCTTACTTTGGACTAGAACCAAATTTGGAAATGTGGTTCAGCAAAAGACAAAAGTAAATTGCAAAACATAACTCTTAACTGGAGATTATACATGTGTAGAATCAGCTAAACAAATGTTTCTTCTAGAGTAATGACAGACTTCATATTCCAAGTGAATATGACTGTATGCCACACAGCGTCACTTAGGAACATCTGACAGTCTAATCAGACATGCTTCTGTACAAAATACACAGCAAAAGTTGTTCTCTTTATGCCAATGACATTAGCAACACAGAAGTTATTTCCCACAACTTTCTCTCTACAAGATTATCTCATCTCTCCTCTGTAATTCTACAACTTGAACTGTGTTATAATAGCTTTTAGAGATTTTTTGTAATTACTACCATTAAGTTCACTTCTTACAAAAGCTTATGTTAATAAAACCACCACTCACCCAAAACACTGATCTTTATTAAGAGCAAGCTCCAAAACACTCTTCCCTCTAACACTGAAATCAGCAAACTATGCTTGCAGATCCAAGTGAGGAAATATTTATCATCTGCCAGGTTTTAAAATAAAAATAAAAAAGCTGTTTGTAACAATCCAAATAGTCACCGCCACTTACTGTAGTTCAAGGAGTTTATGCTTTGGCCAATATCATGCTGTCTGTCATAACTGCTTTTGTAGAAATGCCTACAACTGGGCACTCAGCCCAAAAGAAAAGCTAAAAGCCCTTCATGTATTTATAGCCCTGAAGATCCTTGAAAAGCACAAGAGTCACTCAATTTTCACAGTTGTGTAAACAATGACACCACTTTCTGTAATTTTTATGACATCTCCATACTGTTAAAAGTAATGTTTAACATTTACTATCTCTCTAGCATTTTGAATTCATTATCTTTTTAGTACTCACCTGTACTCCTTTCTGTCCTAAGGTATGTTTCTACAATACAAAGAAGCGTCAAAGGCAACAAGGCCAGCTTTTGCCCAGTACAGGACAGACTCACTCCTGGTTCTCTGGATAGCTGACATGCCTTGCTGTGCTTGAGAAGTTCCATGCACATTCAGTTTACAGTAGCAGCCAGTATAAAAGGAAGAAATTAAAGTGCATGTCCTCCTTGAGAAACACATGAGAGGGGTATCTTCAACAAACCTCCAAGACTGGTCTAATCAAAACTCTACCTGATATTTTAAGCTTCAACACATTCTTTTCAGGAATTCCCAATTGTTCAATTTGTTTCACAAGTAGTTTATTTACTGAAGCAATCCAGGCTCACACAGCTCCCTCCCTCTTTTCCACCTCCCTTTCTAACCAAATATTATATTGCATATTCCCCCCACCTCTTCCAAGTCAACTGTTTTCCTTTATCGAGCTTTGTTTCATAACTTAAGACTTCAAGGAAATACAGAACTCGACAACACACATATTTCATGCAACTGCACTACAACACGCACACGTACACTGATGCAGAGACAAAACAGCTCTTTCAGGGCAGTTTCTTGCACATCATGCAATTATAAAGTCTCACTATAAAACACTGATCTTAGTATTCCACCTGACAAAGAACAGCCAATCTCAAGGCTTGAGACTGACTTAATTCTACTTGCTTTGCCTAACTTGGATTTTACAAAAACCAAAAGGACCAGGGGCAAGGCTAAGAATCAGAGTGATGCCTCCATTACCTCTTCCTCTTTTCCTAACATCAGAAAAATAACAAATACGTGAAGCACATGCAAGTAACTTCACACAGCTAAGTGGTCTTCTTTGTCAAACTGTTTGACCCAAATGATATAGGTCCTCTTTAGGTGAAGAACCTTCCAGAAGAGATCCCATTTGTACCTCTCAATGCATTCTACAGCAACACAACAGCACTGACTAGCAGTACAGCAACTTCATGCCAGAAGATGACCAGAATAACTTCATACATCTTTAACCACTGTAAATCAACTTTCTCAAAACAGGAAGTTAAAAATTACAGAGGAAGCTGACAACTTACAGTTGCCACCCATACTACAAATGTTAACACACCAGAAACATATACTCCAATCTCTCCACAACAGAGTAAAGATTCTACAACTCAGTGACATAAGGCAAAGTAGAACAAAACAGTGTATCAAAAGGAGCTCAGGAGCTTGGATCTACTTTGAAACAACACTAAGGAGACCAGACACTATGACTCTGCTGCAGCCATTAATATTTCCTTCCTTTGGCTCTCACTAGTCAGCCACACTAGAGCAGCATCAACCTGAGGCTGGAAGCAGCCAGGGGCTCTACTGATTAGTTCCAGGAAGATACAGCACAGAAAAGGGCAGAGATTTTGCAGGAATTCTGCTGTGACTACAAGAAATATGATGTCAGCCAAATGGGGCAAGCTGCAACATGTTGCACTGGGACACAGATGAGTCAGAAAAGGCTTTGAAGAAAGAGGACACACCACTGCATTAGGAGTGGAATATCTGTGTACAGATTACCTCACCTGAGGAACACCTCCCAGTGCATTAAAACACAAGAGGCTAGTTGCCACAGGCATGAAACAAGAAGCCAAAATTTTCACTGGGAAAAAAAGGAAGTGTCTTTTTGTACCAAAATCCTGCCACTGCTCAGTATAAGAGGGAAGACGTGCAGATGAACATGAAGTTACAAATCCGAATTAGAAAGAAGATGGCAAGTGGAAGGAATCTGAAGTTAGAGCTCATTTATTTCAGCTACATTAGGTTTAACCAAAAACTGGAAGGTACAATAAAGGAAAGTAAATGGAAGCACACAAAACATGATGCATGCAAAAGCAAGACTAAAAACCTGAGGACATGATGAGGAGATGAAATTGAAATCCAAGGACAAATCAATAAGAAATGCCCCTAAAATACAAGAAGGAAATTTCACAGCTAAAAGCTACTGAAAACATATAAATCAGGAGACGGTAATACTGGACAGTCTTGGAAACAGATAATTTAAAACACAACAGTGTCAATCTAAGCTATTTTAAGACAATTTAAAAGTTTTAGGAAACTCTAAAGTGGCTTAAGCACATTAAAATTTAAAACAGATTTTGAATGGACAGGTAAATATCTGAAAAACATCTCTGGTTGAAAGACAATAAAAAAATTAAATGACATCCCTGCACTTATGTGGCCCACATATTTCCTTTCCTTCTCCCCACCCCACAAAATTCCTATGGCTGACTAAGATACACATTGCTTAGCCTGCAATTATTAGTTTTCAGCTCTACTTCACAGAATACTTCTACTTCTGAGAGATTGCACAAACTACAGCAAACTCCAGTCTATGAATAAAAACTCCAGAATATGAATACTGCAAAAAGACTTTGACAGTCTCATTAAACCTTCATATTACAGTGGCACATCTCAGGTACATAATGCATTTTTTTAAGTAGAATCAAGAATATCCAAGAGGTTGCAAAGAGCAATTTGGATCACAACTATCTTTCTGTGCCCAACAATTAAAGATAGTTGGCTGTGCCCTAGTTGGCTGGCTAGTTGGTGGAAATTACTGCCATTATTCATTTCCTCATCCAAAAGAACACGTTTGTGTCAGAAAAGGATGTTGTAGAATGGGAAATGGGCCATCAAAACCACCATCATGTAGCTCCTCTAGAACTATTACACAAATTGTACAACTGGCCACAATTTGAGAAGCTTTTCATATGAAATTTGTTAGTGCATATGTGCTCAAACATAGCATTGTTCACATTTACACTGAAGAGAGAGAAGTTGAGAAGTTCTGTGTCCTAATAAATATGTTCCAAAATAAAATTCTGCTTAATGACTATGCCTGAGAGCTCTACCAACAACTACAAGCAGTAGAAATGTGAATCATGCCTAAACAAGACATAAATATGTAGTAAATTTCAGGAATATCATTAGGACAATAAAGGAAACCCATATCAAAGATTTCATTATATCTAAATATCAAGCATGTTTAAAAGCTATAATTATCACAAAAAAGTCAGAAATTGAAATAGTTCTTTCTCAGGATTCTTCCTCCAGTCCTCAAATATCTGTTTCACAACAAATATGGATATCTCAAAGACAATAATCCAAGTATTATTTAATGTTACCAGTTGTTTTTCATTGTAACATTGATGACTTCCATAACCCTTGCTTTTCCTACATGCTTCTTTTCATATTATCTTCCTAGTTTGTGAAGATGTTATCTGAATTCGGTTAAACCCCAACAACTTTAAATCAAATTGACTTTTTATCTGCCACAAAATGAAAAGCAGCAATTTCTCTTTTACTTACACTATGGAACAGAAATTGATCAGAATCTGTCCAGCTTCCAAGGGGCCTGAACCACATTAATACAATAAAATTCAACAGTTGAAGAGGAAATGCTGCAATGTAATTTCAGCAGTGGGATTTCGTTCAGGTGGAGCTCTAGCCTAAAATAGTCACAGTATACTTTACCAGCTCGCTATGGCAAACTCTGATTCCAAAACAATGCTAGTGCTCAAGGGACATCAAGCAATATGAGACAGAAGAGAATCATTACAGACGACAATCGTGTGTCTCAAACAGGCCCTTGGCCAACTAATGACAGTGGATGGCTAGAACGGAAACTTGCACTATTATAAACAGGTGCAAATTAGAAATAGCTGCTGAACCAGAGTGAGTATAACAGCAAAAGCATGTGCCTTCCATTTTGACTAGTCAGCATACACAGCCAGTCTGAGCTCTTAAAACACACTGAAACTATTACTTTTAGCTATTCAGTTAGTAAAAAACACCAATAATTTTGTTTTAAATACACAATAACAGCTTTTTTGTTTGTAAATGAGGTCAGTCAACTGTCAGCAATTTTAACCCTACCAAGGAGACTTTATGCTGACATGAAAACATGGGTGCTAGGCTAGTTTTTGTAGCACTGTCATTTAAAGAGGACACAACTGTTCTGAAGTTTGCTGCAACTGTTCTGAAGTTTTTGTATTACATGTACAAAATAGAGACATGGCAAGCTCTGTACTCTCTTATGCACATGCTGCAAGTACATTTTTAAGAAAAGCACTGCATGTTTTGTTCACATTTAAAACAAAACTTCTCCTAGAGCTTAGTTTGGGAGACCATGCAACAAGTTACCACAAAGGAAGTTACAGTGGGCTCACAGCACAGTAACTAATCTACAGTAATTGCCCACGTGGGCACACTTATCCTGCAATAAACTCAAGACCCAATAAACTCTTTTTAAAAGCAGCATGGCAAGCCACCCTGCACACTGCTATCCAGATAACACATCCACACCCTACCTTACCCAGCAAGTCAGGCAAGGAGGTGCACACCACTTCTCTGAAGATTTCTCCACTCTGGTCACCCCTTCTGCCCTATTGTCTTTTCAATTAATTAGTAAGAAAAGACCTGTTCAGACTGAACTTAAAAGAAATTAAATTTGATGCAATCTGGTTCAAGAACAGCTAAATAGGAACGCCCATAGAGTAGATTATGAAAGCTGCTGATAACTGGAGGAAATAATCAGCAGGCCTAAAGCAAAGTCTCCGTGGGTCTGTGCAGAGCTCAGTACAGTGTGCAAGTACACATGTGCCCATCTGCAACCTTCAGGACCTTAACAAGGAGAAAGTTTCAGCACATTAAACAACATTCAGAAGCATATGGACAAGAAACTCAACCTAAATTCACTGAAATATTTTTAACAATTTACCACACAATTTGAAGATTCTCTGATGCAAAAATGTTTAAAACTTGAAGTGAATCTGGATTTAAGTAACCACAGAGAAGAAAAGCAATCAAGCAAAAATATAAACAATCCCAAAATTCACTAATACTGTATAGATGTTTTAATAGCTAATGCTGCTATTAAAACAGCAGTGTCAAAGTTCCTTTGCTTGCTTGATAGTTGCACTTTCTCCTTACTTTTTCACTTTACACTTCTCTTCTGTACTTACCTAAATGCATTTTAAAAGCTAAATATAAGTTGATCAATTCTACAATGTAGATTTAAAGAAAGATGTCACATTCTAGGATCAATTTCAATCACAGTATCAAGTGTTCTGTCTTAAATTCACAGCCACTAATCTCACGTGAGCATTAAATGTATAACAATTTTAACAGTTAAGAAAAATACTTATTCTGCCATGACAAAACTGCAGACAATTTCAGAATGGGGTCTGAAAATGTCTGTACTACACAAAACAGAAAAGAACAGCGATAACCAGCACCCTTTAACACCTATTATTGCCCACTGCAAGGTCCTTTTGAAATCAAAACTAAAGACAAACCTTAACTTCTATGGGTAGACAAGCAAAACAGGCAAGATGAATCAATTTTTTATGAACAAACAATGATTTAAATATAATTTGTTTCTACAAGAGGTGTCCTTAGCTGCCAAGAGGTATTTGATTTTGACAGTGTATAATCCCATATTTTAAACAGGATTTTGGGTTAAGCAGTAGTGATTCAATCCTTTTGAACCTCAAAGAGTTCATATGAGACTTAAATTCCATTAAATGCATTCACCCTTTCAGTTGATTAAATTATTTTATTAATGACCTTGCATAACCAAGGCCTTAGGAGCAAGATCTTTATGAAACAGTTAAAGGGAAACCCACTTATTCACATCATCCCCTCCTGAAAGAAACAGGCTTGTTTCTTTTAGATTGCTCCATC
Source organism: Motacilla alba alba (assembly GCF_015832195.1). NCBI lineage: Eukaryota > Metazoa > Chordata > Aves > Passeriformes > Motacillidae > Motacilla > Motacilla alba. Next base: position 25,617,538 of record NC_052019.1, on the reverse strand, counting down.
AGCCCTCTGAAAATTTCAAACCTCATTAAGAGCAATAACCTCCATGAATCAAATGCAAAAATACAAAGGCATCTTGCCTCCATAGGAAAATGAAAGGGGTTGGACTATTTAGTGTCTCAACAGTTGAATTAGAAATCCCAAGAGCTTGATTTCCATTTTTATTAAGCACTTTGGAAAAAAAAGTCATCAATCTAGCCAAACTATGTTTATCATTAATTGCATATTAAACTACAGCAGGAAAACATTTTTAATAACTACATATATATATATTGTGATATGTATGACAATTATGAAATTTTTATAATTGCTTTTTTTGTTTCATGCATTTGTGTCTTAGTCAGTGTCCCATGCCTGAGATTGAAAATTAGTAGCTAAAACATTTCGGCATTACAGTTGCCAAAATATTAGTAAAGGAACGAAGATGTGCAAAAGACTGCCTGTAAGTCTGGCTGTCCTTTGAGCACCAGAACTTGCACAGCAACATGACGGTGCCACAGTAACTGGCAGCCAAACACCTGACACCAGCAAGAGCACTGCTCAGCAAACCATGCGGCTGCCCCGTGAGTGCCCAGACCTGCGTCAACAAAAACACACAGCTCTTATGCCACCACTGTCACCATACACTCTGTCAGGACATTCACTTAAGAGACTCATTGTGCCACCCATGATTTAGAATGAATGTATAAAACAGTAAGATCCATCATCACTAGAATTCAGGACATTTACAAATTTAGCCGTGCCACTCCAAACTTGCTGTGCAAATTTACCAGATTCTATTTCCATCGAGGGCTGCAGGCCCTTGTAGATTACCAGGCATACAGTGAGAAATAAGAGTAGCTGCCTTGCACAGACTCATCTTCTGGGAGATGATGCCTTGTGTTAATTTAGTGTTGGATGAGAATAAACCTATGCTCTCATACTTCTCCAGTGGAACAGGCTGAATGTCAGGCAAATGACTTCTCCAAGGAAATGCACACACTGTCTCCTCCCTGAGCAACTAAAACATTGCTCACACATAGAATCATTCCAGCATTTCTAAAGGCGTTCCTAACTCTGAAAGACATTTTTGTTTGTTTTGTAAATTCATCTGCATGTGTGCTTCCAGAGACCTTTGTAGATGGACCCACAATCAATTCTGCCACAAGACAGCTTGCATGTCTGTTTAAACAAAAGTTTACACTTTTTGCCCCTGTATACGCTTCCCTTGCATTTCTCTGTTGACATGGTGCTGACACGGGGCTCCTCCCCACTATTTCTCCTGCAGTTCTGAGGCTGCCCCTCAACAACTGTCACAGGAAACTTCAAAACGACAGCTGGAGACAGTGTGATGTTTGGAGAGAGCAAGTCTTCTTGATTCTCGGTGGAAGCTCCTTCAAGTGTAATAATGACAAGGCAAACAGCCACCTTCAGCTGTTTCTGCTGGAGCAGCAGGGTAAGCAGTCCATTTATAACGAGGAACCACCTAAGGGAAACCGTGATCCTACATCACTAGCAATAAACAGAACACCTAAGGGCAACACGTTTATGAGATTAGAAAGTGTTACATTTGCTGTCTATACAGCTAAAAGAAATCGAGGCATTAAAGGTGCCTGATGAGTGTCTGAAGTCTAATAGTACCTGCGGGCTAATTCTGAACTACCCTAGAAATTCCCCACAAGTTTCTCAACGCCTCCTCACCTGCACTCCCGAAAACACCGGCAGCTGACTCTGCGGCAGCACTGGAGCCCGCTCGGGGTCCGAGTGCCCCGAAGTAACGCTCCCACCGCGGCCGAGCAGCAGCGCAGAGCCGCGGCCTCCAGGGAGCCCCATCGCCGTGCGCAGAAAGCGAAACACCCTTCCCCGCCAGGCTTCGGTACGTCTCGCACAGCTCATTAAGCCCTTCACTCGGCCCAGAGGGCGAGGCTGCCTCCGCACACAAAGCGCCGAGACCCCCTCCGACATCAGGCAGGCGCCTGGAAAGAGCCCTTTCCCCCAGGCACGGCGGGGGGAGGGGGCCCAGGAGCCCTGCCCGCCTCCTCGCCAAGCCGCCCCCGCCTCATCCCCACCCCGGCCGCCTCCTCACCAGCCGGTCTCGTCCTCATCGCAGCCGGCCAGCCGCTCCAGCTCCTCCGGCCTGAGCACCGCCGCGTCGTCCAGGAGGCCGTTGCCGCCGCCGCCCCCATCGCCACCGCCGGGCTCCTCGGGGAGCGAACGCCGGGCGGCGGCCCTGGGGCTGAGACAGCGGCCGTCGAGCGACGGGGAGGCGGCGGGGGGCGGCGAGGAGGGCCCGGCGCTCGGCAGGCGCTTGGGGCTGGCGGGGGCGGCGGGCAGGGCGCCGTGGCGGCTGCGAAGCTGTTCATTCTGCTTCTCTAGCTTCTTCACCAGCTCCTGGAGCTTCCGCACCTCCGCGTCCGCGTTCACGCCCGAGCCCACATCCTCCATGGCGGCCGCCGGCAGAGCGGCGGCTGCGCGGGGAGAGGCGGCCGTGCCGCCCCGTCTACGCGGCGGGGCGGCCGGCGGCGGGGCAGGGCCGGGGCGGGGCGCACGACGCACATCCGCCGCCATGTCACCGCCTCCCGGCCCTGCCGCCGGAACCGCTGGCCCTCGCGCCGCCTTCTCTCCGGGCGGCACGGCACGGAATGGAATGTCACGTCACGGCACGGGATGGCACGGAATGGAATGTCACGTCACGGCACGGCGTGCCATGGCCGAGCATGGCGGCCGCTCGCGGCCCGGGCAGTGGGAGGCTGTGACTCAGCCCCGCTTGGGGCCCGTCCATGGGGCTCTTGCGGTAGGCTCGCTCCTGAGGGAGCGGCCTGGCCTGGCCTCCCGTGTCTTGGGCACCACAGGTCCCAGACAGGAGTTGTATGGGAAGCCCCGGAATACCTTCCAGAACCGCTCAGAACCTCTGAAGAATACAAGGTTGCCTATGGTCCAACGCCTAGGTGAAAGTGTTGGGCCTACTGTGTATGATGGACGTGTGAACTGAACATCCTTCGAGTCTACATTTTGTATAAATGGATGCATATTCTTTTAAAGGTTGTGGTGATTTTGCCTTCCGTAGCAAAACTTACACCTTTAGGTGTAAGGAATCACAGAATGGATAATGTGGGAAGGGACCACAGTCATCGATCTGGTCCAGCCTCGCTGCTGGAGCAGGGTCATCCTAGAGCTCAGGGCAGAGGATTGTTTACTGGGCAACGTGTTCCAGTGAAGAAGTTCTTAATATTCAGGTGGAACTTCCTGTGCATTGCTTTCTGCTCATTGCCTCCTGTCCTGTTTCTTGGGATGTTTTGTGTCTTGTGACAAATTGTCTCCAAATTTCATGGGCTGGCATTGTGGGGATGCTCTGGGTCCCCCTTCCCTGAGCCACTGAGAGACAGTGTCCTTAGTGCCATCCTTTCACAATTTTTTCCTCCTCCCAAGTTCCATCCACTCACCGGCTTCATTTTCGAGCCTGCTTTAGCTGAGGAGAGGAGGAACACCAGCAAGTGGGCCAGAGGATGGCTGGAGTCTGCAGGGAATGGCACTGCTGTGAGCAGTTTTTACCAGGCTCAGGAAGGGAAGAAGGAAAATAAGACTGGGGTGCTCAGACCTGCAGGATGTGCTGAGAAGTTGCAAAGTTGAGGGGCATTTAATGCCACACAGTCTGGGTTGTGTTAGGTATGGTGCATGCCTGCTGTGTTGAGACTGCCAGGCATGAGTTTACAGCATCCTTACAAGACTGGGTGACTTCCTTGCCTTACACGACACTCTCCCCTTATACATTCAGAGATTGCATTCTCTGTATGTACAGCATTATTTGAGGGTTTATTCTGGGGTGGTTTTGCACTGTTACTGTTAGCTTCTCACCAGAAGCCAGGCCTTTGATCCATACATGTAATTTATGTTCTCCCAAAACAATTTTCACCTTAAGTGTTCAACTGTATCAAATTACATCAGGGCTGGTATCTTTTAACAAAGCAATTTAAATTACTCTTATGGTAATGTCTTTGTTACCTGCAAGTGAAACAAACTTCTTATCAGCAGCAGATTTTGCCGCAGATTTTGTATAATTCTCACAGCTATAAAACTACTAAGCAGTTTTGGCCCATGAGCTGAGACCTTTGGCACTCTGCTCACTGGCACCATGTTAATGACTATCATAACTCCTTAGAGACTGGTCTGTAAATCAGTTTGTAAATCCAGCTCATTCGGTATGTCTGTATGATATGGTACAAAGTCAAGTGCCTTAAGGGAATCCAGATATATTCTGTGAGAACAGCTACTTATCAACAGAATTTACAGACCTCTGAAAGGCAAGAAAAACTATTATATAAAGGTTTTTTACATTAAAGATCTTCCATTACTCTGACACTTACAGTGACATTGCAGACAATGCAGTGGTTGGTGGGTCTTAAACTATGCAGGGAACTTTATTCCAAATTAGAGCATTTATAGCAGGACCACACAATCTTTATTCTTCTATAACTATCCTCAGGCCAAACATCAGTGGCAGGAGAAACCCTCAGTCACTTGAATTAATCATGCTTTTATGGTAGCATGATTAAACAGGAGGAGTTTAATCCTTTCTGTACTGCAACTACTGGGATCAGGATGGGACTGGTGGCCGGAACTGGGAGTGTGACAGAGTGTGAAGTGGAGCTGTGACAAAGGGCTCTGCCAGGCAGTGCAGAGGAGGACCAGGACCACAGGGAGACCCAGGCTCCTGGGAGCTGCTGCCAAAACTGCAGCTGTTCCTGGTGATCCTGTCATGTTTAGGGGCCTCCTCTGATAGGTAATGGGGCAGCTCTGAGAGCTCTTTAGTGGTCAGTGCACTGCCTGCATCCTGCCTCTCCTCTACTTCCTCTAACTTCTCCCACTTTCCCCAGTTCATTTCATGGCCTGTCTGTCCCCCAGATTTCCTGCTCCAACCTTCTGTCCCCTGCTGACACCATTACTTTGCTGCCAGCAGCTGTAGCAATTTTTTCTCCCCACAAGATACACTCCCTGCAGGTGTGTGTGGACAAAGGGGGAGAAAAGTGAGAAAAAAATCTCAGGAAAAAGCTTCAGAACTGCTGAATCATCTGCTATTTTTACAAAGAGTAAGGTCAGAAATGAAATGAACCAAGGGAGTCACTGCTTAATAGTCACCATAGTCTGTGCTTTGAATAGCAAGAGCCACGATTCTGCTTTCTCATTCATTCCTGTGCTGTGAGTGCCCTTCTTGTGCTGGGAACTGAAGAGCAGCAAGGCCTGGTCCTATGAAATATCAGGTCCATAATAGGCTTCCATGACCTTCTTGTTCTTCAGATTCCAAGCTTGCACTGGCCAGATGTGAGACCACACCCAAGCAGAGGCCCCTGGGTGATTATACAGAAATAGTATTAATTGATAGTAATGCCACAAAAATGAAACCTTTCCACTGAGTCACAAGAGCAAGAGAAATTCCTCTGTGTTTGAAATTAGATCTGTTGCAGAGTTTTTTGTGAACAGCTGCGATTGCACCCACGCTGTGTTTTCTCTTTTCACAGGGAGGAGAAAAGCAGCCTTTCCACAGCGCTATTTTCCAGATCTCAGGACATGCATGGGTGCTTCTCTTGTCTGACTTGGGGCAGGTTCTAAACTCAAAAGATGAGAGAAAATGAGGAGCAGTCTCTCCAAAGGAAAGGAAGTCTGAACAAGGCTCTCATGTCACTCAGATAATTCAACACACATCCTTCTGACAAGTGGATCCTAGAAAAAGGCCACCAGGAGCCTTATTTTGCTGACCTTTGAGCTCTCCAGCACGGACAGCTCTATGGTTAGTTTCTCACCGCTGTGATTTGCTGAACCTTTGTCTTTACATCTGTCAAAACTGTTAGAATCTGACTTTGAAACCTTGATTTCACTTGTCACCTGGGCAGACAGTACCTCAGGGGGAATAGTACATGAAGATGGGCAGATGTGTGGTGGGAAGTTAACATTTGTTGTAAATATTTAACTTGATGTCTAGAAAACCGGACTGGTTTTTAAGCAGCTTTGTTTATTCTCCTGCGGAAGGGTTGTTGCCTGCCAGACTTCTCAAAGGAGGTGTTCAGCAGGCCCCCACATGTTTGTGTTAGGCAGTGTTTAGCTAAACCTTTGACAAAATATTAAGTATTGTTTATCATGACAATATATGGCATGTGCAGACATTGAACACAGAGTGGAAGAAGCATGTTCCTGTCATAATATGTCCCTTTCAGAATTAAAGTCAGAACTGTTAACTCCGGGTCTACTAAAAGAACCAACATTGTAACTTCAGTCATTTATAAGAGGTGCCTCTGAGTACATCAGGCTCATCAGTGATGAGACAACATGTTTAGCCCTTTAGATTGGAGTTTGGAAACTAAAAAATGCAGTCTCTGCACACATCTTCATCCCCTAAAAGCTGTAAACAGCAGTGAGCTGTGCATAAATACACTTAAAAAGTCTTTATAAATAATTTTAAAAAGTGTTTTCTGCTGACAGTGTCATGGATGATCATCCCATGATCAGTACATTGGTGTCCTTATCAAGTTACAGGCCTTGATTTACAGGCCTAAACAAAATTACAGACAGATTTTGCTATTGATATATATGTTTATTGATTACATATGATAATTATATTGATATATATATATATTGATAAAATTATTATATTGAGAGATATATATTTATTGATATACTTTTTTTTTAATATAATCAAGTAGAAAATTTAGCTCTTTGGCATGAATTTATATGCCTGTTCTTTTTCTGCACAGAAAAAAAAGATGTTAACATTTTGAGCACAACCATCTTTAAACATGTATTTTGTGCTCTGGAGCCAGAGCAATTCTAAGACACTGGACAATCAGATTCCTAAAGATATTCATGGCATACCATGTGGCTAGGAAATGTATGTACTTCAAACTTTTTAGTTTTTCATAATTAATATACTGATGATCCTTTTCAAGTACTATCATCACAGTTAAGCATTGTAATAATATTTCATATCACAAAATTGCAGAGTAGCTGAGCTTGGAAGGGACGTGGAGGTCATATGATTCAAGCCCCCTGCTCAAGCAAAGCCACCTGTTTGGCCATGTCCAGATGGCTTTTGACTAGCTCCAAGCATGGAGACTCCACAACCTTGCTGGGCATCCTGTGCCAGTGCACAGTCACCCTCAGAGTAAAAAAAATGTTTCCTGATGTTCAGATGGAGCTTCCTGTGTTTCAGTTTGTGCCCAATGCCTCTGGTCCTGTCACTGGAAATACACTGTCTCTCTCTCTTGGCACACTCCCTTCTGGCATTTATATGCACTAGTAAGATCCACGCTCCCTACCTTTTCTGCAGTAATCAGTCTGAGCTCTCATCCTTTCCTGATAAGAGGAAGGCTCCAGTCCCTTCATTTTTGCAGCCCTTTGCCTGACTGTCTCTGCAATGTCTAGTTCTCCCTTGTACTGGGGAGCCCACAACTGAAGACAGGACTCCAGATGTGGCCTTCTGAGTAAGGAGGGAATAGTCATCCCTCAGCCTGCTGGCAGTACTTTGTCAGAATCAGGCAGGAACCACTCACCTTCTTCACAGCAAGGACTTGTTGCTGGCTCGTCTCCGACTCGGTGTCCACCAGGACCCCCAGGCCCTTTCCTGCCAAGCTGCTTTTGCAGCAGATACTGGTGCAGGGGGCTGTTCCTTGGCTGCAGGACTTTACACTTCTCCAGGATGAAGCTCACGAAGTTCTCCAGCCAGCTGAGGACCCTCTGGATGGCAGCATGGCCCTCTGGTGTATCTATCAGCTGCTCCTCCCAGGGTGGTGTCATCAGCAATCCTGCTGAGGGTACTCCCACCCCCATCATCCAGGTCAGCAATGAAGCTGTTGAACAGGACTGGACCCAGCTGTGACCTGTAGGGTGCAATATTAGGCACTGATCCCCAATTAGACTTTGTGCTGCTGACCACTGCCTTTTGGGCCTGGATCACTCAGACACCTGTTCTGCCCTGGTCTGCTCAGTGGATGCAGGGAAAGGTTTGATTCACTCTGAGTGATGTGTGGGAGAAACAACAAAAAATATCTGCAAGTTCAACAACAAGCAAACTTTAGAACATTAAGGTAGAGTAAGGATCTTGGCAAATTTGAAAACAGCATCCAGATGAAGTAATGCATGTAATAAAATTTAACTGAGCAAGCTTAATCTTAGCCAAATTTAAATTATTCAGACAGAACAAGGTACTTTCTAAGGCATTGAGTAGATTTTTTTTGTTCGGCTTACAATATATTTTGAGAGGAAGTAAAGAGAAAAGGAAGGAAGGAAGGAAGGAAGGAAGTGTCGGAAGGAAGGAAGTGTCGGAAGGAAGGAAGTGTCGGAAGGAAGGAAGTGTCGGAAGGAAGTGTCGGAAGGAAGGAAGGAAGGAAGGAAGGAAGGAAGGAAGGAAGGAAGGAAGGAAGGAAGGAAGGAAGGAAGGAAGGAAGGAAGGAAGGAAGGAAAAGAAAGAAGGAAATTCAGTTTTGTGATGGAGTTAGCTACCAGTATTTCTTTATCAATCACTTGGAAATGACTTCGTTGCTCTTTAAAAAACTGCTGAGCTCAACATACTTAAAATGCTGTGATGACATGGAAATTGAATTGACATTGTGGTGACTCAGAACACTGGGAAAGGATTTTTTGTTGTCAGGAAGATTCATGATTGATGTTCAGTTGTGAGTGCAGTGATATTAATCACTTGGGTAACAGTGAGTGAAACCTTACATGTCTCCACCCGTATGAAGCAACCTTCTGTTCTGTCATTCAAAAAAATTTTTCTAAATTTGCTCTCCCAACATGGCTTTATTAACAGGCCAAGGCTGGAAGGAAGAAGACTTCATTGCACTCAAGCAGTTTTTAAAACAGTTTCCCCTCTGCACTTTTTTTAGCATGATAAGGCACCAAATCTTCAGAATGCAAAGTAATTGGAAAGCCAGGAACTTTCAAATGTGTTGAAATTTTGAAGTCTGCATCCTGGAAAAGCTAGTATGTTTTAAATGTCTTTTTGCTTAGATTTGCAGAAAAAATATTACTGATAGGAGAGAGGGTATTCACATTGCATAGACAAAACTTTGCAATTAAATTAGGTTTATGCTCGATTTATTAATGGCTCGTATTTAACAAGGCTCTGCTTCTGTCTGAAGACAGTATGCTAATGCTGACAAAAGTAATTGAGATTTGCAATTAAGAAAGGAAAACGTGTGACCATGAGTAACCAAAATACTGTATGCAAACAAAAGAATTACCAAAGAAGCCTGAGATACTACGTTGGTACTTGAGTCTGGAGAGAAAACGAGAATATGTTATTTGAGATGTGGCATATCACTGTATAATGCAACTTCTGATCTCTTTTTTTTTTTTTTTTCTTTCCTCTTCCCTGTTCTCTTTTGAGAAAGCTTTTGGCTATTTTGCACAGTATCGAAGGTATCCATCGCCATCTAGTGACAACACGTTGAGCCTGAGTCTGAGCACGTAACCGGAGCGTTCCCAGGGAGAAGATGGTGCACCAGGACTCCTGCCACCCTCTTTCTGAGGTCTTGAGGTCGAGAGACCTCGGTCATGGCTGAGGTGGCTCAGGGCTCACTCCTGAGGAGGTGGCTCAGAGAGGGGACAAATGTGTGTGGAGAGTTTCTCGTGGTACAGCTCCTGCCATGCCTGTGCAGTGGGGAGGTAGCACAGGTATCTGTGTGCTCTGGCCTCTGCACTGACATTTTCCTCTCCCACTTGGAGAGGACACCTTGCACATTCCACAGTGGAAGAAGTTACCTGTAAATCCTATGGTGTAATCACTCCCAACACTTACTGATCTTTTCTTCAAGACCAGTATTATTTAATGCAGTGTCATGATGTTTTTCTTTTGGATTCCTGTATGGTAATCTTTTAACATATTGAATGAGGGCTGATTTTACCCAACAGGGGTAAAATAACAAATAATTCATAGGACTGACTAAAACATTCCCTCTGTGGTCCCTGATGCTCAAATAAATGAGCTAATCTCAATGAGGAGCTGAGTTAGTCACTGTGCTCTCTGTCAGCAAGGACAAGTGAAAGGAAAGGCCCTGCAGGTAAACAAAAAGAAAATTAAAATTCATTTGTTTCCTGAAGCATGTTTTCCAGGGCCTAATTAAGTGCATACCTTTTTGCTGAAGTCCACAAGAAGAACTATCATTATATTTCCCACTGCAAGAATATTATAGGGTTTGTAAATGAGAAGCAAATTGGGAAAATATTGTTTAGAAATCACACTGGAATACAAGAGCAGGCTGTCCAGGAAGGGGGGCAGGAGACCCCTCAGAAGAGCTTGTAGGCAAATGGCCCTCTCATCATGGCTCTCAGCAAAGTCAAAGGAAAATAATCTGGTCTTGATATGACAGGTCACTCACCATAAGTCAGTAGGCTTGATACAGAGATTCAGCTGCCCAGCTTCAGGTGGATTTGATAAACAATTTGATGTAAAAAAATCAGGGCAAATGATTTCCCTACTGAATTATTTGCTTCCCTTCCAATATTATCACAACATTCACCAAGCAGACTGGGATTTTTTTTTCTTTTTCAGTAATGACTGCAACAGCAAGATCATCCTTTAAAGTATACAGTACAACTAATTTATTTTCTTCTGGTTTTGCGTTATTTTACAGACATTTTAGAGACTACTAAACATTAGAAGAACCAGCCTGATAAAATGGTCTGTGTCATTACTCATGCTCCTGCATGTATCATGTATTTGTATTTCTTCTCTTTCTGTTATTATCCCCTTTAGATTTTAAGATCTTTGTTTGGAGCAGTTATCCAACTTCTGTTTTTTAAGTGCTTTGTTTTTCTCTAGTACACCTAATAGAACTACTCAAGGGGAAGTCAAGCTCTGCAGAATGTAACTGGCTGAAATATTGATTAAAAAATATCTGTGCTACTCTGCTGATTTGCAGCCAGAATGGCTCAATCAGATAACTGTGGAAGGCAACTGGAATTCCTTTAAGCCTAAGTTCTCCAGAAATTTTTTTCAGCATTTATCCCAAAGGGAAAAAAATATGGAAGTAGTTCCATTCACAATTAACTGGGAAACACTGAACTTTAAAGAGTGAGTCTGCAAGGAACAGAAAATAAAAAAAAATGTCTTGCCAGACAAAAGGCATGTGAAAATGCCAAAAGTCAAACTTAGGAAGAGGCTGCAAAAGAAATTTCAGCATGTAGTAAAAGGTACCTTGGGCATGTAAGCAACAAAAAAGGAGTGGATGCCTTATAAATCATGGATGTGGTTACAATTAAAGATAATTAAGGTCCCACCCCAAACTACCTGATTATTTGGCTCAGCATGAGTAATGATAATGCTGAAGTACACAGAGCTAAACCCAAAGATGTTCATGAGAATGGGTGTGGAAAGAAATTATTGTGTGCGAGGTGAAAATGAAGGGCAAAGAACTTGCCTGTCAAGGAGGCCCAGTAGCAGAGATAATAAATCCAGCAGTAAGGTTTTTACTAAAACAGACAGCAATACCATATGATTACAAGACTAAAAAGTGAAGTAGCAGTATTTAAGGAAAAAATGATGCACAAAAGTGCATTATGATGATTTCAGTTGTCTATAAAGACTCAACACATTGTGAAAGAAACAGCTATGAAAGCAGATAAAAATTGGAGACATAGTTGCCAAGCATAGATTGTGACAAATCAACTTGTATTTTTCTTTGCTAAAATACACAATGTTTTTAGAAAATTGCAATAAAGCAAATCCATATAGATTTGACATGGTGTTGTATTGAAATCAGTGTGATGAGGCAGGAAAATCAGAGGAAAGAAACCAGCCAAAGAGCAACAGCAATTACTGTACTTCGAGGAAACTACCTTGGCTGTAGGGGATGGTTTATGTAACTGGATTAGGGACTGACTGCATTTATTATTTCTCTTAGTGGTTATGTCCAAAGACAAGAACTAATTAATGAAAAATTTGGTCACACTTGTGACCAAAAGAAAATATCTGGACTGAATTGTCATAAAAAAAAAAGTCTTAATTAACAGAAGTCTAAGGCAACAAAGGCAAGGTACTTAAAAGACTAGGAGGAATTTCTTCAGTAACTACAGGTTTATCAGCTGCTGAATAAAAATGAACAGAAAAGCCTGGCTCGAAATATTTTTTAAGCTCTTTAAGCTGAGACCTTATGGAGATTACTCAGAACATGTCACAGTGAAGAAAGATTAAAACACACTCAGAGAAGTTTAGGAGAGAGAACCTTAAAATGGCCAAGGAAACAGTGATACCTTAAGTATAGGTCAGGAGGTGTTTTGTTTGGCTCAACCAGATGAAACCAGATGTGGTTTTAGAGAGCAACAAGGGTAAACACTGGGGAGGAAAAACTATGCAAGTCAAAGAACAGTGCCCCATGAGAAGGTTTTCCAGCTTCCCCCACATTCAAGTTGCAGTTCTACACAGTCTGAACATTCCCAGTATATTAATAAGTAAATTATATAAGTAAGTAAATAAGTAAATAAGCAAACAGTATATTAATAAGCCATACATTGATGGCTTACTATAACCAAAACCTGTATATTTATTCCTATTATCAGTGGGAATTAATTATCAGGATCCCTCAGGTGCCTTTGTAATTCAGATAAGTTCCAGAATTGCAAGATTTAGTGTTGGGTTTTGTTAATACATGTAATAATTATGAGTGTCAGTACACATACCATGTTGCAAGTGTTCACTGACATGTATTTCTCTGTGTATATATATATATTTTACTTCAATCAAAATGTTAAGTTGAGGTATTAGAATATAAGTAAAATAGCAGTAGAAATATTCTACCTTGCTGCCAGGTAGAATATAAAATTTTAATACTTTTAAACAATTATATTTCTCTCCCAGTATTAAAATGGAGAAACAATACCTCAACATGTAGTTACCATCACAGAAAATCTGTTTATTGAGGGCTTGACAATAATAAGCACAGCAGAATAGCTACATTTTATTCGAAGTTTCCTTCTGTATGTATCCTTCTCTGTAAAATCCCTGGCTCCTTGCAGTATTGTACTTTGTACACAAGCAGTTTAACTGATTTTATCATTTTCATCTTGAAATAATCTTTGGAGTAAGCTATAACCTTCTAAATGCCTTTATTCCTTGGTGGAAAGGCTGAGTCACTTGTTATGAGGGATTGATGGAGGATGGAAAATCAAAAGAATATATGGGACAGATTCAGCCCAAGTGTGGCTGAAGTCAGTGGTGCTCTAGGGCTAAATATGAGCCACACTTAGGCTTTCTCCAGGAGAAGGGAACTGTCTTGGGCTGAGGCATCTTGCCTCCATCACAACCAAACCTGCACATTAGGGCACAGTAGGATGCTGGTGTCTGGTTCAGTAAGACACATTTTGCACTTCCTCTGTTAACAGGTCTGAACCTGTTCCACTGCTGCACAATTCTTTAAGTACAGAAAGCCCTACATAAAAGCTGAGCTATATTCAGACCTCAGAAGATGTGCCAAAATGACAAAAGTCAACCCTTAGTGGAAAGTTCAGAGTAGAGGGAAAATTCAAAGGCCTCTTATTTTTAACTGAGAATGTAGCAGTTTGTCTCAATTTCCCAGCTCAAACAATGTGGCAGGCTGGTGAGAGTGAGACATTTTCTATGGGTTCAGTTCCTGGTATTGTTTGCAAGCCAAATGTGAGGGTAGATAGCAATGTGTCAGCCCACTCACAGTCATGGCACAGGCATCTCCTACTAGTGACAGGCCTGGCTATTATAACAAAGAAACACACGAGGCAAGAGACTGAAAGACTTCTTCCTTTCTCATAAGTATTTTGGCAAGAAAATTTTGAGAAAAACATTAAGGTTTTTCCAAGGAATCTAATTATTATTAAAAAAAAAAGGCTTTTAGTGCTCTTGACAATTGATTTTTTTTTCCCCCAAAGAAATAAGTGATAGCTAAATAGTTCTTTGAAAATATTGCATGACACAGTCCAATGAAGCATAGAGGGGTATTGATTTAGGAAGACTAGGGTTATGGTCTGTTCATATTGCCATATTTCAAAGTGATGAACCATATTGCACTATTTTAACTTGTCTTTCATTAGATGTATAACAAATAGTGTGTGTGCACCCACGCACGTGCATCTGTGTTTGTACACGTGCATACATACACACATGCACCTGTTAAACACCACATTTGCAGACCATGTTGGACTTGAAAAATTGTTAGAATGTTGGACTGTAGCTGCAGGAGGTTGCAAGGAAACAGCAATGAAGTATGAAGTGGAAATTCCCTCCTTATGACACTTGAGGGTCTCTAACTCTTCCTATACTTCAATATTAAGAGCTTTTAGGAACAATGAAGGCAATTTTTTCAGCAAGACCATAGCTTTGGACATGACATTGCGAAGGCTGCAACATTCGTCTTCACTCAGCTTTGTTCACAGCAATGCACATTCACAGGGGTTGAATTAGGAAAAAAAATTATATTTTATGTCCCTACTTTATTTAATCAGTAAATATAACTTTAAAAGTGATCATCAGTTAAATAAAACTTTCTAACATGAAGTTGCAAATTCTTTAATAACAAAACAAATGTTACTTGCTGCAACTGTTTTGAAAGTTTGTAACATTATTGTCTGTCAATGAAGGCTGGAAAATAGGTTTTAGAGTGAGTGTAGGATGTCAAATTCACTCTAAAATAATAGTAAGGTCATGTTTGTGATTATCACAGTGGATTTACTCTGAATTGTCATTACTGGGATGCCAGCCTGATAAGGGCAGAAATTAGGGTCATGTGACAAAATGTTGGACTGCAGGCTGCTGCCATACTACTGATTCAATTTGTTGAAGTGAACTTATATTTTCAACCAGATGCATGTTATATTTTATTTGCAATTGTGTTAGGGAATCCCAAATACACTAAAGCTCCATAAGCAAAACCATAGTCTGACCTACATGTAAATTCAGAATAATTTAGCTAGGAACACATCTACAATAATACCACAATCAGAATCTGACCTTCTCTTGGGGATTTGGTGTGATAGCCTTCTAATCAATGTGGTTCAGCTGTTTCTTATAATTAAATCAGTGTAACATGGTTATATATACAGTGATACAAACCTCTCAGAAAGGGAGATTAAATAGTCTTTTCTCTTGAGAGAGAAAAGTTGTTTGCATTTTTGCTTTGCTTTCTAACCTTACTCAGTCTTACATACTACTTTACATACAAGCTAAAATTACACATTGACAGCTACTTTTCCATAGTATATTCCAGTTTAACAGACCACATCTTGACACAAAATTTCCTTTCAGCATTTTCCCTGTAAATTTGGTGTAACTTCAGTGAAGTCAGATGTGAAATCCCAGTTTTACTGAGCTCAGATTCTGTTCACTGAGCACCCATATTAATTGGTTAAATTTTGCTTTGCCACCTGTATCTAAAGGCTAAACTTGCTTTTGAAATCTAAGAGTTAGCTCTTCAAGCAGACTTACTGTTTCCTTAGCAGTAGCACGTGCTAAACCACATGTGATGCTATCACAGTGTCTGAGGCTGCCCTGCAGTGTCACCTAGACAGAGTTTTTGCCCACATCTCCTGGTAGCTGCATGCTTCAGACAGTCCACACTGACTACGTTAGCTGGTAGGGCAGTAGTTTTCAGATCTAAAGATCCTTGGAGAGTGAATCCACATCCTTGTCTTTTTACATAGTTGTTCTTTGTACCAGGACTGGCAAAGAATTTCAGTGTACTCCTTAGCATTACTGTTCTGACCCTGGATGTCAGGTAAAATGTGCACATAAATAAAAACTCTTTATGTTCTCTTCCATGTAATATATTCATGTTACTTTCCTGTCATGTTATTACATCAGCACATCAAGCCACCACTCAAATCGGGCTGCACTGTGCTGAAGACAGGCCCTGTTTTTATTAACTAACTCTTTTGGTTGTGGCTAGTTGCACTGCAGCAGTGCACCATAGCACAGAGAAAGAGGAAAGAAAGGTTTGACAAATGTCTGTGGTTATATGATTTTACCAAACATTGTGGTCAAGCAGGCCCACCACTTACTAAAGAAATTTCTCAAACTCCTTTGCAAGTTTATGGGTCTGGTAGCTTTAGAGAGGTCTATGGATTTTTTGAAGGCTAATTTACCCTGATACACGCTTCTTTTACCGTTTGTTGATTAAATCAGTAACTATATTCGTGTTCCTTGCAAAGTCTTGTGGGTTTTACTTCTGGCATATCAATAATAATAGTTTGATAATCTATTTCCCCAGTTTCTTTTTCCAACATGGAGTTAGCATTCATTTATGATTCCTGCCTAGACTGTGGATATGAAAACTGCAAAATGTCAGGTGATACAGCTGCGTGCCGAAGGAAAATCTGGCATCAATTGACAACAGTTCACACTGAAAGGATAAAAAGTTATCATGGTGGAAATGACCCTGCATCCCCAAGAAGATTAATCCCAGCTGGACCAGCGAAGGTTATCAACACGGTAGGTCAGGGCCTGCCCCCTCCCAGCCATCCAGCAGTAGCAGCTACCTCCTCCCACTTGGAAACACCAGCTTCCTAGTCCAGAAAGCGAAGTTCCTAGAGGGGACTTTTCAGAGGAGATGGTGATCAAGGAAAGGACAAGTGATACATATAGATAATTGCTGCTCCACAAATCTAGATTATAACCACAGCTTGTGCGTATATCTTTCATGTTGTGCTTGGCAATGTTTATATTGAAAATATTCTATATATTCTATAATGTTCTAAAGCAGTGGGTAAAAACCCAAATTCCCTGTATCCTAGAGTGCTTTCACAACTCCTTGGTATTTTGACTGTACCTTCCTGTTGTGACTACGATTTCTTGTAAATCAAAGAATCATAGAATCATTTAGGTTGTAAAAGACCTCTGAGATCATCAAGTTCAATCTTTGAGCAATCATCACCTTGTCACCTAGACCATGGCATCAAGTGCTCCAAACAGTCATTTCTTGAGCACCTCCAGGGATGGTGACTCCACCTCCTACATGGACAACCGATTCCAGTAACTGACCACTGATATTTTGTCACTGACTTTCAGTGACAAAATTCCTCCTAATGTCCAGCCTGACCCTCCTCTGGCATAACTTGAGGCTACGTCCTCTCATCCTGCCACTTGTTGCCTGGGAGAAAAGACCAATCCCTACCCAACTACAACCTCCTTCTGGGTAGTTGTAGGGAGCAATAAGGTCCGTCCTGAGCCTTCTTCTCCCCAGGATAAACACCCTCAGCAGCCACTCCTCACAGGACTTGTGCTCCATTGCACCACCTTCACCAGCTCCATTGCCCTTCTCTGGACTCACTTCAGGACCTTGATGTCCTTCTTGTAGTGAGGGGCCCGAACCAGACAGGATTTGAGGTGCAGCCTCACCAGTTCAGGGGGACAATCCCTGCCCTGGTCCTGCTGGCCACACTGTTCCTGATACAGGCCAGGATACCACTGGCCTTCTTGGCTACCTGGGCACAGCTGGCTCATGTTCAGCTGCTGCTGACCAGAACCCCCAGGTCCTTTTCTGCTGGGCAGCTTTCCAGACACTCTTCCCCCAGCCTGTACTACTGCAGGGGGTTGTTGTGACCCAGGTGCTGCACCCAGCACTTGGCCTTGTTGAACCTCACACTGCTGGCCTTGGCCCGTTGATCCAGCCTGTCCAGATCCCTCTGCAGAGCCTTCCTGCCCTTCAGCAGATCAACTGCCACCTAGCCTGGTGTCATCCATGAGTTTGCTGAGGGTGCACTTGATTCCCTCACATCCAGCTTACTGATAAAGATATGGAACAGGACTGGGCCCAGTACTGAGCCCTGGCAAACACCACTAAGGACTGCCACTAGCTGGATGTAACACCATTCACTCTCTGGGTCCAGCTGTCCATACAAGTTTTGACAAAATGCACCCATCCAAGCCGTCAGCTGCCTACTTTTCCTGGAGGATGCCGTGGGAGACAGTATCAAAGGCTTTGCTGAAGTCAAGGCAGACTACATCCACAGCCCTTCTCATCCACCTGGTGGGTCACCTGGTCATAAAAGGGAGATCAGGTTGGTCAGGCAGGACCTGCCCTTCCTAAAGCTGTGCCGGCTGGGCCTGATTCCCTGTTTGCCCTGTATGTGCCTTGTGATTGCACTCAGCCTGACATGTTCCACAACCCCATTGGGCAAGTACCTTTCCCTAGGGTGGCATTTGTCTAGAACAGACGCATTTTACCAGACATGACACAGCTGACAGTACCCTGCACCAGTGTCCCAACCTCTTGCTATGTTGATGTGAAGCTTTTGCTTCTTGACACAATGTATGTCTCCTGCATATGTGGCAGCTAGGAAACATCCTCACATTTACTGCAACAAAACACAACCCAGTGGCTGGCATTGAACTGGCATACACCTTCAAGACAACAATATTTACTGCAAGAATAAGTATTTTATGATAGGTCTCTATTACACTCCCCAGTTTAGTTACTTTCAGTGGTACAATGAAATTATCACTCCCAAAATCTCTCAAAACTGGGCCAAAGCTATGGAGAAAGGAAAACCAGCACATTTGCTGATAGGAAAACCAGATAATGAAGAATGACTGCAATTTTTCTCTCATTCACAGGGTTCCCTCTTAAGAGTGTTATCTCTGCCCACAGCAAGTGAGGGAAGAGAAATAAACAAAGAAAATTCTCAGTGATTAAATTGACGGAATACTCTGAGAAATGAAGGGACAAAGAGGAATTGACAGGTCTGTAAAGGAAAAAGAGTCTCTCTGTGATTGAGGGACTGGTAGAGATGCCTCTCTCTCACCAAAAATATTACAGAGTGGCTTTTTGAACCCAAGAGCACACCCAAAAGAACAACAATGGCTTCAAAGAGAGAATGAACCATGAGATGATGAAGGATCAATAGGTGAAAAACTGCTGGAAAAGGTGGTCTATTAAAGTTGCCATCCAGCTTGTGTATGCCTTTCTGTGTTTGGTACTTCACACTACATGTGGGCCTGAAATTTCATAAGTCTCAGTCCTTCCTGAAGTGGAGACTTCTGTCTCAAGACTTTGCCACAAGGACTCTTCACCACTACTCTTTCCTTAGTAGTAGAGCAAAATCCTGAGAAGCAGTGTCACCCTGTAGTTGCTTTGATCCCACCGTCCTGATGATGTCCTTTGTCTGCCATTGTGGTAGAAAAACATGGGAAGGGAACTGAGAACTGCGAAGTCCATAAAGTTTGCAAGCAAGTTTGTGATCCACACATCCACCACAAATGCTCAGTTGGCTGACCAACATCAAAGTAGTTAACTTTAGTTAGTAAACTAAACTAGTTAGTTTAGTTAACTTTAGTAGTTTACTTTTTCTACATCAAAGTAGTAGATCAACAATTGTAAGAAGAACAACTGCATGGCAATGGCCACGTGCTTTGAACCACAGAGATGTGCCTTGCTGTCCCTTTGCTTCTGCTGCAGCTCTGGAGTGAAGCCTCAGGAGTAGCTGCTGCTGGTTAAGTCACAGTGTAGCATAAGACATAATCTAGTTCTCTGTTAGATGCCACTCTAGAGATCAAAAAGGGCACCATATGGGGCAAAGCTATTTCAAGTTCCTCCTTTAAGCAACTGTTTGGTTTTATTGCCCTTTCCCTGTGCCGCAGCAGCAGCAGAGGGGGTGAGGAAAGCTGTAGCTGCTACTGCTTGAAAAATAAAGCAATAGTTGCCTGTTTGCAAAACTGACCACACCAGTGGCAGTGGGTAAAGGTATCTGAATGGATGCCTGAGTGTGTGCTACCACAAATGGGTGGATATGGAGGGAAGGGGGAGTGGTGGCATGGGCTGGTGGTACTAGTCATCATAAAGTGGCTGCAAGGAGACTGCCCATGTATTTAGAACAGAGGCCCCACACACTACGCATTCAGCCCTGTGACTCCCAGGTCTCAGCAGTAGTGTGACAGGCATGGGAGACACAGCCACAGTGCCAAAGTAAGTTGGAGGAAATCCCTCAAGTGAAAACAAAGGCTCTGGAAGTCATTTCCTCTGAGCTGAACAGAAAGACATCTGTGTTGATACAGCTATTACACACTAATCACAACAAAACAATTCTCTTGCAAATAGCATAGACCCTGCTTGCTTTCCTCCAGGCCGACTGAAATGTGAGACATGTATTTCCACTGAACTTTACAAGATCTTTTTCTTTCAATGTGGTTTTTCAGTGACAGTTTCTATAGGTCAGACTGGGCTAAGAGAGGGAAAGGAGGTAAAGAAAAGAGCCTACGTGCCATTTCAGTACAGACCTTGAACTCTGAACAACACAGGCACCTGAGGGACGCAAAAAGCCACTCCAGTTATTCTGGCTGTAGGTTTGGGGTGGCTGGATGTGACTGTTGTGCATGGTTAATTGTGAAGGAAGGCATTGTAACCCCGGGGGCACCGGGACAAGATAGATCTGCGACGGGCATTAAAGAGGAGCAGCCTCGGGATGCACAGCCCACTTGGGATGGGGCAATGGTGTGCCCACCGCCACACCTCGGCCCAGCCCGGAGCCCTGCGAGCGCTCATTCTCACCGTGGTTTGGGAAGAGAAATGCTGTAGTCAAAGCACAGCTTTCACACAATTTACAGCCAGCTGGGACCAAGAACCTCGATTTTGAGGGAGCGTTTGCAACCTGCTCCGAGTTACGTAATTTGCCTTTTTCTTGTACTTCTCGGACAGGATTCCAGGCAGCTCCCGACAGACCTAGTGGGTGTGGGACACCTCAGTTCAGCTTCCCGCGGTGCCGCACCCGCCCCGGGCGCGGAGGGCGCCCAGACAAGCGCGGCCGCCCCGCGCAGCGGCTGCCCCCGCTGCTTCCTCCGCGGGAGGAGGAGGAGGAGGAGGTGGTGCCGCCGCTTTCTCGGGCCGGAGCGAGGCAGCACGGTGCCTCTCTCCCTTCCTCTCTCCCTCCTTCCGCCTCCCTCCACGCCGCCGGCGCCCGGACTCCTTCCGCGGCCGGGACAGCCAGGTCGGGCAGGTAAGGCAAGCCGGGGTGCCGGCCCGCTGAGGGAGCGGGGCGGGCCCGCGCAGCGCGCCGCCGGCCGGGGCTGCCCAGCGCCGGCAGCCGCGGGGAGCTGCCCGGGGGTGCCGGGGCACGGAGCCCTCCCTGCCGCCGCTCCCGAGGGCTGCTGCCTCGCCGTACAGGTGTCACAGCAGCCGTGAGCGGGAGCGGTGACAAAAGCCGGCTTTTAAACCTTTGCTGAAAATTGCTCTAACTGTGTAATATAAAGGGGTTGTGGCCCACGCTGCCAAGTCCATTTGAGAGCCAGCGCTGATGAGTATTTCTTTGTTTATGTGACTTTCTTGTCTGAGTCGTAGTTCCATGCAGCCACTGTGCTTTGCTAAGACTGTTTCACCTCGTCTCAAGGGAAGAATTGCCTTCTGTTGAGCTCAGTTATCCTGATGATTCCTCTTGCTTTCTGTCCCGCATCGGGTTACCCTTTCTTGGCAGTGCATGCTCTTACCTAGCCTTGTGCTGGGGTAGAGCACACCTGCTGCTTGTTCAGTAGGTGACGAGACTCGCCCGGTGCTTTTCCGCAGGCTCCCTTTCTGCACCCTTAAGAGTTGGAACGAATAGTTATTTGAGCTGGAAACGGAACTTTTAGTGCAGGCATGGCCATGAACTCCGTGCTTGAAATGACAGATGCTAGTCTGAAATATTCAGGGTTGTTTTATGAGCCAAATACATGTAGCTTTTATAGATGGAAAAAACTGACTGGAGTAGAAATGCAGGCAAAAAGCGAGTACTTGCTTCTGGAGCATTTGTTTTCATTTTAGAGTATGTGTTTCTGATATTCTGACTGTCTCACCTTTGATAGAAGATGATGTTTTGTTCAGTTTCTCAGAACTCTTCAGAGACTAGAAGATGGGTTATTACTTACTGCTGTCACATAAATGTTTAGAGTATTTTGGGCTATCAGAAAGCACATGCTTTTTTTCCTTCTGGCACACCAGCTGTGCTGCTCAGATCATTTCACCTGTGCAGAGGAGGCCCTTACATGTCCTGGTCTTGGTTGCTGGCTACTGCTCTAGTAGGTGGGGAGGCAGCTCTCAGACAGGGAGTTACTTATAGTCATTTGGTGGTTATGATTTCTAGGGGGACTGCAGCAGGAAAGGGCCCATTTACTATCAGACTCTCCTCTGGTATGCTTTATATTTCTCTGGGGTTTATTTTATGTTTTATTTGTTGTGAAATACATTTTATCATGAAATGGTCACATTTATCTCTGCGCTTAGTTCTTATTGAAAGGGTGCCTTATACATTCCTCTAAATTTCTAAATGAATATTCTAAATGATTGTTTTGAACCAAATGGTTGATTTCTGTGCAAGCTCCCCTGCTGAAACCACTGAAAGTAGAGCAGCGTGATTATGTTTGGCATGTTTTTTGTTTTGATAAGATAATCTCATAGGTGTGCAAATCAAAACCATACTGGCAGTTACACCTCTGTCTTGAAGGAACTCCGGTTATCAACTGCCAGACCTACTTTTATTAGCCCTTCAAAATTTATAGGACTACCACCTTTTTTTTTTAATGTTAATATAGGGTTTTTAAAGTCTTTGAAATATTTTAAAACCATTTACTGTGAGGCAGTTTGAACTATGTCCTAAGTTAAATCACATTTTAATGCTTAGTTGTAAGCATTGTGGATTTGGCATTGTAGTGTATCCATTAGGCTGTCTACAGTAGATAAAAAGAGAGAAAAATAATAGAGCTGATGAAACAATATTAGCTCTATATTTTTTCATCTTGCCCTGAAACAACATTGTATTCAGAAACACCATGATATGTGGTAACCTGTAATGAAGTTAAAATAACTGGAAAGTGGTAAATTTAATAGAATTACTTGGAAGCATCAAGAAAAGTCTTCCCCCCACCAAATACAGGTGCAACTTGTAGATTTGATTACCTCTGTGTTGTGTTAGCTTATAAATGGGATGCCCAAGATAAGGTGCAGAATAGTGTAAGTTTCGTACAAATATTTATACCTCAAATATGCAAAACATTTTCTGTTTCTTAGACAATAGAAGTCTGTGCTGCCTGCTGTCAATGCAAAGGTCATGGAAAACAGTCTTCAGCCTTTGTTAACCATTGATGTCTAAGATGTTTTTCTACTTTTGCTTAGTTTTACGTTTTTCAGTAGCCTATTACCTTTTTGCTGCTGAACCTGGAACTGTTCTTTGAAAAAGGAAGATTTGTGCATGCCAAAGAATCAGTTGTAGCAGTCTACAATGACTCTCCTGCAGAAATAGTATAAGGAACTATAAAAACTGAAAAATAGGGAAACCAGTACTCCAACAGAGTGGAGTACAGGTTGGCACGATGAAGAAAGCCTCAGCTGGTGGACTTTTTGTACTTCTAATTACATATGTGCTCCTGAAGGACATATATAATACATTTTTGTACATATAATACAGTTGTGCTACATATATTTTTATTATTATCTAGATGCATCTATTTGCACAGAATTACTGACACCTTGTCTGGAAAGTGTTGGCAATGGTCAGACAGTTGCTGCACCATGGAAATTAGAGTGATGAAGTTCATTAAATGACCTGCTGATGCCCATAGCTTTTTCCATTATGCAAAATGCAAGGGATAGACTCTCACTACACTGGCTGCATCCTGCTCCTTACTGCAGAGGGATCAGCCCAATTTACCCCAATTCTCCTGGCCAGGACTTCATGCTAGCACTAGGCATTAGAGGTATTACTGATATAATGGGACACAACTCTTCAGGAACCCATTAAATTGTACCAGTGTTTTACCAAATGGTCAGTCAGATCTCAAGAAATGTATTTTTGTTAACGGAGCCATTTACTTCTAGCAGCAAATCACCAATTTGCTCTGCCAGCTCTCAGGCAGAGGACCATTCTGCTCTCCTGCTTCTGGTCTGTTTTTCTAAGTGTATTTTCTAAAGGAAAAAGCACGAGGAAAGAAAAAGTGTGCAAGTGAGGGAAACGAGTGTTTCCATGAGGGTGGACATGTCTGCTCTTTGTCTGGTGTGGCAGAAGAGGAACTGGGGAACTGAGCACTGCCCCGTGGCCATCACGGCACCGGCAGTTCTCAGTCATCCCCTGCCCTGGCTCAGCCCCACGGGCTATGATTCAGAGTCAGGGAAAACCACATGTGAGATAAAACCTTGAAAAATAGATAGGCACCTACGTACCGGTGTGACGATAGTCTCATTGCAGAAGGTGCTTTGTGGGGAGGGGAGCAGGATTTTGCATTTCCTGGGCATGGAGGTGGGATGGAGAGAGAGCTGTTTCTTACAAGTACTGTGAAGCGGCTACTGTGTTCAGATGGGGTCGTGGAATCTTGGGAAGAATTACAGAACTCTCCTGAGAGAAGTCTGACCATCATGGGCAGGGTTTACCTTTCTTAGGAAGAATGACATCTCCTAGAAGTTGTCTTTGGTTTGGACAATACCCAAACATTCAGGAGGAAATGATATTGCTGAAAAGACACCTCTTGGTTGCACGACTGTCCTGTATTCTGGGCAGTTCAGTAAAGCTCCTGTTTAGCATGGTGTGGTCCTGCCTTTTTGTGGTGGGCAGGAGAAGGGTTTTCAGGAACCTGCTGCAGAGAGAGGAGTTGCTCTGGGAGAGTCTGAGCCTGGCCAACAGCGGGTGTACAAGAGCTGTTTCCCATCAGCTGTGGGACTCAGGTTTTGGTGAGGGGAAGGAGAAGTGTTTGGCCATGTTGGCAGGCACAGCTCCTCTGCTGAAGCAAAGCACCAAGCTGCCAATGGGGCTGCTCTCTTTAAGCTCTTCAGGTAAAAATCCTATGCAACATTGAAACAAATGCAGGAAAAAAGAAAAAAAAAGTAGTGTGCTGAGGCATGTGGGACCTGAGTGAAGGCTTTCTTGGCACTCCTGCCTTTTCTTATTTCCATTTCTCTTATCAGCAGATATGTGAATGGGTACCACTTTGCCACACATAGGGTATAACTTTATGTAGGCTCAAGTAGGTCACAGCTGAGTTTCCTGTGAGGAGGGGTTTTGTTCAGCCTTGTGCTTATTACAAGCTGTGATCTGATTAACTTGTAAGATCTAGGCCTTGTTTTCAATTGAATGTAGGGCAGAAAAGCATGGCTTTGGGTAGTAAAGGCAGCAGGAGTCTTCCTTCTGAAAGAGGGTCTGGTTATGACACTGGGACCTTGCCCTTCTAGGGGCACTTCCAGAGTGTGCACTGTACACTAGTCTGGGACAAACTCCTGACCATTTATGTTTATGAAACAAAAAAAAGGCTCTCTTTGTTGGTTTTGGTTTTTTTTCCCTCCACAGGATAGCCATATAACTCACCATCAGACCCAGGTGATATCTGCCCCTTCATTTTAGCTGAACATTGTACATCTGTCCTAGGCAGCCCTGTGAACAAATCTCTTGTCAGATTCACTGTGCTAGCTTACTGGGTAGGTGAGAGAAGTATAATAATTACATTAATATATTCAAGGTTGCTGCTTGTCCTGTGAACTACAGGATGTCCTATATCACAGGGCAAGCTGCATATCCTGGCAGAAGAAAGTGTATGTTTTCCCTGCCTCCCCACCCTTATTCTGAGCATCTCTTCCCAGCTAAAGTTGCAGACCACATCAGTGGTCTCCAGTGCCATGGCAGGAGAAGGGGGGAGACCCTCCCACTTTGAATTGTGTGACCCAGTTCAAGGGATGTGCAAAGTGAGTTGAGCTGAATGGGCCTTTTTCTGTCCCATGGGAGATCCCCATAACTGATATTTTACATATACTTTGGGATCTTTTGAAATTAAAATTTCTACCTAATCTGTATCCAGAAAAGATGCTTAAAATCATGTTTTGTTTTTTTTTTTAACATTAAGAGATCCACCACTCCAGTATTAAGAGTGGCCGGTTCAAAACTGCTATTGCAACTTGAATTCAGCTTGCTTGCACCTAATCTGTCACATGTTTATTTATGTAGCTACATGTGATTTTGCTGTTTCATTCAGACCATGGCTGGCTGGACTGTTTCAGTTTGCTTTGTCATGGTCAGCCATGAGGACCATCTCTTCCTCAGAGCTGCAGGCTGCCAATCAGTCATCCTCAGTGGTCCTTGGATATAGCAGGTTCGGTTGGAAGGAGACATAGTTACAGCTCCTGTGTGTCAGATGAGCTGTGAGGGTCTGTTTTATCAGCAGGGAGTTTGGGAGAATGGCACAATGAAAGGCTGTGGAGTGTGAGAGCAGTGGGAGGAGGGCCATCGCTCTGTGTCAGGGGCTGCAGGCAGCCTCTTTGCCACCACAGCAGCTTTTTCTTCCCACCAAGGCACTCCCTCCAACCATAAAGAGGATTACAGCTTTCTGAGGAAAAAGTAAAAGTCATGGGCAAGCAGCAAAATTCCCTTAATTTGGTTTAGTTACTTTTGTGGATCTCTTAACCTGAAACTAAGTCTGAAAGTCAGTGTGATGCAGGCGGCACTCCTCTGAAAAGCTGAGACCTAACCATAAATCTTACCTCTGCAGTGCCTTAACTTTACTTCTACCTCAATGGTACTGGATTACTACTACTATGGTAGCCCAAGTTGTGATGATGTTTGATTGTTTCTTCAATATCCTTGTGTCTCACCATAGATAAGCAGAGTGGAGTAAGGTACCGTGAAACATAAATGACTGTGTTGCATGATGTCTCAAAGAGTTTGAGCTGAATGCTCTACCTTCAGATCATAAATGTCCTGTGACACCTGACAAGAACAAGTCCAATTCCCTGTTTAACTTGCAACAGCTGAAACACCTCAACACATCGGAGATCTGATATCAAGGAGAGCAGAGATAACAAGCTGCTTTGCTAGACATGCTCACTACCTTGCATTAACCAGAGGAAAGGGAAAACACGAGACCACAGCCATGTGTCAGTTGTGTTTATTTTCAGATTCAGTGAGAAACGTTTCCCCTGAATTAATATTTATATATTGACATGAATGAAGCTGAAGTGCTTTGGTATTCCTTGTTGCTTAGGGTGCACTCTATGTGAAGAAGAAATTCTTCAAGGTCACAGCCTGGCTTTTCAGTCTTGTGTGGGGAGACTTTATTAGCAAGTGGCTGAAATACAAGTAAAAGCAAGGATTTCTTTCACTACTTCCTGTGGGTAGACAGGTGTTCAGCCATGCCCAGGGAAGCAGGTCTACATCATGCAAAGCAGTTTCTTGGGAAGACAAATGCCATAACTCCGGATGTCTCCCTTTCCTCCTTCTTCGCCCCACTTTATATACTGAGGTGATGTCACATGGCCTGGAACATCCCTTTGGTCAGTTTGGGTCGCCTGTCCCAGCTGTGTCTTTTCCTAATTTCCCTTGCATCCCCACTCTCCTTGCCAGTGTGGCAGTACAAAAAGCAGAAAAGGTCCTGGCTCTGTGCAAACACTGCCCAGCAATAACAAAGCCAGCTCTCTATTATCAACACTGTGATCAACACAGTTTCAAAACACAGCCCCATATTAGCCACTGCGAGGAAAGTTAACTCTACCCCAGCCAAAATAAGCACACCTATCCAACATAGCAGGGTAAGAGAGTCTGGAATCACAAGATAAGCACGCTGACCTTGCCAACACCACTGCTTTGCCACGCATGGGAAGGGCAGTACACCATCTCAGCTGAAATGTAAATGGTTGTTCATTTTGTGTTCGATCTCTTGCACTTGTTTTGTAGCAGAGGGGATGTGTCCTAGTGAGAACAACACGGGAAAACGTGACAAATGGAACTTGGATATTTTCTGTTCGCCGCTCACTGCCTTGGGTTTTTCCTGCACAGAAGGCAGTTCTGATCTGTAACTTCAGATATATTCTTTAGATATAGACAAATGTTGCTTTTTCACACCTACTGTGTGTGTATTGTCCCGCCCTGTCAGGTGGGACTGGTCAGTTGCTCAGTAGGTGTGAAAAAGCAACATTTATTGAGCGACCTTATAATACTACTTCAAAATAAAGACTTTGAAGGTAAATACATCCATTAGTTGACATGTGAGATGGGCCCAGTAGTTCATCATCTGAGTCAGCTTCTCAGCTTTGTCTTCAGCGGAAGTTCTCATGTTTGTTGAAGCATTTCTTACTGTGTAGCTTCCAGAGAGTCTAGGACGTGGAGAACAAGTAGTTCTTTAGTAGGTGGAGAACAAGCAGTTGTTTAAGGAAAAAAGATCTTGGAATGTTTGGAAAGAGAAATAACTGAGGAAGTGTTAGTCATTCCCTGTGCATAAAGACAGTCATAATTTTTATGTATTTCAGTATTTTAGTTAGACCATGTCAAAAGTGTCTTGAATACTGAAATAAATTGAGCTTGTTTTTGGTATAACATATCATGTGCTTATCTGAGATTGTATAACATTTGAGAAGACGAGTTCAAATTGTGAAGAAGGTTAATTAAGTTGACTCCTTTATGGTAGTTGAAAAGAATGATACCCTCAGGCACTGTTGACCTCTTTTCTTTTTATATATTTCTTTCCTATAGATTTGATTTGTTTTTCTCATATTTGCAGTTTTGTATACAAAAGCAATTGTCCTACTTGATAGTGAGCTTTAGGATTCCTTAGCAGAACTAGGTTCAACCTCTGATTTAATAGCGCTTTTATTTTTTCCAGCCCTCTAAATCTTCAACTTCCTGGAGAAGTAGGAAAATCTTTTGCACAAGCATCACCCATTTTGTTTGTCAATCTCATCTTTGCCTGTTTCTTTAGAAAGTGGGTGTTACTGTTTCTCTTCCCTTCCTATCAGCAGGGGATTTTTGGAAAAAGGCTGAGGCAACACTCTGCTTTTACTGACTGTCCAGCCAGTGGGGTAGTAGTGGAGTAGCTTTGTCTATGTAGACGTGAAGCATATACACTCTGCTCTTCAGGTGCTTCTGCTCCTCCAAACCAGTGCCATGCCAGTTTGCAGTTAGTTCTTCCATGTCCCCCTCTAAGCTTATTTTGGAAACACTTGCCAGAATAAAGCAGGTTGTTTCCTTTCAAAGGTACATAAACATGTAAAAGGAACCAGTACACCACATGCTCTTCCCAGTTCAGAACCTGTCCTTCCCTTCCTGTTCTTACTTTATCTTTTACCTTTCCTCTGTCAGGTGAGGGTCAGTTATATTTGTGCAGGTAAACCAAGCCAATATTCTTCACCAGACCTTTGTGCTGCACAAGTGAATTAAGCAAATCTCTTTATGCTCTGCCTTATGTTGCCAGCTACAGTCAAACCCCTTGCAGCATCCTGAAGTTCTGGTGGTGGTACCATAGAGGGCAAAACCTGCTGGATTGCAACAGAAAATTGTTTGCCATTTTCACTTTGCTTTGTACATGGTATTTAGAATAAAAATAAACATGAGCTATGAAGCCTGGACCTGGGAAAATCTGCTGTCTCCCTTTTAAGGGTTAATATCAAATACTGAAGTTTCAAAGTCTTTTTTTTGTGCCTTGCTTTCCCATGTCCCAAACCAATATTCAGCTTTATTGTCTTACAGCAGAGAACATTACAAATGACAGAGGATTTTGGTCTGAATAAACTGAAGGCAAAATAGTCAATGCAAGATTATAAATATTGCAAAGTTTTTGTGTGGGGAAAACTAAGAAAACTACAAATACTCAGCTCTAGAGGAGTGAATAAAAATACAAGAAATTGATGAGGATAGTGAAAATTGATCAGTCCATCTTTTGTATGGCATCTCATAGTGCTGCTAACTCAAACTTGGTACTAAATAATTTCAAATAAAAATGCTCAAGTCAACGTATATCCTTCATCATGGATTGTAATAATGTAATTTTTGTTTCATAAATTTCCTGAATAATTTAGTTGTGAAGAAGGTGCCCTCTAAAGCTGTGAAAGGATAACTTAGTAACTGGAGTGTTTGGCTTGCAGGCAATCCCAGTAAGGAGCAACAGCTGAGTTTATAAATCATTTGGAGACATATACATGCCTGTTCTATAAATCCTCATTGTAAGGGGAAAATAAACCTTTTGGTCCTCTTACCGTTTTTCCTGAGCTCTTCTGTGTACTCTCTGGGTGCTGATCCTCCAGTTTGGTATGATAAACCACCTCAAGGCCAACTGACCCAAACAGGGGCCATCACTTCCCATCATTGTTTGCTTTGCTTACCCCAACTACCTAAGTTAGAATGCCAAAGAGAAACAAATTATGTATTTTGTAAAATGTAGTGAGCCTGTTTCCAAGAAATTTTGGAAAGCTGGTTCTGATTGTGATAAAATGCTCTTTCTGTGTATGAACATTTCAGCTGAATAAAGGATATTTTGCAGTATCACATGGTCTCAGAATCTCCAGTCAGAGTTGTCACCCCTTAGCCTGTTTTCTTTTAAACCTAAATTTCATGCAGGCAAATATGAATTTTATTTTCTCAGGGTTTGATTGTGTATATAAAATTAGCCATTTATTGTTTGGCTGATTTTCGAAGAGAAACAAAGCTTTTGCAAACCTTTGGCTATAATTTTGAAATCTCTTAGAAAGTAGTCCCCCCAAATTTCATTTCTCACAGTTAAAAAAAAGCAACAAACTTGCATATGATGGAAGTAGTTTCTGAGAGCCTGCTGTTAAAAAAAAAGACAAAAAAAGTAAATCTAAATATTTCCTAATGTTTTTTACTTCTCCTTTTTATGGATATGTTACATTTTGTATATTATTACAGTATTTTCCCCTGAACTTGAATTTTTAAATCCTTCCAGATTTTTGCAAAATAATTTTATTTTTTAAGATATAAAGTATATTTGTTTTCTATTTGCATTTCTGTGAAATTTACCTTTTCAACAGGGATTAATAACAGGTTTTATTATTAATATTATTAATTATTTATTATTAATATATATTTTTATTAATCACAGTATTTTATTTTTTTTAGTTGGAATTTGCAACCTTAGATGTGGGACAAAAAGGCAATACAAGAGTATATTTTGCAACCCTTGCTTCCACTGAGTTGTAATTATTCAAATAAACCTGTACTGGATACTAATATAAATGTTCACATGTAACTCAGTTCATGGTTTCACGGTAAAGCAACAGAAGCTCCAGCAGAAAAAACAGGGTAAGGAATTCTCCTTTCCCTGTTCCTTCTCCTTGTTCCTGCTCTCTACCCAGAGGAGCTCTGTGCTGCCTGTTGATTGCCCCACTGCAGACGTTTGCAGAGACACAGTATGAGCTTGGTCAACAAACTGATCTGAACTAATTAAAATGAAGGAGGAAAAGTATTCTGAAACTTACAGATGTGAGGAGGGATTACAAGGTACCAATTGGGTTTTTAAAATCAACATTTTTATTGATACTTTCAAAAATTGCAGTGAATATTCTATAATTTTTTTTTTTTTTTAGTCTACTGCCCTAGGAGGTACCTTTTTAATGTTAAGTATCCAGATCTGGAGTTGACACGGGTTTGGATTGATGTGTCCCAAATCTGAAAAAAAGCAGATGTGCATGATGCATGAAATCCAAGTCAGAAAGCTGAGTATTTATTAGTTAGAGGGATTGTCTGCCTTGATTGCCCATCAACGTAACATTAAGACTTTGCTCTGAAGGACACAAATTCCTAGGGACATTTTACCATCACTAAGGAGGTGTTGAAACTCAGAAAACAGTTCCACCTTGCTTTCATTTTTCTTTTCTGCTACAAATATTTCCTCTTAGTCTTCCTTTTGTATCATTGTGATAAGTATGTTTTTCAGAATGTGTTTTTTTCTTGTGAACCCCTCCATGACTATGTGTGGTGCAAAGATTGTGCCTTAAAAAGTGACAATTACTTGTTACATTTGGCTGAGAGAAGCCCTGATCAGACTGGATGCACTCTCTCTTTGCTTGGTAGGATTTGCACTGGGAGTTTCATACATTTTTTTTCAACTTTTTGAATGTTAAAGGTGCTTACAGTCCAGCTGTGGATCACAGTGACTAATTGTTTCAATAAACAGACACAATGTGGGAGCTGGGAGTGGGAACCAGAAGATATGTGGGGTTGGTAGTGTTGCAACACCTGAGCTTACCACATCACTTAGTGGCTCAGTTTTCCCCAGTGAAAACTGGGAAAGGTGGCATGCATGAGGAGCTCTGTGTACCAGTGAAAATATACCTTGTGCATTTGGACCAATATTGACTTAGAAGGCTTCTCTGAACAGTTGTTTTCATTTGTTTTGAGGAGGTGTATGGTGACTTCATGGCTGTACAGATTAATACTTGTACAATGGGAAGATGGGAAACACGAGCTGATGCAGATATTTTGATACTTAAAGCTGAGGATGTTCTCCCACCCTGAGAAAAGCTGAGAATCTGGAACTCCTTCTGATTTCTGTCATAGTTGAGTCTTCAGCATCTCTGCAAATTAGATTGTCTTTGTTATTGTGTAACTACAGTTGGCAGGGAACAGGGCAATTCCTTGGCACCAGTCATACTGTGAAAAGTTTATATTGGGTGTCAGCCTGAAACTCCCACAGTTGTTTATAACAAGATAACAATGTGTCATGCGAACAGCTTCATGTTCTGAGGGATGGTCTGGGAACAAAGGAGTGTTTGGGGGGCAGTGGGGGCTGGGAAAATGTGCAGAAAATGTCTAAAACTGAAACGAAGAAAAGTAGTGCTATATGGGTTTGTTAAGAGGTAAGTGTGGCTGTTACAGGGGCTTCTTAATGGAGTATTGCTATTCTGAAAAAGAACTTTCAGAATAATAGGTGAGGGCTCAGTTATCCTGAGACAAACAGAAATGTATCTAGAGCCATTGACTTGGAAATAACCCCAAATAAGGCAGGTTTCTCTGACCAAATGCAGATCCAAAGGCTGATCTTGTGACCTGGGAAACTGGTTCTAATCTGCTGAAATCTTCATAGCAGAGATAATTCAGTGTAGCAACCAAGTGCAGACAC
The DNA here is from genome assembly GCF_015832195.1 of Motacilla alba alba. Lineage (NCBI taxonomy): Eukaryota > Metazoa > Chordata > Aves > Passeriformes > Motacillidae > Motacilla > Motacilla alba. The sequence goes on along the minus strand of NC_052019.1, from coordinate 25,584,762 downwards.
TTACTGATGTTTTTATTTTTTAACCCCGATTTTGTCAAAAGGATTATTTTTTTGATTCTTGTGTCATGTTAATGTAACCTGGTAGAGAAATGAAATAAATTAGCATTATCAGTATTGAGATTTGAAATCATAGTTAACTTTGAATCCTTCTTGTGCTCTCTAATGCAGCACTCTAGGGATCTAGAGATAAGATGGATAATAATTATGTTTTTCTTAAATACAAACAGAGAACTTTTACTACTGAGAACAGTAGAATTGTTTGAGTGGGAGAGCCTGTGATGGGAACCCTTGAAAGTTTTGTGTGCATTAAGCTGGTCTGAAAGTTAATACTGACTTTTAATTTTTTGGACAATGTTTATATTTTCAGTTTATGGTAGTATTCTTCCTTCTGCAATTACCTTAAGACTGCCAATTTATTTTTAGAAGGGCAATAAATCAGAATTGGTCAGCTTTAGTAGTTAAATAACATATCCAAGACAATTACTGATTAAAAAAGGTTTGCCTTTTCCCCAGAATGCAATATGACAGATTATCAACAAAATGTATGTGTATGCATTTCAGAAGAAGAGAAATAACAAAAAGTAGATTATTCATAATCATCACCATTTGCAGTCCAATCATCATCTTTCACTTGTGCATCCTAGCCTAGTCTTATTTTGTAGTTCCATTTAAACCACTGAATATTTTATTTAACATATAGAGGTATTCCTAGGAAAGAAAAGGATATTTTAAAGCTGTTAACAACTACTTCCAGCTGTTGAGACAGCAGCAGTATGGACTATGAGAGCTCAGCTGGTCAAACCAGGGAGTGAAAAGTTGTATCAACACTAGACTGGAAGGCAAAGCGTGTCATTTTATGTACTGTGACAGCCATTAGTTGCTCAGAAAATGAGACACTACAGTGAGTTTGTTTACATTTGATTTTATTAAAAATTGTATTATGTAAGGCAATGTTGTGAGGAGGTTTGTGGTTTTTCAAGATTCTCTGCCACAATTTTGTGAAATGTACTGTTTTGTCCATGCTGAAGTTGTGTTGCCTGCAGAGAAAAGTGTGCATGGCATTTCCCCAGTGAATTCTGAAATACTCTAAGTAGCAAATAGGTGCATAAAGTAAGCCCTGCGAAGAATGAATTATTTTTTTTGTTTTACTCTAGGGCTTTGGTTTGGGTTATCCCCCCACCCCCTCCAAACAGCTGAGAGATTGTTCACAGTCTCTGGTGCTTCAGCAGATGCTGCTGTTCCTTCTTCAAGCCATGGCTTCAGGTCCAGCCGTGCTGCTCTAGCCTGAGTTGCTCTCCAGGTCTGTGCCTGCAACTTCTCCTGGCTTTGGAGCACAGCTTCAGGCAGGGAGGGCCCACGTGGTGCTATGGGCAGGGCTGGCAGAAAGTGAGCTAGGCAAAAGGGAGTGGAACAGCTTCTCCACAACCTCTCCCACACCTTTCATTCCTGCCTCCGTGCCACTTCATTTAATGTGTCTGTGCAGGCAGCTGCCTGTGCTGCATGATGAAATCCGGGTTGGATCCCTTCCCTAACCTGCTTCCCAGCCTGGCAGAAGGAACACCTGCAGGCAGGGTGGCATGGCAGGACAGTGGTGAGCTGATGAGGGAGGAGGTCAGCTGTGCCTAAGCTGCCATCATGGTGAAGAACAGAGAGATTGCCTACAGCAGGACCCTGGAGCCAGATTGGCAAACAAAGCAGCTGTGGGTGCATTGGTTTTTATGTACTCCTAAGTTTGTCCTACTGGTATCAGTCATGGTGTAGAACTTAAAGCAGCTTGACATTACTGAATGACCAAAACTGTCTGAATTCAATTGCTTGATTTTGATAGTCAGCATGAAGTCTTTCTAAACGTAAGTTGGAAGGCATACGCTTAGCTGTTTCTGAAAAACAAGCTTAAGTTCTTTGTTCTCAAACTGACATCTTCTAAACAACCATTTGTGTCTGAAAATTGTCATTAATAAAATTGGGATAAATTTTCAAAAATACTTCTACTGATCCATCTTAAGTTCAAAGGGTTGTAGTAAATGGGATTTCATCAGGCGGATGACTGGTCACTAGTGGAATTCTCCGGGGCTTCATTTTAGGCCCAGCATTCTTCAACATCCTCATAAATAGCTTGAATGCAGGACTGAAAGAATATTAAATGAATTTTCCAAAAATACTAAATTGGGAGTAGCTGTTGACTGCCTTAAGGGCAGAAAGAGGCCCTGCAGAGAGCCCTTGACAAATTAGAGAGGTGGGCAATCACCAACCTTTTGAAGTTTAACAAGAAGACATTGGGGATTCTGCACCTGGCATGGGGCAGCCCTGGTTGTGTGTAAAGACTGGGGAATGAGAGGCTGGAAAGCAGCACCATGGAAAGAGACCTGCTAGTCATGGTTGATGGCAAACTGACTGAGTCAGCAGTGCCCTGACAGCCGGGAGGGCCACCCATGTCCTGGGGTGCATCAGTCACAGCATCACCAGCCAGGCAAGGGGGGGGATTGCCCTGCTCTGCTCTGCTCTGGGGAAGCCTCACCTTGAATATTGCATGCAGTTTTGGGTGCCACAATCTAAGAAAGACATTAAGCCATTCAGGAGCATCCAAAGGAGAGCAGCAAGGATGGTGAAGGGTCTAGAGGGGAATCCATATGAAGAATGTCTGAGGACACTTGGTCTATTCAGTCTGCAGGAGACTGAGGGGACACTTCATTGCAGTTACAACTTCTTTGGGAGGGGAGGAGAAGGGGCAGACACTGATCTCTTCTCTCTTGTGACCAGTGACAGGACCCAAAGGAATGTCCTGAAGTTGTGTCAGGAGAGGTTTAGGTTGGCTATTAGAAAAAGACTCTTCACTTAGAAGATGGTTTGGCACTGGAACAGGCTTCCCAGAGGAGTGATCACAGCACCAAGTCAGACAGTTGAAGGAGCTGGAGTTGGACAATGCTCTCAGATAAATGGTGGGATGCTTGGGGCTGTCCTGTTCTGGGCCAGGAGTTTGACTTCCATGATCCTTGTAGGTCTTTTCCATGCAGGATATTCTATGATTCTATGATCTTCAATTTTGTATATAGAGCTCTTTTGCAAATGACATTTATACATGCACAGACCTTAGCAATTAAAACTTCTGTACAGGTTAGAAACTTCTGTACAGGTTTGTGGTGAAGAGCAGTTGTACACTGCTGCTTGCCTGGAGCACATTTCAGACTTCTCACCCACTTTCTCTGTGACATAGGCTGCAGTGTACCTTATTTCATCCCAGTCACGTACAGCTTTTGGCTTCCTGGGAATGTGCCAGTGCAGCTCTCAGCTGAGCAAAGCCTGAACTTTTTAGTCTAATAATTAACTTTTGTAAACTTCCATGTGAGCTCCAGCTTTCTGTATATTCAGGCAGTTTCGTTTATAAGTAGAAGCTTGTTTTGTTACAGAAGTCTCCAATTCTGTGATCCTCCAAAGATCTGGTAATGTTTTATTCCTCATCTTCACAGGAACTGATGTTCAATGGCTAGAAGAGAGCTGACAAGTGGCTGAAATGAATACGACTACTATCCTACAAGAGATTTTGATTAAAAGATCACAGCAGAAGAAGAGGACTTCTCCCTTAAACTACAAAGAGAGGCTTTTTGTACTTACAAAGTCTATGCTAACATACTACGAAGGTCGACCAGAGGTAGGAGACACAGATTGCCTTTGTTCCTTTCTGCTTTTGTACCATACTGGCTTTTTTTCCTGCTGTAGGTCATACTATCAAGAGCTGATCGGGGAAATGGTCATAAGTGGCCATGAATGCGAGCTGGCATTTCTCTTATTTATGATGCAAGTTGACAGAGCTGTAGATAACTTACCTGGTAGTCACTGTGAATTGGTTCTCAATAGGAGAAGTAGTGTATAGCCAGGATGGCAGGAATGACATAGAATTTAGAGGTGGTCATCAAAGCTGATTTCTTTCTCTCTCCAGAGAGATGAAAGATCATTGCTATGATGAATTGGGGAAAAGGTAGAAAAAGTTGCAATTGCAGTTTCTTGTAGCTGTGTGTACTGTGAAGGCCATTACATTCACATCTGGCAATTAACTGCATTTGAACAGGAGAAAGATCATTTGATAGGAGCAGTGCATTGCAGACCAAGTTCAGCAGAGAGAGGATCCATTAGAGTGGATCATGCAACCTGGTGATGGAAATGAAGCTGGAAGCAGTTTATCTTTGACCATACAAGCAACTCATCCCAACTACCACTTTCTGTGTAAATTCAGTTACTCAGAAAATCATTAATGTAAACTATGCAAATCCTCAGACCAGCAGTTTTTCAAAAAATCTTCAGACTCAGTTTCATCAAGGTCACCTGCCCCCAGAGTGCCCTGTCATATCCTCAGTGCTGGGGGTGAGATTTTCCACTTAAGTGAGGCTACTTTCCATGTTTGTCACAATGCTGAAGAGGATTAAAATGACTACAGTAGCTTGTGAAACATGTTGTATACTTTGGGAAGCCATTTAACAAATAAAGCTTAATGGAGGGAACCCTGCAACCTCTTGTCTTGGCTGTCTTACCTCTGATAAAAGAAGAGGGTAGAGGAGAGCTAAGGCATGCTAAGCATGTTTCTCTGCCAGATGTCATGGTTGCACCAAAACTGAGCTCACTTACCATGCTACAAGATGCTCACAGCACTTTGTTCTCTAAAAGTAGCTTGGACTCAGTCAGGGATTAAGAACAAGATCACAGCCTGAGGTTGGAGGGGGCCTCTGGAGGCTATCTGAGCCAAGCCCCCTACTCAAGTAGGGCCACACAGAGCTGGTTGCCAAGAGCCAGCTGGCTGTCAAATATTTCAGTCCAGTTGGCTTTTGAGTATCTCCCTTGATGGAGTCTTCACAGCCTTGCTTGGCAACCTGTGTTAGGGCACAGTCACCCTCACAGTAAAAAAAGACCAGCATTGTTTCCTGGTGTTCAGATGGAGCCTCTTGTATTTCAGTGTGTGCCCACTGCCTCTGGCCCTGTCACTGGACACTGCTGGCAGTAGCCCAGCTCTGTCCTCTTTGCATACTCCTGTCAGGCATTTTATGTCCCCATTTTATGATGGCAGAGTGTACCAGTCACTCCTATTTTGGTGACTCTGGCCTCCTCCTAGAGAATAAAGAAGTGGGGGCTAAGAAGCCCTCTGAAATATGTCTTGCCTGCTTATCCCATGTCTTACATTCCGATCAAATAGAAATGTGACAAACAGGTTTTGCAGGTCTAGTTGTCACCCTTTAAGAAGTTATCATTTCCAGCTTCTCCTCTTCCAGTCTTCCCCTTCCAGTTTTCCCTTTGCCCTGCAGGTTAATGTCCTCTGGCTAAAATGCTTTTCCAGGAGACTGACTTGTGGAACTTGTGGACTTGTGGAACTCTCTGAGAGGGGGTTTAAACTGTCAGTTTTATTTGCAGTGAGACTGAACAGGGCAGCCCATAGTGCCCTCGGTGGAGGATGCAGTAACTTTAAAAATTTCTGCCTAAGGTATCTTAGGTATTATCTTATCTAAGGTATTTTCAGCCCAGTTGGGCTGAAAATATACATTATGCCTGTGCTATGCCATCAGTTTGCTGCTGAAAAAGGCCATTTTATCCCTGTCCTAGCCTTTCTAGACTCCCCCACTCGCTTGAATTCATTCTGGTCCTTCTTGGAATCCATATTGTTCTGAAAAAAAATTGCTAATCATGGAATCATAGAATGGCCTGGGTCAGGAGGGGCCTTGAAGTTCATCTAGTTCAAACCCCTCTGACCCTGGCCAGAGTTACTTTCCACTAGCCCAGATTTCTCAGAACTCTATCCAACCTGGCCTAGAGCACTTCTAGGGATGGGGCGTCCACCACCTCTCTGGGCAGCCTGTTCCAGTGCCTCACCACCCTCACAGTAAACAATCATTTCCACAAATCTGATCTAAACCTACTCTTAGTTGGAAGCCATTCCCCATTGTCCTGTCACTACATGCCCTTGGAAACAGTTTCTCTCCTGCTTGTCATCTCCCTTCGGGTGCTGGGAGGCCACAATTAGGTCAGCAGAAAGCTATTTGATCTGGTTTTATTTTTGCTGGATTAGTATTCTGCTGGGTTAGCACGCTGCATGAGCTGGGTGCAGGACCTAACAAGTGTCAGAGGCCGTGCCAGGTGGTGGAGGAGAACAGGATGCTCCGACTGTTGACATCAGCAGGTTGTTAGACTAGCTCAGCCATAATGCATTACTTTCCAGCCTCAAACCATTTTCATTTTCACCGTTCCTCTCATTTTAGATTCTTTTAAACATTAATCAGCATTTTATTTCATTAACAGTGTTGTCTGAAAATAGTGAGCTCTGATCTTAAAGGGGCGTACTGAATGTTTTTGTCTCTTTAAAAAACACAACTGTAAGGCTAAGATCTCTGTGGCACAGTTATTTCTTAATGTCTCTGTACAACTTAAATGGCAAAGATGTTTGTGGGTTTAATTATTTGTTTGGTTATTGTTTGGGTTTTTTAAAGCCGATTGTGGTGGCTATAAATATGTAAGCTGCATATTCTGGCTGAGGTAATTTATATGAAGGGAAAAAAGTTATTAGCCATCAAGATAATTCTGCCTCCTCTGAATAACTGGAGGCTTATTGCTGAAATAAATGTGACTACTGTGTATGCTGGTTGAATTTAAAGACATGACAGATGAAAGGATAGGTACAGACTGATTTAATTTTGGGCTTGGAAGTATTCAAAGTCCAGATTGGTAAGATAAGCATGGAAATCCCAAGCCAAGAGGATCTCACACCCTCATTTTAATCCCATTACTGCAGTGGTAGCAGTCTGCCAAGTCTGCTCCTCTAGGCAAGTGTGCAAGTCCCAGTCTGATTGTTGGCCAATCTGAAGTATTTTCTTGTTTTCTTCTATTTTAACTATTATGAAAGTTCAGTAGAGAGGGTTCAAGAAAAAAGCCCGGGGTTTGTGGGCACGTGGATAATCATACCACTTCTTTTTTAAAACAAAACTGAAGTAAATCTCGTTAACCAGATTAGTCAATACTCAAAGCGTGGGCAGGTTGGGATTATTAATAAAGTGACAGAATTAGACATTTTGTATGTCTGGTGGCAGAAGTGGAACATTTATGACAACAAAAAGCAGTGAACCATAGCAAATAGTATTCATTTAAATGCTGCTGAGAGATTTAATTGTTCTGTGCAGCCAGAAGTGGAGCATCACTTGCTCTTTGACCGGAAACTGCACATTATAGATGCCACTCTTCTCTGTTTTTTCCTGTCCTATGTACTGAAAAAGTCCCATATACCTTACTTGGAGCAATAAATGATTATCTCCTAAGCATGACTACTAGCAACAGGCTAAAGTCTTGTTTTAGCTTGCTCATTCGTGGTTTAAATCTTTCTATACATCGTGTCAAGCAGATCAGGCCCCCTGCCATGGTACAATGTCAGCGCATGCCTGCAGTGAAGCTGGAGCTGCACTGCTGCCATGAGAAGGAGAAACACAGTTTTTTCACTTAAAGACTCTGCTCTGCTGTAAGTGATGGAGCAGGTGCATGAGCTATTGATAGAGCATAGCTGCAGAATCAGTGAAGAGGCTGCATTTCAAGACTGGTTTCAAAACACAGAAGACTGAGGAAGAAGAATCCTGGTTTGGGTCACCTGTGCAAAGCTCTACAATTATGATTAATATCACAGGAAACTTACTCTGTGTAGGAAGCCAATAGGACATTGGCTTTTACTGGTTACCTTCTGGGCATTATGCTCTTGGAGAAAAAATGTGGAAGAAGTATCACCTTTGGGTTTGTTAAAAAGACGGACATTAAGAAGCTTGAAAATAAAAAAACATCAGGAACCAATGTGCCTTAAGTATCACGGAGATAGCTTTTTAATGTCAAAAAAGAAAAAATATTCTGTTTAAGCTGGGATGTGTTCTGGTTTTGTCTTTTCTTGGTCATAAATTCTGAGAATTAGTAAGTGTAGCTGTTGGGGAAATGGCATCATTGCAGTATTATGCAATATTGGACTAACAATGATTATAAGCAAATAAAAAGGCTGAGTTGATGTTGTTTCTTTAAGCTCTTACTGGTTTATCAGCTGCCATTGTTGGAAAAAGTATTTTTTTTCTGTATTTTTTTCCTAATGTTGCAAAAGTGGCTATTGAAATCTGAATGTGATGTGGTCCATTTACAATGAAGACAAAAATTCACTGTAGTAAGATGTAACTGCATTGGCCTCCAAGCACAGAGTACTGGTCATGAATGTATAAAAGTAGGGAAGAAGTAAAATATCTTCCTATTCTGAGTATGGAGATGTACTGTAAAGTACATCTTGCTGGTTATGCTACAGTCAGAAAGACTTAAGATATGTACAGTATTCTCAAACATGTATTGTAGACTTACCAAGCCACATTAAAACACATTTATGTAGAAAGTAGTAACCAGTTTGAAAGTGGGAGGTGGTAGCGTTTTTTCTCAAACTGGTCCTTGTTCTTGAGGATTGCTGCACTGTTCTTACTGGTGTCAGCTGCAGTAATGGATTGTAGTGTGACTTTGCTGGATAATCTGGCTGTACAGCAAAGACAGTGTTTGTTTGTTTCAAATGAGGAAACACGAGCATGAAATATTTTATTAGAAAATCTCGTTTTAATTTTGTGTGGCTTGAAAACTGAGGATAATATTTCAGGTGTGCTTCTGGTCATTTTCCTGAACAATTTTCTTTCAAGAAATCAAAACATACTAGTCAGTATCAAATTGATAAGCAAATTCAAGCAATTTTGAAATTAATTGACTTGTTTGAAAATCAAATATTTCATGCAGTGATTAAAAAAAATCTTATTTGGAATGGGTTTCTTTATTTTGATCAGCAAAAATTTAGTTGAAGTTTTAGTATGACTTTTTTCAAGTTGCTAATTTCATGTTGAATGTAGTGTACGTTTGAATTCCAAGGAGGCATTTGTGGAAATAACACCACATATGCATGGCTATAGGTGAGTTTAGCCATTTTCTGTCGAAAGTGAGCTCATATGTTGAATATTCAACTTGAAATTCCCTGGAGTTTATTTTCAAAAGATCGGTGCATTCTCACTTCCATCTGTGTCTGTTTGGAAAATCAAACCTCAAGTGTTTATCTAAGAACCCACTGAAATTTTAAACACTTCAGTAAATATCAGCTGGGCAATGGACAAGAGGACTCATTTTACCAGCATGCCTGATGGCTGGTGTCACACAGTTCATGTGCCCCCCACACTCCTTTGCAGGATGACTGAAAAGAACAGCATCCTTTATTCCTCTTGAGTTAGCCAACAGGCCAGACCACACAAAAACTGCATCCAAGCTACCGTGTCCACCAGGGCTGGCCACCACCTACTCATGGTTTATTGTCTTTCTCCTTGTGTGCCAATGAGTTTGGCTGCTGTGAATCCTTTCTCAGTGCATGGTGAGGAGGTGTCTCTGAACTGGGCAGTTGGATGGCCTCAGCTGCAGCAGGCTTGCTGCTGCATTACAGAACAGCCATGATAGCAAGTAACACCTACTGCACACAAGTTTTAGTTAGCTAGTACTGGCAGGGCATCTTGCTTGAACTTAAAAGTGCCACCAGACTACAGGTTTTTGCTGTAGATGGCATTTTAGGCAAGGGAAATTTGTCATGATGAAGGAAAGAGAGTAAGTGTAGGTGTTGAAGTACTTCTCACTAGTGAAATAGTTGAAAAGAGCTGGTCTGTGCAAGTGAGATGTCCTGCTAGTTAGTTGGTTTGAAAACTTTCACATTGATGTGTCTCATGAGTGTGGTGCTTCCAAAAGGCGACACAGATCCGGCAATAATTTTATCAATCCTTGTCAATATGTAGACTGTTAGTATCCTCATATGTATTGAGCCTATGCAGTGTTCCCTTTCACCATGATATTTCTCTCTCTCTTTGTGATTCAGCTTGCTTATCAGTGATACTGTCTAGTTTGAAAGTGTGCTGATGTGTGTGGTTTGGTTACTGTCCTCCCACACAGGGCACAGCATGCTTGAATTAACCTTTCCATCCCACTGCAGCTTGCACTGACCATGAATATGAAGCTGACTATGAGCTTATGAACATTAAATTTCTTTATGCTTTAGCATCTTTATTGTTTGCTCACGTTTGCTGTATGGATGAGAGCTCACAGCAATAAATAGTGTACATTGGATTTTGCACTTTCAAAAGGCATAGGCTAAATCCTGGTTCCTCTGGTTACCCTGCATGTGTTTGGGTGGACAAGAGTCTGCAGTGTTAGAAGGGAGGAAGAGAAGGGGCAGAGTTTGGGCTGCAATGCCCACTAGCTCTGGAACTGCTGCACAGAAGATACTGGAGTAGGCACATCACTTACCTGTTTATTAGTGTGCAGAAACCATTTCCTTCTACTGAGAAGGCAAATGATAGTTCCCTGAAGGAAAATGTTTAGGAGTCTGAACTTAGGAAGTGCAGAATGCTCCTGTCTTCAGTGGCAGTAGTGGTATTTGCCATTAGAATCAGACGTGTGTGAAAACTTTCTTGTGGAAACAGGACTATTACAACTGATAAAAACCAACCAGGATATAAGTGAAAAAAGAAAAATACAAACCTGAACATTTTTGGGGGTTGCTCATTTTGAAAGTGTCTTCCTAAGGAAAAAAGGTCCTTCTGTAAGGGTTATGTTTGGTTCTTGTAATTTGAATACAGAGGAGACAGAAGCTACTGAAATTACAGTGGTGATATTTTAAGGAAGGAAAAATAAAGCCCTGGGGCCCACCCCAAAGCTGTAGGTTTCAGGGTAAAATTGTGTAGCTTCATTGCGACACTAATATTGCGCAAATACTTCATTTGAAGCACAACAACATTATAGGGTTCCAAAAAGCTATGCTTCTTACTTTTCTTTTTTAACAGAATATTAATTCATTCTACTGTTGTTTATTCCTGTAGTGGTTTTCCTTTCTTATTTTTAAAATAATTACCCTGATTTATGGGATTTCCTTAGTCATTGCATAGGTGATTTAATTATTTATATAAGTGAGAGCACAATTCAGTATTACAACGCTTCTGAAACCAGGAGGTTTACAGACAATTTTTCAGTTCCAAGTCACAGGTCATAATGGTAGAGCTTTCTTAATGTACTTGTGAGTGAAAAGTGTTCAAGTTGGAGACATAATGTAAAGCTATTCATGTGAATGGGAGCAGCTTAACAGATGCATGGGAACGGTCACTTCTAAAGGGCAATTCATAAAGAAACCTAAGTTGTAAAAAAAAAAAAAAAGTTGGTTATGTTGTAGTAATGATTCCCTGTTTTCTATAACAGCTACTGAAAGAAAAGTCAGCTGTAAAATGAGAATCTGCAGTAGCTATCTTTCTACAAGAATTTTGATTTTTATGAGATGGAACAAATGAAATGTAGATGATGTTGAGAAGCATAGATTGTAGTTGCTGAGATATAGAAAAGGCAGGTATGAGAATATTTATTTACCTTATGACTAGACAGGAGTGGATGAGTCTTAGAGGTCTTAAGAAGGAAGAACTGGAAAATAGATAAAAGAAGGCTAAAGAAGGGCTACTGTGCAGAAGAGAAGCTGAGAAAGTTAAATATATGAAGATAATTTAGAGGAAAATCCAGGCTTGTGGAAGGTACCTGGAAGATACAGAAATTGCACATCAGAAACAAAACAAAATAATCTCAGATTTATCTGTGCTGTGTGTGCTATGAGGTAACAAGTCTTGTGGATAGCAGAGAGCAGCAGAAATCCTGTGTTTTCATCCCAGTACGGGTTTTTTCACACTGCTGAATGAGACATTTTCATATGTCAGCATTAGAAATTACCTATATAAACTTTATGTAAATCTGATTGCAGAGCACATGGGAAGCTGGTACTGTGTTGAATAGTCATCAGTGGCTTGTTTCCAGATTGAGAGCCTCTCTTGAATGGGACATCCTATTCTGCATTTTAGTATTTTCACTACTGATAATGTTGTTGGAATAGAAGCTTGTTGAGTTCTCGGGTGAAATAAAACTTGAAGGAGCTGTAAGTATTTTGACAAACAAGTCTAGAAATCCATGTGGTATATTTGGATTAAGTATGTGGTGTGTTTAATTGTTTGCTTTTTTTTTTTTTTTTTTTTTGTTTTATTTTGTAGAATGCAATTCAGTGTGGACAAGTAAAAAAGGCGGGAATGCTGAAATGTTCAGATACAGAACAGCAATAGGTAGCTAAGTGTCAGGCTGTCCCCAGCAGGACCTGGGACCTGTAGTTGTGGAGTCCATCATCTGAACCTTGAGAAAGTAGCTAAAGCAGCAAGTGCCTTGGCTGAATGACCTCTTGGATCCTGTTTTGGGCTCTGGTCACTTGCCTGGGATGCCTGTGGACTTGGGCTCTCCTCTCTGCATGGCTCAGGCTGTCCAAGCCCAGTGCTCAGACAGCATGGAGGCTGAGTTCAGGCTGAATGCAAGGTGTCACTCACCCAGCAGCCAGAGGGTGGTCCTGAGCAGGGAGAAAACAGGGCAGAAATGCTGCAGCTGGGCTGGGCAGACTGAGAGCTCTGTGTGTGTGGACTTCACAAAAAAACAAGAAGAGAAGACTTGTCTGAAAGAACCTGAAGAGGTATGGCAGTTATTTTGACAGCTGAAGGGTTGTAGGTTAAGGCCTGATATGGATGGAGACCTGGCTGATTTATTTTGTGTCTCTCACATATGTCCTTCACCTTTTATGAGGTTTCAGCAATGTATCATTATTGCAGTTGTGCATGTTTTAATGGCTGCCTCTCCATTGCAGGAGAAGAGTAAATTAATTACATTAATTACAGATAATGCACTGTAGTCATGGTTAGGAAGTTGTATCAGTGCTATGACAGAGAATTTATTTTTGTGCTTTTCAGTCTCTCCAGTGCTGGTCATTGACATCTGCTGAGCAGCTAGGCTATGGTAATGGATTCTCAGTTTCTTAATGTGCAAAACAGGGTTTAAAACTTTCTTCTTCTTAATTATGTCTGTATTTTTTCCCCTTTAAATTCTTCCTTGCAGACAGATACAGGATCAGGTCAGACTAGATCAGAATAGTAATCACCTTTCACTTTTCCTATCAATTCTAGCCATTTTTGAAAGGTAAATAAAAATATTTGATATTCGCTTTTCTTAATAATTTTAAAATATAATTGAATGGAGAAGGGCATTCTTCAATGTATTTGACACACTGGAAAATATAGGAATAGAACATGTGGCCACCTAACACCTGGCTACAGGAATTACATTCGCATAATCTGTAATTGCTTGCCTCAAGAGGGAACTGCAGAAGTATCCAGTCAGTGCTTCTTATTAATAAATGGCAATACTACTAAAAGAAACCAAACTCAAAAACCTGAAAGCCCAACCTCCCTCCCCGCAAAGAACCCATAAATGAAAATACCCGTACATTTGGCTCTGGAGCATATTCTATCAGAGCAGCTGTCTGTAGGCAGTGTTTGCTTAGCCAGGCTTTTTGTGGTTTTGCAAAGTTGAAGAGACAGTCCATAAAAGGAGATAAAAGTAGTGCTGTGACTTGTGAGAACACAAGCTCCATGGGTCACATGCTGATGACCTCAGGATTTCCTATACGGGGGTAGGCATGGAAGGAAGAAATAATATGTGCATCAAGGAAAGAGAGAAAGAGAGAGCATGGGGCAGACAAAAATCGAGGTATTTCTTGCAAGCTGGGGTGACTTATGCATGTTTTCATTGAGGCTTTGTTTTGCCCAAATCGAATGTCCTTTGTATTGTTTAACACCCCCACAAACACACATACTTCTGTAGGGGTAAACAGTGCAATATGTTCATCAGCAAAGAGGAAATACACCTAAGAAATATTTTTATCTGATAGGGAGGATATGGGCTTCTGAAGCTGTAAAGCTTCTGTATTTAGCTGAGTAATTCCAAATGTACAGAGGATCAGCTGTTTGATTGTACACTTATCTAACACTTGGGTATTTCTTGTCTTACTGTATTCTAAGATTATTTTTTTAAGGAATTGCATAATCCTGTATTTGTTCCGTATCTGACAACATAGGTCTAGGGTTATGACTTCTTCATATTACTGTTTAATATGCTAAAATAAAGAGGAATAGCTTATTCTTTTGAGAATGTATGGAAACAAGACTTGGCCATACGCATTGTGAGCAAGGAGCAGGACTCCTAAAGCTCTAAATCAATATTTTGAAACATGGGTAAATATAAAATATGTACGGCATTTTGAAAAGCTTTGTATAATAGTTTCTGTATAGGCACTTCCCTTTTGTTATTTTCAGAAAGAAGATACATTAAAAAAGAAAACCCACACCAAAACCCCAAACTTTGGTGTGACTTTGAGGCACATATTTTACCTGTTTTAGGTTTTCCTTATTGGGATTTAGTATTTTTATACCTTTATTACTGTTCTAACCATATTTGCTTCTATAGGCCTCCCTTTAGAGGTATATATCTATTTTTAGTAAAGGAGCAGACGAGGTTTGATAGATCCCTTTGTTTCACTGACCTGTGATTCTTCCAAATCCTCTGTGAATACTTGTATCCCATTCAGAGAGCATGGAATGTTCTGGTAAAATACTGCTACTTCTATGATAAATCTATCTTTTTTCTATTCTGTTAGCCATCTTCCACCTAAAAAAAAATAAAAAATCTCTAAAAATGTCCCTCTGCTTCCTACACTTCAAGATTGCATGATTAGCCATTGCACTAATTTTGTCTCTTTGTAGCTTTTCTTGTTGGAAAGACTGGTTATGGTTGAATTTCTCAAGGCTGGCTCATGTCCACATCTCTACTTCCCAACTGCTTCAGGGCTGGAGCTCTGCCTTGATTCTGCATTTTATGTCTGCTGTACAGCTGGGTGTGAAGCCCACAGAGCCCTGTCTGTTGAATAAATGCAGCACAGTTATGGTATGCAAGATGTCCTATTGTTATAAAAGGAAATCATTTAGGTAGGGAGGAGAGAGAATTGCAGTGGTCTCTTTAGCATTTTTTGAGTCATTCTTTCCTGCTTCTGTGCACCATAGTTTATATAATGAGTAATGGTCAGCTAAAACAGAGCTGCACACTTGGCATTAATAATTGTTGCTTCTGATGTGATCTGAAAATTTCTTGAGCAGTAGGTTTGTTTTTAATTTCACATATGCAAGGGGTTTTTAAATCTATAAAATATGTAAGAACAGAAGAATGTTCCCTGACATTAGGTTTAATAAGGTGGATTGCCTTGTAAGGTGGGTCAGCTTTCTGTTAGCTTAATTTAGCATCTTGTGATGATGCTAAGCCACCCTAAATCAAGAAAGCATACAAAGGTATGACTTAAGAAATACAATTACTAGAATGATGTGTGGTACACCAGGGGATTTCCTTTATGTTTTTTCCCCAAATGTTAGATGGTTATCTGGTTGGATTCCTGTCCTTTGTCCTCCTGTCAGTGTCCTCTGAGTGAGCTCCCTGAATGCAAGAATTAACATGAAAATCTCCGAGCCCAGAAGGAGGGTGATCCAAGATAAAATAATAGTGTATTCCTCTGAGGGATTTCTGTGATTCTGGACAAAACCCCCCTCCTATGTGTATTGTCTCTCTGTCCCGCAAGCTCAGTTAACCAGCAGGTGGGATCCAAGCAGTACGAGCACCCCTCTGGACAGAGAAAGCAGGGTTGATAAGTTACAGGAGTGGTGTTTCTTCTTCTTTCCTGTTGCTGTGCAAGAAAGACATCTGGAGGGGTGTCTTCAGCACAGTCATATGGGGTGTTGAATTCTGGGGTTCATGAAAAGGCTGATCTCGTGTGGACCCTCCTGTTCTGCCCTGGCTGATCTGGCAGCCCTGAAACTGCCAGATCAGCCACACAGTGACAAGGGGAGGGAGAGGCAGTACTGCCTGCTCTGCCAAGTGGTGTGGATTTCGGTAACAACTTTTGGCTTTTGCATGAACTTTAGGGAGTCAGTGTTCAAGTATGGGGATACCATAGAATAGCCTGAGTTTGGAAGTGACCAACACAAAAGAAACTTAAAGTGATTTTTTTGGCAAAAAAAATCCAAGGTTGCATACTTAGTACAAAATTATTTTACTTGATAAATCTTTGTAGTACAACTCATGGTAATGTTTATGATTTACTTTTTTCTTTATGGTTGGTTAAAGTGCCTAATTCCCCCATACATTCCCCTTAAAAAACCCACCTCTCTTGTGTGTGCTGGTTTTTCTGGTAATAAATAGCAGTTGCAGCTTTATCTGAACTTATCCCTTGTCATTCTTCCTGATGCTGACCATGATGTACATGAATTCTTTGTGCATGTTTTCTCTGCACTAATCTATGTAACACTCAGAGTGCTAAATGCATTTTAAGCGCTGATGAAACTTCATGGGTAATTAACTGTAGTGTTTCTAGGGTGATGGAATCATAACTGCTGTATTTGAAGTTGTTCTTTGCTTCTATTTACAAGACTGTGTTTTCAGTTGCTTGTGATTGTACCAGACTTCTGCTATTTGGGCTAAAATTTCCATCCCCAAGAGAGGAGCTGAGGAAGGATTAGCATATCTCAAAGAATTCAGTAATTGCTAATTATTTCCATATTGTGTGAACAGTGTCAGTCTTTCAGAAGATGTACTCTGAACTGGATGTTCTGGATGTGCTTGGCAAATCAATTTTTTTGGATGTGTATTAATTCAGTACCAGCTATGAGCTGCTACTGCTTTTGTTTTGTTCTGGATTCCAGTAGAAACTTTCTCTCCTATTAGAGATTTGGTTGTCCCAAAAGTGAGAGATGGCACTATACAGTCTTTCTGTGGATTTCAGTGTAGACTAAAGCCCAGTGCACCTGCCTCTCATTAGCAGCTGTTCTTCCAAGGGGCTGCCTCTCCGGAGTGTTGAGCTACACTGTCATTCCATGCACTGTGCAGCACCTGCTGAGCACCCTTCTTTAAAATGCTCATAATTATCAGTGTAGGTGACTACATCTGAGATTTTGACTTTGCTTCTCTGGGCTTCTGCTAGTCTTGTTCAAAGAAGTTCCTTCAATACAGACCCCACTTTGGTCCAGGGTTGCACCTGTATCTTCTGTTTCCTGTCTCATCAGGGACTTGTGTTGCCTGTGTAGCCTCCAAATTTCTGTGGAACCTTACTGGAGCACAGCAGAAGCCTCCAAATGGTGGGAGCACTTCAGCAACAGAACAAGGAAGCAGATGAGATTATACCAGTTTTAATCATAAACTCAGCAAGGGGGAAGCACTTCTTTTTTTCTCAAGTTATTTTTTGTAAAGAGGCGTATATTAAACCTACAATCACATCTGATTGGAAACTTTCTATATAAAGAATTGGTACTTCTCACTAAGCAAATCTGCTGTACTCATTTTCACAAGTGCAGATCTTTATACTCTCAGTTTTCAGACAGCTTCTCCAGTTAAAGTCACATAAAGTGAAATCACTGTTATAAGTGGGAAGGAAATCAAGATGTCTCTGCTGGAAAAAAAAAAAAGAATTAGATAAATTGGTTATCTTTTTACAAATGTTCTCTTTCTTTTCTGTTATAGAAAAAGTACAGAAAAGGATCTGTGGATATTTCAAGGATTAAATGTGTAGAAGTTGTAAAAAGTGATGGTATTATTCCATGTCAAAATAAATATCCTTTTCAGGTATGTTTTTTAAATACAAAATACATAAATAAAAGTGCTCTTTTCAACAACACCAAGTCATTTGGACATAACTGCCCTTAAAATTAATGTCAATTCCAAGTAATGAGCCCATTCTCTGTCTCTTTTGGGCTGGTGGGAGGTAATTCAGGATCAGTAGTTAAAACACATCCCCTGCAAGGGGGTTCTGCTGCCCTTGCAGTCCCTTCCCTTGGGAGTTGGGCCACAGACACTTGGTTGTTTTCTTTTCCTCACCCTCTCAGCTTGAATTTTGACCAGAAACTGCCCTGCCCTGTTCTTCTGCTGGAACAAGAGAGCTGACAGCCCAATATCCCTGTCTTCATTATTTCACATTAAATTAAACCTTATTGCCGTGAAATTATATAGGAATGAGAAAATCAGAAGTGGTTGCTTTTTTCTTTTTCCCTGTTTCATTGTGAATTGAATAGAAATGAAAACGGAAAACAAAGTGCTTATAGGGGAAAAAGAAAAATGTGGGGGTTGGATGCTTACTATTCCCTCATTACTATGGAGGGAATGGTTGAAGTGAGGAGGAATTCCACTGCTGGAGAGGGGCAGCAGTGTCTCTGATCCATTTTTGCCACAGCAGTACTCTTTTTCTGCCAATACAAGCAGTGGAGAAATAAAAAAGAGTTGCTCCAGGGCAATACTGAATCAGATGGGAGAATGTCTGATTACAAAGTAGCTTTCATTCATTAAATTGAACTGATTTTAGAAAAAACACAGTGAGGAATGAACAAAGCAAAGCATGAAGCAAGCATTTTAAGGAATGCTGACCAGATAATATACCATTACGAAGTTCTCCCTAATTCTCCTGAAAGCATCATGTCAGAATAATACACCTTAATAACCTTTCCCAGTTTCTGCATTTTGTGCCTGAATAGTTTTGCCAAGTGTAACAGTCATTTGTCTTGTCCTGTTTCTTTAGGAAGAAATGAATTAGCATCATGAGGTGAATGTATTTTGATTATTTCTTTTCTCCCCTCCAGGTTGTATACGATGCTAATACACTTTATATTTTTGCACCGAGTGCACAAAGCCGGGATCAGTGGGTGAGGAACCTGAAAGAAGGTAATGGGAACTGCTTATACTTAAACTCTAACATAGGTAGATAGCTTTGCTTGAGCTGTCTGCATGGACTTGAGTTAACTTGGTGCTGTGTTTTGGATTTGTGGCCAAAACAGTGTTAAAAACATACCAGTGTTGCGGTTGTTGCTGAGCAGTGCTTGCACAGCATGGATCATTTGCCTTTTTCCTCCTCTGCCCCCACTGACTGGGAGTGGACAAGAGGCTGGGAGGTGACACGGCCAGGACAGCAAGCCTGGTCTGGCCAAAGGGATATTCCATATAAAGTTGTGCTCAGCAGTAAAACTGGGATAGAGGAAGTCAGGGATTAGGGTTTTTCCTTCCCTATTGGCCGCTGCACAGGGACTGGCAGCGGCCACTGGTCTGCTTGTGGGAGATGGTAAGTGATTTACTTTACATTACTTCTTGGTTCTTTTTTTCTCTCTTTTGGTTATTAAACTGTTTTTATCACAAGCCAAAAGTTTTTATCTCTTGTTCTTTCTATTCCTTTCCCCATCCCACTGGGATATGGGAGTGGGTGAGTGCCTGCATGGGTGCTTAGCTGCTGGCTACATCAACCCACAGCAAATTACAAAAGTGAAATGGTAGAGCTTCTGCTGCTTATATCTACTAATTTTAATTTTTATTGGCCAGCTCATCACTTGCATACACAGGGTGTGGTAACAGGTACTGAGAGCCTCAAATACTCAGACTCATCTAGTTTGATTTTGTGAAGTGCAGCTGCAATCAGAATTTGACTCAGCTTTTCCACAGTGAGTTAAAAAGTTTATCCAAGCTAGTTGATGGCATCACTGGAAAGTTTTGTTTGGATGTAGCTAGACAATGTTGTGGGCCTTAAGCTGATGTAAAATGATAAGAGGTATCTCTGCTGAGATGTGATTAGATAGTTGCTTTCACAGTAAGTAAAGGGTTTTTTTAAATTTGCCTCTTAATGCCCTGTCTCACCATCAGGTGCTCACATTAATTACAGGTGGTCTGTAAAGTAATAGGAATTTATTTCTGGGCTGGGGTCAGAGGCCAAGGAGTGACCTCTGAAACTCAGCAAGCTCAGGTACCAACTCAGCGACCCCATAGCATGGGGTAAGGAGCCCTCCAGGCCGAAATGATTAATTGTGCCTCAGAAAAGAGATAAATATCAGCTGTATTTCCCTCCAGAACACTGTTTGTAGATGAATTTGAGTCACTTGCAACAGCAACAAAGGAGGAGGCAGAGCTCCCAAAGCCTACACAGAGGCCTGACTGATCCCAGTGGTGCAGGGTCTCCTTTCAATGATGCACCAAACTCCTGCTAGGATGGTTGGTGTAGGGGGAAAGTATGACATACTCTTCTGGAATAAAGTTATTACTTTAAATATATCCTCTGTGATTGTTTTATCACCTCCATGTAAACTTGCGAGAAGAGAAGCCTTGCTAAAGTAAGGGCAAGCAAAGATTATGCCTCATGTTAAAGATATTGTAATATGTATTAAAAGTTACCCTCTTGCAGACTTTTTTTTTTTTTAAATCTTTCAATATATGCTCTTTTTCTTCTTGTAGAAATAAAGAACAACAGCAATATAATGGTAAAATATCATCCTAAATTCTGGACGGAGGGAATTTATCAATGCTGTAGGCAGACAGAAAAATTAGCGCCTGGCTGTGAAAAATATAGTCTTTTTGAAAACAGTAAGTACATATGTTTTCTTATGAAGTTCTTATGGCTATTTTTTTTCTGCTTTTTTATGTGATTCTGTCATCACACCTGAATGCCCTGGGTATTAGGCAAATTTATAGAGCAGAGTCAATCATTGGTACCGTGCCTAAAGGAAGGCAAAAATAATTATCAAGCATTCTTGGTGAAAAATAGAAAAGCCAGCAAAATATCCTTGCAAAAAAGAAAAAAAATTTGATAAATCTGAAAGAAATTATTGAAATTGCTGAATTTAATTTGGTTTTTTTCTCCCATTTGAAATTTATTTGACCAAGTGTTTACCTTAGACTGAGGATAAAACCTTATGGTAAAAAGATTCAACCACAAATCTCGCCAGCTCTTCAGTTATTTATTAAACCTCTGCATATCCATGGGAAAGAATAATAACTGCATTGCATTCAATGTTCCTACACCAAGCTGAAAATGATACAAGAAGGTTTAATATATTTACAGACACAGGACTGAGTTTCCTCAGAGGTTTGTAAATGCCCCTGTGCTGAACCTGGATGAGCTGTGACTTCTTCCAGCCTCCAGGTTGCAGGTTCTGCTGATTCAGCAATGGATGCTGTAGTGTGCACTGCTGTGGCACTGCAATATTGTCCAGCAGAGGAGCTAGTAATTATTCAGTCCTTGATTTAAGGAAAATTCCCTAGTAGGGAAAGAAATGGAGCAATTGCTTATCTCCCAGTTGAATCTGTGGTTCCCAATGATTTCTTATGTCTGCACAGGCAGTCAGGGGGACCTGGGGATTTAGTAGCATTAGAAGACTTGCAGAATAAACAGGGGCTCATTGCTGATCTGATTCAGCGAAGTGAAAGTATGACCTGTAGCTCCACCTTTAAATGTGTGAAAAAAGTACTGCAGGAGAAAAATAATTTTGGATCTGAGAGATGTAATGAGAAAATACATACAACTGTTATGCATTATTTAGCAAGGCAGGGTTCAGGGGCTTATGTATTTTAAAAGGGTAGATGTTAATACTAATAGACTTTTAGATCATCATGCTGACAAGAACACAGCTTCATTTTCTCATGCCTTTTTTTATCTCTATCCCTTTTATATTTCTCATACTTTTTTGCATCTGAGGGCTGGTTCGGGGCTCTCTGTGGCGTGCTGTGGTGTGGCATAGATGTTGCCAAATCTGTGGTCAATGTAACTGCTGGCTGATTTAGGATGTTTTTGCAAGCATATTTAATCACTTTCCCTATAGCTTATCTTTGCTTTTGGAATTTCTAAGCCATACTGAAGGCTTGTTAAGATATTCAAGCCTAATCTGAAATTTAAACCTTTTATATAATTTTGAGATTTATAGCTAAATGAATAGACATAAATCCTCTCCTGTGCTTGGTTTCTAGATGTAATGAGATTGACCTCTTCGATGCCAGAAAAAAGTGCGGTAGGTAGAATCTTAAAAATATTGAATAGATAATTACTGCTTTTTGAAAAAGTGCTTACATTTCTCAAAATACTTGCTGTATCCTGGAGCAAAGGTCTATTTCTGGTTGCATCAGTGGGCATCATGCTCTATCTCAGGGTGAAAAAAAATCCCACTGAAACGTAGCTGCCTCTGTTAGCTGTATCTGTACGGCTGGTGGAAGGTGTGGGCAAAAAGCAAACGCCAGCCAGCTTTGCTCTTTAGTGGCAGCTGCAGAGCTGCAGCACAAACCAGCCCCATGGATGGCACCTGTGTGGTTTGCTGCCACAGAGCCCAGCTGCCCCTCAGGCCACCACAGGAGTAGCTCAGCTTTTGCCTCCAGGATGCACTGGTGTGATGGTAAGGGTGAATGGGGCGGGAAGATGGAGCAGCGTGGGATGATAATTTAATGATGTTGTGTTGTTTTCAGCGAAGGCCTCCACCACCTGTTCCTCCAGTTGAAGAAAATGGGAATGAAGAGGAGGAGATAGTGGTAGCAATGTATGACTTTGAACCTACAGAACACCACGATTTAAGATTAGAGAAGGGTGAAGAATATACAGTGATTGAGAAGAACGACATTCATTGGTGGAAGGCGAGAGACAAATATGGGTAAAAATGAGTTCCTTATTTTTTGTTGTAAAGTTCCTAAGTCTACTTTCATATTGTAGAAATTCATATTGACCATGTATCAACAAATAACTGCATTTGACTCTACGTTAGGCCCAGGCTCTGAAATCTCACCCATGAATTCTCATGCAGAAACCAATTTTTAAAAGGGCAGTACTCAACAGATAGATTGTGGGACCCAAGTGCAGAGACAGTTGCAGAGCTGGAAGCCTTTCCAATTATGTTTACTTTCCAATTGTATAGTTCCCCAATTAAAGCACCAGCCATCCTTTAAAACCTCACTAGACTGGTAAAGTATTCCCATTTCCCTTGGGAACGTCTCATTAGGGAGCAATATGGTTACCATTTAGCTCAGCAGGCTCTAACTTCCAGACTTGAATAATCATCATTTTACTTAATAGCTGGATCATTAGGGACAATCTTTGAATAAGTTGAGAGAGAATTGCAGTGAGATGCTGTAATGACTACAACTTCACATTCCCTGTATTAGAATTTTCCCTGCGGTTTTGAAGATGAAAGTTTTCATATTTCAATATTTATCAGGTTCCTGTTGCCATATGTTATGGCTAATTGTGAGTTATCAGGCTGTGTCAGGCTCCACACATATTTCCCCTGACTGACTGGGACTTCTGAGTGCAGAAGAGTGACAGAGCAGCAGAGGGTTACTCACTCTCCTTCATCCCTTCTGCTGGTTTTCTTGGACACTTCTGCTGCCCATGACACTTTTCTAGGGGTGCTGAATGTTAATGTGGAAATGCTGATGCAGAAAATTAGTTTCTGAATAATCAGTGGTAGAGTGGGTGGGTCAGTAATTAATAAATTACATCGAGAGACCTCTGGTAATTAGCAGAATGAAACAACTGTCTTCTAGGCATGCAATTTTACATGTTTTCACTCAGATGATATATTCTATATTTTTCTAGAAAACAAGGATATATTCCAAGCAACTATGTAACAGGAAAGAAGTCTAACAACCTTGATCAATATGAGTAAGTGAATGCTTGAATTAAAATCTGGAATATCATTAAATGAAACCTATGCTTCAAGAATGGCAATGTATTTTTAACATTTTGAAAACAACTGTTCACATACAGTAGCACCTAGAGGTTAAATTTAAACAACTGAAATAGGCATATATGTTTTCAGATTCTCCTCATTGATTTTGTTGGGATTTATAATGCAGAGTCAAGTCAGCACGATAGCCATCAGCATGTGGTATTTAAGCTATCATGGTTAAAGCAAAAAAAAAAAATCCCTCTTAATTCTCTGGTAGACAAAGGGAAACTTTGAAGGAAATGTACCCATTTTAAGTGTGCTAAATGTTGTTTTAATAGCAAAGTGACATGTCTGTCGAAAGTTTGTAGCAGTAAACAGTAGAGAAGAAAACAGTGGAAGTCACTCCAAATAAACATGAAAGATTGGATATTTTGGAAGCTCTAGTTTTCAAGAAAGTATGTAGTTTGGTGCATTTCAGGTTTCAATGTATGCATGTAACTTAACAGCTATAAATGTCTAGCTTTTTTTTTTAATGCTTTTTCCAGTTGATGTTTAATTAGGGAGTACTTATTTAAGAACATCAGGGTAAAATTTAACACGATAGTCTCCAAACCTGTTCTTGATACTCAAACTTCATTATAGGACAAACTGTTGTGCCTGAGAATTTAGGACATGCTTAATAACTTTTAGATAAAATGGAGCTGTAAGAAAATAATAAATACAACAAATTTTCAAAGCTACATTAGTAGCTCCAAAACTTTACTCTCAGCTACATAATGGCTCCTACATGCCATGTTTTGACAGAAGGCAGAATTTCATCTGGGATTTTGCCCTTGGCTTGACTAGAGGGAATTCTTTGTTGCTTTCTCATCTTAAGAACTCTTGCTAGGAGCTCTGCTCTGCTCTGGGCTGGGCTGCAGGGCTGGCAGAAAGGGAAGGAAGGAACTGGACTGCCTTATCTGGTCCAGCCACTTTGTGCTTTTACCACCTTGGGGCCAAAATTCTGAGTCTCTGTGCAGTCCCGGGAGCATTACTGCAGGTCATGTACCAACTGCAAGAAACCACTGTCTCCAGAACAGGCAGAATCTGATTAAAGGCTGCTGTGCCACTTCCCTGCTTGGCTACTGAAATAACAGCACAGCTCAAAACAACTGCACCACACCGTTTGCAAAGTGCCTGGTTTTCCTTTTTTTGTTATTCTCTGTGACTGGCTGACATGCTGGTGCTTCTGCGGCTGCTTTAGCCTGCCCATGCAGCACGGAGCTCAGAGGTGTGCAGCCATGACACTCAATTCAGAGTTTCAGCCTTCCCTTTGCTAGGTGGGTCCTCCCTGGGAGCCCAGAGCTGTGGAGATACTGAATGACAGAGCAGTCTGACAGCAGCAGCTCCACGGCTGGTTTGACCAGTGTGCAGGAAGCTGCTTCCCAGGGCTGCCAGCCTTCCCCTTGGGCTGCTCTTCACAGCAACTGCTGCCATCAGCCTCGACGTGTTTGACGAGTGTTTTTTGCAAAAACCTACATCAGTTGTCTGAGTTTAATGGGCTTTTGTGGGATGGATTTGTTTCAGGGCTTTTTTATGGGACAACTGCACAGTGTAGTAGAGACCTATTTTTGCATGTTATCAAAGGTTCAATTCTTGATCTTCATTTATCGTAAAATTATTTAATCTCCAGCTTCATAATACTTTGCTTAAAGCATTTTAGGTAAATCATGCACCTTGGGGAAGTTTTATTTGCTGATGTTGTGTTGCAGGTGGTACAGCCGAAACCTGAACAGAAGCAAGGCAGAGCAGCTCCTCAGAAATGAGGTGAGCACATCAGCCTTACTGTATCAACTGTGAAACTCACTTTAAATAGCTTTTTGAGTTAAAGCAGAGGCTTATTTTGGCAAGTGCATATCCTGGAACCAAGTGAAGGAATCATGTAACTTAAAACCAGTTGCTCAAAACTGCCAATGTGCTTGTGTTTTAGGATAAAGAAGGTGGTTTTGTGGTGAGAGACTCCAGTCAGCCTGGCCTTTATACTGTTTCCCTTTACACAAAATTTGGAGGGTGAGTTTCTGTGGCTTCTCTGCGCACCTTGTCTCATCTGAATACTGTTTGTATCTGTGTCCAAATTCACTGGCTGGGGGAAAGCCAGGAGAAGGCTCAATAAAGAAACAGGCTGCTGATGAAAAAGATGGGTGACTAAAATGAACTTCTCAACTCCATGGTTAGCTCCCATTTGGTTTAATCCAGTGTAGACCTTAACCCCCATCCACAGGAGGAGGTTTTGCTCTCCCACCCCATTTGGTCTCTTCTTTCCTGCCAGCCTGCATTTGTGTCTGCACGTGTGAGCTGAACTGGGGAGCTCACTGGGCTGAAAATTAACCTTTTCTGGGTTAATCTTCAACTTGGTTTGAGCACTGAGATGAAGGCAAGTTGCCAGTGCTTAGGGTATTTGATATTCAAGCTGTTCCCAGAGCATGTGGTACTCTGCACCTGTGCTGGCCCTTTCAGTTTATTTTTTCTTGTCAATGTGCTCCTCTCAAAAAATTCACCACAAATGACATGATATTATTACTAATTGTTATTGTTGTTATTTTTTTTCCCAGGGAAGGTTCATCAGGAATAAGACACTATCATATAAAAGAAACAGTGACGTCACCAAAACAGTACTACCTCGCAGAAAAACATCTCTTTAACTCCATTCCAGAAATAATTGAATATCACAGCCATAATGCAGCAGGTAGATG
This sequence comes from Motacilla alba alba, assembly GCF_015832195.1. Classification (NCBI taxonomy): domain Eukaryota; kingdom Metazoa; phylum Chordata; class Aves; order Passeriformes; family Motacillidae; genus Motacilla; species Motacilla alba. The sequence goes on along the minus strand of NC_052019.1, from coordinate 25,558,628 downwards.
GATTGGATTCTTTCTATCACTCAAAGTTGATTTGAAAAGGAGCTCAAGACATTTTATTGTTTTAATGAAATTTTGGGGGGGTTTGTGGATCCTTCCTTTTCAGGGAAGCCATGAAACACAGCAGTTTCACATTATTTCAATATAGACAGTAATTTGAAAGGTTTTGTGCATGTATATATATACACATATGATGTATAAAATGTTACTTCCCCAGAGTAAAAGAGGAATAGTTGTATCAAGTTAGGAAAAATTGTCCCCTTAGCTCCACATTGTGTTTTTATCAGCTGCCTGTAACCCACAGTAGATAGATAGGGATGGTACTTTGCCAGAAAACTCTCGAGGCCCTACCTTTTTACCTGCTGGTCACTGCCACTTGAAATAATCTAACCTTCCCATACAGCAAACAGTTGAGGAGAACAATAATGTTTTATTTAGAAAATCCCTACTCTAGATCCATAGCTGATGGCTGATGTTGGTCTCTGCCCACTGTATGATGAAATGAGGAGAGTATAGGAATTGGGTTCAAGGCACAGATACTAATACTTCTTTTTCCCAAGTCTGATATGTGCATAAATCTCCCTCAAGAGCTATAATTTCCAGATCTTTACATCAAACTCAGATGGCCCAGAATTTCCTGGTGACATTCTGGAAAATATACCCCAAACCCACACTTTTCATTTATTATAACTGATTTTTCTACATATTCTTAATTGAAGTCTGCAGTGAATGAGAGGCTGAGTTGCTGCCTGGTGCTGTTTCAGAAGTAAACTGTGTCTCTTGAATTGTCATTGAACCTCAGGTCTCGTTACCAGGCTGCGTTACCCCGTGACCCCAAAGAGGACGACAGCACCCACAACGGCAGGATTCAGCTATGGTGATTGCCTGTTATGTTCATCTACATTTATTCTAATGATTTTATGTATGCTGAGATTCTACAGTACTTTCTTACAGTTTTGTAAAGGTCTGATCCTGTGCTGCCATTGGCTATATGAACTTATGCTGGTCCAAGCTGTACTTTCAAGACCCTTGCACAGAGTATCAGCATGCAGAGGCACCACGTGCCACTGGTGCTCCAGTGAAATTTGCTATTTTCCTCCATGCTTTCTGCCATGGATATCTTGACCTCTGCCTTATTAGAAAGCTGTGCCTTTGCTTCCTTCATTAGTCTCCAGACTTCTGACTCAAACTTGACCCTTTGATTTTTGTTGAGGGGTTACTGTTTTAAAATATAAATTTGGAATAGCCATTTTTCAAGCGTGGTGATGTGAACAACTTCTATGTGTCGGCACAACTTTGTGGTGGCATTTTGTTGAAATCAAATCTGATAGTATCAGTATGTAATTGCTGGCCTTGGGAAAGTTTGAATTTTGATTTCTGTGTTAGTCAGGAGTTGCTTAAAGGTCACGTCCACCTAAAAGTTTGTTTTGTGATGTACAGAAGTGTTCAGTTTTCAAGTTAATTCTCATTTTCTGCCTAAATTCCTTAATCTGCTACTAGTCCAGTTTCTCTTTCCTCTTCCTTATCCTCTACCAGCTCAGTAGGTTCCTTAACTGTTTGTTAACTTGTTTTGTTTTACAGAGAAATGGGAGATTAACCCCTCAGAACTGACATTCATGAGAGAGCTGGGGAGCGGTCTGTTCGGCGTGGTGCGCCTCGGGAAGTGGAGGGCACAGTACAAAGTGGCCATCAAGGCAATTCGGGAAGGTGCCATGTATGAAGAGGACTTCATTGAAGAAGCTAAAGTAATGATGTGAGTTGTGTGCTTGGCACTTGGATTTCCAGTCCTAGGCCTCTGATGCTGTATACTGATTATAATAAACTCTGGGGGAGGTGGTATTTCTGCAGTTTTGGGTGCTGGAGAACTAGAACTGGGTGGAGGAAGTAATAAGACATGATCTCAATCTTTTCAGGAAGCTAACACATCCTAAACTAGTTCAGCTGTATGGTGTGTGCACACAACAGAGGCCCATTTACATCGTGACAGAGTTCATGGAGCATGGCTGCCTTCTCAATTACCTGAGACAAAAACGGGGAGTTTTGAGTAAAGACACTCTGCTTACTATGTGCCAAGATGTATGTGAGGGAATGGAGTACCTGGAGAGGAACAGCTTTATCCACAGAGACCTGGTAACATCCCATTAGGCAATACACTCCACTTTGAAATTTTTATTTTTGAATGTATTTATTCCTTTTTGAAATGGCCTGTTTGTTTACAACTGTCTGTTCTTGCAGAAAATTGAGTGGATGAAGTTGGCTCTTTATGGTCTATTCAAGTCTCTAAAACTGCTCTGTACAGAAAATCATGAGAGATTTTTCTCTCCCAAGAAAATGGAATAAAATCTCTCTGAAATGTTTATAAATAGTAGCAATTTGTGCTGATATAATAGCCTATCTCCTTTCTGTATTGGTGCCATTTTCACCACACATTAATCCCTTGAGATGGTAATTTTTTCTGTTGATCTTTTCCACAATAGTGTAGTTGTGAAAATGGTACTATCAAGAGGAGATCACATGTACTTTTTATAATGAGAATACACCACTGAACGTGGTAAATGGCTTGACTTGCTAAGCATTGAATACAAAGAGATTATTAGATTGGTGTAATTTGTGTGCAAGAGACTCCCAAGTTTTCATCCAGCTCTAATTATTCCCATTGCAGGCTGCCAGGAACTGCTTGGTGAGTGACTCAGGAGTAGTCAAAGTCTCGGATTTTGGAATGACAAGGTATGTGTGAGTGTGCAAAGGCATTTATGGAGATTTGGAAAAATTCACCTAAGCTTTGTACTTAGCCCAAAGGCAACACAGACCAGCAAAATTGCATACAAAAATGATCTTTTTTGACCTCTTTATGAAACATCCTTTGATGGGGTTTGTTTTGCCTTTTTCTTTTCTAGTGCCTTTAATGCTTGCTTGTTCTGTGTTGATTTCCTTACTCATTTTAAAAAAGACAGAGTTTGTGTTTCAGAGGGCAGAGCTGCTGCAGAGATATTAGTTAAACTGTGTTTTGGTAAAATAGATGTTAGAAAGAGGCTGTTCAGTGAGTTTGGGATTCTCTTGGGGAAGTTGTTTCAGAGTTGTGCTAGCTGAAGGGCTGGGAGATGCTGAGATCTGGATGGGGGGTTAATTTCCTGCCCTTGTTAGCACCTGCGTGGGTGATGTGTTGGTGAGGCAGTGGTGGGAGCAGCTCTTCCAAGAAAGGTGTTAAAGCACCGTGGTTTGACTTTTGCCACATCTCTGTGTTGCTAAGTTTCTATGTCCCCTGACAACTGAACTCAGACTGGCTGGTGAAAAACAGAACATGAAATTTCTGCTTTTCCCTCATTTTCTCCCATAATGGAGATGTTTAACTAGCAGGTGGCCTAGACCTTTGTTGTATAGCTAATAAATCACAAGAAAGGACTCTTGGGTAATATGAAAAATGAACAGAGTCGTGGCTGAAGCAGTAGTACTGCCCCAGGGAAGCTATTTTTATCTTGTGATGCTAACGCCCGTGGCCATTAGGTGGCAATATGAGCTTCTAATATTCCAAGGCTGACAGAAGGATATCATCTCTCTCTCTCTCTTTTTTTTTTTTTTTTTGGTGTTTTTTTTGTTTTGGTTTGGTTTTTGTTTTTTTGTTTTGTTTGTTTGTTTGTTTGTTTTTGTTTTTTGTGGGTTTTTTTGGTGTGGTTTTTTTTTTTAGGTATGTCCTTGATGACCAATACACAAGTTCTTCAGGGGCTAAATTTCCTGTGAAATGGTGCCCCCCAGAAGTCTTTAATTACAGCCGATTCAGCAGCAAGTCAGATGTCTGGTCATTTGGTAAGATATTCATCATGGAAAGAAAGTGTATTTTTTCTATTTCATCAGTAGCAGTTAAGCTCTGGTTATTGAGAAGGATTCAGGCATCTGAGAAGAAGCTCAGAGAAACCATTTGCCATGGTTTTATTAGTGATAAAGTTCCACAGACACATTTAGTTCCGTTATTCATTAAAACCCATGCTACTAGAATAGTATGTTTTCAGTGATGACACTTGTGAAAAGTCTCTAGAATATGGTTCTCCTGAGTCCAGGGCTCAAAATAAACACATGTGTTTAATAAACATGTATGTTTAAGAAGTTAGTTATTTTCTTTTTTTTTTTTTTTCCACCCAGGTGTTTTAATGTGGGAAGTATATACAGAAGGAAAAATGCCCTTTGAAAAAAGCTCCAACTATGAAGTGGTAACAATGGTTAGCCAAGGGCATCGATTGTATCGGCCCAAACTGGCCTGTAAGCAGATGTATGAAATGATGATGATGTGCTGGCAGGAGGTATATATTTATATATATATATATTTGCAATTTTTTTTTGTCTTTGAATTGAAATAAAGGTTGATTTAGAAACAGCAGTTATCTTCTCTAGAGCAGCATTCTGAGTGCATCCAGGTCTCTCAGCTATTCATGTGCAACTGAACTAGAGCTCTGATAAGATAAAACATTGAAGAAATTTCTATGAAATAAATGAACTGTCAGATTAAGTATGTGAAGGCATTTAGTAACAAAATTAAATCATTTCTCATTTCTGAGGTCAGAAAGTAAAGTTGATGTAAAAGAGGCATCAGAGAATGACACCCAAAATTCTTAGGAGCATGAAAAACTTGCATAAAGAAAGATTGGAGCAGTTCATTGGGAAGGGTGGGAATGGGGAAGAAAAATAAAAAAGGTGTAAAACTATACAAAATAATGAATTATATAAAGAGTGTAGTCCAGCAACACCTATTTATGCCTTTTTCAAAGCATAAAGAAAACTGTTGCTTACTGAGATTAAGTGACACATCCCAAAATGCAGACAAGGAAATATTTTTACATTTAATACCTAATGAATTGCTAAATTCCTCACCAAAGAATGATGATATGTCCAGTAATTTATCAAAATCAACACAACCTTATTGATTTCCGATCACAACTGTGCATGCTTTTTATTTTTAGAAACCAGAGGAACGCCCGACTTTTGAAGAGTTGCTTCATGCAATCATTGACATTGCAGAGGGTGAAGATGCTTTTTGAAAAAAGGCAATAGCAGCACAAGCAGAGAAAATCAGGCACTTCCAAGAGATATGTGGCTTCATAGTTTCTTTTTAAGAACTTGATCCTGTGAGCTGTTGGGTGCTGCTAAATAAACAATGTGGGGAACCTGTAATATCTGATGCACTCCAGAACAAGGAGAGTTTTCCATGATGTTGGGAAATGAGCACAGTATCTTCAGCAATATTAGCAATCTCTGTATCTTCTCTGAAAAGTCAGCATAGCTGTAAAGTTCAGCTCTTTAGGGAGGGAGAAAATGTGGCCAGAGGCCAGGAACCTTGATTGTATTTAGTGGGTTGAGGTTCATGTACATACAGTCCATGTTTTTGGGTTTCTCTTTGCATGGGCAATAGCATTAGTAGTGATTTGCATGCTTAAAAATGGAAGGTATCTATAAATGGCTTTTTACTGACACTGAAATGTTCCCAGAGATTCTCCAGAAACATTATTTTTCTTGGTTGACGGGTGTTTATCAAGAAGACAAAATGCACCTCTTTCATTTGCACGTAGTAAGTTGTTACCAGCTCAGTTTAGCATAACACTCTAAAAGCTCTGCTTCCTGAGCCATGATGTGCCTGGAGTCATTGTAAAGTTGGTTTACCAGAGATCTCCCATGCTTAGTCTTCATGTTACTAATGAAAAATAAGTCCAAGATTCAGCACAACTGGCTGTCAGTGAACCATAGTACCATGTTTTGGATTAATTATAAAATTATTTATATGCTGTATGTACTGTAAATACATAAATTGAATGCATTTATTTATATAAAGTGGGGGGTTTTTGCCATGAAATGTTCAAGCAAAAATGTGTCCTTCCTTCACTTAAACACACAGTTCTATACAGGGGGGGTTGTAAATGAAAGAAATTCTCGAATGTGTTTAAGAAGGGCTGGTGTTTCTGTCTGTTGTCTGTACATATAGTGCTCTAACCTTTCTGTTCATAACAGAACATATCATACTGCATGTGTGTGTAAATAAACTGAATGTTAACTGTTGTTTGGAACCAACTGATTTGTAGCCTATAATTTACTGTCAATGCATCCATCATAAGTCAAACTAATTGTTCACACGCATATGGCATTATGGTAGTGCATGTATATATATGTATATATGAATATATAGATATATACATATATAGATATGTACACTTTGGTGTGTATGCATACACTCTCTCCCTCTTTTTATATATATATATGGCAGAATGAATACATATTTAAATGAATTTGTCCATGATGAAATGTTCAGCATTACCTGAACTCTCCTTGGAAGTTACATGCCTCATCCCCTCCGCTGGAGGCTGACATCTCCACAGTCTTACTGAAGCCTACTTCAGTTAACCTAACTGTGTAGCAGTGCATATGAGGACTGTTTTTACTCCTGTTTCACTGCAGTCACCTTCTAAGGAGCTCTATTATTTTTTTTCCTTTTCTGCTGCTACTTGTGCTGTTGTGCCATGTGTAATAGCAAATAGATTGCACCAAAAGTTTTTTTTTTTTGCGAGTAGTCAGAGAGAAGTATGATGAATTTGATTTCCAATTAAGTTACTAAGAGTAACCATAGTTAGCTTAATACATTCCATCATTGTGGCACTGGAGTATTTCAGTAATCAATTTTAGAGATGTTTAGATTCCCACACTGTTTTGCTTAATGTTTGCCTTTATGTTCAAAAGGAGGAAGCCTCCTCTTTCTTGGAAGAAGTGCTTTCCTCTTATCATGCTAGTCTATTGAAAAGCTACAGGTTGCCAGAAAGGTTCAAACGCCTATTTCCTTCATGACAAAGTCTCAGAAGATTATTCCAACCATGCAAACTAACCTGTCAAACTGCTGAGTCCAAAACCACTCTCCAATCAATACCAACAGCAAGCATTGTTGAAAGGGGAAATCTAAGGGTTTCTACTCTACCTGGTAGAAGAAGTAGTGGAAAAAGCAATGTGGAACATTTAAGGTAAGCCAAGCACACCTTTCCTTCCCTAACTGCTCCTTTGAATCCCACTTTCTCTTAAGAGTCTCCAAAGTATGGTGCTGCTAACTCCTGAACAACACATCATGGCATAAATAATGTTTCCCTTAAAACCCAAATGAAACTTAGGAAAATCAGAAGATTAATTGCTTGCAATGAACCTTAAGCCTATTTCATTGCAATAATAAATATTTATCATTAATTTATATAATAAAACGTACCATAACTGTGTGAAGTTTTGGCAGCAGTTTTCTCAGTGGAGTGGGTGCTTTGAATCTGACCCTTTCACCTGCCTCTTCCCAGTACCTGAAGATAATTTCTGTCCACTTGGTATTTGGCTTGATACTTAGGAGGTTCCGGAACTTTGAGGCACCCAATTTCTAGACAAATTCATTTTTTTTCATTGAATGTAGCCTTAGGTGGCTAAATTTAGGAAGGATCTAGAGGCCACCTTTAGAGGCAGCTGTGTTGCTGACTCTCCTGGTGTCTTCAAAGGCAGGTGGAATTGCTCTACCATCCTTTCTTCTCAAGGAGCTCACTCACCCTTAAGCAACTTCAGCCCTTCCTCCCTTTTTTATTATAACTGAATTCTGTCAAATGTTGGGGTCAAAAATCCATTTGAACAAAACCATTCTGTGATTTATATCTGCTGTGGGCTTTTTACTTTTTTTTTAAGCAATACTTAGTCCTAGTGGTAACAGTTTAATAACTTTTCTTTTTCCTATAAAATGTTTGATACTAGAAAGCAGACCATTTTTTCTCCTTCTACTCTGTTTGGGTCTTTTTTTTAAAATAGAAGGTAAGTAGGCGTGGTCAAACAATATTTGTGGTTTACCATGCTTCGTTTCAGAGCAAAGAGCTCAGTTTGGGCTGTTTTACTGGCACAGCTGGTGAAGAGAGGTTTGCATTTTCATTTTAACATAAATGGATAACCAGATATGATTCATTCTACCTGTAAGTAAACTTGGCTGCATATTTTGGTATTGTAGTTTTGTTTTGTGCAAAAGCAGTGTACTTAGCAAATGAAGTATTTAAATATTGGCATAAAAATTATAATCTACTTTCTCTTGCACTGCTAAGGGGATCTCTGTTAAGATTGCTTGTCTGGACTTTCAGAATCAACACAAAAATATGAATCCATTTTATAACGAATTTAGCAAAGCAACTGATTTTACATATTGATAGGGAGATATTCCCACATACTGTTCTTAAACTTGTGAACTGCATAAGCATGGATTGAGAGATTGGTAGAACTAAACCTGTCTTTCTTCAGAGTAGAGGTAACTCACAGGAAGGACAGGAAGCCTCAGCTTGCACACATCTAAAGCTGAAAGCTTGTATTTTAAAATGATTTTAGAAGTAAACTGTACTGTGGCTTTCTACCAGGTTATTGATTTTTGTAGTAATGTTGAAAGCTGTCAGACCATACCAGGAGGCATGCTGTGTTACAGCAAAGGTTTGGTGGGTGAAGCTGAGTTTGTAGTGTTGAACACAGTTAACCTTCTGCTCCTTTGTAAGAGCTTCTAGCAAAAAATGGTGGAAGAGTGCAAATGTTAGACATGGATTGGAGTGTCTGCAGTGTTAGTAGTGCTTTGGGAAACTGATTCAGGAAAGCAAACTCAAGTGAAGAAAATGTTGAACTAGCAAGGTTATAACATGGAAATGACAAAAATTCATTTCTAAAAATTGATTTCTTGTTGCTTTTGTCTTTGATGTTCCTTTTCTAAAGCTGCCATTTACAGTGAGTAACAACTGAGGATAGGAGGAAGATTGCACATATATGTGTGAATTTGCCATGTATTCAGCCAACATTATCAACCCAAAGTGTATTCTGGGTGTTGTGGGACTGTATCAGGCCACGATGTGTTTACACTCTGCCTTCTCTGTTCTGATGGGACTCTCTTAAGCTGCTTAAGCAAATGGCTTTTTCTGACAGCTGACCCATCTTTTTCTTCTTCCTCTTGCATCCCACCTGCTCTGTTGTGCACAGATAAATTTATTTCCAGTACTCAAAAGTTGGTTATCAAAATGTCAGCTGCACATTTTTAGGCTGAGTATTTGTCAGATTAGCTTCAACACCGGTTTCCTAATGTTTTTACTTTAGCCACATGCTTCTCGTGCCATGGTTATTTCTTGTTTTGAAACAGAGCATCCTAATAGGTCTGATGTACAGAACTGTCATGGCTCTGTGCAAGTGTTGGGATTGGTGTTTGCTTGTCTGTCATGAGGGAGATAATGTGATACTGCTTTATAAATGAGTGTCTTCCTCCTAAACTGCTCATTTCCAGAAAGAAAAAGACAATAGCACTGAAATGCACTGTATTTGTTTGTTCCTGTGTAAAATAACTTTGTCTAAGGTGGCAAGCTTTCATCAAAAATTACAGAAATAAAAAATTCTCTATACAGTTGAAGAAGGAAGATGGCAAGTTCTAGATTCAACACCTCAAATACTCCTCTTGTTTAATTTAAACCTAGGTTTTAAACTACTGAATTTAGTTGTTCCATCATGACGTACCCCAAGGATCAAAGCAATGTGTGTACATAGCTTGTGTTTTGGTAGAACTCAAGGGAATGTGAACTGGAAGATTTAATGGGGCTGAAGGGGCTGGAGAAATTTTCCTTGGTATGGATTTAAAAGAAGCAAGATTTGATTACTTTATTTATTTTTTTTTAATTTATGGGAAGCTTTTTGGTTAGGACGGAAACAGAGAAGTGGAATCTAAAATAATTGATAGCTCCATAAGTACTTTATTTTAACAGACTTCAAAATTAATTTACTGTTAAAATTATAGAATATTTCTTCCTCTTAGCCTGTATTTCTTTCCTGTGTTCTGTCCAAGCAGTCTGTAATTCATAACATGGCAAATCTAACTGGTCTCTCTGTTCTCTTCCAAATATGGAATCCAAAATGTGATTTCCTTGCTGAAGCACAACTCTCAGTGATACCATCTGTGACTAATCTTTAATTTATGAACTCGTCAGTGTGGTTACTTGAGTTGAGGACCAGGGGATCTAGGCCAGCTAATATGTGACTCTAACACTCCTTGAAAAATCCAGTGTTTTGTATAGGAAAATGTCCTTGGTGAAAAATCAAAGGAAACCAGACAGAATAGTTCCATTTATTTCAGTGATCTAGCAGAAGGGATAATCAAGCAGAAATGTTTTAAATGAGTAAATTCTATTTTCAATGTATTTGTATTTTAAATTATAGCTTTTAAAAAATTCAAATACAGGAGTTTAGGCATTATAATTCTTTCTTAGTTTTTCTGGTGGGTTTTGAGGCAAGAGAAAGGAAGGAAGAGCACAAGACATGAGAGAGTGCATGTGGGGGTGAGAAGTGTCAGGCAGGAAATGCCATCTTCCTGCTGCGTGACAGCACGCACTGCTGTGCAGCCCTCAGTGTCAGCATCTTCCTTGGCCATGAGGAGAGCAAGTTAAATCAAATTATTCACTCAGTGTATCAAAGCGTTCCCCATCTGTAGTGTTGGCCATGTCTTCCTGAAACAGCATCACAGTTTGGGCCTACTTTCTGATGTAAGTTATGAACTTAACAAATATTAATTTTATCGGGAGGGAAAAGTGTAGTTCAAGAAGCTTACCAATGACCAGGAAAGATGTAAAATGCATAGATCAGTACATGAGTCTTTGCTTGAGAACTGAAATTCCAAGCCATCAGGTCAAAACTTCTGGCCTTAAGTCAATTTAACTAAAGTAGGACTTAGCTCTGCAGAGCTGAAGGCTTTTCTCTATGGGCTTTGATAATGTTTCCTAGCAGCCTTGGCAAATTTCCAAGCAGAAGTGTACAGTTTGCACTGCATTAATTTACACTTGTACTAATTTCTGCTGAATTAATTCCACAAATACTCTAGGAGTAATGCAGGGACAAAAGAATTTCAGAAGTGACTGAGATTGCTGAGAAAAGATGTATAAAGACAAATTAATTCTCAAAGAACTGGAAATTATCTGCTGTAATTATTTGCTAGATATCTCACAGCAAGACAGAGCTAACAATGCATGTAAGCACATAGGATAGTTCTTAATTGTGTAAGTTTTGCGAGCAAACAAACAGGAATACTGCAAATATGGAAATTGTTCTTGTTCACAGATCACACCATCCAGTCTGTTTTCTGCTGCTGCTGCTGCTCAGTGCAAGAAAGGTATGTGAAATGCTTAAATTTTCAGTAATTAAATATCTACACATAAAGGACTTCTTAAAATCCCTCCATTTTCAGTAGAAGAGCAAATATGTGGAAGTTTAAAGACACTGCACTCTGCATGTCCCAAATGAAGGAAGGGATGTATGGCCATGGATATTTTTATGTGGATGTTTACAGATAGGCATTCACACAAATGCTTCATGTTTTTCAAAATCAGAGAAATGAGAACAAAAGTGGACCTGGACCCTGACACTATCCTGGTGACCCAGTACTCGGCCTCACAACCAGATGTTTCCTATGAATCTATTTGGAAATGTGGGGTAAGTAACACTTTGGCAGGAGAAAAGAGAATTGAAGTGATTTGACCCACACAGTGGGTCAGTACCAGAATAAGCAGGGGAGTAAGTAGCTCTTGAGCACATGAAGTTCTTTGCTGCATAAAAATGACAGAGTGTCAGTAACTAAGCAATCTATAGTAGAGAGAAAAGACTTGTCATAAAAAATACTTTGATTTTTCAGCAGCGCAAGAGCCAATTACAGTTTAAGGACAAGCCATTACCTCCTCTGCCTCCTGAGGCTTTTGAAGACCACGCGAACAAACCCAGAGTTATTGCACTCTATGACTTCTTTGCTAGAGGGCCTTTAGATCTACCTCTCAAGAAAGCAGAAGAATACATTATCCTCGAACAGTATGATCCCCTCTGGTGGAAGGCAAGAGACCGACATGGGTAAGAGAGAGGGCATCTGTTTCAATCTCCCTACACAGAAAGAAAAAAGCAACTTAAAGCAACCTGTGCAAAAGTGGGCAGATAGAATGAGACTTATGAGACTATTTAGGAACAGGCTTGAAAGTATTCAACTATATATGAGGCACACAGATTGACTGGGCAGACTTTCAGCAGGGTTTGGCACCCCAGAAATGGACAGGGAATCTCGAATCTGTTGGGAATTCAGAGTTAAGCCCTACACTCAGTAAGTTCCTGAGCAACATAAGGGTGTTTGAAGACCATGTGAATCACTGGGCTCTGAGCCATGTGGAAATCCAGCTTTCCATATTTCAAGTGCTCTACAATGGAGCGTATACGGGTGAAAACGTTATGAAGCCATAGAGATCATGAAGACATATCTGAAACATAACCTCTTCCCCAAAATACCTGGTTATTTTAGAGAGCTAGATGACTTCAGTTAGGATCCTTTTCACACTTATGTTTGTTTTGTGTTGCTCCCCTTTCTCCTTTGCATTATCTTCGGTATATCCTGTACTCTGATATTGGGAATGGTTGTATGTTCCTTTCCCTTCAGATTTCTCCTTTATATATTTTAAATGCTTTTTCTCAACTCATGTTTTCAGTAAAAGTACACTGACAACTATTTTGAACATACAAGCGAGTGCACACTTTGTATTTCTTCATATAGACGGTTTGTATAGGCCAGAAATAAAAATGGTGGCTTCTGGTTCGGAAGAGAAACATTTTTTTTTTCCTAAATCTCAGCCTATACCATCTGGCTTTTTCATTTGAGTAGCCATCCACAATTGTGGGACAAAAAGGTTGTGCCTGGGATGAAAGGATTCAAATTTTTATTCAGTTCTAATGCTGGAATTCAGTATCTAGCAACATAGCCCCTAGGATAAGGAACCTTTGTGATTCAACAAAAGGATGATGTATATCTTAATCCTACTGCATAATATTACCATCCTACATACCATAATATTATCCCCAATATGTTCTTTCAGGAATGAAGGTCTAATTCCCAGCAACTATGTTACCAAGAACAAGAAAAGCAATTTAGAAACATACAAGTAAGTACCTTTGAAAATTATAATTGTGCTTTGATTTCTAAAAATGGATTGCAGAGATACATTTTAGTGTTTGATCCTTCAAATTTTTATTAGATGTGAACATGTTTATCAAAAGCTTTCTTTTTTTTGTTCCAAAACATTACTCTTAAAATGAATTAACATTCATGTTCATGAATCATAGTGTCAGAATCCAGATTTTTCCTTTTTCTGTAGACCCAATGCATAATGTTTCTGTATTCTGATCTTTGCCCGTTGTGATCATGTAGGTAATTCCAATTACTACAAATTTAAATTACAGGAGAGAAGATTAAAATTCTGAAAAATTGTAGAGAAGAAAGGCTGGACGCATCATCCAGGACTGTAAATTTTATCACAGTTTGGCATAACTTCTTCCTGGGGTTTCTTTTATTTGAGCTAATATTTAGTCACAGTAAATTGGGGCCAAAAAGTTCTTAAAAAAAAGGTCTAATAAAATAATTCCAAATTATGTAAGACGTGTTCATATACAATGATAGTTCTACACATGTTTTTTATTTGGAAGAATGCAACTATTAAACTGTGAAACAAAGCAAACATTCTTTTTTACTGGCTGAAATTAAGGATAGGTTATGTCCTTGTTGCAGATGGTACTGCAGAAACATGAACAGAAGCCAAGCAGAACTTCTTTTGCTCCAGAAGGTAACTCAGCTTACACATAGAGCTAACAGTATTGAAAAATAGCTATCAGTAGAGGCATCAAGAGCATTATCACAGTCAAATCAAAATCTCATTGGTATTCTGTAAGAGAGAAAGTAAATTTTAAGATTTCTGCCTTAAAATGAAAAGGATTTCTGGTGTAAGTGTAAAATGCAGACTATCCACACTTCACAAAGCTTGAAGTTGTACCCCCAGCAAATTCTATGTAGATTTTCTATGCCAGATAAATCAAATTATGGGGCTCACTGTGCTTATCTGTTGCATTAGACATTAAAAACTGAAATCCATGTGGTAAGCTTATTAGCTCTGAGTTTAGCAGAACTTAACAAACCACTGCATCTTCCTTAAATACAGAGCAAACAATCCACATTGCATTCTACCCCCTGTCAGTTACCAAAGTGCCTAATTCAGTCAAACTCATTGGGTCCTAGGCTCAGGCCCAGGACACGAAAGACCAAGGAAGAACATCTCAGACAGAATTGTTTTAACTGGATTTTTTTTCCTAGTGATTTGTACAATTTGATTTTTTTAATAAATTGAAGAATTTTCACTACCTCACACTGAAGAGTATAATTCAGCTAAATTGCTTATCTCTAAAAAGTTTCCTGGCACTTATTATTTTCTCTTGGTTTATTTTGCTCTGCCATGTACCTGGCTATCCATTCCTGTTCTCTACTTCTTGATCTTCCTCCCAAATAGTCATAGGTATTCTACAGAATTTGGTAATCAGCTGCAAGTCCTATCTCAAGAGAGCATTACTGAAGCTCAAAAGCATAAAATAACTCTACTTGGATTTCTTTTCAGCCCAAAGAAGGTGCATTTGTTGTCAGAGATTCAAGCCGGCAGGGTCTCCTTACGCTGTCCATGTACTCACGGGCTAAGGGGTGAGTTCCTCTGAATGGTTGGGGTTTGAATCAAGTGGTGATGGAAAAGCTTCCTTCAGACTCCTCAGAATAATTGGGTAGGTTGGACATGCACAAGAGCAGGAAACCACTGGGATTCTGTTCATGCAGAGTTAATCACCCTGTGTGCAGAAAAGATCAACGTGGGTGGTGGATCTGGGAGTCAGTGTGCAAATGTCCTGGCAAGACAGGATTACCTGCACTCACTGAAATTCTCAAATGATCTGCTGTGGAAACCGTGCCACAGCCTTTGGCCACTGCACCAAACTGTTTCCTTTCTCCACAGGCTCTGTGCACTGTAATCCCTCCCAGACTCTGCTGTGCTCAAACTTCACCTGCTTGTCTCCTAAAATCACCTCACCTCTACTGCGCAATCTTACTTTTCCTAGACAACAGCCACAGGACTCACACTTTTCTGTATCACCTACACCACTGACTTAACCTATTTCAAGCTGTCTTGTACCCTCTTCACCACATTCCCCCATTCCCCCATACCAACTTCTCTCCCTCTTGCAGCAAGCCAGAGGTGAGAGCAGATAAGGTATTGCTGTTACCTCCACCCTCTTCCTCCCTCCCTTCATTCCCTCCTTGAAAACCTGGGGTCAGCCCTCCCCAGCACCCTGGTGCTGTGCTGGGGACGGACTCACAATTTCTGTAGGCTCAGTAGTGTTTCTGACAATGGCTCAGTAATGCAGACTGTATAATGTATTCTGATCTCTGCTTGCTGTGACCATGTGTCCACAGTTTAGAGTACTAACCTTCAGCAAGCACCAGCCTGAAATGCAAACTTAAACTGCTTAATTTTGAGTGTCACAGAAAGCAGGGATAAGCAGACAGCAAAATACACAGAAATCAAAAAAGACAGATAATGCCAAGAAGTGCTGAAAAACAAAGGTGTCAAATAAAAGCTCCAATGAAGACCCTTTGAAGAAGTAGAACTGAAAATTTAATCTCATGCTATACATAAATATGTGTATAAGTTTTTTTGGCAGAAAAATGCAGGTAATTAGTAACATTTTAATTTTAAGAGGTTGTATTCAAATAAATCCTAAATGAGGAGGAACACTTCTTAAACACTGTGACTATTTCTTATGAATGCAATGATACAGGCATAAAAAATACTTGGGCAAAAAAAGACATTATGCAATTATCTCCCAAAGCTGGGAGAAAGAACCAGTCAAGGAATCTTTTTTTTTTTTCTTCCTCTTGAAACAGTGTCCCAGCTACACAGAGCCATTCTAAGCTGAGAACTGTGTCTCAAGTTTTCAGATTTTTCTGTTTCCATAGTGAAATTTAAGCAGATTTATGGTATAAATTATTTTTACTGAAAATTATAATGCTTTGTTGATTTCAGAAGTCATAATGGAGATATTCTACATTATCAAATTAAACAAAATCCTTCAGGACATTATTATGTAGCAGAAAACTATGCCTTCTCATCCGTTCCTGAACTCATCGAGTATCATCAACACAATGCTGCAGGTAATGTATGTGAGCTGATAATGGTTTTGCATATTTTTCTAATACTTTCCTTATAAAAAGAGACACAAGTGTTTCTATTGCTAATGAATTAAAATATGCCTTGATTCTTTCTATTGCTAATGAATTAAAATATGCCTTGATTCTTTCTGCCAAAGTCACAGCTGTCACGTGCATATACCACGGGGGAAGTGAAACTACCAAACTTGTCTACACGTATTAAATGAGTTTAGCAAAAATAAAAGCCTGCTCTGTATTCTCTTGGTTCACGTTTGACTGAATGGGACTTGGGTGAAATTTGATCATAACTCCTTCTTCGTCTACGACAAAGACCAGCATACATGCAATCTAATAAAAGCAGGAGCTATGCTGTGCATCAGCAGGCAGCATTCTACTGATTTTGGGAAAAAAAACCAACCCATAACACAAACAATCAAGGGCAGAATTAGGGAGCACAATTCAGCTTACCAGAGTTAGACACCTCTAACTGTTGGCTAATGGCAGATTTTTCTAATTTTTAGCATGAAAAATATCCTTCACCTTGGTTCTGCCCATCATTTTAATTCAAGATAAAATGGTTTTACTCTGAATGAGGGAAGAATGGAAAACACATGGAGATCCCTTGCACTAGAGAGGAAGATATGGGAATGGACAGAGCCTTTTGCTGGAGGGAGAAGAATTGTAGGAAACATTTGTAGCAGAAATGGCCCTAAAAGTAGTGGTGGGAAAAATCAATGAATTCAAGGGGTCCTTGGTGAAGGATGTATTCACTAGTACTCTTGGCTTATGAATGCAAAGAAAATAAAGGAGACACAAAAATATTTCAAACCTGAAAGTCATACTGGCAGACCCTGCTTAGGTCGGTGATACAGTATTTTAGAGTTCATTTAAGCTCACTATCATGGTACAAAAAGGCAAGAGTATTACTGTTGGCTTTATGAAAATAGAAATACTTTTGTAGTAAGGGCCCTATTAAATAGTCTTTCTCCATTTCTTCTCAATGTAGTGTTTTATCTGAGAAAGCTTTAGGCAAAAATAACTTCAAGAAATAAGAAATTTGCATCAGATTTCAAGTAGTTTTGTTTGAGAAGAGGTATGATAGCATATTTAAAAATTAAGTAATTGGTCAGCAGAATATTGTGGCTTTGTCCCCGACAGGTCTCATCACACGTCTCCGACATCCAGTCGGATCAGATGGACGGACCTCACCAGAAACCACAGGATTGAGTTATGGTAACTTTTTTATCTTCTTGTGAAGGAGATTTATCTATCTGCCTAGGCAAGAATTTAGCTTATATTGACCCAGCTACTAATTATGTTGTATCCGTGAAATTCTTTGGTAATAATAAACACACAAACAGTGTTAAGGTGTCAGTACCAAATGAGACACCTGACTCAGCTGCTTCCGTGCAGTGAGTGTTGTGCTTCTGTTACAACCACCAGTGCATTCAGAGCTATTTGGAATTTTCTAAATAAACCTAAGACTCAAATAGACATTTAATAGCTTTTGAAAGGCTATTTGACTTATGTAAATGCTTAGGAAACCAAAACTGAAACCTGAAATTAATACCATTTATGGAGAAGATTTTTTTTTTACCAGTCCTGCAAGTTTTAGAAATAAGAATGGAATCTTATGTGGTATTAAAACAAGCAAGCAATAAATGCCAGTTTTGTGTATATAGATTGAGAATCTCATACTATCTATTGGACAATAGGAACCTCCAAAACTGAGTATCTTTCATGTTCTCATGAATCTCAAGGCTTAATATTTCTGAAGGGTTGAACTATTGTAGTTATTACAATAAAGGTAGCCAGTGACTAGTTCTGTAGCTATACTATCCATCTGGAACTGGTTTGGAGCTAAAAAATCACACATCATTGTGCCAAAAAAGTTCTCATGTGTAATCAAAGCTAAACACTCGCCTTATCTTCAAGCCTCAGACATTCCTACATTAAGCAAAATTGCTAATCACATTCTTTAAGCTGTAAAACAGCATTTATATTTAAACATATATGAGCCAGTGAAAATGTTCAGATATTTAAAACTCATGCTATAGCTGACGAACAAGTGCGATGCTTTGCAGCGCTCATTAACTGCCATCAGCAGGGCACGTGTCTCCTGGAGCATGGCTCAGGAAAGCTGGCCTGACTCCTGACATTTCGGGTTGCTTTTGCAGGGGAGTGGGGATTAAACCCATCTGAACTGCTGTTACTGAAAGAACTTGGGCGTGGGCAGTTTGGAGTTGTTTATCTTGGTAAATGGAAAGAGACTATCAAGGTTGCCATCAAAACAATCAATGAAGGTGCAATGTCTGAAGATGATTTCATAGAGGAGGCCAAACTGATGATGTAAGTACAAAAGCTATTCTGTCCATTTACCAAGAAATAAATATAACCTAATTCCATTTGAAACAAACAAAGCAGTTTGATGGGAATGGCGGATGTGTGGGACAGAAAAGCTGATGTAAAGGTCTGAACCAAGCTGATGCAGATGCTTCCTATGCCCAGACTCTTTCTTTAGAGTGTGCCTTGCTTTGTACTATGGACCTCAATGGGGAATAAATGTTCTGGTAAAATGTAAATGTGCTCCTACAACTATTCTGTAATCTATAATTCAGTGTCTCTAGGAACACTGGCAGAGCTTCTATCCAACTAAAGCTTTTGAGAAACTGTATTACCATATCTGCAAATTTTGCAAATTAGGGAAATATTCACATGAGGTCTTGGCAAAGCCCAGAAGAGATGAAACCTTGCAGGCCCCTGCCTGCCAACAAAGTGTAACTAGACCTTTCCATTTCGCATCAACCAAATCAAGCCTTGCATTTATATAATTCATGAACAATTATGAGTTCACAGAGAGAACTTTTTGGAAGAAGTTGTAGAGAGAAATGTGCTTAATATTGGGAGAACTCTGAAGACAGCTGAATAGGACACTGTTTATCAAGTAGTGAAATTTTTTTTCAAAACCATCATGAGAATCAAAGGTTTAGTTACCTGCCAAGAGCAAATATTAGCCTGTCTAAAATGTGATTTCAAACAGGAAACTCTCCCACCCAAAGCTGGTCCAGCTTTATGGAGTGTGCACACATCACAAACCTCTCTACGTTGTGACTGAATTCATGGAAAATGGTTGCCTGCTCAGTTACCTTCGGCAAAGGCGGGGGAAACTCAGCAGAGATGTTCTCCTGAGCATGTGCCAGGATGTTTGTGAAGGGATGGAATATCTGGAAAGAAACAGCTTTATTCACCGTGATTTGGTAAGCACAATAGGTTTTCTGAGGTTCTTATCAAATATTTGCAGTAGAGAATGTGCTGTTGCATTTTATGGGCCACTAAGACTTCAGCACTGCAGGATCTAATAAGGCAAACCCAAACCTTTCAGCTGTTGTTTTGCCCATGGACAGCTCAAAAAACTACTAGAGAAAAGTTTTTCCTTTGGAAAAACCCCTTGAGAGCTCACAGAAAATCAGGATATTGACATGGAACTATCCTATCTGGTATTAGGACATCTCAATGTGAAAGCAAAAGAACACAACCAAAATCACAGCATTACAAAAGGTCAGCAACAATGAGAATTTTAAAAAAATTGAAATTTTTTCTATCTATATTTTTTGGCTCCCTACAGCCATTCATTAATGCTGGGATATATGAGTGGCTTTTCTGCCCATAGGCAGGGAATTAGAGGAAAGGAGTTTGTTTCTTTACTCCTTGATACTTATTCAATGCTCACATTTGGATGTAGAGAGGAAATCTTCCTCCTCTCCTACCGAGTTTCATGAAGAAATGTAAAATCTTGAAAATTAACAGGACGTTCCTGATTTCTGTAATGAAAACATCACAAAACAAATTAAAAAATTTACACTAATTGTCCCTAGTGTTGATGTTCAGGAAAATATCTGGTTGGATCATTAGACTCTGCAGCCTATAAGTCTTTCACTGCTAAGGATACATAAACATATTGCAACTCATACTACAAGCATTTAAGTTGCTAGGTGCTATGTATGTGTAACTACACAGTAATGAAATATGTTCACTGACTCAGAGACAAAAATTCACAAATATTTTTGACCAATACACTAATCTCCTTTCAGATATAAACATCATGAGCTAGAGCAAATACAACCAGCTGCTGTATTTCTCTTAAAATTCTTAAGCACAGATTTCATAAATGTTTCTCTCATTTTCCCCAGGCTGCAAGAAACTGTTTAGTCAATGTGGACCACGTGGTTAAAGTATCTGACTTTGGCATGGCAAGGTACGAGACCATTGACAAAGGTTTTGTGAGCACCTATTCTCAGACAGCTGCAGCATGATCTTTAATTAACCTCCCTGCTTGCTTCACTGGTTTGGGGAATCCCACTGGGGGTAATTTTTCAATCCCGATGTTGTTTAACCATTGTACCATGAACTGGATGTCGCGTCCTCCTCTTGCTCTTGGTGAGTGCAAGATAGGTAAACAAAGTGCCAGGTAAACTGCAGAGGTGTTTATGGACAGAGAAATGCCCAGAGTGCACAGGGCAGCCAGAAGCCTGAAGAAACAAGTTCCCCAACTTTGCTGAGCAGGATGGAAGTCAGAAAGTCACTAGGGACGGACCTGGGAGCTGGTGCTGACCTCTGGAGGCAGCGGTAGCTGAGTAGATGAGGCAGGATGCAGAGAGGAACATGTGGGTAGGAAGTGTGACACATGCTGCTCTAGCAGGGAAGTGGTTTTTCTGCTTAGTGACAGAACCAGGCAAAGTGGGGAAAGAGAGCACTCTCAACTCTGACAAGCCCCAGCCTGAGAATCATAGCTGTAGCTTCACAGACATTCCTCAGAGGACACAGATGAGCTGGCCAAATGACTGAATGCTACCCAAAGGGGATGTCTTCTTTCTTCTTTCCTCTTGCAAGCCCAGCACAAAGCTCTCCACTTTTATGTTTTACTGGCTGGTTTTTCTGTGGGTTAGCATGAGGGGGCAGGTGAGCTTGAAAGACAGTCAGTGGCTCTGAACAGAAGGTTGTGGTAACACTTATCTTGTGGCTGCGAGTCGTTAGGTCAGCACAGCCATGCTCCTTCAGTTTTGCCTTCTATTTGTCACCTCAGGCTTACAACACCCTAGCAGTTTATAGGTAAGGACTTGTTTTTCAAAGGGCTAATCCTGTACCATAGTTGTACTGCTCCCCAAAAGGGTAAGGTCAGTATCAGGGCTCTGGACTTATCCAAATGAATGAGAAAATACAGTAAGACCAAGGTGGCTGTCAGAGTCCAGCCTAAGAATAATGGACCTGAAAGGCTCACTGTGGTCACAAAATGGAGATCAGTGGTGTGGCTCCAGGACTCACTCTCCTGGGGAGGCTGTGGAGACGTGATGGGAACACAACCTAATTATTCAGAGCTCACACAACTGCTACTACAAACTATTTTATACAGCTATTTCGTGTTCCTTATTTAGTAGCCTCCATGTTTCTGTGCCTGCACCAAAATGAGAAAGTGAGGCAAAAAGATTACTTATTTGAATGTGACCTCCTTTAAAAGGTGCTTTAAAAAAAATTACCTTTATGCTTTCCCTGAGAATAAATGTGTACTGCACATCTGTGATCTGCTCAGGAGCATTAATACTTGGAAAATGTGCCCAGAGTTCATAAGGACGTTGGGCTCAGCCTAGTAATAATTTAAAATGTTGCCCTATAAATGTCTGCATCAGGCACATAATTTAATTTTATCTGGGAGGTCAGCTCCTATAAGCTTGGGGAAAAACAATTACTTGAGTGCACCTACAAGAACTGCTGCCTCGAATGTGATGAACATTCCTTTGTGTGTTGCTTTGATAACGATGTCCCTGAAATGGCGTCTGTGATGATGGACAGTGAGAGTCTTATTTGGGTAGAGCAAGCGGTTGAAAAGGTGGATTCTTTTTAAGAAAGACTAATTATTTATTGCTACTGATTTTCCTGCCCATGGTGAAGTG
The DNA here is from genome assembly GCF_015832195.1 of Motacilla alba alba. Lineage (NCBI taxonomy): Eukaryota > Metazoa > Chordata > Aves > Passeriformes > Motacillidae > Motacilla > Motacilla alba. The sequence goes on along the minus strand of NC_052019.1, from coordinate 25,536,641 downwards.
ATGTATCTTATTAATATACACCCAAAAGATGACAACAATAACCATCCTGTCATTTTTATGCTTGTATCAAAATGTTTTATTCTGACATATTTCTGATGAACAATCCAAATCATTCATTTAAACAGAAATGTCTTTAAGTGCATTGCTTCCCATATGGGGTTTTTTTTGTGTGCATTTTATACTAAAATAGTGATATAATTTTGTTGTTTCCAAATTGGTACTATTTTTCTGGAATTCTAAACCATTTGTGGAAATGTCACTCATTCAAATATATGTGGTTTCCTCTTATTCTTCAGGTATGTCATTGATGATGAATATATTAGCTCTTCGGGTGCCAAGTTTCCAGTCAAATGGTCATCTCCTGAAGTCTTTCATTTCAAAAAATATAGCAGCAAATCAGATGTCTGGTCATTTGGTGAGTTGATCAGGTGAAAGGGCAACCACGCTTCCCCCTACTGATGTGATTTAGGGAAGTGTAAATTTTTACCCATGCTATCTATCTTAAGCTTCAGTCCTTCCCATTTTTCAAAGTTTGCTTATATTGGATAAATGGATTTTTCATTTGAAAGGTTCTGCACCAAAAAAGTAGACTTTGACTGAAATGTGCATTTCTGATGAGTCCTCATTAGCCAAACATATTCATCTGAGTTTCATGGACCATCACCTTAGCTGACTTAAAAGAGAGCAGAATTATATTAGTTGAAAGTTGTTGGGGTTGTATCCTTCATTCAGCTCAGGCTGCCCGTATTTTCATTCATTTTCCAAGACACAGAAGAATCAGGAGTGTTTTTTGTTCTCCTAATTTTGTTAAAAGTTTGTAGGTTTGGCATCTTTTGTTTTGTCCTAAACCTATTTTTGTTGACTTCTAGGTGTACTGATGTGGGAAGTTTTCACAGAAGGCAAAATGCCTTTTGAAACCAAGTCGAATGCTGAAGTTGTCCGTGAGATTTCTCAGGGTAACCGACTTTATCGACCACATTTGGCATCACATCCTGTGTACAAAGTCATGTACAGCTGCTGGCATGAGGTTTGTTCCCTTTTTTTTTTTTCCCTGAGGTATTACTTTGTTCTTAATTTTTAACATGGATATAATAACAATCTTAAAAGACCAAGGCATTAAATCTTTATTTCACATCTGCGGCATTCTCAGCATCTCCAACTATGTTTTTCACAAATCACACCAAAGTCTACAAGCCTCTGCTTCTTTTGACTGTTGCAGCTGAGAAGTATAGAGCACACTATCAGTACAACAGGTCCAGACCATTCCTGGGTTGGAATATGCCACTGCTCTCCTGTTTCTCTGCTGGGTGCAATGTGATACCCTTTTTGTGCCTTTGCATCATTCATGGCTTTCTCTAGATCTGCTCTGAATGATAACACATTCATACACCAAGTGGATATGCCCACTAAATGTAGATTTTGAAACTCCTTTTTCAAGTCTGTATCAGTATCTCTGTACATCAGTACAGCTCCTAGGCTGCACCACTTTCACCCTCTCCAAGCTGATTTAGTACTTCATGTTCTTTCACCATTTGTCCAGCACCTATTCCTTCCGATATTGGTAACAAAACACTGATTTCATCAACTTCTCCATTTGATTGATCCCTTAAGGGCCCTCCTTCTCTAGTCTCTAGAAGAAATGCATCTTTATTTTAGGTTAAATTCCTTCCTGAAGAGCTTTGTGTGCAATTTTTTCAAGTAAAACAGCAGGCATACATAGTGAGTAGCTGGGGAATCTTCCTGCTACCATTGTCTCCTTTATCTCCCACCTTACAACTCTGAATAAAATTTTTAAATCCTGAGTAAAAAAAAAAAGCTTAAGAGATGGAAATCTAAATTGCATCCAGCTTGCCTGCTTACTGCAAACCTCCATTGGGGTGCCAGCCAGCAGAGAGATCATGGGGAAGAAGTTCTCTTTCCTGTCTGCCACCAGAAAGGAGTTTGTTCCATTCTGAGCTGCAGCACTTCAAATTATACAGCAATGAAGATCCTTTTTCAAAATCACAGGAAGCATTCCTGAGTACCATGTTTTCCTGACTCTAGGGCTTTCCATAGACCTACTGCAGGGAGAAATTCCATAGGAATTCTGATCCAGAATTGAAATAAATATAAAGAAATTTCAGGATTTTTTTACAAGTGTCTGTGCTCATGCTGCTGATGATTACAGATTTTTCTTTTTCTCTAAAATGACAAATTTGATCTTTTCTGCCATATTAATAAAATGAAATGTAATTTTAAAGTGTTATCTCATATGTACTTCTATCCAATTTCTGAAGTCTGGTAATGTAATCAACCAATCTGCTAACACAAGTTTATCCTCTGCTTTTCTTTTCAGAAACCTGAAGGACGTCCTACTTTTGCAGAGTTAATAGTGACCCTCAGAGATTTAACAGAGATGACATAATCACAGATTTTTTCCTGAAAGGTTAGCATTCAGCATGCCACTAATGTAGCTGGTACAGAAAACTTCAACCTGTTAGAGAGGTCTCTACCTAAATCATAGTACCAGCATCCTACATATTGAAGCAGCTGTTTGGTCTTGGCACAGTTTTTCTTATTTGAGAAAGATTCTCCAGGACACTGATTTGGGACTCTCAAGGCTTTGTTTCCATGGTTAGGGAGAAAAATCTCTCTGAAAAGCAGTAACCAAGCCTACTCACCTTATAGATATTTTTATTCATTCTTTTGTTCAGAGTTACACTAATTCTTGCATCAATATTACTACATTATTTATACTTACTATGACTCATGCGCTGGGGAATAGTGATTGGCAGAGCAAAAATGATGGAAGAACCTATGATAAGCTCTGGCTAGGTCACTTTTAAAGGCAAGTCCTTGTGCACTGCAGAGCATCCGGCCCTGGAGAAGCAGAGCAGGGCTCTGTCCAAGGGACAGCCAGCTAAGTGGCTGCTGGAGCAGTGCCTACACGTGTGCCTGGACCCACTGCTTGGACAAAGCAGTGCCTTAGCCCTCCCCTCGCAAATGGCCAGAATGGTTCATGGGCAAGTTAAAACTGGAACCTGACAGTAAAGCTCAGATGGATCCTATGGTACCTTACATGGACATGTCTGTACCCCTACTTCTTCTGTTATTATTCACTTTTCATTTTAAATCTTAACTATGGTCAACATAAATATGTTGTAGAGAAGGAAAGGTAGATGGAATTCATAATTATTTAAAACAAAATAGTCAGATCATTGCAAATAAATATGTTCTTGGCAATTGTGATTGCATTGTGAATTATTTATAGGTAAATACACCACAGTATTTAGTTTTATAGGGTTTTGTAGACAAAATATGTAAAGCATGCTAGATAAAGAATGATTGAGTTCAATTTAATTTTTGTCACAAATTGAGTCACAGTTTAATTTTTTATTTCCAAATTCAAGAAATAACTGTAAAATTAAAATTAAATATAGAAAACCCCTCAAAGTTTGGAATTTCTGAAGAATGATGGCATCTCACAATCAAATATAGTCCTGGCAGTAATCAGTCATCTTTACTGTGATAATATTTTGATAGTTATCAACCCTTGGGAAAGGAAATTGTTAGTCTCATTGTTTGAACATTTGGGAGTACCTTCAAACACACTTCTAAGGTATTTCTGCATCAAGTAAACCATGATATTCTCATTATTTCATGTATTTTCCCAGAAGAATTGCCAGCAACTGATGTCACTGTTTACTTTCATAATCAATTTCTTTATGAGCATTTAACCCTTTATCAGACCTATGACTGAATGCAGACCTATAACTGTTGTGGTTTAACCCCAGCTGGCATCAGTACCATACTGCTGCTTGCTCGCTGCCTCTACCCTGGTGGGACAGAGAAACAGAAGGTAAAACCTGTGGGTTGAGATAAGAACAGGTTATCAGCTGAAAAAAAGTAAGATGTAACAATAGCAATAGCAATTCAAAGGAGCAAGAGGGAGAGGAATAGAACCCAAGAGAAACAAGTGATGCACAGTACCAGCGCTCACCCCCTGCTGACTGATGCCCAGCCCATCCACAGGCAGGCAGTAACCAGCAGCCCCCAGCCAACCTCCCTCCCTCTCCCCCATGATCATGACATTCTATGGTACAAAATATCCCCTTGGCCACTTCAGGTCAGCTGTCCTGGCTCTTCTCCCTCTCAGCCAAAACTGAGACACCACCACAGTACACACATGGAGCTCAGCACAGTTTATGCCCAGGCCACAGAAGTACAAGGCTTTTCAGGAGATGATGCACTACAAATGTGAAATTCAAACTCTCTCCACCATATAAAGTACATGGGGACTCTGAATAATACATGAGCCATCTTTTTGAGCAGCTCTTGTTAAACTGGTTTTGCCGTATTACTGCAAGTTAATGTGTAATATGTTACAGCATGATGCAGTAAAAACCTGCTCCATTAGGTTTATGTACTCAAAGCACCTTGCTCCTGCCTCTCACTGATCTGTCCTGTGGTGAAAATGCACCCATCCTAGAAACATGCTGGTCTAATAACTGCAGCCAATAAGGTTTGCCTACCAGGCTTCCACTTCCCAATATAATCTTTCTGTAGGCTGCTTGGGGAAAAATTTGAAGAAGCTGTTATTAACATTCTGACACAGAATAAATTTAACAGCTGCTGTCATCAAGCTGACAGTAAATAAATGAAAAAGCACGAGGACTTGCTTCAGAGTCAGTGAAACTGGTGCTTAATTGGCAGCAAGGAATGGCCTGCAGTACAAAGGTCAGGTATCTACAGCGTATTTATTTACCAGAACAGCTACACCCTGGTGTAAAGACTGAGTAGGCCACCTTAGACCTCATGGTGACTGTGAGCTTAGTTCAAATTCCAACCATATTCTAACAGACAAAAAATGGATGAATAGTGAGCGACATCCTTGCCACTGACCATAAAGAGATGTCTGTTCTCTAATTTTTTTGAAACTTCCATGTGATGAAAATGAGATCTGGAAAGAGCAGTAAAGGAGACACTTCCATACAGGGAAGCTTCCATCAAAAGCTGTAGGAGTGTTCAGCATTTGTAAAAATTTAGCTACTGTTTGCTGATCAAAAATCAGAAAACTTGGAACAAGTCTGTATTATAGATGGGAGGAAAAAAAGGCAGAACTCCCAGCTTTTGTGAGCCAGCCACTTAGGATACATCTCTTTTCTATAAAAAAGGTGCATTATTGACAAAATGGAATTTATTTTCAGAAAGTGAAATGAATTCACTTGTCAAAAATACTCCTGAGAAGCAATGAAGACCAATAACTAGTGTGTACAGGGCTGATGACACTTGTTTCCAGTGCCATGTGGTTTTCAGACCAATTCCTGCCTCCTCCCCCTCTGCCCCCAGCAGATTTCACAGGCAGGAGGCCCTACAAGCCCACCAAAGCCCATCACCATCCCTCCTCCCTCATGCACCACCAGTCTGGTTCCTGCTCAGCCTCTCAGCCATATTCTGAACCATGGCACCATTTAAAAACCTGCCCAAAAGGAGTCAGTGCAAACCCGCCCTGCTGGAAGGATATTTCCTAGCACACTTGCCAGTTTTATTTTGCTGGAATTTAAACAATGAGAGAACAGCATTTTCTAGAAGTATGCAATTCCCCATATAGCTCCAGGATGCAGCCCTGATGAGTAGAGTTTGAAGTTTTGAATATGTACCCTTTGGAATGAAGATTTTTTTTATATAGCATGGTTCTTTCAAGTGTGGCTGGAAAATGAAGATGATAGAACAGATTTCTATAGAAACTGGTAACTGATTTATTTCCTTCCAAAATCGTACAGATTTTTTTTTAACTTACCCAAGTCTTACTGACCTACCTAAATTTAGTTGGTGCAGCTATGTAGGGAACTTAATTGCCCATTTATTTGTCCTCAGATATGGTAATAATGAGTAGCTGCCAAGATTTGTTTAGTATCAGCATTTAAAAGCTGTAATTTGGTTAGCAATGCATTGCCTCTCACGATTGCTTTGTTCTCCTTCTTAACCATTTGCCCTACATACCAAAACACATCTAATTACTTTAAATAGTGTTCCTCATTTCACTGCCTGGAAAATCTGACAACTCACTGAAACACTCTCCACTGAGAGTGGCTGTGAGACACACATGCCTAATACATCAGCTTTGGGTTTTCTTCTCCAGTATAGAAATATGAATGATACTCTTTTTTTATCCCTTGTTTAAAAAACACAGATAATTTAGTACACAACCATGAATAATTTATTACAAGAGAAATATTAGCATAATTTCAATTAAAAAAATCAAAGTTATTCCAAACTAGTAACTAAATATAAACATTTTAAAAAATAGCATCTCTTACAACAAATGTTTTTATACAAAAAAAATTAATCACTAATTTATTTCTAACATGATGGAATTCTTGTACACCATGAAAAGAACCATTAACTGGTTTTTTTTGACATTGTTAGAAAATAACATTCTTTTATTATTAGTTGCTATTTATATGAAATAGCAGATACACAGGTCCAGTAGAAAATACAGGAATTTTGCTTGGTATGAGCTAATTATTGCCAGCAGTTGGTATATAAGGAGTCCATACCCTTCTCAAAGAAGGTATTATGACATATCTTTAAAAAATGCCAATGCACATCCATTCAAGAACTGGACTGGTTGCTATTTCTTACAAATAACTCATTTGGTCACAGCACAGTGATGACTCTATAAGCAAATAAAGGGGCCACAAACTATGCAAAAGCATTTATTTTTCTCTTTTTTACAGTCAATATTTTCTTCAGTTATTCTTTGAATTGTGTAATTCAGAGTGAAAAGCAATTCAAGTTTTTGTTAAAGAAAAAAACTACAAAACCCCCTCCATCTTTAGTCTTTTTATCGTTTGTATGACTTGTTTTTACTATTAAGATTTTGAAGCTTGAATCTGGTCAATAAAACCAAAGCATTCTCTACATTAACTAAGAAGGAATGAAACCCTCTTAGTAGATTTTCTTGTCTGAAGCTTTTTTAACACAAGCATTTTAACAGCAAAGAACTGCTGTGAATTGCATCACTCAAGCTGAAAAATATTCCAAATTGATAATGTAGACAATGTCATTATATTTTGAAGGCAAGCATATTTTTGCTGAAAATGTCCCTTTTGCTGGGTAACAGTGATGCCACACAAATTTATGAAATATAAGCAGCAACCTTTTGTAAAGGATGAGCTTTCTTTGGCAGAACAATTTTCTATCCACCCAAACTGTCCTCTTCTACTAAACCTTTTGAACATTAGAAAATATATAGTCTGCTTCATGAGGAAGTTCTGCTTGGCATATAAATTTCAGCTGATTAAAACCAGTTTTAAACTTCTGAAGTGCTGGTATCCTCTGGCAAACTTTCTGGACCCACACTTAAAAATCCAAAGACTGGAAATGCTGCTTTCTGATGAGCTTGTCACCAACCACATGTCTGATTTCTGAAGTTACTCACTTACAAAAGTGGAAAACAAAGAGGATTGTAATGAGCAAACCATGGACTGTGCAAGTTTTTTTGGGACAGGAAGATCAGTGACCACAACTGAGGAACCACAGTACTACAGTACAGTTACCAACCTGCAAGGCCTCTGGTAGGTTGACATACTGTTAAACATCTAATAGGGGCAAATACTCTTTTTTAGAAAAGTCCAAACTAAAAAAAAAAAGACATTCTGACATTTCTCACCCCTTGCCTACAGCTCATCCTTTACCTAGTATTTTAAGAACCAGTGCATGGACTGTAAAATGAATTTTGCACTTATAGAAGAATAAAAATTAACAGGACTGCTTTATTATTAATAAAGAACAATACCTTCCCAGAAAATGAGGGAAAAAATTTTGAAAAGCTTAAATGGGTTCTAATTAATAGATGGCTGCATTAAGAAGCAGTATGGAAATAAGTAAAGCTCCTTCTTAATCATCAAAATAATATAAAACAAAGTGAAAATTTTTAATTGCATGTTCTGGTTTCCTCCTGCTTTTGAACGCTTAATTCTATCACCTCATATAACTTTTTAAGCCAGTAGCAACTGTTTTCAGGCCTCTAATGAATTTTACTTTCCTTAAACTTTGTCTAAGTTTTGAAAAAAAAGTACAGGCAGATTCAGGGATTCACAATCCATTCAGAATTCCTTGGGTAGAAAAGCTGAGATGTATCAAGAATTGTATTTGCTAAAATTTTTTTGTGACATCTAATCAATGTTCATTGGCAGGTCATCAAAAGTGAAAAAAATCTTGCATAAAATTTTATATGAAAAACTAAAAGGGTTAAACACTGTTTTCTTCATATTATGTCTCCAATGAAAATCCTTCATGTAGAATATCTACGAGCTTGCTTGGCAATAAATTATAAAAATATAAATAAAGCCTGAAATATTAAGGCCATCACTAAGATAATAGCAGAGTACCTGCCACTTCAGCGAGGATTGTCTTTTATCATCAAAAGAAAATTGCATTTTTTAAACATGGCTTACAAAGACCATCCTTTTTTGCTAAAATTTCCCAGGAAGAGATGCTGCATAAAAAAAGGACCATGTTTTTCATGGCCTAACATATAATCACCATCAGGTTTCTGTCTGTCGTGCTAATTACTGAACATTTTCACTCATTACTCTCAACAGCTGACATAGAGAGGACTGGTCCACACTTAACAGGCCTCACAGACTAATTTCCAGAGGACTGCAGAAAAGTAGAGCTTTCTAGAAGACATGGGTGGGCTGAATTTGCAATTCATGATACTTTGATGATGAACACTGCTTGAGTGTTTCACTGACTGAATAAAATGTTGTCCTCCTCATATGCCAAAGCCGGGTCTTCCATGCTCTCCAGCAAAGTGTGCCTGGTTTCAAATTCACGCTGTGGTAGTGACGGTTCTTTGGCAACAGTGGACATCAACTGACTCCAGGTGATGTTAGTGTTTTTGAAAGCATGCAGTAGGAAGATGCCAATGATGATGCTGCAGAATCCACTCAGGGTTCCAATGATATCACCCAGTTGCATACTACTCCACTCCTTGAACAAGATGATGGAGCACGTCACCACTGTCGTCGTGAAGCACACGTAATAAATGGGGGTCACAAGGGATGTGTTGAACACGTCCAGGGCTTTGTTGAGGTAGCTGATCTGAGTGCTGACTGAGAGCACCAAAATGCCCACCAAAATGTACACCAGGGGATGGCGATAGGCTGGCTTCCTCTGCAGCATTTGTTTAATGGCAATGCCCAGGCCTTTCACAGATGAGACAGAGAAGGCTCCGATGAGAGAGCAAATCAAAACGTAGATCAGTACATTTGTCTGACCTCTCTTTGGAGCCACGACAACGATCAGGACAAGGGCAATGATGGTTAGGAGAACAGCAAATGTAACAAACGCTGTAAAAACAAAGAAAGGGAAGAGTAATGCACGTGAGATAAAACACCAGACTATGCCCACAAACATGATCAGAGTTGTTCAGTGTCCTAGACACTTCCCTACGAACTGCAGCATGTCTTCACTGCAATTGCATACAGACCTGGATCTTGCAGCTTTCTTTCCATCTCATCTAGTGAGGTGACCTCCTCCTCCTCTGGGGCATGAATAACCATGACTGTTGACCCCAAAATGCTCAGTACACAGCCCAGCTTTCCATGAATATTCAGCTTCTCATTTAAAAAGTAGGATGACAATATAGCACTGTTCAGCAAAATAGAAATAAAATGCTCAGCTCCACCAGGCACAGAAGGCATTCAAAATTTCTCTGTGTAGCATAACAGGAAAACCTCTTTTGAATTTGCATATTTGGTAAACCAGCCTGAAACAATCAAATTGTAAGAAGTTTTTACAAGAAAGTTGGTCCTGACCAAGAAGGTTAGGTCAGGTTTTATGGAGTTTAGCAACCCTCATCGCTTCCCTCCAGGTCGTAAAAGGGTCCAAATTGCTAAGGAGCTTCTCATTCCTGATTGCCTAGGTCGGGGTATGCACTCTCACTGTAGATTAACCACAAGAGCTCTTTCTTTCTTCCAAAAATGGTTCAAAGCACTTCATTTGCCATTACAACCAATGCACATGAGTGTTGGAAACAGTTCCTCATCCCTCCCCAGGCTCTCCCACCCAGGCACACTTTCTGCCTGGCTTGCCAGGAGTGCCCCAAAAACACAGAGAAGGCATGTCTCCCCCTTCAAAGAGATCAACCCCAGATCTCCACGGGGTTGATTATTTAACCTAAGGACAATAACATGGCCTAAATAACACCACTCACAGGGCATGATTAGCCTGTTAGAGAACAGCCTTGGGCACAGACACAGGCTTAATGGTGTGTGAACACACTCACGAACAGTTATTCAACCCACTGATCAAAATACAGACATTTTTTTCACACAAGGGTGATGAGTTCAGTGACATGAAGTTCTAACAACCCCTCTGTCTCATGACAATTTGGATGATTGCTATCCCCATCAAAGAAGAGACCAATAAAACTCAAGCTGTTTTTGCCCAGCAGCAGCCAGGCAGCCAGCTGATCTGCATTTACCAACATGCTGACATCAGCACCACTGCAGGGACTCAGTTACATTAGTTTTGCTATGACAGAACAGCTGCAGTTTGAGCAGGTAGATTATTCCAAGCATCCTAGGGTTTGTTTTTTGTTTGGTTTAATTTTTTGTTTTGTTTTTAATATGTGGCACATGTTTTTTTAAACACATGTTTCATATAATATACTCAGTTCTTAAAAATCAAGAGTTTTACATTTAAAATACAATAATTTCATTTTGCTAAAAGATTATTTTCTATAAAATTTTTGTATGCATAGTCCATGTCTTTTCTGCTGCTATGATAGCCACATTACTGTATGTGCTTAAGAACTTGGAAATTAGGTTTTTCTTCATACATAGGAAACAATAATGTCCTCTGGAAACAAATAGGAAACAAATAGGAAACAAATGTCCTCTGAAGGACATTTATGTTTCAAAAGAACCCCAAATTTTAATTGTGGATACAGAAGAAAGCTTAGATTTTCTTTGCCTTCTTTCCAGAAAGATTTCAAAAAGACAAAACAAAATCAAAAGCTTTACTAACTGTGCCTTAATATGAAATTAGGCTCCTATAAATATAAATGGTTTCGAAAACATTTTGTGTAGGAACACTGTATTTTTATTTAAAGTTTAGTCCCAGCCAAAGAACAGGATAACAGTTTTTTAAAAAGCTCCAGCTCTCTAGGAATAGATAAATTACCTTCTATCAGCAGTATTCTTTGTTTATGCTGATAAGAATTACTTTGTGATCTAGGTGGAAAGCTACTGGGAAAGCATTCAGAGGCCTTTGCAACAACACTTTTGATTCTATCTACCCAGATAACTCAGTTCTAAATAAGGAAAAATATCTTTCCACCAAGAAACAAAAAGCAATTTTTGCCCACAAATTGCTTTTCAGTTTTCTTATTAAAAATCTCTACTTTCAGCCAAAGACAGTATTTTTCCCTCATGCAGTGAGTGGTTCGTTTGCCAAGGCTTGCTCCCAGTTGGTACTGACCTTATGAGAACACTCAGTGCACCCAAGGGGATAACCAAGGTTGCAGGTGCAAAGGCATAAGCAGCAAAGTTTGCAGCTTCTCCTAATCCCACTGCAGGAAAAAGAACATTTGGATCAGCTTGGAGGAGAATATTAAAAGGCACACTATTGTAAATATTTTGTATGACAACTATGATAGCAAATACAAACCAAAATCTTTTTTCTGCACTATATATGCACATTTTCATTTCAAAATTAGCTGCCCAACTAATAAATGCTGGAAGAAAGTAAAATACTACTCCTAGAAGCTGGACAGATGCAATTCCATGGCATTTGACCAGATATTAAAGAAAAGATGGTTATTCTGCAAAGAGCTCTGAAGACCAAATGCAGTATTTGAAAGATGGCATATGAGAACAGCTTGTCATGAATGTGATTGCAAGGACATTTCTTTTAAGGGAAGAGAATGAAAAATCAGACAATAAATCTCTAAAACAATCTGCTTTTTGCAGATTTACATATATGCTGAGAGGAAAGAGCTGACTTACTTGATAGCAGTCCAGCCCACCAAAGCCATTCCTTCAAATAAGAATATCCACCTTGTCCTGAAAGAGAAAAAAACCCTTATCTTAGAAGAAACAGATCACCTTATTGTAAGATAGAAAAAAATACAGCTTCACATTTGCACTTTCAAAGCACCAAAACAGCAACAAGAAGAATATTTGATTTTGACTGACATTTTATTAGCCACTCTACTGCTTTGTGACTTGGACTTCTAAAAAATGCTATTTGACTAAATACACGCAGAGGGGAAGTTTCAAGCAAAAGTAAAATGGATAAAGATTGTTGGTGAGCTTAAGAAATGTTTCAAAATACTTTCCCAGGTCAGATCCAATATAATCATACAGTCAACTGCAGTTTGACTCTTCCTTTTACTTTAGGTTGGAAGAAATTAGAAAGAATAATGCCCCTGTGTGCATGATTTTTTTTTAACATAAAACATAAGTATACATAATATTAGAGTTTTTTCAAATAACCAAATTCTCTGGAATAATATTTTGCAATAAAAACAAGAAACAAAAGAAAAACTGCTAATGCTATGTATTTAAATCCATGAAAAGCAAATGATGACTTTAGTGCAACTGTTCTTTTTGTAGCTGTTCATCTGTTGACTTTGATGAAGGGATAGTTGTACTAACTGTAGAAACTTGTGTAGCAGATGTCATTTCTACAACTCATTGCACTCACTTAAAAAAAGCTGAGCAAAACCAAAAAGCTAAACCAGCTTAAGAATGTCCATCTCAAATGAGGGGGAAGAAAGATCAAAAAAAAAAAGAGGGAGAAGAGCATTTTGGAGGGTAAGACAAATGGAGAATTTTATTTTGGTAACTAATTGTTCTCAGTGAGGAAATAGCACCAGCTCATGAGATTTAATAACCCCTGCATATCCCATAGTCCTAAGAGCTCTGAAACCCCAGTCCCTGTAATTGTACACAGAGAAACAATACCATGTCTCCATCCCTCACCAAGACAGGACTTCTGATCACCATTGAAGTAGTTTTGAACATGTGATCTGTGAGTTGAACCTTGATTTTTCAAGTTAGAAGAGGTGTTTGTGTTCCCAGCAGGAGCAAGGATGGCACCATCACCTACCAGCTCGGGTGACTCCTCTCTCTGCCAGTTTCAAAAGTCCTTTCTTCTTCAGTATGAAGCTAGAACCAATGAAGACACTGGAGCCTATAGCCAAAGCCAAGCCAATGTAGAGGTGGTATTTGCTTCCAGAAGGCAGGGAAATGCTCCAGTTTGTTTCATTGCCAGTCCCCTCCATAGAGGTGAGGAGAGGAGAGCGTGACTCAGACACGTTGATGATCTGGCACCATGCCTGGCAGGAGTCACGGCAAGAAAAAGAGAGCACAGCACCTGGGAGCAGAAAAAGAAGGACAAATCATTCACAACATAGGCTCAGCTCTGGAAGAGCCCTGTCCTCACTCTGCTCACTCCTTTCCAAGTCTTTGCAGAGCACCTGTAATTTCTGACTGTGCAAATAACACACAAAACCCACACAATGTACACAACGCTGCCCTGGGTCATTACCCACTCCTGTAGCTCGCAGATGATTACATTATTTTACATCTGTATTTTGCACTTCATTGGCTCACAGAAGCTCTAAGGGAAATACCAAGGAATGCACTAAAAAAATATTAGCTTCAGTTTAAAATTCAACGCAACATCTTAAAATCTAACCTGAAACCTCAAGATGAAAGGGCTCCTTTTTGTTGTGCAGAGACCACAAACATATAGCCAAATCCATTATTTTGGACTTTGCCTGTTAAAGTAAGCCCGCTGCTATCCAAGGCTTTTGGTTTTACATTGGTAGCTGAGATTGGAAAAACAAATGGAAAAAAAGGAAGGAAAATCAAACAGGGAGCAAACTCTCACTGCATATGGGCACTCAGACATTTCATGAAAACTGTTCAGTGAATACTGTGTGAGCCAAGTCTTATTTAACCAAACACAAAATGTCCAGGTGAAGGCCTCCCAGCAAATTTAATCTAACCTCTACAAGTCCTGGTGGAGGTAGATCACAGGCCACAGGGGACAGTTCCCCCTGCTGTCCCTGCAACTCTGCTGGAGAGCTGGGTGATCCCGAGCAGAGACCAAAGGTTCACACTCAGCCAGCCAAGCATTCACAGTATCACTGTGATGACAGTCTGTGGGAATGACATCATTGTTATCAGCCTAGATTTGTTTCTAAAGGAAGAACAGGTACTGCATTTCCAAGAAGAAAAGGAGTTGCTTTCTTCATGGGGAAGCGGGGGTCAGGCAGCAAAGCTGCATCAGGGCTTAGGCAGTCTAGGCTGACGTCTCAGTTTGTCACAGTAGAGTGCATCAGGCAGCCAGTGTGGATTACAGACTCTAGACTGGAAAACTTTTAAGAACGACCTTTTTTGTAAAGAAGACTTATTGTGAAGACATTGTTAAAATATGAAACAATTTGCAGAAGTACCAAAGCTCAGTCCACCGTGATACATAGGAAGCAGGGGATGCAACAAATAGTTTTGTTTTCCATGTTTTCCCTGTAAATAAATAATACAGGAAGGATTCATCCTGAAGAGTGACAGCATCAGTAATACACTCCCTTTTTTTCTTTTTTTCCTTCTCTCCTTTCCCAGCTGAAGAAATGCCACTTAGGGACTTAGTAGAAAAGGATGTGCCTCTGCATTCACATGTAAGCTCTGGAAATAAAAATGTTATATCAAAAGTACTTCACTGAACAATTAACAAGAAGCAGACTTGGATAATTCATTTAATACAGTTTAACAAAGAATAGTTAAAATACAGAAGGTCCTAAAAATATCCTATTTGCAGTTGGCAATGCTGGTATTAGCTCTGGGAGACAGCACCCTTTACAAGTAAGGAACTAGAGTGAGTACCTGCTCCCTGTTTTCTCATTCCATATTATACAACAAACATATTACAGGAAGTTGTAATTTGATTTGCAGGCTGTGCAAACACATTTCCTTGTTTGCCAAGAGTGTTTCCATATAACAGGATTTGTTTTGTATTACTAAGTCAGACTTAATAAAAATGTTCCCACAAGATAGGTATGTTCATATTCCACAGCTGAAGATTAAAATCTTAGAGAACTTAGATCCACATGCAGTGACTATTGCATAGTATGTATGATAGATACTATTCTACACTCTTACCATTACTAGAAATTACAGCTGGATAATGTAAAAATATGGAATTAGCATTTGCACCTGAAAGTATTTTAAAATCCTAAACTATTAGCATAGTCTTAGAAGAAGAAAAATTTGCATATACTTGTTTTGACATAATTAGTGAAGAATAAATCACGAAACAAAATTACAGCGAAGTCCTCTAAGCATAAATGTATTTTCTCTCAGTAAACACATACTGGGGCAACGTAAAAATGCCCCTGCTCATATCATGGAGGTTGGTTTAAATAGCCTTCAAAGGTCCCTTCCAATCCAAACTATTTTATTATTCTGTGAAAAAAACAATGGAGAGATGAATGAAATCCCTTAGCTCTCAATACCTATACTGATGCTAAACCAGGATGGTGTGAGAAGCAGTAACAATCCTTGTCTTTAATTAAAAGAAAACATGAAGATAAACACTTGTGATAAGTATAGTCCTTCAGCTCCCTGCAAGAGTAAAGGCAGCTTTCTATCAGTGCATTGGGTTTCTACAGTGAAGAAAATAACAATTTTCTTCCCCCTTTTTGGTGAGAAACAAAATGTTTTTCTATGTGTTCTGAAGTTTTCCATTCCTCAGCACACCTTACGACATCAAATAAGGAAAATTTAATCACGCCGTTTGTACTATGTCACCCAGTGACTGCCACAGGTTGTTTCTGTTGTTTCTCTCCTTTCGGAATTACAATCTTTGCCCACATTCACAAAGAAATATTGGATTTGTCAGTGAGAAGAGTAATTTTGAATGCTTATGATCTGTGTTTATTGGGCTGAGCAGTTTCTCATAGTTAAAGAAAAAAAAAATCATTTGTTCCACTTGCATGAAAAGTAGCATGTAACTGCACTGATCAAAGAACCACCTGAGAGATGGGAAGAGGAGGCTGATCCGGGAATTACTGTTATTTTATTACCCCTGTGAACAGTCTGAAGATCACTTGGAAAGGCTGAGGAAGATGACAAATCACTGAGGCTGCCTGGCTTGCTCAGCGCAGAGTTTCTGTAGCTAAGCTAGTTTCACCTCCTACTTCCAAGTGTCAACAAACAAGAACCTGTCAGCAGAACTCCTCCTTGCAGAAATAATCTCTCTCAGCTCTGACTCAAGGCTGGCAGCAACAGGAAACCAGTCTGAGCCAAGGTAGCCGCTGGTGTAACTTCTAAACTTTTTTTATTATTCATTTATGATTTTTTTTTTTTTTTAATCCTCAAACACCTAAATAGTCTCCATCTGAATTGGATAGACCAGACACCCCGGTGCCACACGCTGCTTGTGTCATGCATGACTTGCTGTCATTCTGCAGTTCAGGGCTGACTTGCCCTGGTTAGTGACAGCCAACTTGGTTCTTCACCTGCCACTGAAGATACTGGTCCTAAGTCATCTCGAAAACTAACTGCTTTGATTAGACAATAATTTAACCATTTCTAATGAGCTCACGACTGAGCTCAGCCCTGGCAGAAACACGAAACGCCTTTCTCGGTCACCCAGGAAATACCAAGCCCACCTTTGCCAAGGCGCGGCTCCTGGGGCCAAAAGCGGGTGTATCGAGAGGCAGCAAGGAATCCTTCCCTGGCACACCTGGAGCGGAGACTCACCAAAAGCACAAAACAAAGCTGAAAAGATGTTTAACTCCAGGCTGCCGCGGCAGAAGCGCAGGAGCCTCCCCGGCTCCGGACCCACGCCACTCCTCGGAAAACAACGGGGTGACGCCAGGGCGGAGGAAAATCCTACGGGGCTCCGGACACCGGGGTACGGGAGCGCACGGCCGCGCCCCGAGCCCCGCCACCCCTCCGTGTCCCGACCGACGCGAACCCTCGGCGCAGACCGAGCCCCCCCCGCCCTCCCGCGGTGCGCGGCCCCGCGGACACTGACCCGCACGGCAGGACGGGCGGGCGGGCAGCGCCTCTCCGGGGCCCATGGCTGCGAGGCTCCGCGCCGGCGGCTCCGCCCGCCCGGGCGCGGCACGGCGCACCTGGGCGCGCCCGCTCGCCCGTGGAGACGGAGGCGGCATCCTCGCCGCCCCCCTGGACCCGGCCTGCGGGGAAAGAGCGTGCAGGGCTCCGGGAGTGACCCCGAATGGGCTTTCTAGATCGTTATCGAGTCCCAGACCTGGGGAGTTCTGTGGCCCCACCCGAACCGAATCCAAAGAAGGGTGCGCTCTCCTGAAGCAGCATTTGCCTCTCTCGGGAGTCTCTACAGATTTAATTTTCTTCCCCTTCACAGATGGGAGGAGAGATGAGCAGTCTTGATGTGCAACCACTTGTGTCTGTGACAAGCTGCCTGTGCTTGCTTTGGTCAGCGGGTCTGCAGACAAGCAGAGGGATCCCCCAGCCAAACTAGGCAGCGTCCTAGAACAAGGGCAGTGCCCTGAGATGACTCCATGTGGCTTAACAGGTTCCAAGTTGTTACAAGAAATAATTATCTTTATTGCCCAATGAATAGTTTCAACTAAGGTCTTGCTTTTGACATGATTAAGTGAAATACATTTACAAAATGTAAGGCTTAATACAATATTACGTGTTGCCCAGCAAACTTCTGGGATACTCTGCAGATCTTTAGCATGCACAAGGATTTCTCTAACTGGAGGCAAAATTGTGAATTGAACACACCTCCACAGAGCACCAACAGGGACATGCAGGATTGAGATTAGAGCTGGAAGCAGGCTTTGCAGCACAGTACCAAAACTAATCATAATTGGTTTTGAAAAGTTGTACCACTGGGGCATGCTGCTGAAATACATTATCAGCAAAATAACTTGGTTTTCCTTGCCTTAGGTATCCTTGACTTTGCAGTCCTGTGGTTAAACCAACAGATCAGTTTCAATGTCTTTGTCTCATTTTTTATTTCTGTATTTATTTTTTAGCATAACCAGCACTCTGTATGCTAGGAGAAAAGGAACATTGCATTTGCTTTTTGTGATTTTAATTACCATTCCACTTCATCTTTACTATGACTACACTATAACGACTTCTAGGGAGGGTAGCCTGGATCCAGTGCAGGCTGCATGATAAATAGTTTGACTTCTCTGCTTTAAATTTCCAAAGCAGGTTACTGCTAAAAAACCAGAGCAATAATTTTAAATGGTATTTGAAAGAGTTGAATCAAAATTTTAAGGCATAATCTGAATGTTTGGGAGAAAACTGTGATCTTGTACAACGTAAGCATGCCCACAGGATAAAACCACATATATGGACAGATGCATGTCTGCAGTCTGCTTCAAATTCCTATTTTTGCTCTGTGTCCTCTCAGATCTGTCATCTCTGTGTGTTCACATCCCTGTTTCTGTAAGGATGTGTCAATTTTTTGAGCTTTCTGGAATCCTGCAAGTGACTCTGTTGGCAGATCTGCTGAGAAGGGAAATGGTAATATCCACAAAGTCCTGCTGGAGCAGCAGAGAAGGTGGGAGAGGGAGAGCTGCCAAAGATCACCTCTTCCTCTGGCACAGCTCTTGCTGTCCTGCTGCTCATGGCTCCACTGTGGTGCAGTACCCAGAGCAAGAATACTGAGAAACCACACAGCTAACACTTCTGTGGATGGGCTTCTGTACCAGCCAAGTCCTGTAGCAGGCCATGGACATCAAAGTCTATTTAATTAATGAATAAAATATTTAATCTGATTTACACATTTGTTGACAGCTGGCTGAGCACGAACCAGCAGTGTGCCCAGCTGGCTGGGAAAACCAATGGTATCCTGCCCTGTATCAGGAATAGTGTGGGCAGCAAAATTTTGTCCCCCTGAAGTTGGCACTGATGAGGCCACACTGTGAATCCTGTGCTCAGTCCTGGGCCTGTCACGACAAGAAAGACACTGAGGTGCTGGAGCTAGTCCAGAGAAGGGCAGTGGAGCTGATGAAGGGTCTGCAGTACAGTCCTGTGAGAAGTGGCTGAGGGAGCTGGGGGTGTTTAGCCTGAAGAAAAGGAAATTCAGGATAAACCTTACACCTCTCTACAACTGCTTGAAAGGAGGTTGTAGTTAGAAGAGGGTTGATCTCTTCTCCCAAGTCAAAAGCAACCAGACAAGAAGAGACAGCTTCAGGTTGTGCCAGGGAAGGTTTTTCTTCACTCAAAGGGTTGTCAAGCTTTGGAACAGGCCATCTAAAGAAATGGTGGACTCACCATCCCTGGAGGTATTCAAAAGATGTATAGATGTGGTAGTGATGGGTATGGTTTAATGGTGAATGTAATAGTGTTGGGTTAACTTGTACTTAACTATCTTAAGAGTATTTTCCAACTTTAATGATACTATATACTTATTGTTCCTTGGCTGAAAATCTTTAAATGCTTCATATGTTTATATTGTTTTAAACTGCAAAAACCACTATGGGACACTTTTTCTTCTGAGAAAAAATATGAAGTCAGAAAAAACTTGTGACTAACAATCCAAGTTCAATGGACAGATGCAAAAAACTTACAATCTATAATAATACAGAAGAGAGTAGGCATATTCATGTGTAAATACTTCACTGATGATTAGCAATTTTCATATTCAATTTGTTTTGAAGAACTTTGAGACAATGTCAGGAAGATACTAACTACATAAAAGTAATTTATCAACATTGATATATTTTTCTTTATTTTGGATGACATGTAAAGGTCAAATGGGAAAGAAAATAAGGTATTGATATACAATCTTATGAACTGACATAAAGAGAAAAAAGATGCCAGTTTGCCATTCAAAATGACATTTATGACTGATTTAGAGCAATGCCTGGATCATGAGCTAATGCAAATCAGCACAGACCCATTTAATTCCCTGGAGCTGTGCCAGATACAGCTAAGCACAGATCAACCTTTTGTGTATGAAGTAAAAATATGCATGTAGTAACGGTCAAAGCAATTTTGTGGTAGTTTCCATTTTTCCCAAAGAGGAATAAGTGTCTTATGAAAACCTGCTATGCCCTTCTACGTTATTGCACTATTTTCTCCCCATTAAATGTTTGGAAAATGCAGGAGAAAATTTATGTTAAAATTCTGCTACTTATGTAGTTACATAACTTCATTATGTAATATATGAAAGGTTTAATGAAACTTTCCTTAAAGCCAGCAAGTACTGACTTTATTGTTGATCTTTCATAAAAATGGAAGCCCTGACTATCTAGCCAATTTTAATACTTTACATTTATAACTATAACAGTCATTGTAAACTTCATTTTTGTGCCTTAATAAATCCCATCTTTATCTCTGTGTTAGCCATGAACGACTTAATTACCATAATTTGTGTGTCTCCTTGGCTTTGTTATAAATTCTTTAATCTTGTTGAGGATTTTTTTCTTTAAATTCTTCAATCTTGTTGAGGATTGGTTTTTTCTTATGTGCATATACATTGAGTTCCTTATGCAGTATTGAATTATATTATCGTAAATACTGAAGATGATGACAAGTTTCACCACAATTAGAAATCCTGTTCACTGTGCAGCTGGTTCAGGTGCAGACATGAAGCAAGAACTATCTCTTTTATGATTATTTAGGAAAATTGCCTGTGGCATTTTTAAATGCTGTTATCATTGCCCAGCTTCCCTGTCCTGCATTACTCTGCCAGCAGTCATTGTGTCCAAACATGATTTCTGTTCAATACAGAAGCTACAGACAGATTCATTACTTTTCCTGGCATGTAGCCACACAAAAATTACTGAAGTAGATTTGTGAATGAAGCTCTGACCATGGGAACTCTATCTTCCCCATTACATGGTGATTTAGTGCAGATCTGCAGGAGCAATATGTGAAGAAATTAGGTTCAACTGAGAAATAAAAAGGTCTCCAGACTGAAGTTTAAAATTATTAGATTGCTCTACTTGCTGTGTAGAGATTAATTGTATATATATTCCCTCATAAATGCCCAGATAGTGCCACCTTTACTCATTCTATACTACAAAGAGTGAATAACATGCAAGGCTGGATTTATTAAACCTTTTTTTGTATACAGTGCACTTTCTACCTCTCTTATTAGTGGCAATGTCATATATTGATGACTTTTGTTTAAGCAGAATTAATAACAGTTGGATCACCTTTTTATGTGTAAACATTTCAGCATCATTATTCTGTGCAACCAACCAAGATTTCCTATGTAATTTTAACTTGAAATAAAACTCTGCTAAACAGAAGCACTGATTATACAGAACTTCTGGAGCTTCTATAGGGTCACCAAAATTATTCTTTATCCCAATTACACCATTGAATGAAGATCTAGTATTTTCCAGAGAGTTTTCTGATAAGCCATTCTCTCTGTTCCTTGCAGGTTTCAGCCTGGGAGTTGAGGAGACAGGGGAGAAGCACCCACTGAACCTGGAAGACACAAGGATAGTCTTACTGCAGGTTCATCTCAGGGCACAGAAAAAACTGTCAGGTGTGGCCAGACACAGTGTGGACATTTCAGAAGTGCTAGTCCCTGTGCAGAGTAGTCATGCAGAAAATGAAGTCTGGACCTGGAGGATGATGGTGAGAGGCTTTGAGAGAGTGTTTGAGCACACTGTGTGCAGTGCTGTGCTCTGTGCCTGAGAGCACTTGCAGTGCTTTGTGATTCCAGCCTCATCTGCACATTAGAATCCAACTCACCAACCCACATCTTAAATTGCTTCTATTTCACTCTTCATCAACCTAAAGTAAAAATACAGTACCACCTACTGGTGGAGACACTGTTGGCACGGATGGTTTTCTAGTCATCAAGCCTCATTGGGGCCAATTGAGCTTCATGATACTGAATTCTACACAAGAGCATAAATAAGCCAGAAGCCCTGGAGTCTTCTCAGCCACAGCACTTCTAACATGACATTAATTGCTGAAATCACATCAGCACTAGAAAAAACAGAACAATATTTGCAGAAAATAAGTTTGCCAAAACTGTGATTCCAAACACTCTTCTGTTTACAGAGCTTCAACATAGTAAGCTGAAAAGCAATGTTGTGCCATTAAAACCTGCTTATTCCTAAGTCATACATATGTGTAATGTATCCAGTTTTTTAGCTATGGGTATGTGAAACTACACGTAGCCTTAACAGGATTGAGAAGATGATGACAATGCAAGATGCAAAAAGAGATTATGGTTGGCCTACTAAAACAATAATCCATTATTGCTGTCATTCTCCCATCAGTCAAGGTTACTTCACTGGAATACAGAATCACAGGAAAAATATCCATGTAAAAATACTGACATTAAACTAATATAATTGTCAGTGAAGTCAATGATAGCTATATAACTGGCTTTTAAAGGAGGGCAGAATTGACACCATTGTGTTGAGCTTATCCAGAATTTGTCCTGAAAACTTCTTCACAGGTTAGTGAGGTCCTGGTCACTGTCAGAACAAGCAAGTGGCCAGACCTAGTAGGACTCATCTTCCTCTGTTTGAAAGCTTTGAAAAATTCCAGGGTAAACCAGTAAAGAAAAAAATAAGTTAGTTTTGCTTTGCAGGACTTATTATTTTATAAGAAAACTGGCAGCTCTATACCAGATTACAAAGACGTATCAACTCTTTTGTGACACATAACAAGGCATATGTCCCAAACACTTAGTGTCACCACATATTCACAGAATCACTGCTCAGCACTGAACATTGACATCTTTCAGCAAGACAGGTAAAAACCCAGGAGAATGAGAATCAGAGGTAAATCTGGTCAAGATTCAATACTAGTTGGATGCAGTAACCTTCTGAGAGTCCTTTCATGTCTACGATTTTAGGATAACAGATGCATTTCAGCTCTTCAAAGACAACAGTAAAGCATATGCCAGAATTTAGAAGATTATTCACTTTATCTCTTTGTTATGTTGCATATCTTACTCACAACTCCTGTATGTGGCTTCCATTGTGCATAACAGTATATGTTTCCTTGTTGCCCATTACTATCTTATTTTAAATTATTTTTTTTTCTTTAATTTTCAATATATGTTCTCTTTTCTGGAAAATGGAATGACTGTCTTCAGGTTTGGAAAGTAATAGCAGCAGAAGTGTTTAATTTGCTTCTATCATCAGGAGGCTGACCTGTGCTGAGCTTTTGTTTTATGATTAAATCCATAAACTCAGTCACCTGGGCTGCAAGATTTAAGTTGGTTCCTGTGATTGTTAATGGTATTTTTTTCCAGCTGCACTTGGTTATAGAAACAAATGTATCATAATCCTGGAGTCCCATGGGCTGGACTGCTTTCCTGGATTCTGCTTTTGTGAAGCAAAGTTAGAATATAATTCAGTAACTTTAGCTATATCTCAGTTGTGACAAAGATATAAATTCAAGTTTCAACATTTACCTCTTTTTGCTGCTTAAGAGCTTTTTTTTTTTTTTTTACAAAAATTGGCCATGTACAAGATTCCTGATTGAAAAATTAATCACTCAAACTTCAGAGGACATTATTTTCCTCATTCTTATGGTATCCAGCAGTGAAATACTAAAGGTGAGATATGCAAATACCATCTTCTCTTTTGAAGTATATGCTAGGATCCTTGTGGGGCTTTTCTTGACTCTCTGGCCACTACAGATGCACTCTTGCACATTTACAATGGAGGAGGAATGCAATTACTTAAACCATTTTGCAAAGTCATAATCCATACTGAAGTTGAAGATCAGTTCAGTGTCCTAAAACTTCATTATCAAGGCATTTTCCACTAAAAATATATCCACAGTTCATTGTATTTTTAAGCATCAAATAATATGTTATATTATTTAAGACCTTTAAGTAATTTAAAATGTTATTTCCTTTTCTTCAGCCATATGGTATACACATTAAAATAAACAGGAAATTTTCATTTATGGCGTTTTATCTATTACAGTAAAAAACCTGTTACTACAGTTAAAAAGCATCTGAAATATTAAGAGAACAAGTGAGCAGACAATACTGAATATATAGTTATTTACAATATTTTTTTCAGTTTCAAAACAGAGCACACTCCAGTATTGGTCACTGCTTGTGCTTGTAGATAGGGCTAGTAAGCTTCTGCTTAGGTGAAGGATAATACAGACTGCCACTGTCACTTTCATCTCCCTCTAAATCTCAAAATCCATCACTAGGTCAAGGAAATCCTCCTCTAATAACCATGTCCTTCCTTGGGAATAATTCAGAGAACTGCACAGGGGGCTGGCTCTTTATGAAATCAATCAATAAGCGATTTATTTATGAAATGTTGATTATATTTAGCTTTTCATGGTGATACTGCTTATGTAGTAAGGAAATGTGGCTGATTTAAAGGACTGAAATCTCTAGTTGAAGCAGCAGATTACATTCCTAAGGTAAGCATGCACACTGCTTGTTGAAACTGCTTAGGACTCTTAGCATGTTAGAAAAGACAGATCATGCTGTAGCATGCTGCTGATTTCAATGTTAATGAAGATGTTTTTGCTGCTTTTTGTAAAGAAAAAAATCAGATCTTTATATGATGCACAAATCTGTTCCAGGGTATCCTTATTTAAAGCATTTTCTCTATGAAAATAATGATTAGAGATGTGAATGTGGTGGGCCAGTAAGAAAGGGAGAAATACGTAAAATAAAAGAGCAGAAGTGACAGAAGCTGGTCTTCCACTCATCACAATCCTGTAAAAGGATAATACTGCCTTCATTTTCTTGCAGCCCTAAAGATTTTGATGTATATAGTGATTAATATAATTAGTTTTCAGCTCATAGTGCTTGAAAACTAGGTTGTTTATCATAGTAGCTACATTTTTTAAAAAATCCAAGTAGTAAAAGGAAACTATTTGGGATGATACAGTAAAAACCATATGGTAGAAATCTAAACTATGTCTATAGAAAGCATCTATTAGCTTTTGAATTTGCTACCTAAATATGATAATCTGAAAAGGTCCATCCCAATATTTAAAAGCACTGTAATAAGTTGTGACAATGGATCAGTTAAAGAAAAAAAATATGTGTGACTACAAAATAGAAAACATGATAGTGGTAGAATTTAGTAAAAATTCTGAAATGTTTGAAAATGCATTAAGATGAATTTGGATCCAGGGAGTTTAATGTGATATTTTCTACTGTGCCCAGTATGGGCAAATGCTGCAAACAGTCCCCAAACTAGATTTAATTTCTATGTCTGTCCAACTTGCACTTGGCACATGCTGCATTAGCATTTCTGTGTCTTAGACTTGGGAACTTAAACTCCCCACAATTTGCTTTTAGACTAGTGGAATTTGAAGATACTCTTGTGCTACACATCCTGACTGACAGGAAAAGAACCTGGTGCTGCACTTACCTAAACTTGACATTCAAACTTGGTATTTTGAGACTACAGGGTAGTTCATACTTCAATTTTTCAGTGCCTCAGTAATATGAAATGTCCAGTCCTGCCTCAAATGGCAGCTCCTCTTTCCCAGCAAATCCTATGCATGGCTGCCATGGCTCCATGGCTGCTTTCCCAGAACACACAGTATCTCACAGTATCTGTGCTTACAACACACACAAACAGAGGCAGAGGAATTTGTTTATTTGAAAAAATGCAAAGAAAATCCTATTACCCTGAAGAAGATGGGATTGTAGAGGATACAGATTTTTTCTCCAGCCTTCAGGCTACATACTCTGGATTGGTGTGATTTTGGACACGTTCTATTCTATCATATTTATCATCATCTTCAAACTCTAGTACAAGTGCAAATCACTATGCCTGGAGAGCACAAAGTCAATTTAAAAATTTTTTTTCTTGAAACTAAAGAGCAAAAGTAAACATGAAAAATATATGCCTATGTAGAAATGCTGGTACTGTGAATACTAACATGAACTGACTGGCTTAGAGCCCACTCTGTTGGAGAAATCATTTCCCTTGCGAATAATGCATTTGAACTTGTCTGGTGCTGAGTTGGACACAGGTTTATTTTGCACTAGTATTTGTGTGATCCTGTGGAGGATATAGGTTTAATCAGGATGGAATTGTGTGTGCCAGAATTAATAGAGCTTTCAGAGCACCTGTAAGCAGATATAAAGCTACTTAATTGAACCTGGTGTAATTTCAATCCTCTCACTTTCAAGCAGTAAGTCACAGGAAACCCTGGTACAGCTTTTAGTCTCCACAAGAATCTAACCTGAAGTTAACCATGTCTTAGATATTTAGAATATTTTTATGTCTATTTATCTTAGACCTGATCCATGCTGGTAAGCATTGAAAGTCTGACCAGTAATATTGGACCATATTTAGGACTATTCATGGAATAACACATCTTAATCTTCAACTTTCATCTTTCTATTGAGTAGTATGTTAAAACTCAGTTGGTCAGAGCATGGTGTTAATAACACCAAGGTTGTGGGTTTGATCCATGTATGGGCCATTCACTTAAGGGTTGGGCTCAGTGGTCCTTGGGGGTCCCTTCCAAATCAGAATATTTTGTTATTCTGTGATATTGCTGTATTATTTTTTGCACCATGTGTCATTCATGTCTGATGAGTGCTGGAAACATGGATTTCCCCTCCTATTTCCTGTATAGGCATATTTTTAATTTTATTGACAAATAAGGGAAGTCAAGTCTGGCAGCAATGTCAGCTCTATCATTCTCCTCCTCCTTTGTGGTGTGCCAGAATACACTGCTTTAAGACTGATCCCTGTGGCATTTGACTTCACTTATCAGTGATACAGACACTCATTTGTCATTTTGTGCCTTACAGAGATCTCTGTACTCTGATTTCACACATACAGGAATATTGTTACTGCAGTATCAATATCTGCTTTATAATCCTCTCTAAATGGCCCTGGCAAGAGCAAATCACACTGGTAGAATTCATGCCTAAAGAGCTGGCAATCTCACTGATGCCAAGATATAACTGACAGCACTGTAGGAATAAGTGGTGAAAAAGGAGAGCAGAAGTTAATTACACCAGTGCCAGAAAATGATGCAGTAGACTGCATTGTATTAGCTAGAAAACATTTTCAGGGTTTTTTTTGGTTTTTTTGTTTTTTGTTTTTTTTTTTTCCCTTGAGATAAACAGACCAGACATAAAGAGCCACTAACACTTCTATTTTGGTCTTTATATACCACCTGCTATATGAATAAGGAAATCACTACACTAGTGTTACCCTCTTACTTACAGAACCCACTCTTTGATCTCAAAAGTGTAAGTCTCTGTTACCAGATATACTGAGATTTCTTTGGACTTACAGCCAGGGGATACTTTTTAGTCTGGTTTTCAGGACGTCATCTGTGCATGAATCTGTTTCTCCATCTTGATACAGTGTTTCAAGCCTTTGGTTTGAGAAACAGCGGTAGATGTTTCAAACACAATTGTTCAAATATTTTCAAAGTATGTGTTAAAACTCAGGAGAAAGACCTAAATTAATGTTTCCCTAAATATGTGTACAACGTTCCCTTCAGCAGGTAAGTTTCTTGTCTGGTGGGAATGTCATGGGAGACAGGAAACTGCAAATATTCTTGTTGGTCTTCAGGAAAGCAAGAATGTAAAGAATTCATTCCTAGGGAAAAAAACCAAACCAAACCAACAAACCCCCCCCCCCCCCTACTTATTCTAGAGGAGAAATAACTTGATTCTTTTTTTATTCAGTCTTCTTCAATTACCCAAGTTAAAACAAACCTGACCATGAAGGTAGGAGTGATTGAGAGCCATCACTCCCATATAGTTGTTCCCAGTGTGGTAGTGCATGACACGAGTAAAGACCTTGGACTGAAGCATGAAGGGGAAAACAGGTATGTCAAATATATTTTGTGTTGGTTTAGTTTTTTTAGTTTGATGATTTACATAGGATTATCTAAGCACATATTTGCTATCATATAATTTTCATCACTCTTAATAAAAACCAAAGCTTTTAAGATTACAGTATATTGCTTATTGTAAATATTTAGGAGATTTTTGTTTTTTAAATTTCAGCGGATATCATATAACTGTGTTGTTTTGTTGTTTCCCAGGCAACAATATCTACCTGGAGTATTTGCATGCTACAATATTAACAATAATAGTAATAAAGATGAGTAAGTATCTTTGCCATTTGATAAAATGAGAGTACTACAATTTTGATTATAAAAGCAGAAATAAACAATTATAATAAATATCTAATTGTTTAATTAGAAACAGTTATGTCATTCAGGTAAGCCCAAAAGAGACTGCACGTACATTTCAACTTCATGCACTTTATTCAGCTTCATCAGTTATGATGATGATGATCATCCTTATTACCAAAGTTACTGATATTGTATCTATTGATTTAAAACAAAAGTAGTTTTAGGTGAAATAACAAGCAATAAGAAAAACACTTTTTTTGAAGGCTAAACACATAAGTACAATGTTATCCTTACTGAATCCAGATGCTTCTAATAAATAGATGTTGAAGAAACAGGATGTGCATCCCATGACCCTATCATATTTTTCTTTTTCTTAGAGAGGAGAAGAAAAGGAAAAAAGAAAAGAAGAGGTAAGATGAAGAGTAATAATATTACTATTTCTAAGAGATTTAGGTTTATTCTACATATGTTTTACTCGGTCCTTAACAAAGGAAAATGTTAATCTATTTCTTAGCAAGGCAGAAAAAAAAAAGGATGGAGAAACACAAAAGAACAAAGAAAAAAAGGAGAAAAATAAAAATAAAGATAAGTTGAAGAAGAAAGAAAATACAGAAGAGTAAGTATTTTCCATTTAGGTCTAGTTATGCTATGTAATAACATTGCTTTTGATATAAGAACAAATTCATTCAGAGATGTCCTGTAAAGATGTTTATACCTTCGTGAATGAGTGTAAAGACTGCTGTTATTCTCCCTAGAGTAGAGTTGTTTTGACTTAACTTCACATGTGGACAACAGAAATATGCATGCATGGAGGTGATCTGAAACATTAATCAAGATATATCTCCTTTGATTATCTAATATTTCTTGTATAACACACTGCAGCAAATGATGTGCCAGTATAAAGCAATCTCTTCCACACACAAAGGCACCTACAAGCCAGTAAACTCTTCAATGCTCTAAAAGTTGTTGCTTTATAGTCTGCTTGGTAAATTCATAATTTTCTGGCTAAGGAAGAGAAACTCAAAACAGTGCAGTAGAAACCTGTGTTGTATGATTTCCTATTCTTTGGTTTCTTTATGTAAACTATGCCAATGCTTTATCTTCCTCAGGGCCAGACTTTTCCCTATGAGAAAGGCACTATTCATCTCACAATTTATATTTATCTAAAAATTAATCATCACCTTTTTTTTTAATGACAAAATAAATTATCAGACAAGAGAGTTATTTGGGTAGGAAAAAATAATTTAAAAATCACATGTGCCACTATGAAGTGAAGTGAGACTGCCAAGCTAACTTTGGTCAGCAAAATTTAGATTCTAAAATTTGTGTCACACCAAGTTGTACCAGCTTCATATCTTCCATGCATTTGAGCAAGGAAGTTTAACTTTGATAAAGACCATTTATTTCACAATAATAATTTCTGAAATGCTTACTTCCTCAAAAATGAGATGTGTATTTCAAGTCTTTCATTAAATTTCTTTTTTCCCCCCTGCTTACCACTTAGGAAGAAGAAAGATATTTTCACCATTGATCCAGCAGGAAATATATATTACAACTGGTTGTTTTGCATCACAATGCCTGTCATGTACAACTGGACCATGATTATTGCTAGGTGATGTACTCCTTTAGAGACTACATAGAACTTCTGGAAAATCATAATATCCCTGGCTAGATAAAAATATTATATTCATCATTGATTAATGCAAATATTTAATTCTTATTTTATGGTAATTTGCTTTTGTTTTTTCATATTCAGAGCCTGTTTTGATGAGCTCCAGCATGATTACCTAGTGGCATGGTTTATTATTGATTATGTTTCTGATGCCATTTATATTGCTGATATGTTTGTACGGACAAGGACAGGTAAATATACTCAAGGTCTAATTATTCCTTTTTACATATTTATGCCAGTTTTTTTTTAAATCAAAACCCTACCACTTCTCTTATCTGAATAGCCTTGATGAGGTGCAATAGTGAAAAAAAGACACTGAGTTAGATTTCTGAAAGACTGCAGCCTTACTGTAAAAGTAGGCGAAATTCTGATGAAATTTTGTGTATTACTCAAAGGACACATAAAGTTTGAGATGTGCAGGTACAAGCTGTTCTGCCTGTAGTTGACTCAACAAGACATAAAAAACAAACATGTAGTGCAGCCAAGAGAGGATCAGGGGTTCTGAAAAACAAGCACCTAAATCTGGTTTTTGTATTAATGGGAGATTCAAATATTTGCTTGATATTCACAACCACTGAGCAAGCAAGACATCCCATTAACTTCAGCTACAACTATTTATTTTAAAATATTAACCTATGGAGCTATTAAGTAGATCCACTCAATATGGAACTGCAATTCCTGTGTTCAAATTCTTTTCCTCATTAATCACCCTTCCTATAGCTTGTGGAGGTTTCTTTGAAGAGGAAGATGGGAGTTTTTTTCATATGTCCACCATTGTGGAAAAGTGCAGGAAAATGTTCAGATCTAGACTTGTTTATCTTTCATAGATCAAGCTGAACCATGTAGCACTAAGCTGACTATTTGGAAATAAGAAATTAAATATTAAAAAGTAAGGGAAGTTATATTTCATGTGTAATTTGCACCCAAAATATTTTTCGAAGTAGATTTGTACTGACCCTTAACACAACATATTTGAACCTGTAGCATTTTTTACTATTTACAATTTTATTTTAGGTTACCTGGAGCAAGGTCTTCTGGTGAAAGAAGAACATAAGCTACGAGAGAAATACAAGAAATCTTTTCAATTCAAGCTAGATTTTCTGTCAATCTTACCAACTGATCTCTTATACTTTAAGTTAGGATTGAATTACCCAGAATTAAGAATAAACAGACTACTCAGAGTAGCTCGGATGTTTGAATTCTTCCAGAGAACAGAAACAAGAACAAACTACCCAAATATCTTCAGGATCTCTAACCTTGTCATGTACATTGTGATTATTATTCACTGGAATGCCTGTGTGTACTACTCCATCTCAAAAGCCATTGGATTTGGGGCTGACACATGGGTCTACCCCAACACCTCAGATCCTGAATTTGCCCGCCTGACTAGAAAATATGTCTACAGTCTCTACTGGTCAACACTGACCCTGACTACTATCGGTGAAACTCCCCCTCCTGTAAGAGATTCTGAGTATTTCTTTGTGGTCGTTGACTTCTTGGTTGGAGTTCTGATCTTTGCTACCATTGTTGGTAACGTGGGCTCAATGATCTCCAACATGAATGCTGCCAGGGCAGAGTTCCAAGCAAGGATTGATGCTATCAAGCAGTACATGCACTTTCGGAATGTGAGTAAGGACATGGAAAAAAGAGTTATAAAGTGGTTTGACTACCTGTGGACAAATAAAAAGGCTGTGGATGAAAGGGAAGTCTTGAAGTATCTGCCAGATAAACTAAGAGCAGAGATTGCAATCAATGTTCACCTGGAAACGCTAAAAAAAGTTCGGATTTTTGCAGACTGTGAAGCGGGTTTGCTGGTTGAACTGGTTTTGAAACTCCAGCCCCAAGTATACAGTCCTGGAGATTATATTTGCAGAAAAGGAGATATTGGACGAGAGATGTACATTATCAAAGAAGGCAAGCTGGCAGTAGTTGCTGATGATGGAGTTACCCAATTTGTGGTCCTAAGTGATGGCAGCTACTTCGGAGAAATCAGCATTCTTAATATCAAGGGTAGCAAAGCTGGCAATCGAAGAACAGCCAATATTAAAAGTATTGGATACTCAGACTTGTTTTGTCTGTCTAAAGATGATCTCATGGAGGCTTTGACAGAGTATCCAGATGCAAAGGCTATGCTGGAAGAAAAAGGCAAGCAAATCCTAATGAAAGATGGGTTGCTGGACATTGAAATTGCAAATTTAGGAAGTGATCCTAAAGATCTGGAAGAGAAGGTCGCCTACATGGAACGTGCTATGGACAGGTTGCAAACCAAGTTTGCCAGGTTGTTGGCTGAGTATGAAGGTGCACAACAGAAAGTGAAAAAAAGACTCACACAAATAGAGAAAATATTGAAGCCAGTTATAGAGGAAGAATTTGCAGACTTAGAAGAAGCAGATCCATCCACAGATAAACCTGGATTGTCAAAAGCAGAATAAAAACAATGGAAGTTGCCAATAAGACTGAGGGCTGAACACATCCTGACTGGGGCTGAACACATTAATTTCTAATCTTTGTAGTACCTCACTATTAATTACAAAAAAAATTATTTGCTGAGACAATGTCACTAATCTCCTACAAGTAGCGCATATTTGGCAGTTTTGGGGCAGAAAAAGAAGAATCAAGAATGAGAATGGAAGATAACACTTTGCTCTTGCACAAACAGGTGTTATTATCTGCTAATGTGTTTTGTACTCTCTGTAACGCTGCTCTATGGCAGATGCACATGCACTGTGATATACTGGAAAATATTGGAAATTTTGCTGGTTGTTTTAAAATAATTTCTTTGTGTCTGCTTATGGAAAGAATGAAAGGTTTGGTAACAATTATTTTAAGTCATTAGCCTTTATATTAAATTTGTGTATAAATGAGCATATTTTAATATCTATTGATTAACATGAAATGAATTAAGTATGCAATATTATAAAAAGAATTAGGTATATCTACTAATATTATCTACTCTCATCTACAATGTAGATGAGAATACTGAAGGCTGTAAGATTTGAAAAACACTATTACTTCATTGGCTCCACCTTGGCTGATTTCTTGAAATATAAGTGGGCAGTTTGAAATATACCTTTTTTCAGGATAGTACATGCAAAGGCTGGAATACAGAGAAGAGAAAATACAATTTTATGCGAGCATCAATACGAAAGATATGGATGACTCATAATCTAGTGTTCTTTTCACAATAAGAACAAATAATATACAAACAAAATACAAATAAAAATATACAATAAAGATTGTTCTGTTCCATGTAATCATGTGGCTGCAGAACATGGACTATCAAGTTTTGAAGATTTGTAATTAAAAATGTTTATGTTCCTAACGTAACACTTGTTTACGCTGGCAGAGTGCAAGGGGAAGATGTGACAACAACAGGCCAAATTCTTCCTACAGCATCTTCTGGAGTTGCTGTTGGGGGAAGAACATGACTAAAGAGGCTGTTTTTCTCACTGATAGAGGATTTATTTTTTCATAACTACTTCTGAGATAGTAAAGTCTATAGATTTGTATGTTAGGTCCATTTTCAACTGCTTTAAGATGCATTATCTCACTGGACTTTCCCCTAATATATGTCTTTTTCCATTGGCAGAAAACTGGTTTGCTCAGTTGTGGTCTCAGCTGAGTATTTGCAGCTGGGTGTTTTCAGTAGAATTAGATCATAGGCACGTAACATTGGATAAGTTTGATGAAAAGGAGTGAAGAAAGGGACTGTAATGAGAGAATGCATAATTCTCTATTTAGGGAAATTTGATTATCCTGAGCAACTGGACCGCCACTTTGAAAAAATACCTATGTACATGTTACTGTCAATAATATTTCTACACTTGCATTCTCTCCTTAATGAGATGGAGATAATATAAATTGGGTATTTTATAAAGTGCATTCCTTTCTGGCTGTTTTATTTTTTAGTAATGTTAATGCTTTCCAGCATGCCAGAGATCTAGAAATAACTCTTGATTTACTGCAAGGATGAAATTTCATGAAGTACCTAATGCATAGTATATATGGAACAACAAGGATAAATATAAATACAAAATGTTTGTTCATGCCCTGTTGATCCTGTGCTTTGAATGATAAATGGCTTCATTAGCTGATAAAGGGGAAGGGTATGCCATCCTGTCAGTAAAGATTCTATCCCTGTACACAGGAACAAGGATTATTCTGGAATTTAGCTATATTGTGAGAGTTGGACTTTGCAATCAGCATTCTTCCAGCTCAGGTCTTGAATATAATTAGTAATGTGTATGCCAGCAGCAACCTATCCTATATGGCTACTAGGTGCTTAGAAAGCACTTCTCTCCTTTGTTGAAGTGCTTAAGACTTTTTATTAGATAAATGTGTGATATGAAGTTTTAATTAAAAAAAGGACAGATATCTAGTGTTAATGATTTTTTTTACGGTATTGATCCTTCATTCTAAGACATGAATTGTATTCACTAGCTGCCTCTTTCTTGAGAATAAAAACTCTTTGATTTAAACCATTTCAAAATAGAACAGAAAACCAGAATTCATCTCCAGTGGTTTGCTTGCTATTTTCAGACTACTTATGGTTGGAAATCTTCTGTAACAACTTTTATGAGCAGGTATTTGCTGAAAAAAGGCTAAATGTAAAGTTTCCTCCTGGCACACGCCACAGTGTAAGTGCTATAAGGAAATGTCAATAAAATGAAAATTATTTCAACCTGCCTTTATTTGTCAGAACTTGGGAGGCTTCCTCCATATATGCTTTAGCGCACTAAAACTTTCTGGATGTGCTTCAGTCAGGTTTCTAAACAGGCTTTGCGGTCGGTTTTTAACACTCAGACTCCTATGAAATTATAGGAGTTACAGGAGCGGTGAAGAAAATGTCTGGAAGAGCCGCATGCCGCAGGAGCAGCTGCCAGAAATTCCCTCCGGAGAAAAGGAGGCTCAGGGGAACCTCATCGCTCCATACAAGCACCTGAAGGGAGAAAAGGAGGCTCAGGGGAACCTCATCGCTCCATACAAGCACCTGAAGGGAGAAAAGGAGGCTCAGGGCGATCTCATCGCTCCATAAAAGCACCTGAAAGGAGGCGGCAGTGAGGGGAGGGGCGGGGGCGTCTTCTCCTTTAGTGACAAGAGACAGGACGAGAGGAAATGGTCCCAAACTGCGCCAGGAGAGGTTAGATTAGTTAGATTACTTAGATTACTAACTAGGTTTCCTAGTTACTAGGAAAAATTTCACCCGAAACGGTTGTCAAGCACTGGAACAGGCTGCCCAGGGAAGTGATGGAGTCGCCATCCCTTGCTGGATTTAAAAGCAGTATGGATGTGGCACCTGGGGACATGGTTCAATGGTGGACGTGGCAGCGCTGAGTTAATGACGGTGATCTCACACTCTTTCCAAGCTGGGACACTCTGTGACCCAGGGACAGAGCCACAGCCCCGGCTCCGAGCCCGGCCGGCTGAGGCGGTGCCCGGCGCGGGCCCGCCCGCCGCGCGGGGAGCGCCGGGAGCTGTAGTCGCGCTGCCGCGGGAGCACCGGCGGCGCCGCCGCCTCCACCGCCGGGCGGAGCGGCCAGGCCGGGCTGGCCCGGGCGGAGCGCTCCCCGGGCGGCTGTGCAGGCGAGGGGGAGGCGGAGGGTCAGGTGCCACCGCCGTCCTTCGCTCTCTGGCGAGGGACGAATGGAGACTCAGTGGCGTCAGGGCGGCCGGGGCCGCGGCCGCGCCAGGCCCGGGGACGAGCTCTCCGCTCGCTCAGGGGCGG
The DNA here is from genome assembly GCF_015832195.1 of Motacilla alba alba. NCBI lineage: Eukaryota > Metazoa > Chordata > Aves > Passeriformes > Motacillidae > Motacilla > Motacilla alba. The sequence continues at coordinate 25,501,153 of NC_052019.1, read as the reverse complement.
CCGCCCGGCCCCCGGCCGCGAGGGGCCGCGGCGGTGCCCGCGCTGCGGCAGCGGGGGCCATCGGCGAGGGGGCCAGCGGTGAGTGTCGCGTCCCGCCCCCTACCCGCGCTGCCGGGCCCCGGGCCGGGGAGCCGGCGGTGGCCCGGAGCCCCTGCAGGTGCGAGGTCGGGGCTGTCCCCGGCGTGGCGGGGAAGGGAGGCTGGCGGGCCCGGCCCCGCTGCCGCGCTGCTCGGCGGTGTCGAGCCGGTGCTCGCCATGTGCCGTGTCCTGCCTGCAGGTTCGTGCCGGGGAGAGGTGCGGAGGCCTCGGGCAGTGGCGAGGAGCGAGGGGCTAAGCCCTCGGCAGGGTACACCGTCTTCTCGGAGCAGAAGAGTAAAGTGTGAAGTAATGGATGAAATGTTTCTTTCTGGTTGGAAACAGCCGGGGGAGTTGCTCGGTAGAGACAGCGTTAGGTGCGCTGGTCAGGGAAACACTGCGCTCCGGTCTGGGAAGGGTCGGGCTCTCGGTGTGCGCGGCAGCTGCGAGTGCAAGTTCATCCTCGGGAAAGGCAGCAGAGAAGTGCCAAAGACAGCTCTGTTTAGTGGCAGCATAGTTTCTTAAGAAAAGCCTTAAAACTACACTTGGCGAAACCTCGGTAAATATATTGGGTCTAGTAGAAAAATCATGTGAAATAGCATGAACACACTACTGCTGTAAAGATTTGTTGAATTTGAGTGAGATCAGTAAAAGTAATAATTTAATATATACCAAATGCTAGAGAGCTATCTGCACGGTATCTCCAAGTTGTAACAACTGTAGATTTGTTATAAACAAAACTGCGTGTTATGTTTTGTTCTTCTTTTCCTCATGCTGTGACAGTTGTGTTTGTGTGGGATGTGTGGGATTTTTTTAAAGTATCCTTTTCATAAAGCAGCATTATAGTTGCTTATATTCTGGTATGTTAGGTTGGATTTGTCAGTAGTGATTGACAGATAATTTCTGCTGTGAATTTTATGATAATGTACAGTAAAGAAGTAAATACAGTTTATCTGTTCTTGAGTGGTATTGAAAATGTAGTGATATGATACTCTTAAAAAATAAAATCAGCAAACTCTTAAAAGAAAAGGACAGTTGAAAGTATGTAGAACTGAATGTGGTGTTTACAATTAGCTGTCATGGTATTAGTCATCATTAGTATTTTCTCTTAATAGAATTATCTTCACTGAAGAAATTTGATGAAATTAAGAAGGCTAATCAGGCTGCAGCAAAAAAGCTAGTTGAAGACCAATTAAGCTCCTCGTCTGAAGATGATGATGAAGATGCTGAAGTAAAACAAGGGAAGATTTTGGACAAAACATTTACCATTTACACCAGTCAAACTGGTAATGTTTTTTCTTTTATTGAGTTTTATTTTGGTCTGAAAGCATAACCAATGCAGTATCACTGTGTATTAGAATTTTACTGTAGTTGGTGGGAAGGCAGTCTATCATGTCTTACATTAAAAATGCTTTTTCCCAGCAGTGCATGCTGGCTGTACTTCTTGTCTTTTCATGCAGAAGCAATGGTATAGCTTTTAACTGGTCTAGCTTTTAACTGCCTTGAGTGTGGCCTTTTTAATAATACATGACTGGCTTTATTCAGAGAAAAAATACTTTTGCAGCAGTTTCAACATGTACAGAATAACAGATTAAATGTTACTAATTGCTTTAAAAATTTTTGTCCATTAAAGATGGAGATGCAAGTGAACTGGAACGTACAAGACAGTACATGAATGAGGCTTTTCAGTCAGGGGCCATGACATGTCTCATCTGCATTGCTTCAGTTAAAAGGAACCAAGCTGTGAGTACTTTACAGTAATCTTTTAGAGCAAAACAAATGTTACTGTCTGAATAACTTGTATATATTATTGAGGTTATTCTTTGGATTGATACCTTTAAAAGGGTAAAAGTACTAAATGCAAATTTGGCATCTTTGCATTTTGAAATGCTGGAAGACGTAAGGGGTTATATGTGTAGCTTGTAATCAGAATATGTCTTTTTTTTTCTCGTATGTTTGTTATCATTGTGTGAAATAGTTTTTAAGTTTTAGGTAGTAGCAGGTGACAAAGATAAGTGCTGAAATGCCAGTGCTTGCAATTGTGTATTCAGTAAGCTATGGAGTAGCAAAGCAAAACCTGAGTACTAGAACATGAGGAGATATTATTGTTAGATTTGCAGCAGGGAAACTAAGATAAACTTTGCTGCCCTCAATGCTGATCAGGTGAAAAAGAAGTGTGTGTGTCAGAGAAGTTTGTCCTATTTCATATAGGTACATTTTATATGGGAAAGATTTCAGGACAAATATTTTTTCCTCTTTCTGTTAGAGGTACTTGAATGAAAAACACGTATAACTGTGATGCCTTGTGAAGGCTGACCTAGAACAGAGGCTAGACAGAGTTAAAGAATAAAGTAGGGATTTGTTAAAAGGCCTCAATGGAGACACCTTGGGCAGTACAAGAGCCCAGCCAGGGCTACACCCAAGATGAACCCAAAATGGTCACAGAAAAGGGACAACTGGTCACAAGGTCTCTCACTTTTATAAGTCCTGATCCATTTGCATATTGGAGTTAATTGTCCAATTAGAGCTTTAGGGTATGAAGTCCCATCCTTCTTGTTTTTCTCTCTTCATTCCGCTGTTGTTTGTGCTCTTGGGCCTGAGATTTGGATCATTTGTCCTTGGGTCCCCAGCTAGAGAAGGAATTGTTTTGTCTAGCTACTCTGTGAAGAGAGCTTACCATCCCTTAATATGAAGCTCAGAGTTCCACACTAAAGCAGTACAGAATCTGAAAAATATAAAAGCTAACACCTGAGGCATCAGCTGTATGTTTGACATGAAAAAGAAATGAAGTGAAAAAATAATTTTTTCAGACATTTCAGAAAATATTTAAATTTCTTATAATAGATAGACTACAAGTACATAATGAAACTGTAGTCAGTAACTTTTTAAAAAGAAATGCAATATATTTTGTATGAATTCTTAACATATTTAATCCATATTCTTTCAGACCTCAATGAGTATGTTTAGCTTCATATTTCTGTGGCTCTTGATAGAGTTAATCTTATCTTAGCAGAAGTGAGATTTGGTAACTAGAAAGCCTTCTTTTATAACTCAGTGGTTTGCTAATTATCTTGAATCAGTATAATTTTGGCCAAGTCTGTTTGTTTACATAATGTCTCCTGCTTAGCTTTAGCTTTGGGAAGTTATCGGAAGTTAGTCATTGGCACTGACCTCTGGAAGTTAATGGAGAAAATCTCTGCATTTTCACAGTATTATTTCATAACATTGTCCTAAGTTATTAAAAAAATTAGTTAAAATTTTCTTCTGCACTTTCCTTACCAAATTGTTATAGTTCTGGGTAAAGCCAAAGTCACCTTTATGGTGCCAGATGGTTTAATAAGAGAGAGTGGCACAAACTGGGCCTTGGGAGGTGGAGATTGGATTCTAGGAAGGTAATATGACAGTTGGAGTAGCTCGCTCACAATGGTTGAGGAGTCCCCATCCCTCAGGACTTGCCAGCTTTGCTTGGCAAAGCTGTGTCTGAACAGAGCTAAGCTGGCAATAGTCCTTCTTTGGGCATCAATTTGTGCTACATGACCTCCAACAGTGTTTAAATCAACATTTCTCTGATTATCTGGGTATTTTGGGCTCCATCAGCTTTGGCAAAAACTTCCCATGGGAGCTGGAAAAAAGATCAGAGGTATGAATCTGTAACAGAAAAACTGTCTGTATTGATCTAACAGTGGGTATAATCTATCTTTGAAAAACTGTTTTTAAAGGGAAGTATTTCTTTAGATATTATGAATGTTCATCAGTGGAAACAGAAACCTCATTTAAAGCAATTGACACTTGATATCTGCTCTTTAGGTCTGGAGCTGTTGTGGATGCTTTTGTATATTTCATCTGGTGTGTATCCAGAAGTGGGCCAAGGACAGCCTCTTCCTTGTATCTTCTCCTCTGACGGATGATGATTTTGGGAAGAAAGACTATCCCTGGCCATGGTGAGCTCCTCATGGTACATTTACAAAGTTATTTCTGTTGGGAAGACCAGACAAACTGGTGTTCCTTTAGAGGAAATGGTACCTGTACATCATGTGCACAAAAAAACCCCAAAAAACCAAACAAAAAAAAACCAGTTCAGAAGGCTGACTTTTCTTTGCTTTTTAAAATTATATAAGTTTTTGTTAACATGATTCAGAAAAATTTCACAGTGATACTAAAACCTTGCTGCAACAAATTTGTTTTAACCTCTGAGAAGGTAACTTATCTGTCATGTGTCTCAGCTTCTGACATTTATTTCTGAATAGCTTCACATATTTTTCACCTTTAAAGTTGGCACCATGAAATAAGTTTTAAAAATATTGTCAAATAATAAGATGTAGGGATTTATTAATTTTTTTTAGTCTTATAATGCAAACATTAAATCAAGTCTTGCAGTTTTCCTTCAGTTGGTATAAAGAAGAAGGTAGTAATGTGGCTACTTGAATAAAATTTCCTAAACAGATTTTTTTTAGGAATAAAGTGTCAGTTGTTGGCTGGCAGCATCTCAAGTTGATAATGCCTCTTCAGGCAAATGGTATTTTATTTTACATGTAAGGACATGCTGAAACTATGCTATCACTATAGAGAAATGGTTCATGGTCTGTAATATATTATATCAGGGCAAATTGGTGTTTTGTTTGATAAAAATGAGTGCATAGGTCTTTCAAAGTCTTTCTATTCTTCTCTGAGGGGGACCTTCTTGTCTGTTGTCTTTTCCAGCGTAGCCAGCAATGTGAATTGCTTTGTTTCTCCTTCCTTGTGTTGCCTGCCTTGTTCATAGCTCCTGTGGGGTCTGTGACACTTTATAAATTCCAGGCCTCTAGTGTCTATCTACCTTTAGCAATAATTATTTTTTTTAATTTCTATGAAAAAGAAACATCTTGAATCTAAAATTTTTCAGATAAAATTCTAATTATTATGCTTGGTTTTAATAGCTAAACTTTGTTCTACATGACTAATAGACTGCTACTAGTAAACCCCTGGTTTTTAATCCTTTTTTTAAAATTGGTTTTATTTAAGTAGGTTAACTGTTGCATAGATTCTTTTGATATTACTTGACATAAAAACTGTTCTGATTTTTGCTGTGCTTATTTTTGTCTGTGTATATTCTTAGAGAAAAGAAATTGCATTAACAAGGCAATTCCTTAGACATTCCAATAAGGTATTCTAAAATCTGACATATAGAAAGACCTTGATTCTGTGTTACTGTATATTTTTGTTATTCATTGTAGTAGTTATAAAAATGTTAATTGGTAGCATTGAAACAGTCTTGGGAAGCCAAAATGATAAAACTGCTTTTTTTAAAATTGTTTTAAGAAGTTGTCTTTGTTTTCACTCCTTTTTCCCTTGTTTTAGTCCAAAATGTAGGTTTGAATACAAACGCTGTGAAACTCCCAGTAGGTACTACTGTTACTGTGGAAAAGTGGAGAATCCAACGGTGGACCCATGGCTGGTACCTCACTCTTGTGGTCAGATATGTGAGAGGGAATTCAAACCTTCCTGTGGTCATAAATGTTTGCTGCTTTGTCACCCAGGTAAATCTTTTGTGCTTCTTGGTTGTGTGACCTGTGTTTAGGTACCTGTTACACAGTTCAACTTAATATTTGTTAAGTATATTTAAAATTCTCAGAATAGAAGAGATGTAATCAAGGCTGCATTTGCTGAATGGTGATTAGCAACATACTATTTTTCCTGTCATTAGCAAGATACTCTTTTTTCCTGTAATTAGGACCGTGTCCACCTTGCCCAAAGATGGTCACAACAAGCTGTCACTGTAAAAAAGCCAAAGCAGTGCCCCGACGGTGCAGTGCCAAGGAGTGGTCTTGCCGCCTGCCGTGTGGACGAACGTTTCTGTGTGGACAGCATGCCTGTGAGAATCCCTGTCATGCAGGTAAGGCCAACCTTTTTAAATTTCAGAGCAGTAGCTGTTTCTGTTGTCAAGATACATCATTCTTTTGCAATTCCTACTCTCAGTGTCACTTTGCAATTGCATACAGGAGATTGTCAGCCTTGTCCACGTGTCAGTAAACAGCGGTGTGTCTGTGGGAGACAGACAGCAGAGAGACTTTGTGCAAGCCCTCAGTGGCAGTGTGATCAGGTTTGTTGAAGCTGTCCTTTTAAATGGATTCCTCACCTTTATAAAATTTGATTACTTGGTGTATTAAAGATTGGAAAAATGTATTCAGTAAGAAAAAAAATTAACTTTTGGGAGTGTAATCAAAAATGTAAACAGCATTGTTTGGGAAGAGATTTAATTGATGGCTCAATTAATTTTTTATAGTAGTTAAAATGTTACTGTTCTGGAATTGTTCTGGGATTACTCTAGCAGTGAATTTAACTTTGTATACTCTTTTTCTTGTACTTGAGGTTGAAATTTCAGCTGTTGCCTTCAAAATAAGAATGAAACCGCAGCCTAGTATACAAGAGTTTCATGTTTATTTTTAGGATTGTAGCAGAATGAAAGCTTTGTGATTAACTCTTTGAAGTATATTTGCAGCCTGTGCTTAAGACCAAGGCTATGGATGACAGACTGGAAAAAATAAAAATAATTTTAAAAATTAAGTGGTGGAGGGGAGGCTGTACCAGGCTTGGCTGTTCTGATCCCAGTAAGGAGGGTACTTGGCCTCTGTGAAGTATCAGTTAAAATGCAGTTTATTTCACTGTAGAGAAAAGGAGTATAATCTAAAGACTAGCATGACCCTTTAGATCTTCGGATCAAGGTGTGCAGCATCGAATGGGCCATGATAGATGTGCAGCATACAGTGCAGACCCCACTTTGGTTGTTGAAGGTTATTGTGGGATCTCCTTACAAGAAGAAAGCATCCTTGATCATAATTTCTACAGTCAAACAGAAAGGGTATTCAGGTGAGAACTTCTTGCTGCACTTTTAGATAAAGGCAAGGACATGCAGACAGCATAATCACTGGTACCAAGTGGGAGGTGCCTCCAATCTCTTCTGCTACAGTAAGTTTATCCTGTGGCCAAAGTGTATGTGCAGCATAATGCAGCCCAGCACAGACTTGCAACTACTCAGGTTTTGTGAAAAATTAACTCCTCACTGTACTGTGGCCTTCCTGGCAGGATCACTGCAGGGATGATCAGTTTTATTTAGTGAACTCAGCAAATACAACATTTATTAACAAAATTCAGAAAAAGTGAAATTCCATCCAGAAGCATTTCACTCCTGCTTTTTACCTTGGCTTGCTTTGGCTTCGTATGTAGTTCTATTACATTGTATTCACTGATTTCTCTGAATTTTTCAGGTGTGTGGGAAGTGTTTGCCATGTGGCAATCACACATGTGAAAAAGTTTGTCATGCTGGTCCCTGTGGAGACTGTCCTCGTTCTGGGAAAAGGTCCTGTCCATGTGGGAAAACAAGTAAGCTACTTTTTTTTTTTTTTTTTTTTTTTTTAATGATAAATTGAATAAAAAGTCCTCCAGTCTTTCACAGTCAATAATTTAGGCTAATTCTGCAGGACAGGGTCCATTAAAATTTCTTACTGTGAACCATAACAGTACATTAACTTTTTTTTGCATAGCTTTCAAAGGTTTATTTAGCACCAGAAGTTTAATTTTTGATGTGCATAACTAAGTGAATCTAAGGAAGCTTTTAAAAAAAACCAAAAGACAACTGTCATTTGAACTTACTATACACTGCATTTTTTTCCTAAATATTTTGGGTTTTTTTTGTTCCCTAAATGTTTACTTGTACTTTTCACTCTTCATCTAGAGTTTACATTGCCTTGTACAGAAGATGTGCCCACCTGTGGTGATAGTTGCGACAAAGTTCTGGAATGTGGCATCCATAAATGTTCACAGCGCTGTCATCGGGGTCCCTGTGAAATATGCAGACAGGTTAGTCTTACTTTATCAGGTTCACATTTTGTTTGGGCTCTTAAACTATGTGCCTGGAACAGTGCAGGTCACCTAAGGAAAATGAAATCATATCTATCACAAAATCTGTGACTTTGTTTGTGAAAAGCAACATGTTCTTTCATTATTCCCCTCCCACCCCAACACAACTCTGAGTAAGTTTTGAGCACTGTATTGAGTTGAGGCTGCACCTGTGGATGAGTGTATTGCTTTAGCTTGGTTTTATTTTGTTTTGTTTTTTTTTAAGTTATTATGCCCTAAAAGACACTTAATTTTTTCCCCATCTTTTCTAGCTTCCTTCTGGCTTTGTCTTTCTATGATATTCCTTCATTAGTGAGATGGAAGGTGGTATAACATAACACTATTTTCTTCTTTGTAAGAAAATTAACAGTAAGAAATTTACTGTGCTCTAGATATCTCCAGAGCTTCTGTGGTCTGGCCTACAAAGCCATTGCTCTGTCAGGTCTCAGCTGTCTCTTCCTGAACCAGCTTTGGCTACAAAGTCTAGGTAATAGCAGTCATCACCTGACAGCCATGGTGAAGGTCAGATGAATCTGCTCATCTACTTCTTAAATTATCTGTTTACACTAGGGGTGAATCTACTTTCATGTGCAGGAGAGGTACTTCTTGGTATGAATTTGTTTTGCATTTACACTTACCATCTTGCAGGACACGCTTGCCTTGTGTATGCAGTGTAATGTTAGTTTTCCTTGAACTTTCCTTTACAGATAGTAGTAAAACATTTTATTTTCCTTTTTTTTTCCTCTTATATTAAAAACACCCTGGTTTTTTTTCCCTGTCTTGCTGCCCAGGAGGTTGAAAAGCAGTGTCGCTGTGGGAAGCACACCAAGCGCATGCCGTGCCATAAGCCATATCTGTGTGAAACAAAGTGTACTAAAATCCGTGACTGTCAGAAGCACCAGTGCCGCAGGAAGGTGAGTGCCCAGAGATAATCTGTCTCAAATGCCTTGTTTAGCTGACTTGTAAAAAAAGTCTAGATAAAATCACATCAGCTTGTTGCTCCACCTCATGTTACTATGTAGCAAGAGGAGTTTTTTTCCTTGTCACTTAAACTAGTTTCAGTGTACCAGAATTCTCTGAAAAGGATGACATCAAGTAACACTCACTGGCCTTATAAACAGGGAGCAGATTCTGACAACTCTGCAGTTCCTGAAGGCAGTTTTGCTGTCAGATTCTTGAGTAGTCACTGATGCTTTATGCTTTCTGCAGCAGTTAAATCAATTTATTTCCCTACTTTGTAGGAAGAGCTGGGAAACATTTAAAATTCTGTCAGGGATACGCTCTTTATTTTTGACAGCCCAGCATTCCATCCCACATACACAGCAGTGCAAGCAGCAGTGATCTGACAGTTGGGAATTGGAGTTTTGTTTTGCTTCTTATTTGAAGTCAAAAGTATCACAAGTATCTTTTCAGTTTATTCATTCAAGAAAGCCTGAAAGTTGCCTCCTATTTTTGAATTACTACTTTGTGAAAGTTGGACTACTTACCACAAATAGGCATGAAAAAATACAGCTTTACTCTTAAGTATTTTTGAATATTATTGTTGTAGTAAATTTATTTTATGTGATAAGATTACAAAACAAGTAAATGCAATATTGATATCTCCATGGTGGAAAATGCAGGCGTCTTATTGGATGGAAGGTACTTTTCAAGTTAATAGAAAAGGTGATCTCTCCTGATACGGCATCCACTGATGTGATGGTTTTATGCAATGTTTTGATTCCTTCAGGTTACTGATTTATTTAAGAATAGAAAATAGATCACTGGTCTTGAAGTTATCTGCCTTTACTACAGAGGTAAAAGGCGTATAAAAAAATGGTTAGCAAAATTTTTGTGCTGGGGACAATAAGAGCATAAACGTGGAAGAAATTGCAGCATAATGAGGTGAACTGTTAGATGCCCTATCTTCTGAAATTATTTATGATTAAATATTATAATATTTTGAGCTTTATGCTTTTTTGAATCCCTCTGCCTTTTTAATGTGTTGCAATGATGCATTCAAATATGTATTTTCTTGTTATTTTGTAATAAGAATTTGTTTAAACCGCTTTATGGGTAGCCTTTTTTCTGGAATGAGTTAGAGGAAATTTGACTAAATTGCACTGACTTTTTTTTAAAATAAGTATTTAAAAAATGAGATAGTAGAAGAGGGAAAGTGTACACCAAAAATTCCTGCCTCCAGTTACTAGACTTCATGAGTGGTTTTTTGATAGTGCTGTTCTGGAAACTGTCCGCCTTGTGATCAAGTCTGCGGGAGGACTCTTGGCTGCAGAAATCACAAATGCCCTTCAGGCTGCCACAGAGGTAAGAACAGGTGAAGAATCCCTGTAGTGATGGAATATTGTTTATTTTTGCCAGATTTTATGCTTGCATGACTGTGGGTAGTGCTTTATAAATTCTCTCCATTGTTGCGTGGGGGCAGTATGTTTGAAAGTGCTGGTTAGAACTTAAGGACTGAGATAGTGGCATCCTGAGTTTTTACCTGGTGACTTTGCTTAATAGTTTTCCTCTGAAGATGCTCTTGTCTTCTTTCCAATTGCGTAGTACAAAAGCCATGGCTTGACTTCTGTTTCCCAATAATTCTGTTCACTGAATATGCTTAACAAAGTCCAAATGGATATGGAAATGACTGCTGCTGATTGAGTCTGGACAGTTTTAAAAAATTCTAAATGCAACATGTGGTACAAGTGGACTTAAAGTGAAAAAAAATATGCTGGAATTTGAATGTATATTGGTATCCTACTGGTAAAAGAATATAAGAACTTGTTACTGACTATAAGAAGGATAACAAAAAAGTTTGCTTCTGAATCCAGCGACCTTGGTTAGAAGGATGCTGGAAACGGGCAAAATTACCTGGCAGATTGCTTGGACATTTGCTTGGTAGGGGGTTAAATTGGAATGACTGAAAAATTGTCTGCCCTCTCAGCAATTTTCCCCATAGAAGCTGCTGCCCTGCTGAAACAGCAGCCAAGTAGCCTTTGTAATTTTCCTTAGTGTTCTGAAGTATAAATTGCAATGACTCAGGAAATAAATCACAACTTGTTCAGCCAGTCTTCCTTCTGAGGCAGTGACTCTTATGAGGAGAGGATAGGTAAATGTAGTAGTTGTACCTGTTAACTTGCTATTAAATCTGTCACCACAAACTAGCAGCTTGGTTTTTCTCTGTATACTTTCTCTTTTCCTTCCCTTTCTTCTCCATCCCCTGTAGCTCTCTAAAATCTTGGAAATGTGTAATTTTTTGTGTACTGTCGGAAGAAAACTGGTAACATTGCTTTTCCATGTTAGTTTGGTTGATAACTAAATTCTAGAATAAAATTCTGGTTGGAAAACTAAAGAGCTAATGCTGTATTACAGGATAAGCTTTTATGTTGAATGACTGTTTATATTTGATGCTGCTTGCATTTTATAACCTGGCTAAAAGTGACAAAGGTTTCTAGTAATTAACATGAAAACAATAAAGCAACGTCTGTAAGAAAACAGAAGTGATCTTTGAGAATGTAAATATCAAATATCTACACTTTGAAGAGTAACTTATCAAAAGAGCATAATTGTCTATTTACTAACTAAAGTTGCATATAATGAAGATAGTCACTAATGATACCAGGTCATAAATTTATTTTCTTTTCTAAATTCTCTGTGTTTTAACAAAATACAGTCTAGTACAATTTGTAATAGCTTCATAAATATTTGAAAGTATTCCTAATAAAGGCAATTATTTTAATGTAAAAATATTTATATTCATTTGTTTCTCCCTATATACCAATATTTTAATAGCTACTGAAAGTTATAATTAATTATTTTATCTTTAGTATGTAATACCAGGTCAGGGTAATTTTCCTATGAACTGTCAGATCACAGTGACCACTGATATTAAAGGAAATAGATGCCTCCTAGAAAATAACTTCCCAGATGGGATCCTTTAAAAGGCACCAAATCTCAGAATTTTTAGCGGTTGGTGATAATAAACATTTGGCCTGTAGCAGGAGTCCCTGAAAAAAGGTGACTTAATCTATTCTGTTTGTGGTTTGGGGTTTTTTTCTTATCTTTTTTTCTTAAATATTTACTGCACTCGCTGAGATTTACAGTGTGTTGCCAGAGAATAGAAATGTTTTGCTTCCTGCTGTAGTACATTTGATTTGAGAACAGTGTGCTCTCACCTTACCTTCAGACTCTCTGAATCTCTGATCTCTGCCTTTCTGTATTTTTGAGAATGAGTTGTCTTCCTTAATAAAATATTTAAGTGAATTGTAGACATATTAGCCACTCTGGGCAGTATATATAGCTTTAGCCTTCAGTTTATTTTGCAAAAGTAGCTGGACAAGCTTGAGAAGTGGGCCCTTGGGAATCTCAAGAGGTTTAACAACCAGGACAGGTGCTGTCCCCAAGGGTTGGGTTAATCCCTGGTATCAACATAGGTTGAGGGATGAACAGAGCCAGAGCAGCTCTGCTGAGAGGGTTTTGGGAGTGCTGTAAAAGGCTGGACATGACCCAGCCGTGTGCACTCACAGCCCAGAAAGCCAAATGTGTCCTGGGCTGCATCCAGGGCAATGTGGGCAGTAGAGGAGGAAGGGCATTCTGTCCCTCTGCTCTGCTGTGCTCTGGTGAGACCTCACCTGGAACACTGCATCCAGCTCTGGGGTCCCAGCACAGGAAGGACATGGACCTGTTGGAGAGAGTCCAGAGAAGGGCCACTAAGATGGTGAGAGGTATGGAGCACCTCTCCTGTGAGGAAAGGATGAGAGAATTTGGGTTGTTTAACCTGGAGAAGACTGACAGCCTTGTAGTCCCTAAAGCAGCCTACAAGAAAGATGGAGGGAGACTTTTTACAAGGGCAGGCAGTGGCAGGACAAGGGGGAATGGCTTTAAGTGAAAAGAGGATGTGTTTTGATTACATGTTAGGAAGAGATTTTTTTACTGTGAGGGTGATGAGGCATTGGACCAGGTTGCCCAGAGGATTTTTGGATGCTCCATCCCTGGCAGTGTTTTGATTCTAGGTTGGCTGGGGCTTTGAGCAGTATGGTCTAATGAAATGTGTCCCTGCTGATGGCAGAGGGGTTGGATCTAGATCATCTTTAAGATCTCTTCCGACCCAAATGATTCTATGTTTCTGTGCATGCTGAACACTATATTGTTATTTAATTTACCTTGCAATATGAAGACTGTAGTGGTTCCATCCTTTTCTCTTCAGCAGCCTTTTCCCAGTGAGACATCTGCTTCTTGAAATGCTGCTTTTCAGATCCTGCTAACAAGTCAGAATTGCTTAAAAATTTTTACAGTAAATGTCTTCAGTTGTTTTCTTCAAAGCTTCAAAATGCAACATGATTAGTAAGCTAAAATCCCATGTCTTTGCTTTTTTTAGACGATTCATATTCTTGCTGTTAAATTCCTCAATAATAAAACTTAGCAGTTGGCACTTGGTGAAGAAATGGTGTGAAAGAGTTATGAATTAAAACATAGATCTTTTACAGATACAGTTTTTAAAAATGCATCAGATTAATAACTTTATAGAGATGGAGGATGTTTTCAAGGAAACATTCATTTTACATAGGCTGAGCATTAATATCATACTAAATCTGCAAAGCTTTATTGTACCAGTTCTTCAGTGTCCCTTTTTGAATTTAGATGAAAGATGACATTTCTTCATAGGTTTGTAAGATTGAAATAAAAATTGAAAGCATCTAAGTGTTGTGTGATCCAAATAACTGAGCTTCTTTTTAAAATGTGAGGGAGTGGTTATTTCTGACTTTCTTGTCACATTGTTAATATGTTTATTTTTAGGTAGTTGTAATCCATGTCCAGAGACTGTAGATGTGAAATGCAATTGTGGAAAAACTGTCATTAAAGTGCCCTGTGGCAGAGAGCGCACCATCAAACCTCCCAAGTGCAAGCAGCTGTGCAGGTCAGTATGGAAAGTGGGTCTGTTTCCTATTCTTAAGTGGAGTTTAAAGTGTTCTTAAAGAAAGTGGTACAGTATACCTTGAAAGGCAAAATTTGTTCATTATCTGATTGCGGTTATTACTTCCCTGTCTTCTGAATCCTTGACTATGCGGATGGAGATTAGCAATAATCTCTCCTATCAGATGCCTCTCTGACACTGAGGTTTCATGAGCAGCTTGCCTGCCTCATGGGGGAGGTTCTGTTCTCACCAAGCTCTTCCAATGCTGTAGTCCAGCTCATTTCTTCAAGTCATCTCTAGTATGTTTTGAAGTACCTCAGTGAGGCAGTTTATCTAGAAAACTATACTAGCAAAAGAGAGTATTTTCTGCTGGGGTGTATCAAGATTATGTAGTGCAGAGTAGAATTAGGATTGAAGCAGCTGTTTGAATATTTAAACCCAACTTTGATTTTTAATTTTATTTAGAATTCCTCTCTAATTTTATTGTAATGTTAACCACCTGCTGAAGGTGAGAAGTAAACTAATTTACAAAAAACACCAACAACTTGTTCATTTTAGTTCTTTGTATGTTGAACATGCCCAGTGACTTTAACTTTGTATTTCTTGCTGTCATATTGATTCATTCTTGGATTTTACTTCAGTCGGCCACCTACCTGTCACCATTCTACCCAGGAGAAACACTATTGTCACTTTGGGCGGTGCCCTCCGTGTCGCCAGCCCTGCCAGAAAACCTTAACGTGTGGCCATTTGTGCCCTGTTTCCTGCCACGACGAAGCACTTGTGAAGCAAACTGCCTTAGTAAGTAAACAGTGAAAAGTGGTGCATTATTTGTGTTTGGAACAATGAGCATCAGTTTGGCCTGAATCTTCTGTTTTGAGGATTTTGGTGTTCAGAGTAAACACATAATCAAGCACAGAGGTAGGTGTACTGCTCAGCATGATGCTAAGTGGTTCTAGCTCCTTTGTTGTAATCTAAGTAATTTTGTAATACATAATTGAATTGCTCAAAAAATTAAAAGATTCTTGTTGGAGTTGCATTAAAAACATTTAATTTCAGCTTTAATGCAATTTAAGCAATTGCTTATAACATAAGAACAAAAAAAAAAAAGTCCGGTATTTACAAAACCATCAAATTTTGCAGTTAGAAGTCAGAAATTGGCAGTTTTTAACATAACACGTGTTATGCACTGCATGATGGTAATAGAAGTGGCTTAATAATTGAAATATTTACCTTTATTAACTGGTTAGAATTGTTTTACTGGTCTTTTTCATTTGGCTTGGTACTTAATTTTTAGCACTAGGAGCCATAGGACTTAATTTTCCTATCCCTAACCAGGCTAAGGATAAGACTGATTTTTTTGTCTATATGGGATGTGGAGACTTTCATTAGTGGAAAGCTAGTTACTAGAAATTGCATTTCTTAGAATTGGAAAGGCTTTAGATGTTACATTTATTTATGGTCAGGCAGATATGTGTTTTGTATTCAACTAGTGTTTTTTGCTCTCAGCATCAATCTGCAGGGCCTTGGGAACAGCCATCTGAGCCAGCCTTCATTCAGACTGCACTACCATGCCCTCCCTGTGAGGTTCCTATACCAGTGTAAGTATTAAAATAAAAAAAAAAGAGCAAATTAAAAATAGAGATTTATATAGAAAGATAGTTATTTTGTGTCCGAGAAGTTATCAGGGAGATTAAAAAAAAAACAAAACACAACTGTTTTTCAGACTAGACCTCTGAAATAACTGAAAAATACAATGTATTAGTAGAGAAAAAGAAAAATATGATGTATTAGTAGAGACAAAGAAGATGCTACTTGGAACAAAAGCAGGTTACTTTCTAAAAAGTAACTGATACCATATACAACTACAATTAATTTGCAATGAAACAAATTTTGAGCTTTTCATTATAAAACACAGCAATCCAAACAACTGTTGACAGGAGGAGGCATTGAGCTGCATGGATGGGTGATTTTCTTAGTTTGCACTTTTGAAAAATAGATTACATTAATTTTTGTGTGAAAAGCGCTGTCACTGTTTTAAGTGACAGTGTTTTAAGTCTCCCAAATAAATATGCATTTTCTAAATCTCTGATTTTTTTATTTTTAACAGGGAGTGTCTTGGACAGCATGAGGTGAGTCATGGAAAGTGCCCTGTGAAGTGAAGTGAAGTATGGCTATTACCTTACTGTCTACAAACCAAAAGGCATTAGAAAGAAAAATAGTACATTTTAAATACATATTTTTAAATCTATGAAGTACCTTAACCCAACAGCTTACATGTCAGAAGGTATTTTAGCTCCTTTCTGAAGAATGTATAACTATTTGACTTTGCACAATTCATGGACAAAAATTTAAACTCATGATTTTTGTAGCTCTTTGTGTTTTCTTGCAAGCGTTTAAATGTTTTTCAGTGGTCTTCTTATTAAATATTTATGGTTTTTTCCCCTTCATGTTGTAGTTAATATTCTCTCTCTGTCACACACTCTTGAGTTCTTGAACTGCTGTGTATATTTTAAAAGGATAAAGAATGTAATATACAGGAAAATTCTCATGTGACTTGGATCTAAGCACACGCATGGATGAAATCAGACAGTATGGTGGAAACTTCTTTAATGTTAGTTACTAACTTCTCTTTCTGGTGTGTAGCCTTCTCTAGTTCTAGATGAAGCTGCTGTCTGTTTTGGCTTACATGAGAAGAGAATCTAATTGATACTTGATAGCTGTCATCATTATTCACAATAATTTCTAAAAGTTATGAAATGTAAGGTCAAGCATTTTTTCTTGATTTCGGAAGATGATTGCTAAACTGATTTAAAAAAACGTTTTGCTGGTATGGCTTTGTCTACTGGTATGTCTGCTATAAATTCACTGTCAAAACCTGACAATATTATAAAAAATATAGAATCATTTTAAGCAAGTAAAAAATTGTAGAAAACACTAAATAAATACAAAAATATTAAAGATACCTTTTTATTTTTCTTTGACCTTTATTAATAATCTCTTGATGTGTGTTGTAATGGTGACTCGATTACATTTTGGTAACATCTTGAAATGTTATTACCAGTGTCCGTGTAGCTGCCATGTGTTAAGGCAGTGCGTTCCTAACCCATCCAGGCTGTGAATGCAGCTTTTCTGTAGAGCTGTTTTTACAGCTTGCTAGTTGCTGAAGAAAAGTGTGTCCTGAAAGTGGATGAAAAGAACAACAGTGCTTGTCTGTTTGTTGCTGAAACAGATGGGCTTTGCTTTGTTTCTCCACAGTAAAACTTATATGTGTATCAGCCAGTTTTTTATTGAGTCAGTGACATGGTTTTTGATAGGACATATTGAATCTCACCCAAACTTCTATGAATTTATGTTAAACAAAGTGCAGACTGTGGCAAATTGACCCAGTCTATAACGTGATCTAGACAATGTAAAAGGATTTGGTCCTGTTCAGATGTACGTGACTGTGAAGTTTGTCCTTCCTCATAGCAGAAGGACAGTATCACTACACTTACTAGAGAAAATAGTAACAATTACTACATATTTATTACTAGTTGTTTCAGAATAATTTTTAAAAAAATATCATTTTCTGTTGTGTACTAGTCTTGGCAAAATCATTCAGTGGCTTTGGGTCATGGTTTATACATGGAGTGTACAGCTGACTTCAGTTATTTAGTTTTTGATGCTACTTGGTACTCTAGATGAAATGTTACTTCTGTCAGCCCGCAGAGGGCGGTGCTGCCTTCCTGCTGAAGTGCAGCAGTTCCTCGAGTAAAATTGTCTCCTATTTGAGATTTTGGTGGAAGTTATGGAAAAGAATGATTCATTAATGTGTATACGAAGTCTATTTTATTTGCAGTGGACTTTGTGCTCGTTGTACATTTTTGTGTTGCTCTGAGATCTCTGGAAAGAAAAAAACCAAAACATGTAATGCCTGTTCACTGTTTTACAGCCACATTGATTCCTAACAAATAATCTCAGCTCAAATTAATTTACTTTTGTTAATAAGAGAAAACATACGTATTTAGGAATGCTTCCCTCCAGTAGAAGGGTCCAGCTCCTGAGGGGATTTTCACTGGGAAGTGGGGACTGTTCACAAGTGACAAAAGTAGTAGCAATTTTCTTAAGCATACTACTTATGTTGAACTGTTGTTATACCTCCTATAATGGAAGAGATAGAATAAAGAAAGAAACTAGGAATGAAGCAAGCTGTAAAGTCTTCTTGTATTTTATCAGGATGCCTGCTGACAATGTGTAGAATAGGGAATAAAAGCAAAAACCTTAGGACTTGTATAACAAGCAAATCTGCTGTCTAATTTTTAAATATTTGAACAGTAAGTTTAATTTGTGTAGATATTGAAGTTCGTTGTTCATTGGGAAGGTTGTGTATGGGTTTGTTTTTTCTTTTTTATTTCTCTTTGGTATTTAATTTAGGAAGTATTTTTAAGGGATTGATTTTGTTTGAGCTCTCACATGTTCTGGCATATAGAGCAAGCAATTTGTCACTTAAGAACAGACCTAAAATTACTTTTCAGGTTATGTGATTGTACAAAATCTGTGCTTAGTGGAAGTATGATTCTACATGATGTTTAAGTTGTAGCTCTCTATTTTGTTTCAGAAAAATCACCTATCAACAGTTGGTGCCATCCCAAAAAAGAAATCTTGATGTTCTAACTTTTTTAACAGTTATATAAATTGGAATTTTGTAACAGGAGTACACATATGCTGTTTTAAAATCTTTTAAAATCAAGGTATTCTAAATTTCTTTTTTATGGGAAACATACATTAAAGCTGTTACAAGGTAAATGATGACAAAGAAAGAAATCTTTACTGACTATTATATCAATTTATCTGTTGTGTGTGATTTTCTACTAGTTGCTTCATTTCATTAAATGTTCTAGAGGAAGGAAAACACTCTGGTTTTGCTTCCTTGTAAATATTCTGTATCAGGCTGGGCATATAATTGAACTCTCTTCTTGGGTGTTTCTTTTTTTCCTTTTGGTAGGAATTTAATGGTATGTTTTAATATTCTGAGTGGGTTTTAGTTTTGGTTTGTTCATAGGAGGAAGACCATTACTCTGCCTCTAGGTAAAATTTAATGTGAAACTTGATGAGATTCATCTTTATGGCTAAACACCTTATAAAGGTTTCCAGAACTTCCATGCCCTGTCAATTTTTGTTTTCATATTCTAATTGATTTATCTGTTAGTCGCTTTTATGCATTTGGGAGATTTCCTGGAAAGTTTTTGAAAGTTGTCATGTGTTTTTTTCCTTTCCTTCCTTTCCTTGTCCTGCGGAAGACCTGTAGTCTGAAAATGTTGCCTTCTTATTTTTATTTTTCCCCATTCAGCTTTCATAAAATACTTATGGTTCTCATCTGCCTTCTTCATTCTTTAGCTCATCAGCCTCCTGGAGTTTGTGGCTACTTTGATGTTTGTCTTTGTATTAAGCATTCGAGCTCTCCTTTAACCATTTCAGAAACGCATTCCAACTGTAGGAAATAAAACTTTACTTTCTCAGCTGCATTTATTATCTAGATCCACAGCAGAGAAATGGAGAAAAAAATAATGTAGGTTTAAATTAATTGAAAATTTTCAATCTTTGGCTACGGTGTCAGCTGATTCCAGGAGATTGAGCTGAGATCTTACTGAGCTGAAGCTGAAGCTCTGCTGGATGCAGCCAGAGGGCTGGAATGTTCCTGCTAGTCAGGCCTCTAAAAGCTGCCATTGTTGCCTGGCTGACTTGTGTGCTTCACCAGTCTTGCCTTTGTTTAATAGTGCCTCTCATCTGTGTACGTGAGCGGTGCTACTGGGAGGGATGCTCCTGTTCTGCCTAAGTGCTTGGCTGCAACTGGAGCTAGTGGTTGTGTCCTTATCTGGTGGAAGACTAACTCCTGGTAAAAAAAGTCTCACCAGCATTATGGAACAGCTAGAGTTAATTGCTGTTGTTGCCCTGATCTCCTGTTGCTGTCTGAGCCACAGGAGAAGCACAGTCATAAAAAACTGAGTGGCAATGGGCAAGCAAGGAAAGGTAGAGAAGTGGGCGGAATGTAACGATTAATACATCTTTTTTTTTCATTCTTTCATCTTTAACATCCTTTGACTACTTGCATTGCTACTGGAAGGATGTTGTGCTCTGGGGAGGGAGATGGAGTAGGATGTGAACCAGTGGGATATTAGGAACATTAAAAGCTTTGGTAATTGGTAAGTGCTTTCTGGGTAGGGTACTATTCTCTGCTTCAGACCCTGCTGCTTGCTGCCTTTTCCTCCTTTGGTCACCAGAAACATCCATCAGAGACAGAGTAGGATGCTTGCAAGGGGCCGTAGGAACCAGGTGTTTGGACTACTTGGTGTAGTTGTTGTGTTAGTGCTTTAGCCAGCATTAGCTTCTGCTCTGACACAGGGATGTGAAAGTGGTGGGGTGTGAAAGTGGTTGTATGTGTTGGCCTCAAGGTTTTCTTCTGTGTATGCCGTGCTTGATGTTCAGCCTGCCATAGAGACTTCTCTTCAGTCTTGGTGAGTCAGGATCATCAGGGGAGTTCAGAAGTCTTGTGGATGAACTGGATTTTGAAGTGATGTAGTGGACTTGTATTTTTTGGGTGAAGGCCAAAAAAATTTATATAGGCAAGTGGATTTAAATTGTACTTTGTGTGAATGAGGGAGATAACATGGACAGTGCTGAAGGGAGGCTGTCCCTCATTCTGCCCTGTGGGGTCATCTCTCTTCTTTCTTTGCAGTTCCTGTGTTCACCTCTTTGTATGTCCAGGCCAATGGCAAAAGACAAGAAACGTTTTTCTATTGATTCCTTTTCTTCCATTTTGATTATTTGAATCATCTTTCTGTAAAGAGAGATGTGTGGTAGGACTTGTTCAAAGTGGTAGGAGATTGCTGTGAGGGCTGTAGAGTTTGAAGAGAGAAAAGGAATGGGTACCCTGCAAAGCAGTTCGGTCAACCGCAGTTACAACATAAAATCACACCCTTAAGTCTAGTCAAAGTGAGTTATGTCACATTAGCCTCTTGTGTAATAACATCACAAATAGTTTGTTTTTCTCTGAGAAATGACATGAAATTAAGAAAAAAAATCATTTTTTTGACATCATCACAGAAAACTAATTTTTTTTGTATGAGTATTATATAATAGTTGGAAAATGCTAACTGTGAGTTTCCTCTAATCCTTTTGTATGGAGGGACTTGTACTATTCAACTTTAGGCAAGTAACCTAGTTAGGAGTTTACAGTGGTTTCAGTACCAATGAAGAGTAATGGCTTTTAAGTAGATGCTCTGAAGGTTTCTGTGGAGTTCTGTTAACTGGAGTGTTGACCTCAAATTGGAAAGTACAAATGTGACATAAGACATTAAAATCTTAATCCTGTTATGGAGCTATTTCTGCTTCTCCTTACCTTTCCTGGGAGTTATATTTGATGTAGTCAGTATTTGCTTTTTAGAATTTCAGGCTTGCAGGTTGTTTTCTGTTTTTCAGACTGTAAAATATTTTTGATTTATTGTGACCATAACACAATTAGCCCTGTGAAAGCAAACTGTTACTGTCTTTTGCAATAATGGTAAAGCACCCTAGGAATCTGTAATGGAAGACATGAGTGTAATTCAGAAAGACAGAGCAAATGATGCTAAAAGATTTGAGCATATAATAGTCTTTCAGAAAGAAAGGGAAACTATGCTGCAAAAGTTAGCTTGTTTAATGAAGTGTGCTTTTATTCCTGTTATAGTCAGTGTAAAAAAAAATTGTATGAAAACATTGTTATGTGAACAGGAACTCAAATGATACTTAAAAAATCAAATAGAATTTCTCTAGTGTTTCTTCTTTTTCAAAGGAGAACCAAAACTTCCCTGTAGTAATTCTGTGTCTCTGTGTATGTGAATATATATATATCTCACATGCTACATATTTGCAATGTTTGCATGTATATCCCACCTGCATATCTTTATTTATTTATTTATTCATTTATTTATTTTTAACTTTTAGGTTAGTCCGTTACCATGTCACTCTGCAAATCCCTACTCGTGTAAGAGATTTTGTGGGCGGCTTCTTGATTGTCAGAATCATACCTGTATGAAAGAATGTCATCATGTTACTAAATCAAACAGTAGTGCAGATGGAAAGAAGGTAGGTTAATTTCCTTTTTGCTTTTGTTTTTGTGTATTTTATGTATTTTATATGGAAATTGTATTCAATTTTACTTGGAAAATAAGGAATTTGCAGCTGGAAGGTAAAGATCTATTCCAGATCCCACTGGGAGACTTGAATGTGTGCTGTTCCCATTGATGCTGTGACAGTTAGCTAATCTATATTTCCTTAGACTATAAGTCTAAGACAATATTGCATTTTTTGCAAATTCTGTAACTGTGTTTTGTGATGACATTACTTGGATTTCATCACAACTTTAACACCCTACAGAAGTCTCTTCTGAAGTTGCTTTTTGTAACTGTCAAGATCAAGGGGAGCTTGATAATCCCTGTATATAAATGCACTTGCTATCTACTGGGGAAACTATTTGCTGAGGAGAGCTTAAATGGGTTGAGGAGGCTGGGAGACCTTTAGGAGAGCACTGGAAATGTTGCAGAATTGCTGAAGACTTTTCAAAGTACTGGGATGATGTATTCATGTTTATCAGTGTCTAGTAGAAATTGTCATTTATGCAGTTAAGTTGCAGATGTTAATTGCTGAAGATAATGTGAAACCAAAGTATAAAGCTTAAAATTGTTCAAGTTATGAGCAGCCAGAGCCAGATATATATGTTGTGTGGTTTGGGAGAGTCATGATTTGGAGGAAAACATTTTCTCAAGGTTTTTTTAACTGTTACTTTAGAAAAAGTTGCAACATGGGCAGTCTGGGCATTTAGAAAACAGAGAAGCATTTAGTTGGGTATAAAACAGGAATGTTATATTTTAACTAGCTTACATTTAACTTAAATAGCATAATATCTCTGTGGATTTGTGTCCTGGATGTAGTGGTGTTGTCATTTAATAACTGTACATCGTAGCTAACACATTAATCTATGATTGTGGAAATTTTGTCTGAGAAGTGTGGGCTCTGGTGGAACAGCAACTTGCAGCAACAGAGAGACATCAGTAAATAGTGAGAGTGACAGTTAAGCATCCCCAGTTCTGACTATAAGAGGCTGCCTGCCTGCTGCTTCAGTTAAGCCAATTAAAATGTGAATGAGTCAGGACTATTCCTAGCTCCATTTTGAATGAGGCAGTACATTTTCAGAAGAATGGGAGTCTACGTACCTGCAAAGCATGGGTAAATCTCATTTCTCAATTTTCTTAAATTCTTATGAACTTAAGTTGGTGTTGACCTTTAGAGCTTTTGTTCTCTTGTTTTGATAGACTAAATGTAGTCAGGGCTGATTAAATTTCTGGCTTATATGTCTGAGTAGTGATTTTTGTGTCTGGAATTTCAGTTTGTTCTGCATGTTGTGTTAGAAAAAATGTTGCAGAAAGGCCAGCTGTTTACTTTTACCTACTGTTAAATGTTATATGACAGTTTTCTAAATGATTTTAGTTGCTGTTGTTTTTCTTAGATTTGAATTTTGGTGAGTTAAGATTTGTAAACAATCATCGTACAAAGGTTTCTTTTTAAATTTTAGCAAAAATTGTTCAGCTATAGAAGGAGAAGGAAAGGGGACTGGGGAAAAACTATTAAAACCTTAAAATTCTTGTGCTGTTAATTTGAACAGCATGAAGTTGGAACATTGGTGTTGAAATAGTCCTTTTGGGGAAGCTTTTTGTAGCTTCATTTTTAGATAAATTTGCTTTGCTTTTGCTGACTTCTTGGAAACTAAACGTTGAATGTGTTAGTGGACTTTAAATATTGTGTTATGTAAGTTCAGTTGATAAATAATTTCAGTCTGTCTGGGTCTATTTGGTTGCAGACTGGGGTTCTGGAAGTGTTGTTAAAAATATGAGTAGAAACGGAGCTTTATTTACTGTGCTGTTCATCACCTTGTGCCGGTGATCGCAGCACCTGGAATGAGAGTGACATCACAGCTCTGGTAGACTTGTGCAGTCTGTGGAGTAGAAGCAAGATCTTAGGCAGATCCTAGGATATTCCCAAGTTAATAATACTTTTTGTAAGATTATACAGAATATCATATGTGTATGGAAATGGAATGACTTAAAGTTTGCTTCTTAAAATCAAGCAAACCAATCCCTCCACCCCTGTATTAGAGGGTAGTCTGTAATGACTCAAGCATTACAAGAACGTGGTGAGTGGGATAAGTTGGTTTTGAATATGTAATGACTTATTTTTCTAACAATTTTCCTTAGAGAATTAACAGGGGTCACTTTACAAAGCACTAATATTAAGGAGGGTCTTTTATGGCCAGGAGGGAAAATATAATTCTCTTTGACTGACACTGACATTTCTGGTTTTCTTTTAAAAAACATATTTTAATAATTACTCTTGCTTGTGAAATATCTTACTGAATAGCTTGATTCTCATACCAAAAACACCCCAACTCTTTCTTCTATGTAGCAGATCATTAATGACACCCACAATACAAATACTTGGCATTTTCTTTAGTACTTTGTTTTAATTTTGTTAGGCGGGTCCAGAATGTTCACAGTGTGAAGAGGAGTGCACCAAGCCCCGGCCAGCTGGCTGTCCTCACCGATGTGTTTTGCCCTGTCATCCTGGGGATTGCCCATCATGTCTCCAGATGCTTAAAATAAAGTGTCACTGCAAACTATCAGTACTGTATATTGAATGCTTGTAAGTGTCAGAACACAACCTAGCTTTTCATTTGGATGCTATTAACTGGAAATAATTTGAAATGCCTGGGGATGGGAGCTACCCTTATGGTGATTTATAAACTTTCTCTTGATTATAATTTCTAAGGTAATGTTTTTTTCTATTTAAATTTTGCAAGTATTTTATTTAGTATTATGCTAAAACTGCTGTAAATGCATAGAGTCTCATGAACAGAAATTGTTTTTATAATACAGATAATCCTTTGAATTATGCAAATATAAAGTAATTACATAAAACTTGTTCTATATGTCCTTTTTTAGAGTATGTAAAGAAGAATTTTATACAAGTATTAGAATGAATGTAGTTATTCTAAAAGGTCTTTGTCTTTGCAGTTAATGTCTTTCAATTTCTATCTGTTTTAATTGAAAAACTGCTTAGTCTTTCGATTTGTACACTTTTTTAATCATTTGTGTGTGTGGATAGATGTTAAGCTAGACTTCACAAAATATAAGTTGGAACTTGGGGATTGTTCTGAAAATATTCATCATATGCAAGTATATTTTTCTTCATTTTCTTTACCTTAAGCCCTCTAAATTTGTGTAGGTTTGTCTGTAAAACAGGGCGGTTTATATTAGTGACCCAGAATGTGGACAAATGAGTCCGCCTTTATTTACAGTGAAATATACTGAAAATACACCCCTAATTGCATTGACCTCTGTTGTTTTTAAATTGTTTGGGGTTTTTTTAACAAAAACACATCTTTCCTTTTACAGAAAACTAACATGTCCTGATGTAAAAGAAAAGGAGCTTCTTATTTCCTGCAGAAATCAGTGTCCAAAAGAGGTAAGCCATATTAACAAAGAAATACTTCTGTTGATGGGTATGTGAAATTTTGTGAATATAGGCCAAGCAAACTAGAGAAGCTTAGTCTAAGTGAATATGTTAAATTCACTTAGAATAGATGTGACGGTGGTTAGTGAACTGTACTTGAAGGACATTTATTAATATATTGCTGTCAACTAGGAGGCTTATATTAAAGGAACAGAGGTTTGTCTCCAAGGCACTAATGGCTTGGATGTTTAAACACACAAAAGAGGTTGAATGTGGAAGAGTATGTTCTCTTACATGGTTAAAAACTGGTCATCAATTTATATCTCATAAATTATAAGACGCTGTTTGATTAGGAAAAATGGTAAGAATTGTGCTTGCTATTCTCATGTAAGTGCAAGTTTAGAACCCCTATTTGTGCAATTTGGAGGCTAAGGGATTTTATACTTAATAAATGAGATAATAATGCCCTGGTGTATTAGTGAAATATATGTTAAGTAGTGTAAAATGGAAGACAAGCCAGTTAGTCTCTCTGCTGTATCTGGGTGCATCTAAAGGTTTGCTATGAAGAAGAGAAGAGTAATATCAGTACTACGTGATACTTAGACTATGAGCCAGTAGAATCAGTAAAGAAAATTCCTGTTCAATACTATGTTTAAGTAATAAACTGTGGAACAGGGCAGGAGCTGGTTGGAGGAACTACCAAATTTTCATCAGAAGCAGCTTAGGATTTCTCTTGCAGCAGTGTTACCCAACTCGATGTGAGGGATAGGCCAAAGGACTTTGTCCTTGTCCCTCCCAGTGCTGCTTGTGTGCTTTCAGAAATCCTTGTGTTACTTACTATTTAATGTTTGTTCCTTAGTTGTCATTAATTGTGCTGAGAGTGACAGCTCTTTCTTTACTCCATTTCCCACTGGAGGGTTAGAAAATGTGTTAAGTGGAAAAGCAGGATTTCATTATCATCCAGTGTCAGAAACTTCAAATTTGAGTCCTTGTCTTTACTAGAAAACTTTTTTATTATTATTTTGATTAAATACAAAAATTTACAAGGTTTTTCGTACTTTCCCAACAGTGTCTGATCCTCTGCTTTTCAGACAAGATTGGGTTAACCCCAAGAGGAAGGCTGTGCTCTGTACATACTTGTGTTTTCTGCTTTTTGCCCTTGTAGATGCCTATCTGATGGGATTTTTTTTTCTGTACATGAATGTTCCTGTCACAATTTTCTCATCTGGACGTCTGAAAGCTCACTTCCTGGTGGGGGAACACTTTGAGATATTAATTGTCCGTTCATCTCTTAATTTTGTCCTTTCATGTCCTTCTCTGTTACTTTGGTTTTATTTGCTCCATGACTTCCTTCTCTGTCTTTTCAAGAGTGCTTACAATCTCTTATCATGAACTGTATGTTCTGTACTTCAGCTTCTCTTCAAAGAATCTTTTGTTTCTTGTAGCTCATTTTCGATTTTGATTAATATAACTGTTGTGATTTTTCTGAACGTATTCCCCAGATTTAGTCTGGGATTTAAAATCCACCTAGCAGTGGTCCCAAACTTTATCTTTCAGTTCAGCATTGCCCTGTTCCACAGATAGTGTCTTTTTTACTTAGTTTGGTGGGATGTGAAATAAGAAGTACAGCAACAGAATTTACGATAGTTTTATGAAGCAATTCTAAAATTCTTACTCCTATAAATGCTTTGGAAAATAAGGTTTTTTTCTAGCTTCTGCTATCCAGAGCATTGTTTTACTGTAATTGATAATGGAAAAATGCACGTTCTTTCTTTCCTGTGATGCTAGCTGTAGCTCTTACTATCTTTCATGAAATACAGAAGTTACTGGCTATTAGTATCTTCTTGCTTCAGGTAGTTCATATCTTTGTGTTACAGTTCTTCCTACTTTCTTCAGATCCTACTTTGGTAACTACAGGGTACTGTATAGGGTTTTTACTATTTTTTTGTCTAAAATATCTGTTCCATTTCTCTGAATACTGAACAGTTCTAGGGATGTTTTGTCTGTTTCTGTTTTATAAACAAAATATATCTCTGCAGCTTTGAAAAAATCAGATACCTGTATTAAAATACAAATTATACTGATAGTTCTCTTTTAAAGGAATCATTGATAAACACAGTTTGAGGGGACAGCCTTAACAGACACCACCCTGCCACTCCCACCACCACCTCTCCCCAGCAAATACAGGCCAAGCCCATTTTGTTGTTTTTAAGTTTTTGTCTTGTGAGACAAGAAACTTTTAAACAACTTGGCCAGAGAGAAGATGGATAGGACTACTGAATTTAGAGCATTTACAGATTGCAGATCTAAAATGTCGGCCCAAAATTAATTTATAAGTGGTTTTGTGTGTAGTTTTGGAAGCCTCAAGTAAATTTCAAATTAGTGCCTCTTGAGAATTTTGTTATTCCATGTCAGAAGCTGCCATCGAGTCATTGGCAGAGCTCAGTGAAGTTGATTTTTCCTGTAAATCAGTGTGCACTATCACTTCTAGCTTACCATAATGCAACTTAGGTTCAATAGTATGCAGTATTTTACTGCAGTTGTCATTTTGAGATGTTTTTGGTAAATGGAAATTGCAGTAGACAGTATTAGTAGACAGTGGTAGGACTGCTACTACATTTGTTTTACAGTTGCCGTGGTACATTTGGGGATAAAGAAAACCAATTATATTGTCTGGTCCTTTGCAAAAATGCTACAGAAACGTGAAAAACTTGAGAAGTTCCATGCTTTTCCTTTGGCTATGGCAGTATAAAACTAAAAAAGTAACTTCCATCATTGCATAGTACAGCTGACATTTCCTTTCTGCTTTAGGGAGAAGCAGTGTCTTTAATGCTGCAACAGCTGTGATAGATGAGATATTTTAATTAAAAAGTTAATTCTTTTGTTTGGTAGTAATAACAAGATATCCTGTTAAAGGAAATTTAACTTTTTTTTTCTTAATCAGGGTGGTTAAATTCTTATGATCGTATCGTTCTTGCAGATGTTGTGAGACAATTCTTACATAGAAATTTTAGGTCGATCAGTTTTCATTGTTTATGTTTTCCTGTTAGTATTTGTGAATCTGTATTTAATACTTTATTCCGTGTAGATAGTATTTTTTGACAAAATAGCCATACTTTGTTGTTTTACTGTGCACTCTGCTTTTGTCTTGATGTGAAATACATGACTCCATTGTGATAAGTCTTTTTGGGTTTTTTAATATATTGAACTAATTAAGCATTCTGGAAATAAAATTTAATTCTGCAAACACACACTGCAAATGTACGAGTGTAAAAATTTAGTTTTGTCTTTGGAAGTGGTAAAATTCTCTTTTGTACTTAGCTTTTGGGATCGGTGCTCAAAAGTGCTATTTTCTTTAGTACCAGGCTATTGTCTGTATTATCAGATGTGTATTAACAGGTTGTGTTTACTGCCTTCTGTTGGAGTTCACTTAAACCTCCGTAAGTGTTGAAAGAGTTTATCATCATAATGTATAATGTTAAGACTTATATTTTTTCCATAGGCAGTGCGTTTTTGTGTGACATTTTTTGGTTGGGTTTTTTTTTGTAGAGCTGTTGATTAAATCCCTTCTTTTAATGGCCTTGCCATATCAAACATAAAGCCTGTCCAATATGGGCTTTTGTCCAGAAGCTATTGACAAGAGATTTTGTACAGTGCCCCCCCAAAGGGGGCACACACTTTGAGCACCAAGCAGTTCAGCACTGACACTTAAAAACGAGCAAAAAAAAGTCCTTTCCCATTACATTTTTTATCCAGCAGAAGCAGCAGAATGATTGCTTTTGTTTTCTGCGATCATGGGGAAATGTTGTTTTGCCATTCATTTCACAGCTCCTCTTGATAATTTTTTTAGTGTTGGTTTTACAGTGGACAGAGTAAGAAGAAAGTTCCCCGCACAGAGATAGAGGACAAGAAAAAAGCTACCAGGGAAACTGAAGTGTGTGCATTTGCTTTTCAGTGTTGGATTAAACATACTCCTGTGCTATAAATATTTTGGTCTAATGGTGCCTAAGAATTTTATTGCAGTAGCACTTAGAGGTGAGGGTTACTGTCTTGAATTTGCAGCTCTGACACGTCAGTTAGGACATGACTGTTTGGGCTTTGACACTGTTAATGAAAATGTGCCTAATTATTATGGAAGAGTAAGCTGGAAGTAATAGTTCTAGCCATGGCTTGTTCTAGCCAGCATGAGTGACTTGAGACTAGATGGAGTTTTTGTGTCTGATGCTCTTGTGTAGGGAGCCAGGAGACAGTGTTCATGCAGTAGCAAACTGGTTTTGCAGAGACTGTGGTCAGTTGCGAGGAGGCTTGGCCATTAGATTCCATGTTCTGGGTGGTAGTCTTGCCTTGGTAGCATCCAAGGCTTAGACAAGGTTCTCCCCTCATATTTTCAAAATGAGGCAAAATAATTTTTTGATACCAGGGAAAAATAGTTGCTGAGGATCACTTGTGCCTGAAAAAAACCTAGATTCCTTCTTTGATAAGGTGACCAATTTATATGTTTTTCCCTCCAGATAAAATGAATAGGTGAGATCTGCTGCATATGGCTTCAGCTGAGTGAGTGAGTCAATGCTACTTAGTGAATATCTAGTTCAGATACAGGAGAGGGTTAATACCAGCATGAAGGTGGCTAAAAGAAGCAACTGTATTTGATTATCTTAGGGAAAAAAAACACCCAACTCCC
The DNA here is from genome assembly GCF_015832195.1 of Motacilla alba alba. Classification (NCBI taxonomy): domain Eukaryota; kingdom Metazoa; phylum Chordata; class Aves; order Passeriformes; family Motacillidae; genus Motacilla; species Motacilla alba. Next base: position 25,471,103 of record NC_052019.1, on the reverse strand, counting down.
TCCCCCAAAGCAACATCAAAACTAAAGAAAAAGATGGAGCAAGAGATATTAACAATAAGGAAGATTTTCCAAGGACTGAACTGACACTTAAGTTTGCATTGTTTTCAGTAATGACCTTGGCAGTAAAAACATTGTAATTTTCTGATGAAAAAAGTTGTGGGGTTTTGTCAGTGTATGAGAGTTGAGGAAGTGCATCTGTAGAACACATGTATTGGGGTCATGTTATTAAATACAGAAAAAAACCCCAAAACAATAAAACCATATATGTGAAGCTTATAATAAGCTCCCAGGAAACAGCATATATTCTTATTTTCACAGCATGATGCTGGAGAGAAATGCAATGAGACCTGAAGATGTTTGTACTCTACTAATAATGAGGTGCAATTAAGGCATTGTACAAAGTCCTTCTTGCTGAGATGTCACTTGAAATATTACATGCAGTTCTGGCTGTGTATTCAAGAAACATTGATTGAACATAGTTGAAATTCAATTAAGGCAATACTATGACAATAAAGAGCCTTTTAAGAAAAGACAGAAATACTTCAATATAAGGATAAGAACTGCAGCTTAGACTAGCTAGAACAAACCTAGGAAACTCAAAAAAAAAAAAAGCTCTTGCATCTTGTCGTGACCTCATGGAGCACCCTCCTTGGTGGAACAGTAGAATAGGCTCAGAATGGGGGATTGTTTCCACAGTAAGTATTCATTCAGTCCTGGTGCCTGCCTGTAGGAGGACTGGATTTCAGAACAGAACATGGTGACTTAAAGGTTCCATCTAGTCCTGTATGAAATGTGCTGAAACAATAACTAACAAACTGAGCTGAAAGCACAAAGTACTTACAATGGCTTTTGACTGTCATGGACATGAAGACATGTGTATGTGTTCCATAATTTTAGTCAGAAAGATTCATGTTCTGTTCAGGTATGTGTTTCATGATGCTAGCTCAGAGGTTGTGCCTGTTCCAATGTACTTCTGAGAACCCAGATTTTCTAATCAAAGTTGTAGCCACCTGGGTTTGATACTTCTTTACTATTTTCATTCTTGTGGATGAAGTGATGTAGTATGCATACATTTTGAATTTTTTAATAAATGTGAAAAACGGATCTTAAAATTGTATGTCTTAGAGCATTTTTCCAATTTGTGTTAATCCCTTGATGACAGTGAAAAGGTGAAATTTCACTTTTGATAAAGAACACTGTCTAATGCTATTTTAGGTAGTTGGGGGCTTTAAAGCTCTCTATAAGTAAGTTTCTTAGGTGTCTTCTGTGAGATTCTATTTTTGGTTATTAACAGTATTGGATTATGTAATTGAAAATGAAAAATTGTTACAGTGAAGACTTCTTATGAGCAAGGAACATTTTTAGTCAAGTTCCTAACAATGAAAAAAAATCTATTTACTTTCCTGACATATTTTATCTATTGCAGTGCTGGGAGCACTGCTACAATCTTATCAATCAGCATACTTAAATTAGTAACTCAATTCTTACACAGTAAATGAATGATATTTTCTTTGTAAGCTAAAAATTGGACTGGCAGTAAAAAAAATCTTTTATCTTTCAGATGGAAGAAATAGGATAATATGCCAAATGCAGAAATTTAGGATTTTGTGAAATTATTTTTGACACGATAAGAATTTTTGGTGACCTTTATTTGACTTTTGCATAGCTGAGATAATGCTTGAATAGAAGATTTCTTCTGTGGTATTTTTGCTTCTGATTCTTTCCTCTTCCTTTATTACTCTGTCTAATCTACAAGTAGCTACAGTACAGATAATTTCAGTTTTCAGGTTTTTTTTACCTTATCCATTTGTATTCCCCCAGCAGAGAGATAGCTAGGGTGGTTGTTGTATACATTACTGTGGAAATGACTATTCTTGAAACATGTGAAAGGAGAAATTGCCTTCTAATCAAGCTATGCCAACGAAAGAGAAATCATCCTACAGGAACTGAAAACCAGTAAATAAGAAGCAAACATTTTCCCCCACAAAAAAAAAAGAAGAAAAATAAATTATTTCACAAGTTAAAAGACTGATTATCTCAATGAATTTTCTGTTAAAATTATGTGTCTGAAATAAAACCAGTTCCATAGGTTCTTGATAATTTTATAATGCCTTATTGATGTGGGAGTTTAATTTGTGTTTTGTTCCTTACAGTTGCCCTGTGGTCACCGGTGTAAAGAGATTTGCCATTCAGGTAGCTGTCCGCTTAACTGCAGCCAGAAGGTTAAACTCCGATGTCTGTGTAAGAGACTGAAAAAGGTAAATTTACAAGTTGCAGTTTTTGAAGGATGTATATTCTTTGCATGTTCCTGAGTTGTATGGATGGATTATGTGGATGCTGCAGATTGGAATAGGGCCGGTTGCTATAGTAGAGCTGTAACAATTCATATTAGCTGAAGATCTGGGCTGCTATATCGGCAGATTCACTGGAGAATATAAAATCTTGTTAATTCTAAAATACGTTTGACTGACTTAATGCCTGACTTAACAATAGCTTTGACTTCATTCACACTTCAATTTTTGTAGTTTTGTGAGAAAAGTACTTAGATGACCTGGAGTGATTTGAGAATAAAAATTAAATTTTTATGATGATATTGGGAAAATGTACAGAAGTTGGAATTAGCACAGATGTTGTGCAACCTGAAGTAATGTAATTAATTAAGGTTCCCTGCAAACCTAGAAGCAAGTATGGGCATCAGCATCCTTAGCTTCTAACACAGATAAGGACAAAGTAATATAGCAAGTTTACTATAGCTATACACTATTATGAGGGGAACAACATAAATTTATATGAAGTTTTGACAGATGATAATGTCTTAATGAAAAAATCCCCCATGATCTGTCTTAATTAAAAAATGTTCAAATTACCTTTCTGGACCCAGTTAACTTCTGAACCTTCCAGCAGTTCCCCAGAGTCCTCAGCTTCTCCAAAATATGTCTTGTGCATCCAAGAAGTCTTGCAGGTGGGATACTCAGCAAGAGAAAAAGTGACATCTATAGAATAAGTGCTTAAAACTGAGCAGCCTCTGCTTACAGATATCCACTTTGTTTGGTTTTTTTTGTTTTTTTTTTTTTAATTTCTTCAATGCTAGGAAAAGGGGAGAAAGTATGATTGAGAATTACTTAATTTCCCCCCCATAACCAGACTATGTCCTGTAATCTAAGCCAGTTAAGATAATATATATGAAATTACTGACACTCTAAATGCAAAGGTTCAGAGGGTTATCTTACTTGTCTAAGGCAAACAGATGAGTAAAGAGGGGAAAAATTAAACTGGACTGTAGATTTATTCTTCCTTTCACCTTAGCTTATTAGAAAGAAGAAAAAAAAAGGACCATTTGACCATTTAATACATAATTACAGGCTGAAAGAACATTCAGTCATTAGCTTTATATGTAAAACCAATGTTTTACTAAATAAGAAAGTTTTATTATTTTCATAAAGAAGTTGACAACTAAAATCTTATATAGGGAAATGATTATAAAAGAGAAATTATACTTAACAGGAAGTGCAGTGCAGCAAGATACAAGAAGGCCAAGTTTCACTGGAATGTGATGCATTATGCAAGGAAATGAAGCGGAAAGCATATGAGGTAATGTATCCATTGGAGCTATAATTTCTTCTCAGAGCTTCAAGAAAAGTAGAAAAAAGAACACGTTTTTCAAGGCAGTACCTGCAGAAATGCAACGTAAGTGAATGTGCTGTTGAATAGTAGCTATTTTTTCAGTCTTGAATTTATGAATGGTGTTAATTGACTCAAATACTATTTTTAAATATTATTATGTTATTTTCCTTTTTTTTTTTCTTTGAATTGATTGGAACTGATTCTTTCCTTTTCCACTGGGAACAAGTGATGATCAGTGATGATAAAATAGTCATTAGTGCTGTAAGACTAGAGTCAGACTGCTTTTCAGGGCATTGTAAGATCTGTCTTTCCAGTGAAGGTTTTGCAGCTATCAGTTACTCAGCTTGTCCAGTGTGGAGTATAATCTGCCACATGGTATTAGTTATCCTGTACTGGAAGAATTGAGACTTTCCAGTAACTGCAGAATACTACCTAGACTGCTGTTAATGTGACTTCTCCCTAGCTCATTTGCTTTATGATGTAAAGAATTTGCTGTGTGCTGCCACACAGAGAGACAGGATATGATCCTTGCTGTTCCAAGCCTTTAATAAAAACATACACAAAAAGAATTGATGTGTAAGTTCCTTGGGTTTTATCAGGTAAGTATTAGATGTGATAAATGTACAACCCAAGAACTCAGTGGGTAAAGCTGACAAGTCAGCTTCTGCTTAGATTTGCAGAATTGATTGACACGTTCTAACAAGTACCACACTGACCAAATCCTACAATTTTGCAAGAGGTTGCATGCTAAAACTCTTGGGATATGCCTTTAGGGAATACCAACCATAACAAATAGTTCCAGGAAGAATGTGAAGAAGGTAAGTTCATGCTATATGGAGTCCCTCCCTAAAGCAAGGTGAGCTCACACTAAGAGTGCATGAGCTGAGACCCAGCAGCATGTCTCAGAGTGGTGCAGTGTCAGTGCTGTCTGACTGCAGCAGATACACTACGAATGTCTTGCCCTGATGTTGTAATCCACAGGGAGAAATGGTCTAAGGCAGTGAGCAAATGGCCACAAGTTTCTGCTGTAAGCAATGCCACAGACATACTAGATGCCACAACCTAGCTATGTGTACCTTCTTCTGAGAAGAATGGGTATTTACTTGTTTTGGGGTTTATATATAAAGTGGTAAAGCTTTATTTAAATTCTTCCTAGGCACCTTTTTGTTACCTGTGTTGACTTACTATGCAAATGACATACTAGAATAGCCTACTAATATAGGCACTTGATGAAAGTGGTTTACTTATGTCTATTACTGTTTAATGTGTCCAGACTGCAAAAAAACTTGTTGAAAACTGCAGACATTTACGAAGATAAATAAGTTTGCACATTTGCAAAACACCCATTAATTTCTAAAACCAAAGTGCATTAATTCTTAATGAAACTTATGTTCAGCACCTATTGAGTAAGCATTTCATACTCACTAGATGCCTAGGAATTGAATGTGTCTTTTACTGTACATTTTGTTAAATAAATAGTCCTATAAATGTTTTTCCATGCTGTGATTATAATAGTTAAGGTTCCCTTTATCTGTGTACATTATACCTGTGTATCTCATACAAATATGACCACACCCGTGTAAAAAGAAGCTTTTCTGTTGCTCTTTTCTACGTTTGAGGGTCACTTTGTCTTCTGTAGCTGAAGTTTTGCCATTAGATGGTGGTGAAAAACTAGGGGGCTCATTGTGTAGTTTTTTGCACACTAGATTTTCAGATTTCAGATGTGCATGGCTGGAAAGGTCTTTTACACACATTTCTAAAGAGACTCTGCCATTGTATCTTGATTAATGAAATTCTCAGTAGTGCTTTTATTTGATATAAGGTTTAGTAATTTAAAAATCAGTCTGAAAACCTGCAAATAGGACTGTGCTTTTGGCCCTGCCCCCAGTGCCTACTGTTTGGGCTACAGTGTGCTAAAGCATGAGCTAGTGTGCTTTCTCCTTAGTCATCAAAGGCTCTTGAATTGGAAATTATTTATAATCAATTCTACCTGTGCAAACAGTATTCAGTTAACTATTTCATTGTTACTATGCACATCATCCAGCTACTAGCATCAAGATTTTTTTCATTTCAAGTTATTAATAGATTTTTGTATCTAAATTTTCTAAGGGACTGATTCAGTGACTGCAATGCAAAAAGCCTAAGAAAGATATAAAAAAAGGGAGATATATAAACTTCTCCCATATACTCTTCCTGTTGGAACTTAAGAGGCTGAGATGGTGTCTTTCTAATGGCCTTTGTTGGATTTATCTCCTATTAGCATGCCTGGTTTTTTTTTCAGTTGACATAAACTTTTGGCATCTACAAATGTCCTGTAGCACTGAAATTCTAGATTTAGCCAAATACTCTGTGGGAGTAGAATACTTTCCTCTATTGTGAGCCAACCTCCTGGTAAATTCATTTTATGCCTTTGCATTATGAAAAATAATTATTGATGTTTTATCCCTGTTTGGCATCTGTGTACTCTGCAGGATTTGGTGTCCTGTTAGTCACCTGATGAATCCTAGTTATCTCTTCAGATGGGAGCCACTCCAGCCTGTTGTCTCTTGTATATTTTCAGGTTTCACATTTATATATTATTGTAGGACCAAAATAGAATGCAGGTGCTAAGACTCAAGTATGTGGGGTCTTTATGTATTGACAATATTTTCTGCACCATTTTTTTCTTAATACTTTCTAGCATTTAATTTGCTTTCTTGAACTCTGCAAAATATTTCTATAGAGTTATCAATTGTAATTTGCATGACTACTTTTCATATGGCTTTCGGATGGTGGAGCTCGCTTGATGGAAAGTTTGCAGGCTTTTGCTGAGAACCATTCTAAAGGAGTAATTAAGACTTCTTAAGAAAATAGGTTTAGCTGCTGTTTACAACAGTTTAATCTAACTTTGTGTGTCTGGACAGATAAAAGAAGCAGAAGCCAAAGCTGCTCTTGAAGAGGAGAAGCGAAGACAACAGGTATTAGCCTTTCTTCTTCCCCATCCACATCATCCTCACCTTGTTCTTGTTAGTAAATAATGTAATTTACATGCTATTAAAGATTTCTGTTTTTTTAATGTGATATGCACAGTCATTCCTGTCAGCTGTTACCATACTCTGTGTACTGTAAATTATTTACAATGGTTGAGGCCACATTTTTTGCAAACAATTTTCATAATTTTGTGCAAAATGGTAACTTTGTATTACTGTAGCTTTGTAATTTGTTTTTAAACTAGTAAGTATGCTTTATTTTAATCAAACGCTTCATACAGCATAAACACTACAGAATACTGAATAGCCTCTGCAAGATTTAAATAGTGGGTGAAGCTCCCTGACACAAGAACGGCTAGATGAGTCTTTGTCCTTCAAGGTCTCTGGGGTGGGGGGATACAATTATCTCTGCTGTTGGAGGTGAGGCTATGTGGTTGGCATTGCAATCCACAAAGCTGCTGTGCCAGCTGCCTGGAAGTGCTGGTCACATTCAGGCAAACACTCCAAGCTCAGTTGGTGATGGCTAGAACAGGTTTGTCATCTGGAGTCTGCATGCCTTCCAGCCGGTTCATGTGTGCCTGTGCCTGAGTGAGCTTTTGATGCCAAATCATATTCCATGTCTGGTGTGTGCTTTCTGACTCCCTTTACTCAATTATCACAGCATCTGTGTATTTAGTTTACACTTGTGTTTTCACCTGCATGTCACACTCTGTTTTTATCAGGGATCAGTGGCTTGCTCCCTTCTTGAAAGGGGGCACGGGAAGCTTACACAGCTGATCCACTAGTGCCATTTCCCCAATCTCATTAGGATAGACAGTTTCTCTGTGGGTCACAACTTCTGTTATACACACTTTTTAAGTTCTCTAAGCAATTAATGAAAAAGTCACATCTAAATTGCTCTGGCAAGGCATGTTTTTTTTTGTCAGAGGGGAACCTTGTCTGCTCGTCCTGCAAGAAAAGCATGGTTATGCATCTGTTGTCCAGAGCACCAAGCACTGTTTTGTGATCATCCTGCAATGTTTGTTGCAACATTCATATCTCAGCTGTCTACAGAATTGAGCACGTATTCCCTCATATAACTCACAGAAATCACAGAATCACAGAATTTTTAGGTTGGAAGAGACCTTTAAGATCATCGAGTCCAACCCATGTTCTGACACCTCAACTAGATCATGGCACCAAGTGCCACATCCAGTCTTTTTTTAAACACATCCAGGGATGGTAACTCCACCACCTCCCTGGGCAGATGATTCCAGTATTTGACCACTCTTTCTGTGAAAAACTTCCTCCTTAATTCTAGCCTGTATTTCCCTTGGTGCAGCTTGAGACACAGTTGAGAACTCCCAGACAGTTCTTCTATTTCTTCTTATTCTCTAAGCTGACCCTGGAAATGTTACTTCCGGCATATAGGTCAGGAAGTGTAACTTACATAGAGATGTCTGAAACAAATTGGGCGGAGGAAATCTGTAGGTGTTGGGTCTGCAAGCTAAGTACTGAAGTGGGCTAATAGCATTTAAACATGTAAAGAACACGTTTACAATCTTAGAGCTTGAAAGCCAAATTTGCTGATGTTTGTCTTGCACTGAGTGTTTTCATGCATTACTGAAGGCATCCCAACCAAATACTAATGATTTCTGCTCAAAATCACTTAACTTATAGTCTCTCTAGTAAAGTCTCAGTAAGGAGGCTCCTCTGAAACAGTAGCAGATTCACTCTACCAACACAGTGTGCTGGATTTTGGCTGGGTTCTTCAGCTGTGCAGTCACACCACCACCATTGCTTTCTACTTTACATTCTCTGAAGTCTCACAGCTCCAGCCCTAGTAGTAACTTTATGCATATATGGCAACTGCTCCTGCATATGTGTTTTGTGATGGATGCAACTTCAGGGATGGAAAACTTCACCTGTAATGAACCCTATTAGAAGGTTAACTTAGAGTTGTTAGTTATTTAGTGCATTAGGAAGCAGTAGTAGTAAAAAAAGGACAAAGCAGTAATAAAAAAAAATGACAAAACAAATTGTTAAAAAAAGAGACAGCTGTAACTAATAAATAGGCTCTAGAACTGCATACAAGTACTAACCTCGACTACTGCAGTCTTTTTATGTAACATTGGTTAGCATCCAGTTAGAACTCATAATCTGCCATCTGTTGATGGAAATTGGAGGACATCGCTATCATATGGTGTTGGGTCACATTAAAAGTATATTTTTGAGTGTACTCCCGTCTGACAAAAGTTTGCATCTTGTACCACCTTCCTCAATGTCATTAGCACATTTTTGTAGAGACTGTTCATCTATTAGTCACAGTTTCTTAAAACTATTTTGATTAATACTTCATTAAATGTTTTTATATACAAATTAGTTAGTGTTCTAGTAAGTCTGTGGATTTATATTTTGGTATTTGCTATATTTGGTTGCAACTTTTGCTAATACCATTTACAGATGGAATCACTTGTTTCTTAGTGGAAGAGATGGCTTGGCTAGGCTTCTTGTCATGGCCCTAGCAGCCAAACTTTCCCTCTGCTTCTAATTCAGAGGCACCCTGTGAAGCCAGGCTTTTCACAATTGCTAGAGGTGGAAGAAAGATCAGTGCTTTGATTATTTAACAACTCAGACCAAGCTCTCTCTCTCCCTCTCCATTGTAGGAGATTTGGTGAAATTTTCAAGCTAACTGTTTAGAGTTTCAATACTGGAAGTTAGGGTCTTGAACCTGAAGTGTAATTTACTGAGTTGTAAGAAAGATTTATTTTCCCTTTTTTTTATGTACAAAGAAAAAATTTTAACAGATCCTTAGAAGTTAAAAAGTCAAGTGTTCCCCTCCCCTATTAATAAAAATATATCCTCACTTTCAGTAAATACACTTAGTCACTGTTACTTGTATTCATTTAGCTACATTTTCCCATGGGAATGCTACTCCCTTCAGTGCAGAGAGAATATAGTGAACGACACATGAAAGAACAAAATCCAGGGCCTGAGCAACACTGAACTAGATATTTTGAATATACAGTTCAAATAAACACATGCCATTTAACTTTTAGTATGTTTACACACAAAGAAGTTAGGTTCTTAGCTAAATAAAAACCCTAGGCTTGTTTAGCTTGAAAAGTTAAGCTTGTTTGAAGACTGTGCACAACCATTACTTCAGAGGTCATTAAGGTGACACTTCAGGAATGTGACAGTTTCACAAAATCTGTAGGTAGCTTTTCAAGGGTAGTGATGGCTTCTCTCTCATGTTCTGTGCCTACAAATCTTTTTTTCCTTCTGTGCTTTTGGTGTTTTAAATTATATATTTATTTTTGGTTTTTGTAGAGTTCACTAGGAAAGTAATTCAATAGCTATTACATAATTTTGTTTGAGCCCTATATTTTAATTTAACTGTTGTAATTCGTCGAGCTTTCTGCTTTTGAAATGTACCAATCACAAGTGTATAGTAACTCTAGAAGCCCCAAATTTTACTTGAGTGTCTGTCTTAAAATGAAATACTATCATGTTTTCTGTAAAACCATAAAAACTCTGCCCTTTCCTCCAGGGTTTGGATTTTGAAAAACTGTTTCATTAAAATACTTTGCTTTTCTTAGGGAGGATTAGCTAGTTGAGAGTAATCTTGTTTCAAATAGGCTGTGACTTTGTCTGAACTCTTCTCCCATATCATCGAAGTGCCAACAATTTCTGCCTTTATTAGGTACAAAGGAATAGACATCAAAATAGGTTCCTTTCTCCTGCTTACAGTGGTATCTGGCTCAGGAAGGGAAGAGACGCTTTGTGAAACTGACAAATAATTGCTGTCAGTGGAGGGAGACCAGGCATAAGGCAACACTGAGTTCTGAGTGAAAATTTTATTTACTGAACTACCACTCCTGTCCCTTTCCCAAAACAGTCTTTTTCTTGTTTTTATAATGCACCTACTGTATTGTCTTAGTCCTCTTCCTGGCAGCACTGCAGTTGTTGTCACATAGATTTATTTCCTCTCATGGCCAGGCTTTGTCCCTGTTCACAGTCCATGATTCCTCTGCTTCAGCTCAGTCTTGCGCCTTTTGCCCAGCCAGTCCTGCCTTGCTGCGCTCTGCTACTCCCATCTCTTCTCCTTTCACTCCATCTGGTTTCTCTGCTCCCTACTGCCTTGTCCCATGTTTTCTCTGGTAGCTAACAACTTGACCAAAAAAACAGGTAGTCATCAGACTTTTTCTGATTTTAGTCTGTCTCAGGTCTTCCTAGCAATTAGATACCTTCTAATTGGAGCCTCATCCTAGTCTTCACTCTTTATTCTAGGTTGCCTAGTTCCAGTTTTATTTCAGCTTTGTACACTCAAATGAGTTTGTTCTGCATTCTCATGATGCTCTTTTAAAAAATGTATAGGGGGATGAGGAACAGGGATCAGAGATCCTATTGTTTATTCCATACAGGACCCTGAAACTACCATTCTTTATTGGAAGCCTGGAGTTCCTGCTTTTACAATTGTTTTGCTCCATTTTTGGGCCTATAGGCATGTGCTTCCTACTGGAGGATATTATATACTGTCGGAACTCAGGACATCCCTCTGGGTGCTCTGGATGGCCAGAGCTGCTGGCAGGGGGCTCTGAGACTCTGGCATGCAGCTAAAGATATGTGGGGTTTTGATCTTAGCTTGTGGAGCAAATTACTAACTCTGTATGAAGAATTACAAGCCACACACACAAGTTTAGGTTTTGTAGTAGAAGTAGTTTCGAAGTGAAAGGAAGAATTTTTGAGTGCTGTACAGGGGGGTTTTAAGCCTTGTACGCAGGGGTCCAAGTTTTGTACATGGGGGTAAGGAGTTCTAAGATGGAGGGATTTGGGTGTGCCCTGTCCTCTTTCTTTCTCCTTCCTAGCCTCCATGTCTTTGGTGATGTTGGCACTCACAGATTGGTTTAGAGTAGAAAGTCACTATTCAATATAGATGATAGGCATTGGGGAAAAAGTATAAACATATAATACATAATATAGAATATAAAAGATGGCACCAGCCCCCTGGGAGGGCAGTGTGCCTTTGTCTGACCTGCTGAATGGGCCACAGCAGTTCAGGAAAAGAATCTTTTAGATAACCAACAATAAACAACCTTGAGAATGGACAACAGAGGACTACTGAGTCTTTCTTTGAAGGCATGGGTTGGAGGAGAGACTTTTCCATCTTTTGGGGTCACCCCAATCCGGGGGCATGAGACCCCACAATATACCTCTTACATTCATATGAGTGATTAAATATTCAAGTTAAAACACTTAACAAATGGAATATTTTTGTGTGTATTTAAGATTATAGCAATTAATCTAAAATTTAGTGACCATGCAAATATAAAGAACTGAGGGAAATAGCATAGAATTTTAGTTACTTACGTTTTTATTAATTTCTTTTTGGCAGAGTGCATCTTTATTGCAAGGGAATGTCTTTGAAAATTTCAGCCTATGCCCTTATAGAAGTTGGTAAAATAGCTTAAATGCAAATGTTTTTTAATAGGAAAAAAACTTATTTTAACATATTTTATGGAAATAATCTTATTTTAGCTTAGTATTTTCAGCCCGAGTTTAAAAACTGAGCATGGAAAACTTCAGTTGGCTGCATTTTTGGCAATGTTTTTATAGCAAACTAAACAATGGTTTAATACTTGAAAGCAATGTGCTTTATACCTGTGGGATGTAGTGCCAACATCTCATCTGTGAGATGTGTAACTTCCTCTAGCTGACAGTTACTTCTATTGAATGCTATTTGGTAATGTTATTTAAAACCTTCACATGTCCTTGTTTTTAATTCTGATACAAATGTCAACTACTTGTGGTTTTCTTTATTTAGGCTGAACTGGAAGCTTTTGAAAACAGATTAAAAGGGCGAAGAAAGAATAAGAGAAGAAAGGATGAGGTAGAAGTTGAACAATCATCATGGCAAAAGTACAAGAACCTCATTATGCTGCCAGTGTTTGGAGTTGCTGTTGTGATGGTTGCATGGCTCATGGTCTACAATGACTGAAAATAACTCAATATTTCATATACCTCGGTTGGACTTTAGGTAGCTATTATTCCTACAATGTTAATCTGTGTAACAGAACTTAATAAGCATAGATTATGTATGTATACTCTTTGCTAAGAAAAATGTAGATGAGAGAAGAAATGTCACCTTTTGTGTTATTACATTCACAGCACAGAAGTGAAGTCAGACACTGAAAGTAATAGTAGATTCTAGTCTACACTGAAGTGCTGGTAGTTTGATTTGGATTTGTTAACATCTCTTCTATTATTCTTTTTCCTTGTCTCTATTTCATAATATTAAGAATAGCTTAGTATAAAATGGTTTATTGAATATATGTTTCCTGTAAAATCAGCTTAGTTGTTTATTGAAGGTTAGTGTTCTTACGCTCATCTTTGCTGTATCACACAATACTTCTATGCTTCACGCCAGTTTTAATTATGACAACTAACAGGGAACCTTGGGTCACTTAGGCTTGCATATTCTGGGGCCTTGTTCAGAGCTTTGTTCAGATAAAGGAGATGTGAACTATCTTTCAATTCAGCTGTATCACAAACAAAACAGTGCCCCCCCCTTAAAAACGGTGGGGTTTGCTTTTTTGTTGTTTCACCCCGCTCCTTCCCACCCTTGTTTCCTCAAAATTGAACTAACTGACAAGTTCCTTTAGTGGACAGATGCATATGCTGAACATGGATGTGAAGAAGTTTCAGGGTACAAGGCTGCATTCTCACTGTTGCCCCAACTGCCAGCAGCAGAAAAACAATTTGAAATTAAACTTAAGAGTATCAATTGGCTATTTGTATGGATAAATGTCAGAGTTGGATATTTGCACAGGTGTGCAAAAATGTAATTGGACAGTGTAACAATATAGTTATATGATGTTCTGAAGCCATCTGGGTGGTGCTTGGTAGTCACATTTAAACCATCTAGCTGAACTTCCAAATGTTTAAATATTTTCTTACTGACACTTTTGAATACCTTGCTTTAGGTTATCAGTATTGGTTGGTAGAATGGAAAGGTTTTTATCTGGCTTCAGCATTATCAGAGAAGCTATGTAGTCTCAGTTGAGAGACTGCAAATTAAATTCAGGAATGGGGAAATCAGAAAACTGAATTTTTAAACCTCTGCTAGAAACTTTTTGGTGATACTTGAGCATTGCAGGTTACTGCAAAGTGATTACAAGCTCCTGCAAAAAAAGGGGTGCATGGCCAACGGGTATTAGTATTATACCCTTGTAATTCAGGTATATAATTTCATCACAAATCATGCAGAAGCAGTGGGACCATTTGTATGAGTTAGCAGAAAATGTTGCAGTTTGCTTGAAAGCTCTTCTGGTTGATTTTGCTTACTTGTGAAGGGACCCAGTATTAATTTGAACAGATATCCAATTGTAATTCTGATTCAGCAGCAAGAAAATAAAATAGAAAAGCTGCAAAAAGGCAGAAGCTTTTGATTATATAGATTAAGAAAACAGGGATAAAATTAGTTTCTTTTCAGTTTTTCACAGAAGTTTGTGAATGACGAGAAAGGTGGGGAAAACTTGGCAATATTTAGCATGGATTGATGCTATTCTATAGTACTTTGTTTTTAAATTAATTTTAGAAATTCATATTACTTATGTGTCAGACCATTAGTATTTAAAGTTGTAGAATTAATTGAAATTACACTGTGCAAAGTTGCATCTCCATTGAATTTCTTATTTTCTAGTATAAAAGGTAAACATTGTTTCATATGGTTGCTTTAACTTTTTTCTATCATATTAATGCCTGGAAGATAATTTCAGATATAAGTATGTTTTCTTTAACAAGAGTGAGGTGATGGTATTGTATTGTGACGGCATATGTCAGTAACTCTTCTGTCACTAAGGAAAAAGGAGACATATTTTTGTTCAGATGAAGTAAAATGTGATGGTTTATCCAAAAGTACAAAAAGATACCTTTCTGGCTGAAATATGGAAATCAACATGAATGAGAACTATATGGAAACAGCTTTTATCTTGCATGACTATCACTAATTTTTCTAATTTACTGCTAGCTTTAAAATAATTACAATGGAAATTTTATCCTTGCTTCTACAGCAAAGAGAAGAAACCTCTCTCTAGCGAGTTATACTGCTTAACTGCACTTGTTATATGTTTGAAGAAATACTTAGTATTGTTTTCTGCATATTTGTGGGAAATACTGGAGAGGAAAAGGCTTCTCATTGATCATCTTCATCAAAGATTGCCATGCTTTTTTACTATACAAATTCATTCTGTTCATACAAAGGTATGTGTGAGTGGGCATATTCCCTTTCTTAAAGGATTTGTATCTCTTCTGAACCTTGCATATGCAAGGCGTACCTATTTTTGAAATTTTATTCAAAATAGTTCTGTATATCTTATCCAACCATCTGAGTCATTTGCACTCTCTTGGTCTGCCTGCTGAACCAGATATTTATTTCTTGGCATAAAAAAAAGTGTGGGGGTTCAAGCAATCTGCAGTTTAATAAATCACTAGGTTTTTGTTTATTTCTTTAAAATATTTTTACAGTTAATATTTTGCCTTTCTTTGGTTGGAGCTGCATGTTGTCAACAACCTTTGAAGTAAAAGATACAGATAAAATCACCTTTTATTCAATATTAATGAAAGATGGTAATTTTAGAAAAGACATTTTGAACTGAAGGTAGGGTTTGGTAGCAATTTATATGTAATGTACTGTTACATAATGTAATGAGCAAATATTTTTAATGTTGACAGCTTACAAAAAATGCATATTAATCAGTATACATTAAAACAAATTATATAATCTGACCTGCTGTTGAAGGGAAATTACAGCAATAGAAGCCTGATAATGACTTAACATGAAGAATATTTAGGTATGTGTAAAATGAACAAAACTTGGGACTTTTCCCGATTCTGGAAGCATTGTGGTGAAAATTTATCCTTACACTGAGCCAAGGTTCTTACAACTGTTCAGTATGTTTGTAATTGGAAACTTCTAGGGCAAGTTTTTTCCCTGTAACAGTATAAAATCCATTGTGTGTGTTAATTTAATGTAAAAACCAAATCAGACAATAAAAATATCAAAAACTTGAAGAATTGTGTGTTCTTAAGGACTGGTGTAGCGAAGCAGCAAACTTCCCAGGTAATGATGACTGACACACTGCAGCCCAAGTTTTAGGTATGCTTTTTGCCCCCTTCTCTGGCAGTGATAATTCTTACTTGTTAGATGAATCCCGGAATTATGTAATTGTGTTCCTTCATGTTACTGCTCTGACAAAATTGTGAGAGTGGGTTGGCGAAGTTGATTAAGGTGAAACAAAGGGGAATGGACTTGGTAGTTTGTTTTTTTTTTGGCCTCACAGGGGAGAAATAGAGCTGATTTATTAGACATTTGTGCTGACCTTAACTACCAGAGAAGGAAATGTTACTAAGCAGATAGCACCAAAATTTGTTCATAAAAGCATCTATGTTTGATTGTGGCTTTAAAGCAGTGAACTCTTGAGTTTGTCATCTCAGTAGTACTCAGGCTCCAAAACATATCTGCCCTGTGCCAGCTTTCTCTGAGTGATGAGCTTGGGTGTTGTGGGGTGAGAGCACAGAGATGCTTGGTCTGAAGTGTGTTCCAATGCCAGGCAGTGGAAGCTTGATGTGTGTGCTTTAGGTTGGAGCATTCTTGTTTGGACAGTTCTTGTGTAACCCTGTTCTCATTTTCATTTAGTTTGGATATCCTTTTTCTGCTTTGCAATGCTTTGGTTTCATCCTGTTACCAGTTGTTATCTATGAGCATTTCAATTGCTCCCTTTCCTTGCTTCATGAATATATTTGTATTCCTGTCTGCTCTTATTCAAGTAAATTAGTCAGTTGCTCTAGAGAATTAGAAAATTAAAAACCTGTAGTGTTTTGTATTTCCTAGGAAAAGAAAGGCAAGGTAAAAATTAAGGAAAAAAATCAAATGAAGTCTAATTATAAGATAATGAGATATACTTCTTTCCACAAAGATGGAAAGATGGTTAGATGTTAATGAATTATTTGAACACTGCATTATGATGTTTATGTGCCATGGCACCAGAAAACAATTCTGTGGTATGGATTATGTATGAATATGACCTGTAAAACATCAAACTCAGATGTAAGGTAGGCTAAACAGCATCTGTGTAGAAAGAAGTAAGTCATACTCTGAGGGAACTGTGGCTTGATTCAACCAAGCATTATTTATGCTAAATGTTGCTCATGCAGTGATTTCCCAAAATCACCAACAAAATCAGAACTTAGGCTTTCTTTGTGTGCTGCTGAATCTTGTGAAACTCCAGTTTCAGTGGCACTTCTATTGGAGGAAATTAGTTTGAGATGAAGAGTCAAGACTGGCTTGGGGTTTGGAATTCACAGTTCTCCAGCTGAAGCCATCCTCAGCCAAGGCCAAGCTGGCTTTGCAGTCTGAGTCATGTACTGCACCTCTTAGATACAGGTTTTCATTTACTGTTACTAGAATTTTTGACAGGGCTACCTAATCTCTGTATCACAAATTATGGTTTGATTCCTGCATTACAGCACAAAATATTTGTTGTTTTACATTAAGCAATATGATGATTTTGCATAAATGGTCTTTATTTTCTCTCTTTCCATGCTTTTCCTATTTTTGGTGCAATTGTTTTAAAATCACCACTGTTTTCCTCCAGATGCTGGAGGTTGGTTTGGAGAGATGTTTGGTTGGTTGGGTAAAAAGTGCAGCAGCACTGAGTTACCATGAGCAGAAGCCTCTAAGTACATTGGCACTCCAGAAGCATAGAGAACACTGTCTGCACCATAACATTTGTGCACAAAGTAACAAGGCCTAAATCTGAAGGTATGGAAGTACAGGTATTGAAAAGAAACTGGGAAAAAAAGCTAAGAAATGTTCATCATATTTATTATTTATATATAAACATATATGACACCATGTGTTTATATTTACAAATATAAACAGTGTTATGAGGGGTATCACCCTCACTGATTGTTAAGAGTGGTGACAGGGCTGGAAGCCATATTCATAGAGGTGGTGGTTCACATTTTCTTGGGTGTTCTCTGATTCACATTTTGAATGATAGCATTTCAGTAGTACTAAATCATGCACAGTAAAAACTGGAAGCCTTTTTGGTTTACAGGTGTCATCTCAGAACCCCGATGCAGTCCTGGTGACATCTTTCTGTGGCTCTTGGAAGGGTCTTGAACTGTTTCTATTCTGGTACCACACACTTCTGCCCATTTTGTACTCATTGTTTTGCCTTTTGTCCTGTTGACTTTATCATTCGTGGCTAGTATTGGTGAGCTCCGTTGTGTGCAGAGACCGGGGCTTCAGTCAGACTTAACATCTTCGAATGTAAACACAGGGCAAGGGGACAAACAGATCAAATACAGGTCTTAAAAGCTGGTATCTCATGGGGGTAGGACATTTGCTCTGTCATTTGCAGCTTCGGGCGGCACTTGTCTCTTGGTCTGAGAATTTTGCTTCAACAGATATGCAACAATCAGCACATCCTTCCAGCTACGGATCGTTGGGGCTGGTCAGGACCAGGGCAAGGGGTAACGCCGTCGGGTCGCCGCTATTCCCCCGCGCAGCGCTTCCTCGCAGGGAAGGGACGCCGGGGGGCTGGGACCGGAGCCTTCCTGCGGGGAAGGAGCTGGGGAAACCTGTGGTTGGTTCCGAGAGGTTCCTTCTGCCGGAGCTCTTTCCCTTCCGCTTCTGCGGTGCCAGCGCCTCTTTCAGCTCTCTTTAAAGCGTTAGAGGCTGGGCTGCGACAGGCCAGCCGCTGTGCTACAGAGGGAAGCGTTGCAGTCCCTGCAGGCGCGAAACTCTCCATCCCTGGGCTGAAAGGAAAGCCTTTGCCGGACCGTAACGTAAAATAAAGCTCAGGGAAGTCCACCCGGGAACCGCGGATGAATGAAGGGACACGGGAGTCTGGCCCACGGTTGCCAACCTCCGCTCTGAACTCTGCGGCTCGACTCGGTGGGCCGAGAGCGCCTGCTGGTCCGTGCGCTGGGCGGGCTTCGGATCGCTTCAGCCGCAAGTGCGCGTCCGGGCGGGCTTCGGATCGCTTCAGCCGCAAGTGCGCGTCCGGGCGGCCCGGGGGCCAGGAGCGGCGGAGCCCCGGCGAGCCAAGGTAAGGGGTGCGAGGGGCGAACTCCGCGGGTTCTTGCCCCTTACATCATCTCTGACTCAGGCTTGTCTTTCCACCTGAAGCCCTTCGCAGCATGACGAGGCGTCCCTTAACCGGATGGGGGGATGGGGAGGGGCGCCCAGCCTGTGCCCACTCCATCCGCCCTCCCTGGGGGACGGCTTTAGGGCGAAATTAGCAAGTGGGCTGTCTCTCAGCGTGTCCCCTAGGGGTAGAGCCTTGTGTGCGAAAGGGGTGGGGATGTGGCTCTTTCTCGCGGAGGTTTATTATTATTGGGTGGAGGAGCGGGGAGGGGGAGTCTGCAGAGCAGACAAAATGCGAAGCCGTGCTCGCAAGTGTGTCTGTGACTGGCTGGACGCGGTTCGTCAGAGACCGAGGTAGAGAACGGTGAGGGGGCGACCAAAGTGGAGAGGGGTCAGCAGCAGCCAGAGCATGCTCTCCACGCAACAGTTCCCTGCTCTGCCTGCGGAGGAGGAGCGCTACCGGCAGGTCCTCTCCGCCAGCCGGGTAAGGCGAGCCTCAGGGCGCTCCCCTCCTCGCGGGGGACCGCCTGGGGGCCGGGGGCAGCGCGCTCAAGGGACACCCGCGGCCGCAGCCGCCCCATGGGCAATTCCCGTGCGCGGCACACAGCCTGCGCTGCCGCCGCGAGGCTGAGCGGTAGGGTGCTCGGGCAAGCGGAGCAGGGGCAGTCCCCTCTCCGAGCCCGTCGAGCTGCTGGAGCGAGAGCGGACCCGTGGCTCGCGGGCAGGGACGGGGCCGTGTCCCCCGGAGGCGCGGCCTGGGGGACGGCCGGGGACAGTGACCTGCCGCACCAAGCCTGCCGCGATGGGGCCGTCCCGGAGCACTCCTGTGTTGAAACTTGAGGGGACGCGCCGGGGACGGCCGCGTTCTTAGGCGCGGGCTGCAGGTGAGCCGCAGGCAACAAGCCCTCGTTGTCGGCGTCTCAGGGAGAGCCGAGCGGCGCCCTCGTCCCGCTTTTCTCACCAAGCACGGAAGATCAGCGGGGCTGCTGTGCCCGGTAAATGCTCTGCCGCTGGAAGGAGCGGGGAGGAGTTGGCCGAATCCGACAACAGGTCCGGCCAGGATTTGCAGGATTTGCAGGAGGAAAGTTTTGGCTTAACCTCTGTCAGGGCTGTCATGGCAGCTCCATCGGCGGCTGGGCTCCCGACGAGCCGATGCACCGTGCCTCCGGCGCGATAGTTGCTCCCCGGCGTCAGCAGTAGCTGGCTATATCCTTACCTCGGTGCACCCTGGGGTTGGGTGGAGGGACCCCCAACCCCCTCCCACGGCTGTCCGGCGGGATGGTACCGCTGGCCGTCAGGAGGTTATCCTGTACAGGGTCACGGAGGGGGCCAGGGAGAGCCAGCCTCTGTGGCTGCAAGTGTCCGGAAGGCATAGCGCAGGTGTGGTGTGGGCAGTCTCGCAGCACACAGCTGTGGGGAGGGATGAGGGGGTCTGCCGCCCTTATGGGAAAGGCTGCATAAGAGGGGACGAGAGGGAACTTGCAGGAGGTGGCTGCTGCGCTAGTGCGAGCTTGCAGGGTGGGTCCCCCCAGCCTGCCCTCCCCTCCGCTAGCCGAGGCGCAGGTGTCTCGCCAGTGTCCCCGGCGCGGGTGCGCTGTCAGAGGGGCAGGCACGGCGGGGGCCGCGGCTGTACAGCGGGGAGCCCCCGGCGAGGGAGAGGGAGCGTCCGCAGGGAGGGACCGGCTGCTCTCGCCCTCTCCGCCGCCGGGAGGGACCGGCGAGGGCCGCGCCGGAGTGCTGAGCCTGATGCGTGGCGCTTGAGGAGAGGGCGACGGAGCTTCTCGCGCTGTCACACCGATCGTACGCGACCGGAATGGCACAGCAGGGGGCTTCACAAGTTTATAAACACGGCACTATACTTTAGTAGTATCCTTGCTCCACTTGATTTAAAACGCAGAGTCCTTGGATGCATTTCATGGGAGGCAGTTAATTAATTAATTTGCTAGCAGCCTGGTTGTGATTATGAAACTCTGAAGTGAGATCAAATATCTAGAGCTTTTAATGCATTCAAAGGATCTCTTGGGAAGTTTTGGCTTTCAGCAGTAAGAATGTGGTAGTGGATTTTTCCATATGGGTATGTACACCCTTCCTGTGTTCCTAAAAGATGGACCAGTCAGCAGGAATAAATTCTTTTTTTTTTAATGGATGCTCTGGAGATCTCTGGATATCTCCATTATAAGCTTCTTGGGTGCTGTGGCACATGAATGAATGAATGTTTCACTGAGATAGTCCAAACAACAAAAAAGTTGTAATACAAGAAATCAGAGAACTGCTCTGCCTGTGTCCCTTTAAAAGCTGGTGGTATCCCCAGAGGACCTTGGACATCTAGGTTCTGTAGAAAGATCGGGACTCCTCCAACCGAACAAGGGAATCCTAAACAGTGTTTAAATCTCTTTTAGAAATGAAATGCTCATGACTTTTTTCCCTCCTCCAAAGGCCATTTATGAAGTACCTCAACAGGCAGACAGGTCTTTCTGCCTGTGGAGAAGCCTGATCCTCCAACTTCACATATATCCTCACTCTGCATGCATTTTTAAGGAAGCCACCAGGACTTGTTTTCCTGAGAAGGCTCTCATGGTGGTGAGCCAGGCAGTACAGCACGCTTTCCCATGTTAGAGGAGTTTGCTTGTGCTTTTAGTATCTCGTGAGGCCATCAGGACAAAATACTGTTTTTCCTGAGTATTTTGGAGCTGGAACTATAAAATCCTGAAGAAAACATTCACTTCCTTTCCACAAGTCTTAGCTGGCTCTCAACTGTATGCAGATAACTTGAATGTCCAGTGAATTAAAAGTATTGTATGTAGATGGTTGGAAATGTGTCATGATTGGAGGTGTTCTATAAAATGTGCACAGGGCAACTTTATATATCACTGTTATTGTATGGCTGTTAATTGTGTATTAGATGATGTCTGCAGATACAAGTCAAAGCCAGGACTGTTAACAGTGCCAGTAATTACTTTAAAATGTGGGTTTACTTGAATGTAGGAGTTGCCCTTTTTTAAATTTTTCTTTTCCTGCTAAGCTGATATACATGTTTAGGTCTTAACACTCAGCTCCCTTGAGGAACATTACTGTCCTGGCATTGTATTAAGCCCATGTATTGCCAGACACATAATTTCTTGTCATTAGTCACACAGCCAGACGAGGAATGTGTGCAGAGGCTGAGGTGGATGAGCACCTAGACAGAAATCTCATTTGTCAGAAGGAGAATGGTCCTTTCAAGTGAAGGTGAAACAGGCAAGGGAATTTTGAGATTGTAGTATCTGACGAAGAAATCCTGCAGCTCCTGCTCAACTGCTCTAACCAACAAATAGTGAACTGTAAACAAACCCTTTGTTCACAAGCAGGAAGACAGCACTTCAGCATGGCTAAGTGGATGTTTGAGCTCTGTCAATCTTTCCCATGCTGAGGCCCAGCAGATTCAGGTCATGCCAATCCAGGAGGCACAATATAAGCACTACTGGTACTTCCCTAAGGACATGGGAGCTGTGGCTTTGACCCCACCTGGACTGGGAAGCCCTGGGTACCAGGCCATGTGCTTTCAGGCTGTACAGATCATGCTGTTAGGTGGTTACATACACTGGCACTATCTCCTAGTGTGGTCAGGTTTTAAAAGATGGCTATAGCTACATTGTGTGGGAAGAGTCCTGTCAGCGTGTCAGGTATCCTTAGCAAATGCTTACAAGGCCAGATGAATGTCTTGTTTCTGAGTGCCAGCCAGGGTTTGGCAGGGGTGGATGTCAGGCCACTTGCAGTAGGGCAGTTTTAGACTTGCACATGCAGCTTAGGCCCTTTCAGATGTGGCTGCCAGACATCTCCTGATAGTTAAATGCCTTCAGGATGAAGCAGCTAAGTAAGCAGCAGGGCTTGAGGGGGGCAGTCTGATTACAGTTTGAAATACTGATGCTTGTAGTCTGTCCCAGTTTCTTTCCCTACCAAAAAGAAATGGACCTCATAAGTGGCAGGCTGGGTACATACAGTTCTGCAGTGCCAGGAGAGAAGGGTAGGTGATAACCTGCTGTGAAGTGATAGATTGTCATAGTAGGAGAAAGGTTAAATCCTCCTTGCAAGTGTCTTCACACTCATGAAGTGACTGAAGACAGTATCCAGATAGCTGCAGCCTGACTATTTTCATTGCCTCTGAATTTTCAATGCTCTTGGCCCTCGGCAGTCAGTTGTGGCCTTGTGAGTGTGTGCAGTTTTACATAGAACTGTCCTGGGCCTCGCTCTGGGTGCCAGGGGTGAGAGCCCCCCCTGCGCTTGCTGGGACTGCGGGGAGTGGGGTGGCCCTCACTCCCCGAGAGGCTGCATGAGTTAAAGTGGGGGCAGAGAGGGAAGGAGGAGCGTCTGGGCCTTGTCCCTTTGGCTCTCGCGGCAGCAGCCCCCGTGTCCAGCGGGCTGTCCCCGTGTCCAGCGGGCTGTCCCCTCTCCCGGCGGCGGCTGCCGCCTTGCCCGGCCGTGCTGAGGGGCGAAGGGGGGGCTGCTCCTGGGTGCCTCTCCCAGTCCGCAGCCCCGCGGCAGAAGAATACGATGCCGATCGCATCCTCTCCCTTAGTCCCCCGCCCTCTATAAATAACTCCGGCTGAGCTGACCTGTCAGATTCCCCCGGCAGAGCGATCCCCTGACCCGGGCCGCCTGCAGTGGAAAGTCTGAATGCAAAACATACCGCAGTAAAAATAGAGCGGCCGGGGTGCCCTGCCGGCAGGTCCCGGCGGCTCTCGGTGCCGCACCGGGCCTGGCTCCCGCTGTCCCCTGGGCGCTCCCGTCAGCACTGAGAGCTCCCCCCGCTCCTAAATCTGTGTACACTTTAATGCCCCAGTGGGGAATGCTTTTCTCGCTGTCAGATGGAAGCATAATTCATTTTTGCTGTGGAACAGATAGTTCCGAGTAGCGTTTTTAATTTCGGCTTGCCTTTTTAACCAGCAAAGATGAAAGAAATACGAAAAATGGTTAATTTCCTAAATGTAAAAATAATAATGAGATGACTGTCAAGCAAGAGATTCTGATTTCAAAAAAAGGTGAGACTGTTGCTACCTCTGAAGTCTAAATTAGATTCCATCCTGTGCCTACCTTGTGCACACAGCTGCTCTCCTGAAGGGATAGATCTCCTTGGCTATGGTTTCAAGACATTATAATTTAAAGCAGTGCTTGTAACTAAATTGTGCATATATTATTTCTGGTTGTTTTACCTGCGAAACTTGAATATCTAGGGGTTAAAGCCAGCAATAGGCACCAGAAAATGCTGTCTGATGCTGCTGGTTCATCCACGTCACAGTTGTTGGCCCTCAGTGCCCTTCGGGGCGCAGCCGACTCTAGGGGTGGTGGTGGCGTGGCCTCGGCCCACAGCCAAGATTCTAAAGATTTTTTAGAGATTTTATTTCCACCCCACATGGCCACTTGCTCTTTCCTTACCCCATCCTGTGGGATGGGGAAGAAAATAGAAAGAATGAGAAAGCTCACAGGTCAAGATAAAGGCTGGGAGATCCCTTCATGATTATCATCATGGACAAAACAGACTCGAGTGGAGTAAATTAGTTTATTACTGATTAATGCATATTGACTGAGTCAGATATTGTGAAACAAAAGCAAAAAATGAAGCAAGCATTAAAACACTTCAGGAAAACACCTCTCGCTTCCTGGACCTCTCAGCTTCCCTCCAGACTCCTCTCCTTCCCCTTTGTTATCACCACAGGTGGCACTCAGTCCCTTCAGTGAGGCAATGAACAGCACAGGGAAGGACTGTGGTTCTCTTCTACTCCTTCGTTCTTACTCATCCTCTGCTCCCGTGTGGATCCTCTGTGGGCTGCACTCCTTTTGGGAGTATTTGCTCTACCATGGAGCTTGTACTTCTCACCTTGGTGTTGGCACTGCTGTTTCTCACTCTTTTCCTGCTTCTCTGCCTGTGTTGTGTGTGTGGCCTTTCTTAAATACTTTTTCATGGAGGCGCCACCAACTTGGTTGATGGGCTCAGCTGTGTCCTGTGGTGTGGATCCAGGCGGAACTGGACATATCTGGCACACAGTAGCTCCTGCTCTCTTCTCAAGGAGGCCAAATTTGCAGTACCCCCACTGCCAGCAGCTTGCCACCTACAAGGATAGCCAAGTAATTGGGATAGAAGTGGTGGCCAGGGTACTGACCAGAGTAGCAGTGTTGCCTCCCTGGTTTTCTGCTTCCCTGTCTCTCTTCCCCTATCCCCAAATCATGAAAGAATGAAAACAATCCAGCCATCCTTCCATTCCTTTTCATCATTTCTGTCATTAGAGTGGAATCTTTGCATCATCTGCTTGTTTGGGTGCCACACAGTTTACAGTTCTCTGGTTTTTTTTGAGTTGTTTCCAGCATAAGGTAGCTTTCTAACACGTTGACCTCTAGAAACTGAATAGAGGCTGAAAATCAGATGCTGACAGAGCTGCTTTTGAATGGTGAAGTTTGTGCTGTGATGGTTCAGGCGCTGCTCCTGGGGGACAGCTCCTGTAAGTCTGTAGGAAAGAAGACTGTCAGGTTGCATCACTGCAGGTGCTCCTGTAAGCTATTGCTCTCCCAGAATTGCAAGGCCAACTTTTTCTTGGCAAAAGAAGTATTTTGTATATTGAACATTTAATTGATCTTCACCTAGTCCTTTAAGGGAAAGGAAGTGAAGGTAGAGTTTCCTTTTTTAGGACTGCATCAGATTTCGTCTACTCCAATTCACGTGTTGTAGTGCAGGGAGATTCCAATATTCAGTGTATGGTGCTCTTAGTTTGGGACTGGTTGGTGATTGTCAAAGTCTGTCTTTCCCTTCTTCCCTTCCTAAAATGTGTAACACTCAGTTCTGCCATATACAGAACCCAGTGTTTTAAAAACCAATGTGCTAGAATCTTTCTGAACTGATTTGTTTGATGCCAGAGAGAGATTTCACTTGGCAGTGATTTAGCAGTAGTAGTAATTGCCCAGAGCAATTCCTATTACTATTCATCACCTCAAAAGAACTCCTAGTTTCAAAATAGCTTATACTGTCACTCTAATACTATTGAAAATTTCTTGATAACATCAAAGATCCAGGAGGCATTTCCTAAGAAAAGAGACTCTCATTTTCCCTCTTTTTTGCCTCTGAGTGAAGCAGTGAGAAGTTGCTTATGTGCTCCTTGCATTGTTCCTCTCACTAGTGATTTCAGAAAGCAGCCAGGTCTTTCTCTTGGAAATAAAACCTCTGGTAGATAGCACTGAGGACTTTTCCATCCCACATCTCTGAGTCCTGCAGCTCTGCATTCATGTAATAGTACAGCAGATAGCTGTAAAACACAATCATGTTTTCTCCAGACTTCTGTGGGACAGTGGAGCGACATGGGTATGTCTTCCATTGCTGCTGCTTTTGCCATCAAATTTTTTACTGGGTGGATTACTTTGCCTGTGGTAAAGTTGTCCTGAAACCAGTGGCACCTGGAGATTATTGAAGCAGCACAGGCTACATTTCTCAGGCTTTTCCCAACCTCCTGCATTTTCACATCTCCAGGAAGAAACACAGACAGCTGAGCCCGCCTTGCCTTTAACAGCCTTTCCTTTATTGCCATGACACAGTATTGAGTGACAGATGTTGCTGATACATTATTGTTTGAAAAAGCTAGTACTGTGCATCTGAAAATATTGCCTAAATGGATAATATTTCTGAAAGAATATTAGGAACTGTCTGCAGTAAGTAGCTATCTTTCTTCTCTTTTTTTTTTCCTTCACATTGCCTTTCAATATGCGGCAACTACATAAAAGAATTAAGTAGTAAATGCCTTTTCATAAGCTTTGTTGTGTCCCTGCTCAGCCATTTTGAGGGTCTTAGCTTAAATAATTTGTAGTGCATGTAGACAAGCCTGGAAAGGAAGTCTGAAATGATGATTGAATGTGTTTAAAAGTTGTTAACAAATACTTTGCCTATAAAGTGAGAGATATGGAATAGTGTTGATGGTATGAGATGGTTTGGATGGTTTGAGAAATCAGATGGTTTCCCTTTGCTTTTTCCTTATCACAGATTGACTCTTGGAGTTTTCCAAAGAAAATGTGAATGGAAGGAAATCTGGCATCTGTTCTAGGGATGACAAATTGAATATTTCTAGCCATAAATATGGTAGAATTTTTATTATTTGATGAAATAATCAGATTATTATTGTCTCAGTGACTTAGATGGATGTTTTTATCCCATAAATCTTTATGTGATCTTAAAACTTCATTATTATATCAATGTCATAGTCAAATATATGCACCAATATTAGTGCCTTGTTAACCCACTTAATCTTGAGTTTTCTGTATTGGCTCATTTTTTTTGTAAGTTCAGCAGTATTGAATAGGTTTAATCTCTAGTCACCTCTCCTGTTATTTCTGTCTCAATGTCTTGGTAGTTTCAAAAAATATTCTTCCCTTTCTTTATTTCTTTTACTGAAGCAAAATGTTCAAAGATGACGTGTTTCTGAACAAAGTGGTATCCTACGGAAAAATGAATGAGTCACCTCTAAATTTTTTAGGTAGTAGGTTATCGACCTTTGTGACATTGTGTAAACCCATTTTCATCCTTTGGAGGAGGTAAAATAAAAATCCAGCTATGCTGAACAGATAAGGTTTTCCTTTGACACTAAATCACATCCTTTCCTTTGATTATTATTGCTGTTGGCCTTATCTTTGGTCCAAGTGTTAGTATCTTTTTAAATCACAATTCAGAAAAAAGTTAGTAAAGTTAACATTATACATTAAAATTCTAACTTTTAATTTCTTCTAGGTAGATGTTTATAGTTGAAGAATAATTATGCATTTTTAATGAAAATTTAATAAAAATGCATGAAAGAGACAAATGCTTTTGAAAAGATTCCTGCAATTTTTTAGCTTGCATTCTAATTTACCTTCTAGTTAATGTAATTGAAAGCTTTAAATGGGTTAAGCAATTGCATAATCAGCAGTAGGCATTGCACAGAAGGTTAAACCTACTGACGAGGCATTAACAGGAAAAAAAGGTATAACCAGTTATGAGCTCTAACTACTTCTGATGGGATTTCTACATAGGCAGTGGGTGACTGATACACTGAATATGAGCCACAGGACAGGCAGGATTTCCTTTTGCCCTTTCTAGTTTTCCAGGCTTGAAAGTTTAAGAGGAGGTTTTCCACTAACAGTATCCCTCCACCCCCTCAAAATGTTTTTGGGTTTTTTTTTCCAAATTTTTTTTTCTTGTCGGAAAGTAGGCCATTAAGATTTTTCTGTGGGTTTTTTTTTACGGTTTTCAAATTTGCCTTTCTTGTGCTAATGGCTCTTCTGCAGACATCTGCTCATTGAATTCCCAGCCAGGCAGGAACCTGAAGAGGGTACTGTGTTACTTACTCCCTGCTTGCTGGGTTGTGATTCTCAGCAGTGTGTAGCCAGAGGCTTGCCATCGCTGTTCAGCATGCTTAGCTCAATGCAATGAACATCTGGGTAGTCAGGAAAGCATTAGAATAGACTCTCTGTGTGTTCAGAAAAACAGCACGGCACTGTGGAAACTTCCATGAGTAATTTTTGCAAGCCGTAGCAACTTAAAGAAAACGAAGAACCCCTAGAGCATGAATTCTGCATTAGCTAAAGAGTACTTTCCCCAGAACAACTTCCCACTGCTTGTGGAAGTGGGCTGAATGGATGTTCGTGTTCTGGCACTGAGAACTATCAGATAATGCTAACCATAGTCTAATCCTTAAAATTAATGCCTTTTCTACACACTTCAGTTTTTAAAAAATCTTTCCTATCTTCCATATGTTTCCTGAACCTAGCTCATCTTATGAGGAATGGCAGCATCACACATATTTGCCACCAGCTGTGAGTAATAAAAAAGAGAGAGCTTAGAATTGTAGTAAATTTGCCATCAGCTGTACTATTTCCTAATCTGAACATGCTTGAGAATTCTACAAAGTTCCATTGTAAATGTAAATGTGGGAAGTATCCCCTCAGTAATTTTAAGTTTGCATCAGTGAAATGATAAATAATTGTAAATATGTACAATATGTAAGTAATAATGTAAACAATTAACATTTATGCCAAAACAGAATCATTATTCAGCAGCACTTCTTTTTAAAAATGAAGGGATTACAACATATTGCTATTTAAGAGTGATACTACTGTTCTCTAGTAATGATAAATATCCTTTTTCCCCTGTTTTCTAATTCAGATTTTGAAGACTGATTTGTACTGACTGTATATGTTGGCTAATGGTGTGTCTAATTCTTATTTATAATGAGATGGAGAACAGTTATTGGTATCACACATGGATTCCATGAAAATACTTTCTTCTCCATTTCCATCTTTTGCATGAGATGTTAAGCATAGATTACCAGTAATGGAGAACCAAGGTCAATAGTTTGCTTGTGAGTAGCTTTCTGATTTCTAAATAATATATTTTTAGGGAGACCAATTATTAAATTATTTATGTTTATTTTGATATCAAATAGATGTTTTTCAAAGTGCCTTTACAGTCCACTACATTGCCAGGATAGACCAGTGTATTCTTTTCCTGGAGAACTAGATGAAATGAGAATAAACTCAGAACTCCAGATTGTCTGGCCGCAGTGCCTGTGTCTGAGGGCCAACTTATTTCCACCTCCCTCAAAGCCTTCAGAAATGGAAGAATCAGTTATGAAAGAGAGGTTGCACCAGAGGCAGGCTCTCTTAATTGAGCATACACTGTAAAGATAGTAACTTGGGTGCTGGCAACACCACCAGCAGCACAGCATTTATCTGTCATGCCAGATAAAAGCAGATTTGGAAGTGCAAATTGGTGGCTCTGATAGCTGATTGTTCCTGAGGCAGAAATGCAGAGTGAGGGTGGGTTGTGCAGGAGGTGCCTGCAGTCCCGCTGGACAGTGCAGCAGGCTCACACCAAAGGAGATCTCGCTTGGTAGCAGCATTGAAGGGTTTCCCACACACAGGTGAGTGGAGCACCACAGGTGTGCCTTTGGATTTGGTCTCAGCAGACTTTCTGCTGGCTCACCCAAACTGAAGCTGAGGCAGCATAAGAACAGTGTTGTCACTGGATATGGAGAGACATACCTGCATGTCACCTTGTCCCTTCTGAGCTTCTTCTGCATACCTCAGTTACTCACCTCCAAAATGGTTTCAATGGCTCACAAAACTGCTAAAATTATCAGGAACTCCAAATTATCAAGAAGTCGAAATTTGTGCAACAGACATGAAGGAAAGAATATCACATAAATATTTGTAAATCTGAATTGGTGACTGACTTGTGGTGATGCCCAATTTGATTTTTGCAGCACTGTTTCTCAGACTGGATTAAAAACAGCTTGAAAAGTCTATTGAAGAGAAGTGGTCAGTGGGTCTATATGGTAGTGTGAAAGGCAAAACATCACATTATTTTACACCTTGCATCTTCTTCAACACAAATGAAACATCACTGACACAGTTACACTTATTTTAAGTGAAAATGTGCATCAGGAAGATTAAATGTGTTTCAGGTTTATGCTTCAAGCAAAAGAATCTGGCCTCTAGCATCAGCCAAATATTTCTTTTGGAAAGATATGCCCAGCTTTATATGACATCTCTCTTAGTGGGATACTCTGTATTTTGGACTGATCAATGTCATGGAAGAGAAAGGAGGTCTGATTGTCAAAATGAACTTTAATTAATTATGTCAGCAATTTGTATTTTGTCTGAGGATATGGAATTCCCTGGGAGAAGTTACAAGATTACAGTGAACTTAAACTATCGGGAAAACAGGGCATTTTACTGGCAAATAACAATTTTGTGATAATAACATGCTTTTCATGTTTGCTGATTTGCTGTATAAAATGGTTGTTTGTTTGGGTTTTTTCCTGCCTTCTGTATGAAAAGGTGTTTGGGTTTGTTTGGTTTTTTTTTCCTACTTTACTGCAGGAGAAGTTTTTTTTCCCCCCTCTAAATGGCACTATTTCCTTTTAGAATAACTATGACACTACTGTTCTTCAATTTGTGTACACTAGAATTTGGGTACTGCTTGTAACTGCAGACAAAAGCTGCTTAGTATCCAGTTTCTTATGCTACCTTTACATTTATTCGTCAGGGTCCATTTCAATTTTGCTCTCTAATTCCTCTAACACTGAAAATGAAATATTTTGCAAATTTTTGCCTGTATGTGTTTTTAGCATGTGACTTTGTGCCTTTGGAGGATTTGTCTTACCCCTTCTACTTGTTACAATGACTGTTGAAGTATGGTGTTATATTTTTTGACAATAAAGTAGTTGAATGGAGGTGCATTGCTGCCTCCTAGTATTCATGTAAACAGGACAGAACAGATAAAAAATGAAAAAATGTAGGCCATTTTCAGCTTCTGTTACTCCTTACCAGGCCTTCGAATATTATGAGTTGATCAGAAAAGGCTGTAAGAATGGGTATGGTTAAATTTTATATATATATATATATATATATATATATATATATATATATATATATATATATATGATGTTTTGTGCTTAAACATTGTCACTTCACAGGTTCAGTTTTTGCTCTGTAGCCATAACAGGTGGGAACCATCTTCCTCCAATGGCAAAGGGAAAGCTGTAATGGCTTTTTTCATGTCAGTCCAGTATCTAGAGATTTAAGACCAGCATCATAAAAGCTGATGAAATCACAAGAGCTGACGACTGAGCACTGTTTCAACATTATAAGAGGAACAGTATCAAGGATATGAAAAGAGCTGCAGATCGTTTTTTTAATCTTACATAATTATTGCTTGGCTGGATAGCAGATTCCTCAATAGCATTATGAGGACTTCTGAGGACAATGGCATTATGAGGTGACTAGTTTACTGCCCCCTGACGTTCTTTCTGCATTTCATGGTAGTACTTCCTTCTGTTTCTTTCCATTACAAACACTAAATAATGCTTTGGTGTATGGCTTGCTCAAGATACATTAATGCTTCTGATCTAGGAGATGTCTTCTACATTTCTGTGTAGAGACCCATCATGCACAGAAGATACTGACAGTCGGCAATTAGCCCTAATGATACTTCTTTACTGGGAGAACATCTGTTAGTTCTGTGTTGACAACAGCAGGAGATATTTTTGTCGAGTGCTTATACCATGATTCAGGCTGTTTTATAGACTCTAGTAACTTAGATACTTTTAGTATCTAAAAGGAAAATTGCATGCTGCCATAGGCTTTTCACCCATAAATCTTAATGTAATCTGTCATTTCTCTGCTTTAATATGACAGGCATGTTATTGAAATGACAGCGATGAGATCAGATTCTTTCCACGTCTTGCAGAAAATAAGCTGTGAATTTTGGTCCAATGAATTCTTAGTCTTTTTGCAGTCAGATGGGGCTACACACTCTTTTCCATCCCTCTTTTTTTCTCCCTCTGTGGTTCCAGAAAATAAACGGAGCAGTCTGATCCAGCAGTCCTAGATAAACCTAGACTTTTTAAAAAATACACACTGAAATTAGCTCAGAATTTCTTTTTAGTCTATTTCCTTTATTGCTGTCATTACTGAAAGAATGCCACTCAGGGAAGCTGCGGTTAACATAATTTCGTTACGGACAAAACTTCTTAGCTGTCAGAAGAAATTATCTGATGTTTTTAGGCATCCTCTCTTCTGACTATATTCTTGTTAAATACAAAACCTGTTTGTATTAAAAGCAAATTACTTGTTGCCTTAAAAAACACACACAGATATTTCCTAACTGTAGTGCACACAGTATTTAGTTCAGAAAAATATTTCTTGGATTGAGTTTTCTAATAGCAGTGGTTGGAAGAGGACTTGCACCCGTTCTTTAAGTATTGAGAATACATTTTAGTCCAGTGCTATAGATTTTTGGCTAATTCTATTTTATTTTAAAATCTTTAGCATTTAGGGTTGATTTATTTCAGTGGGCCCTCAAGGATCCTGCTTTTAAGTCTTCTTGTCCTTTCCTTGGAAAGGGAGATATATATGTATCTACCAGGTACCTCAGTCTTAGAGACTTGGAGAATGAGTGAGAGAAACTATTAACTACACAGAGAGTTGAGGGAGACTGATTTTTTCTCTCAGCCACTAACCTAGAAGCTTGAAGAGAGCCAAGGAATAAGCATTTTGCACCCTCTTTCCTTCCATAGGCCCATTTTTATTGGACGATTCCATTATTTATGTCTTTAGTCTATTATTCGTTCCTCTATTCCATTATTCATTAGAACTGAGAGAACAGAGCACATCTGCAGTTTATGCAGATACCATTGTCATTCTAGAGCGCTTCAAGCTGGTGCATGTATTCTTTATGTATTGCAATATTTGGTGGCAAGAGGAAAAGAAATACTGTCAGGGACTAGACAAACAGTAGGTGTAATGCATTCATGTTTATCTATAGGACACTTTATTAAATTCTCTTTGTTGATATAGAAACTAGCAACACTATCTCTAGTTTTAGTTCATATTCATCAGAGAAATTGACAGAAAAAAACGAATGTGGATGTTCAAGTGATGGAAAATGGTAAAATTGGGAAACTGGAAAAATTAATTTATGCTTGCATAGTCACTGATGATGATTTAAACAGGTGTATTGTTTCTCCTGAGGTCTTTTCCTGTAGAAAGGAAAAATGCAACATACCGTTTAGTTGCCTATAAATATTTACTTTGCTGTTCTACAGAACAAGCAATTCATGGTGCTTAAAGAAGCATGTCTTTAACAATACAGCATTCTTTTCTTGAGCAGACACTGAAAGCAAATTTGGGAACAGCCCATTTTAAAATCTGTGGCAGTGAATTGTCAATACAAAGATTGAGATGTATTGCTTTCAGGAGTAGACAAGAAAGAAAATGTTTGATGTTCTCATTTAGTATTGAACATTTATGTAAGGTAAGGAGTATTTACAATGCTAGTAGACTTTAGAAAACATTTCTCACAGAAACAGAGGATCACCAGAAGTTCACTGTTTTAATTGGCACACATTTAATGTTTCTGCTAGGTTGACTGTAAGGTATATATACGACAATGGCGGTAACTGCTGTCAGTTAAACATTTGTGCTTGAGATTATTAAGATCTCATGTACCTCCAGAATAATCAATGTCATCCCCTCCTCACAAAAAGAGTCAAAAAGTGATGATGGATACTATTTCTGAATGTTTTTTCAAATATATGAGAATAAAAATTTTGTTCTTTCTCGCTAAGTTTTTACTCCTGAGACAAACTCTTTGTGGAGTCACAGGTCAGAATTTACTTTGTATTACAACTGGGTAGAGTTGGACATTTCTGCTTGGGACTTGCAAGAAGTGCATCTTGGTTGGGATTCCTTTCTTTACCAAAATAAGCTGGATCTAAAACTTGTTTGTCTTGAAGAAACTAAGAATCAGCTTCTGAGTGCCTTGATCACTGAGCTGTGTAGTGATGGTCCTGCTCATTGTTGTCTGTCCCAGAAGAACCAGGTTCCTTTTTACAGAATATCATAATTTCAAGGCATGGCGTGCTCTGATTCAAGAGGGGTCTATGTTCATGTGGTTGTGATAGTCTGCTCAGTTGTAGATGTAATTTTTTAACTCGGGCCAAAGAGGGTATTGAACTTAATTGTCCAGTTTCCTGTGGGAGTGCTGAATCTACTGCATTGTTGTCTGTGTTTTCAGAAGTAATTATGGCAGAGTTGTGTTATCCCTTTGTTACCTCTGCTCAGAACTCATAAGGGAGCCTAATACAGGATGTGCAAACCCAGGTTGTGGAATTCAGGGAAGCCTGCTATGAGTACAGCAGCTAAAGCTGCTAGATTCCAGCATTACCAGAAGCAAAATGTCAGGCAGATGCAGAAGACTTCAATATGACAAGGTAGACAAGTGTGGACTGCAGGAAGTCAAGCAGGTATTGTCTGAATGTTACATGGATTGAAGTTCCTAACATTCACCCAAATCCTTAACTTTATCTGTGACTGAATGTTTTAGATGTCACTTGTGGACAAGGGCAGTAATTAAGGTGAGATATCCTGAAGTCTTGGTTTGAAACATTTATTACTTCTGAATAAGCTGCTGATTAAGAAAAAAAAATTCTGACAACCAGTTAAATCTCTGCAATATTATTTATTTTGTTGTGGGAAATGAGGATCAGATTACAGACCTTGTCATCTCACTCAGACTGTTTCAACAGACACTTTTTTTCATCCTGAGCTGGCTGTTTCAGCTTTTCAGATAAATCCAACATCTTTAAGTTTACCATCCTGCTTGCTAGATAAGTCTAGTAGTAGGACTGTGTTGAGACTGAATCACTGGAATAGGAGGAAGACTATCAAGGGAGATACTACTAGCAGCTCACACCATACAAGTACCATATGCATTTTCAGTGTTAATGTCTTTACTTTGAACAGTGGAAGCAGGGAAAGAAGTCACATGGGACGGACACTGCACTGGATGAGTCTTGAAGTGGACACATGACGTGACACTTAGCAGTGTCAGAAAAGACACATACAACTTCACAAATGCAGTTTTCTTCGCTTCTGCTGACTGTCAAGGGTCTTGCAATGTCCAGTAACCAGGAGTTTCAGGAATAGTTGATAATTCATTATCAGTAAGGAAAATTTCCTTCCAAATAGTCTTTGTGCCATGCTGGAACAGGAGACATTGTAGAATGATGGAAAGTGATTCTGCAAATCCTACTTATGCCTAAGGTCTTTTCATTCAAGGCAGTAAATGGGACTGAGGTTATGGGGTGGTACAAATCCAGTCTGTTTGCAGCAATTCCTTAAGAAATAATTCAGCTTTGGTTTGTGCCAGTCAGTCTGATGACCTGCTCTTTACAGAAGGGCACATTCAGCAGAGCCAGCCAAAGGGATAACCCACAGAGACTGGCATTTACAAGACTATTATTATATATGTTGTAGACTTCAGTCTCTTGAGCTTCTTTGGGGAGAGGCTGTCAGGGTAATGGATGCCTTTACTCTTGTGTCCTGACACAACCAACTTGGATGTGATTGATCTTCCTGACAAAGAGGATAAACTATTAGTCATCCTTTGGAAAGACACTGTCTGGAATGAACAAACCTATCATCCAGTTTCATGTTATTGCAAGGAAGATTTTATTTTTTGGTGAATTTCAAATAAAGGGGCATTGACTTTATAACAGTTTCAATATTGCTATTAAATATTTGGAATTTTGGTTTTGTTTCTGTTTAAAAACAATGACATTTCTCCAGTATATGCGATCATAATGGAGTTAGGTTTAAAAAAATATAAAATGCACGTTCAGGCCTTTGCAAGGGTTTTAATTTTTGTACTTTGTGCAGCTCAGTTGAATTCAGAAAATTGTTTTTGTCTCTTCTTTTGTATTCCACTCATAGAACAGAAAATGTGATTTGCAAACTACAGAATACTGTGTTAAATTATAATTATATAAAGTACTTAAAAAAATCAGACATCATTACTGTGCGAATAAGTCTTCTATTGTCACTTGAAGGTTATAATAGTATATTGATTCTTTAATAAAAGAAACAAGAACATGGAGCTCTTGAATAATTAGTAATAGATTGTTTTAAATTATAAAATAATCTGTATTTAGCCTTATTCCTTAAGTTTATTATGTATTTTACATTTTTTTTCAAATGAAATGCCTATCCAACATCCAGTTCATCAGAAATGTTTAGAAATTTCAATGAAGCTATAAGTCTGTGGATATCGAGTAAAATTTAATAAATTATATGGATTGTGCTAGGTTGTCCACCAGAAAGAAAATTTACATACAACTTGTCCTTAAGAATCTATTAGCCATACACAGCATATATTTAATTCATGTAGCTGTGTAATAGGGAGGGAGGACTGCTATTGAAAACATAGGAATTACTGATGGTCTCCAGCATGATAAAACTGCATTTTTGTTTTTCAGGTCTTAGGAACAGATGAGGATAATATGGGGGATGGGTGCTCTCAGAAACTGGCTTCTGCCAAGTTCCTTCGACTGTTGCTTCTGATACTGATTCCATGCATCTGTGCCCTTATCCTTTTGCTGGTGATCCTGCTTACCTTTGTAGGTGAGTGCTTTTTTAATCAAGGAGACACTTTTTAAATTAAAGAGACTAAGACTGCATTCTCAAGTGCTAATATAACTGTGGACATTAGACATATATCTTAGCGCACCTACCGAAAAAATGAGTCTACCTAGTGACTGTAAAACTAATCTACCTAGTGACTGTTTGTTGCAGAGAAATAAATCTGCTATTTACATTTGTATCCTTAAAACTATTTGAAGTATCAGTGAGGAACCTTTTCTGATTTTCTCAAGGTAGATTTTTGAGGAACACATCATCTTGAACATGTAGATAGTTTTCAGCAGCCATTTTACAAGTGCAAAAGATACTTTTGTTATCATTTTAGATCACTGCCAGTGGAATGGAATATATATCTGTTTATGTCACACATTCATATACAAACCTGGTTCTTATTTTCAGGTGAAATTTAATTTATAAATAGCCACATTTTTTTCTGAACAGCATACAAAATATTACTGTTTAAATAAGGAAAATTATGTTCATTTCTTCTACATGCAAAATATGTATCAATGCAGAACTCCAAATATGTTTTGTGGTAATTGGTTCAAGGTATTCATAGACTTCATAATGGCTTAGTCTGTTAAGTAATGTTGTGTATATGTTTTTCATAATTAAAAAGTAGTAATTTAGTAGCATAAATTTTTAAAAAAGTCTTCCCTTTGTTACTTTTAGAAAAGCTGACATATCATTAAATTGCTTCAAGTACAAAATGAAAAGGACAATAAAACTAGGTTAAAGCATTACTTTTTTCAGGAGAAAAAAAAGTTAAAAAAAATTTGCTTTCAGTGCTAAGCGTTTTTGGGGTTTCTTCATTTTTCTTTTTGTTAGTGAGAACATGTTCTAATTGAGCTTCCTTAGGTACTTCAGACGCACATCTGAAATAAGTGGAGTATTGTATCCAGTATCCAGACATAAAGATATGAATCTGTTTTCCTATTTTGAATGCTCCAATTTCAATTTTTCATCAAATAGTCAAACAGCAAGCATAGGAAGAAATTAAACATATTTCAAAAGTACTGTCAAAATCAGAACAACTTAAATCTGTTTTCTCCATTCAGTCCGTAAAGGATATGCAAACAACATTGTAGGCCTGTTCTTTTCATTTAGTTTAAGTTCAGGAAGTAAGAAAACCCCCAAAGCTAGTGAATGTTATGATTGACAGGTAGGTCTTGGGTTGCATCTCCGAACTAAGAACAGTCTGAAATGGATTAAGATCAAGTAAGTCTTGCAGTTAGGAAATACGAAGCCATTAAATTTGCTTTCCTTATGTTTAGCATTCCATTTGTATCTTTCATATCCTCTGTCCTAGATTTTCATTCTTTGGTGAGAAAGCAGATAAAAAGGCAGGTATATTTACATCAGCTCTACTCAATCTCTTTCTCAGGCATGGATTGACCTGTGATTAACATGTATGAAATCCTCTGGGAAATGGGGCCTGTTCTGATCTTACTTATGTAGCAAAAATCGTGACTGTGTCCTTTTAAGTCAACATCATTACTGTAGGGTAAAGAATAAGGCTTGATATTATAACCCAAGTCTAAAACCGGCAAAGGTCCCTTCAGAAGCAGCTTTTGAATTAGCATTTTATAATTTACTATTCTTCTCAGCAGCTTTCATTTTCTATGAATTGACAGCCTAGAAGCAAATATATTTGATGACCAGAATTAGATGACCTGATGCTGTGGACATTTAAAGTGTGTGTTGCAGAATATAGTAACTGCATGCAAAGTAGTACTTCATGTTCATTTCAGGTCAATAGTAACTGAATTCTAATACCAGTATGAAGTCTTACTGTGTAAGAAATAAGTTGATAGTATTGAGTGGCTAATAGAAATTATTTGATGGGAGTGTGAGGTTGGGGGGTGGGGGAAAGGAGAAAGAAAGAAAGAAAAAGAGAAAGAAAGGAAAGAAGGAAAGAAAGAATGAAAAGAAAGAAAGATAGAAAGATAGATTACTGCAGCTTAACTGACGTGCAATAGTTTGGTATACTATGGGACCTTCATAGTA
The DNA here is from genome assembly GCF_015832195.1 of Motacilla alba alba. Lineage (NCBI taxonomy): Eukaryota > Metazoa > Chordata > Aves > Passeriformes > Motacillidae > Motacilla > Motacilla alba. The sequence continues at coordinate 25,432,400 of NC_052019.1, read as the reverse complement.
TATATGTCAACTTCTCCAGAGTGCAGAGTCATGGGTACAGACCCTGCAGGAGAGATCTCAGTTCATATGTGCTGGCCAGCTATACTAGTGAACCAGTGCTATATTTCCTTTGCAACTGTCTCATCCATTACCCATACTTCGTTAGGCTGCTTTGCTCTGTTTTGTTAGCTTTTAGACAGACTTGGTCTGTTTGAGTTTTCCTGCTCTGAACAGCTAGAAATCTTCCACAGTTTACACTGCCAGAATCTCAATTTACTAGCTTGAACAGACTATTTCTTAGATCTCTTAACTGTCCATTTTAAAGTAAACTGTCAATTTTTTAAAACCTGTCCATATTTTAGCAAAACATTTATTCCCCAAAGTGAACAGCAACCTGAAAAGATCATTAAAACTGCTAGAAAGTGTCGCTTTGAAATGAATGTGTCTGGTCCCAGTAGGTCTGTTTTGTACCAAGCACTTTGAAGGCCAGCATACTGTAGGTTTCTGTCATCTGGACATGCCCAGCTGTGGCTGGAGACACAAATCAAAAATGGTTACATCTGTTTCTTAACTAATTAACTATCTGGCTTATAATTTACCATCTACAGCTCTGTATGAACCCAAGTCTGAAGAATAGTTGGATATAGTGCGCCTGTACATATGAATAAAATGCATGTTCTGTATTGTGCTGCATGTCTGTTAGCAAACATTGATAGAGAGTAATTAATTTCTCTTCACTGAAGGGATTAAGAAAGAATTGATTGTTTTAAAGCATCACTCTGTTTTCTTAGGTATCTTGAAATTTAAATATAGATGCTAGAAAAACATACCCAGTAAGGTTAATTTAAGATTTAAGATATACTATAGTGGTTTTAGGGGAAGGGTGGGGGGGAGGATGAAAATTAAAGCAAGTGGGAGCCCAGTGCAGAGAGTGGATTCTGCAGCCTGGAATAAAGTGCCTAAATTCTCTGTGGTGCCTTTGTAAAAGGAGAGGATAGGAGGAGAATGTGGGAGAAGAAAGAGGTGACTCAGGAAGGTGACCTAAAACTCTTACAAACTGAGTGGAAACAGAGTTGTCATCTAGAGCTGGCAAGAGGGGAATGCCAGGGGCCTACGCCTGCCTCCCTCAAGGGTGTACGTACCTGAGCCAGGCTGATGTTATTTTGGAAGGAAAAAATGTTAAAAAGAATTTTAATACTGCTTATTGTCAGTGGAGATGATACAGTTGGGAAGTCCTTTTGTGTCACAGAGGTTTGTTGTGTGGTCCCCCTACTAAGAGGAGTTGTTATCACTAGGAAACTGTAAAAATAGAACAAAAAATGCTGTTGTTGGAAAGATGGGTTGAAGAAGCAAACAAGTATTTGGGGATCTCAGTGAAAGAAGTAAATGACCTCATGGCAGTGATAGACATAGTTATTATTTGTTGTTCCAGAAAAAGAATGAAGTAAGTCTGAATGAGAAAAGGACAGAATCCAGCAGGTAGCCTCAATATTTTGTTTCACAGTATTTATTTGACCATGGCATTAAACCAAAGGGGGTTTTCAAACATTTTTCAAGAGTTTACCTCTCTTGTAATGTATTGCCTCTTATTCTGATGAGTGATATATAAATAGCTAATCATTTTAACTTTAATTTTAAATCAGTAATTACAGCTCTTTGGGACCAATGTTTTACAGCCTTTTTCTATTTTTATGTTGAGTGGAAGAGAAGACATGACTCTAGGGAGGAGGAGAGAGAATGTGAAAAAATACCTTAAGCTAATCTTGAATTATGAAAAAATACTATGCACTTTCTCAAAGGAGTTCAAAAAGCTTATTTTAACTTTTTGAAAACTGCAAAAAAAAACAAAAAAACAAACCCCTGGTAAAGTTTAAAACTTGAAACAAAGTAGGCTTCTGAATTCTAGACATTCAGTTTGACCACAAATATCTGGCATCTAAATAAAGCGAACACAATTTCTGAGCACAACCTCTCACTTTTCCTTAGACTTTAGGAAATCATATTAATACTAGTCCCTATTTGTGAAAATGCACCTACTGTTTGGTTTGACCAGAGGACTCAAACAAAAACAAAATGCTGCTTAAATCATTTGCAGGTGGGAGATTTTTAGTTGCTTCTAAAAAGAAATAAAAAATACACACAGTAAATACCTCCAAACCCCAATGATATATGAACATCTGCTGGTGGAAAACCAGAAACCCTAACATTATATATATATATATATATATATATATATGCATAAAGTTCCCCTGGGTTTGTCCAGTAGAAGTTAGACGTAAAGATTTACTCACAGTTAGTGACACTGGAGCCAAAACAATCCAGCCTGTATAAATGATGATATGTTAAATTTCAAATGGTAACTGTTTAATTGAAACTCACTATATTTCAGAAATTTCACCAGTTTTTCTTGCTGTTTGCATTTTCTGTAGTTAAAGGTTGCTCAGTAAAAAAGAAAATACTGACATTGCCCCTTCTCAGTTATTCCGGTTCTCTTTTTTTCCCTTACCTGTAAAGCTTTCCAACCCAAAATCACTTCAGTTGGATTCTTCTGGCATTTTTAGTTACTTGTAGCTGTGATTAATAAACATTTCTGCCTGCCCAGTCCTTGAATTTCAGACCAGTGAACAGATTTACTCTAGCAGCAGAGTGCACGGAGAAGTGAGAAGAGGAATTCCATGATGGGAATGGGCTGAGGATACCCTCTTGGGCTCTGCGTGGTGCCTGGAGCTGGCAGAGGGGTGCGTTTGTCTAGGGACAGAGCCTGGGGTGGTGGGAGGTGAACAACGCCTAACTGAGAGGTGATGGTGCAACCAGCCATTTTGGTAAATGCAATAACCAAAACGAAATTTAAGTCTGGGAGAGATGGTGGTGGTGTTTTGTGGACATGGAAGGATCATCTATTCCAGCCCCCCTGCAATTTGGGATTCATCTGTACCAAGCAGCTAATGAAGGGTCAAATGAATATGAAGAAAAGTTACTAAAATTATCAGTTGTTGCCAAGGTACTTGGAAACATTTGGGAGACTTTATGTTTTGATGATTCCTTTTAATTATCAAGTCTAAATGAAGTGGGTCTATTATGGTTGTTAAGCTCTTTTACCCACCAGTGGCAAAAATGACTTTTGCTATTTACCAAAAATTTCTTACACTGTAATACAGAATGGTGCTTCTCTTCTAGCATTAAATGTGACTCTAATACATTTGGTTAAAGAATTTGAGATAATATTTGTCATTTTTATTATAGATAAATAAGTTATATGTTCTACACATATTTGAGATGTCTTTGTTATTTGGATTACTAGGTTGAAGATTAATTATCTTACTATGTAGTTGAAATTCCTGATGCTTTTGGGATACATCTACTTACTGTTTTGATTTTTGAATTATAATTATTTGCAACTATTCAACACATACAACTAAGGAAAGTCTGTTTTTGTCTATAATATAATAAATGATCAAAAAATAAAGCCAGAAAGTGACTAAAATTTTAGACAATAAAATCCAGTGTCAGAGAAGAATGACAAATAACTCAGGGGCCCATATTTAGCAGTGGTAGTTAAAGTACATAATCTTATATAGAGAAAACTGTACCTCTTTCCATTTTACAAATTAGTGAATATGGAATATGTTAAAAATTTATTGATTCCCTTAAAGCTACAGAATTGGATTTCTGATGATGATGGTACTATGAAAACAGATGATGCAATTTAAAAGGAATAAAAAATAGCATTGTCCATCTTGTTAACATAATGATAGAATGAATGCATGTTGAAGCTCCTTGAAATTGCACTCTGTCATTTTAAACATGTAAGTATCCGGTGACATACCATAAATATGATTAAAATATTTTAAGCTCATGGAAGCATATGTTTCTCTATTTATCCTACAGCAACCATGTTTTATGTGCTCCTGTCAGTTTGTTGCTAGATAGAATTCTTAAATTTGTCTTTAATTTTAATTTTGCTATTAAAATACTTTTTAAATCTGTGTCATTTTATTTAGTATTAATTTTCCAAAACAAATTGGTAACACTCTTCCGGGTGATGGTAATTTTGGTATTTTTTTTTCCTTTATTGCAGGAGTGTTAGAAAAAACATGCTTTTATTCAAATGGAAGTGAGGGCCTCACAGTTAATGGTGACTTTGAAATGTCTCCTGATCTTTTGCCAAATGTGGTTGAAAATAGTTCTGAGACTGATCCCACAGTGGATCTCAGCACACAGCCCTCTTCTTGGACCACCACGCCTTTATCCCACATTGACCAAATGAACAAGAACTCAAATATATTTAGAGAGTCTTTCCAGGAAAATTCTTCTGGTCCCCCAACTCAAGCCACAGTGCTCAGTCATCAGCCTGCCTCTGAAGCTGCTTTGGCAGAGGGCTCTGAAGAAAACACCCAGCTCTTTGCTACTGCAGAGGAGATGACGTGGTCTACAGATACTTCTTTTAACAACACAGAGAGGATGACCGCTCTGCCAGTATTAAGTCCTACCAGTCCATCTGTGTCACAAAAAATGGATCAGAAAAAAAGTAAGTTTATATTTTATTTGGCTCCATGGTTCTGACCCAAAAACTACAGAGCATACTACTGGCATGCTCATTTGTGTGTTTCTGTGTGGCCCAAGGAATGTGTGTCCCTTTCGATAATTTATTTTGTTGTGTACATTCCATCTTGCAGTCAACTGGTTTCTTATGAGAACATTTGTTCAACCTGTTAAGGAAGATGCTGTAAATTCTCTGAGTATGAAAACTTTAAATACATTCCTCAGTAGGTGATAATCAGATTTACCAAGGATAGAAATGAGTTACTATACGTACTAAGTCTGTAGATTGTATATGCTGTGTTTTTTTAAAACTATGTATGTGGCAAGTACACTCCTGATCTTGGCATGTAATTGCAGTTACAACTTCTTCTGTCTTAATGGATGAATTCTTCTCTAATTTGAAGCAGTTTTTCTGCGTAGCAATGAAGTTCCATTGGCATTTTTGAGTGAGAGTAACAACAATTAACTGGGATCAGGACTTTTTTTTTTTTTACTATGAAGGTAAGTGCATTTTATTAATGTCATAGTAAATGTTATTGATTCATGGTGTTAGTGTAGTGAAGAATTCCCTGATACTGTTTTGCTAATTGCTGAAACAAATGGGTACCATGTTGAAATGAAACCTTTTCTCTAGAGCTGCTTATAATTCCTTTTTTCTTAATCCAACCAGAGCACAGAGCAAAACTTACTCATAAGGTCATAGAGAAAATGTAATGTAATTCACTGATTTATCAGTATTTTCTTCTCTCCCCTAGCATATAGTGACTTCACAAGCTATTTGAATGGTGCAGGCTTTTTGCAGGTTCTATTTGCTAAGTGATTTTTCTTATGGTAGATTTCTCTCTTTTTTCTCCTCCTGCACCCCAAACTCAGAATAAATGTATATAAATGGACACTTGAATCTTATTAGTGGGTAATTTATTTACTTCTTTTTGGCAACTTGGCAAATTATCACTGTGCCAAGGAACAGCAAGAAAGCATGATGTGCTACACGACAAATATTTTCATAATCATGTTTGAGATACCTGAAATTGCAGGAAATATAGATGAAACAGTGTAAAGCTCTTTTGTCTTTTCTTACCATGTTGGAATGAACTCTTTTGAAATGCAGATAATGTGCATATGTAATATGCACGTGTGTGTGGCACATGATATTTTTCCCTACTACAGTGTTAATGCAGGGACAGCACCACAGTGACTCAGGACAGCCTTAGGGCTGGATTTCTAATCTTTTTGGTATTATACAGAGAGGCACTATCTAGCACTTTTCAAGTATGTGTTCTATTCTGGTAAGTGCAGTTCATTCCAACAGCAGTATGACTGTGTGTGTATTCAGCAGGCATGACTGCTTGGAATGCTATTGTGGCATATTATTTTCTGTGTAAAGAGAAAAGGACAAAAGGTTTTCAAAGTCAAATTTGATATACTACAGATTTCTTAAAAAAAAAACCCGCAACACAACAATAAAAAAAAATCCCATCCCAAACTGAGATAACAAAAAACAAAACATGGAAATAGTATGTTACTAATAAATAACCTCGCAGTCTTTGATTCCACTTTCAAGTGTTTTACTTATCCATATTCATGGGGACATTGTCTTAATTCTGTTGTGAAGATTTTTTAAAAAAATTAAATATCCAGAAGAATTTGATCTCATAATAACTGTGTGTTCCCATGGCTCTCCAAGACATAGAGGACTAGAAAGCAGAGGCTTTCTAGCATTGTCTTCTACTCACTTCCTTTCTTGTCCGGGCCTTTGCAAATTAAATCCTTATACTCGTCTTTAGTCTCTTAGATCTCTTTTCTTCCACTAAGCTTGCTTCATGGAGTGATACCTAAGGAAACAGAGAACATGGTCTGATGTTCACGGGAAGTTTTTCAGTATTCTGATGTGGAGGACAGTGAGATATAAATGAGTTTTGGAGCAGTGAAACTGGAATATTCTGTTGGGAGTAAAATTTTTTTTTTAGGACAAGTAAAACTTAAAGACCACATCAAATTAGTGGTAGTAGATCAAATTATTTCTCTCTTGCTTAGTGTCTGAATCCAACTGTGAACATTAGCACATGACTGAAGAAGAATAAACTAGGGCTGGCCTGCTGAGACACTTGAACACTATGTGGTAGCAGATTCCAGTGATCTGCAGTGAGTCCTGGTGAGCGGTTGTTTGTCCTCCCATGAATTGATGTAATCACTTTTGAACACATGTAAAATGGAGGTTTGGGTTTTTTAAGTGTATCTTGCAGGAAATTAACCTCTAAATGAAGTGTCAGGCTGATGGTCTATCATCATCAAGGCACACTAGCAGATCATCCATCAGTACAAGTTTGATCTGGTTCAAATGTGGGAAGGTGAATGCATTTCTGTTCATTTAGTAAGCATGTGTAACTTGGACTTTATGCTGATTTTATGCAGTACAATAAAAGATAAATGATATGTCATATGACATAGAGACTGCCAGTTCAAAGCCAACCAGACAGAATTCTGTGAACACGTTTGGACTGGCATTCATGTGGCTGTTAAGTTTTTGGTCTGATGCTAGTATTCCCAGTGCTGGATTTGCTTTACTGGTGGACCACAGCTTCAGTAAAAGACATTAATAAGAGAAATAATAAATATTGTGACCATATGGTATTCAGTGAAGACTTTAACATAAGTAAGACATTGCTGAGTTACTAACTGGAGGGGAATGAAATTTGGCACATACGACAATTATTTCAGAAGTCCTTGAAGAAGAAGGAAGTTCTTTGGCAGGAATTCTAGCAAAGAATAGATTAGTGGGTAAATAGGAATGAATGATACAACAAAGAAGAGATGAAGTAGTTTATTTCCATTTTACAAGGGGAAGCAATGCCTCACAAGTTTATTAGAAAGTTCTTTGAAGGAGACAGTGAAAATGCTGGTTAATACAACATACTTGGCTTTTCAAAATGGTGTTAACAAGAGTCTTCACCAAGAAGTGTTACAGACCTCTTCTCACAGACTGTGCGTTTGTTAAAAGACAGAAGGAAAAATAAGAATGAATGGCTAGGCTCCAGAGTGAAGAAGGCTGCTGGTGGAATCTTACAGACAAACAGTGTTTTCTAATCAGGGAAAACAGAAAATAATCAAGTAATAACATTTCTGCAAATACAAATTTATCTCCCTAAAATGAATATCTGGGAATCACATAAAGGTTTCATAGTGGAAACAGTGACTGATAAAATGTTTAAATGACTGTACCAATAGATGCGGAAAAAATGCTGGAGAGTGGGAAAAAATGTGAACTCTATCAAATACAATGCTGGACTTTCAGCTAGTGTTGCCACCAAAATAAGGACCTGATGGTTTGCTGCAGTCAGCATTCTGTCTCCATGAGAACCCTCATCATGAGGTCTACAAAGAACAAAATGGAAAGTACTGCTACGTCAGTGTGTAACTTAAGAAAGATAAGAGTTGAATTGGAAAAGGCAAATAGTAGGCAACCAGACCAGTAGAGACATGGAAAGACTTAGATGTGGGGAGGCACTAAATAGAAGGAAGACACTGTTTTCCTTCTGGAAAACAGCTGGCTTATGAGTAAGTTGTTGTGGGGGATAGTCAGACCATTTTGAGTGTTTGAGTGTCTAGGTGAAATAGAACAGTTACTCCATGTTTTTCATTAAATGAGGAGATGCTTTTTTTTTTTTTTTTTGGCCTAACAGGCAGTAAACTTAAAAAAAAAAAAGGAGACCTTATGAAACTTACTGCCACAGTATGATGGGAAAACCAGAAAGTATGGAAATACTTGGAGAACTTTGTGAAGGGTTAGTCTTTTGGGGCTTATAGAAACAATAGTCCACTGGAAACTTTGGAAACTTCAAACTTCGGAAGGTTCAAGACTTTATGTTGCCAGAAATTGTTGTTATAGTCCTAGGTGGTTGTTCCTTATATTTGCCCAATATTACTATAATTTTTCTTGAATATGAAATGGTGGCCCCTACTAAAGGTCAGCTTCTGAGTGAAATGTGACCTCTCTGTTGGGAAGCAAGTGAAAGAATATGTTTTTCCTATTGAGGGATTTGAGTTTGTGTGACTTCACATCTAAATATTTTCTGGAGGCATGGACCATGGTCCTAAGTCATGAGGACGGCTCACTGGAGAGTTTTCTGATAGCAAAACCAGCAGGATGGGAGTCAGGTGAATCAATAGGTTCAGTAGTGTTTATTCATGGCATTTAGAAGTATTTGCAGTAATATTCTACTCATCTGTCAATCAATGCTTAACAGAAAAAATACCACATTTTAAATAGTAACTATTAAAAAGAATAAAGGATGGTTTCCCAAGGAAATATTAATACAATTTATTGCTACTTTTTTCTCTTTGAAATAAAAGCAGACTGCAGTTGAGGCAGTGAAGTGGGAGACTCGATTCAGATGAAGCAGGATTCCCTGTTTTGTAATACTGATGATTTGGGGAGACAGGAAGAAGTAGAGAGAGCGAGGGCCGACGTTCTTCGTAGAAAAACATCCTGTAGATAAATGGAATATACACTGGGACAGGAAGTATGAGTATCTGATTTTGTTTCTTCCACTCACTGGTGAATTTGCATACATATATTTAATACTCCTTTTTCTTTGTGCCAAGTCTCCCATAGATCTCCCCTGCAGACCGTCTAGTAGCGCCTCTGCCATTTCACAAAAGCAGTTTCAGCGGAGAACTATACCGGTGGCCAGATCCTAACGTGAAAAGTAACACGGCCAAGCTTGATGCTCAGCCATGCCCGTCCGTGGGCGCATCCCCGCGGCCCGGCCGGCGGTGAGCGGCGGTGAGGGCCGGACGCGCCGCTCAGCACGACCCGGCCGCGCTCCTGCCCCGCAACGCCGCCAGAGGGCGCCGCGAACGCGAGTCCCGCGCCCCGCGCGGCCGGAGCGGGGCAGGAGCGGGCCCGGAGAGGGGCCTGGAACGGGGCAGGAGCGGGCCCGGAGAGGGGCCTGGAACGGGGCAGGAGCGGGCCCGGAGAGGGGCCTGGAACGGGGCAGGAGCGGGCCCGGAGAGGGGCGTGGAACGGGGCAGGAGCGGAGACGGAATGGGGCCTGGAGCGGGGCAGGAGAGGGGCAGCGGGCGCTCCCGGGGAGTGGAGCACGGTCACTTGCGCAAGTGCGGAGGAGGGTGAACGCCCCCCGAGCCGTAAACGATTACTTTAAAGAATGAAGTGGAAAAGCGCTCTCGGAAAAGCGAGTCCCTGTCTCAAAGTTTCAGAAAGCACAGGATTTATGTTTGCTTGCTTGCACCCAAGGAACCTTGGGTTTTTTCAACTTTCTAACGCATCTTTGAAACTGCACGGCTTCGTTTCTTTGCAATCCTCAACTCGGCCTTGATGTTACCCTAATTCTTTTATCATTTAACTATGTTCAATTTATACATTAAATAAATCTCTTTGTCACTACACAGCATTTCTTATTATGTATTTGGTGTTCTGTCACTACTAGAATTCTATTGCAAAGAATTCTGTGGTCTCCCACTACTGCTACGGAGAGGTTCCAGCTCACCTTCCTGTTTGGTAGGAAACAGCAATATGAAAACCCCTGTGGGATAGCTGGATGCAATATATCATGAGTGGTGCAGAAACAAGAAGTTCCATGTCTCTCTATCTCAGCCTTGTGCTGCTCATATTAAAGCCATTTTTTCCTGCTGAGGCTAAGGTATCCAATAACTGCATCCCAAGTTAGTCTATAAGCTTGAGTCTCCATAATCCCCAGTATTTCCAGCAGTGATCTAATAAATCATTTTGTCTTTTAGCTCAATTCGTGTTTAATTAGTCATACAAGTTGGAGTAGACTCAATTGTGTAAGGAGTAACAGCAGCACTGGACTCATGGTAGATTTTTAGGGTATTCTTGCCCTCAAAAATAAAAAATAATTCAAGATATTGTTAAAACATTATTTTCTCTTGAATGGAAAATGGCTGTGGTTTTTCAGATTAGCACAGAACAACCTAAGCAATGTCCTAAATATCAGGGCAGGAATTTAGCCTCTCAAATGTATCTTTGCCTTGCAAATGCAAGCATGATTAGACTAATACGGTAACTGTTAATTTTGTTGGTGGTTGAGTCCATGCTTGAGAGTGTTTTCTCTTCCAGCAGTACAGTCTGTTTCATTACCTCACTTACACCTAAATTTTCTCTCAAAATTGAAGTGGAAAAAGCTGCCTTAAAATTTGGCAATAGAGGTCTCATTTAAAATTTTTACCACTAGTGAAAAGAATCAAAATTCTGCTTTTCTTCCCTAGAAGAACTTTGAAATTGTATTTGCATTTCACAGGGCAAAATTAGTAAGCTAAGAGAAACATGCGGATTTTCACAAAATTCAGTATCAAGAACCTGGTTTTCATCAGTTTTACTATTGCTGGTTTTTTATGAGTACATGAGAATAGCTTGGAAAGGAAACTGACGTTTCTGACATGTGAAATATATTAGCTGAAATCCAAAGGATTCTTAAAAGCCATTACTTAATATATAGAGCATCTTTTCATTACCATTTATACTTATAAGGAAAAAAAAAAAAGCTTGCTAGCTTTTATCACCTGGTGTGTTACTGTTGTCAGGTAGCTGCAAGTTTGCCAAAAACTTCAGATGCTCGTATGAAAATTGTTATGATGTTGTTAACATTGTCATACATTTACCTCCAGCTAAGCTTGTGATTTCAATTCTCTTTAATAAATTTGTGGCTCATTATTGCAGTTCTTCTGTTTGTAGTTCATCTCTTCAAATTAAGTCTGATGAAACAATGTTCCATGTAAGATATCTAATAGACTTCAAATATTTGTTAGGATTAATATGGCAATAAGTACTGTGAATAACTAACACACCCTCCTTGAAGTTCCTTGTGTCTTTACTCTTTGGCCTTTCAGTGGTGTGGGTTCCTTTAGAGGGAGAGATTCCCACTTCTGCTCAACTTTAGAAATAAAATCAGCTTTGTTTGAGTTTAAATGTCGTGTGCTTCTGGAGTTTTGGATGTGTCTTCCTTTAAAACTTGAAAGAATGAAAGACTTTCAGCTTTGCACCTGTTTTACATTCATCGTGGGTTTTTATACTTTGTTGCTTGCATTTCAAACAGATGTTTGTTGTCAGATTGAATCATGAATTGACCAAGAGGCTAAGCGAGACATTAAATGCTTAGTGAAACTTTCAAGGATGGTAAGGTAACATATTTGTGTGGCTATTTCAACAAAAAGATGATGTTAATATATTTTTTTTTCTGTTCTAAATTGTAATTAATCACTTTGTTTCTAAAGGTACACCTTACATCTGGTAGCGGTATGTGATTTTATGATTGATTAAAGTTTATCTGTTTTGCTTCTGCATGGTCTGCTATGGATTATAACACATAGAGTGCAGCCAGGTGTGGGCACAGAGTCATCATTAATATAAAGTGGGAAGTTCTAAACCCATGTTGAAATACTGGCAGGTCAGAGCGTTGATGTAACTAAGTGATTTACAGTCACTGTCATTTTTTACAGTCATGTGAAATTCAAGAACAACATAATGAGTACCATGATTTGAAATCATTGTAGGGGTGGGAATCTGAGAAAGTGATAAACAGCCAAATGCAGCTAAAGATTAATTTAGCTGTTAATCCATACACAAAATCCGTATTTCTCACCTTTATTATGACTGCTAATTAAAAAAAGTTTGTATTTTCCAGTGAAATAAAATAGAAGAACTTCATAGCAGAGATTAGGAAAATCATTTTTACTGGATGGGCAGTGCAGAACCTGTTGTCTGCAGTGGCTGTGGGATCCTTTTCCTTGGGTGTTTCCAAGACTCAAAGTCATGGATGGCAACGTGCTGGCAGCAACCTCACTTGGAGCAGAAAGTTAGGTGGAGACCTCCAAAGCACTCTTTCTACCAATAGTTCTGTGATTCCAGGGTATAAAAAAATCGGGAGTAAAACATGAACATTTTGCATGGTTGAAAAAAAGTTTAACATTACAGCTGGTTTAATGATATTTAAGATAATCCTAATTTTCATGGGGAGACTTGTTTCTCTCCAACTGACACAGGCAATTAAACAATGAGCTATAAGAGAGAGCATTGAAGGAAGCTATTGATATTTATTAGTGGATTTATTTGAGAGAACAAAATGGACTTTCCATTCTGTGAAAAGCAGTTGAAGTACAAGGATTTAAAAATCTCAGTTTGCACAAGCAACTTGCAGGCATCATGTTCCTAAGATATAAATACAACCTGAACTGACATATAGCTGTAAGAAAATTAACCATGTTGAGCTCTTAAACATTTTCCTTTTATACACAAAAAAAGAGAGCTGTTTTTGACCTCTAATTTCTCAGGCTGAGAGTGTTTGTCAGAATTCTTCTTTGTTCTCATAGCAAAAACATATTGTTACTGGAACATTAAAGAATAACTGCATTAATGTAGCCAGCTAGGCTTGTTTGAGAACAGAAGCATTCAGACTCGAGTGGTAGAAAAAGAATTAGGCCTTCACTGAATGTTTTAAAAATGCAATGCTTAAAAGAAACTTCTAGTGCTGTAAAGGAGAGTCAGTAGCAGTCAAGTAAAGAAATGGCCAAGGAAGTTGTATCTCATGTTGTGTAACACATTTTGCCAAATGGGCTATCGAATTGAGAAGATCTAGGCTGCAGTATTTCTGGCTAACAAACAGTCTTTTAGAGACAATAAACGTGCTATAACAAAACAAGCACATATATACCTCTGAAAAATATAGTTGTGGGAACTTGCCATAGGGAAAACAAGTAATTTGTTAGACTGATCAGTCTTAGGTAACCGGGGCTTTGGAGATCAGCAGCCTGATGTTAAACTTCCCCTGTGAATTTCCCGCATGGGAAACTGCAGGTTGCAAAGCATATTTTGCGTGTACGTGCAGTGTTTTGCTTTTCAAGTGAGATGCTGTATTGCGCTCTTAGGTCCTAGACAGATTTTGCAGGGAGGAGTTAGCGGTGTTAGTTTTATCTGAAATTGGTATAATTATCACTGTGAGATGTACTTGGAAAAAAGGCGCCTAATTTCTTATTAAATAGATCAGAAGAGTGGCTGTCCTTGAAAGGTAATTAACCAGAGAGAACTGGACAGCTCAGGCACAGCCTATTTCTGTGCTGACCTATTCACAACCTAAACTATTTTAAGTCTTTTAGAAAAGCACTATGTTTTTGTTTTCTTTTGTTCTGAACATAACAGTATTGGTACATAATTAACTTGTCAATCAAGCTAGCATTCATTTTCACTTATTGAAAACATGTTTGTTAGAAAAACCCACAAGAAACCCCAGCCAAAAACATCTGGATGCCTTCCTGGTTCCAGTGGAGGCTACCATTTTTTATCCCCCTTTTTTTGAAAAAGGCTTATGTCGTGGTTTGAGAGGAAATGAGTTTTTGGGAGGTGGTAGTGGTCAAACCAATAGGTGCCCAGATGTGGATATTGGCACCTGGTTTGACCATTGAGCATATGGATCCGCCTCTGAGAACACAGGGGTTAAAAGCGAGAGCTCCCACGGGAACGCTCTCTTGGTTCCGGTGGATGGAAGAGTTCAGACCTCCCCTGCCCAGCTTCGGGCTGGGTGGGGGAGGGGAAAAGGCCACGCGGCCGGGGGAGGTAGGCCGGAGCCATGGGCCGAAGATGGGAGGCGATGGCTTGGATAAGAGTGAGTTCCCCACAGAGACGGAGGGGTGGAGGAACTCAGAGAAGCAGCGGGCAGCCCCCCCTCCTCGGGAGAGAGAGAGTGAGAGAGAGATGCCAGTGCTATCTTGAACTTGATAGCACCGGCCGGGCCGAGGAAGAGAAGTGGGGGGGGCAATGGGAACCGTGCCCAGTGAAGAGTGTGGAGCGGTGTGGGAGTTCAAGCTGAGCAGAGACTGTGATTTTAACCCTTCTGCGGAAGGTGGAAACCTGGCAAATGCTGATCCTCCGGGAGTCGAAGGAGAGAGAGACGGATGAGAGGAAATATAAAAGGTGAGAGAGCGGTGCAAGTGAAGAACGACGGAGAGAAGCTGAGGAAATCCTAGGTGGAGGAGATGATAGAGTGGCTTTTGGCTGGACTCTTTCTTGTATAGCCATGAGCAGAATCTTTCCTGTAATACAGAGACTGCATTTTAGGGGGAGGCGGCGCCAAGGAGTGATGGTGAGACCCCTCGGCCCCAGGGGGTGAAATATTGGGGGGGACTGGTGTCCCGAACAGGAGGAGGCGGCGCCAAGGAGTGATGTGAGCGGAGACGACAGGTGATGAGTAATGGTGAGACCCCTCGGCCCCAGGGGGTGAAATATTGGGGGGGGACTGGTGTCCCAAAACGGTGAGAGACTGTCGTTCTCTTCTGGAACTGGGCATTCTTGAAAGGGAAACCCTAAAAGCAGCTCTGGTCCATGTGCAGTGGTGAGAGCACTGAACATGGAAGGAAGAAGTCACGACGTGCAGTTGTTGAGTGACGGGGATTGGCCTGTGGCACAAGGGGGGGCTCTTCTCTCCTTGATGAAATGAGAAGTGATTGTCGGAAGGGTGGAGATGGACTGTGTTGATTATTTGAAGAGTGTGATGGACTGGATAAAGAACTGAGGTTTTGTGTCATTCTGTGAGAATTGAGTGGGGGGAGGAGGAATGTTTGACAGGTTTTTCCATTCTGCTCTGTGTGTTAATTTTATAATTGTGTGGTAATAAAGTTTTTTTTCCTTTTGTTTGCAAGTGGAGGCCTGCTTTGCTCTGTCTCTGATCACATCTCACAGCAGACACCAGGGAAGATGGGTTTTCATGGGGGCACTGGCATTGGGCCATTTTTTAACAGCTTATCAGGAGGGGTAAAGTCACACACGTTTCAGAAGAATAGCAAAATCCTGTCCAACTTAATGTGCCATGGAAAGTAGCCTCTAATGATAAATCTAAGTGTAGAATTAATTTCAGTATGTGCCTTTTGTTTAATGGTAGGCTCTTAAAAATATGTCTCCAATTTCACTAAAGAATTCTGTAATTAGGAAATGACTAATCAAAATACCAGATCTGGAACACAGGGCTGCTTGCAGGGGGGTAAATATTCAGCCTCAGCTTTGGCTCTTGAGCTTACCTGCTCTCAGCTGTGCCTGCCCAAGGGATTGAAAAAGTATGTGCTTCAGCTAAGAAGAGCAGCATCTGGAAGCAACTTGCTGAGAGAAGTGCGGCTCCAAAAAATGAAATGACTTGATGAAGTGTCCAGCCTTTTGCAATATTCTTTGGTCAAGAGAATAACTGAGGTAGAATTTAAGACTTGCTCTGAGCAAGAAGTGTCTGGGGCAGACTGGGTGTGGTGTTCCGCTCTAAAGCAGCTGGTACAGATGGCCTTAAAAAAATTATTATGATAACACTTCACCTCTGATCTAAAATAGGAGTTCTGTTTCCCTCATGGGTAATCTACTCCCTACCTGAGAGATAATGAATTGTTTTTCTCTCTACTGCAGGTGGTCGGCAGCCTTACCACCTCTCCCTTTGGTACCTTGTGGAGCACAAGGGGGAGTTGACAATCTCTCATTCCTTTCAAATTGTATAATTCATTAGCTGAATGAAATTAAATGCAGAGCAGTTGTTCTCAGCTAGTCCTGGTGCCTGACTTGTGTTTCAGATCCATGGATGGGATTTGCTGTTCTAAAGTTTGTTTTCCTCTTCCCCACATAAACTATTATGAGTCAGATGATCTTAATTTAAAGGTTGGTGATACTGACAAAGTGTCCCCATTCCCTTTGCTCTGAACCATACAGTGCTGCATGCTTTTTGTGGCATTTGTTTGCTCAGTGAGCTGACTCAGCCCTAATACAGGCTAAGTTAGCTCTTGGGTGGTTTTGCACAAAAGTTGTTTCAAAGGCAATGGCAAGCACACATGGTTGAAAGGAAGCAGTATGGTACCATTGCATCAGTTCAATTGTCTTGTGAAATGTTTTTCTGGTTTTGACAGTTGACTTGAGAAAAGTCATGACCTTCTGTTGGAGACTTACTCAAGAAGTACCATGCTTATATCTTTAGGCTGCCATCACTGTTATTAAGCCCTCAGGAGACAGGAGTTTGTCAAATGTCTACCCACATGTAAATGTAACAAATTTACTACTGCTTATATTCAGATTATGTCTTTGTGCTGTAATAAGGCTGTATAAATGCACTCCTCTTAAGCCTTTCTTTGGGGATTAAGACATTACACATTTCATATGTAAATTGCTTCTGATAATTTCCCAAAGTCAACTGGATCATTTATGCCTAAAATAACACCTAAAGTAAAAGCTATTAGTGCTTTTGTGTAAGTGCTTCTTAATCCATGTTTCCATTTTGCAGTATGCTGTAGAGGATCCCTGTTGTAGCACATGAGAAATGCTTATTTTCCATAGCTAGAATAGGGGCTTCTTTTTACATTGTTTTCCATCCCTTCATCATTTTTACATTTTGGTGATGGTGGTATTGCTGTTTGCACACACTTCTGCTTTTGTATTATCTACAGACCCAGTATTTACCAAAGGTTTATTGGCTGTGGTAGCCCTCTCGAATGAGAAATACTGGTCAACCCCTCAAGGATATTTTGTTCTTTTCAAGAGAGGCTATTAAAAATGGGAACCTTGCTGTTGACTATTGTTTATGGAGTTAATTTGTCTTTTCCTTCACTTTGTCAGTGCTTAATGGCACAACGAAATCGTTTGTCAGTTGCAAAGGAAATGAGAAGTGTCATGGAAGTGGGGATTCTGTCACCAGTGGGTTTGTTGTTTTATGTAGATGTTAGAAATTTTGGTAGTGATAAAGCATCCCCTTACCATTTTAGTGGATTTTTTTTTAACAGACAGCAGGTATGAATGGGAGACAGCAACAAAGCAAACACTGGTCTCTTGATTTCTTTTGGCAATTAACTGTGTGGTAGTAGTTGGCATCAGTTTAGAGAAAGATAGCTGTAGAATAATTTACTTTTCACTAAGTTGCCATCTTTAAAAACTAGAGATTAATTTTAATATTGAAACTACAGCTTTTTATGCTACTTTTAGAAGGTGAATATATAATAAAGGAGTGATTTAGTTCTGTAAGAGGACCTGTGCATTAGTTGTAAGATAATGAAGCATGTACTGATGAACATCAGTATGGAAACCTTAAGAAATAAATGCTTTTGTACCATGGAATTTGTATTTTATAAGCTTCTTACTGACTGCAACTTCTTTTTTATTCATGGTATCGTTATTGAAATTACTCCTATACAGTTATCATTCAATACTTATTTAACTTATTTAAGAGTTGCAGAAGTGAAGAGTGTCTATTATTCTAGAAGAAGTTTTGAGCTAATCAGAGACAGTTGACATGTATTTTGTACATGATGTTCCTTTTTAAGCATCCATATGAGTGGAAATTTAAAATACTGTTTTGATTTTGTGCAAATGTACCTGAATAAATACCGAAGAAATATGTGCAGTTGAAGAGAATCCTAGCAGGAACCAGAGATGAGTAGAGATTCAGCACTTCTTCATTCATTGTGTTCAATTTCTTTCACTCCCCTCATTTACAGATGTCTCTTTAGCAGATTTTTTATTTTTCTAGTGTTATGGTGACAATGTATCTTGGTTCACATTAAATCTCAAGGAGCTACAGACGTCAAAGAGAGTGACATCTTTAAAAAGGGAAGGCAACTATTTAGAACAACACTTGAGCATATGCTAACTTCATTCCTATTCAGACAGCAATTCAGCACATGCTTAAAAGATGCTCTCAGTAGAGAAGCTGTCTAGCCTCAAGATTGAAATTTAAAATAAGCTCAAGTTACATCTTTTAAAAAGGCATTTGGCATGTACCTCCCCTGTTGATTTGAATAGGGTCTGCTGGTGCTCCAAAATGACAAAAAAAATTGTCCTTGTAGTCTATGGCTAACTTTTATCCCCATATGTGAGGCTCTAAAGAGTTTTAAGCTGTTTGTTCTATCAGGATCTTGAGAACAGTGCTAAATTTAAGAATTCCCTGAATTACCCATGGTCTGACAGAAGAGAGGTTCTTCAGCTTTTCTCAAGTGTCTCACTTCTGATTCGAGGCATCCAACTAATGCTTACTAAAATCGTGCACTTCTAATGAGATAGATGCCTTTCAGAGCTGGATGTCTCATTCTGGATATACAGTCAAAGATGTTAAATCTTGGTATGGCAGTCTCAAATATTCAGTTAGTGATTCAAAATATGTAGGGAAATAAAGTTAAGAACAGTCTTCGTATTTGTAATGCTTTTGTTAGCATCTGTAATTTTAACTGCATGTAAAACACGTGTGATTCATTTAGATAGACTGAATTTTGGTAGGATGACAAGGTAGTGTGATTAAGATAAGTGTTTAATTTGTTATTTAGATAAAGGTACATTTGCAGTATTTGTGTTTTAAGTGTTTCAGCATTCCATGAGGGAAAAAAAAAGAAATTGAGGCTCAAGGGACATAAAAGTATAATGTTTCTTTAGAACTAAGACATTAGTTCAAAAAAAGCACCCCAGTCACTATAGATTTAAAATAGGCTGAAATTATATGTATCTGAATAGCTTACACCCTTGTAAGTATTTTTAAAATTCTTGTGTAAATAATTTTCAAAAATCTTACCTAAAACATAAGCCATTAAGTGCAGAAAAGTTGGATGAAATCCACGCAGCAGAAAATAAAGAAGCATCACAAGCAAGGTGGGATGTGTTGAAGAGTAAATTGCAGTCATGATTGAAAGGTAATATGCACTTGTTATATGTCACAATTGTTAGATAATTTCTGAGATCTTGGGTAGAGGAGAAAGTATACAAATAGGGATATAAAAGTCTATCTGAAAATAAGAGCTGCATTAGCAATACAAGATTGTAGAAATTATAGGATGAAGCTGATATTTCAATACAGAAAGTGAAAAGAAGGTAAAGGTGGAATATAAAAGGAAATATAATCACACGGGAGGTTATGTCGTATAAGCAGTGATTTCCACTGTGTCCAGAATAAGAGAGACTCTGGGGATGAGACAGCAGGGGTCTCCAATAGATGGGAGGAATCATTCAGGCACTGAAGAGCTGAAATTGTCAAAGAAATTAAATGCTTTCATTGTCTCACTATTTACGATGGCAAATTCAGGACAGATGTCTAAAAGGTAAGCATTTTTAGGAGTCTTGAAGGGGAAATATTAAAGGAAAGCAGAAAAAGAAAAGAATAGAAGGATCTTTAACCATCTAATTTAAAAACAAAGCCAAGTGAACTGGATCCAAACTGAAAGTATGAAGAAAATTGTGACTTACATTGACTGGTGTATTTTGAACAGTATGGCCAAACTCTCTGTGATGTTTCCTTATTGACTTTTAACCATGACTCAAAATATATTTTGACACCAACAGCTGCAGATTAACCAACAGAGTGCTTTTTAGAGGGATTGAGAGTTTTAGACTGGGGGAGGGGAAAATAGTAAAAATGATACAGAGATGTTGATCAGGCTTGAAAAAAATTGAAGTGTAGATTTTTTTTTGAAGCTATTTCCTTCCACAGCTTAATTTTGGTTTTCTGTCCATGTAAATTTTTCCTTTGATTTATGCTCTTACATAGTCAGTTTAGCCTGACGCTGAGACTCATGAGAACTTTATCCTGTAGTGGGAATTATCCAAATGATCTAAATCTGTTACTGCATCTTTGATGTGTTCCTGTCCTTGCTTCTGTGTAGCCTTCCCTACAGAAAGGTGACCTATAATTTCCCCTTCTCTCCCCACAACACTGATTTTTTTCCACATGATTCTAAGGTCTCTATTTAAGTTTTGCTTGGTTGGCATGGAGTTTATCTTCCCTGCCGTGGTCACCTCCATGCAGTGAGAAGCACCTAAAAATTATCCAAATCTGACATGGCAAAGTGGGATCTAAGCCAGGTAAGTATTTAAAGAGACAGCACAGCAGTGCATGAGTGAAACTAACTTTGTAGAATCGTTTCAGTTCTCAATTGTGTCTCAAAAAATGTTCTCAATTATATGTTTCTGCTCTTTGAATTTGGAAAGAAAAGGCATATTTTATTAGACTATGGTGAATTTCTGTTTATGGGCTGCCAGATATCCACCCAGTTTCTCTCTCACTCCATCCCCTCCACAGGACAGTGGGAGGCAGGAAACAAGATGAAAAATATCTTAGGTTGAGTGAAAGGCAGAGAGATCACTTACCAATTGCTATCAGGTGCAAAAGAGACCCAGCAAAAAATAATTGAAAGATTGCTAATTAAAACCAGAACTGGATGGTGAGAAAAAGATATAAGAACTAAAAACATTTTCCTTCATCCTGCCCTTCTTTCATAGGCTCAGCTTCACGCCTTCATTTCCATCTTCTCTAGCCTGCTGTGAGTGGCACAGGAGGATGGGGAATGGGGTTGTGATCAGTCCGTAAGAGTTCCACTCTGCTGCTTCTTCCTCCTCACAATTTTCCCTGCTTCAGTGCTGGATCTCCACATGGTCTGCAGTCCTTCCAGAACAGATCCTGTGTGTGCCCTCTGGATGGGTTGCAGTTCCTCAGGATAAGACTTCTGCAGCACTGGTCTTTCGCAGGCTGCAGTTCCTTCAGGGCATGGCCACCTGCTCTGGCACGGAGCCCTCAGCAAGCTGCAGAGTGCATAACTGCTCCATCCCAGCTCCCTTCCATGGGCTGCAGGGGAAATTTCTTGCTGTGTTGCCTGAAGAGCCTTTCCCCCTTCTTCCCTCAGCTCAGTGTTACAGGATTCTTTCTCACACTTCATTTTCCTCACTCAGTCCCAGTGCAGAATTTGGCTCTCCAGCAGTGCTGTCCTTATGGCTGTGTCCTGTGGTCACCTGCTGGGTGCCAGCTGCAGCCGTCCGTGTCTGCCGTGGGGCAGCTCTGGCCTCTCCTCACCGAGTCCAGCCTGTGAACCCCCATTGCCACCACACTGGTACTGAGAAAGCTGAGAAAAACAGGCAGGTTTTACACAAAATTGTGTAAGAGGAAGCAAAACCCAGGGAAATTTCTCTTGGAAAAAATTAATTTTTTGCCAAAAAGCTATTCAGTCCAATTTTTTGATCAAAGTGAAATAGTTGTTTTTTCCCTCTTCCTCTCTTTCACCCTGTGCCCACCAAAAAACGACACTGTGGTGCAAGAGAAGAGAGAAAAGGCAGGCAGGCTAATGTGCAGAGCTAGTTCATTGTGTGGCCTCATAAATCCAGAAGCAGCAATCACTTCTGGGTGAGGAACTATGGCCTTATTATCATTACAGGCATGGCTCAGTTTTTTAAAACTAAAAAGAGTGATTAAGCTTAGCTGCAGTTCTAGTTGCTTTTCTTTGGAGCTACCATAAACTTGGTCTTTTGGGAGAGAAGATAGGTGGTTATTTCCAGTCAGGTCAGCCTGCTAGGTCAGTGTATTTTGTGCAGATGCAGGCCATAGCAATAATTTGAAGAGGAGAATGAGAAGGGGAAAATGTGGGGTTTAAATTAGTTTCAGCAGGACTGAATATGAAACTGCACACTTGCACTGCAATTGTTGGAGTAGAAAAAAGAACTTTTTTACTAATTCAATCCATTTGGCAATTGCTGGTGATAAACAGAAAACTCTTAATTCAGATGAATGTCAGAAATGACCCATATAATTAGGGACCATGCTGTTCTGATCAACTGTGTTTTCACATGGAGTTATTCCCATTCACTGCTCTTCTTACCTTCCTGCAGGTATTGCCAAAACTAGCTTATATTCCCCATAATTGCAGCCTTACAGTACATGAAAGAATCCTATAAAAATGATGGATGGAGACTGTTTATACTGTTCTCTGTGTGACCATTCTGTTTCAAGGATAGGTCCTGGGTTTAGTATCTTCTTTGTTTAAAAATTATTATATAATTGCCACAAAATTGCTGCTTCTTATCCATAAATTTTGAATTCATTGTTCTGCTGTCCAGCCAGTGAGTGTCACAAAAAGATCAGATAGCTCCAAGGAACTGTACCTTTCTCTGTTAGGACTGCATTTTAAAATGTCTAAAGCACTCCATGCATGTGGTCTCAGCCAAAAATGTCAGTGCTTCTTGCCACGTGCCATGGTGGGGACTATCTTGCAGTTGTGCTTAGGAGATACATGATGATCTCATGAATAATTTTGATGAAATTTCACTTGAGGAAATTTCTACTTGTGAAAGTAGAACGGTAGCAAAAAGAGAAACTTTATGGGAGCACTAAAGGCAGAGCAGCTTCAGAACCCATTTTTTTTTCTGTGTGACTTCTGTTCTCAGCCTGCATTGAATTTTATTGTATCCAAATCAATTGGTTTTGTTTTGTTTCTATTACAGTTTTTACAAAGTCAGAGGATTGTGGAAATAGCTAAAAGCTTATTTGGTTTTCCAATCTAAGCTTCTCTGGTGTAATTTTTTCTTATTTTTTGACAGTATTAGAATAGCATTATGGAATGGAATCTTACCTGTAAGATACCAGCATTGTTTCAGTTCAATGCATGCTCTTGACTGGTCATACTGTTGTTCTAAATATACTGTTTTGATTTTACAGGTGCCTGCAGAAATATCACCAACAGCCAGTGTCAAATGCTGCCATATAACTACACCACTGTAACTTCAGTTCTTTCCATTGTCAAAAGTATTGAAATGGAAAAGTTCCTGAAGTTCTTCAGTTACCTCAGTCGTCTCAACTGCTATCAGCACATCATGCTGTTTGGCTGCAGTCTCGCTCTTCCTGAATGCATCAGTGACGGTGATGACAGGTATTTGGTACTGAAAATCCATCAGTGAATAGAGCCAATTGTGGTAAAATACTCTCTGTCTAATCAGACAAGGGAAGATCCAAACTAAGCCTATGACCTCATTGCAAAATTCCTGTCTGTCAAAATTATTGACAGCATTTCTGCCATTTTAAGCCAACTGTAGTAGAGCTCTTTTAGAAAAATGTTGCCACTGTGTAAACTAAAATTGGGTCAGTCAGGCTTATTTTCCTAAACAAGCCTGTCCAGAGTTCTTGTGCCTAATTTCTCTAATCTGGCTATGCCAAAATGGAATGTTTTGTAACAACAATAATGCCTTGGATATGTATAGTATTGTCATAAATTGGGGTGGCCGTTTGTTAAACTTCAGATTTGTTCGTTTGAAGTAATTTCCCTCAGCAAAGTTAATATTTTAAATATATTTTTTGGTACTACATTAGCAGGATATGTTCAGGGTGACATAAACTATTCTGGAAGTTTAAGGAGATATATTTTTCTGCATTTGCATAATTTCATAACATTAGTATAATGTGCATGTGCTTTTAAATTGAGTTTGATTTGAAATAGGATCAGTGTGTTTAGCAGAGCTAAAATCAAAACATGACACAAAAAGGGGAGAAAGAATATTTTTTAATATAGATACACAATCTTTGATGCTTCTGGAGGGGGGAAGAGAGAGGATAGATTTCTTTCTTCTGCTTTTCATTTTTTATTTCCAGTTCCTCCACTGTGAAATTTAGTGGAAGAGTGTAAGACAATTGAATAAGTGTTTCAAACAACATAACAAGCCCAGGAAGTTGAAAGTTGTGCAGTTTAGAAGGAATAGGGTACTTATGAAAGAAGTTTGGTGAGAACTGGTCAAAAATTCAGTTGCCAGTGAAAGGTACTGTCTCACTCCAGACAATATATGCCTGCCACTTCCCATGCATCACAATGATTCCTGGACTGGCTAATTAAGCTCACTAAAGTGGCAGAAAATTAACCCAGAACAAAGGTGTACAGATGCTTACACGGATAGGATTGGTGGGGAGGAAAGGCAGCACAGATAACAGAGGAATGAGACTGAGCTTTAGACTGGCTGAGTGGTTTAAAACAAATGCAAAGTGTACATGTCTTTGTTAGCCTACCAAAAGCTATTGTTAGCCTACCAAGAGCTATTTTAAATTAAATTTAGTGCATTATTAGTTACATCACCTCTGCTCCAATTCAGTATTGCAATTTTTCTACTTAACAAGTCTGATAGCAAACAGCCTTACACTACCTGTTTTCTCTAAAAATTAGTTTTAGGGTTTAGGTAATACATTAATGCATTTAAATGTTCAACAACAAAACAGGCCATTTCTCTGTTGCTTCACTTACTCTGCCTTCTTTGGAATTTGACTTTCGCAAACCTGTTGAGAGTGAGTTGTGTGTATCAAAAGTGCAAAGCTCTTAAAACAGTCAAATAAGTAAAATGGTGGAAGGATAAATTCTGTACATTTCTTTTCCATTTCTTTCCTGAAGACATGTTTTTGCTCTGGTTTTCAGTGACCACCAAAATACTTTGAGATTCAAGAGTCAGGGGTTTTCTTTGGGATTTTCTTTTCCTTCCTTGTCCTTGTCCTTTTCCTTCTCCTTTTCCCCCTTCCCCCTCTGTTTTCTTTTTGTTTTTCCTGCTTTCCATAGCAGCGACCTTCTCCTATTAATTAACAATGTCAAAACTTCAACTGGATTTCAATGTCCTGTTTTATGTCTTGGAGGTCACAGTGGTTCCTCTATTTGCATTTTCAATTTTTTTTTTTTTTTGGTAGAAAATGTTGTTGCCCCTGCAGACTGATGGGGAAGAAGGTTCCAATGTGAGACTGCAAAAGATGTCAGATTATGTTAGAATCTGACTTCAGTTTTAGTAATCATGTCTCCAGAGTGTGTGCCATGGATGTCACTGAAAATGCAGTGACTGCAGTCAGAGTGGCAACCATGGGAAGAACAGTAAGAGTGGATTGACAGTGTCCTGGTTAGTTAAGTCTAGTTTGCTAAACCTCAGTTGTTCTAATTTAAATTCTGGTTTCTCTTTTAAACAGGAATACCTTTTTTTTTTTTTTTTCTCTATAGGTGACTTGGTGATTTTTGTGATTACTGTCCTTTTTGTAGCATCAAATTATTGCAGGCAAACACACATATTTCACAGCCAAGAATAATTTATTTTAAGAAGCATCAGACCTGCAAAAGGTAGTCATTAATACCTTTCCTTCCCTTCTCAACTCAGCCCCTTCCCTGCCCCATAACTGCTGTCAGTGAGATCTAGAGAAAAGCATATAACATAGTAGGGGGAGTTACTTTGTATATGCTGAGTGCAGATACCAAAAATGAAGGAGACAAGCCCATGTTAGGTCTGTTGAGGAATCTGGTTAGCAGAAAGATACTGAAGCAGAAGAGTCACTGTGGTGTGGAAGGCCTCTGGTGGTAATGAATGCAGATATGTCCATATGCTGTAGTGCTTTTTTTTGTGGGGGGACTGTGGATGTCTGGAACATACAGTATGACAAAACATCCTCTCATGTTGTGAGCAGCTGTTACTGACATGGTCATTATTTCCTGCCGTCAGTTACAGCTGGTTCATTCTAACGTCAGCGCTTCCATGTCTGATCATCACTTTGCTTTTGTTGTTCTCTCTTTGCTTTGCGGAGCAATTGTCCCTAATGTATGTAAAGCTTAATGTGACAAATGTTGTTTACACAGTGTGGAAGAGATGAAACTCCTGTGATGCCTAGATGGCTATTCTTAGGTATTGTTGAGAGTCTGTTGGCAGCTTGCAGCCATGGGAGCAATAACTGTGACAGTGCGTTACAAGAAGGAACAAGAGGGAAAGTTGCAAGCGCTAATCTTTGGCATCCAGTGAGCTGTTATTACATAGCTTTTCTCTGATATTTAAACTTACGTCTGTTTCCCATTAATTTTTCATGTATTTATAGACATTGTTTTCATTAACACTTGAAGGAGATTAAGTTTCTAGGCAGAGAGCATATTCAGTGTTTGTGTAGTTAGGTGCAGGGAGTTCTGAATACTACCACAATACTGTTGCTCCTCAGAAATGTTCTTCTGTATCTTATTGCAGTGAAACCATGTGTGACAGTAAAAATACAGTAATTTTAAAAGCTTGTATTTAATTTCAGCAACTGGATATAAAATCTGCTAGCCTTGCTCTTTTAAGAAAGTACATAACAGTATCTATACACTACTTTCCAGTACAGAAAAAGATTAAAAGTACAATTAAAACCTGTGTGAAAATGGAAAATGGAAATTTGAAGAGCATATGTAAGGAACTGCTTACATAAAGGTGTTATGCAACTTCTTCCTTCTTGAGTGGATGGATGAGATCTTTCCAATATGACTTAAAAAACAGCTTTAAAAAACCCTGTCCTACCACAGTCCATCAGCACTGCTAAGAAAACATGAAAATTAATACTAGCAGTGGAAAAAACCACCTTAAACTAGATGTGCTGAGCTAATGACATCTAAAACATTCCCAGTAGTAACTTTGTCCTTTTGGATAGTCTCTGTTCTGACCACCACACACAGCACTGGTACTTTGTTGTGAGAGAGATCTGTCCTCAGAGCTATTGGTTATGATTCATGATTTAATCTAGTGAATTCTCCCTCAGCACTGAAAGACACTAAGAGTGGGCCAAAGGTCAGTTACTACAACCTAGTGGATGTTGATTTATAGCAACTCACATGCATTGGATTCCACAAGTCAAGAAGACAATAAAAGTTAATCTGCAATGTTTTCAGATTTCAAAAGGAAAAAAAAAGGATGTGTTTTAAAGCCAAAATTAATGTAAAATTTAAAGATTCAAAATCATTAGAGAAATTCATAGTGGGTCAGCCTATTATTGCATAATGCAAACAGACTCATTGACTGATGCTTTCTAATATTTCTTGCCCTCTAGGAAAAAATCAAATTTCATCAAAAGACTGGAAAAATAGGCAGGCTATATAAGATCCTGAAGGCCTATGTACATGGCTTATTTTGACTTTTTATGCTGGGAATAAATGTGAAGCTTATGATTCTTATATCCCTGTGTTGTCATACTGCCTTTAAAACAGAAATGACAGCTTGACTACTTACATTAATCCTCTTTGTAGAAGTATATTGTAAAGTTGAGGAAATGCCTTCCATTGAGAGATCCTCAGACTCTCCTATCTTTGGAAATCAAACTTAATTTAGGCTAGAAAATAGTATTAGGGCACTGCAAATTAGAAAGTTTAATATGCTCCCAAGCTAAAATTCCATTGCACCTTGCATTTCTGTACATTTTAACTTACTGTGCTTTTTTCATGTCAGATATCTTTGAAAACAGAGTTGTGAAATGGCTTGTCTTCAGTTAGGGCTCAAAGAGTCCATTGTAGATCATGTCTTTTTATGCTGGATGCTGTACAAACACGCACTGAGGGGCAGCCTCCTGCCTGCAAAAGTTTATAGCCCACATGAAGAAAACAAGTAAAGAATAGGAAGAGAAAATAATGCGGGTACATTAATGGCTGGGGCAGCCAAAACTGAGCAAGAAATTTGTGGTAGAGCAGAGGACTACTCTGTAACACTTATAGCCTGTATCTTTAGAAACAACATTATTTTTCATCTTGATTAAAGTCTGAAAATTAATTTCACTTGTTCATTCACTTAACTTGTGATCTAATGCACAGTGAATGTATGGCAAAACTCTCTGTCATAATTCAATCTTTTTTTTCTTCCCTCAGATTAATTCTAGCGGGCAAAGCAATACAATGAAGGCAAAAGACTTTCTTGGATTTTCTAACTCTTTCCTAGAAAGGAGTTTCTCATGTAGATATCTATATGCAACATATTTTATTGTGCTGTATATCTATGCTACGCACAGCAGTAGCCAGGTAAAGACTTGTAGAAAGCCAAGGAGGTCAGAATAGGTCAACATGGTATGATTGGAATGGGAGAAACTAACTAATGAAAATTAGGTTAATACTAAATAGGTTCTAAGAAGCTGTGAGTAGTTTGTGTGCAGTCAAATGTTCTTTGAAAAGCTGCTGATATGACTCAGAGTGGCAGATTTGATGGTGTATTTTTTTCTGGCTGATTGTCTTAATCTTTTTCCTGTAATTAGTAAAAAGGGAAAACCAAATACTATGATTTTCACTGTGGGCCTAAAATAGAATGAAATATTAGGTCCAAAAAACAAATCCAGAAATATGCGTCGTGTTTTTTATTAAAAGCTGTCAACAGTTCAAAACAATTTAATTAATGTCCTGTTAGAAAATGGAAAGGAATCAATCTTCTTAGAGTAATAGATATCTGTCATGTTTAGTATAATCCATGAATGAGACCAGTGATGTGGTTATTTCCTTTTTCCTGTTTTTGTAAACTTCACTTGAAACTTACCCATGTTCTTTGTTTCTCCTGCTGACAGCAAAATTAATTATATTTTATCACAGTTATAACAGCTAAACTTATTAAAATAGTGAGATTTTATTAAAAATGTACATTTTAGAGTTAATTCAGGCTTTGGAAGTGTTTAAGAGAAAAAGCTGACTGATCACACAGATCTTGTTTACATAGCTAATGAGAACTTTTGTTTTAAGTCTTTGAACAGGAAGCTATCAGCATACATTTGAGTCAATATCTATTACACAAAGTCCATGACGGGTTTATTTGTGTATGAATGATGTGTGGATATGTATGAGTTTGTATAGGCAGTCCTCCACTGGCATGCTTCAGTTTTGTTTTAATCCACTTGATTTTGGCAACAAAAGCAGGTAAATATGCTGAGACAAAACAGCAGCTGCTAGGACCTCTGAGTGAGCAATCCTGTAGGTAGTCTGTGACCCAGCTTTTATGCTGTCTTTTTGTAGTGCAGCTGTGTGGAGATGTCAAATTATAGTTGCACAGGGAACTTTGCCATTCTGCTGTTTTAAGAAATGTTCAAATTTTACACATTTATGAAGTTAGCCTCAGGGTAATTTTTGAAGCAAAGGTATTGAGAAACCTTCTTGGAAGGACATTTAGAATCCTCTCACATAAACCTATCAGAGATGCTTTCATTGAAATTGGTGGTATTTACTTTTAAACATTAAGCTACTGCACTGGTGACAATCATTTACCAGGTCTCCAAGGAATAAGGTGGGACAATTTTCTCCTACCACCCTGTTGTCTCTTCATGTTCTTCTCATGACTCCATCCAGTGTAGTTCTTGCCATGACCCAGGCACATGGAGTGGAGGCTTCTTTCAGATGCGTGTAAGTGGCTACGAGTTGTTTCCTGGGTTTGCAGTCCTGTCTTTCACACCCTTTGGGAATTGCTTTATCCTCTTAATGCACTTCCTTTTTGATGGTGCCTCTTTAGCCTAAGAAATTTAACATGACTCACAAAGGATATTCCAGATGTAGTTCTGGCAGTAGTTGTTTGCCAAGGAGATACAGAAGTTTAGAACTGAATTTAGAATTCAATTTGAAATAAAGCAGAGGTGATGTTCAGTGGGTGAAGTGATTTATACATAAAATATTTGAAATCACATGTCTTTTGTTTTAAATGGTGCCATGACTTGGCTTGCAGCCCTTCAGAATCCAGCAGACTAATTGTGTGACAAAAACCCACACTGTTGTAAAATCTGTCTTTGGATGCAACTGAGGAATAATCCGTTCTTCAGTTTTTAAATCTGGGTATGGTCAGTTTAAATGCAGTTGTGACTTGAACCACACAGCCTTGGAGGTCCAGCTATTGAAAAACATGTATAGTCAAATCCTGTTAAAAAGGAACACAAAAATTAGAGAGTGTGATAATGTTGCAAATGCTTGCCCACATAAATAGTGTTCTCTGTCTGCTAGTTTTTGGGGGTTTTTTTTGTGTCTTGTTATTGTTGATTTAAAGCATCCTCCTGAGGGAATTGATATCAGTGTTTAGCAGAAAAACTGAGGAATACACAGGGTCTGTGTTATTTGAAAAAGCCCAGAACACCAAAACAAATGAATAATTTTTTCACTAATGTTGTCCTAACAGTTAATAACTTTCCAATAGATGTAATTTAACTGCTAGTTAAAATAATGATTTTATCGTGTAATTTTTTGATAAGCAAAATGTTGAGGATAGAGTTGCTAATGGCAGATAGTCAACATATTGTGAGAAACATTTTGTAAGGCTTTATGCAATGTCAGTACTCAATGTCAGATCCAGTCTACCATCAAATTGATAGCACACTAATTCAAGGTGAAGTAGAACTAATTTATAGCAGCGAGAGAGTGAAGTGGTTGAGAAGTGTAATGCATTGGGGAGGGTTTCAAACTAGCAAAACTGTCTGTTTAATGTATCTGTAAAATAGCACGAGATAGTTCCTGTGTACTTCTGAAAGTGTTTATGTGCAGTAACAGATGTCATATGCAAAGCCATGACTGAAAACATGTTTCAGTGAGTGTACTGAACAGACATGAATTTCTAAATGTAAGGAGACAGTGAGTAAAATCGCAGTGACTTGAAATGGAAAATTGAATAGGCAATAAATAGATGCATGGTTCAAAGCAAATCTACAATATGCAGATCCAGAAAGTGATGAAATATTTGCACAGAAAAAGGATCAAGAAGAAAATAAAGCTTCAAGCCCCAATTCCTGCTCGAAGGAATGATAATTTCTCAAAAACCAAAATTTTATTTCTGCTGTCCTATGAGTATAACATGTTCTTCATGAGACATGAGTTAGACTTTTAGTTAAGAAACTTCTGGTTTACATCTGACTTCAAAGAAGGGAATGCTCACATTTCTCTGAAGTATTGGAGTGGACCATCTTGCCAAGACATAAGTGAAGAAACTTGAAGAAACAGCAGTCAAAAAATAGCATTTCTAGGCATACACCTTTCTTCTCAGTGCAGCTTATATTGTTCAGAAATAATTTCATAGTTAAGTAGATATATTAATAATCTTGTTTAACTGTTATTCTTACAGCAGAAAACAATGTGCTAATGAGAAGATTATGGTTTACACTGTCCCTTGAGAACTCACACCATGAAGTCAAGATGTCATATTCACCTTAGGAGCCACTACTACTTTCTCCCAAGCCAAGATAGTATGAAGGGGACAAATACAAAGTTTGCTTTTGCAAGGAATGCTAGGGAGAACATTGGTAATGAAGTGGCATGGGCCAAACTGCCTATATTTAAAGCTGAAAAACATATCTTAGGGAACCCTTTCTTTGAGATATGTATAGTTTTTGAGGCGAAAAAAACAAAGAAAAAGCACCCTTTAACTTTTTTTTTTTTTTTTTGAATGCCTAAATAATGTCCTGGGCAAAAAACAGAAGGAAAAAAAGGGTTGCTTATGAAAAAGCACTTTGTAATCACCAAAAGTGCTCAAGTATTTGAGCATCAAATCTTAAAATTTATTTGAGAAGTTGCTTTAATAAGTACTGAGCTCTTCCTCATGTCTGTTAGAAGAGGGAGATAAGGGAATTAGAAGAACAAAAGTCCTTACCTTAGGGGAACTTCTGTTTATAAAGTTTATGTACCTGTGGATATGCCTATGGAACTTAATCACCATTTCCTAGCTTACACATCTGAAAAATCGTGGAGTCTCTGAAAGCATCTCTGTAACTGTCATGGCTTAGCTGCTGTGGGTGGATCTAAAGGGTCCCAAGAGCTCAGAGTGGTACTGGATCTAGGTACAAGGCCTGAAGTTAACTCTGTGATGCCAGTTCTTTTACACAGTGCAGGTGCAGTGTCAGGAAGGACAAACCAGGGACAAAATACAAGGGAAAAGGACAGACAGGCTGGATGCTGGAAAGAATGTGTTTTCCACATTTAGAGAACTGTCCCTTCCCTGCCCACAAACTGTTGAGAATTACTGGTATGTATAATTTGCCAATAAGTCAATGTAAAGAAAAACTAAGAAATTAATTTAAAAATAAAAAGTTAGAAAAGCAATATAGAAATATAGATATTGGCTTCCTGCATTGGCCAGAGTTATGTGTGTGTTCCAGTGCAAGTGAAGCCAGCATTTGCCATAGCAGGCAGCATCAAAACTTCATGCAGTGTTTCACCCTCCCCAGTGATACAACTTCAAAGTGTGTGTTGGGGAGAGTTATGGTAGAGAAACACTTTTGAGAACAATCTGGGCATGGAAGTGTCTGTGTGAAACTATATTTCACAATGCTGCGCAGAGAAGTTAAGGGAAGGAGGCAGAAAGGAAAATCAGGACGGGGGATTATTTTATTTAATGAATATGTTACTGATTGATTGCCTTCAGCCCTGTAGTTGCAATGATTTTCTGTGTGTATTATCTGTTACAAGCTGTGGTTTATGGTTCCTAAATTGGTATGTTAACTAGAGATCATAAGTCATTCTTCTGCACACACAATATATTATTAATAATAATATATTATTTCTTATAAATAAATACTGATCATTTATGTAGGTGAAATAATTCTTTACAACTACTATTAAAATTAGCATGGCTTTTTGTTAGTGTTTGATTTCTAATTTAGAAAAAATGCTTTTTCACAGAATGAAATTTATTTCGTTTAAAAAATTGCAATAGTTGTAGGGTAGAGCTTTTGGTAAAACATTTCATTTTCATAAACATTTCAGGAGTATTAACACTGATTGTTTCCCGTTCAACTGGTGTATCTGAGCTCACAACCAGAAACATACAAATGAGGTAATATTTTATCTTAGTTTGGTAGATAGAACTTGTCTGTTAGATATGAGTATACCCTGTTGTGCAGCAATTAGTGAACAAAATGGTTTCAGATTAAAGTGTGATTAAAGAATTCTCGGAGAATTCCTATGCTTTTCAGCTCATGTTTAACTTCTTCTATTAACAAATAGCTTGTAAATCATCTGCATTCAAACCCTATTGAGGATTCAGTTAGTCAGACATACTCACTTCTCTCAAGTCTGTCTCCTCTGTCAGGAGTTATTGCTGCCCTATTGGAGACCCCACGGGTAAGCACCAGGCTCTCAGGCTGAGCAGGGCAGTCAAACTAGAATCACAAGGTTATGCAGGTGGGGAGAACAGAAACTTCTGGAACTCTTCTGGCTCACATCAGGATGAGCATTAAAGATGAATGAAAGTCCTCAGGGCCACTCTCAGCTGGGTTTTGAGGATCTCTAAGGGTGGAGGTTTCACAACCCTTTTGGAGAACATGTTCCAGACTACTGTTTCACAATAGATAATGCTATATAAATGCTAGTGGTGCTGAAAGAATCAGTATTATCCTATTCTCATGCTTGTTATTCCCCATCTCACCCATGTCTTTTCCATGTCCTGTCAAAAGTATTTAGTCAACTCCATGACAGATTGGATTTGGAAACTGATCTGAATTAAATTAGGAGTGACTGATGCTATCTGTTGTGTAACAGCATGAAGTGCCATGCTGGCACAAACAAGTAGGAAGAGAGGTGGGGAGAGGTTTTGTAGCAGACTGATTACGGGGTAGGACAGCTTCTTTAAATTGATGACATCTGCTTCTGCCAGATTTGTTTGTGAAACAATTTTAATGTGAATTTGAAGCAGCATGATGGCTTACAATGATTTTCTACTTGACAGAGAAGATCCTTGAATGTCAATGAGTGAGAAGTGTGTCTGATTCTTTAAAGGATTCCTGATAAGATGCACTCAGAAAGTTTTAACTTGTGTTGATTCTTGAGGTCTTCCTTCTGGCAATGCTCTGAAGTGCACAGGAAAACATGAGTTCTGGAAATCTGCATGAAATTAAGGGTACCTCTCACAGTCATCTGTGGAAATGGAAGGCAGTTCTTTAGGTACAATATTTTTTTGGGTGTATTTATTATCCTGAAGATACAAATACTTACGTCAGCTGTGCAATGTATGATTAACTTCCAGTTAGTCCAGAATTCCTGTAGCAATGCTGTGATTGAAATACTGGTGTGTAATTCAGAGGACTTCTGTTTCACTGTGACAGCTTCTCTTTAACAAGTGTGAATTCTGTTTGCTAAAATCAAAAGATCTCGTAACCTGGATTTTCAGGCATTTTTGGAGTTGTTCTGTTTTTAAAAAGAATTTTCTATAACGTTTTTGCCCAGGGTTTTGAGCCAATCTGATAAGCTCTCAACACCCAAACATTATACCCCAGAATAGCTCAGCATCCATTGGGAGGCATCAATGAGCAGGACACTTATGTGGCAGCATCAGGAACAAAAAAGGTTTAATAAAAGGCAAAATAACAAACACAAAACCGAGCCATGTACACAGCTGCGTGCACTTGGTAAAGACACTTCACAAAAGCAATTTGGCTTCTTTGTTCTGTCTTTTTCTACTAAATGGCCCAGGTGGGACCTTTTGGTTTGTGGCTAATTAGCTGTCCTCAAACTTGAGGTGAAGTTTGGAAGGTCCTATCAGTGACTTTTTAACCTGATGACTGGGAGAAAATTCTAGGGTGTTTTTCTTTTGGGGAACAGAGGAAAGTTCTGTCACATAGCGGGCACATTCCTACAATTTTCTATAGAGTAAACTAAGTAAACTGTGTGTTCATAATTTGCATAATAAATACTAGGCAAGGAGCCATTTTGGCAGATAGTACAAGATTGTAAAAATAGCCTGTAGTTGTAGCAATATTTTTAATAATACTTATTTAAACTGATTCATGGCTGAACTAAAGCTCTAATGAATTAATCTAGTGCCTCTCTCCCATGTTCACTATAGTCTTTGAATCAAGTGATGGTATCAGTAAGAGAAATCTGGAAGGGCTGATTGCTTTAGTCAGGACAGATCATCCCAACTGATTATGGTCATTGTACAAAACACAGTGAAAATTATTGATAGATTTTTTTTCTTTTCAATGCTACATTGAAATATTTATGCTTTGGCTGTACAGTGTCTACTTTAGAAGTTTCTGATTGTTATGGTATTATAAGCTCAACTTGTGATGTATTGTGCTGTCATGGAAAGTGACTGAGGGGTCAGAGGGGATTTCTGAATTTGTTTTGTGCTGATTCACAGAATCATACAATATCCTGGGTTGGAAGGTACCCACAAGGATCGTCGAAGTCCAGCTCCTGGCTCTGCACAGGACCA
The DNA here is from genome assembly GCF_015832195.1 of Motacilla alba alba. Lineage (NCBI taxonomy): Eukaryota > Metazoa > Chordata > Aves > Passeriformes > Motacillidae > Motacilla > Motacilla alba. The sequence continues at coordinate 25,397,191 of NC_052019.1, read as the reverse complement.
TCTCCAAGGGTCACACCATGTGCCTGAGAGAATTGTCCAAGTGCTTCTTGAACTCTGTCAGGCTGATGCTGTGACCACTTCCCTAGGGAGCCTATTTCAGTGCCCAAACATGCTCTGGGGCAAGAACCTTTTCTTGATACCCAACCTAAACCTCCCCTGACTCAGCTTCATGCTGTTTCCTCTAGTCCTGTCACTGGTCACAAACTTGAAGAGATCAGCTTCTGCCCCTCCACTTCCCCTCATGAGGGATTTGCAGACTGTGATGAGGTCTCCTCCTCTCAGTCTCCTCGTCTCCAAGCTGAACAGACCATCTGTCCTCAGTCTCTTCTCATATGGGTTCCCCTCTAGACCCTTCATCATCTTTATTGCCCTCCTCTGGATGCTCTTTAATAGTTTAATATCTGTCTTACGTTGTGGCACCCAAAACTGCCCCCAGGACTTGAGGTGAGGCTGCCCCAGTACTGAGCAGAGTGGGACAGTCCCCTCCCTTGCCCAGCTGGTGATGCTGTGCCTGATGCACCCCAGGACAGGGTTGTCCCTCCTGGCTGCCACATCACACTGCTGATTCAGATGTGACTCCTTATTTTGGTCAAAATAGTTTATCTGGGTTTTGTCTACAAAATAAATTATTGCACTGACAAAAAATTCTAACTTGCATAGTAGAGCCTGTATGTGTCCATCCTTAAGTATATCAACACAGTTTGGCCACATTGTCTGAAGAGCATTTCTAAGCATGAAAGAGATGTTAAATAACAGCAGCTCCTACAGTTGATGTAGGAGATGTAAAATTCAACAGCAGCTGCTGCTTCCTTTACTCATTTTTGGATGGATAAGAAAAGTCTTCTTAATCTAATGGTATATTTGGATTTGTTCCCAGTTCCACTTTCACTGCAATCAGGCATTTATATTTCCCCCTGTCTGAACAGCTTTCAGAGTTCTGTGTGAGCTCTTTGTTAGGTGCAGTACTCTTGGATAGCAGATGTGTTCTAAGACTTTTGCAAGTATAACTCTTTAGCTGTTTCTTTCCTGTTGCCATAAGATATGGCAACTATTAAGGAGTAGTTAATTTGAACTGCCATTCTTAGTGAAAAAAATCTGTGTGGACCCACAGAAGAGATTCTAGTCCAGTTTTTTCATCAGATTTGGTTATGCCACTTTTCTGTTCTCATAGCCTTTTAACAGATTGTTCTTCCATGCTGCAGGCAATCCATTCAGTATCTCCATCTTTTTCATTCTCATTGTGTAACCCAGGCTTTTTTCAGTCTCTTGGAAGGGGCACTCCTCTTGTGGCTGCTCTGTACTTGCCAAGCTTCATTGACAGCAGATGGGGTATTCATGGGTGTATGAGTTAGAACTGGCCTTCTGCACTATCTGTAAATCCTTATGCTGGGTCCCTGTAGGGCAGATGAGTGGACACTTACCTGCAGTTCAGTCAGGTAATGCAAGGCCTTAATCTTGTCTAAACAGCTGCAACCATTATTCAGGCTCCCACCCCCGGGAAACTGAGCTGCTATGCCTTTTACCAGGTTCACCTCTGAGGCCTTTTTTTTCCTTTAAGATGTTCCATGTTTCTCCAACTGTGGGTCCTGTCCTTTTACAGGTAGTTTTTCATTTTTGTACTTATACACGGGAACCAGTTTTGAGAAAACAGGACATGCATTTAAGCTAAAAACTAGGTGGGAGGTAATACTTGGCTTTGAGTGTTACAAAGTGTTACATAGAATTGAGACGCCATCTTTCAGTATTGCTATATGGATTCAGTACAATTTTGTCAAGTGAAATAACTACAAAAATCTAAAACAATCTTGTTTTCTTTTCAGATTTTATTACATAAAGAAGCAAATTTCAGATTTAAACTGAGACAAAACAGAAATTCAAACTTTCAAATGAACTTGCAAGTTAGAGATGAAAACCAAACAAGAAAATATAAAAATACATAATTTTCTTGATTATGTGAAACATTGGCAGCCAATTTGTTTAAAAATCCATGAATCAAGAAGTGATATTAAGAGGTTTATGAGTTTGTCTCATAAAACTCTGTCAGTGACTGTGCTGCTCTCCATATTGGAGTATTTGTGAGAGGGCACTGAGGAAGATTTCACAAGAATGGTCACTCTAGAAAACTGTAATCATGGGTGTGTGTGTTTACTCTGATGTAGAAACTTCTTTTTCTGACATTTATATTCTCTGGAAGTCGTTATTGTTAGAATATCATGAAAAGTATTGAAGACAATTAGAACACACAAAGGCTGGTGTGTGACAAAGGCTGGTGTGTGAGCTAATCACTTCAACTTGGTTGATTTTAGGGCTGTAGAAATAAAGAGTAACCTCAGTTTTCTTCTTCCCATAATTTCATGATGTTTCAGTTTGTCCTTGCACTCATCCTCCCTGGCCCAGCAATCTCTCACAATTGTATTACCTGTTCATTTATTTTGCCCCAGGCCTGAGATCTATCACCATTCTTAGCATGTGCACATGTGTATGAATGATACAGCAAAATATCCTACAGTTGTTTTTAACTTGTCTCAGTACCTGAATACTTATTGTGTGGCCACAGAAAAAGTTATCCTGAAACAACTGAAGGAATGAAGCTGGGGAAAGAGCAGTAATGAGAGCCAGTGGCAGCTGAAAATGTTCATCAGTCTGCCTGCAGTCAGGTTGTCTGTTGAACCACTAATGTGACCTTTAGCAATGCAGCCAACAGTTGTGTGTTCTCAGAGTGATCTTTGTGCTGCATTTTCAGCTCTGGCATAACAACTTGGTTATAAGCCTTTTGCAAATAATTTACCCTCTATTGTTTTAACCTGTAAAACTGCAATAATGAATTTCTCAACGGGGCATGTCTATAGCAGTGCTTTTACCAGTGGAGATACTGTTGTGAAGACACAAAGAAATAACCCAGATAATAATGAGCACTAGATATATTATTGTATTTACCAGGTTGCATGGGGAGCTTCTGCAGGACGGTTAATTGTTATTTTTATTTAATTTAATGCTTTTGTCAGGTCTAGCAATTTCTACTCCTCCCTCTTGTGACATCTGATTCCTTCTTTGCCTGTATCCTTTTGGACGACCCAGTCAATTGCCAGATGAGAAAAAGGTGCTTTTTTTTTTTTCGGTCACATTACTCTTCAGTTGAATGAGTTATTTGAGCTTTTATTTGCAGCCTAAAACCAGCTCTTACAAGCAGCAAAACTGAAAGTAGCACGGAACCAGATCCAGGCTTTTGGGAACCGAGGTGCATACAGTGCTGCTGATTCCAGAGAAGACATGCCCTCAGGGTCTGCTGAGGTTGGGAGTCAGACTCTTTAGCTAACTTGAGTCTTGAGCTAACCTTAGAAAATGTGGTAGATTCTGCACCAAGAGGAAAACAGTCACCCTGAGGATCTTCCCTCTCCTTACAGCTTCTTAGAGTATTATTTCTTTGATAACTTCTAGTACTCAAAACAACCACTTAAGAAACAGTGTCTACTGGGGACTCCTGTGCATGGTAATGTGATTGCAAAGAAGAGAAGGAGCAAATTCTGAAAAGAAATTCATCCAAAAATGTAAAATATCTCTGAGTTATAAGGAGTAGGTCCCTGTAGGATTTTAAGCAGGCAGTCTGAGTTCCAATGTAAGTGAATGCTAGGTGATTGTCATGACAAGGAAGTCAGATCTTCTGCTTTCAGGCATTGTTTAACCTCGTTGGAAACTTAAAATCACTTAACAGTATACTGTGTTGAATATGTGTGCTTCAATGAGTATTTAATACAAAACTTCTGATAGACAGCTTCTTCAAAGATGCCTTATGCAAATTTAAAGCCCCTATATATTCTCTCCACCTTTAATATGCTTTTCAATAAACTATAAAGAAGATTTCTATTTTTTTTTGTTCCTTACATTTTTTGATCTTGGTATTTCTGTGTAGATGAATTCACTGAAGTGTGGGTTTTGGGTCTGGGGAAACCAACCACAGAGATAAAAATATGTCATATTTTCTTTCTTTCATCAAACTCCAATTTCAGGAGCTTTTCTGTTAATATCCTGAAGAGCAGAATCACACACTAATATGTCACAATCTGCTTCTGTGCCTGCCACTGGTGCCAAATCAATTATGGTAAGATTGCCATAGACTTGCCAGTTTATTTTTAAAATGATTGGTCTCTGAGTAGCTGTAAATAAGAGTAATCAAGATAAAGACTATTAATAATATTTTCATCCTCCAGCAAATGTAGCAATAAGTCCATACTAAACTTGATCATTATCCAGAAATATTTAATTTATGGAGCACACATGACTCAACATTGAAACTGGGCCAAATATTGCAGTAATCTCTAGATAATCCCATATTTTCTGATTTGTCAGAGCTTCTCTAGAGACTACAAATTCTGCTAGGTTATTAGATCACCACATAGTTGTGTTTTAGAAGACTGGTAATTTCCAAATTATTACTGGTCTGTGCATGTTTCTGGTAGGTTAATCCTGGCTGGTCACCAGGTGTTCTCCAAAGCTGCTCTGTTACTCCCCTCCTCAGCTGGACCGGGGAGAGAAAATAGAGCAAGTCTCATGGATCGAGATGTGGACAAGGAGAGATCCCTCACCAGCTACTGTCACAGACAGACTCAACATGGGGAAAGTAATTTAGTTCACTGCCAATCAAATCAGAGCAGGGCAATGAGAAAAGAAACCCCAAATCTTAAAACAACTTCCTCACATCCCTGTCTTCTTCCTGTGAACTTTGGTCATGAATTCTCTACCTCCTGTCCCCTCAGAGGTGCAGGGGGATGGCAAGTGTGGGCTGTGGTCAGTTCATCACACATTGTCATTGTCACTCCTTCCTTCTCAGAAGGACTCCTCACACTCTTCCTCTGCTCCAATGGGGTACCTCCTATGGGACACAGTCCTCCATGAACCTCTCCAGCGCGAGTCCTTACCATGGGCTATGTTCTTCATGAACTGCTACAGTGTGGGTCCCTCCCACAGTGTGCAGTCCTTCAGGAACTTCAGGCTGCTCTAGTGTGGGGTCCTCCAGGGTGACAGCTTCCTTTGGGCATCCACCTGTTCCAGAGTGTGGTCCTCCAAGGGGTTCACCTTCTGCCCCTCCTGCCGCACTGACCTTGGTATCCACGAGTTGCTTCCCTCCCATATTCTCTCTCCTTTCTCTTGGCTGCAGTTGCCTTGCACAGATTTCTTCCCTGCCTCCTTAAATACTGCAGAGGTACAACAGCCATCAGTGATGGGCTCAGCTTTGGCCAGTGATGAGTCTGTCTTGCATCTGACTGGAATTGGCTCTGTCAGACACAGGAGAAGCTTCTGGCAGCTTCTTACAGGAGCCACCCCTGTATCCCCCCCACTACAAGAACCTTGCCATGCAAATCCAGTACCATATAAATAAATGAGGTGGACTTTTTGTATTTTTGAGTTTTTCCTCATACAGATGTAAAAAAATCAATGTGCAGATAAATATTCTGAAAAAAATTACTCCTGACATTTTTAGAAGCTTTTTAACAATAATGCGTAAGTATAACTCTGCTTAGTTATATTTTAATACAAGTTTTTAATACTAGTTTTAAAATTTTGATTTAAATGAATGTTCAGTATGTTTAGAAGCCTTTGGAAACCAGGAACCATATAGATGGAAGTTTTCTCTAGTTACATTTTAAGATATTGACATACACATACTACTATTGCCTGCTTATTGCTAAATGTCAGGCTATAGCTGAGGTGTGGTGCTTTAAAAGGTAACGATTTAGGTGTGGGTCAGGAAAAACAGAGATTGTATCAAATACTCTAGACTTGCATGAAACTTTGTCTGAGAGTCCTCAAGAACTGTTTATATTTTGTTTGTCTATTTGTTTGGGATTTTTTTCAAATAGCATTCCCATTTGTAGAAATCATGTGTACAGATTGGTTAACTGTGATAAACTCAAGTATGTCTCTGTCAGAGGCCTGTTAAATTCAAGTAATGTCCCTACTAACAGGTTTTTTTGAGAACAAAAAATAAACTTAGCAGAGTGTAATGCCTTCAGATTACTGCTTGTGATCATCAGGTATGCTCCATTGCATACCAGTAAATGAGGTAGAATCACTGCTTACAATGTTTTTCACTGTAACACAGTTTTGTAGCATATTTTGTGGTTTTGTAAAAAATAAACAGAAAGTTAAATTAAGCGTATCAGATTGAATGAAATGCAGGGTTATCACCAACAGGTCAAATCAGTACTCCATATTAGTTTTGTGACATCTTATTTCTTACAGATATTTTGAAACTCAAGTAACTTCTGTAGTAAGTAGCAGCATTTCTTTCGGCATTTTTCTCTATTAGGGAGCCTCTGTCAAACCAGAAGTGTTACTAATATATTAGCTAAGAAGGGAAGCTTAAAAATGTCTGGAGACAGTCACTTGCCCTGTCAAATCCCCTTTATTTAAGGAGTTTCTCAGGCTTCAGACAGGAGGCAGTGATGGCCCCTCAAGAGCTCTTTTGCCCTTTTTTCTCTCCATATTGAATAGGTTCTGTAAAAAGAAGAAGATTGCTTCAGAATACCTTTATCTGAAGAGCCTTTACAAGTCAGAGGAACTTAGTTTGCCAGTATAATGTGCAGAACTAATAAGTGGCAGCTCTTCTGCCCTCAAATGAAACCATTCTTGGTTTTGTACGCAACCACGTAGTTGATCTTTGGTGCAAAAATTTTCTGTCTTTCAACAGATCACAATAAAAAAAACTGGTGGTGAGAAGGGCTATTTTCTAATATATATGGTTCTTTACAGGCAACAATAATCTGCCATCCAGGAAGCTGCAAGAGACAACTTTAGAGATAAATTTCTTGACTTGTATCTGAGATAGGTTCAGTACTGCAGTATGTGAAGTGTGAAAGTCCTTAGCATTACCTGGAGAATGTATCTCTAAAACCACCTTTTTTTAAAAAGTGGTTCCAGCCAGAGTATGTAATGAACTCAGTAACAGCACTGGCAGCACACTTGTCTTTTTAGATACTAAGCAGAGAAAGGCAACCATACTGACTTCAAAATACTTACGCAAGTGAATATTTTGCTTTACATCAATCTCTTAGTTAACATTGTGGTGAGGCAGCTCTGGTAGCTTTTATATTTCTTTCTTGTGGTTGTTGCTGTGTCACACAGTTGCTGAAAGTACTGTGTTAATCTCTGTCACTGTAAAATAAAACACTAATTTGGTAACTGTTTGGGTAATGCAGACTTCTTCAGTTCAGGCCACTTACTTGTGACTGAATATGGAGTTCTAGCCATGGTTTTGAGATGGGCAGGTACAACGGAGAGTCAGATGTAAAGAGAAAGATATCTGTGGTATACTAGGAAAAAGATTGTTCTGTGACATTGTGAGTGGTTATGAATAAAGCAAAACTTCATTTGCTAAAGCCCCAGAGGTTCTGCAGTAATTTAAAAACGAACTGCAAAAAAGTTGGGTTGAAAATTTAATCACTGTAAGGGTATGGGTGTAGCTCTTAGAGCACAAAATTTGTCAAAAGCACTTATTATTACCTTTTGCTCTTTCTAAAAAGTTTTCACAACCTGCTAAAGTAATAATAATTGTTAATTTTGCTCTCTGTATCTTTTCTTTAGTCGAGGCCTCCTGCCCTGCAGGACGTTTTGTGAGGCAGCAAAAGAAGGCTGTGAACCAGTCCTGGGTATGGTGAATGCTTCTTGGCCAGACTTCTTGAAGTGCTCTCAATTCCAGAACAAAACTGAGAATGACACCACTACAAGGGTATGCTTCTCACCACACCAAGAAAAAGGAAAACAGTGTATGTTTCCATTCTTAACGGTTACATTGTGTTTATGAGTTTTCATTTAATAATTTATTTTCATCCTGTGTAGGAAAAGCTCTGGGGTGAAAGTATTGTTTATTGTTCTATGTTCCATCTTATTAATGTAATAAAGTCTGGTTGTCAGTTGATTATAGTTTGCAGTGCTTTAATTGTTCAGGCTGATTTTTTTCAGACTTGTGATGATTTAAGGCCTTTTTTATTTTACATCAAAAATTCTGAGCTGTTTCGAGGAAAAAAGGTTGGAGGAAAGTAATGTGACCTGTTGACTTTTTGTTTGCTAGCTCTAATAAATGCAGGTTTGTTATTTGGAGTAGGAACCTGATACACAGGCCAAATATCAAGTGTATCTCCTTTTTCCTTGCTGTAAAAATGAGCCCAAAACTGATCAAGAGGTAAACTTCTCAAAAAGCATGATCTTTATATGCCCACACATAAAGTCATAGAATCATTTTTTATCTCAAAAAAGATATTGAAGGTCATCTAGTCTGGCTGTTAACTCAGCACTTCGAAAACCACTAAACCATGTCCCTAAGTGTCATGTCTGTGCATCCTATAGATACCTGCAGGGATGATGACTACACCACTTACCTGGGAAGCATGTTCCAATGACTGACCAGCCTTCCCATGAAGAAATTTTCCTAATATGCAATCTAAACCTCTCCTGGTTCTGCTTGAGGCTTTTTCCTTCTGTCATATTGCTTGTTACTTGGAGGAAGACACTCACTGCCACCTTTATACAGCCTCCTTTCTGGCAGTTCTAGAGAGTGATCAGGTCTCCCCTGAGCATTTTTTCCCCAGGCCAAATAAGCCCAGATCCCTCACCCCTCCTCCTAACACTTGTGTTCTGTAGACCCTTCCCCAGCTCTGTTGCCCTTCTCTAGACATGCTCCAGCACCTCAGTGTCTTTCTGGGGGTCCCAAACTAAACACATAATGGTATAGCCTAAAATTATTAGACCAGGTCTTTTACTAGTTGGATTCTCTCCAGCTCTAAAGGCATATTTTTGAAGAGTCATGAAGTAAAGGAGGCTGTTGTCCATACCTACCTTCGTTTGTGGGAACTTTTGTACTGGCTGAGGTAGGGAAGGATTGTGTCTTGTTGAGGTTGAATGACTGCCAGTAAAATTGATCACTGTCCCAAAATTTTTATTGTAGAGTCCTTTGGTATTTTGTGCAAGTTACTGTAGGGAAAGCTGCTGGGACCAGTGTCTTAACTGTATGATAAAAAGTGTCAAATGTATGCTGAAAAAGTTATGTCTAATGGATTTCTCCAAATGGGAACAGTAAGCAGGTAAATATAAAATGCATATTTTTTTCCGTGCCTCAAATTCCCTTTGTAAAATGGGACTAAAAGTGTCCTTTTAGCTCACAGGGTTGCTGTAACCATTGTTTGTTACAGCTGGTCAGAGTGTTCAAAAGCCCCACCAAATCTAGGGAGCTGAGCTTAGATTAAGCCAAAGGAGATTTTGGCGCTTATGAAACTTTCAAGTTTCAGAATAGCCTGTGGCTAAAATAATATATTTAGTACTGCTAGAGAAGGAGCTGTTAAGAATAGGGCCTGGTTAATGATTATTCCATAATCTGTATGGCAGGATTGGTATTCATCTGGTAGTGAACTGCAGAAATTACAGGTAAGTACACAGTGGAAGCTTGCATTTTCACACTAGAAAAAATGTAGAGCCAGTTGTGATATTTGCTTCTCCTACCTGATACACTGTGGAGACCCTTATTGTCCTGCTTCTTTTCAGTTCTGACATCCTGTTGTATAAAACAAAAGAGGTTTTTAAAATGAAATTTTTCATTATGCATGATGCTTGGATATGAATGGTTTTCATGTAGAGAATGAGAGGCTATAATTGAACTGTCTTCCAGGACCTGCAGGGAGCCTACAAGAAAGATGGAGACGGGCTCTTTACAGAAACATGTAGTGACAGGAAAAGGGGGAAAGGCTTCAAACTGAGAGTAGATTTAGATTAGATATTAAGAAGAAAATCTTTACTGTGAGGGTCTTGTGGAACTGATAGAATAAAGGAGAGGCTGTAACTCTTCAGTTAGAGGTTAGGAAATGTGTCCAACCACACAGTGTGAGGGAGCCTGCTGAGGAGCACATCATAAGGGTGTGCAAAAGGATGATGCTGGTGGTTTTGCACTTCCTTGTCACTGCAGAAGAGTCACAAACATTAAATGGCACAAACCAGTTGAAAATCTTTGGTTTAAATTAGTAGGGCACCTAATTAGTATTTTGGGCGCTGTTCAGTAAAGTTTGAGTTAGGAGTTTACCTCTTTTAAAATACATTGCATAAGCAGCTTTCACTGCAATAACCATGTTCTCATTATACAACTAGAAAAGGATGTTTGTATTGCAAAATCAAAATTATTTGCTGTCCAAGAAGACAGTACACCTGGAAATGTAATAGAAAAGATTTTGAAATTATTCCTTTTCATTACAAACAAATTTTCCATAAGGAGTGTGTGTTTCAGTTAACTAAGTCTAAGTTTGCCCTGTTTCTTGGGGATAATAAAATAATAGTGAGGCTTAGAAGGTAGGTATGTTGAAAAAAAAAATCTGCTGACAAAATCTAAAACTAATAATAAGGGTGCTGAGATTGTGTGTGTTTGTGTGTTGAGACATTGCCATAGTGTGATAGAAAAGACTGCTATTCTAGGACCACAAATAAAGCTAAAAATCTAGGTAAACAGTTGAATGTGCAGCCAGTGAAAGCTGGAGCTATTTGTCATTTTTGAAAGACACTGAGAAAGCATGGCCAGTGCTAAGTGGTACCTCACAGCATGCAGTGTATACCTGTTGGTTTGGCAAATGTGAGGAATACCAAAGGGCTGTACAGTAAAGCCGGCCTTAAGCAGAAATTATTATATTTTTTGTAGGCATCTTCCACATGAGCATGTAAGGCTCCTTCCTTCATCCTGGGGCAGATATAACAGGTGTAATAGTCCTTTCATGACTGCTTGTTGAAGTCTTTTCAAATAGGTCATTCGCTGATAGAAATTTTAAATGGCTTTGTGCTATCTCAAAAATTGAGATTTTTTTTTTCTCTTTTAGGTTTTCCTCTTGACCTTCTTGCATTCAGTTATGTTCCTCTGAGAGCTATAATAATGTTTTCCAAATTGGAAATATATTTCCATCCCTGTGGGAAATATTGCATATCAGTTTAACATTTGTAAGACTCTAGTATCACTAACTTTATGGTGTTGGTGCTAATGCTCTTTCTGCACATTCTGTCTTTTCTGCTCTCTTACAGCACTGTGTGGAGGAGAGGAGAGTTTCTTGTGTGCCAGTGGGATCTGCATCCCAGGGAAACTGCAGTGTAATGGCTACAACGACTGTGATGACTGGAGTGATGAGGTCCATTGTAGTAAGTTTCTTAAACCTTGCAGTGTTCTGCTGAAGTACTGAATCCATTCAGGGAGACCTGGAAGCTGAAGCAGGCTATTGGCACAGAGCAGGAGCTTTGCATTGTGTTTGCATATATTGACATTTGGACTCTGTCAGTTGCTGTTTAGCTTTGCTCACTCAGGCCACAGCATGTGCTTTTGGTCTATCAGATTTTATGCCTTGAGGGAGCTATGTGGAAATAAGAAGTATTTGGATTTTTTGATTTTTTTTCTTGGGTTTTTGTGTGGTGGTTTTTTTTTGTTTGGTTTTTTTTTTTTTTTTTTTTTCCTAAGGGATCAATAGTGTTCATCAGAAAGGAACACTTCTGATAATCAGCTGCATACTGTTCATTAGTTGTAGCTTTATCCTGGTCCTTGGCATTGATTTTAGACTGGATACAAGACCATCTGTTTAGAAAGTTCTCTTGGTCTCGACCCTGGATGCAATTTATTTAAATTAATCCCAGTATGTGCTGCAGTAGAATGTACATATATGATCGCTTAATTTTTATTTCTTTTTCTGTGGTATTGCATGTCTTTAGAGCTCCTGTGTGTTTTTCTGTGTTAACAAAACACCTTGTACTACAAACATCTTTAGAGAAGTGGAGCATATGTACCTTAACAAAACAATGAGAAAGCAAGAAGAAAAAGAACAGAGGAAGATGTGGAAAAATTACTAAATGGGGACTATACAGGACATGATGCCACAAAACAGGATTTCTCATTCAGACTGAAAAATGTCAGACTGTGCAGTTTAGACTCAACTCAAAACATTAGTTCTTATTAGTGATTTAAGAGCCTGGGCATTCCAAAACTCACAGAGTTGCTTTTAAGGAAGTTGTTGTTAGATTTTATCTGGGATACTCCAAGGAATAAATGAGGACAGCAATTTCCTCCTGGTCTCAATATGAATAAAGCTAGAGCTTGCTTTTCCTTTAATAGCCTACAATTAATTTCTTGGAGGGTGAGATAATGTCTATTACGTAAAAAGTATTGTATGTTTTTATTTTCAATTTTTCATGTCAGTGACGGCTTTAGATTTAAGGTAAGCTCAAAAATTTAAAAATGCCTATGAGACTATGGCTTTCAAGTTCTATTACAAATAGGAAAAAAATAAATTAGTAGTAAAAGAATAAATATATTGCGTGTCTTGAAAAAACGAACATAAATTTCAGGAGCTAGGATTACCTTTGAAAGGACACCAGTGTGTTTAATGATACAGGGTTTATATGCAGAGGGCATCTTTCATTAGGATGCTTGGTAGGAGTTGAGGAGAGGGTGTGGAGGTCAAATAAGACTTTCCTGAATTACAAAGCAGAAAGAGCAAAACTGAAGGAAGACCTATTTGCCTGAAAGCTTGGCTGATAGAAGATGCTGTGTTTCTTGCAGTCCTTGCTCTTCCCAAAGTCTTAAGTCACCTCATTAAATTATAGAATAAGTTGCTCAGAGTCCCATCCAACCTGACCTTAAATAGTTCCAGGAATGGGGTTCTACCATTTCTACCATTTCCACCATTTCCAGCGTTTCACCTTCCTCGTTGTAAAACATTTATTCTTTATGTCTAGTCTAAAAATACTCTCTTCTAAAACTATTACTCCTTGTCCCGTAACAACAGGCCCAGCTAAAAAGACTGTCCCCATCTTTCCTCTAAGCTTTCCTAAAGTGCTGAAAGGCCACTCTTTCCCCAGGAGAAACAACGCCAACCCTCTCTCAGCTTTTCTTCCAAGGAGAGCTGTTCTATCCCTATTGTCATTTTTGTAGCCTTGTCTGGACCTCTCCCAACAGGTCCCTGTCTTTCTTGTGCTGTGGCACCCAGGACTGGATGCAGCACTCCAGGTGGGCTTTCACAAGAGCAGAGCAGAGGGACAGAATCACCTTCCTCAGCCTTCTGGCCATGCTGCTTCTGATGCAGCCCAGGATCTAATTTGCTTTCTGGGCTGCAAGTGCACATTACTGAGTCACGTGCAGATGTTCATCTACCCCCAAATTTTTTGGCAGGACTGCTTTCCATCCGTTCATCCCCCAGCCTGTGTTGGTACCAGGGTTTGTCCTGACCCAGGTGCAGCACCTTGAACTTGATCTTGTTAGACCACAAGAATTCCATGTGCCCTCTTCTTGAGCTTGTTCAGGTCCCTCTGTATGGCATCCTGTCCTTCAGGTCTATCAACCACACCACTCAGCTTGACATCCACACCATCTCTCCTCTCATCTGCAGCTTTGCTGAGGCTGTGCTTGATCCCTTCATCTGTGTTATTAATGAAGACATTAGATAACACTGGCCCCAGTACAGTGCCCTAAGGGACACCACTGATCACTGATGTCCTTTGGGATTCTGAGCTATCGACCCTTGAGATGTGATCGTCCAACCAATTCCTTATCCACCAAACAGTCCACCCATGAAATCCATCTCTCTCCAGTTTAGAGAGTAGGATGTTGTGGGGGTTTGCCCAGACAAAGGACCTTTGCCCAGAAGGACCTTTGTGTAGCAGGTCCTTCTGGATCAAACCTGCCACCTTGGCTTTTCCACCATGCTTTAACCAACTGAGTTTATCTCAGGGCCAAATTGTTGAATGCAAAAGATTTGCCAAGCTTCATTTGTGTTTAGTGGAGGATAGAATAGGAATTTGTACTTAATTTTGTGAAAATGAAGATATCCCCATAATTTATAAAATTTAAGTTGAGCCTTTTACAAGTGGCAGCTGACAAGTGCCCATCTTACTTAACAGAGTAACCAACTACCTTTACAATACATTATTGCCAATGTCTTGAAGAAAATGTATATTAAGGCTGTTAGATTTTCATCAAGTGAATCTTCTTTCCCTGCAAGGAAGTTTATATTCTTTTTGTTTACCCTGTGTGGGCCTGTGGGTTGTCTGCCCTAAAGGACACACTGCAGCAGCTTCAGAGGTATGGATGGAAACGGGAATGGGGGTATGAATGGAAATTAAACAGTAAATTTATCCAGAGGAAATAAAATAGAAAAATGCAGTTTTGTTTTATTTGCAGGAGGAGCAGTGGAAGAAGCATAGAAACTGTCAGAGTTACAAACTGATTAATAAGATTAAAGGTTGCCAGAGTACTTCATGCTGTTGCATATTCAAAACAAGTGATGTTTAGAATTTACTCTCAGCTGGGTGTTGGTCTGCTTACAGGAAGCAAGAACTTAAGTTTATTTTCATTTAGTGTGGGGTTTTTGTTATTCCCTGTTTTATGAATAATGGTTCTTTTTGAAGCTGAATTAGCTATTGATTATGCAGCTCATGGCTCAGCCATATTATTTTACTTCATATCCTGAAGCATTTCCTTCTTATTAAGCTATAAATTCTGTTTGGACTTTCTAAGATAATTTGAAACTTGAAGAAAGCATTAATACCTCTGTGGGGGAAGGAGAGGAAGTGACTCATGTTCAAGTTCCAGAGTTTTTTTTCACCTAGGAAGTGAAAAACTTGGTTGACATTGATCTGAAGGGTAGAAACCCCACTGCACCTTCTGGAAGAGTTCTGCACCTTTCTGTGTGAAATGTCCTTAGAAGGACACCCTGCTTTCAAAGGGGAGCCACTGTGCAATCATGAGCATGGGATCCCCGTGCCAAGAGGAGGGAGGGAAGTGGTAGCATGATTCTGTTGTTCTGTGGTTGATCATCTCAGAAGAAAGAAGGCGCTTTGGTTCCAGTGCCTGTTTTTAGAGCTCTCTCTCTGTTTTCTGGGGAATAACTCATGTAAAATGCCCCCATATGCCAGTAAGAGCGGGCACAAAGGATTTCCTTGGTACGAGTGGCACAGCTTCAACAGGGAGGCAGTATTGTCTACCCAGTTGTTCTGTATCTTGGCATTTTCCCTGGAAAGCTAGAGGTCAAGGAAAATTCAAGAAGAAGGCAGTGAAACTGAGTTACCCACTTCCTAGCTTTGTGCTTGAAATCAAAAGTTATTTCTGATGGGACCAGATACCACAAACCATAATTTCTCTTCAACCCACTCAACTACAACAAAGATTCCATGTTTTTATTGCACCTGATATTCTTGAAGTGTTATGGTTATTCTCAGAGAATATCTGGCAGGCTTTACTGATTCATCCAGTCATGAAAAAAAGTTAAACCCACTTAGGGCTGACAGTAGGAATTCCGTGATGAGAAGGCACCATGCCATGTTTGAACTCCAAACTGTGTTAAGCATAAAGCTCATTTGAAACCATTGTAAGACCAAAGGCAGGCTCAAAAGCAGGGTCTAGGGATCTTGATTTTGCTGTTAGAATATTCATCTCCACTTAATATCCACATCAAGTACTCAAGATTTTCCTAGTAATCTGCAATGGTGAAGCCTACAACATTTCTTGAGAACTTTATATGTATAAATTAATTAAATGTTTAGGTCCCTATGTGCAACCAGAGCACTCTCTCCTTATGGTATTGATCAAAAAAACACCTGGCAGGGAGAGAGTAAAAATTTCTAAAAATGGCTTTTGATTTCTCATATTCTTCCAGATTAGTTTCTCATGAACTGGCACACACCAGTATTAATGCAGAGCTGTAAGTTGTAAGGTATCTTTAGCTAATCTTGTGTGTAGTCAGTACATTCCAGGGTTCATAGTTCTTATGAATGCTCCGATGCAACCTTAACATTTTACATGCTTTGTTTTGTAGATTGCAGCAGTGATTTATTTCGTTGCGACACAGGAAAATGCCTCAATTATACCTTTGTTTGTGATGGATACGATGACTGTGGAGACCTTAGTGATGAGCAGAATTGTGGTAAATGAGAGTTATGTGCTTTTCTAAAGTCTTAAACATATCAGGACTGCCTAAGCCAGTAAACCTTCTCCTTAAACTACTGAAAGAGTAATATACCCTGCTCTTACTGGATTTGAACGAAGTGAAAACAGCTCACAGTTTCTATATGAAATTTAAAAGGGTTTAAAGGAGAGTTCTGGGTCAATCCAAATCTTGAAGGCTTTTGTATTTCTAAGAAATACTGCTATTTTCAATTTGCTTTAAACTAATTCCAAAAGATGCTTCCTTGCTAGCTTGACTGGATTTAACTGAGAGTAAAGCAAACTATATGAGGGCACTGGTGCTGCCAACTGTTTTATAGCTGAGCTGTTTTTACATGAGATTGATAGTGAAGTCATATGTTTTGATTATCAAATTCTGTTTCTTTCAAATTGTCTTTTCAGTCAACTTTGCATGTTCTCCTGACCCTTACCTAGCTACTATATGTATCTGCCTACACTTAACTTCCACAGGAGAAACAATGAAGTTTTGACATTCAAAAAGAATAATCTTAGCATATAAATATTGGGAAATTTAGAAAACCTTACTTTTACTAACTTTTGGTCCTGTTACTACACCTGAGAGAAATTAAGTGTTTTAAGATATTTTTAAACAGTTAAAATATTATTTCTCACTTTTTTGTTTTTGCTTTTCTAAGGAAGAACAGAAAGAATATAAAATCTGAAAATCAAGGCACATTTTTTCTGAGATTTTTTAAATATTTCTTCTCCAAATTAAGCACACTCTAAGATTTTTCAATATTTTCTTATCAGTTTTGGTTTTTTAGTGGGTTTTTAATAAATAATCTCACTTTGAAGATGATTAAGTTTTTCTAAATGTTAATCTCCTATCTTTCCTACCTTGACATAGGTTTTTTTCTATACAATTTTTAAAATCTAAGGTTTTGTTTGTATAATTGGTTTTCATAGCAGATTTGGAGGAGCGGACTATGTGTGTTTTCTCTATTTTTATGTAAAGTCAGTGTGCTCAACAGAATTCTTTGTGCATTCAGGTAGAAAGAGTAAGATGACAACTGGAATAATTTCTTTGTAGATAATTATTATGGAAAACAGCAAGTACATGCAAAAATACAGTTTCTGAAGTTGAGAAGTATTTTTAAAATGTCTTAGTAAAAAGATAAATGAAGGAAATTATTTTCTCTGATGGTTGCTGAAAATGTTGGTCAACTGAAAAGCATTCCCTGAGATGGTAAGCCAGATCTTCTGATGGTCTTAACAAATCTTAGAAACTTGTTTATTTACAGATAGTCACAGCTCTGCACCTGAGAGAAGGAATGAGTGCATCACTATACAGGCAATACAATTAAGATTATATGTAACTACCATCTGCAAAAAAGTCTGCAGATAGAAAAAATTTCTTAATATAATTTATTAATGCAAAAAGCCTCATTAATAAGATTAGTTAATAAGCATAGAACAATGGATCAGTAATATAAAATATACTGATGGTAATTTAGCATCCTTTTTCTTTCTTCAAATTTGCATTTTATGTAGATTGCAATCCAGTGACACATCACCAGTGTGGAGAGGGGAGATGTATAACAGCTGATTGGGTATGTGATGGTGACCATGACTGTATAGACAAATCAGATGAGATCAATTGCTGTAAGTTCCCTTAATCTCTAAATTATTTTTTCTTTCTTTGAAAACTAAAAAAAGAGTAAGATAACTAGTTTACTCACTTGTAAGGCAAAACTATAAACTAATTTTATTTCAGAAGTTCACACTTGACAAATGTCTGTTTTCAGTAGACAGCAGCAGCAAACTAAACATTTATTGCCTTTGTTGAGAAGTAAAGCATTACTTTGTGTTAGAGCTTCTTGTTAATTACAGAACTAGCTTTTTGTTAATTGTAATGTTCCCACTATATGAGTAAAAATTATGTGCATTTTTTTTCCTTGGGGAAGCTAAGACTTCATCTCAGACTGTTGCTTATACCTGACATTTATATTTTCAGTCTCTGTAGGTAAAGATCCGTGCAGCTGCAGCTATGGAAAAATTAGCTGGCACATAATGAGAAATGGCTCCTGATCTCCAGTGCTAAGCAGTGTTATCAGCTCCTCCTAAAATAACTTCAGTGTGATGTTCAGATATAATGCAGAGCTTCACTGAGCTCATTGATCAGAACATTGTTTTTTTAATACTTTTTTCTCTCTAGCATGTCACAGTCAGGGTCTGGTGGAGTGCAGAAATGGGCAGTGCATTCCTAGTGCATTCCAGTGTGATGGAGATAATGATTGTAAAGATGGAAGTGATGAAGAGAACTGCAGTGAAAGTAAGGATATGCCTCATTTTACTCTTCATATTAAACCTACCATTGACTGCTGTGTTCCACAGTGCCTTTAGCTAAAGCTGTCTGACAAATAACTTTCTTTACCTTTCAAATAACACTTGCTAAGGCTGGTTGGTGTGTGCTTTCACACAGGCATTTGTAAGCAGACTTCTTTTAATACTTAAAATTATTAAAAAAGGTGAAGAAGTGGGGGTGATATTTAGCACAGTATTTAGTTGTCTGATATAATTAGCTGTTACTTGAAATACATTGTTTGGAGCAATGAGAATCTACTATTACAGGAATTGGTGTCATTTGAGGAGGAATTTTCTCATTAAAATCCTTTTCTTTATCAGAACTTGGGAATCAGAGAAAGAATGTTTTCATAAGAAAACTAGTGATTTAGTGTGACTAAGGGAAAATATATGAGAACATAACTTTTCACAGCTACTTGATAGCTGCCTTTTTATGGACTCCATGAGAGAAGAGGAAACTAAGCAATGTATTGAGCCCCAGAACATGGCTTTCCAAAGACACTCAGAAAGCAGTGTTGTTATGTTGTGATGATTTCAAAATCTGAAGGTATTTTTCACATGTAATTCTCTTATTCCTGGTAAGGTATAGGTTCAGATTGCAGCCTTTCCTTCAATGCAAGAATTATTAATGCCTTTTTTAAATTAATCGTATTTTAAAGAAATTAAAATAGTTAACCTTATGCAGATACACAGTGTGATTATATAAGCCTTATTTCTTTAGGAAACCAGTCTAAAAGAAATCCTTTCATAAGCATGTTACTCAGTCCCTTCTTTCCCTAGAAATTTCTTGGGATCTTCTTACTCCAATTTAAATACTTCCATTCCAAAAAATACCTGAGAGGCTGAAACACAGAAATTATAATTATTTTTCTTCACTTTTAATGTTGACATTATAAAAAGGTCTTGCTTGAAATATCTTCTAGTTCTGATTGTAGCAATCTAAAAACACAGAAACAAGTTTCTGTCCTCAGTTCTGACTGTGCACTTTCACAAAATGTTCACCTTTATTCTTTCTTGATGTCCAGTCTCAGTTTTATCCTATGAATTCTTTTATCCTCCCTTTGTCTTGCATGATGTGGGCTAGAAGCCAGTGATGTATTTTGTTTTCACTGCCTCTTTTTTCCCTTTTGATGTTGAAGCAATGGTTAAAAATCTTTTTTTTTGGTAGGATGAATAGGTATAGGTTAAAATATTCAAGCAGTAGTATTGGGTGATAATTATGTATTCAGTGATCTCATTACATGATAAAATTCTTGGCATTAAACTGCAGAGCTTTTAAATACAAAAATTATCCAAATTTTTATTATTAATTCTTCAGTGTGCAAAAGTTCTATCCAGTATTTTGCAGTATTATGTATAGAAAAATTCTTTCTTTAGGTAACCATATCCTATCCATCCTAATTTGCATGGGAATATGCTGGCAGAATTTAGATTTCATTCATCTTTAGTTCTTTGCAAAGTCCATGTAAAACCAAGGCAGAATTCTTGTTTGTAACTTACTATTGTGCTTCTTATATATTTTGTTTTTTCCACCAACTGCAAAAAGGTGTAGTAGGACATTCACTTATTACAAAACTTTTCTGCTCTACAAATCAAATTTTAAAAATTTGGATATGTCTATCAGAGTCAGTGGAGTTAGGGCTAATGGAGTCTGGAGTATTGGTTTTGTTACAAATACAGTAAATATGAGAAATCAGCACAGAAGTTTGAGGTCAGGGTGTAGTGACTTCCCCTTGCCTATGAAACGATACAGGGATCTTGTGTCCTTGTAGCAGTATATACATTCAGATGTTACAATTGACTGTTGCTTCATCTCTACCTGGATGAGAAAAGTGGTCTCCTTCACTACATGCCTTAAGGAAATGTAAGGTATGGCATCTGTCTATGAGTACTGCTCTCATTCATTTTGTGTCAGCAGAAATCTAATATAGATGTATGCACAATTGTTTCTGTGGTCTCTTCAAAAGATAGGTACAGTGTGTTTGTAGAAATTCAGCATTATTTGTGCGAGGATCAAAAGAATCTACCTTGTAGCACAGGGATTTTTAAAGTATAGGAAGGAGTTGGAATAAACTTTAAAAATAATTTTAATGTAAATATTTGGGATAGCTTTAGAAGTCAAAAGGCTTTTCCTGCCTTTCAAGTTGCATTTTGCAGTCAGATGCAGTTGTAAAATAAGATT
Organism: Motacilla alba alba; assembly: GCF_015832195.1. Classification (NCBI taxonomy): domain Eukaryota; kingdom Metazoa; phylum Chordata; class Aves; order Passeriformes; family Motacillidae; genus Motacilla; species Motacilla alba. The sequence continues at coordinate 25,376,738 of NC_052019.1, read as the reverse complement.
GTCAATCATTATAGCAAAGAAATGACCTCTGTTGCTTCAATATATAACATGCATGAATGGAAGTAAGTCCACATAATTTTGATAGATATGATTATATCATCAGTGCCTTTAGACAAGATTGTTGTCAAGGTTATTGACAGCACCTTCTGTATGTGCAATGGAGGGATGAATGATTAATGTTAATGGGCAGTAGTGCAATACAAATACTAAGCAATCAGGGCAATAAGATATTTTAAACAGGATAAGATGATGAACGCCATCTGTTTAGTCTCTCCTTACAGAATAGTAAACTAAATGACTCATTTTGCACATGGAAGAGAGATTGTAATGGTTTGGAAAGGAGCTAGTACAACTATGAGAGAGAGAAGTCCAGGGATTTGTCAAATAAAGTAACTACTCAAGTAGTTCAGAAACTTTTGATGAAGTGCTGGTTTTATTTATTCTGAAGTCCATCATTAGGACCATAGCATTTTTGTTTTTCTTTCTGTTGCTGTTTTTGTTTTTTTTTTTTAAAGTCAAAGGAGGACAGTTAGTCTTCATCTCTGACCTTTCTTCAGGATGTCTTTTATTGTCAACCAAAACAGTCATAAAATGAGAAGCAGATCAATTGACTGGCACTGAAGAATAATTCCCAGACAGTGTTCTCTTTCAGCTAGGACCTATTGTTCTTTTTGAAATGTGATTTGCATGACTTTTCATATTCTACATGATAAATGTCTTTCAGAGATCCATGCCTCTCATTCAGAAAGTGGGATATATTTTTTTTACATTGAACAGAGGAGTAAGAAGTGAAAACTGAGCAGTGTTGCATGTTTTTCTTCCTTACTGCGCTTGAAGTGCTGTTGGGTACTTACTGAAATATGTAAAGGAAATCCTTAATTTTTATGTAAACACTGTACTTTCTCATTATTCTCCAGTCATTTTTATAAGTCTGGTAAATAATTTGAAATAATTTGAAATCCTGCTTCCCTCAGATCAAACCCTCTGTCAGGAGGGAGACCAGAGGTGCTCTTCCTGCCCTGATCCCTGTGGAGCTTCTCCCTGTGAGATGAGAAACAGCCAGGCAAACTGCAGTAAGTAGGTCATGTGCTTCATACTGTTACTCTTTTAGGGTGTTCTAGTTTATAATGAGGATGTAGGGTAGAACACAGTAAGTAATACTGTAATTTTCTAGCTAATGTAGATGTCTAATGACTAAGCTTTGAAAAGGGCAGTGTTGAAGCAAATGTGTCATCAAAGCTCTTCATTGTTGATGTCTAGGATTTATGGCATTTGACACTGAGGTATTTTAATTTTCTCTTCTGTGAATTTTTATATTTCCTGAATGGGTGTTTACCATTGCACTTTCTCTCAGCATTTAAATAATTTAATTCAGTGTCTATGTAAAGTGAACAGCATAGTGTAAGTGTAAAGCAGAAGATACTGATTTATTTTCACAATATAAAAACCCCATGTTACAGTATTTAGTAGTTTGGAGAACTTTTAGACTTTAATGAAGGAATGATTTTGGTATTCAAACTGTAAAAACTAATTACACTTTTGACCAATACAAACAGTAGAGGATCAGGGTCTTCAGCTCTGTGTGTCCTCATCTTTGTGCTCCACTATACCACTCCATGCAAGGTTCCTGTACCAATTGTGCACTTGCTTCTGAATAGCTGCTTTTCTCAATTGTGCTATGTGAACAGGTAATCAATAGAAATATATTTGTCTATGTTTTGAAAGTGGGGCAGAACTGTATTAAAAATTACTCAAAAATAATTAAAATTTAGTGTAGTGTTAATACAGTCACATCAATTCAGGTCACCTTGACAGATGGACAGGCTCAGCTTCACTTACAGATTATTTTTACACAATTCATGTGTGATTGCTTTGTGCTGCAGTTCTCTCTGCAAGGTATGCTTTGATACTGTATGCTAGCTTGTGTGGATAATGTCATTCCATCTAGAATAGAACTGGCATGGGAAGGTCAACTAGTCCAAACTCCATATTCTCTCTAGAGTTGTGACTATTACCTTCAAGCGTTTGAGACAGACACCACTCATACTGGGGCCTTTAGATGCTGCTAAAGTAAAGCTATAATGCACTCTATAAAGCATAAATGCTTTACATGTGCTTCTATCAATGCTTTGCCTAAGTTTTTGTAAAGGAATAATCTTACGTACCATGTTTAGCATTAGAAGGAAGCTAGGTAACACCTTTGGTAACAAGGCCAAACTCCTGATCAAATCAGTGCCAATTAAGTTATGTTGCCCATGATCTTGTGCAGCTGAGCAGCTCTATCCTTAAGGACAGAGATTACAAAATTATTCTGAGAGATCTGTTTCACTGTTAGAGCACTTCTATTCTAAAAACTTATTTTCCATATAAATAATTGGAATTCTTTGATGTCTTTTGTCTCTCATTCTATTCCTGCATGCTTCAAAGGGTCTGGTTCCACCTGATTTACACCTTCTGTTTAACTGCTAAGAGCAATAGGATCTCCCATTAAAGATTATCTTTAAGGCTCCTTCCAACCCAAACCACTCTATGATTCTATGATTTTTGACATGTAATATTTGAATTGTAGAGCAATGTTCCTGTGCCATATTATGAGAAACCCAAAAGCTTTTTCATGAAGATGTTTCCTCAGCGTATTATGGGCAAGTTCTCTAGTTCTGTAGTTCTTAGCAGGAGTAAAACATAGTCTGAGCTAGTCTTCTAGATCATCTCACTTTGTCCTTTTCTAGTCCAGTGGATATTTAATTGTTTATACACAATGAAACAGCAAGACAGTTTGGGAGAGATTTTTCTTGCATAACATCTGCAAGTACTATTGTCTCTTTTTCATATTATTTTCATTGTTCATATTTTGACCTGAGTTATTTCGTCTTTGGTGACACATGAGAATTCTCATGAAAAATTTCAAGTTTTGACAAAGCAGTACTTCTTGGCCCAGATTATTATCTGGTTGAAAAATTCCAAAGTGTAGGCCACATTTCCCAATACTGAATATGATGGATTTCTTCCAAATGTGATAGTATCAGATCAGTTTAGGCTGGCATTATAATGTATTTACAATATATTTAGGAAAACAGAATGGATATCTAAAGGGAGAGAGTAAAGAAGACAGGGCTCGGTGACAGGATCAGAGGGAATTGGCACAAAATGAAGCACAGGAGCACAATGAAGCTCTGATGATAAGCACTTTTTTACTGCAAGTGTGACTGGACACAGATTGCCCAGAGTGGTTATAGAGACTCCAATGGATAGAGGAAGTTAATAATAAACACTGGAAGATCTTCAGTCCAGGCACTGTCTATGTAGTAATGTCTTGGTATGTGGATTTTGGTTTTTTTTTTTTTTTTTGTTGTTGTTGGCTTGGGTTTTTTGTTTGTTTGGTTTGGTTTTTTTGTTTGTTTGTTTGTGGGTTGGGTTTTTACTTTTGTTTTTTTGTTTTGGTTTCCTTCTTTTAATTCATGATGAAAGACGCAATGAATTTTATTCCTTTTTCCCTACTCATTAGGTTGTACTCACATGTGTTATAGATAAGGAGTAGCAGGACCTCTTAAGCTGTAGGACAGACTCAGAAGGAAAGCCTAACATTTGGGTTACTTAGCATGAGTCAGATGTTCCCCTGGACCATATGTTCTGTTTATTACTCTCTGGATTGTCAGGAATTGCATGTGAGAATCAAAGTTGTTATTTTCAAACCTACAGTGACACTTTTGCACATAACGTAATGGAAGCTTTCTAAACACAGTGTGGAAATTATAATAATATTGAAAACATGTACAGAGCTATCCTCCAGCAGCATTTCAGTAGACTAGATTTTCTTCCAGAATTCACTTAAACCCCTATAAATATGAGGCGTAATAAAAGAGGATGGCATATGTGCATTTCAACCCTTTAATCTTGAATAATGTTATGTTATACAAACACTTAGAATATTGCATGTACTTTTGTGGTCATCCTGAAATATTGGTAAATGTGAAAAGTTCTGTGCACATCAAAGAAAGATGTTTACTGGCCAAAATCAAAACAGGAGCCCAAACTGATCTGGGCATCTCAGGCAAAAGTGTGGAAGGACAAGGGATGGGTCATCATGAAGGAAAGGAAATAGCAGGAATGTCAGGAGAATTGTTAAAGTCATTGAACCTCACGTACCCTGAAGATGTGACTAAGTGGTTTGAGACAACAGAAACAGTTCAGTATTAGTACTATGCCAGGATTTACAGCTTTAGCAGGAAAAGCTGTAATGTAAATGTAAAATGAGCTTTGTGATTGTCAGAGTAGGAGTACGTAGTGAAACAAGATGCAACACCAAGTACCAGACCAAGAAAGAGTGCCCAGTTCTGCTGATTAGCTGAATAATTGACTGTTGGATCTTCTTCCAGCTTCTCTCAAAGATACAGCTATGGGGTGACACAGTTGTCACACTGTACTAGCAAATGATGCTAGCAACTGGCTAGCAGAGAATATCAGTCATATTATGGTATAATTGCTCCCAGAATAGGCAAATATATGCATTTTTTTTACTTTTGATAGGGATGCTTTTTTTGTGGAAAGCTTTGTCAATATATCCAGAATAAATAAGTTTAAACAATTTGACACTCATCTCAATGCAAAATAAAAAGTTGAATTTCAGTCTGAATTGAACTGGAATTCTGTCTGTAGTTTTCTGTTATGGTGGAAAACTGAAAAAAAAATATTTCTGAATACCAGTGTGAGAAGAAATACAAAAGCTATACAATTTTTAGAAATCCAGAATACTTGGCTGGTTCAAAATTTGTTGTGATAAACTCCCAAAAGTTGGAAGTTTTTTTAATGTAGCAATAATATATATATATAATCATAAGGACTTGTTGCTGTTGCATCTGTTTTGTCTTTGCTTATCATTCTAATTTGTTACTAGTTATGTCTTACCCAAATTAAATATTAAATTGTAGACTGTCTCTTGCTCAATGCTTGTGCAATACATAACCTAATTTTCCCCTCCTTCAGATCTTGATAAACAAGGAAAAAATTAAAAGCAAATCCTGGCTTCTGTTTTCTATACAGCGAAGTTGTGCAGTCTCTGTCACTAGAGACTTTTTACAACCTGACTGTCCCAAGCCTTGAGAGAGCTGATCAGTCCTCAGAGCTGACCTGCTTTGATCAGGGCATTGGAGTAGAGACCTCCTGAGATCCTTTCTAACCCGAAGTATCCAAAGATCTCTGTCTTCCTAATTTTGGCAACTGCCCTGTCAATGTGAGGTGTGTCATGGTAGCATAGTGGTACAGCAGTGTGTTGCTGTACAGTACACACTGTACTTGTTTAAGGATGGTTTATTTTATCACCTTAAAGTTAAGATGTTGCTAGAAAGTTAATGAATATTAATAAGGAAATGTAAGTATCTTAATGGGTTATGAGGTTGGCAGAATTCAAACCCACCTTTACTGGTATGAATAGGCTTATAAGGGATCCCTAGCTCTGGAACTTGTAGTTTCTCAAGCTTGAGAGGATATCCCGTGGCTGATAAATTTGTTAAATAAGTAAAGAATTATTTCTTCTGTATTTAATTTAATCTCACACCATTTGTGGTTCTGTTTGTTTTCTCTCCGTGAAAGGTCAGTGTGAACCAATTACTCTGGAACTTTGTATGAACTTGCCTTACAACTATACTTATTACCCAAACTACCTGGGCCACAGGACACAGAAGGAAGCCTCTATCAGCTGGGAGTCTTCCCTTTTCCCGGCTTTGGTTCAGACCAACTGCTACAAGTACCTGATGTTTTTTGCCTGTACAATCTTAGTACCGAAATGTGACCCCCTTACAAATCAGCGGATCCCACCTTGCAGGTACTATACCAAACCGTATTTCATTTAATTCTTGACTGTCTGTCATAGTAGTTTTCCCCAAGTTTTATGCTTTCATTGAAAATACCAAAAAATTTGCTTTGGATTTCTATAGGAAGAGGCTGCTGCTGGCCAGCATGCCCATGTCCCTCTTTGGAGGGCTGCTCTCCAGTTTGTGCCCAGTGCTGCTCCATCCTAGGTGCAGGATCAGACATTTGTTCTTGTTAAATTTCATGTCCTTGATGATTGCCCAGTGCAAAGGCCTCTCGTCCCTTGAGAGTCAACAGGGTCAGCACCATCTCTCGGTTTTGTATAATCAGCAAGCTTGCTCGTGATGCACTAAACTGCTGCATCCAGACCATTGACTGACGTACTGACCAAGACAGCCCTGCAGCTGAACCCAGAGGGGCAGCACAGGTGACCAGTCAGCAGCCAGATGCAGCCCTGTTTGCCAGGACCCTTCAGTTTTTCACCCGGGGCACTGAGAGCCTGCTGACTCCACTGTTGAGCGAGGTGACAGGAAGGGTACTGTGAGCTTTGTATGTGGTATTTTCCATTTCTGTGTGTTTGATTGGAATTTTGCCACTATAAAGGGTGTTTAAACAAGGAATAAATTAATTTACTTTGGAACATTAGCATTTTGTAATAGCTCCTTGCATTAGTACATTACTTGATGTAAAGCCCTATCCAAATGCTCAGTGAAACCTGAGATTTTAATGAATGTTTACTTTTCTAAATTAGGAGTGCCACATCGTTCTGAATTCCAGGCTGACTTAGGTTTTCTGCTGGTCAGAGTAATTATTCCACCATCCTCACTGAGTAACATCACTGTGCTTTTAGAGGTTATGCCTGTAATTTTTCTAAAGAGACTGTGTTTTGTAGATCTCATGGCTTTCTTAGCAGCAGCTGTTGCAGGTTAGGAGATCCAAAAAACTTGACCAACAGGCAGAGCCCTTTGACCTACTGGCTGCTACAACCCTCTCATTCTGTATTTCTGCCTCTTTTATTGGACCTACCTTGACAATATTGATCAATTAACACCTTGTGTTTGAAAGAAAAGTGCATGAAAAATTGCAGTACACAGCCTAAAAATTCTTATCAGGTGATACTGTTGGCAAATAGATAACATTTCTTTGTCTAGTGATCCACTTCTTAGTGCAAGGTAAGAGTGAACCACAAGGAAGTTATGAATATATTGTTAAATTTTCACATAGGAACCTAATGTGAAAGAAAATATTGCATACAAAGTTACAGAGGGGTTTGTGTAAGCTCTGGTCAGGCTTCCTAGTTTGAAAATCAACGTATGTTTGGTTTTTTTTGTTTTTTTTAAAGAAAGCAGTGTAATAAATAAAAATGGGATTAACTTACTCTGATGTAGAGGGACATAAGTTAAATTGTAGGCTCTTTTAGCTAACAGATTTTAGGACATGTCATGATACAGTTGAATAGACTTCAAATTTAAAGTACTAAAAAGATGAATGGCAACTTAGAGAAAGCACAGAACAATTTAATATGATAGGAACCTCTGGGAGTCACCAACTTCCTGTTCAAAACTGGTTAACATCAAATTTAGACCAAATTTAATATGCAACATAAAACTTAAAATCATAGGATTCAAAGCTCTACTTTTACAATAGTTTTTAGGTTTCACTCTTATGTTAGGTCACGGATACAGAGAGTTTTTATCAGGAAGGGGCACCTTTGGAGGTCCCACTAGATCTGTAGTATCTGCTTAACAATTAACATTTTAGGGAGAATTTCAGATACCTATATAATGTAAAAACCTAAATGTTTTAGAAACTTACACAAAAATAAGCTCATACCAATAAAAATTAAATAAATTTGATATTTCAATATAAATATAAATCTACTTTACAATTTGAAGCTCTGAGAAGAGAAAATGTTACATTGTAGAACAGAAATTATATTCTGAGGATCTGCTGCTGACTTTCAAAGTAACTGCCCTCTTGTTCAAATATATCAGTGATTAATTGAGATTAACAGGACATACATATTGTTTTACCTGTCTTTTCCTGTAAACGTGAAACTGAGCTCAGCTAATGCAGTTTTTCAGGGTTACGCTTTTTAAGTCAGTATACTTTCCAACCATGAATTGCACATTAGTGTTATAATTCTGAATCTATTATAATATCAACTTATCAGAGAAGCATTAGATTTTTTTTTAATACAGGCACATGGATCTGTTTTCTGATTCCAGATAGTATAACTAAATTATTTTAATTCTACTCCCCCTATATAAAGCAGCTGTCCCTGCTTTGCAAGGCTTTTTGTCATGCTTTTTTTGTCATGCTTTGTTTAACTGAAACAGTCTTTATAAAGTTTTATTCAAAGTAAGTGATTTTTTGACAGGAACTGAACTTATTGTTTTTTATAACATTCATTGATCTATCAAGTATGTTTTCAATTTCTGAACATTATTCTTCGTCTCTGATAAGGAGTTGACAATATTAGTCCAAACCTACTTTGATGTTTAAATAGATTCTAATTCTTTCACCACATACAGACAAGTAAATGGCTTATAGTGCCTTGGAAAAGGTCAGCTTTGACCAAAGATCTGAGTGAGCAGAGAACACAGGACAGAAGTGGCTTAGATATCTCTGCCATATTATCATACTTTTGTTGTGGGTTTTGTTTCTTGTCATTGGAAAATAAAAATTGTGGCATCCAGAAATCTAAGGTTATAAAGTGGTGTCAGTCAACCTTTTTGACATTGAGGAGGATGTAAAAGGAAAGAGTTTGTAACATGGTTGACTGACATCAATGCATTCTGTCAATTCAACTCAGTGATGAATTGTTTGGTGTGGAAAAACATGGACTCTTCTTCATCTAATTCCTCAAAACAAAACTAAATTTGGGTGTATTAATACTGTATACAAAATAGCATAAAATAATAATCCTAAATGGATTTGCTTTGTTGGTTTTGGTCACAGCATTTTCCAAAGCTAATTACAAGAAAATAAAAATTCAGTCAGTTAAAAGATCAAAGGAAAATGAGTGGAATAAAATGCCTTCCATGAAAGGACTGTCTCTAGAAGAAAGATGTGTAAATAATCAAAATACATGAAGGCAAATTAAAATTACATGGAAGAAATAATAAAAAAAAAGGGTGGGATCCTGTCGTTGAATATTTTTCAACCTACTAGGATCCCAGACAAAAGCAGTGGCTAAATGTTTCAAACATTAGGGGATTTTTCTATTATGCCTTTTTCCTTTGTAAGTTTGAAGCATTTGACAATGGGTATTTTGAGAGAAAACATGGGTGATTTTTAATCTTAAAGGATTGAACAAATTTTGCAGTGATTCCCATCTTTTATATGGTTTTAAAAAAATGCTGCAGAAGGACTTTATTCATGTCTTTTCCTGATTTGAGCAACCAAACTTGTCTAACAGCAGATGAAGATGTAGAAGGTATTCTGTTGCTGTAACTGACAACAGCCTCAAGAAAACAGCCTCGGGCTGGTTTGAGCTTTGCTTTTCCTAAAGTTTTAATTTTGTTGAATTCCCTGGGGAGTTTTTTACTCTTTTGTTTTCAGGCTTAAATATTTTGTCCTTCTGAAACCACGTGGTTTCTGAGGTAGCATAATCAGAAGAGGTAGTGTTTCACTCATACAAAATGTGTTTGTCTTTTTCCCTGAAGGAGAGCAGTTACTGCTTCTTAAAAATCATTCACTGCCCTCTCTTACAGAGGAGAGCATGTTTGTGAGCAGTTAATTTGTAAACCTGTTTATAACATAATCACACAACAGTAACTTAGATGTTTTAATATGAAAAAAATACTTCTATCAAAGAATGCTATGGTTGAAACACTGTTTCTCTGATTTTTTTTGATCTTCATGTTTAACTTCGTCCAGGATTATTATCTTCTAGTATCTGTGAATTTCCAAGCCATTCATTCAGTTATTTGGTGCAATTCTGCTTTGTCTCCTCAGGACATTATGTGTACAGTCTAAGGAACGCTGTGAGGCTGTGCTTGGCATTGTAGGTCTGCAGTGGCCAGAAGATACAGACTGCACTCAGTTTCCAGATGAGAACTCGGACAACCAAACCTGTCTAACACCAGATGAAGATGTAGAAGGTATCTCCTACACATATTACAGCAACTGAAAGATTTAAATGGGTTCCCAAAGTCACTGGTGTTTGTTTTTTTCATACCTCCCCTTTAAATTATAATATTAAAACTGTGGAAATTATTCCAAACTGAGTTCCTCTACTCAGCCATGCCAGTCTCTTGGCAGAATTCTTTGCTGGATTTCTTGCTTCAGGGAATTGCTAGCACTCAATCAAAGGGTAACTTAAAGATCTGCCAACTCTGTTCCACTCCTTTGTCCCCAAACGGTGAGATGAGGCAGAAGCAGTGAAAGGGTTAATTAGTGGAAAGTTATACCTGGTTTTCATTAGTTGAAATAGACACGTAATTGTCAATCTTTTTTTTTTTTTTTTTCTTTTGTCCTGGGGATTTTTTATACTTTTTATACTTATTCCAATGCATAATACACCACCACAATGGTGAGGAGAGTAGCTAGGAAATCAGGAAATTCATAGCCACAGTCTAAACATTGATGCCAGTGATTTAGCAAAGCAATGACATTTGATAGAGGGCAGCATGGAAGGGAGAGCTCTGGAAAATGTTGTTCACCACGTTCCTGGTGCAGTTACGAAGAGTCTCGCCTGATGCATGGTTCCAGTCTCACAAGCCTTCTATCTGTGTTATTTACCCTTCTGAAACAGCCTGGGTGACAAATCAGTGCCCATGTCATGATTAAGCTTTTATCTTAGGCAGTCCTGTTTGTCCCTGTTGGTTGTCCTTGACAGAGTGCTCCCCCAGTCACTTCAAGTGCCGCTCTGGGAGGTGCGTCCTGGCGTCCCGGAGATGCGACGGACAAGCTGACTGCGAGGATGACAGTGACGAGGACAGCTGTGGTAAATAAATGCCATCAGTTGGAACGGAGGGCAGCTGCAGCACTGGGAAATGAGCTTCATCTTTCGTTCAGCTATTTGAATTGTAGCATGAGAGTTCAGAGAAGGAGAACCCCCCCCTTTTTTGTACACTTAAAAGTATTGGGGTTTTTTTAAGACAGTATCAGTAAGAATACAATAGCAAGAATCCTTCTTAATCAACATTAATACTATTTGTGATAACTGATCATCTAAATTCTGATAGCCATACTCTGGGATGTGTCAGTATTCCTTAAAGAATCAAGCTAAAAAATTTCTGCAGATTTAGTTTTTTTCATATTGCTGAAGACTTTACTGAGCTAAAATGTAACTCCCTGGCAGATTAAATCTTGAATCTGCAAATGCAGTTTTAAATTTATACATGACAATGTTCTCGTTAGGATGTATAGACAAAAGATGTCATTGTGATATATTGTGTTGCTGAAGTGGATTCTGCATGTTTTTTCAGATTGGTCAACCTCAAGTTACAAGCATAAACCCTCAAAGTTTATTCTCCAGTATGTTTCTGAGTTTACTTTTAGCATGGATGCTTTTGACTTTTAACTTGAGGAGATATATTGAGCCTGAAATAATCAAGCAATCTCTTGGTCACTACGTATCCTTCTACCTGCTGGCAGGACAGTTTCAGAAGGAGAAAGGAGTTCTAAATATTTATTAATTGACTAAGCTGTAGCTTTCAGGGAGGTCTGCATGCAGGCCTGGCATCCCTAGGGGCAAAGACAATAATCATACATCACTAAGGATTTAGAGAAGAGGTGTGCTTATGAGCAAAGGATTGGAAAACATTGCAGCAGAGTAGGGCTAAGGTGCACAGCCTGTATATTTTAACTGAGAATGGGTTAAGAGGGAAGCTGTGTTTATGTAAAAAACAAAACTGTGGAAATAAGAAAATTTCTACTCAGAGACAGTAAAATAAAATCCAACACCTAGCTAGGCTAAAGTTCAATCTTGGCAGCCTTATAAAATGCCTCTTTTTAAAAAGCAGGTTCTTTTTTAATGTTTGCAATAGCCAAGGGTTTATTTACCCCCATGTGTGATGTGTTCTCAGTCTCTGGGAGTTTCCAGATCATTCTTGTACTCTCTCTCCTCTTTCTTTATTTCTTTCCCTCCCCCCACCCCTGTAAAAAAGAAGGAAAAGGAAAAAAAGAAAAAAAAGGATATGCTCTCTGAAATATGATTTAATATTAGGTCATTCTCTTGTTTGGGTTATAAAGGAAAGTCAGAACTGATGATCATGGTGATTCTTTCACAGTTTGACATCTCTTTACTTTTAATCAATTGTCTCAGTTGTCCTCCCTGCCAAATATTTTTTTGTTGCCACCAATGTTGAACTCCTTAGAAAACGAATTGTTAAGTGTCTTTTAGGATAATTTTATTGTCCTAGACATTAACATATGAAGTATTGTTCTAGTATGTAACATTTGTTTCTGGAGTGGATCTCTCTAAAGTCTAGACAGAATGTCACAAGCAATCAGCAGAATTCTTATCAGTTTCTATAAATATGGAAGACTGTATCAGCTAGGAAATTACTGCTGTCAGGGTGACATTACATTGACCACGGCTAATACTGGTACTGAAAAACAAAAAGTCCTTGTAGAGCTCCAGGAGTAACTGTCTCTTACTTATTCATATTCCATGTGTGCAGGACAAAATCAAAACTTGATGATCTTTCCATGTCTAAATGGATAGCTCAAATTTTATTAGCTTCATGCTTTTAAATTGGTTCTCTAACATTAAAAAAACACAGAATGTTTAATTTGAAACCCTTGTATTTCAAGTGCTTTATATGATCGACGTGGAACAACTTTACAGTGCAGGGAGGAGGAGGCTGAAAAAGCTACAGCTTTCCTATGCTTAGACTACTCTGGCCAAATAATCTAAGTTAGGACCATCCAAAGGGACTGAGGTATAATCTCCCCATGCAGAGCAGAGCTGTATTCAGCACCCACTGTCTCCTGTCAGCAATCCCTGCCGTGCTTTCACATGGGCTTTGTGAGAGGACATCTCAGCCATGCAATTGCAGTGGCATGCTGAGACTTTAGTGCCATCTACACTGGGATCTGGGGAGAAAATTTGACTGAGATTACTGGAAGTGAGACTTCTGAGTGCAGTAAAGTGCAGGGAAGTAATTTCAAAAAATATTATGAAAGATGCCAGGAGAGTTTGTGGTATTAAATATTGTAGTTGGTTGTAATTGAATGCATTAAATTGCTGGCTGCTGAGCAGTGCCTCTGGCAGGGAGCAGGAGAGGGTCCTACACCTGCTAAAGAAATTGAGGACATAACATTCATAGCCAATACTGTCTTTCACTATTTTCTGCAATCTGGGTTTTGACCTGTAGTATTTTAGGTGAGAGAAAAATGACATTAATGATTAATGATAATTGTGTGAGAAATATATATATGGACAACAATTGGTAACATCATATTATGAAGAAGAATGAAGGTAAGATCATATATGAAACCATATCTCTTGTCAAAGTGGATTTTAGAGATGGGGGTAATGTACATATAGACGAGTTTTCCTAGCTCTGTTTTCACTTCCCTTTTCTTGAATTAAAAATGTATGTCACAAAAATAATTAGAGATGAACTATAAATACTTCAAATGGTAGATGATCTCTACCAACAAAACAGTGTCCATGAACACTGAATTCAGTAACTAGCGAATTTTTCATAGGGAATTGTCTCTATATTTTTCTATGTGATTAGTTTTGGAGAGTCCTGGTACAGTGTAACGCTGTAATGTATGATGAAGAGAAAAGGAAACATGTATTTAATGAGTTGTAAACACTGCTAAAAATTGCAAAGTTCATAAATTATGGGGAGTTTAGGCTTTTTTTTATTTCATGTTCATATCAAGATCCTAACATGGCATTCCTTGTTTTGTGTAAGAGTTGAGATTTTTTTTTTTTGGTTTAAATTAATTTTTCATTAGTAGTTATCACAAATATTGTCAAGAAGGAGATCTGGAAAGGGGTGATACCCAAGAAAGTTGTTTGATCATGAGGAATTTGTTTCAAAGGTTAAGGCTATTTATTTCTCTGGGCTTTAACATTTATTTACATGGTTTTTCAAATCTAAACAAAATCAAGCCCCCCACACATCCAGGTACAGGTAAAACTTGAATAAATTTTTCTATTAATCCAGTAGGGATTCCCTGGTTCATATTTGTAAAATATGTACTTCAGAATTAAAACTTCTTGGAGACAATGTATTTGCTTAGTAACTTACTGCTTTCACCATTCCAGGCAAAGAGAGGCGCTGCTTTAAATACTGTTTTTAAATTTATACCTGAACTATTTGCATGTATGAACATCAGGGCTATCAATTGAATTTGCCCTTAGATTAAAGTGAAAAGTATCATATATAGAACAGGCCAAACAAGGCAATCAAAGAATCTTGTTTTGTCATTTTAATGGCTTCCTACAAAACCAGAGTGTCAGACATGCAGGGCATTAGTATGTCAAAGTCTTTAAACTGGTATCACAATAAAATACTTTATTAGTTGATGGAAACAAGAAGAGGAATAAAACAAGAGAAAAGTATTTTCTAAAATGTAGCTTGGGCTATTCTTAATTTCCTCTACCTGACTAACAGAAATTTTTCTATCAAAGCACTTTGATATAGTTTTGTATCACTTCTCTTTCTACCTTTCATTGTGATTCTGAGTTAAATTCTGCATCAGCACTGCCAGGAAAAATGTATTTCTACAGTGTTTCATGGAGATTCCATGCTTTTATAGGATTTGCTTTTGAAAGACTGAGGAATTTCTACAGACTTCAGAGTTGTAAAAGTTCTTATATAACTAGCAAATGTATTTCAGGAAGAGTGGTGTATGGGTTTTGAGCTAATTGAGCAAATGCCTAAACCATCATAGATATGTATAATGTGTACTCATTATACAATTATTATTTCAAAAGCACTGAAGTGTTATAATATTTAGATCCATTTACCAAGTGTGCATTGTGCCAATCTTATTTCCATTTCTTCATTAGTAGCTATTCTTCGTACCTTCTAAAATTTATATTGCAAGTGAAAATATTTTGTGTATTTTGGGACTTTTAAGGAAGAAAACAGTTGATTCAATATTGCATGCAAGTATTTCAGAAGTGTGCTTCTCTGCCTCCAGGTTGTAGAGAAAGGGGTCTTTGGGAGTGTCCTTTGAAGAAGCTGTGCATCAAACACACTATGATCTGTGATGGTTTCCCAGACTGCCCTGACATGATGGATGAAAAGAATTGCTGTAAGGACTCATGCAGTTTGTTACTCCCTTAAAAGGCTGATCCCATTTTTGGAATGTTGGGGTCCAAAGTAAAAATGCTTTATGCTTTCTATAGGCAGAAAGAATTAGTTATTCCCTGTTCCCTTTTCAGTTTGTCAATGGCACCAATTTCTCTCTTTCCTCATCTTGTGTCCTTTGTTGTTCACATCCTTGGGTCCTTGCTGTCTGTTTGGCCACTCTCGTCCTCTTTTTTTTTTTTTTTTTCTTTTTTCTTTTTCCCTCCTTGTTCCTGTGTCTTTGTACTTTTATTCCTTGTGGATTTTTGGCTTCTTTTCCCAGGTTTCCTTAACTTCATTCCATACAAGCATTGCTCATAGGTGGTCACTGCTCATTTTTTCCTTGATTTCTACTTGATTTTACTTCTGATCTGTTTTTTTGGTAAATATCCTTGTTTAGTTTCTTTCTTGATTGACATTTCTTAGATTCCGTCTCCCTACTTGGCTCCACAGATTTCTTTTGCTACGCAATCTGTGATAACAATCAAGATCCGGAACTTAGGAGGGTGCACTGGTGGCGTGGGCGCGCAGTCCATGTGCCCATTGCAAGTCTGTTTGAAGTGCTGGCAGTGAGCAGCCTGCACCCTGCTCCCCTGGGGGGGCTGCCCTCAGTTCTGTTCCCACTGTTTCCACCTGAGAATGGGATTGGAAGTGGTGGAACATCTGCGCACAGCAGCTGCTGTGCAGGCTCCCAGCCTGCATACTAAGCTGGGAGTGAGTGCCCTGGGATGTTAGCTCCACTTTCATCGATGTATTAGTGGGACTCTGAATTCTCCTCTTGAGAATATCTGGTGTGTGGGCAAGCTCCCAAGACAAGGAGATGGTCTGCACAAGAAAGGAGAGAGATCATTGCTTGGTAAAGTAGGTTGAAAACTGAAATTCTCTGAGTAAACCTGGCATTTTTTTCATTTTTGCTGGGATGTTTGGATATAATTTTGTGATTTAAAAGAAGTTGCACCTGAGTCTCTGGAGTTCTGTTGGTAGGAGCAAAATGGTAGGCACATTTATGTGCTAAGTGAAGCCTATGAATCTGTTTGCCAAAATGAACTATGGCCTGCATGTATCGCTAGATCAAACTTGGTTTGTTTTTGGGAAGCTGAAGCTCACAAAACATTTCTTAATCTGCTTTTCATTGTAAAGATTATACCATTTAGCTTCCAAGCTCTGTGCTGTAATCAGAGGAGGAGTATTAAAGTGGAGGTGGTATTAAAGTGATTTACTCGTGATCACACATTAAGATCATGACGGAGAAAAGATTACCAAAGGGCTAAGGTTAAGCTAGTTTATAATTATCAGAGTATATTTTCTCTCTGCTTTTGATTAGGGGCTTGAATAGTCTAAAATGGCAGCAAAGTTTTCCCAGCTGAGGGCTTCCAGTTTTTGAATTATGCTCTCTCTGAAAGGTGGAATTAAAGTGCTTTTTCTGGTTTTGCATGCTTTATTCCAGAGCTGGAAAGATCAGGAGTAGGCAGCACTGCCTGCTCTATCTGCGTGGTTTTCACTATGGAGTGCACTTTTTGTACAAGTGTTGCAAATAAGTGCTTGGATTGTATGGCAGGAAAAATGCTGTACATCAGCCACACATGGGCACAGCTGAATGCAGCTCCCTTCCATGCATTCTCTCCCTCTCTGCCCTCCCCCAGCTCTCAGAATTCCCTAATGATGAGGTTTATAGAAGCTGGAAGGGTGTTAGTGAGGAAGGTACTGTGCTTCTACACACCTGCCTTTTGGAAGAGAGGTTGTTGAGGGAGAACTAAAAGTCATTTACAAATGGAAGCTCTTGTGGTTCCCATACTGAACAGAGTCTGGAAATCCATATGTAAGGTTACCAGCTGTGAACTGGAACATGTCTATCACTTCAGCAGTTCTCTACCTCCAAAGTGGAGATAAAAATAAATACATAATTTTCAAAAGCAAAGGAGAATTCAAAAATTAATATATAATTGCTGTGGATGAGATATTCATTGTGGTAAAATATTTTTTTCAAAAACCATGAAGAACTAAACAAATTTGGATCAGTGGGCTAAAAAGCACAGAACAGTATTTTCTCTTACAGCTTCTGAGGGGCTTAGACAGGTTTCATATAACAAGACCACAAATGATACTGTGTAATCCCAGATCTTGCATTTGTAGACACTCTTCCTTTGCTCTGAATTGCAATGCCCTCTGTCACTGCGTGGCAGCAACCACCTTCTGCATCAGTGGTATCCATGCTGAATTTTGTTGCAAATCTGCTTCACTTACTTTTTCCATAAATCTGACTGTATCTGTCTTCACCCTGTTCTATTTTTCATCTCAATGTGAATTTCACTTTGATCGTGTCTTTCTCAGGAGGAGGCATGTTTTTGTCTTTGCAGCATTTTGTGACGAGAGTGAGCTGGAATGTGCCAACCATGAGTGTGTGCCCCGTGAACTCTGGTGTGATGGGCAGGCAGACTGCAGTGACAGCTCAGATGAATGGGACTGTGGTGAGTTTCTTCTCAAAGTGGTGTTTGGGTGATGGTAGTAATCACTGGTGATTGAATTCAGAATACAGTGGTGGAGAGGTGCTCCCTTCGTTAGTGAAGAGAAGACTGGGGTGAGGTTGGGAAAGCGTGCAAGGAAGTGGGCAGAAGAGAAAGCATAAGCTCAGTGTGAAATGTCCAGTGGAAAGAGACAAGAAAAGTGATATAGCAAGAAAATGTGTCGATGATGTGTGTAATCTGGAACGTATTGTGGATAGAGGAGAGATTAAGAAGGTGTTGAGATTTGGAAGGACTTTATGAGAATCTTTTTTGCATGTGATAAAAGCAGTTCCTAAATTTTAATATACAGATTAAGAGAGAAGAAATGGTGATGGTCTTTCTATCTAGATTATCTAACTAGATTAAGGCTATAAAAATTAAGGCTATCAGCAACCCATGTGAATCTGTGCTGGTCAATTAAAAGTATTTGGGTCTGTTCTTACCCTCTCGATGCCTTTGCTGTTCAGTATTTATGCTGTTCACTCTTAGCAAGGTTCTGATAACCACACTTGCCTTGGTTTTAAATTGCATAGCTATTCAGCATGTAAAGCTAGGAAAAGTGCCAGCAACTTGGAAGAATCTTGAATGCAGTTGTATGCTTTCAGTTTTCTATCTATAAAACTATTTGAAATAATACTGAAGTTTTCTTCCTTTTTTCTTTCCAGTTACACTGTCCAAAACCAGGAATTCCTTGATGCTCCTGACCATTCACAGGTCAGCTGCTGATAACCATGTTTGTGCTGATGAGTGGCAAGAAGACTTAAGCCAACTGGCCTGCAATCAGATGGGTTTAGGGTAAGGTCAGTAGTTTGTAGCTTTGATGAATTTCTTAGGACAACTGGAGTGCTGGAGTTAGATGTGAACTATCATTGATCACTACAATGTTAGACCTAGTGTGGAAGTGGTTCACAGAGAAAAGAGGTAACGAAATTTTGTGAACTATGGCAGAATTTCACTAAAATCTAGACACTTTCACCACTTTATAAATATTGCACAATTGTTATTAAGAGTGTTTTGCCAGGGCTCAGTACATGAGCTAACAGTTATTGCTGAGGCTAAGAATGTAATACTCTGTTTCTTCCTGAAGAATTAAAGCAGACTTAGGAAATAGAGGGAAAAACATCTTCATTTATTTGCTTTCTGCAATAAATACTGTAAGTTAGACAAGTGGATCTGTTTAACTTGGGCGTCTCTGGACAACAAACTGTTGAGGGTTTCTTTGTGGAACTCAGAAAAAGAAATAGCCTCTAAGTCTTATTGCATGCACAGTAAATTGTGGAATAATTGATGCAAAATATAACTGTTGGATAAAAATCAAGTTCAGCTGCTCTGATATTCACAGCTGTCTCTTACTGGGAAGAGGCAAATCTGATGGTATATAAGGCTGTCTTTTGCCAGTGTGAATTAAGAGGTGTCTTTTCTGTTTGCTTTTCTCCACTACACAAACTGACATCATTTGTACCTCTCTCAAAGTACACAGGAGGATAAAGACCCTGTGTTAGGGAGTCTGCACTTAATGTACTCTGTATAGTCTGGCACTGCAGGGATACTTGGCATCCATTCTAACAGATGCCCTGAAGTGAAGACCACCTGTAACTGGACTGCCTGCCATTCTAACACACAGCAATTTTATACTCCTCTATCTAGTTTAGTGTAGCTAGATAATATTTGCATTATCTTTTTGCTTTAGCTTTACATAGCATCCTAATAAAGCTTTATAGAATTGTAGAACATACTGAGTTGGAAGGGACTCATCAGTGTCCTTGAGTCCAGCTCCTGGCCCTGTGCAGGACACCCCAACAATCACACCCTGTGCCTGACAGCATTGTGCAAATACTTCTTGAAGTCAGAAAGGCTTGATGCTGTGACCTCTCCCCTGAGGAGCCTGTTCCAGTGCCCAACCATCTCTGGGTGAAAAACCTTTCCCTGTTACCTAACCTAAACCTCCCCTGATGCTTCACACCATTCCCTTGAGTCCTGTCACTGGTCACAAGATTGAAGAGATCAGTGTCTGCCCCTCTGCTTACCCTCCTGGAGTAACCAGGTGACCTTAGACGCCCCTCATACACCTTCCCTTCCAGTCCCTTCACCATCCTCATGGTCATCTTTTGGATGCTCTCTAACAGTTTAATGTCTCACATTGTGGCACCCAAAACTGCCCACAATATTCAAGGTGAGGCCACCCCAGGCCAGAGCAGAGCAGAGCAGGACAATCCCCTCCCCTGCCCAGCTGGTGATGCTGTCCCTGTTGCCCCCCAGGACACAGTTGTCCCTCATGGCTGCCAGGGCACTGCTGACTCATGTTCACCTTGCCATTGGTACTAACATAAATTTTGCTTCTCTTTCCCATGATGCTTGCTGCTGGGAAAATGAAAATGGATTCAACTTTCACAACACCTCTGATTCCCTCCTTTTTTCAGAGGTATGCCCAGGCTGAAATCAGCATGAGTAGAAACCTACACTTTCCTGCTTCTTCACTGATGCTTGCTAACAGGTGTTGCCAATCCTACACTTTTAAGGAACGTAAGAGACAAAAATTATTCTTAAATCTCACAACTCCATTTTCTAACAGGGTGACATATTCTACAACTTATTTTTTCTACAAGATTTTTTAGTAGGGACAGACAGGCAATTGTGTCAAGGCAGTTGGAAACTCAATTCTGAATTCTACAACTTCTCAACTACTAATTTCTAATTCTTTTTTGCAGTACTTTAGAAAACCAGATAAGTGTTTGTCTTTCCTTTCTTAATACTCCATTTTGTCAATCACCTGAAGCCTGATTTTCTTAGCTATTCTTCAAGTTTTTGTGGAATGGCACTGCCAAAACTACAGTAAATTAGCTTTAAAAAGCCATAAGAAGAACAAAGATTATATTGCATTACCAGAACTGATTTCCAAAAGGAGTAATTTGAGCAATACAGCTATTTAATAATTTTGTTAACATTGCATAGGGATTCAGTGAAAATATCACAGAGGCTAATGTTTTCTATATGGTGAAATGGAAGACTATATAATTGGAATTTCATGCCACTGTGTAATCTGATCTGAAGCCATGAACTTCATCTCTTGGCATTTATGTCCTATACACCTTATTTGACTTATAACAAGAATGGCTGAATGAGAGGTTGACAGTATTGGTGTTTTAAACAAGTTCTTTCTACTCACCATTGAGGGTGCAGGTAAATTAGGCTGTATATTGCACAGAACTCAAATAATGTTAAAACATCTCCTTTTTACATTAAAAAATTATTAAATAAATATGAAATATTTTATGCAGTGCTTTTCTGCAAGTATTCCCAATGGGAACAACTTCATTTTACTCCTTCAGAAAATTAAAGCTGTGAATGTACAAATTCTGTCCACATTGGAGCACACTGCAGAACAACTCAGTTTTGTGGCTGTGCAAATTTCTTTAATTATTACTTACAGCAACACTTGATTTTGCTTTAATAGTGCTCTTGTTTATACTTAGAGAAAAATAACACATGTGAGATATCAAATTGAAGACTTATTAATGCCTTAGATCAGGAATTACAATAAATGATAGCTTTTGGAATTTTTATTTTCTGTAAAGCTCTGCAAACTAATAACTGTCTGGTGCTTTGCCAAATAAAAACTCCCAATTACTATGTCATGTGGCAATGTTTAAAATATAAAGGCAATGTCTTTCTAACAGCTTTTGGATATTTTAGTTATTTAAAAGCAGCATATTTTAATACTTGAGGCTAAATTAATCTGAAAAAACAAATGAAGATATTGAAGTGATAGTGGTTAAAGTTAGGTTAATTTAATGGATAGTGGTAACACATTTTACAGAATAGCAGTCTGTCTGTTTGGAACGTATAAACCTTCAGTCTGAAGCAACATGAAGAGTTAATTCTATTCTGCCCATTTCACCAAATGCAAGCAGTTTTGCTGGCTGTTTTTCAGTTACAATTCTACAGACAATGTGGTTTTCCAGTTTTTCATAGCACCACTCATGGAATGTGTTGTGTGATGCATGATGCAACATCACACAAAGCCACAAGTTCCAAGCATTGTCTGAAAGGCTTTGGACTAATGATGGCTGGTGCTCAAGTTATGCAACATGTATTCTTAGCAGTTCTTATGTTTTCCTCTAGTACAAAAGATGTTAAATTTGTTTGTTTGTAATGCTGAGAGCTTAATGGGAATGCTCAAGTCTTAGGTTTCACAGTTTACTACCAGATGGGACTATCATGCCACCTAATCTGACTGCCTCTTTATGTCAGGATATAAAAGTTTATTCTGAGACTTCTGACTGAGTCCCAGATTTCACTACAGTGAATTTAAATGCAGTCTCTGGCAATTAGTTTTTCTGTTAACACATGTAGGGAACAGAACAGCAATCAGTCTCACATCTGTCCTGGTGTGTGCTAGAGGCTACGCTGCTGAGGATGTACTGTGTAGTTCAGAACGTTGGAAGAATGTATTTTGTCATCATGTTCAATTGAAGAAACCCACTTTCCATATACTTGGAAGTCCACATTCTTTGTTGATGAAACGGCAATCATAAAAGCATGGTCTGCTCGGCTCTGAAATTTGATAAAGGCAGTAGTGGAGTTGTTCTGTCATTCTGGAAAATATAGTGGAATAATTTGTCTTTCTTGGCTGCACTAGGATGATACAGCAAATAAAATAAATTTCAAGAGTTGGTACTCAGCAGAGTACAGGGGAATTTTACTTCACCTGCTTGTTCTGGTCTAGTATCAGGGTAAAACTGCAGCTGTCTACCAGGTTACTTGTTTTTAAAAATCTCCTGTTATCTCTTCCTGTGCCTGCTGCTCCTTTTCTTGGAGGCTGTGTCACTGGTGGTCCACTGAAACCAGCAGCTCCTTTTCCTTCTTTCCTCTCCTCTAACATCTGCTGTTCATGTACTTATGAAAGAGGTGGGCAAGTCTGTTGTTGCTGCCTGGCTTTCTGTCTTTCCTGGTGCTTTTCACTCAATGTCTTTGGTATAAAGATCTTGAATATTGGACAACTGAGCAGTCAAGCTGCTGGACAAACAATCTCTTGTTTTCACATGATCTAGTTTGGTTTTTTTATTACATTATAACTATTTCTGTAAGAAGAATAATGGAAGCTCAGCTAATGTTTTATTTGCTCTAAGAACCTGACAAAAACAAAACCCAGAATCCTTCTGTAATACCCATGTAATAAATTTGAACTTCTGAATGAAACTTCATTTTCTACAAGAATAGACATGACATTTAGTGAAACAAATTCCATGCCAAAGAGGAAGTATTTGTTAATTCAACTCGTTAATTCAATCTAGATTTCTAGATCCATTCAACAGAATGTAATATACTCTTAGCATACCTTGAATTTATTAATGTTTTCCGTGGCCACAGTGTTCTGTTAATCCTGTAGATGATGTAGAAAGATGGCAAATTTTTCACATTTCATTTAATTTTTTAAGAATGGCAACTAATTACTTATTACTGAGATTTACTGAAAATAGAGCTGTGGTAGATGTGGAAGGCTGTTCCAGTAAATTGGAGCAATAATAGACCAATGTTAAAATATGTAGACTTTATTCAGTGTATTAGAGTTGTGCTAGATTAATATCTTTCTGTGAAGAAGCAAGACTGACTTGGCTAAGGCACAAGCTGTAGGGTGACCTGAAATGGAAAATGGAATTCTAGAGAGAGTGAACATGTAGATCAAACTTAACAAGAACTGGTGTAGAACCATAAGTGTCCTGAGAAATGAGAAAAGCCAGGAATATTATACAGGAAAAAAAAAAGGCAAAGTAAGAAAAACCTCAAAACAAAACCACAAAGAAACCTTAGGAAATCATATTACATTACTAAGATAGCAAAGACTTAAGAAAGAGGGTTAGAGTAAGAAATTAATGAGTTATACACTGCTCTTCAAAGTAGCTAGTTTGGTTGAAATCATCTAAGAGCATTTAATATTTATGTCTCTGGTGGGTCTGCAGTATGGCTGACAGTAGTGGTAGCCATAGGTTTGAGAAGTATAGAGAATGTAGGAAACTGGTATGTCATCTTTCATTGAGAAGGATAAAAGAATGAGATACAAATATTTACAAACCACGTTCCTAGCCAGAATTACCAACAAATTACAGCAGTATAGGGTCATAATGACAGTCAAAATGTATTTTTTAGGAACAAATCATGTCAGAGTCCCTTAACTTGTTCCTTGAAATACCAGAGACACTGTGGATGGGGAGAAAACTGTAGATGTCATATACTTTTAACTTTCACATTATGTGAAATGACTTTTAAAATAAGTAAGGAGCTATGAACAGGGATGAAATGATGTGGGAATGTTGGTGATTCATTGTCAGACCATAAAGATGTATTGGTGGGGGGCTAGATGCATGCCAGTGTGTCTGGGAGGTTACAATGGTATTGTGAGTCATTCAGATGATAGAGTGGAGAGCACACCTGATAATTTCTCATTCAGCATCAAGCTGGGAGGATCTGAAAGCATTTTGGAGGACAAGATTAGAATTCAAAAATTTTTTGACAGGCTGGCAAAATGGCCTGAATTAACCAAGATGTGTAATCACTTTGTGGTATTCAGTTTGTGTTAGATTTGGACTAAATGAGAATTGGTCATTTGGGGCAAGGAGTTATAGGAGCTTTGAAAAATGAAGAAGGTCAGGAATAAACCGCTATCCATTTCCGAGGGAAAAAAGAGTAATGAGCTTAAATGACAAGTAGGAAAATTTAGAATAAACATTAAAAAAAATTATTGAATATAATGACTGGAAATGCTGAGGATTGTTCATCATTAAAGTTATGTACAAACAGGGGGCACAAAAATCTGCCAGAGAGAATTTAGATATGGTTGATCTTATTTGAAATTAGGAGAATGGATCAGATGGCCTCATAAGATTTTTTTGGCTGAATTCTCACGGTTAACAGTTTTGTGACAGAAAGTCTCGTGGAAGAATTTTTTCATAGGTCCAAATCCCATTTCATTCTTGAAAGCAGTGCAGAGGACCTAATAAAAATCTGTGTGAAAGTCACACTGGTCTTATGCCACTAAACTTGGTGTTTCTATCACCTCAAATGTAGAGGGAAAAAAAGTAACAAAACACTGCTGTTTGTTATGCATCTGTTGTAAACTTACTTCAATATGGAACTTCCCAGAGTCTTGGAGAAGCCCATAGGCTGAGACTACAGGAACCCAAATATTTATTCATTGAGTGTTAAGTTTGAGCAGTTTGAGCTCAAAAGGACTAGTGCACCTCTTCTGCTTATCAAGATTTACTGCAGATATTGGACACAAGAGAAAATTAAAATTTTATGGTCTGTTCAGACTTTCATAACCACATGGGTTTTAAAATAATACTTGAGTATGCAAATAATCTAATCCAAATAGCACCATGAGGTGTTATAAAGTCATGTGATGCAGATAGGATTTATAATTTATTTTGTGAATCTGGTGAGGGATCTGGTCAAAAAATCACCACTCAAAATGTGTGTATTATTGTTACCTTGGTATGAATGTCTTAAGTTTGCAGATAGCATTAATAAACTTTCTGAAGTAATGTAGGTATTTCAGATATCTACATACAGATACTGGTTGGACTTGATGATCTCAGAGCTCTTTCCAACCTAATTATTTCTGTGATTCTGTGATTCAGTGGCTGTTCTGTAATGTTAAAATATGCTCTGGTGTGTGAAAAGTCTGATCTAGTACCTGTTGGCCTTCTGTAAGATTCAGCTCTTCATCATAGGCTCTGGTCACAACAGTGTGATTGTGCTGTGCAAAAGAACCATAAAATCCTCACTGTAACAGGCATCTGGAGAGCATCTAGTCCTTCTCCCACTTGAAGCAGACCTATTGCCAAATGGGATCAGTTCAACCACTGCTCTCTCTAGCCAAGTCTTGAATACTTTGATGGATAGGGCTCTCTGTTCCAGGGCTGCTTCACCTTCCTAATGAAAAAGTATTTTCTTTTTGTGTGCTGTGAGTCTCCAAAGCTGTAGGTCTAGGCCATTTCCCCATGTTTTATCATGCAGCACTATTGAGAAAAAATTGTTTCAGTCATGTTTTAACTCCTCTTCAAGTAGTTGCAGGTTGCTGCTGAATTGCCCCTTAGCTTCCTCTTCACAAGAATAAGCAAGTTCAGTACCCTCAACCCCTCCTTAAGAGTTAGTGCCAGAGGCCCCTCAAAAATCTGAAAGCCATTTGTGTGATCCTTTCCAGTTTCTAAATATTGTCCTAAACCGATGTACCTCAAAACTGCACACTGTCTTCCAGTATGTATGGTTTTAGTCTGCAAATACTGTTTCAGTTTTGCTTTTTCCAGTAAAGATAATAATTAAAAGCACTAATTTAAAATCCACACCAAGTTTCTGAGCAAAGCGGTTGTGGTATATTCAAACCAAAGGGGAAAACA
Source organism: Motacilla alba alba (assembly GCF_015832195.1). Classification (NCBI taxonomy): domain Eukaryota; kingdom Metazoa; phylum Chordata; class Aves; order Passeriformes; family Motacillidae; genus Motacilla; species Motacilla alba. The sequence continues at coordinate 25,350,764 of NC_052019.1, read as the reverse complement.
GAAAACTACAAAGAAGTAAAGGAGCCTTCTGAAAGCATTTAATAAAAAAACTCTTTATTTGTTTGGCCTGAAATCTTGAAAGGTATTGCATCTTCAACAGGCCACTAAACTAAAAAACTGGCAGGAGAGCTATTTTTGAATTTGAAGACGTAGCTTGATGTCTAGAAGTAATTAGCAAAATATAACCTTGTTGTCTTAGAAACTCAGAAGAAAATGTGTGCTACAGCTCCAAGAGGGACCAAGTAGAACCTGCTGGCTGCTGTGTTTCTGGAGCACAGGATGGGGCTGGCGAAATGGGTACCCACTGCCCCACTTCCTCTGAGTGATTTAGAGTCCTGGTGTAATGTGTGCTCCTGGTCCAGCAGCCCTTCTGAAAGTCTCACACTTAGGAACTCTCACCAGCTTGAATCTTTACTTCTAAGATTTTTAGCTCACGCTCTCTCATTCTCTAGCAATTCTGAGAATGCTCTGGTCTCTACACCAATGCTAACCATTGTCTCCAGCTTTCTTCATCTAGACATGAGGGTCTTTGTTCCCCTTCGTTCTGGCTATTTCTCATTAAGTAGATGAAAGGAGACAAGTGGCAGCCCTTGCCTATCTAAAAGAAAATCTTTTATAAGCAGCATCAAGGGGGGAACATAAATGTTTATAGAAGCCATTCTAAAGATGTAAATTAAGGTATCCTGGTTTTGAGTGTTTTATATCAAACACCACCAAAGAAAAAAGTATAGGTATGATCTTTCGACTTTTGCTTTACTTAAGTAAAATAGCGATGAAATTTCATGCAGGTATAAGTGTTTTGTAGGTTGTTACCTTGATTTAGAAACACATATCTTCTTAATTCTGATTGTAGCATCACTGTAATCTGTTATCCAGAACTGCAGATTTCATCAAAACAATCTGGTATTTGGTAATTATATAGATTTGGATTCATCAAATGGCATGATATTCACACCTTTTTGCATTTTTGAGTTACATATTTTATAGATCAGAAACTGTTTACAAGTTCGTAAAATACCACTGCACACAGTTATGAGTTGGTGAACATCATTATTCAGAGCTGATAAGGCAGAATGTCATCATAAGTAAAAGGTTTGCATATGTTTGGTAGGAAAAAGGGTGGGAGATATGGAAGAGAGCAGATCTTTATGTGTATTCTAAAAGCAGGCACGGAGAAAGAAAACTCTTTTTGCAGCAAACATATGCCTGCACATTCTGGTTAGTAGATCATGGAATGATAGTTGCTTAATATGCCCAGAGAAGGTTCTGAAAAATAAGTCATGTAACAGGCAGTGTCCAGGGCCATGACCCCAAAGTTTGGTTTATTCTGCCAGCTGTGTTGAAAATATTTCCATATGGTTACACTGACAACTTTACCATAAAATAGAATTCTTTGATCTCTGTTAGTCTGTGCAATCAAGTGGATAAAGAATGTTGGTGTTTTGTAAAGATTTTTTAAAAAATAAATATAATCAGTATTGAGAATTGGACTTAAAGACAGACTAATATCCTGGCTGGCATTACCAGGTACTGTCATGAGAGATTGGGTTCAGAGGCCAATTTAAGGACACGTCACAGTTTTGCCGAAATTCTCTCATTCTCTTTTCCATGAATTAGGATTTAGAATTTGTCCTTTGGCTGGTGTTAGGGGGAGCACTGATTGAAAGTCCTTGTCATTGATGGGATTGATGGCTAATCATGAATGCCCTGTGCTGGAAAGCTGCATGACAAGTAAAGTAATTTAGAAATGCTCTATTTTTTCCATTTGGCAGTCAAGGTTTAATAAAATAGCAATTTCTTGAGTCTGTCAGGCAATAACCAGACTGAGGAAGTGGATATATGAAAATGTCTCATGGTGAACCATTCTAACTCTCACATACTTCTTAGGTTGCTGCAGAGGAACAGGTTTGGCATCGTCACCAGTGATTTGTTCTGTTTCGCAAAGCAGGCAGCTTGGACTTAAGAGATACTCTCAAGTCTTATTAACAAGGCCTAGACTGCTCTTTACTGTTAAATTTTAATGGATTTCCAATGACAAGAATATAATAAAATATTTATTGGTTACCTCTTTCACATATGAAGATTTTTTTTTTTCATTTTGTGAGGCCAAGAAACTGTTGAAACAGTATCAATGTGTGCATTACAGTAAATGCCATCAGAAGGTTCTTGCAGTTCCAGATTCCAATTCTCCTTCTTGTTGGGAAATACAATGTGACAGTCATGTTGACTGGCCTGGCTTCTCAGGGTGATTTCATTCACCTAGCTGTGTATCTGCCACTCGTGGCTTTGCCATATCACTCAGACGTGTATCTTTAGAGTAAACAGGTATATTAGGCCCTCTTCACCTTCAAAACTGTATAGAAGTTCTATCAATGTCTTTCATTTGTTTCAGAGGACCATCCAAAACAGAAATTGTAATAGAGAGAGAGCAAATGAAGGACCAAAAATGGCTGAATCTGCACTCAGACTGGAAGAATAAAAATGCATCCACTTTACATGCACTTCTAGTGAATGGGTAAGTAACAGGTTAAAAAAGACCTGTTTCACTGCTGTGGGTGGTCACTTATCAATGCAGGATGACAAACTCTCTGGTAAGCTCTTTTTTCCCATGCTACCTGTGTATAAATCCCAGCACATACTCATGTAAGTTGTAAGATACATTCTACAACTACTTTAGTGCCTACAACCACTGTAGTCTCTTTTGAGACCATTTTGTGAATCCTCAGGGCCCCATTCTGGTAGAGTAAGAGCATTGGAGTGATACAGAGGTGATAACCTTGAAGCACCTGCACCAAACAGCTTCATTAAATCTCTGCTGAGCAAGAAAGTCCAGCAAGTACTACAGAGCAAAATCTGCAGCAACATCTTACCATCCTCTGCAGTCTGTGTAGTCTGGATTCATTCATTTGGAGCAACCACAGCCCCTTCAGTAGAGGCTATATCCACTTCAAGCAGGTTTCCTTAGCTCTGGCTTCAGATGATGGTATATTCCTTTTAATTAACACAACTGAACAGGTAGTTATCAATGAGAAGCCAGGATTTCATGGTTGAGACATTCAAAGTGTGACTTTGACGAGCCAGTGAACTAGAAATCCAGGGCAAAACTGGGAGAGCCACCTAATCCCCATTGGCAACTGCATTCTTCAGAAAGCAGATTCATGGTTTCCTATTCTCTTTGAAATGCCCAGGAGCTTTCAGAACATCCTTCCTCCATAGAAAATCCTTGTGTTTCACAAGAAGACTGTCTTGGGTAACTGCAGAGATACAATATGCATGAAGACAAAAATCTGAGGAAGAAATCTACTTTTCTTTTGCTTGGCTCCGTTATTTTCTAGACTCAAAGTTTTCCCTAGTGGCATAATACTAAAAAGATTGTGCCTGCAAGGGCCTAATTTTACTTTCTCACATCTCAATTTTGTACCTTTTTTGTTTTACGTTGGTATTTTCCCCATTCCTTTAAGTTAATTTATAGTTTTTCATCTAGAAGGACCTTTACAGAACAATACTTGAAAATTGTCTTTTTAACTCCTGGATTTTCCTTTCTCACTGTCTTTTTCCTCTAGCCTAACAGTATCTAAATGCTTTTCTCCAGAGTAATACAAGAATAAACACCTTGGGTTGTGACCAGATGCTAAGGCAGATCCACAGCCATATTCTGTTCAGTCACTAAAGTGCAAAGCAGACATTTCAAGGTACTTTTTGACATTTTTGAAAGAGGTCTGCTAGGAAACGAATGAAGTAATGGATCTGGAGCCTATGAGTTACAAATTCTAGTTGCAAAAGATTTAGTTTTGCCCAAAGTGCAGGTTAAAGGAGGGAAAGCATCAGTAATGAGGGTTATTGATAAATCTAGAGCATAAATGAAAGATACATGTAGGAAACAGATCTTCCAGTTCCCCTGAATTCAGAAAATGGATAACAAGAAGTGAGAAGCTGAGGAGGAAGAGTGCATGAAGGGTGAGGCTGTTTTTGTTTTGGCTGCATCAGGCATCCATCCAGTCCAGATGACTGGGAAGTGCTCCTGAGCCCTGCAGTCTGGGTGTGTTCATCTGTGTCACCTGCAGCATGGAAAACATTTGTGCTGTGGAGTATGTTGAATGCTTAAAGGAGTTGCCAGGCTTCTGGATTAATGAGAACTTTGCCAAGAACGAACAAATACACCACTAAATCATAAAGTTTTGATAGGAGGAACAGCACAGCACAGGCAGTGCACACACAAAAGCTTAAAAGTTTTCTCTTTAGAGCTGGCTGTATGGTGATTCAAAGAAACAAGTATAAAATATGAGCGTGGCTGGTCTCAGTTATATTCCATGTCTTTTCTTTGCCTGTCAAAATTTTGCACAAAATTTAATTCCCTGAAATTAGTTGTCTATCTCTACTATCTCTAGGAAAATAATTTTGGAACTGGGTTTTCAAGAAGAGAAATAGACTGATTTTTACAGTGTATGAATGAGGTATATTCAATGTAAGGGACAAAGGTTTGTTTAATTCCAGATTCAAGGTAATCTGTTGGGCTGGCTGACACTGTTGTTTTGCCCACATCACTATCTATGACTTACCATGAAATGCAGCCTCTGTTTAGGTGGTTGCAATTTTAAAGATACTACCTACCTGCTGGGATTAAAGTCTGCAAAGAATTACCTGGCAAAGAAATGACCTGTGTATTCAGCTCTGCACCCGCCTAAGAAAAGCATGCACACAGTAGGAATGAAAAAACTGTGGAAATTAAAAGGCAGTCAGCTAGTTGTGCAGTCGTGCTCGCTGATTTAACTGTGATTTGTCCTCCCTTGACAAAAAAAAACCAGTTCTTTCTCTTCTTACCTGGAGATTTTCAACAGAAAGCATAAGTTTTTGTTGTTGTAATACCTACTTCTGCAGACTTCCTGGAGTCTTTTAAAAGAGCCAAACTCTTAGGGCATGAAAGATCATCTGTTAGCAAAGGTATTTCAAAGAAAATCCTGTCCTTTGAGAGTAAGGAAGAGGAGACTGGCAATCTGTGCTTTCAGGTGCTGTAAATAAGAACTTGACAGACTGTGCATCCCAGCTGACCTCAGAGCTGGATCCACACCACAGCAAGGTAGTCTGCAAAATATATGACACCTACTCATGAAATGTATTGTAAAGATGAACTGATATTTTGAATTCTCTTCAGGCAGATGCTGGAGGCCATGGATCATCTGGCATAAGAAGCTCCTTGAGTGTCTTTTTACAGTTTGAGGGAATTTTTAACAGCTGGATTACAGCAATGAATACAATACCTGTGCTGATTTTCAAATTACCAAAATGAATCAATTAATGAGATTTCCACCATGTTTTGTTTCAATATTTAGACAGACATGTCAAAGCAGAAGCAAAGTGGCTCTCTTTTGCACTAAAGAAGGTAAGAGAGAAGTGCTTATAAAATAGATACTTTTCAAAATGTGTTAAATCACTTAAAAAAATACAGATGTTTAGTATGGATTAATGCTGAAATTTTTACTAGACCTCTGCAACATCTAATTTTGCACTGGATTTGTTTTCCCCTACTAAGTCTTACCAGCTTTTCTTATATTTTCAATAGGATGCTGTGTGGTAAGGTAGCCCATTCCTGATACCACAAAAGGAATTCTGTCAGCAGTTAGGTTTCAGAAAGTAATTTGATAAAACTTCCTGCAGAAAATATCCTTAACCAGCAGAGTGGTTAGCAGACTATCTGCCTGGGAGTTGAAGCCGTGATCTGTTTGTTACGTTCAGGAGGACAGAAGAACCTGAAGCAGAAAGTTATGGACCCAGTCTGTTGGCACAGCAGGTTGTGCAATTTTGAGTGGTTTGAAAATGCAGAAATTCTTCATCTCTGATGAAACCATGTTCTACAGATGAGAAGAGCTTTGCTGAAGAACACTTGAACTATGAAGTAGCTTGAGTCAGGGAAAAGGAATTACAAGACAGGAGCTAAATTTGGGAAACTAATCAAAACATTTGCTACTTGTCAGAGAAAGGCAAAAGCTCAAAGGAGCTTTCAAAAAGCTCGTTGTAGGTATTTTGTTCTGACATATGCTGCTTGCTCTATGAAGTTAAATTAACACAGTAAGAATTATAAGTTGCAAAAAACCATTGCTCCATTTTATTTCTTCAGCACTAAATTCCCAGATACATGCAATGGCAGCATATCCTCTCTTGGGATGCCAGTTGCAGAAACTGGTGGTGTTCTTTTGTTCACTAAATTAGACTGAGTATAAACAGAATAAATAACAAGCCTGGCATCTTTCAAATCCAGAAAAAAAAGTGAAACAAAAGTGAAGGATTATTTTAGAGCTGTAACTGGCAGGTGGTAGTCTGGTGTAATTTCCAGTCAAAGTGGTTTATAAAGTACTAGATGGACAGTAATGGACAAAGTACTGGACAAAGTACTAGAAAGTCTGCAGATCTTCAGATACTCTCCCTTAGTAATTTCTGCAGGCAAAGTGAGTTTTCTGCTGTGTAGCTGAGTGAACAGCATGACATTAACCTCACACCTGACTTAAGAAAAAACTTATTATTAAAATCCTGAGCAGATTTTCCAGGAGCAATTCTTCTGGATAATACAAAGTAGGCTAAACATCTTGTGAGAATCCTTAAAATCAGAGGGTTTTGGGAAGGCTGCAAAAGGCAGGCCTCAGAGACAGCAAAACTGTGATTAGAGCTAAGCAGTAGCCATGAGATAGGTAAGAAGTAGAAAAGTAAGGACAAATAGAACAATGGTCTGTGTATTAACGCTTGTCTAGAATAACTCATTAAGAAAAGTATATCTAGAGAGATATTAGGAAGTTCTAAGCTTAATAATGGAGCTCTGTGCATTATATCTTAAGGCTCACAAGCATGTATTGTATTTGAAATAAGCAAGCATTGTTTTAACTGAAGCAACGTGTGCTTTAAGTGATAGGATAGAACTACTGTCAATATGCTTTTGTGTGATTGGTCAAAAAACTTCAAAAGTAAGTTGTAACATTAAGTTCTTTGTCTGCTGCCTGGGATGTGAGCTGATGGCATCTTGCCATTGTCATAACCATGTAATGAGACTGATGCTGGAAAATGAAACAGCTCAAGGCACGTTCCTCAGCAGTCCCACCCTGTTCGTAATTTGTACGTAGCCCCCCAGCCAGCGATACATGATACTAGCTAGAAGCTAGTAACAGCTAGTAACGGCTTTCCTTCTAGAAGCTAGAAGGAAAAAAAAACATCAAGAAATCTGAGGGAAAGGAAGTCAGGATTCCAAACTCGTCTTGGTTAATATTTCAAGCAAGATTAATAACCGGAGAGCAAGTCCTTTGATCCAAAGGGATGCAAAAAGTGGCTCAGTGTTTGATACAGCTGTGCGTCAAACACTTCGGTTTGGTGACTTGCCTCGGTGGGTGACTGCCTCATCTGCTGTGTTGTTTAGCGTAGTTTCACGCCTGTGGCACCGCCCCGTGGCCAGCTGTGCTGCGGCCGGTGCCCACTAACGCTGCTGTCCCCGCAGAGTGCGGCCGCCGCCCCGCCGCCCGCATGAGCAAGCGGATCCTGGGCGGCAGGACCAGCCGGCCGGGCCGCTGGCCCTGGCAGTGCTCCCTGCAGAGCGAGCCCAGCGGCCACATCTGCGGCTGCGTTCTCATCGCCAGGAGATGGGTCCTGACCGTGGCACACTGCTTCGAAGGGTGAGAGCGCCCAGACATTTTACTGCTCGCATACTGCGCGGCTCAATTAACAAGTTCTTCTCCCTCCAGCGAACACATGGGGCATGGGTGGAGGGAGACCTTTGCACAACGGCCAGCCAAAGAGACCTGGTTTTAGGAGGCTAAAAAAGAAGGTAAAAGGTACAAACCAGCATCAGCTTAGGTTTTCACATGTTTTATTATTCATTGCTGGCATCTCTGCTGATGAAAGCTAAAAGAAGATGCCCTGACTTTCAGCAGGAAACAGGAAAAGGAAGAAGACCAGAGCACTAATTCTATAGCTCGCCATGAGTATAAAAATCATCCTCTGTACCATTGTAGAAAAGACCTGAAAAAATGCTGTGGCCATTGGTAAAAAGAAAAACTGAGTATTTACTCACAGTGCAAATGGCATATTGAAGTCACTGCCTTTTCTTTTTATACAGCCCACTCTTTTATTAAGATTGCAGTCATTAAAAAGTCAGCATTAACAACTGAGAGCCGCCTGGTGTCAGAGGCCGTATTGGAAGGACGGTCTGGAGTGCAGACAATGTTTACATGTCTTACAAATCAAATTGTTTTGATCATTGCCAACTTTTTGGTGCTAACCAATATTTCTTTTTGATGAACCACAGATTTCAGAGGGAGCTTTAGTACCTGATTTATTTTGTCGTGTACCAAAGTTTTTTAATTTGGTTTCTAAAGAAAATTTAAACAAGTGTTTTCTGCTGTAGTTTGCAAGTACTTCTCTGGCATATGCTTACTTAATCCCGCTTTAAACTGGTGCTTGCTCACTGGAAATTATTTTAAACGGCACAGAACACTTTCTTTGTGTTTAAGGCAGCAGAAATTCTATGTTAAGCAAGATTCTCTTGAACTGATATTTCTTTCTTCATAGTGTTAGTCGTTTGCTTTTTCAGTAAAAATTTTATCTTTTTATTTCTGAAAAACTAAGTTCTTTGGTGTTTGTCCTTCTAAACGAACAGTGTGCTAAACCTGTGTAATACAAACAAGAGTACTGTATTTTATCAGATTTTGGGTACAGAAGGAATTTCTCTTCCTTTTCTATCTATTTTTAAATATACTGCTGGAATATTTCCTGTCCTTTGGAAGAACACTTTCTGGTGATCTAAAATAAAGGGTGGGACAGAGGTTGATTCTTCAGCAATATTGGACTGCTACTGAATTTCCTGGATAAGATTCCTCTCATTACTGAAAGATAAGCAAAGCAGCTGTCACATTATAAAGTAAAAATTCTCCCAGTTTTGTCAAATGCAGAAAAAGTGCCACTACATTTTGCAGCTGTTCATTTACTCCTCATGTAGAGCTGCATAATATCCCTGTGAGTTAAGAGTATAACTTGTTAACAAGTTTCTTTCTCATTTATAATCTAAAGACCATAAAGTACTAAGATATTCTGGTCTAATAATTGACTGAGAACTTACAGGAACTTTTTTCTCTTCTCCCTTTCTGAATAGATTGGGGGGGGATGTACCCAGAAGCCTGAAATCTTGAAATTCTTCATTTGTAAGAACTTTTTTTTGTAAGCTTAATATATCATCAGCAAGATCATTCTTTATGTCACGAATTTTTTTGGACATAAAGTATTTTGAAAATTTCCCAAACCAACCAAATAAGACAGCAATATAAAGAGATTTTAAAGTGCTCTGGTCCTTTATGCAAAATGCTCCATTTTGTGAAACTCATGTGAAGTTTGGAATACAAAACATAAGGACCACATAAAAACAATACAAATAGCCATGAATACTTGTAGAGAGCATAAATAGAAAGAGCTGCATTAACATTGTGTTGTTTTCAAGTTTTCTTATTATAGTCCCCGGAGTCTTGTCAAGATAATTTTGAAATGCATTACATTAAAGCACCCAAAACATTTTAATTTTTTTTTTTATGTGTAGGACAATGCATTCTGGCTGACTACTTATTTCTGTAGGCAATGCTATTTTACAATGGTCATAAACACAATAGTATATAAATATTCTCAGCTCTTGATTTCTGTAACTTTATGGAGCAGCTCACAAGCTGATCATGATGCTAAAATGGTCATTATAGTCCAAAATGCAAGAATTTTCATCCAGCTCTTAAGATAAACATAGTCTTGATTTAGCACTGAATCTCTTTACAAATTACAGGAATTAAAATTCTCTTGAGCACTATGAAAAACCTGAAATTCTGCATGCTTTTACTTGCACTGCTTTGAATAAGCTTTAGTCCTGTCAAAGGTGCTTAGTTACATGGAGTTGTCTTTCAGCAGTTGTGCAAAATGGACTTTTTGGAGAGCTTTTAGCATCACAGACTAATTAGAAACCACAAAGAACCCGCAACTAATCCTGTGACTAGTTAGGACTGAGATATTACAGCCTCGAAGCCTTCCATAAAATCCAGCCTTTTCTGATGTCTCAACAGACAATAGTTCAGTGTTCCCCCCTGTATCATATGTATCATGGCTTTGTGGTTTTGTATGTTTACCAAAAGAGTCTCAAAAAAAATTTAAGAGTCAAAGTAACCTTTGATCTTAGGCATAGAAAGTATACTTGGCACAGACTGGATGCTCAATAAATAAGGGATTTTTCCCATGGCTATCATAAAATATTTAATTTACACAATAAAATTGCTTATTTGAGACTCCTTAGGGTTTTCAGTGAGACTTAACTGCTGTCAGCAGCAGACTGCTGAACAATATTCTCACCCCAGCGAAATTTGTATGTGCCCACCACTGAGCATGTGAGCAACTAACACTGGGAAGGATCCAAGGGATGACTCTGACAGCCTTTAATACAGCAACTGACACATGGTTACATATCTTCTGATGGTGTGAGCTTTAATGTGTTTGATTACAAGCAGGAGGGAAATGGAAAGCATTGACTTGTGTTGCTCAGATCTTTGCTGTAAGGAATAATGCATAAATATTTGTTTTCATCTTGTAGTATTTGTATGCTTTGTAAAGTGTAGGGTACATAAAGGGAGAAAAAATATCTTGGGTATTTTAGCATAAAAGAAAGACCTTGACTTGAAATTTCACCATTTTTTTTCAAAGGAGAGAAAGTGCAGCTGTCTGGAAAGTAGTGTTTGGGATCAGCAATCTTGATCACCCATCAAGTTTCATGCAGACCCGACTAGTGAAGACCATCATCCTCCATCCACGCTACAACAGAGCAGTTGTAGACTATGATATCAGCATTGTGGAACTAGATGAGGACATCAATGAGACAAGCTATGTAAGACCTGTCTGCTTGCCCAGCAAGAACCAGTTGGTTCAGCCAGACACCTACTGCTACATCACAGGCTGGGGACACATGGGCAACAAAAGTAAGATGAATATTTCTGTGACTTTTGTAAAGTAAGAGTCTTTCTGTGACTTTTGAAAAACATGTGATTCTTCTACTGAGTTAATCAAGTGATAATATTACAAACTTTTATCCATTTATACTATTACTGGATCTTAGTAAATACTAGGGAAGTGTAACTACTCTTGAAGGGATCAAGCTGTGACCATAGCCTAGCTTTTTCAAGCAGCAGCCTCAATTTATGCTCCTTAATACTTAGACACTGACTCGATTTTTAAAAATATTGAGGATCTGGAAACTTCTATCAAGAAAGTCCCCCACATTAGTTATGATTTTACTCATCTAAGTTGCAGTCACAACAGTATTGCAAAGGTACCACCTCTTCAGTGTGGGGCAAACACTCTTAGCTCAGAGCCTTCAGCTGGAGGCACTGGAAGCACTGGCAGACAGGCTGGAGGAACAGGATCATGAATCATTTTGTACTTGTGAGACAATTTATTCCATAATCACAAGTGTTGTTTCTGTATCTGTGAATAGAACGTTAGTGTGTTTTCTGTTTTGGGGCTGCCACAATCCTTGACAAGAACTGTTGTGTTATGTAAATCTTTGTTCAGGCAAAATGATTCTGCATGAATAGTATGCAAATTAGCCTGGCCCCAACACTGTTAGTGCACTAGCCATTGTGTTTTTGCCTTTGCAGTTATTATAGCTTTTTGCTATTATTATAGTAATTACTAGGGATGGCTTTTCCGTATGCTGGGTAAGGAAATCTTCCTTTCTGTGCTGCTTCAGTGGAACTTCAGTTGTAGTGGCCAGTTTAGATGTGATAAAAAATAATTTGATATGTGAATGGTCAGCTGTTTACTAGCATCTCTACCCATCTAAAATATCTCTATATGATGTCAGAAAAAAAACTCTGACAGAATGTTTTTGCAGACTGGTAAATATGGTGGTGGTTTTTTGTGTTTTTTTGTTGTTGTTGTTGTTGTTGTTGTTCTCTAATGTGGTCAGAGTTTATTTTAAAGGTTTTATGCTAGGAAGCATCAAAAACCACCATGGCTACATAGCATTTAGTACAGCATACCCTAGGCTGAACAACTTTGATTAGAATTTGAGCTCAGTCAGTTGCTTAGACTAGGAAGAAGTCTTCTATTGTCTGTTGAACATATTACAATAATTTCATTAGGTTCAAATCCTGATTTCCTGGTACATTCTGTAAGTCAAATTTACTCAAACATAACCAAAATGGCTCTTGATTATTACCAAGATTTACCATGACAGACACCAAGAAACAGGGAGGTCCTGCCCTGGAACAGTGAATCAAACCTGTTGTCCACCTCTCTCTCATTACTATTTTCCAGCCACTACTGCCCCCATCTTAAAAGTCACAAACTGCAGCGTGTCAAGGTGTGAATGCTCAATAAACAGCAAATGTCACACCAGTCCCTGTGTGCTTAGTCCTACTCCAGAATGCAACACATTGTGCTCCTTACATTTAATACATATATCGAGAGCAATATTTAAAATGTATCCCAGTGGAAATGTTTGTCATACCTCATGGAGTCATAATAGGAAAGTATCTGTGAATTTGTGTATAGTAAACATGTAATTCTGTTTTTCAGTGCCTTTCAAGCTTCAAGAAGGAGAGGTTCGCATTATTTCCTTAGAACAATGCCAGTCATATTTTGACATGAAAATCATCACCAGCAGGATGCTGTGTGCTGGCTATGAATCTGGCACTGTGGACTCTTGCATGGTAGGCTTCTCTGTAAGAAGAAACAGAAAGTTTCCAGAAACAAAATTGCTTTTAGAAATCAAAATACTGTGATGTTAATTAGGTGTAGCATACTTTATATATTCTAGGAATGACAGCTGTCTATTTACTATACTTTAACCCAGCTTTTACTATTATTGTTAATATTGGTGTAAAGAACCTATCTTCATGCTAGTGAAATGCTGCTTGAAGACTCTAGGGTTTATCTGTATTAGTTAAATTTTTAATTTGTATGAGCATTTGCAGGTTATGTTTTGTACAAACGTCATGGGTAATGAATACTGGTAATGCTGCGTGTGGCGACACAGTTCAGCAGGTTTTTACAGCTGAGTTATCTGCTAAAGGCAGATGGCTGTAGGAAGTGTGATACAGCTTTAATGATGGGTGCTGGCCACGTGTGTAATAGACTGTTTTTAACTTTCCTGTTGCAGGGTGACAGTGGAGGACCACTTGTGTGCGAGCATACTGCCGGGCGCTGGACTTTGTTTGGTTTAACATCTTGGGGCTCTGTCTGTTTTTCCAAGGTTTTGGGACCTGGAGTTTACAGTAATGTGTCGCATTTTATTGAGTGGATTGAAAGACAAATATATATCCACACCTTTCTGCTAAACTAACTCCAGATGGTAAAAATTGTGCTGACAGACAAAAGAAAAAAGAAATCAGCTCTTCAACACTGAAGGTTTTGCAGTCCAGAAACTCTGTGAAAAGGAGTTTCAAGCTCTGTCTATTCTTGTTGTGGAGCTATGGAATATGCAGTGTATGTTACCGGTAAATCCTCTGCTCATGAATATATTTTGTGATAGAATAATAATACTGTTGACTTTTCTTTTAACTGTGTTGTGGTGCTATTCTAAAATTTGCACCACTGCAAAAAGCTTAAAAGAAAAGAATCCAACCACTTTCTGCCTTTCAGCTATTAAAACTAAGCAGTAGCACAGACTAGAAAAACTTTTAAAAATAACCTATTTTAATACTATTCAATTAATAGCACATGCGTTTTCACTCACTTCTTGTGATGAGGAAGGAACTTTGTGCATTCGTGTGGCACTGCAGGACATACATTCACAAGGACAACTCTCGACAGGGCCATACCACATGCTGGAGGGTGTGGAAGACATTCATGGGTTTGTGCATCCACGTGGCACAGGACACATCAAAGCACACGTGCAGGTCTCCAAAGGTGTGTAGCCATATGCTCCTGGGGTGCCTGAGCTAGTGCATTTGGTCCCTCAGGGTGGTTAATTTGCATGGGCACCCTGTACTGTCCTGATTCCACAGCTTCTGTTCCCAGAGCCAGACTGGGCATCTCTCTGGGGTGATGGAGGAACCAGCAGGCCAACAGACCCATAACTACCAGTAGAGACACTAGAGACCAAAACTTTATTGTTCAGACTCTTTGGACAGCCTCTAGCACTTAATCTTCTGAAGCTTCCAATGTCCTAATGTGTCCAGGAAACACCCGTATCTCAGCAGCACTACACTGATCAGTGCATTTATCAAACCTGTGCCCCACTGGCTTTCCTCCTCATGTTGTATAATGTGTTCAGCATACAAAGCATGCACTGACCATCTCCAGCCCTCTAAAAACCTGAGAGGGTTGCCAATACCACTGCAATGGTTTCCCCTCTTTAGAGTCAGCTAGTTTGGACATCTTGTGAGACATGGAAAATGCAGATTTAAAATGAAAAGGATGCAGTGTGGGCACCGTCCCAAATATTGGGGACTGGTTGATTTTTATAGGTCTCCTCTTGTACCTTGCATTTAAAGTTTAATTATGACTAGCAAGATGAAACAGTTGGGAAAAAAGAAAAAAAAAAAGAAAGAAAATGACTGATAGAAGGCTTGGGATTCCAGCTTCTGTTCAAATGAGTATTAGAAATACCAGAAGCAAAGTAAAACAGCTTCACCAGCAAAGGCTCAAGGAGCCCAGCTCAAGTGCTTGGTAGCCAGATGTGGAGTGCTCTGTGCAGTAGTAAGACACTAAGCCTTAACTCCACTTAACTCCAAGAGAATCTGGTTGGAAAAGATTATAATGGAGCTTGGCACTTTTTATGGTGCTAGAGGAAAAGTGTGTCCTATCAACTGCTGTAGATGATGTCCTGCACAGCTGTCAGCTTTTAGGAGGCCAGAACAGGACAAGGCAGGAATCTGAGGATTACAGGACAAATTCCACTGGGGAACAGTGCATTTAAAATTTGTGTTTTCAGTGCTGTGCCTAGTCCCCCTCCAGCCTAAGGCACACAATTAATCCTCTCTGCTACCTCTGGCGTGGCCCCATGACAGCACAGCAGGGCCTTGTCAATAGCATGACTGCTGCATGAGGAAAAATGCATAAAAAAGACCTAAACACATGGACATTTCAGGTACTATGAATCATGTTGCAACTCATCTCCATAAGTCTATTGCTTTCATAAAGGTTTATCTCTTATCTCCGAATCTTCTCCTTAAACACTGCTAACATTAGAGCATTAGTCACACTAGACTGCACTGTAGACATGAATATTAATAAATACTCAATATTTATGTTATGGATTCTGAAACTATTTAAGTGATTATTCAGTCACTGTTTCATGCTCAGAAGGAAAACTCTTTGAGGCTTTGCAATTTGATTGTTGGGGTTTTTAAGGATATAACACTTAAAATACTCTTATTGCCCCAGCTATAAATGAGAGAAAGCAGCTGTGACCATGTTTATCTAGTGCAAGTAGATTACAGCTGAAGCAGTTTATCGATGTCCTTGCCTCAAGGACATCGAGGCTGGAGCTCTCAGTCCTCACTTCAGCTTTCCTCTGGGGCTGGGATCTCTGTGGCTGTAGGGCAGAAAAGCTCTGAGTCCTGGAGCTGGTTCAAAAATTCCCTGAGGAGAAGGTGGCCCAGTGGTCATTAGAGCCAGCTGGCTGGTGTCACAGTGGTTCTGGCCAGGTGTATTTTCCAAAGAGATGCTGCTGCAGAATAAGCAACCCAGCCTGGCTTCTCTCCACCAGATATGGTTGATGGTTAGCAGCTTTGAATTTTGTAAAGCACCAGAGTACATAAAACCATTCATGTAGATATTAGCATTATCAAATGATAACATGTAACTACACATTTTAATTACCTGGATTTGACCTACCACCAGTTTCTAAGCAGTCCCTCCCAGGAAATGAGGCAGAGTCCTGCTTAAACATAAGGTGCAGGCCCATCCTATATGGGACGTCTGAAGAAATTCCAGGCTGAACTCCATCCCAGATGGCTCTAGGAGGGAGCACTTGGGTCTTATCCTTTCCCACGACTGTGTCTGACACAACATTCCATGTAAAGAGGAAATTTGTAATTTTATAGATGTATTTTTATACTGGGTTTTTTACGTGTGCACATGAAATAGGCAAACATGCTCCTCCTTCCACTGTATCAAGCCTTTTCCTGTGTGCTGACACAATGGTTCTGATCACAGTTATGCTGTTTTGTCCCACAGGTGTAGCCTCACTGTAAGGTAACATTTGTTGGTTTTGCTTCTACCACAGCTGTACCTCCAAATGGAAGCAATGCCACTCAGTCAAGCCATTGTGTTTCTTTCTAGTTGTACTAATAAAAATTTACAATCATTTTCCAAATAACTTCTGTTGAAAATGTGTTTTAATCTTTAGGGAGACTAAACGATAATATGGAGGCAACAAGTTATAACTTTCGCAATAATGCCTAAAAATAAACTTCAAAAAGCATTTTTGAATCCTTAGCTGACTTTTTTAGCAGCCCTGTTAGTAATGCAGTACTTGTGGAGATTCTGGCACTACTACCACTGTACAACTTTTAGTTTTTTCTGTGTGTATGCTTCCAGTACAGAATATTACTATGAATACTGCTGCCAACAACTACTCTGAACTTAGAAATCTGAAAAACTAAAGCTGCAATCAAATCTGCAATCTGAACATATTTTGTTCTATAATTTTGCTCTGGAATGCAATTAGTTTTAAATAAAAAATCTCTTATAAGTTGTGTACAGAATTTCAACAACATTTACACATGCTGAAATCAAAATAATAAGCAGACAGAAGCTTATAACAGTTAAAATTTACCTTTCCACTGCAAAAGGAAGCTAGGACCATGAGGGCAAGAGTAACATAATCAGAATAAAACAGGAACAAATAATACAAAACTCACACTGAAATTCAGCGATGGGAACATTGTTAAGACAGTCACATTTGGAAGTTGCCCATTAGCCTTGGCCAAGAGCCAGGGCTGGTGGGAGCAGTGGGTTCTCTGCTTTAGCTGGTCTTCAGCCAGTCCTCTGCCCTGTGCTGCGGCCAGTGGGGCTGTGGAAAAAACAGCTCGGGCTAAACATCAGCTCAAACTGTGGTCCAGGCACAGACCAGAGCTCACTGTGCTGCCAAAATAATCAGCAAAGGCTGTGGCTGACAGCCTCCTACAAATGTTTAGCACAGGTGTGGTTGTTGTGAAAGAAAAAAAATTAAAACATCAAATACTGCGAATCAGAGTAAAGACTGTTCTAGATGTAGCTACAAAGTTTGGGGCAGTTGAAGGTGATTCTTTCGGTTTGTTTTAAAATTAAAGAAGTGTAAATGCTGTGCTTCCTTTCGTGACATGTGGAAGGCACCTGTGAAATGCTCTTAAAAAGCTTATTTTCAAAATGGAAACGTCAAATCATGCTGTGCCTAAGTGGAGAAGCAAGCAGGTGATTGTGACGTTTTCAGTGCTAAAAAAAAAATAAAATAAGGGGAACATTGAACTGTTGAGAAGCACAGGGAGCACAATGTGTTTCCACCCTTCATTTGGCACTACTTTACTTATGGCCAATTAATATTTTAAAGCTTTTATGAAAGACTCATGACCCTCATCTCCCCTTCAGTAAAAGGCAGCAAGTAATCACAGCAAATGCCCTCAGCTATTTCTGCTGTTTGTCCACCACAAAAAAAACTAACAAACCCAACCTCAAAGCCACTACACCAAAAAAACTGACAATCAAACAACAACAACAAAACAACCCCCAAAGCAACTTTTACCTAACAGATGATTATGTTATGACCCAGGCTGCTTGCTGAAATCCTCTAATAAAACACAGACTGTACAGTTTTAAGCAATATGGAGTACCAACATGCAATACACACAGACACACACACGTGTGTGACTTTTCACTACTTCAAATGGTACAAAAGCACTTAGAATCTCAGCAGAGAGGAACAGTGTCCTGAAAGCCTCCCTGCACTAAGTTATGAGTAATGGAGTGCTGAAGCTTGTAAAGAGTCACATAATAGCAATTTAAATGTCCATCATGGAGCTGGTCTCAGGTCTAACAGATGATTCCCACTCATATGTTTCTTCATGTTTCTTCATATTCTGATGCCATGGCTTAGTGAGAAAGTTTTGGAGGCTCTTACTCTGCATACTTACAGCTTTTGTATGAAAAAAAAAAAAAGCAAACTCCTGACACTTAATGATCATTTACCTGTCATATCTGCTGGTAGGTTCTGCTTCTGCAGTAGAGGCAACAAGAGGGCAGGTCACAGGCTGGTGTAGTCCCCAGACTCTTTTTCACAGAGGCAGGGGTGACAGAGCTGAGGCCTGCACTCCCTCAGGTCACTGGAAGTGCTGGAGCTCCCCCATCAAAGTTGAACACACCTCACTCATAGAGTTAGAGACTTGTAAAACATGGACCAATCTCCTCTCAGTGGCCACAAGTGCAGAGAGGCCATGGATTTAAAGTGCAGAAGAAACATTCAGGTCAGATAATAAAAACAAAACAAATATTTTACTCTGAGGGAAGGAAAGCACTGCCTGTTTCTCTGGAGCTCTTTACAGCAGGATAACATCCACTAGGAAGGACAAGGGTGGAGTTGAGTAGATGATTTCACTTCATCCCAGTAACTCTCTTCCTGTGTAATTCTACCCCAGTACCAGCTTGTCTCCCTGCACAACCTGCTGACTGTTTTGCAGCCTTGCAGCTCTCATTTCTTGTCAAGAAAGCTAAGATGTTTCACTTGGGAAACATGGAGTACACTCACGGCAAGGTGCCCCTTCCACAGCAAGAAGGATGTTACAGATAAATATCCGAAAAAGGAACTCAAACCAACATGATCTCTTGGAATTTGATTGTTTGCCATCACTTCAAAGGTCTCCACTAACTTTATGTTAGAACCTACCAAAACCATTTTGTCATATGTTGAACCAGACTGGGGAAAAAAAAAATTCAGAAATGGGTGTCATCACTTTCTCTTTCTCCCCTCACTAACACTAGGGGTAGAGTCAGCCCTAATTACATTCTACCTTTTGAACACAGAGCTGTATTAAACATTTGGTAACATGTGGTGACTGGCATTTGAATGAACTCAGCATGCCCTCAATATCTGCCCTGTATAGCAGCAGCTGTCCAGACCTCACAGCGTTTGTTTAAATTCTTTCAAAGATCTTAAAAGATGTGGAATATGTAACGTTGATCATTGATGTGGAAAGCTCATGGTTCAATTAGAAAGCAGAGCCCTTGCCCAAAACATGGTGCCTAAAAATAAACACACAGATCTTGGCAATTTGAAAACAGAAACTTTGAGAAAGTAACAGAACCAAAAAATGGGCTCAGCACTAATAATGCATTAGCAGCTATAGTTTGAGGAAACTGTTTATTTCAACAGGTGCTAGTAAATACAAACAGATTTCCTAAGCTTCTCTCTAAATTGTCCATGTAACTTTTTGGGAAGGGAAGTAAAAAGGAGGCAGTATTTCAAAAAGTCTGTAATCTAGAAGTTGCCACATGCACCTCTGCCACTTTTTGTGCAGTGTGAGCAGTAGGAAATTGGCAGAGAGCAGGACTCGTCTACCTTGGAGACAGATGAGCAACAGCACTTAAATGTGAGACATGCAGTGCACGACGCCTTCTTTTAAGCAGCCTTTAGAGACACTTAAGCTGATTATTATAAAAGCCTGGAGGAATTTAAAAACACCTGAGAGTGAAGAAGAGTGATGTTACCAGGTAAAAACTGCTATTTGTAAGGGAAGACCTGAAGACAGCCTGGAGCTCCTCACTGTTGCTGGCAGACAGTTCTGCAGTACAGGCATGAGGTAGTTTAGAGAAAAAGCAGCCAGCTAACATCTGAATTGGGTGAGGTGGGAAAGAAGTCAATTTTGGTAGCAGACAACATGAAATGGCAGATGGAATCAAAATGGAGTGATACAGCTGGAGGATGACCTGTCATGTAAAACAAAAGGCTGCACTTCAGATTTGCTCTTTATGTGAAGAAGGCAGCGAGGGAGACATGTTACATGGGCTCATTTGGGCTTCTCTCTTATGGGTAAAATGGTGTTTGTCCAGCAGTGAGATGGCCCATGCAATAGCCTGGTGAACAAACTGGACCACAGTGGTTATATAAATTACTGTCTACACACACTACAACATGTAATAAAAAGTCTTGAAACAAGCCAACCACTAACACACATCCCAGCCCTGTAGCTTACTTCAGACTTCAGCAAGTGGTGAATCCCAGGGCATGCTAGGGTTCTAGGGCAGCAGTGTAAGACTTACCTGAACTGGATTCTGCAAATCCACATTCATGCAATGCATGGTGCAACACCACGAGGTGTTATGCAATGTTGCATACAAGAAATAAGAAGTGTGCAAAGTCTAGTATGTGAAAAAATATAAAAAATAATCCAGACATTTAGACTGTGAACATCTTAATAAATTAATAAGTCTTATAAACAAGCTTTTAAGGAAATGTGTTCATTATCTACCTTGGCTGAAGAAAACAAAACCACAGCATGGCATAAATCAGCAGTTAGTACTCCTGGGTTTAACCAGCTAGCATTCCAACTTTGTAAAATACAGTAAAGCATCTTCTTCACACAAAACAGAACTCAAAACTGCTCTGTGTGCTAGAGATACAGCACTGCTGCCCTTCTCAGAAGCACACACAGAGACTTCGGCACATGATCTATTGCCACCAAATGTAAATGTATTAGCTTCCTTTGGTAAATTCAGTATCAGTTTCCTTTTGGTAAGTTCTTGAACTCTTCAGAGTTCAAGCCACTTGTACTTGCAGACTCATCCTGAATGTCTGGTAAGAAGGAGGTGTTCTTTAATAACCCATCTCTTGAACAGGTCTGAAAAGGTGTTTTAGATGCTGGCAAAACACTGTCAGTGCTTTCTTCCTCTGATACAGCACTTGCAGCTGAGCTGGAAGGCACAGAAGTAGGTTGGAGCTCCACCCTATAATTCACATTGCACTCATCTTTCCATCTCTTAATTTCTTTCCTCTGCTCCTCAGGGGACAGTCTGACAAGGTACTTGGCTCTCAACACCGGAGATGGAAACAGTGTTCCTTGGAGAACTCTAATCAAATATCTACAAAATAAACACAAATAAGCTGTTTAAAAGAAACCCCAAAACTGTTTCCAATTACTAAAGGAAACCAAACGCCACTCAGGTAACTCTGAAGCCTTGTTCTTGGACTAAAACTAGATGATCTTTAAGGTCTCTTCCAACCCAGGCCATTCTATAATTCTGTGATATTAGAACTGACTTAATTGGCAATTTAGGTTGGATTTAATCACAGATTTTTGCAGTGAATTTTCAGGCAGCAGGGCATCCAACGTCTGTCCCTCCATAAGAGAACTTCTCCTTTAAACCTCCAGTGAAAGCTCAGTCTTACTCCCTCACACTAGAAGCTACAGAGGACCCCCTGGCTTCCCTGGCCCCTGAGTGGGGGCTTTTCAGCACCATACAAAGGATCATATCAGAAATAAACATGGAAAAAAACATAAGTGTGACAGCAGTAGTCCCATAATAGGCACTTCTGCTTCAAATCACTACAGTAGAAAAGCTGAAATTAGCCACAACAGCTATTAATCTTCTGAGGTATTGACGCAAGGACAGTACATACGACTAAAGGTATTTCTAAACAGTTTGCCTTTAATTCACCATGAAGATCACTGTTGTCTTCAAAATTCAACAGCCACACATTGGAAGTAGCCACCAAGCTGAAACCTTTATCTTACCTCAGCTCTCTACAGCCCCACCAAAATGTCCCAGAACAGCCTTTATCTAGTAATTTGTCATGTAGGGGAGATTTACTGTGTGTGAAAGAAAAGGCTCTACTGTCACCACCTGAACCAAACTGAAAGCAGGGACAGTAAGCCACGTGTTTCTTGCACCTCATGGTTTGTCATTCTGCTGAAGTGTGAACCAAAGCCATCAGTCAGATCAGATCAGTCATAATCCCCAGTGAGTGCTGGAAAACTCTTGATGACATGCTTAAGACACAGATCAGACAATGTTCAAACGGGACTTAATGCTTGGTGTCCATGGCAGGCATCAAGAGGCATGGCTCTGCCAGCTTTCCTGCTGGCAGGTCTGATAATTTATGCAGCACTTGATCCAGAAAGTTTGCTCAGACTGTGTCTAAAGGTATTAAATTACATCAGGTGAGCAGGAAACAGCACTTTTTCTCCTCAACTCTTCTCAGTATCTGTCTGTGCAATTCAATTTCAAGTCTCATTTCTTTCTGAAATGATATAAGAGGGGAAGAAAGAGACATAGCACAGAAGAATGAGTAATTAGCACTGGAGGCACATCACTAATAGGCTACAGACTTGAGTTCATGCTCAGGTAGTGAAATGAATATAGCTGTGGCTACTAAAGAAAGCTACACAGGTTTGATGAAGTCTCTTTCACTGGTTTTCACATGGTTTGGTTTGTTCTGTTGGCTCATTCAGGTGTCTCCCTTCTCAGGATGCTGGAGTCTTCCACTTCCATCCAATACTACTACCTTTCCAGGGTGAATGAATTATTAAACTTGAACTTCAGTGAGACAAAAAAATATCAAGACCCCTTGTGAATCTAGTCAGCATGTTTCCACCCCACAAAGAAGTCTGTACATGCATTCTTCACTCTAAATACTCTTGTACATATTCATGACATATATTTCAAACAGAAAATCATTTCACAAACTAACACAGACTAAACACAGTATTTCTTTGTCTATATATAGTACATGTCCAACTTTGGTCACTAATTTAACTGTATGAACTCTGTGATTACAAAAATTATTGTTTCTTTGCCCTCTAAACACAATATTTAATATTATATAAGTCACAAAAGAAATTTTTTTTTACTGAAATTTACTTGGAGAACTAAATGGCACCAAAAAGTTGTCCTCACATAGCTTGGTCTAACAGAGTAATGACATTTTCATTTATATTGGGGGATGCTAGGGAGGAAGGACCTAGCCAGAGTTTCATAACACCAGTGACTCACAGAAAACTAATTTTGGTAACAGCAGTGATCTATAATTATATAACAGAAACTCACCTGGGTAGCAGAGCAATGCAAGTAGTCAGAAGGCAAACTAAGTAAAATACTGGGTCTGTCATGTGCTTTTCCATGATCCAGTAAAAATCTGATCGTGGGGTGTGGGTTTTGCAGGTTGCTCCAACAGCCAGAGTGAACACAAAGTAAAACAGGATGCTGCCAACTATAACTACTGCATGTATCCATGTCTGCAATTCAGACAAGGAAAGAAATAAGATTTAAGCTGTAAAACAGAAAGACTGTTACATCTGTATTTGCATGAACATGCACACTTTTCCTCCAAGGGCAGCTGCTGAATGTAACAGAGGATACATCTGTTCAGATAATATTCCTAACAATATTCCAAAACAATCCAGAAAGAATGGAGCCTTCTTTTTACAGTATACAGGTGTTCCAGACATTTAATTTTTTAAATTCTCATAAATTCATAGCTTTTTATTCTTTTGTGAAAGACATTTGCCTCAGATTACCACCTTATCCACTGGTGGCACAGAAAGCTTTCTCAAGGAAATGGAGATGAGATCTTCACATGAAACTACCTTTATATGTATTGCTTGAGATATTACCTTTCTGCACTAGAGTTTTCTGAAATTTTACACCTAAACAGCTATAACAGCTACTAAAAAAAAAAAACAACATTGTCACTGTTCTTACAGCCTGCCAACATTAAAAAATGCCAAATAAAACACATTTAAGTAAGGTCCTCTAATCAGAGTGTAAATACACTCATGCTATATATATGTTCTCAATAAAAACATTTTAATTATGGCTGTCATACTCCCAAAAGAACAGTGAAAAAACTGAATCACAACCTGAAATTTCATCCATTATAAAACAATCCTAAAAATACTTCTAAAAGTCAAAGAAAAAACAAAACCCATTAGTAAGTGTCCTTCTACTGTACCCATTATTGCATTTTCTTTAAAATTAAGCCAAAACCCCAAGTATCACCCTTGTAAGGGCCCTAAATTTATCCAAGCTAAGGCAGATGCTTTAGCTTGTGCAGACTTGAAAACTGAAATGTTTGTTAGCCAATTGGTTTTCCAGTTCTGGCATCAAAATACACCTCTGTGCTGTTTATCCTGAAGACAGAAGATATCCTGATGACAGAGCAGATCATCAATTCCAAGCATTCAAAATCAGCAATTTACACTGTTGTCTTTGAGATGCAAACTTTGCAAACTAAGTTTTGCAAACTAACTTTCAGCAGATCACTGGTGAATTTTTACCATTCGCAAAACTGAACCAACATCCTCCAAACCACCCTACCTTAAAAGGAAGCAGGATCATTTCACTATTTGAAAATAATTCTGAGGCCATGTTTTGTTAATTTTAGTCATATTTCTATTGGTTCCAATGACAGATGCATTAGAAGAGCTCAGATGATCGCATAAATACAATAATTAAGGTTTACCCTTTTATATTTACTCTGTTTTGTATTTGAAGACCTCTCTTCCCTATAATTTTACTGAAAGCTGTATGCACATACTCTGTAAGGAATATACTCTTTGGGAAACAAAGTACTCACCACAGACTTGCACTCAATGAGAAGGTGAAACAGCATTATGAAGAGTGCTGCTGTGTTTATGGGGTTCCCAAAAGAAAAGATGTCTATGTCTGAGCCACAGTAAGTCTGTAAAGAAAGACAGTGGTCAGTGTCAAATATTCTTTATGTATAGTCCTAACATGAAGTGGCATGAGTAATTTCAATACCATACATATTTTCACACACAGAGCTCAGTTCTGTTCTAATGATGATCTTAGTATAAATTCATATACAAGGAAGTAAAAATCAAATACTTCATTCTATTCTGTAATTTGCTTAGGTTTCAAGTAAGTCAAAATGTATAACTATATTTTGTAGCCAGCACTTACAAAGTAAGGCACAAAAAAGCAAACGAGACTTTGGTAAAAAGCATCCAGCAAGGTTATCCAGAAAGCTGAAGGCAAGTAAGCCTGTAAGAGAAAAACATAATGGCATTGTAAGAAATTAAACAAACTGCTGCATCCTTAACTAGCATTAATTTGGATCTGGGGAAAGATTATCTGCAGAAGTAATTCCAGTTAGTTTCCAAATGAAAAAGGCATCTTTTGTGTTGCAGTTATTAGAACAAAGATCTCCCTCCACACTTACATAGCAAACTGTTAGTATTTAAATCAGCAGCCAGCTCTGGGAACTCTGATCTTGCAGCTGTTCCTATCAGAAGTGATGTGCCAGAGCCTCACTGTGCAGAGCTGAGTCCCAAGGAGGGGAGGAGGTTGATGGACAGGGAAGTACCCTGCAGCTTACCATCACTGAATACTAAGTCCCACCTTCTTCTATCTCCATCCCTTTTTGGTATGTGTGCCGACTCTTCTGTGCAGATGGGACTCCTCTGTGAACTAATTTAACTCATCAGATGTGAGAAATCAACTCACTTTTCTGCTGGAATAACACATTGCTCTTTTAGTGAGTTAAATCAGCTCGTGGGAGGACCTGATGGGATACAGAGCTGGCACAAGGAAAACAATTTAACTATATGGATGAAGAGGGAACAGGAAGAAAAAACAGGAGAAGGGAATAAGACTTTCTCCCTCAGTAGCAGCAGATTGCTACGACAGACCAACCACCTAGGAAACCACAGTTACCTATGCTCTGGCTCAGCTATATCCCATTCCTTCAGGCACTGAAGTGAGACACATAGGTGACAAGCGCAATCATCCAGGATGTCCTCTATGATTAGTGGAGAGATGGATTTTTCCAAAGAGCCTTTCAGCCCTTTTAAGAACTGAACCACTGTCTGAAGTGATGTGGAAAACTTATTTGCCTTTCAGGAAAGTGCTTTAAACTACTGAAAATGAAGCCCATTTACTGTTCCATTATTTTTTATGGTTTATACAAAGCTGTACACTCGTGAGATCATGGTGCAATACTGTGATATTGTATCTTATTGCATCTTTAAAAGCATTTCTTATTTTTCTACATTGTATTTAAGTCCAAGCAATTATTTCCATATGCTTCCATGCATGAAAGGAAATGATAATAACTCCAACCACAGAGCAAGGAATGATGGGATGGACAAAAGACAAAAAAAAACTAACAGAAGATAAGGGAATAAAAAGGCAAAGAAGAAAATATATTATATAATGCGGTAATTCTGATTATGTTGCTTCAAAACCTTCATCTCAGCTCAGATCACTGCATTGTACATACCCTGAAGATCAAAACAAATAATGAGGCCTTGCAACATTTACTTAATCAAAATTCTTTGACTGACAAAGCACAGAACTGCTCAAGCCAATCTACATAGGTTTAGATTGGTACCAAAAGAATATTGTTTTTCAAAAATACTGTAAACCAAGCAACATAAAATATTTAAGCGCATATAAAAAGAAATGTAGAAGTCCACAAACAAGCAAAACAATTTGTCCATTCACTGTGTAACCTTCTTTCCCTTCTAGACTGGACCTAAACTTCAGCCAGGTTATAATGAGACAACACTAGTACAAAACATGCTGTAGCTCTTTTTTTTAGTAGTATTTGTTAGAATCGAGTAGAATAGAACAGAATAAAACATTGCAGCTGGAAGGGATTAACTGGTCCACCTGCCTGACTACTTCAGGGCTGACCAAAAGTTCAAGCATGTTATAAAGGGCACTGAGGAAATACCTCCTTAACACTGACATACTTGGGGCATTGACCACACCTCTAAGAGTCTGCTCCAGTGTATGACCATCCTCTTGGTAAAGAAATGCCTTCTAATGATATTGTAGGATCTGATCATAAAGAAAATGTTAAGTTTTAGGTGACTCATGCAGTCAATGTTTCCTCTCTCTGGACTATTAGTACCTATTTTGTCTCAGGCTCAGTATGTCACTGCCTTCAATTGTTATAATAAAAATATTATTGTAATTATTAAGTTCTTAGAAGTATAAATTTAAAATTATGCTAGATTTCATGCTAAGCAAAGCAGAAAACCCCACTGAGTTATATAATTTTGATTTAGAACCTACTCCCCCACTCCCTCTGGTTTTCTGTGCTAAATGTTTGGACAGAAATTACTGACAGACCAGGTGTGATGTATAGTGTTTTCCTGTGAGAAGGCAAATACCTGTAAGGTGAAAAGTACCCTGACTGACAGAAGTTCTTTGAGGATTATTTGAAATTATTCTGCTCTGGTTCTTTGTCAGTTGAGACCTTTATATGACAAAGAAAAAATATAGAGTATACAGAGTGCCCTTATCTTGCTCAAACAAATCCTAGTTTGAGGAAGCATGTTGACAGCTGACACGATGAATGAAATAAACATGCTGGTAACAATGTTTGTCTAGTACATTGCTTTACCTGAAGTCCTTAATTTCTTTTATCATCCAAATGTCTGATCAGATTGGGTCTATTACTGAAAAGACCCTAAAAAATCTTTTGAAAAACAGGTTTGTACTTGTGCACATATTGCACAGGCCTAGACATTTCCTAACAGAGAAAGTAATTTAAAACAATGTTCATCTGAGATGAAAGATGAAAGACAGAAATGGCTCAAATGCTGACCATTTCAATTTGCTTCAGGCCAAGCACTCTGTAACCTACCACAGATTTCTGGCTCATTGTGTAAAGCTGTGGGAGTTCCATGAGTATCTCTGCAGATATATCTTTGTCCAAGACACCATAAACGATGGGTGGCACCGATGTAAAAAGGAGATTGAAAAGAATCAGGATCCAGTAGTCAGTCATTGATGTGCCTGAAAACCCGCAGAAAAACTGGTACCAAAACAGGAGATTCACGTAGGTCTGAAATGCCAAAGATGACATGATGAAATTTTAGCCACTGACAAATGCTTTAAAAACAAAAGAAAAACCAGTAGGTCTTAGGCCTGGTTAAAGTAATTTGTGGAAGCTTTTCAAAATCAGACATGGGTTGCTGAAACAGTCGTGCTGCCACCATATTAGTAGTGCCCCTCACCCACTGTTTAATGAAATCAAACAATGGCTTTGAGTGAGAAATTTAGTCCAAGAAATAAGAGCCTCTGGCCTCTGCAGGCAAATGGGAAACTGAATTGTTTGACACATATTTTTGGAAACCATTCACAATAGGAAGAGAAAAAAAATAAAGCCTCACAAAACCTTTCAGTGCTCAAAAATACGTAAACTGTGATTCTCCTAGAATGGGACAGCTGCATACCACATTCTTGTAGAAGAAGTAAAGCACCATGTTGGTAAGTCTGGTATAACACCAGTGACCATGGACAAGCAGCAGCTTCCTGAGGTGTCTAAACTGAGAGATTGCAAAGTCACTTGCCATCACAGCCTGCAACACACACAAAAAAAAAGGATAAGCTATAACCAAACTGTTAAAAATAAGCTTCAGATACTGCCAACCAAGCAACTTACCCACTGTTGGAAATTCTTATTTTACAATTTTTTTATACATAGTGCTTGCCAGGTTATCCTGGCAATAGGAATATCCTCAGATATTCCCTTCCATACAAGACTTTTCAACTAACACAGAGCTCAGTCCAACACAGCACAGGCAGGAATATGGCCGTCATCACTATTACCACAATAAATCACTGCACAGAAATCACTGACACTGACACTTATGCTGCTCATTTCCCTGCATGACATGAGTAATATGGAGCTCAATGACAGGCAGCAAACTATTGCTTGAAGCCTGACCTGCAGTATTCAGCTTCTGATTGCTCCTGGTGGAATGCTGAGGCCTGGGTGTGAGGCTCAGGCTGCAAAGTTTTGCCCATGTAAGGGAACAGACTGTGGAGCTATTGGGTCTCCAGAGTACACTCTGAACTGATTTAAAATGGAACCTGACATCATTTGCAGCTGTCTTTAGATACACTACCTGCATGCCTTCCTGGCCAGATATTCCCACACCAGTGTCAGCCACCTGGATCATACTGACATCATTGGCACCATCACCTACATAGAAAAGAGGAAAAATCAAAACTAGCTTTATTGGCTATCACATTGCTATGGAGGTGGCAGGAAAAGACAAACACCAAACACCAGAGAGTTCAGAGACACACATTTTTATGGCCAAACTGAAAAACACTAAGGAAAACAGGATTAGTAAGTGGAACACTTGCTTGAACCGAGCTATGTTCTCCAAATAGATAATAGATGTTCCTTTTGTCAGAATTTAGCTGGCACGCTGCACTACAAAATATGGGCACTTTAAATCACAGCCAGTCATCTCCCCCCTGCCTCCTAATTTTGGGGGGTTATGATGGAAAGAAAAATGCTCTCACTTGCTGCTTTGCATGTTACATAAGAACGGTATGACTGATGCTGTTCTTACTGCTTTATACTGACATAAATTTATGGACTAAATTTGCTATTTCAGAAGACAAACATCATCTCATGTCAGAGACAACTACAATTCAAAGGATTATCTTGCTCATAAAATAAATTTTGTGACAGACATTAACAAAATATACGAGAGAAGGAACTGGCTTCTACTTCTTTTCAGAGAAAGGAGGATAACCACAAGACTCACCTACAGCTAATGTCATTGCCTTTAGCTTACTTCGCACCAGTTTGACCAGGACACTCTTCTGCAGTGGTGTGGCTTGGCAACAGACTACAGCCTGACATTTTTCTGTGAGTTCCAAGAAAATATTCTGTAGGCTGTCATGAAGGACATGTTCTAAAGTCCTTCCATCAATAACCAGGCCTGAATTGAACCCTTGAGCTTGGGTGGAGGGACTTGCAGAGACATTTCCAAGTTTCTCACTGTGGTTTTTTTTGACAGAAGCATTCTTCTGGATGTCTTCTAAAATTTTGCTCATTACCAAGGCACAGGCATCCTAATAAAAGACAAGAGAAAGGCATCTTATGAAATACTGTTTGTACTCTGCCTCCCTTTTAAATTCAAAAGTACATATGGGGAAAACCTCAAATACTCTCCTTGTATAGTATTTATCTGGAAAGGCTCAGACGCGAGGCTGAATACCCCTTTAAAATCACAAAGGATGTAGACTGTTGTTAATAAAAGTCTGTGATAAACTTTGCTTTAGCAGATTTGCTTGGGTATTGCATTAAGAGAAGAGAGAAAAACCTATGCAAGCCAGAAAACCTTCACTGACTAGCAGGAAAAGCAACCATTAAGGATTCTGTGATATAAATACAGCTTTGATAAACCTTTTGGTCTCTGTGTTTTGTTTTTTTTCTGGCATGCAGAGCCAAAAGTGCATTTCATATCACATTACAGGTGAGCTGCCATGAATTACTGAGGAACTGGCCTTGTGAAATGTTTTACCTTATCAGAATCAATAATAAATGCTCAAAAAGTTCATGGTATCAATATATGTAAAGCACATGGAATACAGAAGAAACTACATCTTCTTATATCTTCTCATCATTTTTCTTTGAAATGCAA
Organism: Motacilla alba alba; assembly: GCF_015832195.1. Classification (NCBI taxonomy): domain Eukaryota; kingdom Metazoa; phylum Chordata; class Aves; order Passeriformes; family Motacillidae; genus Motacilla; species Motacilla alba. The sequence goes on along the minus strand of NC_052019.1, from coordinate 25,320,372 downwards.
CAGTATCAAATCCTGGGTTTATTTCTAAGCCTCGTTAGAGGGAGGAAGAGCACTCCTGCAAAAGGGGCTTAGCTCTCACTGTCAAGTAAGACACTAATTTCTCAGCAAAGTAAAAGGAAAATGTTAGCACAAATCAAACTCCAAGCTTTCCTCAAAACACAACTGGACTAAAAATCCTTTCTTTTTTCACTTTATTTTCCCCACAGTTAATTCTTGCCACACTATCTTTTATGGCATACACAAATTGTATTTCTTAAGATATATATGAGCAGAGAAAAAAAGAATAATTTAAGGTCTTAGAACAATCCTCTAAACCTGAGGCCATGTCAGCTTCTTAGCTTACTACAGAGAGAAATTAGGAAGTTTATTCAATTAAAATAATTAATCGTAATGTGGGAACTGCATATAAAGAAACAGATGTTACATACATAGAAAATATTTCATATTTTACCCACAAGGAAGAACAATACAGAAAAGCAAATATTCTTTAATTTCCCAAGCAAACAATATTTGCTTTTCTGTACTGTCCTGTGGACTAGCCTTATTGAATTTTTCAGCAGAGAAGAAAATCTAGTTTTCCACTCACCCTAGTCTGTGATTTGAGAGTGAAGATTCTGTCCTCTGGTTCCAGCAGTTTACAAGCATAGGCAATGTTGACAGCTGTCTCTCTCTTGTCACCTGTCAACATCCATATTTTTATTCCAGCTTTCCGTAATGCCTGTATTGTGTCTGGAACACCCTCCTGCAGGCGATCTTCAATGCCAGTGGCACCTTAAATTAAACAAGCAGAAAGATAAGTGCTGCTGTACCAAAATGCTTTAAGAGTGACAGGATGAGCTGGTTCTCTCTTCGTACCCACATCCCAAAACAGACATGCTACCATGACGTGCTTGGAATTTCCTGAAAGCAAGCACCTTGGCAGTATGAAGTTGTTTAACTTCTTTATTTTCACTTCCATTTAATATTAGGGCCAACCCATATTGCTTATTGTCACACCAGAGACACGAACCTGCAAGACAGCAGGTCTCCAAAGCAGCTTGACTTCTCTCTGTTGGCTTTTGTGGCAAAGGGTACCTGCATATCCTTAAAAAAGAACCAGTTTGCAGCACTGCTCTAGGTCCTCTCCAGAAACTGAAGCCAGTGATCCCATAATTCCTTCAGTATCAAGGTCTATTGCATTTACACTAAGCAGATATGACACAAACTGAGAGAAGGAGCATCCTTTACACAATAGGATCTGTCTCTCTTCAGCTTCTAGCATGAGCTGCCTTTGCCACCACAGTCAGATCTTTGCACTTTGTTTTCCAAGTGTTATTTTCTGGGCAGTTCTCTAAAATGATTATCCCAGACTGCCTGCAGTTTACCTTTCATACACCTACAACAAACATTTTTTGTTTCATTTCTGCACAGCTTAATGACCTTCAGAGGAATGGTTCTGGCAGAAACATGCCTGACTTCTCTCAATGTTATTACAGGAGAACACAGCACAAGCACACCTGCTGTGCCACGAATGCAACACTGATAGAAAATATGCCCAGAAGTGGGATATCTCTGAGTATTTGCACAGGCAGTCCTGTGACTTGTTACTATCATTTCATGTGATTGTTATAATTACATTTAAAAACTCTAATGTAGATAGAAAAATACACAATGTTAACAGTAAAAGAAACAAAACCCCCCACAACAGTAGATTTTTACAAACAACAGGAGAGCACTATCTGTCTTCAGTGTGCTTTACAACTAGTACAAACTTACCAGTGGGATTTATGAAAATTCAGGAGTGATGATAAATTCTAAGTCTGTAGAAAGCTATGTGTTACACAGATTGAGATTAACACAGCTCTCTGCAAGCAAATTCCAATTATAAACACACAGGCATTTTCTTGGGAGTTACAATATTTTCTACCTACCAAGCAAAGTTAGTTTGGTCTCAAGCCTCATGGCAGATTCAAGCAGCAGGTCCTCCCTATTGTCAATGCTGGTTTCTGCTAAAAAACGATGATTTAACCACTCTGCATATTCTGCATCACTCATCACCTATATAGGGAGGGAAAACACAGGCATGTATCTATAACAGGTTTTCAGCAGTGCATCAGAAGTGTTCTCATGGTTACTTCCACATGCTGAACCTACAAGTGCAGCTCCTGGCAGCGTATTACTTACATGCTCCAGGATGTCCATGGATTTAGTACAATGTTCAGAGAGTTAAACTACTTTGCCAGGCTACTCATTGGCAACCTGCAGGTTCCTGGGGCTGCCTGACAGATTTCCATTTAGATAGAAGGCAGGCAGGGTCATGGGCACAGTGCACTGTCCCCACTGCTGCTCACCTGCAGTGCTGACACTGCCACAGAACCACTGCACAGCTGGGTACAGCTTGATGGCTGCACAGCCACACAGCCTGCACTTTCACTTTGCATAAAGCTTTGTAAAGAGGCTTCTAGCCTGTTTCAATCCCTATGGAATTTTACTTCTGAGCAGCTTTGAATTTAAAATGAAACCTCAAAACATCATTTCAGTTGTGCATCCACAGCTTGTAACACTGCGATCTGTCTGTGAAACCAAATAAAACAGGTGTAACTTAATCTCTTTTCTGTGTCTGGAATTCCACCTAGGGTAAGATTCACACAAGGAGACCTGCTAATGACTCCTGAAAAAAAAATCTGGCTGTTCAACAATCCCTGTTTAAAATTAGGATGCTAAGATGGTTGGCATCCTGAACTGACAAAAAATGGCAATCTAACAGATGTCAGGAACTGATCTGGGTTTTCTTACATATTTCTCCTGAAAGAACATCAGGATAAACAAAATGTGGCAATAGAAGAATCTGCTTAGAAGACATGATGTTTGCTCCACTGGTGGTACCACTAAGGCTGGTCACAGACTGCAAACATTCTTCAATATATATATTAAAAGAAATACCTTCTTAGCAATACACAGAGTGCGCAGTCCTCTTCTGGCATAATCATCCAAATGCTGCTGAGTTCTCTCTTTAATCTTCTCTTCAATTTCAGAATTATCAGTATGTACTGTCACACAAAAAGAAGAGAAAGCAAATTAAACATGCATGTTTAGGCTCAATTTAGCAGAAAATTTTGAGGGTCTAAATACATTCTTGAAGTAGCAAAATGTTAAAACTCATCACTGAAGAATGAATTACAAGTTATGTAGATACCTTCAGATGCAGTTCTCAGCAAGTCCATCATGACTGAGTCTGCACCTTTTGAGTACACCACCACTTTGTTGGAGACTGGATGCCGAACCACCACTGACATCCTTTTCCGCAGTGAATCAAAAGGCAGGATATGCAAAAGCTGAAACGTTAAAGACCCCAGACCTGCAAAGTCCACAGTCACTTGATCTGGAGTCCTAGACTGTAAAACACATTTATAAGCCCTAGCAGCATGAACCAAGGCAGCTTCATCTGGACTCTCAGCTTCGTAACATAGTTTTGGTACGGGAGATAATTCAGTAGATGACACAGCATGGTTGGGTTCACCACCAGCAGCTACATTCACTAGATGTAGTTCTCCAGGCACTTGAGAATTTTCTGGGCTGACAGTATTGTGAGGTTCAGAAATCTTGGGAGCATCTCCATCCAAAGTAGGTGAAGCCAGTTTCATTCTAAAAATAGACAGTTTTCTCACAAAACTATTGGGGCTTTCAGATGATGACTCCTTTACACTTGGAAGTGGAGAAGAACTTGGTCTCCAGACTGAAAACCTCTGGAACATTTGCCTGATTTCCTCAAGTGATTTAATAGGCATCCTACTCAGTGAAGAGAGTCTCATCTGGAACAGAATAGTTAAGAGAAAGTATTTTTGTTAAATTCTTCCTTTTTTATTATATTAAAGAAGTACACCTTACCAAGTAGGTTATGTTTCATAATGAAAGTAGTATTTTAAAATTTACCATGGGTTTGACTGCTTGTATTAAAGATAGCCAGCTCAAGTAAACCATATGAGTACAGTAAACAGCCTCTATAAGCTGTGAAAGTACTTCAGGTCTGAAAATTGGATGTGTTTCAAGTTTAATTCATGACTCCGTGCAACACTTCTCTTCAGAACTTTCAGTAATGAACAGAGTAAGTATGACATTGTAACTTTTTGAAGTTGTGGCAAATTGAACTAAACACTTCAATACTTATTCTGAATTAGCAAAATACTTGTGAAGAATAAACCAATCCACTCACATTAACTAACTACAAGAACTGCTAAACATTCAGTTTATGTTTATCAACAGTTATCAACAGTTAACTGTTGGTAACTTATCAATAGTTTTTAGTGTTTTAAATTAAAAGACAGCTCCCTTGTGATCAGTGTTGTAAAATAATTGGCTTCCTGTTACTCAGAACAGCTAGCGAGCTAACAGCTTACAAAAATCAGGCATACAAGGCTGACATTCCTTTCACAGTGCTGGTGAGGACGTAAGAATGAGCTACCAGGAAGCACGTTCTCATTTGCCACTGAAAAGCAAAAGGTAGGGACAGACTATGGCTCAGTCCTCCACTCAAAATTCAACACCAGTCTCCATTCAACACCATGGAAACAGAGAGTAGGAATGTCCTTCATTGCCTCTTCCTATGGCAACACTGAAATTTCCCATTGCATTGAGTTCTTTCCTGTCATTCCCTAATCATGAACTCAGAAACCTCCTTCCGCATTGCTCCTCCCAATCTACCTATTAGTGACCTGGAGATCTTCTACCCTGCTGGCAAGTTATTCAGACATATTACTCTCAAAAAACCCAAGATTCTCACCTGTATATTATTCTCCCTCCCATTTAGGGAATAGGTAACTATTCACTATGAATAGTTAATAGTCATCTGCCTCACATGGATCTCTAGGCTGTCTCCTACACACTATCTGGGAATGCTTGGAAGCACACTAAAACACCAAGCTTAATTTAAATAGGAGGTACTTCATATCCCACATGATATGTTTTGTGAACGTCTCCAGCTATGGTTGTAGGTTTACTACCTAGACGGACACGAAAATCTAGTTCTGCACGTCACTAATTTTTTTTTTCCAAAAACAAAGTCAACAAATGTAAATCACCAGGTAATGAGGGAAAAAAAAAATCAAAGCTGAACTTGGGAATTATCTGCAACACAGTCAAACTCAGCAAAAAATGGAGTTATGAAAATCCCACACTGAAAAAACCCAAAATATTTGAAAAAAAAAGTACTATTTTTTACAAAAAGTTAGGTTGTGTGCACTGAAAAAAAACAAGTGGTCACTCCAAACTACTAAACCAGGCCAGACTAGAAAATGCACTGTTAATTCATGGTGAGACAACTTTTTGCCATACTGCAATGCAATTTTTCTTAAGTCTAATATACACATAAAACTTCATCTTCCGAACTTTTGCTGAATGTCAATTTGAAAAGTCAGGGAACAGCATTCCATGAGGTAAGAGCATTCTCAGTTTCAATATTCTGTGAATCTTCAGCAATTATCCTTATTTTTCAGCCAACAATGATCTATTTGTGAAGGTAACCTGTTAATGCACTATTACAGGTAGTTATACCCATATGTAAAAAACCCAAAACTAGAATATGGAAAAAATTACAACTGCAATTTAATCTCCAACTTTGTCTTATAAAAGTTATAAATGGTCACAGAAACAAAAAGATTGAAGCCAATTTATGAGTATTATTTTATTCATTAACTCATTGCATTCCATGGTTTTACAGTAATTCCCTTCTTTCTAATAGGACAAAAATGCAGAGGTGAAAAGGATAACTTTTTAAATGTCAGTTAGTTGTATTTTTCTTTTCGTAATTGAACCAAAAGGAGATCAGCTACTTGCACATATGGCCAAAAAACCAAAAGCAAGGCCTTCTTACCTTCTGACGTGTCTGACTGGGGCCTGAGACTACAACAGTGTTACAGATTGCCAGAGCAAGAAAAAAATCAGTGATATACATTGTCTCCAAAGATAACTTGCTGCTAGCTTCTTCTGATTGTTGATAGGAATGAAAAGAAATTTGACTGAACTTCTCCAGCAGCTGTGTGTCTGGTACAACATCTGTTTCCTATTACAAAATGAACAAAAGTTTCCATCAGGTTATAAACTTAGCCTCTGGAGGTTCAGTCAGTTACAAATGATTGAAGTGTAGAAGCTCATACAACTTCCCTCCTGTGCTGAGCTGTAACACCAAGAAACAGAAGAACACTGGCATCTTCACTGCCTTGCGCTAGTCCATTGAAAATGGCAAACTTCCTGCCCAAAGAGGTAAACACTAAAGCCTTAGTTCACAGCTTCAGACACTTCAACAAAGATTAAGTATGATGAATGGTATTTAGATACCTTCAGGTACAGAAGCAGAATTTTCTCCTCACATAACCTCAAATAAGTATTAATCATACAGATATTTCCTATTAAAATCAAAAGAAAATGCTAGAAACCTCTTAAAAGAAAAGAACAAACTGTTATTAAGTCACTAATTTCATTTGAAGTTATCGTGGATGCAGAGCAGCAAGAGTCAAAGTATACACCTTCATGAATCAACATGTGTCTGCAATGTCAGTTGTAAATAGCATGCAACCAAGCCATCCTGAAACCCCAAATTTTGGTGCGAGAAGGGATTTCTTAAATGACAATCAATCTGATCAAATGGGAGTAAAAAGAGACACCTTCATGAGTTAATTCAGAAATTTAGTACCAAACCAAACAGCTTCTACTTACAATGGGACTGCTGAAAGCCATGTGTCCTGAGTTGGGAATATCACCTGCTTCATCTTGCCTTTTGAATGCAGAGTAATTACCAGATAATTGGCTCAAAGACTTTCTGTTCAAAGGTTCACACACAGCTCTGCAGTTGTGCCCCCGACATTTTGATGGGGTTGAAGAGCCACACTGACAATCAGCTGAATCCTCATCCTCTGAATCAATCTCTTGATAGGATTCCAACCTCTTTGCTAAGGAAAGAGAAACAAAATTATTGTTCCATGAGCAAAAAGAAACATCTCCAAAACACTGCCTAAATTAAGGAATTACCATCATTTATGAAAAATTAAACCTGTAACAAGCCACCACACTGTCTTCCTGTTTGAGCAGCATTCTACTGGATTGAACCCATAAGAGGGAACAAGAATGATCTGAGTAATAACATGAGTCACACAGATACAGTAAAATAAACTGGAGTTACACAACCTCCAAAAGGGCACATTGATGGGAGTCAAATGCATGTTCAAGTGAAGGGAAATTGCACAGATAGGAAGGAAATAGCCTGTTTTCTGTGAACACTGGCTATCAGAAGACCCAATGGCTCCATATAGTGGCAAGATGGACTCAGGCTAGGTATCAATGAAACCTTGTCAAAGACTATGGGACATATTAGAATGGAATGCCTGAGAAAGCACTGAATAGGACTTTACTGGAGGTTCTGAAGAAATAAAATAAAGAATTTCATAAAGAATATTAGCAACAATTCTGCTTTAAGCCACAAAAACGGGACCAGACTTCTGATGAGTTTTCTAGCCATTACGTTATGATGAATCAGGATTGTATGTCAGGGGTTTGATAAATACAGCTGCTAGCAGGAACTCATTCAAACTGTGTTTATTGTTTCAGTATTGGACAGCCCCTCACAAAAAGATACACATTTTCTGAGTTTTTAATTGAAAAGCAAGTTTCAATAATCAAACTTTGTCTGGAGATGTGTAAAACCTTTGCACCAGAGATGTAAATGCAGTTCTGTTCCTCTGCACAAATCGATAGTGTAAAGAACCTCTGTAGCAAATGGAAACACCCCCGTGCTACCATGTGCTTGATTAAGAACATATATCCAAGTTTGCACTGGAGTTCTGAGAGTGTTTGACCACATGTCAGAAGTTAAAATCTCTGGAAAGCACTGGAACTATGTACACTATACAGCTTTCAAGTTTTACCTCTCTCTGTGAAAACAGCATTCCATGAGCATACACTAGCACTTCAGTGCCTAAAGTCCACAGACAGCATGGAAAAACTGTTCTGAGAGCTGTGCGTTGCCTACTAATTTCATTGAAGTCTGAATACAAACAATGGCATCCTAGCAAAAAAACAACTTTAGCATCCATTGCAGACATGTCCAACAACACCACTAATTCCCTATTTCTTTATTTCAAGTGGTTCCAAATGTATAGGAAAGAAGTGAAAAGCGGGATATAGTTCTGTTTTATGCAAACAGAAAACCTTTCCACAGATCAGTCCCCAGGTCTGTTGCTCTAAATGAGATGGAAATAGGTTTATTATAATGTCATTTGCAAGTCTTGTATTTTCTCCTGTCTTCTCTTTCTGCAACACAAATGGAAGAATCCTGTCCTCCATCCTGCTATTCTGTTGAGTCCAAGGAAACAGAGAAACCAGAGCTTACACCCTGGCAGGCCATCTTCCTGACATCAACATGAAATTAGTAACATAGCTCTTTTAAAAAACAGCTAAGTGGGAACATAACAGACTGTGGCTCTCCCACAACTACCAAATAAAAAATCTCACATGAGGCACTGTTTTTTTAATCGGAAAGCAGCACCAACTAAAGATTTGGCATGTGTTTGTAGAGGCAGGCTTGGACAACACATGTCCATTCTGCTCTGCTTCCAGGCTGTGGAGAAGCTGCATGCTCTGTCTGAAGTAACACGTGGCACCTCTTACAACACCAGACTGCTCTACCGCCATGGTCCAAGAAGCACACATCACTTTAGACAGAACCCTGCCTGGGGGCATCTCCGTGGAGGGCCTGAATCACAGGCATCCCTTTACCCTGGGAAATACAGATATAAACACAGAAATACATATTCAGATTAGGCAGCTTCTATGCAAAAGACTGTACTGTGTCGCACGGCAACTCTTACCATATGTAGCAAGAGCCTTGCAAACAGCAGCTCTATGCATCTAAACAAATATAAACCAGGGCTCAAAAATGGGACCTCAAATATTTTTTAAACTGATTTTCAGGGCTCATATAATTTCTAATTTGTTAGGAAGAAAAGCATGTTTACTCTCCAGGGAAAAGCCAGGGCACAGGAGGAAATATTTATGTACATAATCAACACACTAATAATTTTTGAAGATAACTTTATATGAACTACAAGCAGAAGCATGTGGAGGCATACTTTCCCAGGCACACTGAGACCTGAATCAGCCACAGCTGCATCACTCACACCACTCTTTGGTTTCTTTTCTGAAAGTTTTCCTTGATTTAGGAAATGCTCTGAAAATATAATGTGCTTTTTATTGAAGTTATTAATTCGTCAAGTTCTAAACTTAAACATTTTTTCTCACTTTGCTGCTGTCATCCTTCCCAGGACAATTATGCAAAGCCAAAGAAGCATCTGGGAACCCTCATCATAAGACTTCCAAAAAAACATGTGCTGAAATTGCTGTAAAATTTGTCTGTAATATCTGGTCCTGTGACACAACAAAAGAAAGGCTGAACTGATTCATTGCTGTGGCCAGCAGAGTGTGCCTTTTGCTTGTAGTTGTGAGCATCTCTGTCTGGCAGCAAACCCATGAAAATCACAAAGAGGGTTTACTACACAGCTGTGCCTCACATGTCCACCCATCATCAGCACCTCACCCTTGATCGCATATGGAATATTTGCATTGTCCACCAGCAGAAGAGCAAACTTCTGCAGGCACTAGTACATACACATGGTAACTGTAATAAATACTTTGTGGTTTTACATAATTAATAAAATGGCTAATTAAATCATTCACATCACTCTGCCCAATTTTCTCTTGTGTCTGGACCTACATCTTCTCCCAGCTCCCAGAAGACTTCAAGTTGGCTCTCATGAAATACTGACAGATCCTACACTTTTAGACAATAAGACAGCAACTATTCATTAACACTGCTTCTTGATTTTTTGCCTAATAATAAGCATCTGTGTAAGATCGAAGTAAGAATACAACAGTCATTTTCAATGAAGGTACTTACCTTTGCAGCATTAACACACACGTGGACACACATCTGATTGACTTGTACCTTAAAATTACTGTTAAATAGTATATTAATACTGTTAAGCACATATTTAATTTGGGTTACTATGTCCTCAAGAGCAGAACTATGTCAAAGTGGAATCTTAACATATACTACCTAAAAGTGGTATACTGCTAGGTCAACAGGACGTTTAAACATAAAATGCGAGGTAAGCATTGGCACTCTAGTTGGAGGAAAAAAAAAGAGAGGAAAGAGTACATGGGCAATTTTCCAATGTTCTGAGTTCTGAATATTCCATGGAGAGAAACAAAACTGAGTAGGCATGACTTCTTCCATAACGAGTAAAGAATATTTAGTTCATGGTATCAAATATGTCGGAAAAATTATCCAGGTGAACAAAGGTTTAGTGTCTTACCATTTTCCTCATGGCAATACTCCTGTCCTGCAATGCTGCATCTCCGAAAAACCATCTTATTTTCAGTGAGGGTTCCAGTCTTGTCAGAGAAAATATACTGAATCTGGCCAAGGTCTTCAGCAATATTTAGTGCACGACACTGAATAGTTGAGTCTGTCTTCTCATGGTAAAAATCAATGTCATTCTGTATTAAATAAATTTGTCCCAATTTGACAATTTCAATTGAAACGTATAGAGAAACAGGGATCAAGACCTACCAAAATAAAACACAGGGATTAAATAAAACTAAGATCTTTGGCCAGTTACAAGCATGAAGTAGCTCTACTGAAGCTGAAGAGTTACTTCAAGGGTACAAATGAGATCAGAATATGCCTCATGTTCAAAGCAGACCAGTTACCTGTAATAAAATTATCATTGTCCAGAACATATAGAAGCCTGCTAATGCTGGAGGACTCGATTTCCCATCTGGCCTGGGGATGTTAAAAAAAGGTATTTCCGAATACCTACTTAACCAAATTCCATGACCTTGAAAACAAGAACAAGATAAAGTCAATCAGTTTTATGTAAAGCATTTCACAGCTCAGGGTTATTATGTTAGTTGTTACACTCTGCAGGTCTTTCTAAGCTTTTAAACTACAATTTTATGTCTTGGGTTTTTTTCCCAACAGGAGTCCCAAGTATCAATAGAAACATGAAGAAACACCTTACATGCCTTTTATCAACAGGGGCATATCTCAGAAATAAAGAAATATTAACTACATTTCACAAACAGTTTTTTTCCCTCCAAAAAAAACCTGCTGGCAATTAATTCTGTTATCCTTGCTTGTCTAAGTTTTAGTCTCCTAGTGAACACATCATCATGCCATAATTTTTAAGTGTAATCTGAAGAAGCTTTATTAAACATATTTTTAACATATTTTAAACACCTTTATGTTCTGTCAGAATAGTTAGTCTGTTTAGATGTACTCAAGCTAATCATTTAATCAACTCCTAAAATATCAAGTCAGTACAACTCTAGTTACACTAGGTGTCTCACCTCAATGTGTACACACATCTCATGTTACCTGAAAAATCCTAAGGGAAAACAGGAGTTTTGCAGAACAGTTAGTTAGAAAAAAGATAAACTGAATGGAGAAACAGGATCCAGACCCAAAAACTCACATCAGGAACACACTTTTTAACCACATTCCAGATCAAACATGACAACATGAACTTAAACCTTACAGAACTCCCAGCTTTCAGGAAATTACATATGGATGAAGAATGACAAAATCAATCAGTCCCAAAATAAAACACTAACCATTGTAGGCTGGGAGAGGAAAACAGCAGGAATCTGAGCGATTCTCACTTACCTATTGCACCAGTTAAACACATCAAAAATAGAAGAAGAACACACCAAAGAATATCAGTGTTCACTTTTCTTTCCAATTTACTACGCTTGTAATGAGGGCCGCTGTTATTCAGCATAGCTTTGGTTTCATGACCTGCAAAGAGGAGGTTGAAATTCTCTAATAACAGGTATCACAACTGCAAGTGCTTTATATTTCTACAAACTATAGAACAGAATAGAAGAACAGCACTAACTTCAGTTTTGATTAAGAAAAAAGTCCTAAGCAAGTCACACATTTCCATATCTATTTCAAAATCTCAGTTTACCACTGCAACTAACAAGTTGAGGACAAGGACCTGTTCACACACAACAGATCTGCCCTTCCAGGAATAATCAGGGGTATCAGTTTTTACTGTGAAAACAGAAACAAACTTAACCCAGATATGCATTCTTAACATTTCTAGCTATGGCTGCCTTCTGCTGGATTCAGGGTTTTACTCTCCCAATTCCCCATTGTACAATACTGTTTCTTAAGGCTCACAACTATCGTGTTTGCAAGGCAGTCTGTGAAAGCCAGGGCAGTTCACTAACCTGCATATACCACTATGCCTACCACAGCTTCTGTGTTTCTTACTGTGCATCCTCGGAGTAGTAAGTTTTCCTTGCTGAGGCCCACCCGATCCATGTTTGAATGCTCACTGCAAAGAAAAGCACCTCATGTCAGCTGTAGCAATGCAGCAATTGCCAACCAGGCTTTGCAAAACCATTAGGAACAGATTTCCCAAAGAAGCTGCAAGTCACTGACTGCCATCCTGACACATCTGACTGGACTTTTCAAATGAAGGGAGTAACAGGAAAGCAGATCACCCTTGAAAATCAGAGCATTTGTCACCTGGCATATGAAAAGTAGGCAACACTACTGAAAAGAGATCCAAGACAAATACTGGAAATCTGAAACCCTATCCTATTCGGATTATCAGCATCAGAAAATACTTGGAAAAAAATATTAAATCTCATCGTAAATTTACCATGAGCACCGTCACTCCTGTTGTATAATTCCAGTGCAGCAGACCCACTCTTTGTCACGGTGCTTCCTCAGAGACTAAGATTAATATTTATTTATTTTTATTCTCAAATATCTAATGTGTCAGTGTGCAAAGGGATGAATACAGACATTCTAACTCTCAAAACCTGAAAACAGGTCACCCCATAAAAAAGTAGTTTGTTTTCCTATTATCCTTAGAAAGTCATAAACCTGTAAGTATCACAGAATCATAGAATGGCTGGGGTTGGAAGGGACCTTAATGATCATCTAGTCCCTTAAGGTTCCTTCCAACCCCAACCATGAAGGAAAACCATAACATAAACACAGCCTGAAGAAAAGACACAGATAGGCACACTGATCAAATGGAGTTTGATCAACTGGCTGAAGGTTACACAAAACAAATCAGAGTAGGAAAGGAAGCCAGTCCTTCCGATTTCTAATTCTAAGCAGTGCAGCTTGCCCCCTCAGACTGTGGTCCAGACCAAATACTATAGATACCATATGTTATGAAGAGCAGATTTAAAACAGCTATTTCAAGTATGAAGTTTGCAAAACAACCTGAACTATGATGTTGAAAATATTTCATACAAAATAAAAAGCATCAGTGCCCCATCTGCTGCTCAGAAAACCCTTCTGGAGCTCTGTCTGTTGCACTGCACTCAGAAACGCAGTGGTGCAAACTGACCTCCATCCATATCATTATTTCTTAAAGCAAACATTACAAGATCTCCTAAAATTAGTAAAAATGCCAAAGCAAATGACAATAGTTTAATGAGTCAGCAAGCCTACTTACACAAAGCCTCGGAAACGACTAAGGTCATTGTTAGGACTTTCACACTCTATTCTACCGGAAAATTCTTCTGGATCAATTTCAGAGACCTAAAGCCATGGGAAGGGGGAAAAAAAAACCCAGAGAACTCAGAAAAAATGTGTAGAACCTAAAAACATTGTAAATTTAGAGGTTCAGATACTACTAACAATTTAGCCTCTAAACTGTAGGTTGCTGGTGGTGTTGAAGGTCTCCTACCCAGTAGATTTACACACCATAAGACTTCCTAGTAAATACTAAACCCTGTCAACTATCACTTGAATGGCTGATATTTTGATAACACTGGAGAGGAAAAAAATGGGTGGAAGGATAAGGAGGAAGAAAAAAACGCAAAAGCAGTAGGAACATCTGAAAGGCAGAGATTTCCCATAGATTTTTCTCATTGTATGATAATGAAAAAAAACAGAAAGAAGAGACACTGTCTTCTCTGCAAGCAGAATTTCTTGCAAACACTTTCTTTTTCCCAATGCCATGATCAGGATGGTTTCCGTGCTAACACAAAGAAAGCAGGTAGAACTTTGCAATGATGTTTGAGACTTACAAGTACCAAAGAAAGGGCTCTTATGAAAGACCAGAACTATATATTGCAAAGGAAAAGCAGGTGAGCATTTCAGTGAAAAGTCAAGTGAAACAAATCTCCTGTTTTAATAAGAACGAAACATGACCAGAAGTAAGAGAAAAACCAAAAGGCCTTATCTATGGAATTACCTGCTATTGTGATTTAATTTCAATTAACGGCATATGAATATGCTTCTAGTCTCTAGTATAACACAGGCTTGCCTCTGGTATAACTGAGTCATTTCCAAGCTGAGTACCTGCCACTAACTCTTTGAAAAGTCATTTGTTCTACTTGTTAAAAAAAACGCCAATGACCAATTTCAGGTTTTGAGCTCCCATGCATAATTCTCTAATTCACAGGTGCTACTGAATTTATCTTTGACATAATGACAAGTCTCTGAGGCTGTACTCCATCAACTGGATGACTTCACACTGGCAGAATAGCAACTGTGAGCTTAAACCACAATCCTGTAAGTAGAATCTGAAATTCAGAACACATCGTATTGTTACAAGCACTTTGTTAGCTTGATTAAAATCCTTTTTTTGCTATGTTTTGCTGTATTGATCTGTTGCACTGTATTAACCTGAAGTCAGTATGAACACAGCCTTCAACACACAGATACATTCAGATTCTTTGCAGATTTATTTAACTGTGAAAGACTTGTCTCCCTACTGGCCCTTCTCATGTTGATTTGCATTGGAAGTACAGCATTTCTGTACGATATTAGACAGAACACTTGACTGATGCTTTGCAAGAATTTTGCACTGTACACTGATTACACAAATAAGAACTACTCTCAAAGTGAAATAGCCAAAACAGTCAATTCTTTTCTTCTATGGTCTGGAAACATCTAAATATATATTGCTGGTGGAGCTTCTAGTAATATACCTTGAACCAGCAAGCACTGAAACTTTGGGTGTAATCTACAGTGGACACAGCTATCTACACTATGCCAGCATAAAACAGGTTACAAAAGCTATGTCCAAAAGCAGTTATCTTGATATGGACACTCAGATCTTCCTGGACTATACATTTATTTTCTGTATTTTTTCATTATAATTGTAATTTTGGCAAAGCAAATACTGAAAGTAGAAGCCTTTGTACGTTATTTCTTGCAAAGTTTTCCTATGTTTCCTGGCACAAAAGAGAAGATTAAAATTTTGGCAGAATTAGAATTACTTGGCTTTTGTGTAAAGGTCCCTAAAGAAGGGAGACAATAAAGACAGAAACAATAAAGACAGAAACTGAGTAAGGGAGCTGGGAATGATAGGCCCTGCATCAGACACTGAAATAGGGAGATGCAGATTCCCAGGGCCAAGCCCACCTGCTTTGGCTGTGCTGTGTTCTTGACACATACACCATTTGATAACAAAGCATGGGAATGGAGTGGGTGTATGGCTAAGGTGGAAGAGGAGAGCTAGGAATTCCTTTGATCAGCTTGGCTTAGGCTTTCCAGTAGAAAAGAACAGCACTTTCCACTAGCTTTGAGGATGCTGCAGTCAGGACTGGATTCAGTCACTGACCATGCAGGCTGAGAGGGAACCAGCTGGTGCAGTTCTTTGCTATCTCTTATAGTCTAATAGGAAATATTCACTGTTCACAGTGTTTTAGTGCTAATGGCATATCAGCTTCTCCACCCCTGTGAACCTATGTGTGGTTCAGCTAACCACATGAAGGATAGAAGGAAAAGAAGATTAAACCCTTCCTATGAGGAAGCAACATTTTAGTTGAAATCTTGAAAGTTGAACATCTTGAAAGCAGCAGAGTAATGCCAGTTTGTTCACAAAATAGTTCATCATCCTCAGGAAGTCAGTCCTCTTCTGTTTTGTGTATTTCTCTTTGAATGCCAAGATGTTTGGAGACAGTGTTCTATGTTTCATTACCCACTGCTATTTACGAAGCCTCAAGTTACTTTCCCCATTTCTTTCCTGTTGTCATTTAAGCATTGAAAAAAAATACAAAAATCACTATGAGAGTTTCAGCTCCTGCCTCTTGCTTTCATTTTGCCTTGCCTTCTCTTAAAGGAATCCCATGTGCATCAAAAGGCGCCCCATTGATGAACTTTTTCATTGTGTTTCTACTTGCTCAGTCACAAAGAAGCAGGACATAATAACCTAGGAAAAAGATTAAGACTCTGTAGTTCTTGTATTCATATGTTCTTTAATTTGGTGTTGTTTATTCCTTTTCTTCTGAGGTTAAAAAGTGGGAGAGGTCAGACAGTCAACTCCTTACATGGCACTGCCAGTTTTACTCAGCCTGAGTTTATAAGGACAAATTGCAAGGCTGGAGCTCAGCTGGAGGTGCACTTGAGGTCTGTGAAACAGACCATGGCTGGACATTCAGAAACCAAGCAATCCTGACAAGAAGACTTTACAATAACTATAAATGGTTTTTTCCTATTTGATGACAAAAATGAACAGTCTTGAATGGTGAAGGAATTGACACTTTTTTTGGACAGTATGACTCTCCCTAGAATTTTGGTATAAGCTTTCAGAAAATAAAGAAATCAGTCCTTTTCTTGAGTGGAACTCAAATCAGACCTTGGTAGCAGGAGCTGGTACGAGAATTGGGTCACCTCAGCATGCTGTAAGCCTGAAGATCCATTGGAATTTTGCTTTGTGTAATAATATGTATATAAAAAGGATCAAACAGTCCTTCCTGCCTTGCTGTTTTAAGATTAAATCAATAAGTAAAAATAAAAACAGAAGTAAAAATAAAAGTAAGCACATCACTGTTAGGGGATAAGAAGCAGCCTTGTTCATGGATAGCACATCACACCTTTGGTATTACCATACCCACTAAGTAATGGCACTTGGAGACAACTTCTCCTCACTGCCTCACCACTGCTGTAAATTCAGAGGCAGTTAAGGTAACTTTTATCTCCAGAGGAATAAACACTTGGTTGTTATGGACTGAAGCTCCCTGCTGTTGTTTTAAGCATGGTGTTTCAGCAGCAGAACTGAAGTCAACAGAAATGTCAGGGATTCTTTAATCTTTTAATATTGTCTTTTTTGTGCCAGCCTCCAGCACTCTGGCTGCTAGGCATAATATTAAAATAGTATATGGCAGTAACAAAGCATTTGCAATGTGAAGAAAGGGTGAAAAAGATAGTATCTGCTCTTCTCTTTAG
Organism: Motacilla alba alba; assembly: GCF_015832195.1. Lineage (NCBI taxonomy): Eukaryota > Metazoa > Chordata > Aves > Passeriformes > Motacillidae > Motacilla > Motacilla alba. The sequence continues at coordinate 25,303,139 of NC_052019.1, read as the reverse complement.
GTCTTTAGATAGCACAGAAATCCCTTCTAAAAAACTCCAATTTCTCACCCATGACATCTTATGCACCATAAGTAACTACCTGAGGTTTACCTGAATTGTTAATTTCGCTGGTTTTCATTACATGAAACAGATCTGTCATGCTCTGGGTTATGTGAACATGCAAAGATTTGCTCAAAAGCCACTTAAGCAACAAATTAGAACTGTGTTACCTAGTACCTCGATTTTCAGATGGGGATTGGTGAGCTACCATGAATTAGGCAGTCTAGAGGGCTGAGTTTTTTGGGTTTTTTTAGTTTACCACCTGTCACGTCAGCTTTCTTACACCACTAGAAAAGCAAAATTTTTACCTGCTCTGAATATCCTCTCACCACCTGTCTCTGCTTTAGATTGGTTTCTCCATCAAGGCCTGCAGTTTCAATGTAACAGATCCCATCAGGGTCACTAGAATATAACAGCACCATGTCAGCAGGAATGATTTCATTACGTGAAAGCCGGACGAAGTCCCCAACACTGACATTTTTCCAGCACTGATCTATGTATTTCTTCTCTTTCCTGGAATACACAAAAGAACAGTGATTTTTTTACAAATGGATAAGCTGAAACTGAGAAAAACCTACAGGTGCTATTTGTGATGGCTACTACATCATATCAAAAGTGACATTTTCCAAAATACTTGTTTTCCTACATGGCAACAGAGCATGCAAAAAAGAAAAAAAACCCCATTCACTATACTTCCTTTATCTTTGTATTTTACATCTTGGAATATCCTTTTATGACAGGTATAAAAGAAAAACAATTATGTGGGCAGCACTGATATATTCTTAGAGAAGTTTTTTGATGGTTACTTTAGAATATGACGCATTCCTGTCTTTTTATCATCCATGATAATAACTGCCTAGCAGACTTGCCACTAGCAGACTCCCTGCCTGACTTGCACCCACAGTGTGTAACACTGCAGTCCTGCATGGCGGAATACAGATGTTAACACTCATACTGAATGAACTGTGTGATGCACTCAAGTAGAAAACCATCTTGTTCTCTTTGGGGAAATGGCATCCCACTATGAGTAAAACATGATGCCGTTAATGAGTGATAAACTAGCAGCCTTTCAATTTCCATTAAGCTATTTTAGAAGAATTAAAAATACACCTTTCAAAACAAATGCTATGTTTAACATTGCTTAACTAGTCAAACTACCTTGGTTAATACAGTACAAACACATGCATGAACTCATTTGCCTCAAAGCAAATTTTTTTCCCCAGATTTTACACTAATATGATAACCATTTAACAAAACTGGTGATCAAGTCACAGCTCCTGAGTGAACTGATCTAAATAGCTGCTTTGAGCAGGGGCTTAACATTAAATGACTTTCAGAGACCTTTTCCAAATTAGGTTATTTTATGCTTCTAGAAGTACCCAGAAGGTAAGCAAAAGAGTTATCACCAACTCTTTCCTATAATAGTCATAATCAAATAATAACAATAAACCACAAACACTCTTGTCTCTTACCTGCTATATACTTTGGTTACTAAGTTGTTTATCTGTTTATCCATTTTGTACCTTGAGTAATCTTCCAGACCATCTTTCACTGCAATAATTGTCAGAACCCCTATCAGAGGTAGCATTGTAATTTCTTTTTGAAAAGCTTCAACAAGAGGAACCCAATTTAGGACAACCAGAAATAGGAAATATAAATTGGCAACTCTGAAACAAAGAAAAAACATGGGATTTAACTGTGCTAGCAGGCAATGATCCTCATTTCCCCACTCCAATGCTATACATTTAAATTATCAGCAATTTATCTTTTCTTCACCCACAATTTAAGGAATAACTATTCCAAACTCTGGTTTCACTCTCCAGTCAATAGATTACTTAGCAACACAGTTGCTTAACATACATGACCAGGTAATGCAAAAACCAAGAATTCTCCTGTATTTTCAAAACTGTTGTCCAGGCATATGTTTTTCAGAGTGAGGCACTGGTGAATTTTGCATTCTCAAATTTCCAGGTCCTTTAAACTTAATTTTATCATCTCTTAGGGAAGATGACATATTTTAAAAAGGAAGTCATGCCGTAACCTCCTTGTGTATATTGACAAATCTGCAGTTCTCCAAGAAGAAGGAAAATGAAAAAAAATGACAAGACAGAAAGACATGAGGGCAGGGGAAAAAGACATTTGCAAGAAATAAGCTGAAAATCCCACTGTCAATTGGTGTGTGGCAGTGCTCCAAGAGCAAGGAACAGTTCAATAGTCTAAAGAAAAGAATAAGCGGAAAGTACGTAAGACAAGGAGAAAAGGATTAGCTCAGCAATGATGATACTCAAGAAATTCTGGCCACATAACATGTATCTTTTTAGGAGTGATAGGTCAGCGGGAGGAATAATTTTTTTAATACATAGTAATGCACACGATTCAGCTTCAGAAGAATTACTTCAATCAAAAAGGAGTTTCTTACCTGTGAAATTGTTCAAATAAATTCAGTGGTAAGAAATTCAATAAAGTATACCTAGTAGTCCGTATTTTGTTATTCATGTACAGTTTTGATACTTTTTCATATTCTTCTTTAAAATGTCCCAAACAGGGTATCACTATCCTATGTTTGCCAGTAGTCTTTGATGATTGATAGCACTTTCTACTCGAATTGTTGCTGCTGCATTCTCTGCCCTCTGTTGATATCAGTCGCTGCCAGCGGTATCGGGCCCAGCGGATGGGATCTGCCATTGCACCTGAAACACTTTATAGTCCTAGGAGTGTCATCTCTCTAGAAATGTTTGAAAATACAGCAAGTTACACAACAATTCTGTAAAGGCTTTTCAACAAAAAGTCACAGCTACAGTTTTGAATAAGCCTAGGGAAAAATGTAATTTTCATAATGAACCCAACCGAGACTGTTAATAGGTTATGTAAGGTCAGGAACTTCTGCTTCAAAGACTGAATTTATTTAAATTTCATCAAATCTTTCAGGATTCTATAATTTGATTACTCTGTTTAAAATGCACAATATTTTTGTAATAGCAGTCCACCCACCAGTTTCTCATGCTGTAGCATGGTGCAGAATGGCAGAGAAGCTGCTAATTCTGCAGAGAACAGCATTTTGAAAGGAATCCTCATCTCAGACACTGCAGTCCATGCTGATGGTTAACAAACCTTCTTAAACTCAGAAGTCAATAATCTAGTAATATGCATCTGAATACAGCCTTAGACACAAAGTGAGGACTTGCCAGTGAAAGGCACTAAGTAGCTATCATCAACAAAACTTCTTCCAGTGAATTAAAGAGGTTTGAGAACTTTTAACAACGGACAGAGGATTAATAAATTTCATGCCAATGCTCCTCCTTTATACACCTAGCTAAGCTCTAGCATTCTACCCTGGAATTGTTTTCCTATAGAGAGCCAAAGTTCATGCTATAGGTGATACTCACTTATAGCTATACGTGTTGCTCACTTTATCAAATCACCCAATGCAGTCAGAAAACACCTCTTGCACAAACCATGCTTTAGTAGAAATTCAGAAGTGCTAGTTTTTATAACAAAATTTTTTACAATTTGAGAGTTTTAACTAATGGTTGCTACATTTCTTGCATTACTTCTCCTATAGAACAGTTCATCACATATTTGTTTAAAACTATAAATTGCACGAGCCCAAAATAATCAGTACTTCTCACTTCGGGTTACGTTCCTTCCATCTGGTATAACTACCTGCATAGATTCTAGCAAAATTTTTGAAGAAACCTCTTTCTAAATTCCATACAAAAGTTGCTTCTAAAACTTGCTGGACCTTCCTAAAGGAAACCTCTTTACAACAGACTCTCCTGTGTGGTTATCAAACTAATCCTGACTTTGGTTTCAATCAACTCAAGCTTCTCTTCATGTGGTATCTTTCTCTTCTACTGACAAATGCCACTCTGTCCTGCTCAGATTCCTCCAAAATGTTGCTCTAAACAGTGATTTTCCAAACTATCAACTTGACTATTTTATCCAGACTATCTTCTTGTACATATCTTCCTTGATTCTTCTATTACAACTGCAACAACTTGACACATGAAAACAATGCCCTCACCAGATCCTCTAAAAATTGGGGTCCTCTAAATACTCGTATCTCCACATCAACCCATTCTGTTCTGAAAAAGGAGATTCTTCAAACTTCCTAAAAAGTCAGGATGTTTGTGTCACAGCTAGAAAGCTTTTCTCTAATGCTTATCTGGCCTCTTCATCTCATCAAATTAAGATGGGGCATTTTTGTCCTATCACCATTAGATGTGGTAGCTATTGACTGTCATGATGTCTCGAAAGACTGTAACTGTGTCATGCTCTTTAGAAACCATGACCTGCATATAAAGGAGAAAAAAAAAACAAAACACCAAAACTTCTATAAAGCATTTCCTCTCAGCATCCCCTGGCAGTACCCTACTGAGCTTCCAAGGCCCCTCTGCAGTGCTCCCGCAGACATCATAAGGGACCAGTCTTTTTTTCTCAGTCCTAAACCTTGCAGTCCCAGTAATCATCAGACTACCAAAGGTTGCAAGGAAATGCAGCTATGTCTGGAACTTCTTAGAGAAGCAAGAAAGAAGAAGTTGTGAAGATTTTTTAAAACACATGGCATCCTCTTATTTTCACAGAATGTGGCATCTTCTATCTTTGCTTCCTCTAATCCTACAGCTTGGGAGACAGCTCCCAGAGGGATTGCCCTCTGCATAGAGGTTACTATGACATTTTAGTCAGGGTCAGCCCTTCCTCCAGAAATTGGAACTGACACTTAGAAGCAGCTACTGCACACCAATGAATCACATACAGTCATACATATGAACACTGATCTATACAGACGTGAAAGAGATGCTTCAGTTAATTTGCACTGAGCCTGAAAACAAGTCTAAAGATTGAAAGGTCTTCAAAAGGTTTAGGGACTGCAGAACGTACTGCTAGAGTCCATACATGGAGTCCATACATGACTATGCATGGAAGGTCTTTTTGAATAAACATTTGCTTTAACTAAAAATATGCTGGATTATCAGGGAGAGTTTTACCACAATTTTTTCTGTTAAATTTATCAGACTCCTTCAAGCTTTCATCTTTAGCATGCATCATACAGGGTGTGTCAATTAACCTCACTTTTGCCCAATAATCTGACATATCTCTACACACTGTTAAAGTGTACAATGACCTAGGAGCAAACTTAAGTAAGTAAATGCCAGGAAATATTACGAGATACCACCAGCTAGATATCTGAGAGCAGGTTACATATGTAGTGGAAATCATGTTTGTTTTCATGAGACCAGGCAAACAAACATCTGATACTGATGAAGAAGGAAGGAACTCTTTCTTGATCTCCCAGGACTAATGGGAATGCAAAAGCTTGAACAGGAGATTCTGATCATTCAGTGAAAATTATATAAGCAAAATAACCTATACAGCTAAAATATACCTCACATATTTCAAAACCTTCTAAATTCGATGTATTTTTGGTTTACATAATCTATTATCTTTTCTAGCATTTGACAGCCAGTGACCACTATTTATAAAAAATAAAGTGATTGGGAAAGCAGGGAGGAAGGGCACTGGACATTTTAACATAACAGCATGTTAAGATGGAATTCCTCGCCACTGGATGAGGTGCTTATAGTTTAAACTGCACATGCAATGTTGCTGAAGGGCAGTCACCCCTCACCACATACATATCTCTCTGACTCCTGACACAGCTCCAAAACCTCCACCCCACCCTTCCTCAGAGAAGCAGAGCTTAAAAAGGAACAGGAAACATCAGATCCAGTTCTGTGTACTGCATGTTTTTGTCAGTATCTCCAGTATTGTAATGTAACTACATCTAAGAAAACTGAATATTGTAGGGATGAGAAATAACTAACACAAACCCACCGCATTGGAAACACTGTATGAGAAATAACAAATAATCTCCTATGATCAGAGAGGTGAATCAGACAATTAACAGACATCCTGGAAAAAGTATCTGGATCTCATCTCCTGCCACAATGCCCGCTGACTCACTTGGCATTTGACTGAGCTACTATTTTGCAAATATTTTTTCAAATAATTTACATCAGCATTTTAAAATAGCACTTTTGATGTTTCAAACTTCAGAAACCTCTTTTGCATTTCTTAACTCAATTCTGAGTAATTTTATTCCTCTTCCTCAATAAATTTGGTTCATTAAGTATTGAACACATTTTCTGTGGTCAGAAGGAGTTTCATCAACTTCATGTTAGACATTTTAGAGGATTAAGTCACCAAAGATCAAATAAGAGCTATATTAAACAATTTTTCTGAGAAATTAATTTCATTAAAACATTATTTGACCCTCTTGTCATGTTATTTTTCACAGCCAAGTTTTGAGTTCTCCAGCTAATGTGAACTTAAAGTAGAAATACAAAACTGCAGATATTTATTGAAACACTGGCAAATGATCTACAAGATTAGTTACTCTGAAGCACTATTTTAGGAAGTTAATTTCTAAAAAGTATGTTTATGTTTAAAACCCCCAGGAATAATGGTCATGTATTTGAAAACAGGAAGCCTAAATGATCACACGCTAAGTTTTGAGGACAGCCTCACACAAGCTAGCCTGTCCTTATTTTTATACTATACACTGTCCAAGTAAACACTCTTGATCTTGCTAAATGGAAACAGCTGATATAGAGGCATTTCAGGTATGTCTTACACTCAAAAAGAGAAGTTCTTGGAGTAAGCTTACTAACTGTTACTAACTTAATGATAACAATGAAATGTGGAAGGGCATTATATGACACTGGATTTATTTGCTTTCTTGCTTTTTTTCTACACTGGGTCCTTCATGTGCTCTGATTCTTTCCTCTTCCTATAAAGCACTTTGAGATATGAAAAACTGGAGGGACCAGATATGGTTAACAGGAAATAGCTGGCTGTCATACCTTTATAGCAAGGCACAACAGCATCATTATTACCACAGGACAGATCAACACTATATACTCTCCATGTCTGACTATCCTATATCACAACAAAAACAGGCTTTGAGAACTCTCTGCTAGTGGTAATGCTGAGAAAACCCCTACTTTTAAAGTGTGTACCCTGGAAGAAGGGCCTTGAATCATAAAGCCCCACGTAAGCATTCTCTTGTACGTGTATTTCATGTCTGTAAAGTTGTTTTCTTTTCCCATCACTTCCCTTCCACTGTCTTTTGTAAATTCTGTCAGCTTCCAATCTGTGAAGTATCACCTGCATATCTGCATGCAACACTTTAGTCCTAGCTTTCCTGATGGGGGATGGAGCTGACACTAAAAATTCCTTAGTTCCAGTTATATTATTGGTAGCCTTTGGCAAGTCACTTCACAATCCCTGATCTCTCTAATACTAGATAATTTCTTAAGATCATCAGCAAAACAGATGTGTAGATAATTTAGCCTATGTTTATCCTGCTCTGGAGGTGCACCTTACTATTATGTTGTGGTCATTTGCTCACATGTCATGCGAAGTGCCTTACCATTTACCCTGGCTTCTCCCAACCACTTCCTCCCTTCTGACAACATCCTTCTCTTTTGCTGTGATCTCGAAATAATTAGTCCTCATTTTTCTTTCAGAAAGTTCTCTGTTAAATGCACTTGGTAAATGACCTATTTCACAAGAATGTTCCCCAGACCTTTGACACATGCATGCTTAGGGTGTGTGTCTCTATCCTGTTGCTTCTCAGGCGGTGTGCAGTAGGCCTTCATCTGGGCTAGTTTCCAGTAGGAAGTAATACATCAATTGCTGGCAAACAGAAATCCAATAAAAAAAATCTTACCTGAAAAATTTCTACAGCACCTAAAAGGGAAGCAACTCAGACAATGAATCTCCCCCTTAGGTCTGAGATTCTGGGTGACCAGGGAGTATAAAAAATGCTACCCTAAATGGAAGTCACACTACACAATGCTATGGAAGAGTGGATCATCCCCAGTCCACACAACAGTCCCATTTAAACCTCTTAGCAAGAGTTACTGCACACGTTCACTACACTACACTAGCACTTTCCTTACTACACTGGCAGAACCATACAGGATAAATGTTAAAAACTCCTCCTAATAATCTTTTACAACTCAGAAGCTAGCAGAAAATGAAGCTTCAGGGAACCAGGGCCTGAAGATTAATTTACACTCTGAAGAATGAATACTTATTTTCTCCTAAGGTTTGCTGCTTTCTCTGAAACACGCAATTTCACAAATTTGTCACACATTTGCAAGCCAGTAGGAAATCTGCTGAGACATTCTAATATGCCAAATAGATCTGGATAAGAGACTTCTGCTGTCAATTTATGGGACAAACAGCCAAAAACCTGCAGGAATCAAAACTTCAAACTGAGAATATTATGTGGTCATTTGCAACCATATATTCTGAGATATACTTATAAAGAGGATGTAATAATTCTTCAGTTAAGAGTGGAAGGCAGATGTTGGTATGAAAAATCAATTGCTGTAGCACTATTTTGCCATGCACTCCTACCTACAAATTTTAATTTAATGTGGGCAACACCGAAACCTTGCAAGCCTTAAAAAGCCTTGGATCTTAGAAATTTCTTGGTTATGAGTATGTTAAGCCAGCCATCAACAGCTCTTCCCAAATTAAAAACAACCAGCAGGATGCATTAAAACCCAAGAAGTGCCAAGGCCATGACACAAGGATGGATGCAAGATAATTTAATAGTAAACCATGAAGTAATACTGGTTAACATACTAGAGTGTGGGAGCAGAAAAATATAAAGCAGTATAAAAGCAGAAAACTTCCTTGATCTTGGGTAAAGTTATTTAAGATGCCAATCAGATCTTGTGCCTACAGACACAACCAAACCATACACTACCAAATTTTAGGTTGAAATTTCAGATTAAATAGTTCCAAAATAAAACTGAAGACTGCTGGAGAGAGATCATCTGTGGAAATATTTTACATCCTTTTCTCCATCGGAAAAGTTCTGCTTTCTGCCATGTTCTCATGTGCCACATTGGTCTCAAAACTGTAAACCAAAGCCTTGCAGTTCAAGTTTTACTCTTTTATGACTGTCTTTCCACACAGGTATATCTTTAGCTCATGGTCAGGCAGCATTTTGTCACTACAAATGCTTTGCTATGTGTAACATTCACATGAATTTCACAGTAAGACTAAGGTGTGGACCATATAAAAAATTTATACTGGTGTCCATGTAATGCAGAAGAATGTGATTTTTTTTTTTCTTTGTAGCCATGTACACTCCCTATGCTACCATAAATACTTTTATGAGAAATGGATCCATATTGGCAACGTTGCTGGTTTCTGAAGGGCCAGAACTCTTCTGTGTAGATAAGGTCTAGCATACTCACTGAAATTTCTACTGAAAGTACTTATTAAAGCAACAAACTGTACTTGAGTTCCTAAAATCCTAGATTAGGTTTCTGACGAATTTTTTCTGTTCTTCTGGTTTTCTAAGATACCTACATTATCAGCTACCCAAGAGTTCCATGAATTCCCAAGGCATCCACTGAGGCTTTCAGGTCTAATGCTCCAGGGTTAGTGAATTTTTGACAAAACAAACTCTTGTACAACCTCAGGAAGACAATCAGATTTGCCACAGAGCAATAAAACCTGCCTACTGCTTGGGGATATATTGACAGGAATAACCTGTGAATCCACTTTAACCACGAGAGACTTCCTGTATAAAACATATAAAACATATTAAACATATAAACATATATGTATAAAACTATAAAACATATTCTTGAGATGTTATTTCAAACCTGAAGGTGAGAAGTAACCTACAGCAATTGAGGGCTCACTATAAATGTGTATCTTTAAAGTTTTTATTAATAAAAATGAAGCCAAAATAAATAGAAGCCTAAAAACAAAATATGCAAGGAGTTAAGAATGTTAAGCTAAATTTCTGACCCTAGTAACCCCAAAACTATCCAAGAGACCAGATAATCACTGCTGTGAGCAGCTGAACTGAGTTAAAAGTTAACACTGAAAAGAATTGTTTTCACTTCTGCCTTCCACTCCTGGCTTAGTCAACTCCTTCATAATGAGTCTGGTACCTACTGAAGCTGGTTCTCACTGATCTGCAAGACCTTTTACTAACTCAAAGACAGTAACATCACTGGATTTCCCAATCCATCATTACAGCTGTATAAGTACTCATGTTGGCATAAGCAAGGTGGGACAGGAATGTCTGTCAAAGATACAGAGAGTATCTGAGTACTCATGTAGAGCATTTAGTCTCAATTTCAGTCTAGTTTGCACGAAAAACATATATCAGCTCTAGTTACTGCCTTTTGGCATTCAGATCATCCAGGGTAGTGTCAATTAACAAAAGAATGTGATCCTCACCTGTCAATCCTACCTTTTGCTCCTGTAAACTGTCAGTGCCCACACACTAACTGTAAAAATTCATTTTAAAACAATGGCTTCAGACCAGCTCTGGAGTCACACAGAAGAGCTAAATTAATTCAATTCTACTTCAATCCTAGGTAAACCACTTAGTGCCCTCTCTGCTGGAAACTACCCCTAATGAAAACAAGAATAATGACAATTCTGTTAACTTTTGGTGATGATATGAACACAAGTATGTTTTTAAGTCAGAGGTTTGTCAACATTATGGTCATTGGGGACACACGAATACTCTGTAAATATTGCTTTGCAAGTATTAAAAAAATAGCAATTTTGATATTAGAAATACATTTTTCTTCAGTTGCTGTCTTTCTGATACAACCTTGGATTATTCTTTTCCATCTCTGTGAATACTTCTCATAATTCAGTCCAGTAACTACTGCTGCGATCCAACCCTGTGAGTGGCCATGTGCACTGTGCACCTCTGCTTACTTTCCTGGAGTTTCAGGAATTTCCCTGCGACTTACATGGACTTAAGTCTACTTCCTTGCCATGAACCTGCGAAGCAGCCAAAAGCTGACACCTCAGTCACCGCCGTGAACAATTACAACAAAGACTTTTGTTTCTGGAGTCAAAGTCGAGGAGACGAACACGTGCAGTGGCGGGGAGGTGGAGGTCACTCGTGGCCCAGGGGAGATTTAAAATCATAAACCCACAAATCGTCCTTTTCCACGGCCGAGTTTCTCGGGGGCCGCTCCGGTGCCGGCAGCGCTCTCCGGGCCAGCAGCCGGGTGAGGGGAGCTCCCCCGCGGCCGCTGCTCCCGCCTTTCCCCTCGTCTCGGCCCCGGAGCCCGGCACCGCTGTCCTCCCGCACCACCATCCACGCACCCGACCCCACGGGCGACCTACCCCCCTGAAACCGCTCCGGACTTACCGATGGAGCCGCGCACACGCCCGGGGAATGGCGCGCACCCGCCCCGCCCGCCGGTGCTGCCCGGCCCCCCGCCCGGCTCCGCCCCCGCCCCTCAGCGGCCCGCGCCCGCCTTTGGCCGCTCGCCGCCTTCGCCCCTTTCCCTCTCTGACGCTGCTCCCCCGAGGAGGGACTGAGGCGCGACCGCCGGCCCCAGCTGCGGCCCGGCACCCTTCCAAAAGCGGCTCCTCCGCACGGCTCTGGGTGAGGGAGCTTTGCTCTCTGCCATTGAGTCCATGACGCTTAGTTAGTTATTGTTTAAAGGTTTGTTTTTTCTTTGCCTTAAGGCCTCGGCAGATGGAGGTGGGGGTAGGAGTATGACTGTCACAGAACCTGACACCCTTGACAGCTCGTAAGGGAAACTGATGTTCTTACATTTTTACAGTCATTTACAACACTGAAGGCAGCTTGGCCTGTCTAAACATCAAGTTTTCTAGCCACTGGGCTAATCAAAGTTAGTAAACACTTCCTCTTGTTTTTTAGGAAGTGAGCATCTGGCTGTTGAGAAACTGCCCAAATTGCCTTAAACAAATCACTGCCATCAGGAATCTCAGTGAGTTTTTTCATCAATAACCCTTGTGAAGTCCCACATTGTCCTTTTTGATCTTATTGCCTTCCAGGACACTCTCGGAGGCTGCCTCTTACAATGAAATCACATGGCCTTTTATATGAAAGTGAGAGGATTCCTGATTCAAGACTATCTTCTGCTGAAAAAGAAAGAAGAAGAAAAAAATCCACCAGGAAATACTTGCATATCTCTTGGTCCCTATTGAAATAGACTGGGGTTACCAGTACTTGTCCAGTGTCAACAATGAATTCCTTAGAGAGAGCTGGGAGGGCTGTGCTGAGCAGTGGTACTTGGTTGTGCTTTCCTTCCAACTATGTGCACGGTGTTGTTTTCCACTGTTTCCTGAATTCTAGCATGTCCTGCACCCCTGACCTCACACTGAAAATATTTTGGTTACATTCAGTGAATAGCTGCTGATGATCTGTTCTTTAGAGTGCCCATGTGGCTAGTGGAAATTTCAAAACATAATGGCATGTCAGATGGAATAAAAATTCTACATGAAGGAAGTCTGTGACTACTGCCTTGAAATTACATAGGTTCTTGGCAGAAAAAGAGGTGGAGTTCTATTTCTTTGCAGGATCTACCACTTTTGCTGGCTCAGGTGCTGTAGGAAAGAGGAATCAACTCTGGGGAGGGCAGAGCAAGCTGCTGCAAGACAGAAGATGGTAGTAGGCTTTGCCAAAACCCAGTTACTTTAAAGTGATTTAATCAGTTAACATTGATTTATTGGAACATTCAAGTTGGCAGAGATGTTTGACAAAGGAGAGAATACCACACAGCTTGTCACCAACCACAGTTACTGTAATCCCATTGCAACTGTAAATAATTCATATCCAGAGTCTTACATTTCCCATTCATTTTTTCACGCATGACAGTCCATTCTTTAAGCCTGCAACTATCAAATGCATTATTTTGTTTGCCTCGTTTGTGCAGCAGTAACAATTGCCTGAATAAGGCCTCTACATCAGTGCGTGCAGAAATACCTGACCAAGCTGTAAATGAGCTAACCTGGCTGCCAGAAAGAGCAGAGCTGCCTTAGTGCAGCACTCTGTGCACTTTAATTAGATGTGTTGAAGCAGAGCATGTGAGCTGTTTGGAGAGGCAAGGCTGATCAGGTGAGTGGGAGGCATTGCTGACTCCTGACTTGGCCATTACATACACGTTTGCACTTTTATCCTTCAGCACAATTGTCCAGTAGTATGAATGGTCTTGATTCCAGGCATACAAAGCAACCATCCAGCCTGTCTGAAGTGTAATTAAACTGTCTTCTCCCAGGTATCCTATGGAAAAGATCACAGTCACCAAAGACAATGCTTGACTGAGAAATCTTACTGATAGCTTTTCTGTGTGAAGGTACAACACTGAACATCCTCCACACAGATATATCCTTTTTTTGTTTCCCCAGAGATCTGCAGGTGTTTTTTATATCATCTCCTGAACTGCCACATGAAAAAGGAAAACTTTGAAATTCAGGTCATCCAGGGCAGTGGTAATTAACAAAAGAATTGATCCTCACCTGTCAGTCCTACCTTTTGCTCCTGTAAACTGTCAGTGCCCACACACTAACTGTAAAAATTCAGTTTAAAACAATGGCTTCAGACCAGCTTTGGAGTCACACAGAAGAGCTAAGTGAATTAAATTCTACTCTCATCTTAGTGCCACTAAGTGCCCTAAACCACTTAGTGCCCTCTCTGCTGGAAACCACCACTAATGAAAACAAGAATAATGACAATTCTGTTAACTTTTGGTGATGATATGAACACAAGTATGTTTTTAAATAAGAAGTTTCTCAACACTGTGGTCATTGATGAGATGTGAATACCCTGTAAGTACTGCTTTTAAGTACCAAAATAATTTTGATATTAGAAGTATTAGTAGCTGTCTTTCTGACAAGAACTTGGGTTATTCTTTCCTGTCTTTGTGAATACTTTTCATAACTAAATCCAGTAAGTATTATTGTGGTCCAACCCTCTAAGTGACCATGTGTGCTCTGCACCCCTCCACACTTTCCTGAAGTTTCAGGAATTTCCCTGACATTAGTCCAATGACACAAGAGCTGTTGATGACTCCAAAACAGTCACAGAGCTCTTTGTGTATTTCAAACTCTCCATCTGTTCATGGCTGCAATAACTCAGCAAGTACAAACATGAACAACTCAGCCTGCTGTGCTCATACTGGCACTGTTTGGGACACATGAAAGACAGGAACTCATGAACTGAAAGAGAGGAACTCATGAACTGCCAACCAAACATGTTGGCAGACTGAAAACTTTCTAATGAAGTCCTGAAAGGAAGAGGGAAATTTGCCATAGCATGCTATCAAAGATTTCCCAGAGCACCTCAGGTTAATGGAATGTGAAAACCTGGGTATGATTCTTCTCTGGGAGAACCTCTTCAACAGAGGAGAATTACACCCACTGATGATTCCAGTGCCAAATCCACATAAATAGCAGTGCCAATGGGGATTTGGGGTTGTAGACATAGATGGTTATCATTATTGCAGTGTGGATGCTCCCACATCAGCTGAGTGCATTCATATGAGGTCAGTGGAGAGATCCAGTGTATTTACAGGTAAATAGTGACATATTATGATATCCACTCTAGTTCAAATACATTTGAAGATGTGGTGACATATTAATAATAACTTATAGCCAGAAAGGGATTTTATTATTATCCAGTAATTTCATGATGTTTTTACTTCCTTAGTTCTGCAGTAAATCCAAATAATTTAACCAAAGCAGAGATTTTCCAAAACCCCCTTGAATTTTGAATTACATTGAATTATTGTTTACCAGACTATTGGCTGATAAATGTGTGTTTAGAGTCCTAAGCAATGTTGTCAGAGCAAATTAAAGCAGTCTGTTGTGCTTATCACTAAGGTAATTTCCTACAAGATCATCAGATGTATCTCATGGCAGGACCCCTGGAAGACAGATACACAGTGAACAAACAGCTGTTTATCTGCTCTAGTTTGTGTGTGGCCATAGCCTTCATTTACCATACACTGTCTAGATCTGTACTGGTTTATTGATTTCCTTGTGAGGAGATTGTTTTCATCACTTGAATGAGCATTTTATAAATAGTCATGAATTTTCCTTCAGTTTTCCTGCTCCCTGTGAGACAAGAAGGTATTACTACTTTCAGGCTACAAATAAAAATTGGAATAAGGGAGAATAAACACCACAGCATGAAAGTGTTTGTTAGTGAATCTGAGCCTACATGCTCAGTTTGAAAGACTGAGCATTTGTTTTAATATTTTATTGTGCAAGATACATTCTGTGTAAATTATATACATTTTTAAATCTTGAAAGAGGTAGAGTTGTAAGTAAATATTATTGTGGGAACTTTCCTGAAAGGCATTTTCAGGGTCATTAAATCATTGTAATTGCAAGCATGCCATACAATCTTTTTCATAAACTGACTGAATTTTTCTAAAACTAGTTCGGTATTTTGCTCATATTACTGTACTAAAAAAAATTGCCCCAGAGTTTGGTTGCTGTGAGGGTTAAGAATTATCTTGTAGCTTCTACTCTCAATTTCATACCCATTTGCTCATATACTAGCAGTCACCACTGCTTCCATGAAATAATTCTTTTTGTTCCTGGTGTTTATCAATCCACCTTTGTTTTGCTAAAGTAAACCAGATAAGAATGAATCGTATCAAACTGACCAAAGGCTAACTAAATTTCGAATAAAAGTGTCCAGCCAAAGGTGTAATGCAGTTTAACAATCCATTCAGACCTTAGTTAATGTTGGATAAATTGCTGTGACATAGCTTGTGTAGACAAGTTTTAAGGGAATAACTGACTAATACTCACTCATGTAATCCTCATGCTTTGCCTCTGATTTATACCATCAAGTTTAGGCAACTGCAGAATGGAAGGAATCAGGAAGCTGGCATTAAATTCCAGTTCTGGAGAGCAGTTTTTAGCAGCCAGTAGCAGTTGTTGTTATTGGCACAGGACTTACTAATTGTCACTCACTGTGGTTTGGCATTGTGTGTATTAGGAACTTCCATCCTGAAAGCCACTAAGATGAGACTTTTTGTTCTAGAGATTTTCATCTTATCCATTCTGCAGAAAGTAGTTATCAGCTAGAATTTAAAAAGGAATCTGAAAGTCTTTTAAGAGGCTTTGAATTAACAAGACAAGCAGAAAATAATTTCGAATGAGATACTGTCAGCTTACTGCATCAGGAATTTACCTCTTATCCTGACATTTTTACTTTATCCAATAGAGAAGCTGAGGTGGTAATCTATGGAGAGACTGAAGCTTCTAACAATCCATATTCACTCCCTGTGAACTAACACAGGCCCATTGAATAAGAAGACAAAACTAACCCTAAAAAAAGGTAACACCATGTAATGCTGATACTTGTGGACTGATAGAAAAGTTTGTATGATTGGAAAGTAGTTCTAGCTAAGTGGAATAGCACATAGGCAGATTGATGCACTTGGAAAATTGCTGTATTCCTTCTTTTTCTGTTTACTCTGATGTGGCAATTTCCCATGGCTGATCTTCAACCATATCTATCTAACTTGTCATTAGCTGGTCTACACTGTTACAGTATAATTTTGTGTCAAAACATTTTTGATATGCACTTAGGATATGTACTTATGTGCCTTCCTTTTCATTGTATATAGAAGCAAGTTGACTTGTTGAATTTATCTGGTCCACAAATAACCTTAATTCTACACTTTCTTTTTATCAAATCACTTTATCAGCTAACAAAAGGACCTGAGTCAGTGATATCAAAGGAAATACTTAGTAACTGTTGTTTTTTTTCTCTCTCTTTGCTTGCATAAAGTTACTGTCTGTGTTATAATATTTTTCAAGTGTTTTTTCCTATTAAATTTTCCTACAGTTTTTCTAACACAATTTCTGCTGGACAGTGACTCCAACCTGCCAAGCAAATTTTGTCAATATTCTAACTTAACTACTTATGCCACAATTACTATATCAATTTCTTGAACAAATAAAAATAATCCAGCAGATAGATATGAAGATACCACTCAGACTTTTTGATTCTCTCAGGTGTTTTTCACAAGGGAAAATCCAAGCCTGGTTTCTCATAAAATGGTTAATTTAAGGTGAGGAAACCTAGAATCAGACTAAAAGTGTCCACAAGACACCACACTAAAAAAAGTGGTAAAGACAAGAGAGATTTATACTTTCACAGGTATTGTAGGTCAAGTTCAAATTTAGAAGAAAGCTTAGAGTTTATTTGTAACCTGCACTATGTGACAATATTAAATCAACTGCTCCTTGCTAGAACTTTATGTCATATATTCCATGGCAAATAACATAAGGAAAAAAATGTCCCGTTTTGAAGTGAACAATTTATATTTTCTCCTTATTTTGCCTATATATGGAGAAAATAATTTAAGGAAAACTAGGAAAATTATCATAATTGTAAATTTTCTGGTTTAAATTGCACAGTATTTCTCTAGAAATATTCTCCAAATTGTGAAATAAAAATTTCTTACTACATTCTTTATTGTGTCACCTGGAAGAACAAGTAGGTAATGTTTTCATGATGCAAACAAATTTTCTAGATAGCTCTTCTCTTGAATTTGCTCAGAGTAATTCTAAATTATAGTAAATGTCAGCTACTTTATTAAAAATTAAAAATACCTCTCCTGATGTAATAAACTCAACCCATTGAAAACTTGGCGTGAGCAAAATAGTAATCAAAATACCACTGTCACCCACATAATAAGATTCATTATTTTATTAATTATTTCTATAGCAATTTTTACCATTCATTATTACAATAGCAAACCCTATTTGTATGTAGCATTTTCCTATGTACAAAACTCTTGCACTTGTGCATGCACTAGAGGGCTTCCAGACTTTTTCAGATAGTGTGTCTGGTAGTGTTTTTTGGAAAATTAGAAATTTTTTTTGTACTGAGAGAAATTACACATAGGCCAGCTGAGATGTTTGGATTGGTACAGTGTCTTATTCATCAGCATGAGAAAATTCATAAGCCATGAGAAAATTTCCAATGTAAAAAAGTGCCTCTCTTCTTTTTGTGCCTTTGCTAATTTGAGACACTCTCAAGATTAAAAAAAAAAAAAAAAAAAAAAAAAAAAAAAGAAGAAGAAGAAGCAAAAAAACCAGGAATTACAGTAATATGATTCAAAGCACAACTTGTCGCAGGAGCCATGAAGGTCATGGGTCATGTGGTCATACAACTGCAGTGAGAGTTAGCAAAGTCTGAAAAGCTGGTAAATATGCAGAAGCTGTCCAGGACACTGACAACTGCCTCTAAAAATCTAGTTTTCAAATTAATACTTGAATAGTCAGTTAGTTTTGAGAGAAGTTGTCGCTTTCATAGTATTTATTTTGATATCTTTTGGAGAAGCCTATTGAATTCTTATTTCCCATGGAAAAGACAAGAGCAGTAGGAAGCAGAGATGTGAAAAGCTGCTCCAAATTACTTAGAGATCACAAAGAAGTCAAAAAAATCTGGCTAATACAATGTGCTGCCAAGCTGGACACAGATTGACAAGACTGACAAAGACTTATAAATCACAATTGTGAGGAATTCCTGGGAGGAAGTTGGCTTTATTTACCCTGGAAGAGATTTAGTAAAAAACACGACTTTGCCTCACTATGGATGTATCTGTATACAAACTGTTTTTTTCTTAGTCTGCCATAGTTGCCTTCTCTTTATATGCCCTTGGTTGAAACAACCGCTGTCAGCAGAAACAGAGTATTGCCAGTGTAATTTCACCAGCTGCTGTTTTCATTTCATTTCAAAATATGATGCGATAAAAATAAAATCCATAGTAGCTGTAATAGTAGCTCTCAACTCAGAGTTATATAATAAATACAGACCACGCAGTCCCTGTGTTGATGAGATGTTTGTAGTGGGGTGTTTATTATTTTAGGAATACTTTCTCCCCACTGCTATTAGGACGTGTTAGTACAACTTGCTATGCAGCATATTCCAGCATCTACTAATTGTTGTTTACTACTAGGGTTAAGAGTCACCATAAGCTACCTACTGGGCATTTTCTTTTCTGTTTTTTGATGTCCAAAGATTTTTGAAAAGCACCAACACTCTTACCATTCATTATTAATACCAAAATCTTAAGGTTGGGCTTGGAAAAGCAAGGGAGTATTTTGACTTAGTTTTACTACATCTACCTTAAAAGGGATTGCTAATTTTTTGTTATTGTCATTTTGAATTCCAGACATTACAATTATTAGGCCTGAACAATGTGAGTAAAATTCCAGTCCTGATGTGAACCTGGTGTTCGGTTCATCCAGAATTTTTAAGCATGAAGAAAGGGACATAGAAGAATAGAAATGGTGATGATAGATTTTTCCTTATAAGATGGTATCAATAGAGAAGACAAAAATAAACTTTCTGCAGGTTCCCTGAGCATGGGATAAGAAATAAAGGGTCTGAATTGTAGGAAGGAGAGTTAGGAGAATAATGTTCTTGTAGGATGGAAGATGAAGACTCCTCCCTCTCCAATCAAAGAATCTTATGCAAAGAAGTGTGTCTTGGGGACAGGAGAGGAGAGGCAGGGTAGGTCTGAGAGTGCCCAGCTGCTTACAAAAGATGGTGACCAGTGTTAGTATCATGAGCAGAGTCCCAGCTACTGGCTCTAGTTTGTCTTCTGATATGTTGTTTTAGTGGGTATATGGCTCAAGCCAACTACAGGCTCCTTGGAGTACCTAGGATGTCACTTTTCTAGTCTAAGCTATTCCTCTGCCTCTGTCCTGCAGAATACCAGGTGTGATACCAGCTCCTGGCTCTTCTCTTACCTCAGTCAGGCAGGTATTGAGAGATACATAGTATAGATATTTTACAAACCTATGATATTAACTCATTTCAAGTATTATGTACAATATTTTTTCCATCTGGTACTTCCAAATATGCTTGGAGTGTTTCCAACAATAGCACTTCCTCTCTCGAGATCTTACAGTGCAGCAGAGCTCTTGTACATGATCTCTTCAGTATGTTTTTGTCCATGAAAGGCAGTACAAATTTCAGTGTATAAACTGTGACTCTAAGGGGTGTTGAACCACAGGAATGTCCCTCAGAGCTATTGCTAGTTCTTCAGTACAGTCTGTGGGAAGGACAGAACTGCTACAGAAACCAACAACGTGATTTTGAAATATTAGTGAGAAGTGAATTCAGGAACATTTAAGTTCCTCTTGTTACATCTCTTGCTGGAAAAAGGAGACACAATAGAGATAAAGCTGTGGACACAGACTGTATCCACGGTGTGCATGACACACTGCACTCCTCATGTCTCAGAGAGTGAATACATGAGTATTATATTCACTGAATAGGGACTGAGGGAACGAACCAAAACTTCTCATGGTTTTGTATGTTCACAATTTACAAGTACAATTATTTGAGAAACAGATTTGTAATTTGGAAGGAATTATGATTATAGATTATGAACAGCAAATAGGTGATAAAGTATGTTACGCACATCAGTGTCACGTTCATTCAGCCTCACTATGAACTTCACTGGCTCATCAGAGTGTAAACATTAAATAGAGACACGTTATTTTCAATCTCCTTCAGCTGCAGCATATCACTAGGACCATGATTATATGTAAGCTTCTACAAAAACTTTCAAGATTCCTGGTTTAATTATTAAAAGTTCACTGATTGATATTCATATGTCAACCACTTTCACCTAAGTATAGGCTACCAGAAGGGGTAGTTTTGTCTTACCCCTTAGTTCCAACCACAAAGGTCACTTCTGTCAGAAGTGGTGCTCTGTTCACAGTGGAAATCTAACCCATGAAAAAAAAAAAAAAAGAATGCAAAAATAAAATTACTTTTCATCTACATCAGCTGCAGTTTCATCCTGCAGCCCCAGGTGCCCTAGTGCAGGCATGAGGGTCTGGGAGAGGAAGCAGAGCTGGAGCTGGCAACAGGAACTAGGGGACCAGTGGGACCTCCTTCTCCATGGCAACCCATGTTTAGCTCAGCATAATCTCAAATGCAGTCTCAGTGTTTCCACTGCATTTAAAAAATGCCTTTACTGTCTCCTTTGTGTTGGTAAAATACACAGTTACCTATTTATTTCTATTGACACACCTGTTTAATAGTTCCTTGTGGGACACTTACACTGGTGCTTGGATATTCTCCCCAGCTGGATATACTTAGAGCAATGTACACCACTATCCTACTATATTATGTACACATTATGTATATAAATTATTATATATTATATATAATAATATATAATTATTACTGTATTATGATAAAATGTATGTTACTATAATATTAATAACCTCTGGTTATTAAGTTATTTCCCAATGTTTTAATTATTGACATTCTTCCAAAACCAAGGGCAACAAATGGATTGATCTTAAAATGAGTTTAATTACTGTAGTTTAGCTTGTGGGTTATCTTTATAAGCAAATAAACCCTCCTACAAATCATCAGCAATGTGGATAAAATACTGTAAAGTTCACTCTACACTTTTCTCTTCTAAAATTGCTTCTTTCCTTGCTGCTCTTAAGTCCTTGCCTATGTACTTACTGTTCTACAAGTTTACCTCCCTGATTTTGTGGTTATTTGAGAGCTTAACTTCAAGGAGTGGTGTGGGTTGTAACTACTGTGGTACAGAGGCATGAAAACCAGGTATTTTTAAAGGTTAAGACTTGATGGCAGATCCAAATGATGGCAGTTCCTGTCTTCATGCGTTACATCTTTGCTCTCTTCCATTTTTCACTTGTTTCATCCCTTTCAACCGAGTGGGACTCTCACTACCTTTCTCTTTATTTCGCAAATTATTTCATTGCAAGTCTGGATCACCTTCCTATTTCTCCTTTTGTTTCTGGTTTGAATTGTTCGGAGCAGACGCTCCCCCTGGTGCTCTGTTTTGTAGCGCACAACACAGTACAGTCAAAGTGGGTTGTTTCCATTTATCTAACAAAGAAACTTCTAGGGGAGTAAAGGAAATTAGTATTGAAAATAATTTTTTAAATTTGAAATTTCATCTACTCCCCATTTAAACAGCAGCTTTGAGTAATTTCTCCATAACAAAATTGAATACATTTTCTTAAAAGCTTAATCTCCTAGCAGCAGCAAACCCTAAGGAAAAGGCGGGGGAAATCTGAAAGTTTTTAGTCAGCAAAACCTGAAGTCGGTTCTTCCCCATGTATTTCTTCCCCAGAACTCCCATGCACCACATCATTCCCACAAGGCCACATGACTGTCTGAAGTTGTGCTGCAGACTGACTTAACCAGCTTGGGTTTTTCACAAAGACCTTCTATCCACCAGTTTGGACTTGCAGCTGCTTTGGTATTCTTACAGCCCAGTGTTACACCTACATATGCATGACTGTTTGACTGTAAATTAGCCCGGTGATTTCAGAGAAATAAAGTCTGCCTACAGGTATAACAGTCTCCGAGCAGTTTTGTGACCTGCTGTGACTTGAATTCTTACAGCTTTTCTCGTAAAAGCGATCAGAGCAATTTTGCTTCTTTGCATTCACATTCAATCAGTTCAACACATGGAAAGGTCGCTGCTAATGTAAAAACCTGTTCCATAAACCTCCTCCACTGTCTGGCTAGGATTGAATTCACACTTTGATTAAAAATTGCATTAAAAAAATGAGCTCTTCACGGTAAACACTGTTCAAGCAGCACAGGCTTCTGCAGCCAGTGTTTCTCCTAACTTCCGCAATTTGATTTGGTATCACAGAAGATGTGGTGCCCGTTGCAAGTCTTGAGCCTCCTCTCTTGCCACCAAGTGCAAATTTAACCTGTTAAAGGTCAAAACGCAAAGCTGCAAGGCAGACAGAATGCAAAAACAGCTTAAGTGTTATTGCCTATAAAGCTAGTAAAATTAGGGGGGGTTCTGGCTTCATTTGCCGTCTGACCGCAGCTGGCACGGCGCACGCTCTGCTCCCCCAGCGCACCGGGCGGTCGCGCCGCGGGGCTGGGACTCGAACCCGCGCCGCGGGGCTGGGACTCGAACCCGCGCCGCGGGGCGAACGAGGGCGGGTGTGTGCACGTGCGCATGCGCGCCGCCGGCGGGGCGGTCGCGGGGCGGAGATGCCGCGGCTGCTGGAGAAGCTCCCGGCGGGCCGGGCGCTCGAGGTGGGCTCCCCGCGGCCCGGGCCGGGCCGGGCCGGGCCGGGCCGGGCCGGGCCGGGCAGGGCAGGGGAGGGGGGCCAGCCGGGGGCTGCCCTCCAGCACCTGTGAGGGAGGCAGGGCCGCCGGTTGCGCGGGGGCGCGGAGCGGGCCGCCCCTCCCGCCAGGCCGCGGTGGCAGAGGGCAGTGCTTTGGCCTCCCGGGAGGCCGCGGCTCGGAAATGAGCAGCTCGGGTTGGGCTGTGCGGCCCGGCCGTCCCGGGGCGCGGGGCACTGAGGCGCCCTTTGGCTCGGCGTCTCGGCAGGACTGTAGGTGTGCACAGAGCTGTTCAGTCCGCCTGTGAGTCCAGGGTGAATGCCAACCGCGTTGTGATTCCTGTGGCCAGATCTCGTGGACTGCCTCTGAGGGGAGAAGGGAGGACGGTTCATATCCAGGGAGTGCCTGTTCGGGGCGTTTTTTACTTTCTTCACCATTGTGCCTGGGCTGCAGTCTGGAAGCGCTGAGGCAGTCCCCAGTGCAGGGAGGGTTGATAACTGAAGTGCTTGATCAGTCTCATATGAGGTACACATTAACCGTGAGAGAATTATAAATTATGTGTCTCATCCTTTCAGTTCCTTCATAAGATAGTTGATGGCATCTGTGGCCGTGCGTACCCTCGGTACCAGGATTATGGCAATGTCTGGAGCTTATCAGAGTGGATGGAGGTTTTAGAAGAAACTACGACGTATTTCAAAACTGCAGTTGGCAGAAATATGTCTGATGAAGAGGTAAGGGCTCATCACTGATTTGCCTTGGCTTGGAGAGATCATGACTGGAGTGATTTGTAGTTTGTTTAACCCTGAAATATTTTTATAGTGTGGGATTTGAATGATAGTGGATTCAGCCTATATAGGAAGAAGGTAAGCAGCATTTAGAGATATGCCGCCAAGACTTCTGCAACAAAAAGTGAAATAGATGCTGATTTTGGAATAATTTTCTAATATCACAGAATACTTGTTAAAATACTGGTTTAATCATTTAAATTGGTACTTTGAGTATTCCTAGATTCATTCTCTTTATATAATACTGCTAATTAGCAATAAAACCAGTTCACTTTCTTGTTTGGTTTTCTTTATTTGTTAGTACTGCATTGAAGTGATGTAAAGTGTTGACTGTATATAAATAAATTTTGTAATAAATCGTAAGTGTGAATGGAGGACCATGTGGTACAAGGCCTGTAGTTCAGGACATTCCTATAGGTACAAACTTTGCAAAATCTTCTATTATTAGAAATATTAATTCTCATCTCTTTCATTTGCTTGTATTTTGACTACCTGCTAGCAGCTGGGTCAAAGAAAGATACCTGTGTAGCCTTGAGGACCTCCCTACATCAGTATTCCTGTTTCAGCTGAGCTGATGTATTTAGCCTCTGCCCTCATGCTGAGAGACTTGCAGACCTAAACCTGAGTTGTTTGGGGGTGTGATGTTCTTTTGATTTTAGGGCGGCATGTAAGAAGGCTGATAAAACCTCTATTCTCTGGTGTCTTTTCATTTAAATTATTATTTTCTCTGTGTGTTCCTGTTGTAAACACTGACTTTTAACTATCAAAGACAGAGAGCAGCCACAAAGGGCAAGCTGTCAGCTTAGATATTTTAGTTATTGTAGGTGGTACATGTTAATTCTGTGGTTCATAGTGCAACTAATCACAGTTTTAATTTTTGTTTTTGTAGGCTGCTCAGCAGATAATTGAGTTAAATTCAGATTATCAAGAAGCAATCACAAAATGTCTGAAAGGCAGAAAGGAAGAAATCAGGAATGCCCTAGTAGAAAATGTACATGCAATCTCTTCTGCCCAGCTGCAGGATTTTGACTGGCAGTTAAAGGTGAGACTGTTGCCTTGATATTGTTTGAAAGAAATGTTCTACAACAGAGAAGTAACTTGGTACAGTCCCATTAGGCCTGCTCCCTCTGCAGAGTGGTTCAAGTCTTATAGGTGTTGCAAAAACGCATCAAAGACTTGCCAGAAATTTTCAAATGTAAATTTCAAACATTTGTTCTATTTTGTTTTTCCCCTCTTTTCTCTTAAAGCTGCTCAGGGAGACTTGGTGCTATTCAGGAGCACCTGAATGTTTTGAATGCTGTTATAATTTTGAAGCCTGAATAAACAGTGCTAATTCTCAAAGGAAGAAGTAGATGCCTAATTTTAAGATTAGTTGACTGATTCAGGATAAATTTTCTTGACTTTCTTCAAATGCTCATATTTTTGCAATGGACATTTAATAATTAGTTTGAAATCCTTTATCATTAGACTTCCTGTTTTGGTAATAAACCAATGATATTAGTGTTGCCTAAATTAGGATGGTGGTTTGAGGTTATGAAGATCTTAAGCTCAATCAAAGACTTAAAAACATTACTTACACTGTTTATATTTTTGGTTAGACTGTGAGAGCTGTTAAACAGATTTGTAGAGCTGTTAAATAGTTTTCCATGTTTACAAAAGTGCTCAATAATTTCTGCAGCAAACAGCTTTGGAAATCAAAGAACAATGCCGAAAGCAGACGTTTTTGCCAGAGCAGATATGGCATCATAATGTGCTTTAGATTAACTGTTACTGGGCTTGATCTCTTGCTAACTGCATTCACCGCTGACAAAAATATGGACAAATGTGAACTCTTGTTTTCTGTTTGTGGCTTCTTTTAAATTTTTAATCTAGAGAGTTTTTTGAGTTTCGTTCTATTTTGTCATGTAAATTTCTGGTACCTGTCCGAACTATTATTTTTCTTAAAACCACCTTTTTTCCCCCTTGAGCTGGTTTTGATTTTTTTTCATGATTGAGCTTGCCATGATTGAGCTCTACTGCATTCTGTTCCCTGAATAAAGAAGATAGATCTGTACAATACTAACCTATAGTGTTGTCAACTGATCTTTGATTTTAATGTGTTTTAAAAGCCTTGTCTATGCCAGAGTGAGTATTGTAGCCAATAAAAAAGAAAGCACAGTTGGCATGTAACCTGCATCAGTGTTTGTCTAATAGAATATCTGACAATGTGTTTGATCAGCTGCAGAGGGTTACAAAGGTCTCCTCCTTCTCCCAACAAACCCATTCTGTAAGACCCTTCTTGTTGATTAGAAGACCTATTTGAATATGGTGATTTTGGAATCTAAGTAATTCATTAAGAGCCATGATCAAATGTATCCTTTGTTTGCACCTAGAATTCCAAAATGTGGTATCCCAGAATTTTAACAAATTGGTTTTGGCAATTGTATATGACAAATCTGTGAAGAGGATGGTCTTTATTGAATGTGTTCTTGGTACTAACAAACAAAAATCCCAATAATGGAGAAAGAAACCCTGAAAACAGCAGAGATGACTTATTTGAAGTTAATTTTGTCATGCTGATGTTAGTTCTGGTATTACAAGTTCAATATAAAATACAGATGTGATATTATGAAAGACTAAAAGTTTATTGGCTCCACCTTACACTTAACTGTTGCTGTGTCAATCTGCACAGCTTGCTCTCTCCAGTGATAAGATCTCCATGCTGCAAATGCCACTCCTTAATCTTGATTTGGATGTGAGAGAAAATGGTGAAATTAAGCCAATTTCTGTAGAGATGAATAAGGAAGAGTTGCAGAACCTAATAAATGCACTGGAAGCTGCTAATAAGGTAACTTTTATTGATGTAATATTTTGTTCCTGACAAAGTTATTTTAAGTGATGGTTGTGTGGGATTGTAAAAGAGAGTTGAGAGAGGAATGGTGTGCTGTCCAGACAAAAGATGCTTATTTAGTTGCATATTATACTGAAACAGAAAGCAAAAGGCTTCTTTTCATAGGCTGCTTAAATTTTGGTCTTATCCAACTTTAATCTCATTTCTTTTCTCCTTTTTGAAGGTTGTCTTACAACTGAAATGATGGAATTCAGATCAACAGTATCTGCTGGTGATGGCTCCCTAAATGATTTGGGGAAAAAAGTCTTTACTGCAAAGTGGAAAGGTTTTGGTGCTGTAAAATACTGAAGTCAGAAGACTGTTATGACCAAATGAACTACTAATCCTTCAATAAAAATAATAAGTTCTTGTATCTATTTGACCAAAAATATGAAAGTCTAATGTACAGTTGCTTTTAGTAATAAAGATTTATAGACATTTGGAAGATAATCACTTACAACATGTGCCATATTTGTTTTGGTAAAACTTGGGCAGTGACTACACAGGTGCCTGGTAAAACTAAAGCATCTTACTTGCATTGTATGTTACCTTATCTAAAGTGCCATGCTAATAAAGAATGATGAGTATTTGTAGCATTAATGTATTTATACTTGTAAATATGGTAAATAAATACCTGACTTTGTGTGTGAATAATTGTAGTAGGCTATTTTTTGATTTATGAATCACTAAACTCAGTCTTTTTAGATGCTGGGGAAAATCACGTTTACAAACAAAACCAGTGTATAATGACAGAACAGTTGAGGTTGGATGTGAGCTCTGGGGGTTATCTTCATTGCTCAAACAGGGTAACCTAGAGCAGGCTGCACAGGCCAGTCTCTAGCTATTTTGAATATTCCCCAGTGATTGAGGCACCACACTTTCTCTAGGCACCCTGTTCAGTGCTCAGAAGCTGTAGAAAAAGCACTGCAGCTTTATTCAGAGTAAGGTGGCAGTTTTTAGCTTAGTTTTTGTATCTTAATTGGTAGCTATCCTATTAAAAATAATGTTTGCAGAAGGGGGTGCAGTACAGAGGAGAAGCTGACCTGTGTAGACTACGAGAAAGATATTCCTAGCTTCCTTAATACAGGAGGTAATTGGTAAATTCTACTCTAAACTTTTCTGAAACCAGATGGAGTTTTGATTGTAATATGTAAGAAAAATTAAAAGCACACTAGGGAAGGGTGCACCAGAAATCTTAAGGTTTCTACTAGGGAAGGGTGCACCAGAAATCTTAAGGTTTCTACTATTATTAGATCATTTTTCCATATATAAAGAGCAAATTATCTGTAATGCTTACGTGAATACTGATGCGTGCTTCTCGTGTGCATGTGTGTGTGTCTTAGGCAAGTTTTGTATAATAATAAGGAATATTATTGATGACTTTATTCATAGTTTCAAATTCAGGGTCTTGAGTTTATTCCTCTGTATTTTGTTGTGCCATAGGTTTTCATATATGCAAAGTTTAATACACTAATATGATGGACTTCAGAGTACTGGTCACAGAAGAGGAGGACAAAAATCTCCTGTAGAAAGGCTTCTATAAAAAGGGTTTTAATGGGTTCAATAGATAGGAAACCTAAATATATAGTTTATCTCTTATTTGGTACTGATACATTTAATCAGATATACGTGTTCAGCATCAGCAATTGAAGAATGAAAAAGTGTGGAGTAGAGTTGTAAAGAGTTGTAAAGATGAAAGAGTGGAAGATGTATCTTAGTGAGAAGACTGTGACCTCTAACAGATATGGCTTGATCATATCCTTGAATTTCCATAAGCAACAAATTTCATAATGGATCAAATAACAGATAAAGGCCTTATATAAATGGTACAAAATTCAAACTAAAAATCAGGTTGGAATTGATAATTGTTTAATTTTATGAAAAATCTGGAAAGAGTTACTGCAAGTTGTCCAGCCGTATGTTAGGAGGATGCTGGTTTTTTTAATTGTGAGTGTAAGGAATAAATTTACTAAGTCTCTTTATTTTATTTATGGGTATATTTGTGTTGACTATGCTTTTTCCTTTCCTCTAGATCTAGTTGCTTTATAGGAGAATATGGCCTTATGTGTTCAAATGCTCCATGTATTGTGTGATGCATGTCTGCAGGTATAACTCTTGCTCATCTGATGGGCATGAATTGCTGAAAGGCTTTTCTAGAGAAAAGAGGCTTTATTTTTTGTTTTTATTGTTCCCATGCTGTTTTTTATCATTTAGGACAAAATGACTGGAAACTACTTTTATTCATAGTGTCAGATTTAATAACAGCAATTTATTTCATAAAAGTGTACTCTGTCGTTTGGGATGTGGTTTGGATAGAAGAAACTTGTGTGCTGATGTATTCATACAATTTGTAGATGTACTGTGAAAACTAAAAAAAAATATACCTAGAAAGTCTGTACTTCAATGAAAGGTGGATATTTAAAGCTCATTTTTAGTGTGTTGCTGAAATGAAGTTTTGTGTTGCTACCCCTCAGTTTTCAAGATCAACCATTCAAAAATACAAAATAGTGGTATTTTCTCAACAACAAAAGGCCGCAAATAATAACTTCCGTTTTTATGTACAACCAGTGAAACTTCTGTTGCAGAATCTGCTACAGATGCTAGTTTCAATATTTGTGACTTTTTCTTAATAGTAGACTTAAAGTGTTTACATAGCTTCATTTTAAATTCTCTAGCAACTTATGTAATAATGGATTTCTAATTAAGGGTATGTGGTGGTGTTCACTCTGTAGTGTCATCCTACATTTGTCTGTCCTTTACTGCAGCAGTGAAAAGGCTGAAAAAAATTTTTTAAAATGTTTTTTGCTTTAACAAGAAGACAGGTTTCTGATACTGCTGTTGACAGAAATAAATGTGCAATGAGATGGGGTTTTTTATAGATGTTAGACTTTATTGAAAAACTGAGTATTTTTAATATAACCATCAAAATTATGTTTTTACTAGGGGGCATAACAACGCAGTGTGAATGGCTAGAGGGGGACAGGCGCTCCAGTTGACAAGCAGTTGAGAAGCAGCAGCTGAAACACAGCATTGCATTTGAAATGTGCATCCTGACCTTAAATCTCTACAGACAAATGTAAGGCACATAATGGCCTCCAGCAGATGGCAAGGAAAAGGACCAGGAAGAATGGAGAACAGAGCTTTCTCTTTGTACTGTCAGATTTTATTTTTTTTCTCTTTGCTCAGAGAATTAGGTACTTCTGGAACAAGCTAGGTCTCCTGTTGTGACAGATAAGGCCTTTGTGGAGACTGTACCAGACCAGGTTAATGAAAAAAGCTAGAGCTTTCACAAGACCCACTGCAGTGGTGTCATCTTCAGCTACACTTTGCTGAATGCAGGTAGACATGAGCAGGTAGTAAATAGGACAAACCTACACAGGACAAAAGCATCTGAAACAAGCTTGTGGCCAGAAGCACAAGTCTTGAGGAGAGTTTATGGTGTGAGGAGCCCCACTGACAAAGAAACTTGCCTGTGACTAAGAATTAGGCCAAAGGTGTGAGAGTTAAAAGAGACCCCATTAGCATTAAAGAACTTAATTTTGTTCTTCCTTTTCTGCTCTATTTGCTAATATCTGTATTTTCCTACATTCTTCCATGTGTGAGCTCATTCTAATTAACTGGCTGCAGCATGTGGAGTAGCTCTGGAGTTTGCATGTCCCACCACACTAACTGGTAAGTATTGTTCCCAGGAGAAGCTGCTCCTTTGGCCCAGTTATAGACCATAGGTTCCTGTTCTCCCAGTCCTTATCTGGCGGAGCAGCTCACTTCTGCAGTGGCATGGGCAGAAAGGCCCCCAACTAACCATCATAAAGGTGTTCAAGAAATATCTCTGGTTTTGCGTGTACTAAGGAGAGGCCTCTTGTATATGTAATTTACAACAGAAAGAAAACTGTTTTTGAACCAAAAGCTAATAAAATCAGTACCTACAATATAATAGACACACTGTAGGAAGTTTTAATTTCACCACCTAAAAGCATCTACAGAAAGTCACATTGCATAAACAGACCTGTAATTTGAATCAGAAAATCAGCATATCTTGATACAAAATATAAAAAGTGAATTATAAAAATAACGTTACTTGCCCTCTGCTGGCATTCATTGCACTTTTCCCTGTTTCACAGAAATCTTCCCTTGATTTCAGAAAAATCTTTTTTTTCATATCAGCCATGTCAGCTTTGATCTTGGTATGCTAAAGGGAACCAGAACTGCATGTGAACAGCAAACTGTCAGTATGGAATTGACTATTGTTTATAAAACTACTTTTGCAACAAAGCAATTATATATGCCAAGAAGCTGTGTTTTTAAAAGATCTAAATAAGTCTGTAGAACATTTCTGAGTTCTGAAGCAAGCCTTTCTGATGGGAAACATGTTGAGACATAATTATGCTTTTTTCTGAAAGGTGGTTTTAAGAACCAGTAACACCCTATTCTGAAGTAAGCACATTTTGCTGTCATTTTGATTTGTGAATTAATATTTATAATGCAGTATCAGCAGTAAAGGAATTTTTACTCTTCTAGTACTAAAGAATGCTTTCATAAAGATGCATCAAGATAGTCCATAATTTTTTTTTTTTTTTACTTTAAATCAACCTCAATAACATTTGGTAGTATACGCTCTTTCCTCTGTAAAGTTTTAGTTCATACCTGCTTCCTGTCTTCTCCAGAAAGACCGAATGACTCCCACTAAAACCTAGGAAAGGAGGCAAATATCACAAATATCATTCTTTGGACTTTTGCAGGCCTGTGTGGAGAGTACTACACAGAGAAGGCTCTGGCTATTTTTAAGCATTGGGTTACTCAGCTAGTTTATCTAATAGAGTCATGAAAGGCACTGGAAGGTGTGGGGATTTCTCTAACTAGGAATTGCTACAGTTCCACAAGGACTGCTTTGGTGATGGACTATCTGTGGGGAAGTGTTCCTAGCATCATAGAGATTAAATAAAATTTTTTGATGGCTACAGTAATGTTTTTGGTGGGGGGGGGTGAAGGCAGAGGTTTCAGATCTGTCATATTTCTATTGATATTGTTTTAAATGGGAGCCAGAGAGACACTGGATCATCTAATGAGAGCTGCTATAAACTTCCTTTGTAAAACCCAATCCTGAATTATTTACCTATGCCAAAGTCTCATTCAGCTCTTTCTTGAAATGATGATTTGCCTGATTTGTTTGAGAAATGCTAGCCATAGTGTACAACAGTCAAAGTTTCCTCTGAAAATCTAAAAACGTATCAGGTAATATGTTGTCAGCTAGATCAGAACACCAATAGACATTTCAGAGATAGGAACAAGGAGACTGGTATGTTCACAGATGTGGATGAAATGGCTGATGTTCTCACCAAAAGGCATGATCTGCTAAAGGAAACCATCTTTATTACATTTTTGGCAGTGTGATTGATTGTATACTTTTGTATGAGACTGTGCAGGTACTGAGAGCCAGGGATGAGTTAAAAGAAATTGGTCAGAGATGATCTCTAGCAATATGACGTGCTTCTGCTGCCATATAATTATTTTAGCTCCTCATTGGTATTGATACTCAAATGCAATTGGACTTTGCAATAAAAAGCATGTAAAAGAGTAAGTACCAGGCTATTTCTTAGATTGGCACCAGCATGAGACAAGAAGGGATGTTTTTATAATTCTGGGACACTCAAGATTACTTACAAAATAATTGAGAAATACACACGTCAAGGAGCAAACAACATCATTAGAGTTAACTCTGCACTCCAAAGCAGTAAGTGGACCAAAGTCATGTGGTCTTTTTTAAGAAATACCAGACTTTTTATTTTTTGCTTAATTCTTTCACCCTGTGCATGTATATTTCAGTATTATTATGGGCTGAAATTTATTATTCTTGTGTGATCTCTTGCCTTCCTTGGGCTGCAGGGTGATTGGTTGCCCAAGGAGGTAGGAAGAAATGCACAGTCACAGATGTGGGAAGGTCATGCTCTGTAATACAGAACCCATTTTTAAAGTATTTTTTTTACGTAACAGATATAATACAGCCTTTTAAAAAAATAATACTCCCAAGGACATGTTAGCAATGCATCCTCAATATGTGAGAATTCATGGGAACAGGCTCCTTGGTGATGGGAAACAGCTGGTGGAATGTGGCCCTCAGCCCCTGCGTGACTTTCCTTGTGATTTATGTCAAGAAATCCTCCACTTGCAGTACAAAGGGAAGGAACATTTCCTGTAAGGGTGAACTAGGTGAACCAGCAGATTTTCTGAAATTGCAACCTCTGTGCTGTTCAGTGGTAGCATAAAGCAATGTAATGTCAAAAATACTCCTGTTTCACTGAAAAGACTGGTTTTTTGTGTCTAATAAGGCTCTTCTCTTTCTGCCAGAGAAGAGGCAGATGATAATGTGAGCTTTGTCCTCTGCTAAGCTAGCTGCTGTGTTGAAATTTGTAGTAATGTAGTATCTCAGATCCTTACTGTTCTTTTAGCTTTTGAACAAAAAGAAAATTATTAGTTGAAATTATCAATAGATTCAGATATTGTTGGGAGACTCCCAGGTAGGCACACAAATATACATGCTCAGGGACAGCAGAAACTCAATGCCGCAGGAAACCCAGCCAAAAACGACTTCCAGTAGAAATTGCATGAGAGCTGCACAAACTGGGAGTTTATGAAGACATGAAGCTGGGAGTTTAGCTAAAACCTAATTAGCAATGGGACCTTACCTGTGCTGATCTTGACGTCTGGCTCCTCAGGGTAGGGAAACTACTGAAGTACAACTGTGAGGGAACTTAGCATTACAGTTTTCCACCTTTATTGCATAAAGCCAGCCAATTTACTCCAACTTATTGACAGGAAGATATCATGTTTCTTTGGTGCTCCATAATTTCTAGCTCCAGATGGCATTGTACCTGGGTAACCTGGCATTGTACCTGAGTCCATAAATGGACTCATTTTGCCATGCCATGCCATGCCATGCCATGCCACTAATAACCACTGGCTTTTCCTTGCTGCCAAGCTATTGCTCTCAGGTGAGAAATGGTTTCTTCTGCTTTTTTCTCAGAAGTAGTTGTACCTACAGGCTGTGGCTCTTGCCTCTGTATGTGATGGGTTGTTAGTCCCTGCTGCCAAACTTTGCACCAAGAGCTGGCAGCTGTTTCCTGACTAAGGTCAGAAAGCTCTTGATGCAGACACTCCTTGGTGTGTGCTGCTCAAAATGGACTTTGAGGCTGGGATTTGGATAGGCATGTGTTTGACATCTCCTGGGGCAGAAGGCTAGATCCTCCTTCTTTTGGAACATGCTGGTTTTAAGGAGTTTTGTATGTGCCCTTCTCTTGTTTTGTTAATGGCTTTTACTCTGCTCCATATTTTTTTTTTTTGCTTGGAACTGTACAATGTAGCTGATTTTAGTCCATGTACCTATCAACTGTGCCAGGAGTATCTAGCTGAACCATAAACTAGGAAAAATATGTGAATGCAGATGTTAGCGGCCTGCAAAAGAAATGCTAAAGACCAGTAAAGCTGATCTTTGCCCTTGTAATCAAAAATAAAGGATACTTTTTTTTTTTTAGCCTAAAGTCTTTTTTTGATGTCATGTTGGATTTTGGCTCTTCTAAAATGTTCACTGCAGCTGTAAGGAGAGGTTGCAGTTTCTCTTCACCACCGGATCAGCTGGGCTTAATTACTTACCTGAGGTCTGTCTGTGAATATCTGGTAATGCAAAATATGAATCACTGATGGTTGTATTTTACACTCTAAATCTGCAGAATTAATTATTTTTAAATTAATTTTTGTGTATAAGCACAAAACAGGCAAATTCAATGGCTCATGGACTTACTCTGTTAGAGTCTCATGCCAGTTCAAAGAATTCAAAACTATTTAATGGAATATGTGTTTGCAATGGACAGCACATATGGTCCTACTGCTGTCTCCCTCCTGGCACTATTTTTTGCAGTTTTGGAAAGTTCAGTTTGCAAGACTTCCTTAATTTAATTTATTTAATATATATTATAACCTATTTAATATATATTATAACCTATTTAATATAGGTAGAAGATGACTGACCTATTGCTTCTCAGTTGCATGGGCATTGCTAGCCCTTTGCCTGTGGCTCCTTGGCTGGAGTTGTGTCAGGCAGTAGGCAGCCAGGTAAGAAGAGGCAGCTCCTCAGGAGGCGTGCACCCAGCAATGCCAGTGTGCCATAACGCTCAGTTGCATCTCCTGGTTCTCCGTGGAATAAAGAAATCTGAAGGAAACTGTGTGCAGAAATTTCCTCAGATCTGTTCCCAGACATCTACCAACTTTTGGGAGAATGTTGCAATTACCAGCCCCAGGAAACCTGGGTATTAAGAAAAATCTTGGCCTGGGGTATCCCACAGAGTTGCTTCAAGGAATCAACATGTGTTTGTTTTCTACTTTTTAATACAAAATTACGTATGGCACAACTGTTCTCATAAATATCGACTTTGCTCCTGTTATTGTGGAAATAACAGAATTCCATTAAGATCAAATCAGCTGATTACTTGCTTGGATACTCAGTGGGATTTCTCTCTGCTACCCTTTTTTTTTTTTTTTGAAAGTCTCTGTCTATGGAAATGTTATTTGACTTCTCCTTGAGTGATACTTCTCAAACACACTATGGAAATAGTTCCCAGTAAAGCTATGAAGTTTGAAGTGAAGCATGGTGCAATAGTTATAATTCTTTGAACTGTAATTTCTTCAAATTTCTCCACACTCTGAATGGTGAAAGACAGTGATATAGATAGTACTAGTAGTTTGACTGTGTTGTTTGGAAGCATGCTGCTGTGAGCTGCCAATATGTGATAAGAAATTCAGTGGGACAAATTTCCCCTTTAAAAAAAATAATTAAATTTGGCATGGAAAGGTCATGGGAGATGCATAAACTTTGTAAAAATCAAGGTAGAGCAATTTTTCTCAAGATGCTCCTTAAGAGCTGATCTGTATAGTTCTGATCTAAATGTTGACCCTGGATTTGTGTTGGGTTGTTGTTTTTTTTTTTTAAAGCTTAAATCTAGAAGTGTTCCATGGTGGAGTATCTTATTTTGAACATGAAACATTATAGCTACTGCAGTTCTTCAGAATTAATGAAATTGAGAAAGAAAAGAAACAAGTCTAATTATGTTAGTCTGTGGTTACATTATTGCATAACTTAGTGGACGTAATACAGCCAGTAAACAACATTAAAAATAATAAACATGATGGGAAAGACCATTCTGGACCACTTGTCTATCAGGTTAACATCAGTCAAATCAGGGATTTTGACTTTGATCTGGGATGCCCTCCTGCGTAAGTGTCCTTTTTTATGGAGCCTGTGCCTGTCCAGAGCACTCCTGCTGTAGAGGTCTCTGCTGGAAGTGGCTCTTCTGTACTGCAGGTTGGCACTGTCGTACGTGTACGCGGTGGCTTGGGGGTCCTTGAAGATCGTGCAAATGTTATTTCGTAGTTGACGTGGTTCCAGAAGCATGTTTCCATGGGCATCAACCTGTGTCAAGGAAGGAAGGGGGATTAGACAAGCTCCTCAGCCAGCCCAAGGTGTTTCCCAGATGGACCTTGTGGCTCCAGTGTCAGGGTGCTCCTGGGGCTGCAGTGAGAGTCCTGTCTGGTACAGCATTCACAAAAGTGAAGACACTGAATACTTTCCTGACTGGTGTGAAATTAGCTATTCAACATCTAAGCACCTTCCATCCTGACTCGGCTCCTTGGTCTTGTATTCAGTTAATTGTCTCATCCTCTGTGAAGTAAGAATGTTATAATTTTATCTTTTACTCGGACCATGGTCTTTATGAAATACTGATTTTTAAAATCTGGTGACTGGCACCTGAAGCTTTCACATACTCAAGATGAAAAGAAAATGTTGCTGTCTCTGCCCATTTTGAACAGTTTTGGACTGTTTTAGTGCTGCAGGTTAGTTTCTAAAAGTTTGGTAACAATGGGCTCATCATATGAAGAGCATGTAAATACACGTGCATTTTATCAGTTATTGTTACATACTCGTGATGAGAATTGATTTTGGGCAATTACTCTATTACAGGGATGAAATCATAGCACATTAACTTGTTCATGTGCAGATAGAATAATCCATTTTATTCCATGAAAACTTACATTCAGTTGCATTTTTATGTGTTAGCATCAGAAACAGCTGTTTCAAATATATATGTCCCTTTATTTGTGCTATTAATCAGAGCACTGTTTTAAATACCTGAGCAAAGAACTGGAAACTGCAACCAGTATGTACATGTCTGGCAACCAGTATGTACAAACAATTATATATATGTAAATATTAAATATTTTTGTATCATTGTCTTCTCATGTATGAGTGTAATTAACCATGAATTGCTGCATTGCTGTGAAATGGTCTCCTTTTCACAAATCTTTAGTTTTCTACACGTTTGTAGTAAAACCTCTTTTGAAAAGTTTTTGTGGTATTTCCAGGTTAACTTCTGATTTCTCCACAAAGACTTAATAGATGTTTCAAATTCACAGATATTTAAACATCCACTGTAGCTCATAAGAGAGAAATATACATCAGAACACTGGCCTCTTAAATGAAACTTCAAGGTCTTCTCCTTGAGACTTGAATATTAATGTTGTTTTTGGTAAACTGTGGTGTTGGACCTATCCCAAATTTATAACAAACTCGATCATGGCTGTGGATGCCTTTATATCAGCAGATAAGATATTAATTATAGACAATATCTAGTCTTGTGAAGCACCATTGATATGCAGTGCTTTGTTTACACTCTGAGCTTTACATTTTTATTAAGGCATAACAGACCTAGGAAATTATATAATAATTTGATGTATGTGCAAGAAAAAATTCGAAACAAAACACACAGGGAAACATATTTTTTGTGGATTGCTGCAAAGGAAAGATGGGACCAAAGAAAGTTTCAGTTCCACCTGGCAATGGGGAAGATGTTCTTTCCCATCACAAGGAGAAATCTTTACATCATTACTGACAGCATATTTGCCCTGAGCCCTTACTAACTGAAAGAAAAGCAGTGAAGGAACTATCTGTACAAAAGCCACACAAGAGAACTGTGAGGTAAAAAAGCCTTCTAAGTGAAGTAATAAGTCATCACAGATAGAAAATGCACAATTCTGGTTTAGAAATTGATTCTGTATGTGCTGAAATGAGCATTCAGTGGTAACACCCCAGTTCCCACCACTGTTTTGGTGGGAAAAGCTCACATCTTCTGGGTTAGAAAGGTCAGCTTGTCACAAATCAGCATGGTGTTCCAAGTGTTTGCTTGAGATATGGGCTACCCAGTTCATACTTTTTAGGTCAGTTCTTCAAATTTAAGAAGGAGGAAGATTTAAGCTAGGGTCTCCTACTCTCCAGAGGACTCCCATAACTATGGGACTATTCATTTACTCTGAAGATCTGACATTTTTTTCTGCGGAAAAGACCCCAGTGATCTCAGAGTTATCTCGGTGGAAAAAGATATTTTTTAATTTTCAGAAGTTTTGATAGGTCAATCTTTTCTTCCCAGTTTTATGAAATAGCTCTTTGAGCTGTCTTTGATTACATAATCTAATGTGTAAGTTAATTGACTTCAGTGTTATAATAATAGTAACAATAATGCAAGCATTATTAACCAGTTATTATGACTTCCCTTTTGGGAAGAAAACTTGTAGCTGCCTACACTTTGAAGTGATTCAGAGGGATCTTTCTTAAACTAATATATCCTGACAATTTGTTATGAGCCAAGCAGTGTCTGAATTCCTGCTCTAAGCATTCTGAATGAACCTATTATTTTTAAAATGAATTCAATTTAAGCCATTTTAGGCAAGATGATTTGTATGTCATGAAGCAAGTTGGTTTTTGAATTGCAATCTTTGCAATTCAGAGCCAAGAGCCTTACACTGATCTTGACTAAATTAGCTCATGGGAGTATAAAAGTTATTCTTATGTACCTGGTCAAATGCTCTGTGCAATTTCCCACATCATTAAAAACCCTTTCAGCATATTTTTGAAGCTTACTGCAAAGTATTAAGACTTGTGCAGCTGATCTCCTGCTGCTGAGCCAACAACTGTGCTGAAATCCTTCTCCTCAGATGAACTTTGTTCATTTTAATGTAATTAATACTAATTCACACCTCCATCCAAGGTACGACCACCCTCACTGGGCATGTGCTCCATATTTTATTGACTCTAAGAGTGAAGTGAGAGAATTTTACACCAATCAGAACAAAGGTGTGTATGACTAGAGTGACTCAAGTTCCACCTAAATGTGAAGAAACAGGATACAAATAAGTTGAGAATGGGGAAAAATCAGGGAAGACTCCATTGCAACTATTGGCATCAGTCGATGGGCTGAACATGTCTTCTACCCCACAGGGATGCTATTGGGAAAGAATCACTCTGTGTGGGCTGAGTGCTTTCACTGGGGATTAGAGTTTGTCTGTGTCTTGCTTTAAATATGGTTTTGCAGTCAGATACTATCACTGGCAATCCTTGAATGTTAACCTGTCAGCATTTTTTATTAATAAATAGTGACACTCCATAAGCTGTTAGCTTGAGTCGTTCCCAGGTGCTGGCTGTTGCTGGCAGTGGGTAATATAAAACAAAAAAAGGAAGACCCACTAAGAGGTCATAAACTGGGAAGACCTATGGAGGGGTCTCCCTTAGGCTGTCCCTGCCTAAGTCAGTCAGATCAACCTGTGATCCAGCAGGACAGTTCAGTGAAGGGTCCCCCTAGGACACTGACAGACCGGGCTCAGCTTTCCTGGGCCACTGACAAGCACCAAGGGTTGAGGGAATGTCTCCACACTAAGGGGGTTGAAACCTCCTCTTGTCATGTGGCACTTGGAAAATGAGTTTCCTGCTTAGGATCATCAAATATTCTAACTGTAAAATAGTTAAAGTAATAACAAGAAAACAATCCAAAGCAACAGGCCTGTATTGACTGCATAAAAAGCAGTCAGACAGCTCTCGAGGAAGTGCATGTTAGCACTCCTTGAGAGAGAATGGGTCTCAAATGCTTAGGGCTGTCTGAGATTAATTTTTACCTTTTTTTTTTTTCTTTTTTTTTTTTTTTACCTTAACTCTCGGAAGATAAAAGGTAAAAACATCTGTTTTCTCTCAATACAAACCCATTGTTTCTTCCTCTTAAAATGAAAGACCCAGGGCCATGTTACTCATACAGGTTGTCTTATTGGAACAAATGCTGTAGTGTTACCACAATCTGATCTGCAAAAAAGGGCTATACTAATTCACAAGATTTACGTGAAGGTTAAGATATTAGTGTGGTTATGTGCTTCCCTTCTTTTTATTTTTCCAGTAGCCATGTATTGGAGGATTGTAAGTTTTCCTCAGAGCCTGTGGCTGGCCTCTGGCTTTCTATCCCAAGTGTTAATGTTTCACAGGATATTTGAATGAAAAGTGTGATGCTGTGCAGAACGGATGCTGGGGAGGCAATCTATCACTTGCCTTGTGTTGATAAACCTTTATAAACCTTTTGATGGTGTAGCCCCTTTCCCACTCACATTATGATTGCATCCTATCTTTTTTTCAAACCCAAGAGATATCTTCTATGTAATTACTATTCATGCTGTAATTGCCTGGGGAAAGAGAAGCAGTTGCATGCATGGACTGCAATATTTTCTTGCTGGGTGTTTTTTCTATTTGTCCATAATTATGGTGGTGTCAGTGACATCTAGGTTTGACAAATGAACAAGGAGATATAAACAGTCTTTATGCTTTATTCAGAGAAACAGAAAGATTGTTTACTACAAATTAATAGGTTTTGTATATTAAAAATAAAAATGGCATAACTTGTGAAGGTAGAGAGACTTTATTTCCATCTTCTTCAGTCTGTAGAGTATGGAACAGCCACATATGAATCAGCAGTTCTGTTTCATTTTTCATCTGATCTTCTCTAAACTGCTCATATTGTGGTCAGTTTGCTGAGTGTTGCTCACGCATCTAAAGCTTGTGTTATCTGGTGGAGGAATTTGAACCCTTTTAGTCTTTGGAGTTGTATGTCAGATGGGAATGATCAATGTCTTCACCTGGCACAAAGAGATGAAGCACTGTTACATATCTTCTAATAGTTACAGGTGCCTGTATGGATAAGTGGTGTGGGTCAAGAGTAAAAGGGAAAAAATGTCCTGTAGCTATACATACTTACAACTGTACTTCTTTTATGCTCAAAAACTGACTTTCCCCTGCTCTAGTGCAGGCATCATAATACCAGTGAAAAATCTCAAAAAATGATGGAGAGGGGCGGGGAGCTGTTTCACTGGAGGTCACATAACCTTGCTGTGTTCCACTGCTCTGGTCATGTGCACTCTTCTTTATCTGCCAAAGACAGAAATACAACTGTTGGAAATCAGCCTTTCTATGCTGAGTAAAATTAAGGTTCACAATGTCTCACATCAGTGTGTGGAACACAAAATTCACCAATACCCATTCACATGTGTGTGTTTATGTATATGTGTGCATATATATGTATTTACAATCACAAACCTGCACTGTACAGTCAGAAAGCAGCCTGTTCACTCAAAGCACTCTCAGTCTCAGAATGGGATTGCAGTCTGAAGTGTGAGCACATAGAAATCCTGGTACAAAGCATGTATGACTTCCTTTTTCTATCAGAAAAATGATGGTGTATGCAACGTGGTGCTTTAAAAACTTTCCATCCCATTCTGAGTACCAATCTCAGTGTAATCTTTGATGCATAACATTTAGAAAAAAGCTTTTGGTTATGAGTTATGACATTTTGTTAGTTAAATGAACTCTCCAAATATGTAGGAGAAGAACTTACCTGCACTCTTATCCTTTACTCAGTTCAGTGCACTGGGGCACATGTAGCCAAGGCTGACCTCTGAAGAAGTCTTGATTTCCTCTTCATCATGAATCCTTGCTGTGCTGCTTCTCACCTAGGCGGGGTTATCTCAGGAGCTGTTGAGGTAGCTGGTCAGAATTTGTGGGTTATGTTGTTTTTTTCCCTTCCATATTTCCATAGAAATGGATAGACAGTGTCTGTGCACGACAATCCATACTGGGGTGGCTTATCTCCTGTGCTCTGTGGAAGACAATACTTTGTGGGGTCTTGGAGACTGCTGATTGCCTGAATTTGTGCCCTCACTGTAATAAAGCATCTCCTACATAGTGGGACAGAAGGCAAATGTAAGTAAGAACTTTTAATGGGCTCATGAGTTCACTGAGACTGAGGATATGATGGCTTTGTTAATGATGCATAGCTGTAGTGGTGGGACACCCACCACACAGCTCTAGAATTAATACAATATCACAGAGTTTCTGAAATGCACTTCCAGATGTGAATGTGACACTGTAGCCATCTATCAAGATGAAGTCTTACCTAGAGTTTTATGTGTTGGTCTCTTTCTTCAAACTAAACAGAGGGCTCGAACACAGTTTTGTCCAAATGTTATCACCTCAGGCCACAACAGTGAAGAAGTTTATAGGACAACCTGTGCAAGATCTCATTAATACTTGGATGTAATGTATTGTAAATAAAGCACAGGAAGGAAGAAAATTTTTGGCTTGTTAGGATATGTATTTTCCTCTATGCCAGACTGGGCCAAATACACCCGAGGCTTCAAAAAGATTGTTTCTGAAAAACTGGGGAAAAGTGAAATAGGTTTACAGATGTTTGCAAGTGCTCAGTGACGTATTACAAAATTAAACTCATCCTCGTTGAAAATATGTCCGTAGTATTACTTTCTGTAAGTTTTCTGGCTTGTTTTTTAAAGAGGGGATACTTGTGGTATGCCTGAATTTAGCTGAGAGAAAAATCCTGACATCTATGAAAGCTGTTATAACCTAGCAGCAGCATCCTTGTGTTCCTCAAAGGTCAGTGTTACAGGCTTCATTCAGGGCTCACTGAAGCAACCGAGCTTGTCTATGGTTTTTATTTTTGGTGAGGTTTCTGTATGTAAAGAGGAACTTTACTATAAGCATTTCTTCTATGTAGCTTCTAAAGCAAAAAAAGAAAAAGATACAGCTGAAGTGATAAATACTTAACTTCCTTGTACCCCTTGTATTTCTTCTGCAAGAAATACAAAAAAGAAATGCGTGTCCTAAATATTCATTTGCATTTTCTGTATTTTCTTACTCTGTTTTCAGTTGAAGATGGAACAGACCATACGCTGCTGTCATCTCCTGAAAATACAATTTTTCTCTAGGCAATTTTATATGATTTTGCATTGCTTTTGCACGAGTGTTCCACCTCTATTTATCTCTATCATCATATAAATGAACATTTTTACAGTAAAAGTAATGTGTGAAAAGATAGCTTGAACATTTTACCTGG
This sequence comes from Motacilla alba alba, assembly GCF_015832195.1. Taxonomy (NCBI): domain Eukaryota; kingdom Metazoa; phylum Chordata; class Aves; order Passeriformes; family Motacillidae; genus Motacilla; species Motacilla alba. Next base: position 25,260,254 of record NC_052019.1, on the reverse strand, counting down.
ACTCTATTTGTTTCCAGTCTGCTCTTCTCTCCTGTAGCATGTCCTGCTCTGCCTGCTGTCTTTTTTTGACGTTGAGGTCCTTTCCCAAAGAATATGTAGTTTACAAAGGCATATTCCAGCAAGGCCAGGAACACAAACACAAAGCATCCCATCAGGTAAATGTCTATTGCCTTGACATAGGGAATCTTTGGCAAGGTCTCCCTGAGGTGGGTGCTGATGGTGGTCATGGTCAGCACGGTCGTGATTCCTGCGAAGGGAAGAAATAGACATTGACTAATAAGACAAGGAAGGAGATTTGAGCACAAAAGACATAATGGCAGCATTGCACTTCTCATGCAGATGGGTTAATTTTGTGATCAGGTTCTTAGCAGCCAAAGGAATGTGTTTTGCAGAACTGGAAAGGAACATATCCGTGCAAGTCTGCTGATAGCACCTTCGTTGGCTTTTCATGCAGTGGAGGATGAATGAAATAACCTTTAATAGCCCAGGCTATGTTGGAACTTCTTGCCTTAATTTTTCCAATAACTGTGCTAGGGAACGTGGTGTTAGCTGACCTGGATAGCAAAAGTTGTTTGCTTTTCTTTCTATGTGAGAAAATGCTTCTTGCTTCATTTACAGCAGTAGCTCTGCTTGACCCCCTAGGCGACTTGCATTGCTGTGGGGATCTGCAGGATCTAGGTTTTGATTTAAAATGGAGGATTGAAAGGAGAGAGGGAAGCCTTTTGATAAAGTGATGGCCTTTGATGAAGAGAAGGTTATATATATGTTTGTACCAAAACAACTTTTCCTGTTAACTAGGTGCTTGCAAGTAAAGCATTTCTATCTGAGTATGTTATCCACCACTGAATGATTTTTTTTCTCATATGTGTTTTTTCTTTTAGCTGGCTGAAATTACTTTTTAGTGTGCTTTAATCGCAGGTCATTAGTGCATGTAGATAATAGCTCTGGGCACAGGTGTAACAAGTTTAATTTACAGGGAGATGGGACAAAATGGCTTTTTGGCAATAGAGTTGAAAAACATATATGCCTTAAAACACAGACAGTGCAGAAGACCTTCATTCTTATGGAAAGCTGTAGGAAGGAATGTAGTATGGGAAAGAACCAACTATAGGTAAACCAGACTCATCTGGTGTAAGCTGGTATATCTCCACTGATGTCAGTAGGATCTTGTGTATTCCTTCCAGTCACATATCTGACCTGAGAGAACACTTTTTAACATCAACAGGGATTGCAGCACAGTGTAGATACCCTTAGACACCTGAATTAGACTTTCACGCTCCAGTTTGGAAGCAAAATATTTTTGGCCTGATCCAAAGACCATTATGACAACAGGAAGTCCATCAGAATCCCAACCTAAGTGCAGAGCAAGAGCTTCAGATGTAGGCAAGGTCACACCTGCCTGCCTTCCTGACAACCAAGGTCCTGTGCTGCCTGTGTAAGATCACAATTAATGATGATACAACCAGCAGAATGGATTTGGTGCCACTGTTTTCAAAGGCAGCAAGTGTCCACATCATTCAGTCATTTTGAGAAGAAGTTACCTAGAGCAACTCTGGCTGCAGAGGCATCATAATTGATCCAAAAAGACACCCATGACAGAATTGTGATCAGCGTGGAAGGCATATAGGTTTGCAAAATGAAGTATCCAATATTTCTTTTAAGCCGGAAGCTAAGTGATAGTCGAGGATATGCTCCTGAAAGAAAGAAGTCATATAATGACTAATGCCTCATAAAAGGTAGGCACTGATATTTCTGAGTTGGAGGAAGAGGGGACAACTTTTTAAAACTTGTTTACCTGTTGTAAATTCCACTCTCTTTGATACCATCTTGTAATCCACAATAGAAAATTGTGGGAGCTCGATGTTATTAACTCCTGTTACTGCTGACTCTCCTCCATTCCAGTAGAATTCAATATCATCAGTAGTGTATCCATCTGAAACAGAGGCACAATTTGATTATTGACTTTTCTTTTTGTTTTATTACATTGCTTAAATAGTTGCAGCTCAAGTGGAAGGAGCTGCTGTTAATCAGGAATTCTGCCTTCTGTTGTGTGACATTCCTGTTACACAGAAGCCTTCTTTATGCCCTGAGGAAGATTCTAGATGTAGAAGACAGGAAGACAGAAAACAAAGACAGAATTCATGATTAAAGTTTGGTTTTTAGCTAGCTCTAATACAACTGCTTTTCAGTCAGGCTTGAGCTGCTCAGTTTGCCAACAGACAGACACATCATCAGCAAAACTTTTAAACTCTCTTTGGAGGAGCTCTGGTTCAGTTCAGTAAAACCAGGTTCAGTTCCCAGATTTTAATTTGATTTCCTATGCAGGATGTGACAAAATACACAGTTGGGAGCCAGTGGAGACAATGATTATTCTGGAAGAATTAAGGTGCCGGTAGTATCACCTGACAATGTCTGTCAGAGCTGTAGGTAACCCTTTGATATTCATGAAGCATTTTATATTTTAATTAGATCATGCCATCTTTGATCTTTTGTTATCACAGAACTATTTCTTTTTTACTCCAAAACTAGCACCTTTCTTCTGTTTTCTTTTAACAATGATGTTGACTATTTATAATGTAATTAAAAATTAATTTGCTATTATATCACTGGAAATGTTAACATTATTGTTACCATTTTCAGAAATATTTTGATTGAACTCAGAAGTGACTGAGTTTCAAAAAAATATCGCAATTGACAACATTTTTGAACTAATATTTAAACTGGTTCCACTTCATTGCCTTTTTCTACTTTCCCCAGATATCTAGCAGAGGAGAGAACATCTCATCTATTTTTTAATTTTCCCTTCAGGTGTTAGATTTAATCAGGTTTAAATCATATAACACAGATCAAATAAAAACATGTGTTTGAACTCAAACCTTTAGAAAACTTGACAGTACTTTTGCCAGTTGCACCAACTGTAGCCTTGAAGCCTCCACAGAGTTAGGACCTGTCCTTTCATATGCACAGGTAGGAACCTGTCCTTTCATATGCACAAGTAATGCAATATCAAGCTAAGGAAATTAGTCTTGAGATGTCTTTTCCTATGATGGTGCCTGGTAATTGCCTCATCCCTGGAAGGCTGACCACATGCAGAACAGATCCATGGTTTCCCCGGTGACAGTCAGAGAAGCTCTTAGGATTTGCTGCCAGGCTCCAGAGATTGCTTGGAAAGTCTGCAGCTATTGAAGATCTATCTTTTGATGCAAACACACAATTATGGGCTGAACAAGGTTAAATGTTTACAAATTTTATTTCTGAACTGCTCAGTGCTGTGGTGTTCTAACTATCAGAATTGCTCTGAAAACCAAAATACTCATGTATGGATTGCTGCTGCAAGCTTAAAACTGGGTTTCCCATTACTTAAGCTATTTTATTTTTGTTTCAAATCACCCATCCCAGGGCTGTGACACAGAGCTCTGCATGGCTGGTTTTCATTCCTTTTTGCTGCAAAGTGTCGAGGTGGCTGCTTGGTACTGAGACTTCAGTAGCTGCTCTAAAGGCTTTGCACACAAACCCCAGGGCTGACACGAGCTACATGTAGGGTGTGATGCAGAATGGCTGAAAGTGAACGAAGACTGCTAAGACTGTTTAAAAGACCAAGATTGAGATTGGCAGGGAAGTGTTAACTTCATTTTCTTGCAAATCTGTTTTATAAAAACCTCCTCTTGAAGGATTTCTCTTCTCAGGAAAGGTGGTGCAAAACAGATGGCATTGGAACTGTCATCTCACACTGAAAGGGCATTGATTATGTGTAGACTTCGTACCACACATATATCCTCTACATGAGGTAATACCCATCCTTTGTCTTTAGGGGACAGAATAAAAAACTAAAGGGCCATCACTACCTAGATGTTGAGCAGCTCCTTGCTGCAAAGTCACAGGTGAAGGTTTAGATGTGAGAATCCTGAACTCTGCCTCAGGGTTTGGAAGAAGACCATGGAAGTGATTCTTCTGTTCTGTGCTGTCATCACTTGTTGCCCTTTTCACATCCTGCCCTTCAATTTTTCTCAGATTGTGTCATTTCCTTGGAAAGTGCAGGCTGGGACCCAGGGCGGTGAGAGCAACAGCCTCCAGTCCTCAGGAGCTCCTGACTTTACTTGCAGCTTAAGGCAGCCACAGCCAGCCTCTCTGCGGTTTCTCTGACCTTTTGAAAAAAAGAAGTAATAATTTGGCACCTTATTGTGGCTGAAATTCTCTTCCCTGAAGGTGAGTTATTAGTGATTTAGTTGTTAAAACCCACAAAAGTGCCAAATAAACACCTTTTATATAGGTGTTTATTTGATATCAGAAGGAAGATTTCAAAAAGAAAACAAGCACAACCTCCTACAAAAAGATTGCACCATGTTATTGATACACTGTGTGGTCATGTGGGATTTTTGCAAAAGGAAATTATGTGAGTTTTGTAATGTAGACAATGTGCTTTCCCCTAGTTTTCCTCTCTATGACTTTGGCTACTAAGTGAAAAGTAGAACTAGTAGGATGTAAAGTCAACTAACCAAAAGCAAGAACTTTGCATGTAAGGTATCAGCTGGTGGCAAGCTGTCACTCCTGACAGGCCATGTTTTTAATCTCTGCAAACTTCCAAATACAACAAAAAGTGGGTCGAATGTGATCTACTACTTCTTCTGAATATGTAATTTTTTTTCTTGATTTAAATCTTCCCTAAAGTTGTTGGAAATTATGAGAAAGGGATAGTGATGTTTCTCACCCAGGAGCATTCACATTTTTAGAAAAGTAGTTGAGCAAAACCATCTTCCTGTGTTTTTAGGTACAGCGAACTTCAGTACATTCATCATTTCCCTGGCAGTCATTGTAATATCTCTGCTAGACACTAACAAGGTGTAAATTCTCCCTGGGCAGTCCATTCCCTGACAGGATTGTTGCTGTGTGATGCCCTTTCCTTATGTGTTTTGCACAATGTTCTAGGTGTGTGAGAGGCATTGCGTTTCATGGCTGACAGTGGCGCAGAGGCGCAGGAATTTCACAGGTGCTCGTGTTTCATAGGTGTCGGCATGGCTTTTTTCTAGCAAACTTAGGAGGAAAACAGTTTGTTGCAGGTCAAAGACAGGAATTGATCTCAGCTCTGAACAGTGAGCAGGAGACAGATTGCTCCTTTTCCTTTTTCAAGGGGTCAGCGGCTTTAAGCGAGGAGCTGTAGTGATGTAGATTAAGAAACCTCCAAGCGCGGAGCAGCACTGACTGCTGGCTAGCAGGCAATGGAAACCCCGTATTTCCAACAGCAAATGCCTTAGCGTTTACAAAGGAAGAAAAGCTATTTCAGTGATAGGAAAAGTGAGTCTTGCCCTTGCAGTGGCCAGTGTTAATGCAGGTTTGTTCACCGGACTTATCAGTACTGCCCAGCTATTCCCTCGGCCGCTCTTTTGCCACGTAATCCTTTTCCCTCTGCGTACGTATCCATGCCACCAATTTCAACGCATACCTCTGCTTTAGTGACAGAGAGAGCAGCACTCGCAGCTGGACCGTGATGTCCGAACACGAGTTTCATTCACGGCGGGCCGGCAGTGTTTCAGCGATGCTGACAGGAGCGGTCCCGGGCCGCACGGAGAGCGCCGCACGTCCCGGAGGGAGCGGAGCGCCGCGCGGCTCCGGCAGCGCCACCCGGCTCCGCGCGGGGGCGCCCGCGCTCCGCCTTCGGGCCGGGCGGCACCGCGCGGGGATTGCGCGGGAATTGCGCGGGGATTGCGCGGGGATTGCGCGGGGGAAGCGCGGGGAGTCGAACCCCGAACCCATTATTTCGGGAGCTGGTTTGCTCAAGGCTTCTGCAGCGAGTATGGCCTCATCGCAGTGCTGGCATCCCTAGTTTAGCTCGCTCAATCAAGCAGTTTTCCCAGGAGTTCTCCGTGTGGTTTTGTTGACCTAAATAATAAGTGACTGCTAAAATTTTATTTATGTATTTGTTGTATAATTAATAATGGTCCCTGAAAAATATTTGTTCTACTTAGGCCTTTTTTTTTTCTTGCTAGTTTATTTTCCACCTTTAAAACCACTAACAAGCTCATTTAATTGCCCAGCTCGAGATATAAAACTTCTGCTTCCTAGAAAATATTGTCTAGAAATTAAAACACAGCACTTAAGCACCAACTTCTTTTTTTTTTTTTTTTTTTTTTTTTTTTTTTTTTTTTTTTAACTCTCAGCATCTGAGAGTTTAAGTGAGAATGTTTGGTCAGAAGTACCACAGATCTAAAAAGTAACTATATACACACATGGCAAGATATAGGCTATGTGTAAATCTCCCTGTTCACAGAAAAAATACTTTAGAAAGGTTGCTGACATTGTGATTTAGCCAAGTTTAACAGTGTACGGGATGTCACCAAGCTGTTCTATTTAACACTGCAGCACTTCTCAAATATCTCTGGGATAAGTGAGATGTGTGTTACATTCACAAATACAAGTCATGGTTCCACTATCATTAGCAATTCAATGGAAATGTCCAAACAGAATCCCTTTTCCCTTCTGATTCTCTGGAACAGGGGGGCAGGTAGCTCTGAAACACCCAGCAGCCAGGTCTCTTCCTTCAGATCTAAATAGGGCTTTTCAAAAGGCTACACCAATTCCATGTGCACAAATTAGTTGGCCCTGGGTAAGGACAGGGTCCTTAGGCTGAGATTGAGGCTGTACCCCAACCCTCTTCCCTTCCTCCAAAGTTGTCTTTCACAACATCTTCGTGTTTGTTGCTAAATGTCTTATATATATTTTTTTTTGTTATTATTCCTATGATTGTATTCAAACAGGAAGAGAATGCATTCCTTTCACAGGCCACCAAGGCAGTCCATACACAGTGGTAAGTATATTGTACTGTTTAATCTTAAATCTGATGTGTGAATGGGGCATCACATATCTGAAGATGTGTTTTGGAAATCAGTGTAACTAGTTAACATTAAGGTGATAGAAAAGGTTTCCTGCCACTTGTGTCTGAGTGCATATTTGCATGTATAAAGTACTTTTTTTTTCACTGAGAAATATTTTTTGTTTTCTCTGGGGATATGAGTTAGCCTCAGCAACCTGCAACAAAGGCTCAAATGAAAGCTTGGTTAGACTGCTGGAGTACTAAACACTGTCAGTTATTTAAGAAGGTTTCTCAAATAAAAATAAATTTTATGTATGCGGCAATCTGTTCCATCCCAGTTGGAGACATAAATTCCTATCCATTAGAAGAGGAAAATAAACCTTATTACAGCATAAAGTCACTCTTGCAAGATCCTCATCTAGTTCAAAGAGTGAATTATAACCTTGCCTTAATTTGCAAGTACCTGTAATGTTGGTTCAGTTTTACTTGTTATAATTTTTTGCCAGTGAGACTTGACACAAACCTCAAAGACCTGAGGGAGAGACATTATTTGGTTTTGCTTAATATCCGTTTCATGGCTAACACAGCAGGACTTGTCTGTATCCCTGTGTCTCAACAGAGGGAAATGAAGGATTCTGGATAAGAAGTCAAACTTGTATTGAAAATGCCTACCAGTTAATTTAGCTCCTCCTACTGGACTATGCCAGTGATGGCAAAGGAACTTAAAGGCTAAAATAAATATAATGCAACACATCAGTATGTTTTAGCTAGTATGGCTTTCATGTGCAAGAGTACCTCCTGGAAGACATGCTGGTATTTTTGTGTCCTGTTCACTAGTAAGAATTTAATTCTCATTAGCTATGAAAAAAAAAACAAAAAACCCAAACAAAACCAAAAACCCCCAAAGGAATTATTAGGAAAGGGAAAAAGGGAAGCAAATGCAAAATTCTTTGTTTGCATTTCCATAAACACTCCAATTCACGTGGTGCTATTTCATGGAGTTTCCTTTCTTTGCCCAAAATAGCAATCCTAAATTGACTAGAATGAAGGACATACTTGATTCCAGTGAAGAAAGGACCTGTCTGAGTCAAGATTCTTTAGCCTGGAGGCAAGGTAGCTGATAAAAAGTCTGTAAGATCCTAAGTAAGCATGGTGAGCTTGAAGAGCACACAATTATTTACAGACCATCACTTTCAGACCCCGAAAACAACAAATCATGTCTAGTGGCTAGTTTGAAAGGGAAATTCAGCATACAGATAAACTGCATAAATCACTCATTGACATGAGTGTCCTTAGTTTCTGCTTGTTCAAAAGCTGTTGTGGAATCACAGAATAAAAATCTATCCAGGTGGTTAAGTATGATACTATTCCCAACTGGATGTAGCAAAGAGCAGAACACTTACTGGAGGTGCTTACTGAGGAAATACCAGCACGTGTGTTCTAGGCTGTGTTCTACCTTCATTGATATGTTCTGCTGGCCACTCTCAGAGACACGATAATGGTTAAGACAGTCACTTGATCTAAGATAGTACAACAGTTAGGGGTCTGACATGTTCCAGTGCAGCCTGATTTACCCATCTCATTTCTTTCACCTTTACAACACTTTCCTTTTATCACTGGAGTGATAACTTTTAGCCTGATGTTAAGAGCCTCGGACTTTACACATCTCTGTGTAATTCCTGTAAATCAGGAATTACAGCAGCCTGCCCATAGTAGCTTAGAGGCTAAGATGTCATTGAAAACTCTGAAGTTCCTTATATGCAAATATTTAGTGAGCAGTGCCAGTGATTCAAATTTGGACTTGAATTATTTTGATGACCTACTGTCTAAAAAATTTCCAACAGTAATATATTGTTTTTAAATTTTTTTCAGAAAGCAGGCAAGCAGTATGTGTTCATGACTGGTGTCCTCTTGTGCAGCCCAGACACTTGTGTAATTGTACATATAATATGTAGAAGGACAGGTCAGCTCTGACACACACATCCTGCATCAGTTTCTACAGACTTTTAGCAAGTTTCTCATCTTACAAGTTAGTTTGAGTGCTCTGAAGCATGAAGTTTTAAGATGGCACTTTAGTTACTTTGGTAGTTACACATGCTGAGGAACATTTTGTTTAATTGCTTCCACGTTTCTCACTTGATTGCCTGAATCCTCTTCTCTTGTGGGGTTGAAACCACCTAAGTTCTGAAGCCACACTGTCATGTTCTTGTCTAAAGACCAGTCAAGAGTGATTAGTGCAGCAGCTATGCATGAGAAGGTTAACCCAAAGAGTCTCCTTGCCTTGCATGCCATTTCACTTGCTGCTGGTACCAGACCGTCCTTGAGAGCTTGGAGCTGGAAAGAGGATTTGTTTCTTTCCAGCAGCAAATGTCAGAAATCCCAGCCATCTTCTCTTCCTTTCATTCTGAGATGCCTTTTTCCTGAATCTGTTTTGATCTTTATGCTTCTCCCTTTCTTATTCTTCTTTTGAATGGGGACACTACTGGTTACAGCTGGTTTCTGCCAGCTGTATCTCAACTGGCAGAAAGGTGAGCCTAAGATCCTGACTTCTTCTGGAGAGGTTTGCTTGCTTTTATTCCCCCTCTTTCTTTTTTTCTTCTAACCTTTATTCCCCTCTGGTTTGATAAGGAGGAAGTAAATATCCATTCTCAGGAGCAGCACAATGCAGACCACACATTGTTTCTACTCTAGTCCTGGCAGCACAGGCTGGGAGTGCTAGACTCAGGATGAAAGACCTCGGCATGTTGAGAGAGACCTGCCCTCTCCTGAAAGCCTTGTGCAATCCTTCACCTTATTTGCTAACTCAAAGGACTTCCACACCTTCACACAAACCTGACAAAGGTAACTTGCTTGCAGTGCTGTTAGGAGCACATTTTATACAGAATTTGTAAGTCATATACAAATCCTTTTTCAACCCCACCAGTTTCTTCCTTCCTCTTTTCTTCTCATTTGAGCTGCTGTACAATAGATGACTTTCACAGTGTGATTCATAATCCTAGAAGTTTTTTTCTGACTTGAGTTGCTTAAAAAAGTTAAAAAGGGAACAACACTATTTATAAGCACATTATGTAAACATTAGCAACAGAGGTTCAGCTGCTTAGCATTCAATTAATTTAGTTCAGTCAATATTGCATGGTACACAGTTTTGTCTGCTCGTATTGTAAACACATCTTGCCCTTGAGCACTTACTTCATTTGACTAATTAAGATCTACTTGTAAGTGCTCTCATTTTGTTACCAGGCAGACTCACCCAACTTTAGATACAGCTGTTGTACTTGGTGAAAAAGGGATTTAAAATCCAGGTCCATCTGGCTGGTGCTCTAGTGGGTCAGGCCAAAACCTGCTCTTCTTTAAGGCAGTAGGGTCTCTGCTTTGCACAGGACTCAGACTGGAGATGAACCAGGATATTGTGTGTTTCTTACCTATGCCAGCATGTTTTCTACAAGTACATATATTTCTGCGCAATATTGTGTTCTCACCTGAGACAGTGAAATCCTTTTAAGATTTTAATTATTTATTGCAGGTGCATAAAGTTTTTCAGAGAGGTAAATGTGGAAATGTGGGAAATGAATTTGTAGAAAGAATTTGTCTCACCCTTCTCATGAGATTAAAAATTAAATAAAAGTTTTTAAAACACCTCTCAGTTGTCCCATCTCTAAGTCAAAAAAAAAGTCTTGTCTGACATGGAACGAATACAAGTCCACTGTACTTGGGTGTTTTATGTAAATAGTGAGAATGAAGTGTTCGTGGTGGGCTGCCCGTTCTTTTCTGATTCTCCTCCCCCCTGGGGGAAGAGGGGAGTGAGTGAGTGAGTGGCTGTTTGGTATTTAGTTGCCAGCACAGCACTACAGGTGGGGTCTCACAAGAGCAGACTAGAGGGACACAACCACATCCCACCTGCTGGACATGCAGCTTTTGGTTTTTGGAAGTGGTTAGCTTCCTGGGCTGGGAGTGCACATTGCCCAGTCATGTTGAGCTTCCCATCAACCAAAGTCCCCAAGTCCTTCTCCTAAGGACTGCTCCCAATCCATTCTTTAACCAGCCTGTAACTGTGCCTCTAGGCACTTACATTATATAAACGAGTAAGAATGGAAATAGATTACTCAGAAGATTTGCCACATATTCTAAGTCATTGAGAGTATTAGTCAAAATTGCACCTCACCAGGAAGTTGCAGGAAGAGACAGCAGCACTGGGTAGCAATCTGGTAACCTTTAGGTACTGCTTCAATCAGACAGATTACAGCTCTGATCTGTAATTAGAGTTATCATGCAGCCTTTCCATTTCCCTGGACATCAGCACTATGGCTATGTAGCCCTGATCCTGGGGTCCAATTCCTCATGTGAAACAAGTCATTGTCTAGTTCCATCCACATGCTGATGGACAGCTGTCCCTTTTAAAAACCAGGCTTGTACTCCAATGGTAACAGATATTTGAGAGACCGAGGGAGATGAAAGTGCACCTATCTGCACAGATGTTTCCTTCATGGCTAGGGACATCTGAGCTAGAAGTCTGGGAAACTTGATGCTGCTGTTTTCATGGAACCCTGATGAATTGAGGTCTGCCAATCACCAGAAAATATGAATTAAATGAAAAATGGTATCAGTATGAATGATGTCTTCAAATCAAACTGAAATGCTCAACGTTTTTTTCTTGGAGTTTTCCACACACTGTGGTTTCCCTGCAACAACCTATTCCTCTTTGTGCTAGTCTACTCTAGCTCTTAATGCTTATTGCTATAAGTTTAAGAGAAATCTGAATTAATAAATAAAGCTGTTAGAAGTGGTAGCAGAAAGCTAATGGAGGAAGCATTAGGGGTTTTATCTGAAGGGCTCAATTCTGTTCTCTGTTCTGCAGAGAAGTTTCCTGAGGGGTGGAGGACATGTGAGTATACTGTTCACTTAATAAAACTACTTCATATTAATATTTTCCCAGGTTAGATAAGTCATCTTCCCACCCTGAGATTTAAAGGCATTGTATTTTGTTATTTGTATCACTGCAGTGTCAAGAAGCCATACATATAAACCAAGAGAGAGAAGGGATAGGCACTGAGTAGATAATTTCTCAAGATTTATATCTGTAAATACAGATGCAGTGGGGGAAAGGCTTCATTTTCACAAACTGAAGCAAATCCATGAGCACCAGAATGTTCCAGTTTATTCTGGTTTTCTGTGTTTTGTTGTTTTTTTTTTTAATACAGCAATTCACACCTTGGCAGATGACACATTGTCTTGAAATATATAAACGGTACTTATGGCTGTGACATTCTAGAACAACTGTATTGTCTCAAAGCACAGTATACCAGCTCTTCCAAGACTGTTATATTATCAGGTACAGAGATTATTTCTCCTTCATCTCTGACTGCAGAAATACATACTCATCTAAGAGCACAGCTGCTTCTGGAGAAGTCAGCCCTTCCTCCAAATGAATCCTTAAATTTTTTGAAAAGCAAGCTAAGCTTTTCCTTTTTTTGTTGCCTTGGCCTGATGAGTCTCAGAGGCTGAGAACTGAGACTTCATGAGGCTGTGCTGGAAAGTGACTCAGCTCCAGCTTTCCTGTCCTCTGTGGTTGCCAGGGGACACCCTGGATCACATACTGGGACCGCTGAGATTACTGAGATGACACTAAACAAGAAGAGCAGTTGGTGAAAATAACTCTGCATTCCTCCGTGTAATAAGATAGTGCTTAACACATTCCAAGATTTGCTAATTTCGTATGTTCATATTCTGGAATTGTTGAATGTCAAATATTTGCTATTAAAATCTGTACATCCATATAAATACAAGCTATCCATCTTTTTGAAAATAAAATGTGAAAGTCATATAGACTAAACTATCTGCATCTGAGTAACTTGTAAATTTGTGTGCAGTGTAAAAATACATTCTGAAAGTAACATAACTCATTTATAGTCCTCTGGGGAAAGAAATATTTCCAAAGTGTGGAAACAGAGCAGTCACTGTGGCTTAACAGTAGTGTGCTGTGAAGAATGAATTATTTTAGCTCAGTGGCTGACTTAAAAGATGAGTGGTAAGGAATGACACAAACTGAGCCAAAAATACATTTTAACTTTTGATGTGAAAAAAAAAAAAAGCATGCAGTCCTACTTGGCTAATTTCTCAGTTTCAATATCAACAAGCTATTTGTGAATCTGCCTCTCAAAGTATCTGAAAAACAACTTGCTCAGCTTCACAGCTCTGTGCTAGTCTTTCTGTTCCTGTGATGTTTAAATCGACTGCTGTGGATGCTCATGCTGTAATTTTAAAATCTCTCTTGTTTTGCTGCCAGCATGTTCTCTGCAGCTCAGAAGGATGGCATGTCAGAAGTTAATGTGGATCCACAGATTGTCGTGTGCGTGTAGAGTCTCCACAGGCCATCCCTCTGAGAATGCATTTGCAATGATATAGCTCAGTATGCATATTCTGCATAGGGTATATGAAGTAACCTAGGCTCTATTATCTAAATGCCTTAATAAATTATAAAGTGAGTTTCAAATTGCAAAATGTGTTGCCCAGAGAGTAGTCACTTTGCTATCCCAGTGGGCAGTATATGGGATAACTTGGCAGCCTTTTGTGCTGATCTCCCTTCCTGCTCTTGCTGGGGTGTTTTGTATGGTACTGTCTTGCTTGTTTTATGATTATGCTGTGATAAAATGTGCTTTTCTGTGTCCTGCTGCTGCCTATTCTTTTGTTAGGCTTTGTGGGAGCTTGAACATGGCATTTGATCCAGGGGCAGAGGCTTTATGAAATAAGGTGATTTGTACATGCCACAGCGCAGGCAGCAATGGGCGTACAGCAGGCATGGATGGAGACCCACCTGCACACTGGTGAGTTGGGAAAGCTGTCAATAGGATGACATGCTAAGAACATCCTATCACTCACAGCTGGCACGTTAAGTGAAGATGGGCAGGCAGGAACCCTTCTGACTTTTTCATTCAGACAGTTTGCATTGCATCGAATCTCAGAAAGATGCACTGTTTGAATGATCTGAGTTTTGGAACCTCTCTCTCTCTCTCTTCTTAGTCCATCAAGTTTGGAAGAAATTTAAAGCTGAGTATGTATTTTAGAACACTTAAAGGAACTGGCCAGAAGCAGAAGAAAGTTTTTATTCCCAGTGTTATGCTATAACAACCAGAGACAAGTAAAAGTGGAGAAAATGAGTTTTTGGTTTTTTTTTACCCAGGGTTTACAGGACCCATGGGAAGCAACACATTCCAGAGAACAGGTTTATGGCTGACAAGTCTCATGGGAGAGCAGGGGCAGTCTGGCAGGAGAGTGAGTGAGAGAAGCTCTTCATTTACAGATGTCTAAAACCTAAGCAACTGGTATTGGGGGGCTGCCCTCTTTAGGAACATCAGAAATAGAAGCTCTTAAAAAAGGCATTGGGTTCATCATCCTTTCAGACTTTTTTTTTTTTTTTAATTGGGAAGGGGCCTTGCAACTGGATTTTAGAATACTCTGAGCAGCATGCTCCTTTGAGAAAGGAAAAATTATGCTTTCTATGGAACCAATTTGATATGCTCAGTGAGAAGCAGGATGAGATCAGATGCCCTTTTAGTGGTTTTGGATACTTTAGGGACAATATATAAGTGGATCCAGCTCAAAGCTCTTGCTGCCTCAGGTACAAGAACAGCAATATTCATTAGTGAATTTTTATTGCTAGGCATGAATAAATTACTAGATATCTGGTGCCTGCAGACAGGCAAAGGAAAAGCTGTGTGGGAATGCTTGGATTTAAGACAGGTTTTTCATCTCTAAAAAAATCCTTATTTGTTTGAGGTGTAAGTTCTTACATCCTTGGTAGTTCAAATGCAGTCATACCCTGGATCAATGCAATCTTATCTCAAGCAGAGATCTGTGATAAATCTGTTCAAACCTCATTCTCTCAGATGGCTCTGTGCCAACAAAGATGATAATGAATGTTTAGGTACGAACACAGTTGTTTTTTTTTTTCTGGCAACAAACTATGTAGAGGTTCAAGTGGAGCATTTTATTGATTGACTTTAGTATCACTCTAAGTTGGTTGTGCTTTCATAGAAGCATGACATATAATTAGTATTAGATCTATTTCTATATGAAGAAGGGACAGCCATAAAACAATGGAATTAAAACAGAATTGCCATTTCTTATACTGTAGCCAAGTGAATAAATCTTCCTCTTTTCCCCAAGTATCTCTGTTCAGGTTTCTGTGGGCTTGTTCAGTTTGCCCATTCAAGTGGTTTCTAAGGGTGCTGCTGACAAGGCTAATGCACAGTTCAGTGTTGCAGTGTTGATCCCTGAATCCTGCTGCATTAACTGTTGTCATAGAGATACAGATTTTTGAGTCCAAAGGGACAGTTTTGATAGTCAGCTCAGACCTGTAGTAAAACACATAGTAGCTTGCCAATAAGTAAATAACTTTGCCAAACTGGAGCACAGCTGGTCCTTCCCTCTCCTGTGACAGTGAAACACATTTCACTGAAGTTTGTGAGATGCTATAAGTAAAACCCCAAATGGGGATTTAATTTATTGTAAGAGTGATGCTGTCAGCACACATTTTTTTCTGATGAGTGAAAGCCAGGTGCAAGCTTACTCCACAAGGTCTTGCTGTTACTGTGATACTGGCAACCACAGAGGGACAAAGAATATTAAAACAATAACAGTATTCTGTCTTACCCTCTTGGTAGTGCAGTGAGGTTAGCACTTGTAAAGGAGGATGCTACAGTGGGGCAGCTGTACACAGTCAGAAGTCTCTGACAGACAATCTCTGGGTTATATAACTGTAGAATTTTGATGCTACCATCCCTGGTTGTTTGCCTCCTCCTTCTGCTTGCTCCTTTATCAGCTGTGTGTCTGCACCCATGCCAGTCCAGAGCCTGTTATGGCTGCTGCCAGGAACAGTGGACTTGTGCCAAGGCACTGGGTTCTGAACTGCCGTAGCAGTTGTAGCCCTTGCCAAAGGCTACCTGATACAGCAGAACTAACAGCTGGGGGATTTAACATCCTAAATTGCCAAGCTGACATCCATCAGGGCTCATGTGAGAGTGCCAAGCAGTCTGTGTAACCTCTAGCCAAGTATTAAGTCTCCTCTTTCCCAGTATATGCTAATCTGTGAGAAATGGATTGTTACAGATCCCAGCTCCACTGATGAAGCAGTTCCAGTTATAAAATCCCTTCATTCTGTACACAGAAGTTTCCAGTGGCCATCATGGTATTAGACACTAGAACAGGTGTAAAATGTGTGCTATGGTCTCCCCATCTTCCACTGCAGAATTTGGAATATGGTGAACTGGTTGGGTAAAGCTGTGAAAAATGTGTTTGGAGGAACATGTGCAGCCAAAATGCTCCCCTCCTAAATGTATACATTTCTCTTGTTGTCAGCCATGCATACATAGCTTCTGCAGTCCTGTAAGATAGCTTTAGGAAAGCTGGAAATGCAATTTTTTTCATGAAAATAATCTGCTGGCTCAATTTAGGCATGCATTAGCCATGCCTGTGCTGTGCTGCTGGAGAGGTTTGATAATAGTGCAGCATTTGGTTCCCTGTGCTCTTTTCCATTCCTGTGTCACACAGCTGTTTTGCTGCTATTTGCAATGCCTGAAATTACTCACTGTTAAGTATTATTAAGGAACAATTCTTATCATTTTAGGTTTTCAGGGACTGTCTTTGGCTAATTACCACAGCATCTCTACGAGGTGAAATGACTCAGTGCTTTCTGCTCACAAGTAGTGCAATGTTCATCTACTCTTTGACAAATTATTCTGTGGGACTTCCTGGTCCCTCTGGAACATGCTCCTTCTGTGGCAGGAGTAAGTCACCCTTAAAAACTCATGGGGACCCAAATGAGAGCCAGGCTGTGTGTGCTTCAGCATTGGTGCTCTTTGGCAGTGCTGCACAGCTGCACAGCTGCTCAGCTGTTGTGGATGCATTTGGGGAGCATTCAGGTTTTGGACGGGAAAATATGTCTCCAGCTTGCTTGTTTTAGAAATGGGGAAGCACCCTGGGACTCTCTGAGAAGCCACTTGCCTGCCAGCCTTTAGGAATGGAGGAAATCCTGTAGCTCTCACAGTACAAAGTACTGCTCTGGAAGCTGGTGCCACATGGGTTAAGCCACAAAACTGTGCACACTATAAAAATGAACAAGTCCACTTTCCAGTGCTTTGAAAATGGTTTGGCAGTGCACATACTGCACAGTGTCTGTCTAGTGGTGAGAAATCGTGCTTGCTATTGCAGACTTGCTTAGTGATTTAGAGACTTGCGTAGTGACTACAGCATCACCTTCTTTGGCCCTTTTACTTAAGGAATAGTTCTGTCCTGGGGTTTATTGAATTCCTGTCTGTCCCAAAATTGCAGTGGATAAGCCTTTCTATCAAAGAGGTATTTTTTTAACCAAAATAAAATGAACAGTTTCATTTTCAACCTAGCTCTGTGAACATTCTATACTGGCACAATGGAAACAGAACAGAAGCTCAATAGCTGAAGGGTGATGCAGGAGCTGGAAGGAGAGCTTGAGGGTGGGAGTCTCATAAACTGATTCTGTCATGCAAGCAAATGGCACATGCCTGACACACACATGACGTGAGCAGAGCAGCTGTGGTCATGATTATCACTGTTTTATTCACCCTATTTCATTCTGTCCCCTCATTACTCTCAAGGGGTTTAGTTGGTACTACTGAGTGCAGAGTACTCTGGACAAATGGCTTATACTCAAATGCCTAAGAAAGAAGCAGGCAGCTTGGCCTTCAGAACTCCATTCATCCAAATATGATGTCCTGGTTTAGGGTTCCCCAGGACATATGATCCATAATTTTCAAGTATTTTTGACATTCAGATGAGAAGAATTGTGGTGCATTAGAAGGTATGTTTTAGGTGGACAATTGTAAAAGACACCAGTGCCCCTGATACATCTACTACTTGTGGGCTTCCAGTAGCAGGTAAGCACATCTGTGATTTTGGAAAATCATTCAGTTGTTAGAAGAACAGACCTAAATTCTCATGAGAAGAAATTGACTCTCCAATTTTGACCTGCTGCAAATTGTGATCAGCTGAACAAGTCTTAACATATCAACACATGTATCTCTGGAGACATGAATTATTTATACAAGTGTTCAAAAGGTCTGAAAAGCAATTTTCTTTTGGGCATGTGTGACTGGCCACATGAATGACATGGTATTCTCTCATCCCTGATTGTGTTAGCATTTTAATTGCTTATTCCACCTGATGCTAATTTTGATTCTTGATGAGGTCTCAGTGGTAGTACTAAATCCATTCTCACCAAACATTTATCCCTACAAAGCTTCATTTACGTGAAAGCTTGTGAAAAGAGAGGTATAAACCAGTAAAGTGTCAGTCTAATTTCACTATTTGGGCTGATATATGTTAGCTGATAAATGCTTACCTGCTTTCATCATCTTCAGTCATGACTGGGCTGGGAACTTCAACTACCTCCCAACAAATAAACTAGGTATGTGTTCAATACGAAGGCAACTTCACTGTCGTCACCCATTTTGGTTGCTGTGGTATTGTACAGATATCTGTTTCCTCTGCTAATCAGTTCGAAAAGTGACCAAGGAGAAGTGTTATGCACTACATTTTGAAAATCAAGATTTGACTCATTCTCCAAAAGTATCCATTACTTACCTTAATAAGTTTAAGCCAGAAGATGAGCCAAGCAGCAGCAAGCAAGAAAATTGTTTTGTGCCAAAAAGAGGCAGGGGACTGCAAAGCCCAAGTATGGGAAGACAACAATGCATCTTAACAAGCAACTTCTTAGGTCCTGTGAAGTGGTGCATTATGACACTCGGACTGAGTTTTGAACTAGTGGAAAGTGACTGGGGGGATCACTAGCGTGATGGGAAACACTGGAAAGGGAAACTACATGGCCAGCATCAAAAAAGTTTCTTTTCAAAAACCTTCACAGGCACTTCTCTAACAGCTACCATCATAAAATAAGGAGACAATAACAAAAATTTGTAAATGCATGCTGTGTTCCTATGCTCATGGAAGACAGTGACAAAGCTCTAATTAACCTCGGTGCTGAAGGATCAAGTTATTTCCTTTTATAACCTCCAAATGATTCGGTAACAGCAATTTATCTATTCTGCCACCACCACATGGGATGGATGTCAGTCTTGATGCTAGAGATGAATGTGCTAAGGTGAAGTAATTAATCCAGGTTCAGCAGTGCTTAGGCACTGAAGATGGACAGTGCTTGACTGCTGTCCTCTGAGCCAATCTTCAAAAAATACCCTCCTCTCTTCCTTGACAAGAGATTTTGAAAGACATCTTACAAACTTTGACCAATCAGAATTGTGAATCAAACACATTTTGGCTTGTGTATTACGGTAATATGGAAATACATTTAGTATGTTCAGTGTGAAAGCTCACTGAACCCATAGTATTTGAACAACTTACTCCTGTTTCGCATAATCTATGAATGTGGTTCAATTCTCAGCTTTCATTTGGCCAACCCTTTCCCTCCAGTAACTTACAGCTTTCAATTTCTAGTGTGCAGTTTTGTTCATCCAGAGGATATCTGCGTAGATCCATCATGCAAGCAGCTGTTGTTGTGATCCTGTAAGAGGAGGGTGAAAAAACCAGTGAGACTTGAAACCACATTTTACTTGTTTGAGATGGCAAGATTTTCTATAATGGGTCTTCTGTTTGTTTAAATACAGAATGGTATGTACTTGGATTCTTGGCATGCAGTGCTTATAGAGCTTGTAAAGCATGATTAATTTATGCAACACAGTGTACTGGTCACAGCATAAAGCATAAAATTATATGCTGAATATTGTAGAGAGGATTTTGACTCAAAAGTTTCTTTGTAAAAGTGTACAGTGTTTTGAAGAACATTCACTGAAATTTCTACTTGGAGATCTTTTCTTAAAAGTTCTTAATTAGGACATCTTCAAATTGTTTAGCAAACTGTTTTATTTATATCTCATACAGCTGATATATTTTTCCATTTTGTTGTCACTTACTGCTGTTTTGTCTGATAGGAAGGTGTATTTTCATCCATGCTGTGGAATACCTGATAATAGTTCATTCATTATTTTTATGCTTTCACAATGAGTTTATCATTAACTATGATAACTGTACATCACCTCTTAAAAATGGCATGAGGCAATCAAACCCTAGTGAAATATAACATCGTACTGTGGTTACTTCATGAACATTGAGAGTAACTATGATTGCAGGCTGGATGCTTCAGATCCTTACTTCTTCTAGAGGGCATGTGAGTTGCTACTTGGTCCCTAAAGGTATTCTCCATAGCCTAAGACTTTTTGCAAGGCAGTTCCTCTCCCTTGTTAGACCATAAATCACAAGAACATCTAAGAAAATATTTGCTGATAAGTCTGTGACTATGTGGGAGGAAGGTTAATGACTTCATGAGGATGGGGATCAAATTTTAAAGCTCCCTTTGAGAAAGACAATTAGATCAGTGTTTTCAAACTCACAAAAGTGAGTTATCACCTTCATTTGCGCTTTTTTTTTTTTTTTTGGTGATAGATGGGTTCTCAAATGCTTATAAAACTTTTGAAGTTGTGAATGGGCAAACTCGGATTCTAATTTTATTGGTCTCTCTCCTTCTCTCTCCAAAGATTTATACCAGAGGAAGGCAGATAACCTCTTTTCTTGATCTGGTTTTGGTCCTGTTGTTCTAGTTCCATGTTAATGAATACCAGAGGAGCCCATCTTGAGATTTTACTTTTGATGTGCTGAAAGTCAAGCACACTTACATGCTGTATTGGGGTGATAATCCTTGCTGTCACTGAACTGTCAGAATTTAAAAAGGAAAAAAATGCCACATGCTTTATTACTGTGACATGCTTCAACATTTCCTAACTCTACAAAATCCCTAAGAACCAGCCCAGGAAACTACTCTGGAATACAGTGTAAAGTACCATCAAAATGGTAAATTTATATATTTTTTCAGGCTGACTTTGTCACATTAAGTAGAAATGCATGTGTCTTAACAAGCATTTGCCATAAAAAAGGTCTTCAGCTGCGGTAGGACCTGCTTTGGATTAGCCATGTATCAATTATACCTCACTGAGAGGCACTGAGAACACACTCATTTGTCAGACACCTGCTTAATAATGCTTAAGATCACACATAACAATATACTAACATTAGTCACAGTTAAATGCTTTTTAATGAAGGTTTCATAGGGAAATGTTTTGTTCCCAATTAATAAATCGGCCTTTATGGTAATTTAGCTCACCCGTACCACTAGAGTGTTTTCTGAACCACTGTGGTGAGATAGCTCTCCCCCCTGCTACCTCCTCAGGCTGCTCTATGATCTCAGGGACTCTCACCAGGCCTTGGCTTTTGGGCAATGAGTTGAGTGGTGAAGTGTACCTTGACCGTGCCACAAATTCTTGCATGGCTAATGTGGGGGTGGCACTCTCTGTACCAGGGACTTCTGCTGCCTCCCCAAGGAGGGGAACAAGAGATAATCAGTTATCCTCTGACAGCCTTGGAACATTATTTACCTGAATTGTAACCTGAATGGAACCGTACCATCGTTTTTAAGAACTCCAGTAATTACCAGCTTGGATTGCAGCCAGGACAGAAACTCACTAATGACTAAAGCCCAGCATTCTGTGACCCTCTAAGAAGCTGTTCTAAAAGCTGCCCTTTGAGCTCTTCTGGGCTGCAGTGGATGCACCTCTTTCTTAGAGGGACACTGCTCAGAGCATTGCTATACTTGCTGGACCGTCACTAAAAACTCACAGTGGGACCCACACTGACACCCCTACTCCCTCTCAAGGCTCAAGTCTCACCCACAGAAAAATGACAAGGTATTTGAGCATTTAATTGGATTTGAGGGTAATTTTTAACAGGTATATCTTTGTAAATTTATTTAGACACAGACATTTTGTCTGCAGATGTTTGTGTGTGTGTGAAGTGATTGAAACACACTATAGCAAGTATAGCATGAAAGTTGCCACCTTGGATCTATAATAAGTCTTGCACCCTCTTCTGCACCCTTACACTTCTCTAAACTGATTCTAATCTGATTTTCATTTGTATGCTTCATCTGTGTAACAAGTAAAAGAGTCACCTTTCCCTAGAACTTTGTGAAGTTGTACAAGTTTATATTAAACCTTCTTTCACTAATATATTTGACAATGATTTTTGAGTCATCCTAAGCACTCATTTGTGATAATAGAGTTTGAATGACCAGTTACTCCTAATGGCAGGGTATCTGTACTACTGACTGTACTTCTGCAGTTTCGCATATTTATGTAAGTTACATAAGCAACTAGCTATTATTAGCTAGTTATTTACAATTAGCTATTATTTACATCATCAATGCAAATTGATAGTGAAGTAGTAATGCAATTTATCTGAAATTCAGATATTCTACATATTTTTTTCCTCTGAAATTGTAATTCTGACAACTGTACTGTCTTCTCCATCAGCCTGCCAACACAATATGGTCTCTCCTAAAGCTGAAGGGGCTTAAACTGTATTGGGACTCTTAGGTTTCCATGAAAATAGCTACGTGTAATTGCAGGAGTGCTTCAGGATTCAGCAACCTTCATTACCTGTAGTTCATAAATCTGCCTTTCAAGCATGCTTCTCACTCTTGATAGAGCTCAGCTGTGTAAAATTGTTAATGGCATTATGCTCTGGATAACCACAAAACTTATTTAAGCAGATAAATTAAACCCAGATGAAATCATAGTAATTGTTGTCTTGATGAAAATAAAATCAAGTATTTTATTATAAATAGAGTAAATAAATTCCAGACCTGCTAGTTGCACTCTCTCTGGGTGGAGAAAGTAACTCATGGCTTGCACATGCACCAGAAGCTTAAAAATAAAGACATTCAAATGCAGAATACAGGGCTGTAATGGCAGGAAGGAGATTGCAATATTCTGAAGATAGGGCAAAGCTTCAATAAATCTGTGTTCAAGAGGATTAGACCTGAAAGGCCCTCAGCACAAGTTTGTGGCAATGGCAGAATATCATGAGGCTCTGTAAATGTTTAAGTGGAGGATTAATCCTACACTTGAAGCAGAACTATTTATATCTCAAAGTAGGATGTGTTTCTTCCAGGCTTTCCATTCTTAAAATACATTTTAAGTTCAGGTGTTGGGGCTAATTTATTTTGTTTGTACAGTGTCTTTTATTCTACTGTCCTTACATTCTTAGAATCATTTGGCTACAAATGCTAAAAATGGGATTATGCAAAGAAGACAAGCAGTTAGGTGGAGATATTTCATTATGCTACTTAATTTCACTCATGTCAATACTCAGACATTCTGAGATGGAATGAAGTCTGAACTGCCAACAGGCAAGATAAATAGTATTTGCATAAAAGCAAAATCAACTGATTAAATTTTTTTAAATTGTAGCTTGGGGTTCAAGTTGTTTGATCCACTGCTTAGCTTTTACTTTGATGCCTTACTCTCTGAATATCTTACACTTACTGTATAGTCAAGTTATTTTTTGCTAAATATAAGATTAAATGAAAAAAAAAAAAAACCACTGATGTCCAGTATTTGCAAAACTGATTCCTTAAATAATACTGTCAGAGATTTCCCTGCAGAGCAGCAGGTTTTGCAGGAACAAATGTTAAAGCTTAGTATTTTGAGTTAAATCATCAATGAGCAGTTAAAGTAAGTTCAGAATGAATAGAGGAAGTAGATTTATGGTTCAGTACTTAGATAATTTCCTCAATATGCTGTCAAAAGGTGATCCTCAATTCTTGGACAAGAAATAGATGCAATATTTAAGGCAGCAATAATAATTAAATGTGAAGATGATAAGAGGTAAACAATGCAGATTCTATTGTGAAATGTTTCCTTCATTTGGAGGTCAGGTATCAAATTTTAATATGTTTGTTCTTTTTCTGTCAGTCAACAGAGCATAAATTATAAATGTACATGAGGATATGAACTGGGATAGACTATTTTTTTTTTCCTTAAAAGCTAAATGAAATCTTCAAATCAAATAAAGAAGAAACTTGCTTCTCTTAACCACTGTAGGTGCTAGGGCTCTAGTACATGCTGGAAGTAGACTTTCATATTCCAGGTAAAAAAAATTGCTTTTAATAAATCAGTGTTAATTTAACTTTACTGGTATCAGGGAACGTGGTCCCCATGGAACATCAGAACCCAGATCCCTATCCCTGGTGTAACTGGTTTAATTTTTCTGAAACTGGAAGAATCTTGATGTTTGAGTGGGGATGTCTTGTAAGGAGAGTTATTGAAGAAATAGAGGAAAGCAGAAATAAAAGTACATGTAAACTGCAAATTTTTTCTCTGTCCAGGCCATGTACAAGGTTTACAGTTATCATACCTGCTGACACTATAAATTTCCAAGCATAGCCTGAGTGCTTGACCCTGCTAGAAATCTCTGCACCTGGAAATGTGCCCAACTTCTACTGCCTGGAGCAGCCTACTTGTAGGGTGTACATTGAGCATCAGCACTATTGGTTTGGTATTGGGTATTTTATAAAATGTTGTGTGCACTTTGTGTGTTGAAATCTGTGTTCAACAGCCTGTGTGTTGCTTTAAGGGAATGTGTCTGGTCACATTCCCTTAAAGTCTATTAAATTCCATTAAAAAAAAGGAGTTATGCGTTTCAGTAAAATTGGCAAGGGCCAAAAGGTGATTAAATAGTAATGCTTTCACAGATCTCATTAGAAGCTGAGAAAAAATTTGCAATATTGGATCCTTAGTTTTAGATATGAGTACCTTAGCATGTGAAAACTTTTTTTTTTAAATTGGAAAACTATTATATTTTAGCTGATTTTCCCAGTAGGACATATATTCATGACTCTAGGGTGACAAGCTGTCAACTGCTAGGTCACTGCTGTAGACTGCATACTTTGAGACTACACTCAAGTTTATAAAGAAAGCTTTTGTATGATTTGGCTTAAAAAGTACAACACACATTTCCTTTTGATCTTGCTCAGAGAAATAGTACAGTTGAATAATCATGACAAAATAAAAAGGACCTTGAGGAAGATGTGTAAAGAGAAATACACAGCTCAAAGAACTTTATAGTATTGGGTAAAGTGACCTGTTATACTTAAGTTGGACAAAGATTAGGCAGGGAAAAATGGGTCAAACTATGGGCTTTCTACTGTATTTCATCAACATCCTGAACTTGTCAGTGGTTGCTTGATTTGCCTCTCCTTTGTCTTTGTCCCTTTAGTTGCCCACATTGAACCTTGAATGAAATGTGAGCAGCTCAGCAATAAGGTCAGTTGCCTCAGGTATCAAGGTCTTGAGCTAGTATAGCTGCAGCCAGAAGGGACACATGGTAAAATTTTGCATTGCCTTGCAAGGCTGAAGCATTGCTTTTAAGATAAAAAGAACTGCAGTGGTCAGCGACAATACCACCCAACAAAACCACAACAAAAAATACTGAAAAAAATAGAAGAAGAAATAACTAATAGTAGCACTGACTAGTGCTGTAGCATAGTAATGGTCATGGATTTGGGCTGAGACCTGGAGGAATCATTCTGGGTTTGTCTTTCCCTGTGTAACTAGTAACATTCCTGAGAGTGAATAGACTTGTCAAATGTAGAGGGGGAATACTGGGTTTTCTCTGAGGTGTAAATACAAATGTCTGTTTTAAAGCAAAAGACAGGCATGAAAAGTTAATCTGCAGGGTGTCAAATCAATCAACTGCATTGGCTTTAAATAAGAATGCTAAAAAAATAAAACTTAATGAAAATAAGACTGCTCTTATTGCTTTTTCCATTTTCATATGCTCTCCTCCAAAGCTACTGAGCTGTCTGCCTGGGCTGCCATGTAAATCCTCTGAGACACTCCATATCCCATTCTTATTTTCCCCTGGTTATATGAACTCAGCAGCAGCCAAGACAAATGAGGCAAAATTTGCCTGAACTGACTATTGTTCTTGAATCAGTTCATCAGCTGGGCTCCATGCCGGGCCCTAAAGATAGTTAAATAGCACCATATCAGAAGAGAGTAATGATGATGAAGAACAGATGAAGGCAGTGCTCCCACACAATGAAATTTTGTCAAGTTATTCCCATGTCAGTGGGAATATTCACCACCAGTGGATTGCCTTGGTCAACTTATTGCTGGTAAGCTGCCTGAGCTTTGTATGAGACAGAAGTCCTGGAAGAGTCAAAACTCTATTCTTAAAGGATGTTCCCTGTCTGTCTCAGCAGCAGAGCCTAATCCTGAGGTATCCATTCAGGCAGGGGCAAGCCATGGAGTACAGTGTGACACTCACCGAGGAGAGAAAGAATGGTTTGTGACTGTGTCTTTATATGCCCAAACAATTACTGGGTCTGATGCAAGATGTGCTGACTGGAGTGAGCACACGCCTGGTCTTGCTGTTGTGGTCATTTCACTTTGCTTCAGTTAGTATTCTTTAACATGACCCAGGCAGTAGTTTATCACACCTGTTTTGTGCAATGGTCAAGTGCTCTTCTGCTAGACTGAACTGACTGTGAATTCGAAACTTGCTATTCATTTGCTGTTTATTCTTCCTTTGATTTTTTTTTTTGTTGTTGTTGATTTGTTTGTTTGAATGATGAAGGGTTCTTTACTGGAAAAGATCACTGCTGATCTTCCTTTAAGTATTCCAGGATCAGAAATCTCTTGCAGAACTTGGGGCATATGTGTTTTGTGGAAGGCTTTCAGAAGCAGTGATAATAGTGTTGTGATCTATAGGACAATACTGCCTAAGAACTGCCTGCGGCAAGTGATGTCTTCAAGCAGAATTCTCTGCTCCTTACTCTGATTTTTGTAAAATGTAAGTGGTGGTATCATTCCCACCTTTAACCTCACTTCTGAATGCAAATAGATGTTATCAGGTGTGTTAGGCAGGTGCTGCTGAATGCTTATGGGAACAAGTGCTTTTGTATTTTATGTCCTGCTTGGCAGTTGTTTAAAAAGATTTGCTGCTGGAGCTGTAAGTCACTTTTCTTCCGCCTGCGTTTTTTTCACAGAAAACATCAACTTATACAGTCAGTGCAAAGTAGGAGAGTATCAAAGATTACATAATTTTCAATTAGAGTGCTGTGGGCATGAAAATATTTTGGGCAAGGGGACATCACATTTCAATTGTCTTGGGATATTTACTTAGACACTCCAAGTAATTGTCAGTAATTTCATCAATTTTTGCTTAAACCCTTAATGAATAGTTTTTCAGCTGCCAGAACTCTGCTTCAGCTACATAGTTACACAGTTAAATAGCTGCTTAGGACTATCACAAAGTAGGGATGGGGTAATTACCTGAAATTCAGACAAGCTGACTTGCTGGCTTCTGCCTTTTGCAAGGGAAGAACCTGAAGCTCAAGCAGAGCGGTGGTAATGGGAGGCAGTGGGAAAGGGGGAGCTCATATGTGGAGAAGATGAGGGTCTGTGGGAAAACATGTTGCTCTGACTGAATTAAACCTTCTAAAATCAAAACCTTAAGCCAGATATGTACTTTTAAAAGATAATGTAAGACCATTATTCTGTTCAATGCAGTGCGTCAGAAATAATTCACAGTAGAGTGAAGTTGAATGGTGGAAGAATGAAGATGTTTGTAAATATCAAGAATAATAATAAAAAACCAGTAAAATTTTACAGTGTAAAACCTTTTAAATATTAAAAAAGCTGTATATTTGATGCTTCTAAGCCAAATTTCAGTGCCATGAGAATTTTTACTGCACAGCTATAAACCCATGAAAATAAATTTTACAATATAAATCCCAAGAGGCCTATAACCATACCAGGGCAACCAAGATACTTCAATAAAAAGTGCCTTAGATTTCGAGGTGAAATTTACTGCAAAGAGTAATTTAGTTTGACAGTGCAAGTATGTTGCAAGATAAAAAGACAAAGAGCAAGCCAGATGGGAAGTGCTCAGCATAAAGGAAGGTTCAAGAGAGGAACAGTCAGATAACTGGTTTTCAATCTGGTTTGAATTAAAAAAGAAAAAGTTGATAAACCTGTAACTTTTTCAATGTCTGTATGCAAACCTTCTAAAAGTGACTAAATGCTAGAGAGGTGCAGATAATATCCACTGACCAAAACACCCTGCTCAGGAGAGAATACAAGTCTGCTGGATGGCAGCAGTGATGTTAGTGTCATCTGGTATGGTCACCTTTTGGGGTGTTTGTTTTGTTGTTGCTTATTTCAAAATAAAACAAAATTAGATACCAGCATACTCAGACACACCTCTTTGGCAGGGGCAGAAGCAAGGCAATATCTTCCATATGCAGCCTGGCTTGGAAGGCTTTGGGATGTGCTTGGGTAAAACAAATGGTGGTTTCAGGTTTGTTTTTTTGCTTTTGTTTCATATTTGGTTTTGTTTGTTTGTTTTTTTCTTTTGTTTTGGGTTTTTTTTGGGGGGGGAACAGATGCTTTTTTCCTCCTGTCTTGAGTAATCTCAGAACACCAAGCCTGACAGAGTTCAAGGAGCATTTGGACAATACTCTCAGGCACTGGGTGTGATTTTTGGGGCTGTCCTGTGCAGGGCCAGGAGCTGGACTTTGATGATCACTGTGGGTCCCTTCCAACTCAGAATAATCAGTGATTCTGTGATCTTTAATATTTTGCAGGCTCAGACTCTGCAGGCTTTTTTTCTCTCCTAGCAACACATCTGCATTTGATTTCTACAAGTAGTTGATGAGTAATTCCTCACAGTCAGTATCAGTTGTTGTTCCTGTTTCTTCTATCTTTAGCTTTAAGAGCACAGTACAATAGACTCTTTCTAATGCTACTGTGCCTTTATTTTTGCAATGTTTATAAGGACAGAAAAATCTCCTTAGTTGACAGAGATGCTCTTTACCATAATGTTAAAATACTGAATTAAGACTGAAGCTTATACAACAGACCAACTTTTCTGCTTATGTTATCTGAGATATTAAGGAGAATTTTTAGTTAAAGCCAGGTTGTGGTGTTAAATTCTCACTTTGTGTTGTTTCATCATAACCTTTCTGTGTTGTATGGCTTCCTGAGTCCCAAGAGGTAGTTGGGTAATTTTACTTTTTTTTCTTTTTTCTTTTTTTTTTTTTTTAAATCCTTCTCACAGGACAAGAGGAAAATACAGTATGGCATTGCTACTTGACTACTGTGTCATATTTCTGTTGAATTTCATAGTTCAGAAGTTTTTCCCTGAACTGTTTTGATGATGTAAGTCACAATAAATTACATGGGCATTCTTTCATTAAGATAAACTAATAAAAATGTAGAAAATTATGAAAGTCCTTGTGTCAACCTGTAGGGTTTTGAAACTCTCATCCCTATACTTTCCATCCTGTATAATTTTTTGCTATTATTCTCAAGTCTAGTATCTAAATAACATATTACTGCTAAGGTTTAGTGTCCAGTGGTTTCACAGAATTATTTACTTTCCTTCAATGAACACCTTATTTTTGTATCGAAGGATAGAGTTTGGAACCTTTATAGGAGAAGGGTTTAAAAATGGGTTTGGAAATGTTACATTTTAAAGTTCATATATCTTCTACTAGTTTCATACATTCTTCCTGCATCTAATTTAAAGATGCTTTGGAAGAGAAAATATTTACATATACATTTTACTTATTGTTACCTTTACACAAAGTAAGTGCATACCTGGCATACTGAGGAGAACTGCGATAAGTTTTTTCCTTTGATCTTTAAACTCCTCTTGCTATGGCCACGACTTTCTCTTTGAGTATGCTAATAGCTCTTCAGTTTAGCAAATAATTTGCTTATACTGATAAAATTTCCTACAGGTGACTGAGTATAGCAGAAGATTGAGTTATTCCCCGTGAAAGCAAAAAGTCCTGAACAGCACTGTGCAGTATTCAGGCAGATTTACTTATAATCTTGTGAGCATGCAGGCCTTTGATTTTTTCTTAAGAATATGCTTTGATATTTTCACTGGCATCTTAAGCATAAGCCTGACATTTTGCCATTAGGAAATAACAGAAAAAAGGAATTAAAAATGGAATAAAAGATCACTAGTGAGTGAAAGCTCATACATACATATCAAACAGCCATCACCTCAATGCTCACAAAAGATAGAAACTTCCTTTGTCATTGAGAAAACTTTTCCATCGTATAGGGAGACCTACAAACTATCCTCAAAGATTGATCTGGAAACTAAGCTTTATGTCTGTATCATTCACAACCACAAGAGTGAAATTATATGGGTACAAAACATGTGTGGAAGAGGCTGCTGTTTATAACCCAGGCAGTTTAATTACACAGAGCTCTGAATGGCTGTACCTGCAGAATGGAGGAGCTAGTGACTACAGTATGGGTTGAAATATTTTAGATGAGTTTTTCAGGAAAGGAAATACTGATGATTTGTGAGTTACAGCAATTGTTCTAACATGTACTTAGCCTGAAATTTGTTGGTTTGGTTAGACAACAATTGTTATATAATAATATAACAATTATTTTTAGTATTTTACTCTTCTTGCAGTCCTGAAATGTCTGCATTTTTGGGCTTTTTTTTTTTTGTGTATGTGTTAATCAAATGGAATAAACCTAATTCTGTCTATATGTTCTTTAATGATAACCACACAGATCACTCATCAGTTTGCATTCCTTATATTTAGCAGATAGGCTGCCCATTTGAATCATCATCATGAATTCTGAGAATAAGGGATATTTTAAAGTATTTTGAGTATTTAACTAATACTGAGCATACATGGCTGCTGTGCAGAGTTCTCATTTTTAGTGATTTGCTTGTGAGAAACTAAATAAGGTTGCATTAACATACCATACATAGCATAATTAAATATGACTGAAACATCTGTGCCATATCTTCAAAACAAAATCCTTCTCTTTTCTCGTTTTGTCTCGACAGAGTCCCAGCAGGGGGCTCCCAGGTAACACAAAAGTCTGTACCAGTCTTGATACACACTTTGTGCCCATACTTGGATGATAGCACGTATTTTAAAACTTTCAAGAATTTGAGTTAAATTACTCCTTAGAGTAGTCTTTTTTTTCTTTCTTTTTTTTTCTTTTTAAGCCTTTTACTTAAAGCAGGTTTTACTTGCTGAACTCTTTGGGCTCATCTTGAAACGTTTCAGTGAAAATTGCTTTTCCGTGCATCCAAAGGTAGATGGTGAAAAGTTGAAATTGCTGCCTTAGGTGTTTTAAAAATCTAGCTGATACAGGTCTTGTGCCAGTTTAGGCTTAACTCTGATATCCCTGAGAGACATCTTAGAGTCCTTATGCACGTCAGTAATTCTCTGTAGACGGGTCAAATGTATACCCTGTGCTATTAAATTATATAAAGAGCAGAATTATCAGTCTCAGGTAAAGAAATAATTTTAAAAATGAAATATTGCTATGCCTTTCTAGAATCCTGCCAAAAGTGTAAAAGTCCTAATTTTATAGCTTTCCCATTTACTTCTTTCAGAGAAAGACTCAAGAGCTGGAGGCATGTTAACAAGACAAGTAAGCCAGTAGCAAATGTATTTAAAATTATGCCAGCTGGGGTCAATGGAATATTTCTTAGGAACTACTCTGACAATCTTTTATTCTCTCCCCTCTTTCCATATGAAAATCTGACTAGAGATTTCTGGAAAGTATTTCTTCAGAAACTCTTATTCAGGTATGGAAATATTTCTTGCAGAATAGTTCAGGACTAATAAAATTGAAATTGGGATTTTTTTTTAAATTGGACTCCAAAGGTGTATTCCACAGATGGTTTCTGACAGCAGAAAATAACAGGAGTGGGTTAGACATTATTTGAATTAAATCCTTAAAAATAAAATCTGTGCAATTTTTCTTTCTGTCCCTTGGCCAGCAGATATTAAAATTGATAAATGCAGCACTGAAGATATATGGGTAATTTAACTGTATAACTGTTAGGTCTTTAAAAACCTGCTCAATTTTAGCTCTCATTTTACTAAAAAATAGCTAGCCTTAAGATATTTGGTCTTTTGTTTGTAAAAAGGCTTATCAACAAACCTGAGAACAAGTTTGAAACACTTCATATCTGCCAATAAACCTCAAAATATTAAGTTTTCCACACCAAACGCAATAGGAACAGGACTGGAAGTAGATTTATGCTTCCAATATAGCCATTTGATCACACTGTCTCACACAGTTTACAAATCCATCTATCTAATGACTATGAAAAATGCTGCATTTGCAGTCTCTTGTGATCATGCCCTCTGAGGTTGCTAGAGAGGCTCTGCTGAAAGAGACATCAGCAGCATGCATCAGAGCATCAGATAGTTAAACTTCCCAGGCCTGAGAAGTTTCCAGTGTTTAAACTTCCCCAGGTTTCTTCTGCTTGTGCCGTGATCCATGGGAGATGTCAGATTACCCTTTGTACATAACTTATCTTCTCAGACTATAAACTCCTCTGTCTGAGGTATAGGGCTGATGGTAGTATAAGAGGGCAAAAATATTTCTTCTTGGATGACTGGTGTCTGGTGAAACCAAGCCTATTACGCACGTGGCTTGGAAAAAATTGTCTTTGGCATTTTCTTGTGAATATGAAACACTGGACACTTTGCATATGTGGAAAACCTCTGGTTTTGCAATAAGTAAGCATGAGTAATTTGTATGTGTTTTGGTTTGGTTTTAACTATTTTTTTCAAAGAGAAGCTAGGTGTAACGAATATATATTCTTACTGACCTGACTCTAGAAAGGACCTGTGTGTGTTTTTTCCATTTGTGTGCTTGTGTTTTATTTAGTAATTTGGGTTTTATTTTGTGTTGTTTTCTGTTGTTGCTGTATCTGGGAGTTTGTTGTTTGCTTTTCTAATGGAATTTCAAAAATTGGAGCCAATGTTTCTGTCAGTGGGACATGATGCTGGTATTGAGGCATGAGACTGACTACTGTGTTACCCTGACCTGGGGGCAGGTACCTCAGCTGAGGTGAAAACAGCCACTCTGGGTGCAGACAGAGCTGGTTTTATAAATTGAAGCATTTAATTTGTCACATATTTTGCCTCTTAAAATGAGGCCATTTTGTCCTGGCAGTTATAGCACCATGTATGTTGATACTATAGAAGAAGTGCCAAATACAGGAATATAATGCTGTATTTTATGGAGTAACTAATTTTACATTTTACATTTTACTATACTCAAGGGCTTGGCTATTATGTAGATTGTGAATTCTCTTGCAGCTACTTTTAAGCCAGGCCAATGATATTTGAGAAGAAAGGCTAATCCTCTTTTTAGGTTGAGATATTTATAGAAGAGTGAGGGTTAAAGAGAAAATATATTGCCTGAAAACATTTTTAATGCATTATTATTTGTATCTTTGTACTGTCCTCAAAAAATGGATTTTAATTTATCGTAAAATTACTTATAAACACTGCATTTGATAGCTGTAGTGAATTAAGCAGTGCAGGGTTGCTTTTCACACTTCATACGGCACCAGCCAACCTTCTGTGTGCTCAGAGCAGACAAAGCCTGACTGCTCTGGGCTTTAGAGCAAGGGGATGTCTCTGAGAACAGCAGCCCCCACAACCTGGCATCACTTACTAATTTTTCTTTTTCACTTTTATGTCACTAGCACACAGGGTGTACCAGCATTTGTTCAGGATTTCAGTAGCTTTCCAGGTAGTGTTTATAAGGAAAGTGTCTCTTTGAGAGCACACCTAAATTAAGACTCTTCCTTCTTTTGTATCTAAGTGCATTTATCAGTTTGGAGCAGGTCTGGTAAAGTATTTGCTGCCTCCCCTAGGACGTTAATTTACCTGCCTGATACATTTATTGCACAGAAATGGCACAGATTTCCTCATTCTATACCCCTCTGATTTCTGGTTGAACAACTGTTTCACTGATGCCATGAATCAACATCAATATAAATGAAATAAGAGTAAGGTTAGTTTTAAGCAGCTAAAACTTGTAGTTAGTCCTTCAGTATTAACTGTTCTCAGCATGCTCAAAATTAATAGTAAGTTGGACATCTGCAGCAAAGTACAGATTTAATTACTATAATTTTTCCCTTTAAAATTTTTATCATTAGAGGGAATTACTCTTTAATAAACGGCATTTAAATGAAGTTCAGGACCTGAAAAACACACACAATGTGGTATGTATGAAATGTATGGTGATATGAAATATACTAAAATATGTTACCATATTAGGACTTAGCATAGATCTATTTTATGTACCTGTATATGGCCTTATATAAAAACATACTGTAAAATAATCTGTACTGCTAAAATATATTCCAGCTATATAAGTTAAATTGCAGTGGTTTTTAAAATGTTTTTGCCTTTTTCTTTCTAAGATACAAGTAAGTGTTATAATTGTGTATGTCCATCTGGTGTTCCTTGCAAAGTATAAGTGGCAAGAAATCTGTTAAAAATCTAGAATATCAGGGAAAAAGCAAATATTATGACATTATGCAAACTTAAGCTCTGACTTCCAGAGTATGCAGGTTAAATATGTGCTGCTTCAGTGGAGTGTATCTAACTGGTTACACTGAAACAACAGGAGTTACCTGGCCCAGTTGTGAAAAGCTTGTGAGGATTTTCTTTCTGGTTACTCAATTGTAGGATATCTCTGCATCTGAGCCTTTACAGTGTGCAGAGGAGAAAGCTGAGCTAGTAAATTGACAAAAATTCCTTTCTCATTTAATGCCTACTCCCTAAAAACAACTAAAGAAGGAAATACTTGTAAAAACTTGGCTATACTATTATTGGATGAAGTGATTATTAGAGTGTGTATATAAATTTATTTGAAATACCTCTTGATCAAAAGTACTTCAGTGCTACTCTCTGTCATTAAATTCTTTTTTCACTTGATTTTCATCTCCCAATATGTTTGAGTCAACTATACGAGAGTTACTTATACACACTAGAGATGAGCTTTGGTGGGACTGGAGCTCTTTTAAAAGTAAGACATAGTAAAAAAAACTGAAGACCATTTTATTTAGAAGTCCAATTTTGATGCAGATGAGGTTAACAGTAAAAGATTAATAATTTCAAAGTATTGGAATATATTTGCACTTATGATACAGGAGAAAAGAAGGACTTAGTCAGATTTAGTAGGCAGAACAGAGCCTGTAAAATAGAGGATAAGAAAACCATCCAAAATCTATTTATACCAAGGTGGTAAGAGATGGTATGCTGCCTAGAAAATATGTAACCCATACACTGCAGTGCCTTTCAGTTTTAAAATGAAACATTTGTTAAATATTGTTCTTTTAATAAATATTTGTTCTTTTGGTAGTATTGATGAGATTAAATAATTATTAAAATATTAATATACTTAAATAGTTGACATATCATTTCAGTAATCTGAATTTTATTTAGACCCTGCTTGAATTAAATCCTCTTTGAAAAAAGCTTAGTGGGCTTTGCACTACAAAATGCTTATTTAGTTCTTCAAAGTGCTGTACTTGATAGCTGCAATCAATTACAGCATCTAAAGCTTGTGTTGAAATTCAGGCCTGTGAAGCCAGTTGTGACTCCACCAGACTGTTTATGTACTTCAACTACTGATTACAGGAGCCAGTGCTCATATATTCAAAGCTGAGTCCATGTTCAGTACTCGTGTGTATCTGCTGTTTTTTTTATTAACTCTCAGCAGAGAGTTCAACCTGAAGTATTTCCTCCTCTTCCCTATGTATTAAATGGAAGAAATGATGAATAATTGCTCGATTTATTTTTGCAAAGATTTTGTATATTTTTAGGTTATAAAAATATAAAGGGATTCCCAGATTGGTTCTTTTGAGTCTTAAAATGATCACTGCTAAATCTTTTGCCATTGATGCATGGAAGAAACATTTTTTGCAGAATTTTCAAAATTATCATCTAATAAAATGCTACTTTATAATTTGCTCTGTATTTTTTTGTAGTGAAATAAAGTATAGCTTTTTATTTCACTATATAGAGGACATGGATTCCTCTATATGGAATGACATGGACAATTCTTCTCATTTAGAAGAACTGCAGTCTGTTTTTTTGGCTGGACCTGTTTAGTAACACAAGTAGGACAATCTATTGAGTACCAGCGCAAATTGGCTACTTATTGCCCTGATGGGTTGTCCTCAGAAGGACTCTTTAAGGAAATCCATGAAGGTGTTTAGAGGAAAGGCAAAACTCCATAATCCTAAAACATGGCAATGCAAAAGTAATCCACAAACTAATAAAATGTCACTGCAATAAAAGATGTAAACAACTGTATAGCAAATTTCTTTATTAACACTCTCAGCTTATATATAAAATTGAGGTAGTAAAAAGGTAAGTCTCCACTTAAATTTGCTTTCAAGATCATACTAAAAACTAAACATTCTACATTGAAATACAGCTTTTCTTGCATTCCACCTCTAGGATATGCTTCCATGGATATTGCATGAATAAATGATTAGTAAATCCAATGTTCAATGGATCAGTTCTCGTTTGTGAATTGGTTGGAGTTAAGTGAATTTGTCTGCCAGTGTTTGCATCACAGAAAACCCTCTCTGTGTAAGAAGTGGTGAAATAAACCCTTATGCTGAAGACAAAGATTATTCTTCCCCTTGTCCTCTTACAATTGTAGCAGTGCCTATCAAAGTGGCACCCTCTGCTGTAGCAGTATAAAAATGTAGGGTCTCACTGAAACCAAAAGTTTTAGATGCTCCAAACCAGCTCTTCACACCTTGCCATGATATGGTCAGTCCCCCTGCCTTGAAATAAGGAATTGCTCTAATCAAAGGTGCGTTTGTTTCTGAACATCAGAAGAGAGTGGAGTCTATGTAAAGGTGTTGCTGAAGGCGTGTTACACTTTCTAACAACTAACTCTGCTGAAGGATATGCTCCTTCCAACACACATGAAATTCTGCTGTTGTTTATTGTGAGGCAATGTCATGATACATAACAGATGTCTCCAAAGCAACATGGTGTCATTTTTCTGCTAGTGAAAATCTGAGAAGAATTAAGAGATGGCATAAAATACTAGGAAAGGATGATTTAAATCAGAGCTTCCATTCCTGACATCATGACATAAGATTCTGAATACAGAATTCAGTGCAATAAATTATTAATAGTTCCTTAAATATCTCAAAGACACATTACATGTCTAGCATCTTACTTGGGAAAGCCAGAGGAAGCAGAAGCAAAAGAAGCAACATTATGTATTGGTTTAAGATTCTGGAGCTTTGGGAGAGATTTCCAGAGAATCTTGCCTGAACAGGGAATAAAAGTAATGAGAGACACTACTAGTGCCAGAAGTGTTAGAGCTAATGTCATCCAATAACTTGTTAAAAATGGGTAAGGGGAAAAAAAAAAAGAATAATCCAGTATTTTATCAGCTGTACTGGCACCAGGCGGGCACTGTCCCATACACCAGCCTCACAGTGCTGCAGGTTTGCACATTGACCCAAAGGAATTTTTTCCTTTCTCTTAGGAAGCAGGTGGCTAAACCACAGAAAATGATAATAGCTGCTGGCAGGAGTACTTGACAGAAACTGAAGAAACATGATATTCAGGTAGATAATAATTACCAGGGACACTCAGCTTGCCTGGGATATTTGAAATGAAAATCTGTGGAAATATTACCGTGGAGTTAAATGTGTTTGTGTGTGTAGTTGTCAGATGAAAGGATGAAAGAGCTATTTGGTTTGTAATATTGCACCTTTTTTTGTGAACAATTAACAGAACTGCCTTTTGAAGCAGGAGACACAACAATGCCCAATTTTAGAGGTCAGAAGGTTTAGGAGTATTCTCTGTCTGCACAAGTTTATAGCACACACTGTTCTTTAAACTGTGGGGACAGAGTAGCTGAAAGTTACTGGACAGAAATAGCTAAAGGGATTGTTGAGTTTATCATAAAAACAATACAATAATGGAGACATAGTGAAGTGGAAATGCTTTGTTACATGATTTAAAACCATTCCAGTGTATTATGTGCATGTTTCCCTTGTTTATTCTTCTGTAAAGCCAGATGGTTAACCTTGGTTTATTTCTCCTCAGCTCTGTTGAGGTTGAACATTGCATCAATGAGAAACTGCTGTGTACATGGGTGCAAGAAAACAGGTTATTTAGAGCTGTTATGATTGTTCCAATTTCTGTTTAAAGAAGCCAGTAAAATTTCATAACTGAGCCTGAATAGAAATATTACCTCTGGACTGAAAACAGAAAAGCTGTTTGGGGAACAGGAGGCATGAGGGAAAGGAAGCATTTAAATCATCCTTGAGATATGGTTAAAGACCCTGACTAATTTGTGAAGAACTCAGGCTGTGGTTGCAGCATAATTGGTGTTGTTTTTCTTGCTCAAGACATGCTAGCCCAATACTCTGTCTTCAGTAAAGAAAATGAAACTCCCAGATCACAACCCATGTGGGAGGTTTGGTGATACGGTCTTCATGCTCTCTACTGCACAGATGCTAAATCAAGGTAATATGCTGCAGAGTTTCTTTTCTGCTTGTGAGACTAGATTGGTACTGTGTTCAAATTTCTGTATGCTGAATTTTACCTAAAAGTATTTTCTGCAGTGTTTTCTCATGCTTTGTTTCTTACAAGGCATATATGTCACCTGGAATATGAAAAAATTGATGCTTACATGAATTAAAGGTAACCTATAGGTTGATAGAAACATATTTATTACCATGAGGAAAGTGACCACTCGTAAAAGATGCAAGTTTAGTGCAATAACTGCCATCTGTTTCAGGAAAAAAAATTTAATGTATCTTCATTTTTTCTTCTCCTCATTTGTTATTTTTGTCTTTGGTTAGAGCTTTCTTGTGGGATGGGGACACTACATGTGTTTTTACTCACAACTACAGGCCAAAGTCTGTTCACCAGATGTGTCTGGACAGCTGCCTTTTCTTGGGGAAAACATGGTGCATCAGCTTGAGCTGTGAAAAAGACCTGACAGCTCAGCATCTTTTCCTGCACGCAGCTGGTGATGGCAATGCTGTCACTGTGTATGGGCCCATCTGGCAATCCTTGGCCTTGCTGCACCCTG
Organism: Motacilla alba alba; assembly: GCF_015832195.1. Lineage (NCBI taxonomy): Eukaryota > Metazoa > Chordata > Aves > Passeriformes > Motacillidae > Motacilla > Motacilla alba. Next base: position 25,221,626 of record NC_052019.1, on the reverse strand, counting down.
AGACCCTATACTCAGGCATACAGATAATATTTAAATAATTTATGCAAATCTACAAATATCTCCTTTGTATTCTCTACCAAATATCACATTTCTTCAGATTACTTCAAATTTTCAATCCCCATTGTCCTAAAAAGCTGCTAGAGAAATTTTAGAAGGAAGGAAGTGTTTGTGTAAGCTGTGATTGATTACCAGGTGAGAACCATAATGAAGAACTCTTTAATAGTTTTAACAAACTCAGAAGAGCTGAAAGAAAGAGGCATTAGGCTTCATTAGCTGTGGCTGTAGCTGTTAAAGGTAGTGTTGCTGATCTCTGGAAAATCCTTGGGTGTGTTGTGGTCGACTAAATGGAGTATGTGCTGACTCATACATGAGAAACCAGGAAAAAAGCACAGGAAAGTGGCACTGATTCTACCTGCCCTTCTGCCAGCACAGACAGATTAAAATGCCCAACATACCGTAGGCCATAAAGGACTGTCCCATCTGGATGGAGTCGAATCATTCGGTTTTTCACTGTCACCCCATGGACAAATGATTTCTTGTCATTTTGGAAATACGTGTCCGGTACCCAGAGCTGGTCAGCCACTCTGTTGTCCAGAGTTAAGTTCAAAGGTATTCCAGAATAAGAGAGCCTTTTATCCCTCCAGGACTGCTGAAAGTACATGGTCAAGGTGTAGTCCTACGGAAGAAACAAGAAGGGCTTTTTGTATTTTCATACTGATTGACTGACCAGAAGTTTATTTTTCGATGAATCTCAGTAACTGAATATCAGTAGCAATAGGAAATTCAAGGATGATAAAGGCACTGTTACCATTAGGCATGATCATGAATCTTGGCTTGTTCCTATTAGTGTCAAACTTGACACTTACCAGTGGAAGTGACTACACCAGGCTTTCATCATCTCTTGACCCAGAGGGAATAACAGATAGCACATTTGGGTCTCCAGTCTCAAACTTGGTTTCTATTCTTTTTTTTTTTTTTTTTTTTTTTTTTTAATGTGAAAAGAGCAGTGCTTAGCTGAGCTCAGCCAAATAGCATTGCATAGCACTTCAGATATTTTTCTGATATTCTCTCCTTCTGATATTCCCTCCCTTCACCCTGAAAGATTCCCCCCACTGTCCAGAAAGGCCTAGCCCTCCTCAAAAAGAGCAAATACGACCTCAGAAGATAATGGATAACTTCCCATTCTGCCTCTGCTGGAGTTGCCAGATGTAATGACTCTAGGTAGCCAGGCATATCTCATCCCCGCCTGGGAAATGTGGTGCTTTCTGTCCTTGCCAATTGGATTTTACTGTGCAGAAAATCAACAACTTGGCTATCATGTTATAACTCCAGTGAAACACCATTTATGCAGCCTTTCAGCTTTCATTTTGTCTGAAAAGAAATTTTCTAAAGGCTTGTAGTCTGATTTACTCTCTTGTATATGTCTTTCTGGGAAATCGATGATTTTAAAGGTAGTCAATTTTTTCAAGTGGAAAAACCCACATACTTTGTAGCTCATGGAGTTCTTAAAAGATGATTAGAACAGCACTATGTGGACTATTAGTTTTCTCTTCCTCATCTCTTCCCCCAGCCCTGTTTTCAAGCGACAGGTCATTTTGTCACACGTTTTTATGGTAGAAGTGCATCAAAATCGTAGCTATTACTGAAAAAATTGGTCTGGTCAGGAGTAAGATTTTCCTTTATGTGATAGAAAACCTTACCTCTGTCATTGTCACAAATCCTAGCTTGGACTCTAATTCTTGAAGAAACAGCATAAAAGCTGTCTGATACAATTTGCGCTCTTCATCTATAGTGGCTTCTTAAGACTGTATCATTGCCATGAAATCAAAGCAGAGTTACTTTTCAAAAAGACTTTCTACCTGAAAAGTCACATCCAACAGAGCTATAGTGCAGACTTGCCAGTGAAATTTGTTAATAAAAATACTGCTTTTCCTTGTCCTGGGCCAGTAGTTTTCTTTGGGTTTTTTCTTTATGGATGAAGTATCATGATTGATGATAACTGGTTATATCCAATAGGACAATAACATCCACTGGGGTCCAGCACAGACCCCAGATTTGCAAGGATTTCATAGATATGCCTCTTTTCAGGCCTGAAAATTGGTTGCTACCCACAACAGACACAAGAGGTTGTATGCTGAAGGTTTGTTCAGTTTTTTTGCTAGCCTGGGTCACTAGGAGCAGGTCAGAACATCTTTCCTTTTCAGACCATGCTGGTCAAGCCCGGAACTACAAAGTAATGCAGTGAGATATATGCTGCATTTTGCTGAGTATGTGATTTAATCTAAATAGGGGTAAAGAGGAGAGGGAATACTAAGGAGGCAAGTTTTTGAATGTAAAACTTGAACAGAGGTGGGTTAGAAGCATAATTAAAGAGAACTTTACCCTTAGCTCCTCTCACAAATATACAAAAATCAGTTGGGAATGGGATGAGAGAAAACAAAAATTAAAAACAAAACCAAAAATCAGCCAAACATGAAAGAACAAAACAAAATCCCCACCAAACACCACAAATACCCCATAGGCCCCTACCACTATTCTGGTGCAGTTTTCATATGTTTTATCTGTTTCTTAACCTGCTCTGTTTCAAATCTCTTTAGGTAGAAAAGCTTTCATACATGACTGATAAAATTCAAACCCTCAGTGCTGCACCTGCTATCCTCTACATCTTCTGCCTGATCCAGCAGAGCCTATGTAGCCTGCAGCACAGATGGAACAGAAATTCTGATTATACATAATTATCTTTTCTCCTTTTTGCCTTTTTTAATATTTTCATTAGGTCTTAAGGCTGCTTTTGTGGAATTGTTATGCTGTTCTATAGAAAACCAAACAATTGAGAATGGTGCCTATGCAATGGTTCTCAAAGCTCAATCAAGAGAAGAATAGCCACAGTAAGCTACAAGAGATCTTAAGGGATGTGGTCAAGTGAAAGACAAAGATAATTTTGTCTCTTGGCTATGACTACTAGAAGAAGTTGAGTTGCTATTTTTAGCATCATAATCTGTTAAAAAAATTTGTTTCATCCAGCATTTGTGCTTTACACAAAATGCTGCTGTTGGCAACACCATGGTAGAGAGAGTGATCCTCTGGTCTGCAATTGTGCTGTACTATGGAGAAGTATGTGGCAAGCCAGCAAGTGTTAAAGAGGAAAAAACCCCTGAGCTTCATCCTAAAGGAATCTCAGTATTTCCTAACTGAGCAAATGATCTATTTTTTTCCCCATTCTTCAGTATGTGGGGGTATTACTCATTCAGTATTTAAATAAGAAAAATAGTCTAATGTCATGATTGTGAGAGTCCCCGTTGCAGTAAGTTCAGATTTTAAAAAGCATAGTCAAAGACTGTTTTAATGAAAAGCAAATTACAGCTGCACTATAATAACCCCAATTTTGTATTTATAAAGTTTCTAATTGTTTTTAATGGAATACAGCCTTACCTTTCTTATCTCTTATCAGTGAAGTATTAAATGCTGGCAAGCCATATGGCTAGCCACATCTTGGAGGTTCTTGTATTATTTTTTATATTGTACAGTGGTGTGAGTGAAGTGAGGATTTAATGACTACTTGTCTTCTACCCTGTAAAATTTGCTGGGGATTTTGTGCTTTTAAGCTCTAGACTTACATGAATAATTTCTGAATCTGTCACATCTGTAGTGGTAACTGGCTGCAGAATTTTTTTAGCTTCTTATGAAAGCTTCCCAAGATCTCAAGCATAAGTCTAGATATGAAAATAAATCACACTGTATTTACTTTCATATTTTAAAAAATTCTATTCATGAGTTTAAGAAGCAGGGCCCAATGTAAAATTAAAAAAAGAGAATCTGTTTCTGCAGCTAACTGTTCTATCAAATTGTTTGTTTTAAAAAAGAAATAATGCTTTATAGAAACACACTGAACAGGTTTTTTTCCTGAACTGTACTTTTCATAATTAAAACAATCTGTAATTCTGTTGAAAAATCATTATATTTCAGTAGATTTAATAGTGCTGTTTATGCATCCAATGTAGTTTTCATTTTTTCCATGACAAATTTTGAGTTACTACTATGAGATCTTTTTTTCTTAGTAATTGTGCAAATTTCTTATTTCTTTGTATCCAACCAGAAATTTGTAAATGTCTGTATGTAGATGTGTATGATAACTTATAAGTAAATCTGTATCAGTGCTTTAATAAGGTGCATTAGGTTGCTAAGACAAATACTTACATGCCAGTCCTAGTTAAGAGAAGTTCTGTGAAAAGTTCTGTGAAAATGTAAGTGAAACTAGTCTATTTTACTCAAAATTGCAAGCTATTTCGTAATCTGAATTTAAGAAGCTTCATAGATACATACTGGCACTAAGCCTCACAGTATAAATTTCTCAGTCAAGAAAATGAATGGACCATTGAAGCATATTGTACTTGAGGTCAGATGAATAATTTAGAGTTCCAGTATGGAATACACTGAAGAGTTACCATACAATAATAATTCCACTTTTAGTTCTGGGGTTTTTCCCTATTCTTTTATTTTTTGGTGGAATAAGAATAGATAAGGTAAGGGCAAAACCACATTTTTGCCTTTCCTTTTAAACCTCTGTAGATCTCTGAAACCAGAAGAGATACATTAAAATTACGTACATGGGATGACAGTTTGGTCTTACAGAAAGAAGCAAAGATCTAGCAGGAATCCATATAGCTGTAATGGTGATGCTCTTTATTGCTCAAAGCACAGCCAAGAACAAGATCAGACTCATAATAATGTCTGAAGTGAAGGCATTACTGTATTGGGACCCAGTATTACTCCTTGAAGTGAAAGCAGAAGTGCCCTGAAATGCAATGGGATAAGAATTACATCCAAGCATTACTGGAAAAGCAAAGTAAAACATTTCTCAGTTGCAACTGTAAACTATGTATTTTGTGGCACTTAGTTCAGTGTTTTAGTAATAAGACTTAGCAGAAGCAGTAATAAATGCTTCTGACATTTAAAAGGGTTGTTGTGACAGTGGTGTTCCATTGGTTTTGTATTATTTAACACAGAGGAGAAAAAAAAAAATCCCAATTTTATCTTGTGTGTTCTGTTTTTCCTTCTGAGGAGAAGAGTAAGAACTTCTGAACTTAAAAACAATAACCCACTGCCTTGTCCTTTGCTGCTTTTTTCCCCCCCTCTTATTTGAACTTTGCTAACCTGAAAGGCTTGAATGTGCCATTTGCTCTTTGTATAGGAAGAAGAGAGATGATGTTACTAAAACTAATATGGATCACGTTCATTAGAAGTGGACTTGCCAAAATTTAGCAGGAAAGTAAGGCAGCAGGTAAGGTAGGCTTACAGATGAGTTACTGTTTGTCGGGTCTTCTGCCCACCCAGGGACGCTAGATGTGGGGTTTCACGTCCTGGATTGTGGTGACCCCAAAAGATGGAAAAGTCCCTCCTCCAACCCGTGCCTTCGAAGAAAGACTCAGTAATCTTCTGTTGTCTGTTCTCAAGGTAGTTTATTGTTGGTTATCTAAAAGATTCTTCTCCTGAACTGCTGTGGCCCGTTCAGCAACTCAGACAAAGGCACTCTGCCCTCCCAGGGGGCTGGTGCCATCTTTTATATCATATATTACGTACTACATGTTTATACTTTTTCTCCAATACCTACTATCTATATTGAATGGTGACTTTCTACTCTAAACCAATCTGTGAGTGCCAACATCACCAAAGACATGGAGGCTAGGAAGGAGAAAGAAAGAGGACAGGGCACACCCAAGTCCCTCCATCTTAGATCTCCTGACCCCCATGTACAAAACTTGGACCCCTGCGTACAAGGCTTAAAACCCCCCTGTACAGCACTCAAAAATCCTACCCTTCACTTCGTGATTATCTCTACTATACTATCTAACTTTTGTGTGTGGCTTGTAATTCTTCATACAGAGTTAGTAACTTGCTCCATGGGCTAAGATCAAAACCCCACGTGTGTCTTTGGCTGCATGCCAGGGTCTCAGAGCCCCCTGCCAGCAGCTCTGGCCATCCAGGACATCCAGAGGAGAGTCCTGGGTTCCCACAACTGTTAACCTCACTGCAAGCTGGAAGCTCCTTTAAGAAAGGTGTAAAACTACTATACCATTCTCAAATTTCCAGCTGCATAACCCACTGTCTGGGATAGCAGTGAGATACACCAGTATAACATTTTTCACAGTTCAAGTTTAATACTATGTCTGTCTTAAGTGGCTATGTTACCAACAAAAGAATCAGAATATGTCCATGGTATGATTCATATTCCTGGAAAGATAAACCAACTGCTTTTAGTAGCAAACAAGCAATGGTATGTATTCCCACGATATTTGATTTTGCTTTTGAAGCTGCTAGTCTTTTTTTTTTTTTTTTTTGTATAGAGGGTAATACTGTCATGAAGTTGCATGAGGGGAGGGGTGGAGAACAGGAGAAATATGGCATAGGAGATATACACACTTAAGTAAGATGTCATGGTAATGAGTGCTGGATTAAGTGGCATATACAGTAACTATATTCAGTGTGTTCCCGTATTTTTTACAGGCAGCAAATAACAGTGTCCTTGACTGGCTCCAGTGAGGGCACTTGGTGTTTCAGAAAGAACAACTGAAGAGAAAGCAAAGGAATAGAAAAGTTTCTTATTTCCAAGTAGCCCACAGACGAACATACATTAATAAAAGCCTACATACATCTTTTAAGAGCAAATGTAGACAGCACTATCAGACATTTCTCTCTATGACACAGCTAGAAACAAGTTTTTGCTAAAACCCCGCCAAACAAACTCAACCAGTCCTGGTGGCCCATCCCCTTCTATTTGTTTCTGAGGATTCCAGCCAATGCTCAAGACCAAGTATTGAAAACTACAGTGGAAAGTTATTCTAGTATTATATGCTGCTTTGTGCTCAAGTTCAGAATATCTTAGCATCCTTCTCTGAGTTTTACAGAGACAAAAACTTGTCTGTTCATATGCAAGCATGAAAGGAAATGGTGGAATGACATTTGAGGACTGTGACCTTGTGCTCAGTAAGTGCTGTCCTCATCCTCTCTGCAAACAGGTGGAGAAAGCACTCCAAGGAAAAGAAATTTTAAGCCTTAACTGACATTTTAAAGTATTACATCCAGCTTGGAGATGAAGCATCAATACAAAGGAGTAGGACTGGGCATTTGGGTGAAAACTGTACTTGCCATCTTCTTGTGTGGACTATATGGAGATGGCTCTCTACTGACTGGAGGACTGACTCATGACTTGGGCTCAGACAAGCTCTGAGGGTCTATCACATGGAATGTAATGTGAGGACTAAAGCAAACTAAGCCAAAAATAGTTGGGAGGGTGCAGCACTTTCAAGTTCCCATTAAGTAAAAACATTGTAGAAGAGTAAAGAATTAATTAAACCCTACTCCCCTTGCTACCTATAAGCAAGATAATTGGAAAGCAGCCTGTTTTCTATCAATGGTTGTTGCTGAAGCACTTGATTATTTTTTTCCTTTGCAATTTCCATCTAGCTCAGCAGGGGTGAACTATGAGACCATTACAGAGTGTGTTGTTATGTCTAAGGAGGATGATACACTGCTAAGAGCTCAACAGAATTCCTTGTGGTGTCAGTGCACAGTGCTGCAGGTGAAGCTGAACTGATTGCAATCTTAGGAGCAGATGACAGAGGTTTGTTATCTTTTTGTCTTGAACCCTATTGTATAAGCACTAACAGTACTAGAAATATTACAGGAACTGGACAGAAAGTTGGAAAACATAAGAAAGTGAGTATCAGCAATGTAAAATGAATTGGAGTCACGGGATGAACTAGCTCACCATATGAAGTAAAAGAAAATCCCCAAAAACCTTAATTCTGTGTTGAACAGGGCCTTATCTTAAGCCAAACTTTAAAGTAAGAAATCAGAAATAAAGACAGCCAACCATAGCTAGAATCTTTGGCTCCAGAAGATGCTTAACAATGTAGGAGGGAAGATGCATATATCTTTTAGTAAGAGGTTGGGCAAACTTTATAAAAACAGCAACTGATTTTTTTTAATGCGTTTGTATATTTATAAAATGTATTTTCTACCCACTTAGGAGCAGGAGTTATTTCTACTTCTATGGGTCTGGTGATTGAAATCTATTTGATTCCTCCTGCCTGGTTCTCAGCTGTCATTCTACTACATCAAGTCTCTTTAGTTTTGAGCAAAGCAGATGGAGGTCAAAGTGACATGTGATGAGTCAGTGGCTCTACCTGGAATAGAAACAGTAATTACATAGCTGCTGCCAGATCTTTAAACTTGTGTATACCTTACGTGGGTTTTCCTTTGGTGTGTGTGGGTATTTTTTTTTTTTTTAATTGGTCGGTTGCTTTGTAGCTTTGTATGTAACTACTGCTTTTTTTTGTTCTTGTTTTCCCCCAAAATGCTGAGGACAACTTTGTTTCATTGTTCATTAGGCTTATGATTGAATGGTGTTCTATAAAATGGTCATGATTATGATGACTTCTGTGGCCAGAGATATTTTTCCTGTATATTTTTGGCACCCTGACTGCTTTACAGGATACTAACCCATAAATCGTAGGTCAGATTGATATTCACATTTTGTGCTGTATTTGGAAACCAGTGATAGAGGAACATCATGACATTTCTCCTTCATAATGACAGTCAAAGCGGAGGTATTTTGCGCTTAGAGTGGATAACACTAATGGTGTTAGTGACAGTCATAGTGCTGGAAATCCTCTGGGAATTTCTAGTCCAATCTTCTGTCAGAAGCAGGACTGTCACCAACCCTGTCTCAGGTTGAGATATTGCTTTCTCTAACAAATCTTGAAGACCCTCAAGGAATTCCACAACATCTGTGGGCAGATTCTTCCAGTGCAGCACTACCTTTTTGGTAAGAAATCTTTCCTGACATCTACTCTGACCCTCCCTAAGTGCAGTTAGCAGTTGCTGCCCTTCATGATTTCATCTGCCACTACTGAGAGTGGTCTTACTGCCATCTTCCCTTCAGGACATTGAAGGCTGCCATGAGGTTTTCCTTTGGCTTTTCTCCTTGCCAGCTGAAGTTCTTGCCAGAGGCAAGTTCTCATGTCTCTCCTGATAGGTTATGTGCTCAAGGCCCTGGACACAGTGATAGCTCTTCACTCGATCTTTTCAGTTTCTCAGTGTCAGGAAAGAAATGGGAGACACTGTTGAAAGTGCAGCCATACCATAGAATATGAGAGGGAAATAATTTCCCTCTGTGCTGCTCATATCCCTGCCAGTGTCACTTAGTATACAGCCTACATGATGAATGTGCACTTTGTGGCTTTTATACAGCTGCTGCTGAATCCATGAGTTTTCCACCTGCTGAATTCTGAGTTTTCCGGCTGGACCTAGAGATGGGTATGATGTTTGTTGTTTTTCATATCACCAGAGACCTTCTCAATGACACATGTTTTTCACCAGGGCTGGCAGCAGTTTTGAAATTCTTATCAGTGAGCTCCTAATTACCTTTTAACCCATGTTGTATGCATCTTCATTTTACAATTAATGTAACTAGAGAAGCCTTTCTTGTTGCCCTGTCTCTTTTTACTGTCACGTCCAACTAGGATTCAAAGCATTATTTTTATGCTTCACAGAATCAGACTCATTTAGGTTGGAAGGGTCTCATTGAGATTGAAAGAGAATTTGAAACATGAAAGTCAGAGGCAGCCTTAGCTGCTCTCCTGAAATCCAGGGCTGTGATCCTGCTTTTGGTTGTTTTTCTCTCCTCTCAGATTCCTGAATTCTACCATTTCATAGTCATTGCAACTAAGGCTGCCTCTGACTTTCTTATCTCAGACAAATTTTTTTATTCTTGGTCTAGCAGATCTAGCTTCTCAGTTACCAGGAAGTTGTCATGAGTGCGTTCAAGAAGTCTTCTAGATGTCCTGAGCCCTCCTGCATCATCCTTCTGACAGATACAGCAGTGGATAGTGTCCCATGAGGAACAGGACCCGTGCACATAAGACTTTTTCCAGTTGGAAGAAAGTCTCATCTGCATTTTCTTCCTGGCCAGGATGTCTGTAGTAGATACCCACAAGACAAGGCCAAACAATATTGGTTTGCCTGCTAATCTTGATCCATAAACTGTTGTTTGGCTTCTGATCCATCCCAAGGCAGAGCTCCAAATATTCCAGCTGTTTTCTCACATAGAGGCCAGCTCCATTTCCTCTCATTTCCAGCTAGTTGACCAGGAATTCTTCTTGCTGGTTTCCTTGCCAATTCTGTTGCCTTGTTTCCTCCTCCTGTATGCTCCTTTCTAAGTTTTAGTTCATGGAGAAGCTTCTGTCTTAGCCTGGCATTCTGCTGGTGAAATTCTGGCCTTCTTGCATGACACAGTGGATTGTTCCTGGTTTTCTTAAAAATTCAGCCTCATCTCTTTCTGCTTGATGACTGCTTGCTGGGGAATTTTGCTTAGCAATTACCCAAATAAGCCAAATTCTGATGTCCTGAGTTCTAACTCCACTGCTCACTGTCTCAGCTATCCTCCAGATCCTGAATTCTGTCATCCTGGGATGACTGCAAACCAAATCTGCTGTAAATACTAGCTTTTCATCTGGGATGTTTCAACAAAAGGCAGCTTGAGGAAAAACCCTTCATGCGATTTCTCATGAGCTGCATAATTTCAATATTATTAAGCTGCTTACATGTTAATCTAACATCACAGCTGGTGAGTATACAACACTGATGTAGACTCTCTGTGGAAAATTTGCTTTTGGCTTTTGCAGGGAATCAGATTGCCTTTAAATGCATGTATTGTTGACACTCAATCCTCAGAGGAGAATGCAGAGTGTTGATAGTAAAGGACTTTGTTTTATTTTTATTTTAACAGCATAATCAGTTGGGCAACTAATGGCACTGGCCAATTTAATATGATTAATCTGATTAAAACCCTACATATGCAGTGCTGTTGCCAGTCTCATGGGAGCCAACATTTTAAAATACTGTATAGTATTTGTAAACATTTTAGGAGTTGGAAAAAAACCCAAGAAAGAGCAAATAACTCATCAGTCAGTTGGAAAGCATCTGATTAATACTCTTGAGTACTGCTTAGGATATGGAGGTGCAGGCTCTCCTTTCTGCAAAATATGTAACCAAGGAGAACATAGGATTAGTAATTATCTGAGGAATTGAGTATCTTAGCGCAGAAAATTGGGATTGGTGCCAATTTACTGAAAATCTGGGAGAGTGTCTTCATGTAAATGACTTTATAAATAAAGCAAACCTCAAAATCAGTTTTATTTAATGCTTAGGGCAGTAAAACCTCTCTCTGAGACTGAAGTTTCAGAAGGCTTCCACCTCAGTGAAGCCCAAGACAACTGCTACTCCCATCCTTTCCTGCATGACCACACATATTTGAATAACTAGTTAGGAAGTGGAAGGAATCCAGGTTAGAGATTAACTTAGCCATTACTATTTTTGCATGGTGTTTTTCTGTGTAGGTGAATTCCTTGATCCTGTCTCCACCACCAATGGCTATCCAAGAATTGTTTCTGTGGCAGGAAAGGACAACTAACAGTGAAGGATGAAGCCAAAGCAGCTTTGCAGAGCAGCTCAGAGCAGCTGTGAAACTACAGTTCTGGAGTGGGATTTACAGTCCCAAGAACGAGGCAGGAAAAACTAAAGGATTTTGTGAAAGACCACAGGACGCATGTACCACTGTCCTTAGTCAAGGCAATTTTCATGTTTTCTAGTCAGAGGAGGCCAGGGTGAACCAGAATGAGTTAGCATTGTCCTGCCAGGCATGGGGCTACAGCTGAGACCAGGTTTGGTAGCTGTGTACAAGTGTTCCACAGTTTCAAGTCAGAATGACAGAAGCAGCTCAGTTCTTTTGCCAGGGTTGCACCAACCCTTCTCAAATGACTGTGACACCCAAGCATCTTGTGGGTTGGCATCTAGTAGCCTATCCACTCTCTTACATTTGCTATGTAAGTTTATTAGTGTTTTCACAGTATGAAAATACTGCAGGAGCTCAGCAGCCAGTCAACTGTTTCAGTGTTACTGTGCCTCTGTTTGTTCGTTTATTAACTTGGTAAAAAAAAAAGAAAAAAAATAGAGATTATACAGAATGTTGAGATACTGTTGTGAAGTTTGTCCAGCATGGTGACCTCTGAGAAGGACAGATGGAACCTTGCTAGCAGAAGCATGGAGTTAGTTTTTTGAGTTGTCTGTTTTGTTTTTTTTGGGTTTTTTTTACATGTCCCTGTGCTTCTGAAATATTCATTTTTTGGTCCATCTTGAAAGGTCAGGAGAAGTACACATAGCAGTTCTTTTGCACACAGCTTCACTTCCCTTGGTGCTTTCTAGAAACAGCTATGTCATGCTACATAGGATAAAGTTAAAACGTCTATTTTGTGACCCATATGTGATGATCACTGATGGAGATGGTATAAGTCTGATGTGTCCTGAATTTATTGCAACTAATACAATATATGCTAGAGGGACTATTGGGGGCTCAGGGATCCTAAATCCATGGGGTTTTGGCCAAGAAATATTTACTTCTGAAGCTTTAATTTCTGGAGTCATTGTAAAGACTTAACTGTGTCAACTAAAAGACCTCATGAATATTTTTCCATTTAGAAACAAGCAAACTGCTGTTTTTGTAAGTTTTCACTGTTTTGCAAATTAGAGAATTTCAGTCCAAGAGAGCAATGGCAATTCACTGTGTTTTCATAGTGAAACAGGCATTGTTCCTATGCATTTATTCTTCCTTCTACAAATATGACTGCTTTTCTGTTCCTTAATGCCTCTACTGTGTAGTAAGACTAATTTTCCACTAAAATAGACTTGTGTTTAACCAGAGACGCTCTACATGCAGCTGGCCAAACTGTGAAGCTTAGGTCTGTGACACTATTGTTCAGAGCTGAAGTGTGGTATTTTCTCACCTACAGCTTTACGTAGGACTGGTTTAACTTCTTGCACAGCTAATCACAGGTGCTGTTATCAAAGCAGCATGAAGCTTAGAGGTCCAGAAGGCTTGGCTATTCCACAGACAGTGTTCATAAAATGAGGTGTTTGTGGACACAAATGGAAACCAGTGTCAGTGAAGCAGCACTCCTATAGAGCAGTAAACTATGGGACAGATGTAACTCTTTTCCTCTTGCCACCTACAAAGAGTCTGTGGCAAGAAGGAAGTGATAGTGAGAAACTGACCGGGGGGAACTCCTGGGACAGGAGGTCAGTTGTTTGGAAGTTTTGGTGCCTGGCAGAGGTGACCAAGTCATGCCTTTGCTCCTGGTATGAGCAACAAGGCAGATGATGGGATGGATTTCTTCTTTGTGATAATGGAAGTGAATCTTGCTTATCTTCAGTATGATAAAACAGCTCTGGCTGGTGGCTTCTAATCAGAATTAAGACCCTCACAGGTAATGAGACAAGTGAAGCTACAGCACAAAGTAGGATGCAGCAGCTTGCCATGCAGCAAGAAAATCTTTGAAGTGATATGGCAAGTGCCTTCAGTTAAGGTTCCTGATTATATGGTGTAGGTGAAGTCAAGCATGGGTTTAGTAAAATGAACTTTTTCCATAGTTTTCCTGTTATTTGCCTTATTTAATTGCACAAATATTAATTAAGTCATTATAGAACCACTGGGTTTGCATCAGTGGACACTGACTGCAAAGAGATAAACATGCTGGCTAGTCATAGGACTCACCAGATGGATATGTTTTATCTGAATGGTTTTCTAGGTTTTCACTTATTTATAAGCAGGAATGGCTTTTAGATCTGTTAGGGTATAGTAATAAATTAACTGAACTACAAAAATAATTTATCCTCCTGCTTGCTTTCAGCTAATTACAACATCTTAAGGTATCTCAGGATAGTATGAGCATCTGTTCCCTGAAGATTGACCCTTCTCAGACAATAATTATAGAGATAATGAGTGCAGTGGAGAATAGAGTTTAGGAAACAACAAGGGACAGCTCCGCCTTTCTTTGCTCTCACCTTAGTACATTCCTTTCACTAAACTGACTTCCTAACATACTCTACAGCAAACTTTCCAGATGCAATAGTCCATTTTTTTGGAAAAGTATAGAAAATCAGATAGTGGCTCTGGGACTTGAACACCTTGCTCTAACAACTGGTGTTAGCAGATCATCAGAAGCAGATAGTCCTGCCTCCTTTTGCAACCACTCTGAACCCTAGAACACAATACCAGAAATAGATCTCCAGCATTCACCAGTGTTGTCACAGGGAGATCTCCTATAATTTCTCATAATTTGAGTGATATAAATTACTCTTCTGATATGCTTTTCAGTTTGCTATTTTTGGTGATAGAAGTGACACCTAATTTGCACTTGTTAAAACAGGCTTACGAAAGTGTGTTGTAAATAAATCTTGGGAGGAATATAAATTAGCATGGTTCAGGGCAAAATAACTTCCCTTTTGTGGGTCAGAATGAAAATAATGGTGGGGGGGAGATTGTTCCACTTCTCTGTGTTAGAGGACTCTTGTACCTTTTTATATAGTATTGGATGCTGGCTACAGTGGAGACAGGACTTCAAATGAACACCAAGTCTTAGCATGACAGCCTTCTTGTTCTAAGACAGCCAGATGAATGTTAACTCTTGGGTCTTCCCTAGATTTCAGACGTGATAAAACAGACAAAAAATGTTGGCATATTGGGCAGTGAAATAGCTGCAGATGAGTAAGACCTTTGTGGCTTCTGCAAGAAATATATATATAGGCAATGTAATCCTACTTAGAATGCATAGAGGACAGGATGGGAGAATAGGTTGGTTTTTGCTACAGCAAAATGAAGTTCAGTAGGCTTAATAGGTACCATTTGTGGTTGCTGCAATGGTAGCTGCCACAGTTTTATGACATGGATAATGCTTTTATGTCTCAACTCCAGGGGAGCAACTGAGACAGCTTAGTCCCTGCCCAGCACTTGGTTTTTATCATATATTCTCTCCTATGTCACCAACCTGATGCTTGGGAAAAGCCTTTCTGTGATGGGGATATCTGTTATGTTAAAGATTAGTGTTCTGTGTGAGAACAGTGTTTTTATTTCTCCCTTTTTGTATTTACAGGAAAAATTCTTGTTCTTTAATCCTGATTTCAGTCAGCTTTTAATCTTATTCCGTCTTCAAATTCTGTCTGCAAAGATTGCTTGTCGTAAAGATACCTATTTTCTACAGTATCAACATAGATTCAGCAGTAGGTGTCAGTTCAATACTGGGTGAACTGTTTAAATCTCTCCCCAAGCCTTTTCCTCCTTCATTTCATGGAGAGTCAAAGTCTAGCAACTGAAAGGTAATCACTATGGTTACAGCATCCAGTTCTAGCAACAAATCCGAGATTGAAGTCTTAAAGCTTGTAGCAAAATATATATATTTGAGACACCCCAGACATTTGGGATCATGTCTGCAAGTGTTAAAACAGACATTGACAGTTTGAGATAATTCCATTGCAATGCTTTGCTTGCAAGACAGTGGTCTGCTATTATAAGTGGATTGCTTACATAAGAGGTGAAAGAATTCTTACTAGTTTAAAATGCAGCTCAAAGCAATATTGGGTTTTTAAACTCAGAAATCTAAGATTTAATCACTGCCTGGTTTGAAGCCTGTGTCAACACTGTCAGCCAAAAGAAAGATTGAAACTTGGATCCTTCCCAGCTGCAAATATTACGAACACATCACTGAGCCATTTTTAGACATTACGAGAGCAGATGACTTTATGGCCCAGGTGGCTGATATTTAATGTGTTGAGGTCCTTCACCCCAATTAGTAACTAATTTCAATCCATCTGTTCACAGATGGCAGAAAATTGCTGATCTACCACACTTTTCTCTAACAGATAGGTATCCATCCATAAGCCAAATTAACAACCCAAGACCAGAATCGCCCAGGGAGATTTCTTGAGATGATATCAGCGCCTGAGCACTGTTAGTGCAGGACTAGTGGCTCTTTTCAGAGACAAGTCTAATGGGAATATCTAGACAAATAATGCTTTTAAGCTGGCAAATGTCTCTTCTGACTATGCCTCAGGCATAGGAATGAATCTAGATAGAGAATCTCTAACCTGGACCAATCTATAGCTCAGGATGGGGTACAGGATTGTGCTTTATGCTTAATGGATGGGGAAAAAAGGTGTAGAGTACTGAGAGAACTGAATTTCTAACCTGACTGCTAACTAGTGTAGGGCAAGAGATTCTACATCCCAAATCATGACAATGTGTGTTTTGTTAATGAATTCTCAGAATGGCACTACTTGCTAATCTCAAAGACCTCATTATCCTACCACTTCCCATAACATCTTACAGTGTATTTGTTCATTCTGGAGAAAAGACTTGGGGATGATGCAATTACAGCCTTCAGTATCTGGAGGGAGCCTACAAGGAAGATGGAGAGAGGCTTTTTACAAAAACATGGAGTGACAGGACAAGGGAGAATGGATTAAAACTGAAAGACAGTAAGTTTAGATTAGATATTATCAAAAAATTCTTTACTGTGAGGCTGGTGAGGTAGTGGAACAGGTTGCCCAGAGAAGCTGTGGATGCCTCATCCCTGGCAGTATTCAAGGCAAGGTTGGATGGGGCTTTTAGGAGTCTCCCCTAGTGAGAGGTGTTCTCACCCAATTCAGAGGTGTTGGAACTAGATGGTCTTTGAGGCCCCTTCCAACCCAAGCCATTCTCACTGGTGGTGTAGTATGAGGAGCTGAGGTGGCCTTGCCTCTCTGGAAGCGCTGCTCAGCAATAACCAGAACATCCCTGTCTGATCAGCACTGCACAAACTCAAACCACAGCCCCACACTGGGCAACTGTGAAGAGAATTAACTCCACTCCAGCCAAACTCAGAAAAAACAGTAGAATGGTTAAGATTCTGGTTTAAAGGGGCAGTGCCAGGACTGTATGGTGAGCACAGAAAGTCACATGCCAAGGGAGATTACAGGCAGAAATACTCAAAGGATAAGATTTGGGACTAATTTTTTATTTTCTCTTATATTTTTTTCTGCCACTAGAAAAATCAAAATGTAACAATGACATTTGCAGCTGATATTAAAGTAAGGAGCCACTGTTATCATCTGAGAGAACCAAAATACCACAATGATCATCTTGAGTGCTGGGGTAGTAAAAGTGGGATTATATTCAATACTGAAAAGCCATGGAGACGAATTACAGGAAATATTATAGCAGACAAATTATAAGGAAATATTTTATAAGATGAGACCTTGTTGGGGAATGGGATGAAAAAAAAAGATGACAGAGCTGAATACTTATCTATCTGATATGGCACTCAAGCATCAAGAAATAGCAACATCAGAAGGAAGCATGAGGTATTTGGGGTTTGTTGTTTGGGGGAGGGAGGTTTGGGTTTGGTTTTTTAGGTCAGCAGACAAATGGAAAATGAAAAGAATTTTGGATCACCCAAAAGTAAATACTTAATCAAAGTTCCTTAAAAATAGTTTTAATCAAATGACACCTCATGTTTGTTTTGTTTTGCTTTTTTTAAACCACTTTATTAAATAATTAAGTAGAGATGAATATACTGCAAAATACAATCTTATAAATTAATATATCAGGCTGTTGACACAGTATTTTTTTAACACTGGATAGGTCAAAATTCATAAATTATGAGAAGATTAATGAATATTATTTTAAAAATTATTTCTATTGTGAAAGCCCTCCCCAAAGTTCCACTTACATGATTCAAAGAGTGTGGGTGTTCAGCCTCTTTTTAAGGTACACCTACCAGTTTTTATATGAATCACAGAATCATACAAGTTGGAGGGAAGCTCCAGAAAGCCTCCTCCAGCTCACAGCATACCCACTGAGATCAGGCTTCTTGGGGCCTCATGCACCTCAGTTTTGAATATCTCCAAGGATGGAAATTCCACAACCTCCCTGGACAACCTGTTCTGGTGTTTCATAGTCCTAACAGGGGAAATCTCCTTTCTTATGTTCAGTCAGAATTTCTCCCATTCCAACTTTTGCCCCTTGTATCTCATCTAATCCTATGTGTGTAAGTTAAATACAAAAAAGCTCATGTACTGAACTAAAAACTTCATTAGAGCTGATTATGATTATTAATGATACTACATGATTATAATGACTCTCAAATTCTTCTTATATATTTCTGCATGATGTTTTAACATTTGTTGGTGAACAGGAAATGCCTCATTGATTAAAAGAATGGTGAAGTAGAATTATGTCTGACAACATAAGATAACAGGTGTTTAACAGTTTCAACTGTACTGTCATTATCTGTGAAATTTTTTTTCCATTGAGTTTATATTTGAAATTTTTGGCTGAAATGCTTAGCTTTAAACATGTATGCAAGAAAATCAAGTAGATCAAAGGGCTTCTGTAATTTGCTAAATCTTCTTCACTTACAGATGAAGGAAAAGTTATCACAGGCACGTATTGAGTTGGTGATTTTAAACCTTGAACTGGTGGGGAAAATCTGTCTCCCATTCAAGTGTAGGAAATGGCTTTCATTCACATATGGTATTTTCTGAGGTAATCTCCTGCATTATTTTACTCTGTAATATTCTAGTAGTAGTACCTGTGTGTGTCTATGCTATTTTTCTCTTTAACTTAAAGTGTTTGGGAAAAATACTGAAAAATAATTTTTTTTAGCCATGAAATGCTGTCATGTCTCAGCAGAAAAATGACAGAAATGGAGTACATGAAGACTTAATCTAGAACACTTTACTTTGATTGAATTCTTATTAATAAAGAAGAAAATAATAGTGAGAGCTTTGAGTCACTTTGAATAACAGCTATTAAAGGTCAGATGTGTTTTACTTTGTTTTAGACTCTTTTTGAATTCCCAAGTATGAAGAAAACTAAGGGATGAGGAGGAAAGGAAAGAAAAGCAACCTTTGTAGTATACTTCTACCAAAGAAATGTTGGGAATCAAATATTGTATTTGCATGCTTACAGAGATGCACAGGTGATTTGCAACTATATCAAGCATTTTCTTTAGCTGGTGTTTGCAAATAATGCTTCTTTCTGACCAATGTACAATGTATAAAGGAATAATAGTGCAGCTCAAATAGGAAATCTATAGGAATGCTTCAGTGTGTATCTTGGCATAAGAACTGGCTTCCAGCTAAGCCTTTTGTAATCATCTGAGAGCTTAGTTTGAAGAAGATCTGACATTTGATTTTAGAATACCAGTTCATTTCCCTTTCTTTTTTCTAAGGTATATCATATTTTTTAATAAAAAAGAAACATTTCCCTAACTGAAGACACTGATATTACGATAAAGGAGCATATTAGAAGCCATAGGGACAAAGACAGTGTTTGCATTAATTTCTCATCTTTTTGCAAATATTTTTAATGCCAATTCTTATTTTGATGTGGTTGTTTTGTGTGGCTATGACAAATAAGATGCTTCCTATTCAAGCCATGATGCTCCTGGCTATCTTCATCTCCAGAGCATATGCTATAAAGCCTCTGAGGAATCAAAATAAAACTGCAGCCTGTACAAATTCTGAACACAGTGCATCCTCCCTCTTGAATTTTGCTGTAAACACACTGCTTTGGTTAGATCAACAGACAGCCTGGCTTTTCCCCAGGCTTACAGAGCTCCTTCAATCAGACTGCAAAAAAAGGCTACAGGAGGGTGTGGTGGTTAAGGCCATGCAACATTTGTATGAGGGCAAAGAGAAAGTAAAATTGTCAGTGGAGATGCTGGGAAAGAAGAAGACAGTATGCAGAAAAAAAAAAAAAAAGGAAGACCTTATTTCAATCCTGGGAAAACCTGGAAGAAGAAATTACAAGAGAAATTCAGCAGCTTTATTGTAAATTTATTAAGGTATTAGTGTAATACAAGAATTGTTTCTGAGCCTCTTGATTTTTACACTTGGTTAGTTTAAAATATGAATTGCTCTGTTAGAACTTCACAAGCTCTTATAAATACACATCAGATATGTATGAACACACAATTTGATCTTCTGAACTCTGACACTAGTTTTCTCCGGTACTTTCTGTAACTTTTTGATTGCAGTGTCCTCTCAGGAAGAATATCCAGCTTGATTTAGAACAAAACTTTTGTCTGCTGCGATTAAATCCTATGCTATTACTGAGCATGCCATTCCTTTGTTTCCTTAACTGAATTTAGATGCAGTGGGATGGGGGTCCAGGTCCTTTTCTTGAAAGGAGTTAGTAAAGTAAGATCATAAAGATCTTAGCCATGCCCAGCACAATGGGGCTATAGGTCTAACACACCCTATGAAGGTTTGTTACATACATTCTGAAGTGGAAAGATGTAGGTAATATAGCCAGCAGCAAACCCAGGAAATCCTAAGAAAGAAACATGGGATTCACAGAGCTCCTTAAGCAATGAAAAGCAGTGTCTCACCTTTCCACAGAAAAACTGGTATGGGCAGGTGTTGGCTGTCTCTGGAAATCAATGCTCTTTTCTGACAAATACATCAATTTGTAATGGCTGGTACTATCAGCTGTAGGCAATCTCCCTGATCTCATAAAGACAACTCCTACATTTCGCAGATGGTGAAATCTAAATTTGTTTTTTGATCTTAGTCTGGATCAATACTTTCATGAACGAAACTTAAAATCCATTCCTTAGCTGCTGCTTTCTACTTTGACAGGCCACGTGTAATTTTTTTTTTTTCCTACAATGATGAGGTAATTTTGAAAATGCTTTTTAAGAGATACAAAATAGGTAGATTATTTTGGGGACACTAATGGAGAATTCAGCACTTAATTCTGTGGTTATACATGCTAACCACTTGACCATTCTTCTGAGTTTTCTTTATGTGCTTCTATTTCTCCAGCAAGTTAATTAAATTTAGCATTTAATTGCTATTTCTGTTCTGAAACTTTCAACCTGCTACTTTGCTACTGAAGCAAGGTTAATTACCCAACCCTAAAGTTCAAACACCGTGATTAGTGTGCAGTTCAGTAGCCATCAAGTATTACTGAATAATGATCCCATCAAGAAAATTTATAATATTACAAAGTGAAAGCAGCAGAATTTTCTGAATGTTTTGTTCACAAGAACTTACATGTTAACGAGCACAGACTTATGTCTGACAAGGACCTTTAAAGGAAATAGGAGAATCATATTAAATTCAGAGATATGCTTTTGATGTCTGTTTTGCTGTATTTCAGGTAAATTAAAAAGTCTGTGCATACTGCTTTGACTATTCCGACAACCTGAATTTTGAAGCAATTGGCCTGAATTTCTGCAATTGTTTCCATTTTTGTTATTTGCTTATTGTGTACCACATAATTGGTTTTCCTTTCTTTGTAAAACTGATGTCTTTTATGTAAAGAAGTTCACTTGCGAGCTGACTGGTTTTGAACACACTAGAGGAATATGCCCATTATCTTACAGAGGAAAGTTTCACATTACTTTCAATTGTGGGAATGTGTTTACAAAGACAGTATTTGGAGAGGCTTTGTTTTGGAGTAAAATGATATTTCACCCCCTGCAAACAGCCAACCATATCAGTTCCACCATGGTTCAGGATTTTAACCTAAAACATGTCCCAAATACCAAAAATATATCTTTTTATGAGTGCATCACAGATGAAGAAAAAGAAAATTCTCATCATCTTCTCAGTACTTTAGAGATATACTTGCCAGAGATACTCATGCAGTGATGAATATCAGGATACCAAAATAAAGATTTAAAAAAAATTTTTCTGAACCTAAGAATTTTGTTTTTTCTGAAATCCTTCTGTGTCACTTTTGCTTCCAAATTCCTCTCTTACAGGATAGTCTATTTTTTTCCATTTTAGCCTTTTACTATGTGAATATAAAAATATTCATTTATCATAGGAATAACTGTCTGCTGATTACAGAAATGACTAGTATGAAAGGCTGTGTCAAGTTCATTTATATAATTTGTTTTTTAATGGACTTGATATAAAGTGTTTTAGAAGATGAAGAAGTAACCCTACAGGTCAAGCTTAACTAATTTTTAAACAAATCCATAGGAAATATGATCTCTTTCCATAGAGAAGAAAGGCAAGTTATTTGTTACTCAGTTAATCCTTTCCTGTTGAAAGCATCACTGATCATGAAAACTCACCGATCACCTCACCAAAGCATCTCTCCTCCCCATCAGTGACACAAAGCTGGACTTTTAAAGTATGAGGGTTACTTCAACAATTTTTTTCATAGTTTTCTAATATTATGATATGCTTTCCAGCTTATTCTAGCTAGTATGTCTGTTTTGTTTCTTTTTTTTTTCTTTTCTCTAAGGCAACTCCAAAGCCTACAATCTGTTAGATGTTTTAAAGCTCAGCTTTCTTATATGAGTCTCGTACTTTTCACAGAAGCTGGAAAATGCTGCATGAAAAGGGTGCCTTGTTGCAGTTATTTTCCACTTGTGCAAGAATCTACACCAGAATATGGAATTCAAGAGAATGAGGTTTCTGTCATATGTTCCTAACTCACTTTTCTTAACTGTATTCAACATATTTCAGCAGTCATTGTTAGCTGTAGTGGATATTTAGTTTATTTAGTGGATATTTCACATAATTTCTCTTGAATATGAAAATAGAAAAAAATCTGTTCGTTTTGCCATAAGTCAAGTTTTTGTGATGCATGTTCAGACACCTAGACCTTCCTGCTTCTTATGCCTTCCTAATTCCAGCATCATCTTAATGGGAAACATTATTAGGTGTACGTATAATGGAGTCCACAACCAGGTCCACAGTTGACTTCCAGGTGACACTGAATGAACAAGTACTAACCTCCAGAGCTCTAATGGGCAGGAGCCAGAATTTTTGCCTTCTTGTGTCCTACTGTCACCGGGTCAACTTATGTTGAGCAGATGTTCTCTGCTGTACCCTCATTAGACTTGGTATATCAGGCATCCCAGCCAGAGGACCTATTCAAACATCCATTGGCTTTAATTTACCCAAATCCAAAAGTTTTCTCTGGGAGGAAGACAAGGTGAACTGTGGAAATAATGGATTAAAGATGACCTTTTTGAAGCATGAGCTGGCGGTGAAGTCCTGTGGTGTGGAAAGCAGGGTGAGCAACAGGGTGCCCATGACCCTCAGGCAGGTCTGTGCAGCTCTGCTGTTGACAGCAGATACACGGGGACACCTGTGATATGCTGGAAGGCGTGCTGTAGAGTTACTTTGTGAAAAGTCCTTGCTACAGGGGCATGACCCCAGCCTGTTTTTGTAGCCTTCTAGATCACCTCACCTAATCATGGTGGGGGCAGCAGATTCAGGCTTGGAGTTCATTTTTGCAAGTAGACTTGAATATTTTCATGATTTGATCAGCAGAAGATAGGAAAACATATTTATATTTGATGAACTCCATAAATAATGGAAGCAGATTATTTGAACTGAACAGTTTTGTGGTTTTCCTAGAGGAAGTGAATCACTGTTTTCATGTTTTTAGGTCCTCATATGGCATTTGAGGAGTCCCAATGACATCTTTGTTTTACAATATTTCAGAGCTTTTGTAAGGGTTCTAACTTTTCTTCGGCAACACACAAATTACTTGGTGAATAATATTTTATTCTGACTTATGACTGGACTTGGTCTTGAGTAATAATGTTTAAAATAAAGTCGCAAATGTTGACCTTTTGTTTTCTCTTCTTGTGTTTTTCCTGCTTTGGCATCTCCCATATTTCTTCTTCTTCTGTCATTTCCAGCTGCATTCAATTAATAAAAACATGCTCAAGACATCCATCTCTATGTCATATTTTTTTTCCACCTTTCTGAATTTATATCAAGCTATTTCTTGGTGTGATTCTTCAGGGATTTCTTGGTCAGCTGTCTGAGTCACATATGGGAATTTCTCCTTCATTTTGATTCTAACAAATGCTAGGGTGGTGCTGGGTGAGAAATGCTTTCTGAAACTCAGGGACAGAAATACACTCCTAGAAGTTCAGAACATTAAAACCAGCTTGTATTGACACCAGTCAATACAGAAGTAGCTGTTATTTACAAATTTTTTAATGTTAAAGCCTGAGAGTATAATTGCACTTGCCATGGTGAACTGTTCTTTCATGTTCAGTACCACCAGCTTTCTTTCCTGTTTTTAGTTTGCATTTAATTATCATCAGCCTCTGATGCTGGAAGGACAATTTGTCTCTCTACATGGCAGGAGAGTTCTGTGTTTTTAGGTTTTCCTATCTCATGTATCTTTGGCAACTCACCAAGAAAATTGGGTGGGTGAATTTTTGTTCACTTGTTGGTCCACTGTAAGTAGACCACAAATAGTCTGATCAAAATCCTGTGTCTGTGTAGGTGGAGGAAGGAGGCTTGAACTAGGAAAGGGTTATGTAGCCACCGGAGATGAAGCATCCATGTAAACAGACAAATAATTAAAAAGAAGCTCTGCTATGTCTGTTTCAGAATAATACTACTGCATCTGTATGAGATTCAGCAAATTGCCACTACATGTAGGTTCTGGTCCAGGGACTAGTATGGAAGGCTCAGTTTATAAAGAAACTTAGAATATGGACAAGAACTGGAAAGATGTTTTGTGCCTTTTTCCCTGACACATGCCTGTAGTAGTGACATGTGCTATCTGGTCCTTTGTGGGAAACCAAGATGCAGGTGCATCAGGACCTTGTGTAAGCACATGGTTCACTTCATCATGAACACACACACATCACTTCATGAACACATATCTATCAGAAGGAAAATGAGACACGCCAAGTGCATCATTAGTGAGGTTTCAATGGCATTAATTGATTTAGGGCATGTTTCTCTTAACTAAGTGTTGGGTTTATACTTGTGCTGACTAAACTCTTAGTAGTTTACTTGAAAGTACAAACTTCAAGCCTTGAATAAACAAGTACACAACTAAGAAGGAGCTTAGACGAAAGGATGATCCCTAGAACCAGATCACAATATTTAAAGGAACACGTGGCACTGTAAGACTTTAAAAAAAGCCAAAATATAAAATAGGTCACCTGTCCTGCTGTGTGGTGGCAGATGTTAAAACAACTGCTCTGTAAATGAACTCTGCTCTGTGCTAAAGAGCCACCTACGGAGATTTGAGTCAAAACCCTGTGATAAAACACCTTTGAAATGGACTCATAAATATTGCGCCACACAAATGGGAAAATAACTTAAAAATAAAAAGAAAAATATGTTCAAAAAATTAAGTTGGAACAAATGTGAATTAATGCTATTAATTTGTCTGTTTTGCAGAATATGACATTGCTAATCCTTTGATTACTATTTTTAATTTAGATTGCCAGCCCAGTTATACTGAGGATACTATTTTTTCTCCAGAGGACAGTTTTATGAGAAAAACCTCCTGGGTAATCACTTTGGAAATTTGACTTGTGATGCCAATAGTCTTTTTTGGGGCATACTCTTCAAGGCTTCTTCAAGGTTTGTTTGGAAAGGGCAAAGTCCAAAAACAATCCCTGAAAAATTTCCTGACAGAGTTTTGTTTTGTTTAAGTGTCTTTTCTTTGACACACTATGGAATGTCATGAAGATTTTTTAACAAGTTCTCAACTATTTCTGCCTTAATTCCCATGACTATTAACAGGTCTACAGTTGCATTCTGTAACCACACCCATGACTTTAAAAGCCAGGCACAAACCCCAGATATGTGCCACATGCTGAAACACTCCCAAAGAGCGGGTCTGTGGGTTCTAGCGGTTTTTAAAAAATCAGGCCACCTATCTGAAGATGTAACTAAGAAGAATTTGGAAACAAGGAGAAATGAAAATCATTCTAGCCCTAGAATGCTGTCAGAATTTTAAAAACATGGTTCTTGGCAGCTAATCCACTATACCATGCTTTACTGTTCTAATTTTTATGTGCTGTTTAGCCAATATTTACCATTTTACCTATTTACAACAGTCAGTGGCTTGTTTTATAAACCATAGTAAGACTAGACATAGTATAGATTTTTTGTTGCTAAAATACGTTATGATAATGTTCCAATCTACTGTAGAAGTGACAGGTAAGGCTGATTAATCCACTATGGACCTCTACCATAACCAGTTTCAGAAATTTATCATTTTTATTTTTTTAATGACCTTCATAAGTCATTTATGTGTGGCATCTTCAGATGCTGAAATAGAGACTTTCAAGCTATATGCTGAACTCTAAAGGATGGAGCAAAATAAGGTTGGGGGTAGGGGGAGAGCCTAACAGACTATTCAAAACTAGTTCCAATTCATAATTAACAAACAATTCCAAATGTCTTGCAAAGTAATATGCTGCTAGTATCAAGAAATATAAACTTATCAGCATTTGTGTAAGAATGATTGTGGTGAGTTTGCACTGAGCATTTTTCTTGTTTTTTTCTTGGTCCTAACTTCTCTGTGCCTCAGCTCACTCACCTGTAAAATAATAAATCTTGGCTATTTCACAGGGATGTTTTGAAACTTAATTAATTACACTCATTAAAGGACTCTAGTTATTATATTGTATTATAGAAAATGTCACACTTTAATTGGTAAGAAATGTCAAAATAGGTATACATGGGAAGAGATACCTCTCTTGAAGGCTCTTTAAACTTTTTAATTTGAAAATCAGAAAGGAAGAGAAATGAAAAATAAATCAGTATAATGTTTCCTTTGCTGCTAATTTTGCAAGACTTGTTCAGATTGAGAATTTGTAGATTTTGGGAACTGGAGACAAAACAAAAGACAGCATTGTGTCTTCAGTCTAGAAAGAGGGTCTGGAACTCAACTACAGAAGGCACCCTTTTAACCTACCACCTACTATGATACAGCAGCTGAATCCTTTGGAAAGCTATATCTCTGGCACTAGAAATAGTGTCTTTGTACTGAGTATATTTTTTGAGACCTTTTTCTTTGATTCAGGACCAAGGCAAGTGTATTTGTCATTGCCTGGGGAACTGCAAGCATGTGGCTCCTCTGAAGGTTTTAGTACATTTCTGCTTGAAATTTCGGTAGACTTGCAATCCCAAGTGATTTTTGGATTCCTTAGGAGGGAAATTGCCTTTCATCCTTTCAAGTAGTTTGGATATAGCAGCTACTCTCAATTAGTATTTATTGCTTAAAACACTCCCTGCAGCTACACCACAGGAGAAAATTAACATTTGGTTCAGAAATTTGCAATTCCTTGATGCAAATCACACAGAGAAATATATATATCTATACACACATGCACACACACACACACATATATATATATACACATATTTGAGGAAATGTACATTCCTGTCTCTGGGTAGGAACACCACCATTCACTGGTATATACTGGTGGATACTCACCTGGAAAGTAACCTGAACATGAGCCAGAAATGTGCCCTTGTTGCAGAAAAGGTTAATGGTACCTTGGGCTGTGTTTGTTAAACAACATGTTGCCAGCAGGTTGGTGAAGGTGATCCTTTCTCTACTCAGCCCTGGCAAGACCAAAGCTGGATATTGCATCCAGTTCTGGGCTTCTCAGAATGAAACACACATGGAACTACTGGAGAGAGTTTAGTTAAAGGGCCAAAAAGGTGTTTAAGGGACAGGAGCACCTCTCCTATGAGGAAAGCTGTGAGAGCTGGGGCTGTTTAGCCAGGAGAAGAGAAAGCTGAGAGACAATCTCATTCATGTCTGTAAATGCCTGAAGGGATTGTGGAAAGAGGACAGAGCCAGGCTATTTCCAGTGGTGCCCAGTGACAAAGGACAACAGTGAGCAGGCACAAACTGGAACACGGGAAGTTTCTCCTGAATTTCATGAAATACGCTCTTCACTGTGAGGGGTGGCTGAGCACTGGTACATGTTACCAAGAGAGGTCATGGAGTCTCAATTATTGGAGATATTCAAAAGCCATCTGGGAATGGTGCCGTACAACACTCATACAGTGGCCCTACTGGAGCAGAGAGGTTGGACCGAATTACCTCTAGGGGTGCCTCCCAACCTCAACAATTCTGTGATTTTTACCAATGTAGAGTTTATGAAAAGTTAGCAGTTTTTTGGTGGTTTAAATCCTGGATGTTTGTGCAGCCCCAATGTCAACTGAGGAGAATTTGGCTTTTCTGACTTAGGCAATCAGCCTTCACCAATACACGTTTATTCAGAAGATTGAAATGCTTACTGAGATCATGCAAAAGGTGAATTAGACTCAAATGGGTTTATCTAAGCTGTAGTGCTTCACACATTTTGCTAGCACATTGCCATGCTGCATTAGCTGCTTTCTGCCTTATTACTCTATAAAGTTCTAAATGTTTAGTGAGAGAATTGGCTTTCCACATCTGATAGCTCTGCTGCTGCAGTTAGTGTTAATGGGTGAACTAACAGCCAGTTTTAAAGAGAAGGGATAAAGTAGAAACATATCATGAACAGTAATACACCTTTTCCCTTATAGTCACATCAAGCTAGGAATCAAGAAATGCAGGCAAATGAACAAGTATGTGATGTGCTCTGGGGACTTTGGGCTGACACATGGTATTAGCAGGCACCTATTATAAGCAAGGGAAATTTTCAGGCATCCATTCACTAGAAAAAAGAAAGGAAAATCTTACAAACTTTTTCTTGCAAGTGTTTTGTTTAACTTCTCAGTGAAATTTCTGGGTACCTGACTTGTCTCCCACTACCCACTTT
Organism: Motacilla alba alba; assembly: GCF_015832195.1. Taxonomy (NCBI): domain Eukaryota; kingdom Metazoa; phylum Chordata; class Aves; order Passeriformes; family Motacillidae; genus Motacilla; species Motacilla alba. Next base: position 25,193,199 of record NC_052019.1, on the reverse strand, counting down.
TGTACTTCACGAACACTTTTGTTCAAAAGTTCTATGGCAGAGACATTCACCAAAGCGGCACACTGGGCATGTGGTGAGCTCAACTAGCTAAAACACTTCCTGGAGTCCCAGATGTTAAGCTTTGATCTCGATATATAATTTCTGTGGCTCACATAGAATGATGGTAATCTGCATTGTCATTTTGTTTCTGATGTTGCTGTCTGTTGAAAATGATGTTATTGTGCCATACAACACAGGCAGTTAAAAACAAGCATTCATGTACTTGTCTAGGAAGACTTTGGATGATCCATTCTGAAGTGGATCTGATATAGAGATAAGCAGCTCCAAATCGAAGTATGATATGAACTAAACTCACTCCTCACACTTACTGTAAAATTGTAGACATCATATTTATTTCAAACTGATTTAAAATAATGAAATGGCTGGATTTTTTTTTTTTTCACATGGAATACATTCATAGACACAGCACCTGGTTTATATTGTAAGTGTACTTTCCAGCAAGGTTAATGAGTAAAGATCTGTGGCAATGAAGAACTGTACTGACTAGTTTGGCATCGAGATGACTACAAGGAAGAATGAATCTAGTGCTCATCAAGTAACAAATATCAAAATGATTGTTCTTAATCATTTGTTGTGTTATGAAGAGGGAAGTTTTGAGAAGCCAGTAGTCACTGAAGAAGACTTTAATGTGTAACATTTAGCCACCAGTAGCAAATTATGGATTTAGGATTTGAAATGTCTGCAAAATTATTTACAAAAGTGAAATGGGGAGTTGCATAGTACAGCCTGCAGCTGTGATAAGTGAAATCTCTGGTTACAAACAAATTATTTCAAGACTAGTGTTCCAAACAGCTCACAGCTGAACCTAACCCAATACTGGCAGCTGATGGCAGCCCACACAATACAACAATGAAAAAAGAGCATTATGGCAGCAGAGAGAATCAGAGGAAATCTAAAGCTATGACGTGTGTATGAAAAATTTCAGTTTTCTTGTAACTCCTCCTTTTGCGTCCAGTATCACTCCTACCAAAGCTTCAGATTAAGAAAAGGAAATCTGTTGAATATGTTTTTGAGTTGCAACAGAAGCTTTTGTAAGAAGAATGAACAGACTCAAACACATACAGGGTACAGGACATTTCTAAACTATAGAACAGCTTCTAGAAAATACTGTGTTTCCTTGAGGAGGAAAAGATGTGGTTGCTGTGCCTGTAGGCAGCTGACCAAGGTGCTGCACACTGGAATGGGGGAATGTGTTGTAGTGGCACAGTAATGGGCTGAAGGCATAGCCCAGTATGTCCTGACAGACTGACTGTGACTGACTATAAAAGTAACAAGGAACCAACATTTGATAAGTTGCAAACTCAGGTGTACTCTGATGAACTGGGAAAGATACCAGTGAAAAGAGACTATTTCTGAAAGTATTTTGTGCTGGTAAAGATGCTGAAATTAGTAGCATTGTGCACTGAAAAGGGAATTTGGAGGGGGTAGGGTGTGGAAGTAAGCACCAAAATCCATTTTGTGCCTAAAAAAGTTGAACTTAACAGAAGGAAAATTTTATGGTTTAGTAGCAGTCAGATGTGCCATTGCCTTTTATTTTGTATAGTAAGTGCATTTGTTATAAAGAAATTTTAATGAACTAGGTCCCCAAACAGCAAACACCATTGGCAGTAGGATGTGATGAATTATTCAAGCAGGAAAATCCTGGCAGAGTGGTGAGGCTCTGCCTTCAGAGGCACACTGTGTGGCCTGGGTGGAGGAGGGCTTCTGACAGGGGCATACTGTACAGCCTAGCTTGAAGTCATGGCACCTAATAAGTGTGCAGCTTTAACCTTGGTGGGCCTACTTGGGAAGAGTGTCTATAACATGAGTGAGGGGGGGTTTCAGATGCACTTGAACTGTGGCACTTGTTGGAAAGTGTGTAATGCAACCTTAAAAACTCTTGTTTGCCTTTAGAGACTCTCTAATGTGAAGCCATTAATTCTAGATAGTACAAAGAATGCTTAGGGCAATACACTGAAAAATAAGAAGCCCAGCAGAAGACTATGATGATTACTTCCAAAATCTGTTTTTGAGAATATTTGGCTTCTGGCTGAACAGAATTTATTAAGCTAATAACTCTTCTGACTGGAACTGATCGAAACTGCCAGAAGCAGGACACCACTGTTGGGCAGTTTGGGATCACCTGAAGTATCAATTGATGTCACAACTCCTGTTATAATGGATCTGACCAAAGACACATGGCCTTTGAGAGCTTTTTGCATAGTTAATGAATTTTCTTCTTTTCATTGGGTTCTTGCAGACAGGTTTTCATGGCTTTTGCCTGCACTGCTGGGGAGTAAAGCATCGCAGTGACTAGATGGTGCAGCTAAGCTGTTCCTTTAGAGGTCTTGTGCTCACCTCAGACCTGAGGCCCCAGGGAGCAGCTGTACCAGCTCACTCCTCACAGAGTGACTTCTCAGTTTTGAATTGCTAACTCTGGATGACAATGATCTATAATGTATTACTCACTCTGCTTTTAAAAACAACAGGAAGGACAAAATGCCACAGTGAAATGAAGCAAGGGAATGGCCAAGTCATGTTAACATGCTTGGAGAAAAACAAAGCCCAAGCAAAGCCACTGTTAGTGTCAGAGTTCCTTGGCTGTCACATTCAATCATACAAATCCCAGTGATGTTATGTCTGCAGCAGATGTGTTTTATTATTTATGATGGGTTGTGGGGAACTTGCCTTATAACTGGATTTGTTTTGGTGCTACCATCTTTGTTCCCCTAGGCCGTTTCAGGTCCTCTGAGAGTCCTGGTGCCGAGCTAGTTTTTTCTCAGATATCCTTAAAGTTACTTTCCTGTATATGCTGCTGGAATGCTTTTTTTTTTTGAGTTGACACCATACTGAATGCAGTATTGTAGGTCATGTATTCTCTTAATAAAATCAGGCAGAGTGGTGAGCTTTCTGCTGTAAAATTTCCTTATTGGTCTGTCAGAAAGAGTGAGCATTGAGGCCCAGGCAGTAATTTCCCAGAAGTATGAAGAGCTGTATTTGGTGTAAGTGTGATGAATTAGGCAGACTTGCAAAAGGTTGACAAAGGAAACATTTTGTACATTAGAGAGATCATCTCAGATCTACTTTTATTTAAAAATCTGTATCCACACTAGTTTTGAGCAAGGACAAGAGGATGCAGCAGAGCATCCTGAGAACAGATGATCAGCACCCAGCAGTTGTGAGGACAAGACACTGTTACCTAGCAACTTCTCAGAGCTGTCTTTTATAAATCCATCCTGTCATGGATGTCATGTATACACCACAGTTGGTCTTCACAGACTTTGCACTACTTAGTACTATAAAATATATCTTCTGAGCAGTAGCATCCTTGGCAGGTATTAAATCATGCCAGTCCAGGTTTTTGTGGCTCTACCTGCTCCTACAGCAAGGCAAGGGCTGTGGATTTGTTTTTTTGTATAAGTTATGATAAGCTGCTTAAATTCAGAGATGGGGCAGTGTTTGTGGGAGCTGCTGTTTCTCAACCTTTCTTCTTTCTTGTACAGATTGAGAAAGAATGGAGAATGATCTGTGGTGATTTTCATGCCTATAAACTGCTCTCTATCTTTTGCAGCAGAAGGTGACTATGATCTGTAATTTTTTTCATTCTGAGGTGAAGAACACTTACTCTGACTCAGTATTAAAATATGAAATGAATAAGTGGAGATATTCTCAATTTTGACAAGTGCTGTTTTTCTATACCTCTATAGATTTCTCAGACAGATTATTGGATTCTGGATAGACATTTTTGATGTCGCAGGATTACAGATTACAGCAAGACAGATTTATGGCCTTAACTTTTCTTTCTAATCTTTGCCTACTAATCACATTTATTTTGAGATAATACAAGTACACCATTGTTTCCAATGGCATTTGGAGCTGGTCCTAGCAGTATTTTGATATGTACGCTGTAACACTGTAAATAGGGACTTGGACACTTTATCCTAAATATTACACAGAAAAAAATACTGTGCTGATTCCTGCATTACCCTTTTAAATTACTTTCTGTCCTTTGTTATAAGCAGAGGGAGTGCAGCATCTCTTGCTTCAATAATTATCTGTAATTTGATGTGTTATGAACTGGACTATTTCTCTTGGATTCTATTACAATACAAGAAGTTCAACAAGCTGAGCTTTCTCTACGGCTCCTAGAAGCTGAGAGACATCACATCTCATAAAAAAAAAAAGAAAAGAAAAGATGGTATTAAAAAAGAATGTCATGTTTTGTTTGAAGTGGCCACATGCAGTAGTAAAATATTGTGGCTTGCGACTTCCTCATGGTTACTTAAACTGACTTGATATTAATTTGTACACTATCAGAGATACTGAGAGGACTGAGTTCCCTTTCTGGCTTTATTTTGTGGGTTTTCAGCACTCTTTCTATGCGAGAAAATGTCACTGGAAATTGTCACTATCTATAAGAATGTTGTAAAGAAATTTTAAGATAGAAGCCTGTCACAGTAGCGGTGAATTCAACCTTAAACATGTTTAGTGACAGAATTGTGGTTTTGTTTTTATTTATATGTTTTTTGGGTTTTCTTTTTGGTTTTGTTTTGTTTTTTTGGGACAGGATTTGTTTAAATTTCTGTCTGTAATAGAAAAAGCAATGATTGTAATGACAGAAAAGATTCTGCTATGTCTTTTCCTTTACCTATCTTGCATTTGTGTCAAGATCTTGGTAAATTCAGACAACAGCCTGAAAAAAATGTGATGTCATTCACTTAATGACACATTCAAGTCCTATACTCAACAGTAATACTGTGTACAGTATCCCCATGATATATATATATATATATATATACATATATATTCACACTGAATGTGTATATATACAGGATAGAGAATAAGAAGCAGCTCTGAGCAAAATGTAGCTTACAAAATGAATGTGGACTACTGTCAAGCTGTTGCAGAAGGAAAAGTGGCATATGCTCTAGTGGGATGTGTAAAGAGAAGGAGAACCTGCAACAGCTTGTATTTAACACAGTACAGAGAAGACATATAGGAGATAAGATATATCAGTCTTCAAATACCTGAAAGACTATTGCTGACTTGACTTGCTGATGACTTTTTGACTTGTGAAGTCAAGACAGGACGGGCTTAGAATGCAACAAAGTAGATCACAGCTAGCAAAGGGAAAACTTTCTAATTCCAAGGATACATTTTATATCAGTTACTTCAGGTTGTTACAGGAGATCAGTCACTGTCAGTTTTCAAGTCCCTATAAACCACATGTGTTGTGCAGGTACTATAGCACCACAAACACTTGCAACATTCAAAGAACTGGACTATGGGACTTTCTCAGGCTTCTCTGGAATTGCCAATTATGTCGAAGGGAAATATTTCATTATTAGTAATTGGCAAGAGGCAGGACAAAAAGTAACATCGTTTTGAAGCACATTCATTTATTTTACAATTATTCAAATACCTATTCATGCCAATTCCTAATGTTCCAGTAGCAAATGTTAATAGCATCTAAAGAAAGTGTCCTAAATACACACAGAGTGATCTCTATGACACAAATTATCCTGTTACCAGAGCTGCAGGTCACCCTCAGCTGAAGTCTTGCTTTTGAGGTTCCCTACATCCCCAAAACCTTTATTCTCTTCTATTACCTCTCCTAGCTGTGGAAAGCTTCCTACAGACAACTTTTTCAACCCCCTTTCCCTTTACCATGACACACAATCTTGCAATCTGATGATAACAGGTGGTAAATTGTAATCAGGACCACCCTTTCTAGCTTGCGAACTCAGGACAATGGGCACTGGAGAAAGGATAGAATTTTTTTTTTTTTTCACACCATCTGGATTCCTACATGCTTTTGTTTTGGCTCAGTTGATTCCGTTATCAAAGTATTAAGACTTGTAACTCAGATGATGAAGTCTTTGAAGTCTTTTGAGTCAGAGCTACCACCTACTGTTTGATTAACAACTTGCACATGGGTTTTCCCTCTATGTAAAGATGTCCATGTCTCTCTTTGGTACTTGCTCTCTTGCCCTTCACTGGCTCAGAGTGCCTAAGGCAGCGGATCAACCTAATAACTGAAACTATTTCAGGTCAAACCCTTGGCAGGTCATGTGAGTAGAGCACTCATTCTGGAAATGGCTCTAAACAGCAGAGCTTGATTATTTGATTAGTGCCTGATTTCCCGTTAAACACTTAATAAATCTTATCTATTACGGTATGCTGTGCACAATATGTGGCATATCAAAGTGGACAGCTGTTAAGATGCCCACTGTGCTGTTCAGCATATTGGCCAGCCAGCCAGAGTGCAAATGAAGAAAGCTGCCAAGCCCTGTGTGAGGATTGGGCATCTCAGGGAGAAAAAAAGAGGGCATGGTAGAAAAAAAAAGGTAGATAAGTAGTAGCAATGACGGAAGAGAAAGGAAGTGTTTTAGGACCTAGGGGAGGGAGCTGCAGACACTGCTTATCAGGTGAAGCATAGGTATTGACCCTACTTGTTTCAAGTTGATTACTCATACTCATGATTTACCATTTGTTTTTTGTTTTCTTTTTTGTTTCTTTGTTTCTTTTTTTTTTTTTTTTTTTTTTTTTTTTTTTTTTTTTTTTTTTTTTTTTTTTTACTGCATTATATATCAGCTCAACATGAAAACAGAGGCTGGAGCCAAGATAAAAATTATGCAACCAGTTAGTTGCTGAACAAAGTGAACTGAGCACAAGCTAAGGGTTAGAGCACAACATTCCCACATCAGGGAAGCTGCTCTCATTCACAGATTAATTAATTGGAAATGTTACTTTTGGCCCTGTGAACCATACTGGAAGATGGTAAAAATTTTAAAAAGTCTTTCAGAAACACTAGTCATTGAGCAACCAGAGCATCTTGACAGGAAAAGGAGCAAAACCTGTTAGAAGCATGGACTTAAAGACTTTTGGGATACTCTTTCTCCTAGGAAAATCCATGATGAAGCACTTGGTAACATAAAAGAAGACAAGTTTAGAAAAAAAATGGTATGTTTCTAGCATGGAACTTCTCATATTGTTCTTTTCTAGCAAATGCTTAATTCATTATCCAACTGTTTCTAAGAAACTCCTTGTGGTAACACATTTGCATGCAGCCTTTTTGGTTCAGATAGGAACTGAAATGAGGGAACCTGAGTTTTTCAAGCAAAAATGAATGTATCTCCCTGTTTTGAAGGTTTATCAACAAAAAAACCTAAGTGCTGCTCATTGCAACATTAACACTTAAATTGGTACAGAGGGCAGTAAGGGGCAGCATTTTTTCCTATCAAATGTAACTTGATTAGCATAGTTCTTTTTATGTCTTTATGTTTATTTGACACATCTTTATTTTTAAAGAAAGTTATATAGTTTCTGCCTTTTTATTATTTCTGCCTTATTCGTTATTGTGAGTCTCTTAAATACCACCATGCCTTCAAATTTCAGCCCCATAAGCCTTGAATGATGTTTTCTTCAGCTGAAAGTAATTTTAATTTTAAATGCACACAAAAAAACAGTATCTTGTTTTTTAACTTAGTAGTGCAAGTCTGATGGCATCAGATGCCCCTAAGACCTAGTGCTTCTATGACTTAATTACACAAATTAAGTCTACAAATTAAGCCTGACAACATCTGAGATTACTGTGATTTGTTCTATCTTCCTGACTCCATTTCCATGCTTGAGAAATCAAGTGCATAGGCAGGAGAAGCATTACTGTCCTGTTCATTCCCTGACTGCAGCATTGGGACCAAAGGGACTTGAAGCCATGGCATAAAATGCCTCCTCCCAGCACAGGGATGGGGCACACCAAGGCTGTGATTTTAAGAAGCACTGCATGTAAGAAGGAAGCATGAAATCAGCTGCAATAAATAACATTATTTCTAAACGAGGAGGCTTTAATTGCTTCACACTCTTATGTAACTGGGACCTCTGAGAGTGTGGGTGTGTGTTTAAATGCACATCAGTGTGTTTCTGTCACGCCATTTCCAGATGGCAAATATGGAACTGGAGAGTATCTCCAAATAGAGCTTTGCTACAGCCACTCACTCTGCTTCAGATTGGGAGTGGAGAAAAAAGTCTAACAACAATTGAGACTGATTCAATTACACTGGCTTATTGACATGTTTTATTGCTGATTCTTGATTTTTCCCCTTGCTCACTATCTCACGTAAATTGTCTCCCTCATTTAATAAATCATTTTTTCTCTTTATATGAAATGTTATTTCACTTAGGAGTAGAATTTCTTATCATACTTTTGACAGACATTTTATGCATCTTAAAATGACAGTAAACTGATTGATAACTTTCTAGGCAGACATTTTTTTCTCTACGACAGTAAAAATGAGCTTAGATTATTATTTGGACCAGATTCCTAACAGCTATGGGGCTGTGCTTTGACTGGAAAATTTCTGCCTTGGTAGAACACAAACAAGGCCCACAGCAGGTGAGCAGTTTAGTTTATACATTTTAGGCCTCCATAACTGCCCTTCAATAATTTAAAAAGGTTTTGTCAGGTAGCAGAAAAAATGAGAGAGGTAATGTAGAAAATAAAACTATTTTTACATCATTAATAGCTGCAGCAAATTCTCTATTTGAATCCAAGCCTAACCATCTAGATAGATGCTGCTTTCCTGGGATTGCAGATGGAAGCATTAGTTCAAACTGTAGGCTCTTTTGCAGATTTCTCTTTTGGAAACTGAAATAACTCTTCTAGGATGAATTTGAGAGTATTCTTGTTCCTTCAGAGTTAACCCTTACACTAGCCAAAAACAGTACGAGAAGACCTCTGGAGTTAGAGGGTAGGCTGTATGGAAATTCAAGCATAGAAAACTTAAGCTCATTTCATATGTAAGTGCTCCTTGGTCCTTAAGGATTCAGCACAGTGAAATGACATCTTGCAAATTGTGCAGGACATGTGCAATGATAGCAAACAGATTCTCCTTGTGGCAAAGCATGCTGTGTCAGGATCTGTAGCCTTCTGTTGTGAAAAGTACATGGAAAATGCAGCATGAGGTGGTTCGTATCCACCCATATACTCAGTGGGCTGCAGGTGTTGTATCAGTACAAACAAATACATTTACTGTCTTGAGGATAAGACAAAATAACTCACTTATTTTGACAAAAATTTAGTTTCACAGCCACAAGAGTGTGGCTCTGTCAGGCACCATCTACCTGAGTGGGTTGGAAGCAAAGGCCGAATGAGCTCCATTTCCTGACACGTGTGTCTGTTTGTGTATTCAGTTACATCTAAAGCAGCTGCTTTCCCTGCCAGTACTGCGCTCATGTACCCACACCGTGCCCTGCTGTCTGGAGGAATTTAAGGAGAAGGTTGCCAGCTGCCTCTCCCTCCCACCAAAGCAGCTTTAACTGCACAGCCTTTTCCCGCAGAGTCAGCACTGGCAAGCACAACAGAACCAGGGGTGCATTGCAAGACCAAATTGCCTTCAGGGATGCATGGAGAAAGGGCACTTGAATGAGTTGTTTTGGGAGAAGCTTGAACCTGGAGAGTTGAGTTCACTGCTGGGAGAACTACAGGATTTCCCCCTACAAATTTTCTGTGTCCAGCACTTGCTTAGTTTAGGCAATTGCTTATTTTTCTTGAGCCTTTGCCATCACCAATCACAGCTTTCAGAGCTCTGTTTTAACCTGTTCTGTCTGGGAAACAAAAGCCAGTAAGGAATAACAGTTATGTTCCCATACATTGCACCAGCAGTTGGGAATCATGTGGTGATGCAGTGGGAGGTACTGACTTCCTGCCTCACACCCTTTTTTAGCACATGCAGTCACAAAGGTGCAGGATGCTGCACCTGCTCCAGATTGTAATTCCCAGTACAAACACTCATGCAGAGCTGTCGGGTGTGTATTTCACTTAGAATTACACACACCATGTATTCTGATGATGAATTTGCTACAAGACTAGAGAAAGCTAATAAATTATTTAAGACTTGACAGATTCCTGTTTATAATCCTTGTGGCTACTGCTGTACTGCTGCTAGATTTTAGCACCTTTGAGAAGGGACTTCGTACTAAGAAATTTGTCATCTGAAAAATAAAGCCTGTCAGCACATTAGTTACAAAGGGACTTCAACTATCCAAATGATCTTCTAAGCAGGCTTCCTTTATCTTTCTAGGGAGGTTTTACAACTTCACTGTAGAAAATCCAGAAAATATACTGTTTCTCTTAATAAAAATTATCTTTATGATTTAGCTTCTTTGTTATTCTTACCTCTGCTGAAAATGTGTTCATGTAAATGCTGTGTACTAAGAATTTGTAATATAGGTTCTTGCACAGACCTACATAGATTTCTAGACAAGCGAAGAAGCCCCCCTTGGCAGGGGAATATGTCCAGTCCTTACTCCATGCCAAGGCAATGAAAGAAGATTTTAATTGTTGAGTTTTCAGACATTCCTACTTTGGAAGTTTGCTGGATTTCTGCTCAACTCCTGCGGGAAGAGAATTCCCACCAGAACTGCATATGCAAGCATTTTAATCTGGTATTAGTGTGGTTTTAATATTAGGCATTTATGGAGGTAGGGCAGGACCTCAGATATGTTACACCTCATGTTTTCTTACCCAAAAACATGTAATTACTTCTACAGGAGCAACTTAGCACTACACCAGGATAACTTTGTTCAAACCACTCCTTAAGGAGGTGTCGTGCTTTAAGGTAGTTTGGTTTTTAGTCGGGGATCGAGACCATGAGCTATGGAAGCCATTCCCTGTAAAAACCTTGGCAGCTTCCTTCAGTGTGATAATCACACATCCTCTGAATAGAGAGAGACATAATTCTCTCCCAGGATTTTCCTGGGAAGCTGTGAGAAGCTGTGAGAAAGCTCAGAGAAATCAATTCTTATCTTCACTTGCTGCCCCTGTTGTTGTGCACATGTGGAATGTGTTATGGAGAGTGTTTACAAAAAGGTTAGTTTCTTAATGGGACTCTGGTGATGGTGTTTTGATTCATTGACCAATCGGATCCATGTGTGTTGTGACTGTCTGGCAGGGGTGATGGGTTTTTCTTAATTGTATAGTTTAGTATAGTGTAGTAACAATAGAGCAATTGATCAGCCTTCAGCAATCATGGAGTCAATGCTCATTATTCCCTGTTCAGGGGCTCGCTGCTACAATACTTCAGACCTGACAGAACCAATCAGCTAGCAATTTTTGAATATTGACACTCTTGTTAAAGCTGAGCACGCCTCTGTGAAATCACATTTAGAAATGAACAAACCTCAAGAAAAGCTCTCTTGCTTCTGGCCTTTGAACAGGTAACTGGACACTGGCAGGACCAGGACACCAGGCCAGACCTCGCTCTGCCACACGGCCTGGCAGGGCTGGGCCCTGCTCTGCTGCAGTGCTGCCCGGGCTGAGCTTCCTCTGCTGCACGGCCCGGCCAGCTCAGCCCGCGGCATGGCTTGGCTGAGATCCTGCTGCCGCCGAGTTCCAACCATGGCCAGTGGGCCAGGATGGCTCCACTCGGCTTTGGGTGGAACTGAGCCGGGCTCCGCTCCGGCCACGAGCCACTGAGCCATCCTGCTGGGTCCATGGAAAATCATGCGGCTAAGAACAGAGGCGGCCCTGCAGCCCCGCACAGAAAGTCACAGTGCAGCCCTGTGATTGGAATTGAACGTGGCAGGGGCCAGAAAACAGCAATGCAGCCAGAGCGGCCACTGCCCAGCAGAGATCAGATAACCATCTATAGGTCAGGGCGAGATATTCACTCTTTCAGTGCACAGATGAAACTTGCAGACATCAATCCTCTTTCAAGTGAGAAAAAAAGGAAAGGGTGGAGACACATAAGGAGTCAAATCCCAGATGGGAGGAAAATGAGGAGATGCCTTAGTCTTGGGCTGAAATTCTCTTGGTAAGGCTATGGGGAAAATATAATTGATACATCGGACTTTTTTTCCCTGTAACCCATGGAATGCACTGGGGGGATGTAGTGTTCTAACTAAACCCATGAGCAGAGGCAGCTGCAAGCAGATGTTGAAAGTAGCTGTGATCCATTGAGAAGCTTGAACAGAGAGAAATGAGAGAGATGAAAAACCTTGCCTCAGGAATGGAAGAAGAAAAACTCTGTTCCCAGAGTTAAAAAAAAGAACTTTTGTTTCTATACTAGAACAGCTCATCCTTAAAATTGTACCCCAATAAGCTGAAATGACCCATGGTGGGAGTTGTGGGAAAACTACCAAAACCATGGGAAGGACCTCAGAATTGCAGATTTATGGGCGGCTGCTATTTGTGAAAATTAAAATCACAAGAGATCTGTTTCCTGTGGAAAAGTCTCCATGGCATGGTAAGAGAGACTCTTCTCCCTAAGTGGACTGAAGAAAGATTATTTTAAGAGTGGTAGACTGACTGAAAATACCAAATTTGTCTCTTTATGCTGTCAGTGGGGAAAAAAAAAAAGTTGGGAGGAGGAGATGTATTCTGAAAGCTTATTCTGATTTCTTACTATTTTTCTTTTAATTCTGTTAATAAAGTTTTCTTATACCCTTTAAAATCTTGAGCCTGCTTTAGTCTCCTCTTAATCCTTATCTCACAGCAGAAAATGAGTAAATAATTCTAGTGTGTGCACTGGTGTTTGGCCAGTACTAAACCCACTACAGGAGGCATGAAATCAGTTACTCTAGAACAAGGAAATTGTGTTTTGCACAACTGCTGAAGCCCAAAGGCAGGCAAGATGTTCTGTGACGAACATCTGGTTTGCATGGCCACACCATGAGCAATCAGTTAGGAAGACAACTTCTGTCTGGCTAGGTTAGGTTAAGTGAGCTAATCCTCTAATTTCATGCATGTGACTCTTTTGCCACAAGTCTTGGTACAGGCAACCTAAATGGCTTCTGACCCATGTCTCAAGAGAGAAATGATACAGCTGAATTTCTGGATGCCAAGGCAAAATTCATCATCCCTGCTGAGTCTGGACTAATTATTTTGGGTACATTGCTGCAAGATCTGGCTTCCCTGCTTCCAGACTAAAATTAGTGTCTTCATGTTATCCTGCATAACACGGAATCCCTGGAAAGGGATTAGCTTGATGATTATCTTACACTCCATCACAGGGTGACCAATCATTGTCTTGGATACCTCACATTCTCCAGGCATGCTGTAGAGTATGGTCTAATTCAAGGTGCCATTCCACCTACTCTATCACACCACTGCAGGCCTGACACAAAGTGCTGCTGTTCAGATTTGGTCTCATGAAACAGAGTGGAAAGAGCAGGGAACAGGGCTCTAAATTTAGTCTGTTTAGAATGCCACACCACTCAGTATTCCCATCTATTTTCAAAGCTGCAATAAAGCAGCATGGCAATACTAGTAAATGTCATTAGTTCTTTGCATTGAAATAATTACTTCCAGCCAACAGTAATATATTAGAGCAATTCTCATCTACTACATTAGAGTAATTCTTGGCAGTGTGAACATAATGAATCTAAGGAGTTTACAATATAACCATCCAACTAAAACTTGGGATATAAATTCTCAGCCAGTAATCACTTCCTTTTTTGCCTCTTTTCTTTTTAGTCAAGGCAGTATGATTTTTTTTCAGTCAGAGAGTCATAAAGTATTCATTTGAAGTTTTTATTGGTTTTCAAAAATGTAGTTGATTGGTTAATGTGATTTTTTTTCTAAAGTAATTCTTTTCTTTAACAAAATCCTTCTCTTTTCAAGAAATGTAATTTTCAAGCTTTAAGATATTTACCTTATTTACCTGAAATTACTTTTTTTTTCAGTTAATAGATTATAAATTTCATTACCCAAATATATTGAAATATTGTCATACATCTCAACTGGGCTGTGAATATTAAAGTACTGACCTTGTCCCATTTTCTTTAAAAACCTTTCCATGAAAAGAGTAGCTCAAGCATACCAAGTGTGTATTCTTTTTCTGTCCTTAGTGTTTCACAGCTGTATTGGTAAAAACAGCACCATCAAAGAGCATCAGCATTTGAAATGCTCTGAAATGATACAGCACCCAGTATTTTGTCACTGTAGTACTTAAACCTGATACTGATTTCTCTGTTGTTGGTATAAACTCCTGCTATAAATGGAGTTATTGCTGACTTATGTTGGAGAATTAAGTCTTGCTGAGGCTGTTACCACTAGAATGGGCTTAGGAATGGGAAACTTGATTACATCCTTCTATTTGTGAACTGGTCTTCGCTATTCCTACTCTCTGTCTGGACTACTGACCAAATGCTACATTAGTGACAGCTAAATATGAAGAGATTTAGAGACATCAAACTGGTTGAGAAAACAGAGTGCTTTGATTCTTCAACTTCATACTGAAAAGAGGTACTATTTAAAGGTACCATTTAATAATCACATCTTTGGTTATCAATGGTATTGAAAGATGCTGATAGTTCTAATGTAGAAAAGCTTGCTAGAAGGCTTGATCTATGTCACAGGTTATGAGAAGAACTGTACAGGTACTGAATAATACCATTGGTGCTTTTTACCCAATGGCAGATTTACAGACAGCTAGAAAATCCCTCAGATTTGAACACAGAGGAAACATTGAACTTAATGGCTACACTCTGAATGATTACTGATAGACAATATCCTGCACAGCAAAAGGGAACCAGTCATAGGATTTTATGAATTTTATTTTCCTTTAGGAACTATTTGTGTTTATTTGTATGATACTTCACCTTGCTGGCAATCACTAAAGGAATGCCCCTGAAAAACTGAAGTGTTAAATATTCCTTCTGTTTCTTTTTCACAACTAACCTTCCAATACCATTGCAATGGAGAAGCAGAGTTTTATGCAAGCTGAGGAAAAGGAGTTGATGAACCTACAGTTTGACCAAGAACAACATAATGGGGACAGCAACAAACAAAATTACAGCAATGTAGAGATAGGGAAGCCCAGTATTTCTGAAATGTCCACATTTACAAAAATGATAAGCAATACTGAATCTCTTTCATGCCCTTCCCTCTAGTCATCATCATTATACTATCTTCTGTATTTTCAGACATTGTGAACCAAACAGTAGTCTACACTGGGAGAACTTCCCAAAGAAACTAAAAGTACATGCAAGAGAACACTGTGACCAAGTGCTCTACCAACAGAAATGCTCTTATCTGTCCACATTGGCCAGCATTCCCTTGGTTTAATTCAGGAAGGATTTTTACTTGATACTGCTTCCAGTTGTTTTCATTCCAGAATAGATGAATTATGGAAGAGAAAGTAAAAAACCAGTTGTCTCTCTGCAGCCCAGCACAGAAACAAATTGTATCACTGCTTTGACAAACATGTTAGACTCAGTGAAAACAAAATTGCTTTTTATCTTGCTGTTTTATAATCAGCTTGCAGATTACTTATAGAAAAGATAAAATGGTCAAAGACTTGGAGACTCCATAAAACCACGTTTGTGGTTTTTTTGGTAATGTGTGCAAGTCCAGCAGATATTGCTAGTTTAAGTCTCAGGCTTATGATCAACAGGTTAGAAGAGAATTTTAAAGAAAAATGCATTTTTCTAGGTATTTTCTTTTATAAAATAATCCTCTTAACCACTTTTTTTTTTTTCCCCAACTGTGTGAGCAAAAATTAATTCTCAAGTGATTAGGAACTTGAATTATGAGCATTCAAAGAAACTCCTCCATGATCTGAAAATGCTGGAAGCAAATCATAGTCACCTAATAAAATACAAAAATACAGATGCATAAATATATCATAAAGATAAATAAATCATTCTTTGTGACTCTAGTTCTTATGCTGTGAAATTAATTTAGGTAATTCTTCTTTTAAAATGAAATCAGAAGTACCACAAAATGTCATCCAATCCTTTAGTAATAAATCTGATGGATGTTGCTATAACTGGTCATGGTGAAAATCTCAGTCCTTCAGCAAAAGAAAATATATTGCCACATAAAATACAACTACAACTCTACAGCTGACTTAGGAACTGAATCAGGCTATCTAGAGTCATAGCCTAAGAACAGCTTTCCTTTCTAGTCCTGGTCCAGGGAAGAACACCACTGCCTTCTACATGATCCCTAACAACTTCATAAATGATGTCCTTGATCATTGTCCTGAGCAGTTTTTTGTTACCAGATAACATTTCTTTGCCTGATTCATACTTTTGACTAAGTAAATGTTTAAATAACTGTGGCCAGGCATTCATACCTCTTTTGGAAGTTACTTTTTTTTTTCAAATATCTTATTTTTAAAGGTTTTTTTGCTTGGAGAGTGCAACATACACACAGTTCTCCTGCTACTGGTCAACCATTGTATTCCAACAGATGCAAATACTTGTAGTGGAAAGCAAGGGATAGATTAATGGGTTTTCAATTATTTTTTGCAAAAAATTTTTGTACACTGACAATTTGTTAGCAGCAAATCTCAAGTGAAGAAGATTTCAAAGGATCCTACAAGAAAACCAGTAATACCCATTGAAAACATGGGAAACATAAAGAAACAGTGGCTGCCACAGGTACAGGAAGAACGGTTTATAAAATCTTCAGGCTGAAATTTGGATTTCTGCACTGCACAGTGTTTTCATTTGCCATTTAGTTCACCAAGGGAAGCCATTGATATTTTCCATGAAACACTCTAAAGGGAGACAGAAACTGAGTCATAGTATTTTGATTCTATAAAAAACTGAATCACAGTATTTTGATTATATTTTAAAAATTTGTATCTGTGTAGAAGTAGCAAGAAAGATAAATTCCACAACACTGTTTAAGATCATGCTCAGTTGTTGGTACTGTCTGGTTTACAAAACATTTTCTGGAGCAAGAAGGCTACAGAGTAGAGTTGGGAATTTGTTTCAGTTCCAAAGATGATAATATCTGTTCACAACCATGGTAGAGCACCTCAGGCTTGCTTCTCATCTTTGGGAAGATTTCTATTAATTTTACTTTCGCTCTCTCTGTTTAGCAATGAAGAGTAAAGTGATGCTTTAGATTATTCCACTCCATTTTCCAGTGTTAATAGCAAGTCCCTAGCCTTTTGTGGACCTTTATGTTAATGATAATCACTAAATAAATATAGGAATTTAGGAAGCATTTTTCAAGACTGTTTCCCCCACCATACTTCTGCCAAAATCCTCCTACTCAAATCCCTAGTTATGCAGCTACCTGAGCAAATATCTCTAGCACTAGTTATTGAAACATCAGTTCTGGCTTTTTATCATTTGAGACACAGCAAGGGATGAGGACAAGAGATAGGAGCCATGGGACAGCAGAATGCAGAGAGCTCTCTTTTGAAAGAAAATTTTCTTGGCCATCTTTTCCCCATCCAGCTAAATACAGACAATAAAACATGGAATAAAATTAAATTAAATTTAAAAATTAGAGTTAAATTACATTTTGTATTTCTTTTTAGATTGTCTTATTATAGGTATCTAGATAGTAGAGATTTAATCTGTTAACAGACAGACAAAAAAGCTATTGTTTTGTATTTAATTTTTAATGTTTAAATCTCTTCTGAGAGATTTCATTGCTCAAACACCATCTTTAATGAAATATGTAGTTATTTTTCAAAATTTCATTGTACTATGAGAGATTATATACAATACAGCATCTAGTATTTATATTTCAGTCTGGCATGCTCTAGGTACATTATTATCATATTATTTACATATTTTTTCCTGATGATCCTTTCTGAAATACATCTCACTGATCCTCCGATACACTTTTATCACTTGACTCTGAACTCAAATTGTCAGTAAGACTGTCTGGGTGTATCACAACTACAAAGAAACTGAGAAATTGCCCATGTCTGCTATCAAGGTATTATATCACTCCCTGCTAAGGTGAGAAACATATTCTAGCTTGATGCTTAGAATCCACTTCAAGGAAACATACTGCCCACCCTCACTAAACTCAGAAACATGCTGGAGAGAAGATGACTATCTTGTTTTGGTTTCTTTTTAAGTGGTGTTCTTGACCTGGGTCTAACATATGCCTCACTGCCTGCACGTAAGGCTCATACACTATTTGCTTTTCTTGCTTCCAGTGCCATTTCAAAATGCCAGTGTTCTCCCTGGAACCAGACAAAAACCATCGAATGCCATCTAAATGACTCTCAAAGTGCAGGCTAATTTCAGCAGGTCCATAAATACACTCTAGCAGGGTATCTTCCTAAAAGATAACAGAAGTACCCCTTCACATCTGCCATGCAGGTGTTCTGTTGCTCACATCTATGACAATGAATCAGACACCCTGTGAGCTTTCAGCTTTGCTGCCCTTTTGTGCATATCTCATGTGTCAGAAGATACTGAATATGGGGGAAAAAAAAAAGATGAGAAAATGAGCTGGACTGCTGACACTAAAAAATGTGTTTACTTATCTTATTGTAACATATTTTCACTCAGCCTTGCATGAAAATCCATTCTTGGCACTGATGTGGAAAGCAATATAGAAGTTGCCTATCTACTAGAATTCATACTGTGGAAAATTCACTCTTTCCAGGAATTTGATTGTTTCAGGTCTGCAATAATGCCCAGGCTGAGTGGTCAAAGCCTTTTATCTACATCCTTATCTCAAAGATTTTGATTCCAAACTTACCTCAGTCAGAGTACCTAAGAACTTGTTGAGAAATAATTTATGCCAGCAAAGTATCTTGAACCTCTTTACTCCTAGTTCTTTTCACAAACAAATTTAACATACATCATTTTGCAGGATGACAACCAGAAAGTTGAGTGAATGCAGGAAGTCATGTATTAAAATAAACAGGTTGCATCTAAGATTGCTTAGATATAAGAACAGGCATGAAAACAGAATTAATAAAATATTATTTATAGCATATAAAACAGTAGGGCTGTGCTGTAAGGAACAAAATTACAGGGAAATGAGGAGATTTGGGAATGATACACTGAATTGCAATTACTTTCCACCCAACATCTGAAAGACACTTTGTTCTGGAATACATACATATGCAGAAATTGGCTTTTGAAACTACACTTTGTCTGCTTGTCCTCCTTCTTTCATCTGAATATGACTCATTCAATACAGACTAGTTACTGCCAGCTTATAATAGTACTGGTGAACAAGAGTTCTGATCTAATGTAATGTGTAATGAGAAGTACAACTCCAAAATGGACTACTCCTATGATGTGTAATGGCTTTACATATCAGTTGTTTTCTCAGCAACATCTGAAAATACACCTAGGAAGCAGGAACATAGCCAAGCATGCCTTTCCAGACTGCCTAAGGCAGATCCTTACATAGGCTGGTACTTGCAATGGCATATGATGTGCTGTTTTATTAACTTGAAAGTAAGTAAAATGGCCACTGATTTTAAAAATACTGTATCACAGAAAAAACTTGAGGGAAAAAAGCACTAATGAATGTAAAAAAAATGAGAAAAAAAAAGTTTTCCTTTTGTGAAAGGAGCTGATGCTTATATGTGATACAAAAGTCATAAAATGAATAGATGGGAAATAAAGCCTTGGAGTCGAGAACACCTTGACTGAGAAAGGGAAGGACTGCTCAACGAAGTTCTGATTTTAGCTCCTGGAGTCTTTCAGACTGGCTTGGAGTAAGAACAGTAAATACACAATGAAGGGTAGGATTCTCCTCACTTAGTGGATGGACTAGGTTAGATAACTTCTCTAATTTCACACTTTACTCTTAACAAATTTATCAGGTTTTGACATGGATCTAAATATCTTGTCATTCTTAGGTCCTGTCATTCATTCAGTATCTTTAAGCAGCTGTAACAGCAGTTCACTCAGTTATAGGGACTTCTTGTCAAGTGCATGAACATTTCCAGTTGGCACACACCAGCCGTATTACCTTGTGTTGCCTTTGACTGGTCTTTTTCCTAGAGACATGGCCAAAAGAATGAGTCTGAGAAGCAATTTTATGCACCAAACCACACTAACATCCATACAGTTTTCAGATGCCTTTACATTACTTATGCAACTGGTCTGGTAATGTGATAATGCTTGAATCATGAGACTAAGAATTGCTAAGTGAAAAAGTGCTCCTTGCTTTGAATTTAAAGAGTAACATATTATAAAGCAGGGAAAATAAATCTTTGTCAAGGTCTCATACTGCCTAACTTTAGACTCCTAACCTTGAAGAAATATTAGCATAGACTTTATGTGATAGGATTACCAGAGAGAGAGAGAGAAGGATACTTGAAACAAATTATTTAGAGGGAGGGAGGAAAACTTTCCTCTTTGTCAGTTTAAGGAACTTGCATTACCTCTATGGTGAGTAGACTGATAACAACTGAAGATATTTGGCACTATTGCACTCCATTCTCACTCCAGCACATCAGTAGCAGTGTTTCAGAATTGAAGTACTTCCTCATCAACCCAGGAACTAAAACTAGGTATCCGCATTCTTCTACTCCAGGCATAGCTGACTTTACAAGTGCTACTCCCAGCAGAAGACACAACTTACCAAGAGGCCAAAGGGCTGAAACTGCAATGCAGAGTTGTCTAAGAGCACATTGGGCCTGGCATTGACAGAGCACCCAGTGAAGGAGGTGTCCACTCTAGAAATAAGAATGGCAGATCTGGGAAGAGTATTTTCAGTTATCAGCCACACACTTTGCATGAAGGTTATTGTTTGTTAGGGTGCACTAAAACCCCTTCACAAACACTTAAAGAAAAATGTGCTTTCCACAGAGGGGAATTTCTGCTTGCGCTAACTGCGTTTATTAAGTGTGTGAGACAAAAAGGAGAATTCGTGCCAGTCTTTATTGCTTCTTCCTCCCCACATGCCAGCCTTGCAGCATCTTGCAAAAGACAATGTGAGGACTGAGGGATAAATGTGAACATCTGCCACCTCTCTAATGATTAGCAAAACCTTCTGCTTTTGCATGTTGTTATCATGTTCCAAAAACTGGGAAAATTATGTTCTGAAATTAAATAAGGTTAGATAGCCTTCCTAACAGAATAATCATGCAAGTTGCTTACCTGTTCTGTTAATTACAAGAAATAGGCATTTTGTGGCATCAAACGCTAAACAGAAAGAAAGAGAAAGCTTCATATTGTGATGTCTGATTCTTCTGACAAATGACTATCATTATTGTCTTCTCCTGTGAAACCATCTGCAAACAATATATTCTTAAATATTAGAGTGAATATGTCAGCTAAATAAATAACGAATACATGAAGATTTCCCAAGCCAGCGCAGAATTGTACGTGCTTCGAAAGCTAATGCTGACAAAGTATGCATGATGCTGTGTGGTATTCAGAAACTTCTCTTTATTCTTACATTCACTATGTTCATCTGGAAACCTACTGTACTGGGCAAAGTACTGTGATGAGTGAAGTTAAATTCACAGTTGCCTCTTGATATATCACAATATGTCATTCAGCAATACCACTGAGGAAAATGTAATTACTATGCAACATCTTGTGCTTTCTTGGGATTTCTCACTAGGTAAGTAAGAAATAAATTCCTGTCAGGACTGCAGGAGTATTGTTGTAGAGATGTAGGAACAGACCAGCTGGGTCATAAGCCATGATGCTGTGTTGAAATAACTGGTCACAGGGGATATATTCTTTTTTAGCTGCAGGCTGTATGCCTTTTCTTTCCACCTGAGTGCGCAGAAACTTGCTCACTGTCCAAATGAATGCTCATACAACGCATTTAATTCCCATAGTATCCCTGCAAGGTAGAAATCTTAACAGAGAAGCAACTGAGGGCCAGAGAAATTAAAACAAACCAATCGAAAAGATCCATGTAAGGACAGAAATTTACACTTTGGTTCCACTTGGTATCTCTCCCCTGAGACTCTTTCCTTCCACAAAGCAAACAACATATAACCCCTGTAGGCACTGACCTCCTGCTTGAACACAAGAGTGAAATCTAAGACACTGGCCTCCAAAACACTTTCTGAGCATGACCCAAGCCACCTGAATCACTGCCTTTTTCTTTGGAATAAGGACCTTCACTCACAGCTTTGTTCTGCTGCTACAATGACTGTTGTGA
This sequence comes from Motacilla alba alba, assembly GCF_015832195.1. NCBI lineage: Eukaryota > Metazoa > Chordata > Aves > Passeriformes > Motacillidae > Motacilla > Motacilla alba. Next base: position 25,171,313 of record NC_052019.1, on the reverse strand, counting down.
TTACCAGGAAGAAGAGGCATTAACACTCACACATTTCCCCAGTTTCAGTGCAAAATTCAAAGCTCCAATTATGTATCTATTTTGATTTCTTTATTTTAAAGTCAAATATACAAATAAAATCAAAGGTACCTACAAAGAACAGAAGAGATTCCCACTTGTGATTTTAAAACTTGCATGCCATTCTGATAATGTGGTTGTGGGAGTGAATAATAAAAAAGAAGATGCATAGGTAGTTATGTTCATTTTGTTTTCACTGGATCTGGCTCAGCATAGACTAAGGAGACTGAGGTCTCAGATTACTCTTGGAAAGACTTGATAGCTTCTTATACCAACATTTAAATTATACCCTCATAGAATGGTTATGGCTGGAAGGGACAAGATCACCTAGCTCCAACCTCCCTGCCATGGACAGGGACAGCCTTCATTAGACCAGGTTGCTCAGAGTCGCATACAACCTGGCCTTGGACACTTCCAGGGATGGGGCATCCACAACTTCTCTGGGCAACTTGTTCCAGTGCCTCACCACCCTCACAGTAAAGAATGTCTTTCTAATATCTAATCTAAACCTATTCTCTTTTTGTTTAAAGCCATTAACCATTGTCCTGTCTATGGTGTACTAGAAACCCTTGTAAAAAGTTCCCCTCCATCTTTCTTGTAGGCTGCTTTAGGGACTGGAAGGCTGCAATTAGGTTACCCCGGTGTCTTCTCCAGTGTGAACAATCCCAATTTTTCATATGACAGCTGCTCCATCTTGGTGGCCTCCTCTGGACTTGCTTCAACAACTCCATGTTCTTCCTGTGCTGGGGACCCCAGAGCTGGACATTTCACCCCAGGTAGGGTCTCACCAGAGTGGAGCAAAGGGGCAGAATCCCCTCCCTTTCCTGCTGCCCATGCTGCTCTGGATGCAGCCCAGGACACATTTGGCTCTCTGGGCTGTGAGTGCCCATGGCTGGGTCATGTCCAGCCTCTCACTACCTCTCACCCAGCACCCCCAAATCTTTCTCAACAGGTCTGCTCTTGATCTGTTCATTCCCCAGCCTGTGTTGATACTGAGGATTGCTCCAACCCTTAATTTAAACACTACGCTAGGGTGCATGAATACAGCAGCAGGAAAATAGTAAAAATGCTTCAAGGAAAACCAAGCTGTCTGCAAGCCAAGACTCCACAATGACGGAGAATATATTCCCATGAGGGTAACAGACTTCTTGTTTTTTTTCTCAATTGCTCATTTTCATTCTTTTTTGCATTTTGCTTCTCAGAGGCATCATCATAACAATTAAGCATTTCAAAAAGTTTTTTTCTTGATGTCTGTGTGCATTCAGAACAGTTTATTTTATCCTGAGTTTACAATTTTTTCCAAGAAAATGCAGTTACTGCAGGAAAATATAATCATCTTGAATAAGGTTGGTTTGACTCATTACTGATGCAACTTCACTGATTTTCAGAAGAACCTAACCAATGAAAAAGGTGAGCCGAGCATGTCAATGCTCCTCATACTCCAGAGAAGCCATTTAGAGCTGATATTCCAAAGTGGAAAAACAGCTAATAAATGGGAAAAATCTTTTCCCCTACCAAGATGTCAAATATATTTTTCTTCCATAGCATTTCTATAAAAGATGACACAAGAGCACACAGATATATATAAATCTTAGCTAATAAAGTATTTCAGCTGAAGTGTATTGGTTCAAAATTGCATTTGGCTTGCTGTTGCATAAAGTTTGTCCAGCTTCTTGCTCCAGAGTTCTTGAATATTGCAACGTTTTACTGATCACTTCTGTTTGCTGGAAGTTACATGAAATACTGACTTTCCATTTCTTTGGATTAAAAATTGCAAAATTATGCATACTAATGAGTTTAGTAGACTTATAATGTTTTAAGTACAATGCTCCATATTTTAAAATTCCTTTCCATAATACTGTGCTGAATTCTTCATTACTGTAATCAATTGGATGAGAAAAAAACAGTGCCACAATTGTTTTATTGCAAGTTCCTTCTAGCCTTACAAACATCCTTGGGAAAAAAAACCCAACTATGCAATTCATAAAAAATGTTGCCTGCATTGTAAAAAGTTCTAAATAGAAAAAAAATATAAAACTGTGAAAAATAATCTACCACAGTATTGCTGCTTCAAATCTGTTGAAAAGAATTAGCCATCTGTCATGACAGCAGCTTGACCTGATGGGCCCTGCAGAGCAGCAGTGAGATCAGCAGGGTCCCTGCTGAGCCAGCAGTCCTTTCCTGCCGAGTCAGGCCCTGATGCTATTCCCTGGCACAACAGGTTGTCCTCAGCAACGCCTCTTCCACTTACTTGTTCTTTATGATCTGGAGCACCACTGTTGCCTAGATTTTCAAACAGCAACTGTGCAAAAGTCATTGAAACCATGAGGTTCCACAATAAACCCAGGTAATAAGCTTGCCTGAGTAATATGTCAGAATCATCTGCAGATTAATATTTGACTTCAGAATTTACAGGTGGCTGTCAATCCCATGTTTTGTTCCCTTCATAGGAAACCAGTGACAAAGCTGCAATGTCTGTGGAATTTGCTAATGTGAATGAAGCCTCTGAACCTCATCCATTTCTCTCCTTGACCAGTGTATTATTTTGATCAGTTAACGGTTTACAAAAAACCCCACTGATTAAGGAAAGGATAAATCATAACGAAGAACACGGGAGGGGAGGGTATAATTCCAGACTTGCTGTTGAAAAGCAACAACATAGAAAATTATAAAAGAAACAAAGGTTTAAAAATTATGTAAACTGGAGAGCTGAACTGCTCCTGCAAGCTGCTGAGTAAACTGCTGAGCTGGTGGAGATATTATGTACTACATTTTAGTGGTGTAAGAAATTTTATTGGTGAGCATATTCATTGAAAACATGGGACTATCAGCATCTAGTCCACTTGGATGGAACAGCAGTCCTCAGTGCATTGCAATAATTAGTGCTTACAGAAGCTTCTGAGATACACAAGCACAAACACATCTACATGCCATTGACTTCTACTCCTGTCACTTCAGTTACATTTATGAGGCTCTTCAGGTTAAAACTATGCTACAAAATTAACTTAATTCCTCTTTTAATATGATTAAGATCCTGCATAATATTTTGACACCATTTATGTGTCTCAACAGTTTTAACTTTGCTAACTCTTCAGTTCTTTCTAAAGGCAATTAAAAAAGACATGACTGAAATTCTTCCATCTCAGTCAAATGGATTGATGAGTTTTAATGGAGAACATTTATTCCAACCTTTAATTAAGTTTGGCAGTCTGAAATCATTAATCTATGCTCAGAAACTATGTACTGTAACATGAGCATTTAAAACCATACAAGTCAATCTCGTAATAAGGTGGATGTCTGAGTGATAATGCAGCTTTCTAGAAGCTGCTTTTGAATCTTTTAAATTACCTTTCTTTAGTTCATGACATAAGCCATTAAGATTTGCCCCAGGAGGGGATGAAACCAACCAAAGCAGTGTGACACTGCTTTGGCCAAAAGCAACCATTTAATCTTGCAAGGTTATTGTAAAAGTTGATAGGCCAGAAATCTGATCTACATTTTCCATCCCACGTAAACCTTAACACAGTTATTGCTTAAAGAAAGAATCAACTGCATTATCTGGTGTTATTCTGCTAGATTATTCAGTGACTCCTACGACCAATTTCATTGTGAGCATATTTGCAGTAGTTTAGCCTTTGGGATGGAAATAATTTCATTTTAATATGTTTTTTGGAGCACTGCCAGAGTAACAGGCATTTTTTATGTGAGAGAATTCTACAAGCATGAAAGTGCATACCTTGAGATTCTGGGTTCTCTTTCTAGAAGAAAATAAGGAGTCTCAAAAAGCATTAAAGTATAAAATCTTTCCAGTAGCCATCCTGGACTTTTTCAACACCTGCCAGAAGACCTTATAGTTATTTTTTTGGCCTTTACTGATGCTTTAAAGTCCAGCACACCCAGGATGGATGAAAGAAAAGAAACTACCGAAAATTCTCCCAAGCAGCTGCTGTTTGGAATACAGTGATCAACAAAACACGTCAGCTGGGGATACCTCTGAATAAAGGCAATCTCTGGGTTTGATTTAACAGTTTGAGCTGCTGTCACAGAGTACCTGGCATCCTGTGAACAGGAACACGTCTTAGAATAGCTTTTCAGGTTGTTACTGTTCCTCCACTGAGGTCTGTCCCTCTTTTCCCACCTCAGGGTTAACTAGTGATGTGAGTGTTCCCTCTCTTGGTTGCACAGCTTCAGCTTCAGGTCTTTACTGAGCTGCAGTTGGTAGATAATGAATTATTATGGCCTAGAGGAGGTATGGAACTTCTCAAGCAATAGAGTACAAAGAAAAGATGATTAAAATAAAAAAAAAAGGACTATGTTTTGCAGGCATTTGAAATGCATGCCTTGAACTTCCTTATGAAGAAGAATTCTCAGTTTGGAAGGTTCTGATACTCTCTTTCAGAAGCCAGATGTAAAGTCCAAAATCAGAAATAAAATGGAAATGCAATTATGAACAATGTAAAGCTTTTAAATAAGCACTTGTCCTGTCCAGCATACAAGAAAAGAAACATGAAATTTAATTTTATGGATTTATTTTTTTATTTCTAGAAAGAAGTTAATTTAGGAGAGTGGGTCTTTTTGAGTTAGTAATTTGTGCTTCTTTATTACACAACTACTTGGCACTGTGAATGTTTCAAAAGGTTTGTACCACTGAACTTTAGGACTTCTGCACATTAACAGATCACCAGTTGGATGTTTCCAGTGGTCACAGCACAACCATGCTGTCTGATGCACGTACACTAAACAGGCAGTGCTGGGGAAATCCTTCATTTTCCCTTCCACACAACTAAAAAGCCTATCTCCTTACAGGCATACCCCTTATTTAATGAAATCCTGCACACCTCAAACTCCACTACTAAAGGGGAGGGTGTCACCCCTTTAATTTCATAGGCACCATTACAATATGATTAACTCTCGATTGTGGGAGTCAGGAGAGTTGCATTTGTGGGGAACTGTGAGTTTAACATTAGACAAAAGAAACACATATTTTCTAAAGGGCATTCACAGCTAGTTTGTCTAAGCCTTGAAATCAGAAAAGTATTGTGTCTGTCAGCCTAAAAAGAAAATATGGACTACAGCTTATATCAACCCTGAAGCTGGTCTCAATTTTGTTTAACGTTTGAAAAATTAAGATATATCAAATTTCTGGATCATATGAGACAACATTCATATTATTGCTTTATAAGTTTTGCCTGTTTATCAATTTTGTTGAATAAATGCTTATTCTTGTCAAATCAAAAATGATCCAACAAAACATCCACAAACAGTGACCCAGTCATTTAACCTCAAGCTGCCCATTTCTACATTCATTCCACATTTCACTCTCTAATATAATTACTCCTGTTTGGAATAGACAGTGATGAAATGATCTGGCCTTTATGTATTATTACTTGATTAGTTTTTCCGTATTTGCTGAAAAAAAAATAAAATCAGTTACTGAACATTCTTATTAATATTAAAGTGCCTCTGCATGTCTTTCATGCTCTTTAGGACAGTTGCTATATAACAAAAAAGTATTTCTCCTTCCTTCTTCTGCACTACAGCTAAGTAAATTTTCATTAAAAATTATTAAGCTTTATGATTTTTCAGAAAAAAAATAGTTTAATCTAATTAGTTTAATATGAACATCTTCTGGTAAATATATTTAGACCAAGGACCATTTATTATCATTTGTGTTTCCACACTGGCTGGGACTATAGGAATTTTTGACATTTTAGTTCTATATAAACCAATTACAAAAAATGAGACTTGGCTGCTGTGATGCAAAGAGGCAGAAGATGGGGCTCATAATGCCAATTTGGTTCCCATGATTTATTTCTTATGTTGAGATTCACAACAGCCACCATGCAAAATTCTCAGATACCCAATTAAGACAGAAAGGAGGAATAAGATGTGTGAAATTCTGGCTACTTCAGTAAATACCACTTAAGTCTTTCTCAATCTGCAAAAAATGTCTTAAGATAACCTCCATCCATGCACAGGAAGTCCTTCTACCATTTCTGAAGCTGGGGTCTAATGCATGAGCAGTGGCCTGCCAGGATTTATGGTCAAACTTTCAGTGCCTTGGTTCTAAGCATGACCCAGCTCAAGTGTTTAAGCCCACAGATTCAGATTCTCTTAGCTGAACATCTACCACTGTAGGATGCCACAGCCACCTGGGCTAACATCAGCCCTAAAGTAAGGGGAAGACCTTTGCTCTTCTAGGCCCTGGATGCTTCTGCGGCAAACTGAAAAACTTCTGTTTATATATAAATAAATAAATATATATATATATATATACATGCATAAAAAATACATATATGTTAATGCAGTTGGCTTATTTACTTATTGACTTTACAAAAAGTATACAAAAAGTCTGTACAAAAAGTATACGTTACCCAACAGGTTGGGATGTTAAATAAACTAACCTCTGCAAGATTTGTGGCTTATTTGGGAGATCAGATAAATGTAAAAGCCTTGAATACAATTTTAGAAAAGCTAAAGAATTATAAAATCTTTCCATGATTTTATTTATCTCTTTTTGCTGGGACATGAAACCTTCTGTCTGTGATCACAGAAACTACATCATCATCAGTGTAAAATCAGTATGGCAGGTCAGGAACAGTGTTCCCAATATAAAATAAAGGGATTTTAAAAATTTTTTTCTTTCCTCTTTGGCATCTTTTTCAACTACTCTATAAAAGGTTTTTTATCATGTGCATTTTTTTTAAACTTTAGGACATGTACATGAAATCTTTTGCCCATTATAAAGGTTTGACCACCTTTACTTCAGTAAGGAACACATTTTAGAGAAAATTACAACATGTACTGCATGTGAATTTTTTTCGAGTCCAGTTACTTCTCTCAACTGTTTCTTAGTAGGTAGAGAAATACATTATTAGTTTGCTTGCCCTGAAGCATGACACTAAGTACTGCCAATCATTCTACCCATGTTTATTCTTGATGTACAAGCAGCACCTTCTGCAAACCACATAAAGGCATCAGAGTAAACCAGACATCACAGCAGCTTAATGGAGCTAGTCATAGCATGGTTCTTAATGAACTCTATATTCATGCAAATGTCTATTATACTTATGGAGCCCTGTCATGAATGAAAATTACCTGAACAGTCATTTACTGACACAAGGAGAAAGGTCACCTTGTTCCTTTGGAAGGTAGTGCTTGCACTTACCATAGCAACGCTGTGAAAATCAAACTAAACTAAAACTTATGGTACATGAAGGAAGAAGCATGGCTAGAACCAGGCAATGGTCACTAGGATGTTTACATTCTACTTCTCCTGCTTGTTTGTTGTATGACAAGCTCTTCAGATTATTACCTGCAAAAATCACCATAAGATGACGTATCTGATGTCAAATGGCAGAGTCATAAGAATGAGCATTTCAATTAATCTTTCTGTAAAAGTTGGTATGGCAGCTCACCACAGTATTATTGAACTACCAAGCAGGTATAAAATAATGCTATTTAATGAGCTGAGGAGATGAGGACTGAGTAGTAAGTGAGAAAAACCAGAACAGTTGACTTCAAGACAGTGCAATTCTTGCTTCATTAACTGAGTAAAGTATTTTACAATAGTCTCACAGATTACCACAAGACACTTCAACCAGCCAAGCTGCTTGAACAGACAGTTACTACTATTGGTGCTTGCAGAATTCAAAGTAATTCTGTTGCCTATATCTCAACTTTTTACCCGAGGACTGGATGTACTTGGACATACGAATCACCCTGTCGACATGGCTGACAGTCTACAGCCATGACCATATCCCACCCAATACACCAAAGGAAAGCATCTTGTTCACAGTCTCTCTCTCTCTCCCCTTCTACATATATAATCTTTACTCTTATTTATGCATTGAGACTGGAATACAAAATTTAACTCTGTGGGGACCATGACTGGGAATATGTGTCACTCTGTCACTCTGGATATAAGGTTTCATGTTCCTGAGGAAAGCCAAGGGATTAGACAACTCCCTCCAATACTGCTAGGGTGAAACTGACTGAACTCTCTCGTCAGGAGGACCTCACATGATGAGGGTATTGCTCTCCCGGCTCCTATTCGTGGTTTCCTTCAGCAACAAAACTGCTCTATAGCCAGAGGACCCTATAAATTTAAATCTTCTGAAAAACATTTCTGGCTCTGAAGCCACAAAACAGTAGCTCTTACTAAATAAATTTTAAAAATCTATAAGACAATTTAAAGGAAAAGAAGATCAATGACCTACATGTGACTGCAACATTAAGCATCTCAAGGTTGTGATTTCTCAGAAATAAAAAAAGTACTAGAAAAAAAAAGCATTATTTTACAAGGTAAAAAAACTTTTCTTCTTATGCCAAGATATCAACTGCCTTGTTTTTCAATGGTGGTTGAAATTACTGATCACTGTCCAAAACCATGCAGACAATCTCTAGCAACACAATAAAGACCTTGCAACACAGAACACTAGATATGGGTATGTACAGGTAGCACTTGTGATATCAAAGCCCTTTTAAACTGATTCAGAATGAGACTCCGTATTTTGCATTCAGGAATGGCTACAGCTACAGCTGGGACCAGCTGCTTCCTTCCACTATGAGATGTAGCATTTTATGAAATGAAAACATTTTCTTTTTGACCAGTTATAGTCAAGCTGCCCCCTACACACAAAGATTATTCAAACAATCCATTTAGCATATAACTTCTCTTTCTCAGAGGCTGTGCAAGTGTTAGAATGGAGAAGAAAGCTTTGACAGGTACAGGATGAAACTAAGAAATGCTGTGAGCTGGTGCAACACAATTAATGCCCTGTGAGATTGTCATTGGAAACTGTCACACCCACCTCCCTACAGATTAACAGTATTTCAGGTGTTGAGACTTTATAAGATAAGTTTTGGACTTTTCAGAACAGGTGCTTTTGTGTTTTGCTCTGTTTGGCTTTTTCCAGATGTGAAAGCAGCAAACCCACTACAGTGTCATAGAAATAGCTTGGAGTTGGAGTAGATTTGTTCTTCAACTATTTTGATAAGGTCTGTGTTCTGTTTCCTCTGCTTTATCTGTGTAGTCTGCACCATGTTCCTCCCTGAAAGTACAATGCAGCAACAGGAAGGCCAGGAGCTGAAACTTGCAAAATGTTGTCTTTGTGTGGCATTAGCAGTCTGCAGACCTTAGTACGATATACACAATATGACAAATTCTGTTTCCTTCCCACTCTACCATGCATATTCATAAGCAAATAAAACAGTAGCACACAAACAGAACCTGTGATACATACAACAAACAACAGGGAAAAAAACCTAAGAATGAAAACAAAACAAAAAAATCAATTAAGAGCTTTCACGGCAGTAATATACCAAGGAAGAAATCCCCACCATTGGGTAAATTACTTCAAACAGGCAAATATCACCCAGTGAAATAAACAGCTGATCAGAATGGAACTGTAAGGTTTCTAACCTTCTTTTAACTAAGTAGGTGTTCCCTTATGTACAGAAAGAAACTGAGATTTTCAAGTGAGATCAAACATAAGAGTGAGAGCAAAATGCCCATGATGCTGACTAATTCAACATGATTTTGTACAACGTTCAAACATGCAACTGATTCATTGTCTTCTTCTGGGAATAGGCTGTCAAATGAGGCAGGCACTAAAGTCACATTTTTGCTCTCTAAATCTGCTTGTCTATTAGCTTTGCTTCCTGCAGGAGAACTGAAATCAAATGCAGTATGTTTCACACCTGTAGCTATGAGACTTCTGATTTTGACAGTTGGAAGCATCCTTATGTACCTACTCTGCAGTGTTGTTATTTTTTTCCCTTCTACAAGAAATAGAGCATTTTCTAGAAGTCCTTCTTATTTCTCTTTGCACCTTTTACTCAAGGCTACTAGCATTCAAAGTGAACTGTCTAACTCTTTAAATAATTTAACATGAAAACACGCACATCTGGCCATCTGCTGCTACAGTTCAAGAAACTCCAGCATCTCCGACGGCAGCTGCTGACTACGCACAAGGTCAAACCGGGGCAAGAGGGACCCACAACCACAAACCTGCAGTAGGTATTCCGACCAGGGCAGGGAGCTCTTCTGAAGTACCACCGCAGGCATGCCAACATCATCCCAAAAAACACAAATAACTTTTCCTAGCAACTGCGGCGTGCTCGATTATTTTGTGTCAATCGCTGTGGCTCGGCACGCGCATCCCCGCGCAGCCGGGCTCCCGGCCGCTTGCATCGCGGGCCCCGCGGCTGCGGCAGCGCCCGCACGGCCGGGGCGGCGTGGGGTCTAGCCCGAGGGTCACTCACCATGTTGACTTCCGAGACCACGTCGATGCTGGCGATCTCTATCCTCATGCCCACATCCACGGGCGGACCTGCGGGGGGAGCGGGAGGCAGCGTTAGCGGACCTGGGGAGGGGGGCCGGGGCGCGGGTCGGGGGGCCGCGGGCGCCTCACCTCCGAAGTCCGGGCGGAGGCGGATGTCGTAGCCTTGGAGCAGCCTGTCCACAGTCTCCTTCACGTAGGACATGTTGCTAGGTCCGTCGGCGCTGCGGGAAGAAACACAAGCGGGTTAGGGAGGCGGCCGGGCGGCCCCGCGCCCGCCTGTCTCCCTCCCTCCGTCCGCAGCCCGGCGGCGCTCACCTGCGCGCCGCGCACGCCACGGCCAGCGCCAGCGGCAGCAGCAGCGCCCGCGGGCCGGCCCGTCTGGCAGCCGCCCCCATCCCGGCCGCCGCCTCTCGGGGGGACGAGCCGCGGATTGGAACTTGGTGCGGACCGGCGAGGAGAACCAACTCCCGAGAGCGGGACGCATGCGCCGAGCGGAGCGCCGCGGCCCCGGGGCGCCCCTCTGCCCGCGCCGGCCGCCCGGGCCCGGCCGGGCCGCGCCCCGCCTCGGGCTGCTGAGGGAGCGGGGGGATACCGAGGGCGCGGCGCCACAACAGGTACCGCGGCAGCGAGGAGGGCGGCGGGGCCCCGCGGCTGGCGGGGCGCAGCGGGACCGAGACCCCCGAGCTGCCGTGGGGAAGGGGCTGCAACCGCCGGGCGCGCCCCCCCTCGCTGGAGCGCCGGCTTCCCGTCAAGTGACAGTGAAAGATTGTTGAGGGCGCTTCGGCGTGAAAATTCCCTTCGACGTTGTGTTAGCCATGATGTGAAAGGGGCATGGCCAACTGGGCAGAAGTGGCACGTTTTGTTGCAGGTGGCCTCAAGCGGCGAAGGCTTGAGGACGCTCCCGCAGCGGGTTGGCGGCGGGGGCTGCCCCGCGGCGGTACCCGCGGTGCCCCGGGTGACTGATCTTTAGTTCCGATGTGTTAACCAATGTAATTGATCTTGCGTTTAGAACTTCTTTTTTAAGACTCTCGGAATGGATGCTGACCTTTCTCGTGCATCATTACACAGTAACTGATCGGAGCCCTGTGAATAGTTTATTACTTTGCCGTCGCCGCTCGCTTACACTGCATCGTAGCGCAGCAGAAATAACATTTATCCCTTTCAGGTTCAACCCATCACCTCTGTGCGCTTCACAGTCCTGCGTGCGGTGCCCTTGGGATACGGATTGGATGCTTTTGAGTCTGCTACAGCGTCACGCAGACTTGTTTCTGAGAAATGGCAGACTTGGTGATTTTTGTAGCTGAAATATGCCACGATATTTGAAAAATGCTGGAATATTGATATAGTTTGTGACACACATTCCAGTGATAGTTTTGAGCAGCTTTTGGAAGAAATTTTTGAACAACGCATTTTTCTATGAAAATTTGTCCCTTTAGGAGAAGGAGCCCAACATGCTTCCTGAGAGATTACTATGGGAGTCCTTCATCTCACATCTGCTTTCTCCAACCATAAGTGTACAAATTTATGAAAATTATCATTTTATCAGTTCTTTGTAACAGTATATAATAAATATTTTCGATTTTCTTTGAGGCGTTTTATATTTTTTTCTTTTCCTCCTAGATCAATAATTAGTTGTTGAAAAATGTGACCTCCCAGCTCAACTTGAGAGTACTTTAGGATTGCTGCTTGGAGAGAGTTTTGTTCAATTATAATTGGTGTGGCTTGGGTAGAGTTCTTTTTATTAAAAAAAAAAAAAATCCTAGCTATAGCTCTCTGCCAGATAGTATCTTTAATTAGAGTTGTATCCCACACACAGCCATCATAAAGTTACCTGGGTCTTCAGAAGCACTGACTTAGGATTTGCCATAGAGCTATATATTTTACTTCTTGGTGGTATGCAGCATTACATTTAGCTTTGTCACAAGCCATGTGAAAGTCAGTTATGCCAGTATTTAAGGGAGACCACTGCTCTCCAAGGTTTGCCAAAATCTGTCTTAAGGCATAAGTGCAGGGGTTTGTTCTATTAGAAGTCTTAATCTGCTGCACGTTTCAGGGCAGCTTTAGTTCAGATGAGCTGTAGTCTGCCTCCTGGACTGAATGCCCAAAAATGGTTGAACTCTTTTAGGTGAATTTCTAATCTTACCGTCTGGTCTGAGAAGGCATGAGCAAAGCCTGTCCTGCAAGTCTCCTGAAATCAGGGATGCCTCAGCCCAGCAAATATACTTCCAGGAGGGATGAGGATGTTCTTATTGGCTAGCTGGTTCCTCTGAGAGCTCTCCCAACCAAGCTGTCCTAGCTTCTGGAGACCAGCTTCTTCCTCAAGCTTCCTCCACTGAGCATCCCAAAAATGAGATCCAAACTGTTGAAATTCCACTCCACTTTGTACAGCTTGATTACTGGGGACATCCGGGCTCTAAATTTGTTTTTGAAACAACTGCAAATATCCTGCAGTGTAGAGACAATACTGAAAAGATCCCTCAGTAGTGGAGGCTTGGGAACAGAGAGATTTATATGGTATTTTTAATAACAATACAAAGGAGGAGCTGCATGGCATTACACTGCCAGAGCAAAGGGGGTGAGAAGGGTTTCTCTTGCCCTATATGGGGGGGGGATGGGGAAGGGAATGATGGAAGCATGTCTGAGACCTGTTTTCCATTGTTTTCAGGACTGAAAAAGGTGCATTATTATCAGCAGCACTTCCACTCTCACAAGTGTTGCTAGCTGAAGTAGTCAATGAATTAAGAATTTGGAAGTTCTGCTCTCTTTGCAGATCATCTGTTTCCAGGAGAATATAGTATGCTTTTCTAGACCTCCAATGTGGAAGAATTTTGACGTAATTTTGATAAAACACTCCATGTGACATAGTTCTTGCTTCAGGATCTCTTTAACAACCCCTTGTGCAAAGACAAAGACATCCAAACTGAATGACTATGGGGAAGGGGCTAGCACTGAAATATTATGACTATTGTTTACAAATGTTTTCTAAAATTTTGTACAGGTGAGGAGACATCTGGTAATCTGTTTTTGACATGTGCTTCAAATGGCAGCTGCTTCTGCAATCAATAAATTCGATTCAAAACACAGCAGTGTATCTTTCCATCCACTCCAACGGGGTTTGCTCAAACACCCAGGCTGAGTGAAACCTGGTGGGTACTCAACTTGGCTTTTGGGCATCTTGGAATTTGCTGAGCACCCCAGAGTACAGGCAACTAAGTAGATAATTTGCAGTTTTGGAAATCGGGCTGCTTAGTGTCCAAAGTTCTAGGAGCTTAATCTGGAGAGTTTTAGCACTAGTTTTCAATATTTTTAGTTCTCTCTCTCACCTCTGAGATATGCCGTTATAAATCTGTGGTTTTCTAATAAGACTGGAGATAACACAGCTGCTATACCAAGAAAAGTGCATGTCCTCTGCATGGAAGTTTCTACCTTCACAGAAATAATTAAGTATTTCTATTACTATTACCTTTCCTTCCCACTCTGTCAGTGAAATGATCTCCTATGGTTGAGCTACCACCCTGACCCATTTGTGCTGTTTAGTGGCATGGGATGTAGTCAGCTCACAGCCTATGGGAGCTGTAATCCCATTGTACCAAACCCAGTTCGGTTTTCAAACACGTGTGGTGGCTTCAATTTCTGCTCTTATTATGGTTATTTCCTCATACTGTTGTTCAATAGGTTTTCTTGAAACCCTTGCTAATGATAGTGCCAAGTTCCTTTCCAAATACATTCTACTATGGGTTTATTACATATAGGGTCTATGAGATAGACATACAGCTTGTATATAAGATTTTTAAAACATATTTTCTGGTCTGTGTTAGACAAGGCAGACCTTTTGGGCAGGGAATAATTTCATATTTGTTCAACATATGTAAGCACTAATAAACTAAACCAATTGAAATCCATTAGTTCTAACGCATTAACCATGACCTTTTTTTCATATTCTAAGGCATGTCAAGTGCTTACTAGAAGCAAGACAAATAATATAATCATAAAGACTGATGCAGAAACTATCCTGGGCCAAATGCATAATTTTTTTACCTTCATTATGTTTAAACTTTCAGGAAGCCATCTTTTTTTCTTATGCAAATTACTGTTTCCACTTTACTAAATACTGTTTTTGTACTTCTTATTTTAATTTGGCATCAGAAAGTGCACATCATGCAAAGATAATGTCCTGCTCAGATAATGTTGGCTAATTAAAAAAAAAAAAAAAGCAAAAAGCAAGATCACTTGAAAAAGGGAAATCTGGAAATTCTTTCTATGTCCCACTAGATAACCTCTGTAGGCAGATGTTCTGATTTAGGATGACCACAAGTTTTAAAGAAATAAAGGGGAAAAAATGCAAACATCATGACTACACAATCTCTCTCTAGTGATATTTTGTGCCTTCTGAAAAGTAGAATGAAAGTAGGTATTTCTGTGCTTCTGCTCAAAACAAATGGTGTCCCTCATACTGTAGACTTTGTATGGGGAGGTGATGACTGAAAATGTTAATATTTATTAATACTGGCAGGATTTGAGAAACTGCAAATAGGGACTTGCAGACCCAGGACACTCCTAATCTATGTCCTATTGGTACTGCTGTGTGGATTTTGCATGATACATACACAGCTTAAAGAAAAATGAGAATTAGGATGGGTACACTTTTTTTTTTTTACTTGGCACTGAGCAGGCGACATTTTGCAGTAATTATATCAATAATATAAATTCAAAATTTTAGATCAATTTTTTTAACAAGTAAGATGAATGGTTGGGTTTGAAAACTACAAAGTGAAACCTTGGAATTGTAAAATGACTACCTGGGCAGGTAAAAAACAAATCTTATTCATATTTATACATAAAGAGGCAGGTAACGAAATAGGTCACTTATTTCATCTGCTTAGTGATAGTGCTATTGTTGTTTTGTACCTACAGCAATCCCTGGAGTCAAACAGAGCTCATGAGCCATCTTCTCAAATGACAGAAAACTGCAAGCTGGAAGTACTTTTAGTGTGCCTTGGGGATTTCAGTGCAGCAGCAAAGCTGCACAAGCGATCAACAAGAGCTGAGGACTGCCATGCTGAACTTGTGCTTTATCCTGGGGTCTGTAGGCAGTGTGGTACTGCTACACACTGAAGAGATCCCCTCACCCTCGCACCTATTTCTCTTTCCTTTGTGTCTCTCAGCAAGCCCTCATTTTTATCTCAGAAAATAAAAAGGTTCCTCTTTCTGCTCCATTTTCCTCCCTCTTTTTATACCCTGTAAAGATCAATTAAGATCTTTCTAGTGTATGTTCTACTTTGTTTTAAAGGACTGTAAAGTGTTTAGGACAGTTCTTTTAAGGAATTAATAGTAAATATCAAAACTGTGAATCAGTTATACACTTTTAATAGTCAAAAAGAGAACACATGAACTATAGGATTTTGTCCTGTAATAACTATAGCCAGGGTAATTTAGTAAGTCTTTAATCATGCCAGCTAAACAAATGTACTACTCATTTGAAATCCCTTTTTAGATTTCCCAGCATTTTGTCTAGACCACCATTCAACATCCATCCTTAACGTTACAGAATTTGCTTCATCTCAAGGTGTACATGCCCACTACTGCATCCTTAATGACAGAAAACCCTCCAGCAGCACATTTTCCTTGCCTGCCCTCCTCACCACCTGTGGTAAGCAACCTCGCTTCAAAGTCTTCATCCCATCTGTGAAAGATTCAGAAGCTCCTTCAGCCTCTGATTCTGGCTCAAGAGAAGTAGTAGGGGCTAAAGATCAAGGTCTTTGTCCCAGTTGCTATAGAGATTATAAAAAAAGACAATTTTAGTTTCAGAGAACAGACCATTCAGGGTAAGTAAGGAAGACAGGCCACAAGTGTTCAGACAGACAGGAAGAAGTTGAAGGCAGCAGTTAGTCTGTGTGCATTTGTATAGTTTTTATGGACATATTAACTACAAGGAGCCAGTCATCTTAAGTGTTGTTGGAAAAAGGAAGGCAGTTGATGGCAGCATTAGCAGAAGCTAGTTTTAAGGAGGTATTTAGAGAACAGAGACATATGAATGATGATATTGTTTTGATTTCTCTTTAAAGGTACTTCAGATGCTTCCTTTTATACAGCTCCTAAAAGCTGAGTTTTTTCAGCAGTGGCAGTATGTCAGAAGAAGGACAGAAAGAGTTAACACCTGATGTTTTATCCTGGAGAAATTGAGCACATGTATACCTTTTGATTACAAGCAGCTCCCTTGGTTTTAAGAGGCTGATGCATACTGTGGCAAGGTGCTTTTACATTTGTAGGATTGAGAACTTTGCTTCTATGCTTTTAGGCCTGCTCCTCTCTTCATTTGTATAGGGGGTTATTTTGTCTTTTTTTTTTTTTTTTTTAGCATAAGAGATGAAACACTGTTAGTTGAATGGCTCAAAAATTATTTTTCTGATAAATGGATTAATATAACCCAGATTTGCCTTTCCATTGTTTTCTGAAGCAGCTCACTGCAAATCCCTATTAAAATTATCAGGTTATAATAGTATTCTCATACTCAGAAGCATTTTACCACACAGAGCCACTAGAATGCAATGTGTCTCTTTCTCCCATTCCAGTGATGTGATGCACTCACTACAAACACTTGTGAATGTGAGTCATGTAAATAAAGGCCTAGCTTGTCTTCTAGCAATAAGGAGATAGAATGGCTGAGTTTAGTCACATATGCAATTTCTCTGGAGATATCTTCCATAATTGTGTAGATCAGAGAGTTCCTTTCTCAGGAAGAACTAAGTAAAAACTGGATCAAAATTAAATTTTCTTTGAGAAAATATACATTTTTGCATTATATACTCTCAAGAAGGTTTGAATTAAAAAATGCTCCTAAGCAACCTGGTCTATCTTCAAGGTTAATGCATCTCAGAGAAGAAAGTGAGCTTGGCTCTGCAGTTGAGCACGTGGTAGGCTACTCAGCTTCCCCTTCCAATTTCAAGTATTTTGTGGATTTAAAGGTGGTAACATTGCTTTCTGCCTCTACTTCTTGTTTATAATTCTTCCATAGAAATGGTAGCTCCAGCTCCTTTATAATCTCCAGTAGCCTCTGCTTATTTGGTGTATTATATTGCTGAGAAGGTTAAAGATCCTGGATACTTGTTCCTCAAAGCTGGTTTTACATTAGAAGTTTTGGAGTTTTGACTTAAATCTGATTTGTGATGAAAACTGGTGCTGAACACAGGCCTTTTCTATTTCACTTCCAGTTTTAAAATTAAAACTACCCAAAAGTATTCTTAGTGCACTGAAGACCCAGGATCCAAATCATATACTCCTCAAACAGCCAAGTTCAGTAAAAAAGGAAACAGACATTTTGGCTGAGATTTTATAGTACTTGTTTTTTAACAATATATTGGTTGTGCCTATATATGTGAAAACCCTAAAAAGGAAAAGCTTGAACAGAGCCAAGAATGGGCATCACAAACAGAAACAGTTCTTTGTCTTGCTGTTGCACCTGCCTCATAAAAGGTAGGCATTTTATATTTCTACTCATTATCAAGATTGTCTGCTGCTTCCAAAGATGGAGGTGACAATAAGAAAAATTTGCATTGTATTTCAAGAATATGTTTACAAATATGTCACCTCTCACATTTAAGAGTGAGTTTTATGGAAAGAGCAAAATATGACAATAAAACCTGCCAGACTGGAAACTTGCAAGCTGTTTTCTTCAATGATGGCAAATTCCCCTGGAATTCTGTTGTCAACTTACAGCCGTGAAAATGACAGCATTAGGTACCACCATGCATAGTCATACCTACGCTAGGAGAAAACAAAGTGGGCATGATTTTAACAAATGCATTAGTCCTACACACCAGCTGCTTGCACACTCCTTTCTTGCCTCAGGAACACATTTGAAGAGTGAGACAGATGCTTCTGGCTTGTTGAAATAAAGAGCACGTGTGAATCTCTTCTGCTGGGAGTCACTTTGTCATCAGGGAAGTGTAAGACAACAAGTAATTTTACTTCTCTCTTTAACTGATGTAGGGGTGCAGGTCTAAAATCCATGATTTATATATGTTGTGTGGGCTGGCAGCAGTCACTGGAAGTGGTCCATATACTGAGAAATGGATTGTGCCCTGTCATTTTAGCTGCTTTTAGCTAGTTGAAAAAGAACCTTAAAATAAGTGCAAAGTTAAGAATTTGAAGAAAAAAAGAAATTGAACACAAAGACAGAGAACTGGCAAAGATGTTCCTCAGCCAGCTCACAGAACTGGGATACTTTAGTGATTTTTTTAGCCGCTATTGGTATCTCTTCCCACTGCAGTGGCGGGCACAGGGGCACAAGGATGCTCCCATGGATAACTGCTCTGAGATGAGGTGTTCGGGAGGGATAGTACAACAGCACGGGGTGTTGCTTTATTCACTACTTGTACATTTTGAAAAAGACTGAATATTTTATGGCTGCCCTCAAACCCAGCTCAGAGGGCGAAACCATTTTGACTTCTCTTTTAGAGCAATGAGCAGCATGTTAAAGCTCAGGAAGCCGTAAAAGGTGAGATAAGGGATGCAGGAGCATCCCCTTGTTCCCTTGAGATTCTCTTGAGCAGCATCAAGCATTTGTGTGATGTTAGTATTAGCTTCAGTTTTTAGTACCATTTTGGGACAGAAGTAAATAGAGGTTGAAAGAAGATTTAGTTTTGTGTGCAGAAGAGGCCAAAAGAACAAATATAATATATTAATGATTTGGAAACCTTTATCTTTCATCTTTTCCTACTGTAAGGGTTGGGTTTGCAATCCTTCACATGAGTTGACTTCTCATATTCTCAACCTCTTTGTTGTGTCTTTCTTTGTCTTGCTAGGTGTCTCCTCAAGTGGCTTGTTCTTTGATTCAGAGTGTTTCTCTCCCTTCACCTGGTATATTAAGGCTTAATTTTTACTTCAGCTCAGGATGTTGTCAAAGTTTTAATTTCAGAAAATCTGCAAAATGTGTTTCAGTGAGAGGTGCTAGGCCATGTGAGTGGCAGACAAGTCAGATTCCTTTTCACCTTCCTTTGAGAAAGCAAAATGTTGGCTGCCTGTAGTCAGAAATAGAACTGAAGAATTAGAAAGTTTGTATAAGGGGATTTAACTGCAATAATGAGGCTGTAAGAACCTGTAAGAAAACAAAGTATTTTAAATATAGAGAAAAACCCAACACTATAATAAATAAGGAACTCAGAATGAAAAATGCTATCTTGTTCTGATCCAGAATCACCATCATGAGTGGCAGGACTTTTGTTTACTTCAGTGAGTTTTGGAGCAGGTCTTAAATGACCCTAGTATCTAAACCATATATAAGTCAGGGTAGATTTTTTACTTCTTGGGTAAGGAAAAGATCACATATAGCTTTGGGTTAATAAGGCAGCAAGAGCACCTTATCCATACTCTTAAAACTATTCATCTTGTGAAGTCTACCTTCTACCTCCTGGAATTGTGTATTTGTCTCTGTTAAATATTCAGCTTCCTCTTTGTCCCTTTGATTTTCCACCCACTCATTTTCACCATCAGCAGTGGAAGTCTTCATTTGTCTTTTCTGAGTGGGCTAAGAGGTGAGGCAGGTGATGGTGGAGGCCTGCTCACAAAGACAGGGTATTTCTCAGAGAGTGTTAATCTCATGTACTCTCATATCTGTGTCCAGCAGAGAAATATCTAGAAAGATTATTATGTATTAAACATCTGAAATAAGAGACAAAATTGACAAAATGTCCAAGCAACAAAGGACATGGGAATTGGTTAAATACTGACCTATTTGGTAATAATACTTAGTATTTCTACACATTTTTAATACCCTGTGAGCATTTGAACTAATTTACACTTTCAAATATTCCTACAAATATGGAAAGCTTTTCTAAAATTTGAAGAACAGGAAATTCAGACATGGAGGTGTGGGGATGAAACTTTTAAATGCAGATTTGGGAATTCACCTCCACAAGGTCTGTGTCAGTCTTATGTATAAATTGATGCATGTAGACTGAGCTATACTTGTTGGAAAATTTGGCCTAAATGACTTATCCAAGGTCACAGAATTCAATGGCAGAGCTGAGAAAGGATCTGAAGAGTGCATCTTTAAAGGTAAAAAGTAACTGAGGTATAATACTATTTCTGTTTTTAAGTGCATTATGCCCTCTGAATTTTATAATTATAATAATGATTTTTTTCCATGCTGTCCTTGGAATATTCAATTTAGTACATAAGACTTGAAATGCTGCAGCTCCACTGGATTAGCCCCATGGTGTTCACAAACTGGCACACTCTGTGACTGTGTCCAGGAGTTTATATTGGTACTGTTGTAAACTACTACTTGTCACTGCACATCAATTATCTATTGATTCATACACTTGGGTAAAAGCAAAAAGGTGTCGCACTTTGTCAATTATTGTACTTATTTCTCTCTGTAGAGGAGCAGACTACCCTCCCTTCATAAGAAATACTCCAAGGATAAGAAATACTCCAGGAAGATTGAAAAGGGTGAGGAACTCCTCAGAGGCCCTGGACTTACCTGGTCTAACTTCAAGGCTGGCTGCGCTTTGAGAAGTTTGCACCAATGACTTCTAAAAGTCACTTCCAAGCGGAATTACACTGCAATTTTCCTTTGTGTGGGAATCATTGTGTGGGAAGGGGAAGAGGTAGAGACTATACAGTGGATAGATATGGGGACTATTCACTGTGCAAGAGGTGAGCTAGCTCCCCATGTTGCTGTAGAATGGGATTAGATCCCTCTTGCTTGCCACTGAGGACATGGCCCCCTGCTAGGCTACCACTGGAAAATACCTCTCTGGGTGAGTAGTGAAGATCTGGGAACTAGTTGTGGAAAATGGTTAACAAATATCTTACTTTGTCAAATGGTCTCAGCTGCCATTGCTGTCAGCAGGAGGGAACAGCACGCTATGCTTGCCAAGCAGCTCCTTGCAAATGATACTCATTTACACCTCAAAATACTTGAGAGAAGTATTTAATTTTTTCTCTTTTCTACCTGCTTATCTTTACAGTGTTTTCTTTGCCTGATGCCTTTGTATTAATGCCCGTAAAACAAAACCACCTGCCTTGTGCTGCCCACTGCTGCTACTTTCCTTTCCTTTCTGAAGATACGAATTTTTTCCTCAGTAACTTTGAGATGTGAGTAATGCCACTCCATGCAACAACCACAAGATGGTAATGAAGAGCAGACTAGTTGTGTGTCTTTTGTAGCTTTAGTGTATTGCCACAATGGCAAATTTTGCTTTTACTTGCAGAACTTACAGGTCTAAACACCAATTTGTTCAGCTGTTTACCTCTGGGCCAGTCTGCTTGGCAGCTCTATTTGTATTATCCCCCCAATCATTCTGTTTGCTTTTATACTAAAATATGTGAAAGAGAATATTCTCTACCTAATGCACAAATGCTGATATTGTTATTTAGTACAAAAATGTTCTCACTACAAGGAAGGTTCGACTATATTGGTGTACCACTGTATGAGCTATCTCTTGTGAGAAGGTAGATGCAGAACAACTTTAAGTGACTGTATTCCTTGCTTCTTCTGCTGCCATTATATTTTTCCAAATGTTATGAAGGTTGTATCTCTTTCAAGGTAGAAAGGAAAGTCTGTTACTGTGCATGCTTTATGTCAGCAAAGGGAGCAGTGTTGAGAAACGAACCAAACCAAAGCAAAGTTCTCAACTTTGAAGTTCTCAAATGAACCAAACCAAAGCTGAACATCATTGTCAGTGAAGAGGTGGTGTTGAGCACAGCTCGCCAACCGCCCAGCATGGCAACATGAGGGAAGAGCAGCATAAACAGGGCCTCTTAAGTACTGCTTGACTTTTGAGAACCAGAAGTCAGCCCCACAGGGCTCATGAGATTCAGAATTTTCAGTTGTACTTACTTTTCTGCAGGATTTTGGGTTCTTTATGCAGTACTTGTGTAGACAAATAGTCAAAATTTTCAGGTTTTTCCTGGCATTATACAATCCAGAGACTTTGCAACTCTTTCCTTTCCTCCTTAAAAAAAAAAAAAAATGAGGCTCCTTCTCCTTTGGTGCAAGCCAGGCACCAGGAAGACAGGGAGAAAATCACTAGAGCTGTTGCTAATGGCTTCACTGTGGCTTCCATGGAATATTTAAGTCATTCCCCAGGTATCTGCCCATGACTCATATACTTCTGGGATTAGTAGACATGTACTGACTGGGAACAATGAAGCCTTCCAGGAAGGCAGTTTGTTGGTGCATCTTCTCTCTTGTTCCTTCTGGGAGCAGTTGCCAGCAGCAGGATGCAGCTGTCTTAAAACCAGTAGGTAGAGCAGCAGGCTCTGCCTGAAAGCAAGAATCTGAAGGAGACTGCAAGTGGAAGCATCCAGCCTTCCTCCCCTCTCCTTCTGAGCTATGGCAGCCCCCACAAACTTCCCCTGCCTCAGCCCCCTGCCCCTCTCTGCCCTGCCTGTCGCTTCTGAGTGCTGCAGGAAGTGTGCAACTGTTGCTCGTGGCAACCAAAATTTTTTTATATATTTTGTATTAAACGTGGGAGCCCTGACAGGGAAAGGCAGGATACAGGGCAGTGGCTTCCCAGATTCCTCCCCACAACCTTGGCTGCCAGGTCCTGCACCTCAATGAAAGAGACAAATTTGTATTTCTTTTAGGAACATCTGCATTTCCACTTGCATGAAGAGGGTTTTCTTGTCTTTTTTTTTTTTGGGGATGCCCATTATAGAGACAGAAATCAGGAGATTTTCTTGATTCTCCACTTTGCCAATGAGGACATGACTGGAACTTGTCCTGATGGCCCTGGCTGCAGATGTGACATGGGTCAATGACGTGTCAAATTACATGAATGTGTGTAAGGAAAGTATTGGGGTCAGATGAGAAAGAAGAGATGAAGGCACAGGAATCCTCTAGTGCTTTCTTGGTGACAACACTTTTTGCCCCAAATTGCAGTTCCTGCAGTGAATGCTTCCACAAACACTTTTCCATTTCAGTGTGTAGAATAGAGGTCTCCTTAAATATGAAGCTCACAGTTTACCTCCGTAAACATCCATGTGTCAATCACTATAATCCATATAAATCTTCTTGCAATCAATAATAGCAATATATACACATGTGTATACATATATTTGGTACTCAAAGGATTTTCTAGTCTTATTCCAAGCAATCAAGGACATATGTGTTAAAATAACCATGGTACTGTAGAGCAGTCTTGTAAATACCATATGTCAGAGGAAAAAATACACAGTTAAAAGCATGTCGGCATCAGCTCCTGCAGTTTCGTAGGAGTTCTGGCCATGGAAGTGAAGCAAAGCTGGGCCAGCTGGAGGTTCAGTTTTACATAGAGCTTATGCTGTGCTCTGAAAAGACAGATGAGGAGGTGACTAGAAAACTGACCTGGGACACAGCAGACTGGAATGAAGCTCATGTTCTGCTGCAAATTTCTTATACTGGAAGCAGTTACATTTCATACATTGTGTTGCATTGCCACTTAAGCTTTTTGTGTCTCTATTCCCAGCAAAACAGAAACAACAGTACTTTCTTGTATCGAGTCCTTACTTAGTCTTGTTTATCTAGACTGTATGTTCTTTAGAGAGGCAAGTGAGTAGGTAAAAACGTTGTGATCAGATGCTGAAATAGGAACCTGGAAAGAAAACTTCTAGAGCTACATCAGGAAAGGGGACTACAGGGAAAGCTGGAACTGGAAGAAGACCCAGAAAGAGCTTATTCATCTTACTGTTCTTATTATCTTACTGTTCCCAGAGCAGAATTTAAGTTTCAATCAATAAACCCATAATCTACATTCCTTAAACATAAGCACATCACTAGAGGTGTAGTCAAGGCCCACAGTGTCCTGGTATCCTCCCTGGTTGAAAACTCTTCCCTGAACAGGTAGCACAGACTTTCCCTGAACTCCAGATCAAAGTTTTGGTAAAGCCAAGACATGCAGGTTCCCATGATCTCTTTAATCAGTGTGGATCTTGGAGAAGAAGGGAATGAATGATCATATAGTTAGTACAGTAAAGGTAACTATATATTTTCTTGGTCATTTGCCAAAAATGGGATCAGGGGTATGCATTTTACAAAGAATGCATACTCAACCCCTGATTTTTTAAAAAGGATGTATGTGAAGACAAGTTGTTTGTTAAAGACTGTAAGAAACTCTACTGATATGGATAGAAACTAAAAAATCCAAGAAATCAATGACCTATTTAGATAAAGAAACATTGAAATACTTGGCAGTGATCCCAGTTTTATCTTCTCTTTTCTAAGAGTTAGAGGTTTTTAACTATGCAACATATAGCTGGGCATTAAAGATTTTCACAGCCTTTTTAATCTTAGTTTGTCTGTCTTCATGGATTTGATGCCAAAACTAAATCAGGTAAAAATCAGCTGAATAATTAAATCTGTTGGGGGAAAGGATGGGACCTATGATTTACCTATATAAGGTGTAGTGTTGATAGAGCCTATGGTTTACAAAGGGGGAAAAAAGCAGCAAAACCAAAAAGTACAAACCCTGTAAAGGTTAGATATTGACTAACACAAGAAAATAACTGACTTGCTTTTTCTTTCCATTTAATCTAAAGTAGAAATCTAAAGTAAAAGACGGTAAAGTAGAAATGGGAAGAGTGATGAGAAAATCTGCTTCTCTGTGTTGTAACAAATAAAAAATGATTAAGCTATACTTAAGATCCATAGCTTTGGATAAATCTTCTTTTGAGGCTTGGCCAGAATGTCTGCTTCATCAAAAATCATTAGTAGGATACATCAGTGGAGGGACAGAAAAAAAATTCTATTTAAAAAATTCAAGTGCTTTCTGAGCATATGGAGCCTGGCAAAAATAGCCCCCTTCTTACAATAGTCCCCTATGGGTGAGATTTCTTCAGAGAAATCTTGGAAGAATTGGTGGTAAAAGCTGGAGAAGCTGGGAAAATGCTGAATTCAACAAACACTTTTGGTGATCATCAATCCAGCCTGTGACCACTAAATCCTTCTTGGAGTCATCAAGTTATTTTAGAGAGATGATATAACCCAGATATTCTGTGAAGAGATCAAAGACCATTTGAAGCAGTACTTTTCAAAACAGCATACATCTGCTGGTGACAAAGAAGAACCTCTGGAGTTTCTGTGTGTTTGTGCTACAAATACATTACCAAAAAAACCCCAGAATAGCTCTCAAGTTTTAATTCAGAAAACATTGAAATTTAGCAGGGCAATGCATATATCCGAAGTAATAAACACTCAGGGGAGCTATATGTGGCTTATAGGACTGTTTACTGTTATTTTGAACTGCTTTAAGTTCCTTTTTCCTTCAAGTCTAATTTTGTAAATGCTTCATCAATCTACAAATGATACAGTTTTTCTGATATCAAGGACAACAGTCTGCTTTTGGTATTAATCTTATGGATTTCTTGATAATCGTTGCTGGATTTAGGGGAGATATTAGCAACTCATGAATTTGAGGTGTTTTAGAATTAATTTTCTAGGTTTAGACAAAGTGAATTTTCATTTAGTTTTAGCATCTGTAGGGAGTAAATGCAGTCCTGTGGCACTCGGATACTGCACTAATATGACCTGAGGTAGGCTTGGTGCAACAGGAGGGCACTATGTCTACATTTTCTTGGAAAAAACAAGATGGGCATCTTTTTAGAAGCCATACGTATTTCTTGCCCTGTCCACAAATCTTGTAACCTGATATTACCTTTACTGAATGTTACTTCAGTTACCTTACTGAAGTACCCGTACTGAAGAGACAAAAGGTATCAATAATATTGTTCTTTGTTCTGAAGAAATTGGAAATCATTCAAAGACCAGCTCAGTTCCTAGAATTGATGAAACGGAGAATTTCTTTGATTTCTAGCTTTAGCAGAACTACTGACTCCAGGCATGGATGTGAGAGGGGGTTGTGTGATAGCATTTCTCACAATATTCATGTGGTGAGATCATTACTGGTGAATACCACTAGATTTTCTATTTCAGCTCACACAGGTGTCTATACATATCCAGAAGGTATTAAAACAATCTAAACCCAAGGGTGTCCCCAGTTCTGCCTGGGTGTTTGTTTTCTTCCTCAGCAGCTGCAGTAAGTGACAGTGCCATAGAGCCACGTTTTGCTCAAAGTTTGTGACTAGCCAGCAGGATTCTGCCCAGTTCTCAATTACCCTCTGTTGCCCTCACTTTCATTTTTTCAGTTTCACTTCTCTCAGGAAAATTTAACTGAGGTATCTCTATATAAGATAATCTCACTAGGAAATATTTTCAATATTCTGCAATAAGGGTCTACTTTTTATTTCAAGGGAGAAAAACTTGACACTCTCTTTACTGGAGCTGAGTTCTCAGTATCCCCCTGGCGTAGTCCATGCTGGAGCAGAAGATTGATCCAGAGGAACAAATCACAACACTTTACAGAAGATCCCAAGTGGCTGATTAACCCAGAGAAGTTTATCTGACTCTGGTGAAATTAGACTTCTGAAGAGCTGTTCATCCATCTTTCTGTTGTTCCTGACCAGATTGCTAATGGAGACAGAGCAGTGGACTCTGTCTGTTGTGCTGGTTTTCACCTGTGTGTGGAGTTAAACAGAGCCTCATCACAAGAGCTGAAGTGACCTTGGTGTGACATCCTACCGTCTGTGCTGTCCAGGTTTGTAAATACTACACAGAGCTTGTATGCCATCCATAGACAGGCGGCCCCACTCGGTGACGTTTCGGCAGCACATGTGTCATTCCACTAAGGCAGTCAGATCAGAATCCTGTAAAGCAGTCAGGAGATGAGGATCCTTGTCAAAATCTCAGGAAGCAGACTAGTAATCTGCAGAGGCCTGAATAGGGCTTTTAAAATTGGAAGCAGAACTGACTGCCTAGACAGAGTTTTTGAAAGATAAACAGCGTCAGCAGACTAAATGGATTTCAAGCACAGCTTTAATTGTTTTTTCAAACGAATCAGCAAAGGGCACTCTAGCTGGAACAAGCTCTGAAGTACAATCAGGAAGATTTCAAGTGTACAGTGGTTTTGAAGATAATCAGGCATTTCAGCGCTAAAAGATACCGTAGTAAGTAATGAAGAAAGATTTTATTCTGTCGGCATTGACTGTAAAAGACGTAGTCTTTGAGTCAATTACAATACCTGCCCTATGTGCACGATGAATTTCACCACCCTCATTAAAATTGACATGTACACTGATTTTCAAACCTCAAAGATTGTCTCCACAGCATACTTGATCAGAAGAACAAGTTGTTTATTACCAATACTTACTGCATTTGGAACAACTCCCATTCTCTTCCTTTCCCCCAGTCTTCCTCCTCCACCCAACCATCCCAATAGCTTGTGACAGACTAACAACACTTCTGAGTGGATTTTACTGTAATTCTTCAGAATCCCTTGGACCTTGCATAATGGAATTTTTTTGGGTCACCAAATCATGTTTCCTAATTATAGGAATGATAAGAAAAGAAAAAAGAAAAAAACCCATCAGATATAATATGAAATGATTCCCTTATTGTGGCTTTTTTTTTTTTTTTTTTTTTTTTTTTTTTTTGCTTTTAGAAACCTGGGATAACCCACTCGCTTCCATCTGTTTTGGGCGCACTCCGTTTTAACCTTGAAGTCAAAGCTTTCCTTCACCTCCTCTTCCTACCTCTCTCCTGCCAGCTCCTTTCCTACCGGAGCGGAGAGACCCTCCTGCTCCCAAGTCCTCCTCGCTGGGGAATTATTCGCCCCCGCCCGCCCCCGCTCTCGGTTTTGTTCCCCTCGCGGGGAGCAGAGGCGATCGGGACGAGCGAAGGCTCCGCCAGCGCCGTCACCCCCGCGACGCCCCCGGCCGCCGTTCCCGCACTGTCACCCCACCTCCGCACCGCCACCGGTGGCAGCGGCGGCCGCCGGCCGGGCCGGGAGGGGAGCGCGGGGCGGAGCGCGGGGCCGCGGGCGGGGCGGGGCGGGGGCGGGAGCGGGGGGAGCGGCGGGCACCGGCGCCTGTTGCCCCGAGAGAGTTAACGGTGCGGCGAAACTCGCTCGCCGCTCCTCCGCCCGTGCCGGGCGCTTGGCAACCGGGGCGCCGCGCATGTGGGACCGCCGGGGGCCGCCGCCCCCGCGCCGGGCCCCGGGTCCCCCTCCCCGCCCCGGACAAGGCGTTTAACGTGCCCAGGCGTGAAGTATGGCATGCAAAGATGGTTTCTGCCAAGGAGCCAGCCATCGCCATGTCCTCGGGTCTCTCCATCGCCCTCCTGCACTGCCTGTGCCTGGCGACCTGGTGAGTAGCCCGGCGGCGGCGGCGCCGGGGGAGCCGGGCGGCCGGTCCGGTGCCGCCGCTCCCCGCGGGCTCCCGGCGGCTCCGCTCACCCGCTCCCTCTTTGCCTCGCAGTCTCACCGGGCCGCCAGGGCAGATCAAAAAGGAGGAGAAATTGTGGCCGGAGAATTTTACCAGCATCCTGAACAGCCTCCTGGATGGCTATGACAACCGGCTGCGACCGGGATTTGGGGGTACGGTGGCGGCGCGGTGCCGGCGGCGGGCGGGGGGTCGCTGGGCTGGGGCGGGGGACGCGGCGCTCACCGCTCGGACCGACCCGTCGCTGACCGAAAACGTGGGCGTGTGTCCCCACTCCGTGCTCCGGGGTCCGAACCCTCCGGGAGTGGCCGGCAGCGAGGCAGCGCCTGGCCCGCAAGCCCGGGGGGTGCTGCGCGGTCCCGGCCGTGGGGGCCCCGCTGGGGCGGTCCCGGGCTCAGCCCCCGCTTTGCTGCTCTGCCCACATCCCGGGCTCGGGCGGCTGCTGCTGCGCTGGAGGAAAAAATAAGCACTGAAGCCGGTGTGCGTTGGCTTGGTGGGAACGGAGTGACCTGTCTAACACCCAGATTCTTCTCGTTCTTGGCAGGTTTTGACCCGTAAATGCCACGATCGGGTCCTATAGAAACAAGTGTACTTTTACCGGCCTAGGTGGTTAGGTCTGATGAATTCTGTTCCCCTAGTTAGAGAAAATCAGAGCTTAGGTGCCATTTCTTTACCACAGTTGCTGAAATTCCAGGTTTGATTTAGAAGTAGTAGACTTAATTGCTGTATAGGAATTAGATGTGGCGGGGTTTTAAATTTGCCTTTGCCTGTGCTCTGCGTGTGGGGGTTTTGGGCCTCTTCCTTTCCCCAGGCTGTTAAGATGCAGTTTAGTGATGCTGAAGAAGCAGCCAGACTTGCTGTTCTTTATGATTTTTGTTTTTGTGTAGGGTCTTGGAACCAAAAATCATTAAGATCCAGGCAAAATAAAAGTTTATTTTGTAATCTGGAAGGAAGGTATTAAAACTGCAAATTTGAAAGTAAAAATAATATTAAAATATTTATAAAAAAAAAAGCTACAGACCTTTTCATGATGCTCAAAGCTGTAACAAGGTTTTTATAGGCTGCTTCCAATACAGGATTGAATGAGATCCTTGCGTAGGTTTATGTTGCAAAATACTTTCTTCCTCCTCTGAAAGTACCTTCTCCATACATGTGATCCATCCACACTGACATGTGTGCCAGCACATTCCCCACATGCCATATGCAGTGCTCTCACATGCATGATCATGATTGTTAAAGGACAGCACCTGGCACCCATGGACCACTCTTATTATTTTGAATGTGTGGAATAAATGAGGCCTTCTTAAGTTAGCTTACACATCAAGTGAGAAGGAAGCTAAATTTATTAACACCCGGAGGAGTCATTGGGAACTGATAGTCTTTTGCAATTTAGTCTTTGTGGAGAGGTTACAGACACTTCTGCACGCGTACAAGAGATGTGCTAAGTTTGGCATCATTTTAGGTTGAATGCCAACTAATTAGTCATCTAGCAAAGATGCTTTATGAGCATTATCAGATTTCCAAAATTAAACAACTACTAAATATGTAATATATGGTGATTTTTATTTTAATACAGTTGTCCTTTGCAAGATGTTTTGCAAGAGTAGGTATTTTTCCCCTGTAAGTGTGGAAGACTTTCAGCAAAACGCAATCAAGGAGAAAAAGTTCATTGTACCTTCTTGAACTTTCACATTGGGAATATTGAAGTAAATGAGAGAGGGAGGAAAAAACTCAGATTTCAGCCTGGGGAAAACACCTCTGGGCCAATATTTCCCAAACTGGATATTATTTTGCTTCTTCCTTCCTCATAACCACCTCTATGGTTAACATTTAACCACGCATCTTTTGAGTTTTGAACTTTTAAGTAAAACATGTGGGGAAAATGCTTTGGTTTTAAAAATGATGCTTGCCTCTCTAGCTCCTTACAGTGAAAATTATCTACACCTGATTTGAGAAGGACAACTTTGGAGAAAAAAACCCCAAACATCAAAACCAACGAAAGAAATAAATTTCTGTAATGGATCAGATTTCACTTTTTGACATTGCTCAGAGTAATAACTACAGACTATTTATTGAAATAGAGAATATAAAAAAATCAACTTTTACCTATATTTTGGGGCTTTTTCCTGATAAATCTTTATCAGAAGTGGGATTTGTAGCTTGAAAGTGGGTCACTCACTAGTTTATAGCATTGCAAACAAAATGTCAGAGGGGATGGGAATATTCAGAGATGGAAAGTATAGTGTGTTTTGGTAATGTTAAAGCTACATCACTTTCTGATGAACAGCAGAATACATATTTTTGTTTTCTTCTTGAAGCTGATTCACCATCCAGTTTTTACAGGGCCTGAAATGAAATGAAGGTTTTATTTTAAGAACAAAAGGCCTCACAGACGACTAACTGATGCTGATTTTAAACTTCAAATTGATGAAAATATTTCTAATTCTGGCCCAAATTATGTTTAAAATCAGACTTGGGGAGGTTGCCAAATTCTGAATTTTGCTGGCATGTCACAGCATTACCACAAATAAAAATACATGAAGATAATTCACATGCAGAGCAAAGTAGGAAATGTTTGATTTTGGTAATTTCCTACAACTGGATCAATATTCTTTAATTTGCTATAATTTACTATCTTTAATTTGCACAAATTTGGAGGAGAAGTCAAATTGCCTCAGCATGCTTTCAAATATGGACATGGTCTCCTGGGAGAGTTGTGAACCTCAGTGGAGTATGTGGAAGCTTGTCTTGGTGGTAGTTATGGATTGAAACCTTGAATTATAGGTTCACTTTATTAAATGAATTTAGTAAACTTAAAAAGTCGCTGTCACCTTACTAGGCGCTGCGAGGTTTGGTAGTGTGACAAACAAAACCAGAAGGGTTTATTTAAAAGGTTACTAAAGACCATTTAAGTGAAAGTTCTCATTAAGTTGAGGCAGGGGGAGAATCTAAAGAGAGTAGCAAAGAAATGTCACCTAGAAATTGAATGAAACAAAGCAGAATGGGCAGTTTCATGTAGGAAAGAAAAAAAACCCTGCAACTGCTGTCAGGAAGACTTTAAATGCATAAGAGTTTTGAATTTGAGTAGATGGAAGGTATTTAGGGACTAATGAGTAAAGTAATGCTGTATGATGTTTGAAAATAGTGTGATGGAAGTGAAGTTAGTTCATTCCCCCAACTGTATGTTCTGTTATATCCTTATCCTGAATTTCTGCATGCAGTTTATAACTCAAGTAGGTTTCGTGGTCAAAACCACTCTATAAAAACAGTGTTTTTACAGAAGCTGCTTGTAGTGTCATTAAATAAAATCATCATCTGCTGGAAAACTTCTAAAGTACTACCAGAGTACTATTTTGATTCAGCCATAAAAGTTTGAAGTAGAAGCATTTCTAGCTAAACCCTGTCTACAGTTTTCATCTACTTTTAAAATTTTGTGTATTACATGAAAGTTTCACAAGCTGTATTTTCTCTGAAAATCACCTTATTTTCTGGTCATTAGTTTCAAAGTGCCAACAGAAGTCCAAAGTCTTTGAAAGGAGCCTTATTCTCTTGAAGTAAAAAGCCTGGGTGAGGTTTGTCATTTTAAACCCTTGTATCAATTCAGGCTTTACCTGAGTGACTCTTGACATTAGCAAGGGCCTGCAAGAATTGATTCAAACCTGTATTGGATGGTAACTTAAAAAAATATACTGGTGTCTTTGAAATTTTCATGATACAGTAACTAATCACACTTAAACCTGGACTTAGGGATGTAGGAAGGAATAAGGAGATTGAAGCCAATGAGGGTGACAAGACTGTCTGCTGCTGTGCATCTGCTAGTTTTAATGAATTGTACCTTTCAGACAACATCTGATCTCTGGCATCTTGCTTTTAATGGCCAATTGTATGGCCAGACCAAAGAAAGATAGTGGTGTGTGACTTGCCTCCTGCCCAAGGCTGTCAAACCCGCTGACCACAAGCTGTGGCGTCGCCCACAGCCTGTTGCTGATGTGTTGTGGTGTGGTTGCCCACCAGATGGTGAAAGATGGAGCCCTCTCCCTTCCTGAGTTCTGTTCATTTGTGTGAGGTAGGACCTGGCATAAGTTTTGAGTCTCACTATCGACTACTGGTGTTAGCTCCGTGGCTTTCTCTTTGGAAATTGCCACATCCGCTGCTGACTCCTAAATAGAAGGAATAGGACTGTGTTCATCCATTTCCCTTTTTCTTTTCTTCTTCCTTTTGTGTTCTTTCTCATGATCTTGTAACTGAGTGCAGCTCAGTAGTGCAGCTGAGTACTTGGTAGAATTAAATATATTGGCCATTGTCTCCCGTAGGAAGGGTAGTGGAAGGATTCTGTGTCCCTTTAGTCTGTGTGTTGTTCAGCTGATGAACAGCATTTCTGAAGAGTTTCATTTCCTGTCTATGCAGGACTTTAGTCAGAAAATAAACACAGAATACATTTGAAGTGCAAAGGCAATTTTCTGTTTTTAGAGAAAATAAAAATATCTGCATGATTATTTGCTCTTACTAGGAACTCAAGTGTACCTTAAAGGTTCCATTGCTCAGAATAATAGATATTATAATTTGTTTTTACTATTTAGATTGCAAATGGACTTGAAGTGAGCATTGAAAAGGGAAGTGGGTCATTCTTTTCCCCGGCAGTTGTCCATTCTTTCTCAGCTGGTGAAAGTTGATGACTCAAAGCTTAACAGGATATGGTGTTAGATACCTGTAGGTGACAGATTTGAATTTGGCCTCGGTTAGTAATGCTTGAAGTCATTACCATCTGTCTGTTGTTTAGTGATCTGTATAAAATTAGCTGATATTCTTAGTCCAGTTCTTAGCAGACAGGTGTCCACATCATGAAAACTGGCACCAGTATTAGGCTTATTGGCTGTCTCAGCAGAGATGTTTTGCTGATAAATAGGCAAAGAAACAGTAATCTCCTCATTTCTGGAGCTATACTTTTCCCTTTTCAGGTTTAGACATGCTGATGGATGAACATACATAGAGACAAAGGTTATTGTGTGCTGCTGTGTTTGTTGTATTGTCTTTTGGTAGAGAATGTAGCCCATGTGTTTTAATTCTGCATTAAGTTTTTAAAAATGCCCTATCTAGTTCTGGCTTCTGAGTGGAATTCTTACATATAGCAGGTGACCTTAGCTGTTCTTTCTGATAGAATGAAACAAGGGAACATATTCCATATGATGGGTTTTTTTTCTTTTTTTTTCCTCACTTAAAAAATGTCAACCCTATTCAGGCAGCAAGAACTTGGAAAGAGAAAACACCAAATCTTTCACACGTAGTTATATTTAAAAAAAAATCTGTAGCAACTCCTTTTTTTTTTTTTTAATGTAGCTGTAGGAACTCATGTAATATGATTTTATGTGGTTTATATATCCTGGGATTGATCTCATAATAGCACCAATGACTGCGCAGCGTAACTGTACTTTGTATGTTGAAACCTTTGTACTGGCTTGTTTGTTAATGTTTCTGATTAGTTGTGGGACCCTTGATGGCAAAATTTGCAAAATACAGAAAGCTTGTGCAGGATTTGAGTGTTTACATACAGCAGGGATCTCTGCAGTGACAGTTGCCTATGGAGACGCAGGGATAATGGAGCCCGAAGTCTTTCACTGGGAGCTGTGCTGCAGTTCAACCCATATGTTGACATAAAATGCATGGGAGAGCTCTCTTGCCTTCCTCTTCCCAGGGTTGGGGCCTGGCATCACTTCTTCAGCCCACATGTAACATCTATAACATGAACTATTCTGGCTTTTTGCAGGGGTTGCTTTTAATCCTGCCTGAGCTTCTTTAAAGTATATTATCTTGCAAGCAGTGATTCAGACGTAACTGTTCCCACTGCAGTGTGTAGGACTCTCCTCCTATTTCATTGACATAAAAATATACACCAGTATGATATAAATAGTTCTTCAGCATTCCTGAAGATTTATGGTGGATAGATACTTTGTGAAGATCCATTGAGGGGTAAGCCCAAATGGTCATGTTTAAAGTTAATTTGCCTTCTTACAACTCACTGCATTTTATTGCCAGTAATAGAGCGTTAAGGATTCTAATAGGATCTTCTGCTTGCAGAGCCTGAGTTGATTAAGTGGTGCAACACATTCGTTTTGGAGGACTGCTTAAATCACCAGTAAAAGTAGGCTAGGTGACTACAGATCACCTCCTCGTTGACAGGAATTCCCACGATTAATAATAGTTTAAAAAAGAAGCAGCAGCATGACTCACTATTTATACCCCCACTATTGTTACCAACTATGTTTTCTTCTAGAACAAAAAGAAGAAGAGGTAGATATTGGTGTCGCCATAGATACTCCTGGATTGGCATTAAATACTGGGATGTGCTAGAAAATCCATGATTTGTCATTTCACAACTGTTAAGGCCAGTGTAGGTGGAAGACGTGGAGCATGAAAGGGCTGCAATTGGAGAGAAAGCATTAAGGAGATAATCAGCTTCACTGTCTTTGCCCCTACCAGACGCTGAACTGTTTGGCCAAGGTTTTGGCTGCAAATCAAGGATTTGTACGTCTGCACTAGCTGGATAACTGTTATGATGTTTAAAGTATCTCTAGATCCGCATTCATCTGCCATTTGCTAGTGGAATAAAATGTGATTTTCACATCTGTTTTGTCACTCTTCTGCCATCACGTTGGACAAGCAACCAAAAGTAAACACTATTTTGTGGCCTTGTAATTGAGAGTTCCTGCTTCCTTCTTTCTCATGGGTCATACTAATAAATATTTGAGAGCAGAATAGCAGTTACTGGAGAGGGAACTCAAACATAGTTTTAGTCCTATGCTGCTGCTATGGTGTTTCAAAATAGCATTAATTTGTAGACTTGCTGATTTGGAGATTAGCTCCTTGATTTTAGCTTTCCCCTTCTTTCTGAGAAACTCCAAAAAACAAAGTTGCACTGCCTATTGCCCATGAAGCTGTAATCAGTTAATAAAACAAAAAAGTCAGTGTCTGAGGAGAAGCAGTTCATGCCTGTAGGAAAATCTGTCCCTTTGCTCCAATTGGTATGATTGTAAAATTACAGTGTTCTGTGAGCTAAAGAAAAGACTATACCATCAGAGGAAAAACACTTAAAGGTCTGGGGTTTATTTAAGGACTATTCCTATTTAGTTTCTTAGAACTAACAAGTAAAGCAATTCCTGAAAGGAGTTCAGGCACTTGTCTCTGTTACTCAGTAAAAAGGGAGTACTGAATATTGAACTCAGTTCCTGAAAGGGATTCCTTCAGGAACTGAGTGCAGTATTCAGTATTCTCTTATTATTGAGTAACAAAGACTAATTCCTGTATTTTCTTATTAAAGCTATGTGGGAAAATGAATTTTTCACTTCTATAGAACTGATTGCAGAAATATTTCAAGATCAAATAAAAAATAAATATTTATGTATTTAAATCAACCCTGGATAAATTTTAAAATTGTGCTTATGGGAGATCAGTGGTAATTGAATCTCTTCTATTTCCACATGCAAGTATGACTGGGCTTTTCTCTCCTGTTTTCTATCACTGTAGGTAAATGTCTTCACTTCTAATCTCTTGGAGCTCTTCTGCTCTCCAGAAATCAATATATTCAGGAAATGTCATTGGACTATGTTGTTAGTAAAATGAGTGATCTAAACTCTCATGGATTTCCCTGACTGATGAACGCTTTCTTATTTGTAGAAAAGGGAGCAGCTTCCATGATTAGAGAGCAACCCATTGCAAAACAAATGGCATGATATGAAAATGTGTTATCTGGAACTTGGAGGTTGCTTCTTCTCTTTGAGACAGACATGCCAAACTGTACAACTTTTCAGGGACCTCTGAGCTACCAACTATAGTAGAGTGGAATTGCTTTAGAGTTATTTTGAAAAAATGCCCTTCTGTGAAACTTAGCTTACAGCAAAGTAATCTTTTTGACATTTAGATGGAAAATTCTTAACTTTTCTTCTCTAAGTAATTGGCAAATTCTGTAGTAAAACAAATTTACATAGTTTTCTTTTACTTTTTGTTCACTGCTTGAGATTTGTTCTAGGTGCAAGAACTTTAATTTCCCTGTTTCCCCATTGCTTACTTCTTTTTTTATCTTTTACCATTTGATTCAAAGTGACATCTGTGAAGACTGATTTTTATTTTTTTTTCTTTTCAAGTGGGACATATTCTTCTGCTGCTAACTCTGTTGAGTCTTTCCTTCTTTCATTTTTAGGTTGCAAATATTATGATAAAACCTGAATTATCAGACTTGAGCCAGTTATCCTTTTTAGTAATTTGAGTTGTAGGGGTTTAGAAGCTGGTTGTGAATTTGTAGATGATGCACATTTTCTCAAACAGATACTGTTGGTAAGACCTTCAGTAGATTTCTTTATTAAACTTGCCATGTGAGTTAATTACCTGAATTAAACTGTTAGCTAATGCTTTGATCACACAATCATCCTAACAGCTGATCATGATTAGCAGCTTTCTAAACTATTACATTAGTAAGAGACCTAAATCCCAGTGAAATTAGTGCATGTTGTCTTTGGTTTAAGGGAAGATGTAGAGTGTACTGACGAGTGAACGCCCAAGATTTCAAGGTAGTAAAGGAAGTAATACATTAAAATAAAACTGCTTTCTCTGGTGCTTGATTTGCCGTAGGCAGCTGTGAGAGTAGTGTTCTAAGTATCATTGGTTCTTTCAAGACAGGCACTGTAGCAGAATGTGGATCTTGGTTCAAACCCTCAAAGGTACTTAGACCTCCAGCTTTTATTTTGGATATAGTATTAAAGCACTTAAGCACATCTCAGGAAATGGATGCAGGTCTTGATCCTGCGATACTAAATTACTCAGTACATGGCATGCTAATGTCTGTCGTCCAGGTATTGCCAGTAGGTCCAAATATTAGTAAGAAATGCTTTGAGGAAAGTGGATTTCTGGGATTCAGTGCTTGTTGTAAAATAGAATGGTGTTTTTAGTGAGCCTTTTAATTTTTTGGCATCAGTTTTCTTAACGCTTGAGTCAACGTTGGTTTTCTGAATGGGGATTTGCATGGAAATGCTGCTTTTGATTTACTTATGTGGTAAAGGTAATTGAGCAGTGCTTCTTATTTGAGACTTATCTGAATTGATCTCTGTTTGCATTTTGCTCTTGCTTGTCCACAGAACCCTGAAAGCGGTAACTGTTCACACACCAGGATCATTTATGGGAATTGTTGACCTGCAAAATTCAAATTTTCTTGCTCACTTCCTTTTCATACATTAGGTCCTGTTACTGAAGTCAAAACAGATATATATGTCACCAGTTTTGGACCTGTTTCTGATGTAGAAATGGTATGTATTTCTGGGATTAAAATGCCATTTCCTGGTTCTGAGAAACCATTAGCTGCAGTAGGAGTGGATGCTTCATCTGTACTGTTCTGTCAATCATGCAAATTAGGCAAGATTAGTAACAGCTTAATTTACAGGTTATAATTAGATACATAAGGCCTGATTCTGGTCACACTTTCAGTGGGTTTTGGCTGGCTTTAGAAATTCACTTCATGGGATTTAAAACAGATTTTCACAGCAGAGAGGCAGAATCCAGCCTTGCAGGGAGTGTCTAAGTAAGTCTACTGTGGGGAAAATGTGTAATATCTTTGAAATTGCTTTTCGTTTCTGAAACTTGTGTTATTCTCAGGTGAATAGTAATGACATCACTTCAAAAATACTTGCTGGCATTTTCATTTCAGATGAATGCCATTTGCTGATCTTTGTGCTCCTTTAAGCATCACTTTCAGCAAATGTTTGTCTGATAAGAGTTTTCACGAGTATCGCAGAAATAAACGTCCAAGTGACACGCGTGAAATAGTAACAGAGGAGAAATACTACATTTGCATGTTCTGTTATTTTTGGCTGAATGGCTTTTGATTTCAAGGTCAAATCCAGCAAAACTCTCGTCAACTTCTGAAATACAGTGATATACCCTTAAATCATACAGCAGTTGATCTTTTTATAACATAATCAAGAAATCCCATGGAAATAACATGGCCAAATGTGCTGAACTGAACTTCTTCATGGAAAAAGCAGTTTCAGGGTAGTAATTTTCTTCCCATACAGTGCTGTTGTTCACTTTGTGTTGCACGTGATTTATTTCTGTTATGTGGAAAAGTATGTGATAACAAGGTATTTTTTCAAGAGCTAAAGTTGTGACAGCACTCTCATGTTGAAATGCATCTTACCCCTTTGTTGGTTATCATATGCAGGATGATGCTTATCAGAGTGACAAGGGGTACAAGAATGGGGTCCAAAGGAAATCTAGTAATAAGTGCCTCCAATCTGCAGTGAGGGCTGCATCTCTCAGCTTTCACGGGAATTTGTTAGTTATATTGGAGCATATATTTAGGCAGAAGCGAGAACATGGACTGAAGATGGGTAAGGAACTTGCAAAAGGAGAGTTTATTTCCCCTTTCTTCATTAGGGATGATTTAGTTGGCTATTAAGGGATGCAGGAATTGTTTCTCGAACACTCTTCAGTTAATATATCCATTAGTGACCCAATGTAATCTCAATGTGGCTGCACTCATAAAACTTGCTGCAGCAGTGATGTGTGCCATGGTCTCAGTACAGGGGACAATCAGAATGTCTTTTTAGTTGCTTTTGTACCCATTTTCATTTTATGAATGGTTTTCATTTAATGAAAATGGTTGAAATCTTATATTATAATAAATGGTTGAAATCTTATATCAAAATCTGTCAGGTAGAAGCTAATAGCAGAAACTGCTACTTATGAGCTATGAAGTTGCCTGCAAGAAATGACACTAGAGGAGACACTTCTCATGGATTAACTATAAATCGCAGTGTAGGATGCAGTCATGGAAAAGAAGATATACAATCCTAAGATGCATTACCCTAGTAGTCATGCCTCCCTGCCAATGCAAATAGATATGGCCTTACAAGTAATTTCAATGGAGATATTATGCAGGAGAATTTGAAATCTAGTCAGAAAATATTGTTTGGCTTAACAACAAAATCAAAACTGTAAGTTAGAAAGAACTTAAAGCCTTCCATGTTACCTTTTTCATTGCCTCATGGTAGTTCTTTTGTGAAATGCTTTAGCTTCCTGAGATGAGAAAAGCATTCTTTCACCCATTCATTCACATATGATTTCTCATGATGTGCCTATGTCTGCTGTTCTGCAGTTGTTTGCGTGTTTTCTTTGGAGCATCTGAGTGGCTTTTCTGAGGAAGTTAATGGGATAGTTACATACTTTAAAAAAAAGTAGATATATGTGCAAATCTCTATATAATTTATTCTCCCTGCTTTGTGGGCATGGGAAAAGATTTACTTAGCTTTCCTCAGTTAAAAGCTTACTTTCCATGAGATGAAGTTAGGTTTTCTTTCCTAACTTTAAATTGGAACTAATCATTTGTCCTGGTATTTTCAATTCATTTCAACTTTCATAGATCAACCGATCTATGGATATATTTACTTTAAATATCTGTTGACAATTCTTGTCAGAGATAATTTTGTTTCCAGTTATATGCTTGACTTCAAATTCAGTTGCCTGCTTCCTGCAACTTAATTAGGTTAATTACTCCTTAATGATTAAATGTGTAGCAGTTTATTGATATGACTACTGTAAGAAATTAAGCTATTAAGAAGTACACAAGACACTTTAATTGGTGGAAAGATGTTTTTGTAGTGGACTTAGGATTTTCTTCTCTAATGATTTCTTTGCTCCTGAGGGATTTCTTCTTTTACAGGAAACACACATGCAAATGTGATCTTTGTTTTTCTGCAATTTAATACAGGAATATACAATGGATGTCTTCTTTCGTCAGACATGGGTAGACAAAAGATTAAAATATGATGGCCCTATTGAAATTTTAAGACTTAACAACTTGATGGTTTCAAAGGTATGGACTCCTGATACTTTCTTCAGGAATGGGAAAAAGTCTGTTGCACATAATATGACAGCCCCAAATAAACTCTTCAGAATAATGAGAAATGGCACCATCCTGTACACAATGAGGTATCTAATTTGTTTGTTTGACTTCTTACAATTACTGTATGCAAAAGTTGTACTGCCTAGACAAAATGGCAACCAGAGACTATTTAATTTGTTCCATTATAGGCTTACAATAAGTGCAGAGTGTCCCATGAGATTAGTGGATTTTCCCATGGATGGTCATGCTTGTCCTCTCAAATTTGGGAGTTGTAAGTTGCAATTATCAAATTTCTTGTAACTACAGAATTTAAATAGTAGAATTAAATTTTGAGCAGTTACTAGACTTTATGGATTTTATAGAGTTATGTCTTGATATGCAATCTCTATGCAGACAAAACTCCTGTTAAGTTCTTCAGGACTTCAATTTAGGACGTCAAAAATTAAACCCAGAGAACTAAAAAACAGGCGGTGATTCAGCTACTATGTTAAACCCCACTATTCTGGACACACAGTTGCTTGAAATATCTAGTTTTTCTTGGTTCCTGGGGAGGAATTGGATACTCAGTGAAGTGAGAGGTTCTCTAGAGAAGTCAAACTTACCTTTAAACAGCCAGGTAAAAGACACCTAGGGAAGCAGGTTAGCTGACTTTCTCTGTAGGTAGTGGAAGCACATCGACATCTTAAGAAAGAGGTGTAGGTTACGTGCAGAGATTTGACGGCTAGTTGTAATTGTCTGTCTATTGGCCTGTAAGAGGAGTCTGCATGGCAAGTTTAGACTAAATAAATAACTTTTTAACTGGTGAAAAAAATCTTAGTGCAGATGACTTTTATGCTTTGAAGTCAGATGTAGGTTTTTGAAAAATATCCAAATTTTGGATAGAGGAACATTTTGGGATTTCTGCATAAAAATCTAGAGAGGGTAGCTGTGGTTCCCTGATGTGAATCCAAAGCAGAGACCTCTGAAACCCCCTGGAAATGGTTGGTGCACTCCATTAACTATCTTGTTATTCTTATAAGCCTTCTTGGCTTAAAAGTGACCTTCACCAAGAAGTGACTTTCTTGGTCACTGACTTCTCTGCTTTAGACCCTCCAATGGCTGGACATCAATCTGTTTTCCTTGACCCTAGAGCTCTGAAGTGAGAAATTGCTGCAGAACCTTCAGAGATTTTCCATTGCATAAATTTAGTTTATACAGCTGGATAGTCAGCCTGAGTGGGGGTATGAAAGACACAGCTCTGATATGATTTTTTCATCAGTGGAGACCAGGTGCTGCAAGATTTG
The DNA here is from genome assembly GCF_015832195.1 of Motacilla alba alba. NCBI lineage: Eukaryota > Metazoa > Chordata > Aves > Passeriformes > Motacillidae > Motacilla > Motacilla alba. The sequence continues at coordinate 25,129,542 of NC_052019.1, read as the reverse complement.
TCTTTGTTAGCAGCTGTATGATAGGGATGCTTTGATAGTGGGGGCTCATTCACAGTCATAGCTCTTGAGACAGAATCACCACGCAGCAGGAATTGCTGAACACTAGTCTGATATTTCCCACAGTGAAACTTGAAATAACGTGTAGCCATTTCAAATGTAAGACTGATTTGATTCAATTTTAACAGGAGTTTGGACTGTGTAGGGATTGAATGCTAGCCCTAAGATGTCTTTTGCATTAAATGTAAAATGTTTCTTTGTGTGTGCTTATTTTGGGCCCATTGTGAATTCTTTACTGACCTACGCTTTCTGGCAAATATTTTAAACAGAAGTTTAAAATGTTGCCATTTTTAGTATAATCATCCTTTTTTGTAAAGTAATGTGCACCCAGTCTTCAAATTATATCCTCTTTGTACATGCGCTTTTCTTTTTTTATATTAATATATTTTAATAGTAAAATTTTAGTTAGAATTTGCTAAAATAAAGACAAACTTTGCACGCCCAGTAAGGGCTGATCCATAAGGGATTTATGTTTAGTCTTCACATTCATATGTGAAGTGAATTTATGTGTGACACTTGACATATAACCTCAGCTCTTATTAATTCTACTCTAAGGGTGTCTTTTTGGGGGTAACTTAACATGAAGGGTATCTTCTGAAGTCATTCATGTATGTTTTACTGTTTGGTTTCAGTAGGTTTGGCTTTGGTTCTTAGGCATGAGAAAAAGTTTCCTATTTATGCAAACTGATGCTGTGTTGTAGATGCTTATCCAAAGAGTGAAATGATTTATACCTGGACAAAAGGACCTGAGAAGTCAGTGGAAGTTCCTGAGGAGTCTTCCAGTTTGGTTCAGTATGACCTGCTTGGGCATACCGTATCTTCTGAAACTATAAAATCTATTACAGGTACGAATCTCGTCAGTAAAAATCAACTTGAGGTAAAACTAACCTGTAGCATTGCCCAAAGCCTTTTTTCTTTTTCTTCCTATAAGTTTTGTTCTACTGAATGTCATAGGGTATGTATTAAGGGCTGAGAGTGTAAATCTGAATTAGCTTTCTGTCCTTGAGATTTACATTTGCAGATTCATTACAGTAGATTGCGACAGTCTTTCAGAAAGCTAGAATGAGATCATTACTCCAAGGGACAAAATGAGCATTTAATCACTGCTTAAAATGCAGTTTGAAGAGTCAAGAGGATGCCTGGGTGAGGAAGTAATTTCTCAGCACTGTATCCACATTATGTGCAAAAGACTTCCTTTGTTTGGTGGTGCAAACAGCTCGGGATAGAAGTACAGCATACAGAATGGGTTATTAAAACCATAAAAACCCTCTAGCCAGATAAGGGTAGGCACAAATATGTTAGTCACAATAGATACTTCTGCTGATTTGTGCTGTAAGAAATAAGGCAAATGGCAACTACAGGCATCCAAAATGAGTGAAGTATCGCTGATGAGCAGTGCGGTGATAAACAAGCAAATTCCCAAAATATTTTTAAAATTTGGAATCATTTTATAAGCATCAGCAGGTTTGAGTGTTGTGAGATAGTCAAAATGAAACCGATAAAGCAAATATATTTGATGTATTGCTCTACGGATGTTTTACTCAAAGATAAAATGGCATTTTGCAATTCAGTAGGAATTTACTTCTCAGCATATAGATTATTATGAGTTAATAAAAAACAATTCCATGCTGTCCCAAAAGGCTCATTCTGTAGTGCTTTATGTAGATAGTTCATTGTGTTTATGGTAAAACTGTTTTTTTTGGTCTGTTTGCGTAATATGAATGATAACATTTTAGATAAATTTAGAGTCTTTTTAATCTTTCTCAATGATTGTTGCATTTGTTTCATTATCATAATGTGACTGTCTTATAAATCTAGCAAAAAGTTGAGGTGCTTGTGCAACATTTGATGTGTATCATTATTCTTAATATTTTATTCAGCAGGTAGGTACCACAATGTTATGGATACTGTGGTAGGTAGATAAATTGCCTTGTTGGATTCTCTTCTTCAACAGCTGTCAAAAGGATTTTTAAAATCACACTTATACTATAAAATGTAATTCAGTATTAGTTGTATTATAGCGTTTTTGATATCAACTTCCTTATAAGGACCTACTCTTTCTGGGATTTTTAGAAAAATCTTCATTCATTCTTGTTCTAAGAAGTTATCTTTCCAGACATGTTAAGTTGTATGAATAGCATCACCTTAAACAATCCTATTTGAGAGTCTGAAGCACAAAGTTAATACACAGAAAAATGTTTTCTTTTTTTTCCAGGTGAATATATTGTTATGACAGTTTACTTCCATCTCAGACGGAAAATGGGTTATTTTATGATTCAGACCTACATCCCATGCATTATGACCGTGATCCTCTCTCAAGTTTCATTTTGGATAAATAAGGAATCAGTTCCTGCTAGAACTGTATTTGGTAATTATTTCCCTTTTTTTCCTGTTTTTTTTACCTTTTTCTTGTACTTGCTCTTTTAATAACTCTCACTAGAATAGGCCTTTTCAGTGCTTTGGGATATACTCCATGCTATTGCAGAAACAAGGGAATAATTTAAATTCAGAGCGAATCTTGCTATTGATGTATGAAGAATGCTGTTGAGTGGATCCTTGGAATCTGAAGAGAAACTTGGAATATATAACCAGAAGGGTGGCATGGTAACCTGTAGCAAATGGCTGCTCAGCTCTAGCGATTCTACCTGCTTGAGGGAGAAAACTGGAAAGACCTGGCTCTGAGTAATACACTCAAGTCCTTAGTCTACATCCAGTTCAGGTTTGTCCTCCAGTGGACAGTAGTGTAAGTACTTGAACTCAAGGTTTATAGAATACTTGTAAATAAAATTGATTAGGAGCGTGTGAGTTGTTCCAATGTCTTGTTATGAGGCATCTGTGTCATCAGTGGAAGCTCACTATGAATAAGGCTTAGATTCTGTTACTGTAATTTCATATTTAGTGCTTTTCTTTCCTTTCTGCCACTGCCATCATGAAAATGAATTACAAAAGCAAAATGATGACAAGATATTAAAATTGATCTTTTCAAAATACAGCTTGAATGAGGTGGCACAGTGAAAATAGAAAATATTCAGTGGAAGACAAAGTGCAAGAATCTAAATGGAAATATGTTTTCTTAACAAAGGAATAGGATAAAAAATTTTAAAAGCTGCCTAAAGCAGGAAGAGAATGTTCTACTATAAGCCTCTTTATAGACTGCTAGGTGCTGGCAAGAGTAATAGGGGCAGTTGTACTGGCAGCTCCAAGTCTTGCAGTAGTCACTCATCATTGAGGTTATCATGCTAGGATTTATGCAGTGTTCCATACATACTTGGGGTTTTACATTTCTATGATATGGGATATTTGGAGGAGAAAAGAAAAAAAGACCCTATTCATTTGTTTTTATGCAGCATGTGTTTGCATTTGAAGTACTACCATGAAGTGGCCATCTTTTGATGGCCATCATCAGTGTTCATGCTTCACACTTTTTAATTAAAGTTGTTCTTTCAGAAGATGAAAATCTAATTAAATTTCATTGGCTGACTAGTAGCAGAAGACTGTAAAAAACCCTGATCATTTCTTAACTGACAGAGTTTTTAGCATAATATTCTTCCTTAGCACCTAAATAATTTGTCTTGACTTAATGTTTCCTGGATTACAAGTGTGATCAGAGGCACAGATGCAGAATAATAGGGAGCATTAAGAACCATTTATAGGAGAAGTCATGTTTTTGTTGCAGTCTGAGGAGTACTCCCCAATTTAATGACTTAAATCTTATTCAAATGTTTAGAAAATAACTTGTAAAAAATTCTACTGAACTTGACGTGAAAAACATATAAAAGGAAGGCTTCTGTGTTTTCTTTATGTGAGCTGTGGATGATGTGCTGAAGTCATGGCTTTCTGTGCCTCCTTTAAAAAGTGGTAAGCTGTTTTTAGACTTAGCTGCTCATGGATATGTGATGCTTGCCATGACTTAAATCTGATGCAGTATTCACAAGCAGCAGAGAACGACTCATATGTGATTTAAAATTCTTTCTTTGAAGGTGCTTGCCAGTTCTTGCTTTGTTTTACTTTGATTCAACAGTTCTTTTGCTTTATTTTCTTTTAAGGAATAACCACAGTGTTGACAATGACGACGCTGAGCATCAGTGCAAGACATTCACTGCCAAAAGTATCCTATGCTACTGCCATGGACTGGTTCATAGCAGTTTGCTTTGCCTTTGTGTTCTCTGCTCTGATTGAGTTTGCTGCTGTCAACTATTTTACTAACATTCAAATGGAAAAAGCCAAAAGGAAGACAGTCAAGTCTCTTCTTGAATTTCCAGTTGCTCCAGTACAAAGGAAAAGAAGTACAGAAGAGACTTTCACGGTATGTTTCCAGCTTACACAAACATTTTCTGTATTTTTGGTAGTGTTTCACAGTAAAAATTGGCCTTTAGCTTCCTCCCAGGCTCCCTTTGAGCTAATGAGGCGTTGTACATCAGATTAATGGAAGGCTAATACTACACTATATTCAATTATAGAAACCTGTAAAACATCATTTAATTCTTATTTGTGTTATTGAATAAACTCAGGGGCGAGGTGGCAATTATGTCCATCCATATGTGTAGTCTCTTCTATGTTTGTGTTTTGGTGAAGGTCAGTTAGGATGGGAATCTTGAGGAAACTTAGTTTCCTTTTCCACATTGATTCTGTATGGACTGATTGTACAGGCCAAGTATTGCAGTTTATAAGGGCATCACGTTATTCTGTGTGGCTAGTATCTTTAATGAATTGAAATATGTTGAAGCATTGCAGCTGTACCCACTTCCCTAAACGTCTCCTTGCATTGCATGTGTTGCCTACCAAGAGTTTTCTTTCTTTATATATTAAAATTACAGGAATTTTTGAAGGCCATTGGATGAAAACTTTTTGTCTACCATACATATAATTTTACTGTAATTTGTGTATCTTTGCACAGTAGTTCATGTCAATTCCTGTTAAGTTTTTGTGGTTCTCTTTAACAAAATGCTTGTCTGCTTTCCTAATGCTTTGGATTAAGTGTGACTCATGGGGGAGTTGTTCTAGTGTGTGGACTAGCTAATAAGGGCTCAATCTCATTGCCAGTTGGGCTCTCTCATGATTACCCTTTCCTCTCTTTTCCCCTTCCCAATAAATGCTGCTTACTCTCTGAAGCAGCTGTTCATGAGACATGTAGCTAACAAAGCCACTGCAGCACCTGTCCCAGCCATGCAGTGGGCCGTGACTGGCTCTTGGCAGCACCACTCAAGAAGTGAGACGCTGACAGCATCATTGTGATTTACTTACTCTTCCTGTCAGGCTGACTTTGTAATTTCCTTTGGCTGAGCCAGGATTTAAGAAGAGCAGTTTTAGACTAACTTTTGTTAATTTTGTCTTCTGTCTCTTTTCACATCTCGTTTGTCTCCTTCCCAATTCATCTTCTCATTTTTGCCTTCCCACCCCTTCCATTTTCTATCGCTGCACAGCTGCTGTCCACCCACTTCCATTTTTCTTCCTCTTCTTTGCTCTCCTACTGTAGATACTGTTTTCAATCTCCTGGCTGTGTTGTTATGTTAGCTCCTGTTTCTGCTTAAAAGGATAGATATGCTCCCGAAGAGTTTGTAATTTGTCACTCCTGCTGGTAAGAGACAGGAACCAAGAAATACGTTTATAGTAGCACGTAGTTCACCTTGTACACAGAGGCATTAGTGCTATGAGCTTATGCTAAGCTTCTTGACTGTGCAGCATGAAGTTTAGTAGAGTATCTTGGCTGCTCCTGAGGAGTGAAAGTAAATACTGCTTTTGGTGATAGGTTTTATTTGGATACCTAGGAAAATAAATTACTTAAGAACAGTTTAATCCTACGTTTATTTATTAGATTTTATTTTAAACAATAGGAAAACCAGTAGTTTACTCAGATAGCTTAATAAAACTTATTCTCATGGAGGCTTCAAAGAACTCTTTTGATTCATGGATGGAATTGTTTGAAGTTAGTAGTGTGTAATGCTTAGCCATTTATACACATTTTGGAGGAATTCCTCTTTCTCTTTTCTTTTTTCCTATTGTTCTTCTTATTATTACTATTGCTATTATTAAAAAAAAAAACAAAACAGCAGCAACAGAACACACATCATCTTTCAACTTGAAAGATAGATAAAATGAGATGTGAAGAGTTGCATTCCACTGCTTAATTAATACTGCTGGGATAAATGTGGAAACATTCTTACAGACTGGGAGATTTTGAAAGCACTCAAGGGAATAATCTACTCAAGGGGTTACACATTAATGTTATGAATATGTAAGTGAGTGACAGTGTTGATTGTACCTTGAACTGTTATTTTTTTTCAAGGGTTTCTTCTTAATTCTGCCTATACTAAGATTTGAGACTTTGCTCTTCCAAGATAGGTGTCCAAGGTGAGCCCACAGCTACTGTTAATAAAGGCTTAACTATTGTGCAATCCTTTCTATGACTGGGGGATTGCTTCTGGTCTCCCACTGTGCAGAACAGAAGCTAGGATTGCTGCTCTAATTCTCTAGAACCTAACATGGATGATACACCCTGTTTTTCAACCTGACATGTAAAATACTCCTTGCTATATTTTTCTTTTAAGGACTAATCTAGGTTTTTAAAAATTCCTTATTATTATGTATTATATGATTTTATATTTTGTCATTATATTATTATTGAATTATTTCTTTATTTCCTATAATGAATCTGACTTTTTTTCTGCACAAATACTGTCTAGTCAGTGCTGATAATGAAGTCTCAGTTTCCTTGGTACTGAGATTGGTGATGAGTTTGTGGTGCACAAAGAATGCAGGACAATAGCCAGACTGCAGCATGTAATTTGTAAGCAGTGTTTCTTAATGTAAATCTATACATTTTTTCTCAATAGATAAATGATACACCCAGTTAGTATTTAAAAAAAATCTGTGCTGTGCTGGCCCTGTTGTGATAGAAATTCTGTTGGTAGCAGTACAATTGCCAGAGCTCAAGGAAATGTTGTATATTAAACCTGAACTTTTTTTCAAACAGACTTTGCCTATAATACTAAATTTTCTAGTCTCCCAAAATTAAAAATTTTCACTTAGCCCAGAAAGGAAGTATGTTCTTGCTGGGAAAGAAAATACCTGAATATCTGATCCTTACAGTTCTTTCTGTTGAATATCTCACCATTTGCAATGGGTATTGGATCTTCTACTAGCTGGGAGGGGAGATCCCTGCCTTAAGCCTATTAGCCCCATACTTTAGCCTACCTTGAAATGGCATACAGGTGTCTCTGCTCACTTTTTTTTGCAATTGAGGTGCCATCTGTATATGTCCCCTGAAAAATTATGGAGCAGTTGAGGTTGTTAAGGAAAACAAACATGGTGACATTATACTTTTAAATAAGGGTTTTGTTTTATGAGCTATTGATTCTGTGTTATTAACTGGATGGTTTCATGCATTTGATCTTCTTTTTTTTTTTTTTTCCTCAAGTAACATGGTGAGATTGTCCTTAAAAGATTCTGTAAGGGAGCAAGTTGGGCTATGAGCCTAGATTAGCTATATAATATGAAGATTTTTTCTATCTGGTGATATAAGAAATTAGGCATATTCATAGTGAACTTTGGTAAAGATAAATTGCACATTGTTAGAAGTCCTTTTTTCACAGGGGTATCTTTGACCAATTTCTTGCCATAGAATCAAAATGGGTTTTCTGTATTGAATCAGTTAATATATTACTCATGCTAATTAGAATTTTTAATGATGAGTAATTTTTCTCTTTTCGGTCAAAACAACTTTTATAGTTGTCTTGGATCAAAGGAAACTCCTATCATCTGTCATTATGATCAAATGATTTGGATATATTACTTCATGTTATATATTTCTTCACTAGAACCAATAAATCTTTACTGTAGAAAATGTGGGCTATCTGTTTTTCTAAGTTATTCTCTTATGTAATTATATTTACTTTTTTGGAGCCACATGATGGGTGTTTCTGGTTAATATATGGATTAAAATAAGCATTAAATGCAGTTCAGAGGCTAGCTAAGTAGTCTAAACTGTGTTAATTCCAAGAAAAAAATCCTGGCATCAAGCTAATTTACTGGGCTGAGGGTAGCAGGAGCAAGCCTGCAATAGCTGCAGATGCAGTTTGTGTTTCTTTATCACTTGTTTTGACTTTAGCCATGGTAATCTTCAACATTTTTTTTTATACTCCTTCCCCTGCCTACCCTATTTAAACTCTTCTTGTCTTTAACTTCTTGATACAAAATGAATGTGTTTCAATGAGGAGGAGTGCAGGTCTGAAGAAGGCATCCCAGGAGTAGGACCCAAGCTTTTTTGAGGTCTGGCTTGAGTTCACGAGGGACTTGGACAGACTTTCTGTCAGGCACAACAGGATAGCACTGAAATATGTCTAACCCAAGAGAGGTAACTTAAACCTTGTTTACCTGTGATTTGTTTGTTTTGGGAGCAAGTTAAAGTGCTTTCTGTTTAGAAGGAATGAATCTAACCCTAAATGTTCTGAACTGCTTTTGTTAGTATAAGCTGAAATATTGCTGCAAGTCAATGTGTGATAGAAATGAATGATTTATAGTTTGTTATTGGACTCCTGAGTCTATTTTTATGCTTCTGTACTATTTCCTTTTCACTGTATTCCTATGAAGTTTATTTTTAAAGACCTACCCAGTTTTGGAGATAAAGAATGCTACTGAAAAGTAGTCTTCAAAAAATAGATTCCTAAATAGTGGTAACATGAGCTTCAACCTCAGCTGTTTGTTAAAAGAGTGTGAAACTCAGGAAAAATCAGGTCAGACTCAAAAAAACCCTTTTGAATGGAATTATTTCTTCAAACTCAGCCACAAGTAGGTTGTGACTCTCAATTTTTCTTCCTCTTTTCTGAAGACAGTTAAATGTCATCTTGTCCTTAGCAAGTCCTGTAGCGTCTAATGGGGGAACTCGGGGGTCAAACTGTTCTTTGCCACTTAGGCACACACTCCTCTCCTTGCTTGGGTGCTATGTGACTGGAATCCACCTCGCAAGTTTACATGTGGACAACCTGCATACTGCTTTTGTGTGATTCAAATGTATTTTCTGTGGTATGAAATATTTATCTTTTAGTCATTTATGGGCACAGCTCAAGTTATGTGGTGGGATGAGAGAAAAGTGGAAATCCTTTGACAGCCCTTGGTCAACAGACATCAAGAGCAATTAATCTGACTGATGGCCAGCTCTGTTCCCTGAACTCCTGACTTAGAGAACAAAGATTGGGCCTGATAAATTGTTCTGATGGGCTGCATACAATCTTGAGACTATAGGTAGGATACTTTTTTTTTTAGTGTGCCTTTTTTTTTGTTGTTGTTGTTCTTAATCCCTGAGGTTGATTAATGGTGAGATACCAGCAGATACACTCTTGTGTCTATAGTATCACTTTAAGTGAAACTGAAAATTTTAACCTCTGGACCAAAACTTCTATTTGAATACACAGATGTAATGGAGAGGTACAAAAAACCTACCAGACCCAGAGCAGTACCACTTACTTACTTTGCTCCTTCCTTGGAGTAGTAGAATAATATCTTCCTTTGTCCCAGCAATAGTGAAGTGGAGCTAAACTCTCCTGCCTCATACATGAATTAAAGTATTTGAAGAGCAGCTTGGTCTTGATGGCAACACTTGGACCACAGGTCTGGTTACTGGACTCCTTATGTGGATGCACAGCCTATCTCCCTTGTGTGACTTAAACAGTCCTGCAGTTAGGACATCATTTCAGTTTTTAAATATAATGACCATTTTTTTCTACTTCACTACTTCTCCACTGCCTAGGGTGCTGCAGTTTGGGTTTTTTAGGGCAGTGGCATTTAAAACTCAGATCCTAATGAAGGAAGTCAGGCTTGAGAAATGCATCGAGCTCATCTAAATATAAGTACAGGACCATACAAATGGAGGCTGCTGTGCCATTGAACAATTTCTTTGACATGTCAACAGTTTTCTGCTGCTCTAATTTCATTAGTCAACATTTTTATTGTTGATGATTTACAGTCAAGATATGCTAGTATCAGGTTTAAATAGGATAAGAGTGGGTGCAGGTCATAAACAACTGGCACATTTTGTACTGAATGCTGCTTGAGAGACAGGAGAGATTAGACACCTGGAGAAGGTTGCAGTGACTTAGTGGGAAGTTTCAATTTTTGGATACCTGAAGATAGATCCAAAATTGTTAGTGAAAATTTTTGTTACCTGTGATGCTCATGTACAATGTTTTGCGGGGCTTTTTATGCTTTCTTGATTATATTTGCCTTTTGTTGTTTTGCTGCTTTGTTTTTTGGTGCAGTTTTTGGGTGAGTTTTTTTTTTAGGGTTTTTTTTTGGGGGGGTGGGTTTGTGCATTCATTGGGCCTTTTTTGCTATTGGTTTTGATTGTATGGGTTTTTTTGGGTTTTTTTGTTTGGTTTGTTTCTTTTTTGGGTTTTTGGTTTGGTTGTTTTTTTGGATTTTTTTGTTTGTTTGGGGTTTTTTTTGTTTGTCTTTATTTTTTTACTTGGTTCACTAGACTTAGTTCTACTGATCACTGTTCATAATGTATAAAGCTAAAAATGGACTCAAACAATATGACTTGTGCATACATGAGATACATAAAATATAAAATTTTAGTTTAATATTTCACATAATATTTCTTTTTAAATAGCACAAACTAAAGTGCTATATTAAAAAATTTTGTCTTTCTTCAACAACCTGATATTACTCTACCTTTAACATGCTCAGGTTGTGGAATGAATTTGTACTGTTAGTAGAGACATTTCTCTATTGCAAAGTGAGCAGAGTAATTAATGGAAGTAAGCAATGTAGTATGGGATTTGTGACTAGATTCTGACCCAACTGGACTGTAAACTCCACTCAGTTCCAGAATTCAGTTATAGTGAAGATAGAAAATGGTGGGGTGCTTGATCAAAACTGTTGGGATTTAAAGGTAGACAATGAAATTTTTTCTTATTGTAGTGCAAATGTTTTTTTGGGGGAGAGCTTGTGTTTGTTGTGACTTTTTTTTTCAATATGTACAAAAAGAAGCAGGAGTTTAGTTGCAGCACCTGGTGGATAACAAAAAATCCTTCTGGAGTGCTATCTTCTCCAAGCCTTATTAGGAAATCTTACAACTGATCACTCCTCAATTTCCTGTAAGTAATAGAATGAACTGTCACAAAGTAGACCAGGAAATATAAATAATAATAATACTTGGCTGTTACTCATCTGATGCTAAAATACCTGACAGTGTTTACTCTAAGTAGTGGAAGACTTTATTTAAATAGTATTTAGATACTGTTTAGTATTTAAATAGTATTAGGATAAGGCTTCTTTTTGGAAACCAAAGCGTAATGCAGTTATTTAAAAATACAGTATATCCTGTTGTTTTAAATTCCAAAAATGTGTGTGAACGTCTTTCTCTGTCATTGTGATCTACTAGAAAAACAAAAAGACTGCCATGCTCCAAAAAACTATATTCCTTATGTTTTTTTTTTTATTAGAAGGTACAGTGTGTGTTTCTGTTTAATAATAAGTTGTTTTCCTGCCAGTACCAGTTGCAGGCATTCAGATAGGTCTTCTATTGATATAATGTCAATTTCTTCCCTTTTAAAAATCTTTTTTTTGTAGAGGGAAATGTTATGTAATCAGAAAATATGTGATAGGATTTCAAAAACACCAAGTCAAGGGCCATTCTTTATGGTGATAGGGGTAAAATTTTCAGATTGTCCAGCATCAACCCTTACACTGAAAATTGTTGGGGAGTTTATACTTTTCCCTGCGATGGTTAGTATGAAATGATGTCTCTGAACGCAAGACTCTTCATATTTTCTGCTTAAACCTTTTCATGGTTTTAAATTTAAATATTACTTTTGTTTCCCCTCCACAAAGTTTTCAATACTGGTGCATCCAATGACACCAAATCACATTTGAATTTTCCAGCTGTGTGTAAGATTTCTGGCTGACTTTATTTTAACACTTGGAAATTTGGAATCAGAAGAAATAAGCATTGAGAGGCTTGGGAAAATCTACAAGGCAATGAGTGTTCAAAGCACTTTCAGCAAACTACTAAAGCAAATTTCACTGTAGCTTTAAGGTCAATGAAATTTGAAAGTTACAGAAAATAACTAAGGTCCTTGGTTCCTAATCAGCCATTCTTCTTCCTTTCAGAGATGTCACACAAATCACCTCCACAGTTCATTAGGACACGACTTAGGCTAATAGGTTTGCTCCCCACCATAGTTTTGTTTTCAGTTCTTTCATTTTGTCTTAATATAAATAAAATCTTAAAGAATTGTGTGCACCAGTGCATACACGTTTGCATGTGTAAGGCTTTTAGGCAGCACACAGGTGGATGGGTTTATTGGCATAAATTTGCCATCCATTTATGTAAAAAAGATTTTTGTAATTTATGTTTTGTGCACTTTTATGCCTGTCTAGTGGTAGAACCTAGAATGGAGTGCTCTTCTTGCCTCTTTCCCCCTCCCATAAAATGATTCAGATTGCAAAATAAGTAGAGTGGATATTGAATTGGCTCTTTTTCTATCTCTCATTTGTTTTTTCTTTCCAAATAATTTGCACCGCTCTCTGCACTGCTAGAGCTAGGGACTAGAATTCATTGTATTTTGTGGCAGGTGGAGCTTTTACTTGGCTATATTCCAGGGCTCTATAAGGCAGTTCAAAGTCTCTAGTATTATTCCAGTAAAATTCTGATTGACTGGCTCTGCAACATGGTAGTAAACCAGGGTAGATTTCTCCTCCAAGTTTTGCTTTTGCGCACAGCAGGTCAATATGGTTACTCAGTGGGATTTGGGACAAGCAGCATTATTTACACTGATGACAACATGCTGCTTCCCTGATAAATGTCAAATAGTGTGGATTTGGCAGGCTATACAATGTCCTCCCAGAAGAACAGACTGTTTTCTCAGGAAGGATTAGTAAGGATAAAAACCACTATGGTAGATTTTAATAGTAAAATATTACTAAATTATCATACAAACAATTTTGTTGTTGCAGCTAAATAGTAACTGATGTCAGACTTTGGTTGCTCTAAGCCTTCCAATTTTTGAATGAATTTTTGCTTGGATTAATTGAATTCTCCCAGTTTGGGAAGCCCATGCTCTCATATAATACATTTCTGTCACTCCTCTATATTAATTGACCTTTGTCTCATTCATGTTTTAGTAGTGCTGTCATGAAAGATGCTAATTGTATCCTTGGAAAATTAACAGAAGAGCATAAAGGTGTTTATTGGTGTATCAGTTTTGATTCCATTCTACTAACACCTTGTTGTTACATGCCTGATTATTCTAATAAACAATTAAAATTCTTTGCAATTTTAAAACTGCTTTGATTGTGGTGCCCTTTTCAGGAAGATTTTTTTTTGTCTGGTTGATTTTGTGTTTGGGTTTTGTTTTTTACTTAGAGAGATGAAGTATGCAAAATGGTGATTAGGCACCTGAAGGGCTTGATTACTAAATTTCCCTGGCATGTACAAAACTGACTTGCTCCTTCTTAAGTGTTTGCCATGCATCTTAGGTGCATACCTACCCCTTTTCAACTCGGTGGCCAGCATGCCTATAAATCCCATGTAGGAGTCTGAGCAGACTTGAGTCCTGCCTTTTCAATACTGGAGAATTAGATTAGTAGCCAGACTGCTAGGTAGTCCTTGGCGTGTTGAGTTCTATTGAAGCTGCTCTCATTATGTTGAATAATTATTATGGGGCCATGGAGAAGGAAAGGAATTGATTCTGGAGCCAGCTTGTCTGTGCATGCACTGCAATGGGAGGGCAAGATTGAAGTGTGAAGAAAGCAACATCTCTATCAAGGAAGGATGATCACTTGTCCTAGGATATCCAGTGGCCTGGTGGGGAAACGCTTGAGATGTGAAAAGCCTGTGTTGATGTCCTGCGACAGTCAGGGCAGATGTGAGAAGTGGTCTCCTGTCATGAAACCCATGCTCCCTTCCTGGTTGCTGGCTTACAGTAGAGGAGGACTGAGTCTTTTCCTGAGTTTCCTTTTAATGTGTGACTTAGCTGTCTTGCCTCAGGAAAGCGCTCAGAGCTGGAAGCGCTGGATACAGTTGGGTGGCTCCTTCTGCAAAGGCATGTAATTTAGGCTGTGATCCTACCCAGGGCATTTCTCTCCAGCTTTGACAGCTGCTTTCTGGATGTCGAAGTGTTAGCTCTCTCTCCCACTAGAACTGGTACCACATGGTGGTGGTGTGACTTGTGAATTCTGCTGTGGGAAAACTGAATTTACTCCTTTAAGTATTGTACTACCTCAGTCCCAGAAAGAGATACCATTTTAGCGATATCTGTGGCAAAGGTCTGTTGTGAACTAGAAAATGTATTGACCTGCAGCAGTGAGCTCTCCACTTTAGTAAACAAGCAGTGCAAAAGCAGCCCTGGGATCCTGCACAGTGATGCTGTGAAGCTCTGTCACAAGGTGAGCCTGACACAGGTCTTCACATGTGTCTGTGTATCCAACCCCATAACTGCTGAGCTATTTTCCAAGGAATCCTGAGGAATATTAGAAGAATGCATCTGAATTATATTGCCAATACATGTCTCTAGTTTTAATGTGCACCTCTTTTTCAGGAGTTGATGATGGCTGTGCTTCCTAGTGATCAGAGAGCCTAAGAAGGGGATTTTCCATTCTGAGTACTACTGATACTCTGTTAGCACAGGCAGTAAGAGCTGCTTATTTTGGATTCACGTCTCAAAAGGATGTGCCCATCATAAAAACTGTGAAGACATTTAAAATTACAGAGACTGATTTAAAGTTGCTATGTAGAGCACTAACAGGCTGCAGAAAGATGCTCTTGAGTTGCATGAAACAGCTGACTGTACAATGTTGTACCAACACAAGAGTTTCTCACAGCTTGCAGTGTTCTCACAGCTTTTGTTTTTAAATAAAGTCCTAAGGACCAACTTCCCTGGCATCCTGGTAATCACTTTTATCATTGCTGCATTCTCCCCAGGACATGGCTTGTGGCTTTTAAATTATGTTCTTGTTTGTTTTATGGATTCTAGGTTGGCCTTATCATAGGAAATATGCAGTGTGGTTGTTACCAGCTCTCTTTGTTCTGTAACAAGATGACTAAGTTTGTCAGTTCAGTACTGCATATTGCTGTGCTGATGATCCCCTTCCCTTGAACCTCAGCTCAGCTGCTGCACGCTACTTCACTCCGTGCTAAATTTGCAATCTTGACTTCATTGAAGTGCAAAATTGCCTTGCTTGTCAAAAACTGGTAATACATAAAAAACAATCCAGTACTTTATTTTTTTGGCTCAAGTTGAGGCTTACATAGACTTAGAAATAGTTTCAGAATTTCCACATTATGTGAGCAGCTGTTTATGGTGTACAAACCATGTTAAATATTGAAGAATTTAGATCGACTCATATTTGTGCATCATTTTAGTGCTGTAGTAAACAGCAGTATCCATCAAAGTTGAGCTTAAATGGAAAAGTAAATGATGTGTGAGTTGATTTTTGGCAATAGATTTGTTGAAGAGTTTTTTTTTGTTTGTTCTATACATTCTGTCTTAGAAGCTGACCGTCAAACTTACTTCACAAATCTGCCACAGTATTTATTATTAAATTGTATAGATTTATCCTAAACTATGCTGAAAGCATCTTTCATTGTATTATTCATGGTTAATGGCATGTGAATAATGGCATGGGTAAAGGGAAGGATATAGCATTAGTTACCACATTTTACACATAAATGTAAGGAGGTTGGTATAGATGTCCTATTTTCATGCTAAATAGACTTTCTGTTCTAGTACTAGCAAAAGGGCATCTTGCATCAGGACATTACACATAGGAAGAATTTGTATTCAATGATTCTTTCCCTAATTTAGTTCTCTTAAAGATAAAACGCATGAGAAATAGTGTGTGCTACTTAAAACAAAAGCAAAATCTCAATGCCTTTTAAAGCAGTAAATACTTCAAAAATCTTTGCATATTGAATGCTATGTGACAAAACTTGTCTGACTAAATTTAAACCTTCTGTCCTATCTACAGCCTCCTTCCTCCTCAATGAAGTATGCTTCTGCATAGGATGGGAGTTTTCTAAACCTGTTTTACTGAGCATGTTTCTTGTTTTGTTTTCTTTTTTAAATTGTATTTATTAAGGAAATATTCATTTGGATATAAAGGAGGAGTGATTATCAATCTCTTCTGAAAAGGACTGTACTCTGCATTTTTCCACATTTAGTCAATTCCTTTCCTTTACTACACTCACCTATCTACCGCTGGCATGATCAAAGTTTTGGTGATAAATGTTTGAAGTTCCATCAGGGCTGGAATTTAGTTTCCGCTGTTGCTGATATTGGCTGTTAAAAATAAAATAGGTGTACATTAGTGTATCCCAGCCAACCACAGACCTTTAGCAAATGAAGATGTCTTACAATTAGGACAGTATATGGGTTCTCAGAGCTCTTGAGAACTTTGATTATGCACAGACAGGAATTGTGCACTCAAATCACCCAAAATTTTGCAATTCATCCATACTGTTTCTGCCAGTAAAGGTTCAGAGGCTGAATTCTCCTGACAGGATCTGTAGCAAGAAGGTTTCCTCTTGAAGGAGGATATATCAGAGCAAAGTACTTACAACTTCTGATTTGGTGGTGGTTACGATCAGAGTTTTTGGTGTGCGTGGAATTGGTTGTACCAATTGGTTGGACCTATCAGATGGATAGACTGTTTCAAAGAAAAGGTGAGGCATCATTTACCTAAGCAGAATTTGTTGTTTTATAGACAAGCAATCTTTATCATATCTATTAAGCCTGGCGCTGCACAGTGTCATAGACAGGCTCCCATTTTGCATTCCTGAGCTACACAATTTTAAATGTCTCCCAAAAGTCTTACTGAAATACCTCCAGAAAATCAGAACCTTTCTTAATCTAGAGTGAGAATGTGAAAAATGTGCACTCGGTGTTTCCTGTGGAGCCCCGTCTGGACTAGCACGGCAGTCCTGTTGGCTCGGGACAATTGAGTGGTTTCCTGACTTGCCCTCATAAAAGAATTCTTACTTGGATAATCCCTTCCTTTCTTGGCTTGCATTTTCATTTGGCTCCTATTTGATTTTCATGTTACATTTCTTGTTTTTGTGCCTGTAATGGGTTGACCCTGGCTGAACACCAGGTGCCCACCAGAGATGCTCTATCACTCCTCTCCTAAACTGCACAGGCTAGAGAAAATACCACAAAAAGCTCATGGGTCAAGATAAGGACAGGGAGAGATCACTCACCAATCACCATCGTGGGCAAAACAGACTCAACTTGGGGAAAATTACTTTAGTTTATCACTAGTCAAAGCAGAGTAGGGTAATGAGAAAACAAAAACTAAGTCCTGAAACGTCTTCCCTGCAGGCTTTTTCCTGTGCTTTATTTTACTCCTGAATTTATCTCCTGCCCTACAGTGGTTCAGGGGATGGGAAATGGTAGTTAGAGTCAGTTCATTACAAGTTATCTCTGCCACTCCTTCCTCAGTGGGAAGAATGTTCACACTCTTCTCTTGCTCTAGTGTGAGGACCCTCCTGGGGCAGACAGTCCTCCATTAACTTTTCCAATGTGAGTCCTCCTCAGGTTCTGCAGTTTTCATGAGCTGCTGCAGTCTAGGCCCCTTCCATGGAGTGCAGTCCTTCAAAACCAGGCTGCTCCACAGTCTGGCATGGGAACCTCCCTGGGCTGCAGGTTCTTGTTTGTCAGACACGAGAGGATTCTGGCAGCTTCTGACAGAAGCCACCCCTGTGGCCCCTAGGTCATGCAAACCTAGTCAGTGCTTTCAAACTAAAAGGTAGTAGTTTTGTGTTTTCTGCTGTTGTTTTGAAAGAGTTAAAGTGAAATAATTTTGGGAGGTAGCAAGTGTTTTGCATACATTTATAATTTTGTTGGTCAGATTGTCATTATCACATTATCCTTTTACTAGGGGTATGTACCATAACTGAAATGACTGTGGAATGTTATCCTAACACAAACTGAGCATTGTATTTTACTATGTTTTACAACAGAATTTGAGTCAGTAAGGCTTGCCACAGAATCAGGCTTGTTTGATATTTTTATAGTTACTTTGTCACTAATCTTCAAATGATGTAGAGTTGTGAGATAGCTTCTGTACAGAGGAGAAATAAACTAATGTAGAAGAACTGAGTTATCTTTGCAATGTTGAATAGAGAAATATATAAGAGCCCTATGTATAAAACCAGTAATAAGAACTTTTGCTAGAAATTTTTTAACTGGACAGCTCGACAAAGAGCACCTGAGTGCTTTAAATTACAAGAATGAGCTATTGTAATGATATTGTCTTGAGTAAAACAAGAGCAAGGAAAGGATAAATAAGGGGATGTGATGGTCAATGTGCTGCTGAGGCCACTCTGACAAGGAGGGTGCATTCTGCTCAGCTTTGACAAGGCATGGATGTGGGTGCTCCAGGAGCATGCTTGATTTAGTACCTTTCAAGCGCAAGATTCTACTCAAGAACACAAGTACAAACTATTACAGTGCAAGAACAACTGGGTGTCTGTGATACACTCTCTGTGGAGAATGTTAGAAAAGCCGTTTCTGACTTCCATGATCTGAGTGATGGGAAGGTGGTTTCCAGAGAATTAACAAAAAATGTGCCCACGTTTTTCGTGCTTGTTATGCTGTGTTATTTTTTGATCTTACAATGTTATGTATTCGGGCTTTATGTGTACATTTATGCGTACATTATGAGAAAATTGTGTTTCTCTCTAAACTTAAGGTTTCTGAAGTATTAGAAGTTTTCCATGTCAGTAACAAAAAAGCAAATGCCCAGTAGGCTTTTACACAGATACACATTTTGGCCATTTGAAATAGTATAGATAATTTTATTCTAGAATAGAGCCTGTAATGGAAAATAAGTAGTGAATACATAGCAATAGGTCTGATTTGGTCATTTAGATGACAGTTGAACTGGGGAGGAAGATGAGGTATTATGCAAATATATTGATGGAAACAAGTTCCTACAAAAGAAATGGAGATGACTGGAATGTGAGGAGCCTGACTGTTACCTGTCTGTCTTACCTGTGTCTGTAGATGATCGTGCACAAAAGGGAAATATACTGAGATGGTCACTGAAAACAGGTGACAGTGTAAGTGAGCAAGAACATAAAATGGTGCCTCTGTAAATTAATTGCACCTAATTTATTGGTTTGCTCTTTGGACTATTCTTTATGGTTGCATGTGGAGTGACTGAAGGTGTGGTAATTCAATTCTCCAGCAGCAGCACTTCTAAGCAACTTGTCTAATGTAGGCAGAGAGCAGGAAGAAACCGAGACATGTCTTGATTCCAGTGCAGGTCTACTTTGCAACCCCTGTCCCAGCCTGTGGATTTTTGCTTCCCAGGCACTGCTTGAGAGCTTTACAGTGGATGACATATTTGAGCTAAGCCAGGCTAAGGATCTGCATATAAAAGATAAAACTCACCTCCTCTCATTGACTAGTGCCAGCTTCTCCATGGCACAGAGATGTTTTGGGCAGTGAGCATTGATGACTTCCATCTGCTTAGCTTTTCATGCCTTCAAGTGACATACAGCACTCCACCAGGTATTATCAAGTCTCTAGTAAATGTAACCCTGTTCTGATTGTACTTTATCATTTCAATTTAGCAGTCTTGAAAATGGCTTTACTATTCCTGGGTTATTGACAGCCCTAGTATGAAAATATCCTATTTTCACACCTGTGTGTGCTTCTGCACTTCCCAAAGAGTGACTCGGACTTCTCTATCAAACAGTAAAATAAGTGTGTGTTTCAGGAAATACCAGCTTCTTCTGGTGTTTCTTCTAGTCCTCTGCTTCTTTGGATTGCAGATGCAGAATAATAAATAAAAGGGATTGACATGCTTCTATGCAGGAAGGAAAACTCAAATTTTAAGGGATTCTTTGATATATCAACTGTGAGCTGGCAAATACATCAGGCATGAACAGGCATAAAGCTGTGACAGTTTCAGATAAATTCAGGCCAATGGTATTGCCAGTGATGGATTTGTACTGCAATTAACAGGATTAGGGACCAGCATTCTGGTCATGATTGGAATGCTATCAAGTGATGTGATTTTTTTTGTTTAACTGTTTGTTTAGATTTCTTTTCAGCTTCGATTTCTCTGTTTCCTTGAGCAGAAAAGTGAAGCACAACTGGTGTAGCAGACAGACACAGTGTCACTCTTGTCACTACTCAAGGTACTGCTAGTACCTAGAATAACACCTAACCTACTCTCTGTTACTGCTCTGTCACTTGGCTGGAGAGAACTGCTGTTGGATGAAGGAGGAAAGACATTGCTGCCTGCTTTCTCTCCCTTTGATTTCTGCTGTGACCTTTGGCAGGGTTCTCTGGGAAGGCTGGAAGGAAGGGGAGCCAAAGGCACAGTCGATATGGTGCAAGGCAATGCTTGGGAATGCTATCATCAGAGAGGCATAAAACATGGGATTTTTATATATAACAAGTGGTTGTTTCATCCTGTCTGTATTTAGACCTGTGTAACCTATCTGTCCTCAAGTCTTTGTCTTCTGGAAAGCAGTTAGTTTCCTGATTAGAAGATATTCACATATTATATCTAAGGCATTATATGTTTTACATCATATTTAGGTGCAGCGCTGAAGGTCAGAATTCTTTAGATACCTTTCCAGAAGGAAGTTCAGGAGATATTAGTCTTCCTCTTAAGTGCAGAGAAGAAAGGCAGAAGCCAAGTCCTACTCCCAAAAGTCAGTAGAATGTTAAACTTTGATGGATTTCCTATTCCTGTACTTCCTTATCTGGATTTCAGTTTCTCATGCAGCCTAATAAGTACTATTTGGTTGAAGAATATCTTTCAGAAAGACATCCAGACTTGCCTGAAGACACCAAGTGATGGAGAATTCACCACTTCTCTTACTTAATGAATGGAGAGGAGTAGTTGATGAGAGACTAATTTATTCCCTGGTCCAGTTGTGCCTGGTGAATTTATTGCCTGTGGTTGATGTGAAAAAGCACTGGCTTTATTTCTGAAAGAACAGCAATGTGGCAACTTGACTTGCTGAATACTTGCATTTTAACAGTCTCTTCTGTAGAAGACTAGAGTTCCTAGTATATGGTAGTTATTTTTCTGGACATATATAGAATAAACAAACCTTCATGGCTGGTAAGTTGCATTTAGAATGTTTTTATATCATCAGAAAATAGGCAGACATTGGAGAATCTTGTTTGGAGCTTGAGCCTGGAAAAAGCTGTGACTCTAACATGAGAATCCTTAGCTTCATGGTATTCAGTTTGTATAGGTACTGCACCACATGGAGTGTGATGTATTTGGATGTCTTCACTCTGGTATTCCAGCCACAGGTAAAAGGAACTCTTGTTTGTCACTTTATATGCTATTAAATCTATTTTAATCATTTTCTGGTATCTTTGTTCTTCAGGATCTATGAATTATATTTGTGAGTATTACTCGGATAATGCTTGATTATAGTTTCCATTGCTTTTGTTTGAGTGTTTATTTCAAGAATGACAAGTATTTTTTTGTTACTTTGCAGAGTACAGATGCCAATTCAAATGTGAGGAAAAGAACGAATGCCACAGTACAGTCTGAAGCTGATGGTGGGAGCCGAATTGACACAAGGCACAGCTCCGTCCAGCCTCCCTCTGTAGCTCAGGGGTCTTCTGACATTACACCCCACTCCCTTTCTGCATCGAGTCCCAACCCTTTCACACGAATCAACGCATCGGAGACATTATCTTCTGCAAGAGCTACCCCTCCAGCTCCTCCTTCTACCCCAATTTTAACTGGATTTGTATCCCAGCATGCCACAGCTGGATCCCCTTCCATTCAGCACTTGCTTGGATCTAGACTGGAGCAGATTCAGACCACCACACCTAATACATTAGGAGCATCTGCAAAGCCATCTGCTGTCATACCACCTCCTCCCCCTGCCTCCCACTCTGGCACGAGTAAGATAGACAAATATGCACGCATTTTATTTCCTGTTACCTTTGGAGCATTTAACATGGTCTACTGGGTGGTGTATCTATCCAAGGATACCATGGAAAAATCGGAAAGTCTAATGTAGTTTTGCTGCTATGTAGTAGTTCCTAAATTATACTCACATTTGATGCAGAGTTTCTTCTTTTGAAACTATTTAAAAAGGTCAGTAATTCTTATTTATAAAAGCTGTGTGGTACTTTCCCATTCTAAAGGCTGGAGTTTTTGGGGATAATTAGGTAACTCTTAACAGAGTAATGGGTAACAGTAATGAGTCTTCCTCCCTTCAGCCAGCAATGAACCAGCACTTGCTTGAGACAAACTACTCTGGCTGCACAGAACTTGCATTTGGGAGGAACATGCACCTGAAAAAAATCAGAGGCAGAGGTGCACAGCTGTGCAGTGGAACACATCTGACTGCTAGGATTATGCATGTTGGCTGCTACAAATGCCTGAGGCACCCAGCACTGCTGTCTGGACACAGCATTGCATTTTCTGAGTGTGAGGTCTATGTCCTGTATATTTTGACAGTGCTGGCTAGAAAAGGACTTTCCCTGCTAGATTAAAATTGACAGAATGGGGGGAAGAAAATCAATAGCGGCAAAAGGGAAGAGAGTCCAGCCTGGGAGAGTGCAACTCCAGGAAAGTTATGCAAAGGAGTTGTAGAGCTCCATATATTTTTACTAAGCATTATTTTGCATTGTAACCTGGGAAATTCTCACACCAAACTAAGAATGAATGAACCTTGTAAAATCTGAAATCTGATGTAATTCTCAAAATTGGATTTTCTTTTATGGTAAGGTGATCTTAAGTGGGCAATTCTTCTTTGACCTTGCTGACCAGCTTGAGTGGATTTATTCCTAAATTACATCAATTGTAGTAGATGAGGACCAGACCACAATGTTCAACTTTTCATTTAAATTCTTTGCTTTTTCTTTGGGTGCTTTGAGGTTTGGGTATTGGTTTGCTTTTTTTTGTTTGTTTTTTTTCCACCATCCTTTAAACACGTATTCCATTCCCCAAACTCCTTATGTAATGTTTGTGTCAAGTTAAATTTTCAATACAGTTTTAGAAGTGGCTTCAAAATTAAGCAAAAAAGCCCTATTTCCTGTGCATAGATGAGTGTGGCATGTCACTGAGTAAATGAAAGACACCCTTTTTGAGACGGACTGCTGTGATATAAATAAGAAAGTAAACTTTCTGGGTGGATCCCAGGCTAAAAATGTTAATTTACGATCTATTTGTTTACTTTAAACTGTGGCATAGATAGGTGCTTTCCTTACCAAATTGAAGTATGCAAGCAGGCAATATTATTAAAGATTAGAATAGTTAAACCTGATAGAAATCCTGATCATAAATGTTATTTTCACTAGAACAGGTAGAAAACAAATTGCCAATAAATAAAAGAAATGTTTGTACAGAACTGTCTGGCTTGGCAAATGGTTAGCGTTTCTGTGCAGGTGACAAGTGGGAATCAAATGCCAAATCCTCAGCTATGATCTGGCTGTGCCTTTAAAGGGTCTGGACTAATCCTTAGCTTCAGCTGACTGAATAGGAGATTGGTAGCCTATTGTCAAAGTCTTATGCTGCAGGGCAGATCAGGTGAGTGTTCAGTGGTTCTGTGTCCAGAGAATGATCAAGGGATTTATGGAGACCACAAGCTGCTGGCAGCAAACCAGATGCACAAGACTGCCCTTGACTGTGCTGGGACAAGAGTCAGGGTAAAAAGACCCTATAATGGCGAAACTATGACTGTGCCTCTGTCTCTCCAAGCCTTTTAGCCAGCTCATGGCTGAGAATCTGACCTTTAACTTGTGGGACCTGGGAGATACCTGGCAAGAGATACTGCAGTGTGTAGTATGGATCTCAGATGGTTCTTTCATGTGTAATAATGAACAGTAGATGGTAGAATGCAGTGGTAATGTCTTACATAACTTTATTATAATGGAGCGATATAATCAGTTGCCTTAGTCTTTCTTTTACTTAAGGGATGCTCTCAAAAGGCCAGGTATGGTTCTTTCCTTTTTCATCTTTTATATCTGGAAGATGGTTGAGAGTACAGCGCTCATTAGAAAAACATTGTGTGGCGTATCACAGAAGTGGGAATGGAGCACCTGTGCAAGATGTCTAACCGCAGTAGTTTGTATCTTTGGATGTACTGCTAGTTGCTGTAGCTGTTTCCTCTCTAATTAGGTCACATTGTTACAAATTGTTAGAGTAGAAGATGGTATGCAAGGGATTATTTATTTGGTTAAACCAGAATAAACAAAGCTAAACCTCTGGCAATTATTGATTATAATTGTGCAAATGATAAAATACTTCTAGCATGAAGAACGGCGACCTGCTGTGTGGAGAACCTAGTATTTGTATCAGAAGTTAATGAAATAACTCTTTGCTTTCCTCTGTGATGAAAACCAAGGATGTTCTCTCACAGGCAGAACTTTAAACAATTCATTAGAAACAGTTGTCTGTTCTTTCCACCCATCCCTGTATACTGATTTTATAATCAGCTTTTTCCAGTGCATTGTTCACTGGGATCAACACTAGTTCAAGCTAAGATTGATCTAAATGTGCTGCTTCAATTCACTTGCAGTTTCTGTTTAAAGACTTAAAAGGAAGAAAAAGGACTGCAAAAAGAATAAATTACAGATATTTATTTCTATGCTTCCATTTTGGGAGAAATTTTTAATGATACACAGAAAAAGTTACCTACTTTAAATATCCAGTATATTTCTGAAGTACCTTCCAACATTTCCATGCCTAAATTCAAAATGAAGTACATTAAAAAAATCATTATGAGTCTAGAACTAATTTATTGAACTGTACTACATTTTTATGTTGCAGCATATGAAGAAATTGCCATAATTACCTTTCCAAATTACATGTGGACAATGTAAATAGGAATTTATTGTTAACAGTTGCTCTTCATTATTTTTAATCTCCCTGGATGATCAGAAACAGTAAAACAAAAAAGAGCCTGCAATATACTCAGTGATACCATAACTTGAAAGCACAAAAGGAGGAATATGCTAAATATAGCAGCCCAAAACTGCTAACTAAAATCCTAAGGGAGAACATTGCAGGTGTCATTTCAGTGACCAAATAGCTTATTAGATATGATGTTCATTGAGATGAACTCTACAGGAGCTATATTTTTAGGTTTTTGTTCTTTTTCTCTATTGGCTTTGTTGAACAATCTTTTTTTTGACAGTATCATAGTGGTTTAAAACTAACCAAACACTTCAGATAAGTTCACATCTATCAACAGGAATGGAAACAGGAGAGAAAGACAAAAATCTTTACAAGGAAACAGAGATAGTTCTCCACTGATATTTCCTCAGAGACATCGTTACCAGCAGCAAAACTCCCACAGATTGCAGTGATGCAGCCCTGACCACTATTGCAGCCACTTGAGAAAAACAGTTAAAAACTTGGTTCAGGAAGATTACCTTCACAGGAACTGAAGTGTGGTTTGTAGTCAATTGTGAGCCCACTATTAACAGGTTTCACTGCAGCTGTGAAAAATAATGAAGATGAGAAAGGTGGCCAACTTAGACTCTAGCCCTTCAAGGTGATCTGAACTCTTGGAGCTCACCATCAGTACTGGAATCTGTTTTTCCTCCTATTTAAAAGGACTTGTCTCCATCAAATGGATGTTGGTAGTGCATTTCTTCTCCCATGTGTCTTTGAAGGGGAAAAAAGACTTTAAACTGTTTAGTTATCCACTCTACATTACCCTTTCATCAGGCAAGTAAACTGGATGATAATTGAATGAAAGAGGTAAATAGTTTAATAAGGAATGTGATTAGAGCTCTCCTGTTAAGAGGAGCTGAGAGTTATTGATTACAGGGTGTTCAAGTGTAGCCTTTGGCATCTCATCATCTTCATCATTCAGAATGGACCTTATCAAGAAATGGGAAAACCAAGTAAATGTATTTAATAGGATTAACCAGTATTTCTACAAAAAATTGAATGAACTCAGCTTTTTATATGCCCAGAATTTCATCTCCCACTGTACTGTGTACCTCCTGTGTGTCATTTGGCCTCAGTGTCCCTTAATGCTGTAGCTCATTGTCCGTATGCCATGTGAGAAGAACGTCAGGGTATGCAGTATCTAGTTATCCAATTTATCCAAAGCTTACCTTCCCATATTCTTTGTGCTGTTAGAAGAGTAGGGAAGGCCAGAATGGGGGAAATGACACACAAGCTTTGTAAGGGACACACGTTGGCCATCTGGGACATTTTCCCATAGATACTACAGATTTCTTAGGAGACCCTTTTTCAGTGTGCTGTAGCAGCACACTATACATACAAATCCCAAGAGCTGCCAAGAGCTCTGTTTGGATAGCAGAGTAGATCATGGGCTTTGCACACTTCTTATAACTTTTGCTTGACTTAAAAGATTAAGGAAGAAAGAAATTTTGGTGAGTTGTACCTTGTCTTCCTTGGACTTGCCAATAGGGCTTGACCTCACTAAAATAGAAAGGGTTTGTGTGGCTAGCACTGGTTATGAATTGCAATACAGACAGCTAACAAAAACTCACCCTTGTTTTTGTTTAATCCTAGTATTGAAAAACAGATTAGGAAAAAAGCAGCTGTAGTGTTGAGAAGCTCAGGTTTAGTATAACAACTGCTGATGATATCGATCAAGCCAAGGATGATCAAAGTTGTAGAAGCCTTACAGAACTTCAGGGCTATACAGCAGTAAGTTTGCAGCAGGTCACTGCTAAGTGGGGAGAAAAGAAGTTGCTTCCCTTCGTACTCTGACAGGAGCAAAGCAATAAAGCATAACTTTTATTGCTGCTCTATTTATATGTGGTAGAACAAAACTGTATAAACAAATTTCATACTCAGTGAAAACTTAGGGGAAAATAGCATTATGGGGGTCAGTATTAACCACCAGACACCCACCCCACAAAAAATGGGGAAAAAATCCAGGAAAAAAATGAAGTTAAATGACAGTAGCATCTTTTTTAATTATTTAGATTTTTTTTTCCAAGACCTTGTATTTCTTTCACTGTGGGCTTCCAAGGTGAGTTTACTTTTTTTAAAGAATCTCTACTGGTATCCACTGACACCAATATGTGTTTTTCATTTACTTAAGTGCACTTTAAATGGGAAGTTTACTGGAAGGAAAAATGTGCCATTTTGAAGGAGTCTGATACGCTTTAATTTGTACAATCTTCATTTGTCGGCCTCTCCTCAGAGTCAAGATGTAGCTATTTTGGAGATTGTGAGTGTGGTGAGAGTTTCAGTGTGTTCTGAGTAAATCAGACTCTGAAAGTAAATTTTTGCCACGTCCCAGGCAAGTGAGAGTAGTGCGAAGTACAGAGCACCCTGTAAAGATTTCTCTTTGCTAATATTACATTCTGTGTTAACAGGAGGGAATGAAAAATGCATTATTGTAAAATTGGTAGAATTTACAAAACCTAATTTGTTTTCACATGAGTTAGAGATGTGGTAAGTATTTAGTTCAGAATTTAATAGCATTGTCTTCTAGTCCATAACTGAATGCATCTAAAAGTATCTCTTAGACTTTCTCATGCTTTTTGTAGTATTCCACTGGAAAGGATTTCAAGGAAAACCAATTAATATCCATTACAGTTCACTATATTTTTCGGTCATAATTCTATTTTCATTTTCTTGTGCAAGAGGAATTGAGAGCATGATGGCATTTTCAAAATAAAAATAATGCTGGCAAAACACAAGCCTTGGAGATTCCCTTTTTTAGAAAACCCTCCAAACTCCCATCAATTTTTGAATGGTTTTTTAAAAAAAATAGTGTAGTTTTAGCATTTAAAAATACTAATGCTGTGGCAGGCTGGGTGCATTTATACATATATTCCTTCAAATAACATAATTTCCCTGAATTTTAAGGAGACAAACTCAAGATGCACTTGCTAATGGTTCTGAATTGAATGAGTACCTTTCTGGAAAGGTACTCATTCTGGAAAACACCATGTGAGGTAGGTATTTTTTCATCACTATTTTCATATACCTGTTTTCAAGAAAAAGATCTGGAGGAAGAGTGTGATATTACTGAATTAATCTTCAAGTAGCATGAAGATCTGGGTTATTTCCTGCTGGTCATCTTGCTGTTGTGTCAACATTTGCTTAGTGTTCTTGTGAATGCTGTATCCAGGTTGCTCTTAACTGACAGCAATCCGTGGATGATCTGATGACATAAAGAAACACTAAAGGAGATCACTGTTTGTGAATATGTTTTCATCCTTGGAAAATACTTAACTGGAGTTTGGTAGAAGAAGCAGATGACAGTATGAAGCACTCAGCTGTACTTCTGAGCTCAGTACATTGAAAAAGTTAGCTGAGTACTGCTTTGTCTTGCATCATCATCTTGTGCTGGTGGCTCGTCTCCATGGTAAGTAAAACTGCTACGAGGATGGAGGTCTCAGAAGTAAAGAATGTCTACAAGTATTTCTTCAAAGTTATTTTGAAATGAGATAGATTACTAACAGTAATGTCATAGTATACTTTGCATTTGCAAGCTTGAAAATCTCCTTTTCTGTTAGGATGTGCCAGGTTGTCAAATGAACTTTTCATAAGTAGATGATTCTGTATGTACATGTATTTCATTTTTTTGTTAATTTGTTAACATGTTTTTGTTAACATTCTCTATCACCAGAGGAGTGGTGGAGTTTTGAGGTGTTCCAGATAACCAGACATCTTGAGCAATTACATTAAAATATTTCTTTCATAGATACATGCCTTTGCAAAACGATGACAGCAGTGCTTTTGTGGTAGAAAATAATCCACCTGTGAAAAATCCTCATCTTGGATACTCAACTCATGTTTAAAGGGCTGATGAAGCACATTGGACAAAGCAGGACTCAGGGCATGTTTATTCTAAGAGGCTTTTGAATTGGAGCTGGCTTATGTTCTGCCATCCTCTGGAGCAGTGTGCACCAGAGAGACTACAAGCAGAATCCATGGGCTTTTTGCAAGCTTTTTTTAAGACTCCACCCTAAAACTATATTGCTGCTGAATGTAGCACTCTCACCTTCTTCTTTATTGCCTTGCTTTGTGTGTAGGGAAGAATTTCAGTGCTTGTGGGGAAGCAGGCTGAAATAACTTGTCTAGCTAAACCCCCAATTTTGTCTTGTTTCCTTTTGGCTGATTAGTAGTAGTGGGACCTGTCTGATCTGGCTCCCATCTCAGTGCTGGTACAAAGGGGTGTGAGGAGCCTGGATTGATGCTTTGAGCTGGGTTAATGCTGGTGTGAAACCACAGTCTGAGGATTCTCCTCTTACCTCCACTGTCACTAAAACAGAGGCTCTCTCAGGCTTTCTCAAACCTCCTGTGCCCCCTGTGGTCATTTTTGCTCCACAAAGGTGATTTTATGAATTATATCAATGACAAATCATGAACTAAAAAAAAAGAAAATCCACAAAAAAAGAGGCCAGAATTTTTGAAAGAGCTAAGATCAATGAAGTTATTTGAAGAGAGAGAAAAGGAGAGAAGGGAAAACCTGAGTATGGATGAAAAATTTATTTTCTTGCTACCAAGCAGTTATTTTAAGATATGTCCTATTAGAGGTACTAGAACTGCATCTGGCAGGAAACAGGCTAGAAATAATTATTCCTTCATTATAAGTATAATGAGAAAGTATTAAAGAAAAGTGTCTAATGTCCTAATATAAACATTTGTGTTCCATTGAAGCTGTTTGCAAAAATGGTATTTTCTTTTGTCAGCCAGGAAGAATTAGGAGACAGAACAGGAAGGGGAAAAGAATAAGTTTTATTAAGTTTTACTGTTTCCCTTTGTTTTAGAACATATCTCAACCAAAAATGTAAGCAGTAACATTTAAAAAAAAATCTTTCTGGGGCTCTATACATTTAATTTTCAGTAATGAAGCACTTTGGAATGTTTAGCATTTAACTTGCTTTATGTTTAAGAGGCTAAATAGAGAGAATCCTGTCTCTGATTTAATTCAGTTATCAGAGGGGATGTGGGTGAAGAAAACAGCTTTCATTACAGTAACCGCCAGTTTTTTTAAAGTATGATGCTTTCCTTCTAAATCTGAAGACTTCATTCTTGTACCTGAATTGATGGGAGCTATTTGGTGATGAGCATTTCTGATAATCCAGTCAGTGCTGCAGCATGTGGGCTGCACCTGCATTTAGAGTTGCCGTGTCTGAAAATGTACATCCACAAGTTGGCACTTGCAGAGCATGGATGCACAAAAGGCAAAGGTGTGTGTGTGTGTTTGTGTGTGTGTAGCCCACTGTGGGTGGGTGCAGGAGAGCTGTTGTGCTGCTCATGTGGGAGAAGATGGGAGTCTGTGGTCAGAAACAGAGGGTAAGGAGAGTGTGACTGCCTCTCTCAGAGGCTGAGCAGAGCTTATATTGGATTAAGCCACTTGCAAAAATGGCCCCTAAACCCCTTTTCCAAACAGGCAGCGTAGGAGCAAGCTGAGTGCAATGTGGAATTCAACTCCAACTGCAAATCCTGCACGAGGATCAGCACAGTTAATCTCCCCTAAGGGCTCTGATGCTGTGGCTAGAAGACTGAAAAAATGTGAGGGAGCTCCTGCTGCCAGCTGGAATGCCTTCATGTTACTGTGCATCCGAGCTGTCCTGTAGTGCAACAGGGTCTTTGGGGTAGTGGGGGTGGGATGGAAAATGCTTTTTTGGAGTAGAAAATAGGGCAGACTGAAAACTTCCTTCAGATCAGCACTGCTCACGTGCACTGCAACAGCACAGAAGGTCCCAGAAGGGCACCAAGGTGCGTTGCAGTCTTGTCTTCTCCTTGCCTATCTGCTAAATGTTTTGAAATTGAGAGTGGTGGGAACGACCAGTACAGGTCTGGTAATGAAACAGAAGATGCTTAGTGCTGCTGCCAGGTAAGTACACACAATCTCCTGCCAGCAGCCTGTGGGCCTTTCCAGAGACAGAACTGTCTCACTGACTTTTTTGTAGGTATAATTATTATGTCCCCACCATCACTCCTGTAACTTAAACAGTGGGAAAAGGGGGTTCTCTTTGATGCTCTATTTTGTTGCATAATTATGCACATTTCTTCATTTTGTTGCATAATTATTAAGAGGAAAATCATGATGAATTCTTCTAATTTTTTTAAACTTTTTTCAAAAGAGGCTTCCTCACCTGCAGACATGGAAATCATAAGCTCCATTGCAAACTTCAGGAAGGTAGGCAGCACTTCTATGCAAACTTCTGTCTATGATTATCTCACAAAGATAGCTTTTGTTTTCAAATAAAATGTCTAATTTGAGGACATTTAGTTAAAACTTTAACAATTTTATATACAAAAATATTTTCTCTGTACTGAAAATGTGAATTCTGTTTGTAGAAATTTCACTTAGGAAGGTAAGGTGAAATGTATGTGGATTTTCTGTTAAGCTAAACCAGGGGCTTAGCTGTGGGATATGCAGTAGCCATTTCATAAATACATGGATTGTATTTTTTTTCTCTTTGGAGAATGTGGAGACAATATATAAACAGAAGGTGGGAAAATTCTGTGGAGAGGTTTTAAAATCTCACTTCCTCTCTGGCTACCATATGCATAAAAGTAGTGAAATCAGATAAGAAAAGATATGTGAGTGAAAAAAGGCATTCTTTGATCTTCACATTCTCAGTTGATCTTACTAAGTATGCAGTTAACCAGCCTCCCTGTACATTTCCAAGATTTTTCTCTGCTATGCCATGGGTGAACTGTGGAAGACCTAGGAATTCTTAGGTTCAATACATCAGTCCAGTTAGAAGAGCATGCAATGCTGGCCTTGCTGAGTTCAGAGCATGTTTTTGTAAGTGCTGGAGCAATCTATTCAGCAGGACAAGGTATCCCAGTTCTGGATAAGAACACCTGAGGCATTTTGCTGAGGTAAGATGTAAGAGTTGAATTAGGTATAAGGGCTGCTCATTACCTGTTTTAAACTTCCAAAATGAACAATCTAAACCCATTCTTTGGCATGTTCTGCTACTTTTGCACTGTTTTGGTTTGTTCAAGTTCTGTCCCTGACTTAGCTCCCTTGCAGTGTGGCTGAGGTGAGGAGCAGCAGTTTCTGGGGTGGGGTGGGATTCCCATGCCTTCCCTTTGGCCACAGGCTCTCTGTGCATCACATCTCCATCACCAGGTGGACAGCAGAATCTGTGCTGGGAGAGGGTGCACCCATGCCAGGGACAGATAAACCCTGGCAGTCCAGCAGCAAGGCACAGTGTGAGTGGGCTAGAGTCCTAAACTATGGTGTGTAAGGATTTAGGGGTGGGCTTCAAGATCCAGTGCTAGTGCAGTGGCATAAACCAACTTTGGCTGCTTGAGATACGGGTCAGTTGTAGAACAGGCAAAAATTTTCAGGTTTCTAAATTTTCTGGGTGACTGCTAGCACTGCCAGCCCACATGTGCTCTGTGCTGCATCACTAGCAAGCATACAGAGCAGAGACAGTATGTTACAAGTCCATCTGCAGACACAGTACTGACTTGCTGGTAGTAAGTAAATAAGGCACTTAGAAGTTGCCCTGGGTACCTTTTTCTCCTCACCTTTACCTTCCACCCTTGCACTCTGCCAGTCCTGATACTCAAAACTGCTGGGGCACTTTAGTGAGCTGTTAAAATCAGCCCATCTAACAAATGATGGAGGGCATCCTTTCTCTCACTCTTTCTACTCACAAATTCACAGTTGAGGGGCAGACTAGGAGGTGCCAACTTCTGTGCTAATTTGAAATTTAAGACCTGCGTACCAGCTGAGGAACTAAAAAAAAGAAAAAGGAATGTATATGTGATGTGTAGCAGCTGCTGTATGTCATATATATTGTGTCATTTAAAGCTGAAAATGAAAAGAAGTTTAAAAAAAAAAGTGGTACTTACTGATATTTTGTTTTACTGTAAGCTTTTCTTTTCCTGAGAAGCCCTGTCCATTGCAACCAAAACTTCTGGGTTTAGGCTTAGACATTGCTAGGAAGACTCCCAGTGAAAAATATGAAGCTTTTGGAAATACTTTTTTTCTTTTTTTTCTTGTAAAAGTGGTGGCATGCAGAAAATACACTTAAAGGAAGCATAGTAAAAATGCTTTTTAAACACTCCCTGTAGGAAAGTCCTATCTTCTCTGTCAATAACTTACTACTTCTGCAATATGTGGCTGACCTAGGTGCATGTTGCAAGAGTTCCTGTGCCATTCCAAATTCTGATGTTTATCCCTTTGTATAGGCTCATACATGGGGAAAAACTGAAAGGAAACAAAGCAAGGGAAGCCTTTTTCTGAATTCTTTTACACTATTCTTGGTGCACATTTTAGTTGTACGGAACAATGTGGCTGGGAAGATTTGAAGAATCAGAGGTTGACTAAATTGTTTGAATGATATGTTCAATGCTGGTCACCTGACTATACTAACAAACTTAAAAGATGGTTTGATAGCTGTCAACTTGTTTTGCTATTGTGCAGCTTAACTGTTACCTTCCTGTATTATGAACATCTATGTATTTGGAAAATAAATCCATCTTGCAAGAAAGATTGTGCAAAAAAATTGTTCCTATTATACTCCAGTGTATTGCTGATGTCAAATAAAATACAATTGTGAGAGTTCTTAAACAGTTGTCTTTCTAATTGTGGCCTGAAGCAGAAAGAGGAAGGAATAGAGTAAACCTCTTTAATATGGATTCTCCTGAAATTATTGCTGCAACACTGATGCTAGCTAAAAGGTTCCATCAACCTGATGTTTTAGATGTGAACAGATAAAGGGATGGGTTTCATGAACAATATGATGCATATTAATCTGCTTTATTATTATTATTAGGATGGCAGACCAGTCTACTGATGTATCACTGTCATGATGTATCTCACCATGTCAACAAGCTGAAAGCCAAATGAATTACCTTGCCTCTCTCACAGGAGCAGAAACAAATAATACACAGATTAGCGATGCTCACTTTATAATCTACTTTATTTATTTTTTATTCCTGTGAGGTCATCTAAGAGTTCTGCCTTCTTGCCTCCCCTGCCAACAGACCATTCATTAGCTGCTCTATTTCTTTACGTGACCTAAAGTGATTTTCTATTATTCTTTGCTTGAGCCAGGCAAAGCTTTTGTACATTAGAAGCCAGAGACTTGTAAAAACTGTGTTTCAGCAAAAATGAACTATAGGTTGCAACAAATACGTGTATAGAGTCATGTATGGAGAAATCATTTTGGTATGAGTAGTGGCCCATGCAAAGCAGGGAGTGGGGAATCCTAATTTATTTTCTAAGTGTGGCCAGGACCATCAAATCTCTTTGCAGGCTGAGCTGAAAGCTGTCAGAATGGCTTGCAGTGCTGCAAAGTGCTGTAATTGCTGCTTGCTTCAGGGACAGATGTTGATGCCAAGAAATCTGCTATGTTTGACAACCACAGCTAGATCATAGATTTGGAAGACTACAGCCCTTTCTCCTAGCTTCTGTGGCTGTCATTTTTAAGCCTGTAGCACAAATTAGTCATACATGCTGCTGCTGCCACTTAATGCTACGTGGCACGATACTACCTACCCCACATCTCACATTTTACTCACGTCACTTGCATTGATTAGATGGGGATTTCTGCTGTTAGGTTACAGACAAGGCCTGCTTAGCATCTAAGAAGAGTTTCAGTGGATGCTGGGGTCAGGTTTTAAGTAATTTAGAACTATGGCTGCTGGTAGTATAAGAGAAATTCAGCCTGCAGGCTGAAAATTATCAGGAACTTTACCTGAGCTGGTGAAAATCACCTTCTAAATTAATTTTTAATACCTCTTTGTGTACTGGGTGTGATTAGTGCTTCTTAAGAGCAATAGAGCTATTTCTGATGGTTAGGAGCATGAGACTTCTGTTTTATATATTTTCAGTCTGAGTTTAAGGGAATTAAGTCTGTGTTTCCTGTCTGACTGGCCTTACTGTGGGCCCTTGAAATATTTGATATTGAGCTGGGAATAGGTGTTCTCAATTCCCATTAAAATATATTTACTTTTATATGTTGTACTTAGTACTTCTCTTAAGAGAAGAGCACAGCTGAGGGGGACTCAGTTGTGGAAGTCAGGTTCTGGCTTTTTGCCTACCACTGCCTTCTGCCCTTTTCCCTCCTTCCTTTCTGCAGGCTTGAGTCTCAAGTTTGTATTCTCAAATTTGTATTTGGATGCTCTTTTGGAATGGCCCTGGAGAAGACACAATTAAATATGGTTTTAAATGCTGAATTTGGACCAAAATGAAGTGGACCAAATTCAGCATTTGGTCTCAAATGCTGAATATCAGTGTTCATCTACTGAACAGCCTCTGACCTGGTATGTATATAAAGGTAAAACCTGCTCAGCCTGTTCAGTGGTCTGAAATGGTAATACTAATTTTTTCTAGGAAACCAGCAAGATGACAGATCCAGATAAAAGTGAAGAAGCATCTGGGAAAAGGCTGGCTGTAGCTCATGTGACATTTCATAGCTTATGCTGGCAATGGTCATGTCAGGAGGGCAGCCAGCACAGACACAGAGAGACAGGAAGTTGTGTTGACTTCAGCACACCCGAGTGAGCCTGGAGGAGAAATTCAAAATACAAGGTGAAGGGTAGTCTCAGTCTGAGTGCAGGAAAGAACGGGTAGCACCCTCATGCTACTAGGGGAGGGAAGATGAAGGTGTGAGTTGATGTGATTAAGCCAGCAAAATTTAGGGAAATTATAGATCAAAGGCTTGTTTTTCAGATTTGCTGGAGGGTCTCGAAGAGAATAAAGAACTTACCTGTATTGCTGAGCTGCTTTAATGCTGATGAAAGCCTTTGGATGGAAATTATGTGTCAGCTCTGATGGATAGTGTGAAAGGAAACTTGCTGGAGACCTAGGAGGTGTGAAGCTGTTGGGGCAAATTACCAAAGGCATTCTAGGATGGGCAGTGTATCCAGATGTACTCACTGTATTTATTGCAATTTTAGGCTATTTTTCTTAAATGACTTTTTCTGTTTGTTCTGTGGAGATTTTTACTTTCTCAACTGAGAAAATTTAATTTCAAACTACAGGAAATTCATTAAAAATGCATTGAAGTATTTTCTTTTCCAGATAACAAGAATCTGAATAAAAAGCTGCTCTGAAGTGTCGTTCACAGCATGGGAGAGCCTGCCAAAATGACACAAACAACTCGGAGCTTCCTGGTGTTTTATCTACTAGGGTGGGTTTTTTTTGTGTTTGGTGGTTTTTGTTTGGTTTTTTGTTTTGTTTTGTTTTTGTTGATTTTTTTCTTTTAATGATTGCAGATGGAGGTGTTGTTACATCCTTCCTTTACAAGGCTAATGATTAGATCACTTGCCCATAAAAGACGTTGAAAGTCTTCTGCCTGTTTTACAACATGTATATGGGTGTCAGCTCCCAGCTGACATAAAAACGCTGTGGTGTGTAACCACAGCCTGTGGGCCACTCTTAGCAAAGGAAAAGACCTGTGGGATCCCTTGAAGCATAGTAGAAGGTATTTTGCTTCAGGCGTCTGTCCAGGATCTGAAGATAAAAGAGCTATATGATTCCACTGCTGGTTCAGGAGATAATTTCCTGCATGTTTTTCACGGTGTTTCTGGACTCCTCATTTGAGGAGCCTATACATGCAGGAAGCCTTAGCACCAGGTAATGTACATGGAGATGGAATAGATGTGGTAGAATGCCTACAGATTTGGCCCTGAAGGGAACTGGACTCAGCTGAAGAGGCCCAAATGCTGTGTGGGTTTTATGGACACGATTCCAGCCACAGGAAGGCCATTTTTTTCCCAGAGACACAACCATCCCTGGAATTCCACAGCAGCTTTATGACTAGGTTTTATAGTGGTGTTGATATGGGGCTCAAAGAGATAATTTGTAAGGGTAGAGGTGTCCAGCTGGAAGTTCAACAGGCCTGATTATTTGCACAAACCTGGGCCTGTCTGAATTATTTTTGCTAGTGCAATATACCAGCTTCTTTTTTTTTTACCATGCATTTGACTTTGATTCCTCTATTTATCTTCCTTAATAACAGTCTTTGCTTTTATGGAAATGGATTACATCTGTCAGTTCAGGCGGGAAGTTGTGCTTGTATTCTTACTAAATTTCCAGCTCCTCTAAACAGCATTGCATCTGTGCTATATGATTCATTGTGAGCTGTAAAGCACAGCAATGCTTTGGAGGCAGTGTGTGTGTAAGCTCTGCTTCGTACGTTGACAGCTGAAGGTCGAGAAGCTGTGATGCCTTAGGAATGCAGAAGCAGACCCCTGCCACATTCCCTGGGTCACAGAGGTATTTATACACAGAGGTGTTTCAGATGTGTTTCCATTCTGTGTGGCTCCAAGCCATGCCCGAGAACTGGCACACATAATTTCCATCCAAAGGCTTTCATCAGCATTAAAGCAGCTCAGCAATACAGGTAAGTTCTTTATTCTCTTCGAGACCCTCCACAAACACATCTCAAAGCCAATATCTTGGGCTTTGACAATTTTCACATTCCCCTGGATTAGCTAAGGTGTCAATATTGTTGCTTCTGAATATATTTAGTTATCAAACTGGTGACCACTTGCATATCATGGCACCTGTCAGGTATTTTTCAATCAGTTCTTACATAATGCATGTTTTTTCTTGTCCTTATTTCCATATGTTGTCAATAAGCTGTCTTCTAAAATACAAGCCATTAGTCTTCTCTGGGATATGAATAGAATCACATGAAAATAAATGGGCATCATTTGATATTGCAAATCATGATTGGGAGGGAAGTTGTTTTAGTATATTCTGAAATTTGTTAAAAATACATGTGTCTACATGCTGAGAAAGGTCTGGAAAGAGCTTATTTCTAATGGCTTGCTCAGTTCTCTATCCAAGGTGTCTGTGGGCAAAGCCGGGTAAGCAGGCACTTGGAAACCTACATATGAAAATTTTTGTTTCTATGCTGGATATGCCTTTTAAGTGCTTAGGCACTGGGTGCTCTCTCTGTTGGAATGCAAAATCAGTGCATATAAATGATACCAGTAAGGAAGAAGTATGCTGTCATCAGAGGGAAAAATTGAGAAGGTGTGTTAGAAACATGAGACCTGTGGAGTTTGCTGGGGAAAAAAAAATGCTGTTAGCAGCAACTCACCCAGAGTTTTTAGCCTGGGAGAAAAAATGCCTCACTGTAAACCTGAGTGAAGCCCAAAGAAGTGGTTGAAGAAAGATTAGGATATACATCTTCTCAGTTTTCCTTTGAGCCACCTCCAGACAGTCCCTCTTCAGCATCCTAATCTTTGAAATCCCTTCCTGAGACACCCTAACTCTCAGATAAACATAAGGAGTCAGGGAAGAGGAAAACCAGAGGAGGAAAACCAACAGCTTCTCCTTTCAACCTCTGGATTGCAAACTCTGGAATAAACCAGCACAACACTTTAGGCGCTGATTCCTCCTGCTGAAATCCACCATCCACACCTATAGTAAAGTCTGAACTTAAACCCTAGCAGATGCCATGTCTTACTGATACCATAGCAAAGGCCTTTCTTCCTGCATTTTTTTCCTAGGAATGAGGAGGAGGAGAGAAAGGCAGGTAACAGGGAAGTAAAGCTGGACAACAGATGGGAGGAAAAGATAACTCTATTCTCAGGTAATATTGGCATAATTTAAACAATGCAAAATATTGTTCTCAATGGGGTCACTATTTTTATCTCTTTTTCTTGAGCAAGTATGCCATGAAAGTCTTGAAAAATGTTTAAGTTTGGTAATGTCGGAACGTGTGCTGAACTCCAAATTAGGTCTTTGGTTAGTTATCTAGCCTCTATCCCTGCACATGCTCTGGTTTGGTTGTTCAACCATGGGAAGAAATGACCTGTGGCAGGGACAGGTTACAGTGGTTAAAGCAAGAGCAGAGGGAATGAGCCTGAGCATTTTTTTGTGTTACGCCCCTTGATTTATTGTTTCTTTATTCACATGAAAGTCAAATTCATTGAGTAAATCATATAGTGTGAGCATCTCTTACTTCTGTTATCATAGTAGCAGGGTGTGCTAGATGGAGCAAATCAACCAAATCATTACTTAATCATGTGCTTAATTCATTGTCATGGATTTTTCTCCATGAGTATTCATTATGTCCTTGCAAATGCATTGCTGTTACATTTGCCTGTAACCATTATTTGGGGTTTTTTTCACTAATTAGTTAATACATATTACATTAATGTCTTTAAATTTGGATGAAATCACAAGTACTTAATTCAGGTTACAAATGTCTTTGTGCTCTGTTACTAACGTGTTTATTTAAAGAATTTTGTAGGGAAAGTTATATAAAATAAAGAATTTTGCAAGAGTCATGAAGAAACTCACAAGAGAAGTAAAGAAGACGTTTTCTACTCTGTGTGTGCTGGAACTACTGGAGAGTGAGGTACAGATTCCAACAACAGCCAAAGTACAGTGGCACAAGGCAACCAGATAAATCTCAAGTCCTGGGTTTTGGACCTTTTCATTGGTTTTGCTTTGTTTGGTTTTTGTTTAGGCTTTGTCCCATATTCTGTTTCTGTCCTTCTTGGCTATTTAGTTCCTGCTTTTCTTTGTCCAGTGTTCCAACCCAATCTCTCTTTGTAACTGATTCCCTCAACTAACCTAATAATTGAATTTAGTGGAACTTGAGGACATGCTCAAGTGCTCTCCTGAAGAAGGATGCTCTAGTTAATCAGACTGAAATTGTCTGTGAAGTAAATAACATTTATGAAGAGTTTTCTGAGTTATGAATAAATGCAATAACAATTTGTTTATGTTAATTTTGTCCCAAAGCACTTTATTAATAAATTGTTCAGGCAACTAGACAAACCTCTCTGATACCTGCTGTAGAAGAAAAAAAAAAACAAAACCACTTACCTATTAATTTAGAAGCTTTTGCTGGCATCCCCCAGTGCTGTAACTATACTCTACAGTCCTGAGCTTGGACAGTGAAACTCCTCACTGTGTGAAAAGCTGGCTGGGTTGCTGGTCCCAGAGATGGTGGTGAATGATGTTACATCCAGCTGGCAGCTGGCTGCTAGCAGTGCTCCTCAAGGATCAGTGTTTTGGCCAGTTCTGTTGGATATCTTTAGCGATGATTTGGAAGAGCAGATTGAGACCATTCCCAGTAAGTTGACAAACAACACCAAGTTGGGTGGGCGCATTGATCTGCTGGAGGGCACGAAGGCTCTGCAGGGGGGTCTGGAAAGGCTGGATCCATGGGCCAAGGACAATTGTATGAGGTTGGCCAAGTGCTGGATCCAGCACCTGGGTCACACCAACCCCAGGCAGTGCTACAAGCTGGGGGAAGAGTGCCTGGAAAGCTGGTCATGTGAGAAGGACCACAAGATGCTGGTTGACAGTGGCTAAACATGAGCCAGCTGTGCCCAGGTGGCCAAGAAGGCCAATGGCACCCTGGCCTGTATTAGAAATGGTTTGGCCATAGAAATGATTGTTCCTGTGTACTTGGCCCTGGTGAGGCCTCACCTCAAGTGCTGTGTTCAGTTCTGGGCTCTTCCCTTCAAAAAAGACATAGAGGTGCTGGAGTGAGTCTGAAGATGGGCAATGGAGCTGGTGCAGGGTCTGGAGCACAAGTCCTGTGAGGGGTGGCTGAGGGAGCTACTTGATGGGAGATTGTAGCGAGGTGGGGATTGGTCTTTTTTGCCATGTCTCAAATGAAAAGATAGGAGGAAATTATGTTAAGTTGCTCTAGGGAAGGTCCAGATTAGATAGTAAAATATTTTTTCATTGAAAGAGTGGTTGGATATTGAAGTAACTTCCCCAGGTAGATGGTGGAGTCACTGTAACTGGAGCTGCTCCAGAGGCATCTGAATGTGACACTTGGATTGTTGTTTAGTGGTGATTATGGTGGTGCTGGGATGAGGGTTGGACTAGAATATCTTGAAGGTTTCTTCCCACCTTGATGATTCTGTGAAAGACATAATTTTATTTGATTTTTGAATTTTTTTTTCTTCTTGACTATCTCCATGCTAGAATGTAAGCACCTAGCTAGTCTTTGGGTGGTTTTGGTTTGCATCTGCTAGTCAAGTGGTTTCTGGACACAGGTGGAAGTTCCTGATGGGAGTTTTCTCAATACATAGTTGCCCTCACTGGAGAGCAAGAGGAGTAATGACATTTCTCTGTTCAGGGCCAGCTGGCCTAAGCAGCAGGCACAGTCCTGGGCAGGTTTAACCTCATAGCATAGGTGCAGCAGGCTGCAGCGGGGCAGAGAAGAGTCCTTGTGTTCCTAAAAGGACAATGGAGGGATGCAGCAAATTTTTTTGTTGGAAGTAAGATTTTTAAA
Source organism: Motacilla alba alba (assembly GCF_015832195.1). Taxonomy (NCBI): domain Eukaryota; kingdom Metazoa; phylum Chordata; class Aves; order Passeriformes; family Motacillidae; genus Motacilla; species Motacilla alba. The sequence continues at coordinate 25,088,356 of NC_052019.1, read as the reverse complement.
AGCAGTTGCAGAGGAATACCCTCTGGGTTATAATAGTTCTTGCTGGAGGTCAAATTTAACTACCATTACTGGCATTGAGTGCCACTAATCCCTATCTTTCAAAATGAAATTGCATGTATTATTACAATTTGGTTCTTTACAAATGCTTTTCATTGTCAAGGAAATAAGCCTACCACAGTGCTTCAGTTTGAGATAAAGTTATTTAATATTTCAGACATCTCAGATGATCTTGCTGGTGCTGTCACATGTGAACTACACAGCCTCTGTCCGCATCCAAGGAGTGCTGTACAAACAATTCACTTGAGACATCCCACAGCATCTTCCACCCAGACTAAGAAATGGTGATAGCCTCGTGAATCATTAACCACATGGCTGATGTGCACACAATCTAGATAAACTCTGCACTCTTTGTAGTCTTTCAGGTCTGAAAATAAACAGTCCTGACTCTTGCATGCTGGTGGCTGATTTTGCTGCCTTCTTGCAGATCTTGCAGATCACTTGAGTCCATGTCATAATCATTAAACATAAAGGAAGCACTGGAGTTCTTTGAAGCTGAAATGTGTCAGAAAGCTTACTTTGACCAAGAGAGATGTCATAAAAGATGACATTATCATAGATTCTTGTTTTCTTTGGTGTTAAAATTAAGCTTGAAAACAAGAGTGATTGAAAAAGAAATCCTTAAAACACCTACGTTTTCAATTCAACAAAACAAAGATTTTCAGATTTTCAATGAAAAGCTTGGAAATTTTGTCCAGTTTGGATGGAAAAAGACAGATTAATATAGCAACCAAGTAGGGATGTGCATGCCCCATTTTAATGCTCTTGATCTAATGAAAGAATTTCAAGTGAGGGGTTGCATCAGCTTGCATACTGGCAAGTGATAGAGAGATAGAGAAATATAGCATTCTAAATGTAGGAAAAGGAAGATGAGAGAATCAAGGACAAATCTTGTTTTACTTTGCTGACTATCTGCACAGGCCTACGACCCTGTACTGCAGATGCAATAAGGATATGTACCCTGCTTGCCTTGAAGTGCAAAGGGAGAATGGAGAGTTCAGGTACACAGGAATGATTCCTGACCCAGGTGAAGAGCTTGAGGCTAACTCTGTTTTCTTTCTCTCTGGCAGGCACTGGGTCTGATTTGCAGTCTTAAGCAATAGGATTGTTTAAGCCACCATGATCTATATGTTCTTTATCACCTATAAAGAAATTTTTTTTTAAATTTAGTTTTATTTAAATAGTTGAATGTCTGTGCTGGTATTGCCATGCTGAGCCAAAGGTTAGGCATGTAAGTAGTGACTTTACTGAAGTATAAGACTGATATGCTTGGCTGAGTGAATGTGGGGCTAAATGTGTACAAACAATACATATTTTATAGATCAATTGCCAGATTTTGACCTGTACAGAAATATTCAATATAATGACATTTATATTTCCAGCAACACTGGTATTTAAAGGCTAATTCCAGAGAAGTATCAGGCATGAAACTTAGGAAGTTTTATGTTTTGAGGATTTCAACCTATGGGTATACCTGAGGTATCGGGTACTGCATGTATCAATACTTGCTATTAATAATAGAAGAGAATTGAAGTTAGGAGAAGTTACTGATAAACATAGAATGGAATTTTGGCTGAATCATGGCATTCTTAGATAAGGCTGCAGAAAAGAATTAATCAGATTTAATAGCAAAGAAATTAGCAGTGGAGAAATAGAGTGCCTTGGTAAGTCAAACTTGTAGAGAATTTTTTATACACAAGAAAATGTTTTGAACTATGGAACTAATAAATCAAGAAGTTATCAAGGAATGTGATGCAATATGAAAACGTGGGGCCAAAAGACCAACCTCAGCTGAAGAAAATGTTTCCTAGCTTGAACTGAATAGCAAGCATATCTATAACATACTATTGCAGCAGACTGAAAAATATGTTAGATGCCATCTGGAAAGTTGCAGTGATTGCACTTTTTAAAAATTTCCTTCTAACAAGAAGCAATTTTGCAGTCTCAGCTGTGGCAGAAATTATCAAGATGAAATGCTTCTTTACCTTTACTTAAATGATACATTATGCAAATTGAAAACAGCAATTTAAGGAAACAATTAAAGTGAATAGCTTCTATGATCCTCAAACAGGAAATTGTAAGGGATAAAAAAAGCAAACCCTAAATGCTCTTGACTTCAAGCTAGTACAGGAAAAGAAGCTCTATACCTTTCTCCATATCAGGAATGGCAATTGCTGGTATAGACAATCCTTGTAAAACATCCCTGTTGGAGGCCTTTAAACAGCTAAAAACAATTAAGTGAAGTAAAACACCTGATGAAAACTTGAAATGTGAAGGTAGTATCACTGGGGAGATATAGGGGTAGTAAACAGTTTATTTGCAGGGCAGAACTGAAAGTAGATTCTTACTCTGACCTAAATTCCTGTGCCCTTTCAGATTTATCAGCTTTTAAGGGATTCATGGCTCTTTGCTGGTGGTGTCAAACAGCCCAGTGCTTGCTGACCCATGTCTGCCAGTGAGTGGTTTTTACTAGAAATTTATTTATGTCAGGCTTTAAAACTGAGAAAATGGTCAGTGTCTCTGTGCCTGTGGAAAAACAAAGACATTCATGTCATGGCAATACTGTGTCCCACTTCACTAATTCAATTCCACTCTGTATTTCAGTGATTTTAATTATGTTTCCATCTTGCTGACTTTATGTGCTCTCTTGATTATCTGTCTGTAGAAGATCACACTTTAGTCTTCTGCATTTTGTCCAGCAACTCAAACTCATGGGTTGGCACTCAAGCAAGGAGAGATACTTTTGTCATTGGGAAAAATCTTCTAGCTGCTATCGTATTCAAGCATAGGAGTGTCTATGGGGTTTTTTCCTATTGCTTTTTCTTTTTAAAAAACCTGTATCAGAAATATTTAAATACTGTTGGTCCTGCCTTGAATATGCATCTAGATTAGCTGATTTCTTATGGTCCATATTTCAAGAAAAATAAGGTGCATTTCCTTTATTCAGAAAAAAAAATAATCAAGTGTGGGTTTTTAAAATTATTTTTGATTCATATTTTTGTGAATATAACTCCTTGTGTTTCTTAAGAGTTTGTGTCTTTGTTATAAGCTCTCCTGCAACAGTCTTTTTGGCACTCTACATAGAGTAATTTAGTGACTGACAGTTTATCTGCCTAGTTTTCTTCTAATCCCATTCAATCTCCTGGCCTATATATTCATTTTTCTTGAGTAAAAATAAAGAGGATACATTTGTATGTAAAATTATCAAAATACTAATTTTTAAAAAATAAAAAGGTAGTTTTTACCAAGGCTTCTCTTAGACTATGATGTTCTCTATAGTGCTTTTAGTTTTTACTGGGCTGAAGCTCAGCTTTGCCTTGTTGAATTGGTATGTAGAATGCAAAGAAAAGTGGTGAGATCCAAACTGTGTTTCACCTAGGCAATCCAAGTTATGTCCTGCCTTCTTTTCTGATGGTGCAGCTAAAAGGTCCTGTTCTTGTTTTTTTTGCCAGCCCTCCACCTGCACAACTTTCTGAATAAATATTTTAGCATTGCAATGATGGAATGGGCTGTGGTGCAAAGCAGATGTGATGTCAAAGAAGCAAAAGCTGCAGGTGAATTAATTGAAGCCATGTGTGACAATAAAAAGTGGAATATCAATAAAATGAATGCTTCAGAATGGGGAACAAGCCTGCACCCTGTTAGCTTAAAGAAAGGCAGCTGTGATGTACTGGAGTCACAGCTGCTAATTACTGTTGATTACTACTGCTGTCATCACTACTGGTATCACTGTGTATTGGGATAAGGGACAAGAAGAGATATGGTGCATTAGTATCCTATACTCTTGGAAATATATTTAATTGGTGCAAAAATGTTATATACTTTTAGTTAGGATGTGTTTATTATTTTAGACTGTTATTATTTAGGGTGTGTTTGTGTTTTCTTTTTTTAGGATTAGGTGTTAGGTCTTAATTGCCAATGAAAGTGGAGTTTACTGGATAGATAGTTGTCTGTAGTCACATGTTCTTCTGTTCAGGCTTCCCTCTGTTTTCTAATATTATAATTCACTGTTGAACATATGGTTGAACATAAAATTGTATCAAGAGATAGTGTGGTGAGCACTGGAAATGTAAAAAAAGTTCTGATAATACAAAACATCCTGAGATTAAACTGACATGTGTCAGTTCTCTTTGAATTTTATGAAAACAAAAGTAGGTCTATAATTAAGATGTCCAATTCTCAGACTAAACTGTGAGATACAGTGAATGAAGGAAACTGAGCTGAAGACAAATGGAAATAAGAAGCTCAGAAACTGATTTGAAGGTGTTGTATGGAATTTACTTAAGGAAAGAAAGAAAAAATCAGGAAATTTGTGATTCAAATATTGTACAAAATAGCTCTGTATCTTTCTAAATTCGTAAACCTCTTAGGTTTTTGGGAAGAATTTAGATCACCTTCAAGCAGTCAAAGAAAGACTGAAGATTTGAGTTAAATGCCTTAGAAATCAGAAAATGAGTAGGGTAAAGAAAATTACGGTCAACCTCAAACATAGAGTTAAAACAAAAGGCCCTTTGCTCAGTAAATAAAGAGGAGATATGCATTTGTGCATTTATTATATAAAAATAGTATTAGGATGGAGAAATATTACACAGGAACAATATAACAATAATAATGGAGGGTTGTATTGAAATAATACACAAATGCATGAGTAAAGTCATGAGAATGAAGTATCTACCCATCAGGGATTGAAATACAGTCTATTTAATAGAAGATCTTTGATTTCTGAGTCAAAACTTGTGGGTGATGATAATGGAGAAAGCATGATTAAGGATGATGTGACAGCTTAGTGAAAAAAGAAGCAAGCAAAGTAGCTTCATGCAAAACTAGAGGCAGGTAAAAATAAAGGAGGCATTTGCCAGAGTATTGAAGAAACCATTAAAATCAACATATAAATTATAAGATGAATAATGAATTCATTTGACTGAAACTAATCAGGTGTTAGATTAACTAAATGGACAAGAGTAAGAAGGTAAGGAAATGAGAAAATAGGTCCATTAAGTTTTAAGAAGCTAATGGGTCAGAAAAAAATATCTGAGAATTCAGAATCTCTTACAAAGAAAATAAGCATGATGAACTCCAAAACAACCCAGCTCTCAATTAAAATCAGCTTTTCTCATTTCTGCCCTTCTAAGAAAAAAATCATATAGGATTTTTTAAAAAATCAACGAATGAGAACATGCTATTTTTCATTTTTAAATAAGTTAGAGGCTGTATTCAATGAGTGTTAGAGACATACACACTTAAAATTGAACGTACAGGTATTTTTGCTTGTGTATTCACCACTTCTGAATGAGAAGCTGTGTAATTGCACTAGTTCAATGCAAGTAGCATTCACAGAGTGTCTTGTCCTGAGTGAATTATGGGCATTTTGAAACCTGTTTAAACAGTCTCTGTTTAAGCCTTTGGTGGATGAATGAGTAATTTGGCATCCTCTTGAGACTTGGGTGGGAGCTAGATGCTGAATTAGGCAGGCTGAAGCAGACATGCAGAAGAGTAGAAGGCTGTCAGTGAGGATTTTGGGTGTTTTCAAAGGAATCTGAGTACTTCCACAGTTTGAAGGTTGCTAAATGCAATTTTATGGGGAAAAAAGTGGGTTGGATAAGTCCTGCTGTGGAGCCTGTCTACCTTTTCTATTTAACATGTAGCCGTTAGCTCAGATAATTTTCAACACATAAAGAGCTGTTAACCTGAGCTCCTATCATTTGCTTATAAACATCCAACCAAACTGATTCATTGTAATCTTTTCCAGCACACTTTGTTTCATTAGTGAGGGACATCTGGCAAGAGACTTGACAGATCCAGGGGCCCTGAGGAACACAATTGCTTTAGCACCCATGTCTGCCATGTGGCTGCAGCCCCAGGGACCTTGTCTTGGTTATATTTGCTAAGGTATACAGGAAGAGATAGACTTTGACCCAACCACCTTATGAGCTTTCCAATGTTTATTTTTTAAATGTTATTTAGTTTTTCTAAATTCTTCTGTAATCTATTGCTCATCCTTTCTTTTCAGTACTGTGCAGAGATTTTCCTCTCTGCAGTGCCAATCCTTTATCAATTTCAGTGTGTGTCTCTCGTGCTCTCACCAGTCTGTTCATTCACTCATCCCTGTGCCTTTTCTCCCCTTATAGTCTAGTGACATGTAAGCTGATCACAGAAATCTTTATGTTCCTTTGTTCGAAGCACCTCGGCACAGTTCTTTGTTTCTTCTTTCTGCCTGACAATTGTGCTCATGGTTTTGTCATCCCAGTAAGTGGGAGTACAAGAACTGGCAACATCCTGGCATGCTTTTTGAGTGCACGCACTGGATAGTTTTGTTGAATGCTGTTCTGTCACAATGTTCAAAGCAAACATCTACTGCAATGCAGCTGTTTGAGCTGTTCCTGCACTTGGTACTATTTTTGTTTGCAGTTCAACATATTTTCTTAAACCTCTTTTAATAAACTCAGATACATGCTGCAGGCTGATAGCTTTTCAGAGAAAAGCATAATCCCTAGGAGCTGCCTGCCTTGGCAAACATGTACATGCTTTTCAATATGTCAACAGGCAATTATTCTAGCAGTGTTTATTCCCTCAGTTCCCTCAACCCAGCCCAACAATTGAGTATTTTTTTCACATGCCCTCACTTAAGAAAATCAGATGAGTGCCCAGAATTGTGAATTTGTTTTCTGTGGATTCGTGCAGTCACAGCTCTGATGATTTTGTTATTCAAACTTTTACACTCTTTTAGAATTATATTAGAATACATATATTTCAGAACCAGGATCATGAAATTTGTATTACTTATATGATAATGACTATGAATGTGAGTCCCATATTTTCAGAACCCAGTTATTGTCATTCTGGAGAGAGTCTTCACTAGCTTTTTTGTTCCAATTTCTCTTTCACCGTGCATTCCTGCCTCAGTAAAGCAGTTTATCTCCACAACATCAGGAGAAAAGCTACTTCTCCCCTGTTTTTCCCAATCAAGACAATTTCAGATTATAGGATTTTCCTCTGTGTGTGCCCAGGCCCTCAGGTGTAATCATCAATCAAAGCTGTGGTTTATTCATTAATTAACCTGTTACTGTATGGCTCATGCAGCGTACAAGTAGTTCAGATCTTTATGTAGAATGGTCTGCTGATTTGAGAATGGGTTAAAATATTTTTCTTCGGGAATTTTTTTTTTTCATTAAAATAGTTAAAAAAGTGGAAGCTGCTTTTTATGTCTTTGCCAATTTAGAAACATTAGAGTCCCCCACCTCTTTCAAAGAATGAAGCCTGCTAAAATGGATTTTTTCCCATATCATGTCTGGAAGTCTTTTTCTGAAGAAAAGTGACTGTTACAGTGCTCAGAATACTTTGATATTGTGATGACAAATATATACTGCTGTCTGGCATGTTTGAGATCTGGATTTATTCCCTTCAGTTGTCTGTTAGTGATGGGGGTTATAGTTTGGATCTTTTATTGCATTTATATTGCATATATAGGTAACTAACTATAACATCTACATTGACATTCACATCTAACATCTGTACTAACATTTCATTGCAATTTAACCAAGTATTATAATACTAGCATAGCTTTCTTAACTTTAGGAGGGCTTTGGGACACTGTGAGTTTCCCCTCCCTTTCCCTCCTATTATAGGAACATCTCATCTGCAGCTAATGAGAAATTGTGGGAGCTAAGATTCATCTCAAGATGAAATGCCAGGGCCCTGAAATGCTTCATCTTTTTCCTCCACAGTAAGTTCTATTTTCTACTTATTACAGCTGTTTCCTCCACTTGGTCCCTTAGGCACAATGTGCTTTGCTGTTTGTGCTCCTGGGGACTGTGTGGGCAGATGCAGATCATGAGAGGGGAAGATGTGAGCAATTCACAAAGTCCTTTGACATACAATACAGGCAGAACATGTTACAGGCCAACACGAGGAAGCACAGGTGATGGGAAACAGGTCACAAGTTCAAAAAGCTCTTCTTCAGGAAGAGTGTATTAATTTTACAAAATCATAGAATTATAGAATATCCTGAGTTGGAAGGGACCCACAAGAATCACTGAGTCCAGCTCCTGGCTCTGCACAGGACAGCCCCAAGAATCACACTATGTGCCTGAGAACATAGTCCCAAAGCTTCTTTCAACAAGCCTTTGGGTAAAAAACCTTTTCCTGATATCCAATGTAAACCTCCCCTGACACAGCTTCAGTCCATTCCCTCGGCTGCTGTCACTGGTCATCAGAGAGAAGAGATTGGTACCTGCCCCTCCACTTGCTCTTGTGAGGATGTTGAAGATCACAATGAGGTGTCCCCATCAGCCTTCTCTTCTCCAGGCTGAGCAAGCCGAGTGGCCACAGCCTCTCCTCATACAGCTTTCCCTTCAGACCCTTCACCATCTTTGTAGCCCTTCTTTGGACACCCCCTTTCTATCTAGACTTTCTGTCTTTCTCAAATGGTGGTGCCCAAAACAGCACATAGGACTTGAGATGAGGCTGTCCCAGCTCAGAGCAGAGCAGGACAATCCCCTCCCTTGCCCAGCTGGTGATGCTGTGCCTGATGCCCCCCAGGACAGGGTTGACCCTCCTGGCTGCCAGGGCACTGCTGACTCATATTGTCATCGATCAAGACCCCCTGTCCTGCTCTCCAGCATCTCATTCCCCAGACTGTCCATACATCCAGGCTTGCCCCATCCCAGGCAAAGAATCCAGCACATGTCTTTGTTAAACTTCATATGGTTGGTGATTTCCCATCTTTCTAACTTCAGGGGAGATTTTTTTTGAGGGGGGAAAGAGGGATGAATAAAAGCAAAGAGGAATATTTCTGTTTTAGAATCTGGAGTGCCCTGTGCTCCCACCTAAAGAAGGGCAAATTATTTTCTCATGGTGACTTTAACTAAATGGAGTTGATCTGATCCCTTGTTTTGATGCAAAGTGAGACAATTGAGGATTTTAAAATTAAAGGAGTTGTGGTATTTACTAAGCAAACTGGAAGGAGGCAGGGACAACACATCCGTCTTGCCACATCCATTATTTCCTAGCTGCTACCACAGGCAATACAAGGCATTATCCCCTTGGTAGGAAGAAATGTTGGAGAAGGAGCAGTGGAGGTAGGACCTGGGCTAGGAGCCTTACATAATCCAAGCCTGAGCACATGGAAAGTCTCTTTGCCAGAAGAATTTCTGCCTAACAACTTTGAAGTAACACTACTGCAACAGAAGCATGCCACTTTTGAACGTGGCTATTTGAATAGATTTGACTGTATTGGTAAAGTTCTTGTATCTCATATGTAAGAACACAAACATCTAGTTTGTCTCTTTGTTTTTCCCTTAGTATTCACAGTTTGCTCTGGGCACTTGCAGCATTTAGGAAGAATATCAGTCTGATTTGTTGCCTGCAAGAGAGTCTAATTAAAACAAGAGAGCAGGATGGGAACTGATGACACATAGTGCAGCTGAGCTGCTCCCAAAGCTGAACGTGGCAGCTGTGGTTTTCGTCATTTGCAAAGCCTCAGCCAACACGTTGGCCCACAGAGTTAAAATAAATGTCCAATTATGTTGTTTAGTTATTTCAGTTCCAAATTCCTGCTTGAAAAGTATTGCAAAAGATGTGAGAGAAGCACTGAGAGTGCCATTATCACGTCTGTGGCTTGCTAGTAAATCAGAATTCACGATTCTTTCTCTCAGTCAGGTTCCTCCCTTCCCTGTGCCTGTGGTCAGACTGCAGAGGAAGGTGTGTGTTTGCTTGAACCAGTCTCCAGCCCTCTCCCCTCCCCTGTCACTTGTCACTGACTCACAGCACTGTTTTTCAACATGATGCTAATTAGCTGCTGAGTAGTGAGATACTGTGAACTCTGAGAGAAAAGACAGAAAAAGACTTCAAAGATGTTTACCATTTTTCCTTCTTTTCTTTTTTTCTTTTTTTTTTTTTTTTTAATTGTGGCAGTATTAAAAAAATTCTTATCACTGCTGTCTGGATCCAGCAATTTCTCGTGTGCAGGAAGACAGTGCTCCAGGTTATTCTGGGGTCAGGAGGTTGTGACTTTGTTCTTTGCTTTCCACGGAGTGGGCCAAAGAGAGGGAGCAAATATGGAATGCTGTGCTAAACCTGGTGGCTACAATTTGACAGAGTGGTAGTAGTGTGCCAAGCAGAAGAAAATTGACGCAGGAAGTGAGACTGAGACTCCTGCATCAGAGCAACCTCTTGGGAAGTTCAGTTTGGGGCACTGACACCTTTCCATGCACAGCTTAAGCAAATGCTCTTAGTTGAAGTGATGAGGACCATTAGGTCCCTCAGAATCTCTGTTGTTTTAGCCTGCATTCACAAAATCACTTGCCAGTAAATTGGTTGTTACTGTCTCAATTAATGGGTCTACTGTCTTTGGACACAGGCTGTCTATCAGCTAAGCTGTTTGTATCCAAATGTTCATCAAAATTGTCTTTATCCAGAATTCTGGAAATAAAAGGACACAAATGGTTCCCACTGGTCATACATCTTTAATTAAGTGGTGGCCCACTTCTGCCATACTGTGTTATTCTTAATTTGTCATTCTTCAAATAGCTTAATAAGAGATGAATGTTGAATACATTGTAAAAATGTAGAGGAAAAAGTCTTTGAGGAAGACTTTTGTTTTTCATCTGAGTCTATTTGTCTTTCATTTTCCTGATGTTAAAGGTCTTCCCTTGCCCAGTTTTGAAAATTCTGCACAGCATATAACCAATATAGTCAGTGGCCCACTTGCTCTTAATTTGTGTGATCAGAGACCTCTGAACTGCTCAGGGAACACTTTGAGTCAACAGTTTGCATTCAACAGGCTCATGACTCACACACAAATAAACTGTGACTGTTGCTGATGTGCTTGCTTAGTTATCTCAAGATCATTGTTTTGTTCTCCCACAAACTGAGTTTCACATTTCTGGTAACTATACCGAGACGTCTTTGTTTTTACATGGAACAAATAAGAGAGGAAAATGAAAGCTAGACCTCCAAGAAGTCAAGTCTTTTCTGTATCCAGAGTTTTGGCTTTTTTTTTTTTTTGATCAATGAACATTTTGAATTCCAGAGGGATTTACTGTGGTAATAGCTGTTAATTGTTGCAAAGAGAAACTGGCTGAAGAGAAAAAATATTTGTCTCCAGAGTTAGGTGTCAGTTTGCTGCAGATCCCTCTTCAGCTAAGGGAATATTGATACTACAAACAATGACTACACACCACAGTCAACTGAAAAACCAATTTGATTTCTTAGTACCTCTTTTGGAGCATGTGGTCAGTTGGTGATATCCTCCTTTTCCAGTCCAGGTATTCTGATATTAGTTCTCAGTTCCCTCTCCAAACTGATGCTTTTTGTAATTAGAAAATTACAGAAAGACTTTCTGGAAAGTATGCATAGAAGGAAAACTAGGCATAAGTTTACGTACAAAACTGAAAATCCAGGAATTTTTAGGGTTCAGTTAATGGAAAGGATGGGGTCCCTTGCAATAATGTGGTAGAAGCCTGTATTGGGAAAAGAAGTTGGTTTGCATGTAAAGGTTCAGTCACACCATTGGGATGAGGGAAGTCTAGATTAAGTACTTTCAGTAGATCTGTCCTGTCCCAGGGGAATGCCCACAAGTGGCATAGAGCATTGGGTAAGTTGTGCGCTTGTGCAGGTACACAGTGTTAAAGTTTTATGGATGCCAGGGAGAAAAGAAGACTATAGTTGGGCCTTGGTATATCTACTAAGTGTTTTCAAGCAGATGCCAGGTTTGCATCTTCAGGTGTGAAGCTGGCTGAATGTGAGCCAGCTCTCAGCTGAAGCTGTGCAGCTCCAGGTAATGCATTGCTGCCTCTAGGATAATCAGAATCAGTAATCTGAAATGCAGGATTTATTTAGGCTGGATCCACTGCTGCTCCAAAGCAACTAAAGAACATTCAACTTGCTGATAGAGCAGGCACCTCTTAAATAAGGGCTTTGAGGTTCCTGGGGAAGACCTTGGACTCCACTCAGCAACCTCCAGCTGTCTCTGGGCTTGTAGCTGTTCTCCTTCATCTATGTCACAGAAATCATACCAAGTTTGGATTGATGACAGCATGATCAAAGCCATGCTGTGACAATAAGCAATTTGAGCTTCCCTTTTTTCTGTTCCTGGCTAGACCATTTTAGAGCTTTTCAGTGTTTATGCTTCATAATTTAGTTATTTATCTCCAGATCACATCACATACTGTGTATTGACTGCAAATTGATTTTTGTTCATTGTGTAACTCTAACTTTTAAAAATAAAGTTATTGTGGAATTATGTTTGAAAGCCTTGTCTCTTCACTTAGTGTTAGCTCATATGCTGAATATTTTTTCTCCTTTGTGATCAGTTTAGCATGAAAAGCTGAAAGTGTGCCTACATATTTAGTAGGCATTTCCATTTGCAGATTTTTTCTTTTTAATCTTAACCCATTTTTCTAAAACAGTGTAAATCTTAATATATTAAGGATTAATATGTCCTTTTCTTTTCAGATGGTTTGCATATTAACATTCCATAAATAACCCAGTTTCCCCCCTGAGTTGATAAGTAGTCAAATACTTCCACTAAGGACATTTTTACTTTATCATCCAGAATGTGAACAAATTTAAATTTAACTGGCAATTATTGGTGATGAATGGAAGTAAAATATATGAGTGTTTTTCTAATTTAGTTTGCTTAATCTCGTCTTCAGTGCTGCTAAGTAATTGCTTGAGAAATCATAAAGACAAAAGGCTCATAACAGGCTCGTAGACTCCTACTGCTGTGGCATCCACCGATTTATGTTGCATCAGCATCATCCACCAAGAGATTCTAGCCTCTGATCCCAGGAAATTGAAAATTCTTTTTTATTTGTATTAAGGCTCTCTAAAGAATATAAAAATTCAAATTCAGTCTCACTGTGGGATTTCTGTTTTCAGCAGCTGAACTGTCACTATGGGACGTCTCCTATAAATCGTACTTACTTCCAGACGTTCCCTATGAGATTTTATCTCATTTATGTTAGTTACATACTCTGAAGCTCGGTGTCTATGCAATCATTAAAATAATCTCCTGATCTTCAGTTCATTTGTTCGTGTTGCTCTTTTATTCTGATGTTGGCAAGTGTAGCAAGTTCTTCCAGGTTGCAGGGAACCTGTTTCTTCAGTTCCAAGAAAGATACTTGTGGAGCTGAACGTCAAAATCCAAAAACTGACAATAGATAAGAGTGGAGTGCCAACCGCCTGGTATTCTAGGTATGGTTCAGATAATTGCAAATAAAACCAGGACTGGCAAACATTTGTACCAGCAGAACCCAGCCTGGAGTGAGAGTGTGTTGTGCCAAGCTGTACTGTACTAACTGCTAAAGAGACAACATCTGGGGGTCCAGCTGATATAACAACTTTTCAGAGCTTTAATAAGCAAATCAAGCAAATACTTGGCTCTCCTAATTCTATTACTTTCTAAGATGCATTTAGGTATAAGAACATGGTCCAAGTTCCTCTTGGGGAATGATCATCTGATTTTGGTCACCTGCTTTGAGGAAGGATGAATTTGAAACATAGCTGATGCAGAGTAAGACCTCTAGTGTACTAAGTGTGGTTAGTAGCCTTCTTATAAACACAGAAGCTCTGCTTGTGTGGCCCCATCAGATTAAGGCTGAAAGATAATCTAATTGGTATCTAATGTATTGGAGATTCAATATTAGGTGAAGAAGAAGGTGACTGACTGATGGTTATTTTGGTTCACTTTATACTGAGTTTGATAAATTTCCATTCATTTTTTCATAATTCTAATTCAATTACTTTTCTTAAGATCACTTATGCAGAAGCCAAAAGGTAGATTTGCTTTCTTTAAACTTTCCTGAATTCAACAAAAACAAATAGTCTGTAAATAATAGTATTATTTATTTACTTTTTTCTTGAGACACATAGAGTTGGTTTCTTTCTCCATTGTGTATGAAAAAAAAAGTCAAATGGTTTTCAAACACTATTACATTACAGTTTGAAGCTTATTTGTTGTCATGCCGAGCGGATGTAAATGGTACAGGGGACTACTTGTGAAAAGCCAGATGTTCATACTTTTCTTGTTCAGAGAAGCAACAGTCTGATCTCCTTTTGATTATTTTGTACCTTGGAAATCAACATTCCTCTAAACATCAGACTAAGAATAAAAATCTGTTGTTTTCTATACTTGGTAATATGTTTTTCAGACTTGAAATAATAAGACTATCATGAAATTGGTCATTTATTGCTCCTGCAATTCCAGGCTAATTAAAATTAGTCAAAGAAGCTGCAATGGGCAGCATTACGATTCCTTCTGAAATTGTATTTTTCTAATGTGAACTGCTCTCAATCTCTTTTCATACTATTTGATGGTGGTATATAATATAATATTCATAATATAATATTAATGTCTTTAATTTGGTGTAATGGCTCAGGAATGATACTGTCCAATTTAGTGCTTCCACTGAGACTTTTTAACTCATTAATGTCTCATTTGCACTCCCCCTCTCCCTGTAGCAGGATGGAGAGGAGAACTGAAAGCACAAAAGTGAGAATCACAGGTTGAGATAAGAACAATTTACTGGAAACAGCAATGAGATAGAAAAGTGAACAGTAAGAGCAACAATATTGATAAGAAAATGTACAAGACAGGCCAACAATTCCCATGTGATTGATCAGAACCAGTGCTACCCACCAGGCTTATTGGAACGCCTTCTCCCCAGCAGAGACTCCTTTCCCCTACACCCAGCAATGACATGAGGTGGTAATAAACAACCTTTGGCTCCTGGCCATGCCCCCTCCTGGATGCTGCAAACATTAACCCCGTCCTAGCTGAAACCAAGACATTTGGTTAAAATATAGGGTCATGTTTGTTGCGCAGAAGGATACAGGACTATCCTGATGGTTAGATGCATGTCTACATTCCCAGCTATGTGCGTTTCTTTTCTAAGTTTTGCTGATGCATCTTCATTCTGAGCACTTGGCTTTCTTCCTGAGATTGCACCATTCATGACCTCTTGAGGATCTGGATGAAATGAGTCAGGATTTTTCAGGATGATTAAGATAAGATCTAGTAAGGCAGCCACATTAAAACAGCAATGAAGAATATCCCTGCTCTGGCAATCACCTAAGTCAGAAAGGCTACAAAATTACTGCAGCAGCTGTAACTAAGTCACCAAATTTTCCTTAGTTTTCCTTTGTAGGTAAATTAGAGGCTCCAAGGCTTAAACAAAAGCTATGCCACTTATTTGGGCTTCGCCATGGTCTGCATGCCAGGTTGAACAGGGTTTAACCTCTGCTCTCTAGAGGTGACTACAACTCTCGTTTAAACACTTCTGCCTTCTAGAGGAGGCAAAGATTTTCTGAACTAAAGCAGTTTCTAGTCTAGAATCTCCAAATTTTAAGAAAAACACACAATTTTCATCTCAGATACTCTCCTTAAGGCAGAGAAGGTCATCTCTAAATCCTTTAGCTAAATCTCCTGGGACATATAGGTGCAAATGTTACTTGTCTTAACATAAACCACAGAAAACTCCCTTTCAACATTGTGTTTGAACAGTGAGATGGTGCATAAATAGTGTATTGGTTTTAGCAACACTCCAGCTCTGGTCTGATATAGAAAGTGAAGAGAGAATATATGGTCACTTAGACGGACAGTCCTATAGTGACCAAGCAATTTCTTTACACCAGGAGCTGTCTTTCAAAAGACTGCTAATGGTAAAGAAAAATACCTTTTTCTTTAGTTATATGGGTGCTAGGATTCTTTAAATTAATTAATTAAAAGGTGGTTTGGAGACTTGATAGACCTCTGTGTAGAAGGTAAAGTTGTTTGCACTTATTTGAAACAGAACTTCAATTGCTATTAAACCCTGATGAAAGTGAACGGCTATTTCAGAAAAGGGCCAATGAAGGAAAAAGTAAGCTTTGAAGATTCCGTAAAATTTTTCTGCCATAAAAATAAAGCCATTTAGAAAAATCCTGCATATGTATGAAGTCAACTTCATAAGCTGGGGCTTAGCCAAGAGCATTGTGTGAAGGTTTTGAGTCAATATGGGAATGACAGTGGCTAATTTTGAGTCCAGTCAAGCGTGAACGGACTTCATGGCTTTTTTGCTAGTCTTTTTCTCATCCTTTCAGAGCTGTTGAAAAGGTAGAGTTATGAAGCCATCTTTATTATACTAGCAGCTCTGTACTACACCTGCCTGAGTTTTATAATATTGTGCATAGCCTCTTGCTATATTCAAGATTGCCAAAAATAAAGGCATAAGATCCTACAATACAGCTTAATAGCTGCCCAATTTATCACTGTTTTGCACTATGTTGACATAACAGAAACACGAACTTGAAGAACACCCAGATGGCAATAAGATCAAGAGCAATCAAATAGAATTCTGAAGAATGCTGTTACATTTTCTACTAGCTTTGTATAAAGATGCATATGTCTACGCAAAAAAAAACCAAACCCAAAATCAAAAAGCAAAACAAAAAAAATCTCCAACCCCAAACAACCCCACAGAAAGTTTTAAATCTAAACTCCTTCTAACTGATTTTTCTTTTTTTTTTTTTTCTTTCTCCTGAGGTTGGAGTAGTTAACCTAATACTGTGGTATTTAATGAAATTAGGGTAATATTAGTATCAGGCTAATATTAGTAGCATTTTATTGCAAAAATAGATACTCCAGCAAATATTAGTGCTAACTAGGATTTCAGTTCTGAATAGGAAACTAAAGTCTTTATCTCAGAGTTCTCATTTAGCAAATAATGGCTATATTCAACTGTATACTCAGTATAATTTCCATTTTTATAACCTTATCTAGCACATTACAGGAGTGGAGTTGCTATAGCACTTTTCTGTTTCTATCCTACACCTCAAATGGTAAAAGTCATTGTCAGGGTCTCAGTTTATAGCTGCTTTCCATGTTTGAAATCTCTAGTGAGGAGATGATAAATTGAGAAGGATCATGAGATGCTTGTTTCTGTGCTGAGGTCTGCTTGCAATGCAGCTGCTGCTGCTCTGTGGTACAGTCACTTTTGGTACATGCTCGCTGGATTTGCCTGCCTTGCAGTTCCAGACACCCTACCCTTCTATTTACAAGGGAAGTGAACATTCTCAGAGGGCATGTTTTAATCAAATTCACTTTCACTCCACCTCATTGTTACTAGCGTTTGATTACTTACATATCTTAGCTGGTTAGTTTATTCACTTTGCATATAGAGTGTTGAATTTCAAGAATTTTTTCTCTGTGGACTTTGGCAGAGAAAATTTTGTGTTCTTTATTGATATTGTTGATATTATAGATTTTCAAATATCAGTGTTGTGATTTCCTGATAAACTGTCCTACCCTGAAGTTGCATGCCTCTTCCTCCTGCACTTTGGTTATGGGAATACGCTGAGAAGATTCACCTGATTTTACTGAGGATGACCTTAAGAGGAGCAAAACCCATTCCTGTTGATTTCTGCTCTCTGAAATTTTTAGGCTGGTATCTCTTTCCATTTTTCCCCACAAGGTGTTTCCTGATGAAAAAGCAGAGGAGAAAGCAGATCTGCAGCTTGATTCACCATTACTTCAGACTTCACAAATGCCTAGACTGAGAATTCACAGATCTGGAAGTTACCTAATTTTTCAAAAATGACTGGTCTTATTGTGAGCTAACTATGATGCTGCCTGCCTTTGTTACTGCCCCACTGAAGAAGTCACTGTCTCAGTGGGCAGGAGTGGCATAGAGGAGGAGGTCAGCCCATCTCTCAAAAACTCAGACCCTCAACCCACTGGCAGAGGAGTGTGAAGATTGCTGCTGTTTGAAATGGGTGACCTTAGCTGTGGCAATTAGCTGTGCTAACAGCCCTTTGACCTGTGAGGGCAGGAGGGAAGAAGGTCTGCATGTGGCTCTGACTTGTGTTACTCTGCCAGCCGGTCCGTGGTGCCATTGGAGGTGTGAGCAGCTTTTGCTGTCCCCAGCTGCCTGCTATGAGCTGCTGTTGCCTGTTTGCTGGCTCCTGTGATTAAACAGCACTGTTTGATTTAGTAGCATCTAATGTTCATCTTGATAACAAGACATACAGGACAATAGAGAATGAAATTAAATTATCTACAAACCCAGTGACCCACTTTCTATTTCAAACAGAACAGAAGAGTTTAAAATATACAATTTGTTCATTTGCCTCGCAGAAGAATGTGTGTAATACTCAAACAAGAAAAAGCTAATGTGACATGACAAATTATACATAGAACTGCAATGATAAAATAAATTGGTCTTCTGGAGATTATTTTAATTTTTGCTTTTTGTCTTTCATATGCAAATATACAAGTGCTGGTCTTATAAACCATTTTACAGCTAAGAGGGTGACTTATTAGCTGCCTTGTTAGTAACATTCACAAAGAGTCATCTTCCCAATGCAGGGAATATAAGAAGGATCAAGCCAGAATGACTCTGTTCATTGCAATTTAGACTTCATATTCTTAGGTACTTGAAATTCAGAGAAAAAGGTATAATAGCAGCTAAAATTTTGATCTTGCTGTAGAAGCAAATGTATTTCTAATTTTCCAGGTAGAGAATGCTGAAACCTATGATAGAATGATGCCACCTACTCAATCAACAGGTTCACTATCTGTTTCAATTTGTATGGAACATAATTACTCTTTTTTTAAATAATTGCAGCTATCAGTGCAGACCTTTGAACAACAGGGAGCATGTTCAAAAACAATAACCTTTTCATGAATTAATGGTGCTATATCTTTCTTAAAAGTTCTTTTCTTTTCTGCTTATGCAACTGTCTATCACTCTTTGGCTAATATGCACGTATCACATCCTCATCTGAATAATTATTTTTCTCCTTTTTTTTGATTTAATAAGATGAAAGGTCCTAGAAACAAGGCAGAATGATAATTGAAGAAAAGATTTCTACAAAGAGACAAGAGTTGTAGTTGTTTTAATTGTCTCCTGCTTGTACAGTGTTTCTTTCTCATCAGCTACTTTCTTCTTCTTACTGTTGTGTAAGTAGACCATTAACAAATGAAAAAAATACTAGGAAAAAACCCTAAAGGGTCCCCTTGACTCCTATCAGCATTTATGATATATTTAATATATGTTTAATGTATGTATCTTGCTGGCCCAAGTTGAACCACTCAGCAGTTAGACTGCAAACCCCAAACTGAGCTGACTGATCTTAAATTTATCTTCAACAACATCAATATATATACTAGTTGTGCATCATACTGAGCCAGTGGGGGTTTTTTAGCAAAAACCAGGGAGACTGAAAGTAGATAGAAAAGAAAGGTTATTTTGTCTGTGTCCTGTCCTGAAACAGTTCTGTGATGCTGTTCCCAAAGGATGTAAAAATCCCTTTAGACTGCAATGACTTTCTGCAAAGACAGTTGAGTCATATTTTTGTCAGGTTTTATGGTGTCATTTCTTATGTTTAAGAACTAGCATGCTAAATTTAAATTTATTTTTACAAATAATAAAGGAATTGTTAAGAACAGTCAGAAAACTTTGCTAAATCATAACCATACTTTTCCTGTCTCAAATATAAAAAACCCCCCTATTTTATTTTAGTTTGACTTTTAGAATGCCAATGAAATGTTGCCCATTGTTGAAAACAAGGAAACCCATTTTTTATGTCTTGTATCTGGATTCCCTGGTGCAGATGGATTGAAATCACACTTCATCTTGAATCTTTACCTTCACACTTACACATATTTGCTTCTCTCTCTTGGCCACCTATATTAACAGGACTTAGTTATCTTCATGAAACTAGGAAAAAAAAGACAGTGTAATTAAGAATATAATATAATGTTAGGATATAAAGTAGGGATTAAAAATGTTTAAGATGATAAAGGCATTTCTTAACATCTTTATGGTATTTACAAGAGCACATTCAACTCTGTCATAGTCATCTGATAAAGGGCAATGACTGCAAAAGAGGAAGAGCTCACAGGGATACAGACAAATGTAGACATTCACACAGAGATATGAATCCTTTGTGACTTTAAACCTCATTTTCTTGAGGCACAGACCAAGTAGGGGCAATTTCATCATGTCAGTTAAACTGAAGAAAAGCTATGATAAATCTTCAAAATTAAGCCTGCCTAAAATTTAACCTGAAAATGCTGAAAATTGTAGTTTTCAGTAGTAATAGATGTACCTGGTATTCAGGGCATTAACACAGATTTTTCCTTATTGGCTATTTTTTAGCTTGAGTTTATGCTCAGTAAAACATGCTGTCAAATCTGACTAATGCCACTGATGTTAAAAATTTATAGTGCAGAAGGATAGAAACAGAAAAGATAAAGTACTGCATTTACTTAGTGATATTAAATGGTCAGCAGCTGATTATTGCAATAATCATTCTTCAGATAACTCTTACCCATGAGTTAGGGTATTTCATAACAGACTCCTCAGCCTCCTATATAATGATATATTTTATATCATTAGAGATGTAAAATATACTGTGAAACTTCATAGCTCTAAATTTCCCTCATTGGTCCTTGTGTAAAAGAGCACTTGCTCCGGGTACTGAGATTTGTACCGACCAGAGCAGCAGGTGAGATTTTAACATGGTAAGACTTGGTTTCAGAAACCCAGCTGTGCCTAAAAAGGGAATTTGGCAACTATGTTTACAGCCCTGAGTCTTGTCCTTTTTGCCTGAAGGAAAGACCTAAATAGATCTGGGAAGGGAGGTACTGAAGGCAGCTGGCAGATATTTTGAGAAGCAGAGCATCCTAACTGTTGGATGTGAGCCCTTCAATCCCTTCTGGATTTGGGTCACAATTCATCTCCTACCGCTATGAGACATAAATTCAGAGGGGGGAAAAGCTACTATGTATGCATATAGAGCCTGTGGGTTTCTTTAATCTTAGGAGCTACTAAGTTTTGGGGCCTTGTAGCAAGCTGTTCATGAAAGACTTGCAAATTCGAGCTCTTTTTTCCCCATCTCTGATATGCAATTTACTGACAGGTGGAAATAAAAATGTAAGATATATAACTGCTTAGAAGCCCTTTAGGGTTTCTGCTAGCTGTGGGGATGTGAGTAGTGGTTTCTGCTGCCATGGCATGCAGATCCCTGCCCATTATTAGACTCAGCAGGGTTTGGAATTAGCTAGTTAAGGAGTCTTCTGCTCCTAAGGGTTAATACTGCTGTATCTGCCTTCTCCTGGGGAAGAAATGCTGCCTGGTGTGGGTGAAGAGAAAAATGAGCAAAATATGGATGTCTTGGTCAGAGAACAGCGATTAGTTCCTCATTAAAAAGACAGAGACACTGTAACTATAGTAACTGCTGCATATATGATCCTCTACCCACCTCATTGTAACCCACGTGGTTACAACAACGACTTCAAGCTATTGTTACTAGTTTGTACAGCCATTCCTCCAACTGAAGAGTCACATAATAAATGCTTTTCAAATATGCATATATACATATATATATGCATTTTTATATTCACACATGTACTCAGAGAAACTGAGTTTCCTTATGATTAGCTAAACAGATGGATAAAACCATTAGTATAAATACCCATCAGTGGTATTTGTAATATTTTTTTTTCTTGCTGACTAATGGAAAAGAAATGCCATAATGACTCAGGAACCACGTCACCATTTAAGAATACTTGTATCTGTGCATATATTTCTATTCTCTGAGCGATTACATGTTTAATTTCAGCTGCTTCTTTCTAATAAAATACCATTAACATTTAAAATTTGAGTTAATGAAGTATGTCTCAGAAATCCTGCTGCCTATATCAAAGCATGTTTCTGATCTTTCTCAAGTCAATGATGCCATTAACTTGTCCCACTGCACTCCACACCTGGCTAACTGCAGTAATGCATGATACTGCTCACCTACTTGGAATGAAATGACTAACATTTAGCCCACTGATATGATCAAGCATAAATCTGAAAAAGACAAATTGCTGGCAAATGTTCTCCCTTCGAAGGAGGTCGTGGCAAGGTTTACAATATTCATCCTCCTCTATCTGACCAAAATGTCCTGTTCTGTACTAAAATTAAAGGGCAAATGTGAGTTAAACCTAATGCCTTAACAGCTGTTTCCAAATCTTTTATTTTATGGACTCTTAGCTAGAAATTCTGAGAGCTTCCAGTCAGCAGAACTGAACATCTTTCTTTGGTTTGAAACTGATATTTCCAAATAGCAAGTCCTTCCATTTACTTCTGATAATGAAACCCCTTAGCTGTAATAGTTCTATCAGCATTAAGGAGACCAAATTCCAAGCAAAGCCTACCAAGAAAGTCTTTGCTCATTGAGGGTATACTATAGCAACTGAAATGCCAGAGGCTATCAAATAAATTTTTAAACCATTTCTTTTTACAACAGAGGAGTCTAAGTCCAGCATCCTAGTCTTACAATCACAAGTACACTTCCAGTCACTGAAATGTGAGGGGTTTTATGGGTGATAACTCTATTCTGATAGCTTTTTTAAACTTTTAGACTGATTAAGTGAAAAGTCCTCATTTTTTACTATTTTCAAACAAGCTCCTGCATGTTTTCTGCCTGCCTTTATGTTTTAGAGTGAAAAAAATCCTTTCACCTCAGTGAAATATCTCCACTAGCCTGAATACAAAGGCAGAATTTCACTGAAGTGTGAGCTCCACTGAAATTTCTTCTGTTTCCAATAAGGTAGAGATTTCCTTCATTCTTGAAGAAAAATCAGGCTCTTCAGGGTCAGGACCTTCCTGGCACAGCTCCTGGGCATGGGTTGCAACTCACCTTTTGTAGCTATAGGGCCAAGCAGTGAGTTATCCTGGCCCTCACAGTGAACACTGGCCACAGTGACTCCTGGCACATTCAGTTTGCTTTTCTTGCATGTCTCCTGCTCTGGAAGCATGTGGAGGCTGAAGTTTCTGAGGTACCAAAAATGTTCAGCATATCCAGACATTTGCAGACCATAGTGGATAACTGATACAGTTATCACAGAGAAAAACCTGTATGTGTGAAATCTGCTCCATCACACCAGGGCTCTGTTAGGTTAAGAATAAGGTGCTTTGCTTTCCTGGAGTCTCCTCCTGGTCACATTGCATAACTTCTTCCCCAGAGATGCTTCTTGCCCAGGTGTGCAAGAAGCAGCAGCAACTCTGAGCAGGAGGGCGCTGACAGGTGAAAACCAAGGAGCCCTGTATTATCTGCCTTTAAAAGCTACTTCAGAAAAGGTTTGAAAGACTGTACGTGGCCTGTAATTGCTTCTTGTCAGACTATGTCAGAAACAATCAAAGAAGCTCTTGAGATGTGTTGCCTTAGGTTCTTGCTGCCAGTAACAAAAAGGAATTTGTGACACAGTTCTAATTTGTTGTTTAGAATACAGTTAATTTTAAACCTGTCAAAGTTAGAAAAAAAACCCTACAAACCCATCTCATGTTTCTATTATATTTGAAGCACAGGATGGCAGCCTGAGCATCTTGGGAGAGCTTTAAAGTTTTTGTCATTCTATAAATGCAGTGGTATTTTCAAGTGTATTGTGACGTACTAGCAGGTACACCTTTTTTCTCTTTTACCTTTGAAATAGAACAGTACTTTCTGGGATATTTCAGAAGACAGAACAGGAATTCCTTAATTTCTGCAATACTTTTTGTAATCAATGATATTTCCTTTTTCATACTGCATGAATTTTCTCATTCATTTCTTCCCCTTTCAGATCAGTCAACAGACAAGTAAACACATAGAATGTCTAGTTGTCTTCACAACTTTGTGAAGTAGTAGGGTGAAATACCTTTTCTCTACAATATTCTGGCAAGACATTAAATTATGCATATCCCGCCAGATGTCAAAAACTGTTTTATATTTGTGCAACTTCAGTCTCTGAAAGAGGGAAGCAGATTAGTGTTCATTATGATTGTGTGCATGTACAAAATGAACGCTTGGAGCAAAGTTATGGCATCAGCTGGTTGAGCCTGGCATTTAGTTACATCTCTAGAGCTGAACTACACCATCTTTTTTCCATTAAATATGAAAGTCTGCTGAACTTCAAACCTAGTTTTATTGTCTGTATTCCACAATGTAATTAGACTTTCCCAGTCCCATTTTGTATGAATTTCCTTTTTATTGTTTCAGTTCGTTTAGGTGTTTTATTTTATTACAGTATGAATGTTGTTTTGTTTGGTTTTTTTGTTGTTGTTTTGAATGTTGTTTTGTTTGTTGCTGCTAGCCCTGGTCACCAGTTACATGTTTGGACTGCATACTCTTCTGCTCATTGTCAGACTAAACAGCATGGGGTGTACTTGTTGAGACAGGTATGAGCTGCCCTTTCAAAACAAATTTAATAATATTAAATAATAATGGACAAATTATGTAACAGTTCAACATGAATCATTGTAGCCTTTTGGATAGTAATGGATTAATGACAGTGCACAGGAGCATTCTATCTTCACATTAGCACTACCATACTCTGTTTAAGATGTTTATAAACAAGGTAATAAAGACATTTGAGCATCAAATATTCTAAAGTTTTAGTAAAGTCAAGTCCTGCATTCCAAAATGCTTCCAAATGCTGTTCTTTCAGGTGGGGTTTCTGGCAATATCAGTAACACAATATCAGTCTAAGCTTTAAGGCATGTTACAATTAACTTTTTCAGCAGCAATGAGTAGTACATTAGTTACAGTTTGCAAAAAAGTAATATATGTGTGTATGAAAATGAAATATTTTTACAGATTAATGATTAAATGTAATTATTTTAATAACTCATTAAATATTTAAATAATTAATAATGAAATAATTAATCATTAAATAATTAATGATTACATGATTAAATTGTAAAAAAAAACCCAACTTGTTTAAGAATTTGTATGTAGTGATCAATGAACTTGCTAAGATAAACATTAAACATGCTTTAGTGGGCTTTTATATAAACAACTACTTTAAATTATCTGATGCTTTTAATGTGGAAATGCATGTCTTGAAGAAAACCAGGAGGTCCCTTGGATATCTGTGAGTGCTGCAGTCTCTTACCTTTTCCTACAGGGTCATAGTGTATTATAAGAAGCATGGATTGCATTCACCCTAAGTGTATTTCATTCTTTTTCATCCTATAGCTGGCTCAGGATCCTCTTTTTCTATGGATATATGGGCATATCAATTCTATTTAACTCCCCTGAACTCTCCTGAAATGGTCATGATTTTTTTTTTATATAATTGCACCATAGTACACTTTAAATCTGTTGTACTAAATCACTTGAATTCTTAGTAATACCCCCATTTAAAGTGATAATAGATGATAATAATATTTCCTAATCACAACTTCATAATCAATCACAGTCATAACTTTTACTTTCATAGTATGTATGGTCAGTAATGCAGTGATGAAGCACAGTATTGTTTCTCATCATCTATAGCTGCAAATTTTACCTACAAATGATGCCTATGACTAGACTAGAACTGCTGCATCCACACCTGGTGGAAAGATCTTCTCACAATAGATTTCTGCTTCCATAGCTCTTAAACATTCACCATAACATGCACTCATGTGGCCTTCATTTGTATTTGTCAGTGTAGCAAACGGCATATTCTTATGTGATTTAAAGCATGGCACCTACAGTGAGCCATGGTAGGAGTGGAGATTATTTCCAGTAGAAGAGAAATTAATACATTAGTGCTTCAGAGTTTTACTGTTATTTACTTGAGGGAAGTAAAAGCCCTACCAAAATTCTAAATAACCAGCAACACTAAAAAACAGTGGCTAAATGGTGCTTGTAGGTCTTGTTTTGACATGTTCTCTATTCAACTTCCTTCTACAAGCAACAGGCTTAGATTGCCTTAAAAAGATTATCTAGAAAGCATCACTAATTCTCTCTTTTGCATATGGATATTGTCAAGTACTGCAACAATTATAGGACCTGAGAAATGTGTATTTGTTAATAACAGCTTAATGAGCTACTCTCATGGAAAATTAATTTGTCAGTCTCTGGGTTGCAGTCATTATTTTTTTAAAAAAGAAACCCGTTGATAAATCTTTTTCGTTGTGTTTCTTTGGGTAGATATTAGATGATGATGATGTCAGATTCAGTGCTGCACTCTTTTGCTAATGATTGCATTGGATCAAGGAGGACAGTAACAATTACAAACTTGTCAGAAGCAAGAAAGTAAGTAGCTGAACCAATGCTTGAACTGTAATTAAAAAGAGCCCTGTAGCTAACAAGAAAATTGTGATAAACGATGCAAGAAATTGCTTGTTATCTGTTGTGTCAACTACTCTTTGACATTAATATTTTTAGAATAAAAGAGTCAGGAAAATCTTCTGTCATGTTTACAGCTGCAAAACTTAACAGCCATTATCATTATGAGCAAGGCTGAGCTTGGGATGTGCAAGCTGACTAGGGGAAAAAAAAGGATAGATGTTAATTATGCTTATCTGTCTCTGATCAAAACAAAATCATCTTTCACTTCTTATCTATTAATGACTGGCCTTTACCTGCTGCCCAGTAGCTTTTGATTCTCCTGTTGCAATCTGACTACCAAGTGATAATGCAGGTTAGTACTGTGCATTGCTTTAAATCTTTACTTATTATGTTTTAGCTTAAAAACAAATTTAAGCTGGGAGCTGTTCCTCTCTTAATACAGCAGGTTTTTGATAACTGCAGACTACCCAGGCTGAAACTTTTGCTTATGTTTGTCTTTTTGAAGTCTTATGACATCTAATCAAGAAATTATAGTCCTAGTAATTCTTAGTTTGATTGTTAGGTGGTGTACTTGAATTATACTGAGACTATATGATAAAATCCATCTCAGTAATATGTTGAATAATATGCAGCTCTGAACCTCAGGATTGTTGGTATTACCAGCAGTGAGCTATTGAGATGAGTGAATGTTCACCCAGACTTCGTGAAAGCAAAGATGCTTCAGCACTGAGCTGAAAAAACCACTGGGGTGATTTTTAGGCTTGATGTGCCAGCAGCCTACTTGTGGTGCCGTGTCCCCCATCCTAAACAACAACAACAACAGCTGCTTAATGCCAGCCCTTGTGCCTCCTGCTCTGCCCTGGCCAGGCCTGAGCCCAGGACCTGTCCCCAAGCCAGTGGAGCACTGTGGGCATGGTTCCCTCCTCCCATCCATCGGAGGTGGTGATGATATCTGGCTGCCCCGGCTGGGCACTCTGAAAGCACACTCCCATCTGCAGATTTCTCTTGCCATTCCTGGTTTGGTGTGCTGAGCTAGTCCTCTTGTCTCAGAGCTTCTCTCAAGTGAATTGTATTTATCCACAAGTAGCTCCAAAATCTCTGCAAGTCTCTCTGGTGTATGTGTGTGCGTTCAGTATGCTGAACATCTGAATACAATATTTTCCCTTATTAGGAGTGAGCCTTGATCTGTTTCTATTATCAGACACTGAAAATCTGTGTGGTTTTGATGTTGCAATTTTCTGGCAAAACCAAAAAAAAAAAAGTATTTTCATCTCCTTTGTTCTTTGCTGAAAACATTTAAGTAATTTTATCTGAAAATATTCCACCAAGACAATCAATTGCCACGAGAAAGCTCTTAAATATGAGTGATTAGTGACTAGAGGCATTGAGCTTTTAATTATTTATTTTGTAAGTAATAGGGTTTATTTGTAAAAGGGGTTAGAGTAACATAGCATTTTTTATAAAGCTCAAGGCACTATTAATAAGGCAAATTTCCTTAATGGATTTAGAGATAAATATTTTTTATTCATCTATTTGTTTTATACATGTGACAAAATAAATGATAAATGCATCAGAATTTCTATCTTTAGCTTAGATTACTTGTATCATCATACTAACAGATTCCTAGTGATGGATGATGCATATAGCATGATACATCCCTAACCACGATTTTTTTAGCACAGCTCTCTGCAATGATCTTACTGAGAAAGCATGTAAAAAAAAAATTAAAACTATTTAAAAGATGATCTCTGCCACCATCAACTGGCCTGGCAAGACATCTTCATCATCAAATTTGCATAAAAAAAGTTAAAGCTGTTATTTCTTGCCAGACTTCCTTTCTCCACTGGAATTCCTCTGGAAATTCACATGAGAAATTCCTGAGAAGCTGCAGTGGCAATATTCTGCAGCCACTGTATAATTCCTGTTAGTCTTTTATACACTTTAGAGTTTTGTAAAGTCAATGTCATGGGTTGTTACTGATTTAGCTCACCCCTCTACCCTGGCTTACAGTTTCCTACTTTACCCTTTTCTCTCCTTGGATAATCAGCAGTATCCTAGGGGAAAAAAAAATCTGCTGAGTGAAAAATTTAGAAGATGTGGAAAAAAAAAAATCTGCCTAGAAATGAAAAGTAAGAGGCCATGATTTTTAGTGTAGTGTTTTGAATGATCATTTGATCATAGCTGATGCATACCTGTGCTGGGAAGAGATACCAATCAGCAGAAGAACTCATAAGAAAAGTCAGTAGTTTAATTTTGAAACTGAGCAAAATTTAAATTTGAAATGAAATCAAGGAGGACATTTGTGGCCCAACGGTTGTAGTTCAAAATGATCTAGTCTTCACAGCAATTACAAGGTGACATACAGTGGCCTATTTATGCTACTGTATGTCACTACAGAGACTTATAACATTCTGAAATTCTATTGAAATTAAGAAATAATACCAAGGGTTCCTGAATTGAACACTTGAGGTTGTTTTATGTTGTGCTTGTGCTGTTCCATGGATAGACAAATGCTCAAATTATGCTATATTTTGCCATATAACAATTGCTGAACTCTTTCAAAATAGAGCAATCTGTAAAATAAAACCATTTCTGTCATAATTGTGCTTTGTTTTCCTTAAACATTTTGACAGTGTAATTTATCTCCTAAGTGCCAATGTCCAGGAAAAAGAAATCTGTTTGCTAATCTCTTTAGTTCTAGGGTTTAATGTGATGTTAATAATCATGCCCACAACTTGCATAGATTTAGCAAAGGCATGAATCACAGCACAATTATATCTCAGTGAATTGAGGAATTTGTAAGCAAGCCAAAGTACTTAGCAGTTCCTGCTGTAAAAGTAGTATAAGAATATGGTACAGTGTTTCCAGATGCAGTTCTATTACAAGCTGCAGCAAGAAAAGTCAAGGGGAAAATTTCATATTTTTGTGTGAAAGAAAAGAAGAAGCTGTTCATGATATGGTGATCTTAGTAGCCATAAAATAGTTTCAATTGAGGAAAGAACAATAGAAGTGTATTTATTGAATATGGAAACCCAGGAAATTCTAGTCTAAAACTAACCCGCACAGTAATTATTGGTTGCCCTATCCACTACTGCCTGGCTTTTTATTGCTGAAGGAAGATTTACTGCCTTCAAAGATTGGCAGTGTCCTGTGAGCTTGTGCAGGCTTCTGTCCCACTGGAGGGAAAGGGAAAGGCCTGGCAGAGGAGGGGTGTGGAGATGCTGTTATACCCTTTTTTTTCCCTACAAAAAGGTAACTTACAGGAAACAAGGTCTAAGGACCTGGGGAGGCTGTCTAGTCTAGCACAGCTGAAAAAACTTGGCCAGTGCTTTACAACTAAATGATGAGCTCCCTTTGGCTTTCCAGGTTAAAGAAGGGAATGGAGTATGCCCTGTGCCTCAGTTGCCATGGAAGGGGCCTGTGGCTCTGGCCTCCAGAGTAAAGCAGGGAAACTCTGATATATCCAGTTCTTCTGGTCCAAGAAGTACCAATTGTGTATAAATAGTTCCTGACAGATGTTTGTGTGATGTGATCTCAAAAACTGCTAGTGATGGAGATTTCTCTGTTTCTAGGAAGACTGCCTTAGGAAAACTATCACAAAGTTTAAGGCTAGAAATACATCTCTCTTGATCTCCAGACCAAATCCCCCAGGTGCAGTATAAGTCTGTTGTTCCTTAACCTTCCTGCAACGAACACAGAAACAGATTGATCTACTTTCCTTACAAGTAGATTTTGCATATCAGAAGGATGCTCAGTCTCCCTCTAGCTTTTTTTCTCTTCAAACTAAGTAGCTGCAATTAATTCAATCATTCCCTATAGGGCATTTCGTAGCCCCCTGATTGGTTTTCTTGTCTTCCTATTGGTTCTCTGCAGCTGATCCATGGATTTCTTGAAACTGATACTCTCTGGGAAGCAGCAGTGCTGAACAGAGCAAGTAGGATGCCTGACCTACAGCCCCTTTTTTTCTATATATGCATCAGGACACAAAGACAGCTCTTAAATTGGTGTTGTTTGGTACTTAATTACTAGGTCAATAGACTTTCTTCTTGTGTTTGGGCAGCTAATCCCATTTAAGAACAAATAGAAAGTACTTCCCCCCCCAAAAAAAACCCAACAAAACAGTAATTTCAAAAATTCCTCAAGATTTATTTTAAATTTCAATAATTGATTAAAAATGTCACCCAAACTTCAGTGGAATCAAGCTGGAAAATGTCTGTCTGTTATACCTGTGCAGGTAAAATATACACCCTGCCTTCCCATATGTTTACAGATCAAGTACTCTACAATACTGACATATCCATACCATAATTAGGGACAGTGAAAGCAATAACTATACCACTTTTATCCACTTTCATCATAAAAACATTTAGGTTAGAAAAGAGCTTTAAGATCATTGAGCAAACCTAACCTAAATCCTGTACAGTTTGCTCCTGCACAATTGTTTTATTATATTCTATTTTATTACATTTTGATATTAGAGGGGTTTTGATACAAAGGGCATCTTCCAACTAATCTTCTAACGGTTGAACTGCACAGAGAAACCAGATGTGGTCAAAATATTTAGAATATTTCTTAAGCAGATTTGAATATTCTGGACCAAACTCTGTAATCTTTTTTATACGAATCTTCATCTGTATGTTAGTAAAGTACCTTCTAACTGAGTAGATGTGACCTTTTTTCTTGCTCTTGTCTCTGGACTATTATTTTACTTTGAATGTTTGATAAAACATTCAGCAGAGCCATATTTTGCCTGTCACTTTCTCTTTCTCTCTTTCATTACTTCCTTGAGTTTCCTGCTCTGTTTACTTCTGTCTCTGTAATTCATTGCAATCTTTTTGATAGTCTTTCAAATTTTAGGAAGCATCAGCATATTTTCTCTCTTTTCTTCAGTGACAGTTTGTCTTCAGCTGAAGACAGATGATGTATCTTCATTGCTGATATTATTTCTGTCCAATGAATTTCTGTTGTCACTATTTCTTAGCAGGTAGGCCACTGCTAGGAGCACTGTAATAAACTGCCACCATCAGGCATTAGCTAAGTCATAATGCAATAATGTTGATGTTTGAAGTAATATTCATTGCATGATGAATCAGAGATATCTAGAGGCTTTTCTAAGACTGTAAGTCATATCCCATATGCATTGCAGTTTGTTGAGCTGTATACAATGATAAACAGAATCATTTTTAATAGTGTTAAGATGGCTGTGGATTTTTTTCTTTTCTTCTGTTTAAGGTAAGATGGCATCAGTATTTTTCCTTCCTTTGTTGCTTAAGAGCTTTCTGGCAGTGGAGCTTCTGTGTGTATTTAAGTAAGCAGAAACATTTACCCTCTTCTCAACTATCCTATGTGCACCACCAGTAAAAGAAGCAAATAAAAATCTAAGAGTAGAATGGTTGCAGAAGTAACTTGGAACTGCCTAAGGACAAATGAATTAGGCTTCAATACCTCAGACCCCTTTGTAACAAGACTTTTTAATTTTTAGAATTCATAGTTCAGCAGAGTATCTCTACTGCTTAGACTCATCTTAGCAGTGCAGGTGGTACATACAGTGTAGATGGTACCTACATACAACTAAATACAGCTGTAAAGGATGAGTCTTCCAGAGCCTTCTCTTTCTGTTGTGCCCTGAGTAGCCTTACAGCTGAGCCCTGTGCAGCCTGTGGCTGAGCAGCTGGGTACCAACCATACCCTGAAGCTTCTGTGAGATCCTCAGGTCACTGCACCTCTCCACCTTCAATGAAAGCACCCTCACAGACATGAACTCTAAGCACCAAAAAACTTCTATGGGATCAATAAAAGCCTTGAGTTCTATGGAAGTGCCTTTCATATTAGTTGTTTTATCTGGTAGGGTTTTTTTCCGTGATCATCCCATGCTTATTTTGATGGCAATTCAAAAGGTAAGGGAGTGGGAAACAGGCAGAAGTACCTTCCTGGCTCTGTAGGGTTCCTGAAAGAATAACTCTGAGACGTGTGACTTGCCAGTGTTGAACATTTTCTTAAGTCTCAATTTTAGTTGTTATGACACATTCAACACCTCTATTCACTCTTCCAGGCAAAGCACGCAAAAAAACGTATTGGGTGATCTATATAGTTTACAGCAAATAGCGTCTAAATTGGATACTAGAGTGAATAGACTCTGGTTTGTTGGCAGAGTATTACCTTTTTCCCCTGCATGTAATGTCTGATTTGCTAACAAAACTAAAAGAAAGGCTGCAATTGTAATTAAATAAAATAGG
The DNA here is from genome assembly GCF_015832195.1 of Motacilla alba alba. NCBI lineage: Eukaryota > Metazoa > Chordata > Aves > Passeriformes > Motacillidae > Motacilla > Motacilla alba. The sequence continues at coordinate 25,055,996 of NC_052019.1, read as the reverse complement.
CATGAATGGCATAACATAGAAGTGTAATACAAATATGTAAAGCAGAAATATTTGTCATTGTTTTTGTTCTTTTAATTCTTCCCAAAGATGTCACAACCTGTCAGACTGTGGCCATTTGTCTGATTTGAAAATCTTTCAACAAAAAGTGAAATGTTTCCATGGAGATCAGCCAGAGATAGCCAAATGACGAACTTCTTGGCTGTACTTTCGGTTTGGTTTCTATGGTTTCCAGACAAGGAGGGGGTAATGTGAAGTCACTGAGCTTTCTTTTCTTTCTTTCTTTCTCTTTTTCTTTCTCTCTTTCTTTCTCCCTTTCTCTCTCCCTTCCTTCCTTCCTTCCTTCCTTCCTTCCTTCCTTCCTTCCTTCCTTCCTTCCTTCCTTCCTTCCTTCCTTCCTTCCTTCCCTTCCTTCCTTCCTTCCTTCCTTCCTTCCTTCCTTCCTTCCTTCCTTCCTTCCTTCCTTCCTTCCTTCCTTCCTTCCTTCCTTCCTTCCTTCCTTCCTTCCTTCCTTCCTTCCTTCCTTCCTTCCTTCCTTCCTTCCTTCCTTCCTTCCTTCCTTCCTTCCTTCCTTCCTTCCTTCCTTCCTTCATCCTTCCTTCCTTCCTTCCTTCCTTCCTTCCTTCCTTCCCTTCCTTCCTTCCTTCCTTCCTTCCTTCCTTCCTTCCTTCTTCCTTCCCTTCCTTCCTTCCTTCCTCCTTCCTTCCTTCCTTCCTTCCTTCCTTCCTTCCTTCCTTCCTTCCTTCCTTCCTTCCTTCCTCTTTCTGTTTTTCTTTCCATCTTTCTTTCCATCTTTCTCTTTCCATCTTTCTTTCCATCTTTCTCTTTACATATTTCTTTCCATCTTTCTATGTCTTTCTTTTTCTTTCTCTCTCACTCTCTTTTTCTCTCTCTTTCTCTTTTTTTTTCTCTCTTTCTCTCTTCCCCCACTGTAAATTTTTGCAGGTTAAAGGTTATAAAACAAGTTTTGTGGGCCCACAACAAGCAAGAGTAATTGTTGTCATCTTGGTCTTTGAAAAGCCTTACATAGGTCAATTGTGCCATTTTACATTTGCCCTTATTCTAAGATAAAGAAATAAAGAAAAAGTGCTAAGACTTTCTTAGCATTCTGAGCGAAGTTATAGGGAAAATAAATTTATAATGACTACATTTACCTTGACTGTGCACACAATGAGAAAATGGTAACAGGATTGACATTGCACACTTCTTTTTAAAGAATACAAAAACTAACAATGAAATACTGCATCTTGGAAATATCTCAAGGCCTTCAGAATAAGAAACCCTGCAGGTCTCACCAGCAATACTAAATGGAATGGAGAAATTTAGGTACTAGAGTAGTAAGCAGGGTAGCTAATGGATTTCTATATAGTGTCAAGAGAACTCCATAAAACAAAAGAAAACTGTCACCTTGACATCTAAATTCTCATCTTTCCTCTCCCTATGCACACTAAATTTTTTTCTTCAAAAATTATCACATGGTTGTTTGGAACTGGTAAATACATCCTTTCCATGCTACTTCAGAGAATGTTACAAAGCACACATTCCTTCTTCCTAGATCCAAAAGGTGTTTTCCTCTCCACCCTGCTTCACTGTTTCTTCCTTTCCCAACTACAGTAACACAAACTTATTTCCATTTCTCAATTTTTTTTGAGGGCTAACTCAATTCTCTCCTACCACCTCTGCCATGTTTTTGAGAAGGCAGCTTCTGTCTGTTGTCTCCAATTCCATCCTTCTTTTTCTGGCTCCTTTGCAGAAACAAATTTATGACATTGCAGAAAGAGTCTTAAGTAAGAATGAAGAAAACAAGATGTGATGCTATCGCTATTTGGAACTCTCTGAAGTGAGGACTGAATGAAGCTTACAAAGGACTTACAAAGGCTCTTATATCTGCCCAGTATGTAACACTCTGCAAATTTAACTGTTCATGCTGTCTCCAGACAAGAAACAGATGAAGAAATAAGTATATCACACAACCTGCTGTGATACCTAAACCCTTCATTTAAAAAAACAAATAAGAAAGAGTAAAGAGTAGGAACTAGTTTAACAATTCAAGCTACCCCCTTTCTATTGAAAAGCCTGGTTAAAGAATTGAAAATCTGGCCATGATCCAACAACTTCCATGGCTCTAAATTTAGGAAAAAAAAAAAAGGTAAAACCCCCCTAGATAACAAACATAGAGCGCAATACATATTGAAAATAAGATCACACAATATTATTCAGACATAAAATCTTTTATTTCTAAATGCTTTGAAATGTATTTGAAATCTCTGCAGAAAACAGATGGTTGGTGGTAGCAGAATTAGAGAAAGAGACCAGAAGGTATCACCAGCCTGACCCACAGTAAATTAGTGAGGAGATTACAGTACCTTAAACATGTGCAGCAATAGAAGGTGGCAGGTGCTGCTGCTTACCCTCCAATAGATTCCTGGTCGCAGAGTTCACTGGTCTGCTGGTGAAAGGAGATGGAGATGGGAAAAAGCCTTGTAAAAATGGCACAGGGAAGGGTCATCCCTTCCACTTATGGCAGTCTCTCCTTAAATTGTCGTGTATGACTTCAAGACTGCAAACATCTGCAAGAAGATGAAACAAGCAGTGGGAATCTGGTACAATTGTTGTCTTAAATACCCTGAGGTGAGATGCAGTTTGCAGAAGCATTGCCAGGGGAATCATACTGAAATTGGTCTGTGTGGTATGAGATCTGATTAATACAAACATCTAAGATATTCATCCTTTACTTCAAGATCACTGTATGGATGGATTTTTTTAGGTAATGAAATGTAATTTTTGTCTTGATTAAATAATAAAAGACTAGTTCACTGATGCCCATTTGTAAAGCATGGCAAAACAGGGTTTCACCTATGTAACAATTCCTAATTGTGCGCAGTACAGAGTAGAACTTCTTACTGGCTCGCAAAACAGCATCATAACTCTTGTAGAAAAGATTCTACATGACAGAAAATATTTTCTTGGAGGGTATAGACTGCATGTTGCTCAGTGGATTAGCTTTCAGTGAAGACTGTGCATTGTCATTACTCTGCTTTCCTTAAGTTATATAACCTGTTAAGAATTATAGATAATTTTCATAAGTTTTTGCTCATCAAACCAGTATTAGTTGAGATGTGGTCCATGTGCCAGATGTACTTTATAGTAAAATTCCTGCCTTCTACAGTGTAATTCTGTTGCCATGTGTGCATCTAAGAACTGTTTGTTATCCTTGTGTCTGGGAAGGAATCACAGAGCCAAAATACTGTGGTATTGATCAGAAGCTGCTCTCATTTCACAGAATTACAGAATTGCTATGGTTGGAAAAGACCTTCAAGATCACCTAATCCAACTCTGAACCTAGCACTGTGAAGTTCGCCACAAAACTATGTCCCTGAGTGTCACATTTATGTCTTTTAAATACCTCTGGGACAGTGATTAAACTTTTTCCCTGGCCAGTCTGTTCCAATGCTTGACAACATTTTGGGAAGGAATTTTCCCTAACAGTCAGCCTAAACCTCCCCTGGAACAACTTGGCTGCTTGCTCCTCTGTCACTTTTTACTTGGGAGAAGAGACTGACTCCCACTTGGCTACAACCTCCTATCAAGCACTTGTAGAGAGTGATAACATCCCTGAGCCTCCTTTTCTCCAGGTTAAACACCCCCGGCTGCCTCAGCCACTCCTCACAGAACTTGTGCTCCAGATCCTTCACCACCATTGCCCTTCTCTGGTCTCGCTCCAGCACCTCAATGTCCTTCCTGTAGTGAGAGGTCCAGAACTGAACACAGGATTCGAGATGTGGCCTCACCAGTGCTGAGTACAAGGGGACAGTCACTGCCCTGGTCCTGCTGGCCACACTATTGCTGATACAGGCCAGGATGCCATTGGCCTTCTTGTCTTAACTGTCACGTGCTGGCTCCTGCTTGCCACTGTCACCCAGCATCCCAAGGTCTTTTCTGCTGGCAGCTTTCCAGGTCTCTGCAGCAGTTTCCCTGCCGTGACCAATCACATACCTGCTGTGTGAAAAGCAATGCCTCTTTTCTATATGTGCCAGATGTGCACCCTGCAACATCCATGACCTGCAAGGATGAATAGAGCAGCTAGCTGTTCTGCCTGCTCCCCCACGCTACCAGTCCCATGACTGATGCTGCCACACAGCAAGGATGTGACTGCACTTTGACTGGGTACTGGATGTGCAAATAATCGTGACAGAAGAGGGGGATGCAGCTTCCAGTGCAGCAGAAATAAATCTATGGCCACCCTCTGGCTGCAAGTGTAGGTGTCACTTCCCTCCTCTGCACATTTTTGATAAGTTGAAATAGAATTGGATACCATAAATTATCTTCAGCAATCCTCAGCTACACCTTTCTGCAGGGATCTCTGTTGCTTAGAAAAGGAGAATAAATTAACAAGCACGAGGGTTTTTACCCCTGATTGCAGCCCTGGGCTATCTCCCTGTTATGAGAACTTCACAGGAAAACTGTTGGTTTTCACCCTTCTGAGGAAATCTTTTCCACTTAAGCTCATGACTCTCCTTTGCCTCTTTTAATCTTGGCAGAAAGTCCTCCCCAACCTGAAGCTTAGCTAAACATGCTTGGAGATGACTGCAAGAATACTTGAGTGATATTCTGACAGTGTAAAAAACAAGGAAAGACTTCAGTGGTAAGTTTGAATATTTGGCTTTTGAATAAAAAACTGGAACAACAACAAAAAAAAAGCTTCAAGGAAACAAGCCTGATGTCATCTAGCTAAAATGTAAAGACAAAGTGATATTAACTACATGATTTTTGCTTAAAATCCCCAAAGGAATTCTAGAGAGATTGTGACCAGTGAATTCAGAAGGGCCCATAAAAACAGGTGGATGATAAAGGCTTCAATCCATGGTGAACTAGGTTTCTTTGCGAATCCCAAGCAACAAAACTTTCTGATGGAAGGGAGAAAGAGGTAAAAAAACCCAACAAACAAAAAAACCCAAACAAAACAAACAAAACAAAAAAACAAACAAAAAACCCAACAAAAATAATAATATTAAAAAAACACTCAAAAAAAAACCAAAAAAAAAAGAAAAAAGAAAAAGAAAGAAAAAAGAACAAAGAGTTCTCAAACTTACTGGGAGAGCTCTGTGATGTGCTGAGGCACTTCCAGCTTGTCCAGTACATATATTCCCCAACCTTGACTACAAAATGAAAAAGTTAGATCCCTCCACAAGTCTAGCCATCTCTTTCCAGCTCAACTTACCGTAGCACCTAACAAGCATACTATGACACTGCTGACAAGAACAAAAAGCTAGAATTTAATGGAATTTTAGCTGCCATTGACACTCACAGCACTTTCTGCTGTAGACATGCAGGACACTGAGACAGTAAACTTTGCATTTTAACTCAGTCAATATAAGAAACTGCTAATTGCTCCACAACTTGGGAAGTCTTAAGCAGAAATAATAGGTTGGCTTTTGAAAAGAATAGAAAATATTTTTCTTTCTTTGTGAAATTACTTCCTAAAAGTATATAGCATGGTGCAGGAAATTAAAGGTCTTGAAGTCAATGTTCTGAGTCCTTTTAATATTGAAATTGAACAATGAAATTCTAGATTCTTAATGGGAATGCTTTGAAGAAGCATTTATATTTTCCTCATATATTTTCCTCTTTTACTGGATTTATCTCTTCAGGATATTATATTGAAACATCCTTTGTGTGAAAAAAAAAGTTATTAATGACCTGCTTTAACAGTTTTGTAGCTTAAAAATTTATGTTTATGAGCAGATACAGCAGATATATAAAATATCATAGTAAAATCTGTCTCCCAACACAGCATCTCCATTTGTACGGCAGCAGCAAGGCTCAGTCATATTCATTCCCATTTCATGCATCCTTCAGAGGTCAGCAGATCACTTGGCCAATTTAGATAACCTGTCCAACTCAGTGAATTTACAACCCATGGGATGATGGCAAAGAGATGCTTTAATGTGAAGATTTTCACTTTAAGAGCATGAGAAATGATGAAAGGGAGGGACAGACAGGAAAAAGGGATGTCAAGGAGCAGTATGTGGTGTGGGGAGGGGGTAGCGTGTGAGGTGTGAGGAAAAGTTATTTGTGACTAGAGAGACATTCTGTGAACAGAAAAAGTATTATTTTGAATAGATGAAGTGGCAAAACAGGAAGTTAAAAATTTGGTCCAGACAAAAAAAGAGTCACATTGAGGGCAAAGAAAGAGGATGCAGTAGTTTTGAGACACTCCTGAAGGACTCATCTTTGCTAGGGAAAAGTAATTTTTAATACACATTCAAAATTTCATGTAATATAAGTTGCATCTTTCTTCTAAACACACAAACTGGTCAAATTGTGTAGTGGGCTGTGCCAAAGTTTCTCCCCGTGTGAGTTAAAACTTGTGGTTTAATTTGGTGCAAATCCTGACCTGGTTTGACTGTTGCTTTCTCTCGTTGCTATACACCGTTCCAGGACTTCCACTCACACCAGTAAAGATCCAAGTGAGCTCGAGTGTAAACTCTATGTCAGTTCCCGTTATTGACCTGCTGTAAATGTGCTGCAAACGTGTCGGGAGGTTTTACTGAAGGGCCACCTCCGTGCCTCTGGTGTGAGCCGAGGCTGCGGGGCCCTGGCGTGCGGAGCTGTGGGAAGCTCGTCCCGCGCTCCCGCCGGGCGAGCTCCGGGCGCGGCCTGCGCGGGGGAAGCCGGAGCGGCGTGCTGCCATCTATCGACAGCAGGGCGGCAGGGCCGCCGGCCGCTGCCTCCAGAGGCGACCAGGGCCGCTTCGCTGTGACTGACCGAGCAGAAAATGCTGTCGGTTTGATGCAGGGTGAGCCAGGCTGCTGCATAACCCAATCTCAGCCCCGGGTCACGGTGTATGGGGGTTCAGAGCCTCAGAGAGAAGGGAGAAAGGCCCCAGAGGCCTGTGAATGACAGTAAGGGTTAAAAGAACTAATGCAGAGATCATAATACTTGTAGAGCAATAATTGTTGGACAGCTTGGAAGCACGACAATCCCTTTCCAGGGCTGTACGAAAGGCAGAGGACCACGAAGGCTCACTCAGGGAGAGTCAAGAGGAGAGCAGGACACTGTGACAGGAGCATCCTCCTGACGGCACGTGAGGCTGAGCTGGGGATGTGTAAGGATGTTTAAGGATGTGTAAGGTTGCGTAAGGATGTGTAAGGTTGTGTAAGGCTGTGTATGAATGTGTAAGGATGTGTAGGGATGTGTAAGGATGTGTAAGGTTGTGTAAGGTTGTGTATGGATGTGTAAGGATGTGTAAGGATGTGTAAGGTTGTGTACGGATGTGTAAGGATGTGTAAGGCTCGGTAGCTTCGCTAACCATGGACAGTGTGCAGGGTGGCTCTGAAAACTGTGAGGGACCAGAGGTCTTCAATACTGGATATTCGTATCAGTGGTGGGTGGAGAAACTGAGTCAAACGACTCAGAATGCCTGAGTTGTTTTGTTTTGTTGTTGCCTTTGTGTTTTGCTTTTTGTGCAAACACCTTTGTAGTTGTTGGTGTTCAATTACCTGAAATGATCTAAGTTTTGTTTCCATATGGGTTTTTTTTTCATGTCATGACTTTCATACACAGGAATATTCTGCCTGCAGGAGGTTTCTGTCATTTTTCCATACATTTCAGGGAATGACTATGAGCTGTTTCTCCTATGAGTACAAGGAATCAAGAAATATTTTATTCTTACTATCTTTGCTCACAATCACCCACTAAGAGTAAAGTGCCACCAAATTAAATTCAAAGATGTTATACAGACATTATATGTGAGCTGCTTGCTGTTAACTTAATATTCATATGAAAATCCTAAAATTAGAAAGATAACATGAAATAGATGAAAGGAAAAATTCTACCTTTAAAAATTGACCTAAACCAAACACACTGAGGTATACTTGAGCCAAGTATAGTTTTAATGTTGTAAGTGTAATTAAGCATAATTAAATGATCCTCAGCAACTGCAGTCTACATCTGGAAAGATAGCATATTAATGCCATTTTCATTTTTTTTACAGGTCATAGGGGTAAAGCAACACTGGATATTGCACAGATTATCTTTGTGTTGAGTTTACTGTCATAATAGAATGCATGTAGGAAAAAAAAAAATCTCTCTCAGGAATAACCCAGGCTTTATATCTAGTAAAATATAATTAAGAGATAAGAGTATTACTCTCTGCTTCTTAGGATCATATCTCCTCAAAGGCTGTGATTGTCACCTCAGGATACTCATAACTGCTCCATTGAACCAAGCCAGCTGCTGAAGACAGCACTTGGCCTAGACATAGCTGCTGATGCCCGTGGTGTGTCTGTGGTCTGTGGTCTGTGTGTCTGTCCCATCCCCACGTCGGCCAGCAGAACAAGCACAGCCTCTGAGCCAGTGCTGCTGCTCTCATACAAATGTGTGAGTGCTCCCTGCTGAAGGTGGGAGGGTGCAGTTTGCATCCCCTCCGAGATGGCCAGGCTTTGTGGCTGCTTTGCCAAGTGCCTCAGCTCCTCGTTTGCTGGCTGTCCTCACACTTGCATACTCCCCATGCCAGCTCGGACTGCTGGGGCCTGGCCCACTCTCCTGTTCCAGCATGCTGTGTGGGCATGATGTGTCCTCTTTACTGGGAAACACCTAGGCTGCCTCTGCCCAGGTGAAATGAGCAAGGTTCTGCTGAGGTATCTCCTTGCTTGCTGGCATTCCAAGCCTAGCAGGAATGAGTTACTCTTGATGCTCTGCCTCTCACTGTCCATTCCCAGTGGCACCTTTACCATCTGCCTCCCCAGTTTCATAGCTCCTTGTTCAGGTGAGTCAACCCACAAAGCATTTCACTTTAGTCCATTTGATTCAAATCAGGGAGAGCAAGCATCTGCTCTACAGTAATTAGAAGAAATCAAAATTTTAAGACGCTTAAACTCTGCTAAGCTCCTTCCCAGAGGTGAACTTTTTCTGGAAAGCATGGAGAAAGAATGAAAAAAGTAAAAAACATGCGTTTTTGAAAAAATATGCTCTCGGGGATGTCAGTGACAACCCGAAGGGTTGGAAACCATTTTGCAAAGAGCAACAGAATGGGAGGGTAGTGCCAAGAGAACTGAGACCTATGGAGAGACTTTGCAAAATAAATGTCATAGGGAGAATATCAAGTCAGTTTTTTCATGATGCATTTTTCCACTGAGAATCTATTCATGAGCTTAAGGAACAATGTCAAGACAATAATGTTTAATGCTGGAATTATATGTTCATGCTAATATCTGTATTCCCTTTGATGTTGATGAGGCTACTGAAAGAATGCTACATTCAGTTCTGAGGTCTATAATTTACAAACAAAAAAAGTATCAAAGAAGATTCAGAAAAGAAAAAAAAAGAGTGGGGGAGCAAGTAGAAAATGGGCCTTTAAATAGTTCCTAAAGACTTTCAGTCTGTTTAACTTATCAAGAAGAAATTTAAGAGCTAAAAAAATCTATTTATAACAGTGAGAACAAACTTTGATAATAGATGTTCAGTATCTGACTTGTGAAAGAAGAAATATTTAAACTTGAAATAAATTCAACTTCTTATTAAAAAGTAACCATCCATTGCAATGGCTCATCAGAATGGAGCAGGTTCCTCAGATCTAGAAAGTTTCTATTGGTGTTTGTACACTTACTTAGTTAATTATTGTGTTTGTGCTATGTGTCTCTTTATTTTGGCTTTTGTTTTTGTTTTTGTTATTAATGTTACCTATCAGCATTTTTCTGTCAGTCTTAAATGTTGAGCAAATCTTATCAAAATATAGTATTATTTCAAGATATCAGAGGGTGGTACTGCTATGTGTTCTCTGCTGAATTTTCAGAAACTTCTGATTGCTTTTGGTGGCCTTTTTTTAATTTTTATTAGACTAGGCACCATACTGCCTGACCAATCAAGAATCACAGATCCACAACACTGGAATCTCTGAGAGCTTTGACATAATTTAACAGAACTATTAAATGTGACTTACGAATCAAGTGGCTTCCCACTGGATTTCGTTGCTTTTAAAATGCACAATTTTTTACAGTGTTCCCAAATTTGCTTTGGGAACACTTTGGGAACTCTACTCAGCTTAGAGTTTGGATGTTTTTTGCCTTCTCCAAACACCCATGCTTAGTGTTAAGACCAATAGCTTAACATGCCAGGTAAGCATCTCTCCAAAAGCAGATGCCTGCCATGGAAAGGCAATGCCAGGAAGATACAGAGGTGGTGGGATCTATGGGAGCTATAACCATTAGCTGCAGGCACATGTGATACCTGCACTCGCAGTTACCTGATGAGATTTGTTTTCCCATGCTATGTCTTTGCAGCACACATGACACAAAATGAAGTTCTTTGTCATCTATTTTAAACTGAGATGTTTCTCTACATGGTAATACTTCTCTTGACAGCATCTCGTGGACTAATAAAATGCGCGTTCCTCAAAAACCACTGGCCTGTGGAACTGCACAATGCTTATTCTGTAGGAAGAACTGGAAAGCAACCAGCCCAGTTGTGCCAACTTTTACCAATTCACCAGGCAGTCAGGGATGACTTTGGGATCCCTGAGCACCAGGCACTACCAAACAGTCTCTCAGGACAGAAGACTGGATGTGTTAAGGGGAAATGGTTTAATTATTTTGGGGAAATAATTGTCATCTATATGTTTATTCTGAGAGAATCAATGAACATGTATGTAATGTGCAGTACATGAACAGGAGCTTTTTCTCAACTAAGCATGCATGATTTTTGGAGGAGATATCCCCTTGTGCATCTGGCTGAATAAAGAATGCCTGCTTTTTCATGCTGCATTGGTGTCGAGTCTTTTTATTTTCGTTGATTTTTGGTAACACTTCCTTTCATTGCTGCAGTTAGAAAACCTAAGTAAGGTAACAGAAGGGATTGAATGTGGCAATTTTAAATGGCCTAATAATCCACTACTGAAGTTAATTTGAAGGGTTTTCTTTCTTTGCAGCTATTTATGCTAACAGAGTTGCTTTGGTAGAGTATTATCCCTTTATACACAAGAGTCAGATTTGTCTCAAGCAAGTATGTCTGCCAGACAAGAGCTGTAAAGTGCCCCAGAAGTCTGAGAGCAAATTAAGACAAACGTTCTTGATATCCTCTCTGATTATAAGGATTAATTGTATGAATCCTTTCCTTTATCTCCTACAGTCATGTCGCCTTGATGAGTGTTATAGGGATTAGCAAAACAGCAGAGTGTCAGAGGAACTGTGCTTTGTTGGTAAATTTTAAGTGAAAGAGGTACTGAGGTTGTTGCTGTTCTTATCCTGCCTCTCATTTGTGTTGAGGTGAAATTAAGCACCCAGGAGGGCTTAGAATTCTCTGATTGCCTGATGCTGGAAGAAGCCACTTCTGCTTCACACCAGGTGACAGCAACACTTTTGTGGGGCTGTGTGTGTGTTTGTGGATTTTTTCGTCTGTCTCTGGGAAAAATGGGAAAAACCCAAGTTATGCATGATGCTTCCTTACAGAGACTAATCTAAAGCAGTCTGAGAAAAACACAACTCTGAGACAGTTAAAATCTCGGAAAGAGTTGCAGAATGGGATGTTACACCAAGTAATAATCCATTCTACGTAAAGGAGAGATAAGTATTTACATTGCATAAATGCAATCAAATATATTGTAGGTGTTAATCATAGACATGGCTGATGAAATTGTGCAAAGGAATAATCAAATATCTATGACTACTTTGGCTAAAATCATGCAAACATACTTTGATGTATCTGAGGAATAAAAGGCCTTCATTTAGAGACATAGCTATTATTAAATGTTGGTTGTAAATAATTATAGAGATTCAAGTGGTTCAAGAGTTAGCCCTGTTCTGAAGCAGAGTAATAGCTCCATCATATGTGGTAGGTAGGTTGCCAACGGTAACAAAGGGAATTGTGAGCTATTTAATCTATGAAAATTAAGCATCTCAAATCTACATGTTTTGACAGCATATGCTTGGACCTTCAAAGGCTCTCAAATTGTATTTTTACTCCAAACTATGTTTCTTCACCCATGAACCCACAAGGATGTGGAAACAATACAGCTGGGTGATATTAAGAAAAACCCACCAAACAAAAACCCATCTCCCTCCCAAACACAGCACTCAATAATATCTGTGACCTGACCAAGAAAAAGCAAAACATGCAATGGCTGAGAATTTTATTCCAATCTTTGCCAGTGAGGCACCAAACCAGAAAGCATTTCCTGGCCCACTCCTATCTCCATAAAAACCCAGGAGATGTAAGCTGAAATTAGAAACCTCCAGTTTCAAAGCAGCAGGCACCTTCATGTGAGGATAATTCAGTATTTCAGAAGAGAGCCACTGGATATATGACACTGCACCAGTTTCTGATACCTTAGAATGAAGGCAAAATATTTCCTACAATGGTTTTATATGTTCTGTTTCTCTGTCTCTCTCTCTCTCTTTTTTTTTTTTTTTTTTTTTTTTTTTTTTTAGGATGCACAACTAAATTTTATATTTTATTTAGGATGATTTTAACATTTGCAGGTACATAAATGACAGCTGGACATGAGCTGGCAATTGCACACTTGCAGCCTAGAAAATCAACCATCACCTGGGCTGCATCAAAAGCAGCGTGGTGAGCAGGTGGGAGAATCAAGAAATCAAGAAAAGTGATTCTGCCCCATCTCTCTGCTGTAATGAGAGCCCACCTGCAGTGCTGCATCCAGCTCTGGGGTCCCAGCGCAGGAAGGACACTGACCTGAGGTGGTGAGTCCAGAGGAGGCCACCAAGATGGTGAGATGGATAGAGCACCTCTCCTATGAGGAAATGGGATTGTTCAGCCTGGAGATGGGAAGGCTTTGGAGTACCTAATTGCAGCCTTTGAGTACCTGGAAGGAGCCTACATGAAAGATGGAGGGGGATTTTTTAAATGGCATGTAGTGGCAGGACAAGAGGGAATGGCTTGAAACCAAAACAGAGTGGTTTAGATTAGATATTAGGAAAAAATACTTTAGCCAGGGAGTAGCAAGGCACTCAAACAGGTTTCCCAGAGTAATTGTGGATACCCCATCCCTGGAAGTGTTCAAGCATCTGGGATGCTGCCTTCCCAAGGTTTTGCTTGCAGGGGCTTTCTTGAAACTGAAGGTAGTAGGGGAGCTTTTGTAAATTAGCTTGGATGTTTCATTATTTCCTTGTCTTTGACATTGTTCATTTGTTTGTTGTCTGTAAAAAATCAGTTTATTTATTCATCTAAGAAGTGTAAAACTTCAGTATAAATCAACTGATGGGGCTCTGTCTAGGTGTGTCTGCAGGAAATTACAATGATCCATGACAGTGGTTACCCACGTTTTAAACCCTCATCCATCATTTTGAAGCATTAGATTTACTTGTATCCTACATGCAAGTCATAAAGAAATGAAGAATGTGTGCACTTAGTTGTTTAGTAAGCTGTAGATCAGCAGTGATAGGAAGGCCGGACAGATGAATGTAGGTAATGTAGTGCCTTTCTCTTTGTTTAAGCTCTGTAAACATGGCATGAAATTGGAGCTTTCTTTCTGTCTTTTGTTTAGTCAGTTACATTTTTTATGAGCTGGCTGCTTTCTACCCCCATTTCATTCTTCTTTATTACCCTGCTCACCATTGTAAGAGATTGCTTCATAGAAAAGTAGACCAAAATTGCACTTTGTAAGAAAGGACATTCTTTCAAATACTCCTGCTATTATTTTTTAGAGAGCAAAGAAAAGTGCCTTCCATAAACAAATTTCTTTATTTTTTACATTTTGCAGAAGAAAAAAAAAACAGTATTGAGTCATCTTTGGTCTTAAGGGCTTAGTCTTTAACTTAGCTGTAGTGTGTCTAAGAGAAGATATTTGGAAATATTTATTGCCTGAGAGACAAGAAAAAATAGGAAAAGTGGTGATCTAGTCAAGAGTAGAAAACATGAATCATAGTGGCTTGGTTTTTCTTTTCCTCAATCTAGTATGAAATAAGAGCAAGGAGACAGTGTTAGTCTTTGGACAAACTGCTTCTGAGTGACAGTATTCTAGGTAGTTGTGTAAAAAATACTATGGCTTGAAAAATGTTTGGAAACACTTCATGAGTGTCTGTGCATCTCATTTGAGACAGAATAGAAAGTTATCCCAGAATGACTTCCCATTAACTACTGCTGTTGTTCCAGTTAAGAAAGGTACATACAAAAAATGGGCTAGTCGTTATAACAAAATATTGTCCATTCTTATTACTTTCAATACTCAATGAAGTATGTTGAATTTATGATTTTTTTTTCTGGGAAGATGATATTTGACATATTAAGTTATGGAACTGATTCTTGGGTGGTGTGATTGTTTTGTAAAAATAAGTCTGCCAATTGTATATAAGATTCTTTACCTTTCATGCCTGTTCAGATATATTTTAATTTAGGTACAGCTTAAGATAAAATCACAAAGATATAAACTTCAACTTATTCATGTATGTATTTATATTCCTGGATCACTGATCATGGGCAGTTAATTACTAAACCCAAAAGTCCTGCCTAATTTGAGTCTGAAAATCTAAAACATGTTGTGACAGCAAGTTCTGCTCTCTGCTGTGCCTCAGTGTGTGGCTGGAGCTGTCAGGTGTACAGACACTGTGCAAGGGGCTGGTGACCCTTCATGAAGGTGTACCCTTAAATACAAGACAATGAAAGAAAATTTTCAGTCATTTTGGAAGAAACCTAAGAAAGGAGGGAAGCTAGGGCTTTTTTTTTTTTTTTTGTGAAACACAGAGCATACTTGGTTCTTCAGTGGCTTGGTTAATAAATAGTATTTTGCTTTAACTATTTACTTATGTATTTATTTTTAAATATTGCACGTAGCCATCTTTTATGACACCAGTATTACTGGTGGTAATTTAACTAGTAGTAGAGCCTTTGAGGTTGAGGGGAAGGATACCATTGTGGTATCACAGTACAAGGTCAGAAGGATTGATTCAGAAGCCTGTGTGATTAAAGTCTTGAAACAATGACATTAGTGGCATGAATTTGGTTTTGATGCTCCTAGATGGGTGGAGCCCTTTCTGAGAAGTGCATGTTTTCATGAGGAGACCACTTTAGGAAAAATGATTACTCCTGTGAAACTCTGCTGCACTTTGGGGAAAATTGGAGCTTTGCTGTACTGGTTCCATCAGAAGTCTGCCTGGTTGTTTTCACCAACACACTTAATTTTAAAGAAAATGTCTACTAAAAATGTTTATTCAGCCTCTCTCTCTCCTTTTAAACACCAAAAAGGGAATCCAGAGCAAAAGTATGCTAAACTAACATCAGGAGTCTGATTAAACTGGGAAGATGCAGAGGTAGGACCAAACAATTCTTATTTTTGTGCTGAGTTATTTTACACTGTTTGGTTTGCAAGATTCCTTCTCTGATGGACTGTAACAGCTTCCAAAGCATAACTTTAATGAGGTGAGGACTTGTTTAGCCTTGACGATAAATGGTTCCTACGTTATGGTCCCCTGCATTAGCTGTATTCTTGAGACACATCCTTTCAAGTATAAGAGGTTTAGAGAGTAGAATGAGAAAGAACAGACTATAAAATGAACATGCTAACAGGAATTTAAATTTTAACCTCTGCTGTTATTTTAACCTGTGCTGGTATTATGGTTGATGGAAAGCTGCCCTTGAGCATGCTCACTGCAGATGTACTTTTTGACTAAACAGAAATTTTGTATGAAAATAGATGCTTTCCTCAGGAGGACAGACTGACCTACAAAGGAGAGCTAAAGAAAGAAGCACACACCTTTTCCTGGAAAAGTTACAGCAGTGTTTCCAAACTTTGACCAAAGTATTTAGATTATCATATTCTCTTCATCCTTGTGTAAAATCCAACATTTTAGTTATGGCTACAGGTACAAACTAAGTTAATAGATTCACTGGAAAACTTGAGACCAAAATATCATAACGCATATACATCATCAGAAACTAGGTAGCAATTAATTGAGTCAGAAGAGACTGCTACGCACAATTTTGTCTTCTGCGTACATTGTTTGGAGAGGGAGTTGGAGACCAGATCAGATTTGGCAGTGAAAGGCTGGAAATGCTCTGAGTGATGAAGCTGTCCATCATGAGGATAAAGTCTTAGGTTAGTTGTATCAGTACTGACTTATTAAATGGCTCCACACTTCAAGTTTGCTCCTGCAGAAGCTTGCTTCAGTACCAATGTATAGAAGTCAGCTAAACTTTTCCAGGTATCTCAGGGCTTGTTCATCTTGTTAGATGAGCAAGAAAATTTAACACTTCCCTGAATGTGAATGGGCTCTGACCCAGAAAATTATCTTGGATCCAAAAGCCATTTGAATATTGAATTTGGGCTATGCTTAAATTCATAGTCTTATTGCCTTATCTGCTTTCCCACCAGAGATTTTTCTGGGAATTTTTCTTACTGTACTTGAAGTCAGCCCTGTCCATTGTGCATTCTTTCATAGGAAAGACAGCAGAAATGTCTGGGTGTCCTTACAAATAGCAGGAATGTGTCCCTTGGGAAGAATTGTAGTAATGACTATAAATATAGCAAAATTAGAAGATGAAATTACGCTAAATGCTACTTAGAAATCATGGAATGGCGCTGTTGATATTGTAAAGATAAGTGAAATTGGCTATTTTCTGTAGTGGCCCCCTTTTGCAATTTAAACTTAATAGGCAATAGTTAATCCTTACTGAATATAAGAAAAGACTTCAATATGTTTTCAGAAAAAAAAATTATCAGGTGTTGTTTGTCCATCTTATACAACTTAAAACTGACAAGTCATAGACTAGAGCATCCTTCTAGCTGACAGGAAGTAGTATTTATGTTCCTCTGAGAAGAGATTAATCTAGATAATTTCCTGGGGTTTCTTTTAGTTCTTCATGTTCACAGTTCCTAGATGCTGACAGCAAGGGAACATTCGATCAGTTCAACATGAAGCTAAGTAAAAAACATGATTTTTTTGCAATGCATAATTAAACTCTATCATGTGTTGCCCCAAGATATCATTGCAGACAGATGGCAAACAGGAACTCAAAAAGTCTTAAAGTTTTATATATCTCTTCACAGTATTTACAGTTGCACTAGAAGTGGGAATTATAGAAGATATATAAACATTTATACTTCTGCTGTCTGTCAGATGGGAAGATGAAATAAAATTGGTTAGTGTCAAATTTTCTTATTTTAGAAAACCGTACATTGTTGTATATGAGACAAATGGTCAAGGTCTGTGCGCTGAATTCTGCCCTCTTTAATTGAGTAATGGCTTTTGCCTGGCAAAAGCCTATGGAATTCAGCTCAGTTATGTCTTTTCTATGTGAGTCTTTTTTCATACAGTGCCGTGCCCTGCAAATAAATAAGAGGCATTAATAATGACAATGCAAGTCCTAAAAAAATTAACTGTCTTCATGGGTAGGAAATTATATCTTTTGCTTATCATTAACCAGCAAGCAGTGTCTCCTGTTCAATATTCTATTTGCCATGGAATAGTTTGACACATCTTTAAACAGAGTTTTTAGAGGTTTAGGTTTAAAAAATTCTGTGTTGCTGAACAGATATACAGCTGGCTGACTGGCTGTACTTTGAGCACTAGGAGAGTTAGAGCACTGCTTTAGTGAAGTAAATAGTAAAAAAGTACTAACTTTTTAAGGTTAGTCTTGTTTGAGATAGAATGAAAAGCATGTTTCAATAAGTTTAGGAAGACAGAGATTTGTATTGCTCTGATACTAAAGCAGAACTAGCATTCATAGAAGATCTAAATTTTTTTTTTTTTTTCTGTGACGAGTGCTTTCAAAAAACTGTTTAGAATGTTGCTAATTTACACAACTGGAATGAACAAATTTAGAGGTGATTTGTATCTACGCTATTCATAGCACATCTGAGTGCTGCGAATGCTGAGCACCAAATTCCACCAAAGACATCAGTGCATTGCTTCTCAATGAGACTCTGCATTAAGGAAAACACACGCTACTGAGAGCAGGATTATTGTTGTTGAGAGAAAATGTGCAGACAAACTGGATGGGCAAAGAATAGATTTTCAACCCAGGGCTTATTGGAAAGAAAGAAAGAAAGGAGTCAGCTGTTTCTTAATATACTATATTGTAACAGAATATACAATCTATAGTCTCCTTAAATAAATTTATGTTTTCTGAAGTGTGTAATAATTTCGATGACTTTAATGTGTTCCCAGTGTTTAACTTAACTTAATTGGCATAATCTATTTAAATCCTTTAGAGCTATTCCATGAATTTAGTGACTATTCCATGAATCATTCAGGGAATGTGTGAAAGTACACCTAGGCTCTGGAGGAGAAAACTTCCTCTGTAATGTCAGAAATTCTCTTCAGATCCTGGGAACTGTTCCTGACTCTAAACAAAGTCCTTTTTGGTTTTTTGTTTTTTTTTTGAGTATCATATTTTATTTGGATTTCTTTTTTTAAATTATTATTTTCTTGTAGGTAACCTAAAAGGAGTGGAAAGGCAAGGAGATCTGTTGCATGAATGACATATGTCTCATTGTGTATATGATGTCAAATGATCAAAATCTGGCTAGAAAGCATAAAAATGCTCTAATCGGGTAATAATAAAGGTATTTTTAAAATGGAGGAAAAGCAGAAGTTTGTGCTGCTCTTTTAAGCTTCTCTAGGAATACTTCAGCTATAGAAAAAAAATGGCTCAGCTTCAGTGGCTATTAGCCCAGAGAGAGCTGTCAGTCACCTTGACTCCCTTGAAAAATACCCACTGCAGAGTCAGCAACAGTAGTTGCCAGTGTTGTTGTTTATAATTTGGTCACCCAAATGGCTTTGGTTTTAAATTATTTTATAGAGTTTTTTTCTTTCTTTTTTTTTTTTTTTTTTTTCCAGTAACATTCCTTTCTGGTTTGAGGTTGGTTGAGAGGAAAGAGGAAAACACTGCGCACATGCACATACTGAAGCGCACAGGTCTCCAGGAAACCACACCTTCTGTCTGTGGCATCATCTCTCCTAGATGTACCAGCATAGGATGAAATTATCTTTTACAAGTAGAGCAACTGGTTACTGTGAGAAGTGTGGTGAAAGCAGTGTGAGACAAACAGCAGAGAAGAAAGGGAAGTTTCAGGAGAGTCAGGAAAAGCATTCAAAGTAAGGAGAAATCAAAGTGTATCTTCAGGGCTGGAAAACATTTTAGCTATTCTGGAAAACACTTTGTCTTCCTGCTGCTTGATTTCTCACCAATAGCACAAAATCTCACACTGCCATTGAAGACTGGAGAGTCAGCAAGAGCCTTTTTCTCTTAGCTTGTTCAGGCACCCACACTTCTGCCCATGGTTCCCAAGCACAATAGGATTCAACATGCTCCAGTTCCCATATGGGTGCTGAACAAGTAGCTCTGGATCCTGCTTTTGAAACCTGCTTAAAGAGAAATGAGACAAAAGAAAGGAGACTTATTTTAGTAGCTGGCAGTGCAGAAAAAAAGAATTGTCATTTATCATTAGCTATTTTAATCATAAAAATTGCCTATAGAAATCACCAGTCTTCTGGCTAGAATAATCCCTGTGGTTCATTTGTCTACACCTCCATGCACAAAGTGCTGTGCTATATTCAGTAGTGTTTACAAAGCACTGGGACTCTGGGATGAATATAGCCAGAAAAATATTATAGGTATTTCTGAAAGAACCAAGCATTTCCTATTGAAATTGATGTGTTCAGTGCTTTGAAGTCTCTTGAGAACACAACTATTCATCATCATTGGGTTGTGAGGCACCTTTAATAACTGCATCATGGAAACACACCAAACTTAAACTGAGATTTTCTAACCTCACATGGCGAAGTTTAAGTCTGGTGTAGCCAGTGTCTGTATTTACATTCAAATACAAATATTTTGGGTTTGTATGTCTTACTTGCTGATGCTTACTAAAAAAAATGTGTATCTATAAAGATCTTGGTCCATCACTTGTTTCTATTGATCATCTCTAGGCAAATAAGGTTTTTTTGTAGACATATGATGTTACTACAAATAAGATTCATAGCATTGCACAGGACCTGATGCCAGGAAGTTTCATTGTTGCAGTTGTATGGGTATATTAGTACTGATAATTCAGCGCTATTAGGTCCACTTGCATAAAAAGCCACTAGTACTAAGAACTAATAATTAAAGTACTTTTATTTTTATTAGGAGAGGAGAAAGAAAATGTATCATTACTGTAGATGCTAAGAGGTTAATACTTGTAGTAAGGCAGCTCTGCACAGCTTTCTGAAAAGAGAGGGAAAATTTCTCCCTAGAGGGAACAGGAAAACTCTCTAATAATGCTATTCTTTAAATTTGCTGAGGGTTATGCATAGTTAATGAAGTTAAATCAGTAAGAATTTTCCTTCTATTCAGATGAAATAAAGCTCTTAATAAAATAAGTCTGTGACATATTGCTGGCTGAAAAATGTCCAAGAGATTTAGAACCATCTTCCCACATGTAGTAGGATTTAATAGCTTGTTCCTAAGCATCTTTTTCTTGTTCATTATTTCCAAAATATGCTCTTTTTAACAAGAAAATTAAAATTGTATTTGAGCTTAAAATTATAAGGAGTATTTTTTGACATAAAGACATAAAGTTAGAAGAGCCATTTTCCATACAGAATTTAATAATTATTCCAGGAATATAGGAATCTTTATCAAAAAATGCTTAAAAATTCTTAGTTAATTATATACTCTTGTATTTAATAATATAACTGATTAACATCCTGATTTTCAATAAGGGAAAGAAAGAGGACCCCAGAAACTACAGGCCTGTTAGTCTCAATTCAGAGCCAGGTAAAATCATGAAAAAGATTATTCAGGGAGGTATTGAAAAAAATCTCTAGGACAAAGCAGTCATTTGTCACAGCCTACTGGGCTTCATGAGAGGAAACTTCTGCTTGTCCAACTTAATTTCCTTCTATGACAGGGTAACCCACCTAGCTGATCTAGGAACTCCAGTAGATACAATCTTTTTGAATTTCAGCAAAGCTGTTGATGCTGTGTCTCACAGTGTCCTTGTGGACAGAATGCCCATCCCACAGCTGAATAATGTCTTAGGCACTGTGTGAGCAACTGGCTCACAGGTCTGGCACCAAGTCTCAGTCAATGGGGTGACATCAGCTGGTGTCTGGTCACCAGTGGGGTTCCACAGGGCTCCATCCTCAGTCTGGCACTCCTTGACATCTTCATTAACAACTTGTACATAGGACTCAAAGGAATACCAAGTAAGTTTGCTGATGACACTAAATTGGGAAGCACTGTTGGCTCTCTCAAGGGCAGAGAGGCCCTGCAGAGAGAACTGGACGAATTGGAGAGATGGGCAATCACCAACTTTGTGAAATTTAACAAGGTTGAGTGCCGGATTCTGCACCTGGGATGGGGCAACCTGGTGTATAGACTGGGGAATGAGAGATTAGAAAGCAGTGCCACAGAAAGGGACCTGGGGATCCTGGTCAATGACAAGCTGAACATGAGTCAGCAATGCCCTGGCAGCCAGAAGGGCCATGGGTGTGTCCTGGGGGACATCAGTCACAGCATCACCAACCAGGCAAGGGAGGGGATTGTCCTGCTCTGTTCTGCGCTGGGGCAGCATCACCTTGAATATTGTTTGCAGTTTTGGGTGCCACAATGCAAGAAAGACATTAAGCTTTCTCAGGGAGCATCCAAAGGAGGGCAACAAGGATGGTGGGAGCATCTGGAGGGAAAGCCTTATGAAGAGTGGCTGAGGTCACCTGGTTTCTTCAGCCTGAAGAAGAGAACACTGAGGAGAGATCTCATTGCAGTCTACAACTTCCTCATGAAAAGAAGATGAGAGGCAGGAACTGATCTCCACTCGTGATAAGTGACAGGACTCAAGGAAACAGCATGAAGCTGAGTCAAGGGAGGTTTAGGTTGAATGTTAGGAAAAGGTCCAGAGGGTGGTTGGGCACTGGAACCAACTCTGTCAGGCTTGATGCTGTGGCCACCCATAGAAATGGTCATAGCACCAAGGGTGACAGAGTTCAATAAGTGTTTGGACAGTGCTCTCAGGCACATGGTGTGACTCTTGGGGATGGTTCTGTGCAGGGCCAGGAGCTGGAATTGATGACCCTTGTGTGTCCCTCCCAACACAGCATATTCTGTGATTCTATGTCTATAAATTATATATCATGTGCTTTTTTCTAATTTGATGTTCCACAATGTATCCAAGTTGTCAGCTATTTTAAACTAAGGCAACTTGTGCTTTAATACTTTCAGAAACCTTGCTAGTTGACTATGTCAAACTATTGAAAGAATTGGCAGAATAAGTGGAGATAATGATCCCTATCAATGACCTTGAACTGTGAAGCCATAAATAGACCATGAATGTCAATTTCAAAATATGACGTGAAGTTTAATTCTCATTATACAGCATGCATGTAACTCCCAGAAGTGATTCAAGCAGAGATGATACATTCCCAGACTATACCACCTTTATCATGAGAACAGAATAGGAAGTGAATTATTCAGTTACGGTATCTTAATAAGATACATGTGACAAACTGATTTATATGGGGAAAACTTCAAATGCTGTCTTGTTCCACTTATCACTTGAACTGCCACACTTTATATTTTCACATTTAATGTTTTCACATAAACTGGTAACATTTTCAGTAATCCCCACTGAATCTCTTTAATTGCTATAAGGAAGAAAAACAAAAACGTTACTTTAGAAAGAACTGGTGTAGCACTACGCTTTGATTCAAGTTCAAATCTTTACATCTAGGAACAATAAAATTTGTTTAATGACCATGTAATTGGACTTTGTTCAGGTAACAAACAATATCTGTCAGGAAGTATTCTAGTGATGTGTGGTACACAAGAACATCCCTTTCTGGCTCCTTTTTGAAAAGCCCTCAGAGGGCCATAAAGGGTAAACTTTCTCTTTTGCTGGTAGGTGTATACAACCTTGGTCCAGTGAATATTTCCAGGCTTTTTTCTTGCTTGTCCTAAAATGTAAGGAGAAATAGAGGTGCTGAATTGCTTGAAACAACTGCAGAAAATGTGAAGGGACTCCAACGGAGGGGTGCGAGGAAGGCTACATGTGAATATAACATGAGCAAGAATAGGAGAAAGGGAAATTGCAGTTGTTTTCTTTCTGGACAGCAACTGTGGGAAGGCAGGTAATTCAGGTGCAGTCTGTAGGAGTAATTTAACAGAAACAAACAAAAAAAATGCTGGGTTTTAATTTCTTGGTTCCTCAA
Organism: Motacilla alba alba; assembly: GCF_015832195.1. Lineage (NCBI taxonomy): Eukaryota > Metazoa > Chordata > Aves > Passeriformes > Motacillidae > Motacilla > Motacilla alba. The sequence continues at coordinate 25,032,858 of NC_052019.1, read as the reverse complement.
AAGTTACTGAAAGCTGTGGGAAGCACGGTATTGCACTTTTATGTATTTGATTTTTGTGCAGGAATGGCCACACATTCTTTAGCAATTTATTTCTCGTATCTCTCCTTGAGTTCAACACTAGTCGAATAAATAATTTTCCTTCAAATATATTTCAAATATATTTTACATCCTTCAAATATATTCAAGTCAATTAATTACTTCCTGCTCTCAGTATGTGCAAATAAAAACTCACTGACAATTATAAGTATGAATTGGCTCAAATACTAATATAATTTTAATTTGAAATGTGACTTTCAGCACCCAGTAACTTGTTTCCTTGCCAACAGTAACTATGATCTCTTGCTTACAGCTTGTATGTCCGTGTATAGAAATACAATATAAGTCTTCAGTAACAAAGCAATAAAGAAATCAAAATGGATAGACAGATCAAATTATACTCCACTCTGAACATAGCTGGAGCAATTTGCTCTTATGCAGCAGGCTTTGATTATAACTCTAATTCCTTCTTCACATAGTCTGCCTCCTATATTAATGTGTCAATCCAAGTACTCTTTACTCTTGTCCTACATTTGATTAAAAAAGAAAAAAAATCACATCTGGGCTAAATAATTTTAGAATAGGCTCCATTAGTCATGGTGACCTTGACTGACCTTATTTTTTGTTTTAGAAATGTGCATATCACATAGTCAAATGAGCTAAAGACCCATTTTCTTAGAGAACTTAGAAATGAGAACATAATATTAGTGAAAAGAGAGTGAGCCTGATCTGAAATCAGTGTGTAACATTCAATCATGCAATCATGCAAGAGGGTAGGGAGAACAGGAGGCATGCATAATCCAGAGGATGTGGTTAGTGGCATGCAATATTCAAAAACGTCTCTGCAAGCAGTATGGATACAGTATCTTCCCTTACCACACTTCCCCTTACCTTGCAATGTATAGGAAAGAATTTGCAGCTCAGTGCAGTGATTAGGCTGTCTATAGGGGAGAGTTTATGTAGGTAAATTGAGAGCCAAACCTGCACAACTGCACTGCTCCAACATGGTAAAAGTTGCACTGGGACATAGACTGCTATGCCTCCTCATTTAGACACCTGATATCCTGAGTTTCCCATTCCAGGATGCTCATGATCATAAAAGGCTTTTTGTATACAAATTCAAATAATTGCTTTCATGATCCTCAGAAAATAAATACTAGCCACACACGTGAAGGTGGGAAGGCACATCTTCAAAAGCTGTGAAGAAGATTTTGTCTGTGGATGTTTGTAGGGAAATGGTTTTGTTTTTCCTCCTCTAAAGAGTCTAAACAGACTTACATGGCTCACAAAGAAGTGCAAACAAGTCCAAAACAGATGTCAGGTCCCAGTTTCCCCAAACATACAGCTTCTGTTATTCATTGATGCGGTGTGTGGATTCCTATGAGATTTAGGCCACCAAAACATGTTTCTTAAGTGATGAGCCCTTCATGCACTGAAAAAGTTCTGCCTTTTTTCATTTTTGAATAACTTCAACCTTAGCAAGAAATTAGTTCATTAATAAATGAAGAGGCATGAATTAATTATGAATTGAAAATGTCAAAGACTGAGATTCTCTGTAAAATTTCTTTGTCATATGTGCACCCACAAACTAGAAATAAGAAAAGGTCCTACAGAAGTAATTTCAGGAGAGGACAAGGGAGCGAGTGAGGAAACATTTGAAGAAGCAGAGCCTGGGGAACTTGCTGCTCTGGAGAATTTGTGGCATTTGGTTGTGTTCAGGGTGAACACTTAACCTGTTACTTACTTGAAAATGGGAGAAAAACACCTGTTTATACAGATTAGTAAATTTGGAGTAGAGAAGAAAGGGATCGAGGTGGCAAGATAATCATGACCCTTCCACACATTTAACTTCTGCTGCTAGAACCATAAAAGAATAATAGCAAAAACCATCTCTCTAAATATATAAAACCATTTTGAGCAGGCATTGTTCTGATTCTTATAAAAGTTGTTTTCATTGGACATGTTTTTAATTGTTATTTTCAAAATACAGTAGAAAATCAGTGGCTGTACAGACTGCAGCAGTTGAAATGAAATATCTTTGGATTTAATTTCAGTGTTTTATTACATTCTATGAAATCAGCTGACAAAAATTAATTCACATTTACTTGAAAAGAGTAATACCACATGTTCCAAAAAAAAAAAAAAAGTGCTGAAGGACTACCAGATGTATTAAAAATAACAATATATCAAACAAAATAGTAATTTAATGACCTGTATTTTATTTTGATGGTAAAACATAACCATGAGTTCCAAACATTCAAAGTAAATGTTAGGGAAAAATTGATTTAGAGTCAAAAGATTAGATATACATGCAAAAAAAAAGTGACAATATGGAAAGATATCTGTTAAAATTGAATAAAATTGAATGAAATAATTTTGTAATTACTATAGACACAGTAAAATATAACTTTTCACTCCCAAGAGTGTCCTTAAAAAGGAAAAAATATGCACAGGGGAATGAAAGAAAACCTGTCCAGAAACAGTCTTCTCTATTTTGCAATTTTGGCTTTAGGGTTTGTATTATTTATGATAATTCCACAGGCTTCAGAGAGCTTTTTTTTTCTCAGAAGTGGAATGCCGTGAAAAAATATCTTTGGAGGAAACTGTGAAGTTTCCCTCCTCCGAACCATCTCAGTCAAAGATTTCATCATGGAATCTGTCCTTACGTGGTTACAGATGAATCAGGCTTTGCTGAAGAGTGAATTACCAGATACATAATCAGCTTAAGGTGAAGAAGAGCAACAGAAATAGATAGAGTGACATATGGGAAAAGCTAAAATGGCGTTAAAAATGCATAGCTTGGCTTCAGAAATGACTTCATCTGTGATGGGCTTTGACGATAGTTTGCAGCTATTGGGAAAAGTGTGAAATAAAAAGAAGAAAAAAAAAAGGTGTGAAACTTAGAGTATTTTTGTTTACACCAAGATTGAATTCAGCCATATGTTTTCTGTAGAGGTGGCTGTACATTCCTTTCTGCCTATATCCACTAGATTTTTCAACTGTTTGTGCTCTGTGAAAAAAAGAGGGTATACAGACCTAATACTTCACTAGCTATTTGCCATCCATATCTCTGCCCAGATCACATTTTTATAGGATGTGGAAGATTGTTATATTCATCCAACAGACAGGAAGGCTTCCAGTGTGACTGCAGGAGGTATCCTAACACAGGCTTGTACAACACCTGCAGAGCCCAGGGGAAATCCATGCCAAGACTATGAACCATGGTATACTGGAAGGATTTGAATTGCTCAAATTGTCTCATGAAACTTTACACCAGAAGGGTATGGCAGGGCAGGGAATTGAATGTTTTTGACACCTCACTTCCCGTGTTGGTGTTGCTGTGTCATATTTCCTCCCTCTCTTCAGTTAGACATGTGGTTTTATGGGCTTGGCATGATGGGAAATACTGCTGTGGTATGGAAGCATTCCTGTGCTATGAACAGAAATATCACTCAATTCAGCACTTTTACAAACAGGAATAGGTAAGCAGTTAGTCTGAGGCGGTAAATAATTCTATTCCTATGATGATATCTCATTTTCTCCAGAAGGAACACAGATTTTTTAGTACCTGTAAATCTGTTCATTTCATTGTGAATGCTGCACTAAGCCACATGAAGCTTTTTGTGGTCAAAACCAAATTAGTTTCAAATAATGTCTGCAATGTGGCCAAAACCCTCCTGCAGCTTTACCTTCAGGCTTCCCTTCTTCCTTCTTTTTCCTCTCAATTCCTCTTACAATTTTGTTGGTCACCTTTCCATTGTGGCAGTTTTAGTTCAGGGTTGGCTTCCTGGTAGCTGGATGTCTTTTCCCATTACTTGGCTGGTGCTTGTTAATGATTGAGCTGCTGCTTCATGTTTACCACTCTCTTTTCACAGCTCTCATCTTGTTTCTCCAGTTGACATGTCAGTAGACTCCCTGACAGCATCAAGTATCCCCTTGTGTTACGTCTCCTCCTCTTGCTGCTTTTGCTCTTGCCTGGCATTCTGGTTCTTGTTCAATGAGTTTATTGTTTGGAACAAAAGTCTGCATATCCTTGCTGCTTGTATTTCTGAGTTTTTATTGAGCTGTTTATGTTCTGCTCTATTGTTGGCCTTAAGATCTAGAATTTTATTAAGATAGGTGGGCTATTTTGAATTTTTTTTTGCATATTTATTGCACATAGTAAGGCAATGGATAACTCTGGGTATCCCATAGTGGTTAAATTATGTATGTTTTATTTGTGCAAATGCTTTGGACATTTTTAGTGTTTCTGTTCCTAACCAGCTCTCTGTGAATTTTATTTGTTAATGGTGTTAACGAAGACTTGAGACTGGACTTTATAATCTATTTCAGAAATGCAATATAGGTAACATAATTAGGCTTCTTGATAAGGAAGCAAGGTCTGTTTTCAATTGAAATATTTAGGTTAATTAGCATGAAATGTAGATCAGAGACACTGCACAGAAAGACTTTCTTTTTCAAATTCTGATCTTCAGATGTCAATATGTATTTTTCTATTGACTGTGCCAATGAACGAATGAATGGTGTGCTTTACAAAATCAGACTTTAAAGTAGGCTGCTACTCGTGTCAAATCTTTTAGGAAAAGAATTGAAGCCAGAGTATTTACCTCAGTGGAGAGCATTAGTCACGCATTAATGGGCTCCTCTAAAATTTTATATCTGTGTCACACAGTTCCATTTTTGTCAAAAAGGGCTCTCCGCCTGCCCTCTGTTTGCAAGGAAGGTGTCCTAAAACTATGACTGCTTCATGTATGCTTATAATTAATTCTGTTCTGAGGAACAGAATAACTCTTAGGCAACTAAGCAGCTTTTGCCTTTGCATACATTGACCGTATTTGTGAGATGAAATGGTAGCAGCATGAGATAAAATGCCCTGGGATATAGTGATATTTTAATTTTTTTTTCATTTATTTGAATTACATTAATTTTGCATACGTATTTTATTGTATTGCCACTATTTATAGTAATAATATGACAGCAATAGCTTATACTGAATTATTATGAAACCCTGGGTTACGAGGGGTCTGCAGCAGCACTGTCTCCATTGCTTTCCTGACCACCAGCAGATGACTAAAAGGTTAAAACAACCTGACATCCACAGCCAGTGAAGCTGGTGGGACTTGGATGATAAAGCCATCTTTGATTGTCTGAGCCTCAGTTTTGAATTAGGCACTAAGCCAGAAGGAACCTTCTGACTTGTGCTAGAAGCCAGGGTGTTTTTTATCTTGAGTCGGTGGGTACCAGCCCATGACTGGGACATTGGATAGTTGTGTCCCTCTTACATTTTGTGTCCCTTTTCACAATTCAGACTGCTTGGTTCTTCCCATCCTATGCAGACTAATATGTCAGCTATTCCTTTGTGCTGTTCCAGAGCTTTACCAAGACTCAGGCTCTGTCAGAGATGTCTGCAGTCTTTTGTGTGGGAGGTGTGTGAGGGGACTTACGCATTAAGTGTGCTGAAATAATTACCGTATTTGACTTGACTAATAAGTGGTATTTTTGCAAAAAAAAAAAAATTCTGGACAGGGGATAGAGGAGTATTTTACTCATTAAACTCTGTCTTCAGTAATTCCACGAAGATGAAAATATAAAATGCTTTGATGTAAAGAAGCAATTATTTCTAAAATATGTAGGAAGCACTATTTATGAAATAGGTACCATTTGTTATGATTTTTTGTGCAAAGTTTAAAATCAGAATACTGAAGTATTTGGAGAATAAAATGTTAAGTAATTCTGCAGTCTAATTTTTTTTTAGATGCTGCAGTTTCCCTGTGTTGCCATGGTAACATACTTTCTGTATAATTGCCAGGCTGGCTTACAGTGATGTAAATAAGTAAAGAAGTTGTCACATGGCATGACCTAAGCTTATATTTGAGTGGTGATTTACTGCCCACAGAGCAGCAATAACACCAAAGATATCTGTCACCTGCAGGATAAGGAATTACATGTTGCTGGAGTGCTGCAGAAACAAATGGCAGTGAATGTGAAGTGCTGGGACTTGCTGTTAATCAGGACTAGAAGCCCTCCCCCAAGACTGCTCCTGCTGAGATTATTTTTTCTTATGCCTTACATGAGTGGAGGATCAGAACTTTTAGGGCTAACACCAGCCCCAAGCATGTTATTTAGGAATTTAATTTGTCTTGGAGATAATAGAGTCTGGGGCAAAGAAATTTGCAAAGAAAGAGTTATAGCTCTTAACAGCAAAATCTGATCTCTTCTCTGAGATGAATTAGTCCTGGGATCCAAAGAACTCCTCTAAAAAAGGGGTGAAATAAAGGGGAGTATTGTGGAAGGGGGAGGAGAAAGAGGAAACCAAAAGGGAAAAAAGGACATTAACAAGTTTTCCTTAGTTTCTGTTTGATGAAGGCAGCACTTACATCTTGCACACTTCTTCAGGGTAATTTTGATGTGAACCACAAATCCCAGTGGTTCCTGGGAATACCCTCTTACAGAGTGGGGGTATTGGCTGAGCTTTCTGCCCTCAGTCCTCACTGTATTGTGATGTGTTACTTCATAAGGAAGAAAGAACTGGGGTAATATCTGGTAATAGCTTAGTGATGAGCCCTGGGCATTTCTGAGAAGCAGTCTGAGGATGCTCATCACCACATTCAGCTCAGGATAAAAATAATTTTCTCAAAATACAAATTTTAACACATAAAAGTCAGAAAATAAATTAAAACCCCCAAACCAATAAACCACCACAAAGTGCAGTTCTGCCTCAGTCTTGGCACTGCAAGAATTCCCTACTTGCTCCAAATTGCCCATTGTTAGGACACAGTAACTAGCTCAGATGTTCTGAATACCATTAGCTCAGAGGTTTTCCTCTCTTATTGGACCTCTTTGTTCTTTAGTTAAAGATGGATACTGCTAAAGCTCCCTCTTTCACTGCCTCAGCATTTCTGCTAGGATAGGTGCTGAGGGATTACCCTACATTGTTGGGAGTTTTAGCAGTTCTTTCTGTAAGAAGTTCTTTTGGGCTTTGTTAAAGCCATATTGTCCCTAGAGTGAGTTTCTCTCAGTAGACTTTCTTCTTGGTTTTCTTATGCATGGCTGTGAACTTACTTGGTCTCTCATGAGGCTACTTGAACACCAGTAGTAAGAATGATGATTTCTTATCCCTTGCTACCAGGGGTTAGGTTTAGTTTCTCTTTCCCTCCAATTTTTCCTCTATTTAATTAGCGTTGTAGCAACCTCACACAGATATTTCCACCATGCTCCTTAACTAGTCTTTCTGGCTTCTGGCTCTTCCTTCAAATGTTTTAAGGCTATAAGGGAACTTCATCTCCCTAGATTAGGAGGAGGATTCACTGCTTATGCGCAATAGAGAGTTTGTGACTTCCAACTTTGCAATAGCTTCTTTCTCAGAGACTTTATGTGGCAAACTAGTAAAAATAAAAAATCTGACATCTCCTGCTTTCTGGGAAAAGGTAGTGTCATTGCAATATGTATCATTGTAATTGTGAGTTATTATGAATACATCATGACTGTTTTCTTCCAATGACAGAAGATGTAGAATAAAAAAGTAGAAGTGTAAACTAGGGAAGCTACTATACATACAACTACTGGATAGATTCAAATTGCATGTAGCCCACAGCCTCATGGGAAGCATAACAATATCTTTTTCCTGTTCCTTCCCCCCCTGCCTTTCTTTTTTTTTTCCTTTGAGGAGAAAAGTATGGTAATTGAGTAGTTGTATTTCAAATCATGATTGGATTTCAAGAGTCACTTTTGCTTTCACTGTATGGTTGGTCTTTGTACTGTCCTTTTTGCAGGAATGGATTATGGATCCATCTGGAATGGCAGAATACAAAAAACAATGTCTGAGCATATCTGACAGAGAATATTACCTAAGAAAAAATATTATACATCCCTCCTATGCAGGAACTGTGAAAACATCACAATAGACTTTCTGAGCATGCAAGCTCAAATCCATAGACTTATCACTGACACTCGGGACAGGATAATTCAGTTTTTATTATTCAGGACACACAGCTAATGCAATATCAGATTCTTCCTTTTTTACTTGTTTTAGAACAATTAAGAAAATGTATTAATTGTCTGAATAAAAAATGACCATGTCCATATTAATTCTCTATCAAGCTTGCTTTAAAGCTCTGGTTATTTTAAATGTAAGAGTTACAAGAAAAAAATCATCTTTGAAGTTTCTGTACATGCAACCATTTAATCAGGAAAATCACTGCAATTCAGAATTGTTCTCATTATAATATTTTATGCAGCCCATTAAAAAGAATGTGTAAGTTGTTTGAAGGAGGAATGATTTTGTTGTTGTCTCTATAATGGCAGGTTGGTCTACTACTTCTACCCAGTGCTAATAAAGATAATAGTCTATAATTGCTATGTTCAATAAAATTATTGTAAATGGGAACACATAAAATTATTGTGTGAACCTCAGTGAGGTAGGTGAAGACTTGCTTGTATGAGTCTGTTGGGGTTAGAAACTGAGTATTTCAAATATAATACAGGAATTTTAAATTGCAAGCTAAGTTTTTTTCCTTCCTTTTCTGATTATATTCTGTTTTGCCCTTTTTCACATTCTCTCTTTTTCATTGTCTATCTTCTGTTGTTCAAATGAGTCACTGATACCAAGGGAAAATATGAGACATTTTCATCTTATGCCAGGTCTTGTTTCATCCTCAAAACACCAGCAAAGAAATACTCTTCTCTCCCTACTATTTCTTAAATAAAAAACTCGAACAAAACAAACCAAATATTATTTGTTTTTTAACTTTTTAAAATCAGTCTTGATTTCTATTAGTCTTAGCACTGAAAATACTGAATTAATAACTTTCCATCCTGAAAATTGCATCAATATTTTTTTAGATATCTTTCTATGGGACTTCAGTGTATGAGATCCACTCTGAGGAGCAGAGTATGCAGACACAAACACAAAATAATTGTGTGCATTTATCTCCCACATCACTCTGGTTCTGCCACTTTTATGACATGAATGCAGGACATAAACCCAGAACCTCAGGAGTTCTTGCCCTGCTGTCCCTATCAAAGAGCTATTTAGTCTTGGGCATATTACAATGACAGCTTGTTTCCACGCTTGGAACCCCTTCTGCAAACTGAGCAGGAAACTATTTCTTACAAAGTCCTCTCCCTGGGGTGTCCTAAGGATTAATTGCTCTATGTGCAGTTCCTGGAACACATAAAGTTGCCTATAAGTATCCATCATTACATGTTGTATCACTTCAAGTACTTAACCATATTATCTTTCTCTTACTTAAGTAGCCCCAGTGATATCTGTTTCTATTAATTATTTTTACTATTTTCCATTATTCTTAAACACAAGCTAAATGGATTTTGCTGTGGGAAAGCAAATTAATCAGACAGCTGCTTTCTTCTATATTTAAAGTGTACGTACCTCTGTCTTTTTTCATTATTTTATTCACTTCTGTTTATCTTTGTCAATAAACTTTTTTTTTTACTCCAGCGATTTTCTGACTCTTACTATTTGTATTGGGGGAAGTAGTTTAAAATATTGGAAGTAGATGATTTGCACAACCCAGTAGAAGAGAAATTAAGAAGAAGAGGAGAATCAAAAAGCATCACACATCCTTGCAACTTGTAGAAGTTTCTGTACCAGTTTGAAGAATAAGAAAGGAAGATGTGGCAAGGAAGATTTCAGGAAGCTATGACTTGAGCTGGCGTGCAGAAAATAGGTATGTTTTTTAAACCAATTTCATCAGCTTCTAATTAATTTAACATCCAGTTAAAATTTTGCTTAGAAGGCTGTTCTTAAAACTCACTCCTCATCCACCATTTTTCTGTTCCTTTTATTCACTAGAGCTTCCTTTCTTCATGTGTAGTCTTACATACACAGACAGAAACTTTCTGGCCTGGAGTCCTATAGGCAGAGGGTTCCATTTCCTGCATTTTTCTGATTTCCCATTAGCATTCCTAGTGTATATACAAAGGTGTCTAAACATAATTAATACATCTTCCAAAACCAAGTCAACCCATCCTCTTGTCTTCCTCTTTCCACTAAAAAAATTGCAGTGACTTCCTCCATTAAGTAAATAGAGTTTAAACAACTCATTTGGTTTAATCTACAAGAACAAATAGGTAGCAAGACCTAATGTGATGATCTAAATTAATTCCTCACCATCAACCAAGGTACTTCATTCTTTCTGCTTATGTGGTTGCATTCCTATCTTCAGGATTTTCTTTGTTTCATTCTCATTAGCTATGTATTTTGTAGTATTTGAAATGTCAGGATAACTCTAAATTTGGAGTCTTCTCTCTCCTTAGTTAAAACAAATAAATACCTTGATAAGTGTTATGAAGCTGGTTAATTACCTAGGACGTTCATGGCTAGATCAAGATGACCCTGGTTCCTGCTATATATGAAATGTTCCAATCGAGATGTACTCTGTACCTTCCCTTGTCTTAAGAAGCTTTTACTAGGGCTGGAAACTATTTAAGGCTGAATTCCACATATGTCTAAGCATGTTTCTTAACTTGGGGACACATGCAGTTCTATGGGCTCCACATTCTTATCTGTAGCCTTAAATTTGAGTACCTTGGTGAATCAGAACAAGTTATTAAGATGCTGAAAGGGGAAAAAAGTTAATTTGCTCTAAATGAAAGAATATACAAAATAATTTTTTTTTTTTATTTTGGGAAATATATGCAGTCCTTTGCCACTCCACAGGAAAAAAACTCAACATATAGCACTTGCCAAGTACCAAAGGGTAAGGACTTACTACCTTCAAATTTAAAATCTGCCTTGATTTGTCTTGGTTCAAAGCCTTGGAGCTGTAATAAATTTCTGAATTGCCTTATCTGGCTTCTGATATGCCCTTGGCAAGGACACATATTTGAGGTAAATTAAAATCTTGAACATTCTATAAGAGAACATTTATCCTGGAATTCTGTAAATAAATACATTGCTTATGAATTTAAACTAGCCTATAGTCATGTATCAAAGTATTCATGTGTCAGAATATGGCAACATATTGAGCATATGAAGCTGCCCAGAAACTGAAATCATAGATGTTTGGTACACCAAAGATCACAAACCACATTTTTTTTCTGTACAAGCAGCGATCGATTACTATGCAGCCAATGCTCAAGATTCAACAGGAGAACTTCCACACTCCCAAAAAATCATACAAAATAATTAGATAATTTTAGCAGTTTTCTCCACCCTCTGGAGGGGGAACATAACACTGGAGATTTTTGTGCATTCTCTCACTTTTTTTCCACGCTAGAGTATCCTGCACTCTAGCAAGAGCAGCCATCATCTGGCTGGCTCCCACCAGTAAATAATGCAAAGCTGATCAAGTCTGGCAAGAATTGACCTGGGTAAAAATAGCCAGACTGTCTCATTTACTACATGCTAAGATGGTTGCACCAGGAAAGTACTAATTACAGGAGTGCAAGATGGAAACATCTATGTCCTTCATGCCTCTTGGAAATCTCATGCTTTGCCTGGATCTGACCATTCTCCTCCCACACCAGGAGTCTTAATTACTCAGAAAAGAGCCTGAAATTAATCTTTCAAAGTCATCTGTAATTCTTCCAGGGCACCCTAAATGTTGCACTATATGTACAATTTCACTGCTCTCAGATCACCTTCTACGAGTGTGGATATGGTTTTCTTGTGGCAAGCTAAAGGTTAATTAAAAGAGCATGCAATTCACTGTTCTTCAAAAAAATGTTAAGGCACAGTTATAGTGGCAACTCTTGGATCTCTGGCTAAATTAAGTTTTCCAGTAGGAAACCCTATGGATTCCTGTGGTGGTACCAGTTGTGGGTTTCTCCGGGTCTGAATTGAAGGCTCTTGAGACGGTAGTTCATGTTCGGACTCAGGTGTTTATTATTTCTTATCAGTAAAACAGTCTCACTACTGTGAGCTCGGCAGCTTTTCATTAGAAGGCACAAAATGGCTAACAGTCTCTTGTTACAAGGTCTTTTAAGACTAAACTATCCAATTAAGAACTGACACCTACATTATTTTCCCTTTTAACCCAATAACTGATCCCAAAGAGCCTGCAGTGTGGACATTTCTGCCCAGCGACAAAATGCCACCCAAACCCATGAAGAAGAAGGAAGAAGAAGCATGAAGAAGAAACCCAGGATGACACCCTGTGCCTTCCATCTTGCTTCCATCCACAACATACTAAAAATCCCAAGACCTAAATTTCTAACCAAGTGATACACCTACACTACTCTCTATAATCTATTTCACACTTCTGTAGATTCTAGTCTATCTTGAAGTCTAGGAAACTTTCTCCATGAATGAGTGTCAAAGTTAGTGCTCCCCTGGGGGTCAGGGCATCCCAGAGCAGACAGAGAAATACTCCCGGTGCTCTGGGTTCCCACAGATTCCAACTGTTCATATATATTAACAGAAGTTATGTCAGATATAGATTTTGCCATAATGAATTAGAATTGATACATTTTTTTTTTTTACTTTAGAGTTTGAGCTTGTGACCTTATGCAAATTTATTAAAGAATATTCCACTGATTTTCAAGGGCACTGTAATAGGGTGATCTGTTCTCTGCACACATAACAGCATCTGGGACCAGCCAAACCTGGTAAAGACCTGCTATTTCTAAGAAAGCAAATTCTGTGAAGCACCACCAACCTTGTTGGAATGGTGAAAGAAAGAGAATTCAGGTTTCCTAATGTCACGATTATCTGCCCATTGAAAGGCATGTTTTTGTAACAGAAAGAAGTTTAGGATCAGGACAAAACTTGTGATGACTTACCATTTAACTTACTTTATGCGTAAGCTGGGGTCAAAGACGATGAATTATTTGGATTCTATCTAACTTAGCTCTTTTATTTTTTAAGCATTTTAAGTTTTGATGTTAAAAACTTCTTTTCCTTTCATGATTTACTCATCACAGTGGTTCACTAACTGATGACAATGATCGTGTATCATCCTTTAGGCACCGAGTCACTCTGGAAATGTGGATTTCCTGGCTTCTTCTCAAGAGAACAATATATTGAAAAGACCAAATAGAGAAGATGGGAGAATAGTTCTTAACAGTCTATTTCTTAGGATATCAGGAGGGTATCCAAATTGGACTTCCCAAATAGCTTTGTCTTTACAAAATATGAATTCTGTCTCTGAAACTCTCCCTCTGGGGCAGTAATGACTTGCATTAGGAGTCTGAGATATATCTACCAGTAGCCTGATAGCCTTAAAAAGCCCAATGCACTCAACTGTTTGCATTAACAAGGAAGTGCAGACTGATTACATGTGATCACCCATTAGGCTAAAAATTCCTAAAAGCAAGCAAAAAAAACCCCAGGTGGCTGATGCTTTTCAATAAATAATGTTGAAAGATTGTGAACCACTGTGGTTTGGTTATGGTCCAGCTATTTACTAAGTTTACTAAAAATGGATGTCATGACACCTTTTGGGCACACAATCCATTCTGGAAAATGTATATTTTTCTCATCCTTTTGCTCTTGGGTGCACTGGAAGGCATCCTATCCTGTGGCTTTTCTTGTCACAATAGATGAAAAAAGCTCTTACTCTTCATTGTTTTTTTACTCAGTCTGTTGTCTAAAAATAAGTTTGCTACTTGTCTCTTAATATAAAGCTTTCCTCAATCTTGTACTCATTTCACAAATGTGAACCAAATACCACAAATTCAAGATAAACAAAGCCAGAAACATACACATTCAAATTGAACATGAATCCTCTTTCTGCAAGGTATGGAGTCCTTTCCTCAAGCGGACAATTAGTTGAGTCAATGGACACACAGAATCACAGAATATTCTGAATTGGAAGGGACCCACAAGGGTCATTGAGTCCAACTCCTGCCCCTACCCAGCCCATCCCCAAGTCACACCATGTGCCTGACAGCGTTGTCCAAACATTGCTTGGACTCTGTCAAGCTGCTGCTGTCACTGCTTCCCTGGCGAGCCTGCCCTGGTGCCCGGCCACACTTTGAGTGAAAAACCTTTTCCTTTTATCTAACCTAAATCTCCCCTGACTCAGCTTCATGCTGTTTCCTCATGTCACTGGTCATGAGAAAGAAGAGATCCGTGTCTGCCCCTCCTCTTCCCCTCACAAGGAAGGTGAAGACTGCGATGAAGTTCCTTCTCAGTCTCCTCTTCTCAAGGATGGACAGGCCAAGTGACCTCAGCTGTCCCCCATACAGCTTCCCCTTAGGATCTTCCTAAGTGAGAACCTGTCCTGACACCGGGCGGAAAAGAAAGTTCACTGTGGCTAGTCAGTGGTTAATGAGAAACAAATTCTTCAAATAAGAAGCAAAAAATATGACCTGATAGGTAAATTCCTTTATACACTACAGTTTGTGAACACATAATTTAGCACTCATTCAGCTGTGGGTTTGATTTATTGCAGACCAACTCAGGAATATACAATCAAGTTCTAGTCTTGCCTATTTAATTGATTGATGAGAAAGTAACCTGTTGTAATTTAATAAAACTGAAAGCAACAAATATGTTCAAAGTGTCTTTGGATATGGATTATAAAATATGCAAGATGACCCTCATTTCTTGCTGGATTCCAAGACCCAGGCTAGTTTTCATGCATGGCTTCTTTTTATTCCTTCCATAGTAAATCTCAGTCTTTCAACAGAGGCTCAACGTATTGAGGCTTGAAGTCTCATATGTTGTGAGCACTCAAACTACTTTATTGTCTGTTTTTCCCAAGATTACCATCACTTTCTCCCTTTTACCAGAAAAAAAAAAAAAAAAAAAAAAAAAGACTGGTAATGTCATATCACTGTATCTGGGAATATTTGGCTACTACTGTTTCTTAGAATCTCCATATCCACTGCTTTCCATTTCAACACCTAGAGCAATTTTAAAATGAAATAAGTAGCAAGGAGAAAAATCATTACCATTCTTCATTTCTTAAGATATTTGTAAGTGTTAACTAAAATCCTTTGTGCAAGTATTTTATTATATGTGAATCTAAGGTTATGACTATTGAAGAAATTCTTCAGTCAAAAAAGCCTCAGAGCAGAAACCATATATCTGCTGGTGACACAAAACTTACTGTGTTTTTAAGTGAACACAGCACAGTATCACTAGGGCTTCATTGCAGAATGTTGCTGTATATTGTTCAGTTACAGATAATAAATATAAATATGGTATCTAGAAAGTAGTAGCTGAAGGATATGCCATATTTATTCTTGATCTTAGAGAAAGGTACAGAGTAATGTATTGCCGCTGTCTTTGCCTTTTGAAAGGAATTGGTGCTGAGGCATTATTTTTACTGTGAAAACTTTCTTCTTAGAACAAATTTCAATTGTTAAAAAGCCATGTTGGTAAAGGACAGCCCTCGGGCTGGCTGCTTTCCTAAATCAGAATGGCTGAGTGTACCTTATACATCTTGGCAGTGAGGCTACCTTGCACTACTACCAGAGAAGTTGTAGATGCCCCATTCCTAGAGTTGTTCAAGGCCAATTTGGATGGAGCTGTGAGCAGCCTGGTCTAGAGGAAGACTAATTCCAACCTCTCCCCATGGCAGAGGGGCTGGAACTAGATGATCTTTAAGGTCCCCTCCAACTCAAGGTGTTTTTGGGTTCTATGACGTGCTAGAGCTCAATGAAAAATTAACAACAGAAGAATCTCTGGTGGGAGGTGGGGGAAGTGGGAAGGCATGACTAGGAAAATGCAACAATGCAATTAAAAAACATTTTTAGGGAAAAGATCCAAATGGGGGGGGAGGGGGGATGGGGGGCAATAAAATATCTGGCACGATGATAGCAAGGATTAGCATTGCCTAGCAGCTATTCATTTTAGTATTACATAGGAATTATAGCTGTGTGGCAATCCATGCACAGGAAGCAATTACTGAATAAAAATAACATAAATCCAAAAAAAGATAGTTGAAATCCAATCTAACTTCAGAAACAATTCTTTGTCTAACCAGCTAAATTGAATCAGCTATTAATAATGCAGTGATCTGAGGGATTCAGCTCATAGAAGTGATTTACTCTCAATATGCCCAGAAAGCAGTGTTCTAAAAGGATAAGCAAAAGTTTCAGACTACAGAGGTTTCTTGCTGCTTACATACTTATGGCTCCTTCACTGAAAGGGAAGCAGCAGGTATATGCTGGGATCTTACTTTTGGCATGAGATTCAAGGTAAGACTGGATAGACATCCCATCCTAAAGAGTAGAAAGTGTTCCAGTTTCAAATTGACCCATGTGTAGGTACACAGTTTGTGGTAATTGGGAGTGGGGCTGTGGCTGGGCCACATCCCCAATGGGTACAGCTGTGAAAAGCAGGTGAGCAGCGTTGACAGCAATGAGCCATGGAGTGCTGAGGTTACTCACCAACCACCAAAGGGAACAGGGGGCACACAGGTGCAATGTGTGAGCATGAGGGGTATAAAAGGTTGGGCAAAAGACCAGGAAGGACTGGTGTTTGATGCCTTTTGAAGAAACGTGATGTTACTCTGTAGGGGCAGGTGCCTGAAGCCTTCTGGTGTGGTTTGGTCTTACTCTGGGTGAATGCTTAAAGCCTTCTGAAATTGTATAGTGATACTCTGTGTCTCATGGCCATCTTGACTGCAGTGTGTGCTGTGGCATATGCTGTCACACCCATGTATCTAAATCTATTTATTAGTTGTATTTTCAGATCTTAAGGAATAAATTTTTCTTTTTCAAAACACATATATGCAATAGTAGATTTTGTTAGGTCCAACAAATCTCTGCTAACTAAAAACCTTCTTGGCTGACAGTATGTTTGTAAGTACAGCTGAGCCTGTCAGGTAGTTGGTGGCTGACACGAAGGCCAGTTCTGCTTCTCCTTCTCCCTCCCAGTTAGGCACCTTCCTTTCTGGGTTCCAGCGCAGCCTCACAATGATGGGGTCCTGTTCAATGGTTAATTTATTCAGGGACCTACGCTGACAAAATTAGGATACAGTTGTGTAGTTTAGGGTTTGAAACTGATTCATTGCAACTGAGACAAATGCTAAGGATATAGTATAAGGAGAATGTTGGGACCACTTGATTTCAGCTGGGGGTTAGTTTCCTTTAGCTGTAATATGAAACTGCCTTTTACTTTCTTATAAAAACATATGCACTTAGGTAGATAGATACAGATTATAAAGAAACAGCTGTGTCAGTAGAACTGGATGAGAGAGGGACATAGCTTCTCTGCCTTTATATTTACTGACATCTGTTATCACCACCATTTGCCATATTCTTCCTCTTCTCCCTTAGGACTGGCACATTTCCAAGTGGTATGGACAAAACCTTAGATCCACGTCCTAAGCCACTCCATCTCTGGAAAGTCTGGGGAAAGAGGGAGCCCTGTGCTCTTGACAGAAGTGGCTACTGCAGAAAGGCAGATGCTTGAGGACTGTGACTTTAGCCATGGTTCTGTGCAGTGGGTTACTGAGCATTCGTATCATGCCACTATTTTGTTAACAAGAGGCCCAGAAAGTGAGAACAAATACTGATCTGCCTATCTGAATTACTGAACTGATAGCTTGCTGCCTGTTTTGGACCATACCATTTCACTTACTGTGCCAGAGTGTCCTTAAACATGTGGACACTTTCCTGCCTGGTTTTATTTAGCAATAAAGACATAGCTTGTGTGATTAAGAGAAAAGTCTCCAGGGGAAAATGCTCTACATATCCTACAGCAGTAATTTAATCCCAGCTCTTTTAAACAATAATCACCTTTCATACTCCCTCTAATGCGGCAAGTACTTCAGTGTCCAGGAGTAGGGTGAAGGCTCCATTCCCCATGACTTTTGATTGATATGAGTAGGTCTTAGCTCTGCAGGCGTGAGGTCTCAGTTGCTGATCCGTGAAGGGGCTGGGCTCTTGGCTGAAAACTTAAATCACAGACAAATCCAATTAATGTATGCAGAGAAAGAAAATGTTGCTCAGCTACTAGTTAATAAACCTGATACTGGCATTCAAATTACATTTACTATCACATTTGCGAAGCCGGCTGAAGTTTTGGATCAGATTATGGAGTGTGTTTCCACACTCATTTTCCTTCCATCAAATCAGCTATTGAAAGAAAATGGAATTTTATCTGAGTCATTGCATGATAAACACTCAGGTCACAAGCTGGCACACTTGCATTCTGGGTACCTCTAGGATCAACCAGCAATCCTACTGCAGTTAAATTAATAATGAGGATGTGATCTCAGAAAAAACAAAATCATCGGGACTCTCATGAGTATTTCAAAATGCAATTCTCTGACATAAAGACCCCTCTAAACAGTGAAAGTGCTAAAAACTTTTGAAAGAGTGTTAAAGTTAGTATATTGTTCCCCTTGTAAACCTCTTGGATAGGATTTCATGGAGAAGCTGACTTTGGTTTAATTGAAACACATCAGAAGGCAGTGTTCTGGTGTTGTTTAATTACAACAGAAGGAAAAACAGCAATAGCAAAAAGTACTTGAGCAGTAATTTCAGCAGGTACATCAGCAGTAATAAGAAATCTCATTCTTGCTTATCATTGTCAACAGGGGGGGCATTGTTCCTTCAGTTCTTTCCAGTGAATCACCAGATTATCACAAATCAGTCCCCAAGTGCTATTTCAATAGCACGAATTGGAGAGACGAGCAATTTGCTGATGTACTCTCTATCTGTTCATTGTAAAATCTGCTCATTTAAAATGTCTTTTTGCAGTGGATAATATGGGAAATTAACTTTGTGTGTCCTCCTGATGCCGCCATAGGCACATTATTTCTGAGGAGCAGTATCTTCCAGACATACACACTGCAGAGATTTCCACCACTACACGTCAGTGCAAGGACTGCAGTGCCGGTTGTGCTGGTTCCCGTGCAATAGTGAATGGGAAACAAGAAACTTGAGATCAGTCTAGAAGATTGAAATACTTATTAAGTGTCCCTGTAAAAAGGATGTTCATTTGGAATGGAGAGTAAGTTGAGCTGAGACATAAGATAAGATGGGATTTCTACCCATTTTCTTAAAGATGCCCAAGCACGTATCCCTGATGAGAGTGAGCTCAGACTGGTCACCACAGTTGAATGTTAAGCAATGGAGGCACGTTCCAGTTTGGTGAAGGTTTTAATTGCAACTAAGCATAAAGACTCAAAATATTCTAAGTGTCTCTTCAGGTTCTTTTGAGAGCTGAAATTAAAATTTCAAAGGGAGATAGTGATCTTCTTTTCCAAGCTCTTAAAGAAAAAGGTATATTTTTTGCATAAAGAAAGAAAAAGCTTTCCTTGTAAAACTTATTGGGTGTACTTCACCCATACCCTTCTGCATAGCAATCCTCATGTCAGAGCTGTCTCAAACATATTTGAAAAAACAGTGTTATCAGTTAGAAAGCCAGTATCTATAGGATGTCAAAGTGCTGGGTTCTACTGAATTGAAATGTTTGATTAGAAGTCCCTTTCTTCCTTTTTGAGATAAATAATTTTCAAGGAAAAAAAAATAGCTGATGCAAATAATTCGACATTCCTATGTTCCTGTCTCTTTTCTGATTCTGAAACTGAAACCTCATTTTACAGTCAAAATAGTGTCTTTTGAGTAGGACAAGGATAGCGAGCCTGCTGTGGATGTGTTTCAGAGAGCAGCTGAAAAAGTCAATCAATTCAAATAAAGTTCCCTTCCTTCCTCATTCTGGTACCCAAACATTTAATTGACTCAACTATAGCTATTGTAAAGTGTCAATCTAAAATGTTAAAATGAGATTATTGGAAATGCTTGTTCAAATCTCTTGACTACAAGCAGGCAAAAATAATCCAGGCTGTAATTTTATAGCACAGTGCTGAAATTTGATTATATTTAACTCAGATTCTCTACCCTGTGTAACTCGTGTGGTCTTTGCACAAAGAGCAGTCATATGTGTTCAGTAGGGCCCCTGGGATGGAAGCAAGTATTGCATATCAGGGCAGTGCAATCACAAGAGTTCACCGGCAAAAATACTGATGATATGAAATAGCAGGCATGTCTCTTGAAACCAGAGAGAAAAGATTTCTGTTGACCATGAGGACTGAATTTATTAAATGTTTTTTCAGTCTACTTACTTTATTGTGAAAGGTCCTAAATGAATGCAATTTACTAATGTAGTTGGTTTCAAATATATCTGACATATTTTTGTCCCTGGCTTGTTGAAATGTAAGACTTTTTTTTACTCCTGTTGTCTATTTAAACCTTTCTTTGGACTGTAATACTTATTAAACATGCAAATGCACCATAAAAATGCTTAGAGGGTAATAGCAGAGCTATAACTATAAATTCAGAGGAAGAAAAACTGAACAATGCCTTAGTTTGTCTCTTCCCTCACTTATTTTAAGGACTGATTATTTAACACACTATTTCAACCTTATTAGTCATATTAAAATTTTACATAAAATAGTATGCTCAGGATCTTAATGTATTGAAACAACAAGGGATACAATCTCTTTGAAGTGGCTGGGGAGACATTTGCTTTATATTCTAAAATGAATTTTTATGAAACTCCTACATGTGAATGAGAAGTTGGGTTAACAGCTCTTTTAAATACTCTTGTGAAATAGCTTTTAAAACCAGTGATTGCTTTCCAAAAACCTCTACACAGCACAGCTTGCATTTTCATGCAACACTTTCCTATCTCATGTTGCATAAGCCATTGGATTTTAAAATTTTTCTCCAAAAAAATGTTTTGTGTGACCTGTGTATCAGACACCTTTGACAATAGGAAGTCTATTTGTCTGAGGCACAAGAAATTGAAACACAAATTACTTTATTTTACAGTTATATTATTTGATGTAATACATTGATTAAAGGGATTTGCACCAGTGGGAAATGGAGTCTGTCACCTACAGGCAGAAGCTTGGACATTCAGTTCTAGTAAGGATTTACAGATTTTGGAGGTTTTTGTTTTGCTAGCTACTTACATTCTTTCTGCTCTGCCAAAAGCAGAATGGATGCTGAGCTTTTCTTACAATTGGAGTAAGTGTCCTTGAAAATCCAACATACCCACCCACCACTCTTCATTCAAATTAGACAAAGCTGAAGCATATGGGGAGAAGAAAGAGTAACTTAACTTTTCTCTCTTTATTTTTTTTCCCAGGCAAATTCTTTAGAAATCTCAGTGAGAAGTGCAGGGTAATAAAAACCCTGTGTGTATGAGTGTGTGTGATGGGAGGTTATTTGCTTGCTTGTTCTTGGCTTTTTTTTATTTTTATTTTAATTTCTCCAGAACATATCCCTTCTGGAACTATCTTTGAAGAAACATGTCTTCATAGCAATATCCTTGAATCTTCTCATAATCTCCATCCTGTTTGGTCATTCCTGTGGTCCCATAACTGAGCTGGAGTTTGTTCTCTTGTATTTGATAGACAAGTTTCCATAGTGTCACACAGATGTAGGACAGTGACTGGGGTGCCATTATGGGAGAGGTGGGTGAAAAGGTATCTGGCAGATAAATATCTGCCTAGAATGTAAGAACCAAGTGCCTCAGTATTTTCTAAAAATAGAAAACAGCTTGAGTTTTAGAGTAGTAAGCTCAGGAGAAGATGTTTGTCAGGAACAGGCAGCTGTTCTGGAGCTGTTTGAGCTCTCATTGTTTGAGCTCTCTCTTTCTGCATGCCCTATGTGTTGAGCTATTTAACATGAGGTCTGGATTCTGCTCAAGTCCTACTTTGGATACAGCCTCAATTTCCTGTCTCAGCACAGGGGGCCTAGGACCTAGGGACTGTGCACACGCCAAAGCTTGAGAAAATGAGGGACAGCCCAGGCTTTGATGGGTCCATTTTCCTCCTGGGTGCCTTATCTGAGGTACAACTGCACATGCAGAAGGCAAATTTGCTCTCCAGAATACTACTCCTCTGGCTGTAAAGTACATGCATAGAATTAAAGTGACTTCTTGAGTTTCTTGATATGTTTGCACTTGACTGATAGAAATAAAGATATTCTAGCTGAATAAAGGAAGAATTTCTCATATCCCTTTAAAGTGAACCACCATTGGCAAAGCTTTGATGAGGAAATACAAAATTGTCTTCAATATATATATATAAGTAAATTCTCACCAATTTAATACTGTTTAAATGGGAATGATATCCTTCTGTCTTCAGGAAGGCCTGGAAAATCAAATGGTACAACTATAGTCACAGGACACATTCACTGGTTGGTTGCAATCAGGATAAGCCTTGGACACCATGGCAGATTTTAATTTGTAATGTCTATGGGTTCCTTCTCGAAAGTTCTAAGAAATGGAACCATGAAATTTTGGCAGGCTTTAATTCACTACATATCTCCACGGGGAGGATTTTAGGTGCATTAGGTCATTGTATAAAAGGAGGGAGAGTAGGATGATAAAAATATGTATTTCAAAGCTTTATTTGGAACTCTGGGCCCTTTATTGGAAACATAAAAGCATACAAGTTAAAACAGAGATCACTGCATCTTCAAAGTATTGGGAGAACTAGTGGTCCAGCCTGCACTTGTAAAAGGAAACAGAATGTGCAGAGAGGACCAAAGGCTTGCCTGGCAGATAAGGGAGGAAGAGGAAGGGAAAGGAATGCTGGACACTGGCTGACTAGTAATTTCAGCCTGCATACAAACAGCCTGGACATTGCTGAGGTTTAGTTGTATTGTAGTTGCTATATAATTAATTCATTTAAGCCTGGAAAAATGTCTTTGTCTTTTTAACTCTAGATAAACCCCTTCATCCATTAGGGCATGATGCAGTATTTTGAGGTGTGTGTGCATTTTTTGAAAGCTTGGGCACTTAACTGTATCTCCAGGGGGACAGCTTTCATGCTGCAGTTTAGTAGCAAAAGCAACCCCCCCGACCTGGCAGCAGGGCTGTCCTGGAAATGCCTTTCTGGCATAACTAAGGCAGCTTCTGCTGGGCATAGCATGGCTCAGACATCAGCAGTCCCTCTCCTGGCCAAGTGTGTGAACAACTATTCCTTGAGCTCTAGGAGACATTTCCTCTCTTCTTTTTTTTTTTTTTTTTTTTTTTTTTTTTTTTTCCCGATACTTAATTGCTTTTTAGCTGCAGAAAGACATATATTCTAAGCTCAAGTTTTATGAACCTCCTACTACATTTATCCCTGTATTTTCTTCTTTAAAATAGGGGAATTGTCTTTTCTGATTTTTACAAAATCATAAAATGACATTTTGCAAAAGCTTTTCTGTATTTCCGGCTCATAATTCTGGATAAGGAGCTGGAAGTGGGTTGATAGAAGTTGTGAGCTACTCTGATAACTGTATCTGATAATAACAGACCAAAGTGAGAGAAAATTGTTTGTTCTTTTTATTTATACTTACCTATTTATCTTCTTTAACTAATCAAGGTTAAAACCAAGGCTGTAGAATTCACTGGAGGATGCACCCCCTTGTGAAACAAGGAAAAGAGGGGGTATTCCTGACCATTGAGACTGGCTTTGACAGATGATCACCCTGTAGAAAACTCACAAATGTTCAATTCAGCTTTAATACAGCAATACTACAGCATCCAATCCAGATAGTAAAAAAACTTTTTCAGTGGACTAAATACTTCTGTCCCTCTTTCACCTATGTAAAACTGACCTCTCTCTACCAAAAAGCATTTTTGTTCTATATTTTCTTGTTTCAATGACATACAATTCCATGTCCAGGTACTTCTGAATCTCTGGTTTCTACTTTTAGCCTTAGATATCAAAGTTCCTAATTGAATTCATGAGATAATTTTCTTTCCTTATTATGGTCTTCTATTAACCTTTCTCATTTCTCTGAGATTGATTATCTAATCTTTGCTTGCCAGTGGCTGGAATACATTTGCCATTTGCTCTTGAGAGTTCTGGGTACAGTGAGAAAGATATGCATTCTAATCATATTCATTCTTAAATGACTTTGCTAACATTTTTCATTCATTTTTTACCTTCCATCCCTTTTGGGATGGAAATGAACAATGCATATCTGCTTAATCAAAATCAGGCCTAATCAATCACACTTTTTTAGTGTGTAGATATATATATATATAAACAGACATATATGTCATGGTCATTCTCTCTAACAGAGAAAGAATAAATTTGAGGTAGTAGCATATAAAATAAATTATGATGATGCTGTATAATAATTTTACTATACAGTAAAATGAAAATGAGATCTTATATTATTAAAAATATTTTTAATAAATACTTTGACAGTTTTGTAAAAATACTTTCCTGTTCAGCAGAAAATCTCCAAACTTGATCTTCATCCATGTGTACATTTTTATGAGGCACTTTGAGACACCTCACTTATTTCTGACTTATGTCAGCATGTACCTTACTCTTCTGAGGTATTCAGAATATATGTTGTTATAAAATACACAACTGTGATGTCACTGCATCCATATTGAGCCTTAAGGGGAAAATCCTAATCTTACAAAACAAGGAAAAGAATTGTAACTTGTTCTCTATGTCTTTTTGGAAGAAGTTTGTCTCAACCAGCTAATAAATCTAAAAAAAAAAAAAAGTAATTTTGTGTTTAAAAGTTCTAGAGCAGGCATAGTAACATATTTTAATGCTATATCTTTTTCATAACCATAATGAGCTGACATAGTGTGGTTGCTTGGAAAAGGGCAGGTTTCATGTGTAAGGAATCAGTATACACATTATTTGTTAAAAAATACAATTTTCTGCAAGGCAGCTCCATCCAAAAACTGGACAGTGATAGTATTTAAATATCTGTGCAACAGATGCTACCAGTGTTGCCAAACTAACACCCGTCAGCAGTGTCTGTAGGCACTTATGAAAAAGTGTGCCCCTCAGTTTCGTACCATATTTATTATAAAATTATTGCTATCATTGATTTTTTCTTCTACCACCAAGCAATAGTGCTGAAACATTCAAGAGGTATAGAGGTAAAACAACTCACTCTGCTCCTGCCTATAGTTTTCCCAGTCAACACTGCCTTTCAGGAGAAAATATAGTTGAAGATTATAAAAGAGGGTTTCTGGTATTTTCAAAGTTTAGTCAAAGAATGAGAAATATATCCCAAAGCAACAAGCATCTAGAAAAATGATGCTCAAGCAGCTGGTTTGCTCCCTTTTTCTTAGCAACAGTTGTGTTTTTCTCCCTCACAGTCTCCTGTTGCAGCTGTTCCTCTTTGCTAAAAACCCTCTATTTTCATGAGTACATCTATTTGAGGCCAGTGGTTAACCACCTCTTCTGTCCTTCAGCAGCAAAATCTCTTTTTCACTTTGATATTTCCTAAAGACACCTCGTCAGAGCTTCCTGTCTCTTTTGGCCCCTCTTTCTTCAGCCTTCACTGTAGTAGGCACAAGGGAAAAAACTCTTGACTTTCTTCTGTAATGTAAGTAATCCTGTCATTCCATGGCCCTTTTGGACAGATGTTCCAAGTTTCAATGCCTTCTTCTGATACGCCCATTTAAAAGCTGATCATTATTATTATAGGATGCCACATAAGCATCATATACTGAGGTACTAAAACTTTATTTCTCCTGCAAAAATCCTCCTGGTGAGTTCTATGATCATAACTGCTTTACAGTGCCACTTTACATCAGTGATTCAGAAGGATCTCTCTTCTCTGTCTGACTAATGAACACTGAATTAGGAACAATATGAAAGAAGCTACTTGCAGACCTGGGACACACTGTGCTGAAGATCCTGACGCAGCTGGAGCATCCACCAAACACGTCACCTAAGGGGTGCCCAGCACATCTGCACCCCTACACATGATCCTTTGACAGTCTCCCTGCATCCATGCCCCTGTTCATAGTGCAGTAGTAGTGGTCACTGTCTCCTGAGTAGACTCTGATGATCTTGAGAAATCTTTCCCTTCGGTGAACACAATGAAAGCTCTTCCTTTCTCTTTCTCAGTTCTTTTTGCGCAAAGATTTATTTCTGTTCTCCTCTCCTGTGATGTTTCATGCCTTCTGAAAAGAATATAGTCATTCACAAGGTCTTAACTATTCAAGGCCATAAACACTTCATTTTAAACTGTTACCCTTAAAGTCTTTGAACTCCCCCCAGTCCAGCATTAATTTTCCTGGGTTGCTCGCCTTGAGTTAATTAGTCCTCTGTGCTCACTGCCCACAGCTTTGATTTGTTTTAGACGTTTCCTTAGTTGCTCAGAAAAAGATTTCGTCTTTCTGCATGTGAGTGAAATGTAAAAATGGTCTTCAGTATTCTGCAAGATTATTAATTCTGGAAGATGAAAATCATATTGTCGTTCTCTATGGGGAAACCTATTATTATATCACCATTAAGTACTGATTAAATATACATTGTCCTTGTATAAATATATTATGTTAATAGTCCTTTCGTGATCTCATAATACTTCAGGATTATTCCAAAACCAATACATGTAGAAAATTCCATTTTTTAGTTGCTAATGTATTAATTTTTCCTCTACCTCCTCAGTCCATCAGATCATAGAACAGAAAAGAGATTGTGGACCATATACAAAACTTTAGATCTTACATATGTTTCATAAATACTGTATGAAAATCATTAAGTTTTTAGGGGGACTCATCCTGATACATCCAGTATAGAGCAACCTGCTGACAAATCTGGGTTAATAGCACTAAAGCCATGGAGTTACCTACTCTGCCATCTCAAAGGTGCAAATATTATCAAGCAACTTTTGTTGCTCCTATTGCCAAATTCCACACTGTTAACAGAATCCGAGCTTCTTTGAAACTTCTTCACATTTCTTCCTCAAAAAAATTGCAGTATACAGATGCTCTCACTCAAGCACAGGTATTTGGGTGGAATGATGTGCTAGTTCCTGTCATTCTTCTGTGAAACACATCCAAAGGACTCACCTTCAAAGCAGTCTCTGGAGTGAAAACCCTTGGAAAGAATTATGGGTCCTGTGGAAGTCATGAGAATTGGTTGGGGTTTTAACACTACAGCTTGGGTTTGCCAGGTGACTGGAATGCAGAGATACATAAAAACTTGAGGAAACACAGCAACAATATGCAACTGGTGGCATGTGAATAATGCTTTACCAAGTGCATTTTGATAGAGTTGAAGTACAAAACATATAAAATAACGAAAACTGCAAACAAGCAATCTTGGTTTAAATAATATGTCTGAATGTATTCAGAATAAACTTATATTTACTCTTTAATTTTCAGCCAAATAAAACCATATTGTGTCATTTGAGAAGACTTACATGGCTTTACAAGTACTGTTTATAAATTTTGAGACTTGTTATCAATGCAGCTGGTGTACTAGTGAAGTAAAAAATTCATTATTGCTAAAATATTTTTACAGTTTAAGGGATAGAACACCAAAGACTCATTTTACATTTAAAATAATGTTCAGAAAATTAAAATATTAGTAACAATTAACTTTGAAATAGTAATTTTCCCAGCGTTTTAATGATGTAACACAAGAGCAACTTGAAGCCTGTGATATTTTTCTTAAAATGGAACAGGCTGGTAAAAATGCAGGAAGCTGAGAAGAAAATCACCCTGGAAAAGAAAGACAATTGGATAAATAAATTGTATTTTTTAAAAAAACCTTTACTGTCTCTTTGAATATCTTGATCCATTTGATTTTAATTTTTTTTAATGCATGATAAAAAATAATTAGAGGAAACACTCTGTTTATACTGAATTAAAGACAGATGTGCTGCTATGCAGAATGAAAAAAAAAATTAATATTTCCCATTTCTTGAATGTACTCATGAGGGACTCAATCCAGTCCCTCATGAGTAAAAACCAGAGAAGAAAGACCTTCTCTGCAATCCAAACTACTCCAGTGAAAGTCTGTGAAAGCTACAAGTCTGCCAAATTAGGCTGCAGGTACATCTCTAATATAAACAGTGCACAAAAACTATCTTGCATGTTTTCTTCAGCTTCTTGAATGTAAGCTGTTGGGTTTTGGTAGACTTATCTCTTTTTTTTTAGCTACAGATTTTAATGTAGGCTTTAGGTTTGGAGCAATAGAAAGGTCCTTATACAAACAGAACCCCCTGCTAGTCCTTTAAAATTTCAAAAACTAAATAGGATTCTATTCAGCTACATTTTTTTTCCTTGAAGAGAAACTGATTGAGAATTGTAACAGCCACATATACTTTATTTTTAGTGGAAATAATCCTGTTGGGCAGATACATAATTAAAAAAAAAAATTACAGTCAAGGATATGGCAATATGAGGTTCCTGGTGAACTGTTGCCTGTGGTAAATGGGAAGCAAAAGAGAGGAGTGGGAATTCTGTGAGGGCTGTAAAGCTGGAAGTTTAAGCTGTGTGACTCAGTAATTAGATTAGAAAATGACTCTGTTCTTCAATCTCTTGCATCCCAGATCACTGTCCCTCTGCCTCTGGTGTTTGTGACAACAGTTGGAGGCACTGAGGGAGAGTCAGTGCTGGGGAGCATCTTGTCCCAGCTAACAAGCATCTCTGTGACATGTGGCCATGCTCATGCCTGCTTTTCAATACAGTGGCAATTTGGGGTTAGCTAAAAGCTTCCTCCATCAAATGTGGTCCTGCACTCCCCAGGTAGGGTGGGGAAGGAGCTGTCCCTGGGCACCCACAGCACCCCTTAGGACTTCCCAGGAAAAAGGGATTTGCAATGCACCAAAGCAAGCCTCTAAAACCAGGTGGCACAGTGAGGAAATTGTGCAGAGAGAAAAAGAAAACCCAAACAGGGAAGAGGGGCCTGATGCCATGTTCCCAAAATGTGGCATGCAACTTGTCCACCCACACCAGGGACTGGCCCGGCCAAGGTGATAACCTGTCCAGGTTCTTAGAGAGACAACAGAGACCATCGGAATGAGCTCAGAGCACAAAGGCAGGTACCACAGAATCAATTAAAAAGGACACAAGCTCTCTTCTCAAATAATCTTGGTGATGTTTAATGAACTCTTACCCCAGGCACCTCTTTTGTGTGGCAACCTTGAATAGCACCATGCAGAGCTTTTGGGTAACACAGCTCTTACTTTGTAGACAATAGCATATTATTTTTATTGGACATGCTGTCTTGTGTCCAGCAGTTGCTACCCAGACTCTCACAAATAAAATACTGTGTTGACATAAGCTATCTACCATGTGCAACTATTTATACATTCTCACAACATCCAGGAGATATGAGGGCAGCTGTTTTTCCTTGAAAATCCCTTGGCACTTACCAGCAGCTTTGACTCAGCCGTGTGAAAATGAATATTAAAATGCAGCCCAGTTTTCTCCCCCTTTGGAGCATGGATGGCTACTGCAGACTCACATATGAAAGAGAAAGCATGTTTTGGATTCCCCCAGTGAGTCATCACCCTTTCACTGGTGATTCATTGTTTGAAAGGAGAAGAAGGTAAATCAGGACTGTTTAGATGAGCTGTCATCCATTTATCTGGTTATTTATTTATTTATTTTAGCCCGGGGCATTCTCAAAGCAATGGAATGCAGCTGGACTGACAGCGTCCGAAGCGAAGCCTGAAGCTTTTCCTCAGGCTCTGGGCTGTACTTGGCATCTGCATGTCTGGAAGTGAGGAGAGATGAGATGGAAACCTTCATCCACACAAAAATGTCTTGTGCTTAAGCAAGGAAGAGTGAAGGAAGGGTTCATACTGCCAGCTTAGGGGCTTGCTAGGAGAAATCACTGGATAATTCAACCTCCTGCTGCAGGGCAGGCTGAGCACCCATCTAACCACCTCCTCAGGTCCTGGGGTGGTTCTCATCTGCCCAGCTTGGAAGCTTTCTAATCTCTCTATCTGTTGGTGCAGCAAGGGGCAGTTTAGGAACAGCAATACTTGAGCAGGCACTGAAATCCAGCAGTCTGTTTATGCAGTTGTCTACACTATGATTTAATTGTCATCCTGCATAATATGTCATCTGCAGCATGCTGAAAAGCTAAATTCTTCTTTTAAATGCATAAAAATACTGTAATGGCAGTTAATTAACCCAGATATATATAGCTCCATGCTTCTGCAAAATGTGAGCAGACTGTTATAAACTGCAGCTACACCCCTAAGCAATTATATGGTTTATGGTTTTTTTTCTAAAAAACATGGGATATAGCACAACACTTCTCCTCCTAGACTCCATCGATGAAGAAGCTGCATTTGTGTTAACTCAAGTATGGAGTGATGTGATTTTTTTTTTTGTTGATGTTCTTGCTGAAGCTAGGCAAGACATTTCATGTTAGAACTGTCTTTGGATTATTTGTTGTTACTGATAGAAGAACACCTTTGTGTGTGTTTTAGCTAACATTAGTCAAAGACGGGAGGAAACTCTTTGAAGTCCTGGGAGGCAGAATCATTTTTAAAATGCAAACTTTTTGCCACCCAAGATAATGTAGTCTTGGATCAGCAACAAAAGCTTTCCTGACTAGGAGCAGTTATTGAACAGACTGCTAACTGAATTCTGGACATTTTTTTTTTTTGAGGAGAACTGAAATGAGGCCAAAGGATGAAATTTTTTATTAGGAATTAAGAAAAGCATCCATTGTTTTAAATTTAAAATTTAAATACACTCTTGGTAGGAATAAACGCCCCATGATTATTTTCTGCTCAAAACCTGGCACTGCCAGAACTGCCAATTTCAGCAATTTTCAGGCAATCTGAAGGTCTGTATTGTGCTTCTTGTTCTAGAATGACTTGTGTTTATTTACAAAAGACAGTATTTTTGAACCAGTTTGTCTGAAAAGTTCATCCTTCCTTAATCCCTTTGTTTGTCATACTATACTCCATTTAGCTTTCTGCTTATTTTGACTGATCTTTCATGTTACTGGATCCCCAGAAGCAGAATTTAAGTAATTAAATTGATATTTTAAACATAGAAATGTCACCACTCAATCATGTCATCTGCCTACAGCCTGCATTACGGTGCTGGAAAGAGATGTGCAGAAGCACATTCTCTAAGAAGTTGTCTGAGGCCCAGAGACTTAGGCAGATCCTGTGGTCATTGATAAATTCATGTGCATCAAACATTATTTAGGATGGCCAGTATCAGCTAGTGACAAGGGGAGATGAGGCCTTTGCAGAAACAAAGATAACCACTGACAAATGATTCCTCGTATTACCAGGCTGCAAAGTCAGCACATGGCAATTTTTTAGGCCACACAAAGTGGCAGAAGTCTAGAATCTCTGCTTTCTTTCAATTCCTGGAAAAAGAGTTGATTATAACTGGCCCTAAATTTGTAAAATTTTCTCTGAATATCAATTTCACTGTAGCAATACAAAAGGATTTGGTTTTTAGAAATTAAGTATATTTCCATCTTTCTAATAAACAAGTTCTACTTGCCCCAAACCTGAGACATGAAACACCATAGATGTGTCTTGCTTTACTTTAAAAACATCTTCAGAGTCCAAGAAATACTTGAGTGAAAGATAAACTGTATTTATACAAATAACACAAAAGTAATTATATTTACAGAACAATTTAACACGTATTTTAATTTTCAGCATTCTGCCTTGTTTATTCAAGCAAAGGTCTCATTTTGCTGTAAGTTATAAAACAGAAAACAGGGATTTGCAGCTGAAGAAGAGTGTTGCTTTTATAAAAGCAGATCTCCCCTTCCTCTCAACTCAGACCCAGAGTGATTAGCCAGTTCTATTCACTGGAGCTTTCCTGTCCCAGCTGGTAAATGTGTTACATTGCCCTCTGTCGCTTGTCTTGCATTTCTCCTGCCAAGGAAGATCTATTCTAAAAGGATGAGGAAAGTTTCACTACTCCTGACAGACAGCAAAGACTCTCTGCTCACTCTTTCTGTAGATATCACTGCTTTTGGAGAAAACTAAAAATCTTCATCTGGCATTTAAGGTTCAAATCTGGGAGAAGTATAATCCTGGGAAAGAAGAAACATTCATCAATATTTAAGGTGGGAAAGCTCATTTCAATTTCCTGTTCTGCTGAACTTCTCAGTGCACATCGGAAAGCAACTTAAAGCCGATTACATGCAGCTGAAATAAAGCTGGCACTGGCCCTTTGCTGTTGCTCTTCAGTCAGGAAGACGATGATAGCTAGAGCTTTTGAACAAGCACAGAAACCCTTCCCAATCCAAAAGTGACACAGTCAAATTGAAAACTCTAAGGGTTGCTCAGACCCTTACAATGGTGGGTACTGCATAAAGTTGAAAGAGTTTTGGTTTCCTTGTCATACTAGCATCTACTGTTGGATGGTGCATCTCAAAATAATTTCAACTCTGAGAAATTTGTGCTGCAATTTTGTATAAGAAGGAGGAGTTTTGGACACCTGAGTCTTCTTAAAGAAATTTGATTTCCATCATTGTTTTATGGGGCTCCTGAAAAAATCCAGCTTCTTCCTTCTTTTTTCTCAGACTAGAAGTCATGTACCTGTATGATGAGCCAGTCTAGGGTCAAAAACTAATTCCCCCTACAACATTTTATTTCATCATTATTTACAGAAATAAGATAACACACATGTTTGAAATTACATAGAAATTATGTCTTGGAAATTTATCTCAACACTTGAACCTATATTTAACTATTTAATTAATAGAAATAGAAATTGTAAAAGGATGAAACAGTCTATCAAAAAATTAATATCATATTGAAATATGTATTCTGCCTTTTTAGAGACAAGAATATTTATAAAAAGCATAATTTATACCAAAAAAATCCACTTATCTCATACAAAAATTTCTGAAATATCACTTAAATTTTCACACATATGCATCATTTCATTTAACTCCAGTGATTATTGTTTATATCCTTACAGCTCAGAGTGCTGCTGGCCTAGATATAAGGGTGGGGATTATTCTCAAGCAGTACAAAGTAAATGCTGATTACCTCAATCTGCCAATTTTTTTCTGGAAATGTTATACTGCAGAATGTACCCCAGATCAGAATTAAGTTCTGTTTTGCATTACTTGATTATGTCCATGACAGAAAATTATTACTGTGACCTCCCTAGTGGCTACAAATCGGAGGTATTGTTTTTGAGTCATTTATTTTGTCTGAAGGATGGTGTAACTTTGTCATATAAATGATTCTTTTAAGCACAAATTTAAAGGAAGCATTCAATCTAGTGTTTTGCAGTCTGGATAATGACTTGAGGCCTTGGCTTAACCTCTCCTGTGTTTCTATTACCTCTAAACTCTAAGAAGTGGTTATGAAATGTCACATACCTACCCTGCTATTCAATTTGTGCCTCACAGAGGAAGTCATTCCAATCTCACAAAAGAATTCTGAAACATCGTTTATCAGCCTGTGCAGAGTTTTGAGATCCTTGGCAAGGGGGATAATAGGATTGTAAGGTCCTTTGTTTATTTTTAAGATTTTTTAAATATCAAAATAGGGATTGCATTCTATTTATATATTGCAGCAAATATAGCACAAAAGAAAGCCTTTTAAGTAAAATATTTTATTTATACTTTGAAAATGATAATTTGTAGACCTGCTGCCTTTCAGTAGACTATTTCAAGTCCTATTAAAACCAAGGGCATGACTCCCCACCTTCCATGGTGCTTGCATCAGGACTCAGGAGAGTCTCACAAACCCAGGTGACGTGTTGGATGCCACATATCCCTTAGAGTTAGTTGAAATTCAATAACGAATGACAGCATTCAATACCATACCACAAATAATAATGCAGAAGGGAAGAAGGGTTCCCTGCTGACTGTGCAGCTGAGGGGGCTCAAACACATTTTTTTCTAACCACTTAGACCTAACACATTTGAGCTATGCCTGCACGTAACCCAACAAAACAATAACAGCCCAGAAATACCACAGTTTTCTCCCCAAATACTTTCCAGTTCACCAGCAGCACAGGTTGTAAGTATGTGAGCCTAGCAGAAAACCCCTTCTCTTTATTAGTAATTATATTGCCTCTGATTTTTCATGTTGCCACATAGTTTGTCCCTGTACTCAGCTTTCCTGGGATTTGGGATGCCTCACAGGCCTGTCCAACTTGTTTAAATTGGGTATGAGGGGTTATTAAAAAATTTTAGATCTGAAGCATAACTTCAGTGTATGAAGCTATGATAAATCTCAAAGAACATCACAGATAATAATTGTGATTAGAGCCTAAAAACCAGCACATTTTCCTTGGGAAAGTCTATGAGCACAAGTTCAGTATAAATACACACCTACCCTGTGTGGTCATTGAAGAATGACAACGTGCTCTTATAGCAACAAGGAGACTACTCTCCTTAATGAATGCAGTTTTCATTTTTTGATGCAACTTACATATGAAAATTAGATTATAGTTTCAGTATTATTATTACTGGAAGTGTGTTTTGAAAAGGAATGCCATGGATGCCTGCGGGGAAAAAAAAATTCTGCTTGGAATACATAATGTGTTTCATATAGGAATAAATAACGAAGACTTCACTTTCAGTGATTCTTTTCTTCTCTCCATTTTGGTATCTGTGAAGTCACTTTTTCTTAGGACAAGTAATTAAAACTAGTTTTCTTTGCTGTGAGATTCTGCATCTAGTATCAGTTGTTAATTCCTGATATGTGGGACTTACAGGCAGATTCAAAGGAGACTTTAGATCTGCCATAGATACCTAACTGACAATGAACAGAGCACATTTTCACATCTGTACAGGGAGACATGAGGGCCTTGTGTCTTAGACACAGCCAGGATTAGATGGCTGCTGAAAGAGTGTTTTGCAGATTTCAGGTTTTGCTCCTCTGTCTGTATCTTTGTCATTTTCCACAGTTTGGGCTGTCATTTTACAGGTTATTCTAAAACAAAGACATTAAGCTTATTCCCTCTCTCTTATCAGTCTTACTCTAAGTTACAAAATATCTCTAAGTTGGAAGGAAAAAATTGTCTTGATTGCCCAAGTTTTTTCTTCCTTCTTCTGTTTCTCATCCTCTACTGTGCAGTCATTAAACCACGAAAGGACACTTCCAATTGCAAACTGCAACAATTAGAAAGCAGGAACACCCCAATTCTATAGGTAATGTAAGAAAATTATTTTTTTTTCCTACTTCTCCTTTCCTCCTAGTTCCCTCCCCTCCCTCCTTAACCCCCCCCCCCCCCCCCCCCCCCCCCCTCGGTGTGCATCCTATTTCACATGTTCATTTTGGAACTGATATTGATTCTGGACTAAACTTCATCAGAATAATTTCAGTTAAACACAATAAGCGGGCCAGTGACATTAAGAGAGGATAATTGAGATGGTGCTTTGGGCAGTTTAGAGATTGAAAGGAAAGGAGATAGATGAGGATTGGTTTAAAATGCAAGAAAAAGGCTGAAATGTTATTGCCAGCGTTATTTAACAATGCAAAATGAGGGTACACTAAATATAAACCCTTATCTGTAATTATTAAGCCCGTCCTGTTCTACTTGTACTGGAAAACCTGAAATCAATGGGAATGAAACCCAGCAGCGATCCAGTTACTACCAGAGAAGGACTGCATCTACGAAAGGAGGGCAGCGTGCTTTAAAAGACAATACGACAGAAAGTAATGCAATTTGAGGGGGGAAAAAAGGAAAAAAATACAAGCGAGGTTTGTTTCCTTGTCTGCCTTCATCCTGAGCTCACATTAAATGATAGACTTTTTTTCTCTCTGCATTCCAATTAGACTGTGCCAGTGGGCAAGCGGGGAAGGGAATGTTAATGAGGCAGCCGGGGAGCGGGGTGGCAGCCGGGGCTGGCGGCTCCCCGCTCCCGCCGCAGTCCGGGGAGCGCGGCGCGCCTGCCGGGGCTGTGCCCTGACAAACGCGCACTTGACCGGAGGCGACTGAGAGGCTGACGAGGGAGGGCTACGGAAAATGTGTTCTACCGGTCTGGGGAGCGCTTTTCGCCCCGTTTCTCCTTCGCGCACCGGCGACGCTGCCGCGCCCGCCCGCTCCGGGCTCCGAGGCCGCGGCAGCCTCCCCGGGCCGGTGCCGGTGCCGGTGCCCCGCGGTGCCCGGGGCGCGGGGGGCGGCGGGCGCGGCCCCGTGACGGCCCCGGCGCGCCCCGCGGGGCAGCCCCGCGCCCCGGCACGCGCGGCCACGCGCGCGCGCGCCCGACGCTCGGGAGGCGCTCGGTCCCCGCCGCGCTCGGTCCCCGCCGCGCCCGCCGCCGCCGCCCCGCGCTCCCCGCCGCCGCCTGCCCCGCTCGGCGCCGGCACCCGCCTTCCCTCCCTCCCTCCTTCCCTCCCTCCCTCCCTCCCTCCCTCTCCCCCTCCCTCCCCGGCTCGGCCGCCCGCCCGCCCGCCCGCTGCTCCCAGGTAGGGTCCCCGGGGGTCCCCAGCTGCGGCGGGCAGCGCCTGCCCGCCTCGGGGGCTCTGCTGCGCTCCGCAACTTGTCGCCCCGCGGGGGCCGCCCCCGCCGCCGCCCCGAGCCCCCCTGCGCTCCCCCGGCGGCGGCCGCCGGTGCTCTGCCGAGCAGCTGTCAAACGTGCTGGGCGCTCGGCGGCGACGGGGGGCGGCTCGCCCGCGGTCTGTCCCCGCACCGAGCCCCGGCGAATGGCATGACTCTGCCTCCCGCCCGCCCCCCCGCCCCCCCGGCTGCGGTGTGCCGTAGTGAGGCGAGGGGTGGTTAAACCCCCATCCTCCCATACATACGGTTTTTATTTTTTGTTCCTTTTCGTCTCGGGGCTTTCACATCACGGAACAGGAAAGCATCTGATGCGCCGGCTCACATGCCACTTCTGATCATACATTGCCTCCTTGCACAGAGCAGGATCGTTGGGAAAGATGGAGATACAATAAGTTGCTAGTACTGAAAAGTGCTGCGGAAATCCAGTGGTTTCCTTTCTCCAGTGAAGTGACATATTTTCCTCGGGTTTAAGTTGAAAGCACTGCTTGGCGGAGACTGACTGTGGCTGAGAGTGGGTTTGTGTTTTTCTTGCACCGTTAGGTTTTGCAAAGAGCAGCGATGAAGAAGAAGCTGGCACTCTCCGAGATGCAGTTGGTTCTTCTCGTTTTATTGGTGTGGCTACCAACAAGGTGAGAGGATATTTAGTTTTGTTGTTCAGCGCGAACATGTACATAACAATCTGCTAAGGGTGAGCTTGTATGAGGGGTTATAAAAGTGTAGTGGGTAGTAACGTAATAAAAGGATCTTTCTTAGCTGTTTGAATGCAGTATTACATAGTTTCGAGAGCAAATGCAGTAGAATGTAGTTTAGGGCTGATCTCTTGTCCTTAAACGGTTTGTGAATTGATGCTTTATTCCACCATTAAAATAACAATTTCTTTAAATGCCTTTTTGGATCTTAAAGACTTGAGTTACTGCATGACTGTGATTCTGTACCATACAAAATGGAGAAATAGATTTTTATGAAGTCACACTACAAATCACTGTCCTTAAAATCATGCTCACATATTTATAAATATGGACATGCCTGTTTTTTTTCCCTTGATTTTTTTTTTTTGGTCAAACATAATGGAATTCAAAATGATGCTTAAGCCTTAAACCTCTAGGTGGAGATAGCATACAACTTCACAATCAC
The DNA here is from genome assembly GCF_015832195.1 of Motacilla alba alba. Classification (NCBI taxonomy): domain Eukaryota; kingdom Metazoa; phylum Chordata; class Aves; order Passeriformes; family Motacillidae; genus Motacilla; species Motacilla alba. The sequence goes on along the minus strand of NC_052019.1, from coordinate 24,995,588 downwards.
ATATAATAAAACAATAGCATCATTTATTAATCAACTTTTCTTATGTCGTGTAAAGTTCTCAATTTCTAAAGTGACAGCATAGGAGCAAGTAATTTTTATTACATTATACTTTTGTGTTGCTCACAGTCCCTAAGCACATAATTAATTGTAGTTTGTAACTTTGATTTACTTGCTTTGGTTGTGGCTGCAGTAGGTCTTGTCCTAATATGGTAAAGATTGTATGCTATATATGATTCAAGTTTCCTATGATTTAAAAAGTCTCCAGTATTTTTTGTTTGCGTCCCGGTGAACAAAATGTTTTCTGAAACTATGTTTTCTATTTCACTTCATACCTAACTGTGGTGCAGTATTAGTTGAGTCACAGTGGGCCAGATTCTGCAAACCCTACTCAAGTGAGTAATCTTACTGACGTCAAAGAGACTATAAGCGTTATTAAAGACTTTATGCCTGAGTAAAGTTTGTGGGATTTGACCCTAATTTGATGTAATTATATTGATCTAATATTTTTTTGTGGAATCTTGAGTTCAAAAACTGTTATATCTCAAAAAGAAGCTTAAAAATGGCAGAGACATACTATGGTAGTCCATGAGTACGATGATACATTTTACAAACCAAAAAGGAACCATACAGCAATTGCAACTAAGAAAAAACTGACACATGAGCAAATTCAAACATGGGTTTGAATTTACATTTTCATGGGTTCTTTACAAGTTACCTGATTTGGGTCGATTCTGTGGTTTATATGATGGAAAGCACAGACTGCAATGATTTACATTTAAATACTTCTTTATGCTATTGAGCTGGAGACCAACATACAGCCTTGTCTTTAATCCTTTTATAGCTTGCTTTAGACAAAATATCACCCAAACCTACTTTTGGTTTGGAGGAGGAGGAGGAGGAGGAGGAAAACATGCTTGCTGTTCTGGCATTCAGAATGCCTTCATTTCGAGATGATTAATACTCAAACACTTAGGGTTAAAAATTTAGGTAGCTGAAAAAGGTGTAAATGGTAATGTGTGTAGCATATAATGCTTTACTTCCTTGATAACAATATGCTGGTTTTAAGTAGATGAGACTGATGAGCTCATGTATTTCACATGCATAGTGCTTAAAATTGTTGGCACGGTAACATTTGCATGTGTAAGGCTTTCTGTGTGTCAGGGTTTCCCTGGCACAAACCCTGTTGGTCTGGGTGCTCAGGTTCCAGAGGACTGTGGGGCACCATGGCTGGCTGAACAGCAGGTTCATATTCCAGTCCTCATAGCATGTCCCACAGAGATTTGATCCATAAAGGCTTTAATGTCTTTCTTCATTGGGGAAGTTTGAAACCATCAGTGATCTATGGATTCTTCTTGACACTTCATTTATGATTCCCTTTTCCATCCAAGTTTTATAAGGTTTGTCTGCATCTAATGGAATATCAGATAGTGCTTTTTATGACAAAATAGCATTTTAGAAAGATGAAGGCTGTCCACAGCTATCCTGCAGCTTGCTAGTCAGCACTGGTGTTCCCTCCCACCAACTGCTGGCGTCAGAGGACTCCCTGAGCATGATCGCTGGAGTTTTCCCTCATGTTAGTTCTTCTGGTCATGTACATTACATGACCATTGGGTGGAGGCAAATCCACAGGATTTATCCAGAGATAGAGAATGCCTAAGTGAGGACAGATAAGATAGAGCTGGAAGGAGATGGGTTTGTGTGTGGGATCTTGGGTTATCAGCCCCGGAGTGACATGCCACCAAAGCCTGGGAAGCTCTTCTAGGGTTTTGCACCAGCACAGGTTCCACTAACGGTGTTTGTGGAGCTTGAAGCAGCACTCACAGTAGTGCAATGATGCCTACAAGAAGAGGCTACTGGAAAATGACTTCCTGAATATTTTAAATAGTATGCTGTTGACCCTTATATGTCTGAACTTGTTATATAGAAATTGTGTATTCGTAATCTGTTAAATACCCCTTTCCTGTTGGAATGCAGCAAGTAAAGGCCAGCCCGAAAAAATGCATGTTGAGTGTCTGTTAAAACATACTTAGCACCTTCTAAAATGTAAAATATCCATTTAGATCAGTGCTGGCTGACTCCCTGGAAGACGAAGCTAAGAATAACATCACCATCTTTACAAGAATTCTAGACAGACTTCTGGATGGTTATGATAATCGCCTCAGACCTGGATTAGGAGGTAATACAGCCAATTAAAGATTGATTTTAAAAAATCAATTTTAATGTTCAGATTTTATGCAGTGATGTTCTTCCTTCGGGGTTTTTTTTCCCTAACAACTGGTATGTATCTTGATAAATTATTTATAACTACATTCACCCAGATGAATCATTTGAAGTTTGAGGAAGATAACATCTATGAATGGAAAGAAGGCATTTTCACACATTTATCTTAAGTAAAAAGAAAAAAAATCTGGTGTTTTAACATAGTAAAACAGAATGTGAACAAAAATAACATCGAAAGCTGTTATTCCAGTCAGGGAATTTTGGTTGAACAAGGAATGCAGGCTTAATTCCCTGCAATCTGATAGATGTATATTTTCAGAAATCTGCGTAAGTATTTTTTGTGATGCGTATAAATTCCACATTTTAGATTTGTTCCTTGGCCCAGTAAGTTCAGTGAAAATGTTGTGATTTTGACTTCTTTGGAATTAGGGTGTCACTGGTAATATACATTTCATTTCTGGGCACCTTGCACTTATTTGAGCATTCGGAAAAAAAATACAGGAAAAGAGAATATTGGAGGACAGAGGTCACGGCACTCTTGTGCCATGACTGTCAGTTATTTTTCAAAATGTCAGTTCATATTTTGATTTTAAAGCTGTATGCCATCTTATGTCAGTATGTGTTATATTGGCAAGAAATTTAAATAATTTTTATGGTGTTGAAAATATTACTCTGTACAGAAAAATCTCTATGACACATGGCGAGGCTGAATATCTTAGTTTTGACAGTATTTTGTCTACTACTATTGTTTGTCTGTATTTATACTATCTAACATTGATATGTATGATTCAAATATACACTTCTACTGCGATTATTATAATTTGTAACAGTTTTGGTAATTGTAATTTTCAACTTGGAGACTGTTTCAGCTTGGTGAAACTAATTCTAGTACAAAATCCTTGGGAGCCGTTCCTGTTCCTGTTGATTTCAGGAAGATCAGGCCCAAAGCTAGAGATATGCTCCAACTTCCATGGAAATTACAATAACATCTCTGATCAAATTAGGCATTAGTTAAAGCTCAGAGTTTTTATCCAGCACTATTCCATCCTGACCTGTGGCTCTGTTGCTGTTGTGGTCCTGGGGAATTGTGGCTTGAATCTGACACAGCAGAAAGTGGGAGCTGACACTGACTGAAACAGCTTTCTCATTATACATTGCTTTTAAACTAGGATGTCTTTTCATTTCCATTTCTGGCCTCTGTACAGTGAAGGCTTGTGAAATATTTTATATTTCTTAAGTTGGATGATACATGGGACCTATAGCGCTGTTGATGCCAGAATTTATTTAGTAATGTTTTACATGGAGCTTTGATTTCTTTGCAAAATACTCAAATTTACGAATTTAGGCATAGTATAAACATACAATGACTTGCAGAAACATTTCATATCACCAAGCTCATGTTGAATTGGCAGGGCTTTTAAAATCATGCATTTTATTGGAAAAATAGTCAAAGTTTTCTTGCTAACAAGGAATGAGCCATTTAATGAGAGCAGTCTGCAGTTCCTTTGCATACCAAGTATTTTTTAATATTGTTGAGAACATGAAATAAAGATCTAATGGATTTTTATTTTATATTTTTCACTAAATTTTCTTCAAAATAACCTCCCTCTTTTTCTTTATGAAGCCTCATAGACAATTAAAACATACTCTGGGAGCAAAAAAATTAAAGAATTAACATCTGTTTGTTATTGGCATACATGGCAATCAACCCATGCAGAATATGTGTGAAATGAAACTGTCTCATGCATATTAAACCGTGGTGATTCATGACACATTAATCTTAATCTTCAAGAATACTTCAGTTGTGGATGGATGGATTCTTGCAGTTTAAAAGAACACTTGTAAATGGCAGTGTGATAATTCATGATACAAAACATACCATATCATGTACATAGTGCTTAGTAATTATGTAGTTTCATATTTCAGGAATTTTCTAGTAGTTTATTCCTTTTTCTATATTGACCTGTAGTCTGAAAAGAGATGTGGAAATAATTAACCTTCTTTTTTTAACATTACGTGCCTACTAGGCCTGGGAATTTCTAAAAGTGTTTTTGCAAGAGATTACTGCATTCCGACCATGCCACACATCATTAATTTAAGATACCTAGTCTCAGTTGTGTTTCACTTCCCTTTATATGAATCTGAAATAGCTCATTTGAATGCAGCAGAATGTTTACTTTGGCATAGCAGTTTGCATTATCGTGCACATATCTCTGCTGTGGCTGGGATCACAATCTGGCCTAACGTGCTACAACAGAAATAGTCCAGGCTCTGAGATCCTTCTAAAGTTGTCTGAAAGCAAGAGCTGTTCTTTCTTTCACAGCCCACTTTCACTTGCTGTGAAAGACATTTCAGAGATGTCTTACAGCAAGAATTTAGCTCAGTCTAAAAACCTGCTCCTTTAGTAATGAAATGGTTTGGGTTGATATTGGCATTTTATCTAGTTATTGACCAACGAAAGGGAAATGTACAGGCTTCTTGAAAGTCTGTATATTATATTCAGCTAAGTAAATGTCTGATTGGGAAGTAGTTTTTGAATTAAGGGATAGATTTGTAATTCATTTTACTGGGAGACAGTGTGAGTACTGACAGTATGTAACTTGATGCTTTACTGATGCAATTCAAAACAGAGTACTATTTTCTATAAACTGTTGAGGAAGGTTTAACTTTTACTGGTGGTACCCCTCAGTCAGATAAACAGGTTTTGGCTGTTGGCTATTGGCTATCCTAGCAGCTGGGATCCTTGATGTATGAACACTAGAATGATGAAATGACCTGTAAAATGGGTGTGGGCAGGGAGAAGATGACACTGCACCATCCCCTGAAGACAGAGACATCTCATATGACTTAGATATATACCCCAGCCTGCTGTATTGATATGGATGAGCATGGGTTTATTCAAGGGGAAATAATCTTTTCTCTGTACTCATTTTATGCTAAGCACAGGATTGCAGCTGGAACACTCTTGACTGCACTTTCAGCTCTGAAGTGAACTATTTTACCCAAACATTCCATACCATTTCTGTTTAGTCATCAAAATAAATTACAAGTTTGACTTCAAAACAAATTTTCCAGTATCATTAGCATTAATTTGTATGAAATATCACTGTGCAAATGGCAAGTCATACAGACCTTAATTGTTTATGACTTTCTACAAGTCATGAAGGTATTTTCTTCTTTTTATTTACCATAATGTTTGCAATACACTTAGGGTAACATTTTTTTTCATAAATTCTTTGCTTTTTATTAGCGTGTAGAAAAGGAAATCTGCACATTAATGGGCACTAAAACTAAGCAAGGAACCAAAATATCTGTAAGTGATTGAATTTTCTATCTGCTCTCCTCTGCCCCATGAACAGACATCATCATGCTGGATACTTCAGTATTGTGATTATCTCCATAAGTTATTCAGCCTTCTTTACTTTCTCACATCTGAAATTAGCCTTACAGTTAAAGAACTTCTGTCTTTTCTACTCTTGGAAACTTATAAAACAGAACTGAATAGAAAACTTAAATGTTGGAGAAAAAAAACCCAACAAAACAACAAAACAAAAAACAAAAAAAAAAAAAAGGGAAGTTACAAAGACAGAGGACTGAATTTCATAGCCTAAAGTTTCAAGTGCCATATTGACATTGAAAAGATCTATGGAAATGTCAGGATCCTTCTGCAAATTGTAGCCAGTCTCACCAGCTTCAGGAATGGTATTGTAACCAAACAGTGGAATGCTGGTTGTTAAAAAAGAGGAAGATAAGACAGTAGGTAGGTGAAAATGAAATGCACTGTGATTCTGTTTTGAAGGAACCATCTCTGCTTTCAAATGTCCTGATTGCTTTAAGCAAGCATCTGCATTGCATTTCTCATACAGACAGACCAAATCCTCTTTTTTTCCCAACATTTTGTAAATCAGTTGAACAGGAAAACTGAAAAGAATGGCGGGGGGGAATTCTTGCTGACTATTGCTATTGAGAGATGGTCAGCAAGGAGCACTTGCAGGTGTGATCTTTCATCTTTGGAGAACTGGATATTTCATTGCATAGAATCAGTGTAATGGTGAATATCAGACCATATCAGACAAGATATATCAGACAAGAATATCAGACAAGAATATCAGACTTGGTGATTAAAAGTTGTGTGATGTGCTCACCAATATGAGCACAAGGGAAACCCATTTTTTCACTGATTACCTTTGTCTCCTGCCCAGATCAGGAGAGCTGTATGCATATATATGTGTGTGTGTTTATCAAGTAGTTGGAGGTTTTCAGTTGCCAGGAAACACAGCCATGGTCCTATGCTGATAATCTAGAATATGTGGAATTTAGGGCACTGCATTTATACATCGCTGTGATTCAGAGTTTTTAATGAGCTTTAGAAGAGTTTGTAGCTATAGCAGTCCCTAGCTAGGGGACCCTCTTTTGGCTAGTCCCCTAGCCAAACCTAGTGGTGTTTGTCAGCCCTAAACATGCTTAATGCAAATTCAGAGTATCATAAGGGAAGATTCTTTGTCTATTTTTTTTTTCTGCAGAGTACTACTAGTCTAATCTTCTAGATTAACTACTAATAATCTTTCACTACTGTTTTTAAAAGAAAAAAGTGGAGTTCCCCATCTCAGTTCTGGTTGCTACCTTAGCCTTTCTTTGATCCAGGTCAATCTTTTGGAAACGGTAATACCTCTCTGCCAGTGCTAGTGCAGAGCAATTCAGGGCAGCACTTGCATCTTCTAAAAGCCCACTATCTTAGTAGCTATGCTGGGACACAAAGGGGTAAACTACTGTATGTATGCTCCTCTTTTGGGCATACCTGGAAGGGCCACATGGAATCTGGCCATAATGATGCTTTCAGAGGAGTCAGCGAGAAACTTATGTTAGAGCTGTGGATAATGCATATTGCCAAAAAGCATTCCTTGTAAAAAATGGAAAAGCAATAGAGAGCAGGATATGAAATCTCATTAATAACTTATCCAGGGCATGCAGACAGTGCTAAGATGCAAGAACAGAATTAACTCAGTAGCTATAAGCATTCCAGGGAATGATTCCTTAGGAAAGTGGAAGGATAAAAAATCTACAGAATCCTCTTTGATACTAAAGAACAAACTAGAAAAATTGTCTAGTATAGGATAGGGCTGAGTAGCTAGACAGAGGTTATTTGGTTATTTATTTATTGAAGTCTGTGAATAAATCAACAGTGAAGACGTAAAAATAAAATGAATGCTACAACTGTTCAGGGTAGTGCAACTGAGAAAAGTGTTGCACAATGCAAAGCAAAAAAGTCACAGAATCACAAAATAAACTGAGTTGGAAGGGACCCCCAAGGATCATTGAGCCCAACTCCTGGGCTTGCACAGCACTGTCTCAAAGAGTCAAATGCTCTGCCTCAGATGAGTTAACAGAAATTTAGGTACTGTACAGTAGTTATATATACCTATAGAGGAGTTAGTCTGGGAGGATCTCCCAGTTCACTGAACATGTATATTTAGTACTTTTTTCTCTCCTGGCAAAGCATCAGCATTTGCTTCTAATGCTAGAATTACTGCTGACGACAACAAGGCTGAATTAAAGCTTTGCTTACTTTTGTCTTATCTGCAAGGAAGCTGTGAAAGCAGATACTGCAGATTTCTCTGTAGCTCATTGGTGCTCGTTGTAAATCAGACTGATGGGGTGGTTACATTTTTTTCAGCCAGATTTGATGGACAAAGACATTCAAAACCATCACCTTTTCTCTGTGATGCAGTTATTCTGAGCTATTTAGGAAATGGTTGAGAAGCAGTGGTCTTGCTGCTATCCAAGGTATTCTACTGTTGACTGCTTTCCACTAAGGCCTTTTGTCTTGTTAAATCTTGCAATGATTTTTTTTCAATCTGAAATACACAACTACTTCTCATTCAGGCTGACTAGTTTAAATAGCTAAGTACCAAAGGAATGCAATATCATAGTTCCAAAGTTTTTATTACCCTTGTGTAATGATACAATTTGCATAAAGCTACCTGAATTGGAAATATAATTATTATTTAAATAATCTAACTCTAAAACATTTTCAGCAATATTTAAGCGCATTAGAAATTCATCCAGGATAATTTTGGGTATTTTAATGGATTTCATGGGGTTTTACTAGTGGATTTTAGCCAAGCAAAAAGGTAATTTAAAATGTAGTAATCAATGTATATGTTGCTTACAATGAAAAAAATTATTATTCAATCTGTAGAAACAAAGAGAATTTGTAATACAAAATTAACATTATTCTGGGTTACACATATAAAGAATATCAGGGAAAGCCTTTTATGTTTACTGCTGTGATATACCCATGGAGTACTCAGTTCTGTATATTCTTTTTATAGGAGACACACAGAAAATTACATTTCAAACATTTTCTTAAATAAGATATAAAAAAATGATTGCTAATTAAGAATGTAAGAAGGAAGCTATAGAGATCTCTTATTTAGTTATATAATCACCTAAAGATATTGTGAAAATTTTGATGAAGATCTATTAAACCAATTTATAATAAAGCATTGATGGTCTTTGACATTTTGGTTTTAGATGTATAGGATGTGGACAATCTTGGGAATACACTGCCCTTCACAAAGGTGAAAAAATGGACTTTAGATCGTGTTTGATTTAAGGGAAAATGGAAATTCTATCACACTGTGATATGACTAGCATCACTATTTAGTGATGTTGATTTCTGCTTGTGTGACAACAACCAGTATTTAAGCAAATAGTCATGCATAACTTTCAAGACAATCAATTGGAAAGTTTTGACATTTTCTTTTCAATGAAAACTGAAAACTTGGGATTAAATGGGTACGGATAAGTCCTTTAACTTCTTTATGTAGAAAAGGTTGGAGTTTTTGTGACCTTTGTTCTTGAGCCCTCTAATGGTAAATATACTTTTAAATATATTTTCCATATTTTAGCACCCATAAAGAAAAAACTGCCGCGAGACATTCATTCTGCATAGCACAATGGGCTTCTACTACATTCAAGGCCTGATTGTGGCAAAACAGTGTAACAATACTGTCTTTATGGGACATAATCTAAAAAGACCAAAAAAATAGAAGAATTATAGGCAAACTCATAACTATTAGGCCAATGCTGATGATTTTCAACAGTTGCAGAGATAATGGTTGCTCAGAGTTGTGGTGGAGTTTCCATCTTTGTGAAAACCCTCACAATTTGGCAGAATATGAACTGGGTAACTTGCTGTGTCTTCAGAGATTGCTCTGCTTTGGACCTTTCAAAGGTTCTTTTTAAACTCAGTTGCTCTAAGATTCTTTAACTGACAGCCAGCAAGACATTAAAATAATGGCTACAGCTTTCCATCTTACTTGGAAAAGGTGAAAGAAAAAATTAGTATATAACATCTTGAAGATATAGCTGAAGGAAAAAGTCTGTAAATGAAAGGTTTAAACTGCTCAGAACAGCAGGATGCACAGTGTTGTATAACTCTTGAGCTTATTATTCATAAAGACCCCACTGAAAAATACAAGATTTTGGGTGGACAGAATCTGCAAAAATGAAGAGGAAATATCCTTGTTTATGGCCTACATCACTTTATGCTGAAGTCCTGAAAAGCATTAAATGTGTGAAAAGACAGTATTTTAAAGGACAGGCACTGTATTTCATCAAATCCTCTTCAGTTTACTTCAGCAGTGTACAGGGAAGTGAAAAGCTGCTCAACACTGTGTATCCTAGAGATCTACACCTCCACAGGAAGCACCCAGGAACCTCTAGTCACTACCCTTCTGAAGTACCCCGAGACACCTTCCAAGGTTCCTCCTGTTTCATTCTTCTGTTTTTATACTGCCTTTTCTTTTCTAAATACTTATCTATTTTATCTATTCTTATAAAAATGTCCAACTGTCTTTTTTGACCAAAATTTGATGAATTTATTTAATTCTGTCTAAGTATAGTGTTACCCAAGTCCAGGTGAGAGCTGCCATGTAGATGCAGCTGTGTAGTTGTTTTTGGTTTTTTTTTTTTGTGGTTGGATACCCAGCTTTGCTTTACCCTCCTCCCAGGCATAGCTGCTGACATCCAGCTGCCTGAAAGATTTCTTATCCAGTGAAACTGGATGGAGGAGGTTGAAATGATGTGAAGACAGACTCCTAGGTAGGTAGAAAGCAAAGATTATCCTTTACCCACAGATTAAATGGTCTTCCTTTTGTGCCAGCACAGTTCTCTGGTGTTGTTGACTGGTCTGAGACAGAGCTGTTGCTTCTGGCAGTTCTCCTGACTACGTATTCCTCTTTCTGTTTTCTTGCAATGCTACCATTTCGTGACTGTCTTTAAGAATAACCTTTTCAATGCACAATCTAGTGCATCCAATTTTTAGAATTAATAGTGTGGGGAGAGAGAGAGGTATTTCATCAGAAAGGATCATAGAGAAGGATATTGTAATTGTATAGGACAATTGTCTGTATATTAAAACAGCACATGCTTTTTTTTTTTTTCCCCAGTATTTTGGTCTGTTTTAATTGTCAGTATTCGTGGCTACAATTAATGTCTAAAAGTAGCTTCTAAATACTCCAAATAACATATTTGAAGTAGAAAAAAAAAGCTGTTTTTCAACAACCTAGCATTAGGGTAATACAAGCCAAGGTGAAAAACCACTATGAGCAAGAAACATGGGAAAGGAAGGGAGGGCAGAACAAAAGAGATGATGAGTGAAAGAAGGAGATAAAATTGTCATACTAACAATTGAGCACATTTAAACAGCTGGCAGATTTAAACAGCTGTATGGTAGTTTTTTTCAAATATCCTTTGGAAACTTGAAAGTCGAATAGATAAGAAATTTTATCATTATGGTATATGCGTGCATTTAAATTTCTGATATTTCTGTTGTTCAGCAATGAGTCATCCATCTCAAGAAACAGGTATAGAGGATGTGTTGCTGTACTATTCACCAAACTGCTAAATTAAAGCATCAGCGGAAGATTTTGAATTAATGCTGTCAAAAGTCTAATAAATTTTAATTATAAGAATCAAAGGACTTTAATATGCCAAGAATAATCTTTAAACATTTTTATATCTGTTTTTCCCATATTAGTGCTCTAATGAAATTAATCACCAGCTAAAAGAAATTTTGTTTACGACTGCCACCCTATTAACAGTTTGCTTTATCATGCAGAGTATTTCACCACTAGTTTGTGGAAATTGTGTGTAAATCACAAAAGTATGATTCTGATAATCTTCCAGAAGTGGCACTGCTATTTGGGAACCATTTTTGTGATTACTATATAGCACATGGCCCCTGATTTACATTCCTTAATTCCTTGCTATATGTTGAGGGCTATTTAATAATTAGAGCATTTAACACTGTGAAAGCAATGTAAATCAATTCCTCTCTTACCTGGGATTATTGTGCATATCAGAGAACATTGAACACTTTAGTGAAGTTGTCCAGCTGCAGAGATTGGACCTAGTCTGACCAAATTGCATTCATTTATTAATGTATATACCTACATATTTGGTCCTTCCCATGCTTTTTTTTTTTTTTTTTTTTTGTTGACCCAGTAGAGATCACATGTCCTTATCTGCAATTTTTTTGGGAAAACCTGGGTGTCCCATGTCCCATCTGCTTAATCTATGTTTTTTAACAGACTGTAAATTAGGTATTTTGTAATCTTGTAGTGTTATGACTAATAGAGTTGATTGAAGATAAAATTCAGTGCTATAGACCGCTGACCTTCACATATGGTCCAATAGAATTCAGTTAAAAACTGGTGTATGCTGTAAAATTTTAAAGACTGCTTGCATTTATGATCTTTGATGTGAAAGTAGTTTCCTGGAGTTACCTATCTTCATTTAGCACCTTCTTCTGTTTTAATTTAAAACAATTCATTCTGTCTATCTCTTCAATACCTAGATGACATGAAGGCAATGTATGTTCTGACTGAATGATTGCCCTGAATGTTGCTAGTTCTTCTTTGTTTGTCTCAATTGCTTGGTGCTGATACTCTCGTCCAAGAGAGGTAATTGTCTTCCAACACATTCCCTCCTTTTTCTTTCTTGTTGTTCTAAGACAATAGGTTCCTCAGACTTCTGTCATGAAATTGGGAAGTATTAGAGATTATTATTATTATTATTGTTGTTGTTATTGTTAGTGTTAGTATTATTATTTTCCATTCTTGCAAGTGTGTAAGGCTCTCAGCACAACCCCAGAGAGCAGAAAAGGAATGGAAAAGGTGAGAAAGTCTGTGTTGATAGTCAAGAATTTATAGGTGGGTTATAGGGACAATTCCTACCTTTAATACACCAGCATAGTGTTCTAGATGTTTCATTTTGAGTGACAATCTAAAGGCTACTGTAGGTGCCTGTTTATTCTAACTATTTGAAATAATAATTTAAAGGCTCACTGAATGAGAAGCAGCTGAAGAGGATTGCATTGTGGTGTATATAAGTGAGAAAACCAAAGGTTTTGGTCTGAGATGCAGTGCTGTGTTTATATAACAACTCTGCCATCCTAAGGCATTCCATAGCATTTCATGGTGTTGTTTGTGTCAATAGTTTTAACTGAGCATCCAACAGTGAACTTCTTTTTACCAGATCTTTAAATGTGAATTTGGTACTGTATTGTCTCATGCAGTTTCTGAAAGGAAAAGGGAAGAGACTTCCACCTCGGGGAAAAAAAGAAAAAAAAAAAAAAAGTGAAGATGAGAAGGGAGAAATACAAATGCCTGTTATTTGAGATAAGGAAATGGTCAAATTTTTTTAAATTCCTTTTCATCTGCTGGGTGCTAAAAGCTGTCAGAGAATTCTTTATGCTTTTACTAGACATTTTGTCTTTAATGACCATTAGAAGAAAAAAAAAGAACAGATAATCTGGTTTGCTACTGCATGATATGCTATTTTTAAAGTAATTGACTGGTTTAAAATAATATCTGGGGTAGGTATTACCTGCATTTTCACAAATGTTTCTGCTTGGAACAATATGCACTTTAAGGAACTGGATTCTGATTAAAATTGTATTAGGCATTGTTTCAAATAAAAAAATCCAACCCACCTATTTTTTAATTTATGCCTGTAAAAAGTCCAACCTTTTAATTTAATATTAAAAGCAGATTCCAGTCCCAAATATATAGTCTTTCCACATATAGAAGCCTAGTGTATTCTCAAAGTTCCATGGACAGCCAGAGGCAAATTCTCCTGTCACAGGCAAAAATAAAAGACAAATTTGAGGCTGCTTAATCCAAGCTCTGGGAGTATCCTGGGAGTATGTTTTAGAGGAGATTCTGGGAAACATTGTTATCTGTAAAGTAGCTTGGAGACATTCTAGTGACTCAGCTGTGGGACTTTTGAGTGCTACAGTACACTTCTTGTACACACTAAGACCTTTTTTAGTATTAACTGGATAACAGAAGAATAGCTGACAACTCTTTTAATTCCCATGTTTAAATGGAAATTAAAAATTGCTTCATTGTTGTCCATGCCAGTATTTTTTGCTTATCTGGGAGATGCTTTTTGAAGTTTTAAAATTATTCACTGTTGGATCAAGCCACGAACTCGTTGTTTGTCAGGACTCCTGTTTAGCAGGAAGCTTATTACCCATGACCATCCCAGGAGTTGTCCTGTCAGGCAAAAAAATGTTAATAAAAAATTAAAGACAGCTTGGCAGCTTGATTTGTGCTGTATCTTGAAACCATGACTCTACTCCTTCCTTCCCTGCATTTCAGCAACTGTGATGCTCAGGAACACGTGAGAAAAGAGTGTGCCTACGTGTGCTCAAGCATGCTAGATATTTAGGGTGTTAACATGCACTCAACCTATGGCTGATTTTAGTAATTCCTCCGGCTAGCTTTTTTGAGAATATAGAGTAGTCTGGATAACCATTAATTTCCTGTCCTTCATAGTTTTTTTACCTGGCTTGAAATAGGAACTGCTGCCTGGTTGATAGAAGGATTAGAACTCTCTCTATTTTTTATTTTTTTTTTTTTGGTAGTGTATCACAGTCTTCTGAAATACTATTATAGAATTTCATACAGCATTACATATGAAAAATATATTTGAGGATCCTGCTGCAAAAAGATGCATTAAAAGTGCCCACTAATATGCAGCTCTATTAAATAAAGGCACTACCTCTTTCTACCGTTGGTTCCTGTCATGCTTGAATGCAAAGTACAAGGCTAGCAAAAGATAAAAGAGCTGCAGCTCCATTTTTAATGACTATACAATCCAGGACTATAATACCCAGACACTAAGCACAGACATTAAAATTAATCTGTCTGAAAGGATCTTCATTTTCAATGTTTTCTTACATCTGTTGATCTCTAGAGGACCTCCATCAGTCTCTGGGACTTTGGAACATGTGAGTTTCATGCTTTGTTCTGATAGCAGCAAGCCTTGGGAAGATGCCAGCTTCCGGTGATGTGAGTGCTTGCCACAGAACAAGCAAGACAATCCTTCCCAGAGCTTCATCACAGTTTCTGTCAGCTCCAGGGTGGCAACTTTTTTGCTGTGGCTGACCACAGAGACAGACATAATCCAAAGACTTCTGATGAAGCTGGTAATCACTAGACGAAGACATTTTCACTGACTTCAGTGGGCTCTGGCATGTTACCCAAATTCCTCATTAAATAATTAACAAGCACTGTGGCAGTGTCTGTTTTAGCTTAGAAAAATTAATGTAGCCATAGAATGAAATGCTCTGTGCATCTCATATGCATATGTATATCTATGTATATCTATGTTTCCTGGACATTTCCTGGACACTGAATTCTGTGGCCATTTTACAGGTGCTTGATGCAGAAGACTTCTGATGTTCTTCCAGGAAATTACAAGAATTTAGTGTTTCTTTAATGTTTAGTATGTGGGAAGGTCCTGAAGGACAGTATCTTTTCATAACTTGTACTTTCACTGGCAAGTTGACATGTTACATATTTAATATATATGTGTGAACCAGAGTGGCTTCTGAAATCTAATTTGGATAAAATCTAGGATGAGTGATCTTGGTTAGAAAAGCTGCTGGGCCTATGTAAGTGAAGGGCAAACAAATAAGCTAGCAACAAAAATGAAGTTTTTGAAGAGCCAATAGCCACTACACAATAAAACCACTTAAGAAACCCAGACTTGGCTGCACTATGACTGCGAAGAGAAACTGGAAGCTGTAACTTTTTAAAAATGATACTGCTGTTAGGGGTAGATGTGGTTTGAAATGCAGGAGGGACTGTCACAGTGAGTGTATCAAAAGGGTTGATTTATAAATGCTATGACTTGGAATAAAGAACAGAGATTAAATCTGAAATTAGCCTGGAAGTGTAATGCAGCAGAATTTGCCAATGTGTTCCATGACTTTTAGTACTGAGGTCATAAAATTCAAACATTTAAAAAAAAGAACAGAGGTAAAGACCTTTGAGTATAAGTCTCTGCAATCTGGAATAATTTTGGGAATTTTTCTTCCTTACGTACATGTTATGATTTTCTCTCTAGTAGCACAAATCTCTAAGCAGAGTAGACAGGAATATGGTCTCATGCAAGTAATAACTTTGCCCTTCCTACTTGTGTGATGACACCAATTCAGGTCAGTTCAAATAATTACTTCTCTGCTTTATCAGTGTCTGCTCCCTTCCAGACTTCCAGACTTGTTTGAGTGCTCTTTTTGTCTTCCTCTGTCTCATTCTTTAGAGGGCGTTAGGGCAGTCTGGTTCATTTTAGCTCCATCATGCTCATCCAGTTGATCTAAACAATGCAGTAGTCTTATTTATTACTCAGCCTGGTAATTATAAACACTCCTCATCCTGATGGAAGCTGTAGTGTCTAAAGGGACAAGATTTAGTGCTGATGTTTTAGTTTTCATTTGTGTGACGTGTGGTTTTGGTTTGCTGCCAAATGTGTTGTGTGTTAGCTGAATTCCTTTTACTTCAACATTTGAGTAATCTGTTTCAGCAAGATCACATTTCTTCCAGCCAAACTCAACTATATTTTCAATTTCATGTTTCTATTGAACATTTTGTACAACTCTAACTAAAAATTTCTCACACTGGTAGTTTATTTTAGAGCTGCATGCTTTTAAGTTATTTTTCTTTTTCTTTTTTTCTTCATGGTGTGTGAGGATGTAATGAAAAGGGAAGAAAAGGAGATTTGGTGGATTTCATGGTAGTCTTATGACAACAAGTTTCATATTGCCCATGTGTTTAGATTGTTCTTCCCAATGATTTAATTTACTTCTTTTCAACATTTTGTCTCTCCTTTTTCAATGGTTAACATTAATGCTCATAAATACCCAGCTTTTACAAGTATTTATACAACCAAAGCATCCATATTGTATTAATACCTTTACAATGAACCTGCAAATTAGAGGAATACTCAGTTTAAATGATAGGGAAAAAATCCAAAGAGCTGTCTAGATAGTTAATTGCTTTCTTAATCACTTGGCAGTCAATACCTCTGAGATTGTCAAAATGTTGCCGGAGGTGACAAAAGTCTATGAAGTTCAACAGTAATGAGTGAAAGTATCTAAATATCTTCTTTTCCCACTGCAAAGAGCCAATTAAGTTATGCACTTTTGGGTTGTTTGAAATCTCTTTCATGTTGAAGTAGTGTCAGGATTCAGGCTAGACACTGGTTGGTTGATTGGCCCAATGTGATATGAGCTGCACCAGTCAGTACAGCAGCCTTCTCATCAGGGATAAAATACATTCTAGATTAAATGTCTCAGTTACTCCCTACCTGATTTGGAACAGGGATCTGAATGCATGTTTCCCACTTTCCAAACCTTTTATGTATACACGGGGCTTTTGACCATTCTGAGAAAGTGACTTCTTCCACTGGAGATGTTTTACTTAATTATTTGTATAAAATAGCTACATATGTGTCTGAACATGGATTCAGATCTCTTTTCTCCTGTTGCCTTAAGAGGCATTCATGGTCTTTGGCGAGTTGGCCCCACAAGACTGGGGGCTTAGGTTTGTCAGTCACCACATCTCCTGGACCCCGCATATAGTAGAATTCATTGCTTCCAACAGCTGGGCATCCTATGTGGAACATGAGCAAAGCTGGGCATGTTGGCACATCTCAGAGATGGTGTTGGCATAACTGTCTACAAATGTGGCTCTTAAAGTTGATAAACTGAGTACGAATCTGTCAAGCTAAGTAATTAAAAATGTTGAAGAGGAGCAAGCAGCTGAAGCCTTTCCTTACCGACACATGTGAAACAACCAAGTTTGAGTGTGAAAACTTTACCAGTCTCCTTTTCATCTGTTCACAGAAGTGTTCCCTCTCATGTCATTCCTCCTTTCCTGAAAAGAGCCATGAGAGAAACTGATGGTCGGGTTTAATGGAAACTTCTAAAATAGAGAGCAGCTCTTCTCAAGTGCATGCTTTAATTTAAAGCAGAGACATGAACTCAGTTACTGTGTGTCAGGTTCTGTCTTGACTGCAAAGGTGAATTTTCTAAGACACAGCATGCTTCCTCAGTCTTTGGAAGGAATTGTTCTGCTTTGTGTAAATAATTAGGTCTTGAGCAGAGGCTTCAATTTAAGTCTGCTCTATCCCATGAGTACTGCTAGGCTGTGGAATCAGTCTCTTGCTTGTTTTCTTGCTTTCTCTCTCAAAATCTTTCTGGCTCAGTAAATTTGTAATTATTTATAGTTTGAGGAACTCGTTGGGACTTGGTTGAGAGCCAGTTCTTTAGGCTGCTTGGCAGCATTGGGATATTTTTTGCCTTAAGGTGGAAATATAAGCAGCCAGGGAATTTTAGGTACTCACAGTGTTAGACAGTAATTTAGGAATAAAGGGGATTTAGACATATATAAGTGCAAAATTTAGTCATTATGATCTGGACCACAGAGACATTGAGATTAACGTTGATTGGTTTAAATAAAAACTTGGAGCTTAAATAACTTTGTGCAGCTTGTCCAATATACTTTAAGTGATAATTTGGCACCAAAATCAGTCTTTAGCACTATCCTTGAGCAACTTTCTCAAATGTGTGGAGAAAGTATAAAGTAAAATTAAAACTGTATCTCAAATGTCACTTGTATCCAAGGTTCTTCATTCGTAGGACCCTTTGGAAATTTAAATTTGTGATCTGAAGTAATAAGGTTTGCAAATTAAAGGTTGCTTGAGAGAGAGAGAAGAAAATGTAGTAAATATAACGTTTGTGTGTGTGAGATCTGCACTCTTCTTTTTGGCTGAGAGTTAAACCTCAAATTTGTCATATACATGTGAAAATTATCTTAGTAAGGTGTAAATGTTCTCTCAGCACAGAATTTTTTGTTTTTTTTCATTTTATATCTGGTAATGGTGCTAAGGCAGTTTGCACCAGCGTCTTCTACATACAGCACAAAGAGTAAATACTGATTATGAAAATTTATCACATTATTTCTGTTTCAGATGTGCCTACATATCATCCTGTGCACACTCTGTGGGTAACCTACACCTAAAAAGCTGTTAGTTTAGCTAAAAACATATCTGAGAATGTTTTCGCAAGTCATATTTTTTGCTACAGTAGAGAAGGGTGTTGACAGTTAAGCTAAATTCTTTTTTCCAGGTTAGTGTGTTTTTCTGATGGTCAAAAAGTCTCACTCATCTCTAAAGAAACACTAATGTTTAACTTAGTTATTGTCTTATAGCAAATTCTTGTAATTTTGAACAAGTTTTAATTATTTCAGAATAATGAATACTGCTTTGCTGAAATAAAAGAGTGGGCTTATATGCAGCCCAAGTATTCTGTTAGTGTAAATGACATAATAGTATTTATGGTGCTGCTTTATAGGGCTACTGAATTTCATAAGTTCTGAATAGGCCTTTGGAGGGCCCTTGATAGACTTTATATAGAGATGTCATTAATTTAATAAGCAATATAATATCTGTTAATAGATATCAGCTCTTCAGAGTTGAAGTCAGTTGGGGTCTCTCAGCCTACTGGCTTTCAATTCCTGTCTCTTCCTCCAGACATTTTCTCCAGAATATATTCTTGTTCCAGTAACACCATGAGAAATTAAGTACAGTGTCTGATTCTGGTCTTATTTACACCAATGTGATCAAGAGTGCAACTGTTAATATAATACTTAGTAGTATTATACTAGAAGCTCCAGAAGTTAACCTGGTAAGCTTATTCTACATATGCTTTGTTAAAGATGGAGATTTGAATGACAGTCATGGCCTATATGAAGAAATTTTCTTGCTGATAGTTCATGGATAAAGTGCGGCCACTGGAAGTGAAGTACCGATGTCAAGGGGAGAAATGGATTTTTTGTTCTCACAGATGACTTCAGTTGACAAATTGGAAGTGGTTTTATGTAGGGCATGTGTGGCTTTGAGACTGTTGTAATTTAATAAGGGATAATGAATGAAGATGGTGAAGTAGGATAAATAAAATTGTTGCATAAACCACCTAAACCAAAAATAAAGAAATGGCAGGACATGATTTTGAAATATCTGTGTTCCCATGGATTTTGCTGCTTTTACAGCTCCGTGTTGCATGACCTCCTCTGACCCCCATTCCCTGCCAGCCAGTCAGTGTCTTGAGCTGTCAACAGACACACTAAGGAGCTTGTCAGATAAGGGCAGCATGTTGAGTTGGAACAGTGTTTGATGGATTAAGACCCTGGCTGTTTCACCTGTGCAATTTCTGACTTGTATTATGAATGACATTTTCAAGGCCTTTGGGCAACACTGCCAAGCATGCCCCTGGAGACCATATTACAATGTCAGAACAATGTCAATTCCAGATAAATAAATTTTTATAGAAAAATAATTAAATTAACATCAAGCTTTTGACAGCATTTCCACAAAAACTGAGAAATCCTCAGTTGTTTCCCACAGCACTGCAACTTGACCTCCTTTTTTTTTGTTGTTGTTGACATATTTGTTTAAAGAGTATTTTATTTTTGTTTCTCTCTTTTTTTTTTGCATGCTTTAGCAGCCTTTCAATTACACTCTTGCAGTGTTCTCACAGGCACTATTAATTCTACATTTTAAATAATGTTTGTCTGAATATTTTTATACTATACATTAGAACTGCATATGTATACTTTAAAAGTTCTATCCCACCAAGAAGACTTTTGATGGTTTTTGATTACCTCAAAGAGATTGTCTTCTATTTTACCTGCCCGAAACCTGTATTTACAGCTTTATTGAATAAAAATTGAAATTAGAAAGAATAAAAAGCCCATCCCAATGTTCCAGGCCTGTTTACTTGTGAAAACAGCCTTGAAACATTAATCAATAGTAAAGCCAGTTTCATGCAAACAAACATCTGGAACTTTTCTGAAGATTTTGCAGTGATCACACTCCTTTCTTCTCTTCTTTTACACATACATAGAGTGAGCCATGCATGTTTTGTCCCTACCCTCTGTGAAGAAAGGACTCTAGATTATTTTGGTGAGAGGGGGAATGAATAATACTCAGGTCATTCTCGAATATGGGAAATACTCTGAAAATTAATTTTTATAAAGATACTGCTTTCTCAGCATTCTCCAGAAAAGGGAGAGCTCTCAGGTATGCAGAATCCTGCCTGTCTATCTGCCTCACATCACAGACTGGAACTCTGTGTACCCTGTCAGGGATGCAGGCAGCTGAGAAGGGACATATAAAAGAACTCGAAAAAATTTTGAAAACTGCTGTCAGACAGCAGACCAAAGGAACTCATTGAAAATTTAAATGCCTCTGTGGAATCTTAGCATTTTAACAAACTGGTAAATGCTCATGAGGAGCCTTTTCAACTGACTTTTCTGATCATCTCCATTACTCAGCCTGGGTTCTTTTAGACTTCAGCCACTGCAAATTCTCTGCCCAGCAGCCTACTTCAGCTGAGCCAGCTCTTCTGCTGAGGAACAAGTCAGCAGGGTTTCAGACCATCAGAAAGGGTATCCCAACAACTGGAGAGTTGGCATAGAGGAACTGGTGATGCCACTGATACCAACTCTAGCTGTGCTCTGAACCACTTTTCTAATTTTTTGACAAGTCAATGATGTTGACATTTTCCAGTGTGGTTACTTTAGTGCTGGACAGCTGTAACCTGACTTGGAAAACACCTGTACTTCACCTTACTTACACGTAATTTAATCCTTCTGCCTCAGCTTCCCAAGGAAAATTGAAGATGATAAAATTATTATCTTCATAGAGGAGTTGTTGTAATTAACGCTTTTTAAAATCCTAGATGTAATTAAAGTACACAGCAAACATTCCAGCTAAGGACAGATAAGAATGTATAAATCTTCTGCAATTTGTTATATGTAAGGCTTTTTCTTCCTTTCAGGGTTTTTTTTGGTTTTTTTTTTTTTTTTTTTTTTTTTTTTTTTTTTGTTTTGTTTTGTTTTGTTTTGTTTTGTTTTTTATGGTAATGACACCATGTCAGTTAGAGTAAGGAAGGGGAATCAGAATAAACCAGTGTTTGAGAACCATGTGTAATATGATCTTAATGATCTTAATATTAGTGCTTTTTTTTTTTTTTTCAATTGCACAGGATGTGCTTTTCTTCCTTCCTTTATCATTAACTTTATTGACTATATTTTCTCAGTATACCCTTGGTTTCATCATCTGAGAAA
The DNA here is from genome assembly GCF_015832195.1 of Motacilla alba alba. Classification (NCBI taxonomy): domain Eukaryota; kingdom Metazoa; phylum Chordata; class Aves; order Passeriformes; family Motacillidae; genus Motacilla; species Motacilla alba. Next base: position 24,973,884 of record NC_052019.1, on the reverse strand, counting down.
CTGGTCTGATCTAAGTCAGATAGGGCTTCTTTTTAACATTTATTACCAAAGCAAGTTAGAAATGGTGCTGTAATAGCCTTTGCAGAATTTGAGAGTACTTCATGTGATGGTGGCAGCTACATGCTATATTCTTTGCCTGAGATTTTTTCCCTTAAAAGAAGCATCTTAAATAGAAATGATATCCTTACCCTTTGCTGTTCCCATTTCTTTGTATAACTTTCAAAAGCAGTGATTCAGAATAACTTAAGAGCCCACAAGTATAAATGAATCCGCCCCCCTTCCTCCCAACAGAGGGCTCTTTAAAATCTAGACTGTTTTTCAATATGGGCCTCCATTGATTTAAGCACTTTTGAAAATCAGGCCTTTTAGTTACATGCGTACATGTCACTTGAAGAAACAAATTTTATAATCCCAGTAGGAAAAACTTGTCCTTTTCTCAAAAAAGCAAACTAGATTTTTATGCAAACACGTGTTGCATGAACATCTCTTAACTGAGTAGATTCCTTGGCTTTTCCACAAGAACTGATGATCCAGAACTGTTTGAATCTCTGGTGGGCTAAGTACGATGACTGGTGCTGTTCTTGACAGAATATGAGTTATAAAAAGCCTATGACTGTGATGCCTGCTGGATGAATTTTGATTAGAGAGCCCATTTGAAACTGTGCTTTGTGCTTCTGAATTGTTTGTTTGACAAGCATGTACTCCTTCAAAGCAATAGCTACAATATTTTATTATAAAAAAAGGATGATGTGTTTTTTGTTTTTGGAGATGTTGATTCTGAACCCTCGAGTTCAAATTTTTACTTCAGAGGAACCTTTATTTTAGCACCATGTAAAGTAACAAGGAAGAAACAAACACAAGATTCAGGCTGCTAACACAAATGGTAACAGGAGTAATTCAAAATTTATTACATTTCAGTTTCTTTTGTCTTTAAGGACTTGTTTTCTTGAAGGTAGGGTATGAATAGAAACTTCTTAACTATGCAGAATTTGGAAAAATAAGAGGCAAAAATATAAAAAACTTCCATTTCCTCCTTAGTGTACTTTTTCTTAACACAAACCAACCGGGGGAATCGATAGACTGTTCTAATAGCATAACTTGTGGTCAATATGTTTGTTCTCCTCTCTGTCTTCTCTGCTCATTTCTCTTGGAAAATTAGATCCAGAAGAGTTTAGAAATCATATAACAGAATATTTTTTTTTAATTGAAACTTGGAATGGAAGGCAGGCTTGAAGATTCCATGTCCTGTAGTTTACTCTATGCAAATATTAAAATCATTCCTCTGTGTCAAATAATAAATCACATACAAATAACTGGTAGCTATAGAGTGAGGTTACAAGAGGACCATGTTTCCAAGCATTTAGGGGGTGGGGAGTGTGCAGGTAATTTGCCAAGTGACTTTGTTGCCTATAGTAGGGTTCCTTCAAATTCTGCAAGTATATTTGAATTTAGTCTTGGTACTCTGCTGTTAGGATACTTGATTGTCAGTCATATTTTTGTAACACCAGTGCTTTTCATGGAATTATAATTAATATTTTGTATTGTCATCACAGTACAGGTCAAATTTCACAGTAAGTCCCTGCAGCTCCATTTTGCCTCCTGAAGAGTAGCATTCTTGTCACTCTCCCATTTCATTCCAGTCCGTGCCAGGTAACCATTTGGAGATAATAATATTTTTTTTTTTTTTTTTCTGGAGAGTCTTCCATGGGCAGCATGAAGTCTCTAGTGCTCTGAAATGTACTTGTGACTTCTGTAGGATACTTCAGCCATACCTGTACTTCATCCTTGTTGAATAGCAAGAGCAGTGCAGACTCAGCACCTTTTCTGTCCACTGACTTAAAATTTGTTTGTAAGAAGTTTGGAGTAGAAATCAACTCAGCTTGTGTAAGGATGCTTCATAAGGGATTCCAGAAGTCTCTATCATACAAATATACATATCTCAGGACATGCAGAGGAATTTTAGGAGTCAGTCTTTATTTATTTGCTTAAAAAGCAGACATGATCCTGGGAAAAATGATTCTTTTTGGTAGGAAGGGCTTTTTGAAGTCTATTCTAGCATTTGGCTGAAAAAAGAAGTTTCCTTATAGATGAGAACAGATAAATATTCCTCACCCATGCTCCAGAAGTTGTTTGAAATCACTGTATCTTTGCAGCTACATCCCTTTGAAAATGTACTGCTCCCCATTCAGCTGCTTATGGGTCAGTCCTGGCCTTTTCCTGGTGGCTGGTAGAGAGACTGCTGTCATGAGGGAGCACCACTGGTTTCTCCCAGTGAGGAGCAGGGATTATACTGTATATAATTAGAAGTAAAATTTGCTTGCATCATGTATTTGTTAAAAGACAGCTTTCAGGAAAATAGGAACTATTAGCTACCCACATTTAATAATGAATAAATATGGAAATATAATTTAACGGCAGGATCACTCATACAACAGGCAGTTGTATTATTTTTGGGAATGGAAAACTCTGTGATGAGTCAAATTGCACCTGGTTATATTCAAATTTTTCTTTTCCAATCAGCAGCTGGCTTTAAGGCAGAGAGTTCCTTGTGTTGACTGTCTAGAATGCTGACTGTATGTCTAGAATGCAGACTGTGGTTGGCAACCGCTGTTAAGAAATTTCCTATGCATGCTACCCCTCTTAGTGAATATCATTCTATTTTGAGCCTAATTGAAAACTGAAGATAGAAAACTAAGCAGTTATTTTTCCCTGCAGTACAATATCTAATACTCTGATTTCATGGCTGTCTGACTGCAATGATTAGGAAGGACATTTTCTCAAAGTGTTCACAGTACCACAGCAATGGATCAGGAGCATTGCATATCAAGGAAAGGAACTGTTATGTTAAAATAAAAACACACCCAATTGAAAAGTAGGAGGCTATTCTGTTACATTTGGTACAGTCAATAATTTCCTCTTCTTGTCTTTTTCTTTGCAAAAGTTATTAAGAATGTAGAAAACAGCCTTCAACTAGAAAGGCTTTAATAGGAGAGATCTGCGCCTCCAGAGGTAACACCTCTGGAACAAAGGCATTTTGTGTTCCAAACTCTCCTTCCATGTTAAGTCCATGAGGCTGTGGCTATTTTTGCTGGTAGAGAAACGGGATATTTGTGTGTAGCTGCTGGTGATTGTATCACTGAACAAACTTAAACAAACTACTCTGTGGGACAAATGCTTGTTTGTTAACCTCTGTACTAAGTGGGAGAGAAACCCCCAGTATTTCCAACAGGACACTAGTGAGGGGTAGTAAATAAGGAGAGAAACCTATTCAGAATGTCCCATAATCTTACATAAGAGTTAGAAAAAATATTATAAATTTAAAATGTTTGCTTGTTTTTGTTTTGTTTTTTTTTTCTTTTTGTATCAGATAGTATTACTGAAGTCTTCACTAACATCTATGTGACCAGTTTTGGACCTGTGTCAGATACTGATATGGTGAGTTCCTGAATCTTTTGCATATTTGGGTAAATGGTGTAAGATATATATAAACTTCCTATAAACTTGTATTCTTCTTTTACCTATTACGGATGAATTTGAAACAATTTCACTGAAATCAGAATGTGCCAAACCCCATGTAGTTTGAAATTTGGAAATTGATTTATGGACTTTACATGGTAAGTGTGCCTGTGTTAGCTGTTTAGTTTAGACCAGTAAATCCTCTGATTGTCCCACTGACTGTACTTTGGTTTATATTCTGGAGAAATCTTGATATGGATGAACTGGATTCCTCTTGCATGAAAACCTGGAGTGAAAGGAGCACTCTTAATATTGGCAATACGGGAGTAAAATCTAAATTAAACTTCTTGAAAGACATAGCTTTGGAAGCTGGATCATCAACATGATTGTGGGGTTTTACAGATCTGTTCTTGATAATTTGCATTGTTTAGTAAGCATTTAAAGAAGTCAGTGACATTAAAAAAGAAAGAAACTTTCAGAATATTGCTCTGGATTATAGGGAATGGTTTGTAGGCAATACAGAGATTAGGGAGAATGTTTCACACTGGGTAGAAAGACCGGATGGATATAGTTTTCTGAAAGGAAAGGGAAGGACAGTTTCAAACTTACTTTACCTGTTATGCTCCTGTTCACTTGCCTGGTTTAGGGGAAGGTGGTTTAATTGACTCTGGGCAATGTGTAGGAGAAAACAAGATTCTCAGAAGAGTCAACAACAAATTTTTACTTGCAAAATGTAGAACATGTTTTCTTACATGTAGAAAATGTAGAACATTGCAAAATGTATCTCATGGAATGAGATACTTGACTGATGTTAAAACAACATCCAGGCAAAGTAAGTACTTCACAAACTTTAGTTTGGCAAACTTAAACTTAGCCTACCTTAACAAGTCCAGACACAGGGCACTTAATGAGGCACTGACAGGAATTTTTTAGTCTGGCTGACAATGTATTTTGAGAAGAAAGGGAGAAGGAAAGAGAAGAAAAGGATGAGAGCAGAATGATATCACCATCCATGGATTTAGTTACAAGACTCGATTGTTACAGTTTTGATGTCCTTTGGTCTAAATGGTATCTTGATACATCAGGAGTGGGGGAAACCCACAAAACACAAATTCCAGAGGGTTTAAATGTGCTTATCATTATATGGAGTGCCCAGACACCTTCCCTGGGGTGGGGTGTTTTATGTTGTCTTTTGCAGCACCTTGGATCTGTTGCAACACTGTGGATCCTGCACAGTCCTCTGGTGGAAGATCCCAGGAATTATTCTGGGGGTCTTTGATGGTTTATGACACCTTCTAAGACATGACAACTGCCTCTCAGTCAGTGCAGTTGAGCCCCTTATGCCCCATCAGATGGGATGAACATCTTCAGGCCTATTTGTGAATGCCCCAGTATGTCCCCCAGGTGGGGAGGAGTTTTACAACTGAGCCACTTCTATAAGGAAGGACATCAGCATGATAAAAAGTATTAATCCACCTCTCAGGATCTACTTCTTTTTGTCTTCTTCCCTTACCTGTCTCAAACCCCAGCTTCTTGGTGAGCAAAGGTTGCTTTGCCATGGTCCTCCCCTGGTGCTCACACCCTCTGCACCTGGGCTGTTGCTGTGCTCATCCTCAGCAAAGCACCTGCTGCTTTTGCAAATGGCTGATTGCTTGAGCCATTAGCCTTTAACATCTCAATCTCTCACACTACCCTTGCCAATTCTGCAAGAAATTATTTTTGAAGTGTTTCAAATATTCTTTATTATGTATGAGACATATTAAATACTACCTCGGTGTATCTGTAGATATTAAAATATTATTTAAATCAGACAACATTTCTTTTTCTATTAAAAAAATCAGGTTATGCATCATACAAAACAGGGAACATTATGATGTAATGAAAATGTTTATGAAGCTAAATTTTTCATGGTACATTGAACATTTTAAAAATTATTTGCTTGCTGACTACCAGGTAAATCATAGCTTCGGAAAATATATTCTGGTGGGGTTTTTTTTTTTTTTTTTTTTTTTTTTTTTTTTTTTTTTTTTTTAATGTGGGATAGTTTTCAAGCTCTGTTTTGAAAGTTATGAACACATGAGTAAGACTTCACATGAAAGGCCATGAAAGGTGATTTCACAGGAGAAATAGACTTTTGTTTTTATTACCGTACATGTTGCTGATTCTCCTGAGGTGCTTTTTTCTAATCATTTTATTTTTATGAAATAATTCTTATTTTGTAATAATTTTGTAAAAAAGGTATCCACAGCTATGCACAAAGATGATATGAACATCTTGACCATGTTAGTCTAGCATCTCATGACTTTAGAATGGTGAAATCTTGCATTTATGGTGGCCCTGTGTAACAGGAAGATGACACCAATCCATTTTCAAAATGATTACTGAGCCACAAGGAGACTTACCCTAGGCTGTGCAAGTCATCTGTGCTTAAATGGCAAAGTAATGAAAGCTCCCTGAGCCTATTCCCTCCCTCCCAACACACTTCTGACATCAGTGGATGAAGGTATGGAGAGCTCTGGGTGTGTATTTGCATAGACATATAGACAGTGCAGTAAGGGGTCAGGCCCTTAGATGCTGCAGCTCTAACAGATCTATGCAGAGGTGTTAATAAAGCAGAGTGCAGTGCATCAGAATGACAGCTGTTACTCTAGTGGGTAGGTTTATTTGCAGATAAGTAGATAGATAAGTAAGAGCAGTTTAATTCTTATTACTACAAGCTTCAGAGTTAATTTAGCTTGTTCTGTTGATAATTATAAAATAATTTTGAAACGTATGAGCAGTCAATGAGAAAAATCCAACGTGTGAGTTTTGAAATAATAGCTTCCAAGCCATCACATATTCTGTTGAACATGAAGGTGACATCAGAGTTTTAACTATGAGTACTTTTTCATTTAGGAGCTGAATCAAACTATTATATCAATCAGGACTGAATCAATAATTTAAACTATTATACACAGAATTCATTGCTATTTTATTCTGTAAATGTTGGAAACTCTGGATATTATATTTTTTAAAATTTCATCCTTAAAAGGCTTTATGGGAAGAATAATTTTGACTCTTTCCCATGTCCTCTAGAATTTTTAGAGGATCCCAAGCTCAGATTTTTTCAGGAAGGTTGGGTCCCATCTCCTGAAGTCCTCTGCTGGCACAATGTGAATGGTGAGGCCCTCAGTCACGTGAGGTATTTAGGCTGAACGCTGCTGTTGCCCAAAATTCTTAGGATTATTGCTGCCCCTAGGAATCCTTCCACTGCAGTTTCTTATAGTAATAAATTCATCAGGTGTGTGACTGTGCCCCTTTGCATAGTCTATTTTGAAGATTGTTTTTTCCTCCTTGGTTAGTATATTGTGAAGAATAACGGTGCTTAGAAGAAGAGGGGTGCTTTTGAAAACAGAAAGGGGACTCACTGACATGAAATATGTTTAATATGCATTTACAATATGGAAGAAGGAAGTGACAGGCAGTGATGGGTGGATTTGAGCTAAGGACACAGTTCTCATGTGGAGTTGATACACAAAGTAGGTAAAATTTAATTCTAACCTTTGTTGTTGCATTGCTATGAATTTGTGAGGTTTCTGTTTTCCTCACTAGCTGTTCCCATTAATGGTGATGTGGTATGGTGTTCGATCTGTGACTCAGTCATTGCTGAGTGGGGGTTTTTATTCAAATTTTCTGTATTTTTCAGTATCACAACTTTGCCAAAAAATCATTGTGTCCAGGGGAATTTGATCTTTGGCTGATTTTAAGCTAGCTGAAGTTGCTGTTGATAAATTCAGGAAGTAGAAGCTGAGGCTGAGATTTTTCTCCGAATGTGTTAAGAGTAAAAAACATTTGGTCCTTGTAGTGGGTTAACATTTTGACTAAGTTCAAAAGATGCTACTCTCTGTTCTGACCAAAATAGTCAGCTACCAAATCTGTTCTCTCTTGGCCAGGAGTCTGTTGCAAACTGTGCTTCAAATGAACAAAAATATTTGAGTATCTATATAATTTGTGTCAAAGAAAAGCTATTGTACGTCCAAAACTCTATTTAATGTCAAATATGCAGTGCCAATATATAAGGATTTTCAACTTCCTTTTGCAAACTAGTGAGAATCAAGGAAGGCAAAGCAAAATATGGATTTAAACAGATTTTACTTTCACTCTTCTGTCTTTTTGAGCTATTATTTCTCAGAAATGTTCAAGTTCAGTATGGTGATGCTATGCCTTATAGGCTTCCAACTCAATCAGTGATAAAAATTTATTTTGACATTAGCCTGAGAGAAGAAAAGCTGCATTATTTAGAAAAACAAACAAGTGAAAAATTGGACAGAACAACTGAAAAACAAAGCATCTCTTAATTTTCTGAAGAATTATAACTAAATTCTTGTTACAGAGGCTAATTAAAGCATTTATCATGAGATAAAAATGTCTAATATTTGAAAATTCAGAGGTAAAGGATGAACTTGGTTGGACTATGATTTGTAGGATATAAAAGGATTAAATGTTAAACCTGATTATTTTTCTATTTTAAAAAATTAATTATTTGAAATCTGGTAGACTGTACCATCATTATAAATCTACATGCTGCTAACTTGAATTTCATCACTGAAAGCAATGTATTTTTACCTCTTTTTCTCTGACTTGGTGTCTTTCCAGGCTCTCCTGACAATTTGGCTCTTAAAATTCTCTCATAACCATAAACATATTAAGTCCTGATATCCACAATTGGAAAAAAAAAAATATATATATATATATATATAAAAATGAGACCTATTTACTCCTCAAGCAATAGTTATTTTATGTAAGACAGATTATGTAGGTACTGAAACCCTTTATATAAGGTCTGCTGTGAAGAAAGATTTGCCAACATGTAGCAAATTTTGCCTCAGAACACTTTCTGATTGTCGTTGGGGACGCTCTTTACTGCTTTCCTCCAACACACGCCTAGTAGGTGTCAGGACTTGAATCAGTTTAGCTTGAATGTTAAAACTAAGAAGCCTTCTGAAGCTTTTGTATTTCAACTTGCAGTCTTAGATTTTCAGTGTTATTGGGGAGTTTTGTTTACTGTGGTTGCACCTTTATTCCCAAGTTGCTTGTAAACAACAGGTTTTCCTAATTTCTTGATGATAGACTTCCCATTTTTCACTTAGAAGTCAAGGAGCCGGAACATTTCTCTGTAGAGATCGTCATACATGGCTAGCTCATCACTACACACACTTCCATCTCATCAGTTTTCAACTGAAATGTCAATAAGTGTTTCTTATTTTTCAAATACAGCCAGAATAGAAATTTTCAGTGAAGACTGAAAGTCAAATACAGAAATAATCAGAGAGATTGTTAAAGAATTCATCACTACAATTGAAGTTGGTTCTTTAGAGATAATGACTGAACTTGGAACCCTGTTTCTTTTTTTTTCTGTCTGTTTTTCAGACTTCCTTATTTCAGTTTGTATTTCAGATTTTGTTTGGGGATTTTTTTCTATATGACTTATTTTTAGCTCTGTTTCAGAGTCTAATTATTAGGTAGAATTCCTTAATTTAAGAGAACCTGGTGTGATATGTAAGTCTGGACAGAATAAGGGAATGCATCAAGATGATTTTTTTTTTTCAAAAAGATTTAAAAAAAGTACTGCAATTACTTTTATGTAGCTATTATTTGAACTCAGTTAGAGAAGACTAAAGAGTAAAAGAAATAATAAATACACTTGAAATTTTTTGGGAGAATTGGGGAAAAAACACAACATCTAGGTTGTGTTTTTATAATTGATATGTTTCTGAAAAGTCAATAGATTGTTGGCTCAGGTAATTGCCTTTGCAAGTTAAATCCATACGCTGAAATTTTGATGAAAATATCTCACATGATCTCTTGCAGAGTTTCTGTCCTTTCATTTTGTTGGGAAGGGTTTTTCCTCTGCGCAACGTCCTGCCAAGGGAATCAGTATTGGAGATTGATTTGTCAGAGGCTGTGTCCAAGCCTGTCACTGCCATTAGCTCTCTCTTTACCTTTGTTTGGATTCCTTTTCCTGGCACCAGGCATCCACTGTGTTTCAGTTTTGCTCTTTCTCCATGTCTGAATAAAAATGGGATAATGACAAGTGTTTTTATTTTCAATGACACCAGAAAAACATCCTGTAGTCTCTTTTCTAAGCAATCCCTATTTGTATCTTTTACAGAACTCTCTTATCCCTCCTTGTTGCTTCTTTTAGACTCAGAGTTCACTCTACATCACGTATATGGAAAATAAAGAGAGAAAAATTATTCTGAGAAGGTCCTTTTCATAAATGAATATGATTAGAAAGACATTCTCTTCCCTAGACGCTATCATTCAAACTGGTTAAACACATTTTATCCAGATTTTTTTTTAATACCTCATGTTTCGATTAAATGCTTAGACAAAAATGACTGAAGTTGACAGATTAGGCAGAAATAAAAGGCTTGAATTGAGTTCTTCAAGTAGAGAAAAATTGTGCTGCAATTCCCTAGAAATATTCCACATATTCTTGATAGTATGAAAGGGCATATGTATCTGGCAGACATTACTTATATATTTAAAAATGAAATTCAAAATTCCTTTGAAATGCAGTGATGGGATTGTATTTCAGTTTTTAACAGGGCTGTTAAGGGTTTTGATAAAAACTAACCAACAGGGCAGTTTCAAACCAGAATCCTCCTTCATCAGAATATTTTCAAGGATTCTAGTCACTGGTATGTAAGATCCACACTCTGAAAGACCTGAAGGGAATTTCTGTCTGTCTGCTGTTTCCTTCCATGTTCTGTGTTGTGTACACATCAGGAGATAGGTTTTGGAGAAGAGAAAATGGACTCAGTTTATTTGTCTGTGCAGTGAGGTTTGATGTTGATAGACAAGTGCTTGTACAGAGCCTGAGTAGTCAGTGCTTATGATTGGAGCATTGAGGGGGTTTGGAGGAGAACTCTTTCAGTCCTCATATTGTAGGACAATGGCTTGTTTTTAGAGAAGAGAAAAGTAGAAAGTGAGATGGATTGTTTGTCCGTTCTGGTAGGTGGACCTAGGTAAAGCCAAGCAGTGCAGTGATGAAGTAGCTTATGCAGACTGCTGTAGTGTCAGTCCTCTGTGCCATCTGCACCCTGCATGGATCTGCCCACAGAGACAACCACCAAGACAACCAACTAATGATGTGATCCTCCTACTGTAAAGCTAATTTCAGCACTCACTGAAAATATCTAGTGTGCAGGTTTAATAAGTTGAATAGCAGAAGTTGCATCACAAACTTACATGCATCACACCGATGAATATCAGGTTATGGTGAGAGTGCATATAATGGGCAGATTATTTTTCTTTGACTAATTACATTTTTTTAAACCTTCTGTCTAAACTCCTTCTTGGTTTTCTTGAAAGTAATTTTGATGCTTAGATACATAACAATCATGTTAGTATTCTACTGCACCAATTACATAGTAAGATTGTTAATGTTTTTAAACAAATCCAAAAGAAAAATTGCACATTTCCTTAAGGCAGATATGAAAACAAGAATGTACATTTTAAGAACTAAAATGAAGAAATTATACTGATGTAAAAATAAATATTAATATGCAGTCCCTATATTAGCTAGGCATGATTTAGGTCCCTGAATCTGAACTGTCTCATCAGTGTATCAACCACAGTAATTCTAACTGTTTTAAGGACTCAGTGAAAAGCTATATGTGCCATTTCCCCTTTGCTTGCTTTTCATTTTTTTTATTTGCATTTTAAAAGTTTTATATTTTACAGTATTTAAAATTTGTTTTTGTGGTTATATATATATATATATATGTCCTTAATGGCTTTAAGAGTGGTCAGGAAAAAGACAAATATACTTTAGATAAATGACTCAGAAAAATTTTTACAAGTAGGCAGTGAGGAACTGTGGCTTGAACTATTCATTAAACAAAATGCTGTGTTCCAGAAGGTAATTAATAAAATGTTCCATCTGCTTCAGGACAATACTACTTGCTAATGGACACTTACAATTTTTGAGATATTTGGAACATGTCCATCTTTACTCCAGATGCTAAAACTGCCAAAATCTGCCAACCATTATTGGAAAGGATGAGAGTACATTTTTTTGTTTTTTGAACAGATACAAATCTGGCCTTAGGAAGAAAAAAAAACCAAAGTCTGTCATGTAGTGGGGAGGGATTGCTTATACACTCAGGTCAGTTAGAGCTTCTGCCAGAGACACTAGCATCTTTTTTATATGGTGCATACTGTTATGCATCTGCAACTGCATATTGAAAGAGGAATACAATTTCCTCACCATTTTATTCTTCATTGAACTAGCAGAGGGTCAAGTGCTTCTTAAAACTGTAGCAAGAATCTCAGTGCCTGTACCTAAAATTTCATGTAAAGTAGTATAACACATATTTCAAAGATTATGTTTAATCATACTGCATTAGAGTCTGGCTGTATAAGCACCATTTTAGACACTACACAGTAGGCAGCATTTTCTTGTCTAGAAATGATCACAGGAGTCCTCTGAAGACCTGGAAGTATGCTCCTGTGCTTTTATGGAGATACTGCACTACATCCACTGCAGAGTGGTTAGGTTATATCCAGAGAGAACAGGTGTTTTTTGTCGGAGAATATTTGCAGAATGAATGAAATTAGTATCAAGTATTAATCTGAGTATTTTTTCTGGAGTCCAGATTTGCCTTTGTCATGGACATTAGTCTTGACTGAAAAGAAAACATTACACAGCATTTATCACAAAGTGATATATATCAAATATATCAAATAGGAATTAGTCTCAAAATCTTTAAGTAGCAGCTTTTTGTAGCTGGCTTTTTATCATATTGATTATATTCAATGTACTTCAATACCTTCCTATTTTTTCATTTTTTAATATAGTAAACATCAGTAGAGATATTAATGATCATAAGTAGAATAGATTTGGCACAGAAGGGAACATAGGATCAGTGAATATAGCAGTGAGATGCAAAGGCAGGGGTTCTATTTTGCTTTAAATAATCATTTTAAATGGACAATGACAAAATTGTGATGCTAATAGTTTCATTGAAAAAAAATTGCAAAGAAGTCTGTAGAAAGATAAGTTATTTAAGAACTATGTGAGATTTTGCTACTATTGTGGTAAATGGAAACAGAAGGTGTTTGTCATCATTCACACCCAACCTTGGTTTATCCCCTGTTTCCATCTTCTAAATGAGACGTTCTGAAATAAAGATCTCCAGCACAGACTGGATGGTGTTACAAACCAGCCTAAAGGTGAGGGTAACTCAGGTTCTTATTAATTGATCCTGGGAGCAGATTAGGGTGAAACAACACTGAATGAGTAGTGTTTATAAACACATACATACATACATATATATGTATATGTATATATGAGTTAATTTTGGAACATTTTGGTTGCAGTGGAAAGGGGGTATGTAGCCATTTTGGTTATTAGCATCAGTAGCAATATAGCAGTACAAAAGCATAAAAATAACACTGCAGAAAATTTGTAAGGAATTGAAAGAAAGAGAAGGAAAGGAGAATAGAAAGATATCACCACACATGGATTACAATAAGACTTGATGTAATTTCAGTGTTTGTTAGTAAAAGTGATGGTTACAGTTTTGATATGCCAGGGGTGTGGGAAGCCCACGAAGCATAGAGTTGATAGGTATGTTCGTATTAACAATTGGTTAATATATGTTCAGGTTTACATGGGAGTGCCCAGACATCTCTCCTGGAGAGGGGAGCTTTACACTGTCTTTTTCAACACCGTGGATCTGTTGCAACTGCAGATCATGTGCAGTCCTCAGGTGGAAGACCCCAGCAATGAGTCTGGCAGCTATGGTCTCCCCCTGCCAGACCCAGCCAGGGCTTATTTTCAGCATATCTGTGGAGTTGGCTTTTTTTGTGGATACATTGCTTCAGCCTTGTTTACTTCTCCTTAGACCTGAGATAATGGAACAATAGTAGCACCTTTAGCTTATCTCAAGTTCCCATCTGGAGGCTTAACTTACTCTCCAGATTTTCAGGAATTCACAGAGGCATACTGGGGAGAGGGAGATGGGAGTTCTGTGGTCTCAGATGAGCAGTTGCTTCTTTATACAGTTTGCCATAGTGGACAAAGTCCTTCAGTAATTACCTTAACAGTGTTTGAGCCATTAACCATTACCTTTGGATCAGTCAGAGATTTCCCAGTAGGATCTCTCGAGGCTGCAGCTCATTTTACTGCTCATTCTTTCCTGCTCATTCTACTTCCTTAGCTGTTGCCATGCAGCAGATGCAGGTTTTTGTGACATGTTGCTGTTTTGATTTAGTAACATTTCATGCCTGCTTTTTTTTCTTTTTTTCTATTTTATTTCTCTTGTAATTCTTTTTATGAATGTTGGAAGACAGTAAAAAAGCAGGATCTTTGAAGTTCTTTATTGATGGAAACATTGCAAAAAGGTTCAGATTTATATTCTAATCATTTATGTGCAGAGGTGTTTGTCAAAAGAACCTGTAGGATGTATCACTCACTTCTGTTGAATTTCAGTGAAATTTCAAAGTCTTAATCCCTTCAGGCTCTTCTTCCCAATTCTTTATACCTCAAACATCAGTCTTACCATAAAAATGATTTATTGGTAAAGCCCTTCAGATGAAAACTACAAGGAGGCTCTTAGGGCAATTTTGCTTTAATTACCTGGTATTTCTATCCATATTTCATATACTCCCCTGCTGCTCCTGATCCTCCATGATATTATGCATTTTGTCACTTTCCCTGGTCTGCAACTGAACTGATAGGTAGCTGGTTATTTGTAAATGGGATTTTAAGTCTCATGATATCTAACTAATAAAACAACATATAAATCAGCAAATAAAAGAGGGCAATTAAAAGTGACCTATCATAGAGAAGTGCTACCACTTGCTATGAGACAGTGTCTCTAGCAGTGATGAGGTATGGAACAAAATCAAGTATAATATCAAAGAAATACATATTTTAGAGGTTCATAGTTTTGTATTAAACAGATATATTTACTAAAATATTATTACCGAAAATAGAAAATAGGATTAAAGAAAACCAAGCAAATAAATGTTTAGTGTACTGTTGTGTTAGTTTTATTTAAGATTATTTTAAAAATACAAATTTTAATTAGAAAAATGACAAAATTTTATTACATTAATGTGCGAACTCTTGGTATAGCTAAAAACTGAGCTTCTGTTTTTTGTCAGATTAGTTTATAAGTGTCCATAATTTCCAAAATATCTCTTTGCATTTGTCACTGTTCATAAAGAGAACTGCTTTCTCTCCTGCCCCTGTCATGCTCCTTCACATAACAAAATTCTCTTTCCTTTATTCCTCATTCTCTCCTTAGCCTCTGGCCCTGACCTGGAAAAGGTCCTCACAGCTCTTTGGCTCACAGACCAAAGGAGCTGAAGAGAGCTGTCACTTGTCTCTGTCTAGTCAGCACTCCTTTTGTATTGCTGTACGATTGATGGAGAAGAACCTTAAGCCTTGTTAATCAGCACACAAGGGAGCCAGCAGAAAATGATGGAGGCTGATAAGTTCCTTGAAGTCACTTTTCCCTTGAAAATTTTATATTGGTTAAATTTTATCAGGCCTTGTCCATTCAAAGTAATTTACTTGAAAATGGTCTGTGCAGAGCAATTGCAGTAGCACAGACTGTTGCAGCATACTAATATTTTGAAGTCATGAGACCACATTTTGTACCTGTCCAACAAAACTAAATTGCACCAAGGTAGCATTTGCCAGTACCCCGAATACAGTTTGCTTCCAACATAGTTTTTAAGCTCTCGCATATCCAGTTTTTATGCTGTGCTGACAGAAGCAAAACACGAAATCCATTTACAGTTCCATTTTGAGGATAGCTGATGAATTTACATTATCAATGTTTAATCAGCTTGTTGTTTGTTTATGTTGTGGTTTAACCCCAGCCAGCAACCAACTAAACAGCAACGAAACCCACCAGATGGGATACCCAGCCTGTTGACACAGGCATCTGGTCTAGGTCATCAGTCTGTTTTTGCTTGCATCCTTTTCTTCCCACTGTACTGCCTTCCCAAGTCTGGGCATCAGAGTGAGGGTCACCAGGCAGTGTGTGTCACCTGTTAATCATCAGCTGCTGTTTCCTACCTATGTACTTTTGTTCATAAAATCCACACTGCTATAGAGCCTTACATTCTTCTTTGGAAAAATCTTACGTCATTCTGCTTGAATATAATGTACCCCTTATGGGTTGCCTTGTTTCCTTCCAGGCTCAGCCATTCTCCATGCTCTTGAAAGGTTGGGTCACTCTACCGGAGAAGATACTGAAAGAACTATTTAATATTTTGGTTTTTTTTCTTACTTTCCTTCCTTACTGTGTTTACTCTAATTACCCAGGTCACAGATACTTTGTATATCAGATACAAATATTGAAAGAGTTCAATATAAAAACAACACCTAGCAATCATGAAGAAGAATGTCATACCCTTAATACACTGACTTCCTGCTTATTGTTCTCAGTACTATACTATTTTTTGTGATAATTGTTCTCCCGTGACAATTTTGCCAAGGGAATTTTGCAAACAAAGCTTTTCTATTTTTGTTCTCAGAAAGCAGATTAGTGTTTCATTGTGTCAAAAAAACCCACATATTTATTCCATTACAGGAATACACGATAGATGTGTTCTTCCGTCAGAGATGGAAGGATGAGAGATTAAAATTTAAAGGCCCAATGAACATTCTTCGACTGAACAACCTAATGGCCAGCAAGATCTGGACCCCAGATACATTTTTTCACAATGGGAAGAAGTCAGTGGCTCATAACATGACAATGCCAAACAAGCTTCTACGAATTCAGGATGATGGGACACTCTTGTACACCATGAGGTATGCCTGTTCATCTCTACTCAAGCTATTTCTTGATGGGATTTTTCCATTGAACAATTAAATCAGGTTTCAGGAGAACTATCATTTGTTTTATTTTTCTCTAAGCAGAAGGAAAGCTAGAAAAATGTATGTTTTGTTTCCAGTTCTGTCAAGTCTCTTGGCTGATA
The DNA here is from genome assembly GCF_015832195.1 of Motacilla alba alba. Classification (NCBI taxonomy): domain Eukaryota; kingdom Metazoa; phylum Chordata; class Aves; order Passeriformes; family Motacillidae; genus Motacilla; species Motacilla alba. The sequence continues at coordinate 24,957,444 of NC_052019.1, read as the reverse complement.
ATAAGTTAGATCAGTTTTCCTATGTGTGCCTCAATTTTTGTAATGCATTGAAGATAATGAACACCTGAATAAAGTTAAGTGAGACCTTCAGGTAGAGTTTACCAACCCTGTTTTAGAATGATTAAAATAATTTAGGAGTTGAGCCTGTTACTGCAGCCATTATTCTGAATATGTGAGCCCCTAAGCAAAATTTTTATTAAGATCAGGGGAAATAAAACAACAGGGCAAGAATGAAGAGGTAATAAGGTCTCAAATCCTTTCCAGCAAGAGCTAAAGGGAAAATATGTCTTACTGGTAATTACTGTTTTTATTCTATATAATTAAAATATTTAACTTAAAATTTTAATTTTTTATCTTGTGTATCATTTGTAGCTAAGATAAATATTGTGCCTGGTAAAATGTATTAAATTTTCTTAGAAAATTGAATATAGAATATGAAAAATTATAAAAAGTCATGTATAGACAGATATTAGTGGCATTTTTATGAGACTGATTTCTTCTTTGGTAACTCTTTTGGCAATAATGTTATCTATATGAATTTTTTGAATATTTTACCCAAGTTTCCAGTAGCCCTTGACTTAGTTTTTTTCTTTTTCTTGGAGAATACTTAATAAATTGAAGTTGTCATGAATGTTGACTTTAAAACCCGAGCCTAACTAAGATAGAAAATGTGAGCTTCAAAGTTAAGATGTACTGTGGTACTTTTTCCATGCAGCCATGCCAGCATCCCTGAAATCCAGTTTTACTGCCCAGCTCTGAAACCCTGACACTATTGAGTGTTGATGGGCAGACTGCTGATGATATTGGATGACATGGTGCTTGGAGAGATTCAGAAAAGTTTGCTTGAATGAAATTCAGGCTCCCTACGTTGTATTTTTGCTTTGGCCCAAATCAATATTTGAGAATTATCTGTCAAAGCTGACTGAAATTCTCTTTCTCCAGAGAGTATGATAATCATATACTATAAATTATGGGAAATACTGTTTGAAACCATTATGAAGCATAAGCTGGGTCAGGTTAATTATAATTGACTAAGCATTTTTGTTATGTTGGTTCTCAGGGTATGAGGTTAATGTGTCCACTGATCTAACTGTTTTGCCTAGATTTTAAACAGCTATTTTTATCATGTCTGCAGAAAATGATTGTGTGATTTACATCAGAAGCTCATGCAGTTCTTTCCTTTGCCTTCAGCGGCTTGCTGATTCTTATCTCTCAGTGCCCTTTGAATTCAGATAAACATTCCTGGGGAGCAGAGGAGTAGAAATATGAAATATTTTTTGGTGGAAGGCTGGGAGAATATGGCGAGAGAATACAATGACTAGGAATCACTGGGAATGCAGAAGGATGTAACTGATGTTTGGGGCTGGATGAAGAGGAAGAAAAGGCATACAGAAAAAAGTCTCTACCTAGAGAAGACTTAAAGCATAGGAAGGGGAAACATAGGGTTTTTTCTTGGCTTTTTTAAAAAATTAAAAATAATGGAGAAGTCCATGAAAAGGTTTCTTCAAATTGTTTTAAATTATTTTTATTATAGTAATCCCCCTATACAAAACTGGGATATTTCACAAAATGGGCAAAAGTGGATGCTTTGTTAACATACTGTCACACTTTACATAAATATAAAGAATAATCACTAGTAACAGGGAGAATGAGCAGCAGCAATCTTTTGAAAGAACACAAATATTTTTTCTCTGTATCTACCCTTCAAACTGTAAAAAAAAGTTGAATTCAAAAGACTGGAGTAGGGTTCTTTGGCAAGTTAATTGTATTTTAGATGCTTTTTAACAAGCCTTTAAGAGCTGTAGTAGCACATATGTACCATAGAATATTCTAAAAGAAAATTATTTTTCTTAACAGCCTGGCAGTACTTAATTTGTATTTTTCTGTAAATGACCTTTGTAATAATTTTGAGGTCAGCTTTTACAGGTTCTTGATATGATAAGTAAATGCCTTTCAAAAGAACACATCAAATGGAAGAAGTAAAAGCTGATTTAAATTCTTGTTAGTTTAATACAAAATTTCAATTCAGTCTACTAAATTGGCATGAACTCTTAATTGCTGTGGAACTGATTTTCTTGTCCTGCTAAATTACTTCAATGCATAGAGATCTTTTGCCTTTTAGGCTTACAGTCCAAGCTGAATGTCCAATGCACTTGGAGGACTTCCCTATGGATGCTCACTCGTGCCCACTGAAATTTGGCAGCTGTAAGTATATAATGGGAATTAGAGCCTCTGATTAGTTAATATCTAACATTTCTCAGCATAATTTTGTTTCAGTAAATTGTTACATGAGAAATACAAACCACGAGACGGGACTTAAAAAAAAATCTGTAACTTGACACATCAAAATCTCTTTTCTCTATTCAAGTATTGTGTCTTCTAGTGTATTTTAAAGATTTCATTACTCCAGTTAACAATAAGCACCCTGCACGTGATCAAAACTCTGCACTGGTCTACTTTCATTGCAGTGTGCAAATCACACTGACGAACACAGAACTGGATGCACACAGCCTGTGTAGTATTAACAAAGAGCAGATCAAGGAATTCAGTGAGTGGGTTTTTTAAATTTATCACCAAAAATTATTTTTTCTTTATTGTTAACAATATTTTTAATGTTCTTACTCAAGAAAGGCAATAACAAAGGGCTTTATGTGGTAAAAAATTTCATTCTTTAGTGAATCTGCATGTTACAGACAGGTGGAATTTGACCTCACTGGTATTATTTTTAACAGCAGCATTATTCCACTGTCTTAGATTACGGCCATTCTTCTTCTTCTTCATTATATATATTTCATGTTTTACACTAAAAGCTTTATTTTTTTTTCCTTTGGCTGCAGCCTACATTCTCTGCTGGGCCCAGGATAGAAAATTGAGGTTTTTTGAGGTAACAAGTTAAAGCCTATAAATTCTGGCTGACTTTACAATAATTTTAGCAACCACAGAATACAAAACATGGGATATACTGCCACTAAGGACCTTCTTGACCACATGATGCTTGTCATAGCACTGTGCTATTGTGCACACTCTCTCCATCATGCTCCAATATCCCTTTTCCTTGGAGTTTGTGGCAAATTAAACAAAGCCTGTGCTTCTGATGATGTTTCCACATTTGAAGGAATCTTAGCTATGGAGATAAAAGATCATTAAAATGAATACTATTTGCATCATGGAGTCTTTTCTTGCCCCCTCAGTATTTGTAATGCATAATGCAGCCTAAATTACACTACAGATGTTAGCCAAAATCGACTGCTGACTAATAATATTTACATATATGTACCCAGCAAGGCATGTTGGATTTATAAGGTGTTGCAGGGAAAAAAAACCCTCCTATATAGCCTCAAAACAGCTTGAAAACTCCCATAATAATGGAACTTGTACTCAGGCCAAAAGGCTGCTTCCTTCAGGATCAGCTTTAGGTTGGAAACCTTTATGAGTAGGTGTATTAGACTTTATGTGAACCACTTCCTTTTTTGTCTTTTTTTTGGTCTTGATTATTTGTTTTTCTTAGCAGCTTGCTCTTTTTCCCTGCCTGTGATTTTCTAATAATCAGAGGAATTCTGAATGTGAGCAATGTGATTTTTAAAAAAGTGTATTTCATTTCCCTCAAAGTCACCTGTGCCCCATCCTGTTGGCACATTCAGGGGACTCTTATTTCTGTTCATTTTGAATGGCTTCACACACATTTTATTTCTTTACCTAGGACTCTATTCTAGACAACTGTGCATTTTTCAGCTTTTATTCTGGGATAGAATCTGAATGATGAATAGTGGTGAAAATAAGCAGGAATCCTGAGGATTTTGGTTTAACCAAGGCAAGTTTGCCAGTGGTATATATTTGTCACAGCTCTTCATATGCTGCTAATCTTACGTTGCTAGGAGGATCATCAGCATGTATGAATGTCTCTTTTTATACATAAGAGAAAAACTGAATGTATGGCAGAAGCTGTAGCTTAATAGATTGATTTTCTTTATTCTTTTCAAAAAGTCTAGCTGACAGTGAAGAGAATGGAGACAAATCAACAATTTGCCATACTGCTGGTTTGCATTAAAGCAGAGATATTTTTGTGTAAAGCTGGAAGGATACATGGGAAGTGTTAAAAATCTCTACTTGCTACCCACCTGCTAGATTTTGTTAGTCATGCAATTTACAGCTAGTTACATGAAGAAGCTACTTTCTGAGCCTCTAGAGATTTCTCAAGTGAAAATGTTTGCAGACCAACAGTAATGATGCTTTACTTTTTAATTGCACTGCAATTATGGTGTAGGATTTAAAATGTACTTGTCTCAGTCAATCAAAATGAACACCCAACTTCCTCCATCCGTGGTTTACCCTTTTTCTTTCATATTCCATTTGTTAATTGCATTTAGAGTGGAAAAACTTTCAGGACATACTGGTTTTGTTTTTGTTTTTTTTTTTTTCCTTACTTACTGGAGAGGCATTAGGGCTGTTCAAAATACAGTGTTGATTTGCTTTCATACTAGTTTATTTTGAGAGACCAGGCTAAATGTATGTTTGATCATGAATGTACTGAGAGAGCAGCCTGTTTAATGTTGGTGTGTCCCCCAGAATGATGGACACCAGTGAGATTTAAGAGGGTAGGCAGAACAAGGTACCAAGGTGTTTTCACAGCTGGCTTCCCATATTTAAGTCTGGATTTCAACTAATAATAAAATTCTTGTCATACATCCCCGAAGTTGAGCGCAGAGACAATGGAAGGTCAGAACTATACAAGAATGAAATTTTAAAAAAATTGTGTGTCCTAAATCTTGCAAATTGTTCTTCTTTTCATCTGCCTTATCACAAATTATAGGATACATATAATAACTAATCTCTGACAAGTCTTTTAACAGTGTAGAAGAGATGTTGTTTGTAGTTTAATGGAAATAAATTGTGGTTAGTAAGATCACAAGTGAGTGCCCTGTTCCCATGCTACAATAGGCACTTTATAGTAAAGCTATTTTAAACAACAAAAGATATTTTTACCACATAATTTTAAATTCTTTGGGGTGAGTTTTAGTTGAAAAATAAGTAGCTCTTGTAATTCTGTGAGTTTTGATGGATGCTGTTTAATTTAAATTGTTGATGAAATATTTTACCTTGTTTCCCACAGATGCATACACAACTTCAGAAGTGACATACATTTGGACTTACAATGCTTCAGATTCAGTGCAAGTGGCACCAGATGGCTCAAGACTGAATCAATATGATCTTTTAGGTCAAACAATTGGAAAAGAGACAGTTAAGTCAAGTACAGGTTAGTAAAAAATATTTTGAAATATCTTGGAGAAAAAGGCAGTTACTGGCTGTGAAAACTATATTCCAGGTGGTGTTAAAGGCTTCTGAAAAAAATGTTGCAAAATGTGATCTATTAGGCATGTACCGTACAAGTAACACAAACAGCACTTTGCTAATTCTTTCAAGTTAAAATTAACTGGTGATAGCAGAGGTGAACTTGCCCTCAGTAAGTGTTTTTTAAAATGCTGTCTAGACCTTCATGTTTAATCCTAACATTTGTAACCCAGGGTTGGGATATTTGTTAAATTTTATATTGTAAATGACATCAATTTTGTCTATTAAATAGTAAAGCAGACAGGTTTCAGCTATGTTTCCCTTCCATCATGTTTTTCACATTAAACACTGGACTATTCTGCTAGACTCGAGACTGTTCCTGCATGTGCCGGGCTGTGATGGACCCCCATGACTGCTTTCTAATCATGATTAAATTCTCAGAGAGCTGTTGTGTGAATGCAGAGAGTTGCTTATAAGCAACTCCTTCAAGGCTGAAGTACTCAGTGCATACAAGAGTTCCTGGAAGTTTCTTAACACTCATCTTTCATGGAACACAGTGGGAATAAGAAATAGCTGTACTCGAAATCTTTCTTATACTCTATAGGATGCTTTCTATTACAAAATACCTTTGGTACAATATAACCCTAGAACATTTGTTTCACATAAATATAGCAAATGTTCTCTTATCAAAGAAATGGACTTTCTTAAGATGATAACCTTTTGTTTCATTGTATTTTGTTTGTTTGTGGCACATAGGTGAATATACAGTAATGACGGCTCATTTTCACTTGAAGAGAAAAATTGGTTATTTTGTCATTCAGACTTACCTCCCCTGTATCATGACTGTCATTCTGTCTCAAGTGTCATTCTGGCTGAACAGAGAATCTGTACCTGCCAGGACAGTCTTTGGTGAGTATACTGAGTAGCATTAGCTCTTTTTGCAATAGCTGAAGATGCTAGAAAGTACTTCTGAAGTAAAGGGCTTTTTCATTCAAGTTGAAATGTTTGTAGAATGTGATATGATTTCTAGTCCAAAAAGCTTTCAACTGCAGCTTACACATCTCCTGAGAATCCCAAAGGTCTTGGAAATTAGTACATGCAAGCAAACTGTCCTCATATCCTTGACTCTTAAGAGGAAAAAAAAATTACAGAATAGAAAAAGATGATAATGTTTCTATTTAAAAAGTAAATTTCGTAAACTTAGATGATTTTCTGAAAGATCTTACTTGGTATTATCCAAGTATTCTGGTTCTTTAATAAGCAAATTTCTAAATTTCTTTGTAAATTAGACAAATTAAATTTGAATTTGTTGAATTATTTGTGCTAAAATTTCAAGCTGAAGTTCTTTTAAAGAAACCCTGTTCTGGGGGCTCGGGAAACACTTTTTCACTAATTCAAATTGGAGATTACTGTGAGGCAGGTTCAGCAGAGCAATAAAATGGTGTTTCTCAAAGTAAAAAATGTCTTTCTTACTTGCAAAGCAAAGTTCATTTAGTTTGTCTGTTTTTAAAGAAAAAGAGATTAGCACAATAAAATTATTGCCTGTGTGGAATCAGCCATCAAAAATGCTGCATAAATTGTATGCTTAGTCATCAGTAAGCACCGTGTACTCTTCAAAAAATAGGACAAACTCAAATGCATATTAAATATGATGCACAGCAAAGCATTTACTGTCTCTCCTGGTAGAGAACATGCCACACAAAGCACTGTGAAAATTGCAGGTTTGAAAATGAGCCTTACAGAAGTCAGATTAAATGGGCCAGTAGTTTCAGTGGGACCAAAATTCTACCATGGTTTTCCAGGCAGCTATCAGGCAGATTCTTTGTCTTTCTTCAAATTTTTCTGTGAATTTATCTATTTTTGATCATGAAAATGTACACTCCTGTTTTCCAGCCTTGCAAGTACACTGTCAAATCCTTCTATATGTCTGTCATTGCCCTTTTCTGTATCCACTCCAATACATACAGGACAGTGTCACTGGTTTCTCCAAAAAAAGTCTTACATCTGCTCTTCCTAAAATGCACTCTCTGTTACTGTTTCACTGTCAACAAGGTGCTCCATCCATAACAAGGCCCTTGGATAATTTTCCTGAAATGTGTTCCTTCCTGCACACCTCTTTTTTGTTCTTGATTTATTTTCTGTTTAATTTATATTTTTTTTAGAAATAAGTAGTATCTGCATGGCAGCCTGCTGCTGGGGGTTTAGTATAACATGGATAATGAAGTGTCCTGCTTCAGGATGTCTTGAGGGAAGTGCATAGGAGGGCCACAAGAACAGAATCACACCACTCAGTGACACCAAACCTGAAATATCTTTACTAAAAATGATGGGTTTGTTGTAGACATAGCAGTTTTATGCTAGTATTTTATTCCTGCCACACAGACATGAACCCTATATGCCACTAAGGGCTCTGTGCCCTCCAGGCACCCTCAACCCAGGGAAACAAGACACATCCAGGCTCTGCCTTTTGGAGAAACGTTAGCCCTAGCATGCAGCATTTGCTCCTCAGGCTTAGCCTTTTTCATTAGGTTGGGTTGGATTTTCCCTGAGGAGGAATTTTATAGCATTCTTTTACACTCTAGATGAGATTGTCAGCATAAGCTGCCAATGGGCTCTCTAAATACACAGCCTCAGGTGGATCTCCCAGGCTTTCTCCATACCTACTGGCAGCAATTGTCACTGGGATTTCTGATACCCTCTGGTCTCTTGCCTAAATTTGTTACAAAAATGTGCAGTTAGTCAGAGTTTCATAACAAAGTTCCTCTATAGCTCTTCAGTGGTTTTTGAGCATATTGAAATATTCTTGCCAGTTGGAGCTGGGCTGGTACACTCAAGGTTTCATCTGGGTGATACTTTGAAGTAGACCCCATCCAGTGACAAAAGAAGCTCATACTACAGTTACGTTAATGAAACGAGCTACATTCAGCAGAGAATACAGAAACTGTAGGGGGTATTCCTTTTATTCATCATACTTAATTTTTAGTTTTTATATGGAGTAGTCACTTGTTAGATACCCATCTTTGCATTGTATATTAAATATATCAATTTTCAAATATAATTAAACAGAAGTTACGGGTTTGACAAAGTGTTTTTGAAAATCAATGAGAAATTTATATCAATGACCTTCTTGAGAGCTAAGGACCAACCACTGGAATACTGTTTCAAAGAAACATAACTTCTAGTTATTCAAAGCACCACTTAGCATGTGTTATTTTATGGGTGAAAGAAGTTACTTTTCCCTTTTTATTCTCTTGCAATGTGGTTTCAAGTTCTAGGCTAACATTAAGGGTTGGTATAATGAGGCTTATTTTATAGTTGAGCTCTTCAATCCCTTTTCTTTATGGCATCTATTTAACATTACTATATTGCTTCAACTTTGCTTTAAATTATTGGAAAAAGAAAGTTTCGTCATCGTTGATTAAATAAGTCTTGAATGTGTTTTCTCTAGCAGATAAATCTGATTGCATTCTTAATGAAAGAGAATAAGAGTGGTTTATAATGCCTTCATTTAGTGCAAGAATACAATCTGTTTCATTTAGTAATGTGTTTATTTTTATGCATTTAGTGTCAACAATATTAGCAAAACTAATCTTGTGCAGCTTATTGGATTCTTGCTTTGTTTTCAGTGGGTCATAGCACTTAAAGGCATCACATGTGTTTGAATAGCAGCATTAGACGCAGGTGACAGAAATCAGAAATTAGTTTTCTTAGTTCCACAGTTATCTCTGCTTTAACTCACGTGGAGTATCAATAAGAATGATAAAATAAATGTAGTTAGGTATATAATCTTTGTTAACTGAAGCAGGAAAGAACAAAAATTAGTCTTATTATTTATTATATTTAAATTCACATAATTCTTAAATTCAGTATGTTCTTTTGTCAGTTCACTGTGATAATTTTATTGTTACTCTGAGTTTCTGTGTCTGTTCTTGTTGTGGATCCTTTCCATGGGGTGCAGTCCTTCAGGAACAGAGTGCTCCAGCATGGATCCCCTGTGGAGCCACAGGTCCTGCTGGAAGCCCGCTCCTGCACAGGTTTTCCGTAGTGTCACAGCTTCCTCCAGGCATTCAGCTGTTCTTTTGTGGGGTCCTCCATGGGCTGGAGGTTGATCTCTGCTCCACCGTGGACCTCTTTGTGGGCTGCAGGGGCACAGCTGCTTCCCCATGGCTTTCACCACAGGCTGCAGGGGGATCTCATCTCTGGTGCCTGCAGCACCTCCTCTCTCTCCCTCTCCACTGACCTAGGTGTCTGCAGAGGTGTTTCTGGCACATATTCTCACTTGTCTTCTCTGGCTGCAGTTGCTTCTGCTCAATATAATTTTTTCTTCATCTTAAATATGTCATCCCAGAGGCACTGGCAGTGTTGCTCTTGGGCTTGGCCTTGGCCAGCAGTTGTGGGTCCCTCTTGAAACTGGCTGGCTTTGGATCTCTCTGGCATGGAGGAAGCTCCTGGCAGCTTCTCACAGAAGCCACTGCTGCAGCCCCCCACTACCAAAACCTTGCCATGCAAACCCAAAGCAACATTTTTATTGTGACACTACAGAAAGAGGAACCCAAGAAAAGTTCAGATTTGTTCTCTGGTTATTTTTACATGGGAATTGAATAATAGAAACCCGACCTTTTGAACAAGTCTATAAATACAAAGTAAATTTTCCCATTTCATTGAAAAAAATCTCCATTGTCTTTATTCTTCTCTCCTTCCACATGCTGCAGATTATCTTTTGTGCCCTTAGAGATATCCCGCCACTCACACATTTCTGTTTATAATTTTTTAATTTGGAATTTCTGCTAAATGTAGATATAATAATTTAGTGATAGGCATTGGGTAGTGGAAAACTAGCCCTGAGTAAGAGACTGAGCTGGCTGCAAACAAACCAGTATGTCTCCTCAACTTGGTTATGTGAGAAGACACTAGTTCATATTCCAGGGGTGGCATAATTGCATGCAACTTTTCCTGGAGTTGGGCTAAATAGCATTTGCCATTTGGCTTTGGGAATAAACTTGTCTGTTGCTCAATAGGAAATTGTGTTCCATTGCTCAGTATTGATGCAGTGAAGCAGCATGGTACCCACTTCACCATATGGATACATAGCTTACCCAGCTGATTCAATTCAACTTTTCTGGAAATAGATTTTGTTATGGTTCTTGTCTCCCAAGCTATTAAAAAGGCTGATTGGTGTTGTTATTTTAGTGAAAAGGGTAGACAGAGTAGCTTGAGCTATTTTCTATAATCTTTCTCTCTATGGTTGCTCACACTTACCTGCTGGTGTTCAAGCAAAATCACAGTACACTCCTTTTGTATTCCATTCCCTGCTAACACATTTACCTTGAGTAAATAAAAGCAAACAGCATTGTGTGTAGCGAAATGGTTATGGTGCAATGCTTTAATATCATGCTATATACAGAATTTTAAACTTTTGTTTAAAAGTTGGTTTAAAATTTGGTCTTGGAGTAATAAAATGAAGTGGTAATTTGTATCTCTGAAATGGTCAAGTATCTTCTCTTTCTGCTGGTATTTGTATTTATGAATCTCTTTGGGTTTTGGACCAGGTTGGATATCTAATTACCAAAACACATTTGCAATTGCTGTTAAAAAAATTGAACAATGAAATTAATTTCCTAAATTTAAAAAAATAGTGATTTATCAATCCTTTTGTGATATGTTCTTCAACCATTATGTGTAATTAATAAATGTGGGCATAAAGTAGTTATCTTGACAGATTTTAGCTTAAATATATATGTGTTAACTCCTCCAATTTCCAGTCTTTGTTTCCAGTTAGACATTTCTAGTTTTTCAGGTTACCTCTTCCACTGTTATAAGCATAACAGAGCTGCTGTTTTTCAGAGGTACAAGTTTAGTGCCAGTGCAAAGTGTTGAATTTGCAGGTCTGGAGATGGATTTTCTCTCTCCAGTAAGCAAATGTTGTTTCAAAAGCAGCACCTTAAAAAAAAAAAAAAAAAAAATCCCAGGCAATCAAATAGCTCCAGTCTTGGCTGGAATGGATAAACCTTTAGTGATAGAAGATATTTAGCTTTATAGGCATGCACTGCTGAGAACAAACCTTGTAAGGATGTTTACTGTTAAGTAAAAAATGCTTGGTCTTCTTTGGAGAAAGAAGGTGGTTGGATGGTTTATTTTTTGTATCTTTTTCAAAGACAAACTGATGACTGCTCATGGTCCCTTACAAAATAATATGTGACTGTTTCTTCTAGCATCAATTCAGTTGCCACATCTGCTGGGTGCTGGGCTATAGAAGAGGGTTCTTGCCCTGTATGTAAGCTGTTTTTCTACATCATAGTGATAAATCATGCAGTCTTTACATAGCCTTTTAAATGTTTCTTTTGACCACTTCATTGTAGGGGCAGCAATCTACTTGCTGTTTTTTATAGCAATTTTAGTTCACTAGTGTTATGAATTAGATGAGCAATAAGGAACACTCTTGTTCTGATCAGTGTATGGGTTTTGTGAGGTTTTAAGTTAAATCTTTGTGAAATAAATGAATTTTGTTTTTTTCAAGTTGACCATGTTCTTCCACATTCACAACTTTTCAGTCCTCTCAGGTTTAGCAGTGGCAAGGAGGCAGGTTATTTCCATTCAGTCCTTTTTCATAAAGAAGACTTGATAAAACTGATTTTTCAAATTAACTATAATGTGCAAAATCATATCTTTTCTCTGAAGAAGAATAGCAATCTAAAAGGACTAGAGAATCCTAAACTGACAGATACTACAGATGAAATTTTCTGTCCAATTTTTCCCATTCAATTCAGGTTAAATGACTATGGTAGCTTGAACATCACTGAATTACAGAGTGAAAGAATAAATGAAAGTATGTTGGCAATGGTCTGACAGTGTGCTGCTTGATTAGCATTTGGGTCACAAAGTGGTGTAACTTGCTGAACTTTTTAGAGAAATTGTCAAGTGGTAGCATGTGGTAACAAGATATAAATTCACAATGTTTTAACTGTGACTAGGAAAGGTCAGCAGTAAATCTTAAATCAGATTTCTGAAGAAGTCAATGTGGTTTCCAGAAGATTAATTTACTCTATAAAGTGGGATTTAAACTGAGCAATACCTTAGCAACTGTATATATTTACATGTGGATAAGGTCACCTTATATCTGAGAAACATTCACTTTACTGATACCTCTGTATAATTATAATGATTTATCTGCAGCTCAGGACCACAGTTAAAATTTACATATGATAATTTCAAATGTAAGATAAGGTGTCTTTTCCTTGAGGTGCTGAAAATAATTAAGCCATATGTTCTGTAAGCATTAGGAAAGACTAAGTTCTTTACAAAATATATTTTGTCTACGGATTTTCATTCTGTTCTGTATGATAGCTGCTTCCTTTTCATTGTATAGCCTAGTAGATGCCAACAGTGTCATGGCTGATTCCAGGCCACCCACTTCTTTAATTTATGGAGGCTGAAAAACAGCAATTAGAGATTTATGTTTGCTAAGGTGTCTCCTGTGTGACTCAGCAGGTTGCTTCTGTGTGTTGTTTTCCCTGCTGCACAGACCTTTGAAAGCACTGAGGCTGAGTCCACTTAGCTTTGCTCTGTCACCCTTTGTGGCACCTTCAGAGATGGAGAATCTTTACTGGAGGGATGAAAATTGTGAAGTCTGAGGAGTTCTCAGTAGATGCAATTGCTGCCTCTCTTCTCTTTCAAACAGTGGTTAAAATTGCTTCTTCTCTTGTAGCAGAAGGAAAATCAGAGCTGTGTTGATCCTCCAGAACCCAGGTGACAGATTGCTGACAGCAGAAGATCTGGCTTAGGGAGAGTGACTTTACTTTCTCTTGGGAAGCCTCCTACACCAGTTTTATGAGTGTGTATTTGTTGAAGCTGTGATGTGCTGTTACTAATATTTCTGCCATGGCATCTCCTTTGCCTGTCAGAGTGAAGTGTAGGTTTGCTGATGTGTACTGAGTATATCACTTCGTGCTGCCTTTAATTCTGCAGACGTACTTAATGGTGTGCCACAAAGGGAATAGTTTAGTTTGTCTACATGTGATTCAGCCTGAGGTGGGAGAACTGATTTACTTAAGGAGTGGAGACTGTATTTATGGCTGTGGATTTCTGCTTGCTAAGTCTGACTCAGACAAAAGTTCTTCTCTTCCTTTCCTCCCATGTATCTTCTTCCTGATTCTTTTGGGAGGGATTTTTTTTTTTTTTTACTGGATCCTCATTATGTAAAAAGTACTGCAAAGTTCTTTTAGTAACTGCCACAGTGAATGCACAGCCTTCCTGTATCACCAACTCCTGTTTTCTGACACATAATACAGTTACAATAATCAGTCATTTCAAATCAATGCTGTTCTAGAATACAATCCATGTTACCTGAATGAGAACGTACCCTGTTTATGTCTTTGAGTATGTCACTGAATGTAAGACAGCCACTGTAAAGAAAAAAAATTATCATAAAAAAAGTGTCTTTGTGTGGTAATTTCAGTAAATATGGGTGCCAAACCTGCAGCCATTGCAGAGAAGCCAGCTACCAAACATTAACCTATTAATCATTATTACTCTAATGTTGCTAAATATTATGAATCTGTGAAAAAATTATTAATTTTTTCCTTACAATAACCTATCCTGCCCTGACAAGTTAAAAAATTATTTTCTATAAGTAAAATCATCAGCTCATTTAAAAAGGAAAGTTTAGACAAGAAATTGAACTGAAATTACTTCAAAGGAAAATCCAGATACAACATTTAATACAATTCTAGCAATGTTTGTCACCAACTTAGAAAAAAAAATTCATTGTGTTTCAAAAGCATACCATGATATTTTTTGGTTTGTTTTTGCTAACGTTCAAAATCCAAGTAAAATTGTTGATGTTTTGTTTTTGTGTCCCCTTGCAGGAGTAACAACTGTGTTGACAATGACAACACTGAGCATCAGTGCTCGAAATTCACTCCCCAAAGTAGCATATGCAACAGCTATGGATTGGTTTATTGCTGTTTGTTATGCATTTGTATTCTCTGCATTAATTGAATTTGCAACTGTAAATTATTTCACAAAACGAGGATGGGCCTGGGATGGAAAAAGTGTAGTGAATGATAAGGTAAGTCCCAAGGAAATAGTCCTATTTCCAGTCAATTACCTAAATCAGCTCTAATATATTGTTATGATATTTTGCTATATAAGAAAAAAAAAAAAAGCTTTAAATCAAAAGAATGTACATGTATTTTCTGTCCTGAACAGGAATATTTCTGCCCTTATGCTAATCTCATTTGGTCTCACTAATCCAGATTTGGTTATCAAGAATGTTATTTTTTTATTTTGGGAACTGCCTGTCTTGTGTTTTGACTCCTCAGATACAACTGTTTATCTGGTTGTTCATAAAATTTAATCCAAATTATGTTGGTGGATCACTTTTTGTATTTTTTAATTCAGTTGAATTGGAAATAAAAAAAAATACATACATGTATAATATATGTTAATTTTCATGCTATGTAAGGTTTAGAAAAGCGAATTAATATCCATGTATGTAAGTAGTACAAATAACAAAATTTTGAACTTCTGAACATTTCCAGTATTCTGAAACTTATTCCTAATGATAGCTAGACATTAATTTTAAAACCACTTTAGATAGCAGATGTACAAAATTCTTTACCTATGATGTGTTGATGCTTTGAGTACACAGAAATACAGTCATGCCTTAATTTTCTGTTCTTTATAATGGTGTAGCCATGATGGAATGAAGAAGTTTTGACCGGATAGAATTTCTCATTTCACAAACAGAATGAGCTAGTGACATACCTAAATTTGTGTATTTGCAGTTTAGAATTGTAGTAACACAGAACAATTATTAAAGCTCACTTGTTTTGACTGACTTAATATATTTTATCCTTTTTTCCTATCTCAATCCTTGATTTTACCAATGAAAACAGATTTCTTCTGAAAAATACTCTGATTTCTGTGATCCTTCTTAAAACAGGATAGAATTTTATTTGCTTCCTAAATGATTACAGTAAATGTGAAGCAGGTTTCATTAACTGATTTCTCATCATTTTGAATGCATAAAGAAGCATGCATAAAGAAGCAATTAATAAAGAAGCAAAATATTCAGCTAATAGTAAAGGAGAATTAGAAGAAATGTTCATTCTTCATAATTCCCTGTGAATTCTGGAAGGGCATGAACTATCCATAACTTCAGGATCTGTTACCTCCTGCTAGAGCTAAATCAGGGCAAGTTTATCAGCATGTCATGAGTGAAGCTTTTCAGACTGGCACATTATGCCAGGTATTGCCATTATTACAATAATGGCAGTTATAATTGTAATAATATAGGGAGCCCTTATAAACTCTCTGATCATCCTTTGGTTATTCCTTTAAAGTACAACAGTGTTGTCTCATGATCTTAGGAGTGGCAATAGGTTAAAAGCTAGGCAGTATTCCTTCCCTAGGAGTGACAATAGCATCCATTACATCCATACATTCCATCCATGCGTCCAGTTCTCTTCTTTCTTCAAACTGACTTAACAAAAAGATAAACTTTTAACATAGCCATAGTTTCTCATACAAAAATATGGTTCAGCTTTATTATGCAGGTCTCATCAATGGTATTACAGATGCCTTTTAAAAATATACTAATTGTGTCTGAAAGGAAGGACTTATAGATGAATTAAAGTGTTCCTCTCATAATTTGATTTGGTAATTTGCTCTTTTTTTTAGCTGAAGGCATCTGTACAACTAAAGCCAGGCTTACTCTTCACTAATTAAAATGAAATATGTTTCCTCAGTGACAGTCATCTGTGTTCACATTATTTGGAAATTCTTGTTTAAGTGCTGTTGACAGGGAATTTGCCTCACAAGAAGGCAGGTGCAGGGAAAAGCTACATATTTGATCAACTATTTTTTACACTCCAGTCGATAAGGAGCAATGCTGAATTCCCAACTGATTCCCAGATTCTCTTTTTATGTGACACCATCTCCTAAGACAAGGTATTTTAGGCACACCATCCAGCCATGAAGATCTTAGCAAGATTTCTAGATGGCCCAAATAAATATCAAATTGGATGTAATTTAAAACCAAAATTGTAAATGGAATAGATGCCTCCCAGTGAAGTAAAAAACTGAACTGCACCTATATCAGAAATGTCACGAGAATTCCCTTACTTGTGTCACTTCCATCAGATTAAAAATGAAAACAAACCAATACAACTGATGATTTCTTATATGATCCAGAAGTTAGTTTTTTTTTTCATCTGATTAATTCTGTATTTTGTGGAAGAGATGGAATAAATCTAATATTTATTTGCTTGCCTCTGAATTACATACATATATTTTAAATTACATTATATTATTGTATCATTTTATATATAAATGATACATGTTATATTTATATGTATGTAAATAATATATATATTGCTTCCTGAGAAACTGCCTTCCATTCTCTCTTGTAGGTTATTAGAAATTCCTTAGTCTGAGATTGCTGCAAAGCATTGGATCAATTTACAGCATTACAGTCTTATTGCAGAACTAGTCTGTGAACCTATGTTTTGGTCTAAAATCCCAAGCCTGTATTCATTCCCTGTACATCCCCATGCCCATGTGTATACATGGACTCTCCTGTGAACTGCCCCTGGTTGAACTTTAGTCCTTTGAAAGCATACACAGTCCCATAACAGCACAGAACTGGTGAAGTTGGAATTGACCTCTGGAGATCATTAAATTTATCTCCCCCAGTGCAAGCAGGGTCAGCTAGGGATGGTTGCTCAGGGTCATTGTCCAGATTTTTTTTTATAATATTTTTGAAGATGAAGATTCCACAACCTCTCTAGGTAACCTATGCCAGCGCTAGGTCATGCTCATAGTAAAAATGGGAGGTTTTTTAATACTTATGTGGAATATTCTGTATTTAATTTTGTGCTCATTGCTTCTTGTCCTTCAATTGTATTTCACAGGGGAAAATCTAGCCTTTTTTCTCAGCTACTTATATACATTGACAAGACTCCCCCTGAGCCTTCTCCTTTCCAGGCTGAACAGCCCCAGCTCTCGTGGCCTTTTGTATTTCAGATGCTTCAGGCTTTAAATCCTCTCTGTGGTCCTTCACTAGACTAGTTTCATTCTGTCCATGTCTCTCTTGAGCTGGGAAGCACAGAACTGGATCCAGCACTCCAGATGTGCCTCACCAGAGCTGAGTTAAAGGGAATGATCAGAACAGGAGGCTGTTGGCCTTTGTTTCTGTGAGGGCTCACTGCTAGCTTGTGTTCAACTTGGTGGCCACCTGGACTCCCTGGGCTTTTTCTACAAAGTGTCTATCTAACCTATTAGCCTCAACCTGCATGGTGCATAGCTTATTCCTCCCCAGGTGCAGGACTTAAACTGACCTTTTCTGAGCTTCATTAAATTAATTCCATCCCACTATTCTTATCTTCTGCTGTTTTTGGGGTTCTTAGTCCTGCTTTTATCATTGTTATGCCTTTTTAACCAATAATTTATGAAAAACTGAAATAGTTCTGGGGCTAAAGCTCAGCTCAGTTCTAAAACTATCTGTCTGGATTCCTTCTTTGACTTAATAGCAATCTCTTCCTGACCTCTCTATGTGTGTGTCTATGTATATATACGTGTAAACACATTTCTCCAGAGTCTGTAAAAATGAATACCCTGAACTGAAATTCATGTATTTATTAGTGGTATGTAGTGACATACCCAAATAATAGTCATGCTAGTTTAATGTGAGAAAGGTGGCCTAATTTTAATTTTGCTACCATGACGGGTAATCTTCACAGAAAACATTGTAAAGAACTTGCAATTCTCTTGTAAGGAGACAGATGCAAAGCCACTACAGAAAGGGCAACTCTTCTCCACTTATGTTTACAATCACAGTAACAGGGACTTCCTCATATAACTTCAGTAGGGCATTTGATGTTGCAAGGGCAACCTTATGTCACCTCATCCTTCTTTTTGGATAGACTGGAAATGTCTTTCTTTAGATCTCAATTTTTTGGCATGGTATTTATTTTAATATGCTCACTTGTTTCTTTTACTTTTGATATTATGTTTTATTAAGTCTATTCTGGCAAATACACATGAAATATTTAACTTCCTGCTGTCTTCCAATAGAAAAAAGAAAAAGCATCTGTCATTAAGAAAAACAATGCCTATGCAGTGGCTGTTGCCAACTATGCTCCAAATATTACCAAGGACTCAGTGCTACCAACCATCTCCAAGAGTGCTACAACTGCAGAACCCAACAAGGCAAAACCAGAAGCGAAGCCACAAGAAGCAAAGAAGACATTCAACAGTGTTAGCAAAATTGACAGAATGTCTAGAATAGTGTTTCCAGTCTTATTTGGTACTTTTAATTTAGTGTATTGGGCTACATATTTAAACAGGGAGCCTGTCTTACTTGGCTTTGCACCATCAACCTAAAAGCTGACTTGCACTGAGGACTAAATCATCATTCTAATCAGATAGGTTGTTCGCTATGTACAGTCCGACTAATAACTGCTAATCTGTGAACCATTCTGTACAGTGTGTATATAAATGTCTTGTCTGTGTGTCTCCAAAGGAGGGACACAGCGTTAATTCATGGGTCTGTAAACAGATAGCACCCATGGCAAATACAGCCAGCTCTTTAAAAGTTAAACCCAGGGGACTTCTGTTAAACTAGGATTCAAATATACAGAATTATATTCTCTCCGTACAATGAGATGAAGATGTGATCCTACATAATTATTTAGGAGCAGTATTTTTTTAATTTAAAGTTAAAATATTTTTCTATAAAGTAACTAATTCTACTTTAGTGAAAGGAACTGTCATTTAAAAAAGTAATTTTTTAAAAAGGTGTAATTGTTTCATACAATAGCAGTACCCATGTACATAACAGAGTACAGAGGTCGTACAGTTCTGCTCTTCACATTCTGGATACAAGTTAGATCGAAGAGGTAGTAAACACTACTGTATGGCAAAAGCCACAAGTTTCTTACTTCTGTCCTCTTTGAAGTTGTTAATAAATTCATCTAATTGATTTCAGGAAAAAAAGGGTAAATCAAATTCAATATATCAACCAACTTCTGCTAGTGAGATATTTTTTCACTGTTTTATTTATTTTATATTAATAAGCTGGATTTTCTGGTTCAGCAAAGCTGGACTTTTTAATTATTATTTTTGATTTTGTTCTTAATTGAATTATTTTCAGGTTTATAGAATCACTCAGAAATTTTTCAGGTTTAAGTTTATCAGTAATATCATATACTTTTTTTCTTTGCTTGATGTTTTTCTAAAGCCTGCCATTACAATATTTACCTGTATTTGTCCCAGGAAGCACTGTTTTCAAGGGAAACAAGAACCATGATTTAAGTTCAGGAATATGTCCATATAATAAAATTTACTGCTGCTTTTGTAAATTGCAACTTTACATTTCGCTGACATAACTTTACAACAACTTTGTATACTAGAAATGATTTTGCTAAGATTTGAATGTTATTTTTTTAATAAAAGGTCATGCATCATCAGTAGGCATTAACTGTATTTCATATACACAAATATAACAAAATTGGATCTGCCACTGGCAATTTTATAAGAACATTTAATACTATCAGTAAAATTGTTTTTCTTCTGAGCCTTTGCAAAGATTCTTTATGCCCCTAAAGGCCTGGTAAATCATAGCATAAATAATAATTGTGTACTGTATTTAGATTTTAGTAAACTTGGCCAATCAAAAATATTTTGATTCACACATACATTAGCAGTTATTAGTTGACCTTTAAAAAGATACACCTTTATGATGATGTCTTCTAGTAGAGACATATGTAGTCGTATAGTGTCATTTATTGCAGTTTTGTACAGTAACTTGAGTATAGTGCATAAAATAGATATGTTCAGAGTTTAAAAAAAGTTGTACAAATATTTCTAAAATCAAATAAAAGAGTATCTTAAGACATGGAAGTGTGCTAAAAACAACAAAGAGAAACACTGCTTTCTTTTGCTGATTTATTTTCTTGCTTTTTCTTTGCTTTTGATGTGATTCTGTTTTGTACTTTGTGTGACAGTATAGATGCCAAGGTCACAAATGCATATTATAAATAGAATTAGTAGTTAAGACAGAGTTGACATCAGTGAAAAAAAGACTTTTAGTAGGTTATAAAAGAAAGGGAGCAGCATGGACAAGGTGTGTATCCCTTGAATTCCCTCTAATTAAACTGTCAGACTAAACCTTTCTCATCAACAGTAGCTTAAAAATGAGCACTTTACTCAGAACATTAAAATAAAAATATCCTTATTTTCATATATATTTATATGTAAATGTAGATCTTCCATGTAACATGGAGATGTGTGCAATAGTGTGATTATGAACAAAAGGCTAGAAGGCAAGCAATAAAAAAAGGGTTTTTTCATGGTATAAGCATACATTTTAAAAATGTTTTGTTTGTAAATTAAAAATTTTCCCTTCAACATCACGTTGTCCAGGTATTAATAAATATATAAATATGTACATATGTACAAATAATTGTAAATATTAGCACTGTAGAAAAATCCCTTCACTTTTAGCTCTGTTTTTGGCAAAGGGCTCTGACTGTATAGTTTAATGGAGGCCCCTGCTAAAATGCTCTTGAACTTGAATAGCTCGATTATGTTTTCTGTGGCTGAGGTCTCCTTTCCTGTGACCTACTGAGAGTTCTTACCTTCTGTTCTTATTGGCAAGATCTAGGGACTCTCCAAACCTCACCAGACTGGGGTGTGAGAAACAGAGGTTTGTGTTTCACCCTTGGCTACATCCCAGGTACTCAAACCCTTCACAGTGTTGAAACTCTTGTGTATTTCTCCGTGCACGACACTGTATAGTCAGAAGTCTCCCCATGCCAAATATGAGTGTGCTCAGTCATGTTGAATTACCTGATAAGGAAGGATCTTGCATCCTTATCCAAGAATGGGACCTCCTCAAAGGCTTTCAATGGTAAAGTCTCCTCCAGCAAGACTTCTCTGGAAAATACCATTTGGGTAACTCAGAGCTGCATGCAAAAAGCCCATCTTCAGTTTGCACAAGAAGCCCGAGCTCATGTTAGTCAGCCCTGCTGCTACCATTTTCATTAGGTACAACTATTTTGTCATTCACTGATGCTTTTCTCTACACTTGCTTGAGTCAGTATAAAAGACAGGTGTTTATCACATGGTAAAGTTACACTTATTGCCCACTTACATGGAAAAGTAGGCCTACTATATAAACTCAGTGAAAAAAAAAATCCAAAACATTTAAAATATATTCATGCAGTTATTGTGGGCATCAGCAAGGATTTTAAATGGGCATGCTCCAGAAAATTGAGTAAATTGTCAACATTAAAGCAATCTCCTTCTATAGGAAGAAGGAGTATGCTTTACTGTTTCACTGCTGAAACATTTACAGTGGCCCAACTGAGGACAGATAAATTTGTAAGACTACCAACTGGATAAGTGAATATAAATGTGAAGATGGGAGCATTGTGCAAGGAATACCAGAATACAAGAGTTAAGCCTTACTTTCCTTTAGAAGGAATCTAAAGGATGTCATTTCATTTACTATAGAATCTGTGACTGGGATTTTAAAATTAATGTCACAAATCTATGTGTCAAATATGTAGAGGTTTCCTATAATTTGAGTAAATCTTGCAGGTATTAAATACTTAAAATGGGGAATATGAGTGAGAAAATGCAAGTGACTTTTCTATCAAGGACTTGCACATGGAATCTGCCAGTGAATTTTTTGGTTGACATATTAATCTAACCTACTTCTCCTATTATTCTTGGGTCAGTATGTCATATTTTATGATTTAAGAAATTAATAAAATAAATACAAAGATAAAACACTGTGGTAAAGTTAGATTGGAATTGCAGTAATTCTAAATGAGGTTTATGAAGTAGGCTTCCAGTGTAGTACTGGGGCAGATACTTCTGGATGCATGTGTCAGTTAATTTAACAGTAATTTATAAATCAGCATGAAAAGTAGAGATCAACACAGTTTATCAGCCAGAGTTGTCTGCTGGAGACTTCATGACAGAAGAGTAGAAAATTCTCAATTATGCTGTGGCCAATTAAATTACCTCCACCTGTCATATGTGAGATAATTCAACTTGTAACTGCTGCATTGTTGAGCATCTTTAAAAAAAATATTATGGTAGGTGTTCTGAGATATGAGCTTTAGTTTGGCAGACCACTCATACAACTGAACATTATTCTAAATTAAGGAGCCAATTTCCTCATATAGTCGCAGGAAAGAGCATCTAGAGACTGAATGGGAGCCTTACTGAATCGCCTTCCCTTCCCAGTGGTTACAAATAAAGTACAGGGTGATGAGACTTTTCAAAAGCGACCAAAAACTGTCTGCATGAAATCAACCAGAAGCAGCAGGGAGGAGGTAGGGATGTATGGGGGAGGAAAGGAGAAAAGAGAGCTCACAAATTGCTTTGTTACCATGGCAGTGGAATGTGAGATAACTGAGGAGGAAGTCGCTGAGGGAGGTAATGTGTATTTTTGTTTCAGCTTAAGTTCTGAGCCTTCACTGCCACATGTGAGTAGTGGACAGTAACTTCTAGAGCACATAAAATGGAAATACTTGTATAATTCTACTGAACTTGAGGGACACGAGTTGTGCCTTTGAAAGTGAGAGGCCTCTAGTGACTGCTTTGTGAAAACAGACCATGCAATTCTGTGTGTCTCCTGCTGTTTGGAACATCTTGGGTGGAAGGAGAAAAGAAGCTTCAGAAATTAAGTAGAATTTTGTTAGTTCTACACGTTGTTTTCTTAAAAAGCATGGCTTTCACTTAAGCACAGAGAGTCAGCACTCACCCTACATACCTCTCATTCCTATTCTGAAAGCTTAGTAGTGCATAGGTTTTGCCTTTGGCCTTCACAAAACAGATGAAGTCTGTGCTGCTGAACATTACCACTCCTAACAAATCTGCATGAAAGATTATTTCAGTGTGGATACAAAGCTATCATCATCTATGCCCAGTTATGTGCAGACACATAATGCTAAAATTTATAAAGCCATGCAATGAGTTTTAGAGTAGAGGAAGAAAACATTTTAAAATAAACCCTGTAAGTTAAAGGGCTTAATTTAAAAAACACAGTTTGGCATTTGTAGAAGTAACTAAACATACCTAAATAGACTCTCTGAATGTGATATAATTTCATGTCACATATAAAGTTTTTGTCTTACATAAATGCTAAAATAATTATGTGAATTTGTGTAAAAGTCAGATCGCCCTTCAGCCTTGAGTAAAGTGAGTGGTTCTTAATAAAGCAGTGTTAGGATTCCTTCCATCTCATCCCAGCGCCGGCGAACCTCCTGCTAGAATGCTCTTAGTGCACAATATAAATTCAAGTTACATCCCTTTAATATCTTTTTTTTCTCCTTAGTCAAGGCAACCTCCACCTCATTTCCGTAGATGACCCGAACTCCCTAAAAAATAGAATTTTTAATTATTTTTTAAATCCCATTATTAATTACAGTCACCTGAGAATCACTGAGTGACTTTAGGTCTTTAGTAGTAGAAAATTAAAGGATCAAAACTTTGTTACAATGCCTGGAATATGTTAATTGCATAAAATGTTTTCTTTCTCTCTACTTTAAACCACTTAATTTTCTAGATTCAAATATTTCTAGGTGAATCTTTTAACTCATGTTTTTGGAGTCTGTGATTATATCTTACTGGAAGAGGATAAATTTTGAGAGCTTGACATCTCTGATGGAGATCAGGGCAAAATTTGCACTGAATTTAAAATAAAACTAATTTACATCCTCATCATATTTATCTCTATCAGTGAAGTCAGTAAGGACTTTTCCAGAAGAGGAGTACAGCTAACTACACCTGGGCTTTCCTTTGGATATGGGTTGTCAGTTCTTTAATCCATGAAAATAAGCCCTTAAAAGAAGTGTCAACCATACTGGAATACAGAGCTTTATCTGTTTTTTTCTTGATATTTATTAATGCCCTTTAAGAATATTGTGAAAGTGCTGTAAGTTAGGATGAGGTGATGACACTAACAAAAAGTAATTTGGAGGATACTTTAAAATATGCAAGATAATGTATACTCTTCCTCTGGTGATGGAGTCTACATAAATATATATGATTATATTTTTATTGTTGGATAATTTAAAAGTTCTATTTTGCTTTCAAATTATTTACATAATGTGAATACTTTACTTGATAAGGTGTTCTGGAGTGTGTCCTTATGCATTCAAGGTTTTTAACGATTGCAGTGAGTGCTTTCATTCACCTGATATTAAAAGGGGTGAGCTTCAACAGGTTGAAGTGTTTTATTCGCTTTCCTATACTTTATCCCTCAAACTACGCCATTGAGGATGGATGGAAATAGTGAATAGAACAAGATATTATTACTTTGATCAACTGCTTTTGATATTCTTTATTAGATGTTCATTTTGGCTGAATTTATCAGTTTATAGGCTACTGTAGCTTAGCAATAGCACGGAATGCAATGTAGTACTTTACATCTGTTAGAATACATATGCACCGTATCTATAAACTGTTAAAATATCAGTTCCTAAACTGCACCCCTTCACCCTCTCCCCTCCAAATAGTCACTTTATTAGGAAACATTTGAAGGCACTTTAATTTTAATGGAAGTGATTACACTAAATGTTGTTATACTTGATTAAAAAAAATAGTAAAAACAAAGTGGTCTCTGATTCATACATGGTTTGCAATTTCTCAGCTGGGCTGGAGTCAGAAAACATTTATGCATTGTATGACACATCTGCTTTAGTGAGTCACTTAGGTGTGAAAATGTATAGGATTTGAAAAATAGGCACTCCCAGTATATTAAAAAAGAAATAAGGGAATGGGAAGAATGAAACCAATAATTTTGAAATTAAACACCAATCAAATATGCACAATAAGAAACTGCATGATAAATGTAAGTATACTTAACCTTGAACATCAATGTCATATAAAATCTTCTGGGTGACAGTTTACTTATTTAGTAGGTTTCATAGTTATAAATAATTAAAGAAGATTATAATATTCTGTAATTTGTGACCTTGTTTTAACTGGGAAAATCGTTACTTTTCTAAAATGTAAAAGAAATAACTGGATTTATGTTTGAATGTGTCACTGCTTGCTGTTGAAGAATATTTATTAACCACATGCAAAATATTGCTTAACATTATCTTTTTGTACTTCTTATTAAAGTTAATTTAAATATAGCACATTTTGTAATTTTGTTTTTAATGATTTGACAGCACAAACATTTGATTCTCTTCATGTCTTCTCTCTTAGGACTTGTATGTGAGGTTTTCATTTTCCTGTTTTTAAACAACCCATTACAGCCTCTACGAAGGTGCTTTTTTATTAAAGACAGTATTTCCCAAAGGGAACAAACAATATCTTGAAAAAAAAATATTCCTCAGCTTAACAGATTTCTTGTTTATTTAATGAGAATACCCTCATGTATTCATATTACAAATGGCAATGTTTCACATTTTCTGAAGGTTATGAAACATGTTGCTGCTGGGTGTACACTAACAACCAAATGATGCGGAGCACAAGAAACTTACTACCAGACAGCTTAATTAGTCAGTGGGAGTATATGGGGTAACAAAGCTTACTTAGAAACAAACAGAAGACTATACTGTTAGTAAGGTGTGGGTTTGGATTTGTTTGGGTTTTTTTTTGCTTTAAAATGAGCATTCTGATTCCAAGTCTTTCAGTGGAAAAGCTGTAGATTTTTCTGGGATGATCCTTTCTTTTCCTTTAAAGTCACATGTTCTCACAAGAAACACACAAATGGATGATGAAGAACATGACGTCCTTCTCTCCAAATTGGTAAGAAATGGATTTGATGGGTATATATGATGGGTAAGGATGGACACAGACAGAGAGTTGTGGCAAATGGCTCAATGTCCAGGTAGAGGTCAGTGAGAAGAGGTGTCCCTCAGAGCGCTGTTTTGGGATTGATGCTCTTCAATATCTTTATCAAGAACATAGACAATGAGATCAGCAAGTTTACCAATGAAACAAAGCTGAGCAGTGCAGGTGACACAGTAGAAGTAAGGGATGCCATTCAGGGGGACCTGGACACACTTGGGAAGTGGGCCCGTGGGAACCTCATGAGCAAATCCATGTACAATGTCCTGCACCTGGACTGGGGCAGTCCCAGACATGAGCCCAGACTGAGAGAAGATGTCATTGAGAGGACATCTGCAGAGAAGGGCTTGGGGCATGTCATGGGTGAAAATATGGCCGTGACCCCTCAGCATGCACTCACAGCCCAGAAGGCCAATGGCATCCTGGGCTGCATCAAAAGCAGCTCGATGGAGGTGATTCCCCTGCTCTGCTCTGCCCTGCCCTGGTGAGACCCCAGCTCAAGTACTGTGACCAGCTCTGGGGTCCTCAGCACAGGAAAGACAAGGATGTGTTAGAGCAGGTCCAGAGGAGGCCATAAAGATGTTCAGAGGGCTGGGACACATCCCGTGCAGACAGCCTGAGAGAGCTGAGTTGTTTATCCTGGAGAAGGGAAGGTTGTAGGGAGATCTCATTGTGACCTTTCAATACTTAAAGGGGGTTTATTAAAAAGAGAAGGGACTTTTTACATGGGTAGATGGTGATAGGAGAGGGGACAATGATTTTAAACTAAAATACAAGAGATTTAAATTGGATGTTACGAATAAATTTTTTACTCTCAGGGTGGTGAGGAACTGGCACAAGTTGCCCAAAGAAGTGGTGGATGCCCCCTCCTTGGAAGTGTTCAAAGTCAGGTTGGGTGGGACTTTGAGTAACGCAGTCTAGTGGAAGGTGTCCTTGCCTAAGGCAATTTATGGAGTGCTGAGGGATTAACAGCAATGCAGAAAATGGTCCAAAATGTGGTATATTTTTTCAGGAAACATTAATCCAAAAATCAGACTGTAATGAATAAGGATTTAATTTCAAAAAACGTGCTTTATGTATGGATAAGAAGCAAACAGAGGCCTAAGTAATATTTGCAGAGTTGACAAATCATATGGGAAAAAAAGAACCATTTAAGTAGATCCAGCATGGAAAACATTTTGTCCTGTGCATTTGTGGTGGATAGGAGTCAGAGTAAAACTGAAAGATGAATATTCATAACATTTTAAATATTGAAAAGCAGCTCTGCTTTCAAGTTCTTTGCAAATCTTTTGAGACTCTGCTATGACTTATTAAAGAGGAAGAAATTTAATGTCTCTTCAACTTTCCAATGATTAGCATCACTTTTTGCTAATGTTGGACATGAGTGAGAAATACAAAGAATGTGACAGTTTTATGAAGATTACTGTTTTTGTAGAGCAACATATTTAACTCTTGCATTCCTCTCCCTCCCACCACCCCTCCCCCACCAAAAATCAATTGTTAATATTGGAGGTAGTAAGAACCAGCAGTTAAAATTGCCCTCAAGTTGTGGCTTGACATAGTTATCTTAAACCTTTCTGATGGAACACATTTTCCTTCAAAACATAATTATGTTATTCTTTTCTACCACAGCCACCAGACACTAAAGAGGGTGGTGCTCTGAGAAATGACAGTGGTGGGAATTTAGAGTCAACCATGCTTCAAGTCTCATTGCAGGTAGAGTTCAGCTGTTTTTACTGTAGGTGGTATACAATTAAGTGTTTCTATTTTTAGTAGAATAGTTCTGACAGCATTAATACACTAGAACAAGTGTCCACCAATGAGCCAGTGATCAGCTGATACTGGGAATATCAAAGCCGAGATCCGTCTGGCAACTCTGCCAGTTACCAATGGTAACTTCCCACCTCACACTAAGACACAGTATTTAAAAAAAAACTCCAAAAAAAGAGTTGAAAAAACCCAGGGAAATATAGGGAAATGCATTGTTGACAACTTCCTGGCTGAGGTGATGGAGGAGTCAAGGACATCATGCAGCTCTGTTGCAGCTCATACTTACAAAAGGAATGGACAGGATAGTGATGTGCAAGCCTTGGGTGACCATGAGATAGAGGTGTTCAGGATCCTTAGAGGAGGGAACAAGACAAAAAACTGGACACCAGCCCTGGACTGCAAGACAGCAGACTGGCCCTGATCTCTGCACAGTGCTAATTCCATTCACAGCCCCGGGCAGCTGAGGGGAAGGCTTGAAAGAGTCCCTTGCTAGATGGTTCTGGAGAGAAAAAAGGTCCAGAGCATCTAGTTGACTTTCAAATATATTCTTCTCCAATCTCAAGCAAAAACTAACTCGGCAAGCAACAAGTCAAGCCAAGGTGGCAGGAGGCCAGTTCAGATAAGTTGGCCTTGACTAAACTCAAATATAAAAAGGTGGAAGCAGAGCCAGATGACCTGGAAGGAATATAAAGACATTCTCTAAGTTTTAGAGAGAGTCATAGCAAAACAAAAGTCTGAGGATGGGAAGGATTCAAATATTATTCCTACCTTCAAAGTGGGGTGGAAGGAAGGTCTGGTGACCAACGGGTCATCTTTACCTTGATTGTTTATTGATTTCTTTGTAACGAAACAAATACTTCTGGAAAACATTTTAAAGCATCTTAAAGACAGCAGATTCATTGAACTCCATGTGTGTGACATTACATGTGAAGGTCTGGCATCAAGGAGTGAATCTTTTCCAGCAGTACTGGTAATATAACATAACTATTAGGCTGCTAGAATTTTTTTCTGATTTTGCAGATACTTTTTTCCTACATTAAAGATTTCAGGAAAAATTAGCTATATCTCTTGCATTCCCACAACAGTCAACACAGTAGGCAACCTTCACCATTGCCCCCTTTCTTACCTTTTATGCTAATGTCTCCTTTTGGCTTAGAACAACAGTTTCTATTCCTTGCAGCTACAAAGAAAGCCTCTGAAGTGTACACTCAACATCAAAAGATACAGCACTCCCTGAGTCTGCAGACAATCTGACTCAATAGATCACTTCTGAGAAGTGTCATTTTAGTGTGTTGTGGAAAAATCAGTTAATCATTTAATTGGTACTCCAATTAAGACAATTTAAGTAATTTGAGAATGGAAGAGGGTTTGTTTCCTCTGCCAGGCTACAAATACATATTTTTAACTTTGGTGCTTAGGAGATGGGAAAGAGGAAATCATAAAATAAGAGCCAACTGAGGTTTATGCAGTGCTATGCTATAATGAATCCAAAAAACCTGAGTTTTGAAGGTTGTAAGGCAAGAAAGGATGCATTTAAAAGTACCTCCTAAAGATATAAAGCATATAATATACTCATATTAACAGTACAAACACCTGCCCATTAATAAGGACTTTTTCTCAAGGTAGAACGCATGCTAGAATTGCGTATGTTTTGGTGTTGGTAATTAGACCTCTTTTGCCCATCATAGACAAGCAGTGTGTGAGAAGGCTTCTCAAGTGTTTCATGACTTTAGTTAACTCTATAGTATTGAATGACTAGATCTCTTATTACAATTTGACATCTTATATTTATTACTGTTAAAGTAATAAAAATTGTCCTTATAATGCTAAGATGCTGCAACTGAATCAACATTTTGCCTGCTATCCATTCTCCATTTTCACAATGAATATTTTGAAATTATCCATTCACTTCTGTAGACAATTCATGGCAACAAGATGATTTATATTTATTGTGAGCTAATCACAAAGAGATGTCTACTTGAAATTGTTGCCTTTCTCACTACTCACACATTATACTTGTTGCTAAGCCTAAGTATTGTCTGAAGTGTAATTTCTTTGTTGACAAATTATAAAAATGGCAAAACTTTCAAGACCTTTGAGCATGATGCATATATCAATATTATTGTAATTATTTCACTGTTGATGAAATAGTGATCATCAATGATAAATGAATAATCACAATGAAATGAGAATCTTCTATGAGTAATATTTTGTTAATTTTAGCGGTGTATTTGGGTTATGACAAGAAATACATCTCAGCTTGACTTGCCTCACGAACTCCCATTGCAGATCTTATCCTTTTCCACTCCGAGTTTCTACCTGGTTTTATTGACTGGATGTTTTTAAAATAAAGGTGATCAAACTATCCCCTTTTTACACAGAAGTATAACTTCTGACATTTATTTTTTTATGTATGTTGGCTTTTCATTTCTCACTTCAGTAAATATTCCTGAATCCCTTACACCTGCTCAAGAACCAATTACTATATCCTTGCATCCAATTCCATTTTCAGTAACAGTTAGTTTTTTTTTCATTGTGCTAAGTGTCGCAATCACAAATTAATACTACTTTTCAGAAGGTTTGTGTCGTTGATCAGAATTAATTTTGATCCATAGTGAAGGAATCTTGTAAGTTTTGAATGTCTGATTAATAGATGATACATATATGATTCACAATGATTTATGGTTTCATTTGAAGTTCATTTATTGATTACAATTTCTAAAATGTTGACCTTATGTAAAATCTGAAACAAAAACTTGTCAGCCTAAAGATTTCTTCAGTGGAGTAGTGGGCCATTGCATATCACAATTATGTATCTGTATTGAAGGAATTACCACTGAGATGATAAAGACTGCTTCCTGTCTATTCCTTGAGGAAAGCCATAGCATTTGAGGATGGAATTAAGCGCAGAATTGTACTGCAAACAAACAGGAAGGCTGGAGTGGCACAGGGAAGGAAGCATTTTTGAGCTGGCGAACACCTGATCTTATGATATATGTGATGTTCCCATTTTTAATAGTCTGCATGGTAAATTTCCTTTAGAGAACAGATCAAATCAAATGTTATAAAGTGCTAGTCCTTCACCCTGCGTCTCTTTAGCTCAGACCTCTGCTTGAATTGCAGACCAAGCCCTCCCAGGCTGAAGGGGTCTGGTGTGGGTGGTGACCAGAATACTGTCCAGGAGAAGGCTCTAGGTAACCCACAATTGTTAATGGCACAGTGACCCAAATGCAGAACGGGAGTCTGCAGAAGCAAAACCCTTTGGTACTCATGTCACGTCTGATTTGCCCTCTTGCCCATGTGATGGTGACTTGCCTCAGGTAATCCTGGATTAATGGACCTCCTCACAAAGCACTTTCCTGCCCTGCTGGGCTGTGAGGGCAGATCTGCTCTACATGACTTTGGTTTTCCCCTCCAGGTTCTCTGGTCCCCTTCAACACGAGCAGGTGCTTTGTGGGGCCACTGCAGGAGAACAAAGCTTAACACCTCTCTGTCCTACATCCTGTGGTGTTCCGGTGACCTGTGACAGTTTATTTGGTTTATTTAGTTTGATACATAGTAAGTGAGCCACCAAAAACTGCTTGAGGAAGGCAAGAGCCCTGATGATCACCGTCCCATGGTGCAGGTGCACCTATGGAAAGTCCATAGTTGTCTGCTATCTGACCAGCTCATTCATAAGTTTAATTACAGTCCCAAAGGAAGCACGATGGAATGCAGTGAGGATGAAGCCAGTGCTCTGTCCTCCCATTGCAGTGGTCCACAGCAGGGTCTTGTTGCAGCAAAGAGAATTACTTTCCATAGGCATTTTGTTTTCAAACTACCTAAACCAGGATCAATGCCAGCAGTTAAGCCTGAAGGCATTATGTAACCTTCAAGGACCATTATTTTTATAGTTTGCCATTTTGCATAAAAGCTTTTAAAATATAAAGAAATGCTGAGGCCATGAAATAACCTGGATATCTGTTTAGCAGCCCTTTGATGGTATCTCAGTGAATTCCCCTCCTCCATGAATTATTCTTCCTCCCCAAAAATGGTTTAATTTAAAGAGCAAAAAACTACAACACATCTGTTGTGTGTTATAGTACCATAGGGAATAAAAGAAAATGAAATATGCAAAGCATCTAAGAAAATAATTACTTTAATTGAGAAATAATTGGAAGGAGAGAAATTGTTCAAGTAGAATACTTCAGGATAATGACTCACACTATTTTCATAGCAAATTACAGAACTAATCTTGTCAATTTGGCATATTATTTGTATATTTGAATATTTTTATGGATTTTAAAATTAAAATCTTAGAAAGTATTCATGTTTCTAATCCAAACTATCTGGCAGTCTGACTTGTCTTTAAAGAACTAATCCTTATAATTTTCTTTTGCACTTCAGAAAATCTAACTACATAAAAGAACAGGATTCATTGATACATCTGTTTTAAAAAGCAGTTCAGCAAAAAGCACAATTGACATATTTCTTACCAAACTGGAAATATGGTCATTTCAGTAAAGTCTTAAATTAGGGTTAAAAATGTAGATTGCACAAAGCACATTGTATACACAAGCATGAAAATTAAGTTTCTCATTCATAGGAAGCACCTATAATAAAAATGAGGTGTCTTCTATGAGAGAGATCACTGGTTCTTTAAGGACTACTTTTGAAGCAATCATCCTTAATATTTAGAAAAATAATAAGAAAACCTGTATAAGTTTTCCATCTCACCTGCTCATGCAACTGTGTAATACTCTTTAAAGCATAAAAATATTTAACAGGCACCTGCATTTCAATAAATGTGTTGTGGGATAGGAGTATGTGTTTTCATTTCATGGACTATTTCCCTCAGTGTGAGTCAGAAACACAGTCTTGGTAATTGTCGTTAGATAATTGTGGAGTAACTCAATCTGACACAGAAAGCATCAGAATGTGAATATCAGTACCTGTACTATTTGTGAATAATTTAAAATAAGTATAAAAATGTTTAGGAAAAGTTATTGCTATTTTCAATAGGCAATATTTTGAGGCAACTCACATCCTAATGCAATCTCTGAATAAACAGACCCTTGACTTATTATCTTGCACCAGGCAGCTGATGGTGCAGATGTGCAGCTCCAACCTGGGCATGTTTCCCTCTGATAGAGGCATGCATAAGAAAGAAGAAGTGCAGATTCTTTAAAATCAATGAAAAAATATTTTTTGTGAGTTTCTCTTCTTCTGTGCTGTTTTCTTCTCCAAAACATTAGTACTTAGATGTGCTTTTTATTTGGAAGCTATCCCACAGAGATGTTGGAAGAGGAGGCTGTAGCTGATTTGATTTCATACTTAACAGGGAGCTCGTGTTGCAGTTGAGTTTTAGAAAATCTTCCTCTACTTAAAGAGTCTCCTTTTTGTTCTTGCAGTCTTCTATCAGATTACAAGAGGCTATATAACAAAGAAGAGCTTATATAATAATCTACCACTTCAACTAAAACATATTTCATATTCATTCTTCAGTACTATGTATCTCTTTCATATAGTCATATTTCAATAGTCATATTTCATAGTCACCGTAAATAAATTCAGGGTAGGATTGTACCTCTCAAGGTGACTTGTTCAGGAAAAAGGCAGTTGTTACTGTGTTTCAGCTCTTTGTAATGCATGTACAAGGCAAGGAGGGCTTTATCAAAAGAAAAATGTTTTAGTTTTGTGCTTTTTTCTCATATCAGAAAGTCAGAAAAACAGAGAGCTATTGAACTTGAACTTTCTCAAAGAAAACTTGTTGAACAATTGAGGAAGAATGCCTTTATACAAAACCAGTTTGTTTAGATTCCATTTGGTTATGTTTGCTTTTGTTTATTCCTAACATATTTCATCCCATTGAATTTTTCCTCAGTTTAGTTGAAAAGAATTTTTCTTTAGGGTCAGGCTTTGCCAGTGCTTTTCCAATTTTTACACCTTCAAACTCTTCTGAAAATGATTTGTTTAAATTCCATTCATTTTGGGTATCGGGGGTTGTTTTCTACTAGATTTTGGCGCCGATTGTTTTCCTGACATATTTCATTCCAGTGAATTCCTTTTTACCTTAGTGAAATGAATTTTTTCCTTGGATTCAGTACATAACATCATATTTCTTTCTATAAAAGTATGAGAGCTTACAAGAGCATTTCTGAGTCTCCTATCTCCTCTCAAGCCCAAGGAAGATTAGATTCAAGGCACCTCTTATTTCTGAGGCACAGAATTCTGGGGAAGAAACATTTTTGTTTACAGAAACTTCTGCATGCATCGGAGACAAGTCAGGCAAAATACCAGGCAAACCTCAGCTACATAATACCCTCTGCAGATGGTTTGAAGGTATGAAGGCGTAAGCATTTATAATATATGTAAAGCCATAATCCTTTCCTTAGCTTTTCTGAATCATCTGAGAAATTCTGCCTGGTTCCTGTAGGCTGGCTCAGCCACTGGCTCAGGGAGGGGCTGCTCAGAGGTTTTTGGAGCTGCAGATGGCTGCAAACAGTACAGTGAGCCTCCTGCTCCTGGAGGGCAGCAAGGGCAGGGAGGGAACTGCCAGCTGCCAGGGTGTTTGCTGTCTCCTCTTTTTCCCTTGCAAACTGACTTAAGACTGCACTGGACAGGATGCAGGTTAGTATGACCCATCTTTTTGCAGCAGAAGAGAGGGCTTGAGTAAGATAAAATAGCAGCAATGAAAGTTATCTCAAAAATCCATGGTGGAGAATTACAGTGAGTTTGCTGGAGAGTGGGAGAACTTACCAAGACATCAAACAAAAAGTGCAGTTAAGTCAAGCAGAGGATCCATATCATTAGACGTTTTTTTCTACAGAAACCAAAAATTGCTCAGAAAGGGCCTAGAGACAATTTAAACCCTTATTTATTCCCAGAAAATCCCATGTTAGCACTCTATAATAAAAATTATGGAGTACATTTGTTATGTTAATAAGATAGCCAGGTGCCTTAGAAGCACTTTTGGGAATAAAATTTCCGCTAGATGCATCAGATGTAAGCAATCACTTTACCTGGTGTATTTTGGCAAAGTAGCTTGCTGTATTTTTTCCATTGAGAAGCAATTGAGATTGTTTAAGTATTGGAATAATGTGGGAGAAAATTAGAATTGTAATAAGTGTTAAATAGACCTAAAGGAGCTTCTTGGCTCAATAAAATCACAATATTTTTATAAGAGACATTTAACTTAAATTTATTTAACATATTTTCTACCTCTTCCAACTTGCATGGTGTTTCAAATTATTACTGAAATTTTGTGTGGGAGCATATATTAATTCTTGCATATTGGACTGATCCCCAGGGAATTCTCTTAAAGCAGATCACATTGTAGCTCTTGATAAAATACAGCTCAGAGTTTTACAATTTCCTTTCCTTCAGTATTTCCATTCCCAGTTCTGTTAGTATGAATTGCATGAAAAATAATTTTATCTTGTTTTCCCTTTACCTTGCCTCACAAGGATTCTTCCCACATATTTTGCATGCACAAAGAGCATATCTGTACTTTCTTGTCTGAGCAGGAAGAGTGAAATGGTCCCACCACTTCCTTCTCTAGAAATAATACCAAAGAAAGGTCAACCTCAAAGTCTCATTTCTTCAGATACCTTTTCTTAAGCTTGATTTTGGGATTTATGAAGCTTTTGCTAACCCAAGAGGCTCTTCACTCCAACATTATAAACCTCCTAGGAGCCTGCAGTGCCCTGCTGCTTGTACTGCAGCCTTGGAAAAGTAATTGCAGGGGTATTGTGTCACACATAGAATCCCTCAGTTCTGATACATATTTGTATTGCTACTAAATTTACCTACACTACTTGCTTGAATTTTAGTTGTGTTTTCATTGTCATGAGCATTTTATGTTAATTGGCAAAAGAATATTTCTAGCTCGTTGTCTGTAAACAATTGTTTTGTCGGAATGTTAGAGCTGCTGCACAACATCTAGTCACCACAGCATGTTCAAGATGCTGTGTTTAAAGCCCAGCTGGTAATTTTGAAGTTAACTTTAAGTGAGAATTTTTTGTCTTCCATTAGAGAGGCCTTTACACAGCAACAGGTAGAGCTGGGAGATGACTAAGCATTAGCTAAGCTCAGTGCTGCCTACTGTAAATAATAAGGGAGCACAAGCACCTTTTTTATGTCAGACACTTTCATTTAGTGTATGAAAATAGGCTTGAGACATATATTAATACCCAGGCAGTGACTTTCCTCTGCAAGAGTTGTCTTTTAAAATACTTGTTTGTCTACTACAGTATCCAAGAGTTATTTTTTTCCTAAAAGGACATTTCACACTTAGATGTCATTTCAGCCTTGAAGAACTACTACTTAAATCTGCTGAATCCTGGATCATCCCTAAGGGATTCCAGGACACCACATAAAGTCAGCTTTTATAGGTCTTTGATGCTTTATGACTAAGACAGTATTTTGAAGTGGAAAGAATGTCTACAAAGTAGATAGAGGGGAAAAAATTAAAAATTATGCTTAGGCAATTCAGAAGGGAGAAAGCAACAAGCGAACACGTTAATAATTTGCAATATTTAATCACATACTACTGTGTTACTCCTTTTAAAAGAAATTTCCTGAAGAGATTCTCTGTAAAAATTATTGGTTTATGTTAGGATGCAGATTATTTAAGAAATCTGTAAAGGAATCAGACATATCAGAGAGATAAAAACATGGATTCTCTGGAAAGGATTTTTGCAAGGGTTATGTATTCAAAGGGGGCTGCTATACTATCAAAAGAAGTGTTGTGGTATACAAAGTAGTTTGTTGTCTTTTGGTAACTCTGTCTTGGTCTGACTGGCCATGATTTTTGTAAGGGATTTCAGAAGGTCTATTAATAAGCATTTATCATTAACTTATAAATACTCTTTTTAAAAAAAATATTTATATCATTTTATGTAGTATATAGTATCTACTAGTGAAAAATTATAATTATACTCAAAAAATGTCAAACATCTAAGGAATATTTTTACATTGTGATTTCCTCACAGAAAAGTCTCAGAAATGTAATTTTAGATAGAAATCTTCTGCAGAAAGGAGGATGTAGGACTTTTTGTGCAAAGGGAAGAGTTTGATCTCAGATGCTTCACAGGAGCATTGGAAGAGGAACTGTAAGTGGAAAAGACAAACCCTCCAGCCAGACTTGCACCAAGATGGGATTACATATTTTTCTGCTTTTGCAGCGACTACAGCACTCAGGCATTCCAGAGAGGGACAGGAAGTCAAACGGCGTCTGTATGAGTGAACATAGGGTACAGGTAACTTCTCTGTGTGTGACACAGGGCTTCTAACCCCTGTGATTTAGAAGAACCACTCAGTGCTGGCAGCTAGCTATGGCTGTGAAGGCTTATGCTCCTCCCTTGCTGCAGCTTGTGCCTTTACCCTGTGCTATCCCTGTTTGTTTCCAGAGCATCAGGGGAGTTAGGACAGCCTAACTGGCAGAATTCCCACTGTTCTCATTTTGATTGTTGTGGCATCAAAAGTGATGAAACACACCTAGTCACTAGGCCTTCATATATGCACAGCTTTTCGTTAAAAGAAGAGCTGTCCTATTGATTTGTCTGTCATTACATTGGATGAATATGTAAAGAAGAATAAATAATACATGAGATATGCTGTATAACTTTAAAGAGCAGTTAAGGGTAAGGTAGCAGACCAAATGTTTTGTGTAGTACATCTGGGCTAATGAAACACACGCTTCTGCAAACTCAGGAATTTATTGTTAGTCAAATTAAAGTATTAGAAATCTAATCAAAATTTATATTACCAATCTAGCTACAATGATGCCAGCACATACAGTTGAAATTAGCCAATTGCAACAATTTCTCATTTAAAATACAATTTTTGAACGCAGATTTCCTAATCTCTTTTACACACACCTCTATTATTCCGGGTCAGTATACAGATGGAATTACTGTTAAGCAGAATATAATAAGGGAACGTGGCTGTACTGTGGATCCAGCATCTGAGGTGCTTCACTGACAGGAAAATGATGTAGGACTTCTTCCTCATCATTTCTGGTTTCACTTGGTGTTATATTTATGTGTTTCCTAACTAACTTACTTGCTCTTTCTTCCATGGTCTGCAAATTCTGTGTTATCATTAGGTTGCAGTATATATAGTGTGTTTTCCATGTCTTAGATACTTGACTTTTGCTGCCTTTGTTACCTCTACATCCCATACTAACCTGGTCTGTTGCCCTAAGAGTTCTGATGCCATCCTGCTCTTTCACTTTTAAGGCCCATTCTGCATCTTGTGCTTGAATTTTTGGAGAGCACTGTTTTTCTTCAAAAGCCTGGAGCTGTTCTTTCCCAATAATGTAGCGTTATATTAGCACAATCCAGTCAAGCACACAGCCTCATTCAAGAGTAAATCAAGGGTTCATGCCACAAAGAGGAATGCTCTATCTATTTGTATTGGGCCCATCTATTTGTATACTGATATGTTTTGGTAACTACTTGTTATTAAAACCTATTAGTTATGGCAGGATCACTGTTATGGAAATTGCTTTACCAGAGGAGGGATTTCAGTCACTAGAAATGGAGTAGCAATTTTAAAAAGTTCACAGTGTGTTACTTTTTTGTTAATAACTTGACAGTATGACTTAGTAGCTTCTGGAGCTGAGGGCAGATTTGAACAGTTGAACTCGAATCCTTAGTGCACTTTGCACATTGTCAAAACTGTGTAGGTTTAACTGTGGAGTAATTCTCTTTGAGTGCCCTGCATGTGAAAAATTCATTGGTAGGTAGGACTGGAATGCTGTTTCTAACTCACTGATTCCAGCTTGTTGTTATTATAACCATGATTCAATTCTGGTGACGGACTTAAAAGTCATTTCAATCCATTTATGTTTTGCATAGGTATTTACACCACCTTAAGCAGGTTGTCAACAGAATGAGGGCCGACCAACATGCTGATTACCAAGCCTTCTCCCATTCAAGATCAGAGATTTTGACAGTTACATATTAAAAAATATTATTTGGAATTTCTTAGTGAAATCTGTGGACTGGCTACATTACAATAAAGACCTATAAAAATAAAATTCTGGAAGGGAGTAAAACTTGTTGCAGAAAAGAAAGAGAACTGGGAAAAAACTTTCAAAATGTGCATTGGTGGAAGATCTTCAAGGGAGTAGAGTTTGAGCTGATTTTTCAAATGGGTATTTGAATAAATCTGGCAAGGAGTTCAAAAAGATTTAATTAAAGATTTAAAGGCAATAAAAGGTACTAAAACTTATAGCAATTGATGGAAAAATTGTGCCACCGAGACCTCATGGCACAACACTCCCCTGGTATTCTGAGAAATCAGCTCCGAAAAGTCAACCCTTCTTAAGACTTTCAGTACCAATCATCAATTCTCTTAGTCCAGCAACCAAATGTTCAGGGTGCTGTTCAAAGCTAAAATTCTGATTAAAAACCACATTGCAAATTATCATTAAACCAACATACCTCATGTCCTACCTCCTGTAGTTCTTGAACGAGTGCTAAGTGCTCTTTGCTTTCAACTTGTCTGTTTGACAAATGCAACCATGGTAAATCCAAAGCAACTGCACTTAACCTCTGCTTTGCTTGGAATTTTGCACAATTTTTTCAGACTGGGTGAAGACATGGTGTACTTCTAAAGTGTGATGTAGTTATAAACTACCAGGGTGAAGAGGCAGGTGAAGTATTCTATGAGCAGCTGGCTGAGGTTTCATGATTGATAGTCCTTGCTCTTGTGGTAGACTTTAACATGCTGGATATCTTCCAGAAACTCAACACAGAGGAGAGGAGGCAGCCTGGGAGGTTCCTGGAATGTGTGGAAGGTAATCTCCTGACACAGTTGGTGAGTGAGCCTACTGTGGGGGGACCACATCAGGCCTGCTGTTCACAAGCAGAGTAGGGCTGGTGGGAGATGTGGTGGCTGGGGGCTGTACTGGACACAGTGACCATGACACGAGAGAGTTCTCAATTCTTGGTGAAATAAGAAAAGTGGACCTCTGCACTGGACTTCTACGGGGAAGTGAACTTCCACAAGGAAGACCAGTGAACATGGGTATATTCAGGAGCCTGGTTCAGAAAGTCCCTTGGGAAACAGACCTCAACAACAAAGAGATCCAGGAAAATGGGACACACTTTCAAAAGTAAATCTTAAAGGTGCAGCAGTGGGCTGTCCCTATGTGCTGAAACACAAACCATCATGGAAGAAGACTGGCCTGGTTGAACAGAGGGCTGTTGCTGTAACTCAAGGGAAATAAAGAGAATTTATGACCTTTGGAAGAAGGGGCAGACAACTCAGGAAGAGTACAAGGATGTTGCTAGGTCATGTAGAGAGAAAATTAGAAAGGCAAAAGCTCAACTAGAACTCAATCTGGCTACTGCTGTGAAAGATAATAAAAATGGTTTTATGAATATATTAATGACAAAGAAAATAATAAGAAAAAGAATATCTACATCTTTCTTTTGGATGTGGAGGGCAACATGGTCACCAAGGATGAGGAAAAAGCGTTAGGTACTTAGGTACTCCACACTTGTCAACAAGGATGAGGAACTAAATGTGTTCTTTACCTTAGTCTTTAACAGAAAGGCCAGCTATCCTCAGGACAGCCAGCCTTCTCACTTGGTAGACCAGGACAGGGATCCCCTGCAACCCAGGAAAAAGTAGTTAGTGACCTGTTGTTCTACTCAGACACAAATCTATGTGGCTGCATGGAATTCACCTGTAGGTACTGAGGGCTCTGGCAATATGATTTTCTCTTACTCTATAGGAAAATTACTGTTAAAAGACACCACCACAATCTACAATGTAAGAGTAGTGCTTGTGTGTAAAGTAGTTACTTTACTTTTTCAAACCCATTCATTCCAGAAACACTCCAGCAGTGCAGTCATGACTCTGTACTTACAGCCGAGAGAACAGGACCACTGCAACAGAGTGCTGAAGTGTATGTGTTAATAATGAAATGTGATAGATTGAATAATTTAGGATAATACATCCATTTAATTTTAGATTAGCACTTGTTTACTGAAACAATTTAGCCTGTTCTCAGGAGCATCTTTCAATCTGCAGACATTGATATTACTGATGTCAAATTGTGCCGGCCCGAAGATAATCTGTAACTTGGATTTAAGTACTTTGCTTTCCTAACACACGTACCAGTAAACTATACAGATGACTTTTAAAAATGTTACTTTTTTTTCCCCCTAGGTCTAGATTAAAAAAGCAACATTGTTTCAGTATAGTGATTTTTTTTTTTTTTTTTTACCAGACTGCTTCTCCAAGGAAAATTTGACGTTATTTCAGGGAGCATTCTTACAGGATAAAAGGTTATTGTGATATCTTGAAACATCTCTAAACAAAAGCAAAAACAAAAACAAAGCACCAAACGCTAACAGATGTAAGGTATGATGATATTAGGTACATCTAATAACACAACCTGCCATTTT
The DNA here is from genome assembly GCF_015832195.1 of Motacilla alba alba. Taxonomy (NCBI): domain Eukaryota; kingdom Metazoa; phylum Chordata; class Aves; order Passeriformes; family Motacillidae; genus Motacilla; species Motacilla alba. Next base: position 24,916,165 of record NC_052019.1, on the reverse strand, counting down.
ATGTTATCCAAACTCTATTTAGATGCAATTTAATCTTTGGAATTATTTTCAATGCATTCTTAATCATCAGTGGAATCATCAGTGGCTTGAACAGGATTATTAACTCATCTGTCCTCAACAGATGCAGTGCGTAAGGTCACAAGTTGTCACACGTCTTGAAGAGTTGTACACTTGTGAATAGGCAGCTTATTTTGAGTCCAAACAAGAAATAGGTACTCCTGGCTAACACATTCACATAAGGTTCCAGCCAGAATACCTGCTGATGGCAAAAGTCTTTATCATCCTGAAAATGCAAGTTGCTTTCCTTCTTAAAGACAGTTAGTATTTACTCACCATGACAAAATTTTTCTGTGATACCAAATTTGACTGTGGACTACACCACTGCTATTGAAGAGTATTTTGCATTTGCAGTAGGCTCTGGCAATCCCTGTTTTTTTTGTACAGCTGTGATTCACTTTATCTGGGCTTACACATGGACTACTGCTTGGCACAATGTGACTGTGACCCAAAGCCAAGAGGTAGCAGGAATGTGTCTTTTCCATTGGTGCAACATTCATGCCTTGATTCTGGCCAGGATGGGGTTAATTTTTTGCAGTAGCTAGGAGAGAGTATGGCCAGTGTGACCCTGATGTGTTTTGATACTACATCACCTTGTTGCCCCAGAGGAAAAGGACTCTTTCTTCCCAGGAGCATGGGATCTTCCATTTGAGTAAACAGTATGGCCATTGGAGTGGTCTGGTATTTGTTTATTGTTGGGAGCCTTCCATGCAAATTATTTATTTTTCTTACACCTTTTTTCATTGTTATTGTTGCTGTTACTGTTTGCTTTCTCATCTCATTGCTGTTTCCATAAAGTGTTCTTATCTCAGCCCACGAGGGGGATGGGAAGGGAAGCATTTAGTGAAAATGCTGAGTTGGAGAATACCATTCCTAAGTAACAATCATTTATTTCAAGGGGCAGATCCTATTTTGTTATAAACCCAGCATGTGGAGCTACAACAAAGATGAGCAAAAAATGTTTCCCATTCCTGCCATGATTTCCCAAGAGAGCACAGCTGGACTTCAGGTAATGCTCACAACCAGGCTATACATGTCAAAGCCTGGAGGCAGGACTTTATCAGATGACAACATAACAATCTAATGGAAGCAATTTGTGGAACTAGCAAAGCCAAGCAAGTTTCATGATGGACACAGGCTCTGCAGAACAGCAACACTGAAAAGAGTCACTGCCTTTACACATTTTTTTTTATTTTTTAATAGGATTTTCCATTCAGACCCTACACTTTTAACTAAGTGGACTTTGTGCAACTAGCTCAGAAATTTAATGAGGTAGTTTAAGAAATTATACAAAATCTTTAATACTACAGTAGCTATTTTGAGAAATGTCTGGGGTGAAAAAGATTCAAGCTGGAAAAATGGAAGTAGGGTTATAGTCCTCTGACAATAATCTTTTCATAGCAGAAACAGTGTGATGCAGGAGGAGCTGCAAATTCTGCTGTAAACAGGCATCCAGATTCTGGTACTGATCTGGAAGGAAATAGGAACTGTCATAAAATATTATGAGTTGGAAGGGACTCACAAAGATCATGGAGTCCACCTGGCCCTGCAGAGGGCATCTCCAAAAGTTACACCCTGTGCCTGAGAGAATTCACTCACCAAACACTTCTTGAACTCTGTCAGGCTGGTATTGTGACCACTTCCCTGGGGAGCCTATTCCAGAGCCCAACCACCCTCTGGGTGAAGAACCTTTTCCTGTTATCTAAGCTAATTTTCCCCTGACTCAGCTTCAGGCCATTCACTTGGGTCTTGTCACTGGTCACCAGAGAGAAGAGATCAGTGCCTGCCCCTCCTCTTCCCCTTGTGAGGAAGCTGTAAATTGCAATGAGGTTTCCCCTCAGTCTCCTCTTCTCCAGGCTGAACAGACCAAGTGACCTCAGCCACTCCTCAAAGCTTCCCCTCCAGACCCTTCATCATCCTCATGGCCATGTTTTGATGCTTTCTAATAGCTTTCTGTCTTTTTTTACATTGTGGTGCCCAACACTGCATGCTATGATTAAGTTATATGGAAGATAGCTCATGGAAATTCCTCAGCTCTGGGCACTGGCAAACTCTGCACAAATGGAAGCTTCTGCTCGACACCTGTCATAAGCCTGTGGCACATTGAGACTGGCAGCTATTAACATACTAGAGCCTTTGCAATACTTCCTAAAAAAGGAAAGGTGGGTCGCTGGGTGGACAGTATTTTTCCAGGAGCTAATGAGAATTTAATGAAAAAAAAGAATTAGTACTGTAGAAGAAATAATTTAAAGGAGATATGAAAAAAATAGATTATAAAATTAAATTACATTTTATTTTATTAAATCGACTAAATTATAATGATTTTTCTCAGACTAAATGAAGCTGTTTTACATGGCTAATACAGTGTGATCACTGAGGTGAATCTTCAAGAAAACATGCAATGTTTTTAACAGCTATTAGGGAAATCAAAGACTCTGACATACAGAGTATCATTTGCAACACAGCTGAAGCAGAAGATAAGTATCACCAATCTTGTCAGTGGCATTATTTTAGGAGATACTTTCAAGAGAATGGTTGATTTACTCCAGAGAAGGATCTTTCTTAAGAATAGTCATCAATGATGCAAATCAAGGCAGCTGTTCCATCAGTCCGCAATCAAAAGGGTGAGTTGGTATTGATGATCATAACTGATAATGGCCTTCCTGAGAGCATATGATAAACCACAGGATAATGTGTCCACTTTCAAAAATAGTTGATTTCTCTGTTATTCTCTAGAATTATCTCTGCACAGCAACATTTTTTTGTCACGCTGGAATGATGAATTTTCATCATATGCAAATGCTAGAATGTGCAAGTCAGTGATTAAAGAGAACCACAGAAAAAGAGTTGTCCAGGAGCAACAGACCTAAGACTAAGGGTCTTCTAGTCCTATTTTCTGGTTTTGTTTGAGAGAGAAAATTATTCTTCTCTGGGACATGTTTAAAAACTATAAAAATCAAAGCACTTTCATCATACTGATGATGCAATGAAGTAGTTTTGAAAACATACCATGAAATATGTGTTTAAAATATTGTCAGACTTGTGCATCATGACGCAGTGGAATATGCATATATTCTTTAACCTCCATGCTATGCCAATGCTCTTAAAGGCCTATATGTTTGATATTATCCACAAATGATTTTTGATAATCAACAGTATTTACCTTACACAATCTAGTGAGGACCTGTCATAATAGATTACTTTTCTCTCAATAATTAAACTAGGGAGGAATGCTGGTTTTACATGATGTATTCTGACACAATCCTACAAATGTAAATAAATCTACTGACCTGACGGCTGAGTTTACATCAAGGTATATTGCAGGGCAGTTCTATCTGATTAAGTAGTGAATATCCAATAACAATTAAAATAATTTGAAGCTCAGCCAGATCTCTGCTTATTTCTCTTGTAAGCACAGGACATACTTATGACTGTGATGTATTCAATTGGGTTACTAAACATTTGTTTCATAAAGTGTAGTATAGTAACCAATACCTGGAAGATGGAAGAGGAATCTTAAGACAAATGGAGATGCAAAATGATAAATTTAGCAAAACTTTAGAGAATGTAAAAGGAAGCAAAATACAATCTAATATACCAAAAAGCAATCTCTAAATAGCTGAGACTTTTGTTACAATTGAGAGACCTAGAGGTCAATTAATAGCAATTGTAGAAGTTCAGCAAGTGACATAATATATTGCAGGCAGAGTGTTAATGTTCTGGACAGAATTACTTTACTCTTCCTTTAGATTTGCTATGGGATACTGTTACCAAGAGTTTAAATTGTAATTCTGGAGAAAATGTTTTCCAATTATCAGACAGACCAGCCTTCTGAAGAGATCTTTTTATCTCTTGTGCTTTGCAGATTAAAAAACTTCTTATACTCTAAGGAGGATTACTCAGGATAGGGTCTACTGAAAAGCCACTTTCAACTTTCAACAAAGGCTGGGCCAAGTATCAACCGAATCTTTTTGAAACTGGAAAAAGAACAGACCACAGTCTTTGCCTGCCCCATTATTTTTCATTTTCACATGTCTTTGTCCTCCTGATCTGGCTGGAACAGTAAGTGCTCACAGTAGTCAGGTAGAACAGCTGCCCTGTTAGCCTCTAACAAAATAAGACCAGAGAGATAATCAAATAGTATTCTCCCTAGAGCATTCTATAAGCCGTGAAATTATTCTTATTCTTAACCATTTGAAGGGAATTTTTGTCCTAGATGGAGACAAGAGAAATCAGCAAAAAGAAAAGATTTCTTTGCTATGGGATTTCAAAGTATGGGTGAACATACACTGAACATACACTGGCCTGCTGTTTTGCCATGATTCATGCCTGGGTCCTAATCCTCCAATAATTCACTGTGGCTTTGGCTACACTGGCAAATTCTGGAGTGAAAAAGAAGCAGCTCTTCAGAGACAATCCACTGTGCTGAGAACCCAGCAGCCACAGTAAATGTGGTTTGGAGGGAATTTACTTTAGACTAGCACAAATCTAGATCCATAGACAGAAGACCCATTAGTGCTGGAGCACAGTACATTCCAGCAGTCCTGGTAAGCACATTCAGAAAGATGCTGCAATCACCTTCATGTACCTCATGGCCCACTTTTGAAACGATTGCTCCTCATTTGCATTGAAGTGCCAATGTAAACCATGTACTCCTCGTACATTTGTGCCACTGGGATCTACTGGGGCTGTGGAACTGTGTCACTTCCTTGACAGGGAAAAGAGAGCACAGGCTGGAGACGAGCTTGAACAGTGCTCACCTCCTGCACGTGACTTTGAGGCTATCCAAGCTGGATTTAACCTCCTAAATGAACTAGAGTGCACCTTGGTGTACAAGTCCCCTGTAAGACTCCTTGCCTTGTCTGCAGCATACACGTGCCTCACACTTGGAAGCATCCCTCTTCCCACTGGTCACCATATTCCCTATCAAAGTTGGCTGCTTTCGAGGATGTGTTTTGACAGATGGTAAATCCAGGCTCCTGAGAAATCCAGGGTCCTAGTCTCTGTTTACTGGGAAATTGTCTGATAGGTGAAGGAGAAGCAAAGTAAAAATTGTGCTCTTAGGGTGAAGAAAGGTTAAGGATTGTGGACTTATGCCTTGTAAAACATGACAGATCAAAAAGCATTTATTTGCTGTTTGTTGGCTTGTGTTGAAAATACTTGAAGGTCTAGTGAAAGGCAATGACAATAGTAATAGGCCAAGGGAATGTTTGTGGTTTGAAGTTATCTTCCTGTACCCAGGCACTCCAGCCTAGTTAACACAGATCTGTTTACACTTCAATTTGTTTTTCATTTAATCTTAACTGAAATGGAGAGGAAGTGTAACATGCTAAATGTGAAAGAATATCATCTCATATACTGCAACACTTCCCCTTCCCCTGGATGCCAAGACAGGTGCTGTCTTCTTTCTTCATCAGTTTTTCTCTACTTGACATTACTTCCCTTGCTTAATTTTTAAGTGCAACTGAAGATGTGTGTGTGTTAGTATTCATTTTAATGAGTAATGTAAGTAGTTAAATCAATGTATCAGAGATGAAATCCTAATTAAAATAGTACTTAGTTATGAAAAGTGAGAATTTTATAATTTATTTTCTATTAAGATGTTGACTGTTTCACTGAAAGCAATTATTTTGTGGTTCAAATCACAACATACAAGTTACATTTCTGCATCTTTCTCTTCTCCTCCTGTGGATATCCACCACCATCAAGTCTAAAGGCCCCTTTTAAAAAAGCTAGTACCAAAATGTTTTCATAGTTTTATTTTTTGAGATTTTTTTACATTTATTGTAACACTAGGCTACTATGCTGTTAAAGATAGCTCTTTAAATTTATATTACAGTAAACATTCAGGTAGGATTTACCATGATGATGCATATTTAAAACCACATTTTCTGTACTTCCCTAAGAAGAATCAAACTGTTTTTATTTGGGTTGCAGGTTTTAAATATCATGCACGTGACTCTGTTCTTATGTTTGTGCTTACTCAAATGCAAGCACACAAATGACATGTGTGTACATTTTGAAATTGTCCCTGCCCATGACAGGGAGATTGGACTAGACTACCTCTAAAGGTCTCTTCCAACCTAAAGTATTCTCTGAAACCATAAATCTAAGGTGTGAGGTGCACAAAGGAAATTGTTTCGTGAATACACAGTTAAGGTCTACATATGCAATTTCATCAAAATATTGTTATATAAACCTACCCTTTTGAAGACATGACTGCAGTGGTCCTTGAGCTCTTGCTGTTCTATACGCTTTTTTTTTGGTGGAGGACAGAACTCCATAATAATGTTCTTCCGTCTCCAAATGCTGGATAACTTCGCTCTCAGCAGGGTAAGTGCTCCTTACAGAGCCATTAACTTCCCTCAAGCACAATGAACAAAGATGGGCCATCCACTAAGTCTAGGTTTTCAAAGCTCTTATGCACTCAAAATGGTATGCGGGCATACAAATCTGGCATCAATTCTCATATGCTCCTGTCAGGGAAGTAGCTATATCCAAGAGAAATACAGCAGATGTAGGATGTCAGCTACGTAAATTTACATGTGAGTGTTTTAAAGTTCCTTTGTGGTCCTGAGCAAGTGAATTGTGAAGAATCAAAATGCTCTTCAATACTAAGTGTGAAGCCTCCCAGTTGAAAAATACCATGATATTTGCTTTTTATATATTAATGTGGCAGATTTTTTCCCTCCTCCTTCTATTTGGACTTCAGCTTTAATAATGAAAATTCTTTCTCATGTCCTTTTAGATGAATCACAGATTGTAGGTACTTTGTGGTTGAGTAGGTGGCTTCCAGACTGGAAATCAAGAGCTTGTGCTAAGTGCCTTTGCTCCTTTTATAGTACATGAGGTTAGGTGTATTATTATGGAATCCAAATCAATAATTACTCTTTTAAGAAATTAGGGAACTGGTGATCTAGCCTGGCTGTGTTTTAGAGGTCTTCTATATTGGATTATCCTATCTTGCACTTATTAAATCTGAAGAGTAGAGAAAGTTTTCCAGTGAGCTTGGGCAAAGTTTAGGTGCTGAGCTGCTCAAATCAGTGCTCTTCCTGTTTGTATGGGTATTCCTTTACAGTCCTGGGGAAATTTCACTTAATTCTCAATATATGTCTTTGGATTTTCCACTATTAGGCAGCAACAGAGCTGACATGTGAGATGTGATTTTACATTTAGGTACTTACAGTCTTTACCAAATTAAACCCATGAATTATTTTTATTTTTCCATTTGTCAGCATGTTATCACTTCCCATTTTATAACTGATATTCTACACTGTGAAGATTCAACAATATATTCACTTTTTTTTTCTATAGACTTCACCAATATGAAACTTTCATCTGCAAATTTTAGTGTTTCTTCTCTTTGAAACCATTAGTTCAGTGAGTAATCTGTTTAATACAAAAATCTCAAGAGCAGATTTGTAAGAACTCAACTTTGAATTTAACATACAAAGCTGGCAGCAGTCTCAAGCAGTTTCTGAAAGATGGCCTTGTTTTCCTACTTACCCCAGAACTATGCATCTTCTTTAACAAATTCCTGAGAGACCTAGAATGGTTTTGAAAGATGGTGAATTATGAAGCTCTGTTCTTCTATTGATAGACTCATTAAATATGACTGAAGAAGATGGAGACGTGGTTTTCCATTGCAGAAGCCACTCTGGTTTTTTCCTCCTAAGTAATAGTAGTGATGTGAATGCTACAGTTTTGCTTAACTTTGGTTAATTTGATTCTGAAATGATGTCTAGCAGGTCTGAAGAGACATGATTAACTCATTTCTTCATCTTGGTGTTTTGTTTTTTTTTAAGATGGCCTTCTTATTTCAAGCATCAGGAAATGTTTTTAACTGAGAATTTAAATACTGTTCTTAGGTTAGCTGTGCCAGTACCAAGCGGAGGAGAAGTATCTGCAGGCCTTAGTAACTAACTCACTATCTTTTAGTGGATTGTCCTGTATCAACATCTCCTCCTTCTGACACCCAGCTAGGTGATTTCCCCAGCTCTTCTTTGATATTTTCTTTTCTATTTTGCAGTTTTAAAATTAATTTATTTCTTCTTTTATTTTCCTTAGGAATACAGACAATCTGAGTTGATTTCTTTCCCTTCATGTTTTCTTCTGATGGTGAAAGATTTTTTGTTATTTTCTGTTCCCTGTTTGCTTTTCAAAACTTTTATACCTATTTCTCATCTAGTATTTTACTTAATTATGGTATAATTTCTTCTCTAGTTTTTACAGGGATGGATTTCTATTATTTACATTAAAGTACAAGAAAAATTCAGATTTGGGACTACCTGAAACCAGCTTGTCCAGATGTCATCCTTAGTTTTGTGTCATTTGAGAAATATCAGTGGCGCTGCTTTTCTTTTATTTTTTAACAGTACTTCTATATGCCTTAGTGTTCTCAACCCCAAAATCAAATGAAAAATTCTATTTTCTCACTATTCATGCTACATGTTATTTTTTTATATTAGCTGTAATCTTCCACCTCTTTCACTGTTAGCAAGCTGCTGGATCTACACAGGGGTGAAATTAAGTTTTTAAGTAGATGTTCCAAACTGCTCATGTAGAAAGAAGATGTCTTGGAATCTTGTAAGTATGTTTAAACTTCTTATGTCAAATTTTCACAGTAGTTACTTTAATTGCATATATTTCAGTGACAGAGTGGAATTTTACAGAATGGTAAAGAGCTTTAATGAGTCCACAAACATCAGAATGCAAAGGCATAAGCATTCATTGCATATTTTGCAAAATGCACTCAATTTGACAGATAAATTTATAATAAACCTAAGGACCGTGACCATTTTCAGGGAAGAGGGACTTCCCAGAGAGGAAGGGACTTGGGGGTGAGATGTGCTCATTGTCTTGCTGAGAGGGACAGCAATCCTGGTTCTTGGAGCTAGTGCCACCAGCTGCAGCAGAGGAGCTGCTTCTGCACTTACTCTGTAATAAATGCATATGCTCTGAGCTCATGCCTTTGCCATCATGCTAGGATGCTGCCTGCTGTGTTAATCCACCAGTAAAGAGACCTCAGGTCATGCAATAATATGTGCCTTTACCGTCTGCCAGTACCCCCAGGACTGGCTATTAATTTTCAAGTTGTTGAATTTTCATTTAATGTACTGCAGCTCTCTGAAGCATGGTGAGCTTCTTTAACCGTTAAAGCAGTAAGCTGTATATATAAAATAATAACCAGATGATGATGTGTAAAGAAGACATAACACTGCCTTTCATAGGAAGAACCACTGGATGGGGGATTATCTACATTTCTGTACAGTGACAACTTGGCTCAAAGGAGGATGATGATGATGGCTGTAAAACGGTTTGCTACTTCCACCGAGAACTCGGTGCACAGGTTATTCCGTAAGTGCCCTATAGAGAGCTGCCAGCAAGGGCATCGGCGGGGCCAGGGATTTGGGTTGGTGACAGCCTGAAGCCGAGAGGAGAAATATGCGTTATCTAAGCGCTGGTCCCGCCGGGACGTGCCCACTCGCCCGCACGGCCGGGCAAAGCCTGCGAGCGCGGAACCCGTGGTCTCTGCCGCGGCCGCGGTGCTTTTCTGCCTCCCGTTCGGGTGTGTTTGTGCGGGGCTGCTGGGAGGCTTGTCTGGCTACTTTCCCGCCTACATCTTCGGAGAGAGACCGGGAGGAGGGAGCAGCCGAGAGGAGACAAGAATGAAAAAAGAAGAAAACCCCCATACCCTTGCGTTTTGCATGCCCTGGCGCATCTCACAGCGCAGCACGGCGCATCGGCCGCCCCCCGCCCGTCCCCCCGGGGCGCTCCGCGGCCGCGCAGAGCCGCCTGCAGCCGCCGAGCCTGCGCCGCTCGCGGCTCCGCGGCGCGCAATTCCCGCGGCCGCCCTTGCGCGCCCGGCACGCCGCCCGCCTCCAGCACGGCCTCAGAGACTGCGGCTGGAGGGGTGTGCTCCCTCTCCTGGGCACGAACGAGGGGATGGCGGATGCCCCCTTCCCCGCGGCTAGGGCCGCCCCCCTCAAAATCTCGACCGTGCCGGACGTAGAGACGCGCAGTCCCCCCGGGTGCCCGTGCACATCCCCCGGCGCTTCCGCTCCCGGCTGCGGGTCTCCGCTAGGCAGGGAGGACCGGACCGGCTGCCTCTCGGAGAGTCGCCCTCTGAGTAGCTTCAAAATTAGAAATTTTTAAATGCATATATGTAGCTTTAAACATGTATTTAACATTTGATACATTTAGCCTATTTATATTTACATGTATATGTACATACGTAAGGTCTATTTCATTTCCCTCTTTGGAGAAAAATATCAAATCAATGCCACCCTTTTTCCCAGGCATGTTTCCCTTCTAGTAAAGGAGGCTCCACCTCTGCTAGGGATTGATTCGTCCAGCAGTTTTTAGGATAATTTATGAAGCAACCTGATGAGCCTATTGGGCGAGTTGCTCAGTCCTTGCAGAGTGGGTTTCTACCTGTTTGGGTGTTTTATTTTATTTTATTTTTTTTTCCCCTTCCCTTCCCTCCCCTCCCTCTCCCTGCCGTGTGCCGGGGGGTGGTGGGATCGGTAGGGTCGCAATTTCCCAGGCTCTCCGGAGAAAACTCGGGCAAGGGAGAGCGCCTTCACGCTCATGGATGCATGGGGGGGCCCCGCGCCCCGCTGGATCCGCCGCCGCGGGGCCCGGCTGCTGCTGCTGCTGCTGACCGTGCGCCTGGGCAGCGGGTGAGTACGGCGGGGAGCCGCACCTGCCCCGCCGCGACTCGGCACCTGCGAATCGCACCCCAGGCTGGGCTGGGGCTCCGCGCGGGGGCAGGGGCAGGGGCAGGAGCGGGAGAGGCGGCGTGTTGCGCCGCCAAACTTCAACCAGAAAAGGTGTCGATGCTGCCGCTGTGGCTCCCGCCGGCGGCTGCGGCGGGAGCCGGCACCGGCAAAGTAAAACTTCAGCCGCATCCCACTTGATCGCTGGGCGGGTTGGTAAGTCCAGGCTCGGCTCGGTGCTGGGGACAGTGCCCCCATGCCGAGGGAGGCCCGGCGCGCCCAGCTCCCCGCGTCCCCGCCGGCGGCTGCGGGGAGAGGGGCCCGGAGCGCGGCTGGCGCTGCCGCCCCTGCGGCTGCTGCTGCGGGGCACCCATCGCGGCAGCGGGACCTGTGCCGGGGCTCCCGCACGGCACCGGCTCCTGCCGCCGCAGCGCTCGGGAGAGGGATCGGGCTCACGCGTGGGATGGAGCAGGGCAGCTGCTCAAGTCCCAGAAGTTGGAAACGTGCGTTTTAAGAGAGAGTTAGAAAATTGAGCTGGAGACCTCTGGAGAAATAACAGTTTGGTACAGCTGTGTACATGTGTTATTAGTACCCATAACAACGAAAAGCAGTGTGGTAATTCAACTCCATTAATGGTGCGGAGCTAATGTGAGCCATTCCACAGGTTACACTCATAAAAATCACAAAGCAGCACTTTAGGTATAAATAAAGGGTATTTGACTGTTGCTCAGTGTGTGTTTCTTTTAAATGAAAGATGAAGTTATCATTCCAGAGGATATAAAAATGTCTCGTGTAAAGGCTGGCGCAAAAAAAAAAAAATGAAAAAAGGGAAAAAATGTATTAAAGATTTTTTTAAGTCCATCATACTCTAGACCCTTTCCCCACACTGAATGATGTGTGAGGTATGTTGATCTCATCACATCTCTCATCTTCAGAAGGCTGCTGTGTTATCCTAGTAGAAAAAACACTGATTATACTTTTCTTTACCTGTGTCTTTTAAAACCTTGATAAATTATGGAAATGTTTTCCAAAGGCATTGATGAAAATGATACCAGTGCAGCTGTGCATCTTCAGAATGTTTCTTAATGATCGTAGTGTACCTCAGGTGTGAAAGAAATTATCAAGTGGTTTGAGAGAAAAGAATATGCATGCTAATTTATCAGTTCAAAGACTTTGTTACAAAGGGGGAGAACTAGCTAAAAAAGATATTTTTTGCTTTGCTTGTCAGACTGTGGTTGGGATTATAAAACTAGGTGTAGAATACTATGGATGCATCTCATTAACATTATCATTTATAAATAAGTTGTTATGAAGTGAGAAAAAGAGGTAACTTACATGCATTGTTTTGTTCTGTGTTCCAGGACATCTCTGATAAAAGGGAACTTTTGGTATGAATATCCATGTATCTGAATCAACTGTTTTCAACCTTGACTTTTTTTTCAGAGGCTACATGGAAAAATGGTGTTTGAAAGATATCCCCCCTCTCCTTTTTTTTTCTTTTAAGTGACCTCAGATGGACATGTGTTGCAGATCATGATTCTCTGGTATGTAGTGCATTGCAATTCAAGGGTGCTTGCGGGGATCTTAGGACCTTTGGCACTCTTTAAAGTCTGCTAGATAGCAGGATGGAAATACTATTTTTCTGCTTCTTTGGATGCCTCTCTATAGTTTCAGCCCAAGATTTTCCTTGAAGCTCAGACTAAAACACAGGATAATGCTTTTTCTCAGGAGTAGACCAGGCTGCACCAGCTCTGCCAGTTTTTCTAAAACTATCTTACAGGAGCCAGTCTGCTTTTTCAACACATGTTTTTTAAAGGATGCAAATTGCATCACTTTTAGTCTGCATGTATACACAAAGTACTTTGTGCTGAGTATGAATAAAGTGGCTTCAGCTGCAACAAATGGAGCTAAAGCCTAAGCAACGGCACTGGAAGTTGAGCCCAACCAAGTATCTTTTCAGATACTCCCCCAAAAGCTGTTCCATGACATTACACCAAACTTCCCACACCAAAGTGTGGGAACTCTTTCCCATAAAACAATTGTTTACCTCCAGTTCTTCACCTTCAGAACTAACAGATCAGAATGGCCAATGCACTTGATGGAATTTCATGGGTCAGTATTTTGAAGGACTACTTTTGTCAATCGCAGATATCTCTTGTGTAGCAGAAATTGGGCCGTGAGCCTTTCTACAAGATGTGTGCAGGGAAAGAGTACTTACCCAGCAGTCACTGCCGTCCTAAATGTTTGACAAACCCATTATTCTTGTTGAATTCAAATAAACAGATAATTGATAGGCAGAGCATAAGAACTGACAATATAATTAATGTTATTTTCTTAGTTCCACCCATACAGGTACACCATAACTGTAACTTTTCTTCTAATTTGTACTTCTTTAAATGGTATGTGCTGGTCAGCATGCCTAAAAGTATATTTTAAGCTTAACTTAATTTTGGCTGTATCTTCCCTTTCATTTTGTAATCTGATGTTTTAAAAGCAATTATAAATGCTCTATTGAAATGCAACTGTCAGCAGGTAAAAATGTCAAGTGATATTTTCTTTTCAAAGTATCTGTTAGGGAAATATATAATACAGCCTACGTTTTCCTCTCATATAAATTCCTGGATCAGAGTTAAGCTTGTCATAACAATGTTGGTTTCTTAGTGCTTGATAATAGTGATTTACTGTTTCATTTGAACATCTGTGATGTTTATTCATTATTATCCTCACTCTTATGTGCTTTGTTCATGATGTGACAACAAAGAACTTGTTATTCAGCAGTCCCAGTGGTTTAAAATACAGTTTTATTTTATTGAAAGTTTGTTAATATTTTCTTCTGTTGGTATAAAGTTTAAAGAGACCTAAATATTGAGAAATACTTATATTCTTTGCACATAATCTTCTTACAGTGGTTTCAAGGAAACCTTCAAACTATGTCAATCTGTTAAATAAAGAAAAGGCTCTCAGCAAATTGAAACAAATTTTCATTTACTTTTAGCTACCTGTTTGTTAAATATGCCTAATGTTAAAAAAGACACCTTTGCTGCAAATTCAAGCCTTTTTGAGCTGGATAGAAAAGTTTACAGGTGAGCACTTGTTGAGCTTGTTCAGCTTCTTTTTCTGAATACAGAAGTCTGTCTACAGAGTAGATTACAAGGGGTTCAGGAGAATAGGTGTTTTTTCTTTGAAGCTCTAGATGAATTGTCTTAATCTGGGTCAAAGAGAACACCTAGTAGGTAGGACCACTTAAATGGACTAGGTATGTGCACTGTTTGATAGTGAGTTGCTTTGGTTTGGGCTATCATACACATATATAAACTAAAAGAGTCATATGTGTTGAATTCACAGAAAACAAAAAGTGGTCATCTCAAACCCCTTTTGTAGTACCATTTTTGATAGAAGAGAGTAGCACTTTTTGAATTACCTGCATCACTCTTTCTTGCACTGCCTCCTAAATTGATCATGTGCATGAGTAAAATAACAATATCATAACTTAGTTGGTAAAGAGCAGCAGAGACAAGTACTAATTACAAATGACTGTAACACACTGACAGGAACCTTTCAAAGGCTGGTGGATGACAATGACGCTAACTTTTATTTCCTAACAATTCCTCTGAATAGTAATAATTTTAACAGAGTGATTCAGATGTAACTGTATTAATCTGGAGATGACACAGAAGTACCAATTTGGCATTTTTACACATTCAAATATTATTTAAGACTGAAAATAGTGGGGTAAGTTTGGTGGTCTACAGGCCTATGTAAAAAATTGATTATATATAATGGAATTCTATATATTCTAAAATGGTAAATCGTGGAGCAACACTGAACTAATAGAGGTAACTAGAGAGATTAGGATGGTCATCAGGAGTTCATCAGAACAGAACTTATTTCAAAGAAGAGGGCAGTTTAAGTGATATGGATATGATGGAAATAAATAGTTTGTAAAATATGCTTTAATTGGGGATTTTCCAATCAGTAGGATCTGTTGAGATAATCTGGTCTTACATAAGAATGTATAAGAGGCTAAACAAAACTGGAGAATTTACCCTGGCGTCTCTATCAGGTTTGCTCCTTTAGTTTAACTAAGTCCCTGTGCACAGGCTTGATGAGGAGGAATCTGATGAAATATTATACAGTGTTTCTAGTCTGAGCTTTCTCTGGCTTCCAGCCAGTGGATCTTCTGTTCTCGGTGTAACCTGCTACACCTGTCTCAGCCCCTGGATTCCCATGTCCATCTCTTTGTAGACCAGTGGCTACAGCTGCTCTTCAGGAGCAGAGTGTGGTCTGCCTCCATCTGCTCTTCAACAAGATAACCAGTCATCAAAGCTCCTCCTTGTTCTGATTGCCTCTACCAAGTTTTGCCCTGACAAGAACTCAGAGCATCTCAAGTGAATCCCAAAAATTCTTAAAGGAATCAGCATTTTGGTCAGAAAACATCCTGGTGCATTTCTCTTTCCAGCCTAGTCTTTCATAATATGTTGTAGAAACTTCCTCACCTCAGGACAACAGGAAGCTCCAGTATGGTTAGATTCCAAGGAGTTGTTGCAGGATGAATGATCTAGTCCAAAATGAAAGTTTTATACAAATGTGCCATGATTGGAGACACTCTATGCAGAGTGGAAATGTTCACTGAATTGGGTTTAGCCATGCTGGAGTCATATAAACTAATCATTGAAGCACATCCCTTGTACCTGTAGTTTAAGAGACAGCTTGATAGCTGCTTACATTCTCCTCTCACATTTATAAGTTAACTGAGATACCTACATTTCTTCAAAAAATATTTAATTATTTGCTTGACCACTTTTAAGTGCTTTCCATTTTTTTTGTCTAAAGAAGAGATACACTCAGAACATTGCTTCACTGCTACTTCATACTGCTCAGATACTGTCTCACAGGATTAGCTCCAATATTGTTCAGGTGTAACTCATGTTCTTTTTGCCTTGGTTGTCAAATCCTTTTCTGTGTCACTACATTCATATCTGGTAAGGTGTGAATGGCTAATTCTGTGTTTCTAAATTTATATGCAGCAATTTTTCTTTGTTTTAAGGAAGACAGACAGAGTGGATAGGAAAAATCTGAGGTAGGACAAAAGGGATACATCCCCTTTGGATTAAATTATTTGATGTCTCAAATAGATTGTTAGTCCTTTTCTTTAATGCGGTTTTCTTCTTGTTTAAGGCAGTGTACCATGAGGGATTAAGTGTTATTATTGGTAGTAGTAATGTAGTATTTTTGTCCAATTTTTCTCTCTAAATAAAGTTTGACTGGATAGAATTTATATTAGTAAAAATTGTAGCATCAAGTGTCTCTTTAGGTGGTAAACAGTCATTGTAAATCACAATTTTTTTTAAATTTCATTGTCCAGTGTTTAATTTGCATGCAGAATAAATTATGTAGATTTTTCTTAAAATAAAGGGTCCTCAGTGTTTTCTCTGGAGGAGAGGAGTTCTTTATATCATCACCATCCAGCCATTGGATATGGATTGGGTTGTGTCAGACCTGCTGCAGGTGACTTTTGGACCTGTACCTTAGGTTCTTGCTTTGCCAGTGAGGGCCATGCAACTGGTGGCCTGTGGGTTGTGTGCAGCAGGAGACAACTCTGACTACCATAAATTTTAGTCACCATCTAACAAGAGGTGTAATTCTTCTGTTTTAAAGATATGTGTAATGTAATACACAGCATCAGAGAAGACAATTTTGTGCATAGAGAGAGACAGCAAGCTTTTGATTACATGGTTTAGGTATTTCCATTAGGCCTTACAGAATATATTCACCTTTCTATACAATTATTCATTAACTTAACTGACCTTTGGATTAGTCCATAATTGCCTAATTTTACACTAAAATTTCAGTAGAGCCTATTAATTGTATTTCTAGGGGGTACATGTTGTCATTGCTTAGTTATTGTAGTTGCATGACTTTTTCTGTAATTTCAAGCTGAATTTACTTGTGTGCTGCAATTACAGTGTGCAATTAAATGCAATTCTCTGGTTCTGTTGCTGTGTCAGTCCATGCATATTTCTTTGGCTCTTGTTGGAGGAGGATGGCACCTGCTCACATGTGTAGGAGAATTTGGAACAATTTCAAATAAGTTTGGTTTTGTGAAGGGTTGTAGTAGATTTCTTGTCACCTGAAGATTTTGTAGGAAATATGTGATGAATTGTGTGAGAGCAAATGTTCAAATGGATGTGCTGAAATACCATCAGCTTAAATGACTGGAAATGCCGTATAAAGGATTGCTCATTTGATATATTTTTTTAAATGCTGGTGATATTTTAAGGTAGAAAATTGACTTTGCAATTTGGTGAATTTTATAGTTAGTGTGGAATGGCATTTAATTAGGTTAACATCTTTTTTTTGAGGTTATGGTTCTCAGCATTCATTTATCAAAGGTTTATTTTAAGTCTAGTTTCACTGTGGAAAGTGTATCTTGGATCAAAGCGCTTAGCCCATCAACAGTGTATCTGCTCATTTTGAATTTGATGGCAATTAACCTTTCATTAGTCAAGTGTTGATAATGTGTGAACGGTGTGCTGACGTGTGACACATGGATTTATGTGTTCCTGTCTTTGTGTCTTTGTGTAATGATCAGTCTGAAACTTCCAGGAGATCTGGTACTGCCATGGTTAGTATGTGTTTCACATATCCAGAGAAGTTATCAACACTAGGTTCTTCCTTAGCAGTTTGGGGATATTTTGACCTTTATTTAATACCTGTTGTCGCTCTTCAGTTATATCTACTTAGGTTTTATAATTTACTTTGTTATCCTCTTACCTTCTGTCCAAGTCTTCATTTGTTTGCTGCTGCTTTGTCTAGATGAACAATGCACTATGGTTGTTCACATTCTGGTTATTTGATTGCATGATATGACCAAAACCCTCAAAGAAGGTAAAACTTACCAACTGAGAAAGCAAGATTGCACCTCAAGTCCTGTGTTCAGTTCTGGGCCCCTCATTATGAGAAAAAAGATTGAGGTGGTAGAGTGTGTCCAAAGAAGGGCAATGGAGCTGGTGAAAGATCTAGAGTTCAAGTCCTGTGAGGAGTAGCTGAAGAAGCTGGGGTTGTTTAGCCTGGAGAAAAGGAGGCTCAGGGGGCCCCTTATCACTGCCGGAAAGGAGGTTGTAAAATGGGGGTCAACCTCTTCTCTCAGGCAGCTAGAGACAGGACAAGAGGAAATGGCCTCAGACTGTGCCAGGGGAGGTTCAGGTTGCACATTGGGATGAATTTGTTCCCAGAAAGGGGTGTTAAGCATTGGAAGGGCTGCGCTGGGTGGTGGTAGAGTCACTCCCTGGAAGTGTTTAAGAAACAACTCTGTGGTACTTGATGCAATGGTCTAGTTGACAAGGTGATGATCGGTCAAAGGTTGGACTTGATGGTCTCAGAGGTCTTTTCCAAATGAAATGGTTCCATGATTCTGTGAAAAGACATCATACAACATGTTCTTCAAGTTTGTAGTCAGAAAGTGAAATTATTGCTGCAAGGAAAGAGAAGTGAGAACTATGTCCTATTTCCTGCTTTGTCTGGGGTGGAGCAAGAACTGCTCAGAGCATCAGGAATAATGATTTTAGCATAATGTTTCTTGAGGACATTTTTTTTCCATCTTGAAATAGTACTTTTTTACCAAGTTCATATGTTTGCAGGCAGGGCTGTTCTGAGGGAGCAGGAGAGCCTGGGGTAAGGGGTTGACAGGAACATTATAAAATCCATCAAGGATGAGTGCTAAAGTCTTGCAGCTGAATGGAAAGTCTCCCTCAGCAGGACTGGAGGTAGCTAGCTGGGGAGCAGCTCTTCCAAAAGGACCTGGACTTGCTGTTGGAGAGCATGGCACCTTGGCATCAGGGAGGACTAGCAGCCTCCTGTGCTGTGGGGTCAGGTACACATTCAGGAAGTTGAGGAAATTGACTGTCTCACTCTGCTCATCACTTGTGAACACTGCATGTAGATACTGCATCTCGTTCAGGGTTTAAACTGGAGGGAGCTCAGGAGAGGATACCAAGCTGGTCAAGCAGGAGCACCTGTCCTAAGACGCAAGGCTGATTTGACTGGAGAAAAGATGACTTTGTGTGGATTCAGCATCAGTTCCCAGCATTTACTGGGAGACAATCCAGAAAACAGGGGTAGGCACTTCCTAGTGGTTCATGGAAAGAAAATGAGAAACAATGGTGATGAATTACAACAGGGAAATCTCAACTAGATATAAAGAAAAAAATCGTTAGGAAGATAATTGAACAGCCGACCAAGATGTCCAGTGAAGGTTTGGGATGTCTTTCCATGGAATTTTATATACCAGCTGGATTAGGCAAGCACCCTGGTCTAAATTCAGAATCAGCCCTTTGACTAGAAGTAAACTTCTCAAGATCCCTTCTAAATTTTATGTGAAAACTAATAATTTGTCTGGAAAATTGCAGAAATCAGCTTATATTTTTTATTTTGTTTTGCTACTTGTGCAAATTGCTTGCTCTCTATTGTGTAGCACAAAAAGAGATTTGTAGAAACAGGTAGTTTTCTGCCTCAGGTCTACAAAACTGAGTATTTTTGTCATCACATAGGGAGATAATGACATGGTCAAAGTAAGATTGCTGTACTAATCAAGCTGAATATGTCTGAGAATCTAGCAGCTCTGAAGTGGAGCAGAGAATTACCTGTACTTGGCTAGACAGATGTGAGAAAAATTGTCAATTGATTTCTGGACTGCAGCTTGATAGGAGTAGAGGCGACAGTTACAATGGTCTGACCATATCAGGGTTTGGATGAACTTTCAAGGAGAGAAGATAAACTTTGTATTATGAGAGAAGACTGATGGATAAAGGATATCTGAGATGCTTTGAGTCTTTATGACAATTTTGTGAGATCTATAAAATCCATTTGAATTAATAGCATTTGACCAGTGTAATTTCAAACAGTATGCAGTATTATGTGAGAATTGACTTGGAGAAGAGCAATTTGTGTGGATCTCCGAACAAAATTGTTCTCCCAGATGATAGCTTTAATAGTATCTGTTGTTCTTCTTGTTAAAAATCCACCTTTCCATAAATATTCTTTGCAGTCAGATTGTGCCTTTATTCAGTGCTCAGAGTTAAGTCTGGTTTTATTGCTCAGTAATTTTGAATTAGTTTTTAATATATAAGTATCACAAAGATGTTGAAGATTTTATGAGAAATGTGATAATACTTTTAAGTGAAGGTATCACTGCAATTAAAATTAGTTGGACTGAAGTTATTGTGTGTTGGAGAAAATACCCTTCAGAGATGTGCTTTAAAGATGTAATGACTCAAAAGATCTTAATCACCCAAGACTTGTGATATATATGAAGATATCACAAGGTTTATAGTCCAAACACTCAGATACATAGGCAACACTTTGTTGCAGGCAGTGAACAACAGAGGTGCATGTTTTTATTCTGTTGTTGCTATAATTGTTCATTTTTTTGCAACAAAAATTGAATTATTTAATACCAAGTGAACTTCCCTGTGTAGCTTATACTTCTAATTTAGTGTTGAAATGTTTCTGTGTAGGAATTCCTAGTATTTTTTCCACACTTTTCCGTGATAATTAATGTCCAAGTTAATCCCTTCACTAAACACCAAGGAAGAAGAAGGGAAAGAAAAGGCAGGGCAGGAAATTATAAACAGCCAGACAAATATTAAATAAAACAAAGAGCACCAGGCACTGTGTATTCAGAAGAAGAATCAGCCTAACAGTATGTGGTCCGTGTACTGGAAAAAAGATATAAGGAATAAGTAAAACATACTTCAGTGGGAGAGAGAAATACATTTTGACACACAAAAGAATATGCCCAAGTCTGGCAAGGAAGAAAGGGAGGAAAATTGATGAAAATGTTGGAGGTGGAATGGATGGGGGAAAAGAGATTTTTGTCAAGAGAATGTCTAAACCAGTTTAGATAAGGATAAAGAGGAAGGACTGTAATATCAGTGGCTCTATATCCCACAGGATTACAAGGAGTAAGTAATGCTTTTTGGACACCCATTTTCAGTGGCTGTATTTTTTTGCTTGCAGTTACTTTTATTTTCCCAGAAAATTTCTGTGACACATAAAGCATATCAGTGAAGATGCTGGTGATGAAATGCAAGAGTTCACTTCCACAGAATTGTAACAGAACTGATGACTATGAAGTCAGCCATAAAGTCTGCAAGATAAGTCTTGAGAGATGTTTAAACCATCCACTACTGACAGCTAGCAGTGATAGTGAGCTTTCAAGAAAGTATTTTCTGGAAAAATGGAATTGAGTTCTATTTTATGAGTCATGACTATGTGGTCCTAATTATTTTTACTATTTGAGAGTTGTATTTGCATACCTGAGGGAGTGCTGGTAAATTCTCAGCTTCTGAGGATACTAAAAGTCTATCTGACATCCATGTTTTATCTTAAGAAGATTCAAGAACATATGCAAATATATAATTTAAATTTCTGACATGAGAGTAATTACTCATTCGTTCCACATTGAAGTTGCATTTTTCTCTGTATTTAAGGAACTTTTCTCTGCTTCAGGCATTTCTTAAACTTATCATCCTGCCAGAGTTCAGATTTTCATCTCCACCTGGTCCTGTGCCTTGGTCATTCCCATGACACGACTAAGTACTTGCATTTTTGTCTTCTGAACTAGAATCATCACCAGTCTCTGTACAAATGTCTGACTCTGGAGATAGGTGTGTCAGTGACCATGTTTAGCTTTTCAGCAGGGCTTTAGGTCTTTTTTCATGTGGGGAATTTGGATAGGTCAGGTGACCTCTGACCTCACATTGAAATGAAATACACTTTACCACATACAAGCATATGGTGCTTGGTGTTCTGGAGCAAGCTAGTGTCTGATTAGAAGATCTGTTGGAAAACTTGCCTGGGAACCTTACTTGTCTTGACTGACTTGTTATGAAGGCCAGTCTGGTTAAATGCACTATTTTGACAAACCTGTGAAGCAGTATTATTGCTAACAAAGTAATCTGTCATGTTTACACTTCAAGAAACATTTTTTGGTTTTTGTTGGGGTTTTTTTGGGTTTTTGTTTGTTTGTTTGTTTGGTTTTGGGTTTTTTTTAAGTAATACAAAATGAAGGTTAAATTGCATTATATTTAGACAAAGGATGTATCCCGGGAAGCACAGCCAATGAGTAACAGCTGTCTTATGGCATGTTTCATCATTTAGGTAAGTGTCACTGTGTCCTACCCCTGTGTTGGTAAAACTCCTGAAGCAACTGAAGATCCTCAGGTAGATGAAGCAGCACAACTAACCTTACTGTTTTCAT
The DNA here is from genome assembly GCF_015832195.1 of Motacilla alba alba. Lineage (NCBI taxonomy): Eukaryota > Metazoa > Chordata > Aves > Passeriformes > Motacillidae > Motacilla > Motacilla alba. Next base: position 24,894,130 of record NC_052019.1, on the reverse strand, counting down.
TCATATGTAAGACAACAAGGAAGGAAGTGTATTTGTTTTAGCTCTGTCAGCATAGAAATGATCTGAAACACTCTGCTCCTTATTAAATAATCATCAGAGTATTTCTTGTACAGATGGATCACTATCTCCAAATAGACAAGGCCCCTATGAAGGTTGTCTCAACCTCACGGATACCAAGAGCTTGATTGAGTTGCTTGTGCACACACCTAAAGCTTCAGCAGAGATAACTCAGGTTCCTTGACAAGTCTCTTCTTTTCCAGAGGTCTACAGGTTCCCTTTAAATCAATCCATCTTGGAAGACTGGACATCCTTCCATCTGTTGGATAGGAATAGGAGCTTGGGAATGGACAACTAAATTGATGCATAGCTATATTTAAATACTCTCACTTATGCCATACATGTACTTCTGTGTGTAATACTTAGACATGCATGATGCAAATAGTGGTCAGAACACTTTCACTATATTCATTTTTCTTCCAGTTCATAACTTGACAGTTCCAGTGCATAACTTGACAGATGTTAATTGCAACACAAAGGTCACTTGACTGATTTTTCTCATATTTAAAGGAGAACAAAAACCTATGATATTAATGTCTGAAAAGAAGCATGTTGCCTGATGTTGAAAAGACTTATTTAGTCCTTAGTCACTTGTGCCCAGAGATTTATTAGTCATGGTAATGTCTCCAATTAGTTGAAGGACAGAGAGCATAATGGGGGCACTTTTTGCCTAATTGCTGGTAGCTGTGTACATGCAGTTTACTGAGTTGAGTTTATGAGGGTAGATGAAGTGTTACAACAACAAGCATCTTAAGAGGTGAGGTCTCTTTCTTATTTATAAAATCATTAAAATCAGAATTAGCACCTGCATTTATAGATGTAAAGTAGCACTATGCCATGGAACAGAAATGTTTTAATATTTGATCATGTATTTTTGCTCTAAATCATAGTCTCTCCAGACTTTCTGAAAAAGATGGTGAGTGAACTTAGCTGAAACAAATGTATTTTACAGTAAATGGAGAGATGATCAAGTATTATGTTCTGTGTACAGTGAAATAACCTTTAGATGAACTTGGAAGGGAAAAGAATTCCTCTTTAATTAAGTTTGCCTTTCTTCTTGGGGTTGTGAAAGAGACAGGATAGTGCTACCATTAAAGTGGGAGTAGAGTTAATTGACATTAATCTTCATAAGTTTCTTAGATTTATTTTAATGGCAAAGAAGTAAAGTTACCTGTCACTAAATAATTGAATGGCATACCTGAATTTAACATTTCATTTTCTGGTTTGGAATGAAGTTTGCTGTCTTCTGTTTTTCCTTCTACCCCATCCCAAACCTTGGAGAAAATGCTGGAGATACACCAAAACTTGGTAAAAGATTAACAGTTTTGACCCATGATGTTTTCTAAAGCGAATGTTTCTTTATAGACCATGGTCTGGCAAGATCGATTGACTGATAACGCCATCTCAACTGATCCTGCAGATTTTTTTACATCTGAAGGGATTTCTGTCTTTAAAATAAACTAATTCAAATCTGTTTAGCATGACAAATATTGGTAATTCAGATTCCTAGAAGTGAATATGTACACAGTGCCTGTCCTGTTGCCTTCACGTGACTAGGTGCTCTTCTGAGGGAGCTTTGTGCAACTCCCCCCAAACCAACTGGATTGACAGTTCATGTTGGCAGATGCTGTGCTCTGCTTTACTGAAGGGTGTAAAAAAGACTTTCTGTATATTCTGGTCACTTCCTTCTTCTATCCAGCATCATTCATTCTTACCACAGTCTTGTTGCTGCACGTCAGTGGCTGTGGTTTAGGAATCAGAACTTAGAACTGAGTGCCATCAGCATTTCAGAGATATTATAGTCTTTACTGCACACTTGGTGATCTTGGGCACATTTTCAAGACAAGTTTAGAAGATGGTGTTGACGTATTGAGGTATTGATGGTATTGAGGTATTCAGGTAGTGAGATGACTTAATCTCAGTCAATCACCTCTGAAAAGGCCGGCAAGATAGGAATAGAGTGAGAATAGCTGTTTTCACCATACAGAACAGCAATAATTCAGGTCTTCCATGTTTGGTTACATTATTACCTGATTCATGTCGGTTACTTTTCCGATTTAGCAAATGGGCTAGTGAGTCACAAGCTCTTGTTGGCCTCGTGTACTAGTGTAGAAGTCAATTGTGTTTCTTTTTGTGCGGTTGGCACTTTTTTCAGGGTACAGTATTTCCTAGATAAAATCAAATAGTTTCGTGCAAATAGTCAGAAATGCACATTTTAAACCAAGACTTCTCAGACACCAAGTAAAGAAATGTTGCCTCTAATAAAACTGTCTTCTTAAATGGATTTATTTACTGGTGCCTGGAAAATCGCTCAGATGTTGGGATGGAATTTTTCCCTCTCCCCCTGGAATTGCATTAATAGCTTTCTGTAAGCCGTCATTGTATACCTATTTGTGGTTCAGAGTTTTAAAATTGGAGGAGGACCAGAGATACTGCAGTTAAGTAAGATAGAAAGTAAAAAAATGAAAAGTGAAAATATGAAATCTGTTTTTATTTGCATTTTTTCTTCTTAATTTGCAGTTTATTTAAATATATTAAATCATAGAAAAGAGCCAAGTGGAAATCAGGTTGCTCAGAGAGGTTGTGCAACTTCATTTTTGGATGTCTGCAATCACCAACCTGATCAAGCCATGAGCAACCTGCTGTGACCTCAGAGCAAGCCTGCTTTGAGCAGGAGGCTGGACTAGGGAGACCTCTCATGATCTTTTTCCAATGTGATTTGTCCTGTGAATCTATAAATAAAATTAAGGACTCTTTGAAATGTCAAGATATTCAAGTGACTGTGAATTGAGGTGTTGTGGTTGTAACTCCTATTTGGTTTAGGTGGTCATGGCGTGACCTCTTGTACTTTCCATTTTGGCTGCATCTCTGCAGTTCTTAATAGCATTGTGGAAAAAACATTAAAGCAGAACAAAATAGTGTCATAATCACTTCAAATTCTCTGCAAATAACTGGGGTGACCCAGAGAATTTGGTGCCCTGTATATGTAAGGAACTCTGTTTATTTCACTATACTTTCTACTGTTGATGGGGTGGAAGAAAAAAAGAAGTTCAGGTTTGTGGTGGTTATATGTCTTTCCTTAGAGAGCTAGTTATAAATTAACTTTTAACTCCGCATCATCTTAATGCCTCTGGGAAAAAGGCTGGGATTACCTCTGCACTCTGAGCAACTGTAAGCTAATTTATAAAGTAATTAGATGCCAAAAAGTGCAAGCAGACCATAAATAGATATAATAATAATAAAAAAAGCTGTGTGGCAGCAACACATGAAAGAAATAGGTAGCTCTGAGGGAGAAAGAGTGTACATTTACAAAACTTAGCTTCCTAGTTTTAGTGCTCCCATTAGTGGGATCCTGCTAATGGGAAATGTTAAATATTTAATATCTGACATTTCTCTATGTCGTGCAGTAAAGATTAAGTATTTTATGGTGCGTTTCAATTTAAAAGAATGAAAGCACTTTTCAGGCTGTTACATGGAAGCTGTCAGTGAGCCTTGTATTTAGACTGCGTATTACTTTCTGCTATAATAGACTCTTTCAACTTGTTTGCAGCAAGCTAGGTATGAAAGCTCTGATATCTGAACAGTGCCTTTTGTTCATCCTCTGGAAACCTATTGAGCTGTGGCAAGATTTCACTTCCCAAATTAAGCAGGCATGCCAGAACTGCTGAGAGTTTCCACAGCCATGACAGTTTTGATTTTCAGTGAGACTTGCTAGTGATATCCAAGAGATGGTGCAAGGCCTTTCTGTTACAGACTGGTTTGAGGCATTCCCACAAAATGTTGCAATAAAAGTCAGGCATGCCTACTCTCACTCTGTCCTTTCCTGACCGTTTCTGTCCTTTCTTCAAATGGAATATACTGGTGGTCTTCTTTCCTGTAAAAATGAAAAATTTCCACTCTTCGAGGACAGCATATGTCTATGTAATTTAGAACCCTTAATAAAGCAGGAACATTTTATTTTTGGTGAACATTGTGAATTGGCACAAGGATAGTAATTTAATTCCTTTCTTTTACTGGAATATTGTGCTTGTGTTAACACTGGATCTGACTTACAGGGGCTGGATATTTTCCGTAATTGCTAGCTAGTGGCCATTTGTGAAGGTAGGTTGTGTGACTGTCAGTTGCGGCTGTCAGTCTCAAGCACTTTGCTTGACCTCAAGCCCATAGCATTTCCTTGAAATAAACTGGATGAGTAATATAGATTGCAGTTTTTAGCACTGAAGGAATACTGAAGTCATACTCATTTGATTGAAATGGAAAGAAAACTACTTTCAGGCATTCCTTGACCTTTTGGTGATATCTGAGTAAATTTGCAGATGCAACCAAAGTATTGCAATTTTTTTAATGATCTAGGGATTAACTATCTATTGCTGCTTATCTAATTAAAAGATAGGTAATAAATGAATGTGTAATTATTTTCCTTGTACAGTTGTTTCATCTTGATAAAATAGGCAGCTAACAAATAGTCTGAAAATGGTGTACCATTCCTTTCAGTTAACTATACCATGTAGACATACAGATACATAATTGGCATATGTCTGCAGCTTCTGCTTCTGCTAATGCTTAGTTGTAGCACATGGATGTAATGTTTGCTTGCTTAAAATGTGAATGGAGTTTACTAAGTATGCAAGTCTTTTTTTACATCATATAGCAGAGGCTACTAGGAAGGAAATTCTGTTGATGCTCTTTTAAGTAGCATACAATAGGTATGCTATTAGGAGGATTAAGTATCTCTTAGAAATATCAGCAGCACCACTTGAAAAAGAAATGCATGAAGGGAAGAGGTTTGGAATTACACTTTTGTTTTAAAACAGGAAAAGGCTGATGGTAAGATTATGCCTGCTGCTGCTTTTGTGGGTTTGACTCATGGCTTGAGTTTTTCTATATGGGTGATGTGTAAACGCCTCTATTAACACTTACCATCTCCACCATCATAAACCAAAATGTTGGTAAATTGTAAATAAGGGCCTGCTTCTTTCTTTTCGCACCAGAATGCATTTGTGTTTGCACAAACTATTCTAAATAGTGTGAAATATTTTTTATCTTTCTTCTCCAACTCTTGTGTATTCAGTTTCACTGTCTTGTGTTTTTCCCAATCTTGTTTTTTTTTTTTTTTAATCACACAACATAGGGCTGATAAAGCAGATGATGAGGATGATGAAGATCTAATGGTGAATAAAACATGGGTCCTTGCACCAAAGATTCATGGTGGTGATGTAACTCACATACTGGACTCCTTACTTCAAGGATATGACAATAAGCTTCGGCCAGATATTGGGGGTAAGCTCATAAAATGATTCAGTGTAATAGAAAATGTGAACAAGAGATGGTGTACATTTTGTCAAAGATGGCAAAACTATGCTTATTGAAATATTTAAAACTCAGTATTGCAAGCTAAATATAAGAGTAATAAAATACAGTAATTTTCTGGAACTAGTAAAAAATGTTCTTTGCAAGATAAGACCTCATGTTCTATTTATAATCTTTTTTTATTGTTTTATGGAAGGTACTGGTTTTGGGGGACAGTGAGCAATCTGTAATAAATCACTAAAAGGCAATTATAATTTGCTTTGTTTAACAAAGATCTTCTGTCAGAAAGAATTGTAGATAAAAACCAGCCATGGCCATTTCAAAAATTGATCTCAAGTCTTTAAGACTTCATTAAAGAATTATCCCTAGACATTTTATTCTTACTGTAGGAAATGCATTGTGTCTATCTTGAGCAAATATAACTCAACTCAATTGTCTTCTTCCTTTATCTAAGATTTTGAAAAAAATTTCAAGAGTCTAAAAATATAACTTAGGATCCATTTTTAAGTGGAATATAGGAAGAAAAACTGCATTGCTATAGATCAAACTTTGCAGCTATATGAAGGCAATTTTGTCTTTCAGTAGTCAAAGCATCAATTTGCATATAACTATTAAGCATAAACATTTGGAAGAATCTTGTTTTGAAAACATGTGGTACAGGAAACCTTGCCAGCACCTTGCATGCAGGATCAAATAAGAAAAACAGTGTATTTTCTCTGAGTTTGTTTCCTGAAATGTGAGGGAAGAGGTGGAAGACATAAGTATTTGTGATGTACCTGGCACTCCCTATCAAAGGAATGCCATGTAAGTCTGTGAGCTTATATGTTTGTAAGTTTTATGTCTGTAAGTTTATATGTTAAACAGCACAACAATATAGACCTGTTTCATTTATGTAGGGGAAGAAAACAACACAATCTAAAATTATGCATCTTCCTTTGAAAGCTTCTGACAAATTGTTTTCTTTCCCAAACTTCTTACTTCTGTTTTATTGGTGACTGTTATCTTAGAGATGTTGAAAGGCAATAATTCTCCCCCTGTCATAATATAATCACATATGAATCTCATAAAGTTTGATTTAAATCTTTTCCTTCATGTTAATTTAATTGAATTACTAAAAACATTTTGACAACACGAAAAGTCCTCCATCATGTTTTTCCTTAAATTCTCAATGTGTGACAAATGTATAGCTTACTGTTGGTTTTTTCCCCATTTGATGCAACAGACAGAAAAGTGAGTGTGAGGAAATAAACTGTCTTTTCTAGGATTCCTTCTAATGATTAGCTTGTAAGTGGGGATGAAAGAAAAGAGAATTATTTTTCTCTTCTCTCCCCATAAAACTTACAAGTAAATGGAACAAATACAGAGGAGGAATTTATTCTGACATATGAAATGCATTTAGATGGGATGGGAGAATTTTGATGTGATTCTTACCTTTATTTTTCTGGTTCTATTCTGAGTCTTGATAGGATGAAAACTGTCTTTTTGTGAGTAACTCAATGTACAGCTTTTTGGATTCAAAATATCAGTTCCCAAAAGAAGACACTTAGTTCTAGCTTCTCTCTCATAAATGTACCTCTTCTCAAATGTCCTGTACCAATATGACCTTTGCTATCTGGGGCCTGCATCTATCCACTATACTAGAACACAAAGTTCATGAATAATCAGCCAGACTAATGAAAAAAGGAAACATTTGGGAGTATTCACTTTGTTTTGAAGAAATGTTAAGTATGATTCTGCCACAAGGAAGAAATTTTGGACAACATAAGATGAAATTTCTGACTTCAGGTGAAGGCGCTGCATTATGTCCAGTTTTTTGGGTACTGCAGCACATATTTGACAGACAGAAAAACAAAATCGGCTATAGTTTATTCATCTTAATCTGCTTCAAATATGTGGATAAAATCTGGTGTCAGATTCCTTTCTTCAGAGTGTATGTTAGTTCTTGTACAACAAGGTTATTGAACTGGAATTTTCATTATCTTTCAAAACACTAGAATCCCACAGAACATTCTTTTGATTGAATTACAAAGCTCATTTACAATAGCAGCATTTTTTGTTTAGAACTTGGACTTTTTGGGTTTGAATCTTAGAGCAGAATTTAGTTTTCTTCCTGGTGTTGACACAGAATTTCAGCATCTCACAGTGAAATAAGAGTTTCATTGTTAAACATGCAGTTAGTTGAGAGACATGCTAAAGGAGAGCCAAATGAAAATTGGAAATTTGGAGGCAATACTGAAATTTAATAGGGGAAAACCACCCCGTCACTCACTTTCTATTTGTTTCATTCAAATATCCATAAGTTGTAGTAATTACTTGACTTCTACCCTTTGCTATGTTTAGTAATCTTATTAGCCTTTAACTCAATGTGTAGGCTTGAGGTGTTTGGAGCATAAGTGTTCTAGCATTCTTCTACTCAGTATGAAGTAATAGTAGTTATCAGATAAAGTCTCCTATCTGTGGTATAAATATGTTTAATTACAGATACAACCTTGGAGTGTTGATGTACTAATGAAGCAGTATTATTCTCACTGTAACATTACCTTCTGGGTGCATGATTTTATAACCATACTGTTTGAGCTCTAGTCCTGCATCAAAGTGGCTATTATTTTTGAACTTTCATTTTTAAAGGAAAGAATTCTGGCTTCTCATTTTTCACCTCTCTCATCCTAGGGGCGCTGGATATTATCCTATCAATGTACAGGTAATTTTTTCCAGCACTGATGTGTGTTTGTGTGAGACACAACTGTACTATCTGAAAATTTAATTAAAAATAGGAAACAGTCAGCACATATCTACAACTTTAGTGAGTGTTTTCATTAACAGCTTAAGATAACTCATCATTGATGGAAATTTTAAGAATGGTGGGAATGTAAGGATAATTGCTCAGTTATTGGATGTGTGCTCTGTATAGAAAATCATAGAAGTAAAGCAAGTGGTGGGGTAGGATTATCTGCCAAAGATGGATTTCATTAAATAGAAAGGTAAAAAGTTTAGAGAACAGGGCTCTGCCTTCATCAAAATCACTTTGAAAAAATTCTTCAGAGGTTGACCTGGAAGCCTGCTGTAGACACTTGAGGCTCAATTTTCAATATAAGTAGCCATGTAGATAGCTGATTGTGAGAATTGTATTAAAAGCTATTACAAATTGAAGGACTCTATTATTTCTGAATATGGTAGTCACTCAATTTATTTGCTGAATAACTGCTTTATCACTATAGGGGATGCTTCTTTAGGCAAGTAATGAGGACTTATACAAAACATGCTTAAAGAAAATAAGCCTGGATGAAGTTACAAAAGTGGTCTTAGTTAAAGAGCATAAAAAGTATTAATTAAAAACAAAGGTGATGTGACTTTCATTAGAAACTGAAGGAATTATGTTAAACTATCGGGTTAGTGAATTTAGATGGACTACCATGCTCTAGCTTAATGTATTGAAGTAATGGATTGGAGGAATGAAAATAGCAGAATAAAGCAATAAAAAGTGCAATGTTCTGGACTTTTACAATAATGATAATTATTTGTGTCAGGAGATAGGTGTTTATAGAACAAGAATAGCTGATAAGAAGAGCTCTTAAGTGTAGCAAGAAGAGATATATCAAATATTAAAAACTGAAACTTGAGCCTGCAAAAATATAGGCTAAAAACTGGGCACTTTAAATATCAGGGGCAATTACTAAAATAATTTATCAATGATTGAGATAGATTTTTGTCTCTTTGATTTTTCTTATCAGGAATAAACATTTTTCAAAACTTTTAAAACCAGAAGAAATTTAGTCTAGTGAAAAAAAAGTCAGAGCAAAGTCAGGAAATCAGAAAATGAGTATTTCTCTCTAGATTTGGCTTACCAAGCAGGTTCCCTGTGTGCTTCAGCTACGTTAGAAGCTGACCTTGTGGTCAGCTGCTCCTTTGTGATCTTCTTTCTCTGTCTCCCCCTTCCTCTTGAATATGCCCTCTGTTGTTTTCTCACCTTCTTGCTTTACTCTGGCCTGCATCATACTGTCTTTCAGTTTAAATATTTAGAGTGTTCAAGCCCTTTCTCCCCTTGTATAGAGCACTGCTGCTCTGCACTTCATGGAGGACATGCTAAATAGCCTTCTTCCTACTTGTGTTTTCAGGGTTGATACCAAGCTTTAAAGTAAAATAGGAAGCAGTCCAGGTCGGAAAATCTTCTCAATTTGTTCTTCTCAAAGTATCAAGAAGGTATTTTCCTCCAGCGTTTGTCATTTTTATGAAGTGTTATCACTTCCAGTTCAAGAACACAAGAAGTATTAATTAATCCTTTTAATTCAGAACTACATTTCTCTGTACCATACAGAAGAACTAAGGTAACAAAATAAGCTTCTTCCAGTCCTCTTGAATTGAATTTCTCTCTCTGGATCATTTATGTCAATTAAAATAATTTCAACAGAGGCAGATTTTTAAACTGTTCACTGGCTCTTAATACTTGTTATAATCTTACTCAGAGCAGCATGGAAAAGGCAAAATTAACTGAGTGGCTCATTACAGGGAAGCCCTTGTGGCAGATGAAGTACTGCGTGATGAAAGTTGGAATTTCTTAAAATTGGCACAGCCCCCATTAAAAACTGTGTCACTGACACAGCTTGAAATTTAGTTGTTAATAAGGGATGCCAGTGGCTGGGATATCTATGGTGTGGTCTCATAGAAAATTTTTGATCAAGAATAATGATATTTTGAGTTATTTTAGCAATTCATTTTTGTAATAAAGCTGGCAGATGACACAAAAACTGCTGAAAAGGGAGTGGCTGCATATGCTATTTAACTCCTTCAGTATAATTGGAATTGAGAGGGGTAAAAAAGGAGGTGGAGGGGAAAGAATCCTGTGAGTTGTATTTCAATGAAGTATTCAACATTACTTGAGGAATAAGGCAAGATACACTTTGATCCACCTCCTTGTGTTCTGGTCTAGCAGTGGGGCTGCTGTTACGAAAATAGATAGGATTGCAAATAAAAGGAAGAGACTATCTGTTTGCAGAATGTGATAATGTCAAAAGGATTACGTTATACATATGACTATATACACACATGATAAACTTTTGTCTTAGTCTGATATTTCAGTCTGTGTGTATGAGTTCTTGTGTGGTCTCCCTTCCTTTATAAACTCTGCAGAAATGGAAACATTTGCAGCTCAGAATGGAAGAACAACAGAATTACAGAATATTTTGAGTTGGAAGGGACCCATAAGTATCATTGCAGGAATAACTTATTTTTTCCCCTGGAAATAAATTGGTTTCCAGAATCTGTTTAAACTTTCTCTGAAGCATGCTGGGGACAGTATGGTGATCAAGTGACTCTGTGCTCTGTGGTCATATGGAAAATCCTTTGTGCAGCCTCACTAGTGTGTATTTCTGTCAGGCTTATGTTCACACCATTGACCAGATTTGGAATCAGGGCAAATTTCCTCCCAAGTGAGCTTGGCAGGGAAAAAGTATCTTGGGATATTTAGGAAATGCATCTTGCCTGTCATTGTAACTGGAAAGGATGTCAATGTTACAGTCTTGTTTTCTGTATCTCTGTTAAAGTTTTCTGAAATTAGGTTTTTTGTTAAACTCTTGGCATGACCTAGGCTTCCTCTCCTATGAAATCAAAATGCCTTTTTGTTTGCACCTTCCCACTTTTTTATCTGCAGCTTGAAAGAGATGCTTATTTTATTGTGTCATACCATTAAAGGACTAGCAGAGCTCTGTTATTATTATCCCTCTCCATTCCATTTGGTACAAGGACATTTATTCTCTTGTGTCTCCAGCACAAACCAGAAGAAGATGCTTGGTAAAATGATGAAATGAAAATGCATTCTCTCCTCTTTCATTTGTGCCCTGTTTTTTCTGTATAAACCAGTTAGGAGGAAAAAAATGAACTATGAGAGCTTCCCATACTTCAGGTGTGCCTTTTATGGACACTCTTAGACTTTGTGTCCTTCTGAAAATGCACAGAGTAGAGAGTATATTCTGTAATGGAATACATTTTTTAAAGTTCTTGGTTTTTTGTCTGCACAGTGAGAGTGTTTTTCCTGTTTTTAAAGAAAAATAAGTTTGGGAATGTTTACCTTTTAAATAGCTTCAAATGATGAGCTATCAATTTGGTGTTTTAACCAGTGTATTAATCAAGCTGGTGAAAGAGCATTAGTAATCCCTAGGTGTGCTGTAACTTTATGACTTGAAGAAACCTGCGGTGAAAAGTTATTTTTTATCTGTTACATATTCTCAGTAGAAATTGATAGAAGGCACTTCATATTGATTCCTTGCAGCTGATAAACACATTTGTCCCAGACGTCGTGGTTTGTTGTATGAAAAAAATGTTCCAAATTTGTTTTCTTTTTAGGACTGTATTTTATGCTGGAAGAGAGTTTTGGGTTTTTTTGTTTATTTGTTTTTCCTTTCTTTACCATTTTATCTATCTTATATTGATCAAAAAGCATGGGTGGAGATTGCATTATGAACTAAAAAGTTCAAGTTGATAATTCTAAAAAGTCATATGAAATAAGAGAGCCAAGTCATCTATGATCCTTCACAAAATGCACAAACCAGAAATTTAATTATTCTGAATCTAATAAAAGATTACCAGATACTATTTTTAGTTAAATAAATTAAATTGCAACAACAATGCACAGAGTTAATTAAATATGTAATTATTATGGTTACTGTTTTGTTTAGTGAGAACTACGGTCATTGAAACAGATGTCTATGTTAACAGCATCGGTCCAGTTGACCCAATCAATATGGTAAGTTCTGATTATCAACACAAAATATTGTCTCTAGGTTGCTATGGGTTAATATAATGAAATAATTCTAATTTCATTCAAAAATATTTTTTATTCCTTACTGTGTATTCCTATGCTGTTGGATTTGATTTTAGGTTTTGCACAGGTACATTTAGTCTCTCTGTTTGAAATTGTTATAGTTTTAAAAATAGTTTTTCTTTTAAAAAAGTGAGGTCACACAGAGTATATTTTATCAGGTCCTTGTTTTAGTTTATGTTGAACATTTCCACAATATTTGTGTATATCTGGTTTATCTCTGGCCTGGTTTGACTTCCTGGAGCTACTCTTCAGAGCCTAAGAAAAATAACAATTAACACAGTATTTGACCAAAACTGTTTTCAATGAAGTGATCTATTGTTTGTTTGTTTTTCTTCAAATTCACAGAAATCAAAATTTGAATTAACTCTTTTGTCTTTCTTTTTCCATTTAGTGTTCTGTGTCCTTTTCAGAGTGTGTGTGTGTATACATGACTGGTTTCCTAGAAGTTAAAAAATACATCTCACCTAGTTTATGGTACACCTGTTGAGATCTGACCTGTCTGTTTAATACCAACACTGAGGTAACAGCACTTAAGAGGAAGTTGGGGATGTGGTATTGTCTTAGTTCTCTTAGACTGTGTTTTGTATGAAATGGTGGAGGCTTTAGAAAGGCCTTTTGGCATGACTTCTGCTCAGGACTAAGAAGGGGCCTTGCCCTCAGGTGATTTTGAGTTTACCTCCTGTACTTCCTCCCTACAGAATTGCTGACAGCATTGAATTTGCATGGCAGAGAAAAGTTTTGTTCAGAGGCTAGAGCATTCCAGTGCAAAGGGCTTTTGAGAATTTCCTGAGAGTGCAGTAATTATTATTAAGGATTATCAATTCTTATTAAGGATCTTGTGGTTTAGACATATGTCATCATGCAGGGTGAAGAACAGTGACTTTCAGGTCTAGGAAGACAAGCAAGAAAATCCATCGGTACTTAGATACTGTGGGAAAAGATGCAGGTCTGTGGCAAAGGATATTCGTTCTGGCATAATGGTCTAACCAGCTTAGGGTTGGCATTGCCTGGGGCTGTGGCAGGGAAGACCATGTCTCAGGCCAGGACTGCGTGTAATAAAATCTCTGATAGAGCATGAGAGTGACTGAGTGGGGAACATTTTCCAGCTTCCATGTCCGGTGTAAGTGGTGTCTTTGTTTTGTTTTTTTTTTGTCTCTCTTCTGCAGTCTTTCTCTTTTGCTTCTCTCTGTCTAATCCTCTTCTGAATGAATTTACTGTGGAAGCAAAGTGGGAGTATGTGTAAGGAGGATCTAGCAAGTGGTAGAGACCTCTTTTTCCAGTAACCTATGTATAAACTCTTCAGCCTGTGGCCAGTAGGTATTGCACACACTGGGACTGAACATGAGCTATGCATACAGCTTCAGTTTTCTAGTTTTAGAGAGCCAGCACATGGCTGGCTTTGCAGAATATCCCTGCAATTTCTCCCATGGCATGCTCTTGTCTCTGCAGCCACTGGGCAGTCAGACTCCAGCTATGGTTCAGCTGTGAACCATGACCTCTCATGTGCCCACAGCCTCCTTCTGCTTACTCAACACGGGGCCTGGGAGCATCAGCCATGGAACTATTGCATGTCAGTTGTTTAGGGGTCTCTCCACGTCTGTTAGAGCTGTGCTAGACCAGGGTGGTGATGTCCTTGCCATGCTGCTAGTAAAATCCAGCCATGCTAGCTTATAGTGCAAGGTAAGGATTGGCATCCTACTGAAAAGGCATATTACTTCACTAGAGTGTGGGATCCTAATAGTTAATAATGGATGTTTCTTTCCAACCTTCTGATTTCTCTTTAAAGAAAAAAAATAATGAAACATGCCACCAAAGGGTAATAAGGTAAATGTTACTAAGACATAGAACTTTAAAAACTGTTCTATGCTTTTAAAAATGGACAGAGAGCTACTTAGCAATTTAAATTACAGTCTAAAACTACTGTGGCCCTCATAAAAGGGCAATTGCTTTCACTGGGTTTGCACTTCAAGAACATGGCTTGTATGAGCACCTTACCTCAGTACAGAGATCAAACCTTTGCAAAAATAAGTAAAACAATATGCTTGAAAAGAATTTGATTAAGATTTCCCCAAAAAAAGTTTTTATTCTGGGAAACAACAGTCTCAGCAAAATAAATAACAACAAATTTTACCCTATAAGCTCCTTTATGTGAACTGTTGATTCCATTAGGAAGGCACTTTCCCTGGAGTCAATATTGTTTGAGATTTTTAACCAATAATCCAAAATTTGCTTCTATTTCAAGGGCTGTCCTTAGCCCCTAATTTGATCACTTACTAAGAGAATACATTTTCTGCGATTTTCAATCCCCATTGGATTACTCATTTGCCAGATATGTTAATTCACTCTGGCAAATGATGTTCTTTACCTATCAAGTTTGGATACAATATGGCATGATATAGAGGGTATTTTTTATGACAGTGATGCTGAAGCAGCATATCTGGGGGTATGTTTGTCTGAAAGCTTTAGAGAACATATATGAGTACTGAACATATGTGAATACTATGAGAAGAAACAGATTTGGTTTTTTTTAATTGTCTATTTTCCTGTTGATATTTGATAAACTTCCACTTTCATAACTGAGGTCTACACGTGACATGCATTGGAGTTTCTTTTTGAAGGCTGTTGTATTTTGGCTTTTACTATTTAGCAAGATCTACACACCATTTTAGATTCTATAGTCACCCCCTAATTAAGATACATTTTCCTAGAGCTTGTGATCTCTTCAGGCATCTTCATCCCGAGTAAACACTTTAAACAAGTGTCTGGATCACTAAACTATTTAGGCTTGTAATACTAAGCCTAAAGATTTTTGAATCTGTCTTTGAGAGCTAGTCTGTGCTATGTGTTGTGCAACAACCATTTAAAATGCAGCTAAATTACATGCCACATTCAGGACTAGCAGGGTATCAACCCAGCCAACATGGACTTGTGAAAGTAAGGTCCAGGTTGACCAACCAAATCTCCTTCTATGACAAACTGACCAGCTTAGTAGATGAGGGAAAGGCTGTGTTCTATCTAGACTTCAGTAAAATATTTGACACCATCTCCCACAGCATCCTCCTGGGAAAACTGGCAGCTTCCTGAATAAAAGGAAGATCATGAAGGATGCACTTTGGCCATACTTGAGAATTTATGAGGTTTCCTAAAGGTTGTGTGGATTCAGTGTGCAAGCAATGGCAATTTTTGAAAAGTCAAGTATATGCATTTTATGCAAATTGGTTTAATTCTCTTTAAAAGGGCAGGAATTCTGTGATCAGTTTGTTCAAGAAGGACAAAAGTACCAATGGGTGTTTGAATATTACCTGTTTCTTATTGTACAGGATCTTCTTTGAAAGAAGTTAGAATTATATTATTTTTCCCAATGTACATTTTTATTTCAGTTAGGGGAGATAGATTCCAATCATTGTGGTGCCTGTCAGCTCTGTAAGTGATCATGGCTAATTGGCTTACTCAGATGACTGTTTGAGATTGATGGATGCTGTTTATGTACAGCAGCTGAGAAAATGTTTTTTTTCAGTAACCTTGAGCATTGTGGGGTTTTTTTGAAATATACTTAAAAGTCAAACCAAATATTTCTGCTAGCATTTCTTATGTTACCATCTCTAGAAATTGAATAATACTTCACAAATACAATTTAATGATTGTTCTCTCTTTTTTTATTCCTCAAAAAGATTAGTTTTAATTGATTAATCTGGTTCTTGCAGTTTGATTACTGCACTTGGAAAACACCTCTAAGATTTTCAAGTTCAGGGAGAATTGGCCAAAGGCATGCAGTATTCTGCTCATACTGGGACAGCATAGCAGTTCCTTTTCAGCAGCTGGTCCCAATCCCTGTGATCAATTTGAAGGGAATGGTGAGGGGTGAGGGAAAATGCAGTTACTGTACTGAAAAATGTACGGAACAGTTATTGTGCAGAAAATACAGTTACAGTACTGTACTGTACTGACAAATGTTGCTGTAGCCTTCTGAAAACAAAGCAGAGAACAGATATCTTTTCAGTCCTGTCTTTAAACAGCATTCAGTATTTTTCCTGTTTTCAGCTGCAGTTTATCAATTGTCCCTTAATAAGTGTGAAGCCAGGAGAGGTACTGAAGGTTCCACACAAGTCACTAGGAAAATCTATGCTTTTTGCTGTAAGATATGGCCTAATTTCTATGTGCCATGTAATGGCATTGCTATGTAAGGCTGCAGTCTTCTTGTGCTGTGGTTGGTTTTTAAATCTTAGATTAGTTCATGCTTTAGGAAATACTGGTTTTGTGTTGTACCACTGCATCACTTAAGCCGCAGCTGGCATGGTTGCAGTGATGATAATAATCAATATAGTAGTAGTACTACTATTACTGCAACTACTGTTTATTTGTACTTCACACCCCTGATTTCAGCAGAGTATGCCCGCACACTGTTTGGAAATCCTGTTTGTTTTGTCTCAGATTCATAGCATTCACAGCCAGAACAATAGCCAAACTGCCTCTGAAGTACCTGAGATTTCAGACATAAGTACTCTATAGTTGCACAGGGCTAATCTGTGATTCTGTAACTTGTTAAAGAAATGGCAGGAGTGCTGAGCTGTGGATGTGGATAGGGCCAGACAACAATTCTGAAAAAGCTTCCTTTTTATCTGTGGTCTGTCTATGTGTTGTGATAAAGTCTCTTAGTTTCTTGTGTTCATAACACTTGATCCATTTAAGTGTTGATGTGAATGTATTTCTTAAAGCTCTTCCTTTGTTGCTTCTGCACAGTATGTCTTCCACCATCACCTTTTCTTCTCCTGTGCTCAGTTCCTTCTTGGAAGTTTCATGCTCAAATTTAGACACCTTTCTTTGTCAATAGCCTGCTAATCTGTGTCTCCTTTTGTCCTAAGGAGTTTGAATTCTGTTTCTGTCACTCATATTTGTTCGCAGTTGTTTTCTTAGCTCAGTATGGCTGAATCACAGCTTTAAAGCTTACAAATTTTCACCTCTTATACACTCTCAGTTACTGTGAATAATCATTAATTTATGCCATTGAGGACTGAAATCTAAAAATTTTCTATGATGTGATGAGTCTTAGAACCAGGAGTAGAGTCTCCTCAATTTTAGTCTTGCAAATTCTGAATACAAAAGGATTTTATATTTCTTTATTTTTTAACCCATCACATGAAAACTCTTGTCCAAATCCCCACTGTTATGCTAACGTATTTCTGTAACCTTTCCAGTTTCTGCTTGGCTCCACTCATATCATCTAGAGATGTCCTACAGGTAGAATTTTCCACTTTTTCTACTGACTTATCTCTTGCTCAGGTTCTTCTTTTGTCTTCTCTTTCATTGGATTTCACACATAAACTGTTTCCTTTCACTTTCAAGGTACTTCAAAACCTGTCCTCAGTGATTTCTAGTTGTTTTTTTTTTCCTCAAGAGGCCATTTCCTGCCTCAGATCTTGCTAGCTTCTGCTCCCATACTTTCAACTTTTTATATCAATTTCTCCCAAGCTGCCCTTTATGCTTGAAAGAAACTTGCTGTAAAAGTCTGCAAAGCCACTTCATTGTTTCTCATTTTGTTTCTGTTTAAACTTACTTTTCCTTTTGCTCGTTTTCCTTTTTTTCCCCCCTGTGAAGGTTACAAAATATTACAAAGAATTAAGCTCCTGTTGAGCTAAACTTGCTATCTGTAATTATGCCCCTGTTGGCTTTCCAAATCTTGCCTTTTATGTTAAATTATAGTTCCTTGCAGAAGTTGTGTATCCTGTATAAGCAATATTGAGCGCCTGCATAGTTCAGTTGTGATCTGAGATGATCTAAACCAAGAGTGATGTTAATGTGTTATATAGCACTTCATTGAGAAGGTAGAGGTATTGACTAGTGTTAAAGCTAACCTAAACAGCGCTTTACTCCTTCTTTTTACCCCAAAGCTACACAGACTGCTTGTCTGCTCTGATGTATATTTTATCAATACATCTTGTACCCTAATATCTTCTCCAAATACTTTGTCTTCTTCAGCTGCGTTGTGTCCCTTGTGTCTGCAGCTGAGATAACATCCATTTAATTTTTGTCTGTACCTCTTATATCTGTGTCAGCTATAAGATAAATATTTTGAAGAGCATTACACACCTGTTCTTTAATTCCTTATCTGTCTGTCTATATGGACATATGTTGTGCTGCATTCCAGTTGTGTGAATAATTCTGCTGGCCTAGGTTTGAGCTGGGTTTTGGAGAAGAGAGGCAGAGAGTGTGCTTTGATTGTTGCAGTAGGTTTTAACAGCTTGTTGGGTAGGGGCTGACCTCAGCAGTGGCTCTTATCACAGGGGTTTTCGTGGCTGCCTCTGCGGCTGTGCACCAGCGAAAGCTGCTCTAATTCACTGGCCCCTACAAGGGCTGCTGGCAGCATTGGTGCTGACACCACAGAACCTCCTTTTCTCTAAAAGCCAGGCAGCTACAGCTGAGTTTTTCTCCTCATGGCGTGTGCTACAGGAAGTTCAGTTTACTGACAGGAGAACGCTCTGGAAGCCCTGTCCTGCAGCAGCACCTCCAAACTGTTTACTAAGAAAGTGACCCTCCCCCTGGAAAGAGTGTTGCCTTGCTCCCTTGGCAGCAGGGCTGACTGCACTGACCAAGTAGCTATTAAGAAATGGAATATGCTTTTGCTGATAAGTGAATGCAGCTTCACTGCCTGTTGATCTTGGCTTCCATTTTTTTTTGGTTTTGCATGATTTTCAATTTCACTGAGTCTTTCACATCTGGGTGCTTGTTTAGGCCACCATGGGGAATGCATATTTAAAACATTTTTTCTTGGGCTATGTTGAAGTGTGTCATTCACAAGCATACAGTAAATGCTGATTGAGATGTTACCTTTTTGAATAACAGTGTCTCAAATGTAGATTTTTGTCCCCACAACAGGTTATGTTCTAGAGACCAGTAAGATGAGTAAGTAAGTAGAGGCTCCTCTTAGGAAGTTCTTGATGGCTATACATGCTCTTATATATTATTTATCTTGTATAGTGTAGCAGATTGGTGTTTGAAGCTGATTTCTGCCCCATCAAGTAGAAAACCAAATAGGTATACTGTATTTTGTGTGGGATCATTTTTAGGGAACCAAGCAGAGTACGAACCAAGCCACAGATAAGTCTGTTTGCAATCAGTGTTGGGATTTTTAACCGTGGCAGGAAAACCATGTACATTAAAGACCAAACAGTAAGTGTGCAGTTAGTCTTGCTTTGAAAACAGTTGCACCATACTGAATGGTGAAGTATTCCCTTTGCTTATAAAAGGAAACTACAAAACCGTGTATGCTTGAGTAATGTAAGGCTTTGCTGTTAAAGTTGCCTGTGAGTCCAGTTTTGGCTAGAGTATCTCTAATTACAGCAAGGTAAATGTAGCTGCTTACTTTAGAAAGTACAGTCAATGGAGCAGATAAATCACTATTGACAATCTCTAAGCCAAATCCTTAATCCATTTATTAATGTGTTTTTTTAATATATATGTATTTGCACATTTTTGGTGGTTGGTTTGTTTCTATTTTTGTGGGGTTTTTTTTGGTTGGGTTTTTTGGTTGTTGTTGTGGGGTTTTGTTTTGTTCTGAGCTCTCTTCTCTAGCTCTTTATTGAGTTTAGTGTTTGTTCATGAGAGCTACTAGCTGAAATATTAAATTTTCTGTTGAAAAATAAATCAAAAATTTTTATATAATTTTTGCCATGGGAATGTATTAGATTATGTATATAACTTATCTACTTCCTCCCCTTATGCTCCCTTCAAATGACCAAAATCTAAGCTGATGAAATAAAAGTGTAGATTTTGCTGAAGTGCTTTAGTTACTTTTCTAGCTAATCTTTTCACTGTTGGCAAGATTTTAATGATAATTCATAATCTACAAAACATTGAAATAAGTCTTGCCTTTGTTGTTTGCATCTGTCAATTTGCATGTTCAAAATAAGGACTAGATTAGCACAGATGCCAAATTATGATGTGAAGAGTGAGATTTTTTCCTGAATTGTGACTGTGTAGGTCTCGCTGTACTCCCTCACCTTCTGTAGCTATGATTTGCCATATTTCCGCTTAGCCTGTGCATATGTTCTCATAGCATCCTCCAGCGTGATTATCTGTACAATCATAGCAATCTGACTGATGAAAAGACTCTGGAAGCAGACACTATGCACTTCTGTTCACTGCATTTCCTGCAGCCTTCACCTCTTGCATGGCTGCAGTATCGTTAATGTAATGTTACAGGTATGTGTCAGAAGCACGGTGGTTTGTTTGATCTATTAGGTTTCACCCTATGGTCAGTAAGTTCAGATTGCTTTAGAGACCAAACTAAAATCGTTTGCTGAACCAAAATATTTTACTTTTGCTTTGGTCTCAGCCATGGAGACTAAGTTCTGAAGCCATTGCTGGCCCTGAAGCAGTTCAAAAAAATCTCTTTAAAAGGCTTTTAAAGTAACCTACTAGGGAGAGTAGCCACATTTTCAACATTTTGTTAAGAGAGGTTATACATCAAGGATAGGTTAAGTATTTTAATAAATTACTTTATAGCCCCTTACTGATGTCCAAAGAAATTTGGATGAAGGAAAAGGTAAAGGGTATGACTGTTTATTGGCACCACCCTGGGAAGATGAAAATAAATTGGCTAAAGCTTGATGCTTTATTTTGTGCTTACCTCTTGGGAAAGCATGTGGTTACTGGTTTTGTCTATGACTTTTTTTTTGTTTTTAAATTTTTTTCATCAGAATACTAAATTGGTATTTTGTATTAAATCACATCTTCTATTGTGAAAACATATAGGCTGGTAGAATGCTTTCTTTAGTTTCCCCTTTTTTTTTTTTTCCTGAAAAATTCCCTGCCTCACTGAAATTGAATTCCAGTTTAAGAAACTAGAATGCTGAACAGAATGATAAAATAACTGACTAAAGGCATATCAACTTGTTAGTTGAACTGCTTTGAGGGGCCCCATATGAAACAGATTTCAGAATGTGCCATTACAGGATCACTGAGATGCCCTTCACACAAAATTTTGAATCTGGAAGAAAAGCTGGGGTGGGTTTCTCAGCAAAGACGAAATTGTAGGAATATGTTTTTACTTATTTTTCTATAAAATTCACTAGTCATTAGCTGCAGTTTTTTAGTTCTGAGTTTGGTTTTGGGACTCTTCCTTGATTTTATGTTTCAGAAAACAGAACTAGGCCACTTTCTTCTGTTCTCAGACAAAATGTGTTGCATTTAACATAATCCAGCCAACAACTTAGCTACTTGTTACTTGTCTTCTCCACATTTTTTTTTATTGTGGAATATCAAATCAGTTGTTGAACTGTCACAAAAAAATCCAATAATTCTTTTTTTCTTTTTGCTATATTTTTTCCTATCATTTTTGATATTATATTGAAATTTGTGTGATGCAGTTTATAAAGAGAAACAAATTTATTAGATGATATCTGCCTCTCTTTCTTTCACAGCTTTCCAGTAAATAAAAAAAGCAATCCACTGACCTGTTTTGAAGTCTGACTTTAATTGAACTGCTCATGACAATGAAACATATTGAGGATTTTATTTATTCCTCTTCAGTAGCTGTTCCTGCTTTGGTTGAAGTAATTGTTTTTATATATGAAATGACTTCCACTCAGGCTATGAATCTGTTTGTCAGTAGTCACAGTTTCTGCCCTGCCTGGCCCTTTAATAGTAATCTCTGATTAATCACACTGTTCCCAGCCTTGGGAGTTTGCTATGATCTTTTAGAGAGGAATGAGATGGAGTAGGATTGAAGTTATCTGTAAATAATTAGGCAGGTGGGCACTTCATGCCAGCTGTGAAAAAAAAGTACTCAGTGATTTAATCAAATGCCAAATACGAGCCTATATGTGCCATTGTTCTTGAACCCTGTGAGGCTAAATATGAATAAGCATGCTGTGGCTGTGACTGAGAGAGCCATAGATGGATTCCACTTTATTCTGCACGGGTATTTTGCCATTAGTTTAATTTGAAAGAGAGGGTAGTAAACTAATTTTTATGGTTGCACAGTGGCATTAAACGGTGAGTTTCAGGAAAGACTAGTAGAAGTGATAGGAGTGTTAATTTTAAATTTTGTAAGAAAACAAGGAAAGCAAGATAGTTGGCTAGAAAGATTTGTTGCACGAAAAGAATATTGTATAAATCTTGTTGCTGTTGTGCTTGCTTATGCAGTAGATAGGGCTTTTATTCATCTTGTTTCAGAGATAAAATACTCTCAGAAAAGACAGTATTGTGATTTTTCTACCTAATTTTTAATAAATTTTAGGGACCCAGATTTCCTCTTCTTAAAAGGAAGTAGAAAATATTTTGGGCTAAAAATGTGATTACATGTGTGGTGCATTTTGTGAAGAACATGTGCTGCCTCAAGATGTGTTATGTACCCTCAAAGACAGAGAGGTCGTAGGGAGGCATAGATATGCTGAATAAGTAGGTACTAATGTCACCAAGGCAGGTGGTAGAAGTGGAATAAATGTTGGGTGAAATCAGAGTGCCGTCTCTAGGTCCCTGCTGAAGAGCAGGGTGAGCTGCTGCTGCTACCCACCATGAGGCCGCAAGTCCATGTCTTCCAGGTGGGATGAATGGTAGGATTATGCCTGTAGTTGGCTGATTCCAGAGGGAGAGGGAGAAGGATTTGTCTAAATGTGGAAGTGTGAGCTTATACATGGAGGACAAGTCTCTTCAGGTGTGTGACAAGATGCTGGCACTTGGATCTCATTTGACATTCAGCAAGATACTTGGAAACAAGACGTTACTAATTTTCTGATGTTAAATTATTTTGTACTGGGTTATTTTTTGAACAGTTATAAATGTATCATGAGGAATTGTTCTTGGTGGTTTTTTTTGTAGTTTTTTTTTTTTTCCAAAAGTTTTCTAAACAGCTTCTCTAATACATGCTGGTTTAATCTGAGATAGAACTATTTTTCTACTTAGTAGCTGGCACAGTGCTGCTGTTTGGAGTTAACAGGATTAAACTTGCACATTTTATACTGAAAGGCAAAAGAATACAAGCATCTGAGTCCGCTAAGGCAATTCCCTTTTTCCTTGTGCTCAAAATAATTTTCCTTTTTTATTCTAATTTATTAGGGTGGTTGGTATTCTATGACAGGCTGTGTTTTCTTTCTTGGGTGGATTTGACTATAATGACTCTGAAATTTTTTTTTCTCAAACCAGGCATTGCTACTGTGAAGTGGCTGCTAAGAGTAGCCCCTTCAAACTCAGATGGTCTTCGCTTTTCGTATATTTCATCATGTCTGTTGATTCTTCTCACTTCTTTGTTTCTTTTTCCTATTTGTATTGTAAAGGCAATGTGTAAATCTTTGTTCATTCTGTCCCATTAAAGCCCATTAAAACACTTCTCTGGTGCACTGCCTTGGGCTCTCCTTTATACTACAGCAAGGCAAATTTCATTGTCAGTTGTAACTACAAATGAGCACAGAAAGCTGAATTTTAAGGTTTAATAGTTCCAGGTTTTTCACAGTTATCTGGAATTCTGTTTACAGAAAAAGAAACAGGTCAAGGACTTGTTTTGACCTTCAGAATCTTCCTCTGATGGCAGTGAGTCTCAAGAGATATGCGAGGTTTTAGAACAAAGTCACACTAAAACTGCATTTTTATAGTATTTTTGTTCTCTCTGTCTCTCCACTGTTTGCCTCATGCATTAGTTGTTCATAACCTTTGGGAAATACTGAATTGCCAGGTGGTAATTCATCTACCGTACATCATAGAGCAAGAGGAAACCTCCCTATAGCATATCTGTTTCCTGAACTTGTACTTCTCCCATCTGGAGAGGTGGGAAAATTAAGAGAGATTAAGATAGTTCTGGAATATCTGCCTTGGTGCTTTTCAAGGATGAAGCGCCAATGTCTCAAACTTTCCTAAGAGATGGGTGGTATCAGTTGCTAAAACCAGTGAGGAATCTGTAACTTATACGGTTGGCTGCTGTGATTGCTTAAAAGGAAAATGAACCAAAAAAAATCCCCTCCTATCAATGAAGCCTTCAGCTTTTATATAAAAACAGAATTGATTAAATGCACTATGCAGTTTACCAAGTAAACCAGTACTAGCCCCTTTGGTTCAAGCAAGAGTGTGAACTGTGTCTCTTCCTTGCTTTTGCCTGTCCATCCAACCCATAACTGAGAGGTGAACAGCCAACACCAAGTGTTTCAGCTTGGTCTCCAGCTTGGACTCTCCCTGCAGGGGAGCTGCTCAGCTGCTCATTGAAGCCCTCATGGGGGCAGCTGTGCAGGAAAGATCACATCTGCCATTGGGATGTTGCCATTAAGATCAGAGCATGGTCTAGAGCTCTGACCACACGGAGAGCTGCTGATTCACCCTTTGTCTGAAGTGCAGAAACAACTGCCTGGATTCTTCAAAAAGAATTCTTTTATGCATCTGTATTGATATTCCTCTCCAGTTTTACTGTGTCAAGAATTATTTCATAAGATGAGGTTACCTTTTATCTGCTTATTTTGTTTTTCACCTTTCTTTTCTGGCCATAAGTCTACAGAGGAATTTGATTTTCTATTACAGAAGGAGCTTCCTTGAGGCTTTTACAAGTAAAATGGAATTTCTTTAGGGAAATTTTCTTCTTGATTATGATTATGTATACATTTGTGGGTATCTTGGTAGGTATACAAGGCAGATGGTAACAGATAGTTCTGCAAACTGCCATGTTTAATTTCCACATATTCATGAATTCATCATAATCTGAAATTTCTTGAAAAATGTTAAATCATGTGTTGAAAAGTTTGGGGGAAAACATAGAAAGCTTGCTTTATTTGGTTCTTAAAAATATAGAACATCTGTCTTAACATAGTCTAACCCTGAAGTACTAAGGTTGCCCTTAAATTTCTGTCCAGGGCCCCCAGAGGTGATTGCACTGTGCGGGAACCTCCAAGTTACACTCCCATCACATATCTTCTTCCTGAAGTAATCAGTGTGTGTCAGGGGAGAGGAGGTAGCGACAGAAGGCTGTGTTCATCTTTTGTCTCTCATTCTGGGTTCACTGGCTGCTGTCTGCTATGCAAATGGTAATACAAAAGAGAATAGAGAAAGTGGCTTCGGATTTATATATGAGTCAAAAACCAGTTGGCTTGCAGACGTTGGTAAACGTAAACATAGATATGGTTGTTTCTCTGTTTTTAGGAATACACTATAGATATAATTTTTGCCCAGACTTGGTATGACAGTCGTCTAAAATTTAACAGCTCAATGAAGGTGCTTATGCTTAATAGCAACATGGTTGGAAAAATCTGGATTCCAGACACTTTCTTCCGGAACTCAAGGAAATCTGATGCTCACTGGATTACAACTCCAAATCGTTTGCTTCGAATCTGGAGTGATGGAAGAGTACTGTACACTCTAAGGTGGGTTTTTATTATTTGGGTAGAAAAATAACCAAAACCCTGGTATGACCAAAAATATGAAAATAATGAATATTAATCAAATTCCTGGCATCTCTTTTGTTATGGACCATAGGAATTTGCAAGGAATTGATTAAATAAGAGAATAAAAAAGATAATTCAATTATGAAAAAGATTAAAATTTGTAGTATTGAAATATAATGCAGAGATGATTGCCTAAGGACAACTGAAGGCGATAGCAAATTTTGGTCTCATTTAGGTCCAGGCAAGATTTAATAAAAGGATGCTATATAGTATATAGCATCGTGGTGGTCTGTCACTAATATATTGCAGATAAATTATTTTTGGTCAAAATACTTCATAATCTAATTTCCACCAAATTATATTCTGTAAGTAAAACATTAAATGCTTCAAATAATAAAAACTGTAAGAAGTTTGATTAAAGCTAAGGCCCCAGTTCTGCATGTACTTCTTAACATATTTAAACTTGTAAGCTATTAAAATCAACAGATCTGTTCATCCAAAATAGGCATAAACAAACATGTTGGTGATAATTCTCCTTGGCAAATGGGAGATGGCGTGTGCTGCTTTTAAGCTTAAGGCTATCTGTAGTGATTTTTGAGTCACTTTTCAAACAGTTCTTGAAAGGCTGTAGTCTACAGAAAGTATTTTAGGGTCATGTCTGTCATATTTTCTAAATATGCTGAACAAATCGTGTAATAAGTCAGGAGCTGATCAAGAAGTAGTCCATGCAGACGATGCCATAAACATGATTTTGCTTTTAAGAGTTTATTTATTTGTTTATTTATTTATTTATTTAAAACAAAAAGTGGCACTTTTACTTACTTTCTTCTCAATCATTTATGCTGTGTTCAAATGCAGTATATGTTGTATGAACGATGGATAAATTTCTCATGTAACAAATTTAAGAAGAATTAAAGTGCTTTACAAGGATTCTCTTCACTGAATTTTTTTCTTAGTATGCATCATTTGAGAGCATACAGACATCTCTGAAGAGCACTTTTTAAATGGTTTATTATGCCAGTTGGTGTTTGTAAAAGTCTCTAGAGAGCCCCTTCCATAGACAGGCTAACTTTTTGTTCTTTTTCTAATTAGCAATTGTAGAGTCATACTTGGACTTTACCCTTCCATTGTCCATTCATTTTCAATGAAAAAATTCTTCTAAAGAGATTCAAAGTAACAGAAGGAAATAAATATGAGCAAAAAATCATGTGAGCCCTTACAGAGCAATAGGTTAGAATTACTGTGTCAGAGTATGAGAAATGAAGTGCAGTGAGCTGGTAACAGAACAGCAGAACAGGTTTCCAGCCTGCACTGCAACACACAGACATCTGTTTGGGTGAAAATATGGCCTGAATTTGACCTAAGGTAAAATAACATTTGAGAGGTTCATATCTGGCTTATTGAAGGAACAATAATATGATCTGACAGTGTTCCTGGTTCGTGGGCTCTCCTGTGTCACCACTTTCTCCTTGTTGGTAATTCAGGGGCAGACATGGTGAAAATGTTAACCAGCCTTACTGAATCTCCTGTTGGGTGGTCCATGGTCTGTCCATTGCACCATCAGTGATTCCAGATCAAGTTGTGGTGCTTTTAACATAAGGCTCATTTTCTTTTTCTTTGAGTGTTTAACTATCCAAAAATTGAAAACGGAAAGTAAAGACAATAAATGCATAGATCATAGTTGACAAATTTGAAAAGCATCTCCATAGTGATGCAAGTATTCTGCTTGAAAGTCTGGGGAAGGGTCTTTCTTCCTCTCTCCCACAGTGTATGCTAAGAAATGCACTTTTCCTTATGAACCTTTGGTCAGGTCACAGTGGCAGTTTGTGTAGAATAAATACTTTGTTCAGAGACTTACAAAACTATCTGTCTGCATCTCTCAGAGTCTTTTCCTATCTCTTGTCTAATATATAAGCATTGCACACAGTCAAGTATGCGACCATCATGGCAATTTTTAAAGTTGATTTTAGAAGAATTCCGCCTTTCTATACAGTGTTGCCAACAAAGGAGGAGGTATTTTAAATGCAAAGAAGTCAGTTTGAAGTCTAGCCCCTTACTTTGGCTTACTAGTAAAAGGTAGCAGAACTGGATTTTGCACTTATTGCTTGAAGTCCTGTGGAAATCTGTGATAGCATTTTCAAGAGCAGAGAGTGATCTAGTTCAGACAATTATGAGTCCTAAACCAGTTCTAAAATGTTTGTAAGTTGTGAATTATTTGAATGCCTTAGACTTTAAATAGGTAGAAACATAGTTTGCTTTTTCCTATCCAAATACTGTTTTCACCAGAACTGCTTCCATAAGTGTAGAGCAAGTCCAGTGTGCCCCATGCTTTTTCTCTTAAGTAAAGCCACCAGATACAATGATGCAATTTGACTGGATAAATGTGTTCTACAGAAACTTCCTTTTTGTGCTCTCATGACCTCCTTTCCTTCCCCTGTCTTCAGACCCTAATTTTTATTCCCTATTTCTGGTAGAGCTGAGAGATGCCCCCGAATCAATTGAAATTTTGGAAATGGCTTGAAATACCAATTGAAACAACACAGATCCTCAAGTTGCATACAATAATAATTCCTCTTTTATTCTTTGATGCTAATGCTGGATGTTTTTTTTCTGATTCACAGGAGGCTAATCGTAATATCCATTAATTGGCAAAATTTTTTTCTGTGCATGTTCTTTACTATGTAGTATGAAGTGCCTGAATTCTTGAATATAACCTATTTTCTTTTTCCCCTTCCTTTTCTAATTAGGTTGACAATTAATGCTGAGTGTTATCTTCAGCTTCATAATTTTCCTATGGATGAGCACTCCTGTCCTCTGGAGTTTTCAAGCTGTACGTGGTAAAAACATCTTTTTGTCCTCTTTACATTCAGGCTTTAAATTTACTTAAATTTTGGCATTGGGAGAGCAAATGTTTACTTTTTAAAGCCTTGCGGCAAAAGAAAGAACTTACCATTCATGTTTTGACTAGATTTAGTGCATTATTTAATACACTAATGAATGATTTGAATCACAAGTAATTTTTGCAACTTTAAAAATAGTCATTTTGCTTACGGGTCTAATACAGTGCCTATTCCAGATAATGGAAATGAACTGTCCTGGAAAAAACCTTTGTTTTCTTATGCCTGCAAGACTTGACAGCTTTGAATTAGTTCCATATGGTATATTTAAAAGGAAGAATATATCTTCTTCAACTTGCTCCTGTAAATGCTGAATCAGTAGAAGAAGTAGTTTTCCTTTCAGTGGGACTTAGTTTATATGAGCAAAACCACAACCTTCAGGCTCTTTTTTGATGCAAACTATGTTAAAAAAAAAAAAAAAAAAAAAGAAAATCCTAGGGAATTGTGCTGTTGTAATCATACAATCATTGAGGCTGGAGAAAAACTCCTATCATCAAGTCCAACCTATGGCTGAACACCAACTTCTCAACTAAACCACAGCATGAAGTGCCATGTCCAGTCGTTTATTGAGCGCCTCCAGGGATGGTGACTCCACCATCTCCCTGGGCAGCCCATTCCAATGCTTCTCAACCTTTCAGTGAAGAAATTCTTCTTGATATCCAGCCTGAGCCTCCCATGATTCAGACATGAGGCCATGTCCTCTCACCCTGTTTCTGGCTGCATGGGAGAAGAGGCCAGCTCCCATCTTGCTACAGCCTGCTTTCAGGCGGTTTTCAAATCATGTACTAAGAAGTGTACTTTTAAGCACTTTCTGATCATTTAATGATAATGTAATGACTTTTATATTTTAATAGTGATGGTTCTGAGCCAGTTTTTATTACTGGAGTTTGAGAATACTGTGTAGATATTTTCTAAACATTTGTATTTGCACATTTTTTGATTGATTGTACATTTACCTAGGCTTAAAATTGAGGCCATTTATTTTGTAGTTAAATTTTAAGTGTAGCAAAAGGACTATAGATGGTCTCAGATCCACTTTATATACAGCCCTGGTTTAGTTCATAAGTAACTTCAGAGATCAGAAAACATGCTTTGTTACATTCTATGGCTAAATGTTTGATTTTTTTTGTTTGATTCTAGATGGCTATCCCAGAAATGAAATTGAATACAAATGGAAGAAAACCTCTGTTGAAGTGGCAGATCCAAAATACTGGAGATTGTATCAGTTTGCATTTGTAGGGTTACGAAATACAACTGAAATTTCTCATACCTTGTCTGGTAAGGCAAAGTGTTGAGTTTTATTTTGTGCAATATCTATTTAGATCAAGACTAATATATGAAGATACAACCGAAAACCATATTATAGTTCATGTAAATATTTTTATTATTTTTTATTTTTAGGTGATTATATTATTATGACAATATTCTTTGATCTCAGCAGACGTATGGGATATTTTACTATTCAGACATACATTCCTTGTATACTCACAGTTGTTCTTTCATGGGTGTCATTTTGGATCAATAAGGATGCAGTTCCTGCAAGGACTTCTCTGGGTAAGAATGCCTTTTTTTAGCCTTGAAGGATCTGGTACTCCCAAATAAAACAAATGGGCAGCAGGGAGTAAATTAACCACAATTTATTCCCCTTCAGCTTATGACCATTGGTCATTC
Organism: Motacilla alba alba; assembly: GCF_015832195.1. Taxonomy (NCBI): domain Eukaryota; kingdom Metazoa; phylum Chordata; class Aves; order Passeriformes; family Motacillidae; genus Motacilla; species Motacilla alba. The sequence goes on along the minus strand of NC_052019.1, from coordinate 24,864,020 downwards.
TCTCTTTTGAACTGCAACATTGGGAGTAGGAGAATCCTGCTGTAGTTGCATGGCAGAGTTTAAGGAAGCAAAGCTGAGCATGGAAATCCTGATCCAAGTTTGTTGGTCTGCTGTTGTTCACATAAATATGTTTTTTCTTCTTTATGTTTTTTTTATCATCTCCAGGGACTGTCATGTGGCAATTATTAGTCTGACACTTAGCATCATGGAACAAATGAAGTCATTACTACATGACCAAAAATGGAGAAAATCTGGTTTAGTTTTTTGTTGGGTTTTTTGTGTTGTTGGCATTGGTTTTTTGGTTGGTTTTTGTTTGTTTGTTTTGGGGAGTTGTTTGGTTTTATTTGTTTGGGTTTTTTAATAGAATGATTCAATTATTCTTTTAGACCCAGGATAGGACAGAAAATTTGCAACCAAAGTTGCACTTCAAGAAGTTAAGCCTGTAATTCACAAAACCTCCTGCTTTTACTACATACAGTTCTGAAGTGTGTTGCAAGTTCTAATATAAAGATAATTGTCTTTTAGTGTCATCTTGGTTGACTGTTTAGCACATCATCGTCTGCTAAGTTTGACTGGTTAGGACTCCTGTGCTGCCTTGGAGAAAAGTTGTAGTCCCCACATAAAGCCTGATAAGCAGGTACACAGAGTGCACAGGACACAGCTTCGAGCTTAGCAGGGACAGATGCTTATAGTAGAACTAGTGACAGCAGTCTGACCTGTTCTGGGGGAAAGGTCAAGAGCTGAGAGTTGTATCTGAGGAAGTTATAGCTGTGAGTTAATTTTCCTCATCAGCTGTACTGCTGTGAACACACCATTCTCACCCTACAAGATCATTTGCTGCCAGAAGCATGAGCCCACACTTTAATTCCCTGCCTTTCCCACTGAAACTGGACCACCAGCAAGCCTGCTAGGTTAATGAGTCAAGAGGGAAAGTAAGCAAGAAGAAGCATGAATCAGTAGCCTGATGAAAAGGTAAGGGAAGAAAATCTCAGTCTTGGACCCTGACTTTATGTTATTTGAAAGTGCTGCAAAATTTAGTGAAGAGACTCTAAAGTCTCAAGTAAGTAAGTGAACATTACTTTGGATAGTTTCAGACCTTGATGTAGAAATCTCATCAGATTTCTTTGTCTGACTAATCATTGAACATCATTGTGGTTCTGCCTAGTTACATTACAATAGTTATAACGGGAAGAAGAGGTTCTATTGGTATACTTCTAGTTCTGTATATCCTTTTTTATTTTTTTTACAAAGTACTTTTTATATGCCATGAACCTGGAACTCTGTCCTTGATGTCACGGTTAAGCTGAAGTTTTCAAGCTCTCACTTCAGCAGTACTAGTCTTCATCTACTCGAGGTGGAATACAAACTTTTGTAATATCTTATTTACAGCTCCCTGCAGGTAACTCTGAACTCTTTTCTTGTAAACATGCAAAAGCCATCACTTGACAGCTTGTAGGATGACTTTTCTTAAATGCAAATGTTCTTTAGAAGGAGAAAGAGAGTACCTGTCAGACAGACACACTTTTATGGAAAGAAAAATTAATGCAAGAAAGCCAAAACTAAGCAAGGTTTATTATGGCATGTAGATGTTTTGTTGTTGAAGGTTTGCTCCCTGTGACAGCCCCCTATGCCTTTCACATAGCAGACAAGGCTGGAAAGATTCATGTCTCTTTTTGTCCTCTCTGGACAGAAGTGAGTACACGGAATGGTGGGTGCCATTTGCCACCTGGAGGATGTGCTGAGGTTTGGTACCCTGAAAAGGCTGGAAATTTTTCTCTCATATCTATTGGAAGATCCTGGAAGTTTGGGGTTTCCCAGAGTGAAAGATTTGGGATGATTACAGATATTTAGATATTTAGTTATACAGAGAAATGCCAAATTGATTTGCAAAAGTATCTGGTGGGAGTGAAGCACTTTTGAAGAATACTGGTTATCTGTTTGCCCCTTTAGGCATGTAATTTCACTGGGAAATCTCTTGGAAAAACACTACTGCCTTCCTGCTTCAGGAACAGTCCATAATGATCAGTGATTCCATACTTTGATTTGTGAGCCATAGAGAGTTTTAGCCTGGTGTAATGCTTTTTGCTTGTTTATTTGTTTTGTTTTGGTTGTTCTGTTTTAGTTTTTAATAATCTTATGCATGTAAATAACAAATTATTTGTGTGTTCAAGTATTGCTTTTCAAAGGAAAGGTCACACTTAATTTTGGACTACTGTGTAAATGGATTTGCATCTCCCTGAAGCATCAAATAGAAGAAGAAAGTGTTAAAACTTTATAAATGCTAAACTAATGAGGAGTTGTGTAGTTGAGATTTTGAACACATAGCTATTAAGGCAAATTTGTTCTTTTAATTAGCTTGTATGTAAGTGAATCAAGGGAAACATTTTCTATTACTTAAGACACAGTGTTGAAAGCATATCTGGTAACTTAAACAATGAGACCGGAAAGCCATGAATGTCATCAAATTTGATCTTCTATGTCTTCTTCAGAAGGAGAAAATTGGAAACATTATAAGTTTTTCTTCTGATTACCAAAAGCTTTAAATCATTGATAAATAATACACCTTTTATTTCTGAATGCATTCTTTTTAACATTTTAATCATTTGAGCAAAGGGACTTCCCTGTGATTATAAAATTTGTGTGCTTATTTGTACCCATTTTTATGCTGTATTTATGTGTACATTTCATGTCAGATTTATGAAATTTCACAAACCTAGTGTCATAGTTTGTTCAGTGTGTTTTGAAAATAGGAGGGATTTAAAGCGAAGGGGAAATGTGCTGCTTTCTCTATGGTCCCATGGAGGATGCTGCATCCATAGGGATGGATTCTTGCTGCAGCACCAATGTACATGACTGTAATCAGTAGTGAACCCACTGATCCCTCCTGTGGGTCACTCCTCATATGAATCATCAATTAATTAAGAGCTAATATGATTATTTTTTTTGGTGACAATATGATTTGATTACTGATACATTTCCCTCTTTCTTTCTTTTTTTCTTTCTTTACAGGGATCACAACAGTGCTGACCATGACAACACTGAGTACGATTGCTAGGAAGTCACTCCCAAAGGTTTCCTATGTGACAGCAATGGACCTTTTTGTTTCAGTTTGCTTTATTTTTGTGTTTGCTGCCTTGATGGAATATGGCACCTTACATTACTTTACCAGCAACAGAAAAGGGGTCAAAGGAAAAGAAAAGAAGGCAAAATCTAAGCCATCAGTAAGTTTAGTCAAACAAGAAAAAAAAAAAAAAAGAAATACAGAATGGTTTTAATTGTAGCGTTCATTTTGAATGACTGCTTCTTAAGTAGAAAAACTGATGTTCAAAGATAATTAACACTAATATTTATTTTTTCATTTTTTTGCAGTTGGGGGCTTGTACTAATTTTATGTAAATACAACTAGTGAGCAAAGGGTTTAGATGATTTCACATATGTGAATGAGGACACGAGAGCCTAAGGTGGAGAGTGGTTTGATATAATATTCCATGTCCTTGGTGCTTCTAGAACTGCCCATGAAGTGTGTGCCCATGGAGATGGTTCTGTAGGGGCACAGTGCTTCTGAAAACAGCACCTGGCAGACCACAGCTAAAACTGTAGCAGTAAAGATTATGTGCATGGACTGAAGGTATGAGGAATTCTTTGGATCTGCATCACGTAACTTAAGTCTTACAAAGCTTTGCAAAGGAAAAAAATGCTTATTATTGGCCAGTGTTCTGAATCCCACTACAGAAATTCTATCTTAACTCTTTTCTGAATTGGCTTCCGTGTTTCTTTCTGGTCAAATTAACCTTTTGCTTTTACAAGTTGATGTTTTTTTGCAAACCTCTACACATCTCAAGATCAAGTATTATTCAATTTTAAGAGCCTTTCTGTTTGTGTAGTAAGAATATTGTAATTTCCAAAGAAGTTATTGTTGGAAGTCAGTACAAATATTTAAAGGTAGTCTTTAAAGTAAGAAAACATTGGAGAGAATAAGAGAAAGGAAAATGTTATAAAGCCCCTTTCCAAATCATCTCATCAAAAGATGCAGGAGCATACCCGAGCCATAATACCAGTTGCTTTGTCTGGATGAAGGCTGAATACCAGCTCTGTATGAGGTGAAACAGAAATTGGTAAGAAATTACAGAAGTAATTGCAGATATGGAAGTGCAGAAATCCTGTTATGAACCATATCCATTCTGCAGCTCACGTCAGCAAGAACTGGTGCACCCATTCTGAGCAGCACTGCTGTGAGTCTCTCTTATGGGGACACTGCGAGGCTGTTGGGGCTTGATTCCAGGGAAATGAGAGCCCTTAGGCTTCATTTGGTAAGCTGTTCCAAGGGGATCAGCTGTGTATTTAGGACAAGGCTAGTGGTGAAGTGTTAATACTTCCCTGTACTGCCTTGGTCAGACATCACTATGATCGTCAAGGAATCCTGCACAGTCAGGAAAACTGGAAAATGAAGACCCCAAACCTGCTCCTGTTAGTGGTAGAAGCACATGTGGGAACAACAGAAGGAGCAGAACACAGGCTCTGGCAAGGGCACAGCTGAGTTAAGAGGGTAAAAGGTAACAGAGGATGTGGGGGCATCCCTGTGTCAGCACAGCAGATTCAATTTCAGGTTGCTGCTGCAAGGAGCTCTCAACAACGCTTGGTGAGCAGGGAGCTGAGTAGGTCTGCTCTTGACATGCACAACACAGAGAAGGTGGAGCTATCATGATGTACTGCTGTGTTCAAACCAGGCAGATATTAAAGATCAGCTGCTGACAAATCAAAAGACACTGAAGCAGTTTGCAAGTATGCTCTATTGAATGAAATAATGCCACTTTGCAGAATCTGTTCACACATCACCCATGTGTGCAATAGTCTGCCAAGTGCTTTGAGATTTTCAGTGCATATGAAAATTTTAAATGCAGAATAATGATGAGATAGAAACTATGAAACTGACTGAATAAATAGCTGGAATTTGCACTAAGATTAAAATTAGCAAAATAATACTAAAATACTGTTCAATCATGTTTTACTGGGTTCTTAAATGATGGTCTTTATTTCTAAGAAGTTGAAAAAAGAAATCTTTTTGCACAGAATTTTTTAAACATGTAATGACTAGAAGACCATACAAAATAAAGAGATTACACAAAAAAAGAGAGAATTAAATTTAATATACTTAGATGCAAGGATTCTAATTTGGTAAAAGGTTTTTCTCGTGATATCTTGTAAAAAGCTGTGACTTTTCTTGCTCCAAATAAATAAAGGCATCTAATTAGTTAATAAGTCATACCATTACAAATCCTTTTCTTTTTATTATTTTTTTCCTTTTCTTTTCCCCCCTTTATTTTTGTCAAAGACTTCTATTAATTTTTTTTTGTCTTGTAGCTATGGATATGTAACTCAAAAAAAACCCAAACCATTGAGTTTTAAAGTCACCTTAATTCCTTCTGAAAACTCATTTACAAGAGATTTTTCCTTGGGAAACCTGCCTTGGATAGATCTTCTATTTCTACTGCAAAATGCAATAAAATGGTTACTATTCCAGGAACTGATGCCAGTAAGCCACAATAAATGATCTTGTGAAAAAAATTGCAAGATTTTGCAAATGATTACAGCAGTTTTGTCTTAGAAGATACGTGCTGGCATCATTCAAGAAAGGTGGCATGAATTGGCTTATGCAAATCCACATTAGTAAGGATAATGAGTTTGGGCAGGAAAGATTAAACTTAATTAGTTAGGGATCTTGTTCTGATCATCATTTCACCTGAAATGAATGTATCACCTGTGCCATGTTTTCCACAGACAATGACTTTCTTTTGTACTTGTATTAGTGTTATTGCAGAATAATTGGGGTTTGATCCTATCAGACTGTATTATAAATGATCTCACAATACATGCTGCTTTACCTACAATTTCAGTAGGCATATCCATAAAAAGTCTGCATATACTTCTATATCTACATGTTGTGGGTTTTTTGTTGTTTTGGGGTTTTTTTTTGTTTTTTTTTTGTTTTTTTTCAGTTTCTTCCAATTTATATAAAGGCATTTTCTTGTTAGGTGTTGGTCTTTTTTCCTCTTTTCCCTCTCATTGCCTCTTACACATATTTTATGTATTTCCTGTAGGTAGCTAAACCTACATGATGACTGTGTCTGCCTTTCTCAAGCCACCTCTTCAAACTTGTAATTCAGTAGTCACCTCCAGTGTGTGCTGGTGATATGAACAGTGGAGAGCAGTACTGTAATTTTTTCCTTCTCCCATCATGTTTCTGTGTTGAGGATTCCTGTTTACCCCACTAGTAGAAACAACTCATGCCATAAATCTTACATGGGCAAAACCAACAGGGAGCAGAGCAGAGTAGGTGTGAATCAGAAATAGGCATCTTTCCCTGTTATTCTTCCCCAGAATAAAGACTTTTTCTTAATTAAAAAAAAATGGAACCTATTCTTCATGTTTTGTAAAAATAACCCCTCTTTGCAATGGCTCAAATTAGGATAGAAGCATGTAACTCCTGTTTCTTAGTATGGTCAGTATTTTATCATAACTGAAAAGAATAATGAGGTCCGTCAGAATGATAATTAGCTCCCTAGGTCATCATGTATAATCAGTTTTGAAACAGCAGTCTGTGGGAAACTTTCTCTGGTAGAGACACTTATTAAATAAAGCTATTTGAAAACATGATGGATACTGCACTGCATTAGCACCATCCCTTGGGATATTGGGTAAAATGCCCCTGAAGCCCCTTAACAGTGTATAGAAGTCTGTGTACTGGCCAAAGTAATTCCTAGGAAGTCGGGTCTTTAAAGCATAACAAGAAACTAAGTGATGGCTTCCCATTTTCCATATTTTTTTTCATGTGCTTTCATTGTCGATTATGTGTAATTGGTTAATAATATCCAGTTAGATTTTCTCACTGCTTCCTTTCCTGCTGTTTTATGTCCTTACATGACAAAATGTGAAGTATGTGGAAAACAGAGAACAAAATATAAGGGTAGTGTTAATGTAATCCTTCTCTTTGGTCTGAAGATTTTAGAAGAAATGCCAAATGTGGGGTGGGGTAAGTTCAAAGAGGATTATGGAATAGTTTAAAACAGGCATGAGATTTAGAAGGAGAAGATAAAGGATAGATGAAAAAAGAGAATATATTTTGAAACAATCAGGAAAACAAGGATGATGTATATAAAACTGCATAGAAACGAAGAAATAAAAGGGGAAAAGTTGGGTTGTGTTAGTGTAAGTAAAAGGAAGGTGGAAAGGTCAAAAGTCACAAGTAAGGGAATAGCAAACACTATATGTACTAGGCAATAAGCCACCCGGACTTTTTTCGACGAGAATTATAACATTTTACACTGAGTTTTTATCAGATACAAGAAGGTTGTTATGACCACAGGAAGTAAAAGTAAGAATTAAAAACTGAATTAATTGGTGACTTGAGTGGCATTCTCTTAAGGAGTCATGTCTTGGATCCTAAAGGGGAGCTGTATTGTTTAGGGATTTAACATTTGAGGGTTAGATGGCACAGCCTGGCCTTAAATGTCTCAGTCTGTTAAACTTCCCCAGCAATGCTGTGTTAAACCCAGTAGCTTTTTTGTTTCTGTGAAAATGTAGCTTCCAGAAACACATCTGGTCTCCTAAGGACTCCAAAAGATGGGAGGACCATCATTCCTTTGTTAGTGGTGATTATAGCCTGCTTGTGGACTTGGTTGTGACCCAGTTGTCAAGAAGTGACCGACTTCAAAATGTTTGTCTGTGTTGTGTAGATGGGATCAGCTAACCCTGTCTGTGTAACTAATTATCTACTATTCCCAAATCCCAGCACAACCCAATTTTCACTGTGGCAGGTGAAAGTAGTTCATGATCTTTTGCCTGCATGCACTAATTACATATAGCAGTTCATAATTTTCTAAGCTCCCCAAACTGTTTTCTTTAATGTAAGAATTTCTGTATATTGTACTGAAGGTGCTTATATTACCAGGGAAAGCCTATGGAATTATTTAATGTGAGGATAAAAGCACACAAAACTATATTTCCCTTTTTTTTTTTTCCCCCTTAAGAAACCACCTGCAATTGCTGTTCGACCTGGATCAACACTAATTCCAATGAATAACATTAATCATCTCCCTGAACGTGATGATGATTATGGATATGAGTGCCTAGAAGGAAAAGACTGTGCTAGTTTCTTTTGTTGTTTTGAAGACTGCCGCACAGGATCTTGGCGAGAAGGAAGAATACACATCCGTATAGCAAAAATTGACTCCTATTCTCGAATCTTCTTTCCAACTGCCTTTGCATTGTTCAACCTTGTTTACTGGATTGGATATCTTTATCTGTAAATTTCAGAGGTTTGACAAACTCAGAAAAAAATACTAATTGAATAGTCATTAATACTTTTAACTGAGCAAAGATTAGAGCTGGTCCAAAATGACTCAAATTGTTTGTATGCATTAAAAATTTGAAACAATGAGAGGAAATATGATGATGTAGTCTCCCTCTTGTGATCAACTGTAGAACTGATACTGGTACTTTGAAGAGAACATTCTAAAATAAATATCCCTAAGATTTTTCTTTCCTTAACACACCTACATGTTTTTTTTTTCCAGTTCTAAGAAAATGCAGAATCACAGGCAATGCTATTTAACTGAACCAACCTACATAAGCTCTCAATTTTAATCCTAAATGACAATGCAGAAGGATTTTGTAGCATTTCTTACACCTTTGCAAAGAAAGCCTTAATTAAATAGGATTAGTTACTCTCATCCATTTAATCCATCAGGTGATGGTTTTATTAATCCCTAATTTTAAAAAGTTGAAATGTAACATTTCTCTTTTCAATCAGCCATTTGTTCTCTCCAGTATGTTAAAAAGTGTGATTAGATGATAATTAATCAATTCAGATTTATACAGAATGCAGATATAAGAGCAGCAAGCAATGGATGTATCAAAACACCCAAGGATAATTCTGAGCTTGTCTTATCCTGATCATGGATAGAGACTTTTGGCTTTCAACTTCAGATTACGTTTATATCTGTGCTCCATTTCCTGTTACTTCATTGTCGTGAGTTCCCCAAAGTTGTCTGAGAGGTCTACAGCTTTCAGAAATTCTTATCCAGCTGCCATTGCCTCCTCATTTCATGGAAAGCAGACTGGTGTTGGCCCAGATTCTGGTCATTAAGCATAATGATCTTCACATACTCAGTGTTGAAGAAAAAGTCATAACCCTACAATTGGAAGAATTTGTATCAGCAGGATTTGGAAGGCCTGTAACAGTGCTGTAGTCATTGTACTCAAAGTCACTGTTAAATCCCCAGTCCTGAGTGCAGTGTGTGATCTAGTCCCCTTTGCACACAGTGTGGTTTTGTAGATCTGTTTTGTTACTGCACATGCTGCTCACTGAGCCAAAGCCGAGTGGTGTTAATGTATTGAATGTGTGGCATGGATTGCTGGGTAATTACCTTCTTGATATTTGTTTGTTTCTAATGGAAAAGATGTGTTATGGAGGGAGGGTTAAAATAGTCCTTATGCACTGCTGAATCTTCTCCAAGATGGGATACATTCCCCCAAAATCACAGGACCAGTTGCCCATCCTTTCTGTGGTGAGACCTTTGGTAGAAATCCTTCAGTTGTAGTCTTTCTGGACTGACCTCTTGGTGTTGACTATTGCTGCCTGGCAGCATTTGGTATCTAATTTCTATTTCTAAATCCATTGCCTTCATTATGGAAAAGTGCAGTCTTTCCTCCTTTCTTAAAGACAAATTGGTCTCAAGTGAGCTTGAAAAAAATCACTGTAAAATTAAGATATGCATTAAGTAAAAGTCAGCATTACACAGAAGACCTTACAGATCTTTAAAGAGGATTAATGGGATTAGTATTTGGCTGTAGGTAAGGATGTTCAGTACTAAAGATAAAGACATGATTAATAGCTAAGAATAGAAAATGTTACATTAAGGGCTCCCCCAATTCCCCCCAATATTTCTGTTGAATATGCTCCCTCCTCTGAATTTCTCAGAAAGGATTATTGTATTTATAGTCTAGCTGGTACCAGGCATAGTAAAATATGATATACAATACACATTTCAGAGGAAATGTTATTCCAGTGTTCAGCCCCAAAGTTTAATAGAGAGTCCAAGATTATGTGCAGTTTTTGTGAAAGGAGGTGTGACAAAAGATCCAATTTTAATGAAAACTTTATTTCAGTATTTAGCTGATGAATAATAGGAGTGGTTGAGAGACTCTGAAAGCCCTGCTGATGAGGTTGGCTGGCATTCTTTGTGGTGTGACCTTTCTGAGTACCAGCTCTTCTGACTGTTGGACTGAGTGTAGAAGTGAGGTATCATTAACAACACTGATCTGCTATAATTTATTGGTTTTTTAGAGTCTCATTTTCATAAAATGTTCAGTCAAAAAGAAACATGTCAGTTTTTATTCCATAATGTAGGTTGATACTTTTTGACAGCATGCTGAACACTTTCCTCTGTAGGAGGGATGAAGGTGGCTTCAGCAGTATGTTGGATGTGTGCTTGAAAAGCAGTCAGCTTGCTGTACCATGCAAGGCCCAGATTTAGTGAGTTCCTGAAGTTCATTAATTCACCTTTAAACAAAGGAAACTTAAAAGAATTTGGCACTTCACAAGAGGAAATACAAATTTCACAGCCTGCTCTCCTCTGGCTCATCTAGTTAGCTTTTTCTATTCATGTGGTTGTCAGTTGCCAATCAGCCTCCACTGACTGAATTGGAGAACTGAAAACATTCAGAATTGGCAAGGGAAGGGTAAGAAGTCTTTCATCTCTAGTTTCTATGAAACAATGTAATGGAGTATTAAACCTATTGAGTGTTACGGCTGTTTGGCTTATGAATACACTTGCTGCTGTCTGTTGACAAACTTTTCTGTGTACTTCATTTGTTTCTGATGAAATAATTTTAGTTTTCATAGTACTGTGAGTGCAAATAGGAATGAGAATGCAGTGAACATGGCATGTAATAAATGTGTTATTTTAGTCCTATGCATTTTCTTTCTTATCTGCATGTAAACACTTGATTCCAAGAAATCTAAGTGATACTTTAAAAAAATGGCAAGAAACAGACAGTATAATTAATTGAAGTTAGATGCTGCAATCATTTTTCAAACTTACCTGGATAGAAAGTTTGTTTACCCTTAGCTGGGATCATATTTTTTGGGAGTTATATTTTTCTGACCATCACTGCATAAGCACACACTTAAACATATTCCTAATTAGTACTGTTATTAGACCAGAATTCAGAAAAGGGTGTTCTTATGTACTGTCATAAAGAGTGATGCTATCATGAATTGATGCCATTAACACATGCTTAATTTGCACTAATTTCAATAATGAGTGTTCAGTAGCTCAAATAATTGAACATTAAGGATGTGAACCAGAGCCTTTTCAGTAAGAGATTTTTCTCATTGAAAGAGAGGGACATAAGAGGAGAAATTACTGTAAAGGCAGAGAGGGGAAAAATTCTGGGAACACTGTTTTATACTGCACCTATCTTTGGCATATCTTGAAATGTATTTTTCAAAAAAGAGACTTTTCCTTGATGTTTCTGTATTAGTGTTTACCAGTTGTCTGTTTTAGTAGTGAGTACAGATCAGTGTGTTATTTTTTGGTAAGATTCTGTCTAGGATTGTACCTCACTGAGCTTTAGTGCATGTCTCCTGCGTCTGAATAAATCTGTTTTATGTAGTGGCAGTGCAACCAAAGCATGAACCCTGGGTAATGTATTTTGTATTCACATGTTGATGTGCTTCAAAGACTTTAACCTTATCCAGTTTTCTGGCATTCAGAGATATAGGATTGTGTTAGACTTTGAAGGAGAATCACCTCCAACAGTATTTTTATAACTTTCTGTTCTTTATTTGGGTATGGTAGTAAAACATTTGTTTAAAATTGATTATATGAACTGTGCTTTGTAATTTGTGAACACTTTACAATCAAAAGAGAAGGGGAGGAGTCTGGATTTAAATATCTATCTGCCTAAAGTAAGATATGTTTCATTTAATTGTATCAGTCATAATTTCTGTCTACTGTTTCCAAATAGCTGAGAACTAGTGCAAATATATTTTTCTGTTACTATAATTATTTTTGTAGAATTCATTGTAGTTTCTCTCAGTTATACCTTAAATATGATCTTTCATGCTTATGAAATAATACTGTATTTTTGTCATTATAATAGATACAGAACATAGAAACTGATGTACAATTCCACAGCTGAAAAATACAAAGCCAGGAAGCAGAATTACTGTGCTTCTGTTCCTAAAAAAGCTCGGTGGATGTCCCCATGCCTCATGAATGTGCTGTAGGGGGAGTCTGACTCACAGGGAGTGGAAGAATAGTCTCCAGACTGTAGAAAAGGCTTTTGCATTGGTTCATGCCATGAATTTGCTACAATAGTGGTTCAAATGGAGGAAAGGAATAGATCTGTCCTCCTTTTTTCAGTGATCTCTTATTTCTGCTTCATTTCAGTCACCACCAGCAGTTCTAATGCTCTGTTTGTCGCCGGATGAAACAAAACCAGAAAAAATTATCTTTATTTTACTCTTAGTTGGTTAATATTTCACACAGATGGGTGGGATCAGCTGACTGAACACACAAGATTATGACCAAGTTTTTCTCCAAGACAGGAGGTGGGAGTTTGCAGCTGGAGGCTGAAGGTTGGCTTGTTCTGATGGGCATTTTTCATTCACTTGGGAATCTGCACTGAAAACTGGTGGGAAGAAAGGAAACAATGGTGTGAGGGAAAGATTGATGGTGGCAGTGATCCCAGAATCAAGTTACATGGATCTGAGAGACTTATATTTAGTTCATAGGTTTTTCACTTCACTGGTATTTGTGATAATGCCCTTGATTTTTCTGCAACATAATTAAATATTTCTAATGTTTTAAAGAAAAAAGGAAAATATTGTGTATTTCCTATACATTAACTACAGACTGAATGAGCAATAGAAAGTTATCTTGAGTGAACATTCTGGTGAAATGTTGAACAGAAAACAGAGATCAGGTTAAATGAGAAAAAGCTTTTTTAAATCTCCATTTATTATTAGAGATTAAACAATTTTTTAAATTACTGAGTATTAATTAGTGCAGTAGGCACTGGGAAGGGCCTAGTACCAAGTCTAAACTGCTGTTAGTCCCCTCAAGGTTTAAACTATTTGGGAATAGAAACCTGACCCAGACTGCGCTCAGTTATCATCCCCTATTTCCATCAGGAAGTGAGAAAGATGAATTGTGATTATGCCAGACATGAACTAGGATAGCTGGGGTGCTCCAGGGAGGTTGGTTTCTGGTTAAAAAGGAAGGATGATTTCTTCCTGAGACTGTAATTTGAAACATCCTTCCCTCAGAAGATGGATCTGTGCTGTGGCTTCCACGATGATGGAAAAGCATGCCTGCATTTAATGTTTATCTTTGCACAAGGGCAGTTTCACTGTATTGACTGTCTTGCTATGAGGCACTGAGATATTCCCTGTGTGCTATAGAAGAGTTTTGGTGCCACTCCTGGGCAAAATGTTTAAATCTTGTCACAGGGATCAGTCACAGTTGTCTTTTGGATGTTATGATGCCTGTGAAAAGGCAGTGAATAAACTTTTGATTTTACTTACTAGTAAACCTCACTGAGAAAGCCAGAGGGGTAATAAAGGCTTCAGCAGAAGTCTCAGATGGCCCTTGGAGACAGGAGGTTGGCAGAAACTGAAGCAGACCAAATAACACAGCCCTTTTTACCATTGTCCTGCTCACTAGTAATATGTTGATTCTGAAAAAAAAAAACTGTGAAAGCCTAATGGTTTTTTAAGGGGGAAAAAATCTGTAAAATTCTTCTCAGTGACTAATCTTGCTCTGCCTGCAGATTGTGCTTATGGTACATCAACCTCACTTAAGCTGTGTGAGGAGAGCCATGGGGGATGTAAGACAGAAGACCTGTAAACTGTTCTACCTTGTTCTTTCTCAGTTCCTTTTCTTAGTCAAGGAAGGAGGTTCAGAAGGGTAGGCGTATGGCATGTGCAAATGAGGACAATTTTTCTACTGACAGCAGGGCCTGAGTCCCACTGACAGGATGAAGAGGGATGAGACTCTGCTCACAGTAATAAGGCTTGTCTTTTTTAATTCTTGTAATAGCTACTTCTCCATACATCACTGCAGGCCTACCTGAGATTCAAAATATTTTTCAGGTTGGAAGTAATTATTTTGTGTATTTCTGGCTCCATGCAATGTCTTTATCATCAGGGTTTGAGCATTGCTGAATTCAAAAGGAAAGATTTCCTTTTGAAGTTTCCTTGTCCAGGCATTGCAGGTAGGAAATGTCTTCCTGCCAAACATTAGAAAAGTGATTTTCAGTTGATCCTGCTCAGGAGACAGACTGGCTCTCGGGGGTGGCATTAGGATTCCTACGGCTGTCCAAAGCAATGACCAGTACTGCCTCCACAGAGGATGTATTACTTTTGCCAATTTGATATTTAAAAACAAAATCCAAAACTGTTACCGTGGGTGGGAAATGAGGATGAGTCATCATTTTACTACAGATATATATTTCCCTTTGAATTGTTTTTCTTCCTTAGGAAGATGGTGTATAGGAGTCTTTTGGCTTGTGAAATATTCAGAAAAAAAGTGATGGTCTCTTTAAACAGTAAAGTCATATTAGTCCTTCTGCCCAATGATGGCCTAAGAGCAGTAGAATTGAAAGCACTTGTCCTATAGTTCAAATTTTCCAAGAAGGATAAATATGGAAATTTTCATATTCATAGGCCCAGTATTAATATATAATCTATGTTCACACTTTAGTCACTGAAAAAACTCTTAATGGTTTGTGCATCTTCACAGTATCTTTTCTAATTCCCACTGTTGGCCCCTACAAACACTTGGACTCTTTGTCTGAACATGAAGAGTTGTGTTAAGATACCTTTAATTACAGTTTAAATTGCTATAGAATATACTTAAGAATCCGGTAATCTCGTAGTGATTCCTATATTTAAAAAATTGAATATTTTTACTTAATTTACTTAAGCATAATACTGCTATAATTTATATTTCCCTACATTAAAGTTTTATAAACAATTGCAATTTATGGTCTGAACACTAAATTTACAGAAATACCTTTGAAAAATAACACTTGTTGATTTATGATATGTCTCAGTATTTATTATATTGAGGCTCCAGTATTCAAATGCACTCTTAATACAAATCTCTGTCTGGCATCTGTAGTTCACATAATGTTTCAGTTACTCAGTCTTCACTCCTTACTAGTACATCCTTGTTTTTATTCCATGTTAAAAAAATGCTGATATTTTTAACTACCTAAGGGAATATTTATACTATGCATTTAATTTGATAGAGTTTTGGCACCAATGGGCAATGTTGCAATATTATGCATCAGTGTTCCTTTTAAAGGTATTTATTAATGCCCTTGTGGATAACATACTGTAAGAAATATGGAATATAAGATAAATGTTGTAACTCTCTGTGCTGCTTCTAAGGTTTATATATAAAGTACATGATATTGAAGCAAATTTATTCTTCCATTTCAGTTTTCCTTCCAAAAACATCCTCAGTTGGGGTATTATTTTTATTTTTATTATCATGACTATTATTACTATTATTATTATGCTGATATTTACAGTTTCGCTCAGTTATTTGGTACTTTTCCAATAGTCTTGGAATGTGTTCATCCATTATTAAATTCAATTACCTGGAGCATCAAGGTATCCTCACAGTCTTTCAGTGTGATTAAGCCATGACTTCTTCAGCCTCTCTTAAACTTCCATAATCTTTTCTGTGCAATACCAAAACTAAAGAATTTTCAGGTATTAAATTGAGTTTTACTTGCTTCTCAATTTTGAAAAAGTCTGTCTCCTGGGTTATAATGAAACACTGGTAACATCATTTTTATATTTGACAACATTATTATATGATCATGGCTGAACCAGAAGACTTCAGAGTTGATAAACAAATTATGCTCTTGGCTAAATTCCACGTACAGCTAAAATGGACATTATAGAAATTATAATGGCAATGGAAACAACATATATATATATATATATATATAGACTGGAAAGCAAGGTATGAGAACTTCAGTTTCTGATTGCCATTTTACTGAGATTCCTCCTGCCAATAAAATTTATATTCTAAATGTGACCAAAAAGGTCATAAAAAACCCCACTTAAGATTTGTACATTTGGAACGTAGGAGCAGTTCAGAAGCTTAACTAACTATGGCTGTTTGTTTGATGGGTTTTGTGGATTAATTTTTAATTTTACTCCTTTTTACTGAAGAGGAAAGAAAGAAGAGATAGGCAAAGATATCACTAAAGCATGAAAATACCATTTATATGAATAGTATATTTTCGTACATATCTGTAGGTAGGAGCAAATTTCCTCATTTTCATCTGCATTTGCAGAGTACATGGATTCTGCTCTTCAGTTTTAGATATCTGTTGTTATCATAACAAAAGATCAAGTCAGAGTTTTGCATTTTTAGTATACTTTTAATTTTTGGAAGCCTTATTTTCTGATGTGCAATTTAAGACATGAAAGAAAAAAAATCTGCTTTTCAAAAGTTTAGCCCTTTTTTAAAAATTATCCCTTGAGCATTCAGCTTCAAATACTTTTAAAAAAGTAACTAGGCATCACTGAGTGTTTTAAATAAATTAGATTGCTATAGAATAGTGCAGAAAGTTCAATTACAGTTCAAGGCTAGAATTTTGTAGCCTTTGGGGGAATTTCCTTTTCTTCTTTTTTTTATTTATTTTATAATTTTCTTGACTTGTGGGGAGATGTGGAAGCAAAGAGAGATTTCATCCTATGGTTGCTTGGTTTTCTTTTGTTTTCCGCAGCTCATGCAGGATAGTATATCAGCTGCTAAAAGCTGATTTTATGGAAGTGCAAATGAGACTTTGAGACTGGTAACAAGAACACTAGGAACAGACTCAGAAAGGAGATGCTTGTGGCCCTCATTATCAGAAGGGGCTTGGAGGTACAAGGCTTTAGAAACAGAAATTCTGAAGTAGGTTGATGAGAAAGAGTTGGATTATAAGGACCTCTAGAGAAAAAATCTAAAACCTTTTGCCAGAAGACTAACAATGGTTTGAAGAATAGGTTTTATAGTTCATAACTCTCCTGTGAATGTTAACATCTATTGAATTTTCATATAAATGTTGCAGTAGTCCTTATGCATTGAAAGGAAATGTGTTTGCACCCTGGTGCATGGTTCATACAGATGTTACTGTAATGTAATCTGTAATCTTCTAAATGTAAAACTCTGAAAGCCATAGTCTTAAAAAAATAAAAATTACACCCACCATTGAATAACGTGTTCTGTTCATGTATCTAATTAATAGATTAGATGTTTGTGCTCTGATGTCTCTTAAATTGATAAGAATCAAGAGAGTTTCAACACTGAATTTCGTAAAGCAGTTGTAATGCATTGTTTATACTGTATCTGCTGTGAAGTTGATTAGTTACACTGTGAAAAAAATAAATAGTGCCTGGCTACTTACTTTCTTATGCTATTTATTTTCTATATGCTGTATATTCTTTTCTCTTTAAGACAAGGGTGACAATGGTCATTCTGGTGAAAACAGTTTTACACACAGCTCTGATACACAGCAATCCTTCATTTGCTTTAAATTTTTCCCTTCCCCTCCCTCCTTTCCTCTCCTCTTTCCTTCCTTTGATAATAATGTAGGAACAACAGCAGTCATGCCACAGAAATAAAGCTCTGGAACTAAAATTCCACTTTTTTTAACCATTTTGTTTGGGACCAGTTTTACAGCAACTAAGTATGTCCTGCTTGTAACTGCCAAGAAGAGTGGTCTTGCTTTCCCATACAACTCTTTCACTTTGGCCAGCACTGGTGCTTGGTTAATACCACTCTCCCATTCCAGAATTCCTCATGGCCATGATATGTGGCTCCCTCTTCTTTGTTCTGTCATTTTAGGAAAAGTTGTAATCCACTATTAGATGTGCTTCAGGTCAAGGAGCACAGCTCATGCTGAAGCAAATATCCAGGGGAAAATCACTCCTCATTATTTCCTCAAATTCTCTGGCCTGATGGTCCCACCAGAGAATCTGCCGGTAAGTGTCATCTTCCTCATGTAGTCAGTCCCAGGAAATATTTTTAATGCATTCTAAAGTGAATGTGCAAAGGTGATTGAAGAGGGATTCAGTCAACATAAAAACCCTGGGAAACGAGTCAAAGATGTTTAAAGTCTGTGGTAGTTCTGGAAAATGCCACAGATATCTGCAGTATCTTACGTATCCTTTTCAGATTAAATTTAGGGATCCCTGAATCTCCTTTAGCATTTTATGTTCTTTTATCCCTGGTAACTACCTCCAGTATCATGTCTTGACAGCTTACTTAAATTATTAATATCTTTTTATTTAAGATTGTTGACATCTTGTCCATTGTACATACAGTGAAAAGAACTGTGGTATTTCATAACAACAAACCTCAGACTTCAAAATGTTTTGAATGGCTTTTTAGGCCAAAAGAATCAAACCTCTAGCTTCCACAGTACTGTTGATGAATGAAGGAATTAGGCAAAGCCTTTATGTACAGACTTCAAATCAAAATCTATCATCTGTATTTTTAAGGTAGACATTTTTCAGTATTATTGTCAATGGGGTGAATTTCAGATATACGTGCCTGTAAGGAGCTAAAATGACTTAATTTCTCATGGAAAAGCCAAAGTTTATTATTTTCTGCCAAACTGAGACTACTATGACTTGGGGTGACACAAGCCTTGCTGACTGAAATTACTAAATGTTAGAGCAGAGCCAGAACAAGAAAGTTAATTTTAAGAGTTCCCAACTACTTCATCTTATTAATACCTAAAATAACATTTTACTTTGTAAGAATTAGTAAAAAAAATCATAATAAATATTTCTTAGTAATATCCAAATTTATTATTTGCTAATAATATCCACAGTAGAAACTAAAGAGATCTTCTGAAGTATGTATTAGGAATTCAAAGTGTGTAAATGAAACTTGTAGATATTAAAAAATCCTAGTCAAAAGAAATGACTGCTACTTTTCATAGTAGTAGTAGGCGGAGCTGTCTCTGCATTCCCTCTCATGCCCTAAGGTCCTGCACAGTGGTTTTTTTTGTGAGGGAGTACCCTGGTCCACAAGCCCTGAGACTGCCAACAGAGCAGTTCTCTTGGTAAGGGTAACATCTGTGGCTCTCACTTCTCTTTTGGGAGGGGGACTGTGAGCACAGAAGTCATTCCACACAGGCCAGTGAGCAGGCAGCACATGGTAACTGTTTTCAGACCCTACTAGCTAATGTTTAGTACACACTGGCAACTGGCAACTGAATATTTTCATGATCACTGACAGTTCCTCATGGGTTGTGTCAGGTCAGGAGCTACTCTTCTGTTTTCTCATATGTTCCATCCCACCAGAAACACACCAGGTTTCTCCATCCCTTCTCCTTGTTTTGAGCTTTGGCTACCATCTTATAACTTTCCTCAGCACATCTGGTTCTCAGTTCTTTTCTTTACATTATAACTCACTGGTTTTTCCCAAACTTCCACTATACTGTCCATCCTTTTCTCATTTTCTGCACCTTTGTTTTCTCATTTTCTGTTATTGCTGGGTTAATTCACACTTTCATAGCGAGAATTGCGGAGGGTGAAAGATGATCACTGTGGAAGCGATGCTGGCATAAGAAATTAGACATTTCCTCACACACCACCAGCATCAGGCAATGCAGTATATCAGCATCCTGCTTAGTGAAGAACATCTCAGAGATTTTTGTCTGGTATAAGTCATCAGATAAGAAATACAAAATAAGCAGTAGATCTTTCTTAACACTCTCCTAAGGATGTAATAAGACAAAAAGGACAAAAAATCCTTGAGAATGATTTTTGTTTAGGTAGCTGATTACATGGTCCTGCTGTTGAGGCCAGTGGGCTCTGAGCAGCAGAGCCTCTAAAGGTGCTTGGAATCCTGAATGCTGGGGATTCCTTACAACATGTTTGGAGGGATAAACTGGCAGAAATTCAGAAACTTTTGTAAGCTTTCTGCCAGCAGTACCTGAAGAAAAGGGGGCCACCAACACCTCAGCAGTGACCTTATTTCCCTTCTCCTAACTGTTATTTTCCATAGAGACACCTACTAGAAGACTTAGAGCATGAATCAAAGGTTAGACATGAGCCTAAAGACTCGGAATTCAAAGTTGTCCTTTTCCTATACTGAATCTGCAAGATTCAAATATTTTCTCTTTTATTTCAGAGAAATAATTTTGTCTGTCTCAGTCTATATCTATAGGATGTCAATAATGCTACTCATAAAACTGTTAAAATTAACATTGACTTAATGAATGCAAAGCACTCAGCTTTTTTTTGTAAAGAACTTGTCAGAAAACTAGAACAAATTATATTTGTGAACTTAAATTCTGAGAAAGAAACATATGCATCCCCTTAGAAGTATACTGATTACGCGGATGGGTGATATTTCTGTGCCTGGAACTTTCCTAAGGTAAATAAATCATTAATTAATGAAGACAAATCCTCAGAATTTAGCAATCAGGGTTCCCCTCAGGAAGTAATAGGGAGCAGAGCTATCTGGCTAGTAAATTCTGAATCTACAAACTCTTTGGAAAGAGGTGTGATACTCAGAACTCTGATATCTTTCTGTTAATAATGATAATACACAACAGCAATTTTATCCTGCTTATCTGTTTCCTGTTTTGGGTCTGTTGCTGATAACAAAGCATGCTATCTTAATAATGGGTTTATTTGTGTTTTGTCCTATAGGCAGTATTGGAAGACTCTAAGACCTTCATAGTTGCAGTAAATTAAGCTGTAGTCACAAGTACAGCTCACCACTGCCTAGGTTTGAATGAGTGGGAAAAATAAATCTGTCATCCAATAAATAAAGTTAATAGCAAAGTTTAGTTGCTGTAGTGGGATTGCTGATCTGACTTTATTGAAAAATTGACAGGATCAGACTGTCAGTGTAAGGCAGCATTGCTCCTCTGCAATCAATAGAACTGATTTACAGCTGCAGCTGCAGGACCAAAATTATTTTATAACTAAGAGCTGTATGTTCTGATGTGACTGAGAAGTATAACCAGTGTTTTGCATCAAAGTGGTCTGGAATTACAGCCTTCTCAGCACATAGTAAAGTTACAGTGAGATCACATGGTCATCATTCAGACTGTCAGTGAGCATCCAGCACTGTTCCCATCAGAAGCTGCTACTTATTCCATGCGGTCAATTGCACTGAGTACATACATTTGTGGCTTAACAACAGAGTTATCTCTGTTGAAAAATGAGTTTGATTCCCCATATTTGGAATTTCTACAGCAACATGCAAAAGGGCTTTGAAATATAATTTATTAAAATATTTTCACTACGTAGCATTTGTTGGGCTAGAGATTTTTTTGCTGCCTTCTGATAACTCAGCGTGTTCTAAAATTCTAATATAATTATTTAACTAAATGGGAAAATCCTGTTAGAGACAACCTTCACATTTCCCAGCAGCAAAAATGAAGATAAATGTGAGTGTGTTATCATCACAGCATTCCAAAAAACACATTAAGGGAAGTGATACATCAAAGCTGACGTGTCCTACAGACTGCCAGGGATTAGTGGTCAATAACTGGGCAGCAGGGTCAGAAGAGTGCAGGCAGCCATGGCTGGTGCCCTTGCTGTCAGAAGCAGTGCCCTGTAACAAAGGCAGCAGTTAGAAACTTGTAAAAACTTGGAAGTTGTGCAGATGTTAAAAGTTGTGTTTCTGGACCATTGCCATGCATGGCTACGGGTGCCACCTCAAACCCATGTGGTGTCATGTCCCTTAGAAGAGGACCCCTGTGAGGGGAAGGTGACCCTGGGCACACACAGAGGCTTCCCCTGCCCAAGTCTCCTGGGAAAATCACTGTTCTCTACTGCATATACCTGGGTGATCCTTCAGCCCTTTGGATCCAGGAATCAGATCTTCTCGGAGCCCTGGAATGAGAGGCCTCTGTGCATGTGTGTGTGTGCGTGCGCACGTTTTGGGACATTGTTCTTGTCCATGTGGTAATAATATTCCTGATGGGTACACCAAACTTCTGACCTGTTAAATTACATTGCAGTGTCTCTGCTGGTGATCCCCTCTGTGCTTGTTAGTATTGGGAGTTGGCTTTAATTGCACACTTGACTTTTTTCTCTCTGTGAGGTTGTTTCTATATGCTTTAGTGACAACTCTGCAAGCCTTTATGTCCTGAAGCATTTCAGTTTGCTCCTCTCCAGGAGCAAACCTCTTAATATCTTTGTTTAGCACAGAGCCAGTACTGTCCTATTGCTACCTTAGGAAACAGGGCAGGAGTTACTTTATGAGAACTTGATGAAGATCATTGGTGTAATTTCCACTTTTTGCAACATCCCAGTGTTTAAAAATGGTTTAATAAAAAGAGGAACAGTTTCTTGTGTGGACAAATAGTGACAGGATAAGGGGCAATGGTTTTAAACTGAAAGAAGGTGGATTTATATTGGATGTTAGGATGAAACGCTTTACTCAGAGGGTGGTGAGGTAGTGGAATAGGCTGCTTAGAGAGGTTGTGGATGCCCCATGGAAGGGTTCAAAACCAGGCTGGATGGGGCCCTGAGCAGCCTGGTCTAGTTAAAGTAGTCCCTGCCTAAAGCAGAAGGCTGAAACCTCTCTGATCACTGAAAGGGGTCTTTAAGGTCCCTTCCAGCCCTCACCATTCTGAGATTCTGGGATTTAATTGTAGTGGAGAGAACATACAACAGAAATATCATTAGCTAACTCCTGCAGATTAGGAGATATGTTTGTTAATGCTGAATGCATATTTACCCAATGACTCTGTACAAGAGACATGTTTATTCTGTTACAAACACTTTTTAGAGAATATTTTATACCCTTGTATTGAACTACCTCAGATTCTTTATTCATGATACAGTTCAGTTTTTCTAAACAACTATTGATGTTAACAACTACTTACTTAAACAACTAGAAGTCAAAAAATAATTAATGACTTTAAAAGAGATGTAAGTTATTGATAGTTCACTACTGTAGAATAACCTACGTGGCTAAAATGCACCATTTAAGGGACAAGGGGCACCTGCTACAATTGAATTTCTGATACTTAGTGAAAATGTAGCAAAAATTTGTGATGCTTTTGCATTATTTTAATATATTTTTCCCTCCATTGGTTTCTATTTTGATTTTGTAAATATTTTTCTTATCTTCAATTCATTATTTCTGTGGGGTTTAGTGTATGATGATACCATTGCTTCCCATGTCTCACTTGCATTAGAGATTTTCATGATTTTATTTTTTCTTGTCTCCTCTTCCTCTCCCTAATACAACTTTTCCCAGCTGAACTAGTACTCAAAAAATCTATCAACCTATACGGTGATGCTTGCATTGCATTTTGAGCTATCAACCAGGTAGATAAACAGGTCAACATTTTGGGCACACAAATAAAGTTCAAAGATAGATAAACAGGCAGGACTGGACCAAGAAATTACAGCTTACCACCAAAATCAAATTTAAATCTTGAAATTGTTGTTTTATAACAAAAAAGGCACCTGTGCAATCTCATTTGATCCTTTCTTCTCCGAGCATGACAATGAAGGACAAAAATGAATGAGTTCAAGGTAAAACTTGGAGTGGTTAGAGCAAGAGAGGTGAGTTCCTCAGGACCCATTGGCATTATTAAGAATGCCATGCCATGCTCTGCTGAGATGTGCTTTCCTAGGTGTCGTGATCCTTGCTAAAGCTGTGCTTATACTTCTTTCTCAGAGCTGGTTGGAGTTGCATCCTGGCTCAGTTCTGTGATCAGAGAGAGAAGGGAGACTGGTACAGGACCCAAATAAACTCTTCTGCTTATCTGGTGGTTTCTGTGGGCAGGAGGCCCTGGTGGACCATTGACCTGGTCCCAGAGGTCCAGACCAAGGCTGGTGGTATGCTGCAGGCATATCTTCTCCATATTGCATACACAGCCTCAATGATAACTGCCCTGCCTACTGTGAGTCTTTCCAGCATCTCTGCTTAATGCAGCAGGGAAAGAAGAAGCTTTAAAACCCAACAGGCAGACTTCCCATCATTGCTCCAGTCTCCTTTCTTCTGTGAGAAAGGCAGTGGTGCTGTCTACTTGGAGACTAATAGCTCAGTCAGGAAGAAGAGTATTATCTTTCTTCCCCTGCACCAACTACACAGTCCATATCAGCTTTTTTTTCAGGGCTAGTTGGTGCAGTACTTTAGAATAAAACCAGAAATGAGTATCTGAGAGAATGTCTATTTTTTTTTTTCCTTGGGGAAAATTTTGTACAATTAATTTGGCGGAATACTTCCTGGCCAGTGCTATCAGAGAACACAAAATCATGTATTTTACCTTTCTCCGGGGTCAGTTGTGTTTTTACTTATGAGTTTTCTTCAGTTTTACCAGCACTGCTGTTTCTTCTCTTAGTGTTTTATCTTGTTTGTCACCATTTCACTTTCAGACTGCTGCTCTTGAAATACCCATCAGACAGGTTCACAACTGCACATCTTAAATGGATTACAACAGAAGAGTAAATGAAAATTTCTGTATTAGAGGCCTTTCCCACCCTTAGAGCCTCTGGACCTCATAGAGAAGGCAGAAAGCTTGCACCAAACAGAGATTAACCTTTAATTGCTTTGTATTTTTAAACTTTTTTGTGTTCTCAATTAAAAATGTTCCCTTTGAAGGCTTTCCCTCATGAAACAGATTATTGCTTGCCCGAGAAATAATAATTAGCTGATAATTTAGCCTGAAAATAAATAAACCACTAGTTCATAATTCATAACACAGCAGGGAAATTATAGTTTACTGTGAGGTAATCCAAAAGTGCATTCTAATAGCCATTCTGCCCTTTGGAAAAAGCTGTATGAAGTCCAGGTTTTACCTGGAGGAAACTTCATTGGGAGATGGAAGCTGAGGGCTCCTCCTTGGTCCTTTTTTCTACCCAGACAAAGCTTTCCAAGAATAGTCTCTTCACAGTTTCCTTCTACAGGGGAACTTCCTAGAAAGAGGAAGCAACAGAAGGCAGGAAGATTGAGATCCAAGCGCTGAAGGAGATAAAGAAAACTTTAAATGTCAGAGGAAGACACTATACCTTTCTGTGCACCATACCTTTCAGTACACCCTCAGATGATGTATCACCCAGAGTGATGGTGAATAAAGTTAAATACAGCTGGCAGTGGGTCACCAGTGGTGTTCCCCAGGGCTCTACAGAGGGATCTGGACAGGCTGGATTGATGGGCCAAAGCCAATGGTATGAGGTTCAAGAAGGCCAAGTGCCAGGTCCTATGCTTGGTTTACAACCCCAAGAAGCACTACAGGCTGTGGGAAGAGTAGCTGGAAAGCTGCCCAGTGGAAAAGGACCTGGGGGTTCTGGTGACAGCAGCTGAACATGAGCCAGCTGTGCCCAGGTGGCCAAGAAGGCCAATGGCACCCTGGCCTGTGTCGGCAATAGTGTGGCCAGCGGGACCAGGGAAGGGATTCTGTATTCAGCACTGGTGAGGCCACACCTCAAATCCTGTGTCCAATTCTGGGCCTGTCAGTACAAAAAAGATATTGTGATGCTGGATCATGTCCAGAGAAGGGCAACAAGGCTGGTGAAGGGATTGGAGCACAAGTCTTGTGAGGAAGGCTGGGGGAACTAGAGGTATTTATCCTGGAGAAAGGGAGACTTGGGAGGAACCTTATCACTTTCTACAACTCCCTGAAAGGAGATTGTAGCCAATCTGGAGGGCAGGCTGTTCTTCCACATAACAAGTAAGAGGACAGGGAAAAATTGTCTCAGGTTGCACCATGGAAGGTTTAGATTGGATATTAGGAAAAACTTCTTGATAGAGATGTTTGTCAAGCATTGGAACAGTCTGCCCAGGGAAGAGCTCAAGTCACCATTCCTGAAAGTATTTAAAAGATGTGTAGAAGTGACACTTGAGGACATGGTTTAATGGTGAATGTAGTGGGTGGATCTTGGCTGCATGAAATGCCTTGTACCTCTGTGGGGAACTAGGCTCACCCAAAATTAACAGGTTTTTTTGGACCTGCACTCCTAGACACTGATTTAGCCTAAGCCTGGTGCAAGAACATCTGTAGAGTTAATTAGAAAGAGCAATCCATTCTGTATGACTTGAATGAAATGATCAGGTAGGTTAAGTCTTGCTTCCCATTGCTACAAAGTCTGTGGCTTGAACAGGAGATAAGAAATAATGGAGTCAGGAAGAACTATTTTTGACTTTATAGGGCTTACTTTGAACTTAAATTGAATTGCAATCTCTTTGTAGGCACTAGACGATTTTTTTAATTCTGTGGTTCACAAATAGAAAAAAAAAGTATGGAAATAGAAAATAATTATTAAGAAAGACTTCTTTTATAATTGAAACTGTGCTGTTTGGATAATCTTGCGTACAGTCCTGCTGAAGATTACCAAACTTGTTTACTTTGAGTCTTGATCATATTATAGATTGTTTCAACCTTTGGAAGTGTAAAGAAGTTAATTAAACAGAGACCTGAAGGTAAAGAATCTCAGCTGCTGTTGAGGCTTCTCTTTGGCAAGATAGTATAAGAAATTCTATTGAAAATGCCTTACCAATTAATTTTTTTTATTCCAATAGTAGATGACCTGTTTGTCAAGTAGGTTACAGCTGCTTGGGACTGCCTCTACGTAGTAGACAGGACGACTGAGTGACACTTTTTTTGAATTAGTCTCTGGCCAGCAAAAGATGTTTCTAAACCAGAGTGCCATCCAGAGGGAATTTGGTATGCATTCTAGCTTTTCTTTGGGCTGTGCTAGAATAACAATCTTGTTCTTTCTGAGGTAGAAAGAAGAACATGCTGCACATCTAGAAACAGGAACTTAAGAGAATTGCTGCACTCTCTTTATGGGGGCATAGGACTTTAGTAGATTGTTCCCATATTTCTGTTAGGAGTTTTTATGAGACTGAAGCTGGAAACAAAACAAAATACAGAAATTTAGGTATTGTGACATTTACACAAGTGAATCAAGCTGTGAGGATATAGTTTTGGAAAACAATGGCTCTTGTCATTGCAGCATGGCCAGCCTTTGTTATTGATCTGCAGAACAGCCTTCCTGACATGCTATTTCTGTTACTTGTACAGTGGAAATTCTAGCAAGCCCCTTTGAAATGTATTTCTTTTGTTGGGCTGAACTCTCTGGTTATTCTTAGATGACAGGTAAAATGACCAGCTCTGTTTCTAATGCTTCTGGAAAAAATTATTGTGTGTGGTGGGTTAGCTTTGGCCAGAAGCTAAACTTCCACCCAGCTGCTTTTCAGGCTCTCCTACTCAGCCACCAGAGGAGAGAGAAAATAGAAAAGAAAGGGGTGAGAAAACCCCTGGGCCAAGATCCCTTGCCAGTTACCATCACAAACAAAACCAACTAGACCTGGGGAAAATTAATTTGTTGCAAATTAAAATAGATATCAAATTACTGAATTGGGTAGGAGGAAATGAAACAATAAACATTAAACTAATACCTGTTCTTCCCCCTTTTCCAGGCCCCCCCTCACTCCACTTTTCCTTGGCTCTGGCTTTGTCTCTTCAAGGGCTGCAGTTCTTTAGGAGTATCTTCTTCACCATGGAGCACCTTCTCCTTCTCTTCTGGTCTTGGTGTTCCCACTGCTGTGTTTCAATCCTATCTACATTCCTCCACTGCCTATGTGGTTTTTTCTGCCTTTTTAAAATTATATTTTCACAGAAACGCCCCTGGCTTGTCTTGTGGGCTCAGCTGTGTCCTGTGGAGGGTCTATTGAACCCTCTTCTCTTCCCAGTGGGCAATCTTTCACAAATTCCTAGCTATGCCTTAAAATTAATTTGAGAAGTAAACTTTGCAAAGGTATTTTGAAACATTTTATTTTGTATTGTGAAACAGTCATGACTGTACTAAGACATTGTCCCTCTTGAAGTCCTCCAGGACCCAAGAATAGTTTTAGAGACCATACATTCCTCATCATAGGAGGTTAAAAATCAGTAATTTATTTTAATGAATGACAATTACAGTCTGAAAATTTAGTTTTTAATCACAATACAGAATATTTTCACTGAGTCTCAGTCATTTAAACCATTTATTTAAATCAGTGATGAATTATAAATTCTGCAAGTATAACTCAGAGTTTAGAGGTAAATTCTGACAGTCAGTAAGCTGCAATCTTGTGACCAATTTATATATGCTTTTCATACTATTAGATCATTCTAACTGCTTGAACAATGTTAAAAACACCCATTATCATATTAATGGTTGTTTTTAATGTTGTTCAAGCAGTTAGAATCTACCACTAGCAAAACCTTGCAATGAAGTCTGGTGACTAACTAAATTTTCCTTTGGCAAGAAGAATATAATTTATACCACCTAAATAGTTCTTCAGACTACATTGTTTTGATTTCTCCCTGTAGATGCACGGTACTTATTCTGTTTTATCCAAGAATAACATCTTTCATGAGACTGACTATTTACTGTTTGAAGTTCTAGCCCCCTTGATAATATTTGCTAGTATTATTAAAACATAAATGCAAAATTGCTGCTGTTCAGAGTACACCAGCAGGGAAAGGCCAGACTGTTGATCAGCCTGATGCAGAGACATGCTGACAGCAGAATATTTATTTACCATTTCTAATTCTGAGTCTGCCCCAAAAAGTGTCATTTGTTTTTAGCAATGATTCCAGCTGGCATTTGCATCGCATTGCATTACATTGAGCACTGTTATGGTTTGGAGAAATACTAAGCTAAGTAGGTAGAGCACACAATTTAAAACAGCAGTGCCAAGTGAAAGACATGGCTAAGAAAAGGCCCTTGAGGTTTAGCACAGCTTTTGGAGGAAAGCTGAATGAATTTAGTCTAGAAAGACTGGAAGACACCATTTCAGAAAGATAAGTGGTCTCATCAAGTCAACTACAGCCCAGAGCTACTTTCTGCGGTGTTCAAGTTGATTAAATCTGCCTGAGAGTTTTTTACATGCATGCAAAATGGTTATTTCTTGAAATCCCTGCTAGTGCAATTATAAAAATGGTCTCAAATGAACAAACACCATTTCTTGGGAGTTTGCTATACCTTCTTTCAGCCATAAATCAGACCAAACCCAGAAATACTACCCACTGAACTCCCAGCTGACCCCTAACCAGCCCTCTATGTTCTGCTTTACATTAGTCTCAACAATCTAGTAGAAGGTGAAAATCTCTTTTTCCTTCAATGCCTTGCTTCTTTCTTTCTATGGAAGCTTGCCATCTTCCATCTGGCTTTATATGGAGCAGGCCTCATTTTTATTATTTGCCCCCATGTTTACCCTTGGAAAGTTATTTAAGAAGCTCTAGCATGAGCTGTAGGAACCCCAAAGTAGTGATGTGTGCCACGTAATGTTACTCAATGGTAGAAATGTGCTTAGATGCTCAGAAATGTGTAATTTTAGTGATTTTTAATAGAAAAAAGAAAGCTTAATGGACAAAAGCTAATATTCAGCAACCATTTAGGCATGGGTTAAATCTTCCCCCTCAGAGCTTTGTATGTAGGGTTATGTCAGATAAGCAAGAACTACACATACACATATTGAAACTCATGTGACAAAGGAATAGGCTTTCTACCTCTTGTACATCTTCAGCTGATGACCCTGCTGCAGAGATGGGTGGGCTGAAGGCAGTGTGTTTTGCCTTTCTAGGTACTACTGTCACCATCTCTGATCATCATGACCAGTTGGTCTTTGTCAACCTCATTCTGAAGATGACCTGACCAAAATAAGTCAGAATGGTATTTCTACAGCTGAACTTTACAACAGAAGATTTGAATGTGAAATAGAGGTTCATTCCTCTCTAGTTTCTCCTTTTCCTTCCCAGACACATTTATTTTCTGTCTCCATCTCCATTTGCATTCTGCTGACTAGCAGACTGAGTTACTTTAACAAAAATGCTTTACTCTTCTGATTGGAAAGGTGGCAAAAAGAACTATCTTTCACTGGCACAAGTTTGCCAGTTCTTGGCAAGGTTTACAGGATCAGGGACCAGATGCTACAAAGGATTAAAATTCCTAAAGCAGGATTCATGCAGACATTTAGTGATGAAATCCAAATTGTGACCTCAAATTGTATCTCCTTAATCTTGAAGCTGTCTGAAATCACTAAGACTTAATTTCTGTCAGTACAAAATCTATTCTTACACTGATGATATATGTGTGCAGCTTCACAAATTTTGTTCCCAGATACATTTTCAAAAAAAAAAAAAAAAAAAAGAATGTCAGAGGACCACAATATTTCAGCACAACAGAAAGGTACTTTTTCTGGTTTTCATGTCTGGTTCTATTGCTCCGACCTGAATATGAAATGCCATCAGATAATACTGCCTAATTCTCCTTAGGAAAGGAGCATCAGGGGAGACTTCATGATACTGGAGAGTCCTAAAACTATATTTCTTTTTCAGAAGGTGTAATTTATGTTGATTTGAGAGTCCTAGACATTAATGATAACAAGAATAGAGTTAGGACTTTAAAAAATAGTGATGAAAGTGTTCTCTTCAGCCATTTAAAGTGCTGTGGGCTAGGTCAGCATACTGGGCTTGAAAGCTAGTCTGCTCTTAACTCTTTTTACGTTTCACTCATCTTTGCCACTCCCACAGTGCCCACAACTCTGCTGAGGACTTGGGACTGCAAAGCTTGTTTCAAAAGCTTGAAACTTCTTCTGCAATACCTTTGATTTTGGAATACAGTTACAGTTACAGTTTGGAAATTTGTTGGCATGGTGAAGTTCAGACAGACCGTTTAGAAGAGACAGTTTCTGACTGACATAAAATGCAGCTGTATTTAGCTCCCCTCAGCTGAGAATTCCCTTTGACTATCACAAGTTTAGGAGGGCAAAACTACTCTCTGTCTTTGATTATGCAGAAACATCTTTGCTGCAACTGAGCTGTAAAGACCAATTGGTTCCACCGAGATTCATTTGGAAGTGTCTATGTACCAGCATACAGATAAAGACTACTGATAGAAAAAAAGACAAGAGATGCTGTTTAAATGAATATTTCTGTGTACTTGCTTATTCTCAATTATTAAAAACAATAATTAGAATATTTTAACTGCTGGAATGATGATGGTATTGTTATTTAATATTCCCAGTGGTCTTACACCAGTATATTTTCTTTCACGTCAATTAGGTACCAGGGAAAAAATGGAGAAGAATGTTCAACAGTGTAATACAAGTAAAAGAAAAATACCTTCTTAGACATTCTTAGCTCAAACTAAAACCTGACTGAAAAAGGGAAAACTATATTTATTTGGAAAATGACAGTCAATAATAATGAATTCTCATTATAGAAAGGACTGCAGTTAAAACTCGGACCTTGGTTTCAAATTTTCTGGCAAATTATTTTGAGCCAGTTCATAGTTAATGGTAAAGTGCTAAGGAAAACTTGTAAAATACTCTATTAATTAGAAAATTTGGAAAAGCAGTAGAGAAAAGTTTTAAATCTTGTATTAAAGTTCAGATTAAAGGAAAATTTATTGCATGTTCTGGAGGTGGAGGGACTGTGGTTTTGTTTTGGTAGAGATTGTTTTGTTTTGTTTTCTTTTTCCTAGACCAAATGTTTCCTGCAAAGAAACTCAAACTTTGTGGAAATTTTGTCATATGTGAAAGCATTTTTCCACCAAGACAATCAGTATTCCAGCCTTCTGGTAAAATGATCACCTCTTTGACCACTGATAGTGTTAAATTCTGTATAGAGTAAATATCATCTCTTCACTCAGTCTGGTGATGGAAGAACAGACTGTTTAAAACTGGTTGGAGATTTGGCCAGCTGACTCCATCCTGTAGTGAATAATGGGATTTTTCATTCTTTCCTGTGACTATCAACACTTCTACTTGGAATGTCTTCCTCAGATAATTATGGAACTTATACACTATATCTTTCAGTTCTTAGTGAGTACTTTTATATTGGTACCTATTTAGGACTTCTCCTCTGTAGTTTGTATGTGTAACAAAGTGAAGGAAAGAAAGAATAACAAGTCCTGTAAAATGGTGTATGCTTCATTGGTGGCTGTAGAATAAAGAAATAAGACAGTAAGAAGAATTTGTGACTTTTAGTATCTACTATTTGGTATAAAAATATGTGTTCTAAATTCACTTTAAAACAGGAGCAGAGCCTTTCATTTTAGAAAGGAAAATATTTTGTCTGCAATACAGACTAAAAAGTTCCTAAGTTTCTAAATTCAGTACCTTAATTTCTTTGCTCCATGACATTTGCAAAGAGCAAGTGGTAGACTTGGTAATAAGCTCTAATAATTCATCATGGTTGAAATTACATTATTTAACACCTCAGCACTAAGGAATCTAGGAACAAAAAAAATCAAAAAAAAAGCCTTTCAGTGATGCTCAGAATGAGCAAAATTCATTTGATATGTGGCAAGTATTATCTATGGTACTTACACTTTGAAATTGAATCAGGTCTTATTCTCCCACAGAATCTTACTTGAAATTCAGATGCTTAGAAAGATGGTCAGGAGAAACAGAGTAGCACAGATTTGTGCCTGTCATTCTACACTTGTTCCACAAGCAGTGGTTTCTGGGCAGCTGAGTTAACAGTAGGATAAAACCACACTTTTCAGAAAGAGTTCTGGGAAGGATTCTTTTAAAGCCCCAGTTATATTACTGAAAGAACAGTGAAACTGAAAGCTCTCCTTAGATGCTATTAACAGCATTTTTAAACTAAATTTTAATCTTTGATGTGATTTCAGTTCACTATTGACCATGGACTTACTGGTGCATTACTTGAAGAAGGTGCTGTGTCTTGGGGTGCAGGGGTAAAAGGTATATTGTTTAGGTTCTTTGTAAGAAGAGCAGTGGCCAGAGTGTGTGGCCGCCCAGATGTGAAGTCAGTGTTGGTTTTCTTTGCTCCTTTTCAGAATTTATAGACAGCCATTAGTTGAGATGGGCAGATTGTGCATACTGGGAGGCATATCTTATCCTGCATCATGTGTAGCTCCAGGCTTGCTAGCAAAATGGCCTAGAGCGTGTAAAAGACCAACTCATGGATGAATGACAGCTGGCTAAAGCTGAACCCAGAAGAGTTTTGATTTGTTTTGAATTTGTGCCCTAGTTTTGTTTTTTCTTCATCAATACTAAGCTTTCCCCTGTAGATACTACAGTAATGCTCAGTTTTTCTCGTTCTTATGAGGAAAGCAATCTTCAGCTGTTTATACATGAAACTGCTGCTGGTTGGACTGCAACAATGAGCTGTGTCTGAAGTCCTGTGTGCTTTCAAAATTCTAGTGCAGAGCAC
This sequence comes from Motacilla alba alba, assembly GCF_015832195.1. Taxonomy (NCBI): domain Eukaryota; kingdom Metazoa; phylum Chordata; class Aves; order Passeriformes; family Motacillidae; genus Motacilla; species Motacilla alba. The sequence continues at coordinate 24,830,786 of NC_052019.1, read as the reverse complement.
TGGAATGAATATTCTCAGAAACAAAAGACTTAGACTATTTTTTGACAATACTTTATTTCTCATCTATTGACAAAACATTTTCTCAGGCATAAAGGTCAGTATCAAATCTAGGCTGCTTACAGTGGAGGGAGTCTTCTCAGAAGAGATGGAAGAGGAAGGAAATGGCTATAACTTTATGATGCAAACTGTCCTCTACTTTGCCTTGCAGATCCAGTTCATTAAAACAATGTTTTCATTGTGATCTGAGTCAATAAGCCTTGGTACCAGGAAAACACAGTATTCATCTATTCCCCTCAGCAGTACTGCAATGCTTATTTATGACCAATCAGACTGCACTGCAGAAGGTACATTCATGCCAATTACATGCTGCCCATTGCATGCAATGCCTAATTAAAGTTTCCTGTATTAATATTAGGCTGATGGAAGTCAACTTGCTAGCAGACACTTAGTCAGAGGCATGCCAAGGCCCATGTAAATCCCAGGAGATTTCTGAAACATATTTTTCTCTGACTCAGTTTGCATTAAGCCACTCTGTAAGCCACAAATTCAAAGAGAAAAGGTAGGTCTAAAAGCATTCATATGTAGAAAAACAAATTTTAAAATACTTTTAGGTAGCACAGCATAATCTCTTGCTATCTTGAGTTTTGTTGCTAGTTCTCCGAAGTTTCCCTGTAATTTAAGAATTTAATGTTTTATTGTTAATATTGTGACTTGGCTGATACAAAAACAAAAGGCAATTTTCATTCAGTTACATTATAATTATGATCAATATAAGCATAGACATGCTTGGTCTCATACCTACGAAAAGGACAGGAGGGACCCTGTGCTCTAGAAGTGGACAGCACTTGTGAAGGTGAGGTAGTCCAGATACATATCATTAAGGAGGCAATAGGCAAAACATTGAGAAAATTTTGGACTTTATAAGAGATAAAGAGCTATTTTTTAAAGTTCTTATTCTTTTAAATATTACACCTTTAAGTATAGCTTATGTAGCTAGAGATGTAGTTCTTCCTGATAAGTCCAGATGAGCATCAATTGAAATAATTTGCCTTTGTTAAGTGAGCATATCCCATTGATTACGCACCAACAATTATGTAATACAAGGAGGGACAATTAAACTCTGTAGATTGAAACTATTTTATTATATTGAACTATATTATGTGGTTGGTGGAAAGAACATTTAGTGTAGTAATAACAATTTTCCAACTCACAAGTCATTTAAATGGAGATAGATCTAATAATAGTCAGCAAAAGTGGCTTTCCTAAAGCTCATACTCCATTTCAGTTTCACTTCCTGGAGCTTATGAGGGATGGCATTTAAACATCCTTTTTCATGGCCTTTTCAGGAATGAAGCTGCATCTCATTAAGATAACTAGAAAGTGCTACAAAGAGTAGATTATGGTCATTTCTGGGAGGCTGCAGGTATGGAGAGGTGTTCATGTTTTCTATGCCTCTTACTGAGAAGCTGAAAATGGATAAACTTGGCTTTTCTTTACATTTCATTACCATCCTGACAAAAAAGCACACCTGTCTGCATGATGTGCAAAGATTATGGGCAACTTTTTAATGTATTCCTTAATACCTTATAAAGACAGGAAAAAAACCCCAAAGAATAAGCATGAAGACAGCTGAAGGAACTAGAAAAAACTGAAAACCACACTGGGAGCCAGGGGTTCATTGCCCTTTATGGTGAGGTTTTGAATAGAAGTTCTCCTAGAATATTTGCATGACATTCCTTGGATCACAAAATAAGGAAATAACTGGAGTGATGTTTCATGGTCCATGTTTTCAGCCAGGACAGGGTTAATTTTTGCAACAGATGTGAAGGGGTGTGGCCATGATCCTGATGTTATTGGATACAACCTCATGTCTTTTCCAGGGTGGAGAAAGGGACTCTCACTTCAGGGGAGGTGGTCATTCTTTCAGGTGGAGAAAACATGGTGGGAGAGAGCCCACCATGTTTACCCCTGATTTACCCCCCCGATTTACCCCTTTAAGTTGAAAAAGGGAGATGAAACACTACAGAGGAAGAGAATAAGTTTGTACCTAACAGCAGAAGATTGGAACCGAGCTTGCAAAAATGGGTATTTGTTTATTTTGGGGGGCTTTTTGTATAATTTTTTCTTTGTCTTACACATTTTGTTATTAATATTTTTGTTGTTATTGTTCATTTTCTTATCTCATTGCTGTTTCAAATAACTTGTTCTAATCTGAACCTATGATCTTCGCCTTTTGTGCTTCCAGTTGGAGGGGGAAAGGGACATGAGTGGAGGTGGTAGTGTGAGTACTAAATTGGAGAATGCCACTACAAAACCATGACATTCAGTCATTGAAATTCTATAGAAATCAGAAGTTGGAAATAAACAGAATTGAACTTCCAAGGAATGGCCATCAGTTTGATCAAAGTTACAACTGTGTTTAGACCTACCTTACTTGTGAGCAGTGTGGTAATTGTTTGCAGTCTGTTAATTTTAAATGGGAAAGAGAACCAGGATTCATTTTTTATGTAGCACAAAAAATGGGCTATGGAGGAATTGTTTCCAACTGCTCAAGGCTTATAAAGGAGGGAAACTTTTCCAACAATAAATTGGACTTCTTTTTATCTTTCTATAGGGAGAAACCAAGAATTTCTGAATTCTTGCTTTTTGATACCTGCAGAGACACCAAACTCTGTTGTTCAGGTTATTGCAGCAAGGACATAGATTGTCATTATGTACGAAATATAAACCACTTTTTTATCCTTATCCTCTCCCTTCACAACTCTATGGACATATATATATATATATATATATATATCTAAGCATTTTGCATTCACAAGATGTCTTTAGATGTTTTCTTGAAAAGAAATCATAGATAAATCAAAACTTTTTATAAAAGCAAACGCAAATCTTTCTTCCTAGTACTTTGGAAGTGTTCTTCTCTTGTTGAAAGATACAAGGCTGGTGAATACAAAATGACCTTTCTTTTATGAACCTCTGTAAGGGGAATTTGAAACCTAAGATAAAAATGTTTCATTCAGATTATTCATGTTTGAGCTAATCTTCACAGAGATATAGTTTACTTTTTAATTCTGAGGTAGAAGCTGTATAGGCCTTTGGAAAAAAAAAAAATACTGCATTCACTTAACAGCATCCACTTATCCCACTCTAGAAATGCAGATTTTTCTCAAACAATATTTTTCTCACACAATATTTTTCTCACAAGCAATCATGGTAGAAGTTACTCTAGGTAAAAACATATGCTTTTTTATTAATTATGAAGGGGAAAATAATGATAATATTACTTACCTGCTTTGCTAGAAAACGGCTGTCCCTAGAAAGTTAAATCACCCAATCTGATTGCAGTAATTAATTTCATCATGATAGATGCAGCACTTGACTTTCATTAGACTATGCCTTATGTATTGTCTAGAACACTATAAAAATAAAATATGCAGAAAATTTGATTTTTTAAAATAAATGTGTCTATATACATATTTATAGCAATAAGCCATACAGGAAAGAAAATGATAAAATTGTTTTCCCTCATGAGTTGAAACAAAATGCATTAGTGTTTTTCCCTTTAAGTTTTTTTTTTTTTCTATTTTATTTTTCCTGTGTGAACCCTGCTGAAGGTTGATATATCTTATTTACCTCTTTAAGCTGAAAAAGTGAGATGAAACACTACAGCGCAAGAGAATAGGTTCGTACCTAAGAACAGATGATTGGAATTGAGCTTGAAAAGATTGTAAATGCCTCCTTGCCTTAATTTGTAATTAATTAAAAAACCCAAATGTTTTCAAAACCCAGAAAGCCAAGATTCCATTGCAGTGATATTTTTGTTTACAGATTTTTGTAAGCTACCATAGTAGCAGAAATATTTTTACTTGCTTTAATAGCAGCTGTAGTTCTTAATATCAGGCAGAAGGGTGCCAGCTCAGTTCAAGGAAATTTTGGGGTTAAAAAATCTCACTGGAGATAAAAGAATGGATATACGGGAAAAGATAGGTTTTGTAAGGCTATGTCTCCATTAACAAGTAGTTTAGGTTAACAGAAATGGTCTGAGAAGCATTTGTCCCTGAGGACTTATCAGACATATTCTAATCATCTTGGAGGTGATACAAAATAGCTCTTGTCTCATATGCTCCTGGACTTTGTTTTCCAGTTTGGTTTTATACAAAAGAAGAGCATTGAAGCCCCTTTCATGCCTCTCCACAATGCTCACCAAGGTGCAGTAGGTGGTAGTAAGCACAAGATTCAATTCCAAAGTGCTGTCCTCATACTCTCTGAAATGCTAATACAGATGCATATTGTTTCATCTTTTAGTGTGTACTGACTAGACCTTGATAATGATGCTCTGTAAAACTGGGACATGTGGGTGTTAATTTACCAGAAAAAAAAAATCTGCTAATCCTTTCATACTTTTTCAAGAAGGCAAAAAAAAACCCCAAACCCATAAAATTAAAGGTTCAGTTTTTCTCTTTAAAAGGTTAATTTATTGTTCAACTTCCAAAGATAAAAAATAAAGTGCTTTGAAATCTATCATTATATTTTGAAGATTTAATGAAATTATCTCTGGCAATCAAAGACAATCTATAGTCTGTTGCTCCAGTAAAACCTCACTATTTGTGAATCTGTGTTTCTTATTGAACTCATACTTTAAGTGTTGAAATAGAGAACTGTGCTATTTCTGAATGACACCTGACTTACAGCGTAACCCACACTATTTGTGCCTTTGAGATCCTATTGAATATGAACAGAATTGATGGTGCTGAATTTTTCCAATCACAAATTAAGCCTAGCTGCACCCAGCCCCTCTGATCTTTGAGGACTTGCTGGAAAGTAAGATAGTTTGCTTTCTGCCAAATTTCTGTACCTCAAACAAAACAGTATGCTGAATCATCTGGACTCTCAGGATGTCATAAAACTGTTAAAGGTCTTCTACAGATAAGACATACATGTTTTGAAGGCTGATTTTTTTTCTCCTTTCTCCTCCTGCTAGAAAGCCCCCAAAAGCTTGTGTCTTGAATTTTTTAGTTCACTCTAGGCAAAGTAGCATGCCTTCTAAAGCCACAGGAAAATGCCAAAAGTTGATTTTTTGATGTGGTAATATGACTAAAAAAGTTCTGAAAATTAAAGTATTCTGATTTCTTGGAAAAAGCTAAATTTTTCCAAGTCAGATACAAACCTTGGGCTCAGCATGCTTGACTCAGTGCCAGTCCCATTCACTGTGGTGCCTCCAGAGGCCTTGTCTATACCTAGAAAGATCAGCTGGCAATTAAAAGCAAACAAGCAAAAGTGCCTAAACCAAAAGTACACATTTCATACTCAGAGTATGAAAAATGTTATACATAACTTTAGATGAAAACTGTTTCAAACTTCATTTTTTCACAGAGGCTGTCTTGGCAAGTAGACTCAATAAAAGGTATGTGAAAGAATTATGTTTTCAAGCACAAAACAAAAGGTATATGGTGTTGTAGCTACAAAACTGGTACAGTTTTCTTGTTGAAAACTTAGCAGAACATTCTCAACAAATAACAGATTAAAGCTTCATTAATATTTATTTGGATTCTTGGTGCAATGTTACCATTTAATTCGCAACGTTAGTATACACTTTTTCTATTGTTTTCAATGACTGTATTAGAAACAAGACTACTAAGTATACTAAAAATAAGCCATAATGTTGTTTTGATGAACTAGGTGTTTCTTCAAAAGAAAGCTAAATTCGGTGTATTTCCAGTTTAGATTAAATTCCAGCAAGCTGGCTAAGCTGGCTGGTATCCTTTGGGTGATGTGGAAATTGTAAGGTTTACCATAACTTTGGAGTATGGCTGATATCATCAGGGACTGGAACATCTCTCCCTTGAGGAGAGCTGGGACTGTTTAGCCACAATAGAGGGGTTGGAATAGGAATATTTTTAGGGTACCTTCCAGCTCTAGACTGCCTATGAATGTCTGGTTCTATGATTCTGTGATGTGTAAGAGCTGGAACTAGCCGAGGACACAGTCAACATGCAAGGTTTGTTTGCTGCTCCTGTGTCACCAATTGTGACGCAGCAGAACTTGCTACACATTCCAGCAGAGACTGCTGCCTGTGGCTTAGGAGCAGACCACTGGAATGCCGGCATGGACACGCAGCACTCTCTGAAGGGGTTTGCTTTGCTGGTACTACATCAGGGCATTTACAATCATGAGCAATTGCCTTCCTTCTCTGGTAGCCTCGTTGCCTGGAATAATCATCATTTGTGGCCTGATTGCTTTGTTCTGCATTGTGCTTTTTGACACCACACCTGCTCATGGGCAAACTAGGACTGTTAAGAAGTTCAGGGAACCAGGAAAGATTGAATGTGGTATCTGTAATTCAGTTGCCAACCCAAAGGCACCTCAAGAAGACGTTGAATTTGATACAGATGATTTACTGTTCAGGGTGGAGAAGGAGATCAGTCCTGACTCCAATGTGGTGAGTGGCAGGATTTTTATAATTACTATTATTATTACTATTTTATCTTTGCCATCATAATGATCAATTTTCTTTTATTTGGTTCTTGCTGTTCCATGCTCAGTTTAAAGTGGAATTTAACTCTTCTTTTTTTAATTCATTTTGATATGTAGGAAAAAACACAGGGATCCCCTTACAGAAAGTAGTGGAAATTAATAGTATTATTATAAGTTATTTGTAAAAACTATGAGCTGATATCGAGAAGTACCTAAAGATGTCATATATTGTTTATAGATTAAGCCTTTGCAAATAGTTCATTAGCTTTGAATTCAAAATTAGTCTTTGTACGTCTCTGAATATGAAGGCAGGCCTGACAAGTCAGTTTGTGTGTTTAAAGGTAATATATTTATAGCAGATGAAAACAGGCAGTGCTAGTCTCTTGTATTTCTATATGTATATATACATACACTTGCAAATTGATATAATTTATTTATATTTATTTATATAATAAAATAATATAATGTATTTACATGTTAGAACATGGCTTTTTTAGATCTAGAATTTAATATACTTTTAATGCTTGAGAAGACAGGTTCATCTGATCCTTCTAAGGATCCTTCCATAAATTTGCCATATTTTTCATCCTTTTATTCTAGTTGTTGTCTGTACGTTACTAGTTTATGGCTAGAAAAAAAAAAAAGTATGCTGATGTTTGTATTGTCGATATTTTGTCCAAATTTATATTGTCAACAGGGTGAATATTAAAAAAAAGGGTACTATTTTTATTTGTGGAAAAGCCTACAGCTTTTTCAATACAAATTCATTTGGACTTCATCCATCTGGCACCATAGGTTGTATCATCTGTTGATCTGGTTCTTTCTTGCTCAGAGTTCCATATGATGGAAAGAAGGCAAATCTATAAATATTTTCATATACATACATATGCACAAACACATCTATATATGTGTGTGTGTGTGTGTGTGTGTGTATATATATATACACATATCTATAGTAGTCTACATGTATATATGTATAATACATATATACTATATACAGATATATAGTTGGTGTAGTAGGTGCTGGGGTCTAGCGGTGATGGAGTCTAGCGGTGCTGGTCAATTTTCAAACATCACTGTCTAAGGACACAGGAGCAGGCAATTCCCAAAGGCTGGAAGTCAAGCAGACGAGGCAGAAGGCATTACTTGTGGCACAGAAGCCGCCGTTTTGTACTGGTTCCGGAGATGGTTGCACACCATGTGCATAATGAAGCTGTCTTATCTTAATGGTCTAACACTGTGTAAACTTTGAATAGCTGTCATTTGTAGGTAATGACTTTTTCTATAATGATGCCCTGTAAAAGATAATGATGTACTTAAATCTTTTCACTTTTAGAACCATTTGTGGCAATGTAAGTCCTTTAGACAAACAATGGAAATACTGTTTCTGGTCCATTTGAAACTGCTGAGTACATTATGAAAATGAATAGGAGAAAATTAATCAGCAACAGTAGATGGTAACTTTGCAAAACAATCTGACTTTTCTGTGTTTATATTGCACAGAACTCTGTGATAAAAGGAGGGGAAATAGCCTGGCATAATGAAAGTGGGAATAGAGCTCTTTCTGGTCTTTATGGGTTTTTTGTATGTGTGAAACCAGATATGATAGAAATCCAGTTGTGGATTGGCTTTTTAGATGCTAGCACAATATTAATTAAAGAAGGTAGAATATCTTTGAACCAGTGATCAATCTGACATGTTTTAACTAAAAATAATTGAGGTAGGGAATATAACTGCTATTGCCAGTACTTACTAGGCATTTGCCCACCCTTATAGAAATGAATGCTATTATTTCCTTTTCATTAGAACTGTAAATATGACTATGTTTTGAGAATCAGTATTGAATTTCAGTAATGCTCTTCTTCTGGGCCATTAGTATCAGAATACTGAAATGAACCTGTTTTTTATTAAGACCTTAGATTTAATTTTTTTTTTTTTTTCATTTATAAAGTGCCTGGAGATCTTTCCAAAAGAACAGTTTGTGCCTGGCAGCAAGGTATGGCAAGTACAATTGATGACTGATAGAAGACAGAAGTTCAGATGAGAAAAGTTATGTTTTGACTTTCCACTACTTGCAGAACACTTTGTGCATCTTCCTGGAGATTGTTTCTGCCACTTCCCAGAAGAGAGGTGATGTGAGATTTACCACCATCAGTAAGAACAGAAAGTCCAAGTAGGCAGCAAAAGCTAAGCCAAGAAGGCAGCAAAAGTGAAGTTAAAAAGAGAGAACCTACCCTATTTTCAGTTTGGCAACTTGCTCTTATACAACCTTTAGTGCAAAGAACCTTCTCTCCTTTGTCACCTAAGAACGAAGCTTTTTGGGTGCGTTTCTCACTGCTTCATTAAAAATTCACTGTGTTTAACACTCATTCTAGATGTTTGGGCTTATTTATAGCTTTTTATATTTAAATGTGATACACTCACATTGTTGGTATAATTGAAAACCAAATTCATTTTAACTGCAGTACAGAGGAAACTATAGGGAAGTAAATGCTTTTATTTTACATTTCCTTCTAAGACCTAGAAATACTGATGAAAAAAAGGATTTTCTCTTAGTGTTGACAAATCTAAGTCTCCTTCTATTAATTGATGCCTGGACAAAATTCTAGTCTTGACAAATTAGAAGGCTGGGAATTCATCAGCATGTGAAGTTTAGCAAGGCAAGTGCCAGATCCTGTGCCTGGCATGGGGCAACCCTGGATGTGCATACAGACTGGGGAATGAGATGCTGGAAAGCAGCACTGCAGGAAAGGACTTGGGGGTCCTGGTTGATGGCAAGCTGAATGTGAGTCAGCAGTGCCCTAGCAGCTAGGAGGGCCACTCATGTCTTGGGGGGCATCAGGCACAGCATCACCAGCTGGGCAAGGGAGGGGATTGTCCTGCTCTGCTCTGCTCTGATCTGCACTGGGGTGGCCTCACCTTGAGTGTTGGGGGCAGTTTTGGGCACCATAATAGAAAACAGCCAAAATGTTATTAGGGTGCATCCATAGGAGAGCAACAAAGATAGTGAAGAGTATGAAGGGAAAGCCGTATGAGAAGTGGCTGAGGTCACTTTTATTTTTCAGTCTGGAGAAGAGGAGACTGAGAATTAACTTTACAACTTCCTCATTATGGGAAGCAAAGGTACTGATTTCTTCTATCTGGTGACCAGGATCCCTCAGGATCTGAGGGAACAACATGAAGCTGAGTCAGGGGACATTTAAGTTGGATATGAAGAAAAAGGTTCTTCAGCCAAAAGGTGAAGTTCTCTCAGTTGAGCACTGGAACAGACTTCCCAGCAAAGTGGTCACAGCACCAAGCCTGCCAGACTTGAGAAGCATTTGGACAATGTTCTCAGGTACATGGTGTGACCTTTGGAGTTGTCCTTTGCAGGGCCATTATTTGAATTGTCATGATTCTTTTGAGTTCCTTCCAACTCAGGATATTCTATTATTCACGTAAGATACACATATGTTAGCTCTAGGTTTTTCCCACTATAGCAGGATTACATATTTTTTGTGACAGATAGAGGTCCAAGGAGTGTATGGATGCTGTTTGCTGTGGACTGGCACTATCTTGTATTCTATTACCAGGACCTTTAAAATTTTTAAAAACTCCATTTTATTGTATCTTTAAAAAAGTGTTTTGTTTCTTTGAGGTTTTTTTTTTAAGTATCACTGAAGGATTTTCACATAATTTAAAAGACTCTTGTTTGAGCTTTCAGATTCCACCTTTTGTAAAAAGAAAAATTCATGCCAGGAATATGAAAGGATTCTTGATTAAAAATCTCATTTTAAAAATTAAGGTTTTTTTTTCAGATGTCTGGGAAAGATACTGTTACAGTTCTTTTTTTTTTTAAATAATCCCTGGGGAAATGCTAGTCCAGATTGATTGCTAGGTTATTTAAGTTCCTGAGCTATTAAAATAGTGTAGAATATATACTGCTCTGCAATTATATTCACATTTGTTTCCCTTTAAATTTAAAACTTTTTCAAATATTAAGTATTAGTACTGAATTACTGAACAAATTAATAGTGAAATAATTAATTACTTTGTTCCTCCAAAAACATTTTGGAGCTCAGTGAAACTCATGTATGCAAAAGTTTAAACAAGTATTTAAAACCATTAAAATCAGTACACACAATTTTTAAAAATTATTCACTTCAGTCTCAGAGAGCAGTTAAATGAGGAATTTCACGTTGCATTCTTTCATTTTTATGGTTGATCCAAGCTATCAAGCCTTCTTAGACCTGTGGTGACTACCTTGTCAACACTTTACCACCTCTCTTTTCTGTAGCTGGAAAAATACTGCTTTGAATGTCTTCTTCCCAGTGCCCCAACCTACTCAGTCTCAGTCATTCACTTCTCTTCCAGCAACCTTTAGATTCCTGACAGGTGTCTTGGTATGTCATTATCTTTAAATACCTCCTTTTGCATTTCTTTCTTTTACAATTCTTACTCTTTGCCAGAAATTGTCAAGAAAAATAAAGAGTCCAATCATGGAATCATAAAATTGCTAAGTTTGGTAAACACCTCTAAGATCATTTAGTCCAACCATTAACCTCGTGCTGCCAGGTGCCCAACTAAACCAAGTTCCTAAGCACCACATTTTTAGTGTCATGACAGTTTTGCACTTGGTATGCTGCAAAAGCTCAAAATTTTTTTTTTTTGTTGGTTTTGCTTTTGTTGTTGTTGTTGGATGGTGATTTGTTTGTTTATCTTAGTTTGTGGTGTTTTGGCTTTTTTCCCTAAGATATCTTTACTCAGGTATGCAAAAGTTTTGAAACTTTCTGAGCTATACACAGACTTCAGTACAACACTTGCCTCAGAAGTATACAATATAGTAGGTATAACACCTTCTTGAATCTTTTTATGTGAAGAAATGAATCCCATGCTGACTCCATAATTGCTTTTGTAAACTTAAAAGTATTTTCAAGGGGAGGTGGGTGGAAATGTGAAGAGATGAGAGGTGGTTGTCAGTGCTAGCAATGAGTGATCAAAAAATCTTTCCCACTGAAAGATGAGGAAGAGGTGATACAGTCTCCTCCGGTATGCTGTCTGACATACTAACCTGATTTGCTCGTGACTAACACTGCAGCAATAGAAAATTAATCACTGGTGGCTGAATGTCTTGCTCATTCATCAGGATGTGGTATGCAAAGACTGCCATTTTGGACTGTTTATTGCCTATGAATAATGATATCTTAGAAAAATACAGTAATTTTTACCCCAATTCTAGTACGGTTACCCAATATTTAAAAAAAATATGATAATTATTGGTTAACCACGTTTGGAAATGGCCCCAGAGAAAATGTAAGCTAGTCTTTAAAGACTCTTCTTTCAAGAACAAAGATTGCAAAGTTTTTAAAGCAACCTACTTTACTCTGGTAATGTGTCAATGTTTCCCTCAGAAACTTCATGCCTCACTTTGCTTTTCCTTCTAATTCATCCAACAAATGTAGGGATGAACATATAATGATGTATATATTATACATACATATAAATAAATAATTGCTTATTGATAAAAAAGCCTTTATAAGAATCTGAAAATACCTTGATGAGGGTAATTTTAATAATAATTTTATGGAAGTTACACCTCCTTCCTCTCTGATTATGAGTGATAATTTTTGTTGTTACAATATATTAAAATATTGAAGAGGTTGATCTAACAAAAAAGAAAGAATAATTGAATTCTAGGTGGGATCTGATGTGTTAAATATCAGACAACTAATTCATAGTGTCTTAGGATCAACACTAGTAATAGAAAGAGCAAGCACTGAATAAAAATTAACCTGTGATAAGAGAGTAAAACTGGGTCTATTGCTTTATCAGCTTCTCAGAACTGCACATCCAAATTTAACCTCATTTACCATATCTGATCCACAGAAAAATGTTCTTAATCATATGTATATTTCATTAGAATCAAATAGTTTCAGAGAGGTTTTCAGATTTGCAAGTTTGAGGAACATAGGACTTAGTCTTTTCCTCCTATCACAGGATATCAAACCTTAGCTCTGACTTGGCTCATATACAATGCAAAACCTACCCTCTTTCCCCATTGTTCCTTACTTACTGTCCTCAAGCTTGATAGCTGAACCTTTGCCAGGATGCTAACAATCTTTTATGCTCTAAAAGGAACAGCAAGATTATTTACAGTCTAAATGGCGAGTTTCCCCAGGACAAAGCCACTATTAGGGCTGTTAGAACTTGCAAGCTTTGGTTTCCCTACAAGGTGTGTATTTCATTATTTTACAGAGGACTTCTCATCTTTCTCTGATTAATGTTTTGTGTAATTCTCAAAGAATTTAAAAATTGAGAAAAGGGCTTTCAAATTTTTTTGTTATTGTTTTAATCTTTAATAATTTTATTAATGTCATTTGAGGTTTTTTTAGTGTTCTTTCTTACAGGAAAACAGAAACAACTTAGATAAATTTTTTACTTTTACCTTTATAATTTATTTTTAAGGCTTAAAGGTGCCACAGAAAGGTACGTGTTGACTCCCTTGAAGGCAGGGAGGCCCTGCAGAGAATATCCTGTGCAGTCTAAGAGCTGGATTCAATGATCCTTGTGGATCCCTTCCAACTCAGCATATTCTGTGATTAACCCCTGGTACATTGCATTATCTCTTCTATTAGACAGCTTAAGGATGACTCAGTAAATTTAACTAGCAGCAATTACAGACTCATGATATGGATTTGGGCAGTTAAAGCATTTTAGTGGGGTCACTTCATAAACTTTGTCTCATCACACATCTGGTTTTTTGCTCAATTCATTAAATATCACATAATTATACTCTTTCATGAAAAATAGTTTCATCTGAATTCACCCAAATTCACTTGTTAATGTGTTTCCAGTCAAATAAGTTGAAAAAAGTGTAGAATCTCCTTGTATAATCTCTGGAATTTGTAAATCTCGAATGCATATTAAAGATACTAAAGAAATTCAATAATGCAACAACACTACTGATTTTACTGTTATCAATTTTTCTTTGTCCTACTCATTTTTATTCCATTTCTCTGTATCTTACAATAAATCCCAGAAGGTAAGATGGTAGAAGGTGCAATCATCAGGATGCATGTCTCTGAAACATTCAACCGTCCAACTTCTCTCCCACTATGGCTCTTCTGGATTAAATGAGGGGAGTTTATGTCTTCTTAGGTCTATTAGTTCATTTTATTTAAAGGTAATTTAATAGATTCTACCTCGGGCAGGCAGGATGTTGGTGATCCTGAAGGAACCTGGTACCCTCCAGGATTCCAGGACTTCCTGGGTATTACAAAAGCAGGACTGCACAGTAGCATACAAGAAAGTAATGTCATATAGAAATGTTATTGTTGTGGTGCTCCAAACAGAGATTGTCAATTAAAATATTTGTGTCATTAGTTACCCCAAAACAAAACGTTGGGTTGTAGAAAACCTGACAATTTGAATAGGGTATTGTTCCCAGGTTTTGGTATCAGACTCACTTATGTGCTGAGAGCACTGACAGGGCTTAAAGAAAATAATTATTCCAGTTAATTTGTTCATTGTGGAGAGAAGCATTCAGAGTTGTTAAATGTAATTTCATTTTGAAACTTGACTATCATATTCTGAGGTCTGAATTTTTGTTTGTGATAACTAAGGTTGGTAAATTGCATATTAATTCAGCTTTCACAGTTATTCACATCTTGGGTAAAGACCAAATCATGTTGTTCTTAGACAAAACCTGTAATAAATTAACTTTCTAGTTTTTCAATTTTAACAAAATCTGTAAGAGATTGCAATATAAATTGCAATATAATATACAAAATAAATAGAATAAAACTTTCCTTGAATTTGTTGAATGGAATTATCCATTTGGAAAAAAAAAACCAGGATGCAAAACACACCACAGCTCTCCCCATGGATATGCTTTTGGCCAGTGCCTTTTCTTTTTCAGTCATATGTCAGAGTCTGCCTCCGGGTTTGAGTAACAATGACTGATAGGAGTTTACAAGGCGAAAAGAAGATTCTTTCACTTATTGAACCTAATGGGAACTTTTTGCCTGAGTTAGAGAATTTTTTAAAAACATCTTTCCTTCTGTAGAATTTTAATTGTTTCTGTCCACAACACAAACCTGGCTGAAAGACATAATTATGAGTAAGGTACCACTGTGTAGTTTTATGATTCTGTACAATGGTACGTCTAAATGATAGTTCAAACTAATACTGGAGTTATTTTTATTCAAATGTCTTCCTTTGGTGTGTCACACTATTATAAGTAACATTAATATTCAAGCATAAAGCATTATATTTAATTCTACTACAGGAATAAATCATTATAAAGACTGAGTTCTTAAAAAGGGTTGCCACTTGTCCTATTCTGTGCTACTGTGAGTGCATTTTCAAGTACCTGGCTGTACAGTGACCCACATATCCTTGCATGTGTTCACAGGGCTTCCAGTCAGGGAAATTTATCTTTACATTACAGTGGGGGAAATTGTGCTAAAAAGCACTGTGACACAATGAATATGGCACAGCAGAATTTAATTTTTAATGTTATTCTAACCTTTCTTACATTCACATTAAAAAAACAAACAAAAGGAAAATAACCCCCCCAATAACCACCAGGAACTGTCCTCATCCAAATAGGACAGACTGTGGACACTGTCAGCCACCATGGGAAACAATTGAAAGCAGGCATTTTAATAGGATACTGGAAGAGCTGTGCTCAAAACTAAAAGTAGCTTTGGGCTGCAGTTTCATCTGGCTTGATTTTGAACATATCTTTGAGGGAAAGGAAACATTTTTTTTAAGCTTGGCAGCTGTCATGGAGCTCACATGTGGCTGCTGACTGATCTGAGGAAGATAAAAATTTGTAGACGTGGTACATCATTAGGAATGACAGTGAGTCAGTGTGTAAGCTCTGGTTTCTGGCCACTTAACATTTGAGGCAGAATTCTTATGCCTCCCAGAAAACATAATTTATCATTCTTTTTTTTTTTTTAAAGTTTTTTTGCATAAGTACAAGCAAACAGTACATTGTAAAGAACAAGCCAGTTCAGAACTTAGAATATTTAAGCTCATAAAACTGAGTGATAAAAACAAGTTAAATTAAGCAGAAAATGCTGCTGATAATTTTGGCCATGTAGACTTGATAAAATTAATAAAGTTGAAATAATCTGAAAGCCTTTAGGTTCTGAGCAGGAGCTTTATTTTACCCATGAAAAGCCATCATTTCCTTTAAATGTAATTAACCTTATCAGATCACTTTTGGTTGTAGCTTAGTTACACCACTAAAATTAACTTGTGAACATCTGGAACAATTATTTCTTCTTTTTGGCTGATCGGTGGGTAGCACAAACTTAAGGGAGGTGTTACTAAGGACACCAAGCAGTATTGATTATATACTCTACATATGATTCCGGAAGCATGTGGGAGGACTTCATTGCCATAGTCTTCTACTGCAATAAGCAAAGAATTTAAATTTCATTGTTGGCAAGGGAATTAGCTGGAAATGTAGAACCTACTAGGCTATAAGAAGACTACTAGTAATCTAAAGGGAAATCTTGGTATTAATTTAATTAAAATATTTTATCCTACTGTTCTAATCCAAGGTACTCCTTTATCATAGATAATGTGCATTGTTCTGAACATCTGCCTCTCCCACACTCTTCCCTTTACAAAAAGACAATGATAAAGCTAGAAAAAGTTCAGAGAGGGACAAAAAACTATTCAGAGGATGACCAAATATATGGAATACTTTTTTTACAAGGAATAGGTTGGAAATGTAAGACCCCTTGCTTAGAAAATAAATAGTGTAAGAAACTACATAATGACCTATAAAAACGTACACATCATGGCAAAGATGCAGCTCAAAATTTCTTCTGGTAAAAGAGCAAGGAGCCAGATGAAACTGAGTCGTACAAGAGAAACGCTGAGAGTCGTATGCAAAAGGAACTAAAGGAAGTGATTCTGTCCATGATAGGTAGGTGAGCTACAGAGCTCCATGACATTACATGAGATGACTGGTAAATGGGTGCAAAAAAACATTGGGCAAATCAATGAAATCCAAAAAGACTATAAAATTCAAGCATATATATTTTCAGAGTAAGTACCTGAGCTGAAAATATTGGAGCCTGTCAGAGAGTTCTGGGAAAGCATTCCTGTGCACTTGGTTGGTCCAAGTATTTTCCCCTGACTTCTGCTCTTGACTACCACATTGGATAAGAAATATTAAGCAGAGGGACTTTTCTTGGATGCAGCAAGTCATTCCCATTTCAAAATATTAATCCTTTTGCAAAAAGTCTTTTTGGGGCTAGAAAACTATAAAAAACCACTACAATCATAGAATATCCTGAGTTGAAAGGTCCCAAAAGGATCATTAAAGTCCAACTCCTGATCCTGCACAGGACATTGCCAAGATTCACACCATGTGCCTGAGAGCATTGTCCAAACACTTCTTGCACTCAGACAGGCTTGGTGCTTTGACCACTTCCCTGGGTAGCCTGTTCCAGGGCCCAGCACTCTCTGGGGCAAGAACCATTTCCTAATATCCAACCTAAACCTCCCCTGACACAAATTCAGGTCAATCCTTCAGGTCCTGTCACTGGTCACTACAGAGAGAGATCAGTGTCTGCCCCTCCTCTTCCCCTCATAAGGAAGTTGTAGACAGCAATGAGATCTCACCTCAGTCTCCTCTTCTACAGGATGAGCAGGGCAAGCGACCTCAGCTTCTCCTCAAGGCTTTCACCACCTTTGTTGTCCTCCTTAGGATGCTCTCTAATAGTTCAATATCTTTCTGATATTGTGGTGACCACCACTGCACACAATATTCAAGGGGAGGCTGCCCCTGGGGGAGCAGAACAGGACAATCCCCTCCCCAGGATAGGGTTGGCCCTCCTGGCTACCAGGGCACTTCTGACTCGTGTTCAACTTGCCGTTGACCAGGATGCGCAGGTCCCTTCCCAAGACTGGGAAAAATCAGGCTCTGGGAGCACTGCCTCAGTATTCCTATACGGTGGCCATGTTACTATGTGCTTCATTATCTGCCTACAGAGACACTTCTGCAAGAGAGGGGAAAATAGGTCATCAGACTTGAAATGCTAATACAACAGCTTTCCAAAGTTCATAATTACAATTAAGGAGCAATTATTAATAATTTAATACTTCAGGTAAATTAAAGGATTGTGAACTGAGTCAGCATCACACAATTTTTTGTGCTTTATTAGTAATGAGGAGCATGTTTAAATCAAATGTATAGGGCTTAAATATGGCATTATTTTCTGAGACATCTCCGCTTAGGACATCCCTGGAAAAAGAATTGGTGAGAGAAGTTGTCCACTCATTATTATTGAAGAATCAAAACCTCCATTTCATATATCCACCTGGTATCTTCTTTCCCACCTCTACCATGTGCTGTCTTTGAGACTTTAAAGGAAAAATTTTCTTTTCAGAATGTTTTCTAACTCAGAGAGTGCCTGCTAGGTCACACAACCAGCCTGGGTAACATGCTGAAAGAAATGAGGGGTTTTTTCCCCTTGAAAACTTCACAGCATTCCAGAACATAGAGTATGATTCATTCTTCACTTTGAAAATTTTAATTAGACAGACCCTTGCTATCTAATGATTACTTTTACTCTTCCTGCTGCAATTCATCCTTGCTGATGCCTTGCATTCATGGAAATCTCATTATAACCCTTCTATGTTTCACATCTGGTTAACTGCCATGATGTAAGCCCCAGCTAGGCACCCCACACCCTCCTTCCCTGGTGGGATGGGGAGTAGAATCAGAAAGAACATACAAATTATAGGTTAGGAACAGTTTAATAATTGAGATAAAATTAAAAAAAAATGAGATAACAACAGTAATTATAATAAAAAGGGAGGAAACACCAAAAAAAGAGCTATAAATAAAGTCCAAGAAGCCATGCATATGCAATCACCCAGCACTTGAGACTGACACCAGGTCCATCCCCAAGCACTGACCAATTAGTAGCTCCTGGCCATTCTTCACGCTTTATATACTAAATGTGACATTCTCTGGCATGGAATATCTCTTTGGCCAGTTTGGGTCATCTTTCCTGTCCATGTTCCCTCTCAGCTTCTTGTCCACCTGCTCACTGGCAGAACATGGGAAACTGGAAAGTCCTTGACGTAGAGTAAGCACTACCTAGCTACAACAAAGCATAAGTGTGTCATCATCAATATCATACTAAATCCAAAAAATAGCCCTGTACCAGCTACTAGAACAGAAACCTTATTCCAGGTGAAACCAGGACATTAACTCAAAGCAGCAAGCAAAAAAATTCATCTCTGGATTTGATTCTAACTTCTGAAAGTTTGGGCACATTAGAAGCAATGTAATTTCAAATGAGAGCATGCAGATCAACATCTCACTGCAACAAAAGGATCTCTTCTGGAGGATGTGGAGTTGATTTCGGAAATGAAGATTTTGGCATTAAGAAGAAGCTATTCATTTCAGGCTGACTACAATAAATTGGTTCAGAATGAGCATTTATTACTTCTGGGAATAGGAAGCACTTTGTATTTATACAAGGCCTGAATAAATGCTTCTCCCTTCCTGAAGACACAGCACCAAAAGAAAAAAGAAGTTAAAGCAAGAAACTCACTGTTCTTTTTTTTTTTTTTTTGCCAAGGATTCGTGACTGATTACAAGTAATACCTTGTTTCAGATTCTCTTGCAGCCTAGAATGCCTTCCAGGATGAAGCAAGTATATGCAAGAAGAAAGGCAGGGGGCATCATGTGCCAATCATTCTGGCTGACACAGCAAGTTTATAGAAACTTCTCCCAGTGCACTTTCCACTATAGGTATCTGAAAAGGGAGAGGAAAAGTATCCAAACATTGTGCAAATCAGAACACTGGGGAAATCTGTAATTCCAGTTCACTGTGAGTTTTATGTGCATTTCTACTCCCAAGTAACCGCCTAACTTACCTGATATAAATTAATTTTTCACCCATTAAAATGTTGGTGTAATATTGAAAGGATGACAACTCAGAGACCATCTCTATCTTGTTTTCATTCAAATTTCCCGTGATTAGTACTTTTCTACTCTTGCCCCTTTCATGATTAACAAAAATATGTTTTTATTTTGGGGTATTATCTCCTGGAGAAAGAAAGAGAAGTTATTAGGAGACATTTAGGCAAAGTAAAAAAAAAGTTATGATAATCTATAATAAAAAGAAAACATACCTGTCATGCATTGCTACATACAGAAATAGGATTGCACTGGGTACGTTTGAGTACCTGCAAATTGCAAATAATACTGAAAGTTTTACCTGGGAAACCCAATGTCCGTATGTACATAGAGGTATCCTTCTGTAGCAGCTGCTGGAATGGGTGAAAAGTATATTAGCTTTACATTCCAAATGAGATTATTTATTGGAATTTTCAGTACTGCTTGTGGATCAGTTGTATGTAAAATATTTAGATTTCTTATCTTAGGGTGTTAAATTGTTAATACAATGTATGGGCTGCCAAAGATTTTATGCTATTTCAGTGGTGATTGAACATTACTTGAGATAATAATCTCTAATTTTGAGGCTGACTTGAAATAAATATTTCTGTAATGGTTCATTTTATATGGACTATAAAAGAGGAGAAAGCACAGTTGTTTTGTGTTTTTAAAAAATAGAAACATTGTTGCAGTCTTAACTAACATAACTTTAATAATGTTGCCATGGTAATGTTTAAAGATTGCATTTGCTTTTATCTTGCACATTCTAATTCAGAAGTCATCGGGGATATCTCTAAGCTTATGAAGTTTTCTAAAGATCAGACCTGGATCTATAAGTTTGAATTAAAGCACCTGTCAATAACAACTATAATGGGTCACCTTATTTTCTTCTGCTTTCTCTTTCCTTCATCCCTTTAGAGAATTCATGAAAAGTTTCACACTGAACTAGCCTTGTAAGGCTAGTACACTTAGAGTCATCACCTAACAAATCTGTCATGTATAAATTAGCCTGAATAGTGGCTATATATTTTAAAGAAAATTCTCTATTTAGATCAGAAGTCTTATATATAATGAATTAGAATTGCATTCAGTCTCCTTAGCATGGAAAGAAAAGTTAAAAGAGTGTTAAAAATAGACTACTGGAATTTATTGATTTTGCTAATCCATCTGATTATACATATTATTTTCTTGTTACTGAATATTGGTAAAGTTAAATTGTAATTCAAATAAGATAGAGTGATCTTTAATCTAAGATATAAACCTGCTTGTGCAGGTTTGTGTTTCCCTGCACAAACTTTGAAATGTTCTGACAAAATTTTTCAAGCATTCTTCACACTTTTGGAGAATTAAAAATCCAACATTACATCTACAGCTGGCAGTACTGCCCCTGAGATACAGCAGGAGTCCCAGGCCTCCAGCTAGACACTATATGGCTGAACACCCCGCTCTGGGACCTGCCATTCAGCTGTTTCTCAGTCCACTGCACTGTCCACTCATTCAGCCTGCACTTCCTAAGTTTGCTTATGAGTGTGTTGTGGGAAGCAGCATCAAAAGCCTTGTTGAAATCAAGCTTAACATTCTCCTCATCTACCAGGCAGCAATTCCAGGAGATTGCATAGGTCAAACAATATTTCCCCTTGCTGAATCCATGTTGACTACTCCTGTTAACCTTCTTTTCCTCTGTGTGGTCAAATGACATCCAGAATGAGCAGCTGTTCAACCCTTTCGCCAGGGAATGAGGTGAGGATCACTGTCCTGTAGTTCCTAGGATCCTCCTTTCTTCCCTTTTGAAGATTGAAGTGACTTTGGCTTTCCTACAGTTCTCAGGTGCCTGTGCAGCTTTCCATGACCTTTCAAACATGATGGAGGGTGGCTTATTAATAGCACCCATGTGTGCATTCTATCAGAGCCCATGGATTTGCCATATCAAGTTTGCCTAATTGATCTCTAGCCCCATCCTACTCTACAAAGGGAAACTCTTCCTTCCTCCAAAGCTTCCTGGTCTCATGGGGCAGGGATTCTTGAGGTCGAGACTTAGTGGTAAAGGCTCAGACTGGGAAGACATTCAGTAACCACCTCCTCTGTATCCATCGTCACCAGGACACCAACCGCATTCAGCAGTGGGCTGACGTTTTCTCTAGTGTTCCCTTTCTTACCAATACAATTGAATGAGTCCTTCTCGTTGTCCTTGACATCCCTTGCCAGCTTTCATTCCAAATGGATCTTAGCCTTCTTTGTCACATCCCTGTATACTCTGACAACATTCCTATATTTCTTCAAAGTGGCTGTCCCTTTTTCCACATTCTGTATGCTTTCTTCTGTTGGAGTTTTGCCAGAAGCTTCTTGCTCATCTATGCAGGACTCCTGACCTCTGAGTTCTGACTTACAGAAATACACAGATACTGAGCTTGGAGGAAGTGAAGCCTGAATATTAAGTAGCTCTCTTCCAGAGCCCTAACCTGTGGAATTTCTCCAAGTAGGACCGTCAAGAAAACAAAGTTATCTCTCCTGAAGTCTGGGGTTGTAATCCTACTTACCGCCTTCTTGAATGCAGGATCCTGAAGGCCACCATCAAATGTCACTGGGACCAAGACGGCCTTCAATCTTCACATCCACAATTGGTCCTTATTTGTTAGTACAAGGTCCATATTAAGTTCAGATGACCAGTAAAAATGTCTTACAAAATGCAGGACTGCCTAGTGTAAATACTTGTCATGAACTACAGTTGTCTTTTGGTGATAACTGCCACTGTGGCTAGCACTAGAGAACAATAGGAACCTTCAAGGTTTTCTTAAAAATAAACTTCTCTAATTGAGATTTTCTGGCTTTAAGTATTTCTACTGATTGATTTTGGGTAACTGCTGCTTTTTCTACTCTGGCCGAGGTCGAGACTTTATGCCTGAGTGTAAGAAAGTTGTGATTCTTGGAAGCTAAAAATATGAGTATAAATTTCAGAGGTACCCAGGTGACTTACAGTTTGTGTTCACAGACAGTTAATCCACAGAAAATGAGGGAAATAATTTATAGCACCACTTTCTTTCTGGGCACATCAGAAAAGCACTTGTAGATTGGACTCACAAAGGTTAGCTTTAGCCTAGCAAGGTTAATTTCCCAAGGCTTCTCTAAACTCAGAGGAAGGAGATAACTTCATCCAGAGTGGGACTCGGCATGGGACACCTCATCACAAAATGAAATTTTCCAGTCTTGGAGTTAGAATGAAGAAATTACTGTGGTGTAATCATGATGCACTAATTGGTCCATGAACATTTTATTTACAAATCTATGATTTATTTTCATCCAGAAAGGCTAATTCTTATTTTAAACTATCTCTTGAAATTCAAGTTGACATATTTATTACTGATTATGCAGGAGATTTTGAATGTTGTTTTCATTGAGAAACTCTGATAGGCAATACTCAAATTTCTCCTTTACTATTGGGATTATTTGTAAAATATAGATGCTCCAGTTTCTGCTCTTCACTTCTTCTAGGAAGAATGCACTATTCCTATTATACCAAGTTCAATCATTACTTTTTCACTGTAAGAGATTGAAATGTTAATGGTCAATTACTCAATCAACCATTTGCAAAAGCAGCAGGTGCTTTGCTGAGGATGAGCACAGAAACAGCCCAGGTGCAGAGGGGGTGAGCTCTATGGATTAACCATGGCAGAACAACATTTGTTTAGCAGAAGCTAGGTGTTGAGGTAGGTGAGGGAAAAGGCTCATAAGAAGCAGATCCTGCAGGGTGGGATAATGCTTTTCACCATTCCAGTGTCCCTTACACAAGTGGCTCAGTTGTAAAACCCTTCCCCCTGCCCTGCACTGTCAGCTGGGGAAGATATTGGAACATTCACGTTATTCATCCATTCTGATGGGGCATAACTGGTTCAGCTACCCTGACATGAGAGGCAGCTGTAGCTATCACATTTAAGATCTGTCATATACCATCAAAGATCCCCCAAAGCGTGCTCAAACTAAATTCTGGGGGCTACCCATGATCCACACAGCCACAGTGTTGCACAAGACAGTGTAAAAATTCCCCCCCAGGGGAGGTACCTGTGTGTTTTCACATAGCCTGAGCATATATTAACCTATTCAAATTTGTGTTTCACAGGCTTTCCCCATGGTTAATGGATTAAGACTGCAACCATCACTTTTGACCAACAGACATGGAAATTGCACCAATCAAGCCTTGTCACTGGATACCTGAGCAGTGATATCTTTCTAGTCTTACCCTTTCCTGTCTATTTTTTTTTGTTTTGTTTTCCTTGCACATTTTCTAAAGTAGGCTTTTATATTATTATATTACTATAAATAATAATAACAATAAGGGCTGCATACCTCCTTTCCATTGCAACCACATTGTTCTAAAATTAACCCTGAACCTATACATATTTATAAACACTGATCATTTACTCTTGTTTCACTCTAATCTGCTCCAAGGGAGCTATTTACAAGAACCTGAGTCACTCTGGCCTTCAGGTACACTTCTGTAATGGTCAGATATAAACAGATAAAAACAAACATAGATATCATCCTGTAAAAAGAAGACACAGTTACCCATCACATCTGTAAAAGCAGAAACCTTGCTGCTTGGAAACACACAGATGAATAAATTACTGGGGATACTTACGTTACCAGCAGCTGAATTTATTGTGAACTTTTTCAGTGTAAATATCGTTCATGTCTCAAATAGCACTGTCAATTAAATCAGTCATAAAATATGCAGCGACAGTTAAAATGCTTAATTTCCAACATTTTGTGTTAAGTACATTGTTAAAAATCAATGTTTCTATCCCATCAAGTCCTTTAGAAGGACGGGTGCCTTCTATCATTAATTCTGCAATGAAAGTTTCTTTTTTCTTCCTTTGAAAGTGGCTATCCATCCACTTCTACAGTGAACAATCACTAGCATGATCAGCACAAAAAATATTTTTGAAACCTTAATGTTTCAAAACATTAAGGTTTCAAACATTTCTGCCCTTTCTGACAGCATAAATGGTAGCAGTTACAATTAGAGATAACAAGAACAAAAATGGTAGCAAAGTCACTGCTCACATATCCCTTCTTCTCAAATAAAGCTTATCTTGATAAATAAGCCCAGAACATCTTATATCCCAAGTAAGCCCAAGCTGGGTGACAATTATTAATTTGGCAAACCATAAAGAAAGAACAGAGACACATCTTTATTATCTGCCACCTGTATGAAAAAGCTACAGCTATGTGATTAGAGGTTGTAACAACAAATATCTGTGGACATTTGACATTAAGAGACATTTAACAAACAGCTTAATAAAGCTGCTTTGCTAAGATGGATAAAGGCAAAGGCATTCATAATTAAAGCAACTGTTGTCCTTAATTATCCTCTAGCTGCTTGTATGCTAGATGTCCTGAGGGACAAGAATCTCAAGATGGGTCATGTCAGATAGGCATATTACTCAGAAGAATACATTTAAAATTCATTGTTCCCTACCTTTGTACAAACTAAAGGATATTCCAGTTTGGGCTAATTCTAGAAGACAGATATGTAGGACACCTTTTGCTTTTGTTGCAGCAATGTAACATACAGGTCAGTAAGAAATGGTCTTCTCCCATCACTGTCAAGTCATAACGGTGAGGTGACTTCTACATTTAAAGCAGTGGTAACCTCTCCAAGCAGAATAACTTTCCCCAAACTGTCATTATTTTCTGAGTGGATCTGATCTTCTTGTCAAGCACAAGAGCGTTACAGATTGATGAAATTTGGAATACAAATGGGAGAAAGGGTTGTGTCTGTTCTTGGGAAACATTAACCCCTCATCACCCTCTCCCAAAGAACTAGTGAATGCCCTCCAAGCGTGCTCTGCTAATCTCCCTACTTTGAGATGCAGAGGGACTTAAAATACCTAAATCTAGAAGAATCAGGAGATTGTTATGCAGCTGATCTCCAGCTATCCCTTTCCTGTGCCCATTCACTAGTTTGGCTACTGTTTAACTTCCAGAAAGCCAGTTTTAATGGGAAACAATCAAGACAGAAATAGGAAATCTATCACTTCCTCTGATAATTGTTTTTCCACTCATTAATCAGTATTAAAAGTCTGTGTGTTTGCATATTGGATTTGTCTGGTTTTAGCTTCCAGACATTAGGTTTTGCCTTTCTTTCTTTTATAGCTCACCAAGTGCCTTGACAGAGATTTTCTCTGTAGGACATCGTGAAGCCACTCACATTAATTGTCATTAACTTTCTTTTGCATAAACTGTAGTGATTGAATTCTTTCTATCTCCCTCAGGATGGCATTTTCTTTAGCCTTTGACTACTTTTCTGCACCCATTGTGATTTCTCAGTAATGTTTTTGTGTAGCATGAACCCCTATTGCTACTCATTATGCTTGTGTTGATCTTTTCATTACTTAAGGAGAAGTGAAAATCACTTTGCTGTTGTTGCTTTGTGATCCCAGTTATATTTCTTCTTTCAAAACCATTTAAAGATGTGTTTAAAGCATATGTTTTTCACATTTTTTTCAGTACATATTCAGCATTTCACATTCTCTATGTGTAGTTTTGTCAGTAGCTGAAAAAACTGCATTCCGTTTGATTGAACCTTGTTTATCACTGTAGGAATATTGCCCTGTCCTTTGTACTTTGTCCGTACCACTGTTTATGATGTGAACACCCTTTGTGTTACCTGCACAGTTTATATGTGATAACTGTTCTGTTAATTCACTGGGTGTGCTTCTAATGCAGTAGAATACCTTTGTGTAGTGCTCTTCTGCCTCACTTTTAATTAATATTTCTCTACAGCTGTCAGGTACACGTTTCCTAATCATCAATGTGCTCTCATAATTCTGTGCAGCACTAGCATTTTAGTTGAAACACTGAACAATTAGGTTCATATTTAAACAAGGTGAAGCATTCACAATAGACAAAATAATTTGTTTGGACTTCTCAGTCTTTCCTCTTTCCCAATTGGCATAACTCTCTGAGCCCTCCCTTTCTTCCTCTGTCCCTTCCTGTATCTCTTTTGGCTGATCCTGGCAGCAAAAACTCATATAGGTACCAGGTTAATGATGGTAAGAGCCATTCTACCTCTGTCAGACACTAGTGCTCTTCCATTCTGTTAGTCTGATTTTTTTTTTAATATCTAATGATGTAAAGGAAATAGTCCCTCCTTTCCTTTGGTAAGCTTGTACTAATCATGCTTGCTTTCCTGCAAAACCAGAAGAAAGAAGGTGGGCCCGCTGCTTTTCTTTGTCTCTGTCCTAGGCAGTCCCCAACAGACTTCTGTCCTCTTCATGAGCTTCCAAGTCTGCTTCTCTTTCATGTTAAAATATTTTCTCTAGATTCTCAATTTTCTCTTTCCACAACACTCTCATTATCTTCCTTCTTTCAGTGTCTCCCATTACCCCTTTTTCTGTTCCCTTAGATTTCTCAGTAGGCTAGACATAAATGCTTCCTTCAGCAGGATTTGCAGATGTTCGTCCCTGTGTTCATATATTTACTGTTCCAAACAATGAGTCCTTCTTGATTTCACATCTAGGAAAGTAAAAAACGAAAAGCCCTACAATGAGTAATGCCCTACTCCCGTCAACCTCTACTAATAAATCACAATTTTCTTGTGGTGAGATTGAGGAGATGGGAGACAGCCCTGCAGATGGGAAAAATTTGTGACCACTGCATTCAGCAGGTAATTATTACCAAGCTCAAAGTAACTTTAATGCTTTTTCTTACCCATCTGAGATTAATTAGTTTATTATAGTGATCTAGGAAGGTTTCAGCAGAAGAACATATTTTTCTTATCTGCAGGCTGCTGAAGAAGATGACTTCTAATATGTCTCCTTTGTTCTCACTCCTTCTTTCTTCATGCTAATACCTTCAGCTAATTATTTTCTTCTTTCACCTCAGGAAGGCTAGAGTGGGAAAAAACAGAGGGGACAGACTGCTTAGTAAACTCTGGATCAGAAAATGCAAGAACACATTAAAGAGTTTTCTGTGTTTACACATATTTGGCCCCATTTCTTTCTGAAATTTCCTTTACTTGGGGCAGTCAGTGACTTCCTAAATTCACCACAAAATTTGATTTGGATCTTGGTTAAACTGAGCTAAATAAGAATTGCATTTCATGGTATTAAATTAGGGGAAACTTTGGGTGACTGACATTACAATTAGACTTTTATACTGTACAACTACTGATTTTCTGGTAAACTGATTAGAAGAACTTCCTCTGAATTTCTGTAATCCTGGGAAAATCTGCAGTTGCTACTGAAACGTAATTATTTTGGGAAATTTTACTTTGTGTGTTTGATGTGATATGACTGTTCTGACAACGTTCTATTTCATGTGGGTTCTTTGTGACCTTACCCCAGGATATCATGAACCTACTTAACTTTAATTGCATTAACAAATATATCACTCAAAATACTGTTGTGGAAATAAAGTTTGTTTTTTCTTTTGTATTATTTGTCAATCTATAAGGTTAGAGGGTCCTTTCCTGGAGTAAATAAAGATTCCCAGTGCCAGGCAGGAGCAACATCAGTAATTTTGCTATTTGGATGTAATGCATTTGAACTGATTTCCAGTTGCCTATATTTGAGTCACTTAGGCTCATGTGCAAAAATTGAATTAAAGCCAAACATTGCACTCTACAAACCAGCATGATTAAAAGCAGTACATATATTCAAAGATATTAGTCTTAATACGAAACACAGATTTAGTTCCTGAGCTTTTGTTCAAACTTACAATCTTGACATCTCAGACATGCCACCAAACCTTAGATGTATGTTTCAATACCTTTTTCCTCAACAGGTTTTATTTTGGTATCTGAGATATTTCTGTTCACTCACAGAGCTACTCCATTTTGACATCAATGGTATTTTCATCTCTCAATTCTAAGGCCAGTATTTCTTTAAGTAGAAAGTGACATGTTTTTTTCCCACTGGAAAAAAAGCCAAGAGGAGAGTTTGCAATGTGGTTTTTCTTCTGAATCACACTTTAGATAAGTGCCTAGAATATTATTAAATTTTCTGTGAAGAATAGATTTTCCTTCAAATGTTGAATTCAGTTGTTATGAACTCATTTATGATTAGATTTAATATTTCTAGCACTAAAAGGTAAAAACTCATACAATAGGAAAGAAAATAATCTTAATCTGAATTGCTTTAAGAAAATCAATGTCTAGGAAACTCTCTGCCCCATTTTTTAAAAAAAAAGAAATATTTTGATACTGCATTTGAGGTAGTATTGGGAATAATATGCTCCAGACAATTAAGGACATTAAAGAAAACCAGGTTAAAATCAGTGTTATATCACTAATGTAAAATTCTTCAACTACGCACTATCATTGTAAAAAAAGTCTCAGTGTGTAATTCTTAAAACCAGTCCATATTCAGCCTTTGGTCTGGAGTCAAGATTGAAAATATCTTGTAAAGTTGATTTTAAAAAAATGTTTGGTTTGTTTTTGGGGTTTTTTTTTTTTTTTTGGTCAAAGACTGTGGCTGAATTTGATTAAAGTATTTTTTTTTTCTTTATATTGAGCTAGCAAGTCAGGTATCTCAGACCACTTGTATACCTCAAAGAAATCTCTTCTGATTTTTTCCACTTTGTTACAATTCACTTCAGGTGATATATTTATGACCAAAATATGCTTCTTCATTTCTGATCTGTAATTTGTCATTTTATGAAAGCATTCTTGTCCCAAATTTCATACTCAGCAAGATCAGATTATCAGAGTTATGAGGTTACCACATTAAAGCTACTTGCTTTCAGAACCTGAAAGTCTCTATCCTTCATAGTTATCTTTAATTAAAAAAAAAATTAGGAATTTCTACTTGGACTCACTTGATAGTCAAAGTAATTTATAATAACAGGAAATCTTTTAATGTTCTTTAATTACATAGTAGTAGCCATACAGACTGCCCATTCTGCTCTAGCAGAACCTAATATTTTCTGTAATTTCAAAAGTTTTCCCATGACAGAGAAATTATTGTAATTATTGTATAACAGAAGATCCAGTTTTCAAGAGCAAATTTTAACTTATGTACAATGTACTTTGCTGTCTTAAGCAGATTGTTACTTGGACAATTGGCTAGAAGCAAAGTAATTCTCCTTTGGCATTGATTTGTGGATAGAACAACCTGCTCACCTCATTTGCAACCAATGACATTCTGCCAAAATTAAAGCCATTTATTTTTAACACACCTTATCCTAATACAATTTCTATGTTGTTATTTTTAAAGTAATCAACCAGTCACAGGAAGTAATATTATTACTTATTCAGCTGTACTTAAATAAAATATGCTGGAAATATTTTCATGTTTATGTACTAGGACAACAGCAATTATGGGAATTAATTTCTTAATAATTTTTGTTTTTTTCAACTGATAGGATAAGGGCCATTTCTGCATATACAGCTAAAATAATGGTACTTCCAAATGTAAAGAGAAAAAAAAATCAAATCCTCTGTCCTGTGCCTAAGAAGAGTTGAGTTAACATCAACACACAAACTGACTTTTCTGAGCTTTGCAACAGTCCACTGAGGTATAGGAGAAAAAGCTTGAGATCCATGCAACAGGCCTAGTTTCTGGTGAAAGTCTCACTAAAATAACCATTTTCCCATTAAAAAATGTCAGATTCAATGGATAATTGTACTGGTATTAAAACTGTATAGAGACAATGGCATGTCTAGGGCTGTGATTCATAAGCAGTCTGGAATCCTCCTTAATTCAAACTATACAGAGTGATACTTCAGATAAGGCTGTCTAGTTACTTGCCATGTACAAATACTGCTCAGGGGAAATACTAAAGATGAATAAACCAATGGCACTTTTTCCTGGCTAAGGCCCTTCCCTCCTCAGAGAGAAGGCCAGGCTCAATCTCTTCAAATTCTATTTAGCTGCCCACACAAGAGGTTATTTTAACAGGAAAAAATCCTCACACTTTAGTATCTTCATTAGTATTTCCGTATCCCTAACATAATTGCAAAGAAATTTTTGAAAAGTTTTGTACTAAGAAAAATCTTCCAACTAAGCCCACTGGTGGTTTCTAGCCAGAGAATGGTGGGTTCATAGAGTAAGTCTTCTCTTAATAAGGAAGAGGAGGGAAGAGATTTCTCCATAAATCACTATTGCCATCAATACTTTTTTTTAATTAAAAGCTGTATTGTGGCTCATCAGTTACTAGTGCTATTTGACCTTATGTTTGACACAGAAAGTGGTCCAATGATCATCATACTTTATTTGCTACATCAGGAATTGCTCTGCACAAGACCATGAGTCCCAGTAGCAATATATTTTGTTAGTTGATTTTAGTTGTGCAAAATAGAATATTCTCCAGTCCTATCTGCTCAGACTTTTGGCATCAGGGCCATTTTTTTAAACAGGCTCAATAACATAATGAGATTCGTGGACAGTGTTGCCATATGTCCTACGGAAGCTAGACTATGATTCACTGCAATACCTACAAAAATGGCAAAGCAATTTTCTGGAGCTCACTTGCTTTTCCCAGGAGACTAAGTACCTGCTCTGTATAGGTTCTTTACATCAAATCTGAAATTTTCCAATGGTGTATTTTTCTCTATGACTAACATCTGTCTCAGTATTTCTTCTTTATGTCTCTTCTCTAGGAGAAAGGGAAAAGTGTGGTCAGTGGACTGTTTCTGGGAGGCTGACTTTTTTACTGTTAGTCTAAAGTATCTGTATTCTGTTTCATGTTTCTACATTATTGGAGGCAAGGACATAATTATCATTGCACATAAGATTAAAAAATGGTGGTATGTTTTTGTTTGATATAGGACATTTTCTACAGTGTTAGAAAGTATTCTGTGAAAGGAGTCCCCATATTTATAGATGTACTGTATTCAATTTATCTGACAACCCATGACTACTGGTTATCTCATAGGTCTAAACAATCTTGGATTTGTAAGTCATCCTTTAGATGTCATGGACTCGGATCATTGAATACTCTGATTTGTGTTTTTTATTTTGTTGGTGAATGGATTTGTTTAATGTTAGTTAAGTCAACTGTCTGGCAAATACAAAATTTTAGGAGAAAAAAGGGCAAAGAATTCACCCAAACTTTACGCTCTTTAAACACTAGTGTTTATTCCTGAAGCACATCTAGCACTTTCCCTAATTGTGTTGTGTACTCAGTCTAAGCAAAATTAGTGCAGTGTTGATAACTTTCTTGGGGAACAAAAAACAAACAAACAAACAAAACACACACACAAAAATGACAAATAGAAGTTTAGTTTGCTCTTACTTCTAATGCTGCAAGTCCTGCCGTCTTTAAGTTCTATATGAGTTGCCTTAAGTGATCAGTAATTAAACTGAGATCTAAGACAGGAATGGGAAATGTAATGTTCAAGTAAGGATAAAAAGAAAGGAGAAACATCATTGCTCTTTTAATTTCATTTTATTGACTCTTGCTTTCATTTGCCTGGTAAACCTCAAGCAAAACTTATGGACAAATCTAAACTTTTAAAGTATTAAAGTCTGTGAGTTTCTGCTCTTTATTTCAATTGAGATCATATATGGGAATTTTAAAAAGTGCTTTAACACTCTGCTTGACTGTAAATGTCAGAATGAACTGTGTTGTCAGGTGATTTATAGAGGAATGTTTCAGACAGTACAATTAACCAAATTTTCTTAAGATTCATGTCCAAGCCCTCTATGTACTCACAAAGGCAAATTTTCTTTAGGATCAATCATTCAAAGTAACATAACTGTGAATGTCTCTCTGCAAGTCCAAGATATTCAAAACGGTCTCAGTGAAACCAGGAAATTAACTTTCTCAAAAAATATGTTGCTGTGCTAAATCATATGCTAGATGATTTATCTCCAAGATACTACCTGAAGTAGTCAAAAATAACCAAGTCTAAACGAGGCTGAAAAGCCAGAAAATCAAGCCTACTTTATAAGGTCACCATATATTAGTGGAACTCTGAGGAAATCCAAGGAAAACAAATTCTAAATCTCTTTTGAATCACACCAATAATTAAAGTAGATTACAACTTCAATACCTAAGTCCCCTTTCTTCCTAATGGTACGTTGATAAGGAAATTATGAAGGGTCTCTCAGATTAAAATCTCTACAACTGTAGTTAGTTATAAAGTCTTTGCTTCAGCTCTTGCTTCCATCCGGTATTATTTTTGCCTTTTTTTGTAGTTAGCTTTTATCTTTGTTTTCTACAAAGCAGTTTTGCAGTGCCAGAATTAGGTTAAACCCCATTAATGACGATGTATCTAGTGCAGTTAACCAGTTGGAATGAGTTCAGTGTTGGAACACTGTATTTTACAATTGCTTAGAGCTGGCATGCAAGGAATTATTCTCCATGGAACTAAGATTCTCTTGGCAGCTTGCCCAGGTACTCCAGCACCTCACTGCAGAAAGAAAACATCTCAGCTTTACATGGCTGTTTCCTGTACATTGTGGGCATGAACACACTGCCCAGAAGGGCGCTGTATGCAAATATATTATCTCTGATGCTTTTAAAAGACCTTTCTAGGGCTAGCTAACCTATCACACTCCCAGGAGAGAAATGCTTCTCTCTTATTCAGTTATCTTGAAATCACTCTTAATTCAAACTGCCTTCAAGGTAATATGCATCACAAAAATATTAAGATTGCAATAGCTGAATAGACAGACTTGCTACGAACATTTAGAGAAGTCAGAGATGGTAGAATGAAAATTCTCACTCCTTTATCTGTGTGACTTGACAAAGTCGTTTCTACTTCCATTTCATCCAGTTTTCTTTTCTTCTGCAGGCCTTAGATCTCTGATTGTGTCCAGTAAAAAAATTTTTGAAGTAGGGCAACCCTAAATTAAAAAAAACCAAACAAACAAATTTGTATTTGCACAACAAGAAGATCTCATTCTTGAAATCCATTCAGGTAAGTTTAATCTTTCTCCATGAAACTTTTAAATTTCTTTCTTACTCACAAGAAAGTTTTGTCATTCATCCCAATTAGTGTCAGTTCTTATCCTCATAGGCTTCAGTATTTTTCTAAGGCCGGATATCATTTCCTGTGTGTGAGTGATGAATTAGCAACCTTTTGTCTCAGAAGGGATCAATTCCCTTCTTTGATAACTCAAGATGTATCTTTCAGTGTGAAGTGTCTTTTCTGCTGAATCTTACATTTTATAGTGATCTGTGTTTTAATGAAAATACTTGACACAGAAATCTAAATGGGTGAATGGATGTAGCTCATTAATCATTTTTAATTAAAAAATAGGCAATATGGTAGGTAGCCTGTTCAGAATGGCTTGAGGTGATTAATCTGGAAAATTTTCTTCTAAAACTACTATAAAAGGCCTTTAATCTCTTTGCCATTTCCTCTTTCCACTTATACTCACTAGTACTGGGCTTGTGAAAAGAACATCTGGAATTCTACAGAAAAAGCCCTAAATGAGAGATTCCTGGAGATCTGGAGGAACAGGCTATTTTGGGGGAAAGGAACCTTAGGTAAGGCCTCTCCCTGTGAGCAAGGGCTTTGTCTAAGGGTTCTGTCTTCCTTTGTACTTCTCTGTGAGGGGATTCTGCACCGAGTTTTAAGTTTGAACACCTAGATCATAATGGAAGTAGCACTGAAACTACATTGTAAGTTCAATTGGTCCAGGCTGGAGAATAGTTTTCCTTATCCTTGTCTTCATCTGTGGAAACAGATGCAAAGTCATAGAAACCATTCACAAGTTGTTATTTGGGAACTGATACTCTGTTGTTGATAAAGTTCATTTTAAAAATGCCAGCAAAGAGAATCTCCATTTTCTCACAACTGAGGGAATTTATGGGTGTGTCCAGTATTCACGTATTCACCAGGATAAGGCTCTCATACATGGTAACTGGATAGTTACAATTCAGGTGTGAATATATTTGACAAAGTGTTTAATGTCTTGACTAATATTTTGAATTTTCTCTTTTCCTCATTTCTCATGCAGGACTGATTTTAAACCCTGATTTTATAAATTTTTTGGTTAGGTTTTGGTTTTTTTGTGAGATTAATTTCCTCACTAACTTAAAATGTTGCCATAGTTAAATTGCTGTTTGTTTAGAATTCTCAAATGAGGCCAGGTGCTTGAAAAATAAGCCTCCTACAAAGGATTTAGTTTAATTAACTTAGGGTCAGATATGGGGAGATGGAGCCCACTGGTTAAACTGGTGCATACATTATCCTACTGGATTTCCAGAAGTCATTTGTGTCCTGAAGAAATTTGTGTCCTGATCACAAATGACTTTGGAAAGGGATACTTGGATTTCAGTTTGCTGTTTTATATGGTAAGAAAATAGATTCTGGTTTTAAAATATATTGAAAGCAACTGGCCCATACTATGGGTAAAAAAATCAGTTTGACTTTTCTTGGCACTTGGAGAAGATAGTTTTAAAAATAGTTCAACAATTAAAAGAAAATGTTGCCATTTAAATATATTTTAAATCAATACCAATATGTACCTGTACGTTTGATATTTCTACAAAAGTATATCAATAATTATTTTACATTTTGTTGGTTTTATTTCCTTAGGCAGGGGGAAGCAGCTTGAGATTTCTGTACATTTCTATAGAGTCAAGCCCTCTGCTTCTGTTTCCTTGGGAAAAAAATGATCAGCTTCCTTTAATCAGTTTAGCTATATTTTTATTCCTTTGCCTAACCTGCCTTGGTATGTGTACTATCTCAGTACATATGTCTTAAATATTTTTCCGTTTGCTATTCTCTTACTTGGTATTAAATACTGAATATTTTATTCTACTCTTTTCTTTTTCACTTTAATCTGTGACCAGACAGCAAGCTGGAATGATTTAAAGCAGACTGTGACTTGTGCTGGGATGGCAGCCTAAGGAAAGGGAAGCTGCATTCAATGAAAATTCTCTGTGTCTTGCTAATGGAGGAACATCTTATTGGGGCTCTCTGGCTATGATCATTAAAGTGACTGAAACACTAAGTGGTGTTTGAGTAACTTGGTCTCTGGACAATCAGATGAATAAGGCTCTGGCAATTGTTCTCTTGCCAGGTGTGAGGGGTTGATTTTGTCCAGATGCCAGGTGTCCACCAAGCTACTCTATCACTTCCCTTTCTCCTGTGGACAGGGGAGAGAAGATAGAAGACAACTCATAGGTCAAGAAAGGCAGTTTACTAGAGCAAAAATTGAAAGTTGCACATGCACATGCAAGGAGAAAAAAGTAGAATTTATTCTCTACTTCCCCTCCACAAGCAATGCCCAGCCACCTCCCAGGAAGCAGGACTTCAGCTATGACAAACTCTTCCCCAGTCCCAGTCATGGAAAAGGCTGGCCAGCTGCTCACTCTTATGCTCTGTCATCAGCCCTAGCATGGCTGAGATCCTTCTGGCAGGGCAGGGTCTCCATCACTTCTGGTTGAAAGTGGTGTTCCCAGCTTCTGAAACCTTTTACCTTTCAGCTTGGGAAAGAAGAGCTTTTTCTTACTCTGATAATGCAATATTACATTATACTTTTGTCTGATTTAATTCCTTGCATAATGATTTAAAAAAAATCCATATTTGCTGAAGCCTTTTAATAATTTAACATCATGCACATACTTTTCTAAATTCACATCATTATTTTTGTATTCTGTTATCAATTGTTTAGTGAATAAACTTGTAAAATATTGTCATGTAATTAATGCCTGCATATACTTTTCATTTTGAAACTCTTCCATGTCTGGATTTGTCAGTAGAGGACTTATTCCCTGTGCAGCCATGAAATGCGTGTAGCCAAGGTTATTCTTTCCACTTGAAAATACCAAGCTTTGATACAGTTGCTGGAGCTAGGAGACTTCTTAATTTTCTTCATGACTGCTCTTTATGTCCCACATCATAACCATAATCTGTTTATCTAAGGGCTAATTGGTTTCCACTTTCTCAGCAGCAATGTATGCATTCAACACATAGACCATTTTCTACATAAATTGCTTTAGCAATATTGTATATTGCTGAGTTACACCAGTATACTCTCAAATTCTATATGCCTAGACAAATTGAAACTCTGAGGAAGACAAATATGTACTTTGTCTAGACAGTCTTTATACTTGAAAACTGAAATTGGTAACTCTGCTACATTTCATTTGCATCTTTGCGTATTTGTTGTATATTGGATGGCATATGCATTCACACACAAAGATCTGCAAACTGAGAGGCACAGTTTTTACCCCTATTATCATAAAGTTTTAAAGCAGAGGAATGCCAAAGACTAGGAAAAAGGATTTTTCAGAATTTGTAGATGGAAACTGAAAAATGGTGAAACTGTTACTTGTTCAGCAGTTCTTTTGGACCACAAACATACCAGCTACCAGCTTCCTTAGGATGTATCCTTGGATCTAAACAGGACATGGCAGGAACAGACAAGAGAAATGGTCCTTACACTGCAGCAAAGAATTGAAGTTGGAACAGAAGAATCAAGACGGGAGAGTAAAAGGAGCATTCTGTATTCTCAGTTTTCTACCAGATATTGAATTCTCTTGGGAGAGAAGACAGGAAATCACAGTTTGAACTTCCTCAAGTGATTTGGAAATTGCTAGGAAAAGGTTACTGAAGGTGAGAGGAAATGCCATTGTAGATTGAAACTTTGTCAGAGGTAGCATCAAGTATGTAGCACAAGAAGGCAATTGTATGAAAACAAGAAAACCTTGATTTAGAAAAGGGGAAAAAAGAAGAAAAAAACCTCTGAAAGATCAGAAAAGAAAGGATTCATGCTGGTGGTGGAACTTTATTTTCTGCTGCTGAACTGTATGTTTGTGAAGATGTACTGTCTTCCCCTTCAAGAAATGCACCTTCAAAAAATGCTGCACGAGTTCAAATGAGTATTTGTCTAATACACTGAAAGAAAAAGGCAACATGTCCAGCAGCAATGGTATGTTCATAACAGCACTCATAAGGTTATAAAAGCATTGTATTTTCATACAATTCCTACCATGAAGCTAATGTTTTCCTGAGGGAAGGAACTTAAGCCGGATGATAGCCTTCTTGGCAGACACTCATAAGACAAAGACTGACCCGAGGTTACTGTGAAATCTCTGAAACTTCGTGTTGAGGATATTATCCAAAGATGTGTGTGTATACTGCTAAAAGGATAACACATATGTCTCAAGATTTATGTGGAGTTTATTGCACCATTTCTTAATAACAAAATGAAATATATTGTGAATATACTAACAGGCAAAGAAGAATAAAATAAATTTGCAAGTCAAGGTAGGTAGCACAATGTGAATTGTCTCTGTGCCACTAAAGATTTAGGATCAAAAGTCTGATTAATAGACATAATTTATGGATTTGATTTCTAGCAAATAATTTTGCTTCTTGCTGTGGCTTTGTTTTCTGCCAGGTGGTCGCTTTCTTAATGCATTTGAAGAGTGAAAATAACTAAATAAGATGTTTAGATAGAAATGAACAGTTTTATTAAAGAAAAAGAAAAACACACAAAAAAATATCCTACTACATAAATAAAAGGAACAGCTAATACAGGAAAAAAGTAGAAAATATTAAATTTTAAAACTAAAAATAATATTGATTTACTAATAGAATTAAAGTAATGAAAGTGAATATAATCTGGTTTAATAAAATTAAATAATCTGCAAAAATGATAATTTAAGCCTTTGCATTGAATTCTGTTCAGCTATAATTGCCAGAGTAAAAAAACCAAACCAAGCAAGCAAACAAAAAAATAGAAGTATTAGCATGAGTCAAGATTCTTACACACATCATTCTGTGTCTGGAGTGTTTGTGAATATCAATCTTTTATTCCATAATTAAATAGTTCTGTCTTTTTAGTGCTCTATTACATTTCATTATCATTTAATTTTGTTATCTCTTTTGAACTGAATTATTTTTCCTCCAGTGATCAGTAAAAATATATCTGCATTATTCATGGATTTTATTATTTTTAAAAAACTTCCCTGTGTTTAACTCTTGTTAACACACAAAAACACTAAAGGTTTTGTCTGAGCTACAAAAGGTAACTTTAAATCCTAATTTTATAAAGTTGTGGCCTTACCAACTTTAATCATATTTGTTAAACAATAGCAAAATCTTGTACATCTCTAAATTGTTTTTTCAAGATTTCTTCATCTTTCAATCATTTTCCTGTTATTTTCATACCAGAAAATGTGCATTTCATTAAAAGCTGTGTTTACTTGTGGAGAGAAAAAAGTATTACAACTTCCAGTTACTTGGTGAATGTGGAAGAAAAACATCTTTGAAAGACTATTATGGAAATTTAGCCTTCTTACTACTGAAGGTGTTTTTTTCACTGCCATCACTGTTGCTGTGGTCATGCCATATGAAATACTCCTTTGCTCCTGGATATACAAGCTGTAAGTTCAGGAGATGGCAAATTGATTTTTATAACTATGTCTGGTAATCCAGGTCTTTCCTGAAGGCAGTTAGCCCTATGGGGATAGAGTCTGTTGCCAAATTGTGTCTTTTCCCAAGTGCTGCCAGGAAACTTCTTCATACTGCTGTAGAGTGTCCATCCTGTCTTTGTTCAGCTCTTCAGGAAGGTCTCTCCCCTGATCTCAATCACCCAAGGAGTGAAAATCTCCCCTTTTACTCCCAGGTAGCTTGGATGCATTA
This sequence comes from Motacilla alba alba, assembly GCF_015832195.1. Lineage (NCBI taxonomy): Eukaryota > Metazoa > Chordata > Aves > Passeriformes > Motacillidae > Motacilla > Motacilla alba. The sequence continues at coordinate 24,791,850 of NC_052019.1, read as the reverse complement.
TAGAATTCTAGTTCCTGTCTACTGTACAAAACTACTGGAAGGTAACATTCATGTGCCCATTACCAGATAAAAATCTTGTTGAAGGAATTATTTGAACTGTAAAGCAAGAGGAGCTGTGTGGAAGCCATGTGCTGAGCACCGAGGTTCATATCACAGTAGTTTTTGTCATCTCTGTTCCTTTACAGGAATTTAAATATATTGATAGCACTAGCACCATATGTAAATAACTTATGTTGATTGTTCCTTGCTGAAGTTTCTGGAATGGGCAACATTTCCACGAGTCTTGGTTTTACAATTTGCAAGTTGTCATTTGGGGTTTTCTTCTGAATGTATTAAACAGAGGATGGTAAAAATGGAAATACTTGCTAAAAAGTAGTCCTACTTTAATGCCTCAAGGACCAGAAGAGCTCTTAAAAATATGAAGATTGACTATATTTGGTTTTCCTCTGTTTGGCTTAACTAGCATTCTGTTATATTTAATGTTTTTCCCAGTTGTAAGATGAGGTAACTCCTCCTCATGCTCATAGGAGGAGTTATTCATAGCACCTCAGGTTACATCTCAGTGATTCCTCCTGACAACATGCATCAACTCTTTGGTGATGTAAACCTTCTGTGAACATGTTAGATCTTTCCTGCTGGATCTTTCCTGGTGCACTGTGCTGCTCATGGTCTGTGTGTTGATTACCCTGTCACCTTTTGGTGCTGATTGTTCACAGCTGTATTCCTTAATTACAGCCTATGCTGCTATAGTTTCAAAGCTAAAAATCACAGGGTATAAATTGTCTCATAGCAATTTTGGCCAGCTAATGGCCAAATATGTAGCTAAATTAAATTTCTCCAGCAAAAGCAAATAAGTAAACAAATAATCTAACAAAACCTATCAAATGTAATAATGACTTTAGAATGGGAACCTAATTAGCTTCTATGTTATAACCATGATGCCAGACTGGATCACACTGATTATTCATTTATAAACCTTTCAACTATAGTATAGAAAAGCAAATACTACCACCCTCAGTTCCTGTGACCCAGAAGAAGAATCCAGACCAGAAGTATCCAAGAGTGTGAGTGTATTTTCAACGCAGTTTTTCATGGAGAAGTGATGCGGTCCTCAGGGCAGCTAGGACAAGGGTGAGGAGACTGAGAGATCTTGATTCTATGTTTCAGAAGGCTGGTTTATAATATTATGATATATATTATATTTAAAAAACTACACTATAACTATACTAAAAAGAACGGAGAAAAAGATGCATCAGAAGGCGAGACAGGAATAGAAAGGAATGAATAACAAAGTTCTGTGACTCCCAGAGAGTCTGAGAGCTGCTGCCTCCTTATTGGTCAGTTAGTAGAAACATCTCACATTGATCAATCGAGGAAGCACCTGTTACATTCCACAGTAGCAGATAACAATTTGTTTACATTTTTTCCTGAGGCCTTCTCAGCTTCTCAGGAGAAAAAAATCCTAGTAAAAGGATTTTTATAAAAATGTTGTAGTAACAGAGAAGAGCTTTAGTTTTCACAGTTCTTGAATTTCTATAGAATATTGGCATGGAATCTAGTGGAAGAAAATAAAGTCATTGTTCCCTAATGACTCCCTGTACAAAAGGTTTTGTATCCCCACTCTGTCTATTTGCAGAATAGCATAATACTAGCCCATAATGCACTGTAGAGTTGCTGTTAAAAGTGTTTAGTACTTAGAACAAGAAGTACCTTCTTGCACATTTTGGTGTTGAGCATGACGCCCTGTCAGAGATCAGCTACAAGTCTTTTGTTTGGTGATTAGGCAGATTGTTGGTCTGACTTTCCAATCTATTCTTGAAGCTCACTAGATATTTTCTGTAAACTAAATGCACCTTTAAACAATTTGAAGCATGAGACTACTGTATGTTCTCACAGCTCGACTTGCTAGGAAATGGTAAAAAAAAGACTGACAATAGGTTACAAAAAAGGCTCATTCAGATAATCCCAGTTTCCCTGGAGGATCTACACCTGCATAATTTGCAATAATTTACAGGAGTAGTGTCTAGGAAGATACTAGGAGCTGAATTTTTTGTAGAAGTTTTATTCAGCACCCATAAATTAGTTTGCCTTTGTAGTATACTGCCTCCTTGATTATAAAAGCATACCCCTGCTTTCTCCCAACAGAGATTCTTATGTTTCTCTATAAAATTTTTCTGTCTGGGTCCTGTTGAATTTCACCACTCCTCCTGTTGCTCTGTCCAATCTCTTCCTCACATTCCTCCCCTTTCCATCAAGACAAAAAGGAGATAGTTATTTTGCCATCTCTAATGAGCCCTGAGCAGAGTGATTATTGATCATAACTGGAGTGTCAGTTTGTTTGTTTTGTGGAGATGTTCTGACAGATGTTTAGATGATTTTTTAAAAAAAAAGAGTATTCATTGGCATGTAGGTGTGTGATAATTTTGGCTGTTACAGCTTCATGGTGTTCATGAGAATTTCTAAGTTTTGCATCAGTTCCTCAAATCCTTCCTAAACGCAGAAGGCTTCCATACAAATGTTTGCCACTCCAAAGCTACGCTCATGCCTAGATGTATTTCCTGTTCAGGTCCTTAGTTAAGATACAGCAAAAAGAGTCTAATAAATAAATGGAGCCAGGATGGGGTGTTTAAATCATTTATTGATTGTATGAAGAGAGCTATTTTTCATTGCAATTCTGTGTGCATAAAGCTTTTCTTTAGCAGAGAATAATACTCCTGACAGAGAAATCATTCATTGTTAACTAAACAGTACTTGCAAACTCTTTAAAATTTGCTTGTTGGGGAATCCTTTCCCATGAAGTATTTCTTAATATGTGGGATTTTTCAACAGTCATTATTCTGCTTTTGTTGTTTGCCTTTAAAAAGAGCATGAAAACATGTCGTACTTTGACTTCCAACAAATAATATTATCTAAATATAAATTATTGATATTACAATGTGACCATTTTTATTATCTAGTTAAAGACTGAATGTCTTTTAAACTCAGTAGTATGTTTTGTACTATGCCATTATCCACATTAAGTTTTGATATTTAATATGAAAATAAAATCTCAGTTGCTCTCTATAGGCACCTCTGAAATGAACAGTTTGCTTCACGTTACCAAGGAAACAGATTTTTGCAAAGATATAAGGCCACTTTGATGTCATTGTAAACCACTAAAGTGGAAATCTTTGGTGTTTGTCAGCCTCTTGAGAGTAAGCAGTTTGCTCTAATCAAAATGAATATAAAATTATTCTGAGCATGTAGAAATGCAGTATTCTTGAAGCAAGCATGCTCACTAGTAACCACACATCTTTTTTTTTGACAATGATTCAGGACCAAAAGAAATCTGATTACACTTTATTGAAAGATACATAGACATGTAACCCTGCATATTCCTGAGCAGTTTTGTTCCTGAAATTTAAATTGGCACAAGTATAACAAGTTGAAAATATATTATTCAATTCAGCTGCATATTGTGAGTTGCTCAAGGGGATAAAACATGTTTATTTTTGAAACTCACTAACAATAAAATGATTGGAACATGGTGAGGGGGGGGAACCCCCAATGAATAACTCCTGCTGTTCAGGGCTACACTGTGAATTCAGAGAACAAGCCAAATCCCTTTGTGTGAAAAACAGGCATTTTTGCTTAGGGGATGAAATGACTGACTAAGTCACAAAAATAGTAGAAAAGATCTACAAGGGAAAAAATGTCTCATTTGAAATATAAAACCTCATCTCTGTGAATATGGAAGGTCAATTCCTGCTTATCTGTCATTCAGAAATTAAATACAATAACAATAAATCCCAGACAAAGACAGATAGCTGTTCAATGCTTTTCAAAATGATTCTCTGGCTCTTGGAGCTAGATAGAAGTACTTACACACATATCTTAAATCAAAATTTTATCGCTGGAAATATAGTCAATAGAAATGAAGGAAAATGTGAAAAATTAGAATTACACTTTGACATTTCATTGAGACAGAATCTTTTCACTTGACTATGCTGCTCTGAATGGAAATAGCAGGATTCATGATAAGGAGTGGGGGAAGAGAACAACAAAGTTGGAAAGTACTTTTAGGGAATGGGTGAAGAAAAATTAAAGTAAGAGAAAGAACATGGAAACAAATTGCAAGGGAGAGAGTGGAAACAATGAGGCTGTAAATGACATAGCCTGAAACCATCAGCTACAGAAATCTGGGAGACAGAGCATGCATGCACAGAGGAGATACAAATAAGAATCAAGCAGTATAGCAGTGAAGTCAACTAAAGATGCTAGCAAGAAGTGGTGGGAGTGGAGAGCCCTTGCTTATCAATGGCTGATTGTATGTCATTGGTTTTTTGTTGTCATGTGCTCTCTTCACTTTCCAACCTCCTTGTTTATTTGTTGGACATTATGTAAAGATAGGGCACTTAAACACTTATCACTTTGTTAAGTACATTCTGCTAAATAAACACCAGATTACTTATGTTTGTTTAGTGGACTGTAGGCTTTTGGTTAAGTAATGCATTTCATCCCTTCAGCACCATGAGGAATGGGGTCATTGTGGTGTTGTTATCACAGTCTGACCTAACAGAAAGCTTAATGTCAGCCCCAATACTGCTTAAATCCCTTAACTTTCTATGAAAACACTATTGAAAACATTTACTACTTCATTTACACATACTCCAAAAGCACAAGAATGTTATTGATAAAATTCCTTTATATTCTTTCAATTATTATAGCCTCCTGAAAAGTCCAAATAAATGACTCTTTAATATATGATTAATTTATTTTTGTCAGCTGGAAAAGCTATCATTTCCTAAAAGTATAATATAAACAACACAGCCATGCACCTACAAAAGAGATCTATGAATTTCATATTAGCCATATACAATTGCACCTGCATACAGTTTTTTTACAAGACAGAGGAAAAAAACTACTGCCACTCTGTTTGGCACTGATAAAATAGCAATATAAATACCATGTGTCTGATAAGTCCAGTTCCAGAGGTATGAAAACCTATGCTAATATATAGAGAAAAATCTCTCTTTTGTTAACCAATAAAAAACAGTGCTCCAAGGATATATATTTATTCTTTATATAAAAACTGGGAGTGAGAGAAGAATGGCAAAGAAGGAGAGTAAGTATTCTCTAGGTCAATGGTGACATAAAAATAGGAAGGAACTGTTGATTGAAAAAGGTCTTAGGCTGTAAATCAGAAGGTTGTTCCAATTATGAAAGAAAAAAAATTCTAAGCTAGCTTTCCTACAATCACGGTGGGAGAAAATAGATTATGACTTTTACAGTGTATCTTTGGTATTTTTCTTATCTGTATCTGGATTGTGTACAACTGAAAGAAATGTTCTTTGATCTGTGAAATCACTTTTTTCAGCTTTTTATTCCCGTTTAATATAAGATTCTGATTGGAAGGTGTGCCAGAAAATCGATGAGTGATCGATACCAATCGTGTAAGAAGCGCAAGCTTTATAAATGCACACACAAAGTCTGCAATATCTGCTCCCTGTCACTACAGGACATGAAATAACACAATGCTGACATGCTGCTGTTCTCAAGGTAAAAAGAAGGACGTTTATTTTCTGATTCCAACATTTACAGATTTTCAAAAGTGACAGTGGATTGGAGGGTGACAGTGCCACCTCTCCAATGAAACTGGACAAACCAACAGTCCATCAAATTTCTCCTCCTTCATAAAATAATCCAAAACAATAAGTTATTTACAGAAAGTGCATGAGAAAGTTTGTTACAAGAATGTAAACATCAGAAGGTTTAGAAAATCTTAAAAAATCAGGGTGACAGCTCCCTGTGCTGCTGCCCAAGCATTACATACACATAAACTGAGTGGGATACATAGAAATATAAATTCAGTCCTGTAAAGCCACATGACCACGATGAGATTAATATGTACTGAATGTTAAGTACATAAATATTGGCTGGGGCTTACCCCAACTTTAGCTGTTTAAAAATTAGGTATCCAGACTAAGTTGTGACTGTCTTTGAGCTTACATGCCAGGCATGTATATGCCTGGCAGCATATACATCCCACCTGCTTTATACACCTATTTTATAGTGAGGTTAATTATTTTCTCTTTATCATAACCACTGCCTTAGTTGGCTGGCTTAAATTAAGCAGTAATTTTAATTACTGTCATAAATCCGCAATTTCCCTTTGGAAAATGTAAAAGGAACTTTTGCAAATCCCACATAAAAATTTAGTGGCAATAGTTTATTTTTAGTAATGATTGCTCTACTAGATGTTCAGTTAATATACACAGTGGGGCACAGTGAACTAGATGAAAGAAAATATCTGTAGAGAATTAGAGATTCCAGCTTTACGGGATAATCAGGGGACTGACCTGCAACTCCACACTACCTGGTGCAGGCAGCAGGTTGGCAACATCCAGGGATGAGCTGAAAACTTCCTGCTAATAAAAATGCAGGCCGGCATAAATCCCTAAATAGCTTCATCCAGGTCAGCAGGCAGTTGACCACCTACTTTGATGAGTTCAGCGACTGTGCTAAGGAACAGTTGTTGGAAGAACTTGCCCCAGCTGGAATGACAGCACATATCTAAAGTTCATGTTTCCACCTAATGCTGAGGGAAGGAGGTCACAGTGCAAAGAGCAATTCTTACAGCTCTGCCTCCATTCTGATAATAAAAATACTGCCAGCCAGAGATGATACCTGTGCAAAAAACTATGATACAAGCTATTTCATACTGATATGGTATAAAGGTCCTTTTGCTCTTAGCTAATGCAAACAGTCAGTGTATTCAATAGGGGAATACTGGTGATAATAAAGGGAAAACAGCACTTGACAGGGCTTGTTTGCAGAAGAATTTCAGTCATATATGTGTCAATCACCAACCAGTACTTTTTGTTAGAGATATATTGCAGACAGCATTCAGCTTGCATCTTGCACAGAGGTATGTCCTAGCTCTACCACACCATCCACTGCAATGAAATTCAAGAATTCAAAAGTATTTCTTAACCACCAACACTGAAGTCTGTGAATTTTAAGTACAGAAAACAATGACAATGCCAAGGTTCCTGCAGATTTAATGACTCCATTATTCTCTATCTAGTAGTGTACTTTGCTTTTAATGTTATTGGGGTATGAAATACTTTTAACAGATAAGATGTTCCACAAGACAGACTTTCCTGTCTGGGAAAAAACCAAAGCAGAGAATCTCAGTAATGTACCAGCAGGGCATCATGCCAGCATTTTTAATTCTTTCAGGGAAAAAAAAAAAAAAAGAAAAAAAAATGAAGAAAAAGAAAAAAGAAAGGAGAGAATGGCAAAATTATACTGGAAGCAGGAAGTAATATGCATTATATTAACCGAACAAACTTTGTGCTGAAAGATTCATGTACAGAATGTCATGCAGAAAGAATCACATGACATTAATAAATGGAATAACTGAAAGAGGATAAGTTTTAATAAGGATTAGTAGTACCAGGAAATTTGAATAGAGTAATAATAAAAATGCAGTGCCTTTTGCATGAAGATTTTTGTGCCAACAAGAATTTCTGATACAACCTCATCATAGGAAAGTCTCTTCATATCAATATCACATAAAAGAGGGAATTGAATGTGACTAGCAACAAACTTCAAACTACTGGTACAATGAGGACCAGAAAAGGAAAAATGTAACCATAGAAATCCAGTGACACACAGTGGGAACAGGGAGGTATACATGATATAGAAATGGAGATAAATTAGCCAGGAATAAAGATAAGCTAAAAAGAGTCAGCAGGTTCTTAAGACAGTGCTTTCATCTCCTTCTATGGAAGGAGTTGAAAGCAATAAGAATGAAAAAAAGCAACCAAACAAGAAAACTGAAAAGATAAACTTTGTAAATTAATAATTTTATAGAGGAACATTCTGGAGAAACAAATTACTGGATCTGAGGATTAAGGATATCCCTTCCAATCACATGTTTGTATTTTGAGGAAGCTGGAAAATATATTCTTGTATGTCAAAGATGACTGCATCTTTCTTTATTCAGCAATATGTGCACTGCACCTGGAGAATGCTGTGAATATTTTAAGGTACCTGAAAATGAATCAAAGACAATTTACATGCCTTGTTATTCAAAATGAGATAATAGAAACCTTGGGTACAAATTGCAACAATTATTTTTGAAACTCTTCCTAGGACATGGTCTATTTCTGCTGTAGTATATGAAGCAACAGATTCCTACAATAAAAAACCCAGCTCTGCTTAGCTGGAAGCCTTCTCATTTCAGATGAACTCTCATCAACATCTATAGGTAAGCTTAGACTTGTAAGGATGCTCAGGATGTAGTAAACAATGGAGAAATGAGCAACTGAGCCTATGGAACAGCAGCTGATTTTAGCTGTCTCTGTGGTGTTTCAACTACATAAAAATTCTCAATCTTCTAGAAAGATTAGATGTTTCAGCAACAAAGGTCAGACTTTTATTAAAATCACATATAATTCACAGTCCAGTTGAATTGAGAAAACTACAACCTACCTTGAAAAATTAGTAATTGAGCTATTGAGGATGCTTGGATAATTCAGGAAAAGTTCACCAAGTAATGAAAATAGAGACATGTCTAAGTCAAGTTTGGTAAAGATGGCTTTCTTTCAGTGTAAGTTTTTTTACAAAGGTCAGCATTTGACAAGGATTTGAAGTAAAAGACTAAAATATTCATAGCCTCAGAACGTAATCCACTGTGGTAGAAGGTACATATTCCAAATTTTCAGAAGTGCAGTCCATTACTTAGCCTATAGAGATATCACTGATTTGGGCACAGAAAGATACAAAATTATTAGAGAATGTCCAAAGGAGAGCAACAAAAAATAGTGAAGGGCCTTGAGGGGAAACCATATGAGAAGCAGCTGAGGTCACTTGGTCTGTTCAGCCTGGAGAAGAGGAGACTGAGGGGGGACCTCACTGCAATTACAACTTCCTCATGAGGGGAAGAGGAGGGGGAGACACTGATCTCTTCTCCATGGTGACCGGTGATGGGACCCGAGATAATGGTTTCACTTTGCGTCAGGGGAGGTTTAGGTTGGATACTAGATAAAGGTTCTTGCCGCAGAGGGTGTTGGGCACTGGAACAGGCTCCCCAGGGAAGTGGTGAAAGCACCAAGCTTGTCTGAGTGCACGAAGTGTTTGGACAATGCTCTCTGGCATATGGTGTGATTCTTGGAGATGGTGCTGTGCAGGGCCAAGAGTTGGATTTTAAGATCCTTGTGGTTCCCTTCCAACTCAACCTATTCTGTGATCTCAAGGTTTGGCAATTCAACAATTTCCTCTTGGTTGGACTCCCTGTTTGTTTGATGGACCAATATTTTGCCACACCTAGGACTACACAGAGAGATTCTCACTCGCAGTCAGTTCTGCTGTCTCAGGGTAGCCTGACCTCAGGTCCCACATCCCAGCCTGGAGGAAGCAGCTGCCTCTTGTTGCTCCCTGTGCCGTAGCACACCAGTACACGTGAATTAAAATAATAATACCCCAATAAAACAAAAAGGAAAAAAGACAAAGCAAAGCAAACAAAACCAAAAAACCATATCAGAAAATCTCCAAAGAAATCAGTCATTGGAGCTAATGCTGCAAAATGGTACAGCTTCAACCCTTGCTTGTCTCAAAGAATCACAGAATCACAGAATTGTCAGGGCTGGAAGAGACCTTCAAGTTCATCTAGTTCAACCACCAATCTAGTAGCACCATAACCACCCATAAACCAGATCCCCAAACTGGAATGCTTGGTAGGACAATCCCAGCTAAATGGCAAACCAGAAGCTGCTGAGTCACAATTTCAAGGTTCTGCAAGAAATGTTAATGACAATTTTTCTTTAGAACTGTAATTATTTTTTGTTTTTTTCTTGTACCTCTGATTTATCTTTGGCTTCTGTGGGTGTTAAACCAGTGCCATGCCCAGTGCCATAGTAAAATCTTATTTCATATTTAAAACATTCCTGCGAACTGCAAAAATGGCAGTTTTCTTTCTATAACTCTCACAAGCCTTCTAGTTAAGGGTATATGAGTTGTGTACCTGTGTCATGAAGTTGAGACCAAACATTTAAAAGTCTGAAGATTTTACAGAATACAGTGCCTTCAATAACAGCACTAAAAAGGTTTCAGTCATTTATCAGAGATTTTTGGTATTGGATACTGAGGAATTGTTTTAAAAAAGACACAGTGAGAAATACTGGGCAGGTGATAGCAAGACGTAACAGCAGAATTTTCTTTGTGAAATTAGTGTCAACAGCTGTCTTAGTAAATCCTGCTCATGCCCCATTTTGAAGTGTGTGTGGACAAACAGGCTGAACTGTGTGGTATAAATATCATGGTGGGAAGTCAGGGGAAAATTCACTCTGAGCAATGGAGGAACATATGCTTTTTATCTCCTCAGTCTTTTTCTCATCACATTATAGCCTTGGTTCCTAATTTGTTCTCAACTCTTCCAATAAAGTCTCTGAAAGACAGAGTCACCTCTCGTCATTGGCCTCTTGATTTGTTTCTAAGTCGGCCGTTCTGAGCTGACCCATTCTGCTAGTCAGATTATTGTGTTAGGTAGTTATTGATGTGAATGATAGCTGACTAAAAATTAATAGGGGCATCAGGAGGACTTCCCCATAACTGAATACTAGCTTTGTGGTTTGTTGTTTGTTTATTTGGGTTTTTCTTGCTGTAGTTGTTGTTGTTGTTGTTTTTCCAGACACACTCAGGATGTCTGGCATTGTGTTTTAAATTACTGCAGTGAGTGTAAGTGCAAATAACTGAAACAAAGATTCATCAGCAAAACTGTAGTAGAAGGTGTATTAAACTAAAGATTTTGTGTAAGTGCATTTTCTGGGCATTTTTCCTGGTAGGCAGTGAGGTGGCAGTTTGTTTTCACTAATCTTATTACTCATCAATTCTCATGTTTCTAGCAAGAAGACAAGTGAATTGTAGCTGATTTATAGATCTTTAGAGAGGCCTGAAGGTGCATCCTTTAATTTCTTTTCAGGTTCAGACATTGTCTTACAGTTTTGAAATGGTTACTGCTGTTGCCTAAAAGATTTTAAACGAATATGCTGACTCCCTAGATAAGTCCACTGTTGGTTTGAAGCACATTGGTTCCATGTCAAGCTGTTATCTGTTATTAGAGTAATAGGAGGAAATGGAAAAAAATAGCTGCAAATTTTGGAAGCTGTCAAATTCATGCCATCATTAATTTTGATTTATTTACTTTTATTCTGGAAGCATCTCTGTAAACAGTAGGAAGGAGAAGTCAGAAAAATGTCAGGTCCTATCAAAAAAGAAGAGAAGATAATTAAACAGGAGGAAGGAGATGAAAACAGCAATTTAAATGCCAGTACAAGTGACAAGCTTGTTAACCTGCTCAGTCCATGACAAATAAGAACAATTGAGATGGGTGTAGTAGTCTAGGTGGAAGAAACTCAATCAAGTTTTAAGCAAAAATACAGAGAATAAATCTTTACATCTGCAAGTAATACTGGTGCTCTTTTATGCCCTGTCTACCAATGTGACTGCAATACACATGTGCACCCTCGGATGAAGCACTCCAGACAGCAGTATTTAATGGTAGTCTAATCCAGCTTTCTGGAGACGTCTTGCTTCTTTTTTGGTTGGTTTTTTTTTTCAGTTCTGGGTTTAGATAGCTGTACTCCTTACAATGTTCAAGCTAGCTGATTGAAAAGTAATTTCAGGTATGACTACTGAACCGTTGTAACAGAAAAATATTTACTAAAAGGATTCCTATTAGGAGCGTTTGCAAGGAAGTTCCCTTTTAAACTTTATGAGTGTTAGATAAATATTAACTATTGCTTATAAACAAAGTAGGACATAAGTGGAAGGAAGAAGCAGAATACCTTCCTCTATCTTGTTAGTAGAAGTGTACCTTAGAAGTGCACCTTTTTTACTGTCTTTTCAAAAAGTTATAAGTGAGCTGGAAAAGCATTTCTAAAGTGTCTGTGAACATGTGTCTGTGAATGGTAAGGCCAAAATTATGAGAACTATTTAACATTTAATATAAAGGTTAAGCATTAAAAAAAGGTAAAATGTGCCTGTATTATAGCTCAATAGGAATGTGCTAAGGGAGATTGCTGAATTTGGTTTTCCATTACAAAGAAATCAAAAAATTCAGACGCAGTACTGTCCCCAAAACATTTACCTCAATATGAACCTTTCCATTAATTTCAATGGGAATTGGATCTATCCTTCTACTCTCTAGACCAAGCAATGATACCTGTCAGTCTTTAAAACCATTATTTATTCTAAAAGCATCCTGCAGAATGTCACCAATGAAGCATTCCTTTGTTCTCAGAATAGTATGTCTTTTCAGAATATACAGAATTTGCAGTCAGAATCAGCATTGGACTCATGCTTGTGTTAATGCCTCTCCCTTCTAAAGATGTCAGCTTTTAATTGGCCAGAGTATGCCACTGGAATGGGCAGCCAGACTCCCTGGTTGTAAGTTAGGATAACATCTGTCTTTTCAACTTGCTTTGGCAAAGAAAGCGTGCACAATTTTTTGTTATTCCAAAAGCCCTTGAAGCATGAAGAACATGAAGTTCCAGTGAACTGGAACTTCCTTCTACTGATGCTATGAATAGTTGATTTATTTTCATTTCTTATCTTTTTTTTCCTCTATCATTCCCTGATCTTTTTTTCCTGTCTTTGGCAGTTTTGGTGAAGCTTTTATTACAGAATCACAGAACAAGCTGATTTGGAAGGGACTCTCAAGAAACATTGAATCCAACTTTTAGCACTACACAGCACTGTCCCCAAGAGGCACACCATGTCCCTGAGGGTATTGTCCAAACCCCTCTGGAACTCAGTCAGTCTTGGTGCTGTGACCATTTCCCTGGGAACACAGTGCCCAACCACCCTCTGGGGGAAGAATCTTTTTTTAATATCCAACCCAAACCTCCCGTAACACAAATTCAGGGCATTCCCTTGAGTCCTGTTACTGGTCACTACAGAGAGGGATCAGTGCCAGCCCCTCCTTTACACCTCATGCGAAAGTTGCAACTGCAATGAGGTCTCTCCTCAGTCTCTTCTTCTACAGCATGAACAGATGGAATGACATCAGCCATTCCTCATGTGGTTTCCCTTCAGGTTCTTCACCATCTTTGCTGCCCTCCTTTGGATGCTCTCTAATAGTTTAATGCCTTTCTTATACCATGGCACACAAAAATGCCTCGATGACCTGAGGTGAGGCTGCCCCACTGCAGAGCAGAGTGGCTCAATCCTCTCCCTTGCTTGGATGGCAGTGCTGTGCCTGATGCCCCTCAGCTGGCCTCTCAGTTGGCCCTTCTGGCTGCCAGGGCACTGCTGACTCGCATTCAACTTGCCATTGACCAGGACTTCCAGGTCCCCTTCCACAGCACTGCTCTCCAACCTCTCATTTCCCAGTCTGTCTGTAGATCCAGCGTTGCGCCACCCCAGGAGCGGAACCCAGCACCTTCCCTTGTTGAACTTCATACGGTTGGTGATTCTAATTTGTCAGTCCTCTAATTTGTTGAGGTCTTTCTGAAGGTACTTTCTTCCTTCAAAGGGAACCTACAGCTCTCCCAAATTTCTGTCATCTTTGCATTTGATCTAGTACCCCTTCCAGTCCTGTATCCAGGTTGTTTATGAAGACCTTGAAGATTATAGGGTTTGCCGAACCCCACTAGTGACTGGTCTTCATGCTTATATTATTTAAATTTTAAAATTAAGATTTTATTAAAGTTGAAAATACTCGTTACTCAATAAATTATTCTGTCATGCATGTATGACATATTGAAATTACCATTCAAGCAAGCTGGTTTTATATTTTTGTGTGTGTGATGCTTTGAAACCACACGGTATTAGTTGGCTTCTAGCATTTAGAGCTAAATAGACATAGTGAAGTGAAAAATTGTACTTAATCCAAAAACAGAATGCAGATGACTCTTCAGCAAAGACCAGCCTAATTTTAGTGAGTTTTTATAACACGGGATAAACAGAAGGGTTGAAGAGAGGAGGAGGTAAGATGGTCAGATGTGCAATAAACCTGAAGAAAGGCAATTGTAAGGGAGCATGGAAAAGAGCAACTAGTTGCATTGAGGTAGAAGTAATGCCATTGAAACTGCTGGAAGTCCTGATCACTTCCAAAAGATATTTTGCGATGTGTTTTAGCTGCTTATCATCCTCCCACCTTCAACACTGGGCTGGTCTCAACATTGCCTGCATTGCCAAGGAGCAGTGGCCCCTCTAAAACCTAGATATCAATAACAAATGCCTTACCTAATATGGATTGCCAGAAAAGCCCTTCAACTTTCTTCCAGCATAATTTGGATGTTATCCTTCTGAAGGTCATTTTATATACACTGTTTTTCACTAAAGGTGTAAAAGTAGGAACAAACACCATGTACTTCCAGCTGAGTCTGAGACAGGGTATTTCAGGTGCAGCAATACCTTTCAAATGTAGACCTCCAGAAGCAACCAAGGACAGTGTTCTTTATGGTATAATGTTATTACATGTGACATGTCTTTGACAGACCTCTTTTATGTGCTTTTAGCCTATGGCAACATGTTATGGAGAGAAGAATTCACTGACATATCCAGGAAAAGAAATCCAATGCATAAAAAATTAAAATGACAAGGTTGACAAGGTTATTTTGTAGTTTTTGTTGCATTATGATAATAACTAACAAACTGGTATGTTGCATCTGAAACTTCTTAGGATAAGCTATGCCTTTTTCTCTCATATTCTCTTTAGTACATTTGGATATTTGCTTTAGAATATTTATGCTCTTATCCCAGTAGAGTAAAATCAAGCATTTTGTAGTTTGTTCACTAAATACCCCTCTCTGAAGTGTGGTATTTTTTGTCCTCTGTTAGTGTTGGCAGGTTTTTTGTTTGGTTTAGCTCTTAGATTGCTTATTTTTTTTATGTTACCATCCTGCCTTCAAAATCCAGGAGGGAAAAGTACCACAGCAGCACTTTCCAGGACTTTTTCTCTAGCAAGAAAGGTTTGTTTTCGTGTGTACCTGCACCCTTCTCCTCCTATGAGCCCATTGCAGTCACGACTGTGCTTTCTTCCCACTTCAGAGACCTCAGTCAGTCTTTCCTAAACAATACTTGACTAAAAATGGAGGCATACATGATCAGATCCTTCCCTAACTAGGTTTAATAAGTGAAGAGGGTTTGTGACCCCTTGGAGATGTCGGCTGTTGTTGTAATTAGATCTTTGCTTTTTTATTCTTAATAGAAACTTTCTTTTTTTCCTTTTTCTTTTTGTTGGCTTGTTTATTTGTTTTTAATAGA
The DNA here is from genome assembly GCF_015832195.1 of Motacilla alba alba. Taxonomy (NCBI): domain Eukaryota; kingdom Metazoa; phylum Chordata; class Aves; order Passeriformes; family Motacillidae; genus Motacilla; species Motacilla alba. The sequence continues at coordinate 24,776,595 of NC_052019.1, read as the reverse complement.
CTATATAAAACCTTAAAATGGATCAGCCTACATAAAACCACTATGAATGGATATTATTCACTAAATTTTATGGGCCATTTAAATAAGCTTGCTTAAAATATTGCTAAAAATTTAAAGTAAGAAAGTTACTAAGGAAAAAAAAAAAATCAGTCTCTGAAGTCCCATGCACAGAATCACAGGCTCCAAAGATCTGTTCATTTCTTTTGTTTAACAGTATGAAAAACCTCTTCCATGCAACACAATATGGAACTAGTTAACTCATAACAAGCTTCTGAAGCACTAACACATATGCTCATATCTGTCTTGTGCCTGTAACATTTTGTAAACAACTGTGTTTGATGTTTTCTGTTGCTTCTTTGATCTTGAAAAATTCACCACAGAGATATGAATATGTTCAACAAAATCTAAGAATATTTCTTTTCTAGTCATGGAAGTCACATTGTATCGTTAGAAATTTTTTTCCCCACTAATGATGAATCATTTCAAGTGATGCATTCTCTGCAAGGGAATCTAATTCACTTATGACAGATTTTGCAGTTCAGAGGTAAGATCAATAATTTCTCAAGTTATCATGAAACAGCTGTACAATGCAACTGCACACACAAGGAAAAAAAACTAGAAGGATATTTTAAATAAACTATAAAAATTCTTGATCATTGTCAGAAAAATCTATATCTATTTCAGAACAATCTGCATTTCTTTTCTGGGAAAAATACACAGACAACACAGTGTATCTGCACTACAATATCTGATAGCTTAAAATAGTTCATACTCACTTTTTGTTCTCACAGATGGTATGTCTTAACTTGTTTTTCAGTAATAAAAGAAATTTTCTTTATAGGAGATGGTTTTCTGATCTAAATGTGTTAGGTTTTTGTTTTCCAAACATGCGCTGCTGGTATAAATGATAACACTAGCAAAGACATCTGGAAATTCATCTTTCTGTTATGCACAGGGGTGTATGTGTAGATAATACTATGAAGGTAGAAGGAAACATGCTGGCTGTTCAGCCTGACTGGAAATTATGCAGGCTGTATGACCTCCTTCAGAAACCTTGGACTGAGCCTGTAATCTCTGCAGCAGTTCATGCTTCCCACAGCCTGCTGGGGAGCTGATAGGAGGCAGCCAGAGAGGGGAAGTGGGGTTGGAGCACTAAGAGAAAGACTATGGGAAGCAATCAGGATATTGCTCTTCCTGGACTTGTGGAAACACCAGGGTCTCTCTGGCAGGAATTGTGACTGGAATTCATGGGGTGTTTGTTTCTGACTGAGCACAAACTATTAACACTCTATGTCTATGTAGCAGACTGTATTATTTAAGGGTGAAAGCTAGAGAAATTTCAAAGACTAGAGACAAGGTTAAAAATACAAAGATAGTTCAGGTGTATCTCAGCACAGTCTCCAAATGGAAGCCTAATTATTGATCTATATTTCTTAATCTAATTTTCATTAATTCTTTCTCTTTAGAAGATAGTTTTATATTTAAATACTCCACCAGTTTTCAACAAACAATAGCACATTTTCAGTCCTATCAAGCAGGAAAGTTGGATTCAATCCCTCTTAGAGTAAATTCTTAGGATGGATATGAATGATTCCTTTAAAATCTATTGTTTGTTGCAAATTGAACAATTATGCTTCTCCATATTAAGGTTATGCTTGAGGCACCTTACCTAATTTTATTGCAATTGCCTAGTGTTGAACAATGTTTTACAAGGAAAAAAAAAAAAAAAGAAAAGAAAGGTTAGTGACAAAAATCTTTGGCATTTATTTTAAAACATGTGTTTGAACCTTCCTCTTTGAGAGTTCTCCAGATTCTTTGTCTAGTTTGAATGGTTTCTGCAATCCAGCACTGGAAGCATTGGTGATTTTATGTGAAGTAATGATTAAAAAGGAGTTCTATGTGACTCTTCTTCTATGCAGCAAAGAATAGTTTGAAGTAAACAATGGAGACATGAGTACTGAAGGGCAGCTCCCATCTCTGACACAGAAGGTTGTGAGAAATTGCGAACATAATAACAATAATGAATTAGAAATTAAAGTCTAGAGTCTACAAGCTTTTTTTTTTTATGTAGTATTATATCTCAGAAATTTCCAGCAGAGTTTAGAGGATGTCTATTTTTCATCAGTACATTTATTTTAAAAATGAGAAACAACTCAAATTTTAACTGGGATTCAAGCAGAATGTGCCAGTGTTGGTCTGATGCTTTTAATTTTGGTTTAAATGTTCCTGATTTGAGGAATGGAAATAGATGACAATGGTGAGCAGCATTTTGATTAAGCTACTGTAGCTTTCAAGCTTACAGGAATACAGTTATTCCTGAAGGAGTGGGTAGGATTCAAATGGTGTGAGCACCACAAATTCCTTCCTAAGGTCTGGTGAGTGTCTTCAGACTTGGAGAAAAAAAAATACCACTATTTATATTATTTTTCATGGTAGATTTCAAAAGGTATAGCTTAGCAGTAGTGTCTCAATCCTCTTTCTGAATGCAGAACTAGCTCCTTCTGAAATATTGGCTTCCAGTAACAAGATATTCCTAATGTTGCCTTTAGATCAGGTGTTGTCAGCCTGAGGTAACTGCATGAGGGGGAAGAATTACATTGAATAGAGATCAAATATGATGGTGGGGTTAACTTCTAAAAATTTATGTGGAGGATAAGGTACTTTCACTGAGAATTATTAACTTAAAGAAAAACTGACTACAGAATAAGGTAAAGACATGTGTGACGGCAGCCAAGAGAGTTTAAAGCAGACATCAATAATGTAATACTGATTGTTCAGCTGTAAATATTTTGTTCCCATATACTGAATTGCAATGTGGGGAAAACTGTCTGTAATGAATTTCTCTAATGAATAATCTCTAGATTATACTAAACAGTGTGTTTATGCACTGGGGCTGCAAGCAGCCTCTGGGAGCTCTTACCAACCTTCGTACACATTCATGCTCTCCTAAGGATGTCATCACCTTGGGCTGCTATCCAGCAGTTAGTGTGAGAATAACTTTGTGCTCTATTGAAGCAAGGAACACTACAGAAACAGCAGAAAGGTTTGGCAAAACTATGCTGGAACATCCAAAGGGTGAAAGCTGTGAAAATTCGACAGATTTGCTAAATAGGTCTCCTCTTGTCTGAGTCAGAAAATCTGCCAACTGCCACAGCATATACGGCTCAGACACTTCAAAGATATTAATACTGGTAATTTCTCACTAAGCATGGAGATAAACAAAAATGATGGTAGGAAAATGTTTAACCTTCATCTATGGTTTAGCAATGGGTATCTGCTTTGATTTAGCAATGATCTAGCTCAATGCTTCCTAAGTTGGTAGTATCTAAACCTTACACACAAGCTCTTAGTTATCTTGTGGCAATATTTCTTCACACTTGTATTGTAAACAAAAGGAAGTTTTGGAATGCATGAGAATGTCTGGAGAAGCTTGAGAAACTTTCATAGTATCTATGACTGATTTAAGAGCTTTTAAAGTAGCAAGTAGATTTTAAATTTAGTAAAGTTATAACTTAGTAAAGTTAACTTAGCAAAGGATATTTAGTTTGTGTTAATGTCATAATTTTGCAGTATATTTGTTAATACTACATATAAGTAGAGAAAATATTAAGCATGTTATGGCATTTTCAATGAAACAATATGAGATGAAGCTACATGGATATCAACTAACTTGTGAAATGTAAAAATTTAATATTTCTCAAATCGGGTCACCCCCAATGCTTGCATGTAAGCAAGGAAGTGCCTATAAGGAGCAACTATACAGAAATCCCCAAGACCCTCTCCAGGGGCTCAGCATGCTGAGGTGCATTTCTAAAGTGCCTGTACCCTAATACATGATGTATGGGGAATAAACACACTGGGTTAAAGGCCTGTGTGCAGGGCTACAGATTTTTTGGGATCACAAAGGTGGTGTGGGATGACTCCCATGACTGGAGTGTAACAATTCAATAAGCTCCTATAATGAAATGGCTCAACTGGTAAATGAGGGGAGAGCAATGGATACTGATTACATAAACTTCAGTAAGGCCTTTGAAACTGTTGCTCACAGACAAGCTGGTAAAGAATTGGCTGGATAAGGAGAGAGTGAGGTGATTGAAAATTACCTGAATATCTGGGTCCAGAGAGTGGTGGCACAAAGACTAGCAGGAGGCCAGGTAGTGGTGTATCCAGGGGTCAGTGTTGTGTTCAATCCTGTTTAACATCATCACAGGCCTGCTGATGACACAGAGCTGGAATTAAAGTATGATAAGCCAGAGGGTCCTGCTGCCATCCAGCCCTTACAGCCCGTACAGGCTGGGAGAAATGGGCTGAAAGGAACCTCCTGTGCTTCAACCAGAAGTTTGAAGTCCTGCAGCTGATAGGAAACAATGCCAGGCACCATAAATTCTGGAGGTCATGCAGCTGGGAATCAGCTTCACAGAAAATATACTGGGGGTCCTGGTGGACAGCAGACTTCACGTTATCCAGCAACGTACCCTTACGACAAAAAAGGTAAAGATATCTTGGGCTGCATTAAAATAAGAGTTGTCAGCAGGTTGAGAGTGGTGATCCTTCCTTCCCCTCTACTGAGCACTGGTGAGGCCGCACCTGGACTCCTCAGTACAAGAGAGACAGTGACAGACTGGAAAGAATCCAACAAAAGGCCACAAAATGATGAAAAGGCTGGATCATTCTTCTTATGATGACAGAATGAGAGAGCTGGAACAGTTTAAACTGGAGAAGAGATGCCTCAGAGGGGAACTTAGTATTATACATAGATAACCTGATAGGAGGATGCAAAGAGGACAAAGCTAAGCTCTTTTCAGTGCTGCCCTGTGGCAGGACAACAGGCAATAGACACAAATTACCAATACACAGGATGTTCCTATTGAACATCAGGAAGCACTTTATTTACTCTATGCATGACTGAGCGCACGCACAGACTACCCAGCAGATTGTGAAGTCTCTACCCTTGGAGAGCTTCAAAAGCCACCTGAATTTGGGCAATCACATCTAGGTGTTCATGCTTGAGCAAGGGGTTTTGACCAGGTGGACTCCTCAGATCTCCTAACTTCAGCCAGTCTGTGATTCTATGACAATACTGTGTCATCACAATTTCTTTGATAGTGTGTGAGTTTTCTGAGAGTAGAATATCTGAAAACAAAATGGGATCATTCAAATAAATTATAATGAACCAGTGATTGAGATGATTATAAATAGCATACTGGGAAGTTATAGTATTTTCTCTGTAAATGAGGTCTCTGAGGGATTTTGATGTTGCCAAGACAGATTTGTTGTGTGCATCATAAATACTCAAGTTCTAGTTTGTAAGAAACTAATAGATTTTTGTAATAAAAACTGTTTAACATATGGCTTGTTCTTTAGATTGTGAAGGATACAGTATTTTGTCCATTATTTTATTTTTTATTGTTTGGTGTGACAAAACCCCTTACAAAATATACTCAATTGCTATCTTTTTATTTAGCAGGTACTGAAAGAAAAAAATTAGTCCTTCAGACTCACTGTAGGTAGTTAAACCTCTATTCATCATAGACATTCACTCAAACACTGCAGTTTTTTGTATTATAATGATCCTCTCTTTATAAATGCTTTGATATGCAGAGAAATACTTAACTACTGGCATCTGAGCTACTATCAACTGACATGCTCAAACTCTGTAGGGTTTCTTATTTATGCTGAGACCACTTTATATCTCTCTGACAGCAGGAAGTGGGCACATCACACTTGAATTCATTTTCAGGCTCCTTATCACTGCCAAGTTGTTGAAAAGTTCCCTTAGTTTTGATCCACACTGAAAAGTCCTGCCAGGCATAAAAAATACTAAATGGGAATCAGGCACAGTGCAGATACCAGCCTTTAATACTGGGCTGAATTTTTAGATAAAAAAAGTATTGCAAGTCAAATTGGATTTCCTTGTGAACCACATTACATGAGGGACAAAGTATGTATATTGTGGTGGCGAGTTTGGGTGAGTGCTGTGCAATATAGTCTTGAGGGCTTTGTTTTACATTTGAAGCTTTGTTCTCTGTGAAATTCCTAAAACTCCTAAAACTCCTGAAACAAAAGTGGTGAACATGGAACTATGCAAGCAGGGTAGGCTTCTAACCTTGCATAGTTTGTCTAGAAAGATATGGCTTTATTAGTTTGGCCTTTTATAAATATTTTATTAAATACTTGATATTACAGGAAAATTTCCCTGGGGATATTATCTTCTTTAAAAAGGTGAGTGACAATATATTGCACAGAACAGTAGAGTTCAGGCTTGTGAATAAACCCTGTAAATATACATAGCTCTAATGGCATAAACAGGGAAGAGTGTCTGAATTCTTGAAGACAATTAGGTATGATGTAAAACATATTTTATATTCCCTAAGTTGGAACAGGATCCATGTTTCAAGTCATGAAAAGAAGGCTTGCTTAGAAAATATTGTAGCACTATGAACTTTCACAGGAATTAAAAGTTGCGCATTAGTAAACAAATTTAGAGGTAAGGAATCTAATTTTCGTAGAATTTTATTCATTAAAAGATAAAGGATAGAAGATAAAAAATAAGAATGTTATATTATTCAATAAGTATTCAAACAAACTTGGATGCTTGTCTCAGTAAAAAAACGAAAATGCTCTAAAAAGGAAAAAACCCAAACCTAGATCTTCCCAGATCCATTAATTTCACTTCTATAGGTGTCCATATTCCCATTCCTAATGAGATTTTAGCTTGTGCAAACATTCTGGTATTGCTAGACTTTTTCATCTGCTTTTTATTATCTGTTCAGCTATATCAAATTTCTGCGTCAAAGCAAATACACTCTATGCTCTTTCCATAACATTATTCAGCATGTAGACGAAATACACATGAATGATTGATTATTTCAGGATCAACTATATGTCCCATTGTATGATTTCTAACCAATTTTTTAGAGACTGAGTGCTTTTTGATGTTTGTGTTACTTAGAGCTCTGGGCAACACCCGTCACTGTTGTTCATAAGATGGATGGTTGTAACAGCTATTATGTCTACTGCGTGCAGTTCCAGAGAGCCACTAATATAAATGTTGTATGGTTTATTGCTTCATGGAAAAATGAGCCTCTTAATGCAGCATGGCTCTGGTTATTCTTCATTACCTGAAATACTGCGGAAGAGCTTGTATGTCTAATGAGAATTATAGATTCAGCGCAGAGTGTACAAAATATAATTATCACTGTTTCCAGACTTAAAAGGGTCTTATTCATCATGTGCAAAAAATATTCAAGGAACATTAAGAAACTTTGTTCCTACCTATTACATTGACTGCATAGAAAAATACATAATTAATGAAGGAAACCTAAATCTTTTCATTTCCATAGGTCTTTTTTGAACCATTTGTTTGACAGTGAATGAACATGAAGCTTGGTGCGACGGAGCCTTGTATCTATACACAACTATTGTCTGTTTTCCTCCTGTTTCTGCAGCCATGTACAATGCATGGTAACAGATACACCTTTGTCTTCCAATTTGCAGTCTTCCATTTTGCATTTTGATGTGGTAAATGAAGACTGTAGATCAGAATCTAAATATCTTCTAAACGTATAGAGACTGCAGAACACTAGGAAAAATTGTATAATATTTTGTCTACTGTTTAAGTGGAATGGTTGGTGTTTAAACCTGGCTTTTCCTCCATAAAAATTAATTCATTCAGAAATATGACTGTCTATATTTATGTATGTGCCTTACAACAGGACCACTTCTCAGATGAGAATAAGTAACAGATACTTACCATGTTCTCGAGTTCTAGTTAGCATTACGGCTCTATCATAGACTTTTTAGGAAAAATCAAGAGGACTTACGAATTTTTATATATTTTCATAGTAAAATGGCACAAGCAAAAAATGGAAAATACTCAAAGATGTTATGAGAATACTTTGTTAAATATGTTTTTGTTTTAATTACGTGCCAATCTTGGATTGAATGTGACACAAATTTTCACATATTCAATCATGGGCAGTAGATTTTCAGAAATACTAGAACAGAAAGATCTTAAAATGTTTAGCTGGGTTTCATAGTTCAGCTTTAATGTTGCCTTTTTTCACTTAAGTTAAAGTCATTCTTTAAAAGATATTCTCTTAATTTGTTGGAGCTAATCTCTGAAATTAAAAGGTGTGTAACCACTACATAATGCCAAATCATGTGACTGTGTTGTTAGCACCCAGAAAAGTTTACTGAGATTAATTTACAACTTTACTTTGCTACAGCAAAACTGTCAGGAGCAGGAGGAATTTTATTACATGATGCTAAGTGTCTCATGTTTCTCATAGATTTAAAGATAATTTTCCTCTGACTTGTATGAAAGAGCTAGGCAAACAGAATAAAAATGTCTTTATATGCAGGGACTCTGGTAAATGAGAGAGAGAAGATTTTCTGCTCATTAGCTAAAGGAACCCAACACCTGGGACAGGGAAAGACCAAATGCTGGTCTAAAAATTATTAATATAGAAATTGACAGAGTAATGAATATAATAATAATAGCAACAATAACAACAATAATAAAGCTTAGATCTTATAACATATACAAATATTTATATTTACACTGGAGATAAGATTCAGGTCTATCTTTTATTCATCTTTTACTCCAAAGAGTGAAATACCCACTGATTTTATTACCATGCTTCCTCCTGTGTCTTGCCACACGATCAGTGAATTATTCCATGGAATGATGAATAGCTTATTGGCAAGGTTATTGTGAGACCTACTCAGAATGTTCTTTAACATAGTAATTGATTTGCTGTCCATGTAGACAAGTTCTAAATACCTCCAATGTCATGCATCAGCTACCTCACTGCACTGACAAAAGTTAGGTGACACATAAGACATTCTAATAATGAATAAGAGCAGTATGAATTTTAAGGAACTGAAAGCAAATAAATATAACTATGCTGAATTAAGGAATTCATGTGTGAATATGCTTTGAATCTCTTCTCTCCCCAGATATGCAGTGCACAGTACCGATTTATGAAAAACCTTGTGATCCATTACAGTCTGTCAGTAACATCAATATGTTTACAGACCTCTTGTCCTTCAATACATTAAGGTCAAAATTTCATGGATGATATAAAAGGCAACTTTTCTTTCTATATTTTTTTATAATGTCGTTAGCTAGAATTAAGCTATTTTTAAGACTGGAAAGATGTTCTCTGGCCAAAATAATATTGAATATAGTGGAGCTAAGAATACTCTGTACTAACCTCATTGAAGCCAGTAAATTTACCTCTATGTATGCCAGGTAAGAAACAGAACTACCACAGCAGAAGAGATTAATGTGGATGGTTGCATTATTTTTAAATGGATGTAGGGTTTATACCCAAACTCATAGAGGACTGCTAAATCACTGAAACAAGATAACATTTCTTTCTAGTTTGATTAATGAATCGTACAAGCATGTGTAGCTGTCTAGGTTTTCAAAATCAACAGCAGAAGAGTAACCAGGGGTGTACTGGGGGAGGCAGAGGGAGTGACAAAACCAAACAAAACCATAGAGGTTTGTTACTCAGATCTATTCATTTATCCCTAATAACCACAGAACCCTGTTCACTGCTGTTGCTGATACTTGCATCACAAAGCACTATAGAAGACATTTATATAACAGCCTAATAAATGAGAATTTCAAAGTGAAATTGGCTCTCTTTTCCCTCCTGTAAGCAGAAAAAAAATGCAAATTCAGATGATAAATCTATAGAATGAAGTCACTTTACAGATGTGTTAAATCAAATTAAGAGCACTTTTATAATATTGAGCAAATGGCAGCTGTACAAAATTACTCATTTGTAAGCCTCATCTATTGCAGTTAATTTTGCTGACTTCAAGTGCTTAATTTACATTTGTTAAACTAGCTAAATAATGTAGGAGGCGGTACGAATGGTATGTTTGTTCATTGCAGAATTTATCATGCAGCTTAGGATACAAGTGTTTTGGCTACTCCATCATTTCCTTCCTTTCTGGACAGCTTTAATCAATGACATGGAATAACTAAAAGGTATCTTTAAGACTTATTTTAGAGCTGCAATCTTCTTTTAAAAGAACAATCAGATTGTTGTAAAAATATCTCAATGAAGAACACAAAAATTAACAGAAAATTCAAGGCTGTCCTAACTCTTTTGCTTTCTGATACCTCAAAAATGGTGTCAGCTTCTTGACCCATCTGTTTCTTTGCAGCATTCCCAATAGAATTAAAAAGTTTCACAACACCATTACTATTTATATGGCTTATGTTGAAACTAGGAGAACACATAATCTTTCAGGTTCTTTCTTTTTATAATGAGGCAAGAATATATTCATAATTTAGGATGATATATGTCATGGTTAGTTTTGGACGGCAGGGAGCCTACCATATAGATAGCAGGTAAGCTTCTCCTCTGCTAGATTAAAATTAATTTTGGTGCCAGAGTCTGCTGGGAATACTCAGGTGCTAACATTTAATTGACCTTAATGAAAAAGGAAATGGTTTTCTGATGTGTGACTAGATCTGGTTTTCAGGATTAGTTGGAGTTTATAAATTGAAGAAAACTACATTTAAAAAAATAGTGCTCAATATATAAAGACAAACCTCTGTCATAGATTTTTCTCTGCAAGAAGTTTTCCAGCAAAAATAGAGAGATTTAGTCATTGCTTGGCAGAGGGGAAAAGAAAGGCATCCACTGAAGACAGGACAAATTACATTGATGTATTTGGGTAATGGCATGGGATAGTTACTACTTTTTTTGAGGTCCCTTTTGTAAATTTACAACCAGAACATTTTATATAAGAACACAGAAATACCCAGAGGTAGTTTATGAAGTTAGTAGGTCTCAGTGTTTCTGTTTCCAAAGTTATTTTTCATTCCTTCCCTAATTCTTAATGTTTTACTTCCTTAGTGGACTGCCACCAAACACTTAGCTACTGTGTGACCATGCTCCTGTCACAGCTTCAAGATTACTCATAAAGGGTGACTTCAGAAACCATGACAATGTGTGAGGTTAGTGTTATTTTTACTAATTCTTAAATGCATTTCTTTTTTCAAATTTCATCAGCCATCTTCAACAAAATGTCCATCAGGCATTGGAGCAGGCTGCCCAGGGAAGTGGTGGAGTCTCCTACCCTGGAGTTACATAAAAGATGTAGAGATGTGGCCCTTAGAGAGATGGTTTAGTTGTGGGTTTAGTTATGCTGGGTTAATGGTTGGACTTGATGATCTTAAAGGTCTTTTCCAACCAGAATTATTCTATAATATTTATCCCACAGTTTGTCTCAGAAGGACCTTCTGCAATTCTGCAGTTAGTTCTTGCCTCAACTACAACTTTCATATTGTTATTATAACACTAATGTAGCTACATATGTATTTTAACAATAATAAATTTTGTGTCACCATCAAACTTTAAGCTAACTCCTTACTTCTCCAGACCAAAGTTGGAATATTTTCAATTTTTTCCATTTTTGGAACAGCACAGGACTCAGCAGGTGCTCGTCTCCATCTCCACTGCTGGCTTCCTTTTTAAAGAAGTATTCCACCCACTACAACTGACTGTTTGCCTCCACTCTCTTAGAATACTTTTATTTATACTAGGACCATTTTTACACCATGGCTGATTACTTTACCTCAAGACCCCTGGTAGGTTATGCAAAGCAGATTGCCCACATACTTGCTGAGCACTTCAATGAAGCACAAGAGGTTGGTAGAACAGCAATTTCCTTTAAAGAATTTTTACTGGCTCTAGCAAAGAAATTTGTAATAATCTAGTTCACTAATTCTGTACTTTTTATTGAAATGGCAATAGACAAAGTGAAATGAATGTGAGTTTACTACTAATCAACATGAACACCTACTGTATGGTGTTAATCTTAGTGGCTCTTAGTATAGTAACTGACAAAACGTTAGAAATGTACAGGAGTTTAGAGGAACACCAGCAAGTTACATACTTGCAAGCTGACGTGTCATCAGTCACTCTGATTTAAATAGTATAGCAAGAAAGCACCACAGACAAGAAATTGCAAAAGTATGTGCAACTGAAACTTTTCATTTTTTGAGTTTTATGACAGGCTTAACTGCAACCAACTGACTCAGACAAGTACTTCTGTAAAACTGCTGAAATACTGGTAGAAACAACTGTGGACTGAGATGGCAAAACTTCTGCTCTTTTTTCCCCTGAAGAAGAAATATAAACGTACATTTATATTGCAATAACATGTGATTTCTTCGTTTATTCTTCTTATCCAATCTACTTGCTCAATGCATGGCTACATGATGAACTTTAAATTATTTGTAGTTTGCTCTGATGAGTGCTTTGTATCTCTGGGATTAATTTTGAGTTTCTTTCTCAGTATCTAACTACTTGTACAGGATTCAACAAGAAATTTACATGCATGTCAGTAAAATGGAGTTCTTGTGGGTTAGAATATCCGAGACATTTATTGAGTCAATATTGGGTGAAGGAATGAGAAAATATAAGATTTGATTAATATTTGCATTTCCCTCTCAATTATTGTTTGTGAGTCCTACTTATTAAATTGTAGTATTCCTTGCTAGGACTAATATTCTGAATCCTGGTAAATCATTTATAGTACAATAAGTCTCTCATGGATCCTGACTGGACATTTAAGGACATCCTGAATATAAGTACAAAATAACATTACTGCTTATGTTGACAAACCTATACCTGAAGTTATACCAGACAATTTGAAATCTCTCAATTAGTGCTTTTCTCAACTTTAGAATGTTTATCTTACTGACATGAAGGTGTTTTCATCAATATATTAAACACAAGGGAACGCCAATTTGAAAAAAAGTCTATTGTCTTCAAGAAAATCTGTACTATGTGGTGAGTTTTTCTAAAGCTTAGTCAAGTGCTTATTTTGACTTTGATTTCACAACAAATATCTCAGTGTTTTTGCACAACCCTGATGCTGCCACAAGTAGTTTCAATAGATGAGGGAAAAGGTAATTGGGGGTTTCATAATACATTTTCAGCTGTCAAGTTAAAGAACAGCACAGAAGACCAACTCCACTAAAAGCTAACTTAAAGTGCCATTCAAAATTCTGAATTTTCTTTCAGGAGTGCTGCTGAAGTTCACTACCCACAAAAAAGAATGGTGCAGCCAGGCATACACACATACAACAAAGCCAAATAAAAGAAAGAAAGGAGAGTAAAAGAAATAGAAAGATGATGTAATATTTCCAAGAAATATGGATGCCATCTTTTTACAAAGATGTATCTACATGTTATATTTGATTCATTTATTTTGAAAAACACCTCTCTGGAATTTTTGTGATATAAAAAGGGTGTAGCACTGTTGGTTTCAGACAGCAATAAGAGAATAAAAAAGGAAAGATAAAATCTCAGACAAGAGAGAAATAAATATTTCAATATTTGTGTTAAATAACAACAAAAAAAAGTCATCTAAATATTAAAGATGGGTAAATCTCCACAGAACATATATAATGTAATCAAAATTCTGATCTGTGCCAAAACAATTTTATTAGGAATAATGCCAGTTAATAGTGTGACTTTTGTTCTAAATTTAGTATAATTATATCTAAGTGTTTTTACATAAAAGTTCCCTTTTTGTATTTTAATTAGAAAATGTGTGTTTATAATCATACCTTTCTTCATGAAAAGATTAAGCTACTTGTGACTTTGCATTGCTGCTAAGTTTTCACCAGGAGCTGTCAACACACATAAGCTGACACATTGATTATATCACCATGATTAGTAACAGTAAACCCTGGTTTGTGATGAGGAGTTCCTCATCCTACTCCTACATGCACAACCAAATGAAGGGACTGCTGCAGTAGGGCAGAGCTTCCCACCTGTCAGCCAGGCTCTGCCTGATCATGGTCTCCTACATATGCACTGTTGCATTCAGGCCAAGACTGAAAAAACAGGTCACAGAATTATGAAATGTATACTGTAAATCTGAAATTTAAGGCCCGTAAAAACCTTTGAAGATTCTAGAAGGAATAAATCATATCAGTAACAACCAACCAAAGAGCAGGAAAAAAATGTTTTAGCCCCAGGGAGGGCAAATGGTGAAACAAAAAGGCAGTAGGGTAGTTCAAACACAGAAATGGAGAGTTTTAAAATCAGGGAATCACTGAATGGTTTGGGTTGGAAGGGACCTGAAAGATCATCAGGTTCCAAGCTCCCTGCCACTAGACCAGGTTGCTCAAAGCCCCATCCAATCTGGCCTTGAACATTTCTAGGGATTGAGCACCCGTAACTTTGGGCAACCTGTGCCTGCGCCTCACCTCCTTCTGAATAAAGAATTTCTCCCTAATATCTAAACTAATCCTGTCCTCTTTCAGATTGAAACCATAACCCCTTATCCTGTCACTACCTGCCTGTATAAAATGTCCCTTTCCCTTCTTTTTATAAGACCCCATAAAATATTACAAGGTCTCAATGAGGTCTCCCTGAAGCCTTCTCTTGTCCAGGCTGAACAGCTGCAGCTCTCTCAGTCTGCCTCCAGAGGAGAGGTGCCCCAGCCCTGTGATTATCTTTATGGGTTCCTCTGCACTTGCTCTAACAGGTCTTCATCTTTCTTGTGCTGAGGACAGCAGAGCTGGACACACTACTTCAGGTGCCATCTTACAAGGGTAAATGACAGGTGGGATCTGTGTTGCTGGAAGGTTGATGCATTTCTTGCTCCTGTGCTAATGTAAAGTTGAAAATTCCATTATCTACAGGTGATAAAAAATCTTCCTCATAAAAAGACAAAGAGGGATAGCACTGAATAGAAATGAAGTAAAATTCAAAGATTTCAAGGAGAAGGGGAAGATGGAATGTGAAAGGGTAGAAGAGTTGACTTCTGGGAGAGAAGTACTGTTGTGTGAGGTGGGGTCTGGACCCACTGTGCACATCAGCTCAGACACTGCATTGACATCTGCATAAGGCAATGTGAGGAGATCTCTCAGCTGTTTAAAGTAGAAGACCGCGGGGTCTAAAGGAATGCGACTTATTTATAATTCTGAATATCTAGTAACATTGACAAGAACGTTATTGTGTACTGACTAATGGCCAGGCACTACAAGGCTTTTTAAAATGGAGGTGGAAATGATACAAAAAGTTAGCATTGTAGGTTTAGTAAAGAAAAAAATCATGTAATCTTCTTCTGATAAAGATTGTTAGAGAAAGATTGTTTTGATTATTTTTAACATTAACAGAAAGAAGTTCCTCAGCCAGGCAGGGAAGCTTTAAGACTTGTCAAGCAATATAGGCATACATTCCCTGAGGTATGTCCAAGTTAGACATCAGATAGGGAATTTCTGTAAGAAAACATGGTCCAAAGTTGTTCATAAGAGCATCATTTTAGACCACTAAAAATTCAAAACTATCTAATTCAATCTATTTATTTAGTCATTATATAGGATTTGATGTTCACTACTGGTTTGTGCTGATTCTTACTTGACTTGTTAGCACATGAATGGAAATTGTTTTATTCTTATATCAGAAGTGTGATTTTTGTTTTTCTAAAGAATTAAGCAGCAATTTTGCATACGTGGCAGACAGGTCTCACAGAGTAAATGGAATTGGAAGGGTGAGAGAGGGAGACACAGGGTTTGGAGTTCTAATTCTGATGAAATTCAAGTTAACAAAAAATACTAGCTGACTTCAGTGCAACAAAAATCTACCCTTTCAAAAAGGATACAGACATGTAATTATGAATATTGAAGCTTTATTTTATTATTTGAAAATGAAAAAAATCTAAAACAAATTTTAATTTCAAACAAAAATCTTTTTATTCCTCTTTTTAATACAGCTTTGTCTTACTAAAATGAGCTGCTACTGGCAACTTGGGAAATTAGTGTGTGTACCTGGAATAAGTAGTTTTTGAGATACTTTTTTACCTGCAACTTTTAAAGGTCTTAGCTACCATTCTTACAAGGTAAGCATCTGTAATGCTTAGTGAGCGAGCAGGAGTCAGTCACTGTGAGTAGTCGGGAGATCTATCATACTCCCTGGAGGCAGTTTCTGACTCTAAACAGCAAATCTTGTGGTCTAAATCCTCTATAAAATGTAAGAATTTAGCAGTATGAATTTAATGCAATATATCTGCTGGTTCTTAAGAGGGAGAGATGAAACAAAAAGAATGTGAATGTTTACAGGCTGTCCATCAGCTCCATGCTTCTTGCAGTGTTTTTAGGGTCAATGCTTTTTGTTTTAAGAAGGAAGTTGACCTATTCTTAACATTTAGTAAGTGCCAGATATTCTCATTATTTCTGCCAAGTAAGCTGACACAGTGTATGAGCTTTTATAGTGGTTTTTCAGCCAGGAGTAGATTCGTAGCACTTAACTTTTTAGTAGGAATTAACCTTTCTTGATTTTGGTTCTGCACTCTACAGGGAAAATATAAAAAAGAAAAGCAGAGGGAACAGGGTGGGGAGAACCAAACCCCAAGCCTCTGTGGGAGCTTTGAGCAAAAATACACTTCTGCTGGTTATTGCTGTGCATACAGATTGCAGATAATTGGTTTTGAGTTGCAGTTCTTAGTGAAAAAGCATATTTTTAATGTAATGTGTAATAGCACAGACACAAAAAATCTCCTAAATTAAACACATTCTCAGTTAAATATCTATATTTTTAAAAAATTCTCTTATATCAAAACCACATTAATTTTAATTTTGGAACCATCCTACATCTGTTCAAGTTTGGAGATATTTTACCTTCTCTTTTGAGGCTGTGCTGGTACAAGAGACAGTGGAGTGAAGAGGGAAAGCAAACACTTGGCCCTGCAGACCTTTCATGAAAGCATGTAAGAAAGAAATGCTGAGACTGACTTTTAAAAGCTTAAAACAAAGAGTACCCTAAGTATTCACTTAGGTTGGTGTGAATGAGTTCCTGACTGAATTCCTGAATGGAGGAGATGACCTAAGAGGGGATTACTTGACAAAAATGTTATGAATTTGATATTTAAGTCACTTAGTCATTGTAAAAATCATAATTCAGATTATTGTTTCTATAGAGTCTGTTTTGTAGAGTTGGAAGCAAATATTTGAATAAATCTAAACTTTTGTATTGTTTTATTGGGATTCAGTAAGAGCTTTCTTTCTTGTTTACTACACTCCACATATTTAGTCATAAGTTAATTTTGAAAAGATCCAAATTTAATTATGCTCTGAGATTTTTTGTGACTAAATTAAGTAAATTGAACTGTATTCTACTGTAAAAAATAGTTTAATTAATTGTGTTTGAATTGTATTTGGTTTATATTATCAGTGTCAGATTTTTTATAGTTCAGAGTCATGTATTATTAACCCTGCTGCAATCACTGCGAAGAGTGTTGCTACTGAAATGAAGATGCTGACTTTGGTGTCATAATTTTCATGTCTAGAAGCAGCAGTGCAAGCTTCAGTAACATTTATAAACATAAATAGATTGCAAAAAAAGTAAGGCATCATTTAAATGAATAATTCTCCTCTATTCTGTGCCTTGTAAGTGAAGCTGTGTAGGTTACAGTCAATAGAAGGTTACAGTCAATAGAAGGTTTAGCCTGATTATAACACAGCTTTTCTAGGACTGACTGAGATACAGCATCACTTTGTTTTCAAAGACTGAACTTCTCTGTCCTCACCAACACTATGAAGTGAAAAAAAGGGAAGAAAAAATTTGAAGTAGTTGTCCTTCCTTTTAGTGTGCAGGGGAACTCTGTTTTGCTTAGCTCACCAACCTAGATGTTTAAGTCATATCATAGTGTCTTCTTAAGTATTTATTTATTTTTGAAAGTTGAAGCCTTTTGACATGACTTTGTGATGCTGAGCTCATGGCCCTAAATCAAACATAGAAAAGTTAAAAAAAAAGAGCTTGCTGCCAATTTTTTCCATCAGTGCAGGATTTTTGTTTATTTTTTTTTATTATTTAAAGATACTATTGCAATTTCACATTATTTTAAAATAATATGAATTTAAGGTTCTAAGTTAGCTAAACAATTCTGTAAATTCTGCCCTGTGCCTGTATTTTACATTAAGGTTAAGGCCCTGTACAAATAATGAGTGAAACTTGTTTTTTGGTGAAGGTTTTCAAGCACCACTTACTTTTGTTTTCTGCTCTGCAACAACAGTCCTGGCTTTTCACACAATTATAGAAAAAGATAGCAGCTTACCTGCTGAATGAAGATGTGCCTACTGAACAAAGTAGAAAGATGTCCTCATGCTGTTAAGTGTTCACTGTGGATCCCTCTTCAAATGGATTTTCTTGGAAGTCACTTTTCCTTGAAAACATATAAAAGCCATAGTTTATCCCTTTCTACGGGATCACCTGGCCTTCTGGAATACAGAACGCATGCATACCTAATAGTAAAATTTTCTAAGATTGTTTTATAGGATTCTACTTCCTTTCCTCCAGGCTAAACAACTCCAGCTCCCCCAGATGAGCCTTTTGAGTCTCGTGGTATAGACCCTTCACCAGCTTCATTGCTCTTCTTTGATCTGAAATTACTCAAACTTTTAATGTAAACCAACTGAAACTGAACGTGAGCCATGATGAGCTCTACGTCAGCCATTATGTACAAGAAAAAGATACATAGATCACCCTGCACAGCTTTCTAAATGTTAATTCAAAATTACACTGAGTAATCCGAAGTAATTCAAAACTAAAAGTATCAGAAAAATTGGTTGGAAGCACTAAATGTTTTAAACATAGACAGGTTAGAAAGGTTAGATTAGGTACTTGAATCTGCTAAAGAAAAAAAACAAACAAGTGAGGGCATGGAGAATATGTGAGTCACAAATAGCAAGGAGAAAGTAGGGTGATTAATAACTCTGATAGCTCGAGAACCGTGAGTTCAAAATCAAATTATTATGTATCAGGCTTAAACCAGTAATAAGATGAAGCATTTTTCACCTGATGTGTCATTTAAATTTTTTGCCAGAGAATGTTGTGAAACTCAAAAATATGAACTCAAAAAGGGATTAAACAAACCCATAGGCAGGATCCATCAGGCATTAAACAGCTATGAAATATGATGCTTTGAATAAAGCCTCTAGCTCATGTCAAAAACTGAGGGAAAACATACACCAGGAAAACATACCCAAGGAAAACTCTCTGCTTGCTCTTTCCCACTCATTCCTTATCAAGTGCCTAAAGATTTCTGGTACATAATGAGAATATTTCTGTTAAAACTTTACATATAAGCAGTTTCTGAGTTAACTATATCTGCAGAGAAAAAGATAACTGGAGAGCCAAAAGTGGCGTGATGAGGAATAGCAGTGACAATAATTTTGCCAATTTGATCCTATTCTGCAGGAGGTGAAAGATGGAAAAGCCACAGGTTTTATTCTGGGGCTTACAGTTTAGAGCCTCCAGTGTACATGCAAGACTCTTCAGGCATAAAGTTACCACCTCTCAGGAATGAGGTTTTCTGAGGCTGACCAGGAGTGCATACAGCTACCACCTGAACAAACAGCATGGATTTTAGGAAATACTTTCTTGAAATAGTATTTAAATATAGTGACATTATTTGCTTTATAAGGTTAGTACTTCTTACAAGACCTCACATCTTCCCAAGAACATTGCCTATTGAGGAGCAAGCCCATGCCTCTTTTTCCAGTTGATGTGATCATCATATCCACCCATTTCATGGTTCTCCCCATGAATTTTGCCAAGCCAATCTAGTTATCTGTGTTGTTAATGAGTTTACTTCTGGCAGCTATGAAGAATAATAATGCACTGTATCACTAAACTGGCATTTTTCTACTGAATGTAATACTTTTTGAGGTCATTTCAAAGAAAATACATAAGATTCTGGACAAATAATGAAAACCTAGTTGCATATTGTATTTCTTAGGCTTGCTATCCCCCTCAAGTCAATCATGATGAAGATATGAATTTGAGCTGAGCTCTCTGATTTCTTGAGGATAAAGGTATCACCTACTTGCAGCAAGCAAATCATTTTAGCCTCATTTTTCTACATGGCAGACCTTCTGAATGACTGTTTCTCTAATCATGTTGAGACAGCTCCTCTTCAAATCTGAGAATACAGCTACTGCATTTGAGGGTTTTTCGATGTCTGCATTTTTTGGTGTCTCCTATGTGGTCTCTTGCTCTTATCTTTTTTTCTTTAATAGATCCCTCCTGATATATCTGGAGATTTATACACTTGTGTGCATACAATACTTGCAAAAGTATTTTTGCAAGTAATGGCATGATAGTCACAAGAATTTTAAAAGTTCAGAATTACAGTTATGCCTAGAGGCCAGAGGTTGAGTTCTTCACAATAGTGGGCAGTAAATAGACAACAGAGGTTGTAAAGCCTTTTGTACCTTTAATAACAAGGTTATTAAATCTCAATCATAAATCTAAATCACAAATCTCAGTCATTTGTGCTGTTCCACAGCCCCCTACCTTGGTTTTACTATAGGACTTTAAATTTCATAATTTAAAAAAACAGAAAAATAGGAATTTATATTACATGGAAACATGAAGTGAAAGTCACTCTCTTCTGATAGAGCATGACTGTGTTAACTTTCTTGGCTCCTCAAAGTATCAGGTACAGCTAGGATTCTGGGATTTTTCTTTTAGGAAAGTCAAGAAATATTCCAGAGTTATCATTTTGCCTTGCTTCAAGGAGACAAAGTTACAAAAGAAAACATTTTCATGCCACAGTCTACATATAGCTGCTTTTCAACCTATTTAAACAGAGAAAATTTGTTTTAGATCTCAACCCTGTGAAGGCATACACATCCAACTTTGAACTTGTGAACAGTATCATTAGGTTCAGACAAAGCCATTTTCATGCATTCCTTTCTGACAGCCACTGTGATATTAATAAATGTTCCTGTGTGTAGACTCACAAAGAAGACATCAAAGAACTTGCACAACACAGTATGAATAGGCACAGTATTTTTGGCAACCATGTAACCACTATTCATTTCCAAAGCAGAAATATAGATATGGATATGTTTGAAATTCTTGGCCTTGTATAGTGTCTGTAAATGCAAGTGTAGTGCCAAAATTAATTAATTTTCTGAAATCAAAAGTGTTTTCTTTCATTTAAACAAAGTGAAAATTCCAATTATCTCACTATCAATTGCACAGTTTTTAAGTACACCTGGAAATTGATTTCATCTAGTTGATCTAGCAAATTAAAGAACTACCTCAGTGATATCTACCCTTTTCTATCTATTTATAAAATATCATCTATGAAATGTAGTTTGACAAAAAATTATATTATGCTGGCAATCCTGGTGCTCCAAAAGCAAAAAAAGCAAGCAGTAAGAAGTGTATTTGCTGTGTAAGTGCAGCCAGGAGGTTTAGTTTTACATTCCATTATTTCCGTAGCAGTTGTAGAAAATCATCAGTCTGTGATGCATAGTGATGCGAAGCTACTGCATTTAAGGGACTAATTTTGATTCATACCGAAATCTGTTAATTGCTCTCAATGTGGTGATCTAGTAATCAGTAGAGTGAAATCTGATATGGTTCATTGTAATTTCAAGTCTCCTATATGAACCTGGATTGTTCCCCTCTAGAAAACAGGAAGTTTTAGTGTTAGCCAAATGAATCAGTTTGAACATCGATTAATCAGATATTATGTGCTATTGTTTACTGATTTACATAAGATTTTTGGCATGCTGCTTACATCTAAGGTAAAGAAATGTGACTCAACACTGAAAATACACAACATCTCTCTATTTTTTCTGGCATGTACTTACACACACATTTAATATTATTGTTAATGTTAATTGACATTTTTATGTTGTTGGGTTTTTTAATCCTTATTGGAATAATAACTCTAAAAATGTTGAAATTAATGAAGTTTTCAGAATCAGTGCATTATAATGAAGGACCTAATGATAATTTCAGGGAGATTTTTCCTTGTATGTGCACTGTAGGATTCAGGAAACAATTTCCATTTATGAAATTGTCATTATGGTGTTTTATACTTTGAGGAAATGCTAACTTCTAACCATGATATATGAAATAAGGTAAGTCTGAAACAAACTCAGAAATTATAGGAAGCAAATATTTAATCAGAGTTTCTCATTAAGCTTAGGAGCTAGTATTAAAAAACAATATCTAGCATTTTGTCAGTTGAGCAAAAAGTTAATTAACAATTAACATTGCCTTTAAAGTTAGAAATTATTGCAGCCTCCATTGCTTAAAGATTATATGCTCTCTTCCCACGCTACATTCTGAATTGTACCTTGTTAAAATTAACTGAATTCTGATATTCTCAAACAATATTTTTTGTATAGACTGATATATATAGAGGAGTTGGCATCTTGTTTCAGCACCATGCAAAAGATCACTGATTTCCAATCAATATTAATTTAGGGAGCTCCATTTAGAATTGTCAACGTTTAAACCTGATAGACAACTCAGCCCCACAGAGCTGCTCTTTCAATCCCCCAGTGCAGAGACGGGGAGAGATTAGCAAGGGTAGAGCAAGAAAACTTGTGGGTTGAAATATAGGCAGTTTGATAGGTAAAGCAGAAGCCATGCACACAAGAAAAGAATTTTGTTTATTTCTACTTATTTGCAGGCAGAAATTTAACTATTTCCAGGAAAGCAGAGCTTCTTCACATACCACGGTTGTTTGGGAAGACAAAGGCCAAAACTCCAATTTTCTTCCCCTATGTTTTTGTTACTGACCACAATGCCATATTTTGTGGCATTTGGGTTCAACTTTTCTGTTTGTGTCACCTGTGCACCCCCAGTCCACTTACTGTCAGGGAAACCTGATAAAACAAAAAGGCTTTGTTGCTGTGTAAGCACTGCTCAGCAACAGAGAAAACATCCCTGTGTTTTCACGACTGGTTTGCTCACAATTCCAAGGCATATCCCAGACAAAAACCAGTACAGAATTCAGTGATTTGTGGTATATTCCTTTGCTGAAGGTACTGCAGTCCTCTGCGAGGGCTTGCAACTCAGTTATTGTATAATCATAATGCTTGGTGCTGAGGGACATGGTTTATTGGTGGACTTGGCAGTGCTTGGTTAGCACTTGGACTCAGAGACCTTTTCCAACCTGAAGGATTCTATGATTCTATTATTTTAGGATTTTTTTTTTGCACAACCTCTATGACACCAATTAATGTAAATCTGCATCGACACAATTTTCAGACAGGCAACTAATTGGTTCTTAATCAACTATACTAGGAAGAACCTACAAGTTGCTGTGGGTGAAAAATTGCAGGCAGCACAGTACTTTTATTCCTAGAGCTGTGTGTGTATAGGCAGAAATATTTGAAAATCATTCTCAAATGCCAGTAAAGAAGATAGTAAATAAATAAAGACCTCACAGCAGAAAACAGAAAAGAGAAGTAAATAGTTCTACTTTTCCTTGATGAATGCTGGAAAAAATGTCAGCAAGTATTATCCAAAGTTGAGGGTGTTTATTAAGGACCACAGGTGTCTATGAAAGTGAGCAATAATTTTCATTTTAATAAGAGGAATTTGGAGGTTACTTTATCTACTTTATGGGTTTTTTTGTTTTACATGAAACACATTCAGTTAAGATTACCTTAACCAAACCTTAACCAAAATACACGCTTCTAAAATAAATGCAAAATATGACTTGACTCATATTTTAATGTGGCTTGATATTTTTCTAACTTTGAAGAGCTGCTCTTTCTCTTTTTCTTTTTTTTTTTTTTCAATTAAAATACTTCTTTAATATATAGAGAGTAGGAGACTGGCTCAAAATCACCTTTTGATAATTTTACATTTCCATATCAATTCTGAAGAAAACAGATGGATTCCCTGGAAAAAGATATTTAATTTTTGAAATGTGTGAATTTTCTCCACTAAACATGAAATTGCAACAGGACTTTCAATTTTTTATTTAGTCTATTCTTACAATAAGAAAGTTGAAGAGGACTATTTTGCCTTGTATCTGGTATTTGAAAACTATAGGTCTCTGTACTTGGTTTATGATTAGCTGATGCCAAGCAACACCATTCTGATCTCAGTCTCCCATCCTCTGGCCTCACACACCAGGAGGGATGAATCCAGGCTACTTAGGCCCTACGAGAGATATGTACATAGGCATATTTTTTAACTTCAGTGTGATGCATAAACTCTAAGTGTGTCAGGAGATATTTCAGAAACATTTTAAATTAGCAAATGCCATAAATGTTCATACATTAGCAACACATCCACATAACTCAGCAGAAATAGAAGTGTACATGCCTGTATAAGATAAAATATGCATGCATATCCAGTGTAAGTCATGCACACATAATATTATCAATAACCAAAATCTGTTAGTTGTTGGACAATAAGTGGAAATAGAAAACAAGATTTTATGGCTCGTAGTTTTTGCTATATCAAGTGAAAAAATCATAACTCCAGTTCTTGTGTTCTTCACTGTATGCTGGAGACTGTAACAAAAAGTAAAAATACATTTTTATAAAGATACTTACACAAACTTCACAATAGTACCTCACAGTCTCAGATGAATTTTCTTCCAATATTACTGTGAAGCAGGGAAGTCAATTTATCTTCTTTTCACAGACAGGGACCTGAGGCACAGAGAGGCTAAAGCCCAGATTCAGACAATTTGAATGCCAGTTAAATCTCAAAGTCTTGTGTTTCCAATTGGCTAGGTGCCTCTGGCGCAGTGTCCAAGGTCATATAGGATGTCTGTGGCAAAACTGACAACTAAATCTAATTTTTCTCATCCAAAGTGGGCTCTAAATCACAGGACAATTGTATTTTAGGGATATCTTTATATCACCTAGAATCAAGGGGTAGCTTCCACCTGTCTGGCTTATGTCTGTTCCTCAGAATTACTTTCACATCTTGAAAGGTCCCAAATATGCAGTAATAGTTTAGCTTAGGAACTTTTAAGTCACAAAATTCAACCAAGATACATTCAGTGTCTGTGCAGTGAATTGATCTCAACTAACAGAATACACTGATATTTACATTCCAATTACGTGGAAAACCATGCTGTTTGCACTCAATTTGCATTTTCCAAATGCCCCGCTCTATAGCGTGCAGTTGATCAATCTGAAGGAAATAGTAAAAGAAAAATAAAACCTTCCAAGCAGGAAAAATCAAAATAATATTTGAAGGAAAAAAATTCAAATCCATGTACTTCTTCAAATTAAAAAAAAGCATGTCTGTATACAACTTGAACAATTTAATCCCCACAACAGCAGATTTTGGGGAAAAAAGGAAAGAATTAAATCAAAATACCAGAGTTCATGTTAAAATGTGTGAGTGAGAAAAATGACAATGGTTTTTGATTTTAATTAGAACAGACATGCTGATTAGACCCCTGAAAACCCTGCTGCTCATTCCTTAAAGTAAGACAAGTAAATTCAAGTAGAAACATTGACATTCACATATAGAAAAGAATGTAAAGTAAACAGCAGATAAGCAGGGAATTTTAAGTCTTTAATGCATATATGCTGCGATTGCATAAAATCTTCAAATTCATTTTTTTTTAAATTCGTTTAGGTTCATTTTCCTGGAGTTTCAGCCACACATGAAAGAATGTATTTTCAAGTAGCCATGCTTTATCTAAACTCACTAACATATGCATATAAGAGTGAACAGCGAGTGTTTGGTTGTGTGACTATGTGGCAATGATATTACTGGGAATTTCCATTACTGCAACTCAGAAATGGATCCAAGTATTTAATTCTGATTGTGTGATTCAGGTCTGACCCCAACACAAAACAGTAATACAGATGCTGGAGATGGGAAATGGTGGAGATGGAGATGCTATCTCTTGGAGCAGGTCTAGAAAAAATTGATTTTAGGGTCTTCTTCTCTCCATTACAGCTTTTTACTCAACTGGCAGTCCCCTGTATTAGGCTCCTCAATATCTCTGCCCTCTGAAAAGTCTAGCTAATGCTCAGAACCTTGATATTTGATTCCAAGAGACAAGTATTTATCAAGTGTTAGAGGACCCAGTGTGGAGGTTTATGAGCCCATTCCATGTTTAACTATGAAGTCTCAGTTCTAGAAGATACCCTCATCAGAGATGGTGATCTCATGTATATGTGTCTATATGTCTATATGTATATATGTCTATATGTATGTATGTCTATATGTATATATGTATATATGTGCATATATGTATTCTGTTGCTGGATTTCATTGGTGGCTTTTCAAGCAGTTGTTCTTACTAGTCCCACTTATCAAAATTTATGGTGGTTAGGAACTTACTTTTAGCTCACTTTCTTTTCATCTGTAATGTCGTTATGGTTTAGGTTGTTAAAGATGTCACCAGCAAATTACTCCTGC
The DNA here is from genome assembly GCF_015832195.1 of Motacilla alba alba. Lineage (NCBI taxonomy): Eukaryota > Metazoa > Chordata > Aves > Passeriformes > Motacillidae > Motacilla > Motacilla alba. The sequence continues at coordinate 24,750,397 of NC_052019.1, read as the reverse complement.
CTTGAATCTCTTCCAAATAATCTCACACTGTGTGATACTGGCTGCCTGTGGTTTATTCTCATGCAAGCAAACACGTTTCTCAAAAACGTTACGCACTTCTAACAAATATACCATGTATTTTCTAACAAGAAGCAGAAGCCCATTTTTTGAACCATTCAACAACCCAGTTTTGTTTATCATTAACAACTTCAGCTCAGGCAATGTCTCTGGTGACATTGTAAGAAGCAACAACTTAGCAGTCAGGCAAGGCAGAGGACTACTGTCTAGCCAAGACGAATTTCACTTGCAGTTCACTGCTCCAAAGTGAAGCAGACAGCACAGTAAAGCTTTTCTAACTCTGTTAGCTAGCTCAATCCTAATCCTCCAGGGTATCTAGCATCCCAGAGTCTTAGCTATAGTTCCCACAAATTCCTTTTGCTTAGCTGAACATGGGTGCTTCACCTCTGAAATTGGCTTACATAAAGACAAGAGAACTGGGTTAGCACCTGTTTGACTAACTTGGGAGCCTGTTCAGGTATAAGTAATTGTCTTCGCTTTGATTCATATTCAGAAATATAGTCAAAAATTTAAAAATATTCCTGGGATATAGGCTTGTACAGGATGTTAGAATTTTTTTGGTCTTTCTGCTTGCTTTGAAGTAGAAATATTTTTAATGGGTTGGCTCATTCAAAGGACATAAAGCAGAACCATTTGATTTCTATTTTGCATGCTCCCAAACTTAGAATCATGTCTTACACTGTGTTTCTGATGACCATTTTAGACAAAGTTGATTATTCTGTATAGCCATGTGAATAAAGGAGCAAATGCTAGCTTGTATACTGAAGCAGGGATTGCCACTATGAGTAGCAGCTTAAATTCAAAAGCCAAATATGAAGATGCCAGTATAGAGAACAGCTGGATGATATTTAAATGCATACAATTAATAACCACATATGATATGTGTTTATTTTTTTTCTTTTTATATTTGGATATTGGAAGAAGAGGCCTCTTGTTGCTGTAGCATCCTCTTGATCTTAGAGATTTCCTATTGTCAACAATTAAAATTCCTTTTCCTATAGCTTTTGCAATAAATTATAGGGGAGATGATTTTTTTCATCTCAAGGAAAAACTGGATTTACTTGATAGGTAGTTTTATACTTCATGTAAGAATTGTTAAAATGTAGATTTATTCATTTTATTAGTACTTTTAATATTTTATAATATAATTTTCAGATTATATCCCCTTCATGCGTACATGGGAAAATCTGTTATGAAAGACCCAGCTCTCCATCCCATCTGTTCCCCCATAGCCTAGCTGACAAATTAATTCTTCACACTATTTTTGAATGTCATATTTTTTTCTTTTCTTTTAAACACAAATGTTTTTAAAAACATTGCATAGGACTTCTGTTTTAAACTCAAAAGAATTTAGTCATCTCATTTTTTTGAAACCTAGAAATTTCTACCCCAAAACATTAATTTTAATTAAATGGTGGGTTGGATGAAATACTTTTGCACAAAACTCTCCCAAACTCTGTGTCTCATCCTAATTACAGTTTAAATTCCTGAAACATGGGAATGGCATTAGAAAGCAGTTGGATCTTCACATTTTATAATTTCCATATGATATTGCTGATTTTCAAGAATTGTTATGTGAGTAAGAAACTGAAAAATGTTATGTGAGTAAGAAATTTAAAAACTCTCTAAGAGAAATTGTTCTGCAACATTTTAGGGCCTTTTGAAGATTATTTTCCAGTTTTTCATGGATTCATTTGTATAATATAAATAGCTAATGGATATAATACAATATGATGTATAATATATAAATACTGATAAAATGGAACATGCTGGTATGGAACCTATCTCATTCCTGGCCAGTACCTGCTTCTCTCAATACCACACCTGTGGGAGCAATGTCTTCATCATCACGACAGAGGGCCTCACCACTGTTTTAGGAGGTTTGATGTGTCCTGTCACTAAAAGTAAAATCAAAAATAACTCTGAGATTGTTCTTTCCCTCTTCAAGAACTAGGTGATGGGGATGACTCTTCTTTGATTCTTTTTATGTCCCAACATGAGGTTTCTATTTTGTGTAACTGCAGAAGCTCTTATGTGTAGAAGACAATGATGATCAGCTGATAAAAACAGAAATCCTGTAAATCTTGCTCCTTGTAAGGGGGGCTATGAATAATAAAATATGATGCAGTTCTTTAATTAATAATAGTGAGTTTTTGACACAAGAGCACAGCTCAAAATTTAACGTAGCACAAACCTGTGCAACTAGGAGTATGAATAATAATCTAATGTGCAATTAATTTAAAGGGTTCATCCACAGAAAATTTCTACTAGTTATTAAGAATCACAGCTTACATTCACAAGCAAAGCATTCTTTAATTTTTTTTTAAATTTGCAGATAATTAATCTCCCATCTTTATTACACTTGGACCAAATACAGCTGGAAATACCACTGCTGGTATTAAACAATTTACTGAGTAGCTGTTTCCTGAAGTGGCAAGCATTTCACAGGTGTTGTAAAGGAAATCTTACTTTTCAAAACTTGCAGGAGAGCACTTGCTCTTCTCACTACTATATGATGCATCATCCAAAGGCTCAAAAAAGCCAAAAGAAGAAATAATCAGGTTATGGTAATACAAGTTAGTTCTTAGATCTCAAGAGAGAAAATTGCAGCTGTGGTTTACTGCAGCAACCAGTTACCTTATTTAAAGTTGCTGTGCTGCTCCATCTGATACATTTCCATTTGTGATGCAGCCACAGCTAATGGCATGATTATTCCAGTTCAGCAAGAGGGAAAATATCTCAGGACTTACAGCTCTTGCCATTTGAGATGCCTGTTCATAGAGGATGGCAATGCATGGGAAGCGCTAGTTGCTCTAATGATTGTCAGATGTATTCAGTGTTATCCCTTTATATTTTCTGAGTTATATTGCCCTCTTTCTTGCTGTACTCTTTCCACTTCAACAGCTGAAATGTGAAGTGAATTATAAGAGGCACCTGAGATAAGAAAACACCAACTTTACACAATTTGACCCCTGGCTGTTGCTCCTTTTCTAATTTAAGTATTACAGTCTAGGGACAGCAATAAACACCTTTGGGAACCTGAAAGTTAAATGGAAGAGGCATAAATAAAACAAAATAAACTAATGTGACAGCATTATAAAGCTGAATATTTGGTGGATTCAGAGTTCCTTTCCTAGGTTTTAGAAAGATGGGCAGCTTACAATGGAAATTTTACATCTTTGAAGAACTTTGATAATGGAGTCACACATCAATGACAGTGTATTAATGAACTATGCTTTAAACCTTAATAGGTGACAACTCAATTCAAAGGGAAAAAACTGAAATAATTCTTTCTATTTTTATTACTGTGTGCAATGACTGCTTATAATGTTGAAGAAATGAACACTCAACTCCATTTTTAGCTATTAACCATATTTATTAAGAACCATTAACTTAGACTGATGGTATTTTATTTCAAGAACACGACGGTGCAGATAACTTAGTTTGTCTTATGCTTTTTTTAGCAGACTTTTTATAGGTTTTCTTTTTTCCACTTGTCCTCACACCTATCGCATCCTCTTGGAAATTTATAGTGATGATGAATTAAATTAATGTTAAAAAAAAGTTTCGGAAGAATTCCTTTGACCAAGTCTAGAAAGAAAATTATAGCATTTTCAGAGACTTTCAAAGCTACTTGACACATAGGCAATATCAAAAATGTCTTTATTGCTGTGGTGGGTTGACCTTGGCTAAGGGGACAAGCTCCCATCCAGATACTCAGTCATTCATGATGGAGTAGAAACCATAACAGAAAAGCTCTTGGGTTGAGAAAAGGAAGAGAGTCAAAATTAATTGAATTCATTACCAGTTAAAATAGATTTGGCAAGCATGAAACCAAGGCAAAAAAAAAAAATAATACAACCCCAAAACCCAAAAAAAAAAAAAAAAAAAAAAAAAAAAAAAAAAAAAAAAAAAATCAATACCTTTCCCCCTGTCTTTTCCCAACCTTACCAAAGTAAGGAGGGGTGCCACCAGAACTGCCACCTTGGTCTTACGGTGGGCAGAATTTCACCTGTTTAAGATATTGATTGAAAGAGTCCTTTGGAAATCAGCCCTGCAGGAAACAATGAGTCCAGGAAGGCTGGATGCAATTTAAGAAGGAGATTTTATGGATATGGGAGAAGCCTGTCACCCTGTGCTGTAACATAAGCTCATGGGAAAAGAGACCAGCCTGGTTTAACAGAGAGCTTCAGCTGGAACCAAGGTGGGGGAACAAAAAAAGAGTGTTTCACCTTGGAAGGAGTGAAGGCAGCTCAGGAGGACTGCAGGTATTTTGTGAGGTTATGTGGGGAGAAAGTTAGAAGCGACAAAGCCAAACTGGAACTTAATTTGGCCACTGTATTCAAAGAAAATAAGAAAAATTTCTATAAATACATCAACAGCAAAAGCAGGTTTAAGGAGAGTCCCCACCCTTTGCTGGATGCAGAATGTAGCTTAGTATCAGGGAATAAAAACAAGGCTGAGGTGCCTTCTTTGCCTCAGTCTTTAATGCCAAAACCAGTTGTCCTCAGGTCCCAGCAGTGGAAGTTGGGATGGTGAGCTGAGAAATGCCCCCATACTCCAGGAGGAAATGGTTAGTGACCTTTTATGCCAGTTAGATGCCCACAAGTCTGTGGCCGCAGTTGGGATGCACATGAGAGCAATGAGGGAGCTGATGAAAGAGCTTGCCAGTCCACTTTCAGTCATTTACCAGCAGTCCTGGATAAAAATGGACAAGTCCCAGCCAGACATTTCAGAATAAACATGTGAAGCACCATTCCTTATAATATAGTAATGACAGCTATACACATTTTCCCTTGCTGCCTTTAGCTGAATTGCTCTTGAACAGCCCCACATTGAGGAAGATGATGGCTAAGCTCCCCAGGCCAGAGCATACAGACCTATATGTCCATGATAAAATCTTTCATTGCTATGAATACAGTAAGCTACTTAGGTTGTTCATGAGCCTGTTTTAGATAGCACTTTCAGTTTCTTCAGATATTCTACTGTGATGGAACTCTTGGCCAGTATTTTTGGTCCCCACATGTGAACAGCAAAAGCAGAACCGAAACAGATCTTTCTTTACTAAGAATCGATCTTCTGTTCTTTAGTTACTCAAATTTAGGGTCACTCCAGTTTTGCTTAGCTATTGGCCCCAGCCCGAGGAGGGTGAAAGAACAAATGAGACAAGGAACAGGAGTGACCCAGGTGGTCTAGGATAATGGCTGAAGCTCTCTTTCTCTCGAGTTTTGTAGGAGGAGAAACTAATCTCTTTAACTGGATGCTTCTTCCTCTGCTAAGGTGGTCGGTGTCTGAGGTATCCCCAGAATGCCTCCATCTGCTTTATTTAGAATGTGAATTCTTTTTCACTAAGTTTAGTTGCCCAAATCTCAGTATATAATGTTCATTTCTTTATGTTTCTACCTACCTCTTACACAATATATCACATGTATAAGTATTTCTGGAGCGTGAGACAGGGTCATAAAATAAGATGGATCATGGTCTGGAGGTATTTCTCTCTTGCTTGATTAACTGTAGAAGATGAGATGATGAATCTATCTATCACTAAATGTACATAGAATTTACAGGAAATAATGTATGCCCCTATTACATTAAGCTCCACTTTGCCTAGTTCTCTCTGGAAATACCCACATTCTGTCTAGGAGGTCAATTTTTGGAGAACTCACACAAAAAGACAGGGAAGTAGATTCCAAACACTCCTCAGTATGAGGGAAGGAAGAGATTGAATCCATAACTGGCTTTTTCCAGGAAACACCATTTGGTAGCCTAGGTATCTGTACTCCATCAGCCTTATTGTTGCCTAGGAATGCAAGACTAAATGCTTCAGGGAAGCAACAAGAGGGACTGTGAATTTTGCATATTGGCTATAGCACAGAAGAGGGAGATTACATGCTGCATTTGTTCCATAAAAAAATGGGAACAAAAGATAACTTTTAACAATTTAAGTAGTATGATGTACTATGGACAGACATGAAAGCCTTCTGGAATTCCACTGCTGTTACAGCTGCTTGTGCCAGACTGTCTGCATGACATTTCTTGCCCATTATGCATGATACAGAGAAGAGGCGGTGGAATAGGAGGTGAATTCACCTGGAACAACCATAATCCACCTGATAAGCTGCTTCTATGCCTTGATCTTAGCTATAATAAATAGTTATTCCACATATGCAATCAGGAATTCACTATAGAAAAATAAGATTACCACCCAGCTCCACTGTGGTTTTGTCAACATTTGACTAAGAACAGAGGATGCAAAAACAAAAGAGTGCCAAGGAACTCTGGTCCATTGGAAAGACACCGCTGGACAAACAGGTGCTTTTACTGCATGAAGGAGCTTTTGAGTAAGTCCTGGACTGTTCAATATCTTTAAGTGCTTACACTCTTCTGAAGAGTTCAGTCTGAATGAGATATACCATGTATTTATGTCCTACACAAAGCATCTAAAAAGAAAAAACAAAAAGAAAAAACATTAGGATAAGTATTTTTAAATTATTTTTGATATTCATAAAAAATAATTATCATTAATAATTATGATCAAGTAATTGATAAGAACCTAGCATTAGTAAAATTTTAGAGTTCAAAGATACAAAAAAAACCTGAGCTTTTTCATTTATAACAGAAATTTTTAGTCACAGAAGAGGCTTTTAGTCAAAGTTGTGTTTTTCCTTTTTTATCTTTGCAATCAGCCATCTAATCTGTTCTTCCTACGGGGCCCAAAATATTCTTGATTTTTCTATCTTAATTTTCAAATACAATTAATTTAATTTAAAAATTTTCTAAAAAAATGTATTTTTTATTTTTCAATTTCTTATTGTCAACCAGTGAAAATTATTTTAAATGTCTGAAGAGCATATAGAATAGGAGAGCATATAGCCCATACCTATAATATTCAGTTCTAGATCAGAACACATCTTCATATGGAATTAAATGTATAGAAAAACATACCTCAAAATTGCTTTATGTCACATAGAATGCAGCTTGCGTATATGAGCTTTCTTAAACCAGAGTTAAAATGTGCTTTCTGTTACATTTGGAAACGTCCAAAGTTAGTAAAGAGATGTGTCCTGTACAAAGTATGTTATAAAATATCTTCCTGTCTTGGATATCAGTTTGTAAGATACTCCTGAAAATTTAGACTTATAAAGAATAAAAATTAATTTTCCCCAATCTGAAGGCTATACAAAAGACTCATTATTAATTATTTTGCTATTGATTTGTTATTGTCTTTTATTTTCTGACTGATCTATTGCAAATGTCTTGTGTCATTTTGTTCCTCCATCACATCATGTTAGGAGTCAGCATAACAGAACATGACTGATTCAATTGAAAACTTCAAAAAGATAATGTAAGTAAAAAATGTGGTTAAAGACACTGTGGTTTGGTTTAGAAAACTATTCAGTCAGAGTGTCTTCATGCTAGCTTTTTTCCCTCAATGCACATCGCAACTCCACGGTTGATGATAGTAATTTTTCATGCATTGTTCATACTGTAGGCTCATGATTTCAATAAGTTAGAAAAGGAAAATCTGAAAAATTGAATTTCTGTACTGAAATCTGTAACACTTTTTCTACTATCATCTATATAATATTTATTCTTTGATACAAAATGTCTTGTGACTAGGCAAACAGGGAGGAAATAATGCTTCAGCCACTATAACTAGCTATTAAGAACTGTTTATATGATTCAGATATTTATCAAACATTCTGTCTGTAACAGGTTTGAATTGGGAAAAGAATCCTACTGACATAAATATTTTTCCCTTCAACTTCATATACATAGAATATCTCCTAAAACCATTGTACCAGAATTTTGTAGCTGAGGGATCAAAGCATTTAAAAGCTTTCTATCAGAATTGCATAGACATTTGTGTCATTGCAGCAATTGCAAATACAGTGAAAAAGTTAATTTTTTATGTATTTTGTCTACATGGCCACATCCTCATTGTTGAATCACTTGTCAGAAATAAAAATTTGCCCTTGGAGCAGAGACAAAACTGATAACACCCAAAAGTCTCATTAGCTGCTGAAGTTCAGTATTCATTGCCATTGATATTTGTAATTCCCAGTTCCCCTGCTTTTCAGCCTTGTAGCTGTCTGAAGACTTCAACTAAGGCCATAACAATTTTGTTTAAGAGTACATTTATGTCTATGCTTAAATCAAGTTGTCCTGACACCCCCATTTTAAACCTAATGCATTTGTTGCAATGTGTTTCAATCCCGATGCAGACACACTGAGAACTGTTTTATGTTCAGTGAGAAATGTTCTATCCTGTCAGGTTGTACTTGCACCACCTGACAGGATACACTGATTTTCTATGGGTTGCTATTATGTTTTTTGTGATTTTTACCTCACAGGCCGCAAGCATTCTTCATGCCTAATTTATAGGCTAACATAAGCAATTCCATACATCAGGATTCCCAATCCTCCTTGAGAATTTAAGCTCACATTTACAAAGTATTTAGGCTTTATTATTTTGAGCATTTTAGCACTTTCTTCGGAGGAGAGTTCATGAGCCAGAACTAATTGCTTTCCTTTCCTAAGCAAAGTGGGAAAACTCACCATCTAAAAATCTTCATTTCCTAGGACTGAGGAGTCTGTGTGTGGCAATACCTAGGCCAAGAAAGAGTGCCTTACAGATTTTCTTTACCTCTTGCACCTGTGCAAAACTGATGCATAAATCTGAGGTTTCAGTTACAGCTGCCCTCCTGGATGGAGAGTCTTGTGGTGGGCTGAGCAGGGAGCTGACCGTGCTGTTTCCCTTTGCAGTCACTCCAAATCAGAGGTGTGTTAAATTCCTTTCTCACAAGGAGGGAGTTCAAACCAATATTTCTTTACCTTCCAGGATAGCATGTGGAGCCATGCTGGGGCTCTTCTTCCAAGTATTCAGCTATCAGTGGTTATGGCAATTTTCTGAGATGGAAAAAGTAGTGAATTTTTATGATGAGGAAGACATGTCCATGTCTTCTTTACTCTTGTCAGGATCTCAAGTCAGTATGAAGCTGCTGTAAAAAGCAAAGTATTTCCTGTCACATCAGGCAGTAATCAAAGCTTGGGATGTAGGCATTTAGGGTTGTTCAGCACCTTACTGCTATAGTGATTTTTTTTTCACACAATGTAGATATTTAAATTGCACCAAAGTGAAATTATTTATGTCTTTCCAGCTACAAACAATTCAATACCAGTTTCAAACATTTCAATACAGCTATGAACACTTTTATCCAGTATTAAGGAAAGCTGGCAGTATTCAATTTTTCCTCCTTCCAAAACAAGCAAACTAAGTGAAAATGCCATACAGTGAATGGATCACCTGGTGTTCTGGCCCTCAACAACCTTCAAGCCAACATCAAGAAATTATCTGGAAAAATACCTGACATAAAACAACTCCAAGCCTGGAACTGTGGTGTAAATTTAAGAGTACCATCAATCCCAGTCCAAAGGTGCAGGTATGCTCTCAGGTGCCAGTAAATCTGGCCCCTGATTCACTTCTTGCTATGGGCACTGTCCGTGTAAATGTGAGATATTTTTTAGAGCCAAAAGAAAACAAGATAGAAGAGGAACAAAAAGTGACACCAGAGCAACATGAGAGTGCAGAATAAATCAGAGCTCCTGAGTCACCAGCAGTGCCCTGAAATAAGTGGTAAACTTTTTCTGACTGGTTGTCCATGCCTGAGTAAAATTACCATGAATTACACAGCAACTTGAGGTAAATCATTGGGATTTTTGCGCACACAACAACTTGGATTTAATAATACATAACATGACTACAAAGTTAAATCTTTTAAAATGTCAAACCTATTTTAGTTTTTGATGGAAGAAGTATTATATACTGGTTTTAAATTATGCCTTATTATCTGAGTGGAAAGTCAATGTGCTAAGAGACTAAAATAATAATGGTTATTTTTTTCAGTGCCTTTAAATATGGGGCTGTCAAAAATTGGCACTACAAAAGAGTGTGAGCAAATTTAAATATTCTGCTACTTTACATAAATAGGAATGGAATATGGAGCATTAAAGTAGGAATATATATATAAATCTGCATTAATATAGAGATCATAGAGATCATATTATTGATGCTAATGATTGATGTGATCAAATCTAAAATTACTTCTAGCAGTTGAAAAGGACTGTATTAATAGCTTTCTGTATTACTTGCAGTATGTGGAGTTGTAGGAAACAAATTAATGCCCTGTAGTGAAACCTTGTCTATACAGCAAAGACATTCACTAATTTCTCCTTTTAAAGATTTACTTGGCATTGCAATAAATCTGGAAATGTGTTGTAGCATTGCAAGAAAGGTGGTAGTAAAAACATTTTAAAACAATCTATTTCTTCTATGGGAGGGTATCCTAGTTGAAGAAGAAAAATAAAAACAAAATGCAAATGGATGTTGAAAAATAGTTTGGAATGAACAGAATATGATTTACATTAGTTAAAGTACTTGGCTAAGATGAAAAAAATAATGAATCAATTACTGTCAAGTATCTTGACCATTGTAAAGCCTGTGAAATCCAATGTTGATTTTTAACCTTGCACTATTTAAAATAATTTTTTCTTCTATATGCTAACAAGGGGCCTGACCTTCCCACTTACTTCAGTAAGTTTCAGACACTATAAAATGAATTTACAAGTTTCCATTTGATTGATTCTGTGACATCTTTATGTTGGTTTAAGTATATTGGTGCTACTCAGCCAGTACTAGTGCAGTGAGAGGAGAGGATATAGAAAATGAATAAAGTTTTCTGAGCTCTGAAAAGGTGATTTATTGCTAATCAAGCCATGCTTGGTCTAAGTCCTCTTATTTTTTCTGCTATTAATGTCATACTGTAGTAAGAATAGATGGGGAACGGTTAGCATTTCACACATGTTTCTTAGGTCTGAGTCAATTATTTGGTATGTCTGGGTTTACTTCAGCAGAAAACAGGTAGAAAATGTTCTATATTAAGAAAACAAAGGAAATATCCTCACAAGTTAAAAATCTAACTAACTGTATATTTTCCTTCAGTTTCTTTGAGGAATGTATTTGGCAGATATAACAGACTGTCTTCAGAGACACTGGAAAATATTCTTTCTTCTTTTCATAACCAAGCCTTAAAAAAATGGATTTTCATATTAAATAAGTAACCTATTTAAAATTATGGCATTCCACTTTAAAAAAAATCAATTAGTAAACACTTACATCTCTTCAGGTTACAGCACCTGAACCAATACCAAATAAAATAACTTTCTTAAATGCCTTTCCAGAGTACTATTATTACAGATTCTAACAAAATTTCAGGACAACAAATTGAAAGTGTCACAGGCTTTAATGGTGGTTAAACACTGGAACAAGTTGCCCAGAGAGATGATGAAATTTCCATCCTTGGAGACATTCAAGTCTATACTAGAAATGGCCTTGAGCAAGTTCATCTAATAACATCTGTTTTGAGCAAGGAGAAGAATTAGATGATCTCTGAGGGTTCTTTTCTGTTTAAATTATAGGTTATTTTATGGTTCTGGTGTAAAGGTCTGGAATAGAAGTGCAAAGTATGAGCTACAAGAAGTTTTGCAGGACCATGGAGAGATATTGAGAGGGACCACATGACTTGAAAGTCAGAGAAAGTCTTGGGAAGACAGCACGTCATGTTATGCTATTCAAGGCAGTCCAGAAAGCCAAATTATTATTTTCAAAAAGCCTTGTGTGCTGTGATTTAGTTAAATCTTAGTTTAGTTTATATCATTCTTATTATGTAGGTATTATTATTCTACAGCATTGATCTTTGATGGAGTCTTTTGTCTGTTGTAGTGTAAATGGTTGTTGTGGAATAGCAACACTAATGTATTTATTAGTCAAAACTTGCACAAATAAGAAATTGTTGACATAGATTCCTGATCACAGTGCTGATATTAGTGTCATTGCTATATGGCTTGTAATTTCTTTACATTCTTAGTTACTAAATGCTAGTTAAATATAACAGAAAAAAACCCCACCTTTTTATGTGGTGCTCAGAAAAAGAATTTCTTAAAATGGTAATTTAGTGTATCCTGTAATAGTTCACTGCAAGTTATCACTTGAAGAATATAAAATAAAAAATATTCAAAAACGTAATCTTAGGTTTCATCATCTATTCATGATACTGCATTCAAACTTGCCTTTACTATTCCTAGTATATTATTTTATTTGGGAATAAACATGTGTTTCTGTTATTAATATGTCTTTTTTTTTTTTGCATTTCTTCCTAACATGTGTTTTTAATTAAGTAACAGAATGGCTTACTATAAGTAAATGATTGATTAAACCCCGTCCTCTCCCCTCCCCCCATCTTTGTCCTTTTCTGCCTTACAGATATTTTAAAATTTAGTTGCTTTGGTGAATGGATGTCATACACTACACTCTTACACTTGCCATATTGCTGGTGGTATTTAATAATGAGATAATACTTTGTAAGAAACAGTTTAATGAACAGACTTTAAAATGTAAAAAATGTTTGCTGAAACTGAAAAAGGCTTCTTTGAGTTGGTTAATCCAAAGTAATCACCTGTGGCACCTGTTAGTTGGTATTTTAGCTATTGACATCACAGGGTGGTGAACAAATCAGAGGAACCAATCTGCTGAACTATGAGCACTGGTGAGATTCCTAAATGAAGTGCTACTCCTAATTCTTTTTGTCCTGCTAATTGTACAATCATATAAAGCCCTGAATTGTAAGGCATCTTTAAGATTATTTGTTCCAATCCCTCTGCCATGGGCAGGGACACCTTTCACTAGACCAGGTTGCTCAGAGCCACATCTGATCTGGCTTTGAACCTTCCAGGGATGGGGCATCCACATCTTCCCTGGGCAACTTGTTCCAGTGCTTCACCAACCTCACAGATAAAAATTTCTTTCTAATTTCTAATCTAAACCTATTCTTTTTCAACTCCCCCTTCTCAAGTCATTTTTCCCTGTCCTTTTACTACATGCCCTTGTAAATTGTCTCACCCCATCTTGTCGGCTCATTTCAGGTACTGGAGTGCCACAATCAGGTCATTCCCAAAGCCTTCTCTTCTCCAGGATGAGCAACCCCAACTCCCTCAGCCTTTCCTCATGGGGGAGGTGCTCTATCCCTCTAATCATTTTGGTGGCCCCCTCTGGAATCACTCCAACCAATCAAAGTCCCTCCAGTGCTGGGGACCCCAGAGCTGAATGTGGTACTCAAGGTGGGGTCTCACCAGAGCAGTGTGGAGGAGCAGAATGAGTTCAATTATTGTGTTACTATATAACATCACTCACTAAGCTGTTCCTTATGGCTTGGAAAGTGATAATATTGTAAGCCTTAAAACCAAAGACAAATAAATGGAATTTCTTTTACTTCTTAAAAACAGCCAGTCTTTTCTTATGCTTTCAAGTTAATGAAAAAGACTGGTTAATCATAATAAAGGAATTTCTGTCCTTCTGACTTTAACAGTTCCAACTTCTTAATAAATTATTGAAGAAAGAAAACATTTTTCTTGTTTCTCTTTTTCTTCAACATCTTTTCATAGACATAGAAGGAAGCTGTCCCTGTTCCAGGTGCCAGATATGCAAAAGGAACTAGGTCCAGTTTCTTGACCAGAGCATCTATTCTATTGAAATTCCTAGAGGAATTGTAAGGAACTGAGCCTACAGACTTGTAAGAAAAATAGCTTGTTCCAGGGAGCAAGATCAGTTGTTCTGCACATTGGCTAAAGATTTCAATACAGTGTTTGGGCTCAGTAATTTCACAGAAATTTCTGAAAGAAAGAGATTCCTGGATCTGAGTGATGGAATTACTGAACATATCACTACAGTTTCAAACAGCATATTTTTAGGAACTTTCCTGGCAAGACAACCTTTAACCTTCATCAGTGCAGGCCTTATGAATTTCTATCACAGGTTTTCCATCTCTAATGAAGTTGAACACTTTCAATATTGGGAAAACTGACCTGTGAAACACTGTGAATTTTACAGTGTTTGAAGCATTATAGAATGGTTATTTTTGTATAAAGGAGGAGGATGTTGAGGTAATCATCTGTTCGGCTCTATTAAGCTTCTATTTCCATGCACCTTAGCTTACCAAAGACTTTGTTGCTAAAAATACAGTTAATGCCAATCACCATGGTTTAATGGAAAAGAGATCTTTTCAAATAAAAGTGTTACCTTTTTTAAAACAAAATGTTAGTTTCCCTTAATAAAGGCTGCTAGGATCATAGTGCATACTTCAGTTGTTTATCACATGGTATTTTGATTTGAGACCTTGCATGATAAGGAATGAACTGCATATCAAACAGAAAAATTACTCTGAGAAACCTCATAAAGTAAATGTTCTCTAGTGGTACGTATTTCTAGCAGATATTCCTTGGTTTGTTTCAGTTTAAAATCTGTATTAACAGTCTTGTTGAGCCACAAAAATAAAACAAAGGCTAGAGGACAAGTCTCACAAGTTAGAAAGTTCACCGTCTTAAAGACATAGCTCAATTTATCAACACTCTATTAACAATGTATTGAAGAGGAAACTGAGGTATAACTTGACTGACAGTCACATATACCTACAGTTACCAAAAAAAAACAAAACCCTCAGAGTTGCTTTTCAGCCTTGAAAGAAACCAATAATAAGATTCAGTGAATAAATACAGAAGTTAGGCAGATTCATTGAATGAATACAGAAGTTAGATTTGGCATTGGAAGTAAGTACTCTGGGGTAATTAAAGATTAGAACAACCACTATGAGAAAATCTGCGAGGCCACTTGCATAACTGGCGTGACAGGAAGCACAGTGGAACATTATGGCCTTGAAATCTGCACAGGTGTAGATTTTCTGACAAAATGCAACATAAAAATTGGTATTTTATGAAAATATTGCATGTGGCATTTTTAAAAATATTTTATATAAATCTGCAGTGAATTTCTTAATAGCCATATTTATTTGAGATTGAGAGACAGTAACATATTGTCCTAGGATTGACTGCACATACCAAATGTCCTATCTGTAATACTCACAAATTTCTTAAACATTCTCCCTCCACTCCCTTTTAGGTCCTCTGTACCAGTAATGCCAACATTTTGATGCTTCAGGTTATGTAATGTTTTCTGACTTGATTTCTGAGATTATGTAGCTTTGCTACATGATATGGTTTGTATTGTAGCTGTTGGCAATGATTGGGACATACCACAGAACTTCAATTCTTTCTTAAATAGTTAGTGAGAGGCCTGATGCAAGCCATGGATATAGCCTTGTCTACCCCTCCTGAAAGGGGCACTTTTAGGCCACTGCATTCAAAGTATCAATTGAAGTGGCATAGTCACTCCATTCTGCCTCATCTTTCTCAAGAGGGTTTGTTTCCCAGTTCAATCTCCTGGCACGTTTATAGGTGTCTTAGATTGAGTAGCATGTGAGACGCACTCTCAGACTTTCCTGAAACTCTCCCCAGAACACATTATGGTGGACAAGCTATTTTTAATTTATAGCCTTTCCATTAACTAGCATCAATCCCAGAGGAGAATATATAATTTAAGAAGATCCTCTTCTGTCACACAGATACTTTTGTCTTTTTTCTGATCCTCTCCAGAATCAAGACACCTCTCCTGTATATGTCCTTTGAACTCCTTCATACATGACTGGCTTGGTTTTAATTTAATGGGTGTCATCTGCCAGAATTTCTTTGTGTTTTCATTTGTTTTTGAAAACTTATCAGGTTTCTGAATATTCTACATTTGTATTCTACATTTATATTCTACATACATACATAATGTACTCTACATTTAGAATCCACAACAGAAAGCACATGGCATTTCCAAAATTGGTGGACACCCCATGTTAGTTTCTTTGCTGTGCATACTGCATGCAATGACATAGGGTGCATTGTAGCTCAGTGCATCCTCTACACTTTTAAGGATTTCTTGCCTTCTCTATTTGTCAAAAGCCAAAAGCAAACAACACTGCAGAATAAAACTCTTGTTTTTGTACCTGTAATCTACTTACAAGGAAAGAAAAAATAATTCCCTACAAAATATCTCCAGAAGAAAATAAACCCAAACCAAAAACAAGAAACAGACCTCCAAAGTTTATAAAATTGAAAATGAAAACACAGAGACATATTTGGATGCTCAGGAGAATGCTAATTATCAGTATAAATTTCATATCAGAATTTTTAACTAGGGGTGTTTATGAAGATAATGCTCTGCACTTTGCTGATAATTTTGTACCTACTTACATTGCACAGTATATGGAAAAACACAGGGACAAGCTGCTGTTTCAGTACATGTAATTAATGTGTATAAAAAGGATGTTTCTGCAAGCACAGTGTTTGAATGATTCCTTTGGAGGCTTCCAGAGTAGGAGCTGGAACTGGAAAACTGTCTGCAAGGGCTCTGGGACTGGTATGTCAGATTCATGAGCTTTGTAGAAAAGATAGTATTGCAAAGAAATGTTTGTTTGGATCTGAATTTACAGTGACAAAAAGCATTGAGATAGCCTGCTTTGTATAAAAAAACTGGTTTTGCAGTGTCAGCATTTTATTTTTTTTTGGAAGATGGCAATGCTTTCTTTGGGGATACAAAAAAAATTGTTGATGTATTTCCTGTTTCCTGAGTGTTTCCTAATTACTGGAAAAGCAATTTTCCTTCTCATATATTCTAAACCCATGCCCTGCATCGACATATTGCAACATGTTGTTGTTTTTATTGAAGTGCAGCATTTGCAAAGGTTGGCAGGAAGTGTTGCACTCAGGAGAGCAGAGCATCTCTCTGCTATATTGATCAGAAAACAATCTGCCCTTCTCCACATCCTCCCTGAACTGCTGCAAGTCTGACTGCCTTGCGCTAGGATTTATGACTGGACCCTTGGACGAACACCACAGGCCCCTCCTTACAACTGCAGTAGGCCAGAGAGGAACTGAGTGTGGCCAGAACCAGGAGGGTGTAGGCAGGGGATGAACATCAGGCCCCAGCACTTCTTCACTTGCAGTTACAACCTGTGCAATGCAGCTCCTGTACAAGGGCTGATGTGCCTTGAGTGTGTAACCATGAAACCACAGAAGAAGGTTCTGTGGTGAGCTGGCAATGTTCATGAAAAACCCATTAACATCTGTGATTTTATTCTAAAAACATTTTTCAGGACAAATTATGTTTCCTACAGAACTGTAAATGCTTTTTCACACAAATGAGAATACAGTACTGGTGGAATACCATATGGAAATATTTTATTAACTTGGAAGCATTTCAGTGTAATTCTCTCCTGGATGTAATATTGCAGTTCAACTCCATGTTTAGTACTCTCAGAGGGTTTGATTATGCAGGAAGACAGACATTTTCTCATCCTGATTTTTTTTTAATAGGAGTTAAAGATACTCATAAATTTCCACTACCAAGTGAATTACAAACACTCAAGATCTCCTAATATTGGTTTACTGTATATGGCATTCAATCTTATAGCCGCAGAATTGAGTATTCTAAAATGCACTGATTCTCTTCCCAGTGTTTACTAGATACACCAGAAAGATAAGCACCATATAGAGAGAATATCTTTTTAGATAAAAATGGTAATATCTCGGAGAGAAATAGCTATAGATTCCCTTAATAGATGTAGGTGGGAAATTAAAAGAAAGTCATTAAACCATAGAGGGCATGGTGCAATGAAGTAGGATCTGATGCAGTAAAAGAAGTAACACATTTTTAGATGAAACCTTCATCTTTATAAAGCTTATTATAATCTATAGGTACTTACAATTACTAGAATTGAAGTCAGTGACCCAGAAACCTCCTTGTCTGGATTCTTTTCAGTCTCATGGAAATTTCTAAAATGTTCTCAAGATAAAAGTAGTCTTACTGTGTTTCAAGTGTTGCTGCTTATGTCAATGAAAACTAATCAATTTTCATTAAAAGAATATTTTGAATAATTGCATCTTTATTCTAATATGCATGCCATTTGTTTTTTGTTCTTTCTGGTTTTTGTAGTCTACAAAAATTTGGTCATAAATGCTTGTGATGTTTCAGCTCATACTTAAAGGCATATGAAATGTTGAGGATCATAATTTCCTTATAGTTGTATGATTAGAGTTTTTTCTAATTTTGTTGACTTAATATGGCATGTTGCATACAAACAATATCTATTTTATGTATTTAAATCAGTTCTTCAAAATAGATTTCATTTTCATAAAATAAAATGAAAACAGTGAATATTTTATAGCCTGGCAATCATAAATTGAGCATTTTGCTCCAAATTTCTGTTACTAAATAATGAAAGTCTGAATAATTGCAGTATAAGACCGATGACCTCCTTATGCTGAGTTATTTGGCTTTAGGTGTATTGAAGCAACTGCTTCTTTTGGTTTTTACTGTTCTACTTTCTCCTTTTCATGTTTTGTTTCAGAAAAAATATGATAGTGAAGCAAATGCATAACATTAAAAAAATCTGTAGCAAAAGAAGTCCCAAGTGTAGGATGGAGTTACAGAGCAAAGTCAAAAATAGATGCAGTGTGAGAAAAGGGTCTTTATTTGTCTATCAGTAACATTCTGGCTGAAGTCTTTCCTTAGGCTGTGTGGGAGTCTTGAACCTTGATTTTCAGTGTACAGATGCTTAGTCTTTATTAGCAACTGTTCTCATTAGATCTAGGCTATTGTATAAAACAGTCAAACAGTTATGGCTTTGGGAAATGCTAGGCCTAATGACAAAGTGTGCAATTTTTTCTTTTAAAATAGGCATGGCAGGGATTTGCTGTTGTGTCTACTACACGAATATTTTTAAACTACTGGCTGTTTTGTGCTGGAGTATTTTGTTTTATCCCATGAAAATTTAAAGAAAAAATATATTGCTGCATAGTTAGCATGTAATGAATATCAGTTCTAGATATCTTGAAATATCAGCTGTAGAGGTCTAAACATTTGAATGAAAGGCTGTCTCCAAGGGAACTGCTCTGCAAAATATCCAGAATAATTTTTAGGGAACTTTAGGCAATGTTGATTTGTACATGCATTAAACACAAATTTAAAACAGAGGCAGGTCTAAAACTCCATTTAATTGTTTGTCCATTATCATGGTGGAAAATTTCTCTTTAGAAAACTGACTGCAAAAGATGAAAGGTAAATGAGAAAGATGACAACCATCAGGACACTTCACAATATTTTAGGTATGGACACTTTCTCAGGCCATATCCTTAAATTTCTCTTTGTACAGCTGCACTGGCTAACAGGGAGATGACAGAAGAAATTACTGATGGACAAAAAAGACTGACTCTGTTCCCTGTAAGCTCTCATCTTTAAAAAAATAGTTTTTCATGATGGTTAGAATGAAAACAAAATAATTGAAGGTTCCAAGGAAACTGGAAAACTAATAAAAGTAAGTAAAGTATTATAAAAATACTGAAAACATAAAGAAAATAGTTTTGAGGATAACATTTATAAAATAAATTCTAAAATTAGAGGAATATGTGAAGCAAAATACAATCATCTCTAAAGCAGAAAGTAAAACTACTAACTATGAATAATCTGAAATTTTAGGTATTTCACATATAGAAATTTAATATTTGGATGCTGAGGAATCCATCTTTTTCATTGAAAATGATTTTTTTTCTGGAAATATTGTTACAGGAAATTCTCCTATTATAAAGCATAGCAATGTCTGAGGTTGCCTTGAAACTACTGTAGAAAGAAGGATACTTTGATGTGGCGAGACATACACATGCCTCTTTTAGAGTATGGAAGCTTTTCTGAGGAAAGCATTTTACTTCCCAACATTAAGAAATATGCTACTTTTGATTAAGACAGAAAAGAATCATTTTCCAGTCCCCTGTTTTTCCTGATAAAGGAGCTTATTTCATTTGCCACAGGCTTACAGGCACTCATTATAAATTGCATGACTTGGTGATCTTGCAAGGAGACATGGCTGCATGACTCAGCTCCTCCTTCTAGCTCTTGCTGTATAGGAAAGAGGCCTAGAGCTCTCTTTGGATGACTAATATTCAGTAATCCTTTCAGCATGATGCCACCACAAATACCAACAGCCTACAAGACTGAAATGGCACTTCATTGAGACATAACGTTGAAGTATTACGAAAACACATCTTTCCTTGATTGGCAGCTTGGTTTCTGATTCATGACAAGGAACTACTGAAACCAAAGATCTACTGAAGGAATTGGTTGATTTTAAATCATAGAACTTCACATATCTGGCTTATTAAAGGGACAATGCTTTTTCTTCTTGTCTGGGATCATGACAGCTGCTCATTTTCTTTCAATCATGACAGCAAAGAGAAAACTCTAAAATTCTATCATTTCTTTAGGGAAAAGCTGTAGTTTTAATGCCTTGTTCCTCTGTTTATGATTCAGTGAAGACAATGCAAAAATTGGAGTATATGAATTTTAAAGTGCTATTTAAAAGACTAATGGACAAAATGAAATATTGACATTTATACAGTCATTTGGCTAACAAATGTTTTGTTGAAAAATGGTCTTCTTTGATTCCTGAAACAGTGCTTACTTATACAACATATGAGTCAAAAGAAACATATTCTTGCTTATGCATAACAATAAAACACATAATAGAGGTTTGACCATAATGTTTATTATTGCTACTGCTTTTAATTGTGGCTCGATCAACTTTGGCCTCAGAATTGAACTGAAATACTTTTGATTTATCTCTAACTGCTGTGATAACCAATACACCCAAATGTAGCTGCACCTTCTATTTGATTTTTGCTTCTTCTCCCTATATTTAGTGTCTTCCACTTTTTCAATTTAAAGAATCAGGTGCTTTTCCATCTGCCTTTTACCTCTCTTATTCATATTGTTGAGCAGGATTAACTTAAAATGCATGAAGGAGTATGTCTTCCCAGAATTTTGACACCATTTTGCAACTTACAATCACCTGCAACTTACAATCAGCTTTTGTGACCTGCAACCATCTTTTTTTGGTCTTGTGTAACTACTCAGTGATTTAGTTGCATGCAGCTCTACGTTAACAGCGACAGCCTGCTAGTTCAGGATGGCATTTCTCCTCTAGGCTGTCAGGGATTTATGGGAAAGAAAATATAGGTCTACTGCCCTTTGGCACATGTGTTTCTTGTTTGCTGGCCCATGGAAAAATGTTCTGAAGTGATCCAACATGGCCAGAATAATTTCCTATTTGATTTGTCTGTGGCTTAGTTGACATCAGCTCTGTTACCACTTTGCTCTTCTGATTTTAGAGAGAGAAATTCTTGCCCACATTCCTTCAACTTCTTTACATTTCTCTCCCATGGTGTTCCTTTCAAAAGTTGAAGAAGTAATCAATTGTGTGCAAGAGCATAATCTACTGTGAGTAGCAGCAAATTTTTGTCTTCTGACCTGGACCATGAGTCAAATATTAAATTCTTGTTCTTGTGTAATCTCCCCTCTGTCTGCCTCAGAGCAGGTACTGAATTACTTCATGTTCAAACTTGAATCATCCTCATGTGCCCTCCATGGAGCTGCTTCTATAGGCAGATGTGACAAATGCAGTACTTCAGGCTTCTGAGATTCCTGTCTGATCCCATATAAACAATTTAGCTAACTGTCACACAGAGCTTATCTTCAATTTAGCTTGTGGGAAACCTTTTTTGACTGTCATGTTTGGAGACCTGGCAAAAACTAGAGCAAGAACTGTTCCTTCTAGTTGCACTTGTAAAACTGGTCAGTGCATTTCTGTATTTCCTGGAGCTTTCTGTCAAAGCTGTAAAGCTGTTCATGGTGATGGATTCTGCCTCCTGTTCCACAGATCCTTCTGTGTTGTAGTAAAGTCATGCTCTATGCTCCTAACCCTAAATGACATTGCTAAGTAGTCTTGACTTCACCCCATACCACTGAATTCTCAATGGCATTTCATTTTTTTTGCTCAGTATACTCAGCAATGGCTTCCTTGCAGTTTAAGGCTTTTTTCAGCCTGCTTGTGCCTTAAGGCAAGGCTAGGAGTGTTACTTCCAGGATATAGGCATTGACCTTTTCTTTGTGGATGCATTTCCTGCCTGCACATATTCAAGTTCTACAGCAAATGCAAAGACTTGTCAGGCTTTGTGCTAGTGTAGTTTGAAACACTAATAGAGGGCACTGGTCAGTGTAATTCTGGCGGCACTGCAGTCTTGTCATACTTAAGGACCTGGCTCCTAACCTGTGATTTTTTATTATCTAAAAAAAATAATGCTTTGCTCTGACTTTTCCTTTCTGCATAATTTTTTCGTGACTATCAAAAATATTTTTTCACTCTGATGGAAAGCTGTAGTAGCTTGGTTTCATAAACTTAAACGTTATTTCTGCTCCATTAAAATTACCATGAGGAAAAAAAAATCATATCTATTTTTGTTATCTTTATTCAGACTTGTTGGAACATTTTAAGGGTATGGCAAGGGATTTCAAATGTATGATGCCTTGCAAAAGATGTGTCAGAGGTTGGCAAGGGGCAGGATGGTCCTTTGTACAGACATGGAAAACCAAAATCAAGTATTTATTTCTTGGCCAAATTGAGTAATAAATTCTTAAGATTGATAATGCTTCAATACTTTGATGTTCTTGAGTTGGTAGGTTTTCAGAATCCTTCATAGGTTTTCTTACTACTACAGAAGTACCAGCTTTATGTAGTAGGTGCAACAGCCAGATAGCTATAAATGCACTAATGGCAATTTTCAAGCAGGAATAAAGGAAGTCCATTCTTAACCTCAATTTTTTTTTGTACCTGTCAATTTCTTTGAATAACACATTATGCATGTATTTCCAACTGTTTATGGTTTCCCAAGAAAGCAAGTATTTTTTATTAACTTGACTGAAAACACAATTATCTTCAAAAACTCCTTTGTTAAAATGTGATTTGTTTCGTGAAAACTACTCTATATTTTGTGCATATCTATAAAAGATTGAATTAAAGACTTCATGAGTTCATTATTTTGTGGACCTATCTGATCAGCTCTCATCATGTAGGAATCTGGTAGGTTTGATTTATATCATGAAAGTCTGAATCTGAAGTTTTCACAATGTGAGAGAACACTGACAAATTTAATTCCACTAGCCTGTCATCCTGGTATTATGATAATTAGGCACCTCTGGAAGAAAGAAGAGCACAAACACAGCTTTGCTCTTAATTCTGGTACCAAATTTTATGCTGCCTTTTGATAATCTGGTTTTAATACTTGCTTTAAGGCTTTTTATTCCAATTTTATTGGTTGTCTACTTATTCTCTGCTTCATCGCTGAGAGAAAGCCTCTAGCATTTTCTCTTGGTATATGCAATATATAGTGGTGACAATGTTGTTTCTAAAGTATTACAGGCTTGTATTGCAGGTGACATTTATTCAAGATGCCATCCCTTCTTTTCCTTTTCCTGTAAGTTGCACCAGGAACGGTATGGGAACTGAAACATTTGGGTTTTCAGTTTTCTGGGACAGGACATCACAACCTCTACACAAAATGTATTATTGCTTTTATATAGCAATTTATACATACAAATCCACCTCCCCCCTATTCCCAGAGGTGTCATATTAAAGTTTCTCTTAGCAAGATAAATAAACTTAGCTTTTCCCTTTCTTTTTTTAATCCTTTCTAGCTCAAGTACTTTGTTTAGGGGAAGAGAACAGATTCAAACTGCAGCTAGGATTAGAATGAGAATTGGTTTACAGCTGTTTCTTGTGACATGTACCTGCTGGAAGAAGAACTGATGCCTCTGTACCCTTTCTCCAGAGTGCAGACAGAAGAAGGTGGCCCTTGACTGCACCTATCTCTTCCTAAGACCAAAGACGTATGCACCTATTCAAAAAGTATGAAAAATTTAGGTGAAGAAAAGGGCAGTTGTTGCCTCAAAATTTCTGTGCACCCTGAGAAGTATCTTAAGTTGTTCAGTCCCACATCTGCCACACTGTCACTTTTTCAAGACGGCTTTGGTTAATTCTTTAAAGAAAAATGACACCAAATATAGAAAAATATTGTGTTTTCCTTGTGAAACAATAACATATATTTAGCATAGCATCATTGTCTATCTCCATCTTCTTTTTGAAAGAAGAGAACAACCCTTCCCCCTGGCTCCTGGATGTCAGGATGGAAACAACTCTCAGAAACCACCCATTCTTTCTCCTTGAAACCTGCCCAGGGAAATAGTAGTAGTCGGTATCAAGTTGTATTTTCAGTGCTCTTTTGAGCAGCGTTTTTGTAGCTGGAGATGTAAGGTGTCTGTGTTGTGCATGTACAGCAGCAGATATTTATTAAAAGTACTGTAGTGTTTTAAATACCTCACCTCCTTTTCAGGGCACCAGCACTGGTTGTCATGGAAACAGCTGAGAACTAGAAACTGGCAGCTGAAATTGCCTCATCTGCTAGTGACTGTGTCCATGTCTAGTCCTGCTTCCATGGAAACACAAGTCAGAGCAGCAGAAGGTAGTAGTTTCCAAAAGCTGCCTTAAAAATAACCCTGAGGTTAGTGTTATTTTGTTTGTGATCATCTACTCACCTACTCTGCTTAAGTAGAGCTCTCGCAGTCTGCAATATTTACAAGTTTAACAGATGAAAGAAAAAACAAGGCATAAAAAAATAAAGGCATCTGTTCTCTTTGATTTCCTTTACTGGCATAGTAAGTTTTTGGGAGAGAGATGGGTAAACAAACCTTGGCCTGCCTAGCTACATTAACAACTGATTGTCAGAATTACAGTTGATTAATTAGGTGCCCTTCCTGATAATTATTGTTCATACTGAGCATGTTAGAAGCTGAGGCATGGTTTATCTGGTTAACTGTGCCTCATTAATTCTCCATTATTACTGAGCCATTACATCTCACAAAAAAATTAGATTCAGGTTACATTTTTAGTTTTCAAAATAATTAGTTAAAAAAAAAAAAAAAGCTCAAGTAATTTTCTATGGATTTCATGCCTTTTTCCCCCCTGAAAAATTTTAATCTGTCCTCTTTACAAATTTCTAGGCTTTTCATCTGGCTCTAGTGCTTCTGCTTTGCAGTAGTCTTGATATACTTGATATACTTACTTGATATACTTAGAAGTCAAGAGGCTGATAGTAGCTTTCTGAGAAAAGATGCTTGATTTTGAAAAGGTTCCGACAAGTTTAGTTCAAATACCTATTACCCTGCTGGCCTTCTTTCCCAGGTATGATGTTTTGTTTCAGACAGATGAGGGGCCATTTTTTATCTTCCACTGTTCAAGCAAATCTTCCGTTGTTGTGATTCTTGATGTCAGGAGAAAGGGTGGCAACATTTTAGATTGTATTTGAATGGAGTAACTTTTTCAGCATTGCTCTGAGGAAGTCAATAACTTGTAGATATAAAATGCTTCAGAATTCAGGTGCTGTATCTGATTAATTAGCCATTAATTCTGAGGAAATTTCTGTCACAGCTGTTCTTGATAAAAAAAAATAACAGCATTTGTTTAAAAAAAATCCAGTTTAGATGGTGGAAAAAGTAGCTGTGCATCATAGTTTTAGACTTTTTACTAAGATCCACTATTTCCATGGTAGGAAAGTCATCATATCCTGAAGCCTGTGTGTCAAATAGTAAACACAAAACCCAGTCTGAAATGTCCAGTTATTTTAGTCTAAGTCCTTCTGTGAAGAGTCTCTACCTAAAACTTCTTAGAAGAGTATGTTCTACCCCTGATTCACTCTTCAACTTAATACCCTGTCTCTGTATCTTGTAGGTCTCAGTTGAATTCCTGAATGTTTTGAAGAAGAGAATATAGACGACTCTTGCAACTCTTGGCCTATGGGTTCCTCTGGGGCTTCCTGACCCAACAGAGAAGAGCATAACATAGTTCTGCTTTGGTTTTAGAGCTGGTCAGGATGACCTCAAAAATGCAGTCAATCAGATATTTGTTAACTGTATGTTCACTATGTTCTGTGCTTCCCACTACTGATTAATTTCCTTCTTCGTTTTTCTTTTTTAGCTGAGACAGATTTTGCTGTTACTGTGAAACTCTGAAAAAGTATCTGTGGCTCCATAGGCTGTAAACAAACTTCATTTCATAAAAAAAAATTTTTTTTTCTCTATTTGATATGCTTTTTGTTCCACATCAGGTGTTTTATTTCATCTGGTCATTAAAATTACTGAGAGCTGCCATTTCTATCTCTATTCTTCTATTTTTTTAGAAGACTTGTATTTTTTTATTTTATTTATTGAATTTTTGAAAAAAGTAAAAAATGGGTCTGTGCCCTAAACACCTAAATATCATTCAGAACATGAAGTGTTTGTGTAGTTTAGAATTACTCTCCTAATATTAACACTATCATCTTTATAACATATTAGGCCTCAATGACAAATTGGAAAAAAACATTTGCTTTCTTTGGTGTGTATTTCCTTATATTGCCTCTTTTTCTTCAAGCTGTGATTTCTCAGAAAGTCCTCCCAAATTCATAATTTTATGAGATGCTTAGAGCAGGAGTTGTAGAATCACAGAATTGTAGTCCTCTTCACAAGTTCTCTTCCATGCTCAGGCAACAAATGATGCTGGACTACTGAAATTGTTCAGCCAGAAAGCTTTCAAATACAGTGAAACTTGAGGTCACTGTTTTCTTTCTTTGAGAAAGACATCTTGCTTATGACTCATTTCTTGAAGCATCTGGGAAACAGATAAGAAAACTGTAGCTCAACCTCTCTTCTAGCCTTTTTCAAGAATTAGTAAATCACTGTGTTTCTCAATATTCTGAGCAACTTCCTGTCTCACAGAAGATCTTGGGATTGAGTATAAACACAATGATAGATGTGAAAGGATTTGAGAGAAAGGAGGTTTGGTTAACAATGCATGTACCATTTTAAATATACCTTATGTTGTTTACCTTAGTCAAAGCACCTGTGTGCATATCAAAGATTGGTGACCAAATCAGTCTGTGTGCCTAACAGAGGCTTAGATTTTTGATAGATTTCCCATTATATAAGAGTTTTAAGAATACTGTCATGGTTAATCCAAAATACTTTTAGATTTAAAGAAAGAAATAGGGCATACTGTTTGTATAGGAAACTGATGATATACTTGGCTCCAATTTCATAAAAATAGCAGTGTTTTTCCCTTATGGATAGATACAGTGTCTCAGCCATGTGATCTTTACATTTTTCATCTGTGTTTTTCATTTTATTGAAATGAAGATGCAACTTTCTTAAGTGCTGAGAAACTAATGGGCCTGATAGAATCCAGTTCAAGTGCTGAGAAACTAATGGGCCTGAATCTGGTTCAATATTTCAATGCAATTGTTATTGGGCAAGTTGGTTGAAAACTCTTTTTGAAAGAAAAAAAGAATAATATCACTTTAAAATTTTCAGTGTGAAAACCGAAAAAAGTAATCAAGCCATCTGTATGTATTGGAAGCCTCTTTCTAAATCTCCCAGTAGAAATTTTGTTCTCTATTTAGACTTTGATATTGCTGATTTTCCAGATTGCACATCTTTGCAGTTGAAGGTACTTGTCCCAAACCCAAAACATCACCAAAGGAATTTCTTGAGTTTTGTTACTTAATTATGTTGAAATTAATATAGAGAATCTGGATATTGCATGAATGGTATTAGCAATCAGAGTAGGATGCTATTAGGGGAGATTCTCAGTACTATTTATCCTGCTCCAAGCCATCTGGAGGCATCTGAATGTGTCATTTGAATAATTAAGAAATATCAAGAACAAAATGATTTTAAATAAATTTTAATGACAAAACTAATTAGGGGACCATTCCCATAACACACAACAGTCTTTGTGTGTTTCTAATGTGTCACAAGTGACAACTTTTCCAGGATTAATGGCATATTTTGCAAATTCATCTCTGAGCAGTATCTTTCTGGAATTTTATTTTTAATTCTAGAAAGTGTGGAGGTCTTTTTTGATTAATGTGTGAAATGCCTGACAGATTTGCTTTCAACACTAGCTCTTTCATATTTTTAAAATAAAAGTTCTCTTACACTGGAAGATGGAGTGGTCTCAGTATTTCTTTAAAAAATGTTGATATTTAGTAAATATAAGCTGAAAAATCATAGAATCCTAGAATAGTTATGATTGGAAAGGATGTTTAAAGGTAATCTACTCCCATCTCCCTACAATAAGCAGGAAAATCTTCAACTAGATCCAATGTCTCAGTGCTGTTTAACTTGACCTTGAACACTTCCAGGGAAGTCAAGTGTTCTACCACCTCTTTGGGCAACCTGATCTTACCTGCGTTGCTCTACTACTCTCACTGTAAAAAACTTATTTCTGTATCTTACCTAAATCAAACCTCTTTAGTCCAAAACCCTTACTCCATGTATCAGGGGTAAAAAGGTACTGCTAAAAAGTCCCTCTCTTGTTACTTAAATGTAACTGGTACCTGTTAGATAAAAATAATAATAGGTTTCGTATGTTTCCTTCTCTCTATGCTTATTCTATGCACAGAAAAACCTCTATTGTAATGATTAGTTTTGCCTAGTATTTCAAAACGTCGTAGATGAGCTAAGAATCATTTTGTTTTTCTTGGACATGAGATCAAAGAGTATTTTGTATGGAAAAGCCTATCTGTACATCTGGTAGCAATTCTTAGTGCAGAGCATTATGCCATCTGACTGGAACAACCTTGATTCTCTACTCATAACAAAATAGCCTAAAGGATGGTTCTCTCAGAAAGACTATGTGTGATCATTATGTCGTAGGGATTATTAAAAACCTTTGCACTTGATGGAAATTTTGCAAGTTTCTGCAAGTAGTGTAGCCAGGGCCTTACCAGAGCAATTTTTGTACTGTCTCAGCATAAGCATTGCCACTGGAAATAACCACCTAATATATGGCAGCAGTGTCATGCTTAAGGCAGGCAATCAGGCACATCATTTTTTATTCTGTTTGAGCTTCTTTGTATTAACATGTTGAAAGAACAAACCTAGGAGTACTTAAATCTATTGGCACCTTGTGTATTTCTTTCTATACCAAAAGCTAGTAGTACTGAAACATTACTGTGAAGAAAAGCAAAGCTGCCCAGATCTGATCTATTTAGGCAAGAAATTCAAACTCCTATACTATTAGGCAATTACCTCAAATTTGGTTTTCCTCCAATGATTGCATATGTGCCCTGTACCTGTAAAATATATGCACCCTATTGCAGAAGACTATGTTTAGATGATTTATACAACTAAATTGAAAAATGGATGCATGTGAGCAGATTATGCAATATGTGAAAAGCCATTTTATATTTATGACTTTATATTTATGACTAATTATTTATTATAGCAAATCTTCCATGTATGTTACAGAGAATAAATGTGCTCCCTAATCTTACTGTGGCTTGAA
This sequence comes from Motacilla alba alba, assembly GCF_015832195.1. Taxonomy (NCBI): domain Eukaryota; kingdom Metazoa; phylum Chordata; class Aves; order Passeriformes; family Motacillidae; genus Motacilla; species Motacilla alba. The sequence goes on along the minus strand of NC_052019.1, from coordinate 24,721,139 downwards.
ATCTGACTGTGTCTGGAAAGCAACGTTTAAGAACCACCTACTCATCTTTTTGACTCTAATAATGAACTGCTTAAATAGACAGCTTTTGACATTCTCTTGCAATCTCGAAGAACTATTTAGAAATGTATCATTGATATAAAGTCTGATCATCTTAAAATTATTCAGTTGCCATCAAATTCAGTTTGTATTAATGTTCAGCGATAATTTGCATTTCAGGAAAGTATGACTGTAATTAATAATTTTATATTTATTTAATAATTATCAAACTTTAAAACAAGTGGATTTTTGAAATGTCATCTTTTGGACTTGCGTCTCAGATCTACCTACCAAACATATTTCTCCTTTTAAGTCACAAGACAAGCACAGCATATATCTATGCAAAAATACACTATCCCTGAGGAGAGTTGAAATTTAAAAAATGTTTGTCAAAAAGGACTTTATATCCTGAAAAGAATAAATTATTATAATTTTTTTCAACAGAAACTGAAACTTTTGTTTGTTTGTTTGTTTGTTTCATATATCAGACAACTAGGGCATAATAATTTGCAATGATGTTCTGTAATCTCATCAAATTTGATATTTGAAGTCTGTGAGACTTATGTGCTCAACAGAGAAGTCCAATATAAAATATAAAAAACCCTTGCTTACCACCCACCATGATTTTTTCTTCAAATGCAATATCTCTGCTTTTATGAAATATGGATAATCTAGCACAGTTACATTTTAAATTAAATTTTCAAAGTTAAGCTATTTTATACAGATACCGCCTCCAAAATACAATATTAGAAAGAACAGAAACGCCTTCCTTAAACTGAATATCACAATAACAAGTCCTTAAATGGTGTGCAGTGCCCTCTGTTGTTACTGACATTTGGGTAAAGTGAGTCCAAATTTTATTCTGATGCTGGAAAGGACCATGACAGTGATATGAGGAATGGAGAAACTATTCTCCATTTACAGAGAAGAGTATTAAGATGTCTACATGAAGAAAGCTAATGTTCTGTTGGATTTTTCAATCGGTAGAGGTTCCAGCGATAAGCCCATAGAGAACAGCTGAACACTTACCTGCATATGGTCAAAAAAGGTGTGAGTTCAATGAGGCTGCATAAAAGTGCAGGGATATTACAGCACAGAGAATCACACAGAATCACTAGGTTGGAAGGGACCTTCAAGATCACCAAGTCCACCCCATGTCCCAACACCTCAACTAAACCACGGTACCAAGTGCCACATCCAGTCTCTGTTTGAACACATCCAGGGATGGTGACTCCACCACCTCCCCAGGCAGACCATTCCAGTACTTTTTAACTCTATCTGTAAAAATCTTTTTCCTGACATCCAACCTATATTTCCCTTGGCTCAGCTTGAGACTGTGTCCTCTGGTTCTGTCAGTTGTAGCCTGGAGAGAGACCAACCCCCACCTGACTACAGTCACCTTTTAGGAAGTTGTAGAGAGTTATAAAGTCACTCACAGCATTTAATTTTTTTTTTTACAGCTTTTAAAATTTAATTTTTCTGTGAGGTAAGATGTGTGCCAGGTAAGATCTAGGATCAGTTTACTTCCTCCATATTTGATATTTTGGCACTTCGACACTATAGAAAACTGAATGGAAAAACTGCAATTTTATTATACCAATATTTTGTGAAAAATTAAAAAAAAAAAAACAAAAACAAACCAAACCAAACCAAACCACAAAGGTAAAAGATGTACTGCATAATTTATAGATGTACTTAAAAACACACATTTTATTTTAAAAATTCATGTAAGTATCTACTCTTCAGACATATCTTTGTTGACACAGCAAACATTAAGTTATTTCATTTGAAGGTAGAGATTGCCTCAGAGAAATATCAGATCAGATATATTGGTGAGCAAGTAGCCACAATTCAGTCTCCACAAACAGGATGCTACTTATGCAGTATTTGGTCTGGATAGGCTATGGTAAAATGAGAATGCATTTAAGCAGAAAATAAAAGCTTTTTTTCATTTATTTTGTTTGCTTTTAATGGAAAAGAAAGAAACTGCCCTTCCATTTTACTGAGAAAGAAAAGAAACTAAGAAACTTGCATTGGTGGTCTTGAGAGAATTCTATGTAGAAGATATATACCACCATAAAAATGTTAATTTATCCCTCACAAAATACAAATGATTGCTGCTCCCTTTCATTCTTCAAATTATGAGTTCTTTACAGCAATGTTTACATATAGTTCATGAGAGAGATTATTGTCCCACTGCTAGTTTCCAAGGATTTATTTTGACCACTCAAAATTGTGACTATTTTATTTACTTCTGTTCCTTTGATTGGATAAATCTCAAAACAAGAGCTATTTTCTGCAATGAAAAAATAACCTAGTTTTTTTTTTTACCTAATCAATGTGTCCTTGATCAAATTTTCCATGAACATTCCTTCCAAATACCAGAGTAGGGTGTCTTTTGTAGGCAAAAAAAAAAGCTCATTTAAAATACTTATAGATGTCCTGCCAACCTACACCTGTTAAAACCTCCCCAGACCAGTTAATTCTGAACCATTCAAATGCAGAACATGTGACTTTGCAGAAGCAGACAGCCTGGGAGTGGGATATACACTGCTCTTTTTTGGTTTAATAAGACTTCTACTGATGAATGATCTATTCATTATTCATTATAGTGGTCCTGGCTACTCCTTAGCTTTCTGCTAATTTGTTTTTTGGTTTGCTTTTTTTTTTTTTTCATTACATTTTGTTTTCTTCATAGCAGCTTTCATGGTGCTGTGTTTTTAGGTTTTTGACCAAGACAGTGCTATAACCACTAATGTTCTAGCTTTTGCTGACCAGTGTTTGCACAACACCAAGGCACTTTGCTTCCCCTGTCCCAATGGAGGTGGGAAGTGACCAAGTGACTGTGTGGTGTCTATCTGCCCACCAGTGTTAACCTACAACACCAGTGTTTTAACCAGAAACATTTTCTCATTCTGGATTAACAACCTGCATTCCATTTCTGACGACATTATTATCCAGAATAAGTGTTCTTAGATATATGTAGGGTGCTGCTGATCAGGTCTTCTGGAGGCAAGTCAGATTCAGTTCACTTGAACTATATTCGAGTAGTACTCTGTGTGTGTGTGTGTGTGTGTGTGTGTGTGTGTGTGTACATCCACCTAAGTTTTCAACGAGAGCTGGCTTTTATGCATTGTTGTTTGCCAATGACAGGACAGCCTTCAAGCAAAATTTTGCCTAGAAAAGTAAACTTTAAAAGCACATATTCTCATCGGCCAGAGCACCCTCCTCCCTCTGCTTAAGCAGTAGTGACAGTTTCTTTTAGTGATTTTATTTTTTATAGTGATTTTTTATTTTTCCTTTGAGAAAAGCATGGTCACACTGGAGCTATGAGATAAAATATTCTCAGAGGATCTTTTAAACCAGGTTCTAACGGAACTATGACTCATACAGTATCATCACCATCAGAGATTTTTACAGTACATGTTTTCTGGGGAAGTGCAAAATATAAATAAATAGGAGAGAGAATGGGAGGAGGGTAATCTCATCCTACCAAAACTAGATAAAATGAAAAAAAAAATCTACTAAAAAAATTGGAAAAGTTAGAAGAACCTGTGAAACCCATAAGGAAATCATTCCCACCTAAATGATCTGGAAAGCATTTGGGACAAAACTGTCATAATTATCTAATTAGGTTCAAATAGAAAAGCATTCTATAACTTACCATTGCACAACAATAGTTTCTCTTGTAAAAGGTTTTGAGAAACATAATTCTTTAGGATGTATTCCCAGAGATTCAGAGTTGCCTGGGAAACTAGCTGCCATGTGTGGTTCTTCTCTTTTCTGAGCAAATATTGAGTCACATGGATTTTCCATGTGTCAGGTTTTGTTGCTGAATTCTTAAAAGCAGAATGTATCTGTTCAGCAGCACTGGATGCTATGGGCCTTTACAGTCAGCTTTGCATCTGTGGGACTTGCTCTCTTTCAATTTGTATTTGATGCTTCCCGCATAAATATTCAGAAATAAATCTTACAGAAACAGTTAGGACTGCAGACTACAGAATTTTTCATTAGTGTTTTGATGATTGCTTTCTATTCTCAATTGATTTGTTTTGTTATCTGTGATAGCTGTACCAATACCTCATAAAAAATCTGTGCAAGCACTGACTACTAAGAGGCTAGAAATCCACAAATTCAAGATGATGCTGCTTGATATTGGCATGCAAAAATAATATATTTTCAGACTTTTCTTCGCCTACTGGCCCTTTGAGGGCTGAACACTGAATTTAATTTTGTCTTTTAGCTATAAATGTTACTTCTTCACAGAAAAAGCAAACCTAATTTCTACACTTTTATTTTAATTGATTTGCAGACAAATCAGGCAGGTACTGTGAAAATTTCACTTTTTTGACTGTTAGGAAATCACAGAATGGGTCAGGTTTGAAGGGAGTATAGTGGGTCACCTGGTCCAAGCTTCCTTCTCAGGGTCATCCTGGAACACATTGCACAGGGTTGTGTCCAGATGGTTCTTGAATCACACCAATGAGGGAGACTATGTGTCATCTCTGGGCTAGCTGCTCCTGTACTCAGTCATGTCCACAATAAAGAAGTTCTTCCTAATGTCCAGACAGAACTTCCTGTGCATCTGTTTCTGCCCATTGCCTCTTGTCCAATTGCTTGGCACCACTGAAAAGAGCCTGGATCCCTTCTCTGACACCCTCCCTTCAGGTGCTTACAGGCATTTATGAGGTCCCCTCTCAGGCATCTCTTCTCAAGGCTGAAGACGCTCAGTTCCCTCTGCTTTTCCATGTAAAAATGCTCCAGTCCCTCAACCATCTTTGTGGCCCTCCACTTGACTTGCTCTGGGGGCTCCATGTCTCCCTTGTTCCGAGGAGCCCAGAACTGGACACAGCACTCCAGATGTGCCTCACAGGGCTGAATAGAGGGGCAGAATCACCTCCCTTGACTTGCTGACAGTGCAGTTCCTAATGCCCCCTAGAATCCCATTGGCCTTCTTGGCCACAAGGACACTCTGCTGGCCCACGGACAGCCTGTTGCCCACCAGGACCCCCAGGCCCCTCTCCACAGAGCTGCTCCCCTGCAGGTTGGCGCCCAGCCTGTGCTGGAGCCTGGGGTTATTCCTGCCCAGGTGCAGGAATAAGGACCCTGCTCTTGGCCTTGTTAAATTTTAGACAGTTCTTTGCCCATCTTTCCAGCCTGTCAGGCCCTTCTGAGGGGCTGCACAGCACGCTGGGGTATTGGCTGCTCCTCCCAGCTTAGTGTCATCAGTGAACTCTCTGAGGAGGCCTCTGCCCCTTCATCCAAGTCATTGATGGAGAAGTTAAACAGTACTGTGCCCAGTATTGAACCTTGGGGGACCCCACTAGTGACAGGCTTCCAATAAGACCCTGTGCCACTGAGTACAACCCCCTGGGATCTCCCATCGAGCCAGTTCTCAATTCATCTCTCTGTCCACTCATCCAGTCCACACTTCCTGACTTTGCTTATGATAATGTTTTGAGAAACAGTGTTGAAAGCCTTGCTGAAGTTGAGGTAGACAATATCCACTGCCCTCCCTTAATCCATCCAGGTAGTTGTTTCACTGTAGAAAGCAATCACATTGGTCTAGTGTGACTTACCTTTAGTGAATCCATGCTGACTATGCCTGATCACCTTCTTGTCATCCATGTGAATAGAGATGCATGAGGCACTCCATCACAATTCCAGGGACTGAGGAGGGGGTGATGGGTCAGTATTTCCCTGGGTCCTCCTTCTTGCCCTTATTGAAGACTGAGGTGACATTTGCTTTCTTGCAGTTCTCAGGCACTTCTGATCATCACGACCTTCCAAAGATGACTATGAGCAGCCTGTCTTGGTGTCTGACAGCTTCTCTCAACACTTGTGGATGCATCTTATCAGGGCCCCTTGGACTTTTGAAAGTTGAGCTTGCCTGTGTATTCTCTAACCCAATCCTCCTTGACCAAGGGAAACTCTTCTTTCCTTTGGTTCTGGATAGCCTGCCTGAAAACAAGACAGCAGTAACATGCCTACTGACTACTGTTCACTGGCTCAACAGAGGGTTTTGTGTGTGTACCTCATGCCAGTACAGTACCTTTCAACAAACACCAGGAACATCACGTGTGGTCACCTGGGCATCAAATGTGAGTAAGATTTTTTTGTGCTGGAGCAGACATCTACACACAGTAGCATATTGGTGAGATATTGGTATTTTAAATTTGTTCTTGCAATCCAAGTGGGATACTGCAAGGCATCTAATGATTTATGTCTATGCTTAGATATCTGAATCATCCTTTAGATATTTGAGCTTGTAGACAAATTTAATGATATACAACTGGATATGCTATACTTAAAGCTTAGAACTAAGTGAAAAAACAAGCAATATCTTTGCAAACTAGTCATGTCTTCCAAATCCTTCGGTGCCAGGCAGTAAACAGAGATGAAATTTCAGAAATGGACTGTAACCTCTTGAAAAGAATGCTTTTCAGGTAAAAGAAGTATTTAGTTACAGTGGCATTAACATTCTAGTACAAATGCAGTGCACTATCAATGTTATTGCACTCTATTTAGTGAGCAATGAAATGAGTGCTAATGGCGAGTTTACTTTCTCATCTTGTGTTATATCCCTGAACTCTTGAGATGAATCAGCAATGCACTTTGCATTCTTACTCACTTCAGGTTCAGTTGGACTTAAATGTATATTGAAATATCTGGTTCACTTGACTAAATATAATTTTCAAATGTATTGAAAATCTAGTTTTGATTTTAAGATCTTTGTCATGATTGTGAACACTTGTAGAAATAGAACTTCCCTCTTGGCTAGCTATTGTTAGCTACAGACACCAAGAACAGCTTTCCTGTGGCTGTCACTTAGATGCCTGATATACATACACAGAGACAGACTTTTCAAGCCAGATGAACAAATTCTTGGCAGCCAGAAAAATCTTTTGATTTCATTGTTTCTTTCAGGTGATCTGTGGTGTTTACATGACTCTAGGAAGTATATCTAATTTTGAATTCTCTAACCAAAATAATCATTAGATAGAGTAGTACAGAAATGTAGTTGTTTAAGGTATTTTTTGTTTTGGCATTTTTGTTGGTTTTTTAAACTTAACAAGTCTTACACTTTCTTATGAGTTCTTCCATCTATTTTAGGCCAGAATGACTCATACTCTGGAGTTCCCATTTTCTCACCCAGAGAATCTGGGTGTCAGTTCAGAATAAACACTTCCAGATTGCTGCAGATAGGTGAGATGAGTTCAGCCTGTCATAATTGAATGCATGCAGCAAAGTGGAGCCATGAAACTGTACAACAATGAGGTCTTACAAAGATGTCTGATGTTTCCTACCAAAGGCTATTACAGTCAGGTACATGAACCATATCTAAAGTATGTCAGTGCTTGCTTTTGACTTGAAAAACAAAAGCCTGTGGTATTCTTATGCTAATAGCTTCAATCTGTATCTAATTTTGCCTCCCTCTAATTTATCTCTTATGGCTCCATATTAGAAGCACGTGTGAATGCATACCTATAAATGGATGGCAGGTTAAGAACATATATGACGCTTTCCCTTAGATTCTGCATATTTCCAGCTCAGAGGATTTTCTGAGTCTGAAGCTGTATGTAATATAATGGGATGGGATCTCCCATCAAAATGTTTTTTCATTATACTCTGAACATATGTAAACCTTTTGCTTCCAAAATTCTGTTGGTAAACCATTCCATGGGTCTGCCCCCTGTTCCCCACCCAGGGTGAAACATCTCTTGCTCATTCTTAGACTGAACTCTGTTGATTCATGTGGTTGTCCTAGTTTTTGTACAAGAAGAAATGGTGAGCAGTAAATCCCTACCTACAGTATCTACATCAGGCATGATTTTTATCTTTTCCTTCCAAATAATATCTTAGTCCTTCTAAGAAAATTATTCCGTATTATGGGTGTTTCTGTGAACATTTGCCAACTTTTCTGTGTCATTTTTGAGGAGATGAGAACCACGAACATTAACTGTGAGTATGAACAGTGATTTTGTACAGTGGCATAATGAAGCTCTTTTTTAATTCTTTATTCATTTCCTTGTAAAGTCAAATATATGACTCATTTTTCCACTCCTAGCAAGCACTGAGCTGATATTTTCATCTCTCGCAAACACAAAGGCTTACTCCAATGGCAACAGACAGCGCAGACCCTATAATTTTATACGTGAAGCTAGGTTTGTTTTACCCTACATACAAAAAGAACAAATAGTTTTTCAAAATTTCATCTGCTATTTTACCAATTTAGTCAATCTTTTTTTTCAGAGCAGGCTGCATTTCTTCACAGTCAGCCCTCATACTTACTGCCTTGTGTAAAGTTCCTACTAGTGACAGATGCCTCTTCCTGAATTAAGGTGCAAATGAAATCATGTGCCAAACCAATAGTACAAATTTTATTTAACAGTAAATGTGAGGTAGAGAGATAGAAAGAAATAGAAAGAGGGTCAGAGGGAGAGAGAGGTTGGTCAAGTAGAAGATAGTCACCACTCTTGGGTCCGGCGATATCTCACTGGTCTTTCTTCACCGTAGGCTTCTTGGTAGGGGCGGTTCAAATTCCTGAGGTAGCTCAAAAATTTTCACTATACATTCTTGTAAACAAAGGAATTAATGCTCATTGTCCTATTTTATTGGTTAAATGATTATTTCACTTCTATTTCTAATTAGTTCCTTGCTCAGTCTTTCTCTTCTTTTGAGTCAGTGGACTCTTTGAGTAGGTGGGCTGTGATCTTCCCCCTGCCAGAATTACCATTTACTCAGTCTGAGGTGATTTCAGCCCAGCTGATGTGTTGGCTTTCCTTGTCCATTATCAGTGATACATTCTTCTCCCCAGCTTTTTTTACCTCCCCCTTGGTTTCAGGTTCCCTCTGTGGTGCCTTAACTTACAGCCCAAGCTCCAGGTATCCATGGAGGCTTTTTCAGGGGAGGGCCTTTAGTGGCCACAGATTTCATCTGTCCCATAACTTGGGGTGATCTTTGATATGCATACGTGGCATGCATATGAGACGCTGCTTCTTTACGCAGTTTGCCACAGCGGGAATTCTTGCCTGGATGCATTACCCAGGATGTGCTAACCAGACCTTCCTCCACCCGGCCTGGAGTCAGCGCCATCCTGTCACTCCATTTTGTGCTTATCTCATGGCAAAGTCCTTCTGCTGTATCAATGTTTGAGAAGGAAATGGTACTAAGTCCTCACACCTTAACCTGTGAATTCCTTCATTGTGTGCAAACATGGTCATGTAACTTCTCACTAAATTTTCCAGGTACAAGTTCTAGCAATTGTGGGAAACCACCTTCATGTATGTAACATTTAATTATTTATTTTAACCTTTTTTTTTCTGTAATTTTAGTCATTTACTGATGCTGGGACCTGCCCTTTCTGTTTGTTTTCTCCACAAGCTTTGCACAAGACCTTATGAAAAGCCATTTTAAAATCCAAGCAGTAAATGCCAAGTATATTATCCTCATCCACCTGGGTTTTGACCTCGTAAAAGAATTTTAAAGGTTTGTAATATTGAACTTCCATTTGTGGACATCACATGGGTTCTTCTCAGGTAGTTTCCGTTTATTCAGGTCTCAGTCAGTGTTAACACTTAATTTATTTGCCTGCAGGCTTACAGATCTGCACTTCCCAGGATTCCTCTGAAATGTTTATTTTCAAAGTTTATCACAATATTTTCCACTGTCAAATCTTCATATGCTAGGAGTAGATGAGATACATGGTAGATCTAAAATTGTACTATTTCATCCTTGTACTATTGAGACTTCTGGGTGAATACCATCTAGCATTGGTCATTTGCTAGTTTTATTCTACTTCTATTTACCATGATCACCTGCCACCTATAGCATTGTTTCAGTTGATCCTTCATTAATCAGGTTGATCCTTCATTAGCATTGGAATCTCCCTAGATTTTCCTGCTCTGAACACTGATTGAAAAAAACTATTTGAGTCCTCTGAAGTGCTGGTGTTCTGCCTGAATATATCATCACTAATGAGCATAAATCCAAAGACTGTCTCAGGGCCTTTTTCTTCTTGCTGATTTTGATGGTTTAGTTTAGATTACAGGTTACATTAGATTCTGTACTTAACCAAGCAGAAAACCACCCCAAGCTGTCAATCATGGAAATTAGCTTTAATTTGAAAGCTGGTAGCTGGCAGTTATTGATTGCTAAATTGCAAAGCACAATCCCTTCAGTAAGAAAACAAAAATCCTCTTTGAAAGGAAATAGAAGAGAAATTACCTTGTGAATTAGCAAATATTTGAAGAAGTATTGTTGTGATCACGTCTTATAAGTAACTCACCTACCAGTAAAGCATTTTCTTTGAGTTGATTCTCAATAGTACAGGCTACTCAGAACATTCTGATGTCTTTGACAAGAAAGAGGAAACCATTTTTGTGTACCCAGGAAGAAAAAAAGGAAAAAAGTAAAGAAACACAGTGAATTTTACTGACCATTAAAAGAAACCATGCTTGTCTCCTAAACTCAGAACAAAGTGTTTTTCAGTATCACTCTTCTTCAACTGTGAATTGTATTTGGTAAGATACTACTGTCAATTCACATTCAGAGCACACATTTTGTGTGTGCAAGATCTAGTCCTATGATGAATTATGAATCCATCTTTTTCCTTCAGGGTTTGTTTCTTGAATACTTTTTTTCTTGCTTTAAATATTTATTGTAAATGGACTTGCAGAAAAGTGTAGAAATGTCACCTATAATCTACTTTTTGTATGCCGGGGAAGCCCTAGAATGCGAGTCATCTTTCCTCTTGCATCCTTTCTGTTTACCTTTGGAGTGCCTTAGAACTGACTGAGGAATTTTCTCACACTCCCAATCATTTTGAGTCAACACAGTGTGCTCTTTTACATCCCTGTCATTTCATATTGTGGCTAAATAATGCATTGGCATAAGCTCTGGCAGCTTTGGGTATAGGAATGCTAGGACTGGTGCCAGAATTAGCTCTGGTCCATAATCAAATAATGTCTTATCAGCTACTCCACTTGGGAAGCTATAACTATCACCTTCAAGTATTTTCTTTAAGAACTTCTCTGCTCTCTTTAAGTTCATCTTTTCCCTCCTGCTGTGGTCTAAACCTTGTCAGCAGTTAAGCACCACACAACCACTCTGTCACTCCCTGCCCCAGAAGGCTGGGGAAGAGAGTTGGAGAAAGCTAATGGACTGAGACAAAAAGTTTAAATTTGAAATTACATAAAAATAATATAACAATAACAACAACAGTAAATCTAACTTGTAATTAAAAGGTAAAGAAGATAGAGAAATAAAACCCAAGAAAGGCAAGTGATGCAAATGAAAGGAATTTATCAACAGCAACCTACAAATGCCCTTGGCAATCTCTTGGCAGTGTAGCTCCCACCAATGTTCCCCTGGTACTTTATGCTCAGGTTCTCCCTGAGTTTTATGGCATAAAGAAAATTCCTATGGTGAGCCAAAACCAGGACACCTCAAGAAGCAGAATTTATGAAACTTCATGTTCTGGCCCAAGAAAAATTTGGGGGAAAAACATCAGATTGAAAAGAATAAACAGCAGTGGTCAATGATTTAATTACCCATACTCTTAAGGCACTGCCTTTGTTTGAGCAGATGAGCTTGTCTGACAGTGTACAGTGGGCAAGCTGACTGACATTTCTGAATCTGTGAATTTTTATAGTTGCTCTGAAGTTGGCATAGAACTAGTGCAGCCTTTCACTCAAGTAACTGCTACAGTTATAGTAACAGTTTTGTCCATGCCTCTAGGTAAAGACTGTAGAAATGCTTCTGAATAAACTCTACTTCTGATCCATGTTCTGTATCCTAGAAAAGGCACATTCAAGATGTCACTTTTCTCTCAGAGAAGACAGAGAAGAAAATGGTTACCAAGCTTACACTATTGTTTCATTTTTCTGTTGATGCACAGCAGAATGGTTTATTGTAGACTCACTGCCTAAAGTCAAATTAATGGCTCATTTGCATGACCCAATTCAGATAAACTTTTGGCTTTATCGTCAATCAAGATGGAAGAAATGAGGAGCATCTGTGAATGCACATACCTCACACAATAGAGAGGGCTTTGCCTGATCAAGTGCCATGGTGCATGCACTATTGATCAGGAATATGGAGAAATCTGGGACGGCCTGCAGGAGTTACTGGTCAAAGAAAAACACAACCAGCATGGAGATTTGCCCCCTAATTTTTACTCTCACTTTTCCAAGTAAAACTGTACCTTGAGGTCTGCAATCTGCAGAAAAAATGTGCAGCTGTGTGTGCTGCTTGTCAGTTTCTTCATGCATGAGACTTATATCTCTGAATTACTAAACCAGCTACTCACCAGCTGATTTGACACTCTGTAGTTTTAACTTAGAGATATATGTAAGATAATGACACTCACATTAATAAAGATATTTGAAAAACAGAAGTAGTCCTTCTGTTAAAAATAAAGAGAAGTACTACAAACTGAAGTAACTTATTTTGTACCTTTAAAGACCTTTATTATATGAAGGTATTCATAAGCCAGCATGAATCATGGCATGTAATAACTGAATTTTGTAAAAGAAGTACAAATCAATTTAAGAAATAAGAAAAACATAAGCAAAATAATTATGGAAAACATATGGATTTTTTATTTTAGATGGCTGTGCATCATGATTCATTCTATGTCTGCCAAGAGAACTCCCAAATGCTGTGAAGGAGACAAAAATAGTAATTTCACAGAATCACAGAATGTGCTTAGGTGGAATGGATCCACAAGGATCATTGAGTCCAGCTCCCTTCCCTGCTCAGGATATCCCCAAGAGTCACACCATTTAAAATCAGCCTTTCAAAAAGGGTCTGAGAGATTCCCACTAAGGAAGCATACTGTGATGTTCTGCTCACATTGCAGTAAAAAGGATTTGAAGCTAAATAAAAGATGAATTCTTGCAAACTGGAAAGGTCAAGGATTTAAAATAAAAGATTTTAGAGGAACCAAAAGCTGAGGAAGGAAGCTCCAAGTACAAGCTCAACTGTCTAAAGGGACCAATAGCCCTGATAACTAACTGTGTTGCTTTCTGCGATGTGAATTTCACAATATCCACTGAGTAGTTATCTGAAAGAATGAAAATAATTCTTCTGCAAAATGAAAGTTTACATCCTCAGCAAATGACTGAAGTGTTTTTGGAAGACTTTGCAGACATTATTTAGATCCATTTTATAGCTTTGCCTTATCACCTTAGCATTTTGTTGAGTGGGTAAATGGAAGGAGGCAGACTATTTGTGGAAGAATCCTGCATGCCCCATATTAAAATACTCCCACATAATTTATGAATAGAGGTCTGTTTTTTCAAAACACTAAAAGGATCAAACCTTTCCCTTTTTCACAGACCCCCAAAGGATGCTTCCACATGGGCTCTCAAAGGAAACATCATCAGTATTTGTCATTTAGTTTATGCTGGAATGTGCCTGTCTGTGTACACACAGGTTTCCTCAAAATAGTTTGTTTGTTGCAGTGGTAAAAAGAGGCTCTTAATGATGAGCTTGTGCTACTCCTGTATCTGAGTAATCATCTTCAAAAGCGAATAGGGACTTTCAGTTGCTGTCTGATTCCCAAGTGATGTAGAGGATTCCAGTCTGGAAACTGGCCATTGTGACTCCATTCACTTTCCTCAGGCATACTGATTTCGGAAAAACATAAAAGGACTTTTCTGGTATCTTCATCTATACTATATATACTATACTATGTTTGGAACCCTATTTGTTAGTCAGAAATGAAGTTGCAGCTCACTAGCTCTCCCCAAGCACACCTTCTTAGAAGAGACTAGCAAATCACATTTCCATGGCAACACAGTTTCCAGAAACTCGGCTGCAAACAAAGGTAAAATATCTTGAACACAGTTCATAGTGTTGAATAAGTGAATTCATTTTCTGTTGCAAGCTACATGCCTGCAGAACTTAACAATTTTTCCAATTCAAAGAGTGAGGACAGTTATTAGAAAGACACTCAAGCTTGTCCTGGGGCTAGAGAAAGTAAACAGAGAGCTGAGGAGAATCACATCACCTTTCCTCACACTTGAGAATTTTACCCATTTCAGGGTTCAAGGCCTAATCAGTACCACATGTATGAGCTCAGACAGGAACATATTTAATTCAGGAAGACAGAAGTTTAAATCAATAAAACCAGTGGCACTATACCTATCAAGCATTCCTTGAAAAGTCTTCCATATTTTAGTCTAGCTCCCTCTTCACATCTTCATCCTCTTTTTGGTTTCTGTGATCAAGTCTAATATTTTCTTTTCCTCCCTTGGCAAATCCCCTCACTACTGAATTCTTAAATGAAATGTCAAGACTCTCAATCAGTGACTTCAAAACAGCGTGTTCAGGTATTTTCTTCACTAATCTGTAACCCCTCCCAAGTCTTTGCCTCTCTATTTAAGTTCCAAGCTCAGAAGGAGAAAATCCTATTCCACAGCTAAAATATACCTGATACAGTGGTATATGTTGCATCAGTACTCAGTCACGAACACATTCTCAATGTATCCTTTGCCTCTTCACAAATAGAAGGACTGACAATACTGTCAGTTCTTCCACCTGCTCCACCTCTGCCTTCCCCTGCTTTTGAAGGTGGAAAATGGATGAGGCAAGACAAAAACCTCACAGATATCAGTGACAGAGAATAAAAACCATGACCACAGCCTTCCCCAGCAGACTTAATTTAAAAAATGTGCCATTTAAGAATTTATCTAATCTCATTTTTGAGCAATAGCAAACATTGATGACTCTACTACCTATCTTCAAAAGTTAGTTCAGTGATTAATTAACCTTACTGCTAGGAACGCCATCTTAATTTCAAGATGGAAAATGACACACTTTATCTTCCAGTCACTAAATCTTGTTATGGCTTTTTGATTAGCAAGAATCAAATATATTTTGGTACTGCACATCTATGTATATATATTCTATGTATATATATCTTCTATGTATAGGAAACCTCATAAACATTAAAACTGGAAAGCGTTTATCACAGTTGTTTGATGTCTGTTGCAAAGTGAACAAATAGTAAACATTCTACACATAAATAATTCTTATATCAAATATTTCAATTTTTATGTATCCATTTCTTTTCCTTTTTTTTTTCCTAATGAAAGAGAAGGCCACAAATGTTGATTAGACCATTTGTTCTGATTTTTCATCGGATATTAAATTTCATGGCAATCTCCTTATGGATAACAAATGACTGTACTTACAGCAAACTGTACCAGTCCTTAAGTGACCTAACTGTGATTTGACAGGGAACAGGAACGACAAAGATGTCACTGTCTTAATTCCTGCAATGGTAAAGAGCTGTTTTGATCATTCTGGCAGAGCAACTATGTCCTGTTCAATAGGTGAATATATAGAGAAAAAAAGGACAGCCTACTTAGAAGGAAAATGTTCCAAGCTGGAATATGACAGCTCTTAAGCCCTCAACAATGTGGACAAGACACATACCCAGCCTCACTGTTCCATGTACCATCACCAGCTATGGCTACACTATTTTTGATGCTCAATAGAAATAAAAAACCCAAAGGAACGGCAACATTTATGATCAGCTGCGCCTAGGGAAAAAAATCTACTTAATTATTCAAACTGATCAGCTGAGATCCTGAGAGATGAGGTTCACTTGCAGTGAGTACCTTGATCAGGAGTCTGGAGCTTCATTATTGCAGGGATGACAATACAAGTAATTTTCTTCTTTTCATGACAAAGGAAGAAAAAACTGATCAGAAAATTTCCAAAACTCACAAATTTTAAGGTTTTTTACCATCTCCATGTTTATCCAGCTCAAACCACATGTACAGAGGCACTACTGTTTCTTTTTGAAACTGTGTTAAAACAGATTTTTTTTTTTTTTTTACCAATACCATACTTCATTTTAAAAGCAGTCATTTCAAGGTGAATAGTTCTTTCCCTATCCCCATAGTAATTGCCATCACTGTCAGGA
Organism: Motacilla alba alba; assembly: GCF_015832195.1. Lineage (NCBI taxonomy): Eukaryota > Metazoa > Chordata > Aves > Passeriformes > Motacillidae > Motacilla > Motacilla alba. The sequence goes on along the minus strand of NC_052019.1, from coordinate 24,705,166 downwards.
AACTTCACTTGTTTTTAAAACTGCACTTATTTAACTTCACTCTTTAGCCATGTTTAAGTACCTTTCAAAGCACAGAGATCAAGTAAGATTCCAACCACCTCTTTTCATGTTATTTATTTATTTATTTACTTCTGCCTCCTGGCTCATTTGTTACCTTTCCATGAGTTTTTTCCTCTTGTATCTGTGTTTGAAATAGGCATACAAGTATATTTTACTAACTCTGTGTAAAGAGAGGATCTGCCTGTTCTGTTATTCTCATCTATACTGAATTATCACAGATATATTTTTGCCATTTTGCCAGATTTTTTCTTCTGCTAGTCATAAATGTTGATATCAAGTTTTCTTCAGATCTTTACTTTCAAAGACAGAATTTGCCTCTTGCTGATATAGTTTTTATCACTGAAAGTCTGAACTATTACCTTGCCTCTGAATGTATGAGAACACTTTTTAGTGAATTAAGACCATTTAGCAAGGTAATTTGGATAATTTTATAATTATCTCTTGCCTTTGCCTTTATAAAAAATCAGCCTTTGAAATATGCAAGATTAACAAGAAAAGGCTTAAATTGCCACTGAATTTGTCATATAAAATACAGTATAATTGAGGTAGCGTGAGAAATCTAAGAGCTATGTCAGCATGCACATCTTTATTCAAACATGTAATCTCATTTAAATGAAGAAAACTATTGTATTGGACAGAGCTCTACTTCCATAAAACTTTCCTGTAGCTTTTTGTCAACTGCTTTATTTGTACAACTTGAGTAATTATCTTTTCACTCTTAGGGAACTCCTTTTTTTTTTTGTGTAATTCTTTGTTTCCATTTTAGTCCTTCAGCCCTTTAGTATTTTTCCAATGTTTGCCAAGCAACACAATTCTTGGTGTTGCTAGTGCAGCTAGTTTATTTAATGTTATGATTTAGAAGAACTGTGAGCTCAGTGATCTGAAATATGCTTATTTTTAACATACTTTCCCTCACTTTTTCCTTTGCCAAAACAGGTAAATTCTATCTGCATCAGATGGAGTGAATATGTCTTCCTACATTCTTCTAAATATGGAAAACTATCTCTCAAACCTTTATATTTAGTCACTTTTTGCAATTTATTTAATCACTATTTAGCTGTAGCTGTGTACCTGACTTCAATATTCATGTTTTAGATTTCTTAGAGCCTTCATCCTATTCACTACTTAACGTTGTCTCTTTTAGCTTCCCTTACTACTACTTATTATTATTATTTTATTATAATTGTTATTGTTATTATTTTCATATAATCTTTGATACTACTGCATAAGTACCTTAGTGTTTAGAATTTTGGTTTTGGAGTCCATGAGCAAGCCTTAGTTTTTCCTTGAACTTTTCTACACTAAACTGATGTTTCCAATCAGTTCTGTTTATTTTAAGCTTTAGATAACCTTTTTTTTTTCCTTTTTCCTTTTCCAAAGTCTTCTTGGAAAGTAATGCAAGCTGAAGATTTAGCAACTCAGCAATTTAGCAACTCTTGTTGTATATCTTAAAGTGAGATTGAGCATTGGAGGAGGGATTCAATCAAAACTACATTTAAGTCGAAGTTCTTGTGATGGTCAAATTACATGTAAGCAAAACGTTTGGGAGAGCAAGGAGAGCTATTCACCTAACATAGAGAAGAAGTCAGCTGTTCAGATACCATTTTAGATATCTTACACTGTCCACTTTGGCCTGCCATGGCTAGTCCAGGACACAATTATTTTTCTACCGATCATGCATCATATATCACAAATGCCATCCCTGTGCAAACTATTATGGGCCTTTCCAGTGCTACCTATGCTTAAGGAGCCGAATCCTGTTCCCAAGTGGTTTGTTAGCTGGATAGCTCCCTACACTCCATGCAGTCAAGGTCTAGGGTTATCTAAAGGCTATATGAGACATTTCTATGGTACAGGTAGGGCACAATCTCTGGGAGACATCTGCCCTTCTGGAGCCTCAGCGGAAGGGCAAGACTTCCCCAAATGTGGTGAAAAGCAGGTAGGCAAACAGCCAGATTAAGCCTTTGATGTCCAGTTACCACAGGGAACACAGCAAAGGATACCTACCCCATAAAGGGAGGCCTAAAAATAGACAGCTATGTTTGCACAACTCATTTGCAAACAGAATCTCACCATCAGTGACACTATAATTAGGAAAGTACTTTCTGTATTAATGTATTATGCTTAAAAATTCTAAGAAATATTTATGTTAGCTGGATAAGATATTGTGCAGCCTTTCCTCCTTATAAATCTTAATAAACCTTTTTTCATAATTCCTGTGTGATTCAAATAAATTTATCAGTTAGTACTTTTCTGTAGTGAGAAATCACAGATACTTTAACTATGATTTTAATGTTGCACCTCTAATTCATGAGTAGCTGAGCTCCAGCAACTCCCAATTTTTAGATCCTCTTTTTTTGTTTTCTTTCTTTGTGGAACTAGTCTTCCATTTCCCAGAAAACCTTAACAAACACGTCCAATGAAATGCCTAATGTTGACCTGTTTAATACTGCATTTTGCTAAAATTGAGTCTGTTACACTTATTTTAAAAAAATCATCTTCAAGGGCTACGCTATCTGGCCTTATCCTTGAAAGGTATCAAAATTAAGAACTGTTTTAGTAGCCATAATGAATCTTTCAAATAATGTACCTACTGAAAAAGGAGATACTTCCTCTCATACAGTGATGGTAATTAGGAAGTAGGAGTTTGTTTTGTGAATTTTGCTCTGTGGAATGAATAGACTTTAACAGTACACAGTCTTTTTTCCTGTTTCTTCAACAAGATTTTCTTTGATCAGTGGCATTTTCTGTATTTGGTAGTTGTTGTTGATTTTTTTTTTGGTTGTCAGAGCCTTTTTTATTGTTGTCCTGATCTCAGCTGGCATAGATTTTATTTTCTTATTAGTAACCAGAACAGGGTGGTATTATGGATTTATAAGAGGATAATTATTATAACACTGATGTTTTAGTTTTTGCTAAATAGTGCTTAGTCTAAGTCAAGAATGTTTTAGTTTCCCATGGTCTGCCAGTGAGCAGGTGCCAAAGAAGCCACTAGTAGCATGGCCAGGACAGCTGACCCAAACAGGCCAAAGGGATATTCCGTGGCACAACATCACACTCAGTATATAATTTGGAGGAGATTTGCTGGAAGATGCCAGTCACTTCCCAGGGAGAGGCTGGACATCAATTGGCAGGTGGTGAGCAATTGCATTTCAATTAATAAACTATTTTTATCACAAACCATTAAGTTTTACCTTTCCTTTCAATTCTCTTCCCATCCCACCAGGAAGCTGTGAGTGAGAGGCTGTTTGGTCCTTAGTTGCCAGCTGTTCTGGTTTAACCCCAGTTGTTTTCAGTATCCAAGATCAAAAATGAAAAAAATTCTGGATGGGTCTAGTAGAGACAGGCTTCATCTATTTATTTCTTGTAATATTTACATATTGGAAAAGTAAGTACAGTAAAATTGCTTATATGAACCATGTGAGAACAGAGTTCTAATGTGCAAAGGTACAGAACTCACTGATGCCAATGCAACTGTTTAAAACTGAATTAAGTGTATCCCTCCTTCACAATTTATTTTTCCATATTCACTGAATAATTGGAAGGAAATTTTCTGTCCCCCTCTTTATGTTTCCCCTGAGCATGGAAAAGTTGGAAAAAACATTTGTATGGGATAGTTGAGGAAGTTTTTGTTACAGAGCTACATGTTTTGTAACATCAGCTGTAAAGTATTCTAGCAGGAAACAGATGTTTAGGACAACATGGGAAAGGTAAAGCAGGATCTAGTACTCTAAAAAACCCTCCTTATGTGCAACATTTTGAGTTGAGGAAAGATAATCCTAAGAGCTGTTTGCCTCAAGTAACATCAAATATTTTTCCAGCATCCCTCTACAGTTTGGTTCTATTTTCATGCACAGTGTGTCTTAGTGTAGAATGTCTTATTGAAATTTAAGTGAAGAAGACATGCTTTCTTGTGGCCATAAATAAAACAGCAAAATGAGCACACAGATAGCTAGACAGAGAGTTAGACAGATAGGTGAGTATGCAGAGAACATAGTTCTGCGCAGTGGCTGTGACTGATAACCTTCTGAAACATTACAGGAATCCACAGAACTCATTATTCTTCTGTGCAAGCCATTTGGATGGCAAGCCTCACTAAAGCACGAGACCTCAGCTTCAGAATAGAGTACGGAGGGCACAGATTCCTCTTCAACATAGCTTATATATGCCACTGTGTGAGGAAAAAAATCTCTAGTTCTTCAAGACATGTTGTGCCTACTTAAATATTTCTTACATGTTTCCGGAATGGTCTCCTTGGAAACTGAAGTTTCAGCTTGTCTGCTTATCCCTTTTGTCCCAGCTAAAGTACAAGAAATCATTAGCAAGTTGAGATGCTTGTAGCTCTGACAACTTCACATCATTAGTATACTAACAAATGTGAAGTAGAAATGTGTATATGATTTTCTGCTTGTTCTCCTATTTGTCCTGCTGGAGAAATGAGTTGGTAAAAGTAGCAATATCAACTTTTGAATTTGTTACTACTCAAATACAAACCAAAAATTATGCACATAAATACAGAATTGAAGAGGCTGGTCTTAAATGTTAGATGACAAAAATACAGTAATGACCAATTTTTCTAACTCTTACATCTGAAACTAATTTATTAATTAATTGGAAGTTTCAGGAAGTTTTGCATTTCAGTAGATTATGATACATGCATGTTCATCAACACAATGACATGCAATAAATAAAATATGGTATATTATGTAGGTTATGTTCAGAATAACAGAAGCAATACCAAAAAAACCAGCTTTCATAATGCTCTAATTGTTAGCATCCATAGATGGATTAGAAGAGCAAAGCAGCAAACCTGCTTTGTGTTTTTTCTGAGTTCCTTTGCCATCACATTTTTCCAAAATGCCCTAAAATTTAGAGCAAATAGTTGCACAATAATAACAGAAAACATCATTTTCATTATGTCAAATTTAATTTTGAAAATAAGGAGATGAACACATACTATTGAATCCCATTTCTTGTCCTAAACCATCCACTTATTCCCTCTAGATTAACAATGAACACTCTCTTTAGTGCAGAAATTGGACAGTACTGAATATAAAAGCCTTTGCTTAAAGGTGATATATTGCACTTAACACTGCTGACCTTCTGAGTATTTACAAACCTTGCAGCATTTTATATGTTACCATATTTATTAAAGGACAATATTTTAAACTTTAATTTCGTACATCTTTCTCCATGGCAATTGAGTATAATTGCACTGGGCACCAGACTATAATGGTTTGTCCTGGTTTCAGCTAAGATAGAGTTAATTTCTGCTGAGTAGCTGTTACAATGCTGTGGTTTTGGACTCAGAATAAGAATGGTTTTGATAACACATTGATGATTTGGGTTTTTGTTAAGTCATTTTTATTCTAAGTCGAGGACTTTTTCCTTCTCACATGCTCTGCCAGTGAACAGGTAAACAAAATAAACTGGGAAGGAGCAGAGCTGGGACAGCCACAACTGACCAAAGGGATATTCTGCACCCAGAATGTCATGTAAAGTGTATAAAGTGGGGAGACTTACCTGTAAAGGGAGCAGATCTGGGTTGGAAGAAGGGTCTGTCATTGGTCAGTGGGTGGCGAGTAATTGTATTTTGTAACACTGGATTTTTTCTGCTTATTAATTATTATTATAATTTACAGCTACTGCTGTATTTTTTACTTGATTTTTGATTATTAAACTCTTTCTTTCTCAGCCTACAGGCTTTACTTGGGTTCTCCATGCCATTCCATGTGGTTGTGGGGTGGAGAGGAGGATTGACTGAGCAGCTGTGTAGTGTTTAATTTTCAACTGGACTTAAACCACGACATTCTTTTAAACAATGGGCAGGAATATTGCTATAAATACCTCCAGAATTTATCTGTGTTCCTATAGGTAGGTTTGAAAATGTATATGATAATTCTTTAAAATGATATCTCATTATATTAAGGTTACATGTCTACTGCAACACCCAAAAAAACATGTGCCATAGCAAGTCTACAATTTTTTCCTTTATCTATCTCTCTTCTAACCTGAAAAAATAAACCTCTCTTCTAACATGAAAAAATAAATTAAAAGAACTAAAGTACATGGAAATAATTCTAAAGTTTGGTAAATTAATGCTGCTTATTTTGTATGCAAAATATTAGCCATAAATATTATGCTTCCCTCTAGCACTGGTCATACTGAGTGTTCATACATGCAAATAATTAATGCCTAATCTGCTTAATTTCTAGGAACATAAGACTCATATAGTCAGGATACCACGCATCCAGGTACTTACATCCTAGCTAGCTCCAGTGAGTTCCCTGAAAATTGTGATTTAATTCTCAATTTCTTGTAGCCATATAGTTTTGACTCAAGATTTAAAATTTTTAGTTTTGATGAAGAACACTGGCAACATTTCTGGGTGTTTTAAAAGAAACTGGAGGAAATTATGAAGAGCTTAGTTTTAAACTTCTTCGACAGAGAGGCAGCAGAATCATAGAATACCCTGAGTTGGAAGGAACCAGCAAGGATCACTGAACTCCTGGCTGTATAGAACAGCTCCAAGAGTCCCACCCTGCACCTAGAGCTGACCCCCTGTGGTGAGCTGAAAGATAAAACTGGTAGTTTTAGGTAGTTTTAGTTTAGGTAATGGTAGTTTATTACTGGTGATGACTCAGGAAGAAGTGATCCCATTGTTCTGCATCCCAATATAAACAGTTATTTGATGGAAAAAACCTATGCAGGCTGATTTAGCATAAGATCCCAAAATATGTTTTGGAATTGAAGATGGAAGTTTGTAGAAGCTGTGTTGCATGTGATGATTATGGTTGGAATAGAGATAACTTTCTTCATGGTACCTGCTATGGAGCTGCGTTTTGGGGATTTTTGGTGGTGTTGTTGGGGTTTTTTGATTTTATTTTGGTTTGGTTTTTTTGTTGTTGTTGTTGTTGTTTGGTTTGGTTTGGTTTTGGTTTGGTTTGATTAGGTTTGTTTGGTTTTTTCGGTTTTGGGTTTGTTTTTTCTTGTTTGTTTGTTTTTGTCCTGCAACTAGGGCTAATAACACAGGGATGTTTTTAATTCCTTCTGAGAAGTGCTTACACAGAACAAAGACCTCTGCTCCTCACCCTACACCATCAGCAAGGAGACTGAGGGTGCACAAGAAGTGAGCAGCGGGACACAGGCGAGGCAGCTGACCCCAGCTGGACAAGGGATATTCCATACCTTATGGTCTATTCCATACCTATGGCCATAGAGCTGGCCATAAACGAAGGATTGGGAGGACACTCAAAGAGTTGGTGTTTGTCTACCCAAGTCACTGCCACATGTGATGGAGATTGGCCATTCCTAGAGCTGCCTGCCCAAGAGAAGTGGTAAATGAACTCCTTGCTTTGCCATGTTTGCATGCATGGCTTTTGCTTCTCCTATTAAACTGTTTTTAACTCAACACACAATTTTCTCACTTTCACCCTTCTGATTCTCTCTGCCATCCCATCAGGGTATAGTGAGTGAGCATCTGCGTGGGGCTTAGTTGTCAGCAGGGGTTAAACAAGAAGACTGGGTGATCTAGAGTAGCTGTTGTAAAGCTTGTTTCTTGGGGTGGAGGGGAACAGAAAAAAGATAATAATATAGGCTGGTTACATTTTGTTGCTATTGTTGTTATTATCCCATGGATTTGGAAAGATTGTATTCAAAACATAAAATATCCAGTTGTCAGCCAGTCATAAGAATGATGTGTCCAATGTGCAGCTGGGAAATCGAAGGAAATAAAATAAAGTGCCAATTGATCTGACAGAAGAAGTCTTGCACTAGAATTTATATTCTTGATTTGTCCAGACACTAACAAGGAATTCCAGGGTAAGTCCACATGGCATGACATGGCTTGTCTGAGGCATGTTATTTGCAGGAATGAACAGCTGTTCTTCTGACTCAATGACATTATGCTACCCTGGAATCAAACAGACAAAGATAATGACAGAAAACTACTTGATAGACCAAGAGGTATGATGGAGAAATAGGGATGTCTACATGAAGACATAGCTCAGCATTTGAATGGTACTGTGCAAGCTGTAAAGATTTTTACTAAATATAGTTCCAAAGCATATGAAAAGAGACAGTGATAAATTATTTACCATGTTTTCTTATTAAATACTTGAAAATAGACATCCATGTTCTGTATTCAACTCATGTAGCAACAGTAACTACAGTGTTCCAAGCATTGCTTTTCAAATAATTCAGATTCCTTAACCACAACAGACTGCCCTCTTTTTCCCTCTTCACACAACTTTCAAGACCATATATCACCTTTATAACAAAAGTGAATTTTTTCTCATATAAATAAAAATAGTTACTGATTTTCACCTGAAATTTTTCATATATAGTTCAATACTTCAAGTGGCTGAATGTTTAAGAGCTATATATGAAAGTATACTGTTAACTGTTTAGTGTCTTCACTGTTATTTTAAGGACTAGACTAAAAATTTGTCAGTTTAGTATCATAAGTCACCAGCAAGACAAAAGCCAATTTTTCACAAGATAAGAATCAAAATAAAAGTATTTGGTGTTTTCAAAAAAAATCCCTATCTGCTTGAAAGCCTGTTACTACATGAGATGTCCAGATTTTTGTATTTTTGGCTCTGAGATCAATAAGGGAAAATTCATAACATGAGCTCTACAGAATTAATTACAATAAGATCAGTGACATCTCTATCATTCCGCCCTCCTGAATTATTTTTTAATCATCTGAATTCTAATACAGTCTCTAGGGATATAACTTGTGATGTTTTAATGCTGAGCTATGCAGAATTACATTTGATACTTTCATTATTGCAATACTTCAATCCTTTTCTCTCAGAAAATATTACACAAAAAAAATGTGGCAGTGTCGGGTACTAAGTTTCTAAGAAAATTCTCTCTGTTTTTTGGAAAGTGACAAGTTTGAGGAGGGTGCAGTCATTATCTCAGGACAAACAGAAGAAGAGATGAAACTGATTTATGGTCACTGGAGCATGTTGCTGGTTCTGATAGCCTCAGATGGGCAATGTACATTTTTGCTTATATGTTGCTTGGGAGGGGGCAGTTATACTGAAAACTAGTGGGGCTGTGAGTTTATGCAGCAAAGCTCTGCAGGGTATGTGCTGTACTGCAGCTGTAGCTTTGTTAGCTCTTCAGTGTGGTCAGCACATGCTTTTTGCAATGAATCTCCCAAATGTTCCTACTTAAAGCAAAGATGATTGGTTTGTATTGTGGAGAGGTCTCAAGGCACTGGATTTCTTTAAGGTGAACCTAAACATGCACTAGGAATGTATATAGGATTCTCCTGCTGCAGTCACTCTGCCTAAGGGACCAAACTAGGGCTAGTCTGAAATAAAATCCATGCAAAATGTGCATGAGGATATGATGGCTGCAGCATCAACTCTTTGGTCTGAGCATATCCATCCACCTCGATGTAATTGTGCTGGTTTGCCCCCTCTCACTGCTCTAAAGGTCACTTGCTTTAACAGCTATCATTTCAATATTAACAGACATATCCCTGCTAGCTGTCTCCCACAACAGCCCAGAAACTTCTTAATATCCATTCACTTGAAGGAATTAACCTTGTCTGATCTCCTGCACCCCTCCAATTATTTTTCTGAGAAATAGTGACAAAAATATATCCTTAAAAATGAAGAGAAAAAACTGATTTGAAGGACAGACAATAGATATGTGTATAAAAGCAAGAAATGAATGGCTCCATTGAAGGTATTGAGTTTGCTTCTTCACTGGCTAGCGTGTTGTGAAGTTACTTACAGCTATGCAAAGAGGTATAAATTGTTACCAAATCCAAATTAGAATGTCTATATGCAATTTGAACTCACTTTGTAAATGACTCCATAAAATGCTCAACAATGGAAAATGAAATAGACTATAGTTTGCCCTGCTGTCATCACACTATTTTGGACATTCATTATTCTTGAAAATTTGTGGCTTTTTTTCACGAGTGTAAACCAGTGAAATAGCAAATGAAAAAAGAAAGAGGCTTTATATTCAAACAATCTGGAGAGCATAGGTGAAATCTCACTAAACTCAAAGAATTTGAATAAGAAAACCTCTATTATTGCTGGTACTCCAAAACAGTATTAGACCTGATTGCATTTTTTTTTTGTACAGGATTCATAAGCTTTTTTTTTTTATTATTTTTACAATGTTTATCGGTATTTTTTACTTTATCTATCTGGGCACATTTCTAATCTACGTAAATATGGTTATTTTTCAAATTTGCATAAGCATGTAATTTCACAGTTCAAGGTTCCAGGACAGTAAACAGGATGCACATGCATATTATTAGTATTTTAATCCTAAAATAAACGTTTTTTTAAACAGAAATCACAGGCTTCTGAAGGGTTTTCATTTCCTTTTTAGCAACATATCTTGTTCAACTCTAGAGAACCAGAGCTCAAACTCATTTTGCAAACACTTCAAATGGACGTCAGAATTTTTTATTTTCAAAGCAATTTCTGAAAAACTTCTAGAAATCATTTATTTATTATTTCCAGCCTGTAAGATAGATCTTAAATGCTAGAAACAGGAATTTGAAGTTATGATTCCTTCTTGAAGCTCTTCAGAAGAGTTGAAATACTACCAGATTTCATTCTGCAAGTTAATCCATGTCATTTTCAGGTAAGAGCTCTACATATCCTTAAGTGATGTAGAATTTTCTTCTGAGTTTCAAAGTGAAATTCTTTACAAAACATTTTAAAAGAGTGAAGAGAACAAAATCCATTAAAAAAACAACATGAAAGATCATTTCCCCTGGTAATATCTAGAGTACTTTTTGTCTGAATCAGCCAAAATATTTATTACCTTATATGTGGAAAACCATTCAGATGTGTCTTTCAGTTTAAGAAAAGTATAACATTTGAAGTCTGCTTTATTTAGCTTCTGTTTATTCAACAGCAGTGTAGATATTGAACTAATTTTTTTCTCTGTTTTTGAAAAATCCTCATTTGCAAAAAAAAAAAAGTCCAAACTTCAAACAAATACCTAAGAGGTCCATTCTTGCAGGTTTCACAAGAGAAAGGGCTCAAGGAGTCTGTAGACCTCTCTGGCTCCTACTTAGAGCCCCCAGAGAAGAGACTGAAGGCATGGTTGTGCAGAAAGGTACAGTCAAAATTCCCGAAGAATGTGAAATAAGCATTTTGGTACATGCAATCTTAACTGCAAGGTGTTCTTACCAATATGGACTCTCAAAGCTGTAGCTACCATGGATCGGCTTTTCACTCTGGAAGTAAGCAGGAGACAAAATTGGCCAATATTTTACATACATGTGTATTGGGTTTGCATGGTGAGACTTTGGGAGCTACAGGGGTATCTTCTGTCAGAACCTTTCAGAAGCTTCCCCCATGTCTGGCAGATCCAATGCCAGCCAGCTCCAAGGGGGACTCATCACTGGCCACAGCCAAGCCTGCCAGTGATAGTGGTAGCATCTCTGGGATAATTCATTTAATAAGGAGAGAAAACTCCCCTCTGCAACGGCAACTGCAGCCAGGAGAGTGGAATCAGGCTGAGGGGAGCCACTCTGCAGACAGGAAGGTAAGTGTAGAAGGAGTGGAAAGAGGTACTCTGAGTGCCAGAGCAGAGATTCCTTTGCAGCCCACGGAGCAGCCCATGGTAAGGCAGTGGTGCCCCTGCAGCCCATGGAGGTCCATGGGGGAAGCAGAGGTCCACGTGCAGCCCGTGGAGGACTCCACAGTAGAGCAGGTCTGTGGGAAACCTGCACTGGAACAGACTCCTGGCAGGACCTGGAGTGTTTGTGGATAGGGGAGCCCACACTTGTGACCCCATGGGGGACCCACACTGGAGTAGTTAATGAAGACCTGCAGGTCATTGGAAGGATTCACACTGGAGAAGTCCACGGAGAACTGTGTTCCACAGGAAGGACCCCATGCTGCAACAGAGGAAGAGTGTGAGGAGTCCTTTTCCTGAAGAAGAAGTATCAGCAGAGGCAACATGTAATAAGCTGACCAGAATTCTCATTCTTCATCTCATGCAATTATGCTGTAGCCTTTTTACTCAAAACTCAAACTGCCCCCCCGTTTTTTCTTATTTTATAACACTTGAAAAAACACTAACATTAATTCAGAATTTAAACACAGCTGATCTACTAGTTAACACATCCACTTCTCCCCCTAAAGACTCCCTGTGGATCACTAAATGAAGCAGTTTCTTCATCTAAAAGACTGCATTTTTGTATCTCTTAAATAATTGTGTTCCCATTGCGAAGATCTGAAGACTCCTGCCGCAGTCAGGGAGGAATGTATGAGAACCCTGTCATACACAAATTGTTAGGCCCAATCAGCAGGCTAGATTTGGACAGACTTCAGTTTCTATAGAAAGACCATTTCAGATCTTTCTTCCTGTAAGCAAAGGAAAATGTCTGACTTTCACCTCACATATTTGTGAGGCTCTACAAATATTTTTCCAATTCAGAACTAATTTACAAAACACAATCTATGTTCAAAGAAAATTAACAAATAAACAATCTATGTTTAAAGAAAACTTCATATTCTTTGGTAAAAGGATCTGAAAAGCACAGATATAGGAGAGTATTGAAGATCCAGCACCAACGATTATTAAAAAAAATCAAATTGTAACATGGAAGGAAAGGCTGGTCCTGAACTTACTCTGGGGCCCTGTGTGCATAGGGTCTGCAGTACCTCTCAAAATCTAGTAGGCAATTTATTATAGAAGATGAGCATTTTCCCCTTGGCAGTGCATGCCTTTACATTCAGTACTAATCACATGCTATATCCATCACTACATGCAAGCACCATCATGTGCTTATATTGCTGGGGAGAGTAATTAAACGCAATGACATTTTGCTTGTGATTTGTTGGAGAAATTTTTGCATGTTTTCTTTGCTGGCTTCTTCTATTAGTCGCTACTGTCTTCCAGTGAACATGTAATTTCCCCATAAGGGCAATATTAGACAAGTGAAATGATTTATGAGGACTGTTTGAACCTTTGTGTACAATCACAAACACAAATCAAGATAAATGTGGTGTATGAGAGTAAGAAAGTGTGTAATGCTCAGTAAAAGTTAGTGTTCAGACATTTAATGATAAGCACAGTAGATACACCGGAGGAAATTTTGCCTAACAATAATCTCCTGCTGCTGCTTATTTATCTCTTTTTTTAATTGGTATTTCCTCCAGGCAAAAATGAGTCAGATGATGATGAAAACATTTGCCTGGAATCTCCTCTTAAAGCCCACAGCTTAAATGTCAGAGCAGTTATAAAAACAAATCAAAGATTCATATCTCTAGCGATGCCTAGCATCTGTTGTTTTGTTACAACTCCTGCACTTAGGGAATGCAATTAGAAGAAAACAATGTCCTACCCTGGATTTTCCCACTATGAATACAGTATTTAAAATATCATAATTTAAATTTTATGATATTTAAAATATCATAAGTTCATTGCAGATTTTTGATTACAATAGTTTTTCTGGTGCTTATTTATTACTTGACGTATACATGTACATACACATACATAAGGAAGTACAAACTATTATTGGCTATATTTATATTATTATTATAGCTAATACAATAGGCTAAGTGATATTTCAGTTGTATTACACTAGATAAAATACAAGCATGTTCAAAGCCAGCATATTTGTACATATATGGTATTTGTGGTATCGATGGTCTTCTAAGTAAAGTTTAGAATAAATGTGTTTGCAGAATCCATGCCTTCATAAGCTACTAGTGTGCCAGAAAAAGATGATATGCACTCAATTATGCACATTTTGGGCATGCATATATAAATTTTTTCTTAAATAAGTTTGTTAAAATACAGTATCAAAAACAATCGAGATGTCTCGCAAGCTGTGACTAATGATATACATCTTACTATTAGCAGTATGATAAAGTTTTCTTCAAGTCTGCTAATAAATACAAAATTATTTGGGGATTTCACATTTTAATGATAATCCTATCACCTCCACTTCTGTTAATGTAAAGTGATATTGAGTGGCTGTTTAAAATGACAGTGTAACAGTTCACTAGATGGCAGAACTCATAGGTCTGTGGCGAAAAATACTATATTTGAGAATGTTAATTGATGCAATAACTCCAATAATGGTTTTTAAAAAAAACGTTAAGAGTAACATTCTGCTCTCATTTCCCCAGGTGTCAGACAAGATATGCTGACTTCAGTAAATGTGATTCACGTTTACGTCAGTGGTAATCAAGATTGAATTGTTCCTTTATCTACCCAATTATCTGTCTATCTCCCTGTCTCTCAATCCTCCCCTCTCTCTGGCTGTCACTGCTTAGGTAGACAGATACAAGTGCACCAACTAAACATTTAAAGAAACTTTTGAAATTAATTTGTTAATATTGTAGCACTACAAAATGCAAAATGAAGGTCAGTTCTTTCTTAGGAAGGATTTTATCTGACATTTCTAATCTTAAAAAGAAGAGAAATATTATAGAAACATCATGATTAACATGAGTACCTGTATATCCTTCATGCCTTGGTATTCATATGCAAAGTGAAAAAAAAAAATTATAGAGTGAGAAGACCTCTCTCTTATACAAGTGTGATGGTTTAGGAATAGTATTGATGCTCAGATGAAAGAGAAAAACAGTGAGCTGCTCTCTCCTCTGCCCACCTCTGGTGAGAGGGACCAAACGCAGAGATCCTGAGTTGAAATATGGACAATTTACTGGAAACAGCAATGATGTAAGAAAAGGAACAGTAACAGCAACAATATAAATAGCAAAAATATATAAAGAGAGGGTGATTTGCATAGAAAGAAATATGACATCTGACCAGCTGGACCCAGCACCAGTCGGACCCTGAGAGAAAGAACAAAATGGCCCCTGGGACCCTCTGTGTGCCACTGCCACCTTTTCCTCCCAAGCACCGACAATTTCCTTCATGGAAGTGAGAATCCCTTACTTCTGCCTCCTGCCAGTGATGTGCATGATGTAGATCAACAACGTATATGTACCCACATGGCTCCAGGCTCTGTGCCTGTCGGAACTCAGAATGTCCCACAGACATTCTCGGACGTTCCAGACCCAGGTCAAAAGCATTTGAGACCCTGGCATGCAGCCAGAGACCCCTGTGGCTTTGAACCTGACCCATGGAACAGTTTACCAACTTTGCAGGAAGAACAAGAAGTCACAAAAGTTTAGATATTGTAGTAGAAGTAGTCACGAAGTAAAGGGTAGGATTTCTGAGTGCTGTACAGGGGGGTTTTAAGCCTTGTACGCAGAGGTCCAAGTTTTGTACATGGGGGTTAGGAGATCTAAGATGGAGGGACTTGGGTGTGCCCTGTCCTCTTTCTTTCTCCTTCCTAGCCTCCATGTCTTTGGTGGTGTTGGCACTCACAGATTGGTTTAGAGTAGAAAGTCACTATTCAATATAGATAGTAGGTATTGGGGAAAAAGTATAAACATGTAGTACGTAATATATGATATAAAAGATGGCACCAGCCCCCTGGGAGGGCAGAGTGCCTTTGTCTGACCTGCTGAACGGGCCACAGCAGTTCAGGAGAAGAATCTTGTAGATAACCAACAATAAACAACCTTGAGACCAGACAACAGAAGACTACTGAGTCTTTCTTCGAAGGCACGGGTTAGAGGAGGGACTTTTCCATCTTTTGGGGTCACCCCAATCCGGGGGTGAAACCCCACATGTGCCCTTGTGGCTACTGAAAATTAACACTGTCAGTTGACAAGAAGCCACAGATCTGATGAACATCAGGAAGGAAAATAGTGGATTAAATTTGAGTACTGTTGCATTTTATTAGTGAGATCTTTAATCAAATCTCAGCCTCCATGGTTGTCACATTTAGAATTTTGAATCATGACATGGAGCAGTTTGCAAGAGCACAAACCATTGACATTTGCCATTTGGACAAAAGAAAAACCAAAAGCAGCACTTAGCCCCTTCAGGTCTACCATCCACAGAAGCCTGCTAGAGCTACCCTTGTAAGACAGAACTGCTGAAAGATCTGCAGAGGGAATGAATATCAAGTCCTCAGTGCCAACCTTCCCACGTTTCTTCCCCTCTGGCACAATGCTCTTTGTAAACCTTGATTTAGCCAATGAATACGACCATCCTGCTGAGCATGAAAGTATGGATGGATAACTTACCAAAGCCTGGAGAATGATGGATTTCCATAGAAGATAAGTGAGCTGTAACCTGTAAGCTCAGTCCTGAGCAAACCAGGACTACATGTTAGGTATCATCCAGTTCTTACATGTTATTTAATATCATGTTCAATATTTTTAATGTATACACTTCCATTCTCAGACCTGCAAAATAAATAGATGTGGCATAGGATCTTCAAGAATGTACCCTGGTTTTTATTGATCATGCAGGGTAGATGGGTACTCTGTTACAGAAAGAGCACCTGTTTTAGTTGTTTGTCTACATGTTACTGTAAATTTGCTCAATGCACTCTGGGGCTCTTTTTAGGAGAAGTGCCTGAGTTTAAGGATGTTTATCTGTCTTTTTTTTTTTTTCTAGTTTCTGTGCTTCTGTTCAGGTGAAATCTTCCAGAGAGAGAGGGACTATGCCCACAAGATCTCTGCAGTGGGATACTTGAGGTGACAGGGAAGAAACAGGTTGGTGAGAGCCAGAGATAAACATGTGAGTCAGAAGTGGGGGTGTGTCCCATCACAACAAAAAAAGACTTTTCAATAATGCCATCAGAAGCAAATATTCAGTCTTTGGGCAGAGGTTAGCGTTGAATTGCTGCCAAAGTCAGAAAACACAAGAGAGTGAGATAAAAATATGGTGACTGACTTGAGTGGTCTTTCCTTCATGCCCTGTGCAGTAACTAGAAAGACTGAATGGATTAGCTCACCCTTGCTTCAGATTCATTTCAAAGAAAAAAATAATTGCAAGTTATTTACTCAATTTCTAATAATTTCAAAGAAAATCATGCCCAAAAGTACACTATTCCCAAGTTCATAGGTCAGTTTTACTGGGAAGCTATGGTACTTAGCTGATAGATAGTTTAAAAACACTGTATTTGAAATATGTAATGAAAAAAACACAGCACATGAAATGCCTGAAGGAGATTGTGCTCGTACACAGAACTGTTTAGCAGTACATTTCCTGTGCCCAAAAACTGATGCAGTCATATTAAATGTCATTGCTATGTGTCTCTATGTACATATATGGTGCCCTTAGGTATCTTCTTTGCCCATCTCTATTTGCCATTTTCTCTCAAAATTAAAAATGTTTGTAACAATTATATTTTTTAATTCCATCTCTTGACAAGATGGAAAGAACTGAAAACAACTTTAAAATCTCGCATCTGAAGATGCTCCCTGGAGCAATATATTGTTAGTGTGTATTGCAGATAACATTTTCACCACAGACAGCTCAGGGAAATTAAGATGTTACAAGTGTATTAGGTGGATTAAAGGTTGAATTCCAGTGGTAGAATGAAATGGCTTCTACTGTTTTACAGCATCTTCAAACAATAAAGTACTCAGAGTCCAAGTGACACTCTAGAGTGAGTGGCATACATTGTATGTCATCTCCCTTACCATATATTTTTGAACTAATTTATAAGCTGGAACAATTTACTGACATGTAACACTAAATAATTGAAAATATTTACGAAATAATGTTTTCAAAACTTTGTTTTCTACCCAAGTGCTTTGTTATGTAAGAGAATAGAGAAGAGCAGAGTCTAATTCTTTATACTAATCTTTCAAAATCCGTAATAATGAGAAATGCATAATTTATATAGTGTCAGTTGGGGATTTTTTATACAAAATATGTTAGTTTCTTTTGCTTTTGGCCGAAAAAGAAAACAGAGAAACTCTTGCCAGTTTGCCATTAAACTGAGATTAGATGTTTGCTCTGGGCAATGGTTAAAAACAAACAAAACAAAGTACAAACTGGTCAGTTCTGGCCTGCCCCAGCAGTTTTTATATGAGCTTACTTTCTGCAAAGGGATAGTGCAAATAACCTGATAATGACACTAAGAAGAAAAGAAGCTTCCAGAGAAACAATATGGAGCTGTTCCGAGGGCTAGGTGTTTTTTTCCAGAGCTGTGTAGATTGCTGTAGATTTCCAGAGCTGTGTAGATTGTTTTGGAAAGGGCCCATCTCATAGAATCACAGAATACCCTGAGTTGAAAGAGATCCAAAAGCATCATCTGGCTCCAACTCCTGAGGAAAGGTACTGGTATTTCTAGTGCCACATGAAATAAAAATTAAAGGTATACATCTAAGGAGGCATTAGATGGACTTGGCCATCAAAGGCTTGCACAGATCAAATGAAAAGCACCCAGATGCACGCTGCTTGTTCCCAAGACATCTGCTCTGCTTCTCTTACTTGAACTTGTGCCTTCCACCTGAGAAAGTGATTGTCATGACTTAAATGCGTAGTTGTCTTACTGTTTCTATTCACAGTCAGTGCATGCCTGCCTCACACACTGATTATAGCTGTTCATTCACAGAATCCCAAAGGTGGCTGCTGAGCTTCATGGTATTAATTAGTATAAATATCTGTCTCTGCAGCTTACCTGACCCCTGCTGTCAGCATCAGTGTTGTGATCTCTGCAGACCGGACAGCAACAACTTACTTATGGAGAGAATCTTAAGAGTTTTTGGATCAGAGTACTGAGGGATGTCCATGTATCGTATGGAGTGGGTTTTACTCCTGGTAGCTCTTGAATGACTGCAGAGAGTCAATGCAAAAGCAACAGACATTTTACAAAAGTTGAAAGAAAATTAGCAAATATTGTTAAGACTTTTCTGCAGTTGCTGCAAAAGTCTTCTCCTAATAACCAAAGATGCATTTAGTTTCAGTACCAGTTTCCCACATCCACGACCTCGAAAGTAAGTGAATAAGCGCAGGAAGAATTTCTTGACATTATTCATAAATTCATGTTACTTTTGATACTTAGAATATTAGTGATTTGACCTTACATGAAATTTTCACTTGCATTCTCTATATTAAATGAACAGAAGGTATTAGCCCAGCTACCAGTTTGTACTCTTGCATAAAACCTTATCACAGATCTTGTATGTGTTTGCAATAATTACATCAAGCAGAAAAAATATCTGGCTGCCATATTCCCCATTTAGTTGGGGAACTATCTCAGCCTAGCTGAAGACTCTGGAAACATTTTGAATTAGGGAATGCTGATGGAGGCCAAAGTGAAAATTTTCCCACTGTCAAGCTACTGTTCTCAGGGCACAGGGAACCTTGCAGCAAATGAATGAGAAATTAATAAAAATTAATAGCATTTTTCTGAACCTGTGACCCTCTTGGGTAAGGGATTTCCCTGTGTGCTTTTGTATGTGCGTGTGCTGTCAATAGCTCCTCAGTGCTGAACGACTTTTGATTAATTATAGCAATTAACAATCACTTTGTGTCACTCACTGGATACTAATGTTGCTATAACCCCAAAGTATAGCAAATGTTAGTATTGCCGTGGGTCTTTTAGGCAGTTAGGACTTGGCGAAGGGGAGATCTTGACTCCATTTCAGAAGACTGGTTTATTATATTATGATATATATCACATTAAAAAAAGACCACACTATAACTATACTACAAAGAACAGAGAGAAAAGAATCATCATAAGGCGAGACAGGAATAGAAAGGAATGAATAACAAAGTTCTGTGACTCCCAGAGAGTCTGAGACCTGCTGCCTCCTCGATTGGCTACTAAGTAGAAACATCCCACATTGACCAATCGAGGAAGCACCTGCTGCATTCCATGGTAGCAGATAACAAATTGTTTACACTTGAAGCTGAGGCCCTTCAGGTTCTCAGGGGAAGAAAATCCTAGCAAAGGGATTTTCATAAAATATCACAATCACATGTTAGTAGCCACCAAATTGTACATCTCATACTATTTAAGTTCTTTTTGGCCACTACCCAAAGCACACTGTGACTCTTCTGGCATCTGACATGTGAAAGCAGACCCAAACAGTTCAGCTTGCCCTTTTTCAAGTGTACTATACATTCAAGAATACACTGAGAATATATAATTGGGGCCCATTTTCTTCAGGAAACAATTCAAGAAAATAAGAGAGCACCAACATGAGCTGGAAAGTGATTTTTTTTCCCTGAAAAACTGGCCATAACATTGTCAGCTACATACTTGAAGGAATTGACTTTGGAATTGATAATGGAATTTGACATAATACACACTTTTGCAATGTCCTATGGAATTACACAACTAAATTACATTAATTAGAGCAGTTACAATATGTGATGGTATACAGTGGAATAAGAGAGCTACTATTCTGTCTGGATAATTAGAAGAGATCTGTTCAAATCCTTGCATTGTTTCTCCAGTATGTATTTGCTTAGTTCATGGGGAGAAGTTCAGACACTAGTAAATAATTTACAACTTGCACCTCATTCCTCTTGGATAAACCTTAGGGAAAAAAATCATCCAGCCCTATGCCTGATCTCATAGTTTGAACTGCAAGCAACAACATTGTTGGACTTTATCTTTACAGCAGTGTCACATTAGGTGGTTCATATTTGTGTTTACTCTGATAAATTTTCATGAAATACATCTACAGAGAATTTTCTTGACAAACATAAGATGTATCATTTATTTTTGAAAGGGAGATTTTTTATGTTTGGGTATTTTTTACTTATCTATTTAGTGACATTTTCATGAGGAACATTTTCCTGGCATATTGAAATTTTCCAATATAATGAAAAATATATAAATAGAAAAATATTAAGCCAATTTTTTTATAGTTAGTATGGATGTTTCCCCTTCTGTCCCTGGAGGTCACCCATAAAGGTTTACCTAAAAGTAGAAATTTCCTTTAAGACTTATAGTAAACTATGTTTGGAGGTGAAGCAAACAGAATGCTTCAAATTAATTTCAAGTTTTCTCAAGAGGGGGATTTGGAGAAAGGATATATGTCAAGAGCCAAACCAAGGATATTTCAGGAATTTGCTGGAGTTCTTTTCATGCCTATTGTTCCATGGTTATACTAGCAAATGCAAGTTAAACACATAAATAAATATATAGATGAAAAGACACTGAGGATTTTAATCTTTACTCTTCTTTGTATGACAGAATCTTTATTCCACTTGAACAGAGTGTTTTTTGTTTAAAGCAGTGTGTGGAAGCAGGGTACCCTAGAGAGAGGTGCTTTGCTCACTACAAACAAGACAAAGTAGGAAGATCAATTCCAATTCAGAACTGGAATAGGGGTTTTAGCATACATGATGCTGCTTTTTTTTTTTTTAACTTGTAACTGCAAGAAAGTGGAACTGCTCAAATGAACTAAATATAGAAATATTATATTGGAAAAATCTACACATAACCATAGGGGAAGGTGGTTAATGGTATCTTCATGCAAGATACAGGAATGAGAAGTAAAAGGATCAGTTTTTGTGAGGATGAAAAAGAATGCTCATTGAGGATCTGCACTTTCTGTAGCATTGGTAATCCATCCTATAAGATAAAAATGCAGGTACACAGATGCTGGTGTGCAGAATTCTGGGACTAGCTATTGGCAAAATTGCTCTCTGTATGTCAATCTTGAATTTGGTTTAAGCACTGACAGTCAGAGAGGCAGGGAGGCAACTGAAAAGCTAAAGGCATAATAAATTGTTCCTGGCTTGTGTTAGATAACATTAAATTGCTTTCACAAGGAAGGTTTCACTTGAGACTTTTTGAGCATTGGTGCTTAGGAAGGTACGAGCTGTAGCCTTTGGAAATAAAATCTGCACAAAGATCGAGTGCTTTTGATGCAAGGGGAAGAATTTTTAATGTGCAGGAAACAGCCAGAGGCAAAAATGGCAGCCTGAAGCCCTGCATCCAGTTCTGACTTTGACAGATGTCCCACTAAGTATCTTTATCCCAGCATGAGATATTTATTGTGATTTCACCAAATTAACACAGAGCCCATAAATTTTACTTTCAGAGTTCCAGAAAGGAGCTCAAATGTTGCCATTTAGATGCAATTTTAGTTATGCTGGGGTTCCACTGTATGAAGATAAAATATAAGAGAGTATAAAGATGTGAAAATAAAAGGCTCCTTGAAGGGCTGTCTGTGGCAGATACTTTTCCTGTATGCTCCATACTTCCTGTACTGGTCAGCTGAGCTGATACATGCAGGAGAAGCTGTAATTCATTGCAGATGAAAGCTAGCAGCATAGTCTGTATGAATTAGCACCAAACAAAAGCAGTAAGAGCTCGTGATCTTAGCCAGCTTACCTGAAACCCCACGGAGATGTGTGAGTTCACACCACCAGTGCAAGCCTTCATCTTGCCATTTTCTGTCTCCCATTGCCCTTCTCTCTGCTCTTCATTCACTATGGTAACAAAACATCTCATATCTGCAGAAAAAGAAAAAAGACCTGCCTGTGGCTTCAATATCCACTTGGGGTGTAAAAGCTTGGACTGGGCGAAGCACTAGAGCATGGCAGGGCTTTGTGCCCTGGCAGAGGATGTCCCTATGCTTGGTCTGTGGTCCCCATGGGAAGAACAAGGCTCTGTGGCTGATCATGCACCCTGTGGGCAGCACACAGCTGGGAAATACCTCGGGTACCTTTGTCTTCCTGGCCAGCCATGGGAGTTGCTGCTTGGGGTCTCAAATGTCAAAATCTAACTTGGATGAGATATTCTTTCCAGAACAATGCCTCAAAGGATTGCAAAGCTATTCAGGCAGTGGAGAAGTGCCTCCAGTTATTCTCTGGTCTTTTACTTATAAATGCTGCTGGAAGAAACATGGAATGGAGGATTCTTTCAGCTTAGCTGATAAAATTGAGAAGTTAAACAAAAAAGTTGGTTAGGGACAGCAGAAAAGCTTTGGATTTATCCAGTTTTTAGGATTTTGTTTTCCAAAATTGGGAAGGAGGGAAAAGGGATGCCATTTTCCTGGATCCTATCCATATTTTAAAAATTTTTTTTAAACATGTTTCTAAGTGAAAAAATGTAGTAAGTGGAAGTATTTTATTAATAAAGATGTTAGAAAAAATAATTCTAAAATTTTCAACTCTTTTTGACTGTTGATACTGACTAGATTCAGTTTCAACTAAGAATAATATTGTTCTTACGGATACCTGTTTTTCTAGATTTGCAATATGATTAAATGGTGAGCAGTTTTTACTCAAGAGTATTGAGCACAACATGTTTAAATACTTTCTAATGTAAATTTGAATTTAACAAACACTGATTTTATATATATTGATGATTATTTATGTTGATTTTATTTCTAAATTGGTTAGATTTATTTCCAAAGATTTTCACATTTCATGTTTTCTCCATTACTCTCCACTTCTGCTACATCTGCTTCCTGCCTTTATTGACTGAATTTGAAAAAGAAGATAACTGAAATGTCAGAATTTCAGAATTTCAGAATTTCAGAATTTCAGTGAGCCAGAAATTCCAACTGAATTTCAGGCCTGTATTTTTGCCTCCTTATCTTCTATCTCCCCTCAGAGATAGATTATGAATTCTCTCCCTCAGAATTATTTTTTAATTTCATATAGTGCATAATCAGGTGATTAAGAAGCCCAGTGCCAACCATTGCCCCGTACATCTTATACTTGACCAAAAAAAAAAAAAAAAAAAAAAGAAAGTATTAATGCCTATGGGGTTGTAGTTAAAAGTTGTAATTCTCCATAGTGTAGATTCTGAATTTTACATTTTCATTGTTTTTAGAAAATATTGTTATATTGTTACTGCACAAGATATGGCATGAAGTCAAAGAAAACCTGTTGGGAGGAGCTGAAAAGGTCAGGTTTTTCCCAAGGTTGTGACAGGAGGACACCCATGGTAAGCTTTATCAGCCAGGCAAACCCTTAACTACCCATGCTTTGCTGGTACTGATGTTACCCAAATTCCATGTTTCAGCTCAGCTGCAGGGACTTAGTCATACCAGTTTTTCACCTTTTCTTTCTTTCTTTTTTTTTTTTCCTCGTATTTTTAAAGCACAGAAGAAATTAAGCTTTCAACTCTTGTGTAACATGAGATTGGACCAAGAGGTAGACATTCCTTCTGAGAATCAATGGAGGAAACAGGGCTAGCTAAAGAAAGAAGATTTTTTTTTAAAAGATATTTTTCTTGAACTATTTTCTCATTACTTTTGACATGAGGAGGAATCACAAATGCATCTAATGGATGATTGTTGAGATCCAGGTGTGGTATATTAGCATTTATCTGAATGACAAAATACCAGAGTGGACAACTGCTTATACAATTTTCCAAAAAAATACTACTGTCTATCAGAACACTTCTGGAGGCTGGAGTTTTGTGTGAAAATAAATATACATGTTTTGTATGTGGAGATAAGCAGAATATAAAGTCTGAAATCTTAGATAATAGGTAAACTTAGACATAGGTAAACTTTTGCATTTGTAATTCATTTCTGAGGAGGAAAAGAAAATTGTCCTTATATTAATTATAAAATTACCTAAACATTCTCAGTCACTCTTTCCTGAAAAGGCCTGGATGACTTTTTAAGCTTTGATGGGATGCTGCTGACATCAAGATGAATGATATTTCTGTATGGAAATACAGACTTGTGGTCAAAGAATCATCAAAATTACTCCTGGAGAAGTAAATAGCCAATGACTGCAATGAAAAGATCTGTCCAGAAAAAAGGCGTTCTCTTTTGTATCATAGTACATGAAAGGAAAGGAGACTTAAGCATTTTCTGCTGCTAAAATGGTCTTACTGCTAATCTTGTTTTAATGGTGAACATAATATTGCCTTTCCAAATATGATGCCAAGTAAACTGGTCCCTCTAGTCTCTCTGTATTTAATTACTCCTCAGTTCCACACCCAAACCCAGTCTCCATTCTGATCTTTCAGTCTGATTTCCTTGCAGTTACTTTGGGAAAACCGACATGTCATTCTTTAAAATCTCTTCTTTATGAGTGTTCTGAACTGCATAGTTGACATGAGAGTCCTGATCTACCTCTGGCAGTACCTGACTGACAGAGATTGGATTTAGCTGGCAGTAAACTGACATACAGCTGGTGTTGCCACCACTTTTTACCTTCTTAGCTTCACGTCTGCAATGCAAGTCACTACTTTTAAGCACTAAAAACAACACAAAGGATGGATATGTCATTTATACGAGCTATATTTTTACCTTTTGAAATCTAACTTCTCAACTCTTGAAATTAAAATAGTTTTTTGAATTTTTGAAATTAAAATTGTCTTGAATTTAAATAGTTTTGTGGTATCATCCACTTTTCTACCAGAGTTTTACACTACTATTTACATTCTATCTGTCTGCCTGTCTGTGTATCTCAGGTCAGTAAACTGAAAAGCAGAAAGCCTCCTGTTTGTGTTATGTAACTGTCTTCTTCTGGCAGCTGGCTCCAATGTACACCTCTGTGAATGTTGCCATGGAGACTCCAATTTAGGAGCAACTGGATTTGAGAATTTCCAGCCCAGCAATATGTGACAAAACAAATACAGAAATTAATGTGGTGCCTGCCCTTCAGATGGGAGTCAGGCAGGTCTGCTAGACCAGGCTGGAAGTGGGGCTAGAGGGGGAAGGATGTTGCTTGCACAAATGATTAATTAATGCATTACAGTCTCTGTAATTTTCCTTTTCTCCCCAGCTGTTTTATGAAACAGAATTAATGTAAAATGATAGCTCTTTCTGACTAAATTACTGCAGTAGCATCCAATGTACACAGTTTCTACCTTTCCCCAGAAAGTGAGCCCAATATGTGCTCTGCCCTCCGGATGATGATTCACTAATGCATTAGTTTGTATATCTGACTTTATAGGTATTTGTCTCCTGGTGATGCCCAAAAATATTTGCTTATTTTTAGTTCTGCGATTTCATGTTGTTTCTAGCCCTTCTCTCACAGAAGACTTTGACAAAAGTTATTGACTACAAGGACACAAGAAAAAAAGGGCAGTGAGAACTTACCAGCATATTAATACAGGGAGCCAGCATTTACATTTTTTTTTCTAGTTAGGGGTTAACCAGTGTCCTAAGGGTAACTAACTTATACCAGAAATCATAATAGACTTTGCCTCAGCATTTCACAAGACTTATTTTATAGGCAAGACTTGTTTGACAATATTATTTGTGGGATTTTTAAACATTTATTTGAAAAGGTGTATCTTAAATTTTCTATGTTCTGGTTTTTTATTATTTTGCTTTGCAACTCAACATCCTGTGAGTTTTGTTCCATTTGGCAGCATGATTGACAGAGTTTTGGATTAACAACTGCTGTTTTCTTGAACACTGTTATGAAAAAAAAGATGAGACTGGAATTTAGTTTAAAAAAAACATAAGTAACAGAAAAGCTGGAGTTTTTCCACTGATAATATGTTGCTGGTGTTGACCTTAGTCCACATTTTTTTTTTGTAGGTCTAATGTAACTTTGCTTTGACAAAGTCCTTTCTAAAAAAGAAGGGTGGATTATTTTGTTGAAAAAAAGTCATGATGGTGCTACTCCATTACTTTGAAAAAAATATGTGCAGGTGGAAAATGTATGTTGTGGTCAATCAGTTCGGCGTTGTACCTTCAGGTACAATATTCTTTAAATCTTTAAATGTTCTTTAAACCTTTAATTGAGAATATAGTCAATATGAAAGACCACTGTACAGAGGGAGCTAGGAATTTAAAGCTTCCTAAGAACAGGATTGATTGAAGCTGCCAAACACATGACCAAGACACCTGGGCTCCTTGAGTGGCAGGGTTACATCTGTCACTCTTCGAGAGGTAGGGAGCAGGAATAGGCAGCAAGTGATCTTCAGTGACCTAGGACCACAGAAGGGTCATAATTCAAGACTCCCTTCACCTCAGGTCTTAAAAATTACAAGCTGTCTCTTTCACCTTAGGGATTATTGAGGCTTCTCAATGCTGCAATTGTGTCCTAAAGGGCCTCTCCTCCCTTTGTTCCTTCTTCCCTCTGTGTCATACTGTGATACTGTGTTCTTTGCCATCATGCCTTGTAGTCTTCCCACAACACTGCCATGAAGTAGCAGTGGCCACCAGAGCACACAAGTGACACAAAACCAAACAGGTTCATGCAAAGCACTACTGTCTAACTGCATTTGAGGATGCACGTGTTCCCATAAGAGCAATGTTCAAAGTAAGAGCAGAGAGCAAATCTTAGCAACCTACCTCACAAAGATTCATCTTGCTTTAAATCAGCAAATGCTTTTTTATTCCAGCAAAATTGTTTAGATGATGGTCCACATTCCCTAGGTAAATGGTAAATGGGTTTGCTTTGACAGGAATGAAAGGCTCAAGGTATTCAGTATTCTGTGCACAGTCAGGCCGGATTTAGAAATGTGAAATATAAAGGAAAGCAAGGAAGCGCTCCTGTGGTACTTGGAACGTCTTTGATTGCCTTTATCAGCAATACTTTAAAATTTTTTCTTCCATTGCCTACCAGTGTAGCTTCATAGTTTGAGACTTGAAAAACATGAAGTAACTCAGCAGTTCATTGACTACTAACTGTGGGTAAGTCCTAGAGATTTCTTGGCGAACTCTGTATATGACCCCATTGCCATAACTTACTATGAAAGAAGTTTATAGGCACAATAAGGCTAGTCCAGGAATTTTAAGATACAATAATGGATAATGTACAGATATGTAATTTTTATTTTGCTAGCTGAAGTATTCTGTGGCTTGCTGAAGTCTTTGCTACCTGAATAGAATTAAGAAAATCTAAGTTTGTTTTAACTCAGAGTCTAGAACACAGTTATTTTTCTAATAAAAGGTTTTCTACCTTTTCAACTGCTTAAAATTTTGCTATTTAAGTACTGAATAGGCATATTAGATTGGGTGATGATATCCATTCAAAATTTCAAGTAGGTATTGAAGTTCTTCTGTATTTCATATTTACTTTGTTCTACCAGTTGGGGGGTATTCCTAAGTTTTGTTCTCATTGAAGCTTAGAGAAGCCTAACATCAGTTACTTGTACCCTGTCATTGGACTGTTAGCAGGTACCAGCAGACTTTGTTCCATGAGAAGAAAATCCTTCCTGCTGGCTCAACAGAACTGGCTCCTTGCATCTGTGCCACCAGACCGTGGTAGAAGAGAAACAAATAAGGCAAAGCATATGCCAGACCTCATGGATCTTGGCTTCTTGTCATCCCTCCTCAAACAGTGTAATAGCAAACCAATCTTTACCTTCTGTACCCTTCAGTGGCCTCAGCCTTGCACAAAATCTAGGAGACTTAAAAACTGTTTTTATAAAACTTCATGTATATTTCCAATACTATACATATTTTTGAGAGAAAACAGTGATTAAACATAGCACTACTTGAGATAATGGCCAGAAAAGAGATTACAGTAAAAACATAAGATTATATATGTTTCACAACATAGGAAAGCACAAATTCCTTCTGCATATTCTAGGAATATATGAGAATGGCAGATCATTGTAATGGGAGTACACAGCTCTTGAATGAAATTCTTACATGTATTAAAACCAAAGACAGCAACCATATTTGCAGACCTTCCTCCTAGCCACTCATATATTTAGTTCAGTCTCTCCCACTAAGCATTCCTGTTTAATTTGCTACTTTTTCCAAGAATATTTTCAAGCCTCCCACCACTAACTAAAAGAGCATAAATGATCCTTGTCATCAAAAGAAGTAGAAAAGCAAATGAGGGTAAAATGATATTGGAGACAACTAAGACCTAAGATACAACCTAAGACAACAATGGTTTTGAATATGAAGAAACTCTTTTTTTTTTCCTGAAAATAATGTCAGAAATCAAATGAATACTTTCATCATGACATCGACAAACATTCATGTAGAAAAATGTTACCTGTGATTCAGAGCAACTGACTTTAAAACAGACTACAGGAATATGCAAATGAGTACATGCATTAGGCAATATCAATGTTTACTTAATCATGCACAGACGACTTAAAAGCTAATAATAATTCTAGTTGTTTATAGGTAATCAGAGGAAAACCTCAGTAACACACATGAATTTGATAGAAAAAGGTATGTATAATGCTTTAGAAATATTCATTGAAATCATATGCAGTTAAATGTTATAAATTGGATTACAGATGGTACAAGAATCCTTCAAAGACTTCTACAAATTTCAATATACAGAATTTATCCAGCACAGTTTTGGAGAATTCACTATTCTCATTAATGGATATAACCAATATAATGTTTTTAGAATGCATCTTAATGTTTGGCTATAAACACCATATTTATTTTTTATGTCTATTACACGGCCAGGATCTATCAAAACCATGCAGCTCCTGATTGATGCAACTTGTAGGAAAAATAACACTTTTTCTCCTTAGATTTTAATATCAAAATCAAGATGCTTACTGAGGTTTGAGAAAGTAAACACAGAATGATGGGGGGCAATGAAAATACATGCAGATTAAGATTAGGCTGTTTTGCAATTGTCATGAGATAAGATGCTGTTTCTGTATTTTGAGTTTTTCCCTGTTCTTTCTCTTTAATCTTATAAGTCTTTCCCAACCTGCAATTCATTAAAAGTATTCAAAAATTTCTACGTAGATTTCTTGTTCAAGTCAACAGTAAAGGGAAAAAATTGTACAGAAAAAATAGTTTTGTTAGGTCTTTTCATAAATAGCAAATAATTTCTACTGTAATTAAGGAGAAACATACGAAAAAATTGCAGAAAATAGTTTGGAATAAAGGTATTTAGCAGGAACTTGGTGGAAGAAAGGAAAAAGCAGTAACAGCAAAATAAGTACAGGGAATGTGAAGTGTTAGGAGGAAGCAAAAGAAAGACTGTATAAATGAAAACAAAATAGTTTGGGGAAACTGAAAAGGAAAAGAAGGCATCAGGGGTATGTTTTCTGACAGGATCCATGAGTTCAAACATAGATGTAATAAAATCTACAATTTTCATGTCCTAATTATAAGACAGATGGGATAAAATTTGTAATAATGATTAAAAGGAAAATTAATTTAATGAATATTTCAGTATGTTGAAAGAGTGAGAATTTATGTTTTCATCTGGTAAAGATGAGGAATTCAATCACTTGGTGTGATTCATCAAAACCGAGATGGTTTCTGGGATGAATGATGATGAATATGTTTGAAAATCTTACATGCTGTCTTTGTTTTACGTGTTAAATTGAGATTTTGAAAACTACCAATTGTCATGGTTTGGGACCAGCACTCCCGCTCCCCTCTGTTGGGAAAGACAAAAGACAGAGATTATGGACTGAGATGAGAAAAAATTTACTGGAAACAGCCATGAGATATGAAAATGAACAGCAACAATATTAATAAAAAAGATATACAAAGCCAGGGTGATTTACATGCAGAAATTGCTCACGACTTGACCCTAGTGTGACCCCAAGGCAATCAACCTAGTGTGACCCCAAGGCAATGAACAATGGTGCCTGAACCCTCCAGCCCAGGCTTTTTTACCTGCTGCTCACTGCACTTGCTCCATGGAAAAGGAACAACTACCCCCCACTTCTAGGAAGCAAGAGAGAGTCCCTTTTCCCCACCCCTGGCCATGATGGAAGATATTATGGAATAACACAATATCTTGGCCATGCCCACACAGCTCCAGGCTCTGTCCCCTCATGCCTACTGTGAAAAACTACCCTGTCCTTGTCTGAAATCAGGACAATTATGAAATATTTATCTCAACAATTCTTAAAATTTTGTTTCGAATTGCAGAGGGCAGAAAGATGGGAAGAAGAAAGAATGGGGAAGAAGTGCTCACCACATTGCCTAGTAGACTGACAATTTTCTTCCCATCACCAACACTTAAAGTGGGCTTACAGAGTTGGTTATAAATTGGTTATTATGGTAGCAACACCGGCTGGATTAACTGAGAAGCTGAAAAAGAATAATATTAATAAAAGACATGAAAGGGCAGAAAAATTTATTATATCAACACCATTCTGTGTAGTGCATTTAGCTTACAGCTCCCTGATATCTTAATTTTTAAAAAAAGTCACATACAAGACCATCAAATTCAGGCAAAAGGATTAATAGGTAGTCAACTGATTTCTCAAAGTGGGGAAACACACTGAACTGAACTAGGAGTGGCTAGCAGTGACAGAACATAAATTGAGCAATGCTGATTTAAAAATGAATGTGATAAAAGATACAGCTCTGAATTCAGCAATGTTCAAAGAGATATTAAATACGAAAAGCACTTCCTGTATACATGTTCTTCATAAAGCTGGAATTGAAAATAATGAAACGGTAAAAAGAAATGGAACATGAAAAAGTAATAAGAACACTTTCAGGGCTTAAGAAATCTTACGTGTTCTACTTAATTATAATACTATAATTAAGACCATGAGTTGATTTGATCATAGTATATATGTAGCTATGCTGGACAAGGCAGTCATCCTTCAGTGTTTAAAGAAAGCAACAAAGATGGTTGGGATTTATTGAAACATGCTAAAAATGGAATAGCATTATTTTCCTTATGACTGAATACAAATAAGCACCAGAACATGTGAGATGGATTTTCTGTCTTTGACTGTCTTCAGCTCAGACTCTTAGCCCTTCTAAACACATCAGTTTTTGCTCTCAGTGAAGGGAAAAACTCTGGCATTCCAGAGTTTTCATGTTTCATAGCATGTCCATGCTATGAAATACACTAGACTAGTTCTGATAAACATTTTTGGTCTTAGAATATGAATTTGAGAGCTTAGGAAACAAAGTAAAATACAGAAATAATATCCCCATTGTTAATTAAAGCAGCATAAGAGGAAACATGAGATTGCAGTTCAGGCCCAATGAGCCCTGCATCAAGCCTTGCAGTTGAAACACAGCATACAGTGTAATCGTCCCATTCCTGGGAAAGTCAGAAGTTTAATGGCAGCCTTTTTGTATACATTACACTGGGGAACTGAAACAGAGTCCCAGCTTCCAGGTTTCAATGCATGACAAATTGCTATCTGTGCCAGTATCAGTCACAGGGTGATCATATGCCCTGAGTAGCCTCAGGTCCCCATGGCCCCACCTGTGACAGGAGCAGGAGGAAATCTGCAGCATGAGCAGCAATTTGGATAATCATGGATCAAGGTAGCAGGGTGTGCTACAAAACATGCCTGAACTCAAAATGGTTGGGAGGTTCTGGTTCCAAGTCAATTTCCTTCCATGGTGCAACCACAGCTTTGCTATCAAATGCTAATACACCTTTCAGTATCTTTTATGCAACTTGGTCACCTGCTATTGTTGTTAGTCTTCACAAGAAAAATATGGAAGCTGATGTGTCTCAGTACTTGAGGCAGCTTTGAAATCTGTTGCTGTACTCCACAAACCCCACAGAAATCCATCCCTGGAGCCTGCATTGCAGAACACCTGGTGTACATTCTGCACTGTATATATTTTACCAGTTTTAATTTGAAAGATTATTTTCAGTCTTGCTTTACATATTTCACTTGTGATCATAAACTTTCATCAGCATTTAGTAACAGCATGTCAAGGCAATATGGCATATGCTTTCTAATTGGTATCACAGTCTTGCATTGAAGACGAATCTACTTTAGAGACATCTGCCTACTTAGTGTGTTATAAAAAGAGTATATCCTTTTTCCTTCTGCTTGAAAGATTACATAAGTACTTTTTTCTGGAATATTTAAAGCTCTTAAAATCAGTCCTGAAACTAGATGTTTTAAGAATACCAACACAGGAATAATTTCCCCCACTTACACCAGACATTATTATTGAATATTATTTATTGGTCCTCAGGTTGCGTTCATGATCAGTATGCACAGAAACTGAAAAATGTTATTCAGCTTGTCTAAGTTTAGACCTTTTTTTTGCCAATTGTAGTGACATAGGATAATTACCATTAAAGGTGATTATTTAAAACAGATTTACTTCTAAGAATCTGACACATATTACTTACCCTTGCTAGTCTGAGAAACCAAATCACAATTAAAATCAGGAGTTAAACTGAAAAGTGATATTCCACATGCAGGACCTTAAATTAATTGGCATGTTATGTCAATACAGTCATAAATTGCCTGATTCAAGGAGTGGACTGAAGCCTACTGAAGCAGTGATCTCTATCCCCTGTCCATTCATCTGCACTGACAGCAATATGTCAGCCTGGACAGGGTGTTCTTTTATGTGATTCTCTCTTGCTTTATGTGAGCTAAGATGCTTTAGGAAGGACCCTGCTTGGTGACTCACCAGGTGATATTACCACAAGACAAACAAGTTTTTTTTGCTGGGAGGGCAGTGTGGCTAGGAGAGGACAGTGGTTTTTCCCATCCACTTAATGACCTGATAGTGCTATCAGCTATCAGCTCCGATGTTCTGCTGCATGATCCAAACCTGAACATAATTACAGCCTGGCACTGAGTATTCTGATCATGAGTCTCTGAGCTCAAGCTTCAGATATCAAATAACTACCCTTATATCTGGTATGTACTCTTGGGAAACATGTGTGCCCCTGGCATTTAAATAGAGGGCTTGATTTCCAGAGATGTCAATCATTAATTGATTTCAGTGATGCCCACTGAGGAGCTGGTACTCAGGATTTTAAAAAATAAAAGCATTAGAATTCAAGTGGCTAAATATGAATTTAATAGTTTAACTACAGACAGAAAATGTTTGACTGTTTCTTCTTTCATTCTCCCTAACATTAAGGAAAGTAATTTTTTCTCATTATAAAATAATTTTAGCAACATATCATTAAGCCATTTGTACTCCCATTGTAAGGCATTTAAGTTATGCTTATAGTGCAGTACCACATAGAGAAAAGTGATAATCTCTAGAGAAACTGTGCTGAGACCTGAAAATATTATGTACTTTATTATTCAGCATTTTTTGGTGAATTTTGTATCCTTCCTCTGATATGTAGCCTGCCTGTATTCATTATTACTACACAACACAAAGGGTTCCACAGGGTCACTGCAGGTGGAAGGATTTTCACAGGTCATTCATTAAAAGGATCAGATGTTTCATCATTAAGTTTTAACATCATTATAGTTCTCTGTGTTTATATTCACAAACTCTTTTCTCCTACCATGCAAATTCTTTCATGTATTTTAACATCTTGACTCAATCAAGGTAAGCTTCTTGTTAAAAATGTGCATGTATAGTTGCAAGTTTAAAATGTTTGCCACTAATATTGCAAAAAGTCTTTAGCTTTTTAATCAAAGGACTTTTATATGGGGCCAAATCCTGATCTTCCCAGACATTCCTCTTTCTCTATATTGTACTGATCTTATGTGTAAAAAAAAAGCTGTTTCAAGATCATTCAAAGGAAAGAAAGATTTCTCTAAACATTTTAAACCTTCAATCATTTTCCTATTTTGCAATTACTTTGTTTCTATTTAATTTTTAAAACATTTGACTAATGCTGTGGGTGGCATGAAACCACTATTAGAGTTCTACATGAATGCTTTCTTCAAAGAACATTGCAAACAACTACAATCAGCACTGCCTAAGTCTGGAAAGAGACCTTCATATCACAAACTGGAATTTATCTCTTTCAGAACGTTCAGTTTGCACTTACCTTGTTTCCAACACATCCAATACTAAATGAAAATTTAAGAAATCACTGGCTGGTGCTGAAGAAACAATGACACTTGAAAAACAAAAATACCCTTTCAATTTTACTTTAGACGTCATCGCTGCTAGAGAAAACCTCAATGCTGAGGTAAATTTAGAACCAACCCTTAATATTTTCTGTTCCTCAATAAAAATATGAACACTGAACACTTAGAGCCTACTGTGCTGTCAAACAATCCAAGGCAAACTATGCAGCACACTGTTGTTTCCTAAATGCTAGCCTGTAGGAGACAGAAGAACTACTTCATATCTTCTTTGAAACTGTTAACTCCTCTGACAAATGGAATTTTAAAGAGGAATCTTAAAGAGTGATTGTACTTTTTCTCTCAGAAAGTCAAATTTCACTCAACAGAAAAGAGAAAGCATAGAGAACTTAATATATCTTCTGTATAAATACAGTCAATAGCAATAATCTTGTGATAACTGCAGTTTATACAGATAGAGATTAAGAAACTAGAAATTCTTTTTTTCAGATCTGTCATATTTGAATGGATGAAAAGCCTCTAGCTAGACCAGCAGTTTAGAAAGGAAAAATTCCATTAGGAAACTGGAAAGGATCCAACATGGTTTTGTGTGATGATATGGAAGAAGCATATTGCAAACTGTTGGCTTTTAAATCTAGAGAAAGATGGGGAGAGGTAAAAGAGGTGAAAATTCAGACATTTTCTTAAAAACAACATACTTTCTTATATTACTTTAAAAGGCAGAAGGAATTTGAGAGTTTAACAGAGGTGTACCAAAGATTCCTGCCTATTTTCTGGCAGTTTCCATCTTTCTTAATCAACAAAAGTACATGATTACAGATTTTTATTCCAGACTCATATTACAGATTGACCTGCATAAATCTCTCATCTTAGTCTGAGTATTTAAAAATGGATATGATTGGAAAGGTCTACTGTGTCAATGGGAATTAGACTATTAATGGTATAAGGGGATGCATTTATACAGCTTATTATGAATTTGAATATTTAAAAAATTAGAATGTTTTAAAATGCTTTCTACCCATAATGATAATGAATATTAAGTATGAATAGAAAGATGTTCATGCATAAAACTTGCTCTTCATTAACCTCAGTCCCTGAGCATTTCAGTTTTAAATTAAAATTATTGTGTCTTTTTTTTCTAAAGCTAATGTCATAGCACAAAGCTATTTTGATATAAGCATTACTAAAACAAATACCTGTTGAATTCTACTTTTTTAAAATTATGTCCTTCAGACTTTTTGATAAATAAAATACAGTTGAAGACTGAATTTTCCATTATATGGATTCCAAAAGTGAATTACATGGTAGATTTTCATGTGGTTTTAATGACCATTTTGGCAAATAGTAAGACAATCACTGCCTTTAAACAGTGTCAGTGCTTTTCTCTCTGAAAAATCTGTGCAGTCCAAATCAAATTTTAATTTTTTATTCCTAAATGTGAAAGAAAATACAGGATAACTTTGCCTTGATACTAAGATCATTTTCAGGAACATAAGAGCCTTAATGGGTTCTGCCAGCTGTGAGTCACACCCTAGATTTTTACAAGAGTGACCCAGGAATTGTGCCGAAAAATTTAGGCCTGTTTTAAGACAGCTGCTTCTCTGGAATATTCTTCCTATAGATGCTCTTTGCAATTGACCTGTAGTAAGTCTGGCTTGTTCTGAAAGACACTGGCTGCACAAAGTAGTCCACAAATCAAAAGTGTTCTGATACTACATAAACAAATGAGAGTAAAAAACATAGCAAGGGATGGCTTCAACATACCTCTTTCCTAGTTTGTTGCAAAGTGCTGAGATTAAATGGATTAGCTGTATCTTAAAACATAAATGAGTATTAAGTGAGATCAAAATCTAACTGGTAAATGACGTGGTCAGAGTAGAAGAGGCATCCAGGATTAAAGCAAAGAGATACCTGTGAAATAGAATTGAAGCTGATGGAGAAGACTGTGGAAAAGGAAATGGGAGACAGCTAAGGGTTACAGACAGGAATGGTGTATGCAGAGCTTAGAAATGAAAGGACACTTTGAAGCAGCTACTCAGCATTGTGCCCAGGCAGTGAAAGAGCAAAAGAGCCACAGCAGGGCCTGCATCCATGGCAGCTCAGTCTGAGGAGCTGAATATCCTCCAGAGGACACATAGGCTCACAACCTGCAGGAAGAACATTTGGTTTTGTTTTCCAAAATAAAACATGGACTTTAAAATATCTTTGGAGATTTGGTCACAATCTCAACATGGGAAATAAAGAGAAAAAAAGGATGATGAATTCATTGTCTCTTTGATAAACTCTTCATTTATGTTACACTTATCAAAACTAAAATTTTATGTGATTGGTGAAAATTCCTAGTAATATGGCAACATAAACCAGTAATACTGTTTAAATATTGCAATCATTTTCAGAATTGAAATGTGACAATTTCAGTTACCAGTGAAAAGAGGAAGATTAATAAAAAGAAGGGTATAAAATAGGATCAGCAAGAGTTTTTTGGTAGCTTGTCAAGGCTTGCTTCTAGCATTCTCATATAAAAAAAGTGGAAATTAGATGAATAGTGTGATGCAATTAAATTCCAGTCTTCATTTTCTCTTCAGCTTTTCTTTTCTCTCACTTGCTTACTAGCAAGCTGTACAGGATGCATATAATTTAATATACACTGTATTTGACCCTGAATGAAAATTTGTAAATCAAACTATTTTTATTTGCTTTACTCTGTGAAATGTGGTAAAGTATATGTATGGTAAATGAAGTGCTAACTGAGGAATTTATATTCTACTTGACAGTACATTAAGCTAAACATTTGATTGGCTTTTATAAGATCCTTTTCAGACCAAAAATAAAACTGAACTAGAAATTATATTCAATTATACACCAAACCAGCAAAAACAAACTCTTCAGAACTGTGACCCTTGGATGTGCTTATTAACAGGTATGATATTTATTCTATCCACAGCCCTTGGCAATGAAATGCATTATTAGGCAGTGTGTTTCTAAAAATGGCTTGTCTCTACTCTCCTATATCTATCTTCCCCCACTCTTCTTCCTTTGAGAGGTGTGAATTTACAGCAATAGGTTTGTTTCTTTTCTCCATCCCAATGCTACATCTTCTGAGAGTTTTCTCATTTGTCTGTATCCCAGTTTTGATGTTCACTCTGGCTCAGACCAAGAAACTATTAACAGCTCTGGAGTCTCTAAGATCCATCTCTGGGCCTGTTCTTGGTCCCCAGAGGGGAAAAGCAATACATTTAGGTCTCTTTCTGAGCCTCTCCCATCTGACAATACCAAACGTTTGGGAGAGGTGGAATGGCTTTGCCCTGTCCAAGAAACTAAGTGGAAGTTCTGTACAGAGCAAGGTCTCCCTTGCCCAGATAAATAGATTTCTCAATTATTAAAATAAACCTAGATGGAAATTTTTGTTGTAATTGAGTTTTGCTTACAGAAGGAGCAAAATATCAGAATATTTTACTTCACAAGACTTTAATAGTTTGCCATGAAAGTCACATGGAGATGATGGGATCATCTCATCAGAACTGGTATAGTTAACTCAGTAGTTCCCAGAAGATATGCTGAAAAACTGTGGAGCTGAGAATCATAGTTACCTACTCCTTTGGTATGCTTTCTAGCTTGGTGGCAGTTTGGAACCTGAAAGACTCAAATTTCTGGGAACTTCAGGACCTACCTCTTAGAAACCAGGAAATCTGAGGTGCTTCTCCAGTACCTTGTCCATGAAGACACACATAAGCCAGCAGAAAATGTTTGTGAAAGATAAATAAATTGTGATCTTCTGGCAGCAGCCACCTACTGGGTGAAAGAAGCAGAGAGAAAAAGCAGCTCCTGAGCAAGATATCTCTTCAGCTTCAGTAAGTGAAACTCCAGAAGCCATTTTGACCTGATCCAACCTCACTTAGGCTGCTGGGAAGACCTCACAGAGTCTAACATCCTGAGAACTAAAACTTTATCTAAAGTTTTATAGACTATGAAGTTATTACAACACAGAAAAGCAGTTACTTTACTTGCCTGTTTTATCATTTCTGGTATCTTGGTATGGCTTTATTCCGTTCTAAGGTTTTCCTGTGCTGGTTTTTCATTATAATGAACCTCGGGAAGTCTGAACTCAGTTCAGCTCATGGACCATTTTTTTTTATCTCATAGATGCAATAGAGTGGATCATGGCTGGTTACTTTTCACAAAACAAAATTTTTCATTTAGAGCAAAGATTTTCTTAGAAAACATATCCCAAATCAAGCTTACTGTATATTATATGCTATCTATGTGGGAATCAGAAGCACTAAGACACTTCATTTCCTTTTCTTTTCAACTGTCCACATATCCTATCCCTCACTTCATCCTCAAATATTTCTTTAGGGTTAGAAAGCCAGTCCGAGAAGTACATACTAGTTCCCCCATGAGTAAGTTTGGTATTTAGAAAGACAGATTTATTTCTGTATTGAGACCATCTCTACCATCTCTCCAGAACATTTTTGGATGTTTAAGGATGTGAAATGCAGTAGGAAAATCTTATCAGTCAACTCAGTTGGTTAGCTTCCTTAAATACAAGAAAAATAAGCACTTCCATGTTATCTTCAGAGTAGAAACTTAACTTATTAGTTCTACTGCTACTTCGTTATACCATGTGTTTCTAATGCCTAAATATTACTTGATCTCTTTTCATATTTCAAGTACTCTAAAGAGTATTGTCCCACACAGAAAATTTATTGAATACAGAACTCCTCTAAGTTAAATTATTGGGAACCCAACTGGATGAAATTTCATTCTGTTTATCTGGTTTTGAAAATGAAAGTCATTTTAATAAGTTCATGATCTTTAACAGGATCTTGTAAAATTTTCCTAAACTGGTTTCAAACTTAATTTTCTTTTTTTTTTTTTTTTTTTATGAAGAGGACATAAGAAAAATTTCCATTCTCACCTAATATAGTACAACTAGGATAAAATTTGTCTTTGTTTTCTTTTTTGGCATAGGGGAATTAAAATATTGATAATTCCTTTGCCAATATAATCAACAAAATGGTGGGCAAACTGAATTAATCTTACTTTTTTCCTATGCCAAATTCACCTGAAATATTTTGTCCAAGATCACCATATTAGATACTTTCACAGGTAGACTAGAGATATATTAGGTTCAGTAAATTTGTAGTCATTAAACTTGTTCTGACAAAATCTATCTGCAATTGACCTTTGTTGCATTTTATCCTTTCTCCTCTTATCACCATATCCTTCACTGAGCTTCCCTTCAGAATATATTGTAAAATCATGAGTAATAGTGAGGTCAACTAATTGGGACTTTCACCTTTTTTTTCTTCATCTGTTCTACCAGCAGAAAAATATTGACACGTTCTTTGAAAAATCCTTGCTATTAAACATTCTGCATCATATGCCATTGCTGTTATAACCTAATACTTAACAGGATTATGTTTCCTTAAAAAATTGCAAGTATTTCTGGACAAACGGCAATAAAAATTTCCCTTGATTCCTATTTCTTGTCATTCCAATGATAAATGTCAGTATAACCAAAACATGTTGATTGGAATGACCATACAAAGTTTATTTAGTCAATATTCTTTCCCCAGTCAATATTCTTTCTTACATCAGTGCACATATATGAAGGAAAATAGAATATTATTTTTTACTTACTTTCAGTTTATGATATAAATGTCATTTCTAAGACTTCCAACAATGCAGATTCCATGGCCTGGTCAGGTAATCTATTTGGATGCATCACCATCTCTGAAGGTGATACAGAAACCAGATTTCATAATATTGGACATTTTCTCTTGTCTGATTATTATTTGCTTACTTTGAATCTTCTACCCATTTTATCATCTTTTGTGTGGTTAGGAATTTATTTTCTGTCTCTTCACAGTTA
The DNA here is from genome assembly GCF_015832195.1 of Motacilla alba alba. Lineage (NCBI taxonomy): Eukaryota > Metazoa > Chordata > Aves > Passeriformes > Motacillidae > Motacilla > Motacilla alba. Next base: position 24,664,796 of record NC_052019.1, on the reverse strand, counting down.
TCTTTTGCAATTGAAACGTGGTTTCTGTATCACCTTCAGAGCTTCTGTTCCACAGCTAAACAACGCCAATTATCTCTCCCCATACATCATCTCTTTCAAAACACTCCTATGGTCTGTCCCGTGGTTTAATCTTTGGGCTATACCTTTTCTGCTGTGAGATATCAGAACCTGGACAAAATCTCCCCTGAAGTTTTATCAAAGCTAAGTAGGATATATTTCCAGCGTATATTGTATTGGTCATTCTACTAATCAGAGAAAAAAGAAAGGTATCACCCCTATCAGAAATAGGATGTCATTTTGTATTTATGATGTGACTGGAATCAATGAAACTCAGGTTTTCTTCTTAGCAATAATGATTTATCTAGTTCTATCATCTCTGTTTACATATCTGATTACTCCATTTAAATGTACCATTTCCCATTTGTCTTATTGTAGATATAATCCATGGCTGTTATAAAATGATGAAAATCTACTGAGACTCCTGGTTTGTTTGAGGATCTGGATCTAAAAGTGAATTTATAAGAAATTAATGTAATTTTTTCATTTTCTAATTTGTACCTTGAGTGTGTTAGATTTCTAGGAAGCTTTTTTGCTGATATACTGTAGAAGCTAGAACTGTTTCGTACTTTTGGAGAAAAATGGAATGTGGGCAAACAGCTTTCATGTGAATGTACAGTAGAAAATTGTTGTTATTATTATAACAAAGTACATATAGGTGAAGTATTTCTCATTTATTAATTTAAATGTGGAAAACTATACATTTAAAATCTGAGGAACATTAAGAGGTATAGTATATCAGTTAAAAATGTGCATATTAAGAAATCTATTGCACTATTTTATATATTTTTATGAGATTAAATTCATAAAATGTAATCTTTTTGTTGCAAAGTTCTGAAGCTTGCTTGCAGTTCTTATCATTATTCTGATAACATAAAAATATTCTATGTATAAATGTAGTCTCAAGAAACAGCACATTGTACTCAATGAAAAATCCATTCTGTCAATCAAGCCAGATTTGTTCAACTCTACTGAAAGAAGATGGGAGAAAAAAGTCTTTATTTTATCTTATGATTACTTTGCCTTAACTCTGCCCTAAAAAAAAAAAAATTCTGAAAAAGGCAAATAACTGTGAGAATGAATCACCAAATGAGTTATGACATAATCACTGATGGAATAACAGAGACTGATAAAGGTAATAACATTTCTCTGTCTTCTTAAAAGAACCTGAAATTAACTGGTAAATACTAAACTAAACCCAAAAGATAAATCTATGTTTAGAATTATAGCTACTGTTCCATAGAGAAATTTTAGTTTTTGCAGACAAGCATTATATATGGTTAAAAGAAATATTACAGAATGTTGTACACAAAAATGCCAAATACCACTCAATACCACTGTCTCTGTTAAGGTAGTGCCATGGTGTTCTATGACCAAATATAATGAGGAAATTATCCATCTTGTACTGTAACACAATATTTTTACAGTATTTTGCTGTATTGTGGAGCGATTCCAAAATGATAGAAGTGTGAACTCTTTTCATACAGAAAGTACTTTGTCTCAAATATAATTATTCTCATTGTTTAATTTATAATATGTTAATCCAGTTTGCACAGTTCCTGAGAATTTTCATAGTTTGAATATAAACTTACCTAAACCATTCCCTATTTTTCAAACATTTTTTCTATTCTTTCAGTCTTTTTCTTTTTTTCCATTCTTTCATTTTCATGTACTCTATAGAAAAAAAATTTAACCTAAACTGATTAACTCTTGGGTTTCAATTCAAGTTTAGCTCTTCTGTAGTATTTCATCAAATGGATGGGTTTGCATATGGTAATCAAATGAAGTTTTTCTCAGCCTCAATTACTCTTTTAGCTTCAGTGAGTCTCCCTTAGAATCACACCTGCTTACTGACACATAGTTATATTTCATTTCACAACACCTCTTGAGATGACTCCTGAAATACAGCTGTGTCAGAAGGTCTAAGTCACAGGCCAATTGTAAGAAATAATTATGCTGAAAAAAAGGTAAATGTATGTAAATTATAGCTGAAGAAGGTGCTTAGAGTCTTCTTTTCTGGATCTTCTATGATTCAGCTATAAGTAACAAACCCTCACAGCTGATCTCACACAAATTTGTGCCCTGGAAAATGTAACAGGTTATTTATTTGCCTCCTGACATGTGTTTTCTCTTCTCCTTCCTCTTCACTGTCTTTTGCATTCCAACTTATAACATGTAGCAAGATACAGAATAAATACCATTTCAAGTGAGATAAATCAAACATTTTTGAGATTTAAGAGCATTTCATAGTGAAATGCTGAAACCATAAGCATCATGGAGCAAGTGTGTGCATCACAGAGCATGTGTGCAAGGGACACATGGAGGTGTTACATGGCTAAGGGAAATAAGCAGCTCACTGATGCAACAGGGTAATATTAATGACATGTCACTGTTGGGCAAAGCAGACTTTTGACATGTGATGGTAAGTACAGCCATTATTTAATGGACTGCGTGGTTCAGTACAACCTATGCTCCATTTAAACTTGATCTTAAGTCACAATAGTGCTTTTTTCTGTTCATGTGAATTTTTATGTTCATTAATTTAAAAGTTAAGTTTCATTGCTGTGTTAGTATGTTACATTATAACAGTATCAGTGACCCAAGAAAGCATGGACAAATTTGATATATCAGACATCCCAAGTCAATATCCTTTCCCTACTAGGAAAGGTTTCCCCACTAGGTGCTTGTGTTGCCAATAATCTGTTCTTTACAAAGAAGCACAACAAATTTTGAATTCAGCTCAGATATCAGAAAGGTGATCCAAATTTTTCAAAACATTCTTGACAGCTTCAGATTCGTGATAAAAGTGGTTTTTGTTTTTTGGGGTTTTTTTTTGGTTTTTTTGGGTGTTTGGTTTTTTTTGTTTGTTTTTTTTTTTTTGTTTCTTTGTGTTTTTTTGTTTTTTTTTTTTTGTTTTTTTTTTTTGTTCTGTTTTGTTTTTTTTTTTTCCCTGTACTGAGCTCATAGCATTATTTGGAATCCAGCTACAGGATCAGCCTCCAGCTTCGTGGTGAGGAATCTCTGTAGGTTTGAGGCAGGCAGGAGCTCTGAGCCTCCCAGGCTGACAGGAAAGAAGCTTGTACTGCAGCATGGTCTAGAGGTTAAGGAATAACTTTATCATAAGCTAACTTTTTGCCCTTAGGACAATCAACTTTGATATGCAAATCCAACTTTAATTTGATAAGGTTAAAACTACTGCTTGTTGCAAATGGTAGGTTTGCAATAGATTCCAGTACTTCCCTGCTTATTCCAAGAGAAGAAAGGGAAAATAATTAGATAAATTAACAGGTAGCTATGATAGAAGATACATGCAAATATCGATCCCTGTGACTCTGACAGAAGAAAATGTCATGTAAACTCAGCAAAGTCCTTATTTCATATCTTATGGGAGAAATTCTATTTGTGACTTCTAAAACCATCACTTATTTCTTCTTGGGATGCCTAGAGATGCAGATTATATAGCACTAAAGCAAAGTAAAGAAATATTTAAGTAATTGCCTGATTTCATACACCTGTAAAACCCAGAGCACACTTAAATTTGTGGCTGTTACTTCACTAAAAGGAATTATAAAGCATTTGATATACTTTAAATAATGAGGCTTCATCACACAGGTCAAGTCCTACCTGACCAACCTAAAGGCCTTCTATGATGAAGTGATTACATCAGTGGATGAAATTCATGGAGTTCAACAAGGCTAAGTTAACATCAGGGAAACACCAGGAATCAACACAGGCTGGGAGATGAACAGATCCAGAGCAGCCTTGCCAAGAGGGACTTGGTGATGCTGGTGGGTGAGAGGCCGGACATGACCCAGCCATGAGCACTCACAGCTCAGAGAGCCAAACGTGACCAGGGCTGCATCCAGAGCAGCATGGGCAACCAGGGAGGGAGGGGATTCTGCCCCACTGCTCTGCTCTGGTGAGACCCCACCTGCAGTGCTGCAGCCAGCTCTGGGGTCCTCATTTCAGGAAAGACTTGGATCTGTTGGGCCTAGTTCAGAGGAGGGCCACAAAGATGATGAGAGGGCTGGTGCATCTCTTCTGTGAGGAAAGGCTAAGAGTTGGGGTTGTTCTGTGGTTTAACCCCAGTCAAGCAGCCCCATGGAGCTGCTCTCCCTTGCCATAGAGACTGGGGAGAGAATCAGAAGGGTAAAAGCTAGAGAACTTGTGGGTTGTGATACAGACAGTTTAATAGAGAAAGCAAAATCTGTGCACACAAGCAAAGAATTAATTCACCCCTTCCTGTGGGCAGGGTGGCATTCAGCCATCTCCAGGAGAGCAGGAGCCCATAATGCATAACAGTTACTTGGAAGACAAATGACACCACTTGAAATGTCCCCCCTCCCTTCCTCTTTCTTCCCTCTGCTTTATATACTGAGATGATGTCACATGGTCTGGGATATCCCTTTGGTCAGTTTTGGTCACCTGGCCTTGTCTTCTCCCAGTCTCCCGTGCAACCCAACTTCCTCACCAGTGTGGATGTATGAAAGCAGAAAATGCCTTGGCTCTGTATAAACCCTGCCCAAAAATAACGAAAACATCTCTGTGTTATCAACTCTGTGTTCACCACAAATCTAAAGTACAGCCCTCTTTCAGCCACTGTGAAGAAAGTGAACTCTACCCCAAATCAAGCTAGCACCAAATGTACCAAAAGGTTGGAGAAGCTAAGGCTCTGAGGAGAGCTTGTTGCAGCCTTTCAGTACTTAAATGGGACTTACAAGAAAGATGGGGACAAAATTTTTTGCAGGGCCTATTGCAATAAGATAAGGCATAATAATTTTAAATTAAAAGATGGATGGTTGAACTGAAATATAAGGAAGAAACTTTTACAATGAGGGAGTAAAACACTGAAAGAAGTTTCTCAGATAGGTAGCGGGTGCCCCACTCCTGGAAGTGTTCAAGGCCAGGCTGGATGTGGCTCCGAGCAACTAAATGTAGTTGAGAAAGTCCCAGGGGTGTTGAACTACATGGCCTTTAAAAGTGCCTTTCAACCCAATTTTTTTTGTGATTCTGTGTATACAATAAAGACTTTTTTTCCTAATTACATGCGCTTTCTATATTTTTCAGGGGAAGAAGGAGAATGACATAGTGAAATTACTTTGGTTCCCAGGAAATAGTCTCATGGGCAGCTGCATTTACCACCATCCTAAAGGCTGTGTTAAACAGAATGGAAAATTCTTTAACTCTGTGTCTGTTTATTTGCTTTTTCAATAATAAAGTGTATATGGCCTAAGCAGAGGAAAATAGAAAGCAAAGTTCATTCTTACTTGTAATGGAAGGTTTCTCTGGGGTTTGAGTTAGACTGTATATCTTCCCTGTTTCAGTTGTGACCTACAGTCATATGCACATAGTGTCTTCTCTATTTGTCAAATTTCATTGAAAAAAAATCATGTTTAATTAAACAGAGTCAGGAAGTGATACTCATTGCACACAATAGCAAATCTGTGGTCATATTACATGGTTCAAAAAACTACTCATTATTTTTCATGAATTTCAAAAATCAGAACCTTCTTTGCTACTACTGCTTTCATAGAAATAAAAATGAAACTATTTCAGTCCAACATGAAATATCTGGAGAGTGAAAATGAAATAAGGACTTCTGTGTCCTTAACACTGGAAATTAAGAACCCATCCAAAGAAATGACACAGGGAAATGATGATTAGAAATATATTCTGTGAAAAACAAATTAGAACAAGTTATTATAGAGGAATCAATTTTCACATTGATCCCATCTTAGACAATACATCAAATCAGTCATGATTTGTCAGTGGCTAAATAAAAAATCCTCAGCCAGTGCATTTCAGGATTATTTGTCAAAAAAACCCCAAAACACTTAAATTAAGACATAAAAATAGTTCTGATAAATACAGTTCTGGTGCCACTGACTAGAGCAGTATACCAAGTTAGCAACTAGAAATATTAAATGAAAGACTGTCCTTTCACCAAAAGAGAGTGGTTTGAGACTTTGTAAATATCTTGTATGTGCTAAAATTCCATTTCTGAAGGGTAGGTAAGTATGTGCAGCTGATCAATAAAGCAGATAAGTGGGGCTTTATTACATGTCCAGATGGCTGTATTAGGTTATGGTTTCTTTCTTGTCTACACACTTACTAATGAAAAGGAAGATGTGAAGAAAGGATGATTTTTGCCCAGATATCACTCTGAGATAAAGTGGGGTGTGGGTAACACACAACTGCACTTGGGACAAGAGAAGCACTTATGGGTCCCCTGGTTTGCTTTACTATCTACAGAAAGAGAGGAACAAGAATAGTTTAATGTGGGTGATATGACTGAGGACTACAAATGGATGTAATGAGGAGAGATATAAAATAGTCAGAACTTCTAAAAATGTCTTTTTTACTGGCTTGCAGGACAATTTCCAAAGGTCAATGGAGAAAATGTTAAATTACCTAACAGCTATCATCTGTACCTTGTGCCTTACAAGCATGAGACAAAAATATTATTCTTCCTAAAAATGGTACTCATTCTTTCAGTAAGAGTTACATGATACTGGGAATTTATGCAAGAGTTAGTATCTATATTTTAAGACAATTCTGAAAGTAATTTGTTTTGTTCCTACATCTACACAAAATAAAATCTTTATACTAAAATTAAGTCTTCCTGATTGCCAATGTTTGATGATCTTCCATGTATAAAGTCAGATGCAAATACTCCAATATGCATTTTGTTTCTAAATGAGATCTATTTTTTCAACCATTTGATTTATATGGTACACTAAGGGTATACAGTCTTTGGGACATTAAGAAAAATTAGGCAGTCTTCATGTTCATTTTAGGTTTGTTTTGAATTCTTGTGCATTTCCTCAAAAAGACTGATAAAAATAATAGGAGCTTGGAACTCTGGTTAAACTACATTATTTATTTTCACATCTGTAAAGAATATCTGAAAGTATGGATTAATTCTTTCAGAAGCAAGTTAAAGTGTATTTTTCCACTTAGAATTAAAAAGAAACCTTGCATTTTTCAGAGAGAGGAAAAAATAATAAGAAAGAAAATTTAAACCTAAGACCTAAATAAAGTCAAAATCAAATATTGGTGAAAAAAAATTAAAAAGAATTTCAAGATAAAAAAATGCTTTAAAAACTCGCCAATTAAAAACTAATTAGAAGTGTTTTACCAGTGTTTCTGGGAAAGAAAAAGCAATCCCTTACACAATACTTTCATTTAGGTGGAAAATACATCAAAGAGTTTGTGTTGAAAGGAAGAAAAGATAGCTAGTTGAAAGAAAAGAGTCAAAAAGAAGTGGTGTTCAGTAAAAATCTAGATTTTTCACAGTGATCTTTCTTTTAATAATCTCATTTTCAACAAAATTCACTTCTAAGTGCTGTATGTGACTTTCCATCTATATTTACATTGTAGGTCAGACACCTCAAAGTGATAGAGCTTTTAGAGCCATATCCTGAACCCAGAGCAGTGGTATACTTTTATCTCTACATAGATATATTCCAACCTGCCCGGAACCACAGTATGTAGTCCTGAGAACTGACATGCAGCTGTGAGTTCAGTAAAGCAGACATAGATGAAGAAAATGAAAAAAAATTAATTTTAAAATGAATCAAAAAGACTAAGAGAATAATTGACATAAAGAACATTAAATAAATGACACCCCAAAAAGTAACAACAGCAGAGAAATAGATTAACCTACAGAGATCAACAGATTGCTATGCAACTGAAAAATAAAAAAAAGAAAATCTTTAATAAGTTCTAACAGTAGGTAGAATAACTGTCATATTTAAAAAGGGTCTTCAGTAACCTAGTTAGTATAGAATAGAAATGTAGTAGCTGGGATATGCCTCGGTACAAGGTTCTCATTCAGTTTAGTTATCAATTTTGCTAAATGAAAAAATTATATATTTTACAAATATCTGCATCATTATTTAGTGGGCTTTTTTTTTTTTTTTTTTTAATTAGCAATGTTTCTCTGTGGAATGGGAGGAAAAAAAGGTGAAAAAGAAGGAAAATGGGAAATATGACCCAATAAGAAAGGTAAAGGTAGTTTTATTGGTTAAGAGAAGGTAAAACAATGATTTTCAATGGAAAAATATTTCAGGCATAGGCAAGGAATATTTGTGTCTAGAGTCAAAAATAATTTAAGCTGGAAGAGAGAACTAGAGAACCCTCTGCTCAAAATAGGATCAACTCTACAATACTTTTCCTTAGAAGAGAGAAAATAGGCTAGGTGATTCTAGAGAGGGAATGTCATTTGATCAAAAGCAAAATAAAGTAATGACAAAATTGTAAGGTGTTGGTGTGGAGACAGGATTAATAATTCCTGTTCATGGGGGTGAGCTGTCGCTACATACTCAGCAGAAGAGCTTAAAAAAAAAAGGAGAATCCCATTATAATTTCTTGGCTAAAAAGTGAAAGACACACTTTGTCTTGCAACTTCAAATTTCCAGTCATTTCAGGTTTTCTAAAATTAAATTCATCTGCAGAAATCATACACTAATTTATTTAAATTATTAAATGCAAAACCAAAGTGAGTTTCCAGTAGTATTACATCAAAGTTGATTGTCAGGGAATGTCGAGATAAGTACTTGTAAAAACATAGGCAACCCACTTATTTGCCTTAAGATTTTTCTTTGCTTCTTTCCCATCTTTCCATCTGTAGAAGATAATTAAACACTTTTTATATTGGACACCTTTTTTATTATCAGAGGTTATTTTAAAATTTGTTTTCTGAATTCTTTTTGTGACAGCACAGGGAAGTGGAAAAATATTTTTGCCATTGTATAAAATTTGATATAAATAAATCATGGCATAATCAAGGGACTGTTCTGAGTGTAAACGTGACAGTCACCCAGGGAGCGCATGATGACTCACGATCACTGAAGCTGCAGAGATACACAGCTCAGTAGCTTATTTAAAGTTAATATAGTTTCCCTGCCATTTTCATCAGGCCTGGCTGACAACTCTAAAAATAGTCCTCGGAAAAGCATATACAAACCTAGAAGAGAAAAGGGAAACCACTGAAAATGTCCAACATTACACATTTGTGATGTAGTAACTGGGACGTTATAAAGCAGAACTGTCACGTAGGAGAAGTGCCATTTGGATTGAGTATTATCTGTGAGTCAGATACTCCATTGTCATTGGCAAAGCCTAAAGCTTTCCCTAACTCACAAGTTTGCCCAGGCTTGTTAGCAGTATATCGTGGCTATCCACAAGGAACAGCCAGGATTCCTTAGCTTTATCTATGTCTTCAAAGCCTTTATGGGCCTTATGCTTTTCCTCTATGACTGAACTACGAGAAAACCTGAGAAATAATAATTGTGACGTAGAAAGCACAGCTATACGTGAGCAGGCTGCTGTCACAATACGACACGAAATGAACGACACTCACACTCTGAAATGTCCAAGGCAAAAAAGGGATAGTTTATTTCCAAACCTCAATATTTATAGAATTCCAAAAGTGACCACGGATCGGAGGATGAAATTGCCACCTCTCCAGCCACACTGGTCAAACCAACAGTACATCGATTCTCTCTTCCTCCAGAAAGGAAAGCAAAACAATCATTATTTACATGAAAAGTGTGTGAGAAACTCCATTATAAAAATGTAAACCTCAGAAGGCTTAGAAGAACTTTGGAAGAACAGGGCAACAGGCTGCTAGTCATGTTCTAGTATTGACCTCCACCTTTTTTCTTGTTTGTTTTTGTGGGGTTTTCTACAAATACCTTTGAAAAGAATCCACTAACACTGGAATTTTTGTCTTTATTCATTACAAACATGAAAGTTTTCAATAGTTTTGTAGTGATAAACATGGTTCTTCTGAAATGCAAAACCTACTTAGAATGCCATTAGCTTTTACTGTTCAGCTAGGATATTTTGATATTAGGAAAGTATAGAGAATGTTGAAACAGTTACAGAGAAAAATAGTACTGGAGTGCATCAGAGTATCTTGGCCAATTTATGGTTATTAAATTACCTTGAAAGTTGTGATAAAGAAATAGCATCTTAACATGGGCTATTTACTACATGTTTAATGACAATTTAAAGAAAAATATAAGGCCTCATCTGTGAAATTTAAAATTTAAAAGTGAAGATTGCTAAGAATTTAATGTAATCTAAATGACTGTATTGCAAATTTACCTGCTTTTACTAGAAGTCTTACACCCGAATTCATGTGTTAGCACATGTTATACCTCCAAAATTATGAACAATATTTTGTGAAGTAATTCCTAAACCACAAATGCGCAAAAAATTCTAAGAATTCATGCTCAGGACAAGGTGTTATTTTCAGCATGCAGGAACACTGGTTATTCAAAATTACCTCAGAAAATTGATCTAGAAGCAATTGAAACACAGGTCTATAAGGGACTGTTCAACACTACTTATCAAAGCTGCCATGTGAACTTGTTTTCCTTCAAAAATGTTTTCTTTCACACAATACATAATAAATCAGCCTTATTTATTTGCTGGAAAAATGGAAGGAGATACAATAAAACAAAATATAGCACAAGTTTGGCCAAATATTTATTAGTGGTAGAAAAAATGTGGTACATACTGTGGAGGTATGTTTTGAGATAGCCTGTTCTATTTCTAGATTCGAGAAAATACTAAGTACTATACCGCTTGTTTACCTTGATAGGTTTTGCAGTTCTTGGCTGCTGATCTGTGATACAATCAGATTTAATTAAGCATCAAAAATTGTATTAGCTAGATACTTGAGACATTTCTAGAATAAAAGTGCTTTTTCTGTGAAAAAGAGATTATTAATAAAATGACATTATTACAACTCAGTGAAATTATACTGTTTCACATAAACTTGAAGCATAACGTCTTTCATTTATACTTATTACACTTGTACGCTCATTTACACTTGTAATGTGCAAGTGCAAAATGCTAAAAGTAGGAAAAATTTTATTTTAAACTCTTACCAAATTGTTAAAACTGAAAAAAAAAAAAAAACCAAGCAGAGTTGGGAGTTTACTGACAATTACATATTCTTGAATTTAAGTCTAAAGTGTGCTTCCACTATAAGCTGGTTGTGAGAAATCATTGACACTGAACACCAGAGAAAAGATGAAAGCATCTAAGTAGGAAGACAAAGAATACTAATTTACCAAGGAAAAATATGGTCAGTAAAACTATTATGGCATATGCTGTTTAACAACTACTAGAGTCGCCTTTCTTCATAGATTTGCTTTCAGACTAATGATTCAGTAACTCAACAACAAGTCTTTCATACCATTGTGATGGATTACGAAGCATATTTCATACCACTATATCCATGCAAAAAGGCTTTGAATGATCCATTTGGGCAGCTCAACATAATTTTCAGCCTTTTGAGAGTGTTTGTTTTGCTGAATATAGACTTGCAACTTAATGAGAGTGATCTAGCCCTTCTGTTTCTGTCAGAATTCTCTGTTTATGACAAAGCCATGAAGAAAACTGATACAATGTGTTTTAAATTTGGCATCACTCAATAATCTAAAAAAGACTCTGACTCTTTCTGAATGTGACAAGCTGATCTGTCCTCAGCTGTTGTCAAGAAGATTGCTAAATTTTATTCCATAAGCCCATCTGCTATCATCATTCTTTTGACAGAAATGTTAGCTAAAAATGTAGTGTCCATTTTCTCATCCTCCTCTGCAGGCTTTTTATTTGAAAATTGTCATTAATTGCTTTGATATCATTATAACTATGTGCTTTATTTTACTTTTTCATGTGACAGCCAGGAGTCAGACAATTGTCACTGATGAGAACACTTGCAGATGGAAATGAGACCTTTAAGAGAAAGCGAATTATTATCAGAAAGGGTGATGGTACAAATAGGAAGTTCCCTTCCAGAATAATAATGTACACATCATTATAAGCTGGATATATAGAATCAAAACAAAACCAAAAACTATGGCACATAGTAAAACTTGGGAGGATTTTAAGGAGACATGATGAGTCAATTCCAAATGCAAAAAATAGTTTGGTACCAACACATGAAGATAAATTTTTTTTCTGTAGTAAGTAGTCATCTAGATTTCAGTAATGGAACTTATAAATGCTTGTCTTTAGTACAGAAACCAGAGTACATAATTTGCAAGACAAGAAAATGAATGCTTTCTCTAAGCCATGTTGTAGGCTATCAACTCTTCTAGTAGGTTCATTAAGATGGTTTACTCACAAAATTGTAGTTCAAGAGACACTGTGAGGCTCATGCAACTGCATTTCAAGCCCAAGAACAGATTTCAGAGCAGGAACCTTGTTTCAAAACAAGAGTCAGTCAAACACAGGGGCATTGACTTTCACAGACATATACAATGATGCCACAAAGTTTTAAAAATAGACTGTATTAATACCTATAGAAAAGTACAGTACAAAAGGTTTAGTAGTACTCCATTGAATGAATGGAATTTTGAGTTATAAAATGAACTAAGGGGTTATAAAATAAACTCCATTGAGTTTATTTTACCCTGCTCTCTGAAGATATACTTCAGATTTACTCCTGTAAGGTATCTTATGCTCCTTGACTATTTGTAGATTGAAATTGTCCAGTTCTAAAAATGTTTCCTTGATTTCTCTCCAACTAGTTGAAATTGTGATTCTTATTTTTCACAACACTTTTGTGATGGTTTTGTTTTATATGAATAGAGTTAATTCACTTCACTGTAGCTGGGATGGGGCTGTGTTCTGGATTTGTGCTGGGAGGTATTGGTAACACAGGGATGTTTTCATTACTGCTGAGCCGCATTTACTCAGAGTCAAGGTCTGTTCTGCTTCTCACCCCATCCTAGCAGAGAGGAGGCTGGGAGAGTACATGGAGCTGGGAGAGGACACAGACAGGACTGCTGATGTCAACTGACCTTGGTGCCTTAAGTTTTAGCTTTCATATTTTTTGGATTCTGTTCTCCCTTAGTGTGTGACTCTGAACTTAATATGAAGGGTTAGTAAGTTCTCTTCACAAATAGAAAAGACAGAACAATCCTTTTCCAGCTTGAGAACCAAGGACAACTGTTATAGCCTCAGATCCAAAAAGCATAAACAATGGCAAATTTAACAAACCAGAAGGATGGGATTTCATAACCTGAAGCTGTAATTGGACATTTAACCCCAATATGCAATTGGACCCAAACTTACAAAAGGGTGAAAATTCATGACCGGGAGTCCGTTTTGTGACCCTTTTGGGTCCATCTTGGGCAGAGCCCTGGCCAGGCTCTTGTACTGCCCAAGATGTATCCTTTTAAGGCCTTTTAATACATACTTACTTTATTTCTTTAACTCTGTCTAGTCTCTGTTCTAGGTCAACCTCTCAAGGCATCAACCTAAGGAATAACCCATAACATATGGCATCATTCTAAGCACATACAGATGGGAAAAGTCTCTGTCCATGGGGGCTGCTGCTGGGGGACTGGCTGGGCATTGGTTGTTTAGTTGTGAGGGATTGTTTTTAAAAGCATTATTTGCCTTTCTTCTGGTTTGATTTCTCCCACTTTCCATTGCAATTTATGACTATGCTTTTTGTTTCAATTATTAAACTCTCTTTATCTCAATCTGTGATTTTCTCACTTTTACATTTCTGATCCCTATCATGTGGATCCAAAGTGTGGATATTGTGTAGAAAGAATACTTTTAAACTTATCTCAAAGTACCGACTAAAAGGTAAGTAGGAAAGCTATGGAGAAGAGCAGTAAGAATGGCAAAGGCTGTAGGTCAATCTCCATGGAAGGAATGAATAAACAGACTAGGGAGAGAGAAACTACAAGAGGCATGTAACTTGACACCTACAAAATGATGAGTCACGTGGCAAGGGCACATAGACAGTATTTGATCAGAGCTCTTTGAAGATAAGAGTTAGGAGCACCCAAAGAAGCACGCATACATGCAGTTCAAACAAAAGAGGAGATTCCTCACATAACAGGCAAGTAAACTGTGGATGTCCTTGTTGCAGAAGGTGGTGAACATTAAAGCTTTACATGGTTCAGCTGGAAAACAGACAAACTTGTGGAGGACAAACCTGGTGAGGATGTTCAAAAGCAGCTTCTAGCTCAGGCAGATCCTCAAAAGCACATTACTGAAGATTGAAAGAATATTTAGGATCATAATCCTTATATTTATAACCTGTTCTTATAACCTTTGTGCCCACTTTGAAAGGTGATACTAATCTTGCTCCTACTCATTAGCTCCTTAGAAATTTGCCCACATCTCATTACATGTAGTAGCACCTCCATACCTGTGAATTAATACAGCTGAACTTCAGATTATGCTGAAAGAAAAAATGATACTTAGAGAGTTGAAATATAAAAGATGGATGTCAGAGAATTGTCCTTTGCCCTTTAGCCAGCTGTGTGACATCCTATGCAACTGTTTGCAACACCAGCTTTTCAGTGAGAAGAGAGGAAAGAACTTCTGCAAAGTAATAACAGCCACCAATATGTTCTCTACACACAGTTCTCCAATGACAGTCCCTCATCAGAAACACTCATTAAATTGGGACCATCAAAATGGGGTGGCACTGACTCCCAGAGGATATTTGTTTTCCACTGTGCCTCAATGGAGCTGAAAACAATAGACTCCAAAAGCATCCAAAACAGACTGAATATGCCTGTTCACAAGAGATAGCCCAAATGTACTTTAGCCTAAATATTCTACCTCAATAGTGCCTGTTGTGTGATATGCTCCCTGAGCAGAAAGCAAGAATCATGTTGATGCAAACCAAAATTGTTGTTAAGGTGGGTGGGTCTGCAGCTGCTCCTGCTAGTCACAGAGGTGTCATGTTTTCTCCTACAGTGAAATTATTTTACTATTTATCCAAAACATTTGTAAAGCCCCTATCCCCACTTGACAAGTCTTGCTAAAAGGGGCTTAAGGTACTACTTTTCCCTGAGGTGGTGCAAAGGAGAATCCCAAAAAAGTTCCCAGAAGGTCAAGACTAAATTTTACTGGCAGATTTTAGAAGATCAGGAAATTGGCAAAATTTAAAGCAACATTCATTCAAAATAAAGTATTTCAAGAGGCATTGAATTAGAAAACTCTATCCATCCACCTCCAATTACCCAAATTTCAGGAAGAGGAAATTAAGAAAAAGAAAAGGAGAAAAAGAGAGATAAAAAAGAGAGAGAAGACATATAGCTACCACCCTGGATCCACCATGGGCTCAGCTTCCCTAAAATCCAAGGACAACAGGGACATGACCACATGCGGTCGTGGCAATGATGTTTATCAGGGCTGTGATGTTTATCTCCTCCTGTTTCCCCCCATGCCCAACCTAGCTGGAGCTTCTGGTCATCCAGCCACTCTGGTGCTCCGTTTGGGCTTCAGGGGCAGCATGTGGGGCATTGCTTCAGCTGTGCCAGTGACTGACAGATGTCCTGGGCTGGCCTAGAGGCTCCATGTGGAGCAGAGAACCATTCCATCTTGGAAGAAACTGCCCTGCCCCATCCAGCTTCAGTTGTTTAGAGCCAGTAATAATTTTCTCTAGCCTCTTGCAACATTAAAGGGTGTTTATTAGCTTATGTCAGAGAGTTAAAATATTTGCATAAATTTCTGACTGTATTACTTTTTGAAAAGTAGCTTGCTTACAAAATCTTTAAGAAATTGTTAACACATTTGTACCAAGGGTCAGCAGTTACTTGTTCCTTTGGTTTTCTTCCTTTTTATTTTATTTCCTTTTATACACGTGACATTTATCAAAGCATTTTGAATTATAACAAGACATTCAGTTGCTGTATTAGATCATCTGTAGCAGCATCAAACATTTAATTTTTACAATCAGGGAAACAATGAAAATGTCAAGGTTCAGAAGAAAGCAAAAGCAATGAACATCAATATAAATGAGACATTCTGTAAGATTAAAATTGCAAATAGACATCCCTATGAGGTCAGTTTTACCCTTTCTAATGTTTCAAAAGGATCGATGAATCTGACCTCTCATTTGCCAAAACAAAGAGTGCTGTTACTGGTACTGATGGGTAAAACAGGATTTCGTATTAGTCATCTACCTGGAAAAGATGTTGAGTCACTCAGTCAGGGGCTATAAAACTAAGCTTAATACAACAATCTCCATTTCCCTCAAGATTTGATTTTTTTTTTTTCAGTTTCACACAAGTAAATCTGTAATGTGTTCTTTTAGCTGTAAATTGATTTTTAAAAAAACTGGTAAGAATAATCATTAAATAGTATTTTAGAGAGACAGTTTCTATAACCCAAACCATCACTGCTTACTATGTATTTACTAATAAAATTTCCTAATGGGTTTCATAAAGCTGACTTCCAAGACTGTACCACAAAACTAAAAAGGATTGTACAGCCATCACATGCTTTAATATGACACCAGAAGAGAGAAAAGCATCAGCACAATAATTAAAATTAATTAGGTTGAAACCAGTTCAACAGTCTAAACAATAGCGCTATCAATCAAGCTTACCCACAAGATGTTTTAGTCTGCTGGGAATAAACAGGTTTCAAAGTCATAAGACCTCACTGCAACATAAAGTCTAGGAGCCCTGACTGACTACAAAAATCATTAAAATAATAAACAGTCTGTTCTATATATTTTGTGTCAGTGACAAGTACAATTATAGGTCACTGCTGGTTTCTTTTCATCAGAAGGGTAGCCTGCTTTAAGGAAAGATGAAAAGTATCTCGTCTCTCGGTATTACTGGTCAATATCTTAGCAGAGCAAAGGAATAAAGCATGTGTTGAACAAGCATGGAATTTCATGGTAATAGAGAACTGACAAAGAAGTACTGTATGCAGAACAGAAAAAAATGTTAAGGAGCATTTATCAATACATGAGCCATGCACTAAGAAATCTTTTCTGGGTCTGAAAGTCCTCAGTCTTTCAGCCTTACTGTTTAGAGATGCTGGGTCTTTAGAAATTACAGTTATTTCTAATGAAAGAAATTATTTCTCTGAAATTTTTTGCCTGAGAAACATACAAAAGAAAAACACACTTTACTTAACCAGCAAGGAGATGTGGTATTTCAGCAATTATTCAGAAGAATAATTTGGTATCCTGTGAGGAATGGCATGTTAGATTATAATTTCAAATAACAACTTGTCATGGGGAGAATGGTTTATTATAGTGGAACTATATAATTAATGCATTGCTATGTACACTGTGTTGACCAAAATTTATTTCTTCTTAGTGCCCACCTAAGGTTTTGTTCCTTCTCAGTGTTAAAAATATCCTTAGTCCTAAAGATTCGATAGGTAGGGCAAAAGAAAGACTTCATTCTTATCTTTGTAAAAGCAAGGGCAGGTTGAATTGAGAGTATGTGAGACTCCAAAATTGCTCTATTCCATTATGACAAGCAAAATAATCCAAGCAACAGACTCAATAAACAAATGCATTATGTTTAGTCTAGAAGTACATTGGACTGAGAGAACCTCACTTTGATTATTTAACTGCTGTGATTTCCTGTTTTGCACAGTCAGCATGTGAGCTGCAGCTCCATAATCCTAAAACAGCTATAGCACAAGGCAGATGCTGTGTGGTAAATCCAGAAATGAGTATCACACAAATAGATAGGTGGGAAAAAAAGCTACCTTGTACTAATGCACAAGAGATCTTCTTTGAGTGATACAGTTTGATTTTATTTCAGTTGTGAGCATACCTAAGGGCTCTTCCTCAACTGTTTTTATTCATGACAGCACAGAGGGGAGCTGTGTAAGTCTAGCACGTTTGGCAGAGCTACTGCATGTGTGGCAATGCCATGCCAAGCCTGTTCCAGAAGGGGACATTTGTACATTGCACTCCTTTCCACCAAAGGATGCATTTGGAAGGAAAAGAGGTTTCATGATTGCCATAGGTTTCCACATTCAATTAGTTTATGCAGGAAATATCTTTCACTTTGTGTCCAAACTGAAAATTTAATGGCACATTCCAAGTCTCCTTCCTTTTTCCAAGTTCTACACTTCCAGACCCTGTGTCAGTTCTAAGCACCATGGCACCAAGGCCATCTTGTAGTCCTACAGAAAAATGGCACAGGATAAATAACAGACTCAGGAATATGTCAGCAATCATCTTCACAGTAACTATCATACAGGATATGATGCCATCAAGCTCAAGTTGGTTTACTGCCATACATTTCAACATGGTGCATTATCCTAGAACATTTAAATCAAACATTCAAGCTCCAAGCTGGAAACTCCTTCCAAGAGGGAAAGGAAGGATTTAAATAAAAGAAAAGACACAAAATTAAAGCTTGCATTCTAAAAACCCGGAAAAAAGAAGAATGACAAACCCAGATACAATTAAGTTGTGTTTCCAATTGTGTCTACATTACTCATTTCCCCTCATAAGTCTTACTAAATTCAATGGTAATTTGCTTTGGCTTAGGAGAATGTAGATACCAAATTATTTTGGGGCATATTCTGGATAATTGGATTAATATGGATTAGAAATCCACAGTCACAAAGGTACTTAAGCAACTTACACTGTAGCAGAAATATTGGTACCTGAATAAGCAACTGTAATTAGCATTTCAATTACATTGTGTTCCCTGATTAATTATAGATTTTAAAAAAAACACCATGTTTCCTGAAAATGAAAGATCAAGCTCTTGTGGGAGAAAAAAGGAGAGAACTGCCCACAGAGAGTCAGCATTAAGTTTTCAGACAAGTCTTCACATCCTGCCATGCCAAATTTCTCATAAATCCATGACTGTCACTTCAATAGTTAGTCGAATGCTTTCCTTTAACATGCCCCCAAAACAACAAGTACAGAGAATACAATTTATGCTAGAAGTCTGATGGATATTATGTTAAAGGGCACATATTATCTCCAGGTACACTCAAATTTATGAAGTTGCAGTGTATAACCATAAGATAGTTTCATGGAGCCTTTGTCTTATGGCAATAAAAAGACATTAGTGCTCTTTTACAAGAAATAAGAGAGATGGAGTCATTAGTATTTGTACAGCAACCTAGTCAATGCAGTGATTTAGTAACAAGTTTGCGTACACTTTAATTATAAAGTTCACAGAAAAAATGCATTACCTGAAAACCAAAAGACATATTGCCTCCTAATGTAGGTCTACTGAGAGCTATTTCCATGGATAATTTGACCCTAAATTCTCAGCTCCACCGACTACGACAGGCTGCCTGATTCACACAATTATTTTAAATTAATAGCTATCCATTTCCAAAACAAAAAGAAAGGGCTGGAAGAATTTTCATGAGTACAATTGCCATCCAGGAGAACCAGAATAAGCTCTTAATCCCAACCCAACTGCCTAGATCTTCATGCAATTCCAGCAGGCATGCAGTAGCTGAAGGGATGCCAGAAGATGTACAGTGCACATATTTGCTCCAGAAGGCAAAAGGGAAGAGACCAGTTCTGTGAGAGAGCTGAAAGAGAGGCTTAGGTAATGTCTTGAAGCTCAAGGGAGACAGAGGCAAGCAAGGGAACATCTGAAGAACTAGAGTTCTTCCTAAACGCAGGGATCACAGTATGAGACTAAGTTATGAATAGGAGACATCCTTTTATTTGATCAGTGTTTGAAAAAGTTTTTGTTCTTTTAAATATATCCTTATTACATTTTTTTATAGCCTGTTCTGACCACAAGGCCTGCATATAGGTAGCAGTTAACTTTTACCTGATAGACGAGAAAATCCATGCTGAGAACTGTTCAGATAAGGGCACAACAAGGTACCAACTGCAAGGTCAGGTACTGAAATACTGAAAAAAAAGAAAAGATACTATTGGATTTTACAGCATCGATTGGTAAAAAAAATCAGATTTTCAATTTGGTGGGAGTTATCAGACAAAGATACATAATTTCATTGCCATAATAACAAAGGAGACAATGAAAATTGAGTAGTGTTACTTATGTTTTTCAAACATTAAAAGTATTGTTAGTTATGAAAAAAAAATTTCCTGACTGCTCTGGGCAATTATGTGACAAGTAGATAATGGAGTAAGCATACATACATTTAAGTACTAATACATCCATAAAACTGGAAAAAAAGCTTGAAATTCTTGGTTCTTGAGGAAGCTGAAGCTCAATCCTCCTTCTGGTTTGCTTTTTTATTCAGAATGCCCATCTAAGACTCCAACAACATCAGTTGTACAAACTTTGACAACTCTACATTTGCTAATTTGAAAAACTGCAAAAATGTATCTGCTCAGAAAAGAAATTAATGCACAATAATAACATTGTAAAATAATTGAGAAATTATAGATGCTGAGATTGGAGCAGTGCTCAGTGTATTTCATGTGTTGCCTTACATTTAAACTGCATGTGAACTAAAATTGTTTAAAACATATTTACTCTGTCTTCATATTTCTGTAATAATTTTTTTTTTTTGTTCTGTTTTTGGAGTTTTTTTGTTTGTTTGTTTTTGGTTTTTCTTTTTCGAATGCACCACAACTATCAAAATCTCGTTAAAGAAACAAGAGGTGACACTTCAGATCTCAGTATGTTATAGTGTTCTTATTTCATGCTGGATGCAAAATTAAGGCAAATATTTCTGCTGCCATATTCTACTATTGTTTTCAGAGTTCTGTAAATGCATTCAAACTACATGAAGATAAGAGGTATGAAAGTCAGCGCTTGCTCAGAATTTACATTGTAAAGTACCAGGTTCTCCAATCTCAACATAACTATCCTTTAAAAAGACTTAGTCTTGTTGTCTGTGTGACCCTGATGAGAATTATACCAAGGCTTTTGAAGCACATGGAAGAAGGCACACAATGCCACAGTTCTTCTGCACAGCACCAGATTTCCTGTACTCACCTCTCCTCTGCCTTCTTCCATGAGAATTAACTACACCATGGACACCCATCATTTGACTGGCAACATTCAAATCTGCATGTGTCATTTAAGATTCTGAGCAGGTTTTGGCTGTCACTTTCACAATGTGGTGGTGCAGGGTGAAGTCAATTTTCTGCTGGGAATAAAGTCAATTAGATGCTGTGAATGGGGAGTTGTAGGCACTAGGGTTTTATTGAGGGCAGAGTCTACACTGGCTTTGAAAAAAATACTTAAATGAAAACAGACCAGTTTTTCATGCAGTATTTTAAGGAAGATGAGAAGGGCATTTAGCTCATTAGTCATACCAAAAACATAAATCTAGCCTTGTGCTATTAAGTTTCAGCACTTATTTACAGCAAGTTGTGGCATCAGAGAATTGGCTACATTTAGAGAAGACAATCCATACAATGTGCTAAAGTGTTGACAATTTTTTTTTTTTAATGCTGTACCATGGTCATGGAAATTTTTCTAGCATTGATAACTATATGACTGCTGAATTTCTTCTACACTGTGTGGATTTGTGTACTCTAGAATGTAACAAAAAAGGAGGAAATTAGTACTGCCATACCAGTATAAATGCAGCTGAAATCTAATTTCCTATACTTCTTTTTCAAATGAAAGCACAGAGAAATACCCCACAGTAAATATAGCATGAGGAATTTTCAAAGACATTCTGACCATCTAAAGAATCCCTTTGCCTGACTATTTTTGTTTTATACTTATGTTTTCTTGAAAAAAATGTCTCTTTCTACTTCCTGCCAACATCATTCCAAGCACTCCTCTCAGAACTGGGATCTAAAAGAAAGAACTATAGGTTCTAAATTAAACTTGCGCTATAGCTGTTCATGAATATCTAAAAAATACTTGCATGCATGTCTAATGTTGTCACGTCTTCCAATTAACTATGTCATACTTACATCTCTCAGTGATAAGGTGTGTTATAAACATTTTCTAGTGCAGTAATGTAAACTAAGCTTAAATTATTTGCAGATGAACAGACTTGGAGGTGAGCCCAGGGTAGAAATCATCCCTATGAAATTTCTGAAGGAATCCCTCTTATTCTCCAGTGCTGGAGTTATGTGGCAGAACAGAATTATTGTGTGAAGGGTTTCTGCTATCTAGGTTGAACTATACTGAACACTTCAAGGCACCTATAATACCTGAAAACTGTAGATAAACCGTTTCACTGATTATATGTTTGTTCTGCAGTACCTGCAAGATATAAATAAGGGCTGTTCAAATTCCCTGTCTAAATTATTGGATGTAAAATTGATTTCAGCTAGAGAATTTTCCCCTTTTGTTCTGTCAAGTTTGCTATTATTTCTTTGTGAGATATTTTTCTTTTGAAGCTGAGGGAAAACCAAGAAGTGTCAGCACAAATACCAAATATTTCTACTAGGTTTGATTTCTCTAGTGCTTCATCATAATAACTGTTTTCTTCCTGCCCTCATTTACACCCCTTGATATGGATGACCTTCCCCACTGCTTTGCTTCTCCTGAGAGCATTGTATGCTTGCTGTGATTTAGCCTCTCTCTTCTGTTCTCACTGGAGAGGTGATCACAGCAGATCAACTGAAAGGCTTTTGGAAACTATCACAGGAAAAACAAGGGAGCATCTCAAATGTCACTTATCTTCTGTTTGCCTGGGCATTGTTTTTCTTTCAAACTTCTGCACAAACAGAAAAGTATTCCTGTGGACAACATATACATTTTGAGCCAGCCCCCAAGCCAAGGCTGTTAGAATAATAAAGGTTTTAAGCCTCCATAATGCAAGGGTGAAGGTTGCCAGTGCACTCCTACATTCATCGTATATGGGGGCTGCTCGCTGAGTTGGCTCCTTTCCCTCCCAGGGAAAAAAAATAGGTTATGGAACATGAACCCCCTCTTTTTTCTTTGAACAAGTGGTATGCAACAACACTGCAAAATTATGCAAATTACCTTGTCACACATATCAGACTGACAGTTCCAAAGAGACTGGAAATTGCCATATGATTTTTAGCTCTAGGCAGGCAATGCCATTACAGTATGGCTTAGAGCCATAGGACCCTGATAAGAGCTCACTTTCTTTAGACTACCACTTTCACAGACTGTTATTTCAGATATATGTGCTCAGCTTTGAGAGCTTTATTGGTTTTGGGTTTTTTTGGTTTGTTTTTTTTTTTTTTTTTTCCTTTTGTCTACATATGGTATTCAGTGTTTAGACTTGTAGGCAATGACATGAAAACAAATCTAAATTAACTAGAAGCAATGTACCACTGAAATTTTCAGACTGAGCTGCAGGTCACGGCACAGATGGGCTGCCAAATATTTGTCACAACATGTGGCCAATAATCAGAATGTATTTCAGGCAGAATTGTTAGTGAATCATAATAACCAGACAAGCTATTTCAGAGAGCTGAATTAAATAATATAAATTCCCTTCAGGGAATAGGATAGAGGATATAAGGCAGGGGATATAAGCTCAGGCTAACCTCATTCTTATGTTGTATACGAAAAATCTTATGTTATTCAACTTAAACAGATCCCTTTTATTTCAAAGTCTCTTCATGTTTTCCAAAGAGCAGGGCTGTATGTATTTCATAGCATTAAGGAAAATTAGACATATTGAAATATTAGATAATAGAATCAATCACATCATAGTTACAATTCTACAGAGACCTGATTTTGACAATTTTACTTTGACTTCCTCTTCACTCTGCAGGGAAGACAGGTCTGTAAGTGAACAGAATAATGTACCAGTGGGTCTCAATCTGTGTCTTGGGCAGTGGTAAAACAGAGAAGTTTTCCCAGGGTAAAAAATTTCTATAGAATATTGTCTAGTGATATTTCACAGAACCACAATATTTGGGAAAAGATGCTGCAAAAATTGTGCCCATAATTAAATTTATTGAAGACATGAATATTTGTCATACAATTGCAGTTTGGAAGTTTTTGTGGACTAAATAAATCCCTATATATATATGACCTAGTACTGTATCTGTATCATCTCTATCTATCTCTACCTGAATAAAAGCAATCACTCTGATACTGCAATGTAAGAATTAGCATCTCAGGTAAGATTCAGCTTTCAGGCTGAGTCAATGGGCCAAGGACAGTGCTATGAAGTCCATCAAGGCCAAGTGCCAGGTTTTGCACTTGGGTCAGGACAACAACACTACAGGCTGGGGGTGGAGTCTTTGGAAAGCGCCCCGCAGAAAAGAACCTGGGGGTCCTTTCCAGGCTGAACATGAGCCAGCTGTGCCCAGGTGGCCAAGAAAGCCACTGGCATCCTGGTCTGTATCAGCAATAGTCTGGCCAGCCGGACCAGGGCAGTGATTGTCCCCCTGTTCTCGGCAGAGGTGAGGCCACAGATCAAATGCTGTGTCCAGCTGTGGGCCCCTCACAATAAGAAAGACATTGAAGGGCTGGAGCATTGAGAAGGATCTAGAGAGTAGATGCCTTACAAGGAGCGGCTGAAGGAGTTGAAGCTGTTTAGCCTGGAGAAGAGGAAACTCAGGGGAGATCTTATTGTTCTCTACAACTGCCTGAAAGGAGGTAGAAGCCTGGTAGGGATGGTCTTACAGGTAACTAGTGACAAAATGAGAGGACACGGCCTCAAATTGTGCCAGGAAAGGTTCAGGTTGGACATTATGAAGAATTTCTTTACAGAAAGGGTTGTCAAGCATTGGAATGGGCTTCCCAGGGAGGTGGTGGAGTCACCATCTTCAGAGGTGTTCAAGACTGGGTGTGGCACTTAGTGCTGTGGTCATTGACAGGATCGTTATGGGTCAAAGCTTGGATTCGGTGATCTTGGAAGTATTTTACAGCCTAAATGATTCTGTGAAATCAAATTTGTGTTCAATATGACAAAATAAAGCAAAATATAACAAAGCAAAACAATGATTTCATTAAGGCCTGAAGCTGGATAGTTAACTTACCGCATGAAAGTATGCAGAAAACCCATTTGTCAATTCGAAGGCAGCAGTATTACATTGAACACACAAAAAATGCCCAAATGAAAATCTAAGATTTGATCTATAGGCAGAAGTAATGAAAAGAAAGCAAAATAATGAAAAAATTGAACCTGAAAATCTGATTCATATTTTCATCATGGTGAAATGTTATTTTCTTCACTGAAACAGGTATGTCTATATTGATGATTGAGGCAGAATTTTGCAGACTACATTTTAAGACTATTTTCAGCTGATACTGCTCTATTACTGCTATCATCTTTGTTTAATCATTAGGTAGAGTAAAAAAATGTTAGTTTCAGTAAGAGATAGTGTGTAGGTTCTTCTGCTGACAAAGCTGAAGTGTTTCTGGTTTTCAGCTGTATCTTGCTGTGACAGGCAGTTATAAGGAAAGGCGATTTGCTCTGCTGGCTCTGCTTTTTATATCATACTTCTTTTACAGCAAAAGAAAGAAACTTACCTGGATAGCTTGACTTAAGTATTCCCTAGAGTGTCTTTAGCCAGAGAACTGATAAGCAGCCGGGAAACTAAATTTAACTGATCTCTCAAGTTTTCATCTTAAATTGCAAAACCTAACTGAACTTGTGTTTACTTGCACAAAACAAAACTTTAAAAAGGTGAAAGTCTTCTCAGTTACCTTTACAATGACAAATTAACAGTTGCTGGTGGGACACTGCCTGTGACAAGGAAGGGCTGCAGGCCCATCCTGTGAGAAGGGATGAGCTGCAGCACCTGCTGACAGACTGAATTCCTCTCTTATCCCACAGGAGAGTGGCACTCGGCACCTGCACCAGGAGCAGCTATCCATTTACCTATTGAAACCAAACATTGCTTCACAAGCCTTTCCTTTTCCCTATTTCATTTATTTTATTGCTCTTCCTCCACCCCTCCCACCTCCCTTCTTCACACCGCTGCCTCTCTCTCTGCTACACTTTGGCATGAACTGAGCCATGGGCTGCCTGTGCAGCACTTTCAAAATGATGCCACGGTATCTCTCACAGCACTGATGAGCAAATCTGTCTGCGAAGGAAAGGGGTTGCCCTCACAAGGACTGAAGGATCACCACCCCAAAAGCAAGATCAGGGCTAAGAGGGCTGTGTTTCTCACTGGCAGCACAGGGGGGCAGTTGGCAGAAACATGCACAGGGGACATTCTTACCCAGACTTTCCTTGATCTGACTTGCTGTTATTTAGCTCAGTTTCATTCCTCCATGCCCCCTGCTGTTGTCCTCACTGCTCTGCCCGAAACTGGCCTCAGACGAAGCCATAATAACTGTGAGAGTGTGGATTTCACTGTTACAACGTATGGCACTGCATTGTTTTCCTCACTTTACTAATGTAAGAAAACTGGGAATCGGATAGAATATAAGATTCCGATTCAGCTTAAGATTTGGACATGACTCAGGCTATATAAAATAAGGCATTAGATAAAAATAAGCAAAATCTTGTTGCAAAATATAGATGCTGCACTGCAATTGAGCCTTTCTAGTTAGGATGTTTTAAAAGAAGAGACAAAGAACTATAAATCTCAAGGGTCCTGTGCTTGCCTGTAACTGTTGCAGTACATTTATCATTGTTACATAACCCTAAAAGGTTTCATTGGCTCTGTTTTCACTGGCACGAACATTTTAAATGAAAATTAATACATGCATATGTAGATCAGTCCACTGTGTGTAGCTACCTGGTGGGTAGGTAATTCCCAGATGGGGATTTCTTTTTCTCTACATTGGCTTTTTTCTTTTCTTTCTTTCCTTTTTTTTTTTTTTAATAGCTCAAAAATAGCATGTGGGTTATATAACTAATAAATGAAACCAGAGACAAATCCTAGCCTTAGGCGCCACATAGAAGAGATGGTAACTGTCAGCCTTGACTCCCTGGCTGTCAAATACTGAATGGGATGTTAGCTTCTCAACAATACACAAGCTTGGAAATGTCACCAATATGGATGAGTCAGGGCTATTATTCTGATCCATAATAAAAATATCTCTGTGGTAGCCAAGTATTTTATCTGTACAAATTAATGTATACATTTAAATATGCCACTGTAAATCACTCCTAAAATGCTCTGTAGCAATTAGCCAAGGGCTGCTGCTTTGTCATTTTGTTCTAACTGTGCAGAAACTTCAGAAAGAAAGATTGCTTGGCCACGAGAAGACCTCCTACTGCCACTACCAGTTTAGGAGGTACTTTCAGGGTTGTTTCTCTTCTACAGAACAATTTCTTTATACTGTCCTCATTTGCATTTATTTTGGATCCCTAGGTTGCTCATCTCAGGGTAAAATTTAGAGAAAGTGGTCTGTCTATAATAATAATAATAATAATAATAATAATAATAATAATAATAATAATAATACCTTCAAGTTAGAAAATATTGGTGTTTTTGCGGGGATGGGCTCTGAATATAATGCAGATATCCTTCAGCCTTGGAAAATAAGGGAGAATTTAGGATTTTTCTGATGGAAAATTTTGTTGAGTCAAAAAACTACCGAGGATCACTGAACCACAGAATCAGCTAGATTGGAAAAGAAGTTTGAGATCATGAAGTCTAACTTGTGTACTAACACCACCTTGTCAACCAGACCATGGCATCAAGTGCCTGTACAGTCATTTCTTAAACACCTCCATGGTTGGTGACTCCGCCACCACCTTCCTTGGCAGCCCATTCCAATGCCTAGTCACTCCTTCTGTGACTTCCTTTTCACTTCTTCCTAATGGCCAATGTAAACTTCTCCTGGTGCAGCTTAAGACTGTGTCCTCTTGTCCTATTGCTAGTCACCTGGGAGAAGAGACCAACTCCGAGTCTGGCTTATTACCCCTAGGTTCATCTCTGAAGAGCCTGATTTCATCCCCTCCCCCTCCCTTAGAACCAGGTTTAAAGACCTCTCAATCAGCCCTACCAACTCATGGGATAAAATCCTTCTGCCCTTTCTAGATAGATGAAGCCCATCTGACTCTAGAGCAGACCTGGTGCCAAAAAGCTGCCTCGTGATCAAAAAACCCTAAATTCAGCTGATGGCACCAGTCCTTAAGCCACTTATTGGTAACATGAGTTTTCCTGTTTCTTTTCATCATTCGTCACTGCTCCTGAAAGAATTGAGCAGACCAGCACCTGCACTCCCATTTTCTACCCTGTCATGGAGAAAATAAAACAATATTGCTACATCAACTTCTTTGGGTACAACATCTGATTTATTCTTGGAGGATCCCATACAATTTCTGACTGCTTACAGGCTGCTGGAAATTGAAAGATCCAATAGAAAACTCTGAGATATTTTGGCCGAAGGCCAGTGTATTTATGCCAAAGATAAATTTGCACATGAAAGGTGCAAAAGCAGTAAGGAAGACAGAAGACAAAGGCAATGAAGATCAATTAGCTAATTAAATTTGAAGTAATCATTGTCAGCCTTACAGTCTTATTATGTAAAAGAACAAATATTTTAGTTTGGTGTAACTGGAAAAATATATCTGCAAGTTTTTTTCTTGGTACACCAAATGAATCTCTGATGCTTTAACTGGGTACCTAAGATGATAGATCTAAAAATACCAGCAATTTTTTTTAATATGATTGATTACTCCTTTTTTTTTCTTTTATGAAGTCCCAACTCTTAAACTAAGTTTACATACTAAAAAACTTACCAGTAAAAGGACATGCTTATAAGTGACAATGTACCATTGTCTCTTTATTGGGTGTCATTTAACTGCAGTTAATAGCTGTATTTACAGAAAAAAAAGTTTAACTGCTACACTTCTAAGGCCAATGAATTAATGGATGACTTGACTGTATTTGCATGCATTTGTCCTCTATAAAGTAAAACCTGATGGCAAAATTTAGAAATTGTTACTCGCCAATATTTTGTCTCCTTTGTTATTGTTGTTAATGGCAGAAATTTTACCCAGTCGTCAGGTCTAATAGACTCTATAAAGCTGGGAGATAGATTTTCAAGATGAACATAGAGAAAACTGAATGAGAAACTTACAAAACAAGCACAGCACCCTGACAATGTCTTTCCATACATCTATAACCATCTCTGGACTTCATCTTGCCCAGAAAAACAAATTCAGTGTTTGCAGAAACATTGTGGCTCAATATGCCTGAGAAGAAGCTCAGAACTGTTCCCTGCATTCTTCTTGGTCATTGCTGTATGAACACTTTCTTTTTACATATTAGGATGAAGCATGGACTTCTTCTGCAATAAGCAGAGAAATATTTTGAGCCACGGGGAGTTAAATTTCAAAATTGGCTCGCTTTGTTTCCCAGACATCACCCACTTTTCATAAATTATCAACATAGACTTTGTGGCATTGAAGAGAAAAAAGAGAAGGCAACACATTTTAGTCCATACAAAAGTGTCCTTCCTATGGTCTCTTTCAAACACAGGCACTCTGAAGCAGTTATGAAATTGCTTTGAATTCTCTGTTCATTTTTGAAGCAAAGCATGGTGATACATTTCAGTATGCTGAAATTTTCAGATTTAAATTGATTTGGGGAGGATATTTGGAATAAAAATCTGAAAATTTCACAGTAACAAATGTACTTCTCAAAGCATGAGTCATAAGGGTAGCATAATAGGGACACTTGCAGCCCCCCCGAGCAGGTTGGCCTGCCCTGTGTTTGAGCTCTCCATACAGAGCAGCCTACATTTCTGCTGGATTACCCAGTGGTATCTATAGAAACTGTGCACTTGCATTTACCGATCCAAAAATAAACAAGTAGGGCTACTGTTTTTTACCTGTCCTTTTTAAGAACAGGCAATAAATAGCTCTCTTCTTCCCCTAAAAATAAAACCCAAAGCATTCCCGAACATTCCCAAATGTTCAGTAAGACTAAAATAAGACAATTCCAGGTCATCATAGAGTACTTAAGAAAGTGCCCCTCATGATTTATATGCCAGAAAGAGGTAGTTTATTTTTTGAATTAAATTTTTAATTCTTTATTAAATTTACTATAATTTTACACCAAAATAAAAAAGGCTTTCCTAAGTCAACGATTTAATCAGAAATTTTTAATTTTCTGCAAATGTGATTGTCTTTCAATTATTTCTCTTATATTCATGCCACCATTAAGTCATTAGAATAAAAATATGAAAGCACTTAAGGAACAGTTTCTACTCCTGTGGCCAATGGCATGGACCCAAGTTTCTAAAGGACTTTGGACAGATCAAAGTAAGAATCATATACTTATTTAATCATAATTGGTTGAAAACACTGGGCTAAGGGGGAAAAAAAGCCAAACTGAACAGAGCTTGTTTCTAAGCTTCACTTTCCTTTAATAGTTTGGAGTTTTGCTTGATGCCAGAGCAAGAGCTCCTATCTGTTCTATGAAAGAAGACAATAGAAGTCCTTACTCTTGCAATGATACCATTCTCTCAAAAAGCGTTTTCTCCTGCCTGCAGGGATCAATTTCAATAGCTACTATCACCCTAATCCAATAGACTGTTGTCTTTTATTACAGCACACAGGGAAGGCTGGAATCAAGAATTTCATTTCTATTTGCCCTGCATATCCCAGACGCAGTTGTGTGTCCTTATTTTAATCTTCTCTCCCACGTGCTTTGACGGAGGAAGCCTTGCTGTAATACAGTGTGAACTGTGGTGTTCAGATACTTAAATGATCTAATGCTGTGTGACCAAAGAATGGGAGATCACACAGGAAAAAAATCCTGCCAGAAGGTGTTTGATAGACAACATCTATTTCATCTGCAATGTACAGCAAAGATTTATGCAGAAGATGTCATAGTTACTGAAAGCAGGGCTTTGGCAAGAATGACAACACAAGCTGCTCAGTCCTGTGAAGCTTAGGCACTTCTGCATCTGTGCAGAGCCAAATCCTTGGGTGCATGGGAAACTTTAAATACACATGTAGTGCTCTTTTGGCTCTTACAGACCCTGGCATTAGACAGCCACAGCCCAGGAGATTGGTCTGCACCACCACCGGGCTTAGATGTTTTATTCTATCTGAAGTCTTTGTCTTTTCATGGAAGAACAGAAGTCCCTAGCACCTTCAGCCCTGCTCACCATTCGTACCCATTAGTGACCTATTTGTGCCCTCTATGACTCCTTTCAGTACCAAGCCCTTGAGTTTCTGTCCCATGGAAACCAAGATTGTGGGGTTGGAGGAAAGAACATATGTGGATCTCATTCTGTTGCTGTATTAGGATGCAGGTCAAAGAGGTCCGCACCCTGATTCAGGAGCTGAAAAATGCTGCCAGCTCTCACTCAGCCTTTAGTTCCTTAAAAGATACCTCTAGTTCCTTAAGTCATCTGGACATGGCCCATATAGTTTCTAAAAATCCTGTTTGATGCCTATAAATAAGTATTCTCTAATTAGTATTCTGAAAGTCAGTGTTCAGATTAACTGATTCACTTATTGGAATGATAAATGAGTCCGCTTTTAGCATCTATTGAGAAGGCAGAGACTGAGGGAAAAAAAAAATGAACACAGAGACTGAGCCCTAATGCAGGAGAATACAGAATGGCTGTGGGAACTGAAACAATATAGGAACACAACAAAATAAAATAGGTCTTCCTTTTCCAGGAAAGGAAATTCGTGGTTTTAGGATTTTTCATGCAGAAATGTGACCATGACAGGAAAGAGAAGGGCTTTTCTGGTGTGCTTTTGTTTGTTTGTTTGGAAGTGGGGGTTTTGTTGGGAGTGGGGGTTTGGTTGTTTTGTTGGCTAGTTAATTGATTTGTGGTTTATTTTTTTTTTAATTCAAGAAAAAAAAAAAAGAATTTCACAGCCCTGTACTTTAGAAAAAAATTCACTTCTTTTTCTGGAAGTGTCTGGGAATCCAGCATGCATATTTACTTATGTGACTGCTCAAGCAGGAGTGGCTGCCCTTGCAGGATCATCTAAAAAGAAAGGTTTGAACAAAAATGTCAGTTTGTGGAAAAGGAGGGTCTGGTCTGTAAACTATAAGGTCTATGGGACAAAATGATGCCCCCTCAAACTCCATCTGAAATAATGGGCCGTTTTTAAGCTTTCAAAATAAATCCATAAAAGAGAAGGAAATAAAAATTCTTCCTGGAAATCAGTGAGAAAGCACCAAGCTCTTGAGAAGAGGCGAAGAAGTCCAAGGGATCCTGGTAAGGCTGCCACCAAAGGTTGCTACCCTCTTTCAGGGAAGGGACCAGCATTTAGGTCTGTACTTTTTTCCTAACCTTCCCTGACAATTAGAAGAGTGATAAAGTCCTCTCCTCTCCATAGGTCCTGCTTTCTTTCATGCCCCACTCCAATCGCACCCTGATCAAATTTCTAATCTATCAATGGAATACTGAGATCTGGGAAGATTTTAAACTACAGTTTTCTAAGTGTCTGAGACTAAATCTGTGTAAAAGCTTTCATTGTTTTATCAGTACTCACTACTATGATTCATCACTACTTTGGCAAATAAAGTGCTGAAATATTTTTCTAGGTTTTTCAGGCTTTTAAAATATGCACATAACAATCAGAAGGATGTCAACAAACATATCAGAATAATTTCAGGTAGAAATTAGACCCTTTAAGATGTACCTGATATTGATGTTGGCATTTTTTGCTGTTGATTCATTCACCTTTTGGATTCTGTCCAAGTGGCAGTAGAGAATAACTCTTGCAAAGTAAACACCTGAACTCCTTTCCAGGAGAAGAGAAAGAGTTGATGACCTCTTAAGGAAGAGTCAGATAAGCTGACTCTTCTTACCTGTGCTTGGGCAGATAGGGAATTCCAAACACCTACATCCACAGGAAATCCAGGGCTCCAAACCATGCTGTGAGGGCAAATATTGAAAAAAAAAATCTCTTTCCTTGAAACAGGTCCCAAAATGTTATGTGTGTATAAAGTCTGGGCAACTGTAAGAATAGTTCTTACTGTAAAATGAAAGAATTGAGTCAAAAAAGGATTTAGGAGAACTGCCATATTTCCTAACTTCAATATAGCTAGACAGGCATGCTTTCCAACCATTCCTGATCACCTGCCACCCCCGGTTATGAAATGAATATTAAAAGTAATAGATGTTTAGAAAATTATGTAAGATTTTACAGAGCCTGTTGTCACTCAAATTTCTTCTACTCTAAAATATTATATTTATTTTCCCATCCCACACATGTATAAAAGAGATGTTAATAGAATATTTATGTTTATTACTTGATTTACTTGGTAGAATTCCATCGCTTTACATTCCTAGGGACATTTGAATACAAAGTAATTTTTCTTTCACAATACTGTTTGGTATGTCTTATCTCTGATCTTTTTGTACAGGAGATTAAGAAAGCGATGGAAGATGGAAGAAATTGCTCACACTGTATTGTTAAGACTTCTCTGAAACTAAACAAGTAAAAAAACTGAAAAAGCTTGTGTGTGAGAGAGTATCTGTAATAGAAATGGGGACACATGAGCAGCAAGTGGCATATTGAGTTCTAATGTGGTTTTGAATGTTAAATGTTCATATTTGCCTAAACTGTGCCAGAACAGAAATTCAAAAGCTTCTGAGTGTTTTGATTTGGTCCCTTTGAAGAAGTTTGATTCCCCGCCAGAAGAAATAGCCATGCTGTTCATGTTTGAAAACATCTAACTTTAAAAGATAGAAGTACTTCTACATTGTCATTTGTATATATAGAGGAACAGAGGTTCCAACAAGATAAAGACTTAGTTTAGGCTTTGATAAATTTAATTCCCTTTGTCAGGCAACTTGGCAATAGTCTATTGTTTCAGTGGAAAGAAAAATTTGACAAAAATGATATGTCTATAAAGGCCTAATGGGTTTGGATGGATGTAGTTTATTTAACACATACATGACATTCTAGATATCCTTTAAAGAAGAATCAACAAATTGTAATGTAACATTGTCACATAAGGTCACAAATGAAACAGATTAGATTCTGGTCTGATATCAAACAAAAGAGAACAACTATATCATCCTTTTGTAACAAAATCCCCAAAACAAAACCCCAACAAAACCCAATCATTTGAACAGCAATATCCACAAAAGTATTTTACTCTTACCTCATGGATGAATCTTATTTATGAAATATGTTTTCTATTGAAAGATGTTCTTTGATTATGTATCATATTATTTCTTCTGCTCAAATTAGCAGAAAGAAAAGCAGAATTCAGTGGAGAAGCTGACCATGAGAATGAAAAAAGGCATGAGAAATATTGCAATATGATAAAAATTGCATTATCTTTTACTAGCTCTAAGGAAAAATGAGGTTTTGCAATCAAATTCTTAAACATTTTTTTCTCCATATGAGAGTCCCAATGCAGGCAAGAGTGATAGGGCCAGAAAAGAGTGAATAAGGAAGTTTGTGTCTCTGTCAAGATAGATAATTGTCGGCATAGGTCCTGAAAGATCAGTGTTTTATAATGCAAAACTATGAGAAGACCTAAGGCCTCTATATCTTTCATTACAGATGCCATACTATAGACCTCCTTAGGATGATTAAGGAAATCAATTGGTCATTCCTGCCTCACTGGCAAATTCTCTCTGTGGCACATATTACTAAAAGCATCATGATCCACTGATAGTCCCAAGGCAGAAAATGCATCAGCAGATGCTGCAGCTCCCTTCTCCCACTGGCTGTGCATCTCACCCCCATTCCAGTGTAGACTGCAGAGATGGCTCATGTTCCTATGTAACTAGTTGTTTACCACAGAAACAAGTCACCAAAAATAATCTCAACAAGTAGAAGAAGAGGTTTATTTCACAGACAATTCAGCTTTCCACAACAGGGTTACATGGACAAGAGCTGGCCCTTCTAACAAAGCCTGCAACTTGGTATGTGATGGAGTCTAGTGGGGCTAGACAGCATAGTCATCAAGGAGCAGCACAGGTCTGATGGCTGCAAGCAGTTGCAGTTCCACATTAATGCAATACTCAGAGCAGACAAATATGATCATTCCCTCCTGCTCCATTGAATGGTTTATTATTTTGAAAGCTCTCTTGAATATAAGTTGTGCTCTGCTGGTACTTCCATACTGAGTGTAACCTTTTTTTATTGATTTTAGAAGTGCAGCAATTGCTTTGCATGTACAGACACAAGCTCACACACACATTCCTGTTAATAATAGCAGTGCTCTTTAGAGGTAGCCAGATATTATGAATGCAAATATTTATTGGTTTTTTTCATCAAAACCCAAGAATTGTTTTTATTCAATATTTCAGGGAAATACAATTCTGTATAATTTCTTTCAAAAGTAAATTTTGTAACTTTTAGGTTTGGAATTTCAAAATAAAAACAAACCCCCTCTACTTCTTTCTGAAATATGCTTACAGATTATAACATAGTAACATAATAGAGAAATTAATTTCACTGAATTTTGGATATCAGTCTAAATACAGTTATTTGTAAAGGTTGAATTCACATGTATTTGTCCCTCAGCTCTGATTTTCAAGTTCAGGCATGACTAACCAAGCAGAGAATTTGTATGTACAGCCAAGGATTTCTGTTAGCAATGTCAGCAAGAGTGACATGGAATAAAATTTTGCATAACACTGTCCAATTGTGTCTTAATATGCATTTTCCAATCACATTGGTTAGATGATCTTACAAAATGAATTAAAAATAAATCCTTCACATTGCTTTGCTTAGGCTTGTACCAAGACTTTTCATTTCTTTTTCTACAAGAAGAATATTTTTTCATGAAAAAAGGTAAAGCAATAAAAGGTTGATAAAATCAAAGCACAGCCAGTTTCACGGAGAACATATTTTCTGCTGAGAATTCATTTTGATTGAAGATTTCTGATCAAATTCTGCTATTTTTCATGAGACACAAACTAATCTAATTTTTGATGTTTTCTTTCCATATTTTATATAGATTTGAAGATGTCAATTCATTTTCAAAGCAAAGAGTTGGCCACGGTTTATAATCTTGAATGTACTGGGAAAAAATTCTCACTGACTTATCTCTCCTTAAATGTTCATTGTGAGTGCACCATAAGCCTGGTGTTTTTGACATCATCATTGTTAGAGAAAGCTGCCGCAAATTAAAATAAAAACTAGAAATCTAATTTTTCTTTTTTTATGTAAACCATGATTTTCATTCCCAACTTCCCAATGGCAATATGAAAGGGACCATTTGCAGAGGCATTCATGAAAACTTGTACCAACAAAAGAACTGAAAGTCTTCACAAGACTTTTTTCGATGCAATCTTTACTGAGTGCTTGCCAAGAGCCCCACACATTTCAGCCTCATGCTCTGGGCCCTAGGGCAGATCCAACTGAGGAACAAGAAGGTTGGTACAGGATTCAGGAGCTAAGTGGGAAATAGTGGAAACCACACCTGTCTGAATTAGTCTTGCCAACATTTAGGAATACATTTGAGTTCTGTAGAATGTTCATTAATGCATATCATTATAAAATGTAGGAAAAAAAAAAAAAGCCCAGACTAAACCAAAATTCTTTCTATTTCCCTGGTTTACCCTTCCTACACTACTCCCAAGTCAACAAAACTCTAAGTTTTGATTTTTTGCTGCAAAACTAAACAAGGATTTCTTTGTCTCAGAATATTGACATTTGCAGAAAAAATATTAAAAAGTTACATTCAAGAAAGTTGAAGAATTATAATGGTTTGGGATGAAAAGGACCTCAAAAATCATCTTCTTCCAACTCCCTGCCATGGGCAGGGACACCATCCACTAACCTGGTTGTTCAAAGCACCAACCAGTCTGGCCTTGAGTGTCCCCAAGTCTTGTAGGAAAATACCGTAGCTCAGAGCAGAAAAATGGCAACTATGATATCCAGAAATACAAGTTAATTTTATCAGCCACATTGCCTAGCACAGTTCCATTGCCTGCAATAGGCACTTTGCGTTTTACATAAACTGAGATCTGGCTCTCTCTCAGCTGCATTTTGAAGGGAGTTTCCTGCAAACTCTTTTCTCCTGATTAGCCAATAAAGGTAAATTGGGCTTCAGTATAAGTGTTTTGATAACCAGCATGGAGCATGGACAAGTGATCTATTTTTCACCCAATTAGGAAAATCAAGATGTGTCTCAGACTTCCTACTGTGCTTAGAAACTACCTCTCACTTGTACTTGCATTCTTTATTAATACAGCTGTGCTTCCTCCATTAACTCCATTGTCTTTGCAGTTTCATGTAATTTGGTGTCATTCACAGCACGCTGACTGAAGGACAAGTATAAAAAAAATCTGTTTTCTGTTCAAAATTCTAACATTACAAAGAATCATGAAATCTGCGTAGAATTTTGCAATAGTTCATTGTCAGCCGAGCCACCGTGGCCTAACACTCTAACTTGCCTTTAGGTTTCTCTTAGAGTTTTGAGACCTTTCTTTCTTGCTTCAGCTTATTTTTTCATATTTGAAGAGAGCAATGCATTACAGTATTAGTGTGTTCTCACACTCCCAAGGTGCTCTGGTGATACACACTTGATGAGGGGGAAGTTTACATGGGATAAAATTTATAGAACTGTAATCCCTGATATTTTCCCCATCAGACACATTTCTGTAATTCTTGACTCTCCCATACAACCAGCTAAAAAAGTGCTGATTTTTCCCTAGTAAAATCCTTTAAGTAGGTTGCAGAGGCCAAGAAGTTCACAGTGTTTCTTTTTATTTTCTGTAGTTAGTGAGAACCTTGAAACCCATGTTCACAACAGGAATTTGCCACGCCTTCCCTCTCCTGTAACACCAAACTTCATTAACTGCTTCTGTTTGGTTAATTTTTTTTTTCATCTGCTGAGCTCAGCCAAGTCCAGTCAAAGGCATCTTGTCTATTCTTTGAGATACTAATTTAG
Source organism: Motacilla alba alba (assembly GCF_015832195.1). Lineage (NCBI taxonomy): Eukaryota > Metazoa > Chordata > Aves > Passeriformes > Motacillidae > Motacilla > Motacilla alba. The sequence continues at coordinate 24,627,343 of NC_052019.1, read as the reverse complement.
CCATTACAATGGAATTTCAGTGCTCATGATCATGAGTTAAACAGCATAAATGGAGAATCACTCTTCCTTTGTGGTCAGTAAGGAAAAACTGCAAATGCCATGTGCAACATTAACATGGAATGACCAAAGTAGCACTTGGAACTATACAACAAATGCCAGACCCTTTTCCTCTTTCAAGAGAATTGCTTTTCACAACTCAGGGTTTTTTTTTTTTGCTTTTCAGAACTATCACTCATTGCATTTTCTCCTCACCACAAAATTGTCAGTTATGTTTCTCTTCTCTGATTCAAGTGGTTTATGACTCATTCCCTTATTATTGTATGCTATACTGTAATTGTTATTTCCATTATCTGGTGCATGAGTCATTTTCTTTGCAGTTATTTGTAACAAACTATGATTCTCATGTCTCTTAACATCTGCTTGAGTTCCTTCTGCATTGATGATTATCATATTTTATATGCATCGGATATGACTTCTTTCCATCTCAAGCATTTCACTGCACTGTTGTTTACTATATATTGAGCACTGCAAGCATCACCTGTAGAGCAAAAGTCTTCCTCGAAATTTTATTCTGATAGTCCTGTTCTATCCATTTTCCTGGGCCATTTTGTCACACCTATTAGGAAGAAGCTTTGGAATTTTTTGACTTCCTGATATCATATAAAAAGGTCAATAAGAAAATCCTTTAAGTCAACACTCTCTCTTTTGCATGTGATAAATTATATAGCAAAACAGTGAGTGAAATTGCCTCTACTGAATCTAGGAGGATTTTTATACTGACACTGTTGAAAATCATCTGAAGTCCAAATGTCTTAATTTCACTGCTAACTGTGCCTAGCTGTAAACTGCATTTCCTGAATGTATCCTTTACTCATGAATCTATGCTGTACCATGCTACCATGCTGCGCTAGATTTAAAACTGGAGCTGGCAGATATGATGGGTAAAAGCCATGCTCTGGGAGAAGGCCAACAAAAGGTCCATGTTCAATTGCAGTCCATTTTAATTACTCAAAATAATAATGCAGAAGAATTGTGGAAGTTTTATTAAGGTTTTGTCCACACAGAAAAAGTCTACCTTCACGAATGCATGCCTAGGGGTATCACAGGACATGAATATGCTTACCAACACCATAATCAATCTCAGCAGAATAAGTAATCTTCATGTTTAGCTGACCTTTTTTCTTTCATTTATAGACTTTTTTTGCCCTGAATATCCTGTATTTCTATACACATTTCCATCTGAACAGTATACTTGTCCCTTTTTTTCATGCTGATGGTTGATTCAGGCTATCTCCTTCCAAAACAAGGGGAAATTGCCTGAACCTAAATTTGCTCCTTCTCATGACCTAAAGGCAGTACCATCTTGTCCTGCACTGCTGGTTTCACTGAACACCTACCATGGAGAGGAAAAAGGCATGCACTCAGAGTATTCACATATGAACATAAGGAAAATAAACTCCTATCTGCAAAGGGCAAAATTGCTTAGTGCAAAAGTTCACTAAATGTTACATGTCATGTCTAGTGTATCAAGAAAAGAGGAAAAATAGACATGGACTGGAAGCATGTGTCTATAGATTTTACTTTTGTATGGCATGTGGTGGGAGCTAAAATTTTATTCCTTGCATCCCCTAATGAAGAGACCAGATACAACAATAAGGAAGGTACATAACTTCATCCAAAAAAACCACTTTCATTGTAAGATGTAAGAAGAGAACACAGAATGTCAGAGATTTCTTTATATTCCTCAGACAAAACTTAAGATATCCCTACATTCCTTTTAACACATGCACTTTCTGTGCATGCAAATCTGTAATTACCAAATTAGAATTAGGTATATTACTTTTAAATGCTGAAGTTTCAGAAATACAATGTGTACATTCATAAGGATAGTTTGTATATATTTTCCAGCTTTAGTTTTATAAGCATATTTTGAGTCAAGCTTCTACAACTAGTAAATCTACCTCATGCAAACCCAATACAGAAGGTCATTTAAACTTACCAGCATATTTTAATTTTGCAAAGCCTATTTATATTACGGACTGGTTTTTTTTCAATTTTTCTGATTTTTCATACCGCTAGTTATTTATTTATAACTTTCTGCCTATTTCTCTTATCTAATGATTTATTGGCATTCACACAGTGAAAAACTTCACATGTTTTATGATCTTCCAAGCCACGTTTGGTAAGAGTTGAAGTTCTGGCAATAAGTCATACCAGATCTTATGTACACCTTTCCAAGGAAGAATTGGAAGGGAAGGACAGAGACAAAAGGCCTGGTAAAGACGAGGACTTTGCTACTGAGCCTTAGCTACACAAACAAATAGGTTACAGACCTTGCTTGTACAACACCATGTAAAGTGGGAGACAACTTTGTTTTGAACAGAGTAAGAAACATTTTAAAGCAGCAATTTTCTTGAGAAATAACTGAATTCATTGCTATAAAGATATAAGGAAAGATTAATTTTGAGCCTTCTCCAAATGCCTGTTTATTATTTTTACTGAATCTGAAGCTGAGGTTCTGTAAGCAAGAAAAACACTGAAGCAGCATACAGCACTGGTTGAAAAGAACCTCTTTACCTACAAGTTGAAGGCCCTTGACTTGCAAAAAGGAACATGTCATGTGGTCACACATTCAAATGAAGTTCTTGAAATCAAAAAAAGAAAACCACCCAAGTTCAAAATAAAATAAATGTATCTCTGAAGAGGATCATGAGATCTGACCTAGCTTACCTAACCATGCGAAGCCATTTAAGGAGGGGTAGATGGAGATTTCCAGTTCTTTCTCCATTAATGAAAGAATGCATTTTTTTCAAAAAAGAGCATACGGATTTACAGATGCTGATAAATTATTTCCCTCTGGCTCTTCTATTGGCAGAAAAAGGCTCTGCATTTAAAGAGATGGAAAAAAAAAAAGAAAATAGACAGTGACAAGATTTAATATTGAAAGAGTAATCTAGATTCTCCTATAGTCATGCTAATGTGTGCAAGTCACGCTATTAAAGCACACTCCTGCCCCAAAACACAATAGTGTTTTTTTCAAAGATCACCTAAATTTTGGCATCACGTTAACGGTAGATGACAGATGGTAAATAAATCTCCTAAATGACTCAGAAAGACTAAAATGAAAGTAATTTTTTAGTTGTCACATATGCTGTACCACAAATAGGTATCATTTAGGAGGTAAATTTTTAGTTTTACCAAGAGAAACAATAGAAATCCAACTCAGAGTAAAACGAAAACAACCATCCATTCCCTAGATGGTCCATAGGAGATGAAGGTTCAGCTTATTATTTGTTTACAAAATCAGTTTTGCTTTTTGTGCCCCACAATAGTGTGCCACCCTAAGTAGTGAACGTTCTGCAAAAGGGTACTACGTTTAGACACCTACGAAAAAGTATATAGAGAAAGTTAAAGTAAACTAAATTATAAATCTATGCCAATATACTATGGATCCACATGTCAATCTCTTTCTATAAATGAACACTAGTAGCAATATTTATTTTTCACCTGTGTGACTGCTAGTCCACTCCCCATGAGGGTAACATAATTACAAAGAAATGAACTCTGATATGAACTGCTCAGTGTGTAGCTTATGTGAGGTTGAGCCACAAATTGCTGTCACAGTATTATAGAAGCACATCAATTAAGAAAAGCAGTTTGCAAAATTGAGGAAAGCTAGTCGTACTTGGCTGTATTTAACAAGGATTTCGGGGAGCACCCACAGAGTCCTGCACCGAAATAAAATGAGGACTCTGGCATCAAAAGCTCACAGCATAAGTAGAAAATTAAGCACAAAATTGTCAAGAAAGGGATCAAACTTGTATTTTAAATAAAACATTAGCTGCCAGTGATGTTCAGCACCATTCAAGACATCTGGAGATGAGATATACAAGAGAAGCAAGTATGACTACAGATGCCTTGAACTTTTCAAATAAAACAGCTCTGAAGGTCCTTCAGATGGTCTCAGGTTTGCAGCAGTTCTAAGAAAGACATTTCAGGTTCCAGATGGGTTATTTTTAGATTCCTGCTAGAATGCCGTAGGATCACAAACACTGGACAGCCTTTGCCCTGATTAGGTTTCAAGGCAAACAGGAAAAGCAGAGGCCCACTGAGGTTATTTAGCAAAAAATGGTGTTTCTCTGAAATTAGTTTTTCAGCTTTCTGCTGCAAAGAAGAGGATGACTTGTAATGCAAATTAATTAAAGTTCAAGAATGAAAATTAAAAGGGTTTTATTTACCCCTGCCAAGTTCCCTTCAAAACTTTTCCTTTAAACAAAATTAAATTTTTTCATGTTGTTAAATCTGGTTGCGGTTCAAGCTGAACCAGATCCATTTGCCATGCAAACTAATGCACAGGTGACAAAGGGCTGCAACATGACTGATGTGAGAGGAAAAGAAAAGCAGAAAATGGTCAAGGAACTATTTGGATGACAAAAGAGAAACCAGAGAGAGAAGCAATTTGAGAGGAAGATCGCAGTTGCATCTGGGTCCTTGACTTCCATTAGTAACATGTATTGCTTAAAACTTTTTTCTACTTTGTTTGCAAACACCATGTAGCTTTATTGCTCCATATTTTTTTCTCTTTTTTTTCACCTTCCCTCCCCCAAGAGTTTATAGCTTTCTGGAACTTAGACTCAGTTTTTGCTTTAATGAAATTTCTTTTACATTTATTAAAACCCTCAGAGCAGCAATATGAAGAGACCGAGTGAAAGCTCAACAGTGGAGAAATGGAATTAGTCTGCAGAGGCAAACCCAGCACAGGTAGTACTCCAATTTTGTATAATCAAAGTGAGAGGATTTGCATTTCCAGGTGGCTTTTATCTTCCTATTTCACAGCTTAAAGGACACCTGGAAGTGTTTTGGAGACATCCAACCCCCTGTGAACAAGGAATAATTTCATTACAAAAGGAAGAAAGTGCAGAAAGAAAAAGCTGGCTGGAGTTATATCAGTAAGAAATAAAATTCCAATTGTCTTCTTGTTTTACACCAGCAGTTTACTTGTGCTGCTTATCTCATAAAAATTAACTGGTTGCCTCTTTCCCTGCTACATCTTTGTGATAACAACAAATAAAATGAGTTGTTAATAACTGAAGGTCCAATAATATTCTGAGTAATATAGGGCTTCTTGGGAAAACCAGTTGTCCTGGTTTGGGGCAAATTTGGGAGAACAACTCCAAATGGTGTCCCTCTAGAAAGCAAATTCAAGTGGCCTCTCCCCCCCGCCAGTTTGGGAGACATAAACCTCCTTCGAGAGAAGTGGAAAAAACTGTTTATTTAACAAGTAAAGTACTCACAAACATGGAAAAAAAAGAGAGAATAATATTGAACAATAGAATCTCTCATTGTTCTGAAGAGATGGCAGATTCAGGAAGTCCTTTTCATGGGGTGTAGCTTGGCTCACTCAGTCTCTTATCAGCCCCTGGTGGGCCACAGGCATGAGCTTCCAGTGCTCTTCTGGATTTCCAGTCCAGAGCAGGTTCAAACAGCTCCAGGAAAAAAAAAAAAAAGACACAGTCTTGAGAAAAATTTCCTTCCTTGCTGTAGCTAACAAGGAAAAAGCAAAGCAAAAGCTCCCTGTCTCTCTCTCTCTCGCCGTCCACGCTGCAGACAACACATACCAAGAGAGAGCCAAAGCTCTTATCTCTATGGGTTTGAGTTCCCCCGCGAAAAAGTCTGCTGCTTTTCCTTCTCCCCCACCTCGCTCTCAGATCTAGTTTTAAAGGCACAAAACTTATTTCTGGGCTGAACAGACGAATGGGGATACAATTCAGCATCATAACATCACCCCAGGACATCAATGGAATACTCCTCAGGAAAGGAGTACAAAAATAAGTGTGGTTGATCTCCTGATTGGTTTTTCACACACATACGACCATTCACGAATATACTACCAGGTCTTTACCTCTTTATCTTTTGTTTTGCTGGGGTTTCCTATTACCACTTTAAGTTGAAAACAAACTAAATACAAGGATCCCATGTAAGGATATGTGGGGAGATAGATCTTGTAAGGGAGGTAAAAGACAAACTTTATGAATTTATGAGATCTAAACTAATAAGAACAATCAAACAGGAGGGAATGGTGCCCTTTGCAATTGGCTTTATGTTGTATCCTGACTTTGAAAAAGCCTTGCTTGTTACTGGCAATGTCTCTGCTTGCACCAATTCTTTTTTACTGTGAAAACGAGATTAGAGCATTCTTAAAAATAAACATTGCTCTGTAATTTCAAACTCATGAAAAGGTTACTCAAGTTGTAAAAAAAACTTTAAAAGAAATTCTTACCCAGAACAGAAAATTCAAGGTCCCAAATATTTGTGCTTCAAGATATTAGGAGAGGCCAAATTCAGAATTATATTATAAATAATAGAATGTATTCTGAAATATAAATGACATAAAACCTTCTCCACTCTAACTTAACTATTTTATGTTGAAGACTAACAATCTACTTTAACTATTTAAAGATAGTGATGCTTTTCAGAAGAGTACACATGGACAAACAAGGGTATATTCATATTGACCATATTCTACAGTCAAGGCAGGTTTTTATCCATCCCTGTATTAAACATAAGCCTTACTAAAAAGCCTCTTAAAACAAAATTTCAATCACTGCTTGTGAAAATCCAAGCAGCTGTTACAGAAAATATTGATACTATTTTGGAGTCTGATTGAATATATCTGACTGCTTTTAAAGTTTGAAAAGCGTTTGGTTTTCTTCTTGTAGAAGTATGCCTGGGATATTTCAGAGGACTACAGCATTCTTGAGCACACCAAGTGTCTTCTCATGAATCAAACCACACCTAACTAGAGATTTTTTCCCAGACAGCCTCAAAAGTTCATGATGCTGTAATGGCTTTCTGTCAGCACAAAACCCATAGATCTCAGTATTCCCTACAGTCGCCATAGCCATCCTGACTATAACACACCCTTACATCACCAAAATCTTCATGAAGACAATAAATGGCACTCACATACGCATTTAAAAAACACTCACAGATTGATCCAGAAATCTATGCTTATATTGTAATCTCTTTCTTTGGACAATAACAAACTGTTCCTTCCAAAACCACATACTTAGTCACTGAAGACTGAAACCCTGTGCTGAAATCACACCCCAGAAATTTAATTCATGTATCCTGCAGGCTCACTGTGCCTGACTATAAGAATATAATTATTCAAGTGTATACATTCCTAAATCTGTCTATAGGGTAGCAGATATTCATGTCTGAACAGAAAGATAGGTATCTTATGGGCTTTTTCAAGGGTTTTTGAGCTGATGAAGTTTTGGGGTAACCATGAATACTTCCCAGACTTTTTCTAAAAGTTCCAAACTAATCATGTCAGGGAAGAGCTCATGCACAACCACTGCATACAAAAGTGAATTCATTGTCATGGTGTATACTAGAATTTTTGAGAAAAATCAAGCTGGCTGCAGCTGCTGACAACTCCTGAATATTCATGTTGTTCAGTGGGTGGCTTGGAGCCTGGCAAAAGCAAACAATAAATCTGTCACAAACGAAATAAAAGCTAATTCTTGCACCTAATTCTCTTCTGTGCATCTTTGAATTCAGATAAAGGAGAATAGTACAGTACTTTAAATATGGTGGGGTTCTTTCAAATCAAAAACATAAGGCATAATGAAACACTGGGTGCACTTTGAAATTTATTTATGTGACTGAGTTTTTTAATGAATTATATACATTTCTTACTTTTCTTAGACAATGAAGCATATTTGGCACAAAGTGCTGGAAGTATAAAGGAATAGTAATAACTGTGAGGATTTTGGTTGTACAGAAAGCACCCTATCTGCAAAGCCTGGAGTTTAGGAAGCCTCTGGAGGTAGAGGCATTTGTCCTGTGTTTGTACAGCACAGCAGAATCTCAATTCATGACCACTGTGATGTACTACCATATGTGCTCACAAATCACAGCAGCAGTTAAATGAAAGACTATGTGATATCTGTATTTCTGCTTTAGAAACACCTATATGATGTGACAACAAGGTATAAATCATTTATCTTTCAGTACTCTTGAGTACCTTACAGGAGCAAACCAAGAAATTAACAATATCTCTACTGAAAAAAAAAACCAAAACCAAACAAAAACCCAACCAAACCCAAAACAAACGAACAAAAAATCCAAGCCAAACACCACAAACTAAAAAAAAAAAAAAAAAAAAAAAAAAAAAAAAAAAAAAAAAAAAGCCAAACCAAATAAAATCCAACCTAATATTTTGACTTGCCCAGTCTGAACTGAGTAGTATGATTGGAACCATACCACTTTGTCCTGGATACTTTATTAAGAAGGATCCTTTTATTCATAACTGGGGATACTCTGGCAGTTTCCTCAACCCATCTAATTGAAAAAAACTAGCTTTTCTTCATGAGCTACTGTTCTTCATGAATTCTTGCTCAGCTGACTGAATTGACACTCTTTCAGGACTTGAAAAATGGATAATCTCACACAGACTTACACAGGAACTGTCAGGTCCCATCCAGCTAATCAAACACAAATATCCACAAGAAGACACTTTCATTTTCTGCAGGTATACACCCCTATTAACAGCTGAATCCCCTCAGTAAAGTTCTCTACCCTGGTTATTGACTCTAGGGAAACAGAAGCAGACTTGGCATCTAAAGCCCAGCTGTGATGGGGAATGTTTGCGGTCCCTGGGGAACTGTGGCAGCCACCATGTGTGTATCTAACCACAGCATAGCTGCATGAGAATCTCTGTGGACATGAAAAGTTGTCAGCTGCAGAGACCCCTTGGGGGAAGTGTTCTATTCCCACAATACTCGACTGGACAGGCAGCAAGGGTACCAAGGGGAACACAGGGTCCAGAGCCTAAATATTTCATTTGTTGGTGTCCTTTGCACAAGTGAAAAACACACACTCATGACTTAGAGACCACCTGGTGCTCAGGCAGCATCTGGGGAGTAGGTGAACTAAACCACTGTTAAAAACAAGGTCATCTAAAACAGCACTGCACACCTATATGTGCACAACAGGACAGAGATCTAAGTGGCAATGAGATGACACAGGAATTTCCTTTCTCTGTGACACCTCATTTGCGTTTTCTTAGGGTGCAGGTAATTAATAAAATAGCCCAATTAAAATCAGCCTTCACATAAAAGCCTTCTTGAGTAATATGGACCATGTGTTAAATGACAACAGAAACATCAGGAATATGAAATAAATCTTTAACAAAGCCCCTGCATGAACAGCTTCAATAGATCTTCTAGTGAAACAAACATGAGGAAGAATATTTACTTTAATTTGCCTTTTTTAAAAATAAAATTATCTCTTCCCTTTCACTAATCCTCACAGTTAAATGTACCAGCAAATATTTGCATTGTTTTTCATTAATTCTTTATTCAGCCTAATTCATCGTGTTAGTTTGTTTTCAAACTGTCCAAGTTTATTTTTATCTGAATAATTTAGTACAAAAGCTGGCACTGTACAAGTCAAACATTATAACAATATTTGCTTGAAGATATTTTGGATTTCTTATTAATGAGAAAAGGGAAAGGGAAAAAGGAAAAGGGGAAAGGGAAGAAGGAAGAGGGAAGAGGGAAGGGAAATCTTAAAAAAGAAGAAAAGGGAAAAAAATCTGTTTTATTACAGTGCAGTTCTTATATATTCTGCTTAAAAATAACAAGTGTAAGGTAAAACTAGATTCTAGTGCAGAGAAAATCTTTTAAGACAGCAAATGGAATATGAGTTCTGTGGAGTGGACGCTGAATGCTTCAAATATTATCAGAAAAGGAATTTTAGCTTCCAGTCTATACAGACATCTGTTACAACCTCAAAGGGGAAATTGAATTTTCGTTGAACAGGTCAGCCAGGTCTAAAATTCTTTAGTTGTTACATTGAGATGATTTGAGTTTATAATTTTTAACGTTACATTAAGTATCCGTATAACAAAGTTTCCTAATTATCCAGCTGCCTTTTTTTTTTTTTAAGTTTACAAACTTTTACAAATTATTCTTTTACTTGTTCCCAGACATCTGCATTTTCTCACTTTCCAATAATAGGTGCATATGCATTCACTCAAACCTGAAGCCTGAGCTATACAGGAGTTGCTGAGATCTATTTGTTCTGCACTGCCACTCTAAGCTCTGGTATTCTGAAGCTTTTGGCTCTTTAGCTCTCACTCCACCTTTTATGTTATGGTGACTTCATAGCACCTATTTGTGAGACAAATCATCAAAAGACTGGAAAAGTATTTCTAACAGCCCTGATTTAACTTAGCATGCCAGTTAGTTGCTGCGTCTCAGTACAACTGCCTCCCTGGTGTAGCAGAACTTCAGCTTAAGCGGTAAAATACTTTGAACTTTTACTTGCAAAAGTTATCAGTGGTGGATGGAGAAGGAAGGTTATGCTGCTTTTGGAGTTAAGAATGCCAAGACCAGCCTAACTCATCAACCCAAAAGTTAAACATTCTGAGCATGTAAAAAACAGTTTCTGACAGAGTATGGCGCAAGTGAGCATATGGCAGACAAAATTCCTGATGAAAGAACTAACAAGTGATGGTACTGATAGCTTATCTAAATTTGGTGACCTAAAGGCTGCATGGCTCACCTAGAAACATGACTGACAATCACTTTAGACTGTGAAAAGCCAGTCCCACTTTTTAAAGACAGAGTCTTCTAACACACTGCTTTTTGGAGTGTGTGTGGAGCTTCCTCCCTTAAGCTGGGATGCTTTTCAAGTTTAATCCTTCAGGCACAGGAAAAGAGATTTGCCAACAGTCATTGGTAAGGGTGAGTAACATCAATCTCTACTTAATTATTTTGCTAGATTTCACATCACTGCCTCAATATTGCTTCAATAAATAATGCACTTTACTAGCAGTTTTAATTACCTATGCTGTGTAGTAAATAATTCTGATTAAAGTCTCTTAGTCTAATCATTATCACTATAATCATCAATTTAAAAAAATTATTGCTTAAACAGAAATATATTTAGGTAGTCATCCTTAACCCTGAAGCACAATGTTATATAAAAGCTCAGTTGCACCGATGTAACCCTTTAAACACAAATTGTTGACCAAATCTGGGAACAGAATTGGATCCAGCCACACCTAGACTCCTCACTGAGAAGTTTAGAAACCAAGGGAGGTCTTTCTGAACCTTGCGATTCACCAGGAGGGTCTCCCTGACAAACTTTGTCTGAAATTTCCATTCTGCCTGGCACACTATGTGAACCATCCATGGACAGGCAATGAGACAAGTAGCTCCATCAGGATCACATCCAGAATGGCTTTCCTGTTTCTCCAGCTGTCTCCCCAACACTCACAAAGAATCAGGGGGAAAAACTTCACAGTGAAATGTTTTCTTTATGCTGAAAAATCTTTATGCTGTGAATTTGCAGGAGGTGCCAGACTGAACACAATAACAAGGTAATTTCTTAAGGTTTTGATTTTGTTGGGGAAAAAAAGCATTTGACCCCTCCTCATAGTAAAAAAAAAAAAAAAAAAAAAAAAAAGCATTCAGTAAAATCTTACATAGACTCTGTATCAACAGAACAGGCATAAAAGAAGGGCTGCATAGCATAAAAAGAAAAACATTTGACTTTTTCATTAAGTATGGGATTAATACATTCTTCCCAGCTAGCCATTATAATATGCTACATGTGTTAGTGTTACAAACATGAAAGAACCATCCCACAGTTAAGGAAAAAACCCAGAAAAGCTAGTGGATTTTTTTATTTTGTTTCTCTACATGGGGAATTTTTTCATGATGTTTCTCTTCAATTGTATATACATCAGTTTCTAATAAATTAAATAATAGAGTGGTAATTAGAAGCAAGGATCCCACATTCCTATAAATGTCAAGCTGACTGTAGTCAAACAATCAGCTGATGAAGTTTTATTTGTAAAGGATGGGGGAATAAATTCCACTACTCTATAACATCAAAGGAAAACTGATGCCTTAAGCAAAATAGAATCTTCATTATATGGCAACTTCATGAAGTTTTGCAATTTAATGGTAGTGGCAATTCAAAGTTTTAACTTTTAACAAAACAAGACAATGATATGGTAAAGCACAGAATTAAATTCTGGTGGGAGTTCATGTCTATCCTTACAGTCAATTGGAAATAAGAACATTAAAAGTCATACACTGTATAATACACTTTAGAGCAGCATTTTGAAAAAAATACCATATATAAGTTGAGAAGCAAATCACCATTGGTTAGTTTTTTTATTCCTAATCACCTCCTGCAACTCTTTTTGTGCATGTTGAAAACAAATATTTCATTATTTTCAGCTCTAGATTACATTTTAATGTGTACACACAAGCTCCTAAATGTGGGATACAAATACAAGAAAATCCAGATTCTGGGCTACTGGATCAAGCTCTGAATTCAAGCTACTTGCAAATAAGAAACAGGGAAGTAAAAAGGAAATTTAAGGGGGATTGTATAAAGCATCCTATGACCACAACAGTGCTAAAGCTGAAAATGAACACCAGATCTTTGCACTTGTTGAGTCCCCAAAGTCTAAAACCTATCATGGCAATAAAAAATCTCCAGGGTTTAAATGCACAGTGGCTCTCCTTCCCTTTCTTCCATTTGGTCTCAGTTGTACCCAAAGTCTGTTGCCACAGCAACTCCATGACACCTTATGATTTTAACTTGTCAAAAAAAAGGAAGTCTGTCAGCACAAAGCAACTATATTACAAAAATAATCTACCCAAAAGATATCCAATTTTAGTGCTCCAGGATTCCTGGGAATGATGCACATGTGCTGAACTGGTTAAATTCAGTCATTTGTGTTGGAGCTTCAGCTATAGTGAATGTTACAGCTTTTCAGTGTACATGGGTGATTAGTGTTTCAATCAGTTATCACTTTCAATTTTTTTTTAAACCTTGTTCTGCCAGTCAAATTTTGTCACAATTTCCATTTGGATTTACCTTTGACATTGTCATAAGCTGTCACTTCTGGGTAGTGATAAGACTACTGTAAAGATGCAATAGACACTGTTGTTGTCATAAAGACCATATGTAGCTTTCAGATTAGAATGGAAAAAATTCCCCCTCATTTGAAAAATGAATGCTCTCACACACATATTTATAAATCAAAGTAATGCAACTGCTCCACAAAAAAAAAAAAAATAAAAAAGGAAATAAAAAGTCAATCAACCAAACAAAATTCCCAGCCAATAAAGCCCCTAAAATATTATTTATGATGACAGAAACCTGGAGCTCACTCTGCATAGTCTTATCTGTATCTGACATGGCCATATGTTGAAAATTAAAACCAAAAAATCCTACCTGTATTTTCAGATGGTGTGTCTGTGACACAACAAAAAATGCTTGGTTTTAAGGTGTGCAGTTTTTTGGGCTTCTGTCATGGCTATCACCACTGCCAATACCTTTACTTGCTTGTTTTGGGATGAGAGTGAGCTTGGAGAAACATTACCCAAACATTGCAATGTCACCATCCTGGGGAGTGATAAACTAATATTGCATAACAGGATTTTGAATTCTTAAGCTATTTTTTTATTGTTGGTAAGATTCCCAAGAAATTTCTCCAGTGTACCCCTCAGAAATTCTTATTATAAGCATCAACACAGCAAAGGGCTTTACACTTTTTGTCTGAGTCTGGCACCAGGTAGGCTTTTGTAGCTGACCAAAAAGACTTCTGTTTATTTTAAATCTTTTTTTTTTTAACTCTAATCTTCTGAAACTTACACAGTAGATATCCAGTACAAAATTCACCCTCTGTTCATCCTGAGGCCTACTTTCTTCTTAATATTTTGATTAATTTAGGTTTGCACATCACTGCAATTTCAGAAAAATATTTAGGTCATTTACAGTGAAGAAAGGTAGAAATCCCTGTTTGGATAACCCACAAGGGAAAAGAAATTTACAACATTAGTGCAAGTTTTCATTTCTTCTCAGTTCCTTAATTGAACCTCCTGTTCCCATAAGGACCGGAGGAAACACAAAAAATCTAAGCATCACCTCCGTCATCTTTTGCATATATATAACTCTAAAGCAATAGTGACATTTTAGAAATATCTGCCTATTAGTGTCTCTCATAAAATTCCTCTATGGATGCCAAAAAATTCTGCTGTTATCAGCTAGAAATGCAACTGATGTAAAAAGAATGTGTAAAGAGAGTGAAGTACTAAATATTAAGAGGATCATCAGGAAGGAAATCTTTCATTCATTCATTCAGTTAATGTTTTTGACAGGAGTGTACTCCTGTTTACGAAAAAAAGACCAAAAAAAAAAAAAAAAAAAAAAAAGAGGTTTTTCACCACTTCTAATGAAACAGCATAACAAAAGTGTGTACTTGTTCCTATTCTTTGTAGTCTTTGTAGATTTACACTGGTCAGAGTCAAAAGAGATAAATTAACACAAGCACTTCTATGATTAGACTCAGATAACTAGAGACAAAACAATTAATTTCCCCCTTATTCCCTGCGTGTTCCTTACTCCAACCTTAAACTGTCCTGCAATAGCATTTATCAAGTAACCTAGAAAGAGAATATTGCCTGATTTATCATGTTTAATTGCTCCATTTCTTATTTTACAGGAATCAATATTCTAAAGCAGGTTGCCGTAGATGTCAAGAGAGTGACTTTTGAGTATCAACTTTCCTTGGCTGATGCTGCATGACAACCATGTATTATATAGACTATCCTTGTTACAGTTCATACCAGACTGACATAGCCATTCATTTTCAAGGATAGTTATAGTTCCCTTTTGTAGCAAGGTAAGGTCGACTACCGAAACCTCTTAAGTGTGGTATTTCTCTATATGCAATAATTATGGTATCTTCCTGACATTGCTTCCTTTTTTTTTTTTTTCCTTTCTTTTTATTTTAATAGGAATAAATCTTCTTGTAATCAGTTCCTAAAAATTTGGAGTGTAACAATTCATAGATTTACAATTACCTAAAACACTAATCCTCAGTGGAAACGTGAAGAGTGTACTACTAGCTGGAGTCCTCACAATGCATCTTGAATCCAAATGCCTTCTCTACAAACCCCAGAGAAAATCTTGAAGTCTTTTAACAGTTATTTTCAATAAATCTTCAATAATGTGTGAGTGTTTCTATGTCTTGGAAAGTCCCTGATGTTAAGACATCTAATTAGTGCTCTGAAACAAAATATCACATAGGTTGTGTAACAACAGTTTCTTATGCTTACTACAAAGAGAATCTCATTTCAAAAAAAGTCAAAAGGTGAGCATTGACAGTAGAGAAACTGTGCTTGGGCAGTTAATGCTATGAGATGAGTACTGTCAGGTTTCCACTAGATGTTACATCTATCATTAATGACTTTTTTAATAAAAAAAAAATTGTGCCTTTGCTGTTTTTTCTTACAAAATGAATACATCATTATTAAAGTAGTATATGATGAATCTGGGATGGACTTATGTTGTTATTAACATTCTATTAGAAAAAACAGGGTTCTTATTAGAATAGGATGTACTACACCACATGTCTGCTAAAACAGTTGTAGGAGCATATGAGAATTTAAATTCATCTATTAAAGCAAGATGTAATTCAGTCATTATAAAAAAATCTGAACATCATTACTTCCCTCTCAAGAGTTAAATGCCAACTGTGGAAGGTCCTCATCTTCCAGCAGCATCTGGCAGCTTGGCAGGCTCTGTGGGCGGCTGTGTTGGCAGTATGAGAGTGGATCTTGGGAGCATCACGTGGTTAAACTGCTAAGGGCTGTGCTGTCTTGTTGACCTGGATGTCATTTTCATTTGATTCATTTCTGCTTGTGCAATTTTATTTGTCTATGAAAAGGTTTCTAGATAAGATTAGAGCAATAATGTTAAATATTCTCATCTCACATCATTGCTATACTTATCTTTTGTTCATTCTGCACATTTTTCTTCATACATTTTTGCCTTCATTTCACTACCAATCAACTCTGAATGTCAGTATTTCTTGCACTGGCGCTTCTCTTCATACATGACAACAACTTCTTCATCTTTTAGACTTTCTTTTTCCATTCTCTTTTCTGTGGTTCAGCTTTAGTAAATAAATTAGAAGAGTTTTTTTTCAGAAAAGAAAAACTAAATATGTTTGATTTTATTGTTCTATTTTTATTTTTTCTTTCTTTTTTCTCTTAATCTATTTCCCAAAGAGATCTTCTTGTGTTCTCAGGTCAATCTAGGACCCAAATAATTCAAACATGGATATCTGAATATATTTAAACATTTCTTTCAGAATATTTCCATTAAACTAGGCATGAGATTTCCACTGAAGACTTTCCACTGAAGAAGTTTCTATATATGGCATACTTTTAAATATGCTGAGATAAAAGCATCTATTCTCCTACCCCTTGACATATACTCTTTCCAGCACATTAGTAAAGATTTCTTACGCCCATTTATTACATGGGTTCCAGGAAAGCACTAAGGTACCTTCAAAGACCATGCCCCTTACATGCCAGGGCATTTTTTAGAACTCAGAAACCTCAAAGAGACCCAGACAGCATTGAGTTCATCACTCCCAAAGTCCAAAGTTCATACCTGGTTTCCTGAGGGCACACACTTTGCTATGTGCCTACATTTTTGATTTGACTTTCAGATAAAGACCTCTGCCTCTGAGTTAGAGGTGGAAGAATTCTGCTTTATTTGGGGCCAAGTTTAACAACATAAACTTAATTTATTAGTAACAATGGTCAGGATCCTTATCCTTAGCTCCTCATATCTACATTGCAAGGGCACATTAGCTCTGTGCCCCTCCTCCACAGAGGTGTGCAGAAGCAGACAGAAAATGAAGGAAGCTCTGCTCCCCAGCTTCCAGGACAGGGGGACAGCACAGGATAGTGTCAGCTACCCACAGGAAGAACAAAGGAAGGAGGACGTCCTTTCCTCCTCACTGCTGTCTGCCATGATGTGAAAAGTCAAACCTGAAGAAAAATAATTACATAAAAGGAGAGAAATAGGAAAATAAAATCCCTAATTAACACTGCATTTTGTATGTAGAATCCCCTACTCTTACCTCTCTTTTCCAATATCCTTTCCCTTCAGTTCAGAACCCATCATGTTAACAAGCTGACTCCTCAGTGGCATTCATGATGTGAAGCAGAGATTTTCAATACTGCCTAAAGGATTAGTTAACAGAAATTGAGCATGTAATTCTCCTTTGAAAATTCGATCCTTACACTTTGCCCTCTAAGAGTTTACAAATCCCAAGAAGATAACGCTTAAATTCAGAATCACTTCATTATGAAAACTATGTTGTTTCATTACAAGACCCTGCTGATTTGTAGGCAAACTTTAAAACTCTTCTACCAAATTAAAGGCATTACTTCCCTAAATTCATCCATTCTGTGGCATCTTTACTTCTGCAGAGAGATGTGATTTTTGCATACTTGATGGAAACACAGCTTTCACCAATTTAGAAGGCAGATCAGCATCTTAATGTGTTAGGGGGCATTCAGCATGTCACTCTCTCAGCAAAGCTCGTAAGTACTGGAACTGAAATAATGAATCACTTCATCAGACTAGTCCATCACTGTTGACAATATTGATCTCTCCAGTATTTCTGCTTTCTTTGGAGCAACCTGAAAATGTTTTAATATTACCTCAAGAGCTTTTTCCTAAGCTTTTGAGATAATATTATCTCAGCTTATTGCAAGAGATTTTTTTATAAGTAAGAAGCAATATACAGGTATAATAAACCTACTAGTAAACAAATTCATAGTACATGCAATTCAGAACATACATTTTGATGAAATGTTAAAGAAAGGCTGCCTTAAATCTTAAAATTAGAATGAGCTCTAAAATCTAGACGTTCATAGCTCTCATTTTCAGTAGGCTTGCTTATATTAAAAAAATGTATTTATAAATTGAAGTAAAACTGAGACTCTTCAAGACATTATGAACATATGCCATTGTGGTATTTGACTATGTGGTATCAAAGAGCATTTTAAATGTAACATTTGCTTTCTTCCAGTCCTCAGCTACCCCTCCTGTTTACTGTGACCTTTCCAAGATGATTGAGAATGATCTAGTAATGATGTCCATCAGTTCCCTCAACACTTTTGGGTGCATCCCACCAGGAACCATGGACTTCCATGGAGGTTGGATTAAATGGTCTCTAACTCAATCACCCCCAAACCAAGTGAATAGGAACCAATTAGTTTTGTGGACAGCATTAGTTCAAGAATTTTTCAGGAATCATTTAAGTTCCCTTATATTCATATAAATATTCCCTGTAACCCTGAGATGAGCTCAGTTGGTCAGAGCATGGTGCTAATAACACCAGGGTTGCAGGTTTGATCCCTGTACAGGCCATTCACTTCAGAGTTGATCCTTGAGTCCATTCCAGCTCAGAAGGGCCTGTGATTCTGTGGCATAATAGTGTTTTTAATTTAAATATTTACTTTTCGCCCTGAAAATTTGATAAAGAAAAAGATTGTTTGCAAAAAGCCTGAGATATGAGCAGATTATGGATCATTTCTAAGAACTGCATTTCCTCATACTGAATGTTTCATATCTTTATAATTTGAAATAACCTGAAGGTCCTCAAAGATGTAAAAGCAGCCTCCCCGACCAGAACCAGGATACCAACTCATGTCACAGAATGCTATTTTTTTTAACTCTGAGCTTAATTCATAGGTTAGCCCTAAAATTCTAAACTTTAATTGCAGGATTATGTGAGTTTTCTGATTTTATTATAGATTTCTTATAAGGATGTTGTGCTGCTTAACCAAACACTGTCAGCTGTAACATTTATAACAAAACAAATTGTGTTTTGGCCTTGGGGTTATACTGAACTACTGTCATAATACAACAAACTTCATATTGCAGGTAAAAAAACCCTTAAAGCGTGGCTTAAAAACTAATGCAAGATCATTAAAATATTTTCAAAGGTTCTGCTTCATTCACAGCCTTTTTATTTTCATACACAGAACTAGGCCAACACATCATGAATATCAAGTTGATTAACAAACCCAGAACCTAAATTAATGAGAGAATCAGCCAGCTAGCCTATTTCTCTGCTTTTAAGCATTGATAACATGCATTAAGATGTTTTGCAGAAATAAGCCTGCTTGCATATTTTCATGACCCCCAGTGCTATCAGGAGGGAGTAACCACCCTAAAGAACCCTGAGAGCTTTGCCTGCACACATATGCACCCACTTGGTATGACTTTTATTAAAGGAACCACACAAATTTTGAAAGATTTGGAATTTAAACATTCTTCCTAGAAAGTCTCAATCCAGCTCCATATGACAACACTTCAGAGGATAATTGTGATTTAGGGAATATATTCAGGGGATAACTGTGATTTAGTTGGTAAAGTCTCATTTGCTATTCACACTTCAGGAAACACCTATTGTCTGCAGCACATCCCTCATCCTAATCCAAGTCAAAACATTGTGAGTACATTTTTCTTTCGCTAGTGAACATGGCCTATAAAACATAGTAAGGAGAAAAAAGTGTAATTTAGATCATACAGAAGTTGAACTAATTGTATCATTGAATTCTACAAACAAGGAAGCACACACGCACTGGTCCAAGTTCTGATCTCTGAAATAGGTGGAGGTATAAATACTCTTTAGTCCTACTCTAATAAATACTGAAAGAGTGTACTTCTGACAAGTCCCAAGGATGATGAGGGCAATTCATAAGTGAGGTGTTCTGTTTTATCCTGATCCAAACCTTTTTTTAAGGAACCCGTGGAAGAACTAAGGTGATCCTCATTTATTACTTGTTACGTATACTTATAGAGAAGCTCCTATAATGCCAGAATTTAATATTAATTAAACAAGAGTAAAAACAATATGAAAATTAATCAAGAAGTATTCACTTGCAATAACCCTCAAATATTTTTAAGTGCCAAACATTAGGCAATTTCTTTCCAGATGACATTTTAAACTAATGAGTATCAAAATGTCATGCTATCTTCGGAAATGAGGTATTCCCAGTTAGCCAGTCAGAAAATTACTATGTCAGTTTGAATGACCAACTTCTGTGGAAAATGAAAGAATTATCCACCAAGCAGAAACAGAAAATCCCCAGCAAGAAGGTTTCACACCTTTTTGGTTTAACACTGTGCATCTTGTATTTCTTTGACTAGAATATCTGTCTTTCTAGCAAATTTTGTGTGAATGCTTCAATAAACCAAAACTTAAATTAACATATATAATATTTACAGAATTATCAACTTTATATTGATATAAGTAAAATATAGTTTATATTGTATAAAATTATAATTATTTTATTACACATTTGGAAATATAAAAGATCTTTCTTGCTCAGCTTTGTCTAACCATTAATTTACAAGTTGCTAATTATATAAATTCTGCTTCACATTTTTTTTGTGTTCTAGCAAACTCTGAAAATCATATAAAACTTGTATTTTTTATCTTACCCTCTGTGAAATCAAATGTGAAAACTAGCTATTACAAAGAAGTAGAAGTATCTTTACAATGCACTTCTCAGATTCTACAGCACCAGCTCCAAAAAGAACTTATTTCCTATGAGGACAGAACATATTATTATAAGTTGAATTTACTCTTGGTCTCCTCTACCTTTTGATAATCATTAATGACAGCTTCAGACAGAAAAGGGCAGATATAGTAAAAAGGTGACTATTATGGCTTTTAAAACTGCTGCTGCTAGGGGCTACATTTTCTTTCATAAAAACATCTGCAAATGTGAAACTCAGTGTTTCCAAAGGCTGTATTCTTTTCCATATCCAGATACAAAGTCATCAACATAGGATTCTAGACAAACAAAATTAGAAGCACGTCTTCAATGCTTAAATAAATAATTAATCCTTAACTCCTTCTTCTACTGATTTTAACAAAATCTTTACAAAACTGCCTTTATAGTTGAGTGCCTAATATGAGCTAATTAAATTCTTTCCAATACTTCTGATCACCAAGATACAGTATTACCATGTAACATGTTGATATAAATGCATAGATTCCACTTTTGATTACTACACCAAGTACTTCAGGGAATTAATTTCTCAAATTTTGTTCAAGCTGTTGCATTGAAATTCTTGAAGAGAATAACTGGGGCAGACCAATTAAGGAAATAAAGAATTAATTTTCAACACCAGTAAATTCCAGCAGAAGAGTAGCTTTGTTTAATGATTCACTGACTGCCTAAATATGCAAGAAAAGACTTTATTGTAACATTAAGATCCAAAGAAAGGAACATTTTTGAGGATTAGGCTGAAATAGAGTTTTGACAGATAAGAAGCTGTACTACAGTTGAAGCTCTATTATTTGCTTATTTACACACATTAAATGGCAATCTCACAGAAAAATGACAAAAAGAGTTATGTGGTTTGGTTTGTTGGGGGTAGAGGGGAGGTAGACCCTAATTAGGAAATTCCAACATTTAATGTAGCCAGAGTACACACTTGAAAAGCATTGCCTGTCCAAGGACCTTTGCATATGACTAAAACTGTATGCCATGCCAAGCAATAAAAGCAGATCTCTATTTTTTCCATACCCGGTACACACGTGAATTTCCTTCCTCCTGCTCAAACGCATCAAGTTTGCCTGGAAAGCTCAAGATTTTGGCTTAGTAGAGACAGGAAATTATTAACCTTCATAGGAGGTTTGCTACAGGATGTATCATATTTGCTTGAAAGTTGCATGAAAACCCCTCTCACAAGCAGAGCCACATGCTAATGACAAGTGTCACAAAAGATCAATATGAAAAAATTTCGCTCACAATTCAAAGGCAGCTTCACATCCCTGCTGAAGACTCCAGTCTGTCTCAGAAAATGTCATCCCTGACTCACAGCTGTAAAGATCTCTCAAAGCAGTGAGTTGTTGATAGCTCAGTCCCCAGAGGGCACAAGGAAACGGTGTAATTCTGTCACTAATTCAGTCCTATCCCCTAGGGTAAGCAGAGAACAAATATGAAGGAGGAAAACTTGGTTTGGGTACTCAGGCACTAGATTGAAGCTGCTCTGAGTTGGAGAATGAAAACTAAACCTGAATATTTTGCTGTGGAACATAGACTCTCGTAGCAGAATGTTTTTCCAATAGATAATATTCTTATGCTTTTGGGGAAGAATTAAATATAGAATATTGGCAGTTTGTAAACAACACAAATTACTAATTATTGTAAGAGACAAGTTTTACATTCACTTTGCTAGCTTAAATCTGTTGTGTTCTTGATTAAGAAACTTAACCTTATAACACCATGGTAAGATCATTCCAAACAAGAAACTACCTAGCACCTGACAGTTTAAAGTTATTGGTAGGTTTACCACAACCATGAAATTTAAGCCACTTAGGCAATATGGCATTCCCACTTGTCTAAATTAAAAGGGCTTGCCTGTATTTGTCTCTCCATCTGTGAAATTAGGAATGAACCAGCCCTCTACCTCCTTCATATAAACTGTGCAGAATTGGAAGGAACAAAAATTGCTATATCAGCTTACACTATCATTTTTCACTAACACCATTACCTGCACAACATTTAAGTTCAAATAAAATGTGGAATATTATCCACATTTTATTTATGTAGACTATGATAAGGGTTGTGACTACACAATCTCAGTCTCTTTGGCTCAGGGTCACCCTTAGAAAGGCCTAGATAGATACAGTCCAAGACATTAATTACAAAGAAAAACATAGGCAAAAAATTTTATTTATTTATGTACACTTAAATGAAGAAATGTCCCTGCTTTTCCTCAATCAATCTTTTGGAGGGGATTTGTGAACTCAACAAACAGATCCTTATCTTTCAGGGTAACTCCTTTGGGAAGACTCATCCAGCCCTATATTAGGGTATACTACTTTCTCAGTTACCCATGAGCATTCCTTTTAAAGCCTTACTCCACACAATACATAAGACTTTCTCCTCTGCATCTCTATAATTTTGTACAACTTGGTTGTTAATTATTCATGCATACTACAGCCTCACTTCCACCAAGTTTAACTGTATTTAGATGCCTCTGCTGCTCCTCCAAACTAGAGAGTGTAAAACCAGCTGATAGTATTCCCACCCCTATAATGAAAAGCTACAAGAACACCTGTTAAGGCATGGCTGGATCCACACTCGCTCCTCTTAAAGGCCCCAGGTCTCTCAGACCATCAGGGCAAAATTCTGATTGTGCAGCTGGAACATGCTTCATTCCAGATTAAAATAAAGCTGTAAAATAGACACACCCTACTACTGTTCTACACTAGTGTAGGTAGTCCTGTCTCGAGGAAATCACAAAAAAATAAATGTGCTTTAAGAACATTCTGGTGATAGAAATCTTTCTTTTGTGTAAATACTTATGGAAGTGCTATCAAAGAAAAAGTTGAAGCTGTAAGCAGCATGCAACCAGTGAGATACTTAACCAAAGCTGGAATTAATCAGTATTACAAAAAGGGAAGGAAGAGGATGAGAAATTCAGGAGGGCCTCAGAACAAGCATTTGTTTAGTGCTGCAATATAACATGCATTAGACAAGGCTAAGATAAAATTGCTACAGAAATAAGCTGTTTCTAAAAATGTATTACTTTGGCATGGTGGCAGACCGTGATTACATTGGTACAGAACGGGAGGCCTGGGTTTGATTGCCTGGTGAGTGTTCCCACCTGCAGCTGCGCACCAGTACAACCTTCTTCAGTCCAAGGAAGAGAAAGTGACCGTGCCCCTGTGCACTTCTTTGGTGAAGTCAGCAGTGAGGCCTCTGCAAACCATTCCCATTTGCTACCTTTTTTAGGAAAGCTTTTCGCCCGTATTTTTGATTAAATTCTCACAAAGAATTTATTTGTTATTTAGTACCCAGGACATGGGGAAGAACCTCAGTTTTGCTGCAGTCATCATTAGTACCAGTGAACACCAGTGGCCCAGAGATGCATTTAGATGATCCACAGCTTATAAGATTAATCTGTATCATCTTTAACTTTTTTCTTTCTTCTCTCTACATTTTTTCAGATGATATGTGTCTTGAATTGAGATCGTTAATCCCATTTTCTGAAAGGGATGGGAAAAAGCACGAGGGTTTCTGTTTTTTTCTGTTCTCTGTATAGCAGTGGAAAGGCCCTGAGCTGAAACTGAGCAAGCTGCATGGCACGTTTCATCTGAGACAGGACTAATGTGCCCCAGGGAAACACAGCACTAAACTAAGAAATAATAAAAAAAGAAATAAAAAGTAAAGAACCTGTGAGCAAGTGTGCTGGCAACTCTAGGGAAGCTGTCATTTCTATTTCTTGGATTTACCTTTCTGTGCCACACTGTGCAGTCCTGACTAATCTGAAATTGCAAATACCTGGAGTCAGGGATCCCCCGACTCCTCATTCAGTCTAATACTCAATAAAAATGGTTACCAGTGCAGCTATTAGTAAGAGTAAGTAACATGCTGCCTGTGGATTTTTCCAATTGCTCTCTGGTAACTGTCAGAGCAATTAATGTGTTCAATGCCAGAGATGCTTTCCCTGAAGAATTTCTTTCAAGGAACAAGTTTCTTGTATTGCCAGAATAACTTGTCTTGTTTTACCCTTATAGTCTGAGCTACACTTTAGCCAAAAATGTCTGGTGCATGAAAAAAGAAAAGACTCAGGCATTCAGAGTAGGTAAGACATAACATCCCTTCTATATAAGTGTTTTTTAATTTAGATTGAGGAATATGTGCTCTAAATACCTAAATGCATTTTTGGCATTACCAGTAAAAATCATATTGCAGTTATAAACTCATTATAGCTCGTTTCTTACATTTCCCACTCTCTGTTTTGGGAGATGCACATTATTTTTTCCCACGTTTCTGTAGCAATTTCATAACAAATATCCAGGTTGCTGAAACTGAACCTCCAGAACACTGGACTCACTATTCTTTAATTGAGACATTGGGAAATGTGTAGTGAGGCAGGATCATCAGCTTCTCTCCCAAATATTCCATCTTTCAGTAGGGCAGCAAGAAGTGGGATAGGATTAAATATCAAAGTTTTCCAATCCCCAGGTTCAAATATATTTCCAAGTTTTGGAAATCTTTTTAAAGTGCAATTTAGATCACAGGCATTTAGAGGAAGGGAATGAAGTTAACTGGAAATCCTCAGGATGTGTCAGCTCTAGTTATACCTCCTCTTGACAATGCTAACCACTTCACATTTAAAAATTCATGCTGCACTTTCAACAGTATATCTTATAGGGATGTTAAGCCCCAAATTATCAAGAGAAAAGTCAAAGGTCTTTAAAAATGTAAGTAAATTTCAGATTTTTAAAAAATGTTTATTCATATGAAAGTATTCCCTGAAGAAACCAAAATCTTTACATGAAAATTATACTAGCTGAAAAATGCCTATTCCAAATGAGAATTAAAACTCACCAGAAAAAATAAAAGTCAAGGAAGATTATGCTTTATCACTCACCATTTCTTATCAGAAAACAGGAAAACAATATAAGCTTGTTGGAGGAACACTTCTGGCATTGTTTTTGTGTACAGAGGCAAAAAAAAAAAAATCAAAACAACAAAAAACCCAGCAATATTTTTGTTCCTTCTATGACAATGCAGATTTTGTATTTTGAGTGAAAACTTCACAATGCAATCAAAAATAAAGGTAAGACACAGTAAGATGAAGCAGAAACTACAGCACAGAGCACCAATAACTAATGTGGGGCGAAAAGCATTTCAAAGGAATATTGAAAGTTTTCTCTTAAAAACTTCAATTACTGAAAAGGCATACCTCTGCATAAAGTATTTCTAAAGCACGTTCAAAAATCTCACTTTGCAGAAAACAACTACTGAAATGCAGGGAAGCAACAAAGTTTTAGTTTGAAGTATATATACTTACTTACACTTAGGCCTTTCATCAGTGTCTAAAATAGTGATAAGTCATAAAGAAAGGATGCTGAGACATGGCCCCCAATTAATTTCCTGTTCTCTGGACAAAGATGAGGTTTATCAAATCTATTTCATTTCTGTGTGGATAATGTAGGAGACCCAGACAGATGATGAGCTTCCCAAAGTATTCTCTGTCTTATGAATCTATCTTTGTGGCAACATATCTCCTATCTTTCAAGGACTGCCCACTACCTAAAAAATGCCAGTCTGTATTCTGACATCACATTTCCTGTTCTTTCTCAGCTAACTACTAACAAAAACATGAATGTTCATGTTGAAAACATGTATTCAAAGAGAACTTCTTCATCAGCCCTTATTTACTTGTTTTTTTCAGGAAAGAAGGAAAAAGTGTCTGTAAATAGGTACTCTTTCATTCTTTTCCTTGTTTTTTTCAATGTCATGGACACTGAGGTGGATGCACATATAGCTCCAGGTTTCAGGGATCTGCTCTGGAAACCAGGACCAGACTGCAGCATTTGGCAGCAGATGAAGCTGTAGCACAGCCTCTCTTCCTGCCTCCCTCTCAAAACCTCTTATGCTTCTTAGACCATCAGGTCATGTGTTAGGAAGTGCCAGTTTCTGTCTCTAATCTATGAGTGTTGTACCTTTAACTAGTGTCAAATATATGTGGGCTGTGAAGATATATAGGCATAAACATTGTCCTATTCTTCTCATAGGAGTGTTGATCCAAAATGCTCCTTAGCTTTAAACTAATGGGATGTGTGGTGCAGAAGTGGAGCACCATGGTAAAAAAACCAAACAAGAAGACCTCTAATATGCCAGTACCAAGATTCAGAGAAGCAAAAGAACATTGCTTCAGCTTGTGAACATGGAAAATAGTATGGTTCCAAATATGTTCACTTGTAAAAGAATGGAAGAAATATAGTTCAAACACACGTACAACAGAGTGTTAGTACCCAAGGTAGGCAATAAAATCTTAATCACCATTACATGGCTTGGAAAAATGGAAGTGCTGTTGCTACATATTCTTTAAAATGTATGACTTCTTAATAAATATGTGAAGACAACATCAGAGCTAGGAATTTTTTGTTCCCTTTCAATTAGGATAATACTTGAATTAATTTAACCAATTTTCTGAGACAACACTCTAAATGCTGGTTTTTATTAAAAGTGTATAGAATTGTTAAGTGCCCATAATAAATAGCTGATGTGTTAATAAATATAAATATTACTTGTAAATGAAACAGTGCTTTTTTGTTATCATAAGAGAATTATGGGATCAAAGACTCATTTACACTGGAAAAGACCTTTAAGGTTATTGAGTCCAACCATTAACCCAGCACTGCCAAGTCTACCACTAAACCATGTCCTCCACGCCCCACATCTACATGTCTTTTAAATATCTCCCAGAAGGTTGACTCCACCTCTTTTCTGAGTAGCCTGTTCCGATGCCTGACCACCCTTTCAGTGAATAAATTTTCCCAATATTCAATCTCATCCCCCATGTGGTGCTTGAGGCCATGTCGCCTTGTCCCCATCTTGCATACATTCACACACTCACAAAACTATCCCTACAGTTTAGAGGTCATTCAATGTATTTAAAAATCATCAAATTGCTACAGAATAAAGAGGCCATTTTGTGTCTGTATGGTTATAGAAAAACAAATCAAAAAAGCTGATTAAAAAGCTTAAAACTCCCTTCGCTTGTGTAATGCAATGCTCCTGAAAGAGATTCTCAGTGGTGAGGCAAAGAGGGAAAGATCTAGTCCTAAAGAATACATAGAGTATTTGACATAGATGTAAAACCTTGCTTAGGAAGAGAATGGAAGTTTTGACTCTGCACATTTTTACCTGTGGTGTACATATTTGCATCCACAGAAAGAAAGTGTGGGCAATGATATTTAGAACAAAATTGTCAGCAATGGTATTTTACTTTTCTGCTGGTACCTCAACTTTGTAATTAATCTGCACACATTCAAACTGGTAAAGAATTGCTTACATAAAGAACATGGCATATGAAAGACAAAGAAATGCAGTCTTGGCGGAGTTCACAGATTGACAGGCTGTGAAACCCTCACTTACCTCAATGACAGCACTTCCACCACTTTGATTTGAGACAAGGTTTCTTTCACGGACTAGAATTGTTATTAACATTATCTCTTCTCTTGTAAAGCACAAGAAGTGATAGTCTGTCATCCTGCACCTCCTGAGCTGTAATTCAACTGGAGCAGACCATTTAAAAGAAATCTTATTTTAAATTATTGAAATGATTGATTTATTGCCCTTTGAAATAAATAGTAGAGAAAAAGAATCCCATTAAAAAAATTTTTGTTTGAAGACCATGGATAAATTTCCAGGAGTATTTTAGAGTTGAGTGGTCTAAATTTTTATTAACTTTGGCATGGGAGTCATACAGGAGCATTTGAAATTATAATTTAATAGCCAATTAGGACATAATGTGGAATCTTTTTCTCCCTGCCGCTGACTGGAGGCTGTTGATGTTGTGATGTGCATAATTTAATATATAGAATCAACTTAAATAAGATGAATTGGTGTATTTGTTACAGTTTTCATCTTATTTATGTATCCTTTGATGCTTACAAAACATACACCCATGAAATAAATAGTTACAATCTTCTGGAACTATGAAAATCTGTTTTTTAATTACTTATGTGACTCATTAGAGTGTGGTGACAGTGTCAAGTTCTATCAAAGAATGTCAAATTGCTTGAACCATGGCTGACCCATGCAGGCTGAAGCAGCCTGGGTGAGGTAATACACACAACAGGAAACCTCATGCAGTGTCAGAAGGTCATTGTTTTTCTCTACACATTACTTGATGAATCCAAGCAAAATTGTGTGTTGAAGTTCTCGCTGGTGAAAACATAAAATATTGCAATTTCATTGCTGTTAGGAATAAGCAAATGAAAGACTTTAGGTGCTTGGATTTACACTTGCACAAATGAGGTAACTGATCCATGACAGAGAAAATTCCTACTGTTTGTTTAAAAAACTTTAAATCCATATAAGTGCATAAACCACCATGTAATTCTCCACTATATTTCTGCAATACTTTTAACAGTTTAAATTGCATCAACGCAGGAAAAGGCAAAAAAATTTTAAATATTTGTTGCCTTTAAAGAAAAAGACTTCATAAAAATAAGATCATGAAAATGTAGTGATTTACAATAATGGTTTGATAAAGAAAATTAAAACACTTTTTTCACTGGTATAAGGTTTTTGAAAAAATTTTCTTGAAGCCACTTACAAGATCAAGTCTGTATTCTAATTACAAGACACAAATTAGAAAAATCTATGATACTGTTTGCAACTTGTAGAAATAATAAACCCCCTCCCCCATTTTTTCTTACAGCACAATGTACATCTCATTTCTTTTAAAATAGTAACACTGAAAATGTTCAGCACAATACTGGAAAGTAAGACAGTGCTTTATATCTCTTTCTAATTTCTATACAGCCACATGTCTGTTACACATCCCACTCTTATCATTTTTATCTTCATTAGCAATTCCCTTGTCAGTATTCTATAAAAAAAAGTACAAAATGAATACTTTTTTAGAAACATAAACTCAGCTGTCTCAGCTGAGTCTGTCAAACTGATATGTACCATCTTTATTTAGAAAACCAAGTCATCCTGTTGTTCCATCAGTGAATATAAATATTGATATTTTATGTAAATAAGTGCATAATATATTACATTGCAAAAATTCTTGTCATTTTTACTCCCAGACTATATAGTTGAGTTATAGTTTAAAGGTGTTTAGTACAATAATGGTCCCTCTTTTATGATCTTGGGTAGAGCTTTGCAAGGTAAGGTCAAAACGTTATTTAAAGGAAGCTAGTCTAGTAAATTAGTGGAGAAATATAGGACTCGGTGAAATATATATCAATATGTGACAAATGTCTAAGACTATATCTTCAAAAGAGTATTCAGTCTGAACTCAGGTTTTCTTGAGGAGCAGTAATTTTTTGAAGATTATTTGAAGTACAGAAATTTTACAGAGTTTATTAATAACATTTTAGTTTCCAATTCATATAGACCAAATTCAAGATATCCCTCCAAATTTGAAAGGCAGCTTATTCCCCTGAAGAGCTGTTTTGGGGATTTCATATCTTAAATAAGCAGGTAAGCACCTTCTAGGTTATAAAAAATTTGGGTTATAGAAGAGTGAGATGACTCTCTCTCACATTCCATGAAATAATTCAAAATCTCCCATTTCATTCCCATATTTAAAAAAAATCAAAAACCTGGAAAACATTTTAGAAAATGAGATTATTAATGTATAATTAGCTGTTGTTCCTCTTATTTTAGCTATAGAATCACAGAATCATAAAATCATAGAATCGTAGAATCACAAAATATGCTGAGTTGGATGGGACTCATCAGAACCATCAAGTACAACTCCTGGCCCTGAACAGCTCACTGCTAATTACTTGCTTACAATAATTTTTAAGTCTGTGTTTTAGCTGAAAAGAAAAATACTTATGCAAAATGCAATGTTTCCATCTCCTTAATAAATAATTAATTATCCATTTCCTGGTTTTTAATGTCCTGTAAGTGTTTCATATATCTTCCATAAGACCATAGAAGGACTATCCTACTGTATTTAATATATATTAATGTTGGTATTATTTCTTACAGCCAAGGTCATGTTTCTTTCTGTAACTTTCTACTTGTATTCCTGAATATCTTACAGATACTTATTTTCAACTAAATCAGTCTTAACAATGCTTATAATCTAGTATAATACTGAGAAAACTTTCTCCTTTTTCTAAAAAGGAGCTGATGTATCATAACTCTAGAGGTCTCTGACTTAAATCTGCAAAGTAAATCTGAAAGCTATTTTATTTGTCATTTCGCACATGGATTTTCAAGGGTTACCTTTAGCAAAATCCCATGCCAATGAAAGTGAACTTGACAATACAGAATATATGAAGCATCTCCCCACTAAATCTTCTTATAGAACTTCCACTGACCAGAGGACTGATAGGTAGGGCTCACAGCAGGAAAACCTTTATCCGTATGTGTTTAAAAACAATTTACTCTCTGACTGTCCAGATCTCCAAGGACAAATTTCTTGGATAGCCTCTTTGGAGTTCAGAAGAGTTGAAGTTCTCCATGTAGGCATATCCTAGGCATGTCAACAATTTAAAGAGTAATTAATATAGCTTAATGTATAACGGGATTTTTTAATGGAGTATTACATTGCCAAATTTAGCAATTTTGTCATGAAGAATATAAAACATTTCATAAGTTTTAAGGTCCAGATACAGCAAAGAACAATTGTTACAGTATCCTGAAATAAAATGGTTAGTCCTTTTATAAAATATCCAAATATCAATGTTTGGAATTTCTATTAGGTAATTAGTATTTGTGATTCCATTGAAAATCTTCAGAGCCTAACAAATTTTGGCTTGTTGGTTGTCCATCATTGACACTGCACTTTTTCTGCATACAGAAACTCATAATTCAGGTTTAAAGTGAGAGCCATGTTGTATTTGAAACCCTCACATCTTTGCCTTTTTCAAAGTGATGAAAGTGTTAAGGGGCTATTGCTAGAGTGTTTTTGATGCAGCACTTCTTGAATGCGGCAGCTCATTAATATTAACACAAGGTTTAATATTGATGATAGAATTTACAATATGGTATTAAAATTTAAGTGTACAGAGTACTGTGCAAATACCAGTTGTGCACATGAATACAAAATGGAATATCTCATATGAGAATTTATTCTCCATCCCTATGCAATTTTGACTGCATATCACTTGGTTAACTGTCTGCTAAGGAGAGATCTAACCAACAGAGTCAGCTCACTCAAGCCCCTTCACAAATTCTTTGTTTGAATATTATTTTCTAGAGCTGAAACCTTGGAAGTACTTTGGTTTTACAATTCACCTCTTAGAGGTATAGTATAAAGTTATTAAAAAGACTCTGAAAATAGTCCTTTCATATTAAAAAAAACCCAAACATCTAAAATCAAAGACCTAAAATAATACCTGTGTGCATTTTTGCAAATCTCATTTCTTGATGCACTTTTTCAAACTAGGTGACATTTTCCAGGGTCTGTATTCACAAAGGACACCACACAGACTTTGTCTTAGCAGCTGCTGCAAAGTGATACATGACAGCTATCCAAGAATGCCTCGTTCCTCTCTGTATATGCACAGGGCCAGAACAGCTACTCTTCCAGCATTTCCCAACAACCAACAGGACACACAGGCTCTGAGGTTTATGATCCCTGCTCACAAAGGAACATATGGCCATCCTATATCCATGCACACATCTTCACCACAGGAGCACACCTTCTGTGTGAAATCAGAATTCCTTCTCCCTACATTGTTCCTGCAACTAAATACTCATATATTTTGAAAATATGCCTCTGCCTGACCTTTTTCTATTTCTGTGGACCTTCTGGGTCTGTTCAGCTGCTACTTCCAGAGATAGAAGTTTAAAGGAATTCAAATTGTTAAAATTGAAATGGGGTTAATAACCTATTATTATCACAGAAATTCCTGAACTGCCTTAGCTGTAAAGTCAAAAACCTATGTTTTGGTGGAACACTGGAATCAAAATATTGTTTTGCATTTTTTTCTCACAAAATACAGGGCTGATGCTTATGCAGGTAATTAATATTGAGATAAATAGCTGCAGTATTCTTGATAGTTGACACAAACAGTAGTGCTGCAGAGTAAACCCATAGTATGATCAGAAATGGCAGAATCTTTATTTTATTGAGTAAATTAGAGTGTACATTTAGAGATAAGTATCAGTTTTGAGTATCAGACTGTTCTTTATAAGAAAGTTCAGTCTGAAGTTTAAATCTTTCTCAAGATTTGCCAAATGGGGGCATCTTCATGCACAGATTCATCAAAATCCCCTTTTCTATAGAGTATCCATAGGAACATACAAATTGATTTCACATACAGATTAATTTTTTAATCTGCACTCTTTTTCTTCATATAAAAATGATCACTCTCTTCTCTTATCATTGAATGATTGACTAATCTGCAATTTGGAAGCAAAACTTGCACAAATAAATTTGGGAAAGTCATTGAAATATCACACATGATGTTCCTTTTTATTTCCTTTTTTTCTTTTCTTTTCCTAGCTTTCATTTCTTTTAATTGGCCCTTGATCCATGTGGCTAAATTCAATGTGCCCTTCTAGTGTGGAATATATACATTGTTAATATATAAGTGTGTATGTATGTATGTATATAGATGAAATGAAAACCTACTGAATAGAAACTGTGGGCTGTGAAGTCAAATTAGCTTTTGTTTTTTTCCATGAGTATTCTTTTAATGACAGTTATTCTTATATAATAAATCAAATAAATTACTTTAATCATAGGCTTTATTACACGTTCATTTTCTTTAAAGAATAATGTTCTTGATTCTATATTTTTTTCTCATAAAGAGGAAAAATAAAATAATCATGTAAGTAAAACCTAAGGACAGATAAGGAAAAGCTAAAAGTATCCTTTAATGAAAAGCATTGTGTGGTATGATTAGATTCATTCAGTGTTATGTCCTGAGTTCCTGAGGTCAGAGTGGGCGGCTGCATCATGCAATAGGTATATTCTGTTTTGTGTATTTTGGCATAAGATAAAGCTTAAGCTGTCTTTGTGTTGAAAAGAAAGAGAAATTTTTGTGACAGCAAGTGAGGACAGAATGGCTTGGGATGGCAAGTGAGAATTCAATGAATTCTGGTATTGCAAAGTTTTCATGTTAGATGCAGATGAACATGTGGTTTTTTACTCTTCATTCACCAATACTCTACCTAGATAGATCCTGCCTTTTACCTTAATGAAATAGAGGATTGTCACTTCCAGCTTATGACTCCACTGGAAGCAGTAGCAGAGCTGTCTCAGCATCAGGGTCTGAAGGCTAGAGCAGTGAATTTCAAGCTCTAGGAAAGAAAGAAAGAAAGAAAGTTCTTAGTCAGCCTGTTCACTTTGATAGACTATGTTAAATCCATTTAAAATTAGCCCTGGCTTCTATCATTTTATCCCACTGCAGCTGTGATCTGCAACCGAGGGCTCTGGCCGCCCATAAAATACTGTAGGGTTTGAGCTGATCTGAATTTCAGCATTACAAAAAAAATATTACAGCTGTATTCAGGATTGCTTCTCAACTCCTTCTAGAACCAAGTGGATTTTACAGGTTCCACATGATCTCGTTGCTCTCATCCAAATGTGTCCTAAAGGGCCATTTACTAAACAGAGAATCCTTTCACTCCCCATCTCTCACCTAAGCATGGTTGATCTGTAAGCAGTACCTGCCTCCACATGTGTATTGCACAGCTCTGCCTTAAACAACAGTTTCTGCAGTGAGCTAAGCTTCCTAAATCGATAAAATCCCAGTCACTGGGTGAAAAATGTTCATGTACAACAGAAACAACAGTTTCTGACTCTGTCAGACCAGAAGCAAAACCTCTGCAATGGATGCATTCAAGATATGTTGTTGGTTCTGTGTGAGCATTAACAAATCCAGAGACATGACTTTGTTCATCCTTCTCTGGGTGTGACACTTATGATATTTCACTTACTTTTTAATATTTTTTTAGCAGCAGTAGCAAGCAGAAGCAGTAGAGGTGTTAAACTATCAGGATTCCAACTCAATTGAAACAGAAACTGACATTCCTACACAAAACATTGTGTTTCAGGATAACAAAATACTCTCAGAAGTAAACACAGAGGTCACTCTCTAAGGTAGTGGGCTCTTGCTACCTCTGAAAAACAATACAGAAGCCCTTTATTACATAAACTATAGCTTCAAACCACTAGTTCAAGAAGAAAATGAAAAGTGCCAGTTTTCACAGATAAAGGGAAGATTATGGGTTTGACCTTACAAGTAGGCAGTATTGAAATCCCATTAGGCTGAATCCTACTAAAATCAGAGAACAAATGGAAGCATCATTGGGTCAAGTTATAGTCATTGGTCCTACTTTGGCAGAGCAGTAATAGAAATTTCCATTATATATAGTTATTTTTTTCCTTCCTAGTCAGGCAATTATTCCTCTGCATGAGAACCTGAAGCCACTTAATACACATGTTTCAGGTTTCACTTTGCAAGCCCTAGACATCCTTTCAAAAAGAAAAAGGCCCCCTCCACCCCCCCCCCCCCCCAAAAACACACACAGTGCAATTGTTCAAGGCCTTGAATAACCAAAAATTGACCATTTATTCCTAAATATGCTCTTCAAGAAGGCAACATCAAGTGTCTAACAGTACTTAGGCATAAACATTAATTTGATTTTTTTTTTTGGTGGCCACAAATGGAAAGAGTGTTGCGCCATCCTGTTATAAAAACATCTTTCCCATTTTTCAGCTCTTCAGCTCAAACACCAATATCTTCTCCAAGTCATGAAGGCTGTTGCTCTGGCACAAAGAAAAGGTTCATCCCTCCTTGCTTCACTCACGCATATCCCTCCCTTTCAGCAGATGTTACTATTTCAAATATCTGCAAAGGGTAAGAAAAGCCTGGACCAATTTTCACACAGAGATTTGGAAAGAAGAGAGAAATTCTGGGAAGGAAGAGGCTGAAACCTCTCCCAGCCCATAATTATCCCCTTGCTCCTGTCAGCTGTGCTGTTACCTTCTGGGCTGTAGCTCATATCGACTTCTCACCAGGATTTCTGCATCTTCCTATAAATGCCTCTAAACTTCTGTTTTGACATTAGCTACAGTCATAATGAGTAATGGGGAGTAGCTATTACACATTTTATAGAATTCATGGAGCATGTATTTGCTTTTGGCACGCAGTCCAGCAGAGAACTGCAAGATTAAGTAGTTACATCTTGCAAGCTGAGAGGCACATTTGCTGTATCGTTAATAAACATCATGGCTTTGAGTGTATTTAAATTAATATAATTTGTTAAATCTTTCTGAACAGGAAATCAATTTTACTAGGTTTGAGACAAAAAGTTAATCAAGCTTAGTCAAAAGAAAATTGGCCTTTTCAGTTTTGTTTACAGTAAAATAACCCCATAGATTTTTAGCAAAAAAGAAAAATAAGCAGGCTGAAATTTTGAAATAAAATCTGAGTTGCATAAAAGATTTCTGAAAAATCAGGAAGGTGACAGGTTCTTTACAGTTTTTACTGAAGTTTCTGGTATTATACAGGGAATTACAAGTTCAGCTTCTGTTGGCACTAATGGAATGTCAATGAAAGCACAGCCCTTCAAGTGCTCTGTGGTCTGAGGAGTTTGTGCTGTGAAAGTATCCCTCCCAAATAATTTTGGTCTATGTCATATGCCCAAGGCAAATTGGTAGTTTTTTCTCATCACTACCAAAGTATTGATGTAAAAATATATGTAAAACATTCATCTACAGGGCAGACCTCCCCCTGAAAAAGCAATCGTTTGTTCTGATCTCTCAGCAGTCTTAGTTGAATGGCTGCGGCAGAGGAGAAGTATTAGGATTTTCAAGTGTATTCATTTTGCCTTTTGAAGAATTTATGAACCAGAAATCGGTACTGCCAGGGACCAAATCATAGAGAAAACAAGGAAGCAAGGAATAGACTTTCTGACTCTCGGCTGTGGGTGGTCATGAGTTATTTGCCAGAAGACATTCCCAGATGGTGGAACACAGCCTTATAATTTTTATTTCAATAGCAAAAAA
The DNA here is from genome assembly GCF_015832195.1 of Motacilla alba alba. Classification (NCBI taxonomy): domain Eukaryota; kingdom Metazoa; phylum Chordata; class Aves; order Passeriformes; family Motacillidae; genus Motacilla; species Motacilla alba. The sequence goes on along the minus strand of NC_052019.1, from coordinate 24,590,959 downwards.
TTATTTTTATTTGTATGTTTCCACTTTTTAAAGTTTCCCAAGGCACTCTATTCACAGTCCATGTCCACTTAAACTCATACCTGAAGTAAAATAGGACAATAACAAACCTCAGAATGGCTGGGGAGGACATCCATTGCAGATCTGCCTTGTCTCCCTTCAGCACCTGGAGCAACAGCAGCAGCAGCAGCAGCAAGAATTTGGCCTTTTCTTTATTTATTTCTTTCTCTCTCATATGATGCTGTCTCCCTGTTTACGACAGTCCCTTGCAGATGTTGCATTAACATAATCGAAATCTGACTGGTTGCCAAAGTCTTCTTTTGCAATGATGCCATTTCTTGATTAGTTAGAAATAAATAAACGGACTATATGTATATATATATATATATATATATATATATATATATATATATATATATATATATATATATACACACACACATATATATACACATATATACATACATATATATATATATACATATATACATACATATATATATACACATATATAAACCAAACTCCTCAGACTACCTGGGCTTGCAGTTAACAAGAGTTTTATATTTTGAATATGCAAAGCAGAGGAAGGAGGAATTCAGAAAATGATGAGTTTTGTATTCAGCCACTGTCTTTTCAACTTGACTTCTGTCATCGCTTTGCCTTTAATCAGGATTCATATTATTGTCTCGCCTCAGATTACCTTTCTAACTTTTTCAAATCATTAAAATAGAAACTCTAAAATTGAACTTCAGAAGACATACATCTATAAATTTTCCAGTACTTTTCCCTTCCTTTAATCAATCACTGAGACTAGATGGCAAAGTAAATATTAATCCTCATTGTTAATTTCCCCTCACATTCATGCTTTTCACTTCTATCCTCAAAAATTTACACATCTCCTACAAATCCAATTCTTGCTTCCCTTTACTTTTCATTTTCCAAGTTTGCCCTTCCTTCTTTCCCAGTGTTTTGTTTTGTGTATTGACCTACATATATTTAAGCCTTAATTGATTTCTGCAATACTTCTGTAGAACAAAAATTTTCTTTTCTTTACTTTTTTTTTTTTTTTTGGAGTTCCATGCTTTGATCTGCATCACGTTCTGACTCTATGTCCTTGCTTTTGAAATTCTGAAATTCTGCACAATATCCTTTCTAGAATGGTCATGGCTTTCACCTCCATCCCCAGCTCCGATCACAACACTCTGCCACGTTGCCTCCTTTTTTTTTCCTTACAAAAAATTTGCACCTTTTGTCACTTTTTTTTTTTTTCTACCTTGTTCAGCAGGCAAAATCACTCATCCCTTTTGAATTTTTCATGATTGATATTTTGGAGCTGCTATTCCAGCAGCAAGACTATACATATGACCACTTGCTTTAAATTATTCTATACCAGTGAACCTGATTTCTAAGAATCCAGTTCCCTTTTTCACAAATTGTCTAGGTATAAATGGTAACCATATGATTAGGAAAACTCCACCAGTGCTTAAATCCTCACTAACAATCAATTCTCAGTAGTGATGTTGATGGAGAAGTTCAGCTACAATTACAGAATTAGAACTGTATTGACTTTTTACTTGAGGCTCCAACTCTCTGTAGACTAAAGTGATTCTGTGTACATGACAAGATCATAACCCCTGATGTTAGAGCTACAATAATTGCAATTACTGCCTACAGAAACATACCATTTCACTTAATCCTTCATTATTTCAGTAGTCATATCGAGCTCATTTTTTGTAACTATGATTCTAGTGATGAAATTTCCATGGATGGGAAAAAAAGCTCTTCAGACTGAATGTTTCATTTCTCTTTCAGAATTGCACTGTCGATTAAGAGTTTGATGTTTGTATCTAGCATTTCACATTTTCTAATATGCTTGTCTTTGAAAGTTCTTCATCTGTCCACATACCCTGCCTTGAATTGTACCCACACAGAGCCCAGCAGGCCCCCACAATATCTTCTCTCTTCAGTGGCATGGCCAGCAGGTCTCTGTTGTATGTCCCATGGTGTGGCTGGAGGGTGTGGGGAGAGACTGAGGACAAAAACCTACTGGGACAGCAAGCTGCAGTCCTACTTGTATCTATGGTTGCAAGAAATCACAGGAGCAAATTATCCCCCATACTACAGGTGGATTTTAACTCACAAAGTTCCTTTAGCTCACCCTAGAAGAGAGCAAAGGAGAAAACATATATATGAGCATGCATACAAGGCAGATGGGCAGGACACCAGGAATTGGAAATGAGGCCATATTGAATGTATTTCACAGAAAATAAATGAGAAAAGTCAACCAAATTGACTTTTGGAATTTTTTTCCTAAACTGAAGACAATCCTTTTTTTTTTTTCTGTAATCAGTGAATTATAGCTCATGAACACCTGAATTCCAATCAGAAAGAATGCTAGGGAAAAATATTTTCCTTTGTCCCTCTTTTTTCCCTTTTACAGGAAATATGGATAAGATGACCTGACATGAATGACCTGCTATGAAATAGGTCTCCCCACAGTGTGGGGGACAGCCTCTGCATTCCATGGGACTGGTGGTGAGACAAGAACTGTCTGCCAAAACTGGGGAGTTATATCCTGTCAGTGTGGAAAATACTTAGCAGTTCTAAATTGTGAGACACATAAAACCTAGTTTTATGTACTGTGACATCCCTATCAGAGGTTCCTGTCACAAAACCTGTGTAATCCTAGACAATTACATATACTTTTGTAGTGTTAAAATGCTATTTGCTTTATGACCATGTTCCAAGTCAGTTCTTGTCCACTTTGAAATTGAATGACCAGTGTCCTGATAGTACCAACTTCACTAGCACTAGTTTCCAACAGAGAAAATTATACATTATGGACTAATTAAAGGTCTAATCTCCTTAGGTAAAAGATCTCCCTATTTCTTCTTTATTTGATTAAGATTTTTTTTTAGTGGAAAACAAAATCAGCAAGTAGATTTCATTATTGTATTGGGCTTCAGGGATAGTACATTTTTAAAAATAAATTTTGTGCTTTATTTATTATTTAAGAGCTTGAAAAAAAAAAAGAAATAGCTTAAATAGCTTAAATGTCTCTTCCTTTCTCAGAATTATGCTCCTTGGTGCTTGTCAAATTTTAACTACATTTTCAAAGCAACACAGGGAAATTCAATCAGTCAGTCCCCACTGTTTGACAAGCTTTTAGTTCTCCTTAAAATCCTTACATTTTAGTTTAAATACTAATCTATGCTCCTTCCTCTCATATATACTTCATGCCATTTCTTCTATATTTTTAGAGTACCTGGAGGACAATATCAAAATCAAGGAACTAATTTATCTATTTGTAATTGTTTGGAAGATCTGGCTTTGGAACTTTTAAATGATTATTTGTCTTTCTGATTTTAGAGGTACCTTCTTTTCCAGAATCATTGATGCAACCTTTTTTTCAGTTCTTAAACTAAATTTACCTGAAAATCAACCAGAAAAAAAATTCCTGCAGAATTATCAACACACTTTTAGACACAAGTATCTCACATACCGCCATGGCAGGAGTGTGTCCAAGTAATCAAGCAGAACATCACCAAACACGCCTCCAGGTGAAGAGGCACAGCAAATTTTTAACTCCCTGGCACCAGGTTACGTACTGAAGTATTAGCAGACTCATCAATATTGTAGAAAATATGGAAAGTGGGTGCTCTGTGCCAAAGGCCAATGTCAGGTATTACATCAGGCTTCCGTAGGAGTGAGAAATCACCTCCCTGAGATTACACCGCCACTTTGTTGTCATGACTTGTGAAGGAAAACCAGCCACCCTATTTTTATAAGCCTATAAAGCACTGAAGTCCCTAATGGGGCTGCCTACAGCCTGCCTAGATGCTCACAATGTGCTGCATAACACAGCACATTAAATTCCAAAGGGGAGAGCTTCAGCATCTTTGGCTGATTTCCCAACAGGTCTGGAACCTTATAGAAAGAACAAGATGTTCAGACAAGAAGTGAAGAGCACTATGTTCATAATAGCAACTGAATACATAATGACCAGCAGTAAGGGAAGAATAAATATATAGAGTTATGTGCAAGATATGCAGCAAGTCCTGCCTTGGCTTGCAGACCACTTAGAGCTAAATTCAGTGCCTGCTCTGGCAGTAACACAATTAGTGGTCCAAATGCTGCAGCCGTGAATACAGAGCCTGTAGTTATCATCCACACACCGCATGCCAAGATCATTCACTTTGCTGAGAAGAGAATTACAGTATCTAAGTGGCCCTGCTGAGCCATTCCAGTACCCAGGCACACTGCAAAGTAGGCCACTCTCAGCATGACTATGGTATTTTCTTTTATATATACTATCCATATGGTAAAAATAGGACCCAGATTTTGCAAAAAGCACCGTACAGATAGACTTGATTTTTAAGCTAAACCAGGTCACTGTTTTGTTGATGCAGTTTCTTACTTAGGAATTGCACTGAACTGAAGGCACTAGCTGTAATGTCAGATACTTTATTACGTGATTTTCTGGAAGCAGTGATCTGCATATCCTCATAGCACATCATTATAGATGAAAAATCATACCTGCAGATACAGAAGAAGACTAAATTAAGACAGGCACTAAAGGTCCCAGTTGCTAGTGTCATTTGTCACTGCACAAAAATTGATGATTACTTAAAAAAGACATCTTATCTATGTGCAAAGATTAAAAACACTTTGAGAATCCTCTGTATGGATCTCTTGACATCTTAAAACTTTTTCAGGAGTGAAGAACTCTATTAATATTATCTTTGAAACCTACTGCTTCTCACCTGGGATCATCTGGGAAAGGCATGAGAGGTCATATCTTTTCGATTTCTGTGTAATAATCTCTGACTCTGATAATAGTTATCCCTGAAAATCTGGTCAGTAATACAAAAAAAAAAATCTTCCAATGTGCACTTTAAGCATGAGATAATGAAACCTTGTGTATATTGTATCAATATTATGTCAGACTACACATTTATCAACAATCATGACAGTGAATGAATTTTTCTTGAGCATCTTGACAGTAATCCACTGGACACTGGTTTTCTCAATGTCCTTCTTGAAATGGCTCAAAACCAGATGAATTTCAGGTGTGGACTCATCAGTGACAACAAGGGAAATGACTACAAAAAATTTTCTTTGATCCACTGGCAATGTTCTTGTTAATGTTTCTCTGAGTTTCATCTAAACTGGTTTGTGAGGTTTGTCTTATCTGAAATGAGAGCAAAATATTGGCTGATATTCAAACTGGCATCCACTCCAACTGCTCAGGTTGTCTTTGACAGGTTTGCTACTCAGTCAGTCAGTTCTCAACCTATTAAGATTTACATAGTTATTTTTCTTAGGGCTCAGATATTTATACTTTTCATAATGAACATCATGAGGCTACAGCTGGTCCATTTTTTGTATTTTCCTGTGGTCCTTCTGGATCAAAATTCTGCCATTTGGCATTTCAATCAATTTTCTCCTTGATATACCATCATCCATAAATTTGCTGAGAGTGTATTATGTCACATCATCCAGCCTGCTGATGAAGATATTGAATAATACCAGCTCCAGTATTGACCCTAGGGTGGCTCTGTACTTCTGCCAAATGAACATCAAGCTATTGATTACTGCACAATGAGCTTGGCAGGTTGGCAGTACAGCTGATTTTCAAACAGTGTAACAGCCCATTTGTACAGCCCACAGCTCCTCTGTTTCCAGCTAAGAAATGCCTGGAAACCAGTGTCAAAAGCATTGCTCAAACTCAAGGTGCATTAACCCACTCTCCTCTCAGACATATATTTGTTTTTTCTTTCAGATAAAAAGCAAGCAATGTGGTCAAGTATGTTTTACCCTGGTAAAACCAGTGGTACCAATTTCTTTCCTTTCTTTCTTGGAAATTGATTCCAAGAGTATATGTTTCCTGATCAGGGACTGAGGTGAAGCTTAAACTTCCTTATTTCCTTCTGGCTGTTCTTTGGATGGAAGCAACATTTGCTTTTTTCAAGTCATTGGGGACCTTGAGTAACACAACTTTTCATTAGGTGATAGTCACTTTTACTGCTATCTCTGGGCACCTGTGGATGGCTCTCTTTAGTAGATCTGTGTGCATATCCACAGTTTCTGCCTAGCCCCAGACATGTTGGTCCTGTTCAATCTGTCCCTTCCCCTCAGCCCTTTGGCTCCCTTTTCCTTCCTAAAGCATTTCATAAAATACTTTAAAAGTGTGTTAAGAAATGGTTTAGATTGCAAGCATAGCAGCCTTATGAGTACTATTGATGTCATTTCAATACATTTTCATCACCCAGTTAAAAATATATTATAATTTCCACTATACAGATATTTCACTATTGGCCTTGGAAATGAATGCAACAGTGCTGCTTTTGTTATATAGGAAATCTGAGCAGAAGTTAGGAAAAATCCAGTGAGGCATCACTAGGACAGTGCAGCAATGCCGTGATATAATTTTATCAAATGAAAATAAGAACAGATATCCAAAACCTTGGGAGAAAGGGTGATATCATTCGCTTCCTGTCAGGAGGGGCTGCTTCCCCAGTTTTCTCTCTTTGCTGCTGTTTCCACTGATACAATTGTTGGAGTTTGAATACTGCTTTTATTTCTGTTTCTTGGAATTGTCACTCTTAGTGATCGGTCAGTGCAGCCTCTCCACTCAGCCTACCACAAACAATAGATTAAATAATTGATTCTGCATTGATGTTGTGATAGAAATATGAAAAATATAAACTATATGAGGGACTTCAGCTGAAATATACAACTTCTTTTAGGTACTTTGTCCAAGACATGTATTCCAGTATAAAATAATCTAACGAATTTACGGAAGAGTCTTATACATATTGTAGGTTGAGTGAGACAAGCAATGACAAATGTTCCATAAAGAATGCCTGGTTTTCATATGCTCTGCTAATAACGTAAGCTGGACACAATTCCATCAGAGGAGAGTGACAAAAACCAAAATACCACCTTTTCCACACAGAAAGAAATAAGTAAAACATGAGTAAAGGTTAGGAAGGACACCAAAAGGTAGCTACGTTCTGACTTTTATTGACATCTATTTGAATCCCTTGCAATAATCCCAGTAGTGGTGTGTTTGTCACTAGCTGTGCCATTACCAAAGAGATCACCTTCCATGGAAATTCTAGTCTGCCTCCTGCTTTAATAGGTAAATTCCATACCACAATTATCTCATGGGAGGGCTGACAGAAGCTGCATGGAACTTCACGACTATCTTACAGGACTACTCAGTGCAATTGCAGAAGGTGGCTTGGAAAGTCTTCCAGTTTTTTCACGATAAGAATAACAAACCAGAATTTCTCTTCATGAAAAGACCTTAGAATTTTGTCTTAGGATGTTTCTTAAATTTGTAGTCACAAAAGAGAAACAAAAATGGATTTTTTCCTTCTAAAAGCTAGGACTTCCCAAGAGTCACATCTTTATATGCAACAACACAGAGGAAAATGCACATAGAAGTGAGCCTCATAGGGGTAAAATGAATAAATTTGTTACCCTGTAAGAGTAACTACAGGGGAAAATGCTTAAAAACGAATAGATATTAAATATGTATGTGTATATTAACATGTCTTAGTATGAATCTGTGGGGTAGTGGGGAGTCAGACTTGTCAATGACAAAATGCACTCTCTCCTAATGTGTGACCCAGAAGAACTCGTTTCTGGGAGTGACTCATACTGTACGTACCTCAATTAAAATTCTCTTCACATCACCTGAAACTTTCCTTGCTTCTCATTTCAGCTGTTTGTTATCTTAGAAATGTTTGGTTTTGGAGAACAAAAATTAATTTTTGAATATTGAAAGTTTAAAGACAAATGTCCCAATAAGGTTCTGTCTATGTTGCAGACCATATAGAGGAAGCTTACCAGATCAAATACCAGGAAAGTGGTCTCTTTAACATTCAGGGGAAACTGAACTTTCTGAAAAAGTGACCTAGCAGATTCAAAGGAGAAAAAGGAAAGGAAAGGGTGAAAAGCCTCATCCTCCTCTAACAAGCTCTGTGCAATTACTAATAAACCCCCAAAACATGCTACTGGAACTAGTGCACAGGGTAGGATGGAGAAACCATAAACCATACTAATACTGAACAGACTCCAGTACCTTTGTAACCTCCCTATAACAGCACAATAGCTGTTCTAATCCATGCACCTCTACTGTAAAAACTATGTGTTAGGAACAATACTGGAGCTATTTCTGGATAAGAAAATAATCCTAAGGACCAGAAAGATATTAAAACCTCAAAAAAGCCTAGGGACCAGAAACACATGCAGGCCTCCACCCAGAGAGACATCATGAATTCAAGCAACATGGCTGCTAACTGCTTTATCCCAATACACAGTAGTGTACAACCAAAATGCAATCAGTACAGGCTTTTTCTGCTTTCTCAAACTCTACGTTGGGTGCCAAAAAAATGTGTTTGTCCTGGTTTAGGGCAAATTTGGCCCCCTCAAAGGGGCTCTTCTAGAAAGCAGATGCAAGCGACCAGTCCCCCATCTGGTTTGGGAAAAGACTTCCTTGGAGAAAAGTGGAAAAACCCTGTTCATTTAACAGCAAAAGCATTCACCAGCACAAAAAATGAACAATATTAAACAATAAAACCTCTTGCCCTTTCAAAGAGATGGCAAACTCAGAAAGTCCCCTTGGTGGGCTGTGATTTGGCTCACCCAGTTTGTTATCAGTTTATTATCAGTCTGTTATCACTCTGTTATCACTCTGTTATCAGTCCCTCCAGCGCTGGAAATGCTGCAGCCCAGGCCTGGCCTGCTGGGCCACAGGTGAGAGCTGCTGGTGCTTTTCTGGGTGTTCAGTCCAGAGCAGGTTCAAATAGTTCCAAGAAAAAGAAAAACCACAGTCTAGGGAACTTCTCTGCCTCAGCTAGCTAAAAACTAACTAAAAGCAAAGGAAATCCCTCTCCTGCCATCTGTCTGCTCTGCCGACAACACAGTGCAGGAGAAGGATGTGGGGGAGCAAGTGCAGTGTCTGATAACAAACTCCATGCTTCCTCTCTCCCCTGCTTCACTCCCAGAACCAGTCCTAAAGGTGCAAAACTTATTTCTGGGCTAAACAGACGAATGGGGATACAAGCATCATAAAGTCACCCCAGGAGAGGTACCTATTTAAAAGAGAAAAAAAATGGGATGGTGATTTTGTTCATTTAGCTGCACTCCTCAAGCAAGGACACAAATAGATCCCATATAAGTGCAGGAACTTCATGTTTCTTATTGAAAAATCAGGCTGACTAAATCGTACCCACAGTTATTACTGTTAAATTTGCACCTGCAAGATCCAGTCTGTCTTTTATCAATACCCAACCAGTATATAGAACCCACAATTTATCAAAATAAAACTGTATTACTTGGTCTTTAGTGTCATTGTAACTAGATAACATCCAAAACCACACTGATTTAAGAAACAACCAATTTATCACAGTGTTCGTAGTCTCTGAATTTTAAAGTATTTCAGATTTTTTTCTAAATAATGATTTTTGGATGCATTTAGAATCCAGATTAAGCTCAACTTTGAAAATTATATTTCTCACTGTAATAAAAGAGGACATTTCTTTCAAAACATGCCTTTTGTAGGTATTGAGGTTCAGCTTCAAAAGAAGCTTCTGTATCACAACTCATTAAGGATAACTAATGATAAATAGCATAAAATTATTCTAAAAGTGATCTGCAGCTGAATTTATTAGTGCTTCAAAACAGGTAAATCTTTGAGCATGAATTAATTGCTGTGAAGTTTGGTCATTAAGACTGACCATAAGTTGTGAGCAATCAGCAAACTATCTTTCACAAAGCTGTTCTAAAATTAAGATTCCTATAGAAAATAGGATGCACAAAATGCACAATAATATTTTGCAACCCTTTTGAAAAAGTATATAGGAGGTTTGCCTCTACTCACTATTGCAATTTGCCCTATGGATTTAAGGAAATGGCTTGAGTCATCACTTCTGAAAAGCCACAAGAAGAATCTTCCTGTGTTATGAAAAATCATTAAAAATTTAATATAGTAGGTTTTAATATGGACACTTGCTCAGGTGACAACAGAGGCCTTTGATATTCAATTACAATAATGAAAGATGAAAAGAGATCTTTGGGACATGCAAAAAAAAACCTGGCAGCAAGTCAAAAGAGGTTTTTTTTTCAATTAAATTAATCTATTGTTATTTAGTAAGTAGGAAGCACCATGGGAGTTTTGTGCTGGGTGTAAAATAGACAAAAGGAAGAACAATGATTAGCCAAAACAGAGAATCAACACCTTCAGTACTGGTAATATCCTAATGCAAAATTTGCATAAAAAGCTAACAAAATTGGCAACAAAAGAAAGAGAATGAGAGAGAAAAGTGACCTCTGATGCTATACCAGCACTGCTGACCTGCATGCACTGCTAGAAGGCTCTCAGGCTGATACAGGACAGCTATGCCTGTCCTGTAGAAGGCTCTGTCTAAAGCTGAGCGATTGCAGCTGCACTGTATCACCCTTGCCTTGGGACCCACCTGTGACCTTTCTTTCTGTGACAGACACACTAGCATCCAATGCTCCCTTCTGTTTAAATGCTTCAGTGTGGCAGCTTGAAGCACAGAGACTTGGTGGGGTTGCTGAAGTGCTACATCATTGGAGTGCAGTAAGTGTGCAAATGTTAACCTGCACAAAGCCAGAGCAGGGTCAGGGGAGCCAAACCTGGTGCAGGTTTATCTGCTCTTCTATACCATACATACATGTATAAGGCCACCCAATTTTTGGAGATTTGTAATCTCCAAAGCTTCAATAAAGCAGGTTTGTTTCAGAAGGAAATAGCTGACTCACTCTGAGAAAAAGCTTCAGAGTTAATTAGCTGTCACACTAACACTGCAGGATCAGGACCCAAAACCACCTTGGAGAGCTGGCTGATCTGACAGTGTTAAAATTCCCTGTTAACAGGTCATGAGATACAAGAAAAATAGAGATGGATGCAACTGCAAGAAAAACTCAGTTAGTTCAAGAACCAGTGTGCATCTCTAGAAAGCATTGGGAAGTGCTTCCGAGATAGAAATGCTTGGCTTGTGATGTCTCTAATGTCATATTTTGACAATTCATCTGTGTCAAGCTACGCACATACAGTTCATTTTTATGTGCCCTAGAGAGTATTTTATTCAAATAAAACTAGGATTTCAGGCAATGGCTGCTGATTGATCACCTCAGCAGGCCTAAAATATTTTATGTTAAGAGAAACAGATAGAATTCTGTGATACAGAATTCTCTGATACACCAAGCTTTCAAAGTCAGTAAAAAAGAGCTCAGAAAGAGCTGAACCACTTCTTCAAAAAGAAGATGGGAATATCTAAATGTTCCTGAGTTGTCTGGACAAACTAACTGGGACAAATTCTCAAATTTTGAAAATATCCATTAAAAAAAAAAAGGTTAACTAAATTAGGAGAAAGTGAGAGATAACATGATGTAATTGTCTGTATTTTAAACTGTGACATTTTAAACAGAGGAAGGAATCATTGAGCATGTCTTTCCAATATGGAAGAAGTTAGAGCTCTTAAGGAATAAGTCTAGGTCTTGCAGATGAAGTTTGACTTTTTTTCATGGCTTAAATCCATCTGGCATTTACAGCTGGGGGAAGGAGGAGGAAAAAAAAGGTAATACACAGAGTGATGGTATTTGTCATCCCAAGTAACCATCACGTGTGCTGGAGCCCTGTTTTCCTGTAGGTGGCTGCCTGACCACAGGAAGCAGGAAATGTTTTCTTGTTAATTCAACAAGATTGTTCCAAACAACATGATTGTTCCAATATGAAATAAATTAATTCCTTGTTTTGCTTTGCTTGCATGTGTGGCTTTTGCATTACCTATTGAACTCCATTTATCTCAACCCACAAGTCTTCTCACTGTTAATCTTTCCAAATCCCTATCCCCCAACCTGACAAAGCAGAAGTGTTTGATCACCTGTGTGAAGTTTAGTTGCAGACTGGAGTTAAACCATGACAAGGATGAATATATTCTAGTCACAAAGAAATTTGGGATATTTTGATGTTTATCCAGTATACCCACAAGGTATTTGAAAGTTTGATGTTTTATTTTGTGCTTAAATTTGAAGGATTTTTAATTACTGTTTTTAAATATTGAATTTTTAGTCAATTAATAAAAATAACCAGTTTTAACCCTTACCATGCTCAGGTTTAAAGCCACATATGAAGTAATCACTATAGAGTGCCTCATTTTGTTTCTGCTGTAAAGCGCTAGAAAATGTCTTGTTGAGTTAAATGCATGAATAAATATCTCTATAGCCTAAAGCACTTATTCAATTCAAGAACTTCAATGTTGCCTTAGGCAGGGTCTTTATCAGTTTAAAAACACATTAGATTTTCTTAGTTGTATTATAGTGCAATTGTGTTTAAAATCTAAGATTAAAAAAATAGAAAAGAGATGGAAATATAAAACTTATTTTAAATGTATAACCCTCTGTCTTAGTTCATTATTTCTTCTCCTTAGTTAATGCTGATCCCTTGGGCTGATCACCCCAAGGGACACATTCAGACCCCTGGCATTCTTTCTGCCATATAATTATAAGAAGAACAGAGGCATGGGAAAGCTCCTGTAGCAGTAGAGACTGAAAGAACAGTGTTTCATTCAGAAAAAAAGAAAGACAAAATGAGCCATGATGGAGAAGGCAGCTAAGGAACTTGAGTTCATCTTTTTCCATAAGAGAAAAATAAAGAACCTTCAGTGAAATGGAAAGATATGAAAATCAATACTTAGAAGTGAAAACATTTCCTACACAATTAGCAGTGAAGCTCTGCCAGAAAGTACTGTGGAAACGAAGAGCGTATCAAGGTCAGTGACAAGCAGGAATATGCACAAAGGAATAGAGATTCTTGTACTTGAGCACAATTGCTGTATGCTGAAGAGTAAACAGTTTTCTGGGAGAAGGAAAGGAGCCAGTGTCATTGAAGTTCTGCAGCAAGACTTTCATCCCTTGGCCAGCATGCTTTCTGTGTTACTGTCCACTTGCAAGTTAAAATAGGATCCAAGACTAACCTAAACTCACAACTTAAAGGATAGTACATTCTATCCAAAAATTGATTGATTTTGTCATAAATAGTCAGAGTAATGAACCAGTGGTATTTATTTCTGCTTGCATGCTGTGCATGAGCCTCTATTATCTTTAAGGACCCAGTCTTCTGAGATAGCTCACAATGAGATTATTGACATGTATGTGTTTTCTGACCCAGACACTTTGATTATACAATTCGTGCTCATGAGTCAGAGTTCTCACATCCTGAGAAAGGAACTTTTTCTGGATTTTTTTCACAGTGTTGTGCTGTTTTTTCCACTGTTTCAATTATTTCAGTAGAAAGTAGGTGAGTTTAACACAGAGTTTCACATCAGTTAAGTCTTGAGGAAAACACTGCAGAATGATATGCAGAATGCTACATACTGTTCATCTGCAACACAAAATTGCTATCATTGCATTAACATTCAATTTATTTGCATGCAAGGGCCGTTGTGTCAAAAATCTTTAAACTTTTAAAAACCATATATTTTTATTCCCTATTATGAACCTGGTCTCACATTGGTCTAAGTTTAAGCAGGGTAAGAAATTTTGCTTCAGCTCATTCGTGGCAGAGGTAAAACATTATTTAACAGTTTTAGAAAAACCTCTTTTTTTCCTGTCTTGCTTTCTTTTACACCTATCTTGTACTTGTCTAAGTGTAATTTGCTTGCATTTTGTAAGATCAATATAAAAACATTCTGTGTCTTTTCACTTTAACACAATGAAAAGAGGCCATCATTACTAAAATTTATGGTAACACTTGACACTTTATGTTGATGTAGCATGACTTTATTTTTAGGTAAACTTATGATAAGGTAGTGTCATTCTATTTAATTCATTAGCTGTCTGCATTTGTGTGAGTGACAGGAGAATCAAAGGCATTGTAATGCAGCATTATGGTAACATGATTGTTCCAATATGAAATATTTGGCTAATTTAGTGTGTATACTATCTTTATTAAAACACAAGAAGTAGACATTATGCCTGACTTCAAAAACAAAGAGCAGACATACTTTATGACTTGGTGTCAAGTCACAGGCACTTGTCTAAGGGTGAAGGCACAACAGAAAATTGTTTTTCCTATTGTGATCAATGACAACATGATGAAAGACAAACTCCACAGCTTTTATATCCTCTGAGTGTTCCTGCTGACTTCAGTGCTAAGTATTCCACTAATGAGCAATGAGTGAAACACTGGGAGCTGATTGTGAAGTTTAGGGTCAGTTCCCCAGCTAATAGAAATCACAAGTAGTTCTGAAATCAATGAAGGCTTCCAATTCAAATCCTAATTTCTGACTTCAGGAAAGAATGACATGCAATATAATATTGTTAGTTGCAGCAGTAATAAAAGCAGCAGAGGTAGCAACTACTGTTTCCATTGCTATTCCTATTACTACTAATCATACATTGTCTTACATTAAGATTGCGAAGGCTAATAAGAAAAGTAGTAATTAAGATACCAATTTAAGATGTATTTCAGTTTTGTACTTGCTTCATCAAAGATAAAGGACAATTATGCAGCAAATTTAAGTTTATGGTAAAAATCTCATTTTTTATATCAACAGTTTATTTGTTTACCATCCTTCAGAGGTCTGTCTCACAGACTAAAACCTGCTGGATTAAATTGTTAATTAAACCTCTCTGATGGGAGAAAATCTAGTATAGAAATGGCAGTAAGAGATAAAAAGTAAACAGATCCAATTCTGCTCACACAAAGATCACAAAGTGACTTGTGCAGTAGAAACACACACAAAAAAAAAAATACAAGGGCTGTATATTTTAAGGCACATTCTGGTAATCTGATATTTTTATACTATGTCAGAACACAATTCCAAACATCACATGGTTACAACATGGAGTTTTGATGCTGGGATAATGAACGTCACCATCAGAAGCACATTTGTGATCATTTATTTTATATCTTACTCTGTATAACTTTTCACTCTGAGCTATAGATGAACAGTGCCTTGATATAGCTTCAAAAGCCTGAGATCTTCATCTCTACTGTATAAAGGGTAAAGCTCTTCCAGTATAAAACATAAAAAATCAGCAAGTAACAGAAGAGGTGTGGATAACGCTGTTCTCATCACACAGCTCCACATCCTTGAGGCGCTCTCTTTCATGTAAACATTAACCCATGCCCTTTGTTACCTTATCTATTGGGTTCAGTCCCATTTTGGCCCAACTTGTTCATCCTGAGGGATTTGTATCTTTCACCATCCTGCCTCCTATCTTCCTCTGATGTCTGTTCACTTGCCCATTTACAGGATGCTGACACCAGGTTCCAGCATGCCACAGTGAAAGACTCCATCGATCAGATGGAAAGTCTCTTGGCAAACAAGTTGTTACTCACTTGGTCAAGTGGATCCTATCTCTTGCCAGCCCCATACCTAAATCAGGACAGACTGTCAAGCTACCTGGGACAGAACATTAAGAGTGCCTGAAGGTCTGGTGTAAAAGATGACAAAAGTTCAGTAGTGGCTTAGTTATAACACAATCATCTCTTCAGCCTCTAATTACTGGTTGAAAGTAGCTGAAAAATAGGAGAAGACAGCAATCTGAGATTTTTTGAATTCTAAAAAGGAAATGCAGAAAGATGAGCTATTTGAAAGTGCAGTCCAAGTTGTTTAGCTGTTACAAGGCATGAGTACATTCTCTGCTGATTTGAAACAGGTCACTGAAGTGCAATGAGTCAGAGTAAGAGCTGCACTTTTCATTCTGTGGGATGCTGACCTAATTAGAGGAAAATGCTAGGGACTGTGTTAGGTTGTAGGTTGGTTTACAGATACCTTAATGCATTCCCCAATTTTCTCTGAGTTTTTGGTTTTCATTCTAAATTAGCCCAGTCCTGAGTCACTGTTAAGTGAGACATTTTCAAACAATTTCTTAAGATGAAGTCATGTTAGAATTGTCTCTCTTAGGTGTTTTTGACATCAGTATTATCACCTTTAGGTCCTTTCAGAAGTGTTCACTAGAATAGAGTAAAAAATAATATTTTACACATGACAAAAATGAATTTTATTGTATTTATCATGTACAATTTTGTTAATGCTAGTTCTATGTCTCAAAAGAAGCCAAAAAATTCTGGTCTTCCAAGTAATTGTACCCAGAGGCAGACATAGGTACATGCAGATGACTGCCAGCACAGAAAACCTAATCTCTCCTTTTCCTCACTCAAGCACAGTCCTCAATTCCTTTTTCTGGGACAGGTTTCTACAGAAGTTCTCTTCTTCATGGCTTGTCTTCTGTCTATTCTGATGTTGCCTGTAATTTCTATGTGGCACAGTTTGCTGCCTTCCACTCAACAATTAAAATATTCAGTTTTCACATTTTCCAGAATCCTGCTAGCTGATCCGGACAACATATGTTATAACCCTGAGATCCTGCACAGCCCTCACACTTGACAGGTTGGATTCTCAAGTACCACGTACCTATTAAGTTCTATTAATTTCCAACTGTGAGGTGAGAAAGGTGGTGGTTAGTGGGGATCAATGTCTTCTCTACTGTAAATAGGCAGTCTGCTCTTGTATAATTTCAATAGTATTTGTCTTTCACAGAATCACAGAAACAATTAGGTTGGAAAAAACCTCTAAGATCACGGAGTCCAGCCTTTGACTGAACACCATTGTGTCAACTAAACCACAGCACTGAGTGCCATGTCCAGTTGTTTCTTGAGCACTTCTAAGAATGGTGACTGCACTGTGTTTCTGGTACAAACAAACTTGAATGAATGACCTGATTGAATAAAGGTCTCGGGGATAATTCTGCACAAATCCAAAGCTATATTTTAAGAGAAATCTTAGTAAGAAATACAAAGCTATTCATAATGTCAACGAATAGAAAATTACATGGGAAAAGACTTGTGATACATATGGAATACATCACATCTAATAAATACAATAGAAAAGAGTTTTAATTCAATTAAGCAATCTGAGTAACATATAAAAATAAATCACTGGTTCTGCTTCTAGTCATAGATATAAACTATATTTAGATATATTATCTTAATTATCTTTTCATCTGAATTTTAAAATAACTGTATATAGAGAAAATAATTTACAAGATTTGCTTATGAATTTTCAGTTATTTTGATACTATCAGAACTTCTTTTGATGTCATCTGCAAATTCCCTCACTATCACATTAAACTCAAGCTTGAACCTCAGCTGACACATCTTAGTTAATTCATACCATATGAATTTACACTGTGAATAATCTAATATGCTCTTTTATTAACCACTAATTATATTTTTAGTTCAAAGGAAGCGGCCTTTAATACAGGATAAAAATGTAAACTAGAAGACTTACGATGGCACTTGCAAGTACCAATTATGAGAGTTTGGCTGATAACCTTTTACAGTGCCTATTATCTTGGTATGCAAATGCTTCTCAGTGAAAGCACACCTGCCTCCTTATGTGCCAAGATACTTTGTTTTCCTGGGCTGCTTCAAAAGCAGCGTGGGCAGCAGGGTGAGAGGGGTGGTTCTGCCTCTCTACCCTGCTGTTATGAGACCTCACCCGGAATTCTGTGTGCAGCTCTGGAGTCCCCAGCACAGGAAGGACATTGACCTGTTGGCACAGGTCCAGAGGAAGTTCTCCACGATGATGAGAGGGGTGGAATACTTCTCCTTTGAGAAATGGCTGAGTTGGGGTTCTTCAGTCTGGAGTAGAGAAGGCTCCAGGGAGACCACATTTTAGCCAATCAGTAATTAAACAGTACTTACAAGAAATATGGTGACAAACATTATAACAGAGCATGTCACAATGGGACAAGGGGTAACGGTTTTAAACAAAAGGAGGGTAAGATTTAGACTAGATATAAAGAAGAAAAATTTTACAAGGGTGGTGAAACACTGGAACAGATTGTCCAGAGAGGTGGCAAATGTTCTGTCCCTGGAAACATTCAAGGTCAGGCTGGATGGGGCTCTGAGCATTGAGATCTAGTTGAAGGTGTCACTGCCCTTTGCAACGGGTGTTGGACTAGATGACCTTTAAAGGTCCCTACCAACTCAGAGAAGCTGAGTTTATCATTCTGGGATTTTACAATAAATGTGTGGCTTTACTGGATGCCACTCACCTGGCTGGAGGCAGAGCTATTTAAAGAAGGAATATGTTCTGTAACAGAGCTACACCTACTTTTTGGTAATCGACAGATTGCCCAACACAACCCTCCACAGATCTTGTGTTTGATTAGGACACACCATTTTGCAAACAGAGGCAGCACTGCAGATGGTTTCTGTCAAGTTTCAGTGTCGTGTTGAGAGTTAGGTGTGAATTTGTCAACCAGAAGCCAGCTCCAGTTTTACTAGTGATAATGTGATCACTAGTGATGCAGACACATCTGGAAGGAAATAATCACGTCTTACCCCTGAAAGATGAGCACACTCTCTCCCACAACCATTCACTTTTGGGGTTTGACTGGACTTAGTGAAACTTTTGAGATGCATTAGGGAATAGGCTCAGCCCAAGAATGGTGCAAAACAGAAAAAAAAAGTGGTGAGGGAATTTTTACAAGGGCATAAAGCAATAGGAGAAGAG
Source organism: Motacilla alba alba (assembly GCF_015832195.1). NCBI lineage: Eukaryota > Metazoa > Chordata > Aves > Passeriformes > Motacillidae > Motacilla > Motacilla alba. The sequence goes on along the minus strand of NC_052019.1, from coordinate 24,572,396 downwards.
AGAATGGCTTTAAACTAAAAGAGGGTAGGTTTAGATTAGATCTTAGGAAGAAATTCTGTTCCTATGAGGGTGGTGAAACACTGGAACTGTTGCTCAGAGAAGCTGTGGATGCCCTATCCTTGGAAGGTTGGAAGGGCCTTTGATCAACATGGTCTAGTGGAAGGTGTCCCTGCCCATAGTAGAGGGGCTGGAACAAGATAAGAATTAAGATCACTTCCAACCTAAACCATTCTATGATTTTATAAACCTATGAGTAATACTAAGATGCAGAACGTGCCTATAATATATTTAAACTAATATTTCTGTACTTCAGAAATTAATTAATTTCATAGTGCAGGAATTCATTCTGAACAATAGTCTGATATGTAGCAGAAATAAAATCTTGGGCCTAGTCAAGTTATTCAGACTGCATGGAGACTATCATAGAATTATAGGAAGTTTAGGGTTAGAAGGGAAACAATAACTTGTATTTAAATTCAAATGTCATAATTGTGGGGCACAACTGCAGCATTTATAAAACTAACCTGCAGTATCATCAGTTCTGGTGTGGTAGCAAAAATATCCCGCTCTCCTCTATGCTTATCAGAAGGCAAAGACATTCACTCAGCAGCTGGTTTTTCTGGTACTTGCTGCCAAAGAGATGGCACAACTAACAGCTTCTGGGTTCTGTTCCAGCTTTTATGAGACACTGTTCTCTAATGTTCTTTAAAACTGGTAAAACAACATACTTTGCCTAATCTCATTCTCTGAAATAGATGAACTATTTTGTCTGAATGTTTTGAATAAAATTCTGTCTGATGCATAAAACTACTGTGGAAAATTTCAGCCCAAACATTTCAGTTTTGGCCAAATCATAAGCAATCTAAAAGAATGCCAGACATCTTTAACTTTATAGGGGAAGTTGTCAGCTCAAATGCTGCAGTCACACCCACCACCCACGCACACAGACGTGTATATATACACAGACATATCATCAGACATATAGCAAAAAGAAATTGTTTGGTTCCTGTGCTGCATTTTTTCCCAAACCATTTAAAACTTGTGATTGTTAAGATTGCAAACTCTGAGCTTCACTGCCTTGCAAAGCTGTGACTGTGATGGAAAAAGGCATGAAAAATAAAAAGAGCAGATTTCCAGTCAAAAAATATGTCTCTAGTAATAGAGTATGAAAGTGCACTTTATCAAATATTTTCTATTAAGCAGGCAGGTTGATAAAATTCCCTAACAATCTTTACTTATATTATTGTGGAGTAATATACTTACAGCTATATTCTATAGTCATTCTGAGCTCAAAGAAAAAAAATTTTTTTTTGCAAAGCAATATTTTTCAGAAGCTGTCTGTGTGTTTCAGCACTACAGTATTATAAAAGAAAAAAATATTTTAATAAACCTTTACCAGTATTTTATATTCACAAAAACTAGAAAATAACTTGTAAAGAAATAAGAAGCTTGAAAATTTATCTTTGAAGAAGTCTGTGACTGTTTTCCTAAAGGGATCAAGAAATTAAAATGTTTACTAATAATTTCTATTTAATATTAATCTTTAATGACATGCTTCACTGAGACTTTCTTTTTCTAAACAGGAATGTGTGTAGGATTTGCTGTGGTACACGCAGACATTTCTTTTGACATAAATATGCAGTAGGTAAGAAAAAAACATTAAAAACATGCTTCTTCATTTTCCACCTCTTAGATTTCATCCTTTGAATTGAACATAAAAGTCAGCCTTTTACTAGATAAGGAAAAAACCCTGGCTTGAGTGCATGCATATCTATACAGACACTTGGTGGCAAGGGACTTCTACCTCCCTGTGTTCAGTCTCTCATTACAATAGACATCATGTCACATTATGCCATTGTTGTTACCCAATATCTGTCATAAATGCCAGTGTGTATTCATTTTGGTGTTCCAAGCAAGGACAATAACAGGAATAAAAAATGTGCAGTGAATGGTAGAGTTTTGCACAAAATCCATCTCTAAAGGCCCTTCAACTCAGTGTTTTCCTTCCTGGAAAATGTTGTGGAGTCCTATTTGTTATCTCTAGAACTGACACGGGAATCTCAGTCAATGAAAAAAAGCTCTTGGTGTTTTCTCTTTACAGGTGGTACTGCCATGGGCATGCCGCTGTGCTATTGTGGCCTCAATAGATTTCCTTCTCATCTACGATATTGTAGTTAGCACTTCCAGACAGACAGCTGCATAATAAGTCTGCTATTGACCTAGAACAAAAAGTTCATACCATCTGTTATCTTTCAGCATAAAAACTGGTCATGATTTCATTTGAACAAGTCTTCTGCTTCTTTCTGAGGTATAGCTTGGAAGCTTAAAATGGAGAGCCTGGGAAGTTTTAGCTGTAGAGTCATTATTCACAGAAAAGTAAAATAATATGCTCAAATTCTTTATTCACTAATTTTAAACCCTATTTTCTAATTGTATTTTAGATTATATCACTGAAACCTTTCTCATCTGCTTTTATAATTTATAAATCTTCCTTAGGTTTTAGATCTGCTCTGTGTTACATACAAAACATTAATATGCTGTCAGTACTTCCATAAATTAATGTCTCAAGCTCCAAATATCTTGCTGACAGGAATTTTTTGAATTTAAGCTTACTAATATCCCTGGATCATATTAATTTTCCCGGAAGTGTTTTTATTTCACACAGCAGACTATTTTGAAGCCTCTAATCTACAGTACTGCAGATTTGAAAATCTTGCTACAGACACAGGATTTAAAAGTGTCCATCTGACCATTACAAATATTTTAGACTTCTTAGAAAGAAGCAAAATTTTAAAAACCCACAAAAATAAACAAAAAAACACCCCCAAAACCAAAACGAAACACAAACCAGAAATGCAGTTAAACTTTTGAGTTGTGAGCAATTAATCTTTCCATTTTAGGATTGCTTCCTTCTACTCCATAGTTTTCAGTACTGTTCAAAAGACTTGCTTGTGACCCTGGAAATAGTAACTCTATGGTTGGGAAAGAAAACCAGAAAGCTAAAATCAGCTGAAATATCTGTGCTCTCTCAGAGTCAACAACAACCCATAAGAGCATTCAATACAAACAAAAGTATTGCAAAGACAAAAAAAATAGTTTCTTTTTCTAAAGCTGAGTGACTTGCAACAAGAGCTCTGGAGAAAAGCAAACACAACACAGCTGTGTGCTGCAGTGAAGTATCAGCATCCATTTTACTGCAGTAAGGTTTCCACAGACGAGGGAGTTGGAGATAGACTATTTGTGGTTGCAGTTTCTGCCTCCTGTGCTCCATTAAGGGGCTCTGCTCTACTGTGTTGTAGAGTTCTGCATCTGCCTCACTTGAAGGCCTCATATTTCTAAATAACAGATTTTATCAGCTGAGACCTGTACTAGCTGTGAACTATTTTAAACATTGTTTTTTGTTGGTCTCTCTGGTCATTGGTGCAGAGAAGTGTTCAAAAAATAACGACTTGCTTTGATAAGTGTGACTTTTATTGGAGGAAGGAAGGAAGGAAGGAAGGAAGGAAGGAAGGAAGGAAGGAAGGAAGGAAGGAAGGAAGGAAGGAAGGAAGGAAGGAAGGAAGGAAGGAAGGAAGGAAGGAAGGAAGGAAGGAAGGAAGGAAGGAAGATTAGATAGATACATAGATACATCGATAGATAGATTTGTGGTGAAAAGAAAGGAGAAATAAGGGAGATGTGAATGAAATAACACAAGGCTCATATTCCAGGAGCTATTCAAGACAACAAGGAAGAAGGTAACACTGATGTTTCTGTCAATCTTTCTCACCTGGCCTTTTCATAAGCCTTTTTAGTTTCTCAGCAAAGACACAGAACTTTTAGAACAGGTCTCAAAGCTGAGGTATGAAATCTGGATCCAAAAGTAAGGCATGGCGTCTGTGATCATAATAAACTTTGCTAAATCCTGTTGCTTTTCCTTCCTGCAATGGCATCTAAAAGTAACAGTGGACTGAGCAGTCTTCCCTTCCCCTAGATTTGTTGCTAGTTAAGCTTATTTTCTAACATACGTCTGAACTACTGTTTTCTAAAGTCATAGTATTTTTTTTATTTTAATAACACAGTCCTTGGACAACACAGAGTACTTTTTTTTTTTCTTCCAGTAATTTTTTTTTTGCCTTTTAGATTTTTCTGATTAGTCCATAATATTATTATGTAGCATGCTAGGCTGAATACCCCAGATTCTGAGGGCAAAACTGGAAATAAAGGTTCCATCCAGAAGCCTCAGCTACGTCTTGTAGCACCTGCATAAACGTGTCATGAATCACAGGTTATTCGGCAGAGACAAGAGCTATTTGGTGGGCAATCAATAATAACTGCTATTATTCCTAAACTGATGATTGACATGGCATCACAGGTTTGAAAGGGGCCATTTTGGATTATGTCTGTCCTCTGTCATCCTGGAAGAACTTACAGGGGTGCTCAGTGGATGCCACGGGCCTCCAACCAGCTACTGGAAATTTTCACAGTCTTTATTCTGGACAAAGATGATTTTTATGGGGAGTAACTTCTTCTTACATTGTGCAATAACTCTGTCCTACTTGATCAGCAGGTAATTTTGCAGTGGTCCACAGAAAGGGCAAAAATATGAAAACGAGGGTCTGATCATCTCCCCATCTGTGTCCAGCCAACAGTTTGTGAGTATTGTCTCTTACAGAGGAATTCTATTTCTCTCACTGAAGAAATACTAGAGCAGAATAAAGATAATAAAAGTTGAAGCTTTCAAAGAAAAAGTCGGGCTATATTTTTTTTATGTATTTTTATTCCTCCCTCTCTCTCTCTCTCACTCTCTTTAATATTGATGCATGGCTCCTGGGCATTCACTAAACAACTTCTATCTAACAGTAAGAGTATTGTATTTTGCAATAAATGAGCTGGCAAATAGAAAATTATGCCTAGAAATTGAAACACAATAGCCTCTAAGCTCAATAAAGATGGACACTGAAATAATGCAAGTCTTTTCTTTCAGTGAAAGAAGTGAACATCATTCCTCACAGTTGCATGGTTTCTGGGTACCCTCACCCCAGTCTTCTGGGGTTTCGCATGGTTAATTTTAGCCACTCTCTGTTGCATAACCGTTCCTTTTAGCTTGTGACTCTGGAGTCAACCTCAGGTCAAGCTGCATCCTGCTGGAGGCTGACATGTAAATATGAGACAGTGTTTCCTAATCCAGATTCTTTGGAAGATCAGAAGCAGTGCTACACGCTTTCTCTTCTATCCCTCTCTTCACAGTACATTACTTAATATGCAATTTAATTTTTGAAAATATCTTTGATGTTCCTTGAATACACATTATTATTTCCCACTTTACTGCTGCTATAAAAAATGTCCCATTTCACTGAATAACCAGTGATGCTGTATACCTTAAATATGGTGCTGACATGTAGCACATTAAGGTATCTATTACACACACATTAAAAATAAGTTTATCCATTAAAACAAAAAAACTTGCAAAATAATTCTTTAAGAATATGGTGTATGGCAATGAAAATAAAAATTCCAATGTGTTTCATTATGATAAAACAACAGAATTTAACAATCTAGCAAAATGCTGACCAGAAAACTTAAGTATGTTATTTAAACTGAAAAAGAAAAACAAGTTGTCCTACCGACACATATTCAAATATATAGGGAGACAACTGATTCCCTAATAGGGAAACAAAAGAACAAACAAATAATTTTTGAGATGTAAAATATGACAAAATAAGGAAACATCTTCTGCACATAGTTAATCACCAAGAAATCAATTTTTTTTTTTTAGCATGAAGCCTTCCTGTTATTTACAAGCTTAGCACCTAGAAATTTCACTTTCAGTTTGCAAGCAGAAATATCTTTATTTTTTGAATGTTATATAAACCATAAAATTATCATTTCCAATTTGGTAAACAGAGCAGACAGCAGTTGCTGTTGGGTGTGATTGAAAAATCATAGGCCTCACCCTCTGAGGTTTTCCTGAGAGGAGAAAATCTGAGCCCTTCTTGCTGCTGTTCCATGAGTTTTGCCTCTGTTTCTGAATAAGGTTCCAAAGACTTCAGGATCTGCAGTGAGTGCAGAATAGGAGGAAATGAACTTTTAGAAGATGTGGCCTTACTTAAATGCATATGGATCTATTCAGTAATAATGTATATAACTCCTTACCTTGCTAAGAACTGACTTGCTGTTAACATTGACAGCATTTTGCAGTTCCTGAAGTGAAAAACTCTGAAAATGATTAAGTGCTCTTTAGATGTGAATGCCTGGATCATTTCTGTTCTTTCACAAAATTTATGACAAGTGGGACTAATTCTGCTCTTGCACATTATTCAGATAGAACTATACAGGAAGAATCCCTCTGGCTTTAAAAGGGAATATTTCTCATTCAAGGAATTCAGTCAAAACTATTTGGCTTTATTTTATTGTTTTTCTTCTCTATATTTTTGACCCCCTGATATCCTTAGAGATAGCTGTATTTGAGTAAAGGTGATCATTTTTAGAGATGTGCAGAGCAGTAGAGCAGTTACCCAAATGCTTAAATAAGTCTGAGTTTAAAACATTCCCACCTAATAGACTGTGCTGATGTGGCATATAAGTTGGGATCTGAATTTTTAATTTAAAGAAATATTTTAAATTTTGCATCCATCCATGTTACTTCAAAGTATGTGAAAATATTTCTTCCTTAATCCCTGTAGTGAGAGGGGAATGAGAGAGCCTACAACTTCTTACAACTGCACCTTTATTCAGATTGTCAGGTCCATCAAGTCTTAAATACCAGCTATCACAGTGCCCATCTCTGTTTCTGACACTTAGAGCAGCACACGCTTTCTGACAGCTGGATAGCCAAGGATACTGATTTTTTCTTGCAGTGTTACAAAATGCCTATAGCCAAATAAAGCTAGGTATGATGAGAAGAGGGAGAATTCCACCAGGGATGGGTACAGCATGTCACAAAGCATTTGTGAGACAGGTCTGGGGCATGAATGCCAGAAGCATTGCTATTCCTACTTCGATCTCAAGACTGGTTCTGTTCCTAACATCTTCCAAGAACATCTTTTAAGGATGCTTGGGCATAGCACTGTGCTGTCTTCTCCCTCCTCAATGCTCACTTTCCCTTCCTCCCATGTGTTTGTACATCACAAACAAGCAAACTGCTCTGTACTATGCAGAGTCCTTTCTACATAGCTGTTAAGAGAATGCAGAACTGTAAAAAAGCATTTTCAAATGCTGGGATGGGTAGTCCCAGTGGCAGAAGAAGACCTCACCCATCCTTGCTATGAAGCTCAGTGTTTATACCAAAGTACCAATATAATGAAGCTAATTGTGTTGTTTTCCTGGGAAGATTACTATGTTTAGCTGAGAATGGATCTAAGATGTATAAGGAAATCTGTCAGACCTTGACTAACCAAAATATACCTAGATCATTTACCAGTGCTTCTCTGTATGTTTTTATAAAGTACCATTTTAATTAACAAATTGGGAATAATCCTCATTTTAATAAGAGTATCAGATACTTGCTATCTTGCATTTATGAATAAGGCATGTTCAAATTTTGCAGTTGCAATTATTGCTAGAGCTTAGAGACATTAAAAATATTCTAAACTTAATTAGCTTTGAAAAATCTCCAGTTGTTGACTCTAATGATCCCTTACACAAAATAGCACACCTAAATCTGACAAGGTATTATTTGTCTTTACAGCTGAAAAATGTTTTTTGCCAATCACAGTATATATTAGGGTTTGATTTTTATTATTTTTATTATTTTTAGTTTTTTCTGGAGGCAAGAACTGAAAATATATATTAATAGAAATTTGTGAATATACACAATCACCAAAAAATTGTTTTAGAGATTATGTGTTGCTTGACATTTTTAAGTATGAAGCTGCAAAATTATTGCTTGCAGCAACTATAAATATTTCTTGCCCACTATGTTTCCATGGCAACTGTGCTAATTTATTCAGAGACCTTTGCATTATTTTAATTTAAGAGACACAATAGTATCTGTACTAAAATTGTTCCTAGATTTGACATTTTGATCCTGTCTGAAAATTAAATGTGGCATGAAGTATTTTTAGACATAAGCTACATTGTTATCCAAAGGGTGGGGAAGATGTTTAAAATGTCTTCTGGTAGATTCATGTTGCATAGTTTTTTTATGTGTAGATATAGAAACACACACAATTAGTCCCAGAATAATGGCTCAGACATTGAGAAGGTACATCTATTCTAAGTCAGTCACAGCCTCTGAACAGAAATCCCTCACACCTAGAGCCATCCCAGAGATAATATTTTTTGAACATTTTCAGTTATCATCTTGTTTTACAAGGAAAAAAAAACTTTTTTTTTTTAATTTTCAGAGCAACCTAGTGTCTGTATCAGTCTTTGCCTTTGTTTTCAAGTCTTTAAATATGCACAATATGTGAGAGGCTCTTCAGAAACTAGCATTTATACAACATTTGTTTATGAACTTTAAGATATTGAAATGCAACATAACCAGAGATTGTTTTACATGTGCTTGTCCTTAAGACCTGACCAACACTTGCTATGGATACAGGGAGCAAAGGTGTAGCACAAAGGTATTTATTTGTCTCCTCCTCCTTCTTAGGATTGTTTATAGCCTCAAAGGCTGTCAGAAGCAGTGTCTTATGTCCAAAATGGAACATAGAGCCAGGCTCACTTTCAGATACCTGTATCTTATACCAAATACCCTCTGATCATAGGCTTTGAAAACTGTTTTCCCTTTTGTCAAATGAATGTCAACAGTATCCTGGGAGGGGAGTATTGAAAGTTTTTTGCAGGTGGTGCTCATTCTCTATGTGTATGTGAGATTTCAGCCTCCAAAACTATCATGAAAAGCTTTGTGTGAACATCAAATTCCTTTTAAAATACAGGCACTTTTTCTCTGCACACAAATAAGAATAAATTGATAGGTGTAAAGGAAATAACTTCTATTAATACCATTCTTTTTTATCCTGAGCTCAGAATCAAATTAAAGGATTTAAAATTTCACTGCCTTTTTTATAAACATGGGTATAATTCTGTTTATTTCAGCTATATAAAAAGATTGACTTGAAGTTGAAAATCACTGACTCTTGAGAAACCTTTGTATTCATAGTTTTTGACTGCAGACAAGGATTTTTCTGAAAGACAGAATAATTTTAATTGAAAATTCAATCTGCATGTCTAATCCTGGGCTGCTGATGACAAGTAGCTAACACAAAAAATTATACTGGAGTATTCAAAATCCTTTCTCTAAGATATTGTAATAAACCAGTTACCAACTTATAAATTCCTACTTCAAGAAAGTTATGATGAAATGTTCATCTACTGAGTTTATATGCTTTCATATGCATATAGGTAGCTGAATTTTAAAATCTTCATCAATTTAAGTATATCAATTAGGAGATAACCTTATTATTCAAACTCCTCCACAGAAACATCTTCTTTCTCTTTAATTACTGCAACTATGCAAAAGTAGTTTCATTCATCTAGCAAGTGAGAAAATTGCTCAATGTGTAATTTTTCATGACTGCAGCAGTTTTAAAGCTTGAACCTCCAAACATACTCCCAGTGGGCCGCATGTCTATGTGATATTAAACAATTATGAGAAATAAGCCCAGCTGCAGAATTAGATGGTAGTGTTCAACTCAGATGTTATTTGATTACTTGCATTGATGATCACAGTATAATCTACCAATCCAGCAATAGCATTTTGTCACTTATCTTGTACATGCATATGTTTAAGGGCTCTTTATCTTTGTTATTTAGATGACAAACTCGTTAGACCAAAGACTGAATATACAGGAAAACAGCTATTGCTATGACCTTCAGTTTACAGCCAAATAATTGAAACACAAAGATAATAACCAGCAATTTTGACTCCAGTTCCTCTAAATCTTAGTTTTCTTAAAGAAACTCATTTCCTTGCTGTCTAACATTTTCTCTAGTAATTGCTTTTTCATTGTTTAGGCTGAACACCATCTATGGATTCAGCCCATGGGAAATAATGGCAATTGAAGCCAATTGAATTAGCCTAGAAATGTATTTGTGCTGATGATTTCTAAATCAAGACTTCAGCAGGTTTATATGGACAGCTATAAAAAAAAAATCACTGGAGAGCAAATAACATACAACTTTTCCTCTCTGCAAGAAAAAGTTTCAGAGGTATAATTAAGTACTCAATTTCAGCAGTTTTCAAAGAGCCATGGTTTAAAGTGTGGATCCACCTTGGGGACTGATGCATGTCAAAAAAAAAAAAAAAACAACTCGAAAGCCCTCTTTACTGTTCCTCTTAGATATACAGTGTATCTTAGAAGAAGGTACCTGTTTTTCATGCTCTGGGATCAGCTTCATGCTTTCAGATTAAAGAGCCAGGAGATCATTCAGATAGACTATCTGCCAGGAACCATGCCCTCCATAAAATCCTACAAATACCAGCAGTATCCACTTCAGAAATTCATATAATTGCTTCAAGCTCAGCTTTCAGACCAAGCCATTAAAATGCTGTGTATGATGTATTTACTTCCAAGTTAACTTCATATCTCTTTAGGGGTACAAATTATTTTCATCTCTGTGTGCCTTCAGCAGTCAGAGATAAAAAATACCACGTACCTGCCAAGCTGTTAGAAAGCCTTAAGTTATCACTTTACATGGGGGATCTCAGAGAGCTTCCAGTAAACATCACCATTAATGAACACAGAATCTAGTGGCCTTTAAAGCTTCCAACATGTACATGGATTTCCATTTAAAATAAAAAGGTGAGTTTAAAAAAAAAAATCCAGAAGAGGTTCCATAGGGGGTGTCTAGTACAGTGTTCTGCTCAAGGTGGGAAGAGCTTTGATGTCAGCTCAAGTGGCTCAGGGCTTGTTCCAGTTGGGTCTTACTGATCTCCAAGGATGGAGACTACTTAACTTCCCTGGACATCGTGCTTCTGGACTGTCCTCATGGAGTAAAAGCTTTTTCTTACATCCATCCTGGACCCTTGTTACGTTCCTCTGCTATGCACCACTACAAGAAGTGTGGCTCTGTCATCTTGGTCACATCACCACAGTTATGGGAGGATGCTGTTGGATGTCCTTAAAGCCATCTCTCCAAGCTGAGCAATCTTTTGTCCCTCAACTTATCCTAACAAGAAAAAACACGTGTTCCTGTGAGACTCTGTTGGGTTTGCTCCAGTTTAGCTTCCTCTTCCTTGCACTGTGGAGCCCAGCATTGGGTGTAGTATCTTTCTGTGATCTAATCATCAATTTCCTCAGCCTTTTTCCTCTCGAGCTCAGCCTCTTTGAGCAGTCAAGGGGGCAGATGGCTTTCATTCATGCTAGGGCACACAGCTCACATTCAGCATATGGAGGGTTAAATTTCATAAACTTTAAAACCAGCAGAAATATTGGCACTACCTTCGGCTGAATCAGTCTACTCAACTATTTTTCATTTAGATTTGCACTGCTGGGTTCCATTGGCTCTGAGATGTTTCTCAGAAGCTGTCTAGAAACAAGGTGGCCAGCAGGACCTTAGCTCATAGGGGCAGCAAATGATTTGGCTTCAAGTGCAGCCTGTTGTGGGAAGCAGTAGTACCATCAGAGACTAAATTTTCCTTGTTGAAATCTGTCAAAAATTATGTACTATCCTATTTTAAATGTGTATGCTTAGCTCTGAAGAAAATAATAATGCCTGTTAAAAATTGAAGAGATTTATATACACGTATATATATGCATTTGCTGTACATTGTCCTCTCATGATAATTGTCTTATTGTTTCTCTGTTTTCTTCCTGCTTCTCCCTTTCCCTTTCTCTTTCCTCTTCCTTCTTAATTTCACTTTCTTTTTTGATCCAAAATAGACATTTTTCCACAGGAAGTGAACTGAGGTCTAAGATATTACATAGAACACCATAGCATCTTTGCATAATGGAGCTTTTTCAACTACTTCAAGTTGTATTAGAGTCAGTGTTGAAAACTGCTACAATCTTGGAATATTTAATTTTTCTTTTTCTCTCAAATATTTTTTTTTTTGTGCAAAAATTGCATTGCATGGATCCATTTTTAAACAATTAACTTTAACTCTGGCCACCTTATCTGTCAACTGAGTTCAACCGCACTGAATAATTAATTTTAGCTACATTCTGTACTGTGGCAAAGAAATGTCCTGAAGGTATAGTTACTAAATCTTTCTCAGATAAAACCCTGTTTCTCAGGTCTTTTCTTTTGGACCAATTTGGAGGTGCAGTAATTTTGCCAGTGACAACCTTAGTTGAAATTCTTTATAAAGCTACTCATATGAATATATTCAAGATTTATTAGAAAATTAAGACACCAATGAGGTGTACTGAGACCCACAGCTATTTTGCAAGTAATTTACCATATCAAAAAATGTTTCTCTGACTTTTAAATGATTTTCAGGGGTTCACGAGCACTTACATAAACTATTAGGAGGGAGCATTGTGCTTCTTTCCTTTAAAATACCTGACTTACATCACTGTATTGTCACTCATTGGAGAAGGTACCATTAAATCAGTGTAACTGGAAATTACTCAGGCTGAATCAGTGCAACAGAATGAGGCACAGATCTTAATTCAAGGTCTTATAGATGTTTCATTGCTGAACAAAATGTGTATGAACAAATAACAAGTGAAATGAAATTATTGTGTGTACTGATCAATTTTAAGTTGTTAAAGATACTAAAAAACACAGAAAGAGGTACAGATTGTGCTCTCTGTCCTGTCAGTGTTACCATCACTCCCTGGAGCAGAGAAGAGATGCTCCCATGGGATGATGATGCTGCCTGGCAGCTGTCTTTCAGATGACCAGCAAAGATGTCAGTCAGATGCTGCTTTGAACAGGAGATGGTCCGGCCCATTTGAGAAAAGATGATTCATAATTGCAAAGGCCTTTAAGTCACTTCTGACATGGTAGGCTACACAAGTCAGTATTACAGCTGATAACAACTGTGAAGAGGAAGTATTGAAGAATATTTCATGTTTTACTAGCTCATATTTTGAAGATGTTTGCAATCATTAGCATTTCTTCTTTTTGTTTTTTTATTTTTGCAATTTTTGAAAACAACTTAATGGCATCTTGAGGGGGACAAATGTTTTCACTTGTGCACCAGAGGCTAGAAAATGAAAAGCATAACAAATTACCAGTCTCTTTTAACAAAAACTTTATAAGTTTATTCATAAAATTTGTGTTAAAAGAGAAAGAGAGCATTGCTATAAACAAAGCTTATGCACTCCACTAACCCTAACAGCTTATGCACCTGCACTAACCCCCCTACAGCCTGAACACCATTGTACTTTCACTGATCAGCTTCAGACTTACAGACTCTCGCTACAAAGGCTTGAGGGAGCTTATTTATTCCTGTGATAGTGATGCCGAAGTGATTTTTGCTTTCATATATTCTTCATATATTTGTAGCTCTGTAGACTATTGTTGTACAGTTATATAGTTCCTAGCTAAGCCAGTATTTTTCCTACCCTTATAGGCAGAAAGACAAACCACATTCCAAAGGTCACAATCCTTATCTTGATTTTCTGGCAAGCATGGAAGAGCTGCTCTCCCAAGACAGCTTCTCACAAACAGCTAGCAGAAGGGGGCACAGGAAGAGGGTTGAACCAAGAGAGGAAATTACCTCATCACCTGTGGTTCTAATTGGGGATTCTTTTCAATTATACTCATTTGCTAAACTTATAAAACTGCGTTCATGCTGTGTGGGGTGGACATTTTTCCATACTTGCCCCTGGAGGTCTCCAATTAAAGACTAGCTTTTATATTACTTCCTATATTGATATTATCTTGAAAGTGTGTTGTTTTATGTCTAGATCTTTAAGGCATCAATTCTTCCTTGTGTGTTCTTTAGCACGTACTAGCTTTTTGCATATTAAAAAAAAACTATTAGAGGACAGAGAAAGAAATAAAAAATTTCCAAAATAATTGACTTTAGTGGTCAAAAATAATCCTGAAAATATCATAAAAAGAGAAGTGACAAAAAAAAAAGGCAAATGAAACACACTCAGTGTCCATCCTCTGGGCTCATGCCATTTTACTACATGGTACTCGTAGTGACCATGCTTCAGTGGTTAGAGGTTCCAGGTTCTCTACAAGTAAGCTGCTGGGGCCCAGGGAATGTCCAGGGAAGGTACAGGGAATCAGATCTGCATTCTCTTCCTGTAGACCCTCCCCTGGTCCCAGAGCACAGCAGGATGCTGCAGAAATGGCAAGGAACTTGTGCAATGCTGCAAGATAGGCAAGTACAAAAATACAACACTTGTAAACCTGATGGATATACAGCTAATTGTCATTAGCTTTGCATGATGGCAAAATAAGTTAAAGTTTGATAGCTGTTAAATCTGGTGTGCTCTTCAAATTTTTATTTCCTCTTAGTATAGAAAGACATTATATATATGTGCAATTTGTGCACATAAACAAGTTTTTTAGAAGAAGAAAAGACAAGTGAAAACATTAGTCACAAATATGTGAGGCAGGTTTTCTTGTCTCTCTGAAAGCCTGCCACTGAAATATTTTGTCATCCTCCGTATCAAGTCAAATTGTGATATCTGGTGAAAGAAGTCACCAACAGAAGTCACAACAAAGCTGTGAAAGAGAGTTTCCATTGTAGGATGACCAAGCTTTCCCTGGCTGTTTTTCATAATAAGCTAAAAGCACTACAGAATACTGAGATAAGTGTGTTTGGGAGCATCACCTTTGAGTATCTTTTATTCTTCCAAAATGTTGTAAAATCTCCATCGTCCTGTCCAAATACTGTTCTAATAAAGCAGTTAAATTTCTTACAGTTTTGTATAGCTGCAGTTACACTACTGTACATGACCTACAAAATAATTTTTAAAAGATCTTTCTGCTTGTGTTCTGCTAGACTTATTGCTGTCCCAGATACATGCTGCAGGCAAGAAAATTGTTTGTCACAACAGAAAGCAAGCAAATTCTTATAAATGCTACTGTGAACAGACATTTGCCAAGATTTAGGTAACCCTTGGTCTCTAAGTGTCAAACTGCAAGTGGATCTGACTTGAACACTTGATTAATCCACTCAAAGTAAGAGAAAAAAAATTAATTTTCTAATGCAATTATTCGAAATAGAGTTATACAGGTTCTTGTGAACAATTCTCTGTTTTATTTTTTTACCTAGATAAACACATATGCAAAGGGAGAATGAAAAGTTACAAGTGAAAAGTTACACACTGAGGTTAACAGTTATTTTCAAATATTTGTAAAGCTAGGTGAATGAAAGGACAGGAGGGAAGGAGAGGAAAGGGAAGTAAGTATAGAGGAAAGAAAGAAAGAAGTGGTGGAAAGAAAAAGAAAGTAGTTTGTACCTTGGTCCATGGAGTGCAGAAAGCAGAACAGAAAGAAAACACAATACACTCTCTGTAGTGCAGAACTCTGATTTTTGCTGGGGGTAAACAGACATGTGAATGAACCAAGGAGAAGAACAGGATGGAAAAAAAGAACAGGACTTACCATGGGTTTGTATAAGACCAAAAAAATGGAAATCTCCATGTAGTAAGAGATCTCAGTGTCAAGGGAAGCATTACAATTGCAGAAAGGTAAAACTTTAGAAGCAATGTCACAAATCTGAAATCTCTGTGTAAATCCCAGTGCTTAAATGAAACCCCAAAATTACCTCAGAAGCTTCTATCCCATATATATACTATATGCCATGGAGGGCCATCCGCCAGCATACCTTTTTGAGATTTAACAAAAGAAAGGGAAAAAACAGAATAAAATAAGTCATACTACAGCTCTTGGCAAGGAACCAAAGGAGATCTGTCTTTAGAAGACATAAAGGAAATTTTTCTAAATTCCAATGTGGGCTAAGGAGGAGATTTTAGAAGCAAAAAACCCAAAGGAGTTTCAGGTTATACCACTGAGAAGGTGCACTACATTTCCCTATGTATTGTCCAAACCCTGTTGTCACAGAACTTAAGTCCAAGCTAGTTTCTCCAGTATGCAGACATGATATAACCCTATAAATACTGAGAGTAAATAATGAATAATCCAAATAGGTTAAGAGATAAATTACTTCCATATAATCTCTTGGGCTATCAACTACTGGTACCAATTTTCCAGTGGAGTAAGGACACTGAAATCTTGAGGGTTTCCTGCATATTTGCAAGTTATTGGTAGTTCTCCATTTAAATATTGTGCCAAATTTTCTTATTAGTTCCAGACAAGAGCATTAGTTGAATTGTAATATAAATACATGTACTGATACTTCTTTACTCTACACTCTTTATTAAATAGTCCATTTCAGTGCATCCCCACTTGTGTGAGATTAACTCAGGCAGTATGGATTACACATTCAAAGGGGCTTGAAATCCTTCCTGATGTACCCAGCTGATTTAGAAGATTGTGGATCAGGTACCAAATCAATCATTGCTTATAAAAAAATGACATGCAATAGATTTTTCAGCTTGAAAGACAAAACAAATCCTCCAGCCTTTTCTGTGTATGCTTCTGATTCCCTGCCATGTCTAACTTACTAGGGCATATGTCACTCACATGTCTTGTTTTCTCCAGAACAGAAAGGATCCCATGAAAAACACTGACACTGTGGCTATATTTTAACAAGGTTTTCTTTCTAGATTCACAGGAAAATAGAATTATACATTGCAATATAAGCATAAAATTAAGTTAAATGTGGTGCATGTTATGAAGAAATGGTTTTATTTTCCTAATTATAAATTAAACTGAATAATACATTATAATATCTTTTTTTTATACTTCTGCACTAGTGTGTGAGATTTTTTTTCATTAACGTCAAGTATTTAAGTAGCTTCATCTCAGCACTTTTTCTTCAATGTTTGACTCCTTCCCCTCTTCAGGTCTTTTAAAAATATCCATGAATAATCCATGTCTTTCCCTGTTCAGATCTTTTTAAAATATCTATGAATAAACCATGTTACCCAACACATTACTTTATTCTGTACTCTGTAAGAAACTCCTTTAAGTATTGAAACCAACACACCTATGTTTAGTTCAATCTAGCCAAGCAAGATGGAGGTACATAAAACACAGAGAGGGTTTGATGTAGACCAAGATTAGCACACCCATCAGTCTAAAATGCTCAGCTATGTAACTTGAAATAAATAATGCAATGAATGGGATAAAAAAGAAATGGCCAGAAAAAGGCAGTTTTACATTGCCATGAAGAAAATACTGTTGAGTCTTTCTCCATCTTTGGGGTAAAGGTAGAGAAAAGAGGATGCATCATTTGATTTAATTTTGCAGTTCCTGAATGAGAAACTGTTATTCATTTCCCAGGCTGCTTGTTAATTAATTTTTTTTCTCACTGCAAACTAGCAAAATAGAATTATCAATTTGATAAATGATCTAGTTGGATGGAATATAAGGTTTTATTCAGCCCACAGAATATTATCTTACTCATTTTAGCAGAAGTTTCTAGCTTTATCTAAGGGACAATATCTTGGATCAGAACACACTGTTGTTGTTAATAAAAAAACCCACAAACAGTATTATTAATTTAGCAAGGAGTAAACTGGTATACAGTTTCACATATCAGGTTCAAACACACAAGCATGTATTGTTTGTAAATAAAAACATCTTGCAAGCAATTTCTGAAAAGCAACTTCAAGAAATTGATTTAGAGAAATCCCTGATATATTTCTTACAGTTTCTATCCACAGTTAATTGCCCAGACCATTCCTTTGTACATCAAAGCTCTGTATGTCACACCACCTTGCCCTGACCGCAGGTCTGGGTGAGATGGAGCATTCCCCTTTCCAGCTCTCTGCGCTTCCCGTGCTCCTTGTGGGGCAGAGCTGAGCAGGGCAGAAGGACTCAGACACTCAGACTTCTTCCTGCTCCACCAGCAGTCACAAGGACCCCACAGCTGCTGCTGAACCCTCTGGCATACAACCACAAAGACAAACAAATCAGATACCATTGGACCCACTTAAAGCAATACAAATAATACTACAGCTGAGTCTGTAGCTAGTAACCCTCAAAAGTTCTTCAAAGCATTTGTGGGCAGAGTTAATTTAGTACCCATCACAGCAGAGGGCCCTCTCATCTTCACTTAGTGCCTTGACTCCAAATGGAAGAACAGAGCTGGAGTTCTGCCATGATTGGGAGACTTCTCGGGGCAAACAAGCTCAAGGAGTGATAACCTGTCCCAGATGTGTTAGTCCCAGAAAAGTTAAACTTTGGCCAAGTTTAACTGCCTCCACTAATTCTTGTACTCCTTCTGGGATAACACAACAATCTCTCAGAAGCAAGACAGAAAGAAGGCAAAATGAATCTCAACTTTTAAAAAGATTTCAAAATGAAATTATATAATATATATAGATAATAGAATATATAGATAATTTTTGCAGAGTAATAGGTCACACTCATAGCCTGAGTAACCAACTGTGAACAAGTTCTCAATGGTGAATATCAGACTGCATAAAGTAGCTTCAACTTATAAATAAATAATTTCAAAAATGCAGAAAACACAATCTTTTAGACAAATTTAATTACTGTATCAGTCAGAGGATAAGTGAGGAGAAAAATAAGTTTGTTGATCCATGAGACACTAGAGAAAGCTTATGCAGCATGGAACCTTTTTAATTTAAAAAATAAATCTCCTTTCTGAATCAGTGACAGCAGTATGGAGCTTTCGATGACAGTTTTTCCTGTTTGTTTCTTGGATTTGATATGCAAGTAAAAGAGGAACATGGATTCCAGGATTTTTGTGAGATGTTTTTAGGTTTTGGGGCATGACTGCATGTAAGTCACCTGTGCTCATAGCCAGCCCACCTGCAGTGTCATTTCAGACTAAAAGCTGCATGTGTCATGCTAATTCGAAGAACCCATGGTTCTGCTTGAATTGTAGGAAACTTTTGAAGGACTAGTACTAGGAAAGGGCCATGATTGATGGGAAACACAGAAAGAGCAATATCTAATCAAAAATTAGTGAATTACATGAGGTAGCAAGGAAAGAGTCAAAATTAGGAAAAAAGGAATCAGAGCTAAAATAATTTTCTGTTGTGAAGATCCCAATACTGTGTTTAAGAAGTTAAACCTATTTGCAGCAAGAAAAAAAAAAAAGAAGCATGAAAGGAAAAGTTTTTGATAAATCTTCAGGACAGCAAGGGTGCAATTCAGAAATAAAAATCTACAGTGTAGGTGTCAGAAGTATCAACAGAAAACAGAGAAACCATCTCTGCAGAGTGGACCTAACAGGTAGCTATACACTCAGAAAACTATGGGGACTCGGGGTTTTTCTGGAATGAGGTACACTAAATTACCTGCCTCTAAATATACAATTGCTGTTTCTCTCAGCCCCTCCATAGATTGGCACTCTGCAAGGACACAAAGATTGCAGGCAGTTGATACTTTTCAGCTCCATGAGTTCTTTGTGAGTATACTTACCTGCAGAGGTTTTGAAATGCATGCCTAGAGATATTAAATTACATTTGGACAAAAATTCTATATTTCCCTCTCCCATGTAGCTCTAAAGTGCTGATGATACAGAGCTCACAGTGAAAGTCTCACTTGCAAAATTACACATTTGTCTCAGAAAGAACTTGTCCTCTGTTTCAGTCTCTCTATGATGGTGGATGAACTAGAGACATATAAGAGTTGTTAACAGATCTGCAGAGGTATATCTGTTTTGTTTAGTTCTTCCCCTACTACTATAAATGGTTCTGTCAAAATCCTTCTTGTGAAAATATAAGTAGAACATAGGCAAAAAAGAGCATCTTAGGCACAGTGTGACAAACACAAAACAAAAACCAAAACTCTAAACCAAAACACAACATTTTCCTCTTTCCAATAACACACCATTTATTTACACAGGGAAGATTTTTCAGGGGAATAAAAGGCTATTTAGTTAGAAAAAAAAATTTTTGAAAAATTATATGTCACACAGCTGTATTTCTAGTGTACTGGTATGTCTGTCAAAACTGTATCTGAAGGTTCATGAAACTGAAATGCAGCCACAAAATCAGAGAATAAAAACCTGGGCAAACATTGCAAATGAACAAAATATTTAGAAATATTTTAGGAATCATCAAATACCAATTACTTTGCTTTTGTTTCTGATCTCTCTAACCTGCATGCATTTGGAAATCAAGATAAATATATTAATCAATTCTTGCTCATAAAACAAAAAGACTTTTCTTTATAAGTCACCAGATGGGAAAACATGCAATGTCATATATTCTGTACCCCTACATGAAGAAATCTGCTTTATTTCATTTGAAGGACCGAACTACTAAATTTGCTTACTCTCTACATCTGTTCTTCTCCAAAAAGGGAGGCTGTTAACTACTGACAAAAATGAGTTAAGGAGCACAAAATCTAGTCAGTCTTATCTATGGCTGATTATGTGAGAGGGAGAAAAAAAGGAATAGATGCCTTTGTACTTTTTGTTGTAAGAAACAAATAAAAGCATGATTTGTATTAGGACTTTTGGACTTGATTTGACTGTAGACTGAGATCATGGCAGTCTAAATTTAGAGATGTTTACTATAGATGAAAAAGCTATATTTTTATTCTGAAGCAAAACAGGACAGTCTGGAAGAGCATTTAATTTAAAACATTGATAGGTTCAAGCTTCAGTGCATGTGGTAAAAATTAAATACTTGAATAAAAATTGTTAAATTAATACTTTTGATAATGCCCTTAAATTACTATGAATCAAAAATGTTTGCACTACAGCCTTGATATTTGAAATATCATTAAGACGCAAAGACCTTTTCTCAGGGGTGAATTCAAAGCATAAGATGGTTCTTAAGTCTACCGGTGGAAAATACAAATTTAATTCACTCTGGATAGTAGATATATATTATGCTGTGGTTTAACCCCATCCAGCAACCAAGCCCCATGCAGCCACTCATTCATTCCCCCACCAGCAGGATCAGGGAAAGAATTGGTAAAAGCTGGAAAACTCATGGGTTGAAATAAAGACAGTTTATTAGGGGAAGCAAAAGCTGCACATGCAAGCAAAGCAAAACAAGGAATTAATTCAGTGTTCCCTATGGGCAGGCAGGTGTTCAGCCATCTCCAGGAGAGCAGGGCTCTGACACACATGATGGTGGCTTGGGAAGACAAACACCATCACTCTGAATACTCTGCTTCCTCCTTTTTTCTCCCAGTTTAAATACTGAGCACGATCTCACATGGTCTGGAATATCCCTTTGGTCAGCTGAGGTCACCTGTCCTGGCTGTGTCTCCTCCCAGCCTCCCACACACCCCCAGCTTCTTCTCCAGAGTGGCTGTATGAAAGGCACAGAAGATCTCAGCTCTGTGCAAGCCCTGCAATAATAAAAACTTCCCATTATTATCAACCCTGTGTTCAGCACAAATCCAAAAACCCAGCCCTATACCAGCCACTGTGAAGAAATTTAACTCTATCCCAGCCAAAACCAGCACAATCAGTTTTTCTGGAAATACCTTATTTAGTGAGTTCTTGATTTATGTGGGTCTCCTTGAAAGTTCTGTGAGTGCCAGAACATCCCAGACTGCTACTGCTGCTACTGAGGAAACAGTGGGCAGTGTCAGAATTGAACACCTCCCAGTAGGCTCCTAGGACAGCAGGCTAAGATGGGAATAATACAAGAAGTATGAGTTTCATTTAAAATCAATGAATCCTGGACTTCATTGGATTTCTTGGATTCCTACTAAAATTGAAGGAAATTTAGGAGTCTAGAATAACAGTTCATCCTACCATGAGTGAAATTAAATATCTGATAGGATGAATCACACTTTAAATTTCATTGATTCTCCTGCCTATATCCCCATATATTACCACTGATTGCAAAAGAAGAAAACATTTGAAAAGACATTTGAAAAAATGCCTGGGAAAATATTGTCACCTTTTCATATATTTAGATAAGCCTGGCATCATTATCACCATGTTCTTAAAATTAATAGATGGTAAATAGTAGAGTCCTTTTATTTTAGTTTCTCAAATGGTCATTTTGAGATATACAAAGAGGAGGTATTGTTTGACTACTTAAAAGCAGTGAGTTTAATCACAGAATACTGAACATCCCCAACAAATCACCTAAGATAGAGATGGAATAAAGTAAAATTAGGAAGACTTTTAAGGGTGAAGAAAAGATGCACTGACAGAACTCCTGACCCAGTGGGGGTGTGACATCATGAGCTATCTCCCCTAATGGATAGCAGGAGGGGGTGGATGCTTAAGAAGATCCTGAAGAGCGTTGCAAAGGTTGAGTAAGGATTGTGGACTATCAGATTCCTGAGCAACAACATAAGGTTTCAGGGAGAAGCTTAGTAAGTCTCCTGAATTTTGCAAGGATTGAGAAGAGCTCTAACACATTAGTAGTGAGATTTTATAGCCTCATGTAACTGTTAAAATCTAGAAAAACAGGACTGTAGCAATTTCCTCCCAAAATTGAAAAGATGCAAATATATAGGTTTCAAAGAAATTTAATTTGTTTACCTTTAAAAAAACCTGATTTTAGTAATGGTAGTCCTCTTGCCCTGAATTCACTGGTATGTATGACTAACCTTAACTTCAAGATGATTAAAGGCTTTTTTTTTATTCCTATTCTTTGTTTGAGGATTCAACTACAAGAGACTGTGCCAGCTACTTACAGAGCAATGGCAATGCTATCAAATGAGATAAGGATCACTTTTTTTTCCTGTCATGCTTATATCTCTTGCAAACTTCAGGCAGCCAAACTCTTGCACTGTTTTAAGTTAAATTTTGTGTGTGCTTATAGTTGAAGAGGGAAAGTTTCTAAAGTGAGAAATGCCTCTCATTATTTCTGAAGACAGACAAGTCTTTGAAGAAATAGTTTTTGAAGTCAGTGTTTAATAATCTGAAAAATCATAAAAATGCTGAGAATTCAGCACAGGAATATTGCACATTAAAGTTGCTTCCATTTCTTTAAAACATCTCTCTTAGGTTCAAAAGTTTACTTCAATGACAATGTGTAATTAAAGACTTAAAAGTCTGGATGATTGAAATACTCTGGAGTGCAAAATTGCAGGGAAATACTGGAAGGCAGCCTTTATAGAGATATTTTAAAGACTGAATTTCTGCTCCTCTACATGAAGTCAAGAATAACATCTTATAAGAACACACAATGAAACAAAGAAAGAGATTTCTTCATACTGTTTTTGATGCTCCAGAAATATCTGGTTCAGGTCACCTCAAGTTTAAGCGAAGCACTTCTCTAAGAATATTCATGCTATCAGTTTTAGAAGACCCAGATTTTTGTCACTACACAGGCCCTACAGAAAAAGGCAATCCCTCCCCAGAACCTTCAAATCCAGTCCGGAAAAGAGAGAAACAGTGACTTGAAATTACTCTCTAGGGTCACTCCATTAGTCATCAGCAGTGCCAAGAATAGAAAATAGCTTTTCTTACTCCATGCCTCAGACCTAATTTGTTAGACTATATTGCTTTCCAGTCAGAATGGTTGCTGTGACAGTATGTAATCATATAATGTGGATTTCTCTTTTCAGCCCCTTTGTCCTTCCCCAGACTAAGGCTTGCACACTTCACTTCAGGTCTTCAATTATTTCATTTTTTTTCCCAAAGAAACTATCACAGTAGTGGTCTTATATTCAAAATGTTATATGAAGATGCAAGTGCCCCTTTTCAGTGATTCTTATGTTAAAAAGGAAGAAAATTGTATCCTTTTCACTTCAAGTCATATTTTCCTTTGACTTACTAATCCATTTTGTTTTATCAGCTACCTGAATCCCCACTGGAGACCATTTTTACAAAGTAATTGTTTTCAGTGAGAGAAATGCATTTTGCAAATTCTCAGCCTTTCACAGAGCTAGGGAAAAATTAAATTGGATAGTCATGATTTTGTCTGGAAAATATAAAGACTATCACTGCTCAGAGGATCCCAAACAAAAATGAAATTCTATTTTGAAGAAAGCTATATTCTGACTTCAAAGCATCAATAAAAAATCAAGAACCTAAATTAACTTCCAAAAAAATTAGCCATCCCTTGCTGCTCACTGTATGAAACACAATGGGAGCCATAATTCCTCAAGCTGCTGTAGTATAGTAATGACCTATTATAGTTTTCTGGTTTAAAAAAAGGTTATGCTAATGTGAAAGAAAATTGCTCTGCTGTGTGAATGCAAATAATGCAATATTGCTCCTCAGTTCAAAAGCAACATTCCTCAACAAATAAACTGGCCTTTATCAGATGAGAATTCCAACAAGCAAGGTGATTCTTTAAATGAGACCAGCTAATGATAACATTATCTTAGCAATATCTTACTCTCTCTCAGTGAACAGTGAAGTGAGAGAAGATGATTTTCTCTTCTGCTGTTTGTATTGATCAAATTAATTTTTTTTGGTACACCTTATTAGGTACACAAGTCCTCATGTATTAGCTGTAAGTGAACTTTGTCCTTCTTACAGAATTACTACATAGAAGTTCTACAAGGATGATAAACAGCAATAATGGAGCTGGGGTTTTTTCCTATACCTATATAATTAACTGCATCCAAAATTGTGATGGGAGTCAGGAATAAGACGGCAAGCCACCCTTTCCCAACCTGCACTAAGCATGGCGTTGACCCTATTTAAAGAGCAATCCAAAGAGACTGGGCACCTGAAAATCCCAAAGAGAAGTAAATGTTTCTGACAGGCATTGTCTCTGACAGGGTTCAAATGCATTAGCTCTGATAGCAAGGAAGTCAGAGTGGCAGTGTACTAACCTCCAATTGATTTGATACCTAAAATGCTTTGGGCAGCCAAAACCACATTTTATTGGGTTGTATATAATGCAGGGTTAAGTTCTCCATAGAATTTATACAGACAGCTAAAGAGATTGCCTTTTGTAATATGAATATGGATTACAAGCAAAGCAAATAAAGTCTTTGAAAAAGTTCTGGTTAAAATATCATTTAACTTGTCATGGGGAAAACCACTTAGGAGGTAAATCCAGTGAAGGTGCACACCAAGTATCTTTGCAGAAAGTTTACATGTACTTCTCTGACTTTTCTACACTCACATGCACCCTTTAAAACCTGTTCTCTCTCATTCTACCCACATGTGTCTACTACAATATGATTAACCTTCATCTGAGAGTATATAGCAGAAGCAATCCTAATTCACTTGTAGATTACATCCATGAGCAAATATTTGCTCCATTAACTCTAGTAATGATTGAAGGTGTTTGGGCATTAAGTGTCTTACTATTTTTGAGAGACAGGGCTCTTTCAGTCCTTTAAAGGTCAGACTCAATCTGACAGTCGAGAACACAAATTCTGAAGTTTGCAGAGAATGCTCCCAATTTTCTGACCTTTGAAGCTGTGAGCTGTTCAAGTTTTTTACCACAGTTTATGTCAGTTTTATTTGCAGCCTGTAGGGAAAGGAAATGGTTTCCCCTACTCTTCTAAGCAGACCATATAGTGCTTGACCTCTTCCCACTTACCAGATAACATGCATTTATCAATTTTGAACCAAAAATTCATGAGTCTACTAGGTACCTATCCATTGTAATACCATTCATACATTGTGATAACTCTGATATTTGAAAACAGATTTATAAAACAGGTCATCAGAATATAAACAATTTTTCTTTCTTTTTGTTTATTGGAGAAAAAATTGTTATAGCTGCAGACTGCAAAACTAATTATATATTTCTATTAGACCTTCATTTCATATTGCAATTATTGCCTTGGCCACATGGATGTGTAGCTGTTAAACCAGTTGGCACATTCAGTTTGCTGGGCTGATTGATTCCTCTTTGGAAAAATACATAGTGAATTATGGTCACAATTTACCATAATTTTATTGTTGCTTTGGTGAGGCAGTTAAACATTTGTTTAACACCTATTCATGCTAAAATGCTGTGGAATAGCTTGTAAAAGACAATAAAATACATAATATAATTTAGAAGTCCGACTGTACCCTTTTTTTTGTTCAATTTGCATATTATTTCAAGATCATCTACTGGTCTTTCAATACTGAAACGGAGCTTATAATAAAGATGTGGGCAAACTTTTTAACAGGCCCTTTTGGGTTAGGACATTGAGTAATGATTTTAAATTTTAAAAAACATAGATTTAAATTAGATGTAAGAAGGAATTTTTTTTTACAGTGGAGGTGGACTCTGGACCAGGCTGCCCAGAGATGTAGTAGATTCCTGACACCTGGAAAGATTGATGGTCAGGTTGGACAGGATTCTGAGCAACCCCATCTAATTGGAGATATCCCTGCTTATTGCGAGAGAGTGGGACTAGATAACCTTTAAATGTTCCAACCCATACTATTCTATCACTCCAGGATTTAGAAGGCAGCAAAATTTTCTTTTTTGATTTCCTGTTCTAATGAATCAGATCCATGCAATTGTCTCTATAGAGCAAAAGATTTGCATTTCTTTGAAAGTGATGGGGGCAAAAATATCATGAAGAGCTTTTATAACATATTAAAGGTAAGTTTTACAATACAAAACTGTGGAATAGGTAGTCATTTTTACAAGTTTCTTTCACTTAAACTTTCTAATATGGTTGGTTATGAAAATGAACTTACTACAGATGATGCTTATAAATCCTGATAAAGTAAAGGTGAAAGACACACTTTCAAATAGCCTCTTCTTCAGCAGTATTCGAGGACATGTACAAGTGGGAACAAATATTTATGTTAAAACTGCAATATGTGAGGATAAAATTAATTCCACTCATCTGTGAACTCACAATTAAGAGGGATCATGTATAGAGGTGCCTCATACAGAAAGTGAATAAATTAAGAGCTATAATGGGAATACTGTGAACTCACATGGCTGTGCTGTAAAATATTTATGCTAAGTTATCCATTTAGCATTTTATTGTACTTTTAAGACCAATTTCAAGTTTGTTTCACATTTCCTCTCTACTTTCTAAGACATGAGTTCATCATAGAGAAGATAAAATCTCAGCTGTGTTGGAATAAATGTGGCTGCATACACACATATGACCATTAGCTCTTTTGAATAATGAAAAATGGAGTGCTGGTACAGTTGATATGCAAAGAACATATAGAAAGAAGAATACACAGAGACATGTGGTGGGGAGAGGATGCCTCAATGCATGAACCACAGGACTGCTTCTCACACCTCAAAACGATGTGGAAGAGACAATGAGGCACATCAGCAATAAAGACAGATTAATGATGTCACTTCTTCTATAATTCACTGGGGAACCTTCAACTGCTGCCTGCTCGAGTAGTCCTCAGCCCAAACCACTCTCCTACAGTGGCTGGGAAGCTTGTAAGAGGCAATATCATAATGAAAACTGGGAGATAATGTGTAATCTGCATCAACCCATGACCACAATATAAATTAACTGGAGGTAGAATGTATCTAAACTCATTGATTCACCTCTCTTTAAACCAAGTCAAAGCCAAGAAACCTCTCCTGTAGGGAGGCACTAGTATATGGGTCATACTTGCAGTGGCTCTCCAAAGACCTTTTTTGAAGAAGAGGCCCACAAGCTGTTATTGTGCTCCAGGTGCTGTAGGAGTGTGCCTGTACTCAGTAACATCTGCTCTGATGTAAGTAAGGCTGCAGTCCATACAGCTCAGCCTGAGAAACCTCTGCAGCTCTAGGGCACAGCTTGACTGATTTTAAACCAGAAATGTGCTGGCATGCAAATCCTGTTCGTGTCTGCTGCAAAGGCAGTTGATTTATTGTAAGCATTCTCCTGGCTGTGGTTTGCATAAGAAAAAATATGAAGAACATTCATTACTCTGAGTATCCATTAGCTTTCAAGTAAAATAATTTTCCTAATGAAAAAACAAAAACAAAAACAAAAGCCAAACAAAAAACAAACAAAAAATAAAAAAAGAAAAAACACCAAAAAAAAAAAAAAAAAGAGGGAAACAAGGTTTAGGAACTAAAAAAACAAAATACAAGGGCACTATAAAAATTACAGGATAGGACACTTTTTACCTTTGTACTTTAAATGATATGCATCCAGGAGGAATCCACCAAAAAAGTGGGAAAGAGGTTGCCTTGGAGAATGAAAGTCCTTTAAGGGAGGTTCAGATGGGAGCTGGAACAACTGTGATTCATAAATTGATAGCCACTGATAGCTGTAGGCTGCTCTGCTCCTGGTCACCTCTGAGCTCCACAGGTGTCAGCTACAGCAGAGTTGTCACAAGAGACAGGAATTTTTAATGCTTATTGTTTCACAGTACTCTGGTATTTTTTCTGATTAATTATGCTTCAAATGAGTTACTATTTTAATGATGACCCTAATTCAATACTATTAAATCAGAACTGACATGGAGTTCATTGCTACCTTGATTAAGATATGATGGTTAGAGACAAGTAAAGCTTTTGCCAAACAAGGTAATTTCTATCTGCCCTACACACAGCTGCATATTTTTCATATTACTTATCCTTTCCATATAAGCCTTTGTTTTTATTTTGCTTAGAAGCTCTTGCATCAAGTATTCTCCAAGCATGGGTACTGAAGGGCATGACATTGACCCAGTAGTTCATGCTCAAGATATTTATATTTTTTAATTATTTTTATGAATATAATTTTTCTTATTTTTCTTCTTCTGCTTAAAACTCAGCTGCCTCTTCAGCAACTGTAGGCAAATTACCTCTACTGACATTGCAAGGTGCTTATTAGGCCTCAGGTCTGACAGTTTCTGAAGAACTCAATTAATTGTTCTACTTAATCTCATTTACTTCACAGCTTCTCTAAGCAGGAGCCTCCTAATGCAAAACTTCTCAGAGCATAATAAGAAGTAGTGTTGATTTTTCAGAAAAAAAAATCTAAAAATCAGGACTGCATCAGGTTCCAAAATGCTTCTAATAGAACAAGCTAGATGGCTCAGCCTCCTTTTACGAGTACTAAAAACAGAAGCAGCTTAATTTCCTACTTGCAAATTATTCTAGTGCATGAGAAGGTACAAGATTCTGTTGAAGGTTTTTCCAGCAGTGGAGACACTTGTATCTCTCACTGCTGTGTGTTTGCCAATGCTTCAATAGCTACACACTCATGGTAGCCATTCCCTTCATCCAGGCACTCACAGCTTTTCCCTCCTCTCCTCAGCTGCTTAGTTCTACAAAGCTTTGAAAAACTTAATTTTTTTTAAAGTTTTTCCACCTGGCAAAATTGGATTGCAATTAGTCAGTAAATTCAAATGTTATCAAAGAAGGAAGGAAGAAAGAGGCTGACAATGGAATCACGCAATTCTTGGTTTTGCTGGCAACCAGGTTAAATATCTTAAAGAAAATCGTGGTACCAGGAAAGCACGTGTTAGTGAAAGTGGAATAAATGTCTGATACTTAATGGGCCTTCAAGGATAAACTTGTTCTCAGAAACCAAACACTACAACAAAGCCTAGTTCTAACTGCATTTCTACCCTTTGAAAATCCCATTTCTTTGGTCTACTAAAAGACAGCTGAGGATCCTTCAAACTCCCTCTTGAGTTATGCAAAAGTAATGTTTAATGCTTCAGTAGTTTCTAAAACAGATTTTAAAAGATACAGATAATAATGATTGATACCTGTCTCCATCTAAGTATTATATTGCTAATTTGGATTTAACAGGTCACATTCTTAGACAGTTGATTGCTTTTACTATGTAATCAGGAATAACTGCACAATTCCTGCAGATATTTTAAAACAAAACTTCCAGTTGACTCTTAAAGCTAAAGATATTACCTTCAATTGGTTTTTTAAGACAAAGTATAAAGTTATACCTTTTAAAATACTGTATGTATGTAAATATATAAGATTTGTATTAAAAATATATATATGAAGGTAATATGTGCAAAGATGTACTATGCATCTATATAAAGTTTGTGTACCTGCATAAATGTATACATTTACTTGAAATTCTTATTACTCAAGGGGAATGGTAGTAAATGAAATAAATATTGCAATGGTAGTCCTGGATCAAACTGATGCTTACAATCTTATGCATCATATGCAGGCTGAAATCTGCATTATTGATGAACCCAAGGTACATTACATGATAAAGGAAGAGATACATAGGACTCAGATGTTCCAAGCTTTGAGGAGTCAGAATTGCTTTAATTTTTAAGTGTGAAGGATTATTATTAATTGCTGTTCAGATAAATTATATGAATATATAGTTGATTGTGGGGGGCTCTTCACAAAAAGCATGCACTGCCTCCTAAATTAAGATTGTCTATAAATAGTTTTTTCTAAGTGTTTTGCTCTGATATAAAATAGACTGTAGATTGTGTTCAGCTAAAAATGTGTTAGAAGTGCTACTAATGGCTTATGCACAGAGAAGTAACAAACACTTTGTAAAGTGTTTGTAATCATGTAAACACAATTTCTAGTATCTTTGAATAAGATGCCATGTAAACCTCTTAGGGCATTATCTAAGCAAACATTTTTCCACCTCCCCTGAAAAGAATGCAACACAGCCTGTTTTTCCCTTTTACTGAAATAGTACATTGTACTTTTCCAAGTTGTTTCCAAGTCTGGAGAAAGGTGAGCTTAGACTGGGGTTCAACTATGATTATGCTGCAAAAAAAAAAATAGTTCTGTATTTTTTTACCTTCTATCTGTACCTTTCAAAAACTGTAATTATGGTTTTGATAAATTCAATTTGCATCCATCTTCAGCAAATAATGGGTGCCATCTGGACTGATTGGTATGGAAATCAAAACTAATTGATCCTGCCATTTTTTAGCCTTTTACAGAACATGAAAATAGACAATATTATGCTTTCTAGAGCTAATCAAAACTGTACATCAAATTACTCAGTGGTAAGTTATTAAAAATATTTGGATCCTATTTTCACAGTTAAAAGATCTAGCTTCACAAAGTCCAAAGAAATTATACTTCTTAATTAACGGAATCTGTTGGCAGAGTGTCAACAAATAAACCTAAAAGCAGGTAAAAATAAAATTGCTGAATATTTTTTTTTCTCTCCATATACTTTCTCTCCAGGGTTTTTCCTCTCTAACTCCTTCTTAGCCTAGATCTCTTCCATATTTTTCCCAGTCAACAGCTCTTCACTCAATAAAGCATTGCTGACCATACATGGAAATTTTCTGATGGTGAGAGATCGCATCCAAGGGCAGCAGCATGCCTGTGAAAATCACAATGCACTTTTAGGGCTGCAAATTTCTACCTCTTTGGGGAAATAGCCACTCTACATATCCTAGTCTGGGAAAGGACAGCATATCTTCTCTTTGCTGTGAGCTTCATCATATCAACACAGCACTCAAAATAAACAGTACAAGTTCTAGAAAATACATATATTTAGGCTGGAAAAATATGTAGAGAAAGAGGTTTATGGTTGAGTAACAGTTCCTATATCCTGTTGAGAGACAGTACCAATGAGTAAAGTTACAGATTTCTTAACACCCTGAAAAACAATCATAGAATGATTTGGGTTGGAAGGGACCTTAGAGATTATCTAGTTCCAGTCCCCAGTGGTCATTATTCTCAAACTCCTTACCCTTGCCTAGCAATAGCTCATTAAAACTTGCTTTGTGTAATTCAAACTCAATTTTTACTACTGAATGATATTAAGGGGACAAGTGTCTGTCCAATTAAAGATAGGATTTTATGTTCCTCTACTGGATGACCATGTATGTGAGAAAACATTCTGTTTTCCTGGATAGTCTGTATTTTCAAGAAGGTAAATCATAGCAGAAATGCTAGGCTATCTGCTCTGGAGAAACTGGGAAATCACTGCTTTGGGATTGTTTGATACACATACCATAATTTCTCTCTTTGGTACTTAAGCAGGCATCGGTGCTAATCCAATAAACCTTCAAACATATGCTCAATGTGAGACACTAAAAAATCTAACATTTCTTCATGCTTCTTCTCTGGTGAAGAATGGCATTTGGGTGAATGTACTAGGCCATTATGAGCCAAATTAATAAGTTTTTATGACAGTCAGCTCATTGACGTAAGGAGTATCTAAAATCAAGACAGGATATTGTCATCTTTTTCTGAAACCATCCTTTCTCATTTGAAGCAGTTAGTAATTTTAAAGATATCTGGTTGCACAATTGCACAAACCTGCCCCTCTCCCACAAAAAAACCCCAAAAACAAACAAAACAAAAACAAAAAAAACCCCAAACAAATAAAAAAAAAAAAAAACAACACAAACCAGAAGTTATTTTTTAATGTTTTTCATGCACGTATGTGACTTGTATCTTACTTTGGCATTGCTTACAAGAACATCTAGTTATTTTAATAAGCTTGCTATGACAGCACAAAAGTTCATTTATCAGCAAACTGCAGGATGTGGGAAAAACACTGCACAGAAATGGGAGAATACACAATCATGAAAAGCTAATGGTCCTCACAGGCTGAGCAAGTAATCTTGATTTTTAAAAGCAGAAACATATGGAGATCTAAAACTTTCAGGAAGTCCAGATGAAGAATCCAGATTACTTACCTTTCTGCAAGTGCAGAAGTATTTTTTAAAAATTTATTATTTCAAATACCCAATCTGCTCTTGAAGGATTTAGGTGGAATTTATGACCTGAAAAAATTAATGATTTGTAGTCAATCAAGACAAAGATATACATTTTCTAACGAGGAAGGACTGAAAAGCCTTCACTTAAAAATTTGTGGTTTTTATCTATTTATCTATTTATATCTCCACAAACACTCATCTCTATGGGGAAATATACCTCAAACATTTGGTCAAAACTTGCCCAGGATTTTCAGCTCACATATGGACTCTCACTGAAGGTAATCAGATTTCATGTTTGAATGACAGGTTGAGGGACCTCACCCTAAAGCTGTATAGTTTGGTTTTTTAAAAAAGAACAAAAAGGGAGAAAAGCGTAATTTCTGAAACCTAAGATACATCTGGGAAAAAAAAAGAATGAGGACTGAGATAAAATGTAATGTTTGCTGCTCTAAAATGGAAATAAAGACAAGATATATTTATATGAAACTTTGAAAGAAATTATTCCGCCAAATCAACACCATTGTAAAATTCATAATAGATTTCCAACTAAAATGATGCAGATTTGGTTCTCTAGCTCTGATTACCCAGTTATGTCTGTGGGATGGCATGTCAGGTTTTCTGAAATGGTTGCAGTGACAGTGGAGTGCCTCATAGCTACAGTTATGCCTTAATTGCTGAAAATTATTAATTGAAGAAAACCTTAGGATAATGTGTCCTAATGAATAAGGAATCTAGAAGATACCTCAGGGAGAAGTAATTTTTGAATTATTAAGTCAAACTTGGCAGAAAATATCCACCAAATAATATATTCTTTTTTTCCCAGCCGGTGAAGACAAAAACTGTGCATGTAAAAGCCTAGTCTGAGCTAAGCTAAGCTAATTCTAAAAATCCTACTATGGAAGAAAAGTCCGTGAGTGATTTCAGTTGTGTCTCTTCTGGATGACTGCAGCATTCAAATCAGTAATTTCTTCTTCTGATAGTTCTCAGGATTAGACACTGTTTAAGTAATTTAAGCTCTTTCTCTTTGAGTCAAACAGAAGATCAGAGTAATGATTTAAGCCAGATTTCTTTTGGCTTGAGGAAAACCAAAATTGTTTGAAATAAATTTACACCTGGGTTTTGCCCCATTCTCTGGTTGAATGTCTTTGTATGTATCTAATCCAGCCCAGTGTATCTCTTTGTTCTCCAGGGAAAATCATCTCATGTTGCTCCATTAAACTCCCAAATTTTAAGTCATGTCATCATTTCAATGATTTTCAAAAAGTATCTGATACAAAAAAAAGAATGGGGATAAGACTCTTACTGTTAAAAAGACAAACACAGGAAACTCAGGATGTTTTAAGAGTCCTACAGGTCCAGCACTGTTCTTAATCTACATTTCAGTGATGGTCATTTAATGCATATTCTTGCAAAAGGATTGGCATAAGGATAATTGGCAAAATACACTGGAAAAAAACCCTATGCTTTGAATAGCAATTAAGTGTTACTTGTTCTTTATCTAAATAACAAAAGGGAGATGGATGTCTAAAATGTAGATCATGATCAAATAACTAATTTACAATAAAATAATAATGAGTGAAGGAGGTTTGGTAGTGTGGCTTTAGCTTGTTTTCCTTTCTTGATTAGGATGCTGTTAAAACTATACAATGAGTGATAAATATTATGATAAATATGATTAAACTATCTCCAAGCTAAATTCTTAGAAATATTTTACCTCTTCCCTTTAGCATAAATATTTACTAAAATTTTACTAAAATTCTTTTGTGCAGTATTCTGAAAAGAAAGAAGGGAAATAGTGCCACTCTATAGTAACTAGTGACCTAGAACTCTCTTGACTGGGGAAACTGTCCTCATTTTTGAAATTCACAAGGTCATTTATATATTGTTAGTTTTCAGTACGTTTGTGTCCATTTCTCTCAGTGAACCTGAGTTTTCAATGAACTTTAAAACAAAAATAACCAATCCCAAACTTATTAAGTTATCCCTTCCAGAAAGCTGACAACTTAGATAATGCATAACCAATTTCTGTCACCTAGCTCAACTCACTTTTTTCATTCCTTCACAAACTTATGATGCTTTAAGTTCCTCTATGTTTGGGGAAACAAGCTAAGCTTAGAAGCCTCTGATTTGATAAGAGGTTTTGAACAAAATTTTGCTAACTTTTGACAAGATAGCTCAGGGCTAGATCCAATAAAAATGCATTATGCTTCTTCATTGTGAAGCTCTGAAAAATTGATTTTTATATTGGATTGGACCATTGGCTTGTTAAAGAAACTTAACTTGATAACAACACCCTTTATCCCCTTAGGAGCTATCATTTCATGTTAGGAGGACTGAAACAGTGCAGCATATATAAGGAGTATAATCTAGCCTTGTGGGGTCAAGGAGTTATCTTGCAGCACAGCCTGAGTCACAGGGCTGAGCACTGGAATAAGAAAGCAGGGCAGAGGGTTCCTCAGGGGAAAGAAGAGAAGGAAAGAAATCTTTTCCACTCCAGGATATAAAGTTATAGCAGAGCTCTTCAGCAGCCATTTAGCAAGGCTAATATTCTCGTCTCCCTATTTATAAAGCCACATTTCTTTCATTATTTTCAATTGCTAGGGATACATAAAATAAATATAGACAGGGATGAACCTGTCTACTGTAGCTCGCTACATTCCTCTCTTTGGTTTGGTAGTCAATATTTGTTATAGCTCTCTGCTCAGACCGCTTGAGTACTCTTAATCCACTTGAAAAGGCTTGTTTGCTTTATGTTATGCTGAGATCACAATTTCATAGAACACTGTTCCTGGCCCAACCTTCACATAAATAATATAGTTTTAAATCCGTAAATATGCTCTCATCAAGATTTACCTACTCGTCATCCATATTGATTTAATATAATTCCTCAATATCTACTTGAACTCTGATTCCTTTGAAATGCACATTGCAAGGAAAGTGTAATGGCAAGAAACAGTGGACAGAGTCATCTATTTGGTGACAAACTCAAAAGTAAGAAGAGGATGATTTATTCATTTTTACCTTATAAATAGTCTTGAGATCAATTTTCTAATACAATGTTCAAGGTATTTATTGTCCACAATGTATTTCTACTGTTACAAATCACTTAGGACTGGAGTAGCCCCTAGCATTGAAGAATTCATGGCTCAGTGAGAAGATGTGATATTTATGCTTTTTTTCTCTCTGAGTAGCTTGGCCAATGCAAATAAAGATGGAAAAATAGGCTTCTGGTAGTTAAATTCTTTCTCAGCTTTGGAAAATATTATATGTTTGAGCTTTTCTGGGGAGGCAGGGGATAGGCAAGGCAAAGACTTGCCCTAGGCATAAACTGCATTAACATTCTTGATTTTTAGAACATTAATTTTAAGATTGTACATGATGCAGCAATTCTGAATTGCATATGGGAAGTTTTTTAATGATTTTGAGTATTATAACTAACAAATGTACTATAACAAAAAATTTTTCTTCTCCATTTTAAATATAGTTTACCATGGATTTTCAAGCAAAACAGTGTGGGAAATTTCTTTGTCCTCAGTACTAGAGCAACACAGCAGGCTTAATGGCAAAACATGGGAATAGCACACTTTGGCAAATTGTCTCCTGTCTTTATTCTCTATAACACAGAAAAAGAAGAAAACTACTCCAGCCTGCCTGAGTTCCAGGGATGCTGCAGCTTTCCTTGCTGGATGGTCTGTTATATTTCTTAATGCAAAGAGTGTCAGGCAGGATAGCTCCAAACGAGGAAGGACACAGACATGCTCCTTTCTCAAGCACCTGGTTACCAGTCACAAGAGTATGGACATGGGCATGGTTGGAGGGGAAAAAAAAGAAAGCAACTCTTGGATATGCAGATGCAAAGACTTGCAGATTTAAACGACTAAAATCAGTGGAACAAAATCTGTTGTTCCAGCTTTATTCAAATCTTATCTGCTTTGCTTTCACTCCATGTTTTTAGTATGCACAGAATGTTTTACAATGTATGTAAACTCATACAAATTGTGCAAGGCAGAAGTGAAATGTTCTCTTTGAAGAAATTAAATTGTCATTACAGTTAATTTTAAACTCATATGCTAAAATGAATTTATATTTTATGGTAAATTAAGAGAAAGAGATTCTATTCCTTTTGAGACTAGTGGTGATCTTTCTTAAACTCATTTGCCACAGAAACATTATTTCACTTTCAACGTAATTCTATCAGGTATACTATACTTGTGTATAATAGCTGAGAGAGTGTGAGAAAACAGCTCATGAATCTTAAGTAAATTATGTTTATCCTTTCTCTCAGAGCTGCATGGATCTTGCCTGCCCTCAGCTGGATTTATGAAGGGTTCATTGAAAAGTGGTGGTGAGAAATGTATTTGAAAGCCAACAATATATCATGTTGTATAAGAAATAATCTTTTCAGTCTCACCGATGACATTATGTTATAGCTAACAGAAGAGAGAGTCCTTTGGGGAATTTCTGAAGCTAAAAATAAAACAAACAGTAGGAGAAAGAATAAAAATGAAGAAAGGTCAAACAAAATGTTTGACTAAACAATGCAGTAAAAGAATAGGCTTTCTGGTCCTAACTGTGCATGGGACAAAAAAAATACATTTATTTCAACTGAATCAAATATCATCTATTTTGCTGTCTTCTCGATATATGAGGTTTCCTTTGGTCCCTGAAAAGGAAAATCTCTATAGAAATAACAGAGCATTTTGTGAAGCAGCAGTGGTCAGAACTGTTCTACTGAAAAATACATTCACTGGGCAACAGCCAGAAAAGCAATCAAAGACTGTATGTTCTTCTGTGTTAAATGTGTTTCTCAAAAGATCTGAAAATAAACAGACACAAAGCCTAGCTAAGCTTTAGCAATAATTGCCTGTTTTGTAATAAAAAATACCACTTGTCAAGAAGGTCAAACTATAATTTAAAAATTAATGAGTCAACCTTGAACTCTTTATATTTTGTCTCCTTCCCATATCTCCTTTCCTAGTTATCCTATGAAAAAGTCATACATTGATGAAGAGTGGGATTAGGAGAGGAAAACAATAAATCCAAAAAAATCCAAAGCCGTTCATGGGTTTCGTCAAATCCTTGTAGATGACTCACTTTCTCTCTCCATTACTGTGTATGCTTCTGACATCATTCTCCAAATGACATAAAAGATGATGTATTGCTATTCCTCTTACAGTCTTCCCCTGATGTTTTCCAGTCAAATAAAGTACTTCATGAAATAGAGAACTGATCTCAGATCTTTTGAGATCCCATGCCTCTGAAAACCTTTCAAGTGATATTGTATTTATTTATCTTGTTAAAGGTGTCACCGACCAAGGGTTAAGCTGCTATATGAAAAAAATTGTTAAATTATGAAAACCATAATTTTGTTGGTAAATTAATAATGCCACTGTCTCTTCCCTCTTCCTTCCTCTCTTGCTCATCTGAGATGAAAGAGACAAGGAGGCCCTCATATACCCATCTTTCTCCTCCAATATTTGGAAACATAATCCATTTCTGTAACTTATCTTAGGCATCAATTCTTGCTTGCTTGCAAAATTCCCATGATATTTTATCACTAAAGCTCCCCAGAACCTGTAAGGTGGATTGATCACATGTCACATAAAAGCAAGACTACTACCTAAGAACTCCTTAGGTCCATCAAAAAGGCATCATGTTGGCTGAAATAAAAAGAAAACCACAGGCTGTGAAGTCTTGGTCACATCAAATCTCAAACATCTTAATTTATCTCTTAATATACTATTGGAAAAAAAGGAGCAAAAAGAGCAGAGGAATATAATGAAGAACTACTGTATACAGAATGCCAGCATCCTTCCTTATTTCACCATGTGTTGGGGTCTTGAGGAATGTTTTTATCCTATTAAGCTATACTAAAGCTTTTTCTTATCTTTCCAGAGGTTTTGCTCTCACCAGGATTCCTACAGAACCATGGATGAATAGGAGTATGCTTTTAATTTTTCTGCCTTCCTGCAAAGGCAAGATGAAGATCTTTTTCTTCCAGCTTGTGTAAATTCCAAGCTACCTACACTATCAATATTATTAGCTACTTTTCTGACATTCTGTTGAGATGTTCAGGAAAAGGTTACAAATTAGATTTCAATTATGAGAACAGCAAGTGAACCACGCTAAGGAAACCCTTTCACGGAACCTGAGAATCACCAAGGTGAGGTTGGAAGGGATGATAACAGGTCATGTGGTCCAACCTCCCTGCTAAAGCAGTGTCATCCTAGACCACACACCACAGAATTGTGTCCAGATGGTTTACTTTAAACAAGCAAGTAGCAAATCTTGCCTGAGCAAGTGTTTTTTCTGGCCCACACTCTCAAAAGAAGCAGCATCCAAATACACTACTACCCAAATAAATACCCAAATACACTACTATAACAGTGGAATAGGAAGCCAAAGCCAAGAAACCATCAGACCCCAGTCTGATTGATTCCTCTGATGTCAGACATAAAATTTCAAAGACAAAGAGATGGTCTTTGAAGACCAAGAGGACTTCATCAGTACAAAACCACAAATACTTGTTCCCATGAAGAAAGCTGCACTGTTCCTGCCGCACAAAGAAGTGCAAGTATGATTTTATTAAAGTTGCTTTTAGCTGTTTCAATGACCACATGGCACTTTTCAGACATTCCCACTGTTGTCTACATATGAACATTTTCAGTATTTCTCATGCCAAGAGGCACACACACAAGAACAGAATGTAGGAACAAGGACAATGTCATATCCAACCTTATTCTCAGAGGTATTCAGCTTTTATTTTCCTTTTGGAAACCAAGAGAGACAAATGTGAAACCCATGTAAATGAGTCATTTAGTGCAAGATCAGAATATGACAGCTGCACGTGTCCTGTACTGACTGGAGGTGAACTACTCCATAGGTTTCCCAAGAAGACTCACTTGCAGAGATCAATTAACCTTTACATCAACAAACACAGGAATTATCACTGATTGAAAGCTTTTGTGCATAACCACTATAAAAAAACAGAGACATTCATAAACCTGGGCCTTGCGAGCTTTGCTTCCCCTCAACTCGCACACATTCAAGATGCAGGACAGTTACTTTTAAAATACATGTGTTACTTTAAAATACAATGTGTGTAGAAATGGGAGGACGTACTCAAAGGTCAACAACCAACAGTAGAGAAGGCTATCTAGTTACTCACCAAAGTCATCAAGTACTTGGGAAACAGGATGTTTGGAAGCAAAATATTTTATACTGTTTTTTTTCTTTTCCTTTAAACTTTGATTCACCAAGATAAGATTCTGAGTTTCCCTCATTTTCAAACATGGCTAGCATTTTTATGCTTAACATGTTGCATTTAAGGCGTTTATGTGAAACTAACTGTTATTGAAATAACTGAACACTGTGACACATCTTACTGATGTCTTTAAATATAAATGGAATAGGAAGTACTTTGCTTTTATGTTGCATCATTAGCTGAAGATAGAAAGCTTCATTTCTTAATTTGCATGTTACTTAAAATTTCCTACCAAATTCAATGCCATCATCACAGAAGCATTAAATATTTCACAGCAAATTTTAGTGAAGCAGCTTGGATTACTCTAAAAAGTAAAAGTCAGTTCAATGCAAACAAACCCATACAATATATATGACTTATAATTCCATTATTTGGGATAACTTTTTTGCTGAGTTTTGCAGAAAGCATCACAGGAAATAATTAAAAAGCTTAAATACATTTAAAAATCCATTGCAAAGGATTGATCTCCTGGTGCTTAGCATTAGGTGCAATAGGTTATTCCACTGGGAAATCTGTGGAACGCACTGTGTTTGAGGAGTTAGTAATCTTGGGCAAGCCACCCTTGTACTGAGGGTGTAAGGAGTCCATAGATCAGCAGGAACAGGCACTGTAAGGAAACCTGCTGGCATGTCCCATGCCAGCCCTTAGCAATACTAATAATCTCTCAGAAAGACCATCCAGTCTATCGGGAGACAATACATGGGTAGGATTTTTACACTAGATAAAAGGCACCACAGCATAGGAGGTGGGAGGAATCCCTCTATGGCTGGCACCTGTGCAGAATGCCATGGGAAAATCTATCCAGGACCTGTTTGGTGCTGCATGAAAACAAGGTTCCTAGCATCTGGAAGGATAGAAGACTTACTCTCTATCAGTATTCCTCTTTTTATTCTCTTTTATTAAGATGTTGCCCAACCTTTCTCATAGAGATCCTGAAAGAATCTTCTCTCCATTATCAATAACCGTGCAAAACAGTTTTCTTTATATTTGATACATATCACAATTATGCAATAATAATGTAATGGCTCATTCTACATCACCCTAAGCTAAAAACTTACAAAAATACATATATATTATTCAGTGGCATACATCATGGCAGGCTGAGAGGCATCAGGTAATTACATGAAGTTACTGTGGCAGAGAATGCTTACAGGAAATCCACATGGATATCCAAAATGCAGTACAAGCATATCTGGTCTCTATAAAAGCCCTTGCAAGTGGAGGCACAAAGTGTTATAAGAGCCAGTACCTCCTAGGAACAGTCTGGCTTTGCTCACCTGAACCCCACCCCTCAATTTTCCTCAAATACCTTTTGTTGGTGGCTTTCTCTTCAGACAAGTGTCTTTGTTGGTGGCTTTCTCTTCAGACAAGTGTCTACCTTAGGCCTGCTGTATTGTTTGATCCTATGTCTCCTGGCCTAAAATTATAATTCTGCAGCCTTCTGCCCTCTGATCTAGCCACCAGACTTTGCTTCTCTAGACTGTATCTTACGTAGTGCCCTTCAGCACCTGCAGCCCATCAGTGGCCACTTCCAAGTCAAACACCCTTCTTTTAGGGTGATTGATCCTGAAGAGTTTCTAATCTCATTGCAAACAGCACGGTGTTACTCATACAGCTTTTTGGCAGACTTTAGTACCTTGGTTTTTTAGGTGATTACACTCAGTGATGGTTCTTTAACATGAAAAAGCCTACAGTAAATATCCCAAAAGGAAACATTTTTCAGGTTTAGCTCAGCACTATTACATTAGTGTCCAATGAAAACAAATGCAGGCTTCCTCAAGTATAAATTAACACTCTAATATTTTATTTAAACACATACTAGTATATTTAAATCTTCAAATAAATTTAAGAAATGCAAACCTACTCTAGCAAATGAATGTTACTTTATATTTGAAAAGCCTTGGCAAATTAATCACAGCAAGTGCATAAAAGATGAGGAAATACTGTGGTTATATTCAGATGTAAATTTCAAAAGTTATATAAGTCATTGACCAGAAATGGTCAAATAACAGCAGTCACGTCTGATATTAGTCAGAATAAAAGCGTTAATGAGAAAGCTACAAGCTTGGAATGACATTTTACTGCACTTATATACCCATAAAACATAATTGTATTTGACTGATTTGAAAATATTCCTTCATAGCAAGAGAGCCATGACTGATGGATGTCATGACCACCTCCAGTACTTGATTATCTTGTGGCTAGGTCAAGGCTTATTGAAAGTCTGATATAATTTTCCACTCTTTTGCACTAATCATGCAGAATTTTTTTTCCTTGGCATTCGTATAGTTCTGTTCTGTCACATTTGCACCAGATGCATCATAATTTGATGAGCAGTTCCAATGAAAACAGTGGGAATACTACCCAAAAGGAAACAGGATTTCAGAGCTTAGTCCACCAAAAAAAAATATACAATTATTTAGACTATGGTTATTAGGAAACATTTTAGTAAATTGTTTACCAAGAATCCACCAAAGAATAAATTATTTTGTAAATCATAGCCCCATTCATAGAGATAGGGTAGTATTTTGGCTTTACAATGCATACCAGGCCTACAGGAGTTCCAAAGTACAAATCCTTCCTTATACCCATTGTATTGTTGTCAAACCACAATTTTAATCTTTGGATCCAGGACATGTGAGTTTTTAAACAGATTTTCTACTTTACTTGCTCGCTGCATATTGATTTGAAGTAGTGAGGCACAACATACCCATGCCACAATAGGACCACACATTTCAATAAATGACTATAATGTGACTGATGTCGGCTGCTACCAAAATTATTGATACTGATGAATGTATCTGTGTCACGGTATTCATGCTTATTTTGTGCTCCATTAGACTTCTTTTGCACTTCTTTCCACTCCCTGTCCTTCATGATAGAAGGGCTAAGGAGTTTCAGTCCTTGTCTCCTTGTCTTGCCTCTCGTCTCCTTATCCAGGACTTTATTCCTGACCCTAGATATCAGATCAGATATCTAGGAGACATCAGATGAGTGTAGATGGATGAGGAGGATGGAAAGGACGAGAGACCCAAACATTCCTGTGTGCAGTCACAGTCTATCAGCATCACATGAGCCTTTGCCTGAATGTATTATTGTATCTCAATAATTCATTATAAAATTATAGTTTATGATAATTTGGAATACCTCATTTGATGCTTTTAAAGGAACCATCCTCCTTTGCACTTAAAAAAAAATTCCAGAAAATGGCATAAGCCTCTACAGGGAAGAATGAGTGATGAGCAATGGATGAGAATAAGTTCTGGATGGGCTTGAAATCAGGTACTAGGAGATTCCAGAGGGAATTTTCATGTCTACAGATAATTGATATATAATGAAAACCACTTTGGCGAATCATCTTGGAGTACGTAATATTTCTTAACAAGTGTTAATTGTTATTAGAAATTTGTTCAGCCTGATGTATTTTTTATCTGCCTCATGATGAACACTGCACAGTTGGCTTTGTCCGTGTGTTTTTCTTGTAAGAAAAAGGACTTTTCTCTTACAGCATGTAAGTTTTCTCTTACAGCATCTTACAGTGAAATTCACAAAGCAAAAAGGAAGAACACAGAACTTTCTTCATTACTCAATATCCAAGTCAAATAAACATTACTTCGAGTTCTCCATATCTGTGTCCTTTCTGTAGAGCTCACACGATGAGAAGAGAAAAAGGAAGAGGCCTGTCGAGGTCTCTGCCAGCTCTCATTTCCCATGATTTTTGAGAGCTATTTTTGAAATGTGGTAGACAAAGAAGAATAAGATCAAGAAGCAGTAAC
This sequence comes from Motacilla alba alba, assembly GCF_015832195.1. Lineage (NCBI taxonomy): Eukaryota > Metazoa > Chordata > Aves > Passeriformes > Motacillidae > Motacilla > Motacilla alba. The sequence goes on along the minus strand of NC_052019.1, from coordinate 24,529,015 downwards.
AATGGTATAAACTGAAATAGAAAAGGGGTGATCAAGAGGGATAGAATAGCATTTCAGTACCAAGCTGTCATTTCAGGCTGAACCAAAACAGATTTATTTAGCAAAAGCAGTTCTTATAATAGCTATTGGGAAAACAGTTAATACTTTAATTACTGCAGGATTAAACCATTAAAATATAAAGATCCCCACTGACAGGAAACATGCATCAACAGTAAATTCATGTTATTTCCTTAACAGTTTTAAGTTCTACAGTTACATATATTTAAAATTTCATTTTCTTTAAAACTTTTGGAAAAAGGAAACAGTTCAATGTTGGCCTGACATAGAGCTAGGAATTCACGCACACACACACAAAAAAAATTAAAATAACTTGATGATATTCCAACAAAACAGAACAGTGGAAAAATCACTGTGCACTTCAAGTAAACACACATTACATGCTTGGTGAGATATTCAAAATAATGAGTACATGCTGACTTGTACAAGAGCTGCACATACTTCAACTTGAATATACTTCACCACAGCTAATGCAAAAGAAGAAAAACTATCATATTTAGGCATAAAGGAAAAAAAACCCAAACCAACAACACAATATTCTAATTCATTATGTAAACAAGAGACATGATTTCCCCTCACAGCGGTGCGGCCATAAATTCCAGATGAGAAAAATTTTGACTTCCACTGGTCTGAGATGAGAATCAGCCCCAGATGACCTTTGCAGGAGGTAATACAATCTTCTTTGTTATATAAACAGAATTTGAAATATGGATTCTGCTGCTTCCTAGACAGCAGCTCAGGAACTGCACTTAGGAGTAACATTATGTGAAATTCTGTAGTGAACCTCAGATCCTGTGACAGTTTTTCTCAGCTGATGCCCTTTAAAAATGGTAGCATAAAGAGCTTGAAGAGGTTTGTATATTGCGAAGTATTTCTTGGCATGGTAATGTTGATAACTATATGATTTCTGTTAAAAGCTGTTCTTCACTTGTATTTTTAACAATTTTCCCCTGTAAAGTTGTAGTTTTTATTTTCTCTTTAATGCTTGCTACTCCTTCCTACTGAAGATATCTTCATTCCTGGCCTCCTCATGCTCTACATATTTCAGATTTTAAGGACACTAGACTTCTCAAATATTTCTGTAAGGATATTTCAAGATTTAGCTGTATAAAAGGAAGATATTTTGTTGTTCCTTGTTAAAATCTGGTTTTGACAGACTTCCATCACATACACAAAGCAGATTAAACTAAATAGAAGAATGAAGAGAAGGTAGGAACAAGCTAAGCCAGGCAGATGAAAGAGGACAAATTTGAGGGACTTTCAGTGTCTCTAGTGCTTCATCTCTTCCTGAGTAGAGTCACTCTGAGATTAATGAACCTGTGAAGCATCATCAGAAAATGCAAAACTCAAAATTCTTTACTATAAAATACTTTGATGGAGATATCCATACAACAGCAACATGAAATTTTCTGTACCATTTTATTCATTTCTACAGCATTTATTTTTAGGTGACTGACAAGATTTAGAAAATTGTCTTGGTTTCTTTCTTTACCAGCATTTCTTTAAAATGTAGGCCTTCAAAATAATTTGACTTGCTTCTGTTGACTATGAAAAAGGGTGCCAAATATGAATCTCAAATTACCTTGAAAATGTCACAAAAGTAAAAGGGAAATAAGACATTTCTAAAACCTGTATGTTGAAGACAGTACCAACAAATCAATGACAGCTAAATCGAGCAAATAAAATCTTTTTATTTCCATTTACTCAATGGTTTTCAGTCTGATGTCTGACAATGCTGTAAGATGCATAACAGTGAAGGAGGAAAGGCAGAGCTTTTTAAGAGAAAAGCTTCTCTGAGTGTTTGAAACAAATGAGGAAAAAAAATATGAAAATTTGAATTTACAGTCTAGGCTCTACACTACAACTTTGAGCCAATTCTAGAATCTTGAATGTACTCATGTGCTGTAATGAATCTAGTTAACAATACAGGAATTCAAGGTTCCTAATCCTATTTTGATTTGCAAGGTTCCTTTTCAATCAGTCAAGTACATAAATTGAATGTGGAATATTAATCTGTTTTCTACACAGCAGCATCCTTGCCAAAAATATCTGCCTAATATCAGTGAAGATACTCCTTTTATAAAATCATCCGAATTAGAGCCTTAACATTACCTGGCACTACCCCCCTCAGCCAACAATGCTTTGTTGCTATTCAGGTCTGGGGATGTTAGAACTCCACAAGCATCAGATTCAACTGCTTACCTACTAGGAAGGCCTTGGGCTGTCATGCATCTTGCAAAGCGTTTTGATCCTGTAGGAAGCTCTAGATACCCCAGGTGATTAGATTCTTAATGCAGACCTCTTCTTCACTGCCCTGTTTCAGGTTAAAAATGTTTTGTAAGCACATTTTTCTCCAAATAGAGAATACTCAATGCAAATAGGCATGAGTTGGCTGCAGCCAGGCCAGCAATTAGAGGTTCAACCAGGATATAAGACCTGCAAGTTCACTCTATCAATGGTTTGTTAATTATGTATATGTAGTGGAAGAGCTCCAACAAGAGAGAAAAAAGGTACTCAAGCTAGAACACTCAATTGTTTAATGATGGACATTCCGAGAGGATATAGATTGTCATTCCTGAATTGAATTCAGCAGAATGGGAACTTGATTTCAAGCCAATGTTATAATTGCCAAGATAATGCACTTCTAGGATAAGTGAAGCTTTGGGGCTTTAAAAATTTTATGTCACATACAGAAATTAAACATATAATTGTGTGAGAAGTTTGTTTTAATGGGACCACAAGATAAGAAAGATCCTGACACAATCATGGAACCATTTAGGTTGGAAAAAACCTCCAAAATCATTGAGTTCAACCTTCAACTGAACACCCCTTTCTCAACTAGACCACAGCACTAAATGCCATACCTGGTCATTTCTTGAACACCTCTAGGGATGCTGACTCCATCACCTGGGCAGCCCATTCCAATGCTCAACCACCCCTTCCAGGAAGAAATTCTTCCTACTGTCCAACTCAAACCTGTCCCAGGTGCAACTTGAGGTCATATCCTCTAGTCCCATCACTTATTGCCTGGGAGAAGAGGCCAATCCCTACCTGGCTACAACCTCCTTTCAGGCAATTGTTGAGAGTAATATTGTCTCATCTGAGTCTCCTCTTCTCCAGGTTAAACAGCACCAGCTCTTTCAGCCCCTTCTCATATAATTTACTTTCTAGACCCTTCAGCTTTGCTGCCTTCTCTGGACAAAATCTAGCACCTCAATGTCTTTCTTGCACTGAAGAGCCTAAAATTGAACACAGGACTTGAGGTGTAGCCCCACCAGTGCTGACTACAAGGGAATAATCACTTCCCTGGTCCTGCTGGCCACATTGTTTTTGATACAAGCCAGGATGCCACTGGCCTTCTTGGCCACCTGGGCATACATTGGGTCATGTTCAGCTAACTGCCAAACAGCACATCCTGGTCATTTTTCACTGGGTCATTCTTTTTATCTCTATCTGAACCTGCCATGGCGCAGCTTTCAACTGCTCCCATATGTTGTCTCACTGGATCCCATGAAGAAATCAGAAATTATGTTCAGACCAAGGTGGCCCCCCTGAAATCTCTCAACTTAATAGTATGATAAAGAAGACAGGTCCTGGCCTCCACTGGGGTATTTGCACAATTCCATGGGGATGATCTTGCTTTATTCCTTTTCAAACAGCTGGAACGTTGATCTTTACATAAGGTTTCCATTATTTTTGAGGGTCTCATATACATACAGGAGCATGCATCACAGTCCAGTGAATTTCAGAACATTTCTTATCCCAGCTAATGTCATAGCCGAACTTAGAAGAAACACTGAGTACCTTGATTCCTCTGCTTGCAAACAGCATTTCTTTGATAACAGTCTGTGATGTAATGTTTGCTTCATAATAGTAATATCCTAAATGAATGATCACATTATTTTAATCAGTATTATTTAGAGATTTCTAGACTTATGCAATATGGCTGTAGAATGTAATTTTGGAATTTAGAAATAAGCAAGTAAATGCCGTATTTCTTCTTGAAGTCATAGTTGGCAATGCCAGCATCAACATGTAAAAATTTCTGTCACGGAAAACTAAATCTAGCTAGCTAGATATGAAATTGTGAAAAGGAAAACAACATCCATGACACCAACATGTTGTGACAAGTATTTAGACAACCATATGAGCATCTCAGAAGAAATGTCAATCATGTCAGGAAAACATCAAGAAATTAAAACTACTATTTCTGGCTTTGTGCATTTTTAAAATAATTGCTAATTCTTAATAAATGGACTTTAAAAGTCATTAATTAAGGCCTTCTCTTCCCTTCCCCAAATTAAAATAAATATTTTAGATTCACTAGATTCAGAAAAAAAGCCTATTCTTTTTACATGGATCAGAAAAAGCATCTTAGATAACAGCTCTGTCAGGGGTGCTAGTTACTGATGGTGCAAGTCCTATATACACTCACTACAGCATCTCTTAAGGGAGTTTGAGTATTTCTGGTTTGATATTTATAGTTATATAATTACATTTATTGCCTGAGTGCAGGATCATGTACAAAAAGAGAATAACTATATATGTATTTCTTCATTTTCAGTTTTAATGTATCATGATGGATGAGACCCAGGATAAAATTCTGAAGAGCCAGGATGCCATTAAATATTTGATGAGTGTTAGGTGCCAAGTTATTTCTTGCAATTTAAGATAATGTTTCCTCATATAAAAAATAAGTAAAAGAATATTAACTTTTTAACCTTCTTCTAAAACACATGTGTTGAAAAGTTAAATGCAACAGTTAAATAGTTTAAAGGCAGAGAGAGAAAAACACATTCAGGTGGTGATCCAGGCACGCCTGACTCCAGTGCTGAACAATTCCACTTTTTTTCTTCCATTTAGTGAAGCACAAGCACTATCATTTGTTTTACAATGTTGTCAAAATATTTTTATGTATTGCTCAATTCTGAGACAAATGTTTAAAAGAGATATGCAGACTCCATGAGGATGCATTCACTGACATGTACTTAGCAGAATTTATTTCAACAGCAGAAGCCTTCTAAGATAAAAAGTTTAAAGTAAGTAGAGTTTAAACTGATCTGGCAATTCTCTGCTGCTAAAGAGGGAAGTTAGATACAATTATTTAAAAATTAAATGTTAATTGCAATACTGTATGTCATGTACAGTCATCAGTGTTTGTCTGTGAGACAGAAACAGAGGAAGAATGCAATACTCATTTAAATAAATGAGATTAAATCAGGGAAGGATTTTAAGTACTTATGACCAGAGTAAAAGATATGAAATGATCCTAATCTGCTTGGCATGGGCTAACCTACAGACCACATACATTTTAATTTGTATGTCCTTCTTGTTTCAAAATATTTCTTCTTTGGAAAGACCTGGACTTAGTTCCATGTGACTTGGTTCCAATCATTATCTCTTCCATCTTCGATTTATTTGTCATTTGATTTGACAAATAAATATTCCTCATACTATAATATGAAAACAAGGAAGGAACGCCCCTGGGCTGGTATCCTTTTATAACTGTTGAAGACATTAACTCCATCAAGTTCACATCTGAAAAAATTCAGAAAAGTGAAATTTTCCTGAACTGGCTGAAGTGTTTCTTCCCAAAGTACTACAGCAGATTAATAATACTCTCTCTCTCTCTCTCTCTCCCTCTCAGTTATTTTCTTTCCAAAAAACATGCAAAGAAAAAATGCATTAAGGTAAGAAAATTATCATCAAAATGAAACAAGTATTCTAATGTATCAAAATAATATACATTCTGGGAAACAAATTTTCCTACAAGTTTTTACATGGATCTTCTAATAGGAGCATTACAGAAACAGGGTTTTCATTTCCCTCCCACCAAAAATCATTGAACCCAAAACTGTCTAAGGTTTAAACACATTTTAAAATATATTATATTTTAGATTTAAAAGTTTGATGAGTCTCGCCAATTCCATTTAGGAACCATTTCAGAACCTAGTGTTTACTAGGATTGAAGTTAACCTTGGCTACATATAAATTAAAATTAGAATCTCAGTTTTACAATTCAATCTATTTTTAAATCTCATGTTCTCTAAATATTCTCTAATGATTTTAAAGTATACAGTCTTGGTAAAATGTGAGAAAAGATCAGGTCCAATTTATATTTTCTGTTAAAGGGAACTATTATCTATCAAAATCCATTACACTGCCTTTTGTACCATTGGTTTTCAATAAGGAGAGTAGTAATGTTTTATATTGTTACTGCTGTGAGAATAAGCTAAATAATTTCTGTATGTATGCAATATTTTTTGCAGTAATGTATTATCTAGCTCATTACTTCATTATTATTACATTATGTAGTTACTATGTAAATATTATTATTACAGATATCATAGAATTCTACAAATATATGTACTTATGTAATATTTTCCTAGTTCTTTTCAGACACCACTTCATAAAGGTGGCAGATTCCGAGGAATTTGGTGGTAGTTTAAAGGGTTTACCCCATTGTGGTCTTAATCATGATCAATGTGAACAATTCAAATACATTTTCTATAAAGACATAAAGTTTATCCATTGCTGTAAATATGATACACTGAAATACAATCCTCCAGAAATAAAATATTATCAAATAAATCCTGACTTAAGTTTATTACTACTATTATTCACTACTATTGAGTGATACTAAGAATACTTTTAGACTCACGATAATAAAATGTTAATAATAAAACATAGGTTACTTGTCAAAAAACAAAATTTATGTAAATGATATCTTGAAGTGAGTAAAAGGATGCTATTTGCATCATCTTTGAGCAGAATGCTTGCATTACCATATCATAAAGTAACCTTACTCCAGTTTTCTGGGTTGCTTTTGTCCTGTTACTGCCAGTAATGTATGTGCCTCAAAGCATAAGAAAACTGGTTTGTCTGCATATCCTCCTGAGCTGTAGCAGCTTTGTTTCATCCTACAGGACAAAGTCCTGACTACACTTTCTTTAGCTGACCCATTCCCCTCATGCATTCAAAGTGTACCTGAGGAGTAAAAAAAAAAAAACAAAAAACCCAACTATTCAAAATAAAAAAAAAGTTTTGCCATATTTCTGTATTGCTGAAAGCCCCACAGGTTTAGAGAGAAGGTGGTAAGCTATCCTGTTGCGCTTGTGTTGTCAACAAAACCACTTGTGAGCCACAACATCAGGAGCTAACTAGAAAATGGGCTCAAAGCAGGTGCTACCTTGAGGATACTTCTGCATTCAGTAGAAACTTGCCTTGATTCCTTAAAAGACATGCATTTATCCCACTGCAGATTTTTGTGAAAGCTGATGAGAAGCAAGCAAGAAAGTATCCTTCAAGACAGTTGCAGTATGCACCAGATTCTCTTTGCCTGGGTACAAGACAGTTTTATGGCTTATTGAGTGTGCAATGTGCATTTTAACTCATAGTTTGTACCATTGTAAGTCAATATTAAAGATAAACCAACATCAAAAGCAAAATTAAGTTTGAATTAAAATTGTGTTGTTTTGCATTACTCCTGCTCGTTGTTTGTACAAAATCTGTGAAAAATTCTAGGTATACCAGTGACTCTATTAATAACATGTGTTCTGGAGAGTATATAAATTTTTCCGACTGGCAAGGACATTTTTAAATGAAAGAGGGCTGAGGGTTAAGGTCAGTCATCTTTCTTGCCATAAGACAATACCACAGGAAGCAAGTCTATGTCTATGCTATTGGCTGTGGCACACACGTGTTCTTAACATCCATGGTCAATGCTCACAGTCAGACATTTGTGACTTAGCATACTTATAACAAAATAACAGCATGTACCATCTGCTGCAGGTCTATGCTTCAAAATATTGCTCTGGTACACACACATTTTTGTAAATATTCCTGTCTCAAGGTGAGTCCCATTTTCATTTCTACTTTGCATATGAAACTACATATTTCACTTGGGTTAGCCATTTTTTGACATTTGAAAGACTCAACAAAAGGCTTTTACCTCCTAGTTAACAGAGTGAAATTCTGTTTTTTTCTGTAGAAACAGCATGCAAAGTGACCTAGGTTATTCTGGTAACTCAGTGAGCTCCACCATTGCCATTTTCCCAGAGAAGCTGTGGATGCCCCATCCCTGGAAATATTGAAGGCCAATTTGCATAAGGTTCTGAGCAATCTTGTCTAGTGAATGGCATCTCTACCTATAGCTGAGGGGTTGGAATGAGATGATCTTTAGGCCTCTTCCAACCCAAACCTTTCTATGATTCCATGATCTAAATGCACTGGATGGGATCACTGAACAGAAGATTACAGTATAGATTCAGTCTTACATGTGTAACAATTGTTTGTTGCATTTTCTTCAGCATTTCCTATGAAATTGCTACAGTTCAGAAGTATTGGGGCTGACTGGTAGGTGAGAGCACCTGCAAAAATCCATATCAAAGATTACAGGAACTCCCTTCAGGGTCAGGACAGCCATGTGGCTAATGCTACAAGATTTATTATTAGAAATAGTCACAGGTGTTTTAAGTATTACTTCTATATTACATTCCCTTTTTCAAGTGGTTGTTTTTTTTTTCTTTTGTTAAAGCTACTTCAAACACATATGCATGACTCTTTTACTAACTGGAAGAAACATCCTGGAAATTGAAGTTGATATTGAGTTTGTTTCCTGAAGCATTGATTTTTCTCTTATGCTAAAATGCAAGATATTGATCTGTAGAGTTTCCTCTCAATATCCAAATACATCTATATATTCTGATGGCATTTTCTGTCTATGTTTCACATGGTTCTGTGTGCTGTCCCATGCTTTCATATCGATCATCTGTAATTGAGATCTTCTGGATATTTGTGACTACTGTAGTTGCTGTTGGAGGGAATAATTTTTTACTGTATTTGTGGTAAATGTTATCTTGTTTTGCATAAAGGCATTTTGCCTTAACCTTTTCTGAGCAGTGATTTTGCTTTCATTTTTTTCTGATCACCTCCATGACGTATTTGGATAAACAACTATACTGAGAGCAGAAGTGTGGTGCTCACAGTCTTGTAATTCTTTATTAGGAGAGATGCAAAAAAATTTCTGTACTAGCTTTTTGTTTGCATAGAATTGTTAGAGTTGCAAAATTGTTAGATCATCAAGTCCAGCTGCTAAAGGAGCAGCACCTTGCTCAGTATTAAACAACTACACTACCACCCAAGCACCACTACTACACATTTTTTAAACACTTCTAGGAATGGTGACTATCATTTTCCAGGCAACCTGTTCCAATGTCTGACCACTCACTAAAGGACTTTTATCTAATATCAAATCTAAACCTCCCTTGGTACTCCTTGAGACCATTTCCTCTTGTCCTATAGCTTATTACTTAGGAGAAGAGACTGACACCCATCTTGCTCCTGCCTCCTTTCAGGCAGTTGTAGAGAGTGGTAAGGTCTCCCCGAGCCTCCTTTCTTCCAGGCCAAACATCCCCATCTCTCTCAGTTGCTCCTCAAAAGCTTTGTGCTGCAGACCCTTCACCAGCTCCATTGCTCTCCTCTGGACTGACTCCAGCACCTCAATGTATTTATTGTAATGAGAGGCCCAAAACTGAAGGCAGGACAAGAGATGCAGCCTCACCAGTGCTGAGTGCAAGGGAAAAGCATTGTTTTAATTGTAAAATATCCAATGATGAAACCAAGGCTTCTCCAGCTTCAGGTTGCTGTTCTAGTGTCAATACGAGTGGCTGAATGCTCTGTGTTCTAATATAGACACTTGATTTTCCTACTGTGAGCACAAGGAATTCTCAAACTGTTTGAATATAGTGTAACATACATTATAGTCCTCATTTTGATTAAGTCTTCCAGAATTCACATAATAGTCAGTACCTATTGTACATTCTCTCAGGTCCTCTGTGAATCAACTTAATTAATGCCTTTGCAAAGGAATTGGTTAATTGGTGAGCCTAAAAAAAAACTGCAAGCAAGAGAGTTTAATAACCTGCAGACATTTGGGAGGCTTACATAAACACTAAACTTTAAAAACAGCTAAAAAGGAAATGTTTCCTAATAACAAAGAGTATGTTGCAGTTTTGGACGTACAATTAGTCAACTAAACTGTAGAAAATACCAGCATTTTCAGGGAAAATATTGAGGTTCAGCAAAATTTAGATTTTTCTTCCTAATGCTATTTGAAAATCCCTAAGAAGTGTTTAACTGGTAATATATAGGGGGCTTAATATTTGGTCTGTTCATTTAAATTGTTATTGTACAGAAAAATTGGCAAAACATTAAAATAAGACTGTAAAATTAATGTTAAAATCCCAGCTTTTAGACTGAGCTGAACTTTTTGAAGAATGATACTTCCTTGACACTGACACACAATTTTTTTTTTTTGTGTACCAGCTGGATTTCATTGCCATAGGAAAACTGTCTACCTCAAAGGCAAATTCAAGGATGAGTCATTCAGATCTTTAACAAGAAACACAGATGGAAAAATGCCACAGCTGCACAGAGCTGAAAGCAGAAAAGTGCACGACCTTAATGAATATGCTTTTACATTTGACAGATTCCATCCGAGAACTTGCAGTAGCTGCAGAATCCCATGGCACCATAAAAACATTTTGGCATTGTTTAATCCCATTGTTGCAAGGAAAAGTGTGAGATAAGAAATATAACATGGAAACTGCTTTCTGCCCTTGTTGCCTAGATCTGATATGTTCCTGGAATAAAAATTCAATATAGAAGTGCAACAGCCATAAAAATGCATGTTTGTTTTTTTCATTTCCTTTTTATCCATTTTTTTATTATTTCCCATGACTTTTGCCTTCTAAAACATTTTCTTTTATCTCTTCTTTGTTTTCATTCCTCAGCTCCAATTTTTGCAATTTTTTTCCCATCTTCCATGGAATCTCCTCTCTTTCTTTGACACATCTGCTGCAGTTCAACAAGGAAAAATACACATGTGAGATTTAATAACCCTGTGCAGCAATCCATGCCAGAGGGTTATTAGAGAGATATTAGCCTTTCAGAAAAGAATTTAATGTGTGCAGGATCCATGGCAGGCCAAAATCTCTAGCCCTTATTTATCCTAGGGCAGGAACAATGTCTGAGAGTACCTCATCTTCACCTCAGAGAGAACAGCTTACATCAACATTTTGGATATGCATCTGAGGAGGTGGGCTGGCAATGAGCAGGGAAGAGCTGTTATTTCAGTAAAGGGCATGACAGATTCAGTTCAGATTCTGACTTATTAGTTGCATTCACAAATGTTCACAGCCTATTACTAAAGAAAGCATTTAATGCTCTAAATCACTCCCACTGTTAAACCAAAAAGAGTAACACTCCCTTCCCCACACGTATCATGCATCACAATGAGCAGAATCAGAGAAGAATAGTGGGTGCAGATGCTTTTTTCTACCCACACAAAACAAAATCTAGAATTTCCTTTGCATAGACAGTAGTGGAGAGCAAGGAAATATTTGATTGGACACTTAAGAATGATCTAAAAATGAAAGAGGAAGGGCAAAAGAAGATATTGTACATCCTCTGAGTAGTCTTCTTAGAGTTCAGGGATTTAAACCTCAAATGTTGTTACATAGATAAGACCCTGATCTTCAAGAGTAACCTTTTCTTTCCAATATCAATTATTCAGTAGTCAATTAGGGAATGACGTTCTAAAGAATCATTTGTCCTTTTCAGTAATACAGCTTTCTTATATACAGAAGAAATGTTATCCACAAGTATCAATATATCTCTTTTCTTCAGAGGAACACAGCCATATATCACCTACTGGAATATCAGAGCTGATGATACTGATAAGACAAGCCAAATGCTGAAAGCTCTGTTTGAATAGAGAAATAAGATGGATATATACTGAGGGCCAGTTTTGGCAAAGAAAAGATCCTATAATTTCCATGCCCTCTATTTCCCTTACCAAAATACTTTTTATTTTATTATCATCAGCTAAACATTACTCTATTTTCAATTCCTGACATGTTTCTCTGGTTTTAGGCTGTTTAAAAAACTTTGATTTTGCATAGCTTCTCATGGTAAATCACTGTTGAAAACTGTTTGATCCCTAACTCTGATCATACCCCACAAGGAATATCCAGAAGCTATTTCTTCCACAATATAACTAACACATACATTCTACTGGAGCTATTACTTAAATCAGCTATCCATTTATGACCTGATCTAAGCAAAGTTTCTCTAATGAAAATTGCTAAGATAGGAGAATATTGTGGAAGAACATGGAATAGATATAGAGCCATAGTGTACAAAAACATTTATATAAGATCAAATTTACCTGTATTGCAACAACACTGAAATCAGTAGTTTACACCACATGATGAGTTCAGTCCTGACATATTCTATTAATAAGGAAAGTTTCATGGCCATATAACTACAAGATATAATTCTGCAGTCTTCCTACAATTTACTTCTATTCACTAGAAAGACTGCTAGGGGGTAGGTCTCTTGTAAGGGAAGATAAAATATGGATTTCCAGGTCACAGCCAGGGTTCTAGGTATTTTTGAAAATTAAATAATAGCATAAGAGATTTTTCCAGTCTTCAAATCTATGGTTGGTCCCAGTTTTGCCTGGAATGCATGGATGTTGACACAGTGAAATTGTTTCTGAGAACAGACCTGGATCCAGCAATTCCAGAGGGCCTTCAGCATGCTGCACATCCAGCAGCCCTCCCTTGGGGCTGACTTTGTCACCTCTGTGATGCAGAGTATCTAACATTTTCTGGTCTGAAACATGAGACTTGAAATCAACTGCTGAATCTGCTGCAGGTCTCCATGGTTACACTACAGTCAGTTGCTGCTTTGCCCACAGGAATAGATGGGATTTTTAAAAACTCAGGCTGCTTTTGCAGAACGACAATCTAAGACTTTCCCCCCAATGCACTGAGAACATATAAACCAATTTTCATAAGAGAGGGTAAACGTAAAGGTAATGCCCATTATTCCAACACAGACTGACAAACTGCTCAGATAAAAAGGTTCAGAGGGCAGGAGTTATGGTAGGAGAGACCAGCTTAAAGGTTTTGAGAATGAAACCTCATAAAGGCCTAATAACAGCCATTTGTGCAGACTTTTTCTTCCCAAAGTCCTTTCTTTTCAGTCTAGACCTTTGTTTACGTAAATCCTGAAAAAATTCCTGATTCATATGAATTGTTCTCCATTAGCCTAAGGATATAAATTCAATATTAATGCTAATTAAGTGCAGCTCCTGCACTACTGGTGCATAGATCACTGAAAAGAGTGAAGAGTAAAGGTATTTAGGAGCATGTGTTAACCTCATTTTACACTAACTGAAGATGAAGAAAATCACAAGTAGATTTCCCTATTATTATTCGTCTTTGTAAAAATATCACTGGCTTTTATCTTACAAGGGACCAGGATGTCAGCTTTACGTTTTGAAACACCATCACCAAAATGCCCTCTAGCAACACTGACTTAGCAGAGACAATGCCACCTACTGAAATGTTCACATCCCTTGCTTCAGGACACTTTCCTTCATCACTAATTGTCAAAGCAGAATTGACTGTTTTACCTAGAGAGCTGCTAAGTTTAAACTGCATCACTACTGTTCTCAAAAGAGATGAGGGACCTCTTCTTCTCATCTCTTCTTATGATGGTAGCAGGGGAAGAACACAAGCTATTTCCAGGCACACATATTAAATAAAAAAAAAAAAAAGCCAGCAAAATGTAAGCTCTCGCCTTAATTTCATTTTGTCTTGAGATTTTTTTTTTCTCCTTCACAACTGGAGCAAAAGATGCTTTTATTTCTGTTCTGCAGCTTTTTTTCCTACCTTAGAAAAGGCCAGATGAGCACACAATCTGCAAAAGAACGAAATCATTTTTATTTGCTCCAGAACATGAATAACCAAGATCTCCTCTCTAGGACTAACAATGGTAAAAGGTAATGGGTCTTATAGGAAAAAAGACCACTGAACTAACATATCCTGAACATACATGGCAGAAACTTCCTCCTAATACCTGATTTTTTTAAATGTATCTTGCACTGTCAAAAGAGCTTGTTTCAAAAGTCTTAATGATAAAATAGGATGAGAGCTATAACAGTATAGCTGTTATATAACAGTATTTAAAAGACACTGACTGCATAAAAGCAGCTCAGGGAACTGTGTAAAGTTTTAGCTATGTCAGGATTTTTGCTCTATTTAAAATAAGCCATTGTACAAAACACAGCATAAATAATCAGCAGCATAATCCTCCAATTCTTCATCATGGGAGGAGTTCCCAGAAAGTTTTCCTAACCATTAATGTACTTTTCTCTGTAACTGATCAAAACTTTCCACCGAAACAGAAAATGAATGTTGTTTAGCAAGACAAAAACAGACATATAAAAACCCTAAAATAATGGTAAGCATTTTAAAACATTCATAAATGACAATAAAATGAGATTTTGCTCTTCTTTTCTTTTGGAAGTCAGTCCCTCTGAAGTAAAACAAATAGCATAAGAGCGTTGTATTCCTGTATGATCTGACAGTGTCCAGTTTGATATAAAATATTGGCTCATATCTACATTAGAAAGAATAATGTACAGAGATAAGAATTAATGTCAGGGCTAGGTTTAGGTCTATGCAGAATATTATTTCTTCTCAATGCTCCATCTTATAAATTATGCATGATAGATGGTGATGTGTTCTCTGCCTGTCTGTGACTGATGTGGCCAGTACTGCAAAGGTACAAAGGAATCAAAAGTGAATCCTTTCTCTGCTGAGCAAGAGCATGAAAGACCATACACAACACTTATTCTGTGGTTTGAAGTTAATTTCAGCTGCATTTTTAGTTTGCTTTTTAAATAATTAAATTAAATATTAAAGCAACACACAAAAATTCTTCTCATTTTCCTTAATTTTGTGTGCTCTTTGGTTAAATGAATAAACTGAAATGCAAATGTTATCCATGAAATTGCTATAATTCACAAACTTCCTAACACTGAGTATTTTCCAAATGAACATTTTTCCTTCTCCTCATGCTTTTACATGAGCTCTTTATTGCTAGCCATTGGGATTGGATATGTGCAAATGCAGATGGCCACTGTGATCTGACAGAAATCCTAAATATTCTTTTTTTTTCTACATAAAGTGTTTATAGTGAAACAATTTATCCAAATAGAAGTCACTTATTTGACACAAGCAATGAGAAGAATCAAACCAGAAGTACGATACCCAGATTTGTATCTAATGGGTAAGAGCTTGATATAAGTAACATATGCATACTTACACATATGTAATGTACAGATTCAACTCAAAGGTTGGAATTGTTTTTCAGAGCTGCATTTGTCCACTTTATACTTCAAATCCCATTTTAAGAGTCAGGGTTATTTCTCTGTTCATTTACTTTTGCTTGCTTCTCTTATGCAGGGCCATATAAATGGAGCCTCTGTAAAATGAAGCAGTGTTTTGCTGCTGGTGGCATTGATAAATAAAGAACAAGATACTATAAATATTTTATGGAGTTCCTAAAGGCTATATTCACTTTCAGATCCTTCTGCATCAGAAGCAGATTCACGGGAGCACGTAAGTTCATTCGAGACTTGGTCTGTTCACTTTGTTTCGTTACATTCACATAAAATGTCAGTAGCTGATCTTTCTTTTTTCCATAGTGCTGTTACAAAAAACCCTACACAACAACTGCAGTCATGATTATAGCAGAGCGAGATTATGTCGTCACACTCACAAACAGCAGGAAAGAATGTTCTCAGTGACAGCTGGAGCGTTTGTTAAAGGCTAGCTTGCTATGTTATATTGTGTTGTGTTTGTTATTTCATGTTATGTTGCTAAATAAAGTACAGGCATGCAAACAGCAGGTGGTTCTGCGTAGGGATTTCAGTGCATAAAGCTTTCTGTGACAGATATCCCCAGCTAGATTAATATGCCACTGGCTTGTGCATGCACACATTGGCCACAGCAGAATGAACTTCATGAGCTTTACCCAGCCTGACACGGTCTTTAGAGCTCAGCATTCACATGAGTCACATAGCCTGACCCCAAATGGTGATTTTATTTGGTATGTTGTGTTGCTACTCAGGTTGTTTTAAGTATCATTTGACTAAATTATGATTACAGTTACTGAAATGAAAACCATTAGGAAGCTAATGAAGGACCTATCGAAATATCCACTGCTTGGCATTCCCATGGTTTTACTGAGAATGGTTTGCTGTGCCTCTAAGGAACATAGTACTATTTAGACTTTGCATTCACCAAGAAATATAACACAACCCACTCATTTATCCATGTCTACAAAGGAATGATTGATCCAACTGTTACCAGTTAAAAGTGTTTTCATGAAAGAGGACCAAGATATTTTGGGGGTTCTGTTGTTGTTGGGTTTTTTTGTGTGGTTTTATAACTGAATCAGCATTATTTGCTTTCAGTATAATGTCACTTCTGGCCAGAAAGAACTTTACTAAAATCACAAATTTTAATACCATTTTGGTTTAATTAGTATAATTCTCAGTCCTTCAGGTACTTTTGAATATTTTCACAAAAGAACCTTTCAGAGAGTACAGACAGAAAACTAGATTTATACTATTTTCAAACTTCAGTGATTTATTTTGTGACACTATTTTGGTAAAGAGATTTCACTCCTTCTTTTAAAGTGTCTGTAAACTGAAACAGGTAACTAATTGTCTCCAGTTTCTGAACAAAACTTCTGCTTTGGAAATGTTAATACATATTGACACTTTTCTCATACAGTCCTGCTGAACATGATGCAAAATTTCATAAGAGGCTTTCATTAAATGAACCGGCTAAATGCTTTCATACTTGAAAGTGTAATTAGACATAAAGTTCCTTTCTGACAAAAAAAAAAAGCAGATCAAATACATCCTAGTTGACTGTTTACAGTCAGGTTTTCCAGCTCTACATTATTAAAAGTACCAGGATTCAAAGTCCTAGTGCTACCTGAAAAAAGAATAAAAAACGTTATCTGTGATGGTCAGTCAGTCCATTTGGTGAGTTTTACTTCTAGATTCTGAAGCTTTGTGAAAGGACTAGGATAAAGAGCATGAGTAGCAAAAGCAAGAACATGCTGTAAGGAGAACAAAACCAAAGGTCCAGAGTCAGAGCCCATGGTGTAATCCTAGGAGGGTTGAAAAAATCAAACAGCAGGTCTCTGTGCACCCTACTATTTTACCATGTATCCCACTCCTTCATAATTAGTCATAGCTCCTTCAGACATCCAACCACTAGCAGAGCAATCAAGGTTTGAATTTCTTTTCTGCATCACCAAGGAGCAAAATATATAGCAACTTAATCTCATTAATGCTGACAGAAAAAATTATGAATCTGCCTGCCTTCAAACAACACATCCAAGAACTGCTGTTGCACCAAGGGTAAACATTTCACTTACCCCAAACTCCCATCCCAATTACAAACCTCTTGAACCTATATCTCCAGCCTACTTGTGCTTGCATTGGTCCCAGTCCTGCATGTACCATATAGTAAATAAGTACTATAAAACATGTAAATTTAATCAGTTAATTTATTTAGAAAATAAAACCCCAGTTCTCCCCGCAACCTCTCTTGCAACCCTCCAAGTTACAAGAAGGCGTTGTACAATATGCTGCAGAGGCTATAGTTGGAACAAGAATTAAAATCCATAAAGATCAAAAGGATAACAATGTTGGTCATCAGCAATTAACTTCCATTAGCTCTAAATAATACACAGATTCATTAACAGTAGTAAAAAAAAATAAATATAAACACCTGTTGTCTGAAAAGCATCTTTGATAAAACTGCCAACAATATTTTAAGGGGACATAGGTTTTTAAGTTTGGGGTTTTTTTACCTGTTTCACACAGCAGTTGAGGTTCACTGTCTGGTGTGAGCTGAGATTTCAGAGAACAGCCAAACTGGTCAGAACCATGATGTTTTGCCAAGACTCTAAGTAGGAAATGCTTCAGGAATACTAAAAATAACTGTGGACATCATATATCACAACTATGAAAAGAAAGCAAGGAATTGAAAACAGAATAAGGAATTAACACACACAAATTCAAAGGAATTACCACATCCAAATTATTTTGTATTGCCATTATTTCTTAAAGACAACTGCTGAGTAATTGAAATACTGTTGATTATCTTCCAGACCAACTAAATTTTCCATGTAATACTTCTTGTTGTGTTGAGCCAGCTCAGAGAATGACTAAATATTTGTTTCCTCAGTTTCAACAATTGCAGCATAAGCCTCTCTAAGCCTTTATCTATGTTAATTATTTTTTTTCCTCAGAAAGACATTTTAAGCTAACCCTATTACAAAACAGTACTTTAGAAAGCCATCAAAAGCAAAGTTTAAAGAATCATTTGATGCCTCTTTTCTTTAACAGTGGTATTTCTTTCTGATCACAGAAATGTCCCAGTTCACAGTCATCTGGAGTTCCTACTTGACTGATTTTTTGATACTCTCAAGTGTTCACTATCTCCTTGACTTCAATGTTAATTCTCTGGCTTTTTTTCTGATTCCTGCTGAGATGCAAGTGATTACATGTTCAATTAAATCTCAGTGTCAGAAGATCTAACATTTTATTAATGGAAAAGTATAGCTACATAAAGTATACATGCACAGATATACACGCACAACAAATACACCACACTTGGGTTTTTCATAAGGAAGTAAGAAGAACATTTAACAGACAAATATTTTTAGTCTCCCAAATGTTCATTTTTGTCATGTTGTGATGTGCTTACATGTGTCAACATGCTTAAGCTATTATTAATGTACATTGTCTGCTTAGCTTACTCTTTTTTAAAAAAAAAACCCTAAATGTTATGTTTAAGTTTAATTCTTAAACAAGCCTATCACAAGACCCTCAGAAAAGGACAGGTTTACTCCACAATATATGCAGATATAGTGAAATATAAACAATTTTCTAGCTTCAAACATGACCTGTACGCTAAAAATATGAACAATTCCTTTGCACATGGGACTTTGAACTGCCCTTCAGGTACGTAATATTTTGATCCATCAAGGTTTCTATTTTAAAGTCTGAAATATAATCTGAGTGAAGTATGTTGAAAATTGCACATAATTTAAATATTTCTGTCACTTATAGTAGTTATTAATACATGATTCCTTGTGGATATTTTGCACTTAAATGCATCATTGAGGTGCCTCCCTAATAAAGCAGGTTTTATTTCACAAAAACATAGATTGAAGTATTTACAAAGGTATATATTCAGATTCTACAACAGAGAAGACTAAACCCCCACATTAGTATAGAAAGTATGCATGAGTCCTACAATGCAAAAGAAAAAAAATAATCTCATTTTAAAATACAGCATACGTTAAATTAGATGCCACATACAGAAAGTATTTTTGTTGTTCAGAATAATGAGCTCTGTCTTGGGGTTGGTGCTCTTCAGTATCTTCATAGATGACACAGACAGCGACATTCAGTGCACTCTCAGCAGGTTTGCAGATGACACAAAGCTGAGCAGTGCAGGTGACACAACAAGAAGATAGGGTGTTTTACAGAGGGACTTGGACAACCTTGAGAAGAGGCTCACAAGAACCTCACAAAGTTTAAGAAGTACAAGTGAAACATCCTGCTCCTAGGTTGGGGCAATCCCAGACATGAGCCCAGACTCGAATAAGACACCCTTGAGAGCAGCCCTGCAGAGAAGGGCTTGGGAGTTCTTGTGGATGAAATATAGCCATGACCCACCAGTGAGAGCTGAGAGCCCAGATGGCCAATGGCATCCTGGGCTGCATCAAGAGTGGACTGAACAGCAGGCTGAGGGAGGTGATTCTCCCTCTCTGCTTTACTTGGTGGGACCCCACCTGGAGTGCTTCATCCAGCTCAGAACAAGAAAGATGTGGAGCCATTCGAGCAGATGCAGAGGAGGCCACAAAGATGATCAGAGGGCTGGAGCACCTCTCCTACAAAGAGAGCCTGAGAGAACTGTGGTTGTTCAGCCTGGAAAAGAGAAGGCTTCGAGGAGTCCTTGTGGCCTTTCAGTACTTTAAGGGGACTTATAAAGAAAGATCAGACAAACTTCATTATGGCCTTCCACTACCATAAGCGAGCTTATAAAAATGAGGGAGAGGGACATTTTATATGAGCAGACAGTGTCAGCACAAAGGGTAATGGTTTCAGACTGAAACAGGGCAGGTTTAGCTTAGATCTTAGGAAGAAATTCTTTACTGTGTGGGGCGGGTGAGGCACTGGAACAGGTTGCCCAGAGAAGGTGAGGTTGCCCGATCCCTGAAAGTATTCAAGGTCAGGTTGGATGGAGTTTTGTCAACCTGGTCTGGTGAAAGGTGCTTCTGTCCAGGGCTAGGGTGCTGGAACTAGATGGTTTTTAAGGTTCATTTCAACCCTAAGCACTCTTCGGAATCATTCTATGAATTAGGACAAAATTGTTTTGAGAAAAATACTCCTAGTAAAAGAGAAACATTTATTTTTATAAGGCATGATTCAGGTATGAAGAGAGATATCTGGTTTGCTCCTACAAGGAAAGAAGTATCACATACTGTGACAGAATCATTATCCTCCAGGGAAGAAGAGTTGGCCATCCATCCAGCACAAATCACTACCCAGTGGAAAGCAGAAGGCCTATTGATGTCCACACACATACACACCTCTCCTGCTGCCCTTTTAACAAGGTATGGTTTTGACACATTGGGGAATATTTTAGCTGTACTCCACCAGATTGATGTCTTTCTGAGAGCCTTATAAACAAAGATCACTCCATTACTTCCATAGTGCCCAACACGACATTTTAATGATTCTGATCCTAAATATTTTTGGTTTATCAATAATATTTCTCTATTCCATTACATATTGTCATTCTGAATAATTCTTTTTGTGTTCTTACACAGCAGTATATGACTTGGTCCAATCAGCAGATTTCTTGAACTTTAACAAGGACTGTGAAACTGATGTTTGAAGATCTATTTGTGATCAGTATCATTGAAGTTGAAAAGACCTCCCACTTCTTTTCCTTTTTTATTTCTTTCTTAAGAAACTAAACTGCATAGCTGAATATTATTGCTCTTTTTTTATACCTGGATAAAATAATGTAAATTGGACTGTAATTGAATCTTTTTTATTCAATATTTATCTTAATTGCATAAATATATTCCAATGTTTATGTAGCCACTTTCTACATAGTTCTTATTTAATTAAATACATTTTCTTATACTTTCTGCCTAATTTACAGCATTTTATGAGCCTTTTGAACACAAGAAACTCTATGATCAGGTCATCACATGGCTACAGGTGTGACTTGGAAAACCCTGAACTGCCACTCTGGAAGAGGGAGCAGAATGGTAAATTTAATGTTTGTTTCAAATTAAACTTTTCCAGCAACAAGCTAATAAAACGCTGCTTTAGGTCAGTATTAAGTCCTGCATTTACTCATTGTAGATACAGTGATCTCCAGGCCTTTGATAGCCACAGAAACATGTAATATTTGTCAGTATTTACAAAGAGAAAAAGAATTGTCGAGGACAGGGCTTATATGAGTCTTGGGGAATTAAATCCTCAAGTCCTGTTGGCAGAAGAAGATAGTGAGAACTGTTTATCTTCCTTTCAAATGCACGACAAACCTTTGTGACACAAGCAGTAAGGTCTCACCCTGACCAGACAGTCAGGTGAGGGGGTGTGCAGGGGAGAACTGCAGGGACCTCTTCAGTAACCCGAGCAGCAGAACAAGCACAGACCGCAGAGCGATGGCTGAATGCTGTCCCTGGCCTGAACCTGTGCTTCTGGGCCTGCTCTAAAACTGTACTAACTTCTACATTCTCTAGGATTTATCCTCTGCTCTGAGAATAAGGAATACAAAACTGCTTTAATAATATAAAATATTATTTTTATATAATATATAAAAATATATCTGCAAATATATAAAAAATATATCTGCACTGCAGTTTTTCCCTGTGTTTGCTAGACATAGTTTTGTCACGTGTGCAGGTACTATTAAAGGTAAGTGCACTTATTACTGTGTTTCATGGGAGTATTACTTAAAGAAAGGAATTTAACTTGTCAATTACAGAAAGAACATTAAATATCTGGGATACAGTCTAGTGTCTTGTTTTCACAATCCTTTTCCCTAACCCATGAGCAACAAAAAGCACAAGAAGCAAAGTAAATTACTGTATCAGTCCAGATGTTTTTCTGCTGTTAGTTGTTATTACTAGGCTCTGCTGTTTCAGCTTCCTCCCAAAAGTATGAGGGCTGAAGATATGCTCCTGAGCCATTTGTGCACAGGCCTAATGTCCTCAGCACAAACTCTGATTCCAAAGGAATGACACTTGAATGGCTGAAAATTTAGGTCTTACTGCCAATTATGTAATTATACACAGCTAAATTATTGAATTAATGTTATATCTTGACTTAAGCAACTATTTTTTCAGGTTCTCTAAGATCTTAAGACCAAAAGTCAGGTCTTTTATGTCAGACCAAAGATCTGTCATCACATATGTGCTTCCAAAGCATGTCAAATACTATTTCCCTAGAGACTAAGACATGATGAAAGTTTCTGATAGTTTCCACCAGCAAGACATTAAGGGACTTCTAAAGATTGTACAAGTGCATACATTTTTAATAGATTTTATTCTATGAACTTCAATAGCCACTTTTAATTTATACATCCTGCTGCAAGAAGCTCCTCAGCTTATTTATATGCTGTACCAAAAGTAACCTCCTTTTGTTTGTCTTGATCTACTTTCCTCTTAATTTAATTAAATGACGCTTAAAAAAAAAAAAAAAACAAAAAAACCCCAAACACCTGCACACTTTATTATGTGTTTAATCAATGACCTTCTCTTCTAAAGGTCCCAGAATATCATTTTATTGACTCAGACATGAGTGTGGTGCTGAAAACACTTCCTTTTTTATTTTTTTAAGGTTACCCTGCCTTTCAGGATCCTGCTGATTAAGTGGGGAGGAGTTCAGACCTTCTCTTCCTCACAAAGCCAAGACTGGTTATAATGGTGCTGTTTATTTTGTTTGAAATTGAATCTTGTCAGCACAGAATTGAACTAAAATCACCTCTTCAAATGGCCTTTAATAACTGATTTGACAAAGAGAGCAGCATGGAACATGCTGTTGACAAATATCTCTCCAAAACATGATAGGATTGTTACGTTTGGATTACGTTACGTATAGGATTGAAACATTTGCAGTTTCTGTGCCGTTGATGTGAATGTGCAAACATATAAATAGGGAAAGCTGGATGACAAGACATGGCTTTTAAAGATGGAATTCTGGAGTCCAGTCAAAGCTGCACTATGGCAATGGCAGAAGAAAAGCAGGAAAATAACTACTGCTATATTTTGCTGTCAAAAAAACACCAAAAAAAAACCAGAAAAAAATGAGATAAATTTTAAAGAATCTGCATGAGATAAATGAAAATCATTAACTCACAAATAACATGAATTTATGCAGTTAGAGAGAAAAAAAGGGGTACGTTTTTGTAATAATTTCAGTAAAAACATTATCTTGGGGTAACCTTTAGCAACTGGCCCATGACTGCTAGAAAAAACAGGTAGGCCTAGTTCAACTTATCTTTTATTTTCAGAATAATCGTCTTCTTTGACCATTTGGTTCAGAGAATTACTAAGTCATCCTCCTAGAAAAAGCCAGCTCTGCCTATTCCTACAATTCTCCCTTTATTTTCCAATAAAGTCTTTTGTCCTTTGTCCATTTTATGAACAGGATAATAGGAATACACACAGCAGTCTCTGTCAGGAAGACTAATGGGTGGTAGCTAATTATGCAGGTAGTGACTTCAGCTGGAAGTGTTCAATATTAGGCAAGGCATCCTGACTATGGTGGAGTCTTATTTAAATCTCACACAGACTCTAGGAGGTTGTTTCTTTCTTGTACTGCATAGAGGGAGGGGGGAAATCAAACATGGTAACATACTTTAGAAGATTAATGAATGCATCTGTTAGAATTTCAGCTCCAGCACTGAGGTTAGCACTTTGTGCTCAGCAAAATGTTTCATGATCCTGTCCCTGTACAAACTGAATTTACATTTGGCAGAGAAGGACCAAAACGCCTGTGTGATTTTTAATGGACTAATTAAGTAGGTTTATATGCAAGTAACTGTGATTAGCTGTGGGACAGTGTGTTGTTTCTGTGCTCATCAGTTGGAAGACATATACTGCAACTTATGAGAACAAGTTAAAGGAAAATTTTCAAAACAATTAAAAACAAAGATTAAGCGGGGGGGCAGGAAATAATTGCAACAACCCTTCTTGCAAATATTAAATATTTTCATTTAAATTTTTCTTAGGGATTCCACATTATTTCATCTATAATTGTCAGCAAGTATGCTTTACTGTTTAACAAAATTATATACATGCAAAATTACTATAGTAGAGAGTCTGGAATGTTGAGAAACAGAGTGAAGAATCTTTACTTACAACACGATAAAGGAGAGGTGACTGATATAGAATCAGCACAAGAGGGGAATCAAACTTATAGCATTTTCATCCACTTTTAAAGGTATTTGAAAATGTCTTCTGATCACTGTAGGTGTGTTTGTCAGAGCAAAACAATTTGAAGGTTCAGCAGAAGACAACAAAGGTGATTAAGGAACTGGACCATCTCTCTTATAAGGAAAGGCTGAGGGAGCTGTGCCTGTTCAGTCTGGAGAAGAGAAAACTGAGATTGGACCTCATCAATGTCTGTCAGTATCTGCAGAGAGTGTCAGAGCATGCAGCCAGGCTCTTGGCAGTGGTGACAAGCAATAGGCCTGGGCAGAAACTGATGCACAGGAAGTTCCACCTGAATATGAGGAAGAACTTCTTTACTGTGTGGGTGACCAGGCACTTGAACATGGACACAATCCTGTGCTCTGTGCTCTGGGATGACCCTGCTTGAGCAGGGAGGTTGCAGCAGATGACCCTCTGTGGTCCCTTCCAACCTGACCCATTCTGGGATTCTGTGCACTTGAAGAAACCAAAGTAGCTCACTGCATTGTGTTCTAGGCTCTATAAAGTTACTGATCACAAGCTGGAGAGCTCAGATTTCCAGCACCCTCCTGAGTTCATCCGATGATGTAAAGGACCCATTTGTGAGAAAATTAAGTAGCAAAAGAAGGCCTGAAATACAATTGCCAGCCCATTATAGAGCTGGTGTACAAGAGGAAAAGACTCTGAGAGACAGACATGTAGATAAACTGAGGAAGGTGGCAGAGGTGTCAGTAAAATGTGGAATTAATCAGAACATTAGTATGCGACTGCTAAAGCTATGGGCTCCCAAGTATACAACCTTTTTTTTTTTTTGAGTTAAAGAAATAGCATTAGGTAAATTGGTTGGCTTGAAATAGAATATTTTTTAAAAGTCATTCTTTTCATGCAAACTGTCACTTTTTTTTCCTCAATTTCTAATATTACTGTAAAATATTGTGGTTCAAACTATTTCATTTTTTTCTTCATAAGGACTACTAATTCTTACTTCCATTTAAAATAGTCTAGCCCACTCCTTTTCACTCTTTTGACTGAAAAGAGTCTATCAGCACAAAATTCATCAGTATTTTAAGAAATTAATGTGATTTTAACTGTCAGTGTAAAACTGGCAACAAGAGGTCCCTGTAGACAGCCAGACATTTTCAGTTGCTACAAAATAGTAATTTACACTGTATTGTTTCTCCATGGCAGTTCCCCTTTATTTTAAAATCAATTTTCATTACTTTCCTTCATTTTATAAATATTTTAACCCACCTTAAAGCCACTATTACAGATCATAGGTTCTGATTTTTGCAAAGATTTCTTCCTATATCTGCCTATAGAGCAAATCTGAAACAGAACAAGCTTGATGTTAGACAAAAATAATGAGTGTATAGTGAATCTATACAGAAATTGTGGGGGTTTTTTATTGCAATACATTTAAAGACTGAAAATAAATGCTATTTGCCATTAATTTAGTCTTCCTACATTTTAAATTTTGTTTGCTACTTTAAAAGTAACATCAAAGTTGTTCTCTTAATTATGCACAGCTCTTGTGTGAGTCCAGAGTCATTAATGGATGCCTGTAAATTAGACAGCAATTTGTACAGAACATACATAGTGGCCCAGGTAAACTAACCATTCATGGGCCAGAAACAAAAATATTCCCTAACCTACAAAATTACTCTCCCCAGCATTTGTGCAACTAACAATTTACTTAAATGATGGGTATCATTCTGCCATTAGTAACAAACACACTCTGTTCTACCGCAGTTTTGTCTCCTTATTGCAACTAGCTGATGATTAGGGAAAAAATATAATGACCACAAAATTTCTAAGTAACTCAAGGACATTTTTAATTTTATGAATAATATGTAAATTGGTTAAATGAGAGAGGATGCTGTCAAGGTTTTTCCACCTCTCTGTTTATGTGGCAGATGGTTCAGATTTACTATTAGCATATTAGTGGGAAGCAAAAAAGAAAGAAAATTTAAATAGCTGTTAATCCCCAGAAGGAAGCAATAGCAGCTTTCAAGAGGGAGATTGTCGAGAACTTATATACTGAACTAAAAATTTATAATGCAAAAATCGATGGTATTTTCATTTACATTGAGGATGATTTTTATGCACTTCCAAACATATCTGAGGGATTTTAAAGAACCAGGTAAAATAGCATTTCTGTGGGTGAAACCAGACTTATCTTTCTCCTTAAAGCTACCTATCCTTAGTCTAACACAAGCATTTTTTTAATTCACTGAATAAATTGAAGAAAACCAAGATAAACAATTACAAATGCATTGAAACACATGCACACCACTCAGAAACTGGCCACCAGTCTTTAGGCAAAACCTAATTGTTGACATTTTATTACATCAAAAGTGGTTGTGATTTGAGTATATGGGCAGCTTTATATTCCCCAAATTCCCTACTGTTCTGTTCATTGCCAGTCTTTTCCTTGAGGATTTTCCATAGTTCATAAACTTGATTTGATATCAGGCCATTGATCCTTAACTGCTGTCCTAGAAGACCTCTTCACCTGTGACTAATTTTACAAACGTTGAAGTCCTATGGGCATTTTAAAGCAAAACATAATGCTTTTCTAGACAGTAACCAGATTTTGCTAATAACTGCCTCAGTTCTAACTAAAAAAAAAAAAATATGTTTTTTTAATAAAGAATATGCTACTGAAGGAAATGGCTGACATTCAAAACATGTGGCATAACTACTAGGTATGCTAAAAATCAGTTAGATTTTTTTTCCCCCACTGATTTTTTTTCCATCTGTGGAATTCAGTACTTTTTTGGGAAAGCATTATTCTGCCATAGTTAGGCTACTCTAAGAGATTTTGGGCAGGATATTAATATTACAGTATATTCATCCATATTATGACTGCCAGAAATGCTTATTTACTGTTCACATAAATCATCTCTACAACATATTACCCAATTCCCTATGAGAAATATATTGAGACAGTGAAAATTATTATACATATTATATGGAATCGTGCTCACCAGTAAATAGAACATGAACAGCACCAGCTTTGTAGAGACACCAGAAAATGTTCTCTGAGGCTGCCAGGTACCCAGAGACTTTTATAATATAAACTAAAGATTTTATCCTTACAGTTCATGCAAGGAAATGCTAAGCTAGCAAGACTGAGTAGTACCAGCATGCAAAAATAGCAATGTAATACTGTCAGTCACTAATACAAAGGCAATATGAGATCCAGTAGTAACACTGTTTTCCTTTCAGCCTTTGAAACATTTCAAGTAATCCAGTCGAGTTTTTAAACCTTGTGGTTTTGGCAGTTCTGCTACAGTTGAGAAAAATAGAGGCCATAAGACTAAAATTCAATGACCTAACTAATCACTTGACATTAGTCAGTCATGTTGATACCTGAAGTTACTGGAAAAATATTTTTTTTAAAAATCAATAAAACTTTGCAGTCCAAAAAAACCAAGAAACTTTAGGAAGTCTAACAGTCCACCAGAAAAAAAAAGAAATTTTAATGAAAAGAATCTTACAAGTGAAAATATGCATTTATGTAACACCTTCATTTTCAATGTCATAATTTATCTTTAAGCCGGTTTCCATCAGATCTCTAATGTGATCTTAAAATGCCATAGATGGTTTCTTGGTGTTTCCATTACTTTACAGAAATATTAAATGAAACAAACCAATAAATTTAGAACAGGAAATTCTAACCTGATTTTATTGTAACTTAGGACAAAAAAAATATAGTGAGGAGTATTTTGAGACAGAGAAAATGAGAATCTCTCATAATTTTTTCATACATCAGTGAAAACATAATAATAAAAACTCCCTTTCTGTAAATAAAAAAAGGAAACCAGTAATTTTATTTTTAAAAGTGTTTCTATGAATATAGCATTAGTGGACTTATTATTGGGAAAAAAAATCTTCTGTAGGCAATTGCTATAGAAAAATTAAATTGCTAATTAAGATTACCCATTGTCCTTTTTTTGCCTGTTTCCTGCTAATTTCATTTTCATAGGTATTTGGTATAAACAGCTATTTAGCATTCTCAAATATATTTTTAAAATATTTTTTAAAAATTACTAGATATATTGCTACTTTTTCAAAAAAAAAAAAAATGGAACTCTGGTAAATATGCCTGTTCATTAGAAATATGTATCATTGTCAAATGCCAAAAATGCCAACTGATTACTTTCAAAAAGTGGATTCAAAGTCTTCCATGCAGGCTTTCAGCATGAAAAGATACAAGCAGTGAGATAATACAGAATACCCCCCCACTATTACGGATCCCAACAATGGAGAGATTAATATATGCATGAATCGTTCTTAGAGAAGTATTATTCATATTTAGGAAATTTAATTGATTTTATCCCTGTCTTGCATGAGAGTAGGTAAGAGCTTCTGACAGCCAGTGCAGGATTCCATATTTTTTTAGGAGATACTATTGAACTAGTAAATGGCCACAGCAAAAGGAATTTCATCTTGCCCTTGAGTATTAATAGCTCGTGCTAATTTACAAAGTAATTTTTCACAGCTTATTTCTGGGCTAAAAAAAGGTGGGGGAAGTTCTCTGAGTGAGGATATTTCCATTAGTAAAAAACATCCTTTATATGCCTTAAAAGAGCATCAACAACTGAAATATTTCCCTGAGCATTTGGGAGTCACAGGAATTCTGTTTCTAGTGCTGCCCAGTTTACTAGAACTAGTAAACAAGTTCTCCTTTATGCTTCAGTTGTCGTTGGGAAGAAAGTGAAACTTGCATAAAACAACAGACAATTGAATGAAGATCTTCATAAAATGTTGGTGTATTTGTTACGTCACTACTATATATGTCCAGTTAGCACAAGTAGAGATTATGGTGAAAGTTAATATTTGTCCTCAACTTTAGCTTATTTAATTTAGTTTGTAATATTTTTGCTCTGTTGGGGCTTCTACATGATGGATCAGAAAGTTTATGTTCAAAGTAAGGTGGTTAAACCTCTTGAAGGCTCAAGTTTGTTCTAGTTCTTCAACCCCTCTTGGTGCTTCCCAACCTTCTCCAATTATCAGTTTTGATCATATTAATTAAAAATTGCATGTATTCTCTGTGCTTTAAATGAGCAGTGAGTTACCTGAGATCACTATACAATTTCCCTAGTAGGTGGTCAGTGTCTCAGAGGTGATTGTTGGAGCAGGGACGTCTGGACCTGCCACCATACAAACAAATCAACAGGAGGAGCCTTTGTGAAAGCTGGGAAATGTGTACTGGGGGAAATCTTTAAAATGGGAATCACTGAAAGTGTTGGATAAAAACAATGACCTGAAGCTTAAGGTTAGGGATGAGTTTAAGCTTTGACCAGTCTTTAGGAGAATCAGAAAGGTTAGAGTTGCAGTTGAAGTCGGGCTAGAAAGGGGATGCCAAAGGGCTGTGAGATGTACCATCTTTTTTCAGGAGAGTGCTTAGTTTTAGGGCTAAGTTTCAGAAAGACACAAGACCTGGGGCTCCACTGGACAGGGGTTTCCAAATGAAGTGGCGGGCTGGACAGACTTTTCCTCCCTGACAACCTTGTTACCTGGGCCAGAGCTGCGACTATGGACTAACATTTAGCCAAGACTCTAGGTTTAGGATTGGGGACAAAGTTAGAATGGAGCCAAAGCCTAGAGCTGATACAGAAATGGAATTGGATAGAAGTGGCCAAGGGAAGAAGTGCAAAATATTGTCTACCTTGAGAACTTTTTCATGTGGATGAGCATCTCTTAGGTTATAGCTCTGAGTTTCTGCTGAAGGGTCAGGATTTGGGTGAGGGTCAGGGCTGAGAGAAGCAAAGCCTGGAATTTAAACTCTTTCAGCGGAGTTTGAAGGGCACTGACAAAAGGAAGAGCTGTTTTTAAAAAAGATTTTTGCCCTGAGAAGAATTTCCTGCTTGTTGGTGGGCCACATACAGTACTCACTTGACACTTCAGTGTTAAGAGTAGAAACATACAAAGACTTGGAATGATGCTGGAAAGAAAATGAAAACCAAAAAAAAAGGAAGTGATGGAGCGGTGGACTGGAAGTTTTACTCTGAAAGACATTTTCTAGTAATACTAAACATTTAAAGGAAAAATAATTTTAACTACTTTTTCTCATTGTGCTTCTTCTCTATGCTTGTTCTGGGAAATGAGCTTCCAGATCAATTGACCTGAAACATATTTGCATGCAAAACTTCATTCTGCTAGTTGTGCTCATCTGGCTTACCATAAAATATACCAAAATCAAAACAGCATGCATTTGGAACACACACAAAAAAAAGCATAAGTAACAAAGACATATTGAACTAGGCATCATTTATAGGAGTTATGGGCAAATAGTTTCACAAAGCTTAGAAAAATTGCCAGCTTAGAAAAATTGTCAAATGGGAAAATAGAAAAAAGACACCTCACCAAATGCATGACACAATGAATTATTATCACAGTTATTTCAGTGGCTGGTGCAAGTGGGAAATAAAAAAAAAAAGCAGTGCTCACAAAACAATGCAGAACTAAATCAAGAGCTAACCACAAATGTTGTATGGCACCTGAGCAGCTACAAGAACTCATACACATTCAACAATTTTGCAATGCAAACTGCTGCTGAAGGAATTAATGCATTTATAGTGAGCTGTATTTTGATGAAAACACTCTCCTTGCTTTCAGAGGGAGACAACATTCTGAATGGGTGGTCTGTTATAGGCAAGTTAGGCATTGTGAACATTAGAGCAATGAAGTTGAGGGCAGCTTGCATGATGTGAACCAGCTGCTACCCAGTCTCCCAGGTTCTGGCTCCTTATATAGAGAATGTTTGGAAAGATGTAGTTGTGGTGTTTATGGCATACACTTGGCAGTGGACGCATTGCAAATGTATGGACTGGCAGTTCTCTACATGTGCAAATGGTCATGCTTGGGAAGGTGGGAAATGGCTGCTCTGATCTGCCTTCAATGGTTTTCCTAGGTGGTATTTTATGTTTTTCAGAGCAGTGTTCATTCTACATTTTGTATCCAGAGATTTGGTCAAGACCTGAATAACATCGTCATATGAATAAAGGCAATCCAAGAGTCATTCTGTGACACAAAGACTGGGCTTCTCTGCAGCAAGGAATAATCTTCCTAATATGAACCAAGTGACTTTTTGAACAACAAAGCAGGTAAGCTCTACTGAAAAAACACAACAATATATGCCATTTCTGCTTCTCCATCACTCTTAGATTTGCTGGTTTGATTCCATCTGGCAAGATATCCATTTGTATATATTTCTCACTAGTTAAAGACTGAAACAGACCTACAATCTTGCTCCTGAATTTTCAGTAACAATTGTTTCTGAAAAATGCCATTTAGTTTGTGACAAGGTTCTGGCATTTTGTCTTTAAAAATTTACAACAAATAACATGTGCTCCCCTAAAGAGGAGAACTTAAATCAGGCTACTTCTAATTTAATACAGACAGTCATCCAAAAACCTAAAAACTAAAAAAAAAATCACAAGTCTTTGTGTCAGGAAGTTTGAGATAGCTGTTTCTGCTTTGTGAGCTGCAAACATTTCTGAGTCTTGCTACAGATCAAGTGTATGAATAATTTAAGATTAAAACACAACAGGCTCCCTGAACTACACCCAGACATCAACAGTTACTCTGAGCCATGCTGACAACACCCACAGCTTGATGCTCTATTTAGTCAGCATGACTACCAGGTCACCTATGTAGGTGGTGGCTGAGTGATTCAGACAAGGCATCATCTAGGACTGCCAAAAACTGACTGTTCATTGTTGATACCCAGATATGAACTCAGAACCAAGAGATTTCAAGGACAGCTTCCTAAAAAACAGTTTCATAGTAGCAGAACAAAAAGGACCTCATATAAAACCACAAATGTGTGATAAAAATGATGAGTGTCACAAATAAAGCATAAAAATGTATATACGAAACAAATACATCCTGTCTTTTACCTGATCACATGTGATCACAAGATAATTCTGCATTAGAAATCATTTAGAGATGGACAGCTCACTAGAGAGGAAGTCCAAACTCGGTTACCTTTTCCAGAAGAAAATAGTCAAGATTTCAAAACATCTGCAGATAGGAACAAAGACCAGTTCAGAGAAAAGAAAAGGAGCCTACCTCAGAGTATAACTACTTTTTTAGTACCTTTTTGGTTGTTATAAACCTATAATTCAGAATGGGAAAACAGACAGACATTGTGTTACTTGCAGCCAAACTTACTTTCCCAGACACGTCCCTTGGAAGTCTCAGTTATATTTCCCTTTTTTGAGTTTCTCACTTTTGTATCACCTTGTTTTTCTGTTTACAATTTGTTTCTTTCTATTTCCTTAGTCTGAATGAATTAAAGATAAAACCCAGGGAATTATGGTTTTCTTATATTCTTAGAAGTCTGTATCACTTTCAGACCATTCTACTGAGTTTTACAATGTCTTAAACATGGATGTCAAAGCCAAGGTTACAAACCAATCCCTGCTGCACAGCCAGTGAAGGAGCACCTACTGGTGCTGTGGGTATTTAACATCAGCACCTTAGGCAGACTCTCTTTTAGACAGTGAAAGAGCTTTGGGTTTGACTCCTGTAATAAATCACAACTAATTATGCTAATACATAGGACATGAAATTAGCTGCTCATCTCATGCCTGTGACATCTATCAATCTGTATGTTGGCTTATTATTTGCATTCTGATGTTTATGAAGACAAGACAGTTTTTCACTACAGAAGTACTGAACAGCTGTTCCTTAATTCCCAAAGTCACATCTTCCAAACTTCTTCATGAAAAGAGATTTTGGTGCCCCTCCACAACTCCTGTGGGATGTCTCAGCAGATATCCCAGCCCAGGCAAGAAGTTTAGTGGGTCAATGTTTTAACAGATCAAAAATCAGACAGTCTCGGTACTGTATTGTCTAAGTAACTCTACCTCAAGATTTAGTGGAACAACTCACTATCAGCTTAGAGCAAGCAACTCACTTTTGCACTCCAATAAACCTACATTTCTCAATGTTGCTCTTTCCATGAGTATACATTATGCTTGTAGGATTCACTTTCATAAGTGACAAAAATTACACAGCATGCACTGTCATCAAAAGCACTTGCACAATGGCACCACCTCTCCCAGGTATCTTATTCACCACTTTTATCAGATTATGTTCCCAGAACTCATACTATAAAACAATTAGACCAAACTAATAAGCAATTTTGGAGCTGGTAGCATGCCAGTTATTAATGTATCTAAATTCTGCAGTAGTTATTGATGCTTTGAATGTCAAAAAATTTCCATTTATATAATGTCCTGGAAAATATTCAAGCTCCCTGAAAGGACTGTAACAGTGATGGCTGTAAATCAGCCATTCCTACACCTCCTGCAGCTGTGCCTCTGATTCCTTACTGCTTCATGACAGCTGAAGTCTGAGAGAAGACAAGGGGCACAGGCGGAGGAGTCTCACCAGTCAGACACACTGCAGGATGAAGACACAGGGAGAAAGGGCAGAAAAAAGCTTTCTGATATGAGCCACTCTTAAAAAACCATGAAAACTTTATCCACACACTATGTATAATCTACAGCACAAAAAATGTCAAATGTGTTTTGAGATGCAGATGCCATGATTAATCCCACATATTTTGAGTCAGCAGATGAATCAAGGATTTACTTCTGCAAGGATTTTAGACTTTTTGTAGAGTAAAACCTGCTGCGATCCTGGCTGCTCTGCTTGTACCTGCAATGTCTGGGGCGTGTTTCAGGACAGCACCAGCAGATTATGGGCTGCAGCTGAGGCTGGGGGAGGCCAGGGCTGCCCCGTGCTGGACACAGCTGGTTCCAGACACTCCAGCTGGCTCCAAAGGGCTCTTTGTGGTGCACAGGTCAGCCCTCAGCCAAGCTGCTGGCACCTCTGGGAGGAGGTCCATGGCACAGTGGATAATCTCTGCATCCCATGGAGACCCCACACTGGAGCAGAGGAAAGCATGAGGAAGGAGTGGCAGAGGGGAACCTTTGTCCTCTTGGCAACCCTGACAGCCCTACCCAGTGGGGCTGTTGCCTCACTGAAAGGAGTGTGACATGTAGTGACAGCAATGGTCAAGGAGAGGAGTCTCCTTGGAGCAAAGGAAAGGGGTTTCACAGGAATTCTCTTGCTCCTGATCTTTCTTCACTCCCCATCCCACTCCCCCAGGAGGAGAGCAGTAAGCAGACAGGAGTAAGCTTGGTGGCCAGCTCAGGCCACCTCAGCACCTTGGCTCTGCTGACACTGCTGCTGCCAAAGCAGCCTCATCTGACCTAAGGGCAAGCTGACCTCAGACTTACTGCTCTGCTGTGTACTCCTGCCCCTTCCCTTGGGCTGTGGCTCTGTGTCACTGGGGACAGAGAGGCTCCAGCTGGCATCAGCCCTAGAGAACATCGGATGAGGGGGGCAGGAAGGAAGCAGTTTGACGAGTTTATGCAAATGAAGATTCGTGTTGAAGGGTCCCATCTACTCCCCTCCTGATTCATCTCCCTTTTTCTAACCAAAATTTAAATTTACTTATTAAATATGTAATCAATATTTAAAACTAAATAGTCACCAAATTTAATAAATATAATCAAGGAATTTTTCTATTTTTAAGGGCTTCAAACACATGGAAAATGTGTTTTCTGGTATTTGTAGTAACATACAAAGGCTTAATTAAGAAGTGCAGTTGAAATTGTAAAATTTTCAAACAATAAATTGCATTTAAAATCTGAGGAGATATTGTATCACAAATCTTTTTCCTGAAACTCCTGTGAATAACAAAAGCGCATGTAAAACGAAAATTCAAATAAACATAGCTGATAAAAACATTAGTGATAAATATGTACTACACATAATGTAGAGTTGTCCTCCCACTACTTCAAATAAACGTTACAGCTCTCGTTCTGGTTTTCCCTATTATTCCCTGATCAAAGTAATAGAAATTCTGCTCATTTTGTAATTTCTTTGATGATTTTCTGTAGCCTTAAGCAGTTCACCAGAGGAGATCACAACATGCGGGCCCAAGTCACTAGAGAATTTAAGAACTTGTCTAATTTTATGAATTATCATATCACAACAGAGGAAGCTGCACACATGCTTAAGATTTCAAAAGCACTTTGCTGTTTATTTTCACCCAAAATATATCCAGAGAGGGTCACTGAAATGAATGTAGCTCGCTCATTATCAACAAATTTCAAAAGATTCTTATTTCTTGAGTAATTAAAACAAAAATAAAATTTTAGTGTTTATTAACAACTGGTGCTCCTCAAGATATCTGTGCCACTTGCTAGCAGGAAAAAAAGCGGTGACTATGGTCCTATATCTTGTCATATGGTTATCTGTTCCTTTTGATATTAGCCACCAGAAAATAGTCTAACATATTGCAGTAAAATCAATTTAAATTAACTGTGTAAAATAAATTTTGCCTGATCCTGTGAACATTTTATATTTTCCCTAGCCTTTCAGTTCCAGTGAAGCATGAATGTTATTTTGCCTGTGTAATTGAGAACTCTCATTCTAAAACAAATTTCACTGAATTGGTACCCAAGTGTAATGCAATTAGTAACACAAGTATTAAAACCCCAAGAACATCTGTGCATAGTGCAAAATGTCTATTGATGACATTTATTACATATTTCTATGTAATATTTACATAACTGAAGATAAAGCACTCAGGAAGGTTTTTCCATGTGCTATTTTTAGCATTTGAAATTATGTAAACTCAAGACATTTCATTGTTCTATCCAATCAACAATAATTATAATATACAGAAAATACATGTATTATAATTATTGTCTGCCCATGCAGACACAAAGTTATGTCTGCATGGCCATCTCCAAGTATTCTATTTATTTTTTTAATAATTTAGCAAGGAGGATTTTCTAATTTTAATTGTATTGTTTAAAATCCAATTATATAATATATAATATATACTATAAAGTAGGAGGTTCTGATGAGTTTTTCATCTGTTTGAGGTTTCCTTAAAAGGTACTCTTTGCCAAGTTAAGGGAGAACCCAGAAAGATATGGCTGAGAATTTATTTCACATCTGTTTACCATGCAGAGCAGCAAACCATTAGATGATTTCTGCTGAAGAATACCCACAACAGCCTCTTGTAAATCATTCAGATTAAAAGAGAAAAATGTCCTTATAGAAGGCTAGTAGCACAAGTTTTAATATTATACAATTGTTCATTTCCTAATGGTTGATAATTTAATGTTTCACGACAAACAGAGATTTCTTTATTTACTTCATTACAAAATGAGAAAATATGTACCCCATCTCAATACATTTTCCAAGCATAATTAAGTGCAAAAAAGGTCTGAAATAATTGTAAATCTTAAAAATAATTCATAACATGCTATGTAATGTCATAATAGGTTACAGCTTGTGACCTATTATGAGCGTGTACTGTTAGTGTTATTTATTCATTATATTGCTCAATAAACTAAACCACAAAGAAACTAACTGATTTACTCATGGTCAAAAACTAGTCAGAGTCAGTGATCATAACCTCCAATTTTCTGTTTTCAGTTCATGTTTAAAAGTTGCTCACAAATTTAAATCTGGTACAAAAATGCCTCCAAAACATGAAAAGGAGCAGAATAGTTTCAGCAGTAAAGTGCATTTGGCCATTTTGTATTAAAAAATACCCCCAGTTCAGTCTTTTACCTTCAATTGCACAGTCTGAAAGTCATTTTACTGATATTCTGAGGAGATCAAATGGCAAGAAACATCTTTCCTGTCTTACAGTCTGACACAGAAGAGGCTCACTTATGTTGTATATAAGTTCAGAAGATGTTTGACGTTCTTCAAGAGAGGTCACCAAAAATATAAAATATTGAAAATTCCTGCACTGGTCCTAAAATAAAATTATTCCAAATCTTGACACAGAGGGTGTTTTCTATGCATGCTGAAGACACTCATCTGGCTGCACTAGACACAGCGTTCTTGTCCAAATGCCAATTAAGTCAGTTATTATAATATTAGATGCATGGAAAATGTGGTATACTTTTTCCCCTGTCATTTATTAGTGATTTGTATCTAGAAAATGATTGGGCAGTTGTGACATAGTGTATTATTTTGATCATAAAAAACTTATCTCTTTATTTAAAAGTATATTTTAACCTGAAATTATCAGTTCAATTTGACTACAGACTTTTAGACATTAATAAAAATTGGTAACAGTTTGTATTACATTCAGAACTCAATGAACTTCTTTATTTTTTTTCTGAAATGAGTTGTTCTGTTGAGCAATTTTAGAAAATATTTATCATCTGGCAAAAATAGGCCTTTTGTATTCTCCAGGACAAAATACCTGATTCTTATTATTAGAAAGTCTAATACCTGAGGCTGATGAATTTTACATTTAATTTACCTATATTAATCTAATCCTATCTACACGATATAAATTCTGGCTAAACTCATGTCATCTCTTACTAAAATCAAAATGCATAGGCAAAGGACATGCTATGCCCCTCCTACCAAGTTCACCCACTGTTTAATTCCTTCCTCTGGTGGATTTGTACACAGATTTAATAGAAAGTTACCTAGAGATCATGTTCAGATTCTATGTTAAGGAATGATTCCCATCCTATCTGGAGCAAAGTCCTATTTCACAGTAACTTTTGCAGAATATTGCAAAACAGAGCTTGTTTACAGAATGTGAGAAAGAACATTCTGTGATTAGGCGAGGCGGACATCTACTCAGCTGCTCTAATTTAGATTACTCATTTGTAAGAGAACAATTTCAATATGAAATAAACAACATTTTAGAGATGAGAAAAACAAAACTGAAACTAAAATTGTTAGTCAACATGGGTGGAATTTAACTTAATTTTTTGGTATAATGGTATAATAAAAATATCAGTTATACCTTATCCATAATTACATTCTTTACAAAGATGTTTTATCTCCCTTACTGCTAAAGAATTACTGAGTTTAATGCCTATAATACTTCCTAGTGCCAGTCTTTCTCTGAATTTTAATTCCTGAGAACTAACAAAAGGAAAAAAACACATATTAATTTAAAATAAATTCATGTCTGTCCATAAGCTACTTTAGGAATAATTGAAGATTTACAAGTCCATAATCATTAGAATTCTTCTTTGGGTATTCTCAGCATGCTCCTGATAAAAATGATGTAACTGCTATACTTCACTGATCATAACAAAATAGATATATAGCTCAGAACTGAAACGCCGTCTGTGATTCTGCCACTTGTGCAAAGGATTGTAATTATATGCTGCAGAAAATGAATTAATGAAATAAATGAAGTATGCAGATATCTGTCAGCCCTGACAAACAACTTTGCTGTTCAATTAGCATAACTCCATCCTTTATTAAAGAACTGAGATTACTCATCACAGTTAAATGCTTTATTTATTTAAGATGCTCATTTATAAAACAGGTCTAGAGAAGTATAAATTTATTTTCCTGAAGGCTCTTAGTGACAGAAGATGGTGTGGCTGTGTACAGAAGACAGCTTGTACATGTTTTTAATACTGTGGGCCACATCTCTAATCTATACCGTTTTGCGAGCTGCCTCTTCACCCATTTACATGATTTGACATTCCCATGGCAACTACTGTAGCTGCCAACATGGAAAAATACTAGTGGCATATTTAATGCATTTTAACTTAGCAGTAAGCACATCATCCCTTTTGGGGGCAAAATGCAGACAAAGCAGCTGGAGCTTGCAGTGAGGCCTCACAGAACATACCAGAGTCTGCATGGAGGGAGCAGACAGAAGCACCTTGTGCCTCCTCAAAGGCTCCAAACACACAAGCTGTTTTTCCAAGTATCTGTGCTACAAAGCTTTGTAAAGTGCCACTGGCAGATGGTTCCTAGAAAGAAGGACTTGAGGATAATTGCAAGCTTGGTGTTGGTATTCGCACGAGTTGTGGCCAGGGAGTGCTGCTGTCTGAGAGTGTGCAGAGAGCAGCTCACAGGAGAGGGCTCCACACACAGAAATTCTCCCCTGCCTGGAAGCCCCCTGTCTCTGCTGCTCTCCAAGGAAGCTACTTCACACAAAATGGGTTTGAAGCACCAGTCCTTAAATAAAGGGCACACCAAATGCATATGACAACTGAAGACCTGAGTAAGAGGGAAAAAAAAAAGTGAAGGGAAGAGATGAGAAAAACACAACCTTCTATAATTTAAGACTCAGAAGTTTTAAAGACTTCAGTGAAACTTTGAAAATCTTGTCCCATTCCTGGTGTCCATTGGTATATCTTCAGGTCTGTGTTTTGTGTCTCTCCCTGACACTAGCAAACACAGTGGGGGAGAAGAAAAACAAACCAAAACCAAAATGGCATAAGGTGATTTAAAATAAGGACATAAATCTACATTGATGTTTCAAGATAGATAGCAGGGGAAAATTATTTCTACCTCTATAAGAAAAAAAATTTGTTAGAATAAGTTTGCAATAACTTGTAATCATAAATCAAGAACACAAGACAATTATGAAAAAAACAGAAAATGGAGCTAACACTTTAATACCAGAATAGCACTCAGAGACCATAACTTGCAAAATGGTCTAGGGCATTCCTACTATTTATCCTCTGCCGCCATCTGGTGGTTTTTTAATTCAAAAGTCTCGTAACAAACCTCTTCAGCTGAGTTATCTACACTTAATCTGAAAAGTCGGGACCCTTAGGAAAAGGTTGACAAAACAGTAAATGTTTGGTGAAGCACCATGTTTTCAGGCCAGTGATACTGACAATAAGTTAACACTCTGTAGTTTTTGTAAGTAAAAATTGCTTGCTTTCTTTGCATATGTGTGTAAATATATGTTTCAAAGACACTAATGGTCAACGGAAAAATAGGTAAAAGTGTTCTTCCTTAAGGACAGAAAAATACTTCCACACACAGATTGAAGAGCCTTAGTCAGAACAAAATTATTCTGGTAGAGAAAAGCAGCTGGTGCTCCTGTAAATAATGAGTTTAAAGTTCATTCAACTCATTCAGCTTCTATCTTCACAGATCCAGCATGAAAAAAATTAAGGAAGAAAAGAGAAAAAGGAGAGAAAGTGCTAGAGATACAGGTAAGTATTTTATGGCTATAAGAGAAGGAAAAAACTGGATGATTCCTGCATAGCTAAAGGCAGAAGCATAGAGATCTGAGACACCTTTGAGTTGGGAAACTGGGGCAAAGCTCAAGTGGCTTAATCACACCATTATCCACCATTTATGATGGTGGCAGCAGAGGATGAAAAACACAACCTACACCCTAATGAGTGTATGTAGTTTTGCACTATTCACATCTCCAGCCATGCTTTAAAGGCATCTGAGTTGGTTTCATTGTGATTCCCTGATGAGAAGACAGTCCGTGAGTGACAGAAAACAAAACTGGTCTGGAGCATTGCACAAGACACAAAACACCACAAGCTTGGATGAGATGCAAAGGTTGATAGGAGATGATCTCCTAGCTGAGCATGATTAATGTGAATTCAGATTAATAATAGAACACAGCAGGAAAATTGCTTTCATGATTTCCTAGCATTTTAACAGATGGATACACAAGAATCCTGCTCTGGTAGGAAATAGGAAACATGCCCACACAGTCTTGGGTAGAAATTTGGGTTATTTTCTTTACCCTTTAATTTTGCTGCTAGCTGTGTTTAGGTCCTTCCCTTTCTTCTTCCCTGTCCTAAGTGCTAATCTGCTCTCTGCTTTCTACTTTTGCCAATTCCTTCCTTGCCAGTTATTTCTCATGTTCAATTTGCTGAGGCACCATTTGTCTACCAAGGAACTTCCCCCCTTGTGGTGTGTAAGAGCAACTATCCTAATATCATTTAGTAAAACGAAGATTTAGCTTGAAGTTCCTCCAGAGTTTTCTCAGTAATGTTCAAAAAAAAATACCATTCAGTCTTGATGACCCTCTGCTCATCATGCTACTCCTAGTCACAGCTCTTTCAAATGAACCTTAATAAAGAACAATCTGCTTGCATGACTGATACATATTTGGATTAGGCTGAATTGCCATGATCAGACACATCATCTGAAAAACTGAAGTACTTGGAGCAGCTGTGAAGGCTGATGTGGAAAAAAATTGTCAGACTAAGCAGTAAAAAAACCCCTTTTTCTTTGCACACCACTAGCTAAGGTTAATATATAAAAATATGTCAGTTCTTATGGATCACACAGGATAAAAATACCTTTGTAATCTTGTTAGTTCAGAAACACAAATGTTAAATCTAGAAAGAACATGTTTTTTCTTCTGGCAAGTCACTTGTTATTTTAAACATTTCAGTTGCCAGAACTTGATTTTATTTTTAACACTCTTAAATTATATAATAATTTACCATACAATGTTGTGAATCCTGATTTAGGATCCTGCTGGCTATGCCAATTTGTCACGAATGAGTGATTTAGATTGCTCAAAGAATCATTGTCAAAGGTAATAGCAAAAGTGGAGTTTTCTGGTGTCTTATGAGAATAAAATGTCTCAGCAGGTTAGCTGAATTTATATAACAGTGCCACAGCTAATTTCTTCCCAGGAGCCTGTCACTTTTACACAAAGTCTCTTAAGACACAAAATGAGTATGTGAAGGATTTTTTTAAAGTGATATAATTGCTCATTAAAATACGTACATATACACATACATATATTATATAAACACACACACACACACACATATATATATATAAAGCAATCAGCAGTGTGAAAAAAAAATTAAAGAAAAAACTTCAAAAATTTTGTGCATTAAAAATGTATTGTTTAACATGCAGGTAATCGATGTATGCACTAATTTTCTCCAATAAGTTATTTGGTTTTGTGACATCACACATTTTGTTTGTACAGTTTTCTTTACTGATAATCACCATAACATCTGAGCATCTCCTAATCCTTACATTGTTTGGATGCACAATTGAAAAGTAGGGAAATACTGTTTTTCAGGTTTTGCAGATGATGACAGAAGCAAAGTGTAGTTATCCTGTTATCAGTCTTTTTTTTCTGTCACTACTCATCATGTTGAATGTGCTGATTTTTCTGCTAACAATATATTCCAAAAGGTATAATAATCAGAAAACCTACTTAGAATGAAAAATACAACTTAAGTAACAAAG
This sequence comes from Motacilla alba alba, assembly GCF_015832195.1. Lineage (NCBI taxonomy): Eukaryota > Metazoa > Chordata > Aves > Passeriformes > Motacillidae > Motacilla > Motacilla alba. Next base: position 24,486,559 of record NC_052019.1, on the reverse strand, counting down.
AAGTCATTCAAATATACACATACAAAAAACCACTCCCATTAGACAGTGAAGAGAGACAGGGAGATGGAGTTAAGATTCAAATTAGTGATGCATTTACATGCTAATATAATTTTTTGCTCGTATGTATTCAGTTTAGGTGAAAGTATATTATTAAAGCTGCTGGGCACAGCACAGTTAGTAAAAAGAGACTAAGTAGGCCAAAGGAGAATTCATAAATATTTTTGCGTTAATGCATAAAAGTTTTAATATAAATCTAGAATAAAAGAACAGGGATCTATCTCAGTACCGATGTCACTGATACCAACACTTTCCAAAAATATTGTTAAAAAATCTAAATAATTCTGAAAAACATAAAAGGTAACAGCCTAGAGTGAAATTCAGCTTTTTTAACTTCTACCAATTTGATCTACATCCTTTAAAAGGCAAGAAAAAATGAGACTCTAAGGACCAGACACAAAATGGAACTGCAGCTGGGAATTTAAAATTAGTCTTGCATGGACTTTGCAACCTTCCACGCTCAGCTGCTGTCTGGCCCTAAGGGACTTTTTCTTCTCTGAGCATTTCAGTCCATTTATCTTCTAGTTCTCCAGAATTCTTCCAGTTGCACTTCAGTCTTCATAATGCTGAGCAGTTTTATGATTGCCTTATGCCTATACTGAGACAAGCTGTCCCTCTTCCTTTTATCAGAAGAAGGACTTCCTCTGACTGGCCATCTGAGCAAAACCTTACCCTTACAAATGTCCTCATGAAGGACAGAAGCCAGGAAGGCTGGCATATCTTTTCATTGGTGAGGCACTGGAACATGCTGCCTGAAAAAGTGGTGGATACCCATTCCTGGAATTATGCAAAACCAGGTTGGATGGTCCACTGAAAGGTGAGGTTAGAACTAGGTGATCTTTAAAGTCCCTTCCAACTCTCACCATTACATAATTCTATTATCTCCTTAATTGTGGAGAGTATTAAGAACTGTGCACCTCAGTTCTTTGGAGTATGACATCAGAAAAAATTCTCTCCATCACCTGGAAGCAGCAACAGAAAGGCAGCTTCGTGAGCAGCCATGTGACAATTTGAGATTACACTTTAAGGGACAATGGTCTACACATCAATACTGCACTTGAAGACTAGATCTTAAACACTGCTTCATCAAATAATTCAAAGTTACTCCTAATACAGACATTAGGAAGCACTTTCAAGCAAGATAAGCCTTGAAAACGTTCTCTCCTACAATGTACTTTTCAAAGGCTATAGGAGCACTTGCAAAAAAGTATCCCTATTAGCACCCTTACTGGGAAGGAAGAAACAGGTCAGACAGATGTGTCTGCTCCTATATTCTCCTATTAGGCATAAAATATAATCTTTGTTGTTAGTCAGCTGCTGTTGAAGAGAAGTCCTTTTTTTTTTTTTTTACTTTATTTTAAGGAAGGAAATGCACTTTTCTTCTCTCCACAATTAATAGCAAGAGACTAAAAATATCAGTGTCATATATTCACTAGTAAATAATTCACTTCTTCAGGAACATCAGTCACTGGTTGAACAATCTGCAATTTCTCTGGAACCTCAGACAAAAAGGGTCTGCTCAGCTGGAATAAATGCAGCAGGCAGCTGTCTCATATTGATCTCCATTGTCTCAATAGCTAACTAAGCACCTCACAGTGCTATTTTTTATTCCTTGTACTTTGGGGCTATTGCAGTAAAACCACTACTTAAATATACCTAGTGACAAAGATGCATTCAGCTGGAAGACAGGAAACCCAAAGAGGTTTGTGGTCTCCCTTGTAAGATGGGTTTAGTAAATGGAAATGAGGGATCTGAAGATCATTTTGATCTAACTGCATTACATTCAGTCATAGGACAAATAGGGTGATACAGAGAAAATTTCATCCTCCCAAAATAGGATCAGAATGGGATAAACGGGACCTGAATATGTGACAAAATTAAAGACATGCACTGAAAAAAATGCTGTGAGAGTAAGGAACTCTCAAAGCACAGTGATAGCTCCACTACAGGTCTGCAGTCTAAACAGGATAGACACTTTCTCCTGCAATAAAACTCCAATTCTTCTGCTTTCAAAATCCCTACATAAAATCTAAGTAGGCTGCATACAAGAGTTTGGCTTTAAAATAAGGTTTTAAAGTTTCTCCACTGTTTGTTAACTCTCCCAGTAATGCATGGTTAAACAGGAATGGGTAAAAAAAACCAGAAAATAACCATTTCATTTCAAAGGATATACACTTTATCAGAATGTGATGTGACACAATGCCAAGTTCCATTGGATGGACTGGCTGGAACATACTTTGCCTTGGGAGTTTCTAAAGTGAACAGAGAACCAGGTGTTTTCATCTGAAAAGAATTTATCCAGAATTCATCATGTTTAGTAATTCCTTCAGAAGTAAGGTTGAGAGCTCTCCAGAGAGGCAAACATCTGTAGAGGGGTGTCAGTCCCCACACTGTTTTATTGGGTTTTCTTTTAACTAGATAATATATACTTTATTGTCCAGTTTATTTAAATGAGGGTCTTAAGTTCCTGCAGAGATCCATGCAAGGACAGTCAATTAGCTATGTTAAATACAAATTATAAGCTGTATGTGCTTCCACACCTGATAGCTCTGGGGCCATGCAAACACTCGTGTCAGTTTTTGCCTATTAATACATCCTCCCCTGCAACATACACAATCTCTTTTCACAGCCGTGTTCTGTGGTTCAGCTGGTACTGGTAATCCCAAGCTGTTCTGAGAATCTACCTTTCTGAGCACTTCATATTAATTTCTATAGCTTGGGGATGGTGTGGCAGTAAACACAAGAAAGTCAGGGTCAGCACAGAAAAACCTGGAGGGAGAAAAACACAAAATGCTGTCCTAACAGGCAAAGCAAGAAGAAAATGAAAAGCTGCAGAAACAGAAGTTTACATGTGGTTTCATCATAGTACAGAGAGCATTGCTGGAGCTCTCTTATGTGTCTTTGTCTCCTTGCAGTCAATATGACTAAATAGTCACTTATGCCTCACCTCACAGTGCTGTTTTCTTTAACAAAAGAGGATTGTCACTTCCTCTCACTTTTGCTCTTCCTCTATGATTTTTTTTCATCTGTCAGTAGACTAGAGACCTAAATGTTCTGTCGATCAGGAACATGGTTGCCCTGCCCTTTTCCTGTGCTTTCAGGGTCTTCCTTCTCACCCTCCTTCAAAACTGGGACAACGATCACCAGCTTCCAGTCAGCTGGGACCTCTCTGGATGCCCAAAACCGCTCAAAACTTACCAAAAGAGTATTTGTGATCCCATCAGGCCCCATTGATTTGTAAGGATTCATTTGGGTAGCAGATCCCCTACAGTTTCAAAGTTGACTTAGAGTTTTTGTTCTCATAGTCATGGTGCTCCAGCTCAGGGCATTGAGACTCCCTTGGTCTGTCATCTGTGTTGAAGACAGGCAAAGAATGTATTAAGCACCTCTGCCTTGTTCCTGTTTGTGAGGTGACCATTCCCATCCGCTAATGAGCCTGTTATTTTTACTCTGCCTTTTGCCATTAATAGATTAAAAAAAAATCTTTCTGTGGTCCCATATACTTCTGATCAGCTTCAACTCCAGCTGAGCTTTGGCCACACAAATTTTCTCCCTACAGTGGCAAGCAGATTCTCTGTATTCTTCCTATGTTACCTGCCCTTGCTTCCATTAGGCACAGACTTCCCTCTTTAGCATTATTTTTAAGAGAAGATCCCTGTTCCTCCAAGCCAGCCTTCTGCCTTGTCTACTTGACTTCCAACAATTAGGAACTGGCTGCTCCTGTGCCTTTAGGAGGAGATGTTTATGAAGCGACCAGCACCAATGGACCCCAGTACCTGCAAAAATGTTTTCCAGGGGACCTTACTCTCTAATTGCCTGAGCACCCTGAAGTCTGCTCTCCTTATTTCCAGAGTTGAGGTTTCCTTTCTCCTCCTGTCAACAGAGATTTTAAACTGAATCACTTCATGATCACTGTGGCATAGATGGCCGCCAGTCGTTATTTCACTCACAAGATCCTCTCATGACAAGGAGCAGATCAAGGAGGGCATCTTTCTGAGTCGGCTCCCTTGAAGTCAAGTTGTCATCCAAGGTTTTTAAGAATCTTCTGGCCTGGGCTATACCAGCTGTGTGATGGTCCCAGTTAATTTCTGGCAAGCTGAGGTCTCCCATAAGACAAGGGCAATTGACTTGGAAGCCTCCCTTAGTTCCTCAAAGAGTAATTCCTCAGTATCATCATCCTGGCTAGGAGGTCTACAGCAGACTCCCACAATGACACCCACATTATCTGTTTGTCTCTTGATTCTTACCCAGAGGCTCTCAACTGTGCCACTGTCAACTGTAAGTTCCATACATCTTTTTCCTACTCTGACAACTCATCCTTTAAATCGACAAATGAAAAATGTCACTGGCTGATATTTTGAATGTAAAAAGAAAGAGACACATGCAAAATAAAAAAAACCCATGTTGTCAAAGCCCTTCTGCTTCAATGTCTTGCCCAGTTTCAAATGACACGCAGTTACCAGAGAGCAACAGCAATGGTGGAGGTTGTGGGAACATAAATAGCAGAATAAATAGCTAAATACACATACATATCCATATATACATGTAGCAAAAAATATGGAGGTGAAAGAAGATAGTAAGAAATAAAAATAAATACTTTCTTTAAAAGAGATATGCCAAACTCAATCAAAGAGGAAATTTAATTTTTGGAAGCATTCATTATGGTATGGTTGCTTTGTTTGTTTTTTTTTGTTGTTTTTTTTTTTTCTGTGAGGGAATTATGCCCTAAAACATTAAAACTGAACTTATTCTCATCAATTCTACAGATGTTAACAACTTGATTTGCTTTTCCTCAATGTAACAAATACATTGCAGATCAATTGTATGGTAGAAACTGTTTTTCATTGTCATAGGCTTACTATTTTAAAAAAGTGAAAATTCTGTTATCTTATTTTTTTTTGCCTTAGACTAAGATCAAGTTCTTGAAACATTTCCATACTGCTGCTTTAAGTAGTGAAATCTGTCACCACAAACACAAGGCAGGACTGCTTATAAGCAGGTTACCCATAATCTATCCATACATATACCCATGCTAATTATTCTTTGAGGTATATCATGTCTATATGGTGCATGGTGCATGCTTGGTTCACTTCAGCTAAACATCTCTGTCCCTTTCCAAGGATACACAAAGTCTGCTTAAGTGACTTCCCTACAAACAAACAAACACACATGTACACCTGCTCACATCTCCCTATTCTCATGTACCAGTTTTATTTATTCTGTTAAATGTTTAAAAAAAAATTTAAACCCCTCCATTGGCATTTTAAGGAAAATATGTCTTAAGAGAGGGTGTTGATTTTGTCCTGTTTTCCTACACAGATGTGGAAAACTATTTTTCATTAAGCCATCTCTCAAAATATTCATTTGTACATTTAGTTATTTTCCCCTTTATTTTGTTGATAAATACATGCTATATTGACCTGTATAATGAAAAAATACGACTCACACTGCTGGTTCTGCTTCTGCTGTGAACTTGCCACTGTGACAAACAGTAAGACTATCTTGCTGCCTTTTTAGCTCTACAACCAAAGTTAAAGGAAAGTTCCTTGAGGCAAGAGATAGAAGTGTTCTTTCAATTCAGTCCTGTATTCACTTGAGAGTTATCCTTTCCTGATTTTCCTTGAGTTTGGGTTATTTATGGTTTTGCTTTTCTTTCTTGCCTTATCCATTCCTTTTTCCTGCTTCCCTTACAATTTTTAAGAAGTGTTGTGATGATACATCAAGAACTTGCAGAGATTCCCTTCTCTTCCTCCAAAATACAGCCCAACCTCTCGGTCAAATGATCAGGTAAATCAGACAGTTCTCTTTCCTTCTGAGAACTCCTACAAGCTCATGTTAGGTTACTAATTACCCACATTGGAATATCCACAAGACTGAGATCATAAAGAGAATCAGTTCTCTCCTTTCTAGTTGGATCAGAACATACAAAGCAGGTTTTCTACCTAAAATTTATATTTCTAGAGACTTTTGTTAATTTCCAGTCCAGTGTTATTTTCTGAAAGCTGAATAACTGAGCAGGGCTTTTTATTCTCTGTAGGTTCTGAAGCAATGCACATTTTGGACACAAAGCTTTTAGTCTGTGCAGATGGACCATTGCTTCAGATGTTTGTGTTTATAAATAAAGCCAAAAAAAGAAACAATAATATCCTTTTTGAACAGGGCTTATTAGCATTTTGATGGCTTCTTTATCCCGGGAATAGCCTTTTGCTTTTGGCTTCTTTCTTCTCTTCTCCATGCCGAATCTGTCATCTTTCTCCAATAATTAGAATTTATACTAAGCAATCAAGTTCAGGTTGTCAAGGCAAAAAAAGAGTAAAAATGAATTATACCATGTTCTCCCTGTGGATAAGAATAGCATACATTTGCTTTATAAATAATGGTTTTAATATTTAAATTACCAGGAACATCAGATTGTGAAGAGTGCATAAAAAGCTCTAAAATTTCAGTTTTTCTAAAGCCATAAATAATTTTCTATAGGAATAACACTAATGGCAGAAGGATATCAAGATCCATTTGGCTATGTGAAATAAAAACTAATAGCAGTGATTTATGACAGCAGTTAGATTTGCAAACTAGTGAGGCAGCATTCACCAAACCACAACCATGGCCGGACTGCAACCAAGTAAATAATAAATACTCTCAGATTCCTGATTCCAAGTATGTGATATGAGCAATAGTGAACCTATGGCATTATTGGAGTTGATGAAATAATAATCCAATAATATTTCTGTTATGATATAAATTAATCATGATAGTGTTTTTCACTCTCATTCAGTATCTTTAGGAGTAGTGGCCAATGTCATGTACTATGGCCTCTCATCATTCTATTTTATTTGGTACAGTAAAAAATATTTTGAGGAATAACTTTAGACTTCCATGTGCTCCTTTAAAAAGGAAATACACAGTTCAACACAGATTAGTGGTTGTTAGAGGCAGAATGAGTAGGGCAAATTATTTTCAAACAAAAGCCAGGAAATCTGAAATCACCTGACATTTCAAAAAGGTGCAATCCTAGAAGGAACACTATTAAAACTCAAATTTTTATTGTTGCAGTTTTTAAGGTTCCAAAGGCGGCTACTCTGACACAGTGGATGGAAAGCCTCTGAATTTTCCCTTGTAGTAGGCTCCATATGATTTCAAGTAACAGATGGCACTTTGCTGAAAATTGAAATAGCTAAAGCAGTGAAAAAGCAACATAATTCACACCACTTTGAAGCCTTACTCTCACACCTTGTTTCTGAATTTACTAGTTCCTCAGACCCTCAGGTCTGGTGAACAGAGGAAAATAAATTTCCACAAAATACTAAGAAACAAATAAATATATTCTAGAAACAAATAATGCATTCTAGAAACAGATTAGAAATCTAAGAGCTCCTTTCTATCTCTGCCACAACTCCAGGCAAGCAGGTTTGTCTTAGGGAGCTTTGAGGAGCAGGGGAAGCCAATGAAGATGGTGAATTACTGATTTTTACTGGCTTACTTGTTCTTCTTAATGAAGATATTGATTGACTTGCTTCAGTGCTTCAAAGCTGTGCTGTATCACACAGCATGTTTTTCTCTTAACAGAGGACAGTGGTTATGCTTAACCTTTTTTTTTTTCTTTCTTCTGTTAATTAACACAGCATTATTTTTCTTCTTCACATCTATCATGGCCACTGTCACTTTGCTGAGGCAAACACGTTGCTGAAACAGTTTAGCAGTGGGATCCCTAATAAATACAAAAACATGACTAAATGAAAACCTCCAGAAACATCCAGAAAGAGTTAGTCATGGAGCAATTTCTAACATTTACAACCAATCTTGATGGTCTATTTGGTTATCTGATTTCAATATTTCCACACCACAAAAATGTTGGGCTTTTTAAAAGGGAATTATTTTATGCCAGGGTCAAAAATATTTTTTTCTAGAAATTATTATAACTCTAAGCTTATCCTTTTGACTTGGACAGCATGCATAGGGTCTGGACAGACACATGTCATGTGGAACATATATCTGTGTCTCTGTCTTCTGTCCAGTTCCTGGGCTCTCAGTCACTGACTGCAGCAAACAGCCTGAAACAGAGAACTTACACAACTTTAAAGTGCAGGCTTTATCTTATGAGGAAAAACATAAGCAACAGACACTATGAAAAAGGTATATCAACTATGGAAATTCACTTAAAATTTCCAAAAAACAACGTTCAGAAAACAAATTCCATGCTTTGGAAAGGATGAGAGAAGACAGAAGGCAGTGAGCAGCTGAAATGAGTAACTGCTGGAAGAGTGGGGACTCTGGCAGCTGGAGTGGGAGCCCCAATGGGTAAGTAAAGAGCCAGAAGAGACAAAAGCCCTTCCTTGCTATGCAGAATCACATTAAACTGCAGTGATGGTTTTCAAATGACTAGTCCTTGGTTGGAGAAAGAAGATACATGGCTATCACTCAAATAATTATGCCCTGTGATTAGCGCAGCATGTAATATATGCAACCACACAGAGATCAATCATGGGCTTTTGTTCCTGGGATATGGTTCCAATACAAACCAAAATATTTTCAGATGCACAAATCATCTGAGAGGATTGGTAAAGCTGACATGTTGTACCATGCTTAAATTATTTAATAATGGCAAAATGAAAAGCCAAAGAAGCAAGAAGCATTGGATATGCTCTAAAAATTTAATTAGAGAATATAAAGAATGGATGCTAAGCCACCCGAGAAATGAATTCTTCTCCAGTTCCCATACCTTATTTTCATTAATTAAAAGTCTTAACTGTTTATACACATTCTCTGATTGTTATTTGATTTCAATACATGCTCCTAACCAAGAAGTTTTGTGCATATTACAGTCTGACTACACACACAAAAAGGGTAGGATGCAAAATGAGTTCCACCCTCTATCTCTGTCATCTTGTGGACTGCATTTTACCCTTGTATATTCAGTATGCTAGCCAATAATATGAAACATTATGTTTGTGTGGGATATTTTGTGCTTGGATGGTTGAGGCTTTTTCCCCCAAAAGAGAAGCAGCAATGCTCTGCATTTATTGCTATTTTTAAAAATGATGGATGGAATACTTTTGTTTTTGGTTTTAAAAGATAGGATTGTGAAGCAACATTTGCTTATATGAAGGCTGAATTGAAGACCAGGTTGCATGGGTTGCTGACTGCACAACTGTCCCCTGGGAAGTGCTGGAATGCCTATGGGTGATTGAGCACAGAACTTGTCCCAACCTAGGCAGTTCACATCCAGGAACTGATGTTCCAGCCATGTTCCCTAGAGAGAAAGCTTGAAAGTCCAATTGCCTCTATCTCTAAGCTCACATTTATTACAACTACTGGCATTAGATCTCAATTCTTCCACCCTTCGCCTGGCTCCATGCTATTCTTTGGTTCTAGGGGCTCTTGTCTATGGGACAAGAGCATGTTGTGGGAGCATTTTTCTCCAGATTCAACATTTTCTGAACTGCTCAAAGGGGCCATCAATGTCTTGTTCTGTCAAAAATCTTAATGGTGCTAAGAGGTGCAATTCATTTGCAAAATTATTTCCTAGTCAGTTGAGTCCAGCAAAATGGAAAACTAACGAGACAGCTGCTCTGCTGGATCTCCTACATGAAGTTATCCTATTATCACTGAGAGAAGAAAAAAGCATGGAAAGACACCACTGAAATATCCATCATTAGTCATTATCCACAGGGCAGGACTTAGGAATATAAATACTTTGCTGAATTTGGGACAGTTTTGAACATCAGAACTCTTAAAAAATGGCAGAAAAATTAGGATTCATTATTTTTAAGACCACTCTGGTTTTGGCCAACATCATCAATCAAAACCTGTGAAAAATGTATGTGTTCTTTGTGCAGGATGTACAATTGAGTTCCACATCCAAACAGAGCTGATTTAGGTGGTAAGTTGGGAAATTTGTCATCCTGTTTTCACAAAGAACAATTTATGCATTTTCCACTTTTATCTCGGGGAATAGTAAAGCTCTTGAAAGAGCCATGGCTTTATTCAGTCTTTTGAAGATCTAGGAAAGCTTATTGTAAAAGTGTCTCAAAGGAATATGTTTTAAGGTAGCAAGTGTTCTGAGTATTAAACTTATTGCGTGATTTCTATTTGAATTAGACTGCAACAAGGTGAAGAGCCTCGCTACAGGTGTTTCCTGTAAAATTTGAGTGGGCTGAGAAATTTAAGGAGTTGAGACATGCTAAATTCAGACTGAAATCAGAATTAGACTGAATGCCTTTTTCATTTTTAAAGCTCTCCTGTATATTGGATGTTTACTTAAACACATTTCTTTCTGCATTCTTCAATTGCATAAAGTTGGTATCAGGCATTTGAGGATGTTTCAGGTTATATTTCAGTGACTCTTCCCACATTGAAAAACTTGTTTCATATTTTCTTATTTATTTCATCTCACCTCACAAAAGTTCTTGCTATTGTAATAAGGAAAGAAGAAATACGATTAACACAGGCATCCAGAAAGGACCAACAGATACTAATAGAAAATTTTTTCCAAGTGCTGGGGAAGGCAAAAAGACATGTTGCTGCTCAGCTTCTAAGCTGCTAAACCAGCTCCTTGTGAACTGATGATGTAGACTGGGGCAGGTACTGAAAAACAAAAATGATGTTTCATGCAATTAATGCATTTTCGTACCTGTCAAATATTAAGTTTTATGTTTCTTCAGTAAATAATTTGTTTTTTACTGGGAAATCAGGTCAGATTTTTAGATTTTTTTTTCTAATGTGCAATTACAACTCAATGTGAAATGAAACAAAAAAAGCCAGATGATTAAATAGAACCAAGCTGTTACATTTGATGCTCTGGAAATATGTGTATCATCTGCCACTGTATAAAAAAAAAACTGTTATGAAAATATGTGCTCTCCCCAGACTTTATGCTCTTAAAAAACACAAAGGATTTGAAGTTTAAGAAAAAATACCTAGCATGATTAAAAATTATCTGCTATTGGCAGGAAGTTCATGCTGAAGTAGGAACTCATTAAATAATCTCTACCACTGAAGTCAAGCAGGATTTGAATCTGTGATTTTCACTGAAGGATACATTTCTATCAATACAATGACATTCCATCAATCTATTCCAGGAGATTACTACTTCTTGCAAAATATTTACGCTTACAAAAGTACTATATATTTTCTAAGCATTTTGCAATTGTGTTTTACCTGGGTATGATTCTGCAGTCTTTCTATGTACCAAGTACTTACTCCATACAAGTTTTTAAACTTAATGTTTTATAGAAGTTTTTAAACTTAATGTTTTATAGAAGTGGACATACTTCAAATTTTGATGGAAACTGGTAGATTCCTATTAAACATGTTGTTTCTCTCTTAAATGGCTACATGATTTAGGTAGCTATTTTGATTATATTTAGATTATATAATAAGGTTATATACATATTAGAACATGCGTTGGTAATTGGCATATTATTTATTTTGTTCAACTTTCTCAATGCTTTCTTTTATTGCCTCCTGGATATTCTTCTCAGAATATCTGAGTAAAAAACCCAAATGGATGCAAGAAGAAAAGACATGATGAGAAAGATGCAGAAATGAATAGACACTGAAGCGGGTGATGGAAGTGAGGGATTAAAGCAGAATTTAAATCTTTGTAAAGGAGGTGGGTGAGGCTGGCATTGATCCAGCTTATGGAAACAATGGGAAAAGCAACAAAACTGTGGAATATTAATAAAATATTAAAAGGATCATAGTCCTTTTCAATAATTTACTGACTTAGGAGAGAAATGTACACAGATCACATGTTGTATTTTCTGTAAAAATAAGATCTTAATTGTAAATAGATCTTGGCAAGTTTGGATGTAAAATGAAATGGTGGATAATGATCAATCTCTTCGTAAGGACTGCAGCATGCTGTCGCCATGCCATTAGCTGCATCCTCCTGGCTCTCTGAAGAGCCTGAAAGATAAATGCAGCCTCTTCATCTCCCAGTTCACTGAGAAACTGCCTTCTACAGTTTCCATGGGACAGCAAGTCAGTGGTTTTTTTACTATGGTCTTTATTTTCATGAAGAAAACACTTACTGATTTGGGCAAGATTTGCCTTGAGTTAGTACAAAACCAAGGTTTTATTAATGGGTTTTGTTAACCATATTCAACTGCAATCATTGTCATTTCAAGTAGATATTGGAGTTTCACCAAAAATCATCACAAACACAGGGTTCACCAGAACACCAACCTATGAATCCTTTAGCCAAGTGGCTGACATCTGCTGACAGTATGGGAAGTTCATGCTGAGATTTGTTCACTGCCTCAGTTGGAAAGAACTGAGGTTGGGATGCATTATGATTGCATTACAGCAAGGAATCAAAGGTAGGTGTTTCATGCCTTGGTCACCAGGTGAACATGGAGCAAACACTTCCAGAAGTTGATTTGATGCTCAGGAACCAACAAGCTGCAGTTTTATTTCCAAAGGACAGGTGTGTTGAGCTTGGTGACAGTTACTGTAAGCCTTTTGATCTGTCAAAAACTAGTGTGAATTCTGAAACTTGACAAGTGGATCCTAACTGGAATTGCCATCATCTGGCCAAATACGACTGTTCAGCACTTCTTCCCTGATGGGCAGAGATTGAGGATGGGAAATTGAATACTATAATCCCCAACTAAATAATCTTTCCTACAAAGCCCTATTGCTACCTAGCATGTCAGGAGAGACCTGCCTATATGCCAGTGGCATGGAATACATGAAAATGAAACCTGAGCTAAAAAAATAGCATCCAAGACTGAAAACAGTGGCTGTTCTAAATGCAAAACCATCTTCAAACAGCATAAAAAACTTGTTTAAACAATGCTGCAGAGCTCAGTATCATGTAATTGGATGATGTGGGACAATATATTTTTTGACAAGAACTTCAAGAAACATGAGAAGGAGCAGAGATATTAAGAAGTACTGAGCATTGGCTCAATCTTATTTCCATAAAGATTGATGTAATTTTTCAGTAATATTAAAACACTTTAAGTGAATACTCTGAATATCTACCCAAAGTCCCTGGTGAGATGGAAGCAAGGAGGACTAGTATCTTCTTTTCAATGTGTTTATGTACTGAAGTAAATAACATTTCATTGATATAGGCCTCTAAATTCAACATATTTTATAATTTTCTCAGGAGAGTAAATTTTAGTGGTAGTATTTGCTTAGACTTTCATTTGTTTCCTGAGCATGCACTGCTGAAATTGTCAACAGGAAAACATGAACAAATCCCATAAACCATTTCAAACGCAAAGAACAAATGGTATTGAGAAGCAGTGTCACAGCCTGCTGTTCCCTGAGGTTTGATGAAGGTCTTGTAGCTCTCCACGAAAAGCAATTTTTTTTTTGGTTCACTTTATCTATTTGGCCTATAATTCTATATTTTAAAAAAACCTGCCCACGAGTTTGGTTCATTTCATTCAGTCTTGAATATTTTTTCTCTGTTGCATGAATACTGGTCTAAGCTGGAAACCAGAGGCAAAAATCTCTTTATGTAATGGATAGTATTATTAACATTTTTTCTGGCATTAAAGGTTAATTATTCACATGTTGTCTGTATCCTATAATAAGTCAAATCCTGCTATTTAGGACACCTGCTGCTACAATGTATAGCAACAATAAAAAATTCTGTGCGACTGCCATTTTGAAACTGATTGACTAGCACTGGAGAAACCTTATTTCAAATTCTGGGTTTGCTTTACTGGGAAAAGTGTGAAATATTGGAAAAACTGAGAAGAGGAATCTTTTACTCTGATTATCTGAATTTTACATCTCCTTCATAAGCAGTGTCATCCATTTTACTGAGATGAGGTTCTTATTCTCGTCTTCAAAAAATATGAAACCTAAGGCTGTGGTTAACTTACACTTCAGAAGTCAGAGATGGAACGAGAATGCATTTTTCAGGTCAATTTCCTTTAATTTCTCAAGCTGGTACAGAGATTATCACCACACATCTCTCTGTAGATTAGCTAACCCCTTGTATTGTACCTTTCTTACCATCAACATCTTTATGAGAGTAACTGTACCATTGGATCTGATACAAGAGCCTTAGAAGGTATTTAATCTACTTTTTATGAGTTTGGGAATTTTTAAGGTTTTGCTGGTTATATCAAAAAATTGAGGAATTTTTTTTTCCTACTTCCCTGCTTTCAATGTGATTATTTAAGTAATATCCCTAACATTTCAGTAATTAAGGAAGGAAGCATTTATAGTGATTTGCAGTACCCCCTTTATAATGAGGGAGCAGGAAAGCTATCTCTTTCTGTCACTTCTGTGCTGAGTCTTTAGTTTCATTCAATGCTTTACGTGAAATAGGTTTTAGAAATCAGCTGTAATTTCCCTGATGTACTGTATCAGCTACCAGACAGAGCTGCAAAGAATTGATCAGATGAAAGTAAATGAAAATTAAGAGAGTACGAGGACCCAGCTGGGATATATCTATTATTTCTCTTGCACAGCAGAATCTGCTCCATGTTACTGTTTAATACATTTTTGGGACAGAATTTCTTTCTGTAATATCAGAGTGAATAGTGCAGACCTTCTCCAAGAACTTCAAAAATAGAAAGAAAAGCCTTTTACATTCATCTTTTATGGAACATGAACAGAATGTACAGATGACAATAGCCAAAAATAGCACCTACTCTTGAAGAAATATGTAATTTCATCCTACACATATGTCACTTTCAAACCGGAGAGAAAACCTGCATGAAAGAACACCAGATTGTTCCAACTGATGTCTTCTCAGAGAGCTGCACTCGAAGGGAAAACCTCAAACAACATTTACTTAACAACAACCCCCTCGACAGCTAACAAATCTCGCCTGCACTAAGGAAGAGCAACAAGAAACAGAGTCTGATCATTATGAAATTACATGACTACAAAACAGTGGGAAAGTTACTTTAAAAGGAGCTTGTGCTTTTCATATATTGGCTCTTTAACTTTCACTGGGAAAACAGATGGCCTATGTAACTGGTAGGAGGCAAAGGAAATGAAAGGCATATTGGAAAGGCTTGGAGAAAAGCCAAAATAAAAAATGTAATTTTGATACCATAGAGTTGAAATGCAGTGCATATAGCAATCACTTTATAAAATCTAGCTGATGGCCTGCCTTAGCCTTAATTTCAAACCTTCAAGATTGTAGCAATAGATCAAACCAGGTACATTCTTTTGATATGAACGGTGGATGTGCGCTTTTCAGGTGACATTTGCTTCTTGACCTCAGAATCCAACCCACTGACTTTCACACAAAGGTGAAACATCTTGGCTTAGTGCAGAAGACACAACTTCTGAAATAGAGTATTCTTGTGAAGATGTTAAATGTTGGTAGTAGTGTTGTACAGATGGTCTTTGGAAAAGTAACAACGGATAATCATCTGAGGTATTCACAAACTAAAGTAACCAATGAGATGACTCAGCAGTCCAGCTCACTGTGGCTCGTTTTTGTTTCTTTTGCTTTTCATATTCTGTTTTGAAGTCTCGTGAGTTTAAAAGACATGGATTCCAAACAAAATACCCTTATCTAATAGGTACCTGTTTCAAAGATAGCCAGTTCAGTGTAAGTCTTCTGTGAAGGCGACCATCTCTCTTGATACTGCTCAAGTTCTCTGTAGCTCTTCTGTTCACTGGGTAAAAAGGTCTGCAGGTATACATGGATGGGTTGTGCCAAACTGTCACTAGTATTTATGACTTAAATAGGCTATAAAAAAATCAGTAAGCTCTGATCAAAAAATTGAGGATTTATACAGCAGGTTTTTCAATTTTATTAATATCCCTTTCAACTTTATTAACATCCCTCTGCAATGTTAAGTCCATTACGACTAAGAAAATAAGAGGGTTATTTCTTCTTTTCTATTAGTCAATCTCTGGTTCTTCTCTAAATTATATCTCCTGTCTCTTAAAGAACAATATTAGTTCAAATGCCCCCTTGTCTTCTTCCTCTGGACCAGAAAGACTCTGGAGGGAGCAGTAATCATGCATTTACTCCAGAGATGGTAAAGACTTAAATCCAGTAAACTTGGTTCTTGCTGTTACCATCAGTCACATCTGTTAGGAAATAAGTTCATTTCACAAATATGTGAATGTCCCATAAAACAAAATGCAACTGATCGAATTTTTTTTCCCCAGGTATCAAAATATGAAGTTAATGAAGACTTACAAAACGCATCCCTAATTCTAATCTGTGAGCAATATCTTTATCCCAGACAGTTAAACTGGGCCTGAGGAAGACAGATAAACAGTACTCTGGGTTGGATACAATTATTAATTCTTTCAGATATTTATCTGAGTTATCATAAAGCAGCACAAACTCTTCAGCTTAATGCAGTTTTCTACTGGGAGACATCATTATGTTTTGACCAAAAGTACCTGGAATGAAGAAGCAATGTGACACAGAAGGGGAATAATGCTGAGACATAAATAAAAGGAGAAAATGAGTGAGAAAGAAAATTGCAGGGGAGGAAGGTGATGAAGCTATAAATATAAAACAAAGGTGAGAAAAAGAAAAGAGTTAATTTTTCATGGTGGCAATTAGAAAGAAGGAAAATGCTGTCAGTTTGGAATTAAGAGGAGATTTAATCTGACAGCTCAATTCTCAGATAAAATACAACCACCACTGAAAAGCACAATATTTGTTCAATGTACGATTTATTAAGGAGAGAAAAATAGATGCTAAGTACTTTCTGAAGATTTTTTTTAATAAGCTTGAAGTTTTCAAGACATCATCTGGTTTATTTGTTGCTAATGGTAACTGTGATTTTCATTTTGTGTTGAGTTCGATGTTTTTGAGGATATACTTTCAGAAGATTGCTAATACACAGAAGTAAATATAAGAGGCTAAATTTTAAGATGAATTTTCCTTCCATCACTTTGCCAGCTAGTAGTGAATTTGATTACTCTAAAGTGCTTGCTAGTTTCTTCCACATCTTTCCCAATATGAATACAAGTAACTGACTGCTGGCAATATATAACTGTAGGCTGGAGCACATACAACACAAAATCCAGACTGAGCCCCTAGGTGCCCTCAGGGCCCTATATGGGATCCTATGTTTTAAGCTAAACAAAATATAGAAAATGTGACTTTCAGGAGTATGGCGTGTGGCAAAGGACTTGGGTGCCTTGCCAGCATCCAGATTCAGTTTGGCCATTATGTTCTCAGGTGAAAGGATTTTATGTCTATGCTTGTAAAATAAATGGAGCAAGGATTGTATCCAAGGATGCTCGCTGACATGCTGAGGAGCCAGCATCCCCTGAAAGGGAATGCTTACCCCTCAGACCTGCGTACCTTTCCTCTGCTCACGATGACGTATCACAAGGCAGCAAGGTCACACCTCTGATAGGTTTTTTTAGAACTGTCAGACAAGCAAAGGTACGTTTAGCACATACTTATCTAAAATTAATTAGAAACAAAACAACCGAGAGGGCAAATATGGTATCACTCTGTAATGAAGATGGGCAAAGCCTAGAACATGATTGCTTCGGTTGACATCAGTACTGGTAAAAGGAACAGACTGAATGATAAGGGAAATAAACTCAAAACACAAGGCAGACAACTGCTAAATAAACAGCAATAGCATGGGCCTGCAAAGAGCAGGTTTTTACTGATAAGCCTGAATGACTGTTTTGTTCCCACCCTGGGAAGAGGGACCAAGCAGAGAGGTGATACAAACCAGTCAGCAGAGATATGGAGTTAACTCCAGAGAGACCCAACAAAAACAGGCAATTAGATAATCTACCAGCATATTACCAACATGTAAAAGTTCATGGAGGTGCATAGAGAAATGCACCAATGGCTTTTGAGGTACAAATACCTTGCTGTGTCACTGTGAAGAACTCAATAGAACATAAGTTAACTTAAAAAAAACCCAATCCCCAAACTAAGGATTATGGAACATATTCTGCTGCTATGCACAACAGCTATATTCAGCCTTTCTTCTTATTGCTCATCCACATCCAACCTCAGAAGAAGTTTCATTTTGATATAATAAAGAGATTTTTACAGTTAGAACAACTATTCACTAAAACAACTTCCCCAGGGATGTGGTAGAGTCTCCATCAACAGAGATTTTCAACTGGACTGGGTGCTAGATAATCATCTAGATTCCCTTGCCCACAGATGTTAGAATGGATGATTTTTTGAGGTCTCTTTCAACCTGGGTGTTTCATCATTCTAATATCTTCTTATTCACACGCCTTTAATTAAATTTTACTTTAACTCAATTGCCTCTAGCATAGGAAATGGTGTTTTCTGCTTAAAATTGTAATTATTCCCCAACTTTTCCTGACATTTCAAAGTTTATTAGAAATTTAAAACTTTAAAATATGATCCTGTCAAAATAGACATCAACTAACTGTAATATATTTGACTTCAATACCTGCCTTGTTATCAATTTTTCTCTCCATCTGAGAGACCTTAGACAGTATAATCCAGATACTCTCTATTTAAATATCAATCACCTCATTGTCACCTCATTTAAAAGTAATTTCTTCAGAGTAACATCAATAATGACTTCTGCTGGCTGTCCACTCTGTTACCTGAGCACAGATTGGCCCAAAAAAATGAGCAGGACCTGCTTCTGATAAGTGGGCAGTTGCTTCAGCCAACAGATCAGCAAGACCACCCTCGCCATCCATTCCCTCTCCCCTTTCCCAGCATTAATTGTTCCCTCCAGAGCTGGCACAGGAGGCTGCCTTTCAGCAAGCACAGAAGCAGTCTGCCACCACACAGAATGGTGCAATCCCTGCCATGGCTTTGGTGCTTGACCAGCTGCAGCAGTGCCCAGGGCTGGCGGGTGTTTCACAGCTCCCCAACTCTGCCAAGCCCTGCTGCTGCCTGAGTCAGAGCTCAGGGCTTTTCCCCGGTCCCAAAACAAGGAAAAGGCATCTATTTATTGTGTGCAGGCACAGCTGTGGAGAAGATGACACACTGATTGAGAGTGAGTTCAGTGTTAGGCTTGCATCTTCTTTGACCGAGGACAAAAATTTCTAATTGCTACATGAGGTTTACTGAGCTTTGTTGAGTTTCTCGCTGTTTGCCTCTTAAGTGTAGTGCTCTCCAATGAATTTCCTAGCTAATATCTGTATCTAAAGTCACCTTCCAGGCACTGGGAGGGGGTTGATATGTTCTAGAAAGAGGTCAGAGAGCTCTTATGTCTGCAAAATAAATGTTCAGACAACATAACAGGCCACTCTGAGCCTTCCAGCTTCTAAGTGCAGATAAAAAACGTTGTCATAATAGTTGTCTTGTGAAATATGACTTTTACCTTATGACTTTTATGTGGGTGCAATAGAAACATCCAAACCTGGAGAGCATTGTAGATTACTGAAAGTTTGGGTAAACAATAAAATAAAATCAAATCAGCGGAAACATCACTTTTTGCTTTATAGCTAGATCTTCTTTTTCAGCTTCTGTAGCTGCACAAGGAACAACACTGTGTCTGAGAAGGGTTTCTGCTCTGCTGCATTAGCAGTAACATCTTCTGGATGCATGAGGAATGCCTGGATAGCTCTGCACTGAGGACAGTAAAACGTAAGTGTCACTACAAGCACAGCAAAGGGCTGTGCTTCATTTTAACCCTATGAAGTTAGAAATAAAAGAAAATATGGGTTTTATCTTAGATGTAGTTGACTGTCTTTAGTGAAATCACAGCACACTTGCTCTTGTAAAATTTCTCTTCATGGGTTTTTAATGGAGCAGTGAAAAATACAGCAGCTACAATATTAAAGCAAGTGTGTAAAGGATACACTTGACCTCTTCTTTACTGGTAATGAATCAGTATAAGTGTTTAGGGCACAACTGCAGAGTCAGATAGACCAAAATCTTTTGCCCAGTTTCTCACTAATGCCACCCTCAAAGCTATACTATGTGAGAGTCCATTTTGGAATTTGCTGACATCAGCCTCCCTGACAGATGGCTGTCTGGGCACATGGAGACATGGAGAGAAGATGATGGATAGCCTGTGTTTCAAAAGCCAGTGATCAGTCTAGGAAAGAGCTCCATGCATCATCCAAGTTTTGCAGAAATGGTATAAATCCTTTTGTCCTCATTGTAAGAAGACTGATCATGTGTCAGAGATCAATGAGGGGGCTCATCCAGGTGGTTTCACACTTCACAGTTTCCAGGACAATTCTGTTAGTTATTTGGAATGATGCCTTATGAAGGAAGAAAGAAGGAGGTTGGCATTTGAGGCAGTTGTCTGATGATACATTTCCATATGCTGCAATCTCTTGACATACAGTGAGGAAGAGAATGTCTGTCTAGATGATTTTCTCAGAAGCATCAGCATTTTCAGATGAGCATTTTCAGAAGATTTGTTTCTTCTGTTTATTGCAGGCAACACTAAGATGAAAGGTGCTCTACAGACTGACGATGGCATTCCTTTCCAAAAAAAACCCACATTTTTTCAAGTGCCCATTTGGCTTCTCCAGAGCATTTTCCATTTCTGAGCACAAGTATGATTGTGCAGTTAATTCTCTAGTACTAAAAGAAACATGTCAGCCCTGTGAGCTGTCCTTGGTTGCAGAAAAGGACTCAAGGAGTTGAGGTATGTTATAAATTCTCAAACAAGTAAGGTCACTCTCTTTTCCAGACACTGACCTGTCTCTCATAATCTGAACTGTGCCTTTGTGTACAGCTTTATGTGCTGAGTTGGTTAAGCCGTGATTGCTTAGTTTTTCTCTAACCTTTTCTGTAGAAATGAATTAGCAGTGGCATCACTGTATGCAGGGTTTTTGGGTGGGGGGTTTAACCTGTTTGGAAGAAGACAATTACGATGCAGAAAGCTGATACTAACTAGTCAGTAGCAGGGTTCTGAATGTCCAAATCACCTTTGGACAGCAGACTGTAGGCTAGTTTTTCAAGGGCAGAGCTACATTATCCACATTACCCCCATTCAGTCAAATACTCAGGAGAGATAAGTTTCCCAGTTGGATGTGGCTGTGAGAGAGACTTGTGAATGCTCTGCCCTTGACAGCACAATAAAGGGCACACCCATGTGCAGTAAAATCAGGTTAGGATGACCCTGAGCTCACACATTTTCAGTCCTCCAGCAGTCATCCTTCAAGGCTGAGGCATTCAGACTCACCAGCTCAGCTGCAATGCCAGTTGAAAAATATTTGTGCAGCACAAAAACAACCTTAATGGAAAAGGATTTTTGTCAGCATACAAGATATTCTAATAAAACTGGAAAGGGCAATGTTCCCTCCTGACCTTGAGAGTGCTGGTCAGGACTGGAATCCCAGCAGGGGTCACAGTCTGCTTTACTAATTCCCAGTGACACACCCTGCTCATCCCCCTCCCTTTTCCTGATTGTTGGTTCTCCTATGTTGGCAGACTAGATAAAAAGCCCAGGATTGCCAGGTGCACACATAAGCCCAGCAACAGGTGAAATAAAGACAGATAAATACATCTGTACATCACATCTGTATGTGATCCCATGGCAATTTCTATATGGGTCTTCTAACACTAATGATCTGGGGCAATCTGCCCCTTTACAATCCCAGAAAGCTGCAACTTTTAATTTAACCCAAACAATGTGATTATTCACATAAAAACAGGAGCTTCAGGGTCTGGGTCTTTGGTTTGTTTGTTTTCTAAAAGTTAACATGGTCACTCAAGCAATTCTCAATTTATGTACTCCAATAGAACAGAGCAAAGAATGCTGGGCACCAAGCTGTCTATTATTTTTATCTGTGATTTAGGCAAAAGCAGTAGAACCTATATAATTTAAAATGTAATGCTTCCAAACACAGGAAGAGTGTGAAATTTTTTTGCATTTTTTTTTACAAAAATCTTGATAATTTAGCAATCTAAATACATCTTAATAGGATCAGATTTAATGCAAGTCAATCTCTTTCCATTTCTTCAACCATCACTTTTTTTGTTGTGGGGAAAGGCTAAATTATTTGCTGTGGCAAGCTTTTTTTAAACCTGCAGTAATTTGACAGTAGGAATAACCCCTAAGCCCTGTTGCTCTACAGAGACCAAGTTCTTTAAAATCCATTATCTGTCAAACAATTTCTAAGTGCTGCCAAGCAACTACTGTCTTGTTTAGAGTAGCCAACAGTCAGAAACAGACACCATGTGCATCTGTTCCAAGTGCTGCATCTGAGACAGCATCAGCTTTGCTTAACTATTACCATTAGGAGGCCAACCATGTCATGTCACATCATTTATTCAAGCCACCACATTAAAAAAAATAATTCAGAGTTCTGTCTCTATAAATCAAATCTGTTGAGTTGAAAATCCAGGAAGTGAATCAGTGGCATTGAAACTTTATGGTTCCCAAATGAAATGCTTCATTTTTCAATGCCTCTAATGGATATAGATATATATCCATTATATATATATAAGATATATAAGGATATATAAGAAATAGTAATTTCTTATTTCACAGGCTATAGTAGATGTACTAGCTAAATTAAAGGCACACATTGCTGGACTATGAATGACAATAAAAATATTGGCACTGAAAGACTAAGGAAGGACATATTGTCTTCTTCTAGACAGCATCTGAACTCTTGTTCTAAACAGCTGAATTCATATTCTGGATTGTTCATATACAACCAATCTATGCAGGAGAGTAGCTCTTGTATGAACTTAAGAAAAAAAGACACCAGTTTTCCTTTTAAAAACATACATTATTAAAGGACCTCAATTTCTAAACCATTTGTGGTGATCAACAATAAGCTAATCATTCACATGCTCAGCAGTGCTAGAGAAAGCCCATGCAAGTCATTGAAGCAAGCACTTACCAGATGTCCAGGGCTACTTACAGGTACATATTGCTTAGTTAAGTTCATTCTAAAACTAAGATGAAAGAGCATTACCCTATGCTCAAAATCAACAGCACGAATCAATGCTTGACTCCCAGGAATTTTGAAAGTGACACAGTGCAATTCAGCAGGGGTCCAATCCCTCCTGGAACTTTCTTGTCTTGGTGGTACAGGTTGAATTTCCACTGTTCAAATCACTTCCAGGTTCTCAAAAGTGCTTCTTCCTGCTCACTCATGAGGGGATTAACCTATGGTTTATGACTTCTCAGATGATTCTTCCTTCTCAGATTTGGCATGATTTTTTAAGTGATCTGATTTCTTTCCCTGCCAACTGGCATAACAACATGCCTGCTCAGTTTTAAAAATATATTATATTGATTAAATAAAAAGAACTAAAACCAGGATTAAAGCCATCCACCAAATCAGTACTTGTATCAAAATATAAAGGTGATAAAATTAGAAATAAGTCATTGTTTTGCACACATATGCATCTATAAAAATATTCTAAAACAATTCCATCCTAATTTTATCAATACATACATTACCAGGCCTTGAAAGTTTACTTTGGCAATATCTCAATACTTAGGATTACATTGCTTAATAAATTAGATGTTCCACTTTCCCCTTGTATGCCACATTTTTTCAGTCTTGAATTGCAAAGAACTAGAGGAATGTGAACTATCTCATTTTCCAAACTGAAGTTCAGATACAAGTGCAGTTCTGTCTTGAAGGTGGCGTCTGTAGCTCCAGCATCTCTTACAAGGAAAGGTTGAGGGAGCTGGGCCTGCATCTGGAAAAGACAGAGAGGACCTCACCAATATGCACAAGTATCTGAAAAGAGGACGTAGGAGGACGGATCCAGGCTGTTCTCAGTGCTGCCAAGCAATAGAAAAGAGGCAATGGACAGAAGCGGATGCACTGTAATTTCCACCTGAGTACAAGAACTTTACTGTGCAGGTGACCACACAGAACAGACTGTTCCAGAACAGACTGCCCAGAGAGGCTGTGGGGTCTCCCTCACTGGAGATATTCAGGAACTGTCTGGACACAATCCTGTGCACTGTGCTCTGGGATGACCCTGCTTGAGCAGGGGGTTTGGACCTGATGACCCACGGTGGTCCCTCCCAGCCTGACCCCTTCTGTGACTCTGCAGGAGCAGAGTGCTGCTACAAGATTCTCACAAGCCTATAATGGGGACAGCACAAATTGGAATCTCTCATTCTGCTGACACAAAAAAGTATATGTTCCCCTACTGTGCATTGGTCAGAATTCAGCAGCTTACTGTTCTCTAACAAACCATTTTAAAAAAACCATAGATTTTTGTTGCCATACCTCACATTTTTTAATGCTGATGCTATCAGAAGAAAATTATGTAAATAAATTTAAGATTGCAGGGGAAAAAGAGAAGTCATCCCCTCCTCACTTCATCTGGTAAAGGAATTCTTCAGTAGTGACAGTTTTTCTAGAAGTCTAGAGAACTAAAAAAAAGCTAGGCTGCAATACTGTGACTAAGAAAAGCCTCAGGTGTCACATAATACGTGTGACAGAGGAAGCAGAGCCATACATGTGTGATACTCAAAATACTAGTGGGACAGTGCCATATTTAGGATTTCACTCAAGTAGCATATTGGAGACTTTAAATTTCTGTTTATATTGAATGTATTCAGCCAACATAGCCAGGGAGGGAAGCCCAGAGAAGTAATCTCGGGAGTAAAATTTGGGCCCCATTTATTGCAGACCTGGTGAATTGAGGTTTTCTGTCTCCAGAAAGACTGAGAGAGCACTGCAGAGGGTACTGTAGCAGGCAGGAAAAATGGATCTCTACTGTTAGTCTGGCTGCTGTTAAAACTAAAGAAGCATGTATCAATTTCATGAGTAATTTTCTGATCAAAATCCCTAAATAAGATGTTTGTAGGCATTTATACTACATAACCCCACATGCAAATTCCATAGTAATTCAATCAGAACCTGGGAGCTTAGCTACTCAAGCCACAGCTTAATGCAATTTTAGGCCTAAAATGAAGAGGACCAACAAATTTAGGATTATACAGTTCCAGTGGATCATTTGATTGATAGAAAATAAGGAAAAAAAATCTCTTCTCTTCTAGATGCCAAAGCACTTTTGCAGTTTGAGTTTCTAAAATAAGGCTTCATCATTATGTAAAGTACCAGGCAATAATAATTTTGCTGGTCTTATGATAAGGCAGAATTTTTTCTTTGTACATTTCTTGCACTGTGTGCCACACCTTCCTCCTTGTACAATTCCCAATTCAAAGGAAAGTGCTTCAGATTTAATGGGTTTGCCTCTCCATGTTACATAGTCATTGTATTCTGATATGTGACTTTAAGTAGAACTTCTAGGCAGAAATTCTGAAAACAACTAATCTGATTTCTCAACTCAGAATTTGTGAACACTCCATACATTTATAGTTCTCCATTTTTCTCTGTCATTTACGACCCTACTGCTTTAGAAATCCTACTTGAAGACTTTAAGATTATCTGAGCCTGGCAGCTGAGGAGACTGGACCTGAGCTCTGAATCACCTTCTGCATTGTGTACCCACCCTCCTTGCAAGCAGCTGCTGCCCCTCAACTGCAACCAGTGCCAAGCTGCCTGTCCTGCCCCCGTGGCAGGCAGGGGGATGGGAGATGGCCCAGCAGATGCTGTCCAGACTGGCCCACAGGAGCAGGCAGGGGGGCTCCATGTCAGCCCTGCTTTTCTCAGTGCTAACAGCAGAGAGGGGAACACAGCACTGGGATCACACTGCTGCAGCTGCTCTGTGCTCCCAGTCAGGCCTGGACTCACGTCTGTGCCCACATATCTTGGGATTATTTCTTTCAAGTATTCAAGGTGTGTTGTTTTTACTGATGTAGTGTAAATATGCAGAGTACCAGGGCTGTTTTCTGAAGCAGACCTAAAAAACATAGACCTAAAGTCTTGCTTTTTAAGTACAATTTCCACAGTGAAACTCAAGCTCCATGTTACTATTTTCTTAGCACTAGACACAGGGTAAGACCTTTCATCCCCATCCCTCATTCCTGACCTACACAGAAGATTTATCATTTTTGCGGGAATGATTCTCTGGCAGTACTGTTAATGAAACTTGTTGAAAGAGCAAAATAATACAGGTTGGATGAGCCAGGAGTGAGTAATGGTTTTGGTTTTTTTTACTTTCTAAATTGATCATTTAGCAATCTGGGTACAATCAAAGACTTGAATCAGCCCAATTGAGTGAGCTGATACCCTCTCAGAACTGATGATGAAAAAGGCTTTGGAGATTAAACTAGGTTGGTCACCAGAAGGGTTGTAACATGGATCTGCAGTTCCTTTAATGCTTCTGTAATACACAATGGAACAGTGCTTCAGACAAAAATCATGGATAAAACAGTAATTTGTATTCATAGGGTTTTCTTATCTTTGTATATGTGTGTCAGTCACTCACTGATCCCCATAAGTTACATTTCAAAAAGCAGTTGGAAATGCAAATAGGTTCTCTAAGGGGAATTAGTAGCACAGCTTACAGATGGCATTAAGTGAAGTAAGTAAGGAAGCTACTAGTAAAGAAATCACCACTTTTTAACTGTAATATTATTCACCTCTACATGCAAAGATGTGTTAGATTGCTGTAGCTGGGAGCTGCAAAAAATGAAAAATTTCTATTTTGAGATTTAAATGTACATATTCTTGTAGCAGAATGACATCTCCCAGACGTCTGAAAATGTCTTCTGTTAAGTCTGCTGTGTATACCATGAGATTAACATGAACAATCCCATAAAAACACTAAAATGCTCCTATTTCCTGCTAAAAGGCAATGTTATCAGTGTACATTGGTGTGGAATTGCCCCTCTGCAGACCCCAACTGACAAGAATACAGCTGCCTAACTTAGGCAGCTAGAGCTGGTCTGAGCTCCTTTCCCTCATATTACTGCTACCCTCTTAGGACCTGGAAGTGGAGATTCTTTCTGATCATATTTCCCAATCCTCTCTTTCACCCAGAACATTTATGTTGTGCCTAACCTGTAATGAACAGTTCTCAGACATCTTCATTCATGAAATTACTGTTTATAGGCCATTCTTTTCAGGTGAGCCCAGATCACAACCTGGCTACCAAAAGAGGTCAGAGAACCCAGTTTGGGATGCAGCACAACACTGCTCACCCTGTGCTGTAGAACTATGAGCTTTACACAGCAATAACCCCAAAAGACCACAAGAAAGGGCAAAGTGTTCTCTAAAGTCCTTCACAATACAAAATATTTGTATGCAGTTTTCTTCTTCAGTATGAGACAAAACAGTGTAGAAATGCCTGTGAGCTGAACTCAGGTGTCTGGCTTAGAAATATACTTCATTCAAGTGCCAGAAAGTCCATGAAGTCAGAGAGCAAGAATCCCTGTAACTGCATGGATGACTTTGTACTGAAGCCTCAAAATAAGTAATATAGAATTGGTTCTATGGCATGATCTCTCCAGCAGGGGAGAGGACGTTATTAAGGCCTGAAGTTAAGACATAACTTGAATAATTCTGTGGAGAGAATGTGAGTGTGAACAATGCTTCTCAATGTTACCTGAACTATAATTTAGGATTGGCATAGCTGACAGACAGAATGGGAAGGTGTAACAGCAGCTATACAATATTTTTCTCAGCTTCTCAATTGTATGCAGTCCCAGTAAGTAAAAAGATCTTCAGTTTTATCTCCTTACTTGCTCATTTCATTCTCTTTCTCAAAAATTTTCTGAGTTCTTATTTTGCAACCGTTCAATCCTTCTAAACTGCTGTTGCTATATAGATGCTGCACTGTAACCAGACTGTCAAAGTTGTTCCCAACATTCTTAGTCCCATTTGTTTCTTTGCTTTCTTCCCTGCTTTTTACAAACTGCCACCCACATAATGCATTATTCCATTCCTCAGTTTGACTCTCTCTCTGATGGGATATCTTCATCTTGAATGTTTCTAAAAATTAATGCTTCTGTAGTGCTTTGTAATATGTTTTTGCTCCATGCCTGGACCTTCATTAGCATAAGATGCATATTGAACTAGAAGATGATTTAATGCAGTGCTTCAGCTCCTATTGTAAGGTCACAACTGGATTTCATTAGAGACTAGGAGTAAAGTTGCTGGCATACACTGTCATTGTTTGGTTCTTATTTAAGCTTCTGAAAACAAAAATTAGCATTTAAAATGCTGAAAAGTGTAAATCCCAAAGCCCCTAGGCACTAGAAATATCCACAGAGTAGGACTCAAGGAAAGTCAGTCTTGCTGGTTTACCTCAGATTACCTTGGCATCTGCAGTGATACACCATGCTTTGGATTCTTCCCACACACAACTTTGTTGACTTTAGCAGCCAAGTAATTATGCTTTTGCGCAGCAATATTACACTCAGAATGGATTTCCCCCCAATCAGACCCGGGGCTGACACTGAATCACCATCACAGGGTGGCCATTCCTGAGGATATCTCTGTTCAACACGTCAGTATGACCCCTGTATCTAGAGGTGATGACACACCAGTGCTGAATCTTAAACTGACCTCAGAAGCTTTCAATTTACTTTGTTTTCTTTCTTTCTTTCAGAATACAGGGGGTTTTCCTGGTAGAAAGGTAGTAAAAATAGTGTCTTAATAAAGATTTCTGGCTTCTATTTCAGGCTTTAATGTTGTCCAGTTACTTGTTTAATGGCTTTGACTTATAACAAAGAGATTTGCAAAATGTCTCATCCTTTGTCATGATCAGGTAGTAGCTCATTGAACTTATAAAGAAAAACCAAATCATAGAATGGCTTGGGTTAGAAGAGACCTTAGAGGTCTCATTCCAGCCCTCCTGATATGGGCATGGGCACCTTTCACTAGACCAGGCTGCTCAGGGACCCATGCACTCTGGCCTTGAACATTTCCAGGGATGGGGCATTCACAACTTCTCTGGGCAATCTGTTCCAGTGTCTCAGCACCAGCACAGTAAAGATTTTCTTTCTAATACCTATTCTAAACCTACTCTCTTTCATTTTAAAGCCATTACCCCTTGTATCACTACACACCCTTGTCAAAAGTCCCAGTCCATTGGCACCTCAACAACCATCAGGTAGCTCCCTGCGGCTGATAGCTGGAGAAGCCTGTGCTGCACCTTGCAGCATCATGATGGAGAGTGATGGAGAGACCCTGTCAAATTGCTGTAAACAGTCTGCCACTGGCCAAATACAGCCTCATCATCCAGCGTGGGAGTGCATATGCAGGTGCTGCCATGAAGCAGACTGTCCTGATGACAGCTTGTAGTGCCCCCTCATCCCGAATTCTGGAGCTGGTGCTCCCCACCTCCTGCCCTAAGCATTGCACAGACTGGGAGTTCTGGCCCAGATTTTTCTGTTCACATGAGATTAAGCAAGCTGTATGGCCATATCTTCAAACCATATGGAGTTCTCACTCCAAGACATAAGGTTGCATAAAGCCATAATATTATTCATGACACTTGATTAAAAACTCTTGCCAGTGTTCCTAAAACAGAGTTCTGAGTCGTGAGGATTACTCTCTAATCATATGTCCTGAGCACATGGGAGTAATTAAATATCTGCACAGTAAGATCAAAGTGAGGAAGACAGCAAAGGTGAGTTTTCCTAATGCTCAAGAGACTGAACAGACTGCAGAACATAGCAGAAAGGAAAACAAGCTCTGGCTGGAGAGACATGAGTCAGAGGCTGCCTGCCTCTGAGCAAGGCACACAGATGACTGCTCTGCATTGCCTGTAACGTGGAAACACATGGTCTGCACCCAGGGCAGCTGCTGGCACACACTTCATTGCTGAAAAATGTGTAAGGAGAACATAAAGTCCCCAGATCAAAACAATTCTCACATAACTGAACACAGGTCATTCCACTGTCTAATGCACCCTCTGTGACACACTGCCAACTGTTTACTACACTACTCTTATTTTAAATATTAGATTTTTGGATTGCTTTTAAACAGAGAGGACTCCAAGAGAAGTACAAGTTGAAGTATATACATCAGAAGGAACAGAAGTTTCATCCAGTGCAGCTTGCATTCATCATTTCTAGGGCACAGAAGAGTTAATTCTTCAACTTGTTTATTTAGATCTGCAAGCTGAGAGAAAGGAATTGGTAGATTTGTAGAAAAATACTGGCACATATTGCTTTCTCTTTTTTTGCAGTAGTCAGTGGTCTACTAATTTTGTATTTTAGAACAAATCCCAGACCAGTTTTTCAATATGTACAGGTAATTCACATTTTAAGTTTTCAAGTACGATTAATTTCTATCTACAGAATAGAAATACTATCATTTGCTTATTTCTAGATAGATCTTAAAATCAGTTGAATGCAGTTTTGTTAGCGAAGGACTTAACTAAGTAGCAAAGGCTTCCATCAGAAACCTCAGCTCTCTGCCCATCAGAACAACACAGTTGATGAAAAGGCACTCCTTGCTATATATCTGTGTAGAAATAAAGTATGTTCCATCTTCTCAGCACTCAATCATGATCATCTTCATCTTCACTGCTAGTGAAGTGGAAAGACCTGGAAATGGGTTTCACTTCCTTTTTTGTTGGTGAGAAAGAGTGATTTCATCTTATCTGAGTTTCACCCATTACTTTTCCTAGCTTTGTAGCTATCCTGAATAATTTCCTTCTATTCTGTGCTTTCACCAAAATTAGAGAAATTGAGTGCTTTGAAGGATCAAACTTAAACACACTTGCACTGATACTTGCTGTTACAAAGATTGGAAAAACAACTTTCCTATCTATTCGGCACTCACAGAAAAGTCTTTGTGTCAGGAAGTGGCACTAAATCTTCTTTCCCTTCTTACCTCCCCCTCTGGCTTTTTTGTCTTTCTGACATACACTTATTAACTCTTCAAAAGATGGAGAGGAAGAAAAAACATTGTGGTTTTCATGACAAGGTCAAAAGCCCTATATTTCTCCTATTCTTTTTAAGAGATTTGCAAGTAATTTTGTGACTGTAACTTTCTGTAGTTAAATCTTAACTCTTGCAGAAATGTTGCAAGAACCAGAATGGCTCCCACATAAGACAGGAGAGAGATGGGGAAGAGGATCTGAGTACTGAGGCTGTAGTCACCTGTCTCTGAGATATCCCATGCAATTTTCATTTCACACCCACCTCTTTCTTAGATGTTAAACTAAATCCTACATCCAAAGCTTGTATGTTCTACTTTCTTTTACTATGACTTCTGAGCAGTTTCTGCCTCTATCCTGTCTTTGTTAGATGGGTTTCAGACACACTCAGAAAATCATACCAAATGATTATTGAACAGAAAGGTGAAACATGATTAATATTCTGAACATGCAGTTAGCCAGAAAAATGGGAAAAGCAAGCTGTTTTCTTGTCTTACACAGAAGCAAGGAGAAAAAAGATCTATCAAGACTGAAAGACTATGGGTTGTTTTGTCTAGGGATGGGGGAACAGAGAGGAAACATCAGAGTGGTCTTCAAAAAGAAGAAAGGCATCTGCAATGACAAAAGAAATCCTTGATGCCATGACCTCTGCATAAAAAGCAAATGTAATTGTATCAATTACACAAGCTGCAAATTTAGGTTAGACATCAGAACAGACATTACAATAGCAAGGATAATTGAGCACTAGAGGAGACTATGAAATAACCACCAGAGAAGGTTTCAAAAAACAGTTTGGACAAGAAACAGCCTGGAAAGATATGGCTACAACTGAAGCTGAGTTATGAACTAAATGCTCTCTCTTAAAGGCCAATGCTTTTTAATGACTTGCTGATTCCCTATAGACTTATGGCCTATTCATGCCCTAAACTACTCCCTGGAAATAAAACTAAACACAAATAATTGATTTATCTCTATTTCATAATAAAATAACAGATATTGAATTTTTTCCTCCTGATCCAAAATGTGGGAAACCCTGAACCATGTTTTGCCTCTGGAGGTACCAGCAAGCACCTTTCCTCTTGCTGCTCACCTGCAGTGTTTTACAGACTGCTGTGCTCTTCTGGCACAAAGACCTACCACCATGTTTTCCAGAATGTCTCATTTAGCCCAAAGTGGTCCAAATTTGTTCTAAGAATGGAAATGAGGTAATTGGCAGTGACAGCAGCAGAACTGTCAACAATTTAGTCATTTTATTAATGACTATACAAGTGCTTCATCTCATATATTGTGCAACTGTACTTATGACTGCCTAACTTCAATGACACCAGAAGACAAAGGACAGCCCAATACAATTGCAAAAGAAGAAAAACAAGCTCTTCCTTTAAACATGATCAAAAGATCTGGATTTCATGCTTGGGTTGCTGTTGTCTGTGAAGGGATCCTTATCATGCTGCAAGTTACATAAGCTAGCACTGGCAGAGGAAAACAGTGGACTAAAAAAAAAATCTGAAAGAGAAACATGCAGCTTTCTTTCACTGAGATTGCACAAAAATTTGCAGGTAAAAAAAAAAAAAGCATTTTAGGAGAACCAAACCCCTTATATTCACAAGAACAGCATGCAAATCTCTAGGATTCTTGCCTTGGTTCTTAGGCACAGCTTTCTAATGTCTTGGAGTGCATCTTCAGGCTGGAACCAGAAAGTCAGCATAAAGAAGGCACATCTCCTGAGTGCCCAGTTTGCTGGGCACACATCTGTCTGTCTGCATTTTGCATTGCTAAGGGACTCCTGACCAGCATTAACACAGAGAAAAGCCCACCTGGCTACTTTTGAGACCAACAACAAAGGGATTATCTCTGATTAAGCTGATATAATTTTACCCAGCTGTAGAAAAGAGCATAGGATATTTTTGAGAGATTATCCCAGACCATGTGTGTTACAGGGAGACAGAGAAATGTGGGCAGAGCAGGTCAAGTCTTGGTGAAAATCCTGAACTGTCTCGCACAGATCACTGGACAGTTTGAGAAGAACTACCCACAACAGCCTCTGTAATTTCCTTCTTGACATTTTCTAATTAAAAAAAAATACTTTATCAATAAAGATCCTATCTTAGAATTTCTGCTGCATCTCCAACAGCCAAAAACAACATCATGAACTTGCCCACACCTTCAAGGAGTCTGAGTAAGTTGCCATGAGAAATAACCCTCCAGCAACAGAGTGTCTGGAATGCTTTTGCCTTCCTACCTGCAAAGCAGCAGGAACAGTTGTGTGTGATTACGTGACTCTTTTCACTGGGCTGTGGCCTTCCCAGCTAGAAGCACAGGTAAACATAGAAAAAAGGCCAAGGCTTGGATCAATTATGTTATATGTTGTGGTCTCACATGACTGTGACATATTGTGTATGATATGTAACTGGGTCAAGATGAAAGTTTTTTCCTCATTGTCCAGTATTTGGCTTCCACAGAAATTCTCAAGTTCTGGCTGTTTTTTCTGTCCAACAGATGTGAAAAAACAAAAACAAACAAACAAAAAAAACCTCAATCTTTTTTTAGTGCCACACTTTTTCTTTCCTTCTTACTTCAGAAATATGCTCCTAGGATGATGTGTACAAATATACTTTCACTGTGATAATACATAGATACAGAGACACTGCCATAGTACTATCACAGTGACATAGCATTTATTGAAAATGACAGTCTGACAGATGGTAGGGCAAACCCTTTAATCCTAGTTCTTGACAGTGTACTGCATTGTGCATCTGATGCCAAAGAATGTTTTCCTCCTGTATGCAAATACATGTGCTCCCTGAAGCCTTCAAACTCCTGAAGAAATTATGGAGGTATTTCAGTTCAGCAGAAAACACCATGCACCCTCAGATGGTCAATCAAATATTTTTGGTTTGATAGGTATTACACGTTATTGCATCTTACTAGCTGAAGAGTTAGACAGATAAGAAGAGGGAAAGAAAGACAGATTTTGAGGAGAAGTTTTCAAAAAGTTCCTTCCGTGCAAGTGTCAGGACACAGTAGCTGACTGCTGTAAGAGGCTACAGGAGATCACACAGCACATACAGGACAGCCAGTGGATCAGGTCCAGCCAGCATGAGTTTGTGAAAGGCAGGTTCTCCTTGACCAACCAGATCTTCTACGACAAAGGTGACATGCTGAGTAGATGAGAAAAGGCTGTAGATGCTGTCTACCTGGACTTTAGTAAACCCTCTGACACCATTTCCCACAGCATTTTCCTGGAGAAACTGCTCGTGGCTTCAATGGGTGCACTGTTCACTGGGTAAAAACTGTCTAGATGGCTGGGCCAGTGCTGGTGGCCAATGGAGTTACATCCAGCTGGAGGCTAATCATGAGAGATGTTCCTCAGGGCTCAGTGTTGGGGGCCAGTCCTGATCAATATCTTTATTGATGATCTGGATGGGGGTCTCAAGGGCATCCTCAGTCAGTTTGCAGATGACACCAAACTGAGTGGGAGTGCTGATCTTCTGGAGGGTAGGAAGGGTCTACAGAGGGATCTGGACAGGCTGGACTGATGGGCTGAAGCCAATTGTATGAGGCTCAACAAGGTGAAGTGTATTTGGGTCACAACCCCCCACAGCACTACTGACTTGGGGAAGAGCTTAACTTGAGTTAAGCTGCTCAGCAGAAAAGGACCTGGAGATGCTGGTCAACAGCTGGCTTAACATGAATTTACTGAGCTCAAGTGGCCAAGAAGACCAATGACACCTGGCCTGTATCAGAAATAGTGTGGCCAGCAGGATGAGGGCAGTGGTGGCCCCCTGGCACTGGTGGCCTCACATCTCAAAACCTGTGTTCAGTTCTGGGCCCCTCTCTACCAGAAGGACATTGATGTGCTGAAGCATGTCCAGAGAAGGGCAGTGGAGCTGGTGAACATCCTGGAACATAAGTCTTACAAGGAGTTTCTGAGGGAGTGGGGATTGTTGGGGATTGTTTTCTCTCCTGGAGAAAAGGAAAAGGAGTCTCAGAGGGGACCTTATCACTTTCTACAGCTACCTAAAAGGAGGTTACTCTAAGGTAAAAATAATGAGAATACAGGCTCAAGTTTTGCCAGGGCAGGTTCAGATTAGATATGAGGAAAATTTTCTTCATTGAAAGGGTTTCCAAACACTGAAACAGGCTTCCCAGGAAAGTGGTGAAATCACCACCCCTAAAAG
The DNA here is from genome assembly GCF_015832195.1 of Motacilla alba alba. Taxonomy (NCBI): domain Eukaryota; kingdom Metazoa; phylum Chordata; class Aves; order Passeriformes; family Motacillidae; genus Motacilla; species Motacilla alba. The sequence goes on along the minus strand of NC_052019.1, from coordinate 24,451,729 downwards.
TATTCAAAAAACACATAGATGTGATGCTTAGATACATGGTTTGGTGGTGGACTTGACAGTGTCAAGGTAATGGTTGGACTTTATGATATTAGAGGTCCTAACCATTTCTAACCTTAATGATCCAATGATTCTGAGAGTAAATTGGTCTTTCATGGAACATATTTCAGGTCATCAAGTGCCAGAATTAAGAAACCAGAAAAATAAGATGCACAAGAAATTTTTCTTTTCACTACAAAAAGAAAAAAAAAAAAAGCAAGCAATTTTTTTTTCCCAAATAACAATATTTAGGCTGAAAGGAAGAAAAAAAAAAAGGTAAAACCCAGCAACATTTCCTTGTTTGGGTCTTTTTTCCTGCTTATTTCCATATAAACAATACAGATAAACTCAAAATGTAGGGTAGGCAATATAAATTACAAATGATTTGACAATCCTTCCTCTGAATCAGAATTTTACTTCACAAATACTGTCCAAATAAACTTACATGCTTAAATATCCCAGCATAACATATCTTTGTGATCCTGTGCACTGGAGGATCATCTGAGGAATTTCCAAGCCAAAAGTTTGGTGTCTCCCAGCCTAGGAGATGTGTAGGAAAGGCAGTGCCTTTCAGAAAAACCTCAGAACTATGCAGTGAAATATGTAACTGTTAAGATATTGCTTGCCCTAAATCCATTGCTTTACCAGGGTGTCAGCAGTTGGGACTCAAGGAGGAGTTTCATATTTGGAGTGTCTCTTGTCCAACCCATTGCCTCTCGCTGAAGTATACACCCACCGCCCTAAAAACCATGTAGACCAGCTGCCCTATGAATTTGGAAAGAGGTGGGAGAACAAGGCGTTTAGGCTGGGAATTGGGGAAGGAAAGGAAATCACTGCATTTCGGGCTTTGATGGGGAAACAGAAGGATGAATTGGAAAAAGGCGAGTTTTTTGGGGGGAAATTCATTTAAATGAGATGGGCTAGTTCAAGAAGCACAGTTAAAATGATACAGGTAAAAGACTTTGCAACTTGAATGTATGTGCACATCTGAAAACCTGCAGAGGGTAACTTAAACACTGACACAAAATTGTTTTGGACCTCTGTGCACAGAAATGAAACCCAACTCATTCAGAATGGGTTCTGTGTTTTGGGGGCAGTAAAACCACACTTTTTCTCTGTAGCATCTTCTCTGTATCTCTCTAGTGGTTCTCTCCCACAAGCCCATCTTCACTTTTCTCTTAGGTTCTCTCAGATTTTCTTTGTATTTCCATCTTCCACTGCTTTTCCACAGCATTAACCAACAGTATGTTCTTCTCAGCTTGCTTCTTCTGTGTCAGGAATGTTCCTCATCTGTAGATAAACTCTAAGGCAACCAAAATTTAATTTCCTAATTAAATTTTAACTTTATAGAATCACATAAATGCTATATAATAAAACATAATATATATTGATAATATACTTATAATTATATTTTAATTATATAATTAAATGTTTTATAAGAATACAAGAAGAGCTGGAATGGATGAAAGCAAAGATCCACCTAGCCCAGTAGGTTCTACAATTAGAAGAGGAATTTAGCATAGTGGGTGCTACTAGTTTTTGATTTAGAAGCAGCTGAAAGGATGGAAGCAACTGTCCCTTAGTCAAAGAGCATTTGACATATCTCCAGACATATCTCCAGAATGAGATATTTGACATATCTCCAGAGGTCTTCTTTAAGCAAGAGGCCTGTATGCAAAAAACCATCCATGTGATTTGTTCTCAGTACACCCCTACCAGACATCAGTGAATCAGTTATGAGCTGACTCCTTCCAACCGTTTGTGGGTTTTAGTTTGTGGATTCATGCCTTGCCTAAATTGAAATCAGCAGGAGCACCTACTCCTAGACATAATCTGGCTGTGTCAGTTGCCAGCAGCAATTACAGGAACTCATGGGGAACATTGGCTGCAGGTTACTGAAACAGATGTCAGTTATAACAACACAGGCATGAGACTGAATTTCAGAGTGCAAGCAGCCCAAGGTGCTGTGGTCAAGTTCCAACAGGTCCAGCCACAAATCAGACCACCACCTAAAAATCACAATTTGCAACCATCATTCATATATAGAGCAAGCCCCACTTTCAACTGCCTCACGGAATCACAAACATATTGCAGCATTAAAATGCTTTTTTATTTCCTGCTGAGGCTTTTTAACCTTACCAGATGTATGAAAAGTAAAGAGGTAGAGATGTGACAGTAGGCAACTAGAAACAAAATCTTATTGCTACTGTAGGACAGTCATTCTAGGAATAAGCCTAATAAAATTTAGAGTTTATTTGTACTGGAAGACTTCTTTTTAATTTATTGCATTTTAAAGCAAATGAAGTCAAGAAATGTTCCTGAAAGTTTTTGCTACTGTCACTCACAAATGTGCTCCCTTTATAATTCACATCTCTGCTCTGCATAGGTGAAAAGAGGAAAACATCTTGAAAATGCCAAATATGCTTATGCAAATAGCCTGCCACATGTTAAGACCTGTCCTGAGCCTACCCCACCTTGTTTTCTGTTCAACCTCATGGCCACAAGCAGAGCCCCTGTCCTTCCAAGGTAAAAAGCCCTAAGGTGAGAGCAGGATCAAAACAGCAGTGAGTTTTACCACAGCTTACATTGCATCACAAGTGAGGCCTGGGTCTATAAATTCTTCAAATCTTTCACAAACCCACTGGTCAACCCAGCTCCCAGAGTATATCCTGTACTCTCTCAGAGTACCCCTTTTCTCCTAGGGAAAGCCACAGCAGGAAATATGTTGCCTGTTTTCTGCATTATCTAAACATCCTGTGGGAGTGCTAGGGCAGCCTGCAGAACACAGCTCCCCACGTACTGGCTGGTGTCCCACTACACACAGGCAGCCACCAATCTGAAGCTTCCGAAAGGAGCTCAGCACAAAATACATGTTTTCCACTAACAGACAAAACATTTTTATCACTGATAACATACAAATTAAGTGAAGACTAGTTTTATATGTAGCTAGGAAATTACTCACTGAAAACCGTCTTTAGCTTCTGTCTACATCATTCAAGTCAAGACTAGGAGAGGCCCCATCCTTCCTGCCAGAGAAGGACATCAAGCACTGTAAAGCCTCAGCAGGGAAAGACCATGAGAAGAAGGTGGAAAGAGTGTGATGTTTAAGGATGGCACACTGAGCATGGAGAGGCAAACTCATGAAGCCTTGTGTGCAAGCCCTTAACCAAAGAGCAGTGACACCCTAAGTCCCTGCTCAGGTGAGTCAGGTCGCCTATGCCACCCTTACATCCCGGCCCACAGGGAGAGAGGTTACTCCTTCTGTCAAACTGTCTGCAGGTGCAACTCTGAGTGTCAGGAAAGCTCAGCAAACAGTAGCCATCCTAAATATTTTCCTGTGTTTTCCAGCTTTTTCTACCTTGTGGCAGTTTTATTTGTCCCCCCATGCCCCCAGAAGATGCAGGAGATGCTGGAGTGGTGGGTACTTTCTGCCTGCTCTGCCTGCCTAAGTCAGATCCTGGCACAGCTTCAAGCTTGCCTGAGTATCTGCTATAAACAACAGTTAAAACCAAAGGAAATGCCAACCAAAAATGTATTTCCTTTTGCAAACTGCACTAACCTTGAGGTGAATTATAAATTCTGTACCAGTATTATCCCACCTGTAGAGTATGAATAGATTTTATAGGTTTTGAAGTAAATGGGTTGCATTTTGTATATTTTTAGATCTTAAAAAAGGAATGTGTATTTGGAAAGCCTCACTCTACACAGACCTTGTTAAAGAAATACAGCATACAAAGTTACAGAGCCAGGGACAAATCTGGCCTCAGGTCTTTCAGCTTCTCTGCTGCTGATCACCATCCTCTTGGCTTGAGAGGTGGCAACAGAGATCTGACAAGTCAAATAAAATAACAAACTGTTTTACACACACACACACACACACACACACACACACATATATCTCTACACATATATGTATATATATGCTAAACCATTAGTTTGGAACAATAAAATGTACTTTATGGAGGCTTTGTCATGTCCAAATAGTCTCTCATCCCATGTTTTATCACAGCTGCCAAAGCTAAGGTAGTTTTAAGACATATAAATACATTTCTAAAGGGACTATTTAACTTTGTTACAATTTATCTCTTTTCAAAGTTTAAAATTACACTAAAAAGTTGATGAGAATGATGAGTGCTTTCCAGTGCCAAAGTTTGAGGGAAGTTTTGACTGGTTCCAGGATAGGGGTAGAATGGGTGGGAACAGCAACACACCAGCATTGCAATGGGAGATTTCTAAGTTCTCATATAAGCACAAAAATCACACCAAAAAAGCAGTCAGTTATGCTCTAAGAGAGAAAAAGGGTTTGTAATGGGAGTCACCTGGAGATCAGCTGTTTTGTCTCTGAAATAGGTACATACGCAATCTCAAATGGTACCTTCAGCAGAGAACAGCCCACTCTCTGGTGACAGGCAGCTGCTCTTGTTCTTCGGCATTACAAAAAAAAAGGAATTCTCCTGGGAGAAGAATTTGTTTAAGCCTTCTCTGTTTTCTCAGTTCTTTTGTAACATCCCCAGGTTGGGCAAGAAGCATTTCACTTTCCCTTTCAGGAAAGTGAGCCAGGCAGGACCCACACTTCAGCAGCTGCACGGTGTGATAAACATTTTCTAAGCTCTACTTGATAGTGGGTTGCTGCAGACAAGTGTGTGTAGACTGAAAAAGCCTCTAGTTAAAATGGTAGCACAGGAAACACCGAGTCCAGATAAACACTCAGCAGCAATTCGCTGTGCATTCTTCAGACCAGGTGTAAATATATTTCTGATCTGCTCGAGCCAGGCTCAGCCTAGACAGAGAGCATGGTCCCCACGCAGAGGACACCAGCAGAGTTCCCAAAAATAAATTTCTGAGTGTGTGAAAGAAATCAGCTGTAAAAAACAATATATGAATCCCACTTTACTGGAGTCTTTAACACAGATATAGATACTAATCTGTTGATGTTCTCAAGGAGTCTGAAGGTGATTCTGCGGGTGTGACGGCAGCCGTCTGCGGGCAGGCAGGCGGCGGCCGGAGCCAGGAGATTCCGGCGATTCCCGGGATTCCCGGGCGCGGGCCGCTGCTGCCACCTGGCGGCCGCGCCGTGCCATCGCCCCGCGCCGGGCGGCCCCAGCGGGCGCCCTGCCCTAACGGCGGCACCCGGGGAGTGAAAAAGGCTAAAAAAACAAACCCAAAAAAACTTTTACTCAATACGCCAAATTATATTCCTTGAATATGCTTTATAACTCATCTCTCCAAGCTTCTATTAAAAAAATACAAAAGGCAAAGTCCATTGCACAAAAAAAGCAACAATCTTAAATGGGAGGCAACATTCTTTTCAAGTACTAAAAAAACCACTTATTGACACTTAACGACTTCTCTGGTTAGCTTCCAGCATCTGCGAATACCTAGCATGAAACTTGAAATCCTGGTTTAGTTTTGCACAAGCACAGTCAAATGAGAATATTTACATGAGCACTAAGGACTCAAGAAATTTCTTGATACTCATGAATAACATACAGCCAGAAACATACCTAAGCACTCAGGTGATTGACATAGAATGGCCTGGCTGCAAAAACAGAGAAGTATTAAACACATCGTGTATATTTCTGTGCCCAGTCTAAACTGTGTACTCTGAAAGAAACAGGCTTTAACAGCAGGCTTTAATAGAATTTCTATCAGGAAATTCTCTCACCACCCCTGCGTACATCAAGAATGCTCCACACGGCAGGGGCACAGGCAACCATCGATCAGTGCATCCACACTTGTGATGCAGCTGACACATCAGTAAAAGGGAAAGATCTGATCTGGAGGGAAGGTAGCAGGCACCTCTGCCTGCTTGTTCTGGCAGACAGACTTGTGGAGAAATAGCCTGGTACTTCAGGTGCACAGGAAAACAATCAGCATCAGATCTCTACGTGGCAAAATGTAGTACCAAACAGCAAACTCCCACACTGAACCCCTACTCTCAGAAGAATGGAGGAGTTCACCAGCAAAAAGATAACAGGGTGATCGTACAATAATACTCTTCTCATCACCTCTACTGTTTACTCTGTAGTAACCAACTCTTGCATTCAGAACCAGGTGGTACTGAGTTACTGTTTGCTACAGACTCCACCAGAACCCATGTAGGAAGCACCAACATATTGCAAGAACAAAAACAGAAAACAAAAGCACAGGGTACATATCCGTTACTGCGCAGAGCTTCACAAACTGACTCAAAGCTTTGCCTATGAAAATTAAGATGTTGCTAAATATAAGCTAGGTGCTTCATTTGTGAATCTGCTGACACAGTCCTAGCATCACAGAATCTCATGTTTCCTATTTCACTGGAAAATGGTTCCCCTTGGCTGGTTGCATATATCATAACCCAAAAGACATCACATGCCATGTATGCTTTAGCTGATAGAAATGTGATGAGATCTAACCAGTGAAGTTTTGAAGAAAGCTGTGACAAGTACAGGGATGTAATGCACATGTGAAACTATCTTCAGTCTTTGTGAGAACTAAGCAAAGCTGCCAAGTGGATCTGGTTCCCTCAGGCTTATGTCCAGAAGAGAAATGAAGTTAGCAGAAATTCAGTCTGATTTAATAGCAGGAAAACAGCAGATTATTGACCCTGTGGCATTTAATGAAATACCAGGGGTAACAACCACTGTCTTCACATTCTTTCAGAGTTGTGAAAATTCGGAAAAAAAAAAATCTTCACTGCAGTTTTTCCCCTTCTCCCCACAGAGTTACCACCCTCTAAAAGGTCTCAGCTGCTATGTTATTTTGTATCCTTATGGTTGATTGCACAGGCGTTACACAGCAGAATTTTGGTGGGTTGACCCTGGCTGGACACCAGGTGCTGAGCAAGCCACTCTATCACTCCCCTTCTCAGCAGGAGAGAGTGGGAGAAATGAAGTGGACAAAATCCTCATGGATCAAGATAAAGGCAGTTCGATAAAAAAAAAGGCTGTGCATGGAAGCAAATGAAAACCCGAGATTTATTCTCTAGTTCCCACCAGCATGTGATGTCCAGCTATTTCTCGGGAAGCAGGGCTTCAGTGTGTGTGCCAGTTGCTTTGAAAGACAAAAATCATTATTAACAAATGCCTGGCTCTCTCCTCCGCACACCCTTCCTTCACCAGCCTTCTCTTAAATGCTGCATCTGAGCAGATATCTTATGTTATGGAATATCCTCTGCTCAGTGGGTCAGCTGTCCTGGCTGTGTCCCCTCCCAAGATCCTGCCCACCTCAGCCTCCTGGCAAGGGGGAATGTTGGAGAGACAGCCTTGATGCTGTGGAGGGCTACTCAGCAGCAGCCAAAACACTGGAGTGTTACTGACACCCTTCTAGCTGCCAACACAAAGCACAGCACTGTGAGAAATGCTATGGAAAAATTATCCCACCTCAGCCAGACTCAATAGAAGTGTTTAATTCAGCAAGGTAATAACAGTGACTCATTTTTTTTAAAAGTCTTTTCAGCAATTAGTTGTTTCTCAATCTGTAATGCCTTGACAACTATTTTCATTGCAAGCTTTTTGTTTTGTTCTCAGAGTCTTTCCTACATGTCAGCATCCATATTAGTTTTCCTTCATAGGTCCCGGCTTTGTGCAAGATTCTTTGTTCTTCCAACTAAATCAGAGGGAATCTGAAGGAACAGCTACCTTATTAAAAGCCTGGAGTTGAGGTCGTCCTCCTCAGGTAAAACTCAATGTAGTTTGGGTACTATTGAAGTACATCAATTTAAATTCATAGTTACTTAAACACAGGTTTAAAAAAGCAATCTGATCATAGCAGATGTATACAAATCAGATCACCAGGAGTAGAGTAAATTAATTCTTAAAAGAAGGGGCCACTTAGAAAATAAAAGGAAAAAATCAGAGAAAGACTCTTTCCAAAACCAACAGATACTTATAATAAATAACTGTGAGACTTTGAAATCTCTAGTTATGCTACTTAGTGAAACATAATAAGGAACTAAGATTGGGGTTTTTTTAGCAGCATCTTAATTAGTAATCATTAGCTACAATATTCAGTGCACATAGGGCATTTTTCATCTGCTCCTAATTAGAAAGGAAATTCTGAAGAATGACTTGGAAAATCATCCCCTAGGTATTAGCATGCAAACAATGAGAGTAAGAATTTAATATGTTTACAAAAGACAGGGAATTTTGTCTATCTAATAGAAGCAGTTGATAGCATTGTGAAGTTTGCTAAAAGGCAACAGACTGTTGCTGTTCCAAATTTAGGGGCAGCAGGAGAAAGGACAAGTTCCACAGTGTGGAACAGTACATCATATACTCTCACACCTCCTGGAAAATATGCAATAAGGGGGAGACAATTACCTGAATTTTAAGAGTTTTTCTGTAGTGATTAAAAAAAAAAGAGAATTTTCAAGTTGTGGAAACCAAAAGAGGTTTTGGGGGAGGGGTGTGATTTCAGGCTTGTAGGTACCTAGGTGTCTAGTAATACCAAAGAAATGTGTAAACTAGTCTACTGTATGCAGAAGTAGTTTACCTCTGAGGTGTTACATGTGGTCCACAGAGGTAGGAGAAAAAACAGAAATGAAATCTAGAGGCAAAACTTATATTCTCACATAGAATCCAAAAAAACACCTCCACTGCAAGTATACTCTGAAACGATGAGAGCAGCAGGAGCTCAGAGCATCACTCAAGAAATGGTGCAAAACACTATTCTTTAGGACCTGGTAAAATTTCTGAGATAAAGACTTCATCAGAAGAACATGCATGAATTAAAACTGTTCATATTAGAAAGTTAAATTCAAATGAAAGGCCAGTTTTGAAGCAAAAGGTATTTTTATTGGTTGCCTGCTACGCCCCAGAGACCTCAGAAAGACATATTTTCCCTCACAAGCTTGCAAACACACCTTTCATGCCCTTGGCAAAGTATTTCTCAATACTTTGAAAGAAAAATACCATTTATCTTTCTAAACCTTGCTAGGCAGGCTCATGGAATCACAGAATATACTGAGTTGGAAGGGACCTGCAAAGATGGGTCTTAAATGAATGACCTACTTGGGGATCAAACCCACATTAAAACCCTGGCATTAGCATCCTGCTGTAACAAACTGAGCTAAACTCAGTTTTGCCAAAAAAATGTATCATTATGCTCATGTATGACCCCAGATTTACCTTTTCTTAAACTCACACTTCCCTTTATTAGCTTCCCTTGTTTTACCCTTCAATCATGTTTTTCCCCAGATAATTATGTGTCTGCCCAGTAAACAGATTTATCCTGGTCTTCTATTATGGTAAAGCCTCAGTGAAGCCTACAAGTATGTGCATACACATATATTCAGAATTATGTTGCTTGCTCACCCCCTACTCCAGTTTCCCCACTCCAGTGTGAAGCACCCCCCTTTCAGACTATAAGCCCTTTCTATATACCAAGATCTATCACCCCACACCTGTATAATTCCAGCTTAGCTAAGGCTGTGGAATTACTTGACTGCTTTTAAAGCGAGAATCACAGAATTGTCAGGGTTGGAAGGGACCTCTGGAGATCATCTGGTCCAACTGCCCTGCTGAGGCAAGGGTCACCTGGAGCAGGTGACAAAGGAATGTGTCCAGGCAGGTTTTTCATCTCCAGAGACGGGAAATTTCATGACCTCCCTGAGCAGCCTGTTCCAATGCTCTGCCACTCTCAAGGAAAAGAAGTTCTTCATGTCAAGGTGGAACTTCATGTTTTAGCTGATGCCTATTACTCCTTGTCCTATTGCAGGGCACCACCAAAAAGGGTCTGGCAGCATCCTCCGACACTTGCCTTTGAGATGTTTACATGCACTGATGAGAATCCTCCCAGTTTTCTCCTCTAGAGACTAAACAGGCCCAGCTCCTGCAGTCTCTCTGCGTAAGAGAGATGCTCCAGACCTCTCATCATCCTTGTGGCCTCTCACTGGACCCTCTCCAGCAGCTCCTTGCCTTTCTTGCCCTGAGGAGCCCAGAACTGCACACAGTGCTCCAGATGCGGCCTCGCCAGGGCTCAGTGGAGGGGCAGGATCACCCTCCCGCCCTGCTGGTCACACTGCTCCCGATGCACCCCGCAAGGGCAGCGCCGGTTTATGGCCAGCCGGTGATTCACCAAGACGTTGATGCTTCACCTCACTCATTTTTCCCAGTGACCACGCACGGCTTTTGCAGCTGCATCATGTAATCATTTAGGTTATAGGGGAACCTTTTTCCATTAAGATCTCAGTGTGCTCCGCAGCACAGGGGCTGCAAGAGGAGCTCTCAAGCACAGCCATGCTCCGGCTGGAGCTCCCGGCTGGGCTCGGCCAAGCGCTCGGTTCCTCGCTGCCGCGCTGTCCCGGCCGCGGGGGCCCGGAAGCGCGCGCGGGGGAAGGAGCCCATTTCCCGTGCCCGCCTGCCGCTTCCGGGTCGCGCGCCGGGTTCCGCTGGAGGCGGCGGGGCGGGAGCTGCGGGGCGGGCGGTGGTTCCCGTCCTCCTCCTCCTCCTCCTCGTCCTCCTCCTCCTCCTCGTCCTCCCCGCCTTCATCTCGTCCTCATCCTCGTCCTGGTGCCGCTCGTGGCCGCCGCGGGCTGTCCCGGGTGAGCGGGGCCGGGCAGGGCGCGCCGTGCGGGTGTCCGCGGGCGGGGAAGGGGAGGCCGCGGGGCCCGGGGCTGCTGTGCCGGCGGCGCTCCGGATGCAGGTCTCTTCCTCTGCCAGTGTAGGTTTATCACCCCTCCCTCCCCACCATCGCCATACAAAACAAACAAAAAAAAAAACCAAAAAGTGTCCTTAGCCGAAAATTCGCGGTGGTTCTGCTGGTGTCCGTGAGTCCCTGCTCTTGAGAGCATCCCCGTATTCCCAGCGTGAAATTGCTGGGATTTTATGAAACCGGCCTTAAGCCGCGCAGTCTGTTCCTGCTGGCATGCTTTTCCTTCTCGAGGATGTGTGTTAACTCTCGGGTGTGTGCGAATAGCGTTTCCTCGGCAAAGGTGAGTTTGACTTGTCACGGCTCTCTCCGGGGAGATGGAGCGGCACAGGCAGCACACGGTGATGATCACTTTCTTCCTTCTTTAGTGGGACAAACATGGTTAAGTACTTTAATTCATATTTGTTTTGAAATCAGCCACTCATTTGGGGTCATCTAAAAGTACTGGGGTCTGTCACACCGGTGGCCCTAGACTTCTGGCAACTGTGTTGTGCTCTGGCTAACGCCAAGCACACCCAGACCTGGGAAAAGAGGAATAACACATCCCAAACTAGAGAAAGAGCCTCAGTCTTCCTGGAGTAATTACTGGACTCTGTTAAGCAGAAATTCCTGGAAAAATGAGTTTCACTTAAATGCAAGAGATGCTTGTATACTTCTAGCAACCAAGCTTGTTTTCTGGATATTCATCTTAAGAGTTGATACAATTGCACTCAAAGCCTTTTAAATTTCTGTGGCAAAGAAAAAATGTGACATTGCGAGTATTTTTTCCTGTGAATTGTAAACATTTCAAATACCTCTAATGCTTTAACTTTTCTTTGCAGATTAATAAACTTACTGAAGCATTGTTAAGGAGCTAGAGTGGGAGTGAAAGGAGCTTTAATTATTTAGTCCCAATTAGATATTTTGATTATAGAAACATGGTATTACTCTGGGTCTTGAAGTTGTAGGCATTCAGCTGGTCATAAGAAACGGTAATTAATCTTGGTATTTAAGTATTTCCTCTTTTCTGGTGGTAATGACGAAAATATTGAAGTTCAAAATGGCTTGTTCTCATCTTTAACTTTTTCCTATTAATTGCTTTAAATTAGTCTGTGGATTTTAATAAATATTTTGACTGTAATCTAACATTCGGATTCTGTAGCTTTTCTCTTGACTGTCCAGCTTGAACTAGGTCTGCAAGAGTGTGGTATGCTAATGCAAGTCATTGGTATGGAAGATGATTTTTTTATCTCCTCTGTAATCTAAGGGTTTTGCAACTACTCATGTGGGGCTTACTTTTAAAACTTCAACATCTTCTCCAGGTTTAAGTTTCTTTTATCATACAAGTTCTTCACTGCCATAATGAGGCTAGTAATTCTTGAAGATTACGATCAGGCTAGTGAATGGGCAGCCAAATACATCTGTAATCGTATTATCCAGTTCAAGCCAAGTCAAGGAAGATACTTCACACTTGGTCTACCAACAGGCAAGTTTTATTCAATGTCTTTGCAATAACTAAGTCTAGAACAATGTTTGTATCACTGATAGCAGATACAGTAATTAAAAGAACATAAATATTTTTGGTAATATTCTTTTTTTTTTAATGGATTTGATTTCTGTGAAAAGTTGTGATAGTTTGAGAAACTGATAAATACTAAATGATAAACAGCAGACTGCTTGTTGAAAATCATTGTAACAAAATTTGACTGTGAAGATATTTAAATACACTGAAAATGTGCAGATACACAGAACAATAGAAAAACTTTATTTAACAGGGAGTACACCTTTGGGATGCTACAAAAAGCTGATAGAATATCACAAAAATGGAGATCTCTCTTTCAAATATGTAAAGACTTTCAACATGGATGAGTATGTAGGTAAGATGTGCTATTATTTGAGAACATATTGTACTGTTATTTTTTGTTCCTTATAAAAACTATTAAATATTTTGTCAAAGTACCAGGTTAGTCTATTATATTTGTATTCCTATATTAGACTGGTGTCCCAGTATTTTTCTCTGTTCCTTTATCTACAAAAATGCAAAAATAAACACCGGGCTAAATCCAGTGCTTCACAGTATTTCTGTAGAAATTATGTTGTCATGTAACATTGGGACTGCATTTCTGTTGAAGACTTTACACTCTGCAGTGTAAAGGGATATGATTTATGTGGAGGGAATGTAAACCAGTTACCTTGTATGTGCCAACAGGAAACCTTTCTTCTCGATGTAGTTTCAAATCTTGCTTTATTTGACTCAGGTTTGCCTTGCATGCCTTACATCTGTTACCTACAGACTCGAATTAAGGCTGTTTGGTTAAATCTTGTCATATGGTAATTTCACTATAAATCATTTCAGGGCTTCCCAGAAATCATCCAGAGAGCTATCACTCCTACATGTGGAATAACTTCTTTAAGCATATTGACATAGATCCGAATAATGCTCATATCCTTGATGGGAATGCACCAGACTTACAGGCAGAATGTGATGCATTTGAAAAGAAAATTGAAGAAGCAGGGGGGATTGATCTGTTTGTTGGAGGTATGAGGAAACGCTCTATGGTTAGTTACAATTCAAGCACGTACACTGATTCTTTAATCACTATTTTCATGACTTGACTAAAGCCCAGATTTTTCAATTATTGTGTAAGAAAGTTCTGTGACTAACAAAGAATGAGTATAAATTCCAAAACAGAATGGTTGGTGTCCAAGTTTCTAATGACTTAAGTAAGTTTTATTGAAAATGGGGAAGAAAAGGAAAGGATGAGCCCTTTTTTATTCATTTACAATGTTTGAGGATATGTGTTGACTCTCAGGTCTGGAATGATTTATTTTTTTTAACTTTGAAAAGGCATTGGTCCAGATGGCCACATTGCATTCAATGAACCCGGATCAAGTTTGTCTTCAAGAACAAGATTAAAGACTTTAGCAATGGACACCATTTTGGCAAATGCTAAATACTTTGATGGAGACTTATCTAAAGTACCAACTATGGCGCTAACAGTTGGTGTGGGTACAGTGATGGATGCTAGAGAAGTAAGAACTCATTTAGTTCTAGTTGCATGTGTGTTTTCAAGATTAGTTGGTATTGATACTGGGATTGAAAGTAAAGAGACCTTTGTTTTGCAGGTGATGATTCTTATAACAGGTGCACACAAGGCTTTTGCATTGTACAAAGCAATTGAAGAAGGAGTCAATCATATGTGGACAGTTTCTGCTTTCCAGCAACACCCTCGCACTATCTTTGTGTGTGATGAAGATGCTACTTTAGAACTAAGAGTTAAAACTGTGAAGTACTTTAAAGGTGAGCACTGAATCAGAGGTCAAGTGTTTATGCAAAACCGACAGCTTTGAAATTATACTGATTTAAATCTGAGCCTTCCAATACTTTGCAGTCACTAATATATAATGTTATATAGTCAAAATATAAATATTAACCTATTTCTTGTGTTTAAAAAATTGCCAGGAGGCATAACTTGTGCTACCTACATTCCACACAAATCTACTTGGGAAGAGTATTTCCTTTGCTTCCAGTTTAAAACAATAGTTTGGTAATCTTTAACTTTAAACAGCAGTAATCTGGTGTTCCAGAATACCGGTCTTAAGTTTACTGGAAAGTTTAGCTTAAAAAAAATCTTAATACATTTATTAATCCTGATACATTTCCATGCTGCTTTTGCTGTGTGCTGTAATGTGATGTCTAGTAAACTGTGACACAGACTTTGAAGCCACCTGAGAACATTTTTCACGTGCAATTAGCATAACAATCTATGCTGCCTTTGAAAACACTGCACCCCTTTACTGTGTGTGTTTTTCGTATTTGTGGTAGGTATATTGGGGCAAACTTTAAGTAAGTCAGGATATTTGATAGTAATGGAGACTTCCAAGACTGAATTCTGTTTGACTGAGACAGTAGAAGCTGAGAAAAGTAGTTTTCTCCTGACTGTACTAGCACAGCACATGCAATTGTGTGACTCAGTTGTTTTTCTCGCTAGCATGGGTACCTGTAGTAGCTGAGGTATCAGAGATGAGGATTGTAATTTATTAAATTCTTTTTTAGAGCATTATATTACCAGTGCTCATATATGTATTGGATTGCAATTTGGAAATTTCTGTGATATTTATCCTGATACCTCATGTGGCCAGCTTGTTAATTTTGAATTTTTCAGTATGCTGTTCTCTGCTATGTATTTGTGGGATAGGAGGGAGGGTTAGTCTTTTCTTCTAGCAGTATAACACTGCTAGATAGCACTTACTGTTGTTTTCAAAGATAAACTTCTCTAACTGCTTGGATAAGTTTTAAACATTATCCTGTATTTTATATAAACAGAGGCTTTGCTTGGGAAATACAAACCTAATGTAGAATCATTAAATATAAACAACACTGAACACTGCTTTAAAAAACATCAAGGGCTACGATTTATGAATGTATGCTATTGTGTCACTGTTTAATTACCCTGTAATACATAGCAATAGAACTTTTAAAAAAGATGGTCTACTTTTAACTTAATTAATTTTACCTGCTCTCAAATCAGTGAGATTTTTTTTCCCCTTGTAAAATGGGGAAGTCAGTGTGGGTCAAATTTGGAATTATTTCTGAAACTTGATCTTCAGGTTAGACTTCTTAGGGAAGCTAGGTAGTTCTTAATACTGCTATTTATGGTAGTGATTTATGGAGATTTTTCACCACTTAAAACTTTCAATATGAAACCGCATTTTTTTGTTTTACAATCAAGTACCACATTGGCTGGTTAACAGATTAACCTATGCCATTTTTTCTAACTTTCTGAAAACCTGTAATAGGCTAAAATAATCAAGTGTGCTTATGGTCTTACTTGCAACTTTCTTGGAGAATGAAACAGAAAATGAGTTTTGAATTTACTGATTTATCTGCAGATAAGTTAGTTCAGGATAGTTTTTTACTTACTTACATGTGCTTGTTTTAAAACTGTGTGCAGAAATCTGTTTATTCAAAGCATACTTGAATATCCAGTGGGACTTTCCTCTGAAATAATTGTTTTGGCATCTACCAAGTGCATTCCTTTAAAAAAATCTTTTGTTTCTCACTGGTTTTCCTGAAACACTTTCACTAACAGGATTTAAATATTCTTCATTAAGTATGACAGAAGCTATACTTTGCAACCATTTTTCATGCATCTAGGAAGTGGGTAATTATTTCATTTCCCCTTTTTAGAAGAGGAGAATATTAACAGGAAGTTAAAAGCTCTAAAGCTCAAAACGTGTTTCTAGTTTACATAGTATATGCAGCTGTTACTCTTTCTGGACAAACAACTTTTATGTCAAATGTATATTTAAGTTTTTGTCACTGTTAAACTAGAAAAATAATACATTTGATCTAACACCTGTATTTTATATTAAATAATCACATAATGATTAGTAATAGATGCTGCATAAGATGCCTTTTTTGTGGTCACCTACAGTAAAGACATTAGACTGTATAGTTAACTCAAAGTTCATGTTGCTGCAGTGACACCAAGGTTACCACCAGCTGCATCATGTAGCAGAGGTATTTGAATATTCTTTGCCATAGATAATAAATATGCAGTACTGCAAGATTTTTCACGGTTTTTAAGAAAATTACTTTTAGAGTTGCATATTTTAATTTTAGAAGTCTTTAGTTCAATACTAAAATGGACTTTTACTTTGCAGCTTGTGAATACTGATCATTACTGTTACTAGTCCTCAAGGTGAAATGAGGTTAAAAACCTGCCAGTGATCCAATGTCATACATACCTAGATGTAGGTAACATTTTTACTAAGTTATAGCAAAGTTAAGAAAGAAGCATCTTTTTTAATTAATTGCACTTCAGCATTTATCAGAATTAAAGTAGTTGAAGAGGAAAAAAAATAACCCCCCCTAATCATAGCTATGAAGGACTTGTATATGACAAGGAAAAGCCCAGCTACAACAGAAAACAGCTGAACTGCTGAAATTGAGTCTGCACTAAGAGTCTGGATAATTTGATTTTGCCTATCTAGGACCACAAGTACATGATTATTACAAAGACAGTATTACCACAGTGCTAGAAAATTGCAAAAGAACTCAAGCTGTCAAAGTCTCACTATGTGTGCCTCTGATTTTTATGGCAAATTGTGGTATGAGGGAATTGCATTGCTGTTACACAGTTTTTAATACATGGAAGATCTATTCAGTTTATTGGGAAGTATTCCAGATGTGTTTTTTGGGTCTGGTATCAGGGAACTGTCTGGTCCCTGCTCAGCTGATACTGAATATGTCATTAGTATGCAAGTGATACAGGAATATATCTGCTGTTTCTGACTCTGAATTACTTTAAATAACCATTGTTGTTCTCTTCAATGAATTATTTAATGTATGCTTTGAGCAAATTCCAAATAAAAATGTGGATAGAACATGTTAACAAAGTATAACTAATGTAAAGCTGGCATTGTTGCTTTCCCCCCAAGGTTTAATGCATGTGCACAATAAGCTTGTGGACCCACTGTACAGTATGAAAGAAAACTGAAAGAAGACTGAAGAGGAACTCCATGTGGGTCAGCAGCAAGAGTTTTAGGTAGCAGATGAGTTCACTGCTATGCAATATGCTGAAAACTGTTTAAAATGGGAAATCCTAGGTACTGTATTTTTAAAAAGGTCCAATATCTGTACATTCACATTCCATCTGTTTGCTGTGTTGTGCATTTTGGTTTAACATTTGAAGCTCTGCTGTTGGCTGGTACATCACTAAATGGAACAGAACAAACTTGGGAGAGACTGCACGTTACGTAGAATGGGTAAAAGCAGAGCACTTACTCTAGCACAGCAATGTACTGCATCTGCCTCTTGTTAGAGATGATGACACTTCATTTCCCAGAATTCTTAATTTTTGGCTTGGTTAGTGTAACTACATTTTGCATTTGTGTCTCTAGGCAGAATGGTTTTGGCCTTTGCTAATACTATGGACTTGTAATAGTTGTACAATTTCTACTATGAAATGTTCTGTTTACATATATCTAATGTACACTGAGCTTCTGCACTTGGTTGCCTTAAATTTGTCTTAAACAGTTTTTGGGCATCTCAAGTCCTGCTGTATATTTCGGGCAAATGAAGATACAAAAACAGTGCCTAAAAATGCACCAAATTCTTTGAAGTTACAACATACTCCATGGATAAAAAATATTAAACTTCTACAATAGCACTTTTTCCTCTCAAGTACTTCAAATTACTTTAGGATTTTTATATTTTTGGTAATAAAGCTTTATACATAAGGAAGAAATCTCAGTGTTCCTTCCTGGAGGTACCTGGTCAATTATATAACTGATGTTACAATTAAAGGCCTGAAGAGAGCTTAATTTACAGGACTATAATGTCTGCAAATGATCATTTAAAGCCAACTGTTAATCACTTTTTCATTGTATCATTATAAACATTGAGCTGTTACAAGGAATGTTATTTCCTACTTTGAATATAAGTAAAACTTAAATATAAATCTCTTAGTTTCAAAATTGTTTCATTTCTAATATAAATTGTCATGAGTAAATAGTTCAGGATTTCAGGGGGTGATTAGGCACCAAAGGAGAAAGATAAGAGTTTACTGATGAAGACTTTTTTTGAGAAAGCCCTTGTTAAAAATACTCACTGCAAGAAAGTACAACTAAGCATAACTTCAACAATTTAACTTTTCACCTAAATGACAGGCATGTAGTCTTTATTACAAAATCACATTATCTCTCCAGGGATGTGGCAGGCTCACCTTTCATCTAGGTGACTTCTTTAGACTCATCTAGGCTCATCTTTCTCATAAATGGTCTTACAGGGTCCTTTCAAATCTGGACTGTTCTCTGATTCTGTGAAATTATAAAAGCATGGAAGAATCTTTTTATAGCGGTATAGAAAGCCAGGCCTAGTGTTTCAATTCTCAACAGTACATTGGACATCCACATATTTAGAACAGGTTTTCAGCTTTAAGGCTCAGTTTATGCACATGTATTTTTGAAGCATAATGCAACATTGTAGGGAAAAAAGTTTAAAAGACTGCCTTTCAGAAGAATGCTGTTAAGGTAACATGTGACTCAAAATGCAGTGTTAGGTTTGCCATTAGCCTCTACAGCTAAGCAAATTTGTAAACAATTCTATTACAAAAAGCATGAAACTAAAAGTAGTAATGAATTTCCGTTAGTATTAAAGGAATTGAATCAGGTTTCATCTTGATGATCATTATCCTTCACATGCCAAAATGGAGAATTATATTGAAACAATATTCTTGTTCTTTATTCCAGCACACCTTTCAGTCATGTGCCTTGCCTGGCATCCTTACTCACTAAAGCCCTCTGTCTTCTCACGATGTGCCAGATCACAGAATTAGTATCTTTTCTCCCTTTTTAACTACTCGACCTCCTGTGAAACACAGGCCAGTTTAAACACTGGTACAGCAGAACCTGTCTGTCCTTGAGTGGGTCTGGGACTGTTATTGCATCTTTTAATGCACAATTTTTGGTTGTTCTCCAACTTCTTTCTCTTGTTAAACTATTTTTTTAAATGTTAAGTGCTATATTATGTAATTTTTAAAGTACTACCACACTGTTTCTATGATTTTATTCCTTAAGGTACTTCCAATCATTTTATGAAATATCATTTCTTCAGGAGAGTACCTTCCAAACTTGTCCACTACTAAGAGCAAGTCAGCCCTTTAAGTTGCATAAAGTTTAACCTGTTACTCGGCAGTAATGGCAAAGCAAGCATTTTCAAGTTCAGGAGGTCTTAAAAGTAAATTCTAAGTTAGCCTAGCACATCAAGGTAACCATTTTATTCTTTTTCTCATTTTAAGCTATTTCCAAAGGAAAGGGGGAAATTAAAAAGTAACTAGATAGAATCAGGTACATTTGTGTCAAAAGCTAATACTTCATGTAATTTACAGGTACTGACCAGTTAATTTAAAGTTCCTGTTCTGAAAACTGATATATGTACAAGATATACTCAGAATTAAGACTACAATTTGTAAAAGCTAAAACAGATTCTCAAGGCAGCTCTATCCATCTATGTAACTCATTTAATTAGGTAACATACACTTGATATGTCTGTCACTCCACAAGAATATGATTTACTGCTTGGATAATCTCTAGCTCACCTTTAGCTTCTGCCTTATTCCTCAGTACAGAACCAGTGCTTGTAGGTCTAGTTCAAGGAATGGGGAGAACCTCGTTTTAGCTCCTTTGCTCCTAGCATGTATCCCTGCAGCTGTAGTTCCTTAAATGCTGGCTTTTACAGGGGAGGAATAATAAATACATTAGAGAGCCTTTATCCACAACATCCTTCCTTTCTTCAGGGTCAGTGGCAGCAGCTTAGGTACCTTTATTAAAGGTACAGATACCTTGTTCACATCCAGATCTTTGGTTTTTCAGTGCATCTGAAACAGCTTCAAATAAAAAATAAAAAAAAAAAAAAACCCAAAACAACCATGAACAACCACAACCAAACAGGAAAAATGCCCCAACAAACCAATAAAGTATCAGAATTCCCTCTGCCCTTTTTCTACACTTTGAAACTAATAAAGGTTGAAAGGGAAAGGGAACATGTCCTGAACGTGTCCTGTTCCATTCCATCCCTCCAAAGATTTTCCCAATTCCTCCTTGTACGCAGGCTGAAATAAAACTAGTTTATGAATAAAGTGTAGGTACAAGCCCAAATTTAAGGGCAGGCTTTCCTGGAGTACTTTAATAGGTATGGCTAGCAATTTTTTCTCTAATAAATATTTAATAACAAGAAATTAAGATTTGTGAAGAGCAAAACTAGTCCCTGGAGATCAAAAAATTAATGCAGCTTAAAAGCTTTTGGAGGTGGGTAAACAGTTGTAAATACTGTATATAGCAAAACTGTATATACTTACTGTATATAGTAAATACTGTATATAATTTATAATTGCTTTGTGTACACTTCCAAATTAACACTTCCTGTTACGCACACTACACTGCAGCATTTAACTGGGGATGCACTGACAAACTTTAGTCTGTAAACAATATAAATAAAACTTCACCAACTACACCAAGACATGCTATACCAAACCTTAATGTTAAACAATTTTTTAAGGCCTGAATTGGACTTACTAGTGGAACAATTACAGATCCTGTGTTTTAATGTATGACAACTTACCATTTCCCTGGAGATGAGCACAGCTAAATTAATACACTTCAACTGGTTTAAAATAAACAGCATGGTAAATTTAAAGTCTTTTGATTTTTTCATCTGATGTGGTTTCCCAGCATCACGACTTCCTGACAACAGCAATTTTAGAGAAAGTGAAACAGGAAACAGGCTTGATACTTTTGTGCCGACAGTTCAAACTTTAAAATAAAAAAACAAAACTACCTTTAAATTATTTTTATAACCTTTTTGCCATGTGGTTTCACTCTATATATAGAGACTTGCAATACATAAAACATCCAAAATTATGTTAAGTGTTAAAAGTATGAAAACAGTGGAATAAAATGAAACAACAATATAATGTGAACTTTTAGATGCAGTCAAGTACCTTTAATTTCATAATAATCTACAAATATATGTACATTTTTAAGTCAATTCATCTTCCCACACATACCAAATTCATACCATTTAAAGTCAAGTATGTTCCCTCTCACAGTGATAAATCCCATATTAGCTCACTTTGCTACTGTCTGCAAAAAGCTCTCATGATCTGGAAGATCAGATGTTACTGATTTCTATTTGTCAACTTCTCTCTTTAGAACACGTATAAAGGCATCTCTTGGAACCTCAACATTGCCAATTTTTCTCATCAACCTCTTGCCTTCTGCTTGCCTCCTTAAAAGCTTCATTCTTCTTGTGATGTCGCCACCATACTGTGAAAAAAAATAAAAATTACTAAGCCTAAACTACAACTGCAGCTTCAGTATATTCCAGCCACACAAAACTCAAGGGTTTAAAGACAGTCAGAAGGGCTGGTTATATTTTGACAAAAAGATTACTTTTTTATACACTCCAACTAGTTTGGCCTAAAGGCCACTAGTTAAAAAGAACAAGGAAGAAAATAAGCACATTAATTTGGACAACTGAGTGTTGAACTCTGTCACCTAAATATATACATTCCTGTAAGTCTGGCTGACACTAGACAACACATTAGATCCAAATCCCCTTGGAATAGCAGCAGAATACCAGCTCAGATACACTGTGGCATCCTGACTAGCATTAGGTGCTTACATCTAGAAAAACGACCTAAACCCCTGTACAGTGTTGAACAGTCACCATCCTACAGCTGTGCTTAGCAGAATTCTATTGCAGTTATGAGAAAGGGACACTTGTTTAATATTTTCCAATATGTTCACTTCAGAGAGTTGAATCCAAGCTAAATAAGAGGCATCACAGTTTTCTAACAGCTTTGTTGAGTCTTGTCCATAGTCAACTATTGTACATTTAAAGCTTTATTACAATGTATTACTGCGAACCTAAGTAGAAGTTTAATCACAATCAAGTCTCAAAAGAAGCACATTTATATTTCCTTCTATCACCTAAAAGCCATTTTAGGAAATATAAAGTTACCTATATGGTTATGTACACAAACACACATTTACTGTGTGTCTGCAACTATTAGAGAATGATGAGATGAAACAGACACACTCAAAGTGTGTGACTGAAAATGCCATTACTTTATCTGATCCACTCTTCAAGCTGCAGCAAGGGGTTACAAGAGTTGGATTTTCAAATAAAAGCTTAAAAGTATCTGTTAGAATTCCACAGACACTTAGAAGCACAAGCAGAATATGTCTTTTCTGTGTTTCTAGGAAGAGATGGGCATATTATGTTAGTAGGACTCTAAGGTTTACAAATGTCAGAAACATGAAGGAAATAGAAAAAAATACCTACACATTTTGCCACAACGTTTTTTCTGTAAGGCTTCAGCCTGCAAAATAAAGTAACACATACACCTTTACATATTAGAACATCTGCATGTGAAGCTAAGTACTTGAGTTGATAAAATGTTACTTGTTTTTCTGCTAGTTTTGTAAGATGCTTTGGCATCATAACATTTTCAGATTTTGTATACAAAATATGAAGCTTTAAACAGAAGATGTAATTCAGAGTTTTTAATTCTAGAAACATCACATAAGGCATATAATATGTATATAAAGAAATTACAATCTTGGCTTTTTGTCTGGAATTTCTGCTATGACTCACAGGAAGCGTTACATCCCTTGTATATACACGTATAAACAAATTCTTACAGCTCCTCTGCCTGAATTCTGACCTTTAATTATTTTATCACTATTTAAATCCTATTTAAACAGCAACAGAAAAACGTGATGAGAAACACCACATCAAGGAAATGGTTTGCTTTAAAGAAGCATGTGCTAGGAAACTGTTTTTGTGTTCAGCTGCAACATACTTCCTTTGGAACAGCACAAATCAGCTATTTTTTTTGCTGACATTCACAGCAAAGTATTCCACAACTAGCTAATTTTTTTCAGTAGTAGGAAACCTTTTCCACTGCCAAAAAGGAAGTGGACAAGTGTGTTGGAAAGTTACACTTTATCCACTAAGTGCAATTCTGACCCCAAGCAAACTAAAATAGAAATACAGTTTCTTTGTATAAATTTAATTCAAAATGTTTAGTCAATAGTCACTGCTCAAATGTGGTTTTTTAATTCAAGTAGCATATATCAAGAAAAATACAACTTTATAGCAAGCATATATCAAGAAAAATACAACTTTATAGCAAGCATATATCAAAAAAAATACAACTTTATAGCAAAATCAAAGTCCTGTAATGTATAAAACTAGGTAAGACTTCACAAGTCTGTATTTCACATATCTTAAAATACAGACAGAAAAAAAAAAAAGAAGGGAACAGAAGGGCTTCACTTACGTTTCTCTTGCAATGATTTTCTTGCCAATGGCAGCCTGGATGGCTATTTCAAACAACTGTCTAGGAATAGTCTCTTTTAAACGTTCACATAGGAGTTTACCAGCAGCATAGGCTTTATCACTGAAAAAAAAACAAGTCAGCAACACTAAAAATATATCCATAAATCAAACTGTTTGATTGAAGGATTTTAGTAGAGGTTTTCCTCTTCTTAACTCAGAAGATAAGCTGATCAGATCAAATTTTACATCTAATATGTGGTCTCTGTATGTCACCTGTTTCATACTAACAGGTGATAAGACTGTATTAACCTCAGTATATAACATCATATAAAGTATTTATAAAAAACACCCTGATTATCCATCACAAGGGAAGACATTTTGAATACTGCCATAGCTTCAAGTGAAATTTTAAACTAGGCCAAGGAGAATTTTCATTGATCGTAGGCCCAAGTGGTCAAAATATACATATTACAGAGTGCTTTCAAAGCCTGGTTTTATATCATATAAAAAAATAAATTAACATACTCTTGTCATCTGCTAATAAAAATGATCTAGCTATATTCAGCATCTGCATATGCTTCAGGTTTTGGAAAGAGAAAACAACAAAAGGTCTAAAGAAGCTACTAACAGATACTTTCATAAGCCATTAGAAAGAAATGGGTCTATCTGTATAAAAATATCCATATTTAGCAGATGTTTTTTGCCAACATACATGTTTTCAGGTAGTGGCAATGTGACTCCTTGCTACCTCTACAGAGCAAACAGTTTAAACATGAAGTACTTAAGTCATGCTCATGGAGTGTTACAGTTTTAAGAGGTACATATATTGTACAGTAAGAACAATTGATGACTATCTTAATACCGAGCTTACAGTAATCTCTGTAATGCTTTCTCTATAAATGTCATTCAGCATAATTCTTAGAGATGCAGTTTTTACAGTGGAAGACTGAGAATACCTGCAGCAAGAGCAAAATGACTGCAACTATGAGTTTAAAAAAAAAAACAACCAACTGAAACCTAAAGCCAAAAGAAAGGTTGTCAGTTTTAGTGAGAAAAACAGTTCAGGGTACAGGCTAAATTGATAAAAAAAAATACATGTTAAAGCAATAACTAACTTTTGCAAGGTAGCCCACTCAATTTTGCATGTTTTCAGGTAGATTGCTAAACACTGCATGCTTATGAGAAATGCATTAACTAGCAATTGTATGTAAGACAGTTACTCCCCTTCAGCCACGTGATCCTTCTGAACAAGGCAAGAGGCCTATTTTCCTATGCCAGCCTTCTGGAGTTACAGAATTCGAAGGATTTCAAGATTGCAGTAATGTAAGAAAATATGAAAATATACAAATATTTAGCAACTACAAGTATTTTAAGAAGGAAAACCAAACAACCTACAAAAGTAGGCATTATTGGAAAGGGATGCTGAAATTACAGAAGGGAGCCTTGTAAAAACTTTGTGAGAAGATAGGGGACAGGCTGGAAATAGGAAAGGCATTATTGTCACCTCTAATGCCTGAAATGCTCATAGAAATGGAATCATTTTAGCAAAAAAAATTCTGGGATAAGTGCATACAGTAAATATTTACATTCTCCTGGTACTCTGTCTGGAAACAAGGTAACAACAAACTTCTGTGGAACAGGAATTACTGTGAGAACAAAATCATTTTTTGTCAGTATTAAGCATCATAAATGATTCATATGGCATCTCCTAGATGGAGATGCACTTAAATTTTTCCAGCCTTTTAGAAGATTGGCATTTTGCCAAATGTATTTCTTTCTCTCTGCCCTACATTTTCCACAAAAATATGATATCCAGTACTTAAGCTGAGAAAGGAAAGTAAAAAAATTGCTATTAATTATGACATTTATTTCCTAATTTTCATACTACAAAATGCTTCTCCTTTTCAGTGGTAATGAAGGTGGTCAGATGAAAAAATCTTCAATGCTCACAGACATTTTTCATATTAAGAATAACACATATACCTAGAGTCATTTAGAATCATATAATCATTTAGGTCAGAAAAGACCTTAAGATCATCAAATCCTATTAATAGACAATGTTTTCATTGTTATTCCTTCTGTATAAGGAATCCAGTAAACCTACTTGTGTATGATAGTTGCCAGTTCTTCAACTGGATTTCCATTTAGAAGAATATCCATTTTGATTAGGTCTGCTGATTGGTAACCTGCATCTTCATAATCAAAACTAAAAAAATAAAAGCAGTTCAAAAATTAGTCATGATATTGTATAAATTGTATTTTGCATTCTTTTTTCCATAGATTTTATAGAAATATTTCTTAATAAAACACTTGAACTTTTTAATATAATGGGAGTACAGTTTTCAGTAGTCCCTCAGTACATCTTCACACTAGAAATGTACTGCACATAATGTCCCCTCCAATGCAGAAAGATGTCATCTTGACTTCGAGGATGTCTTTCCAGTCTAATGAGCAATTAGAAATCTACATGCTTAATGCAGTCTTAGAGAACCCTTCTACACAGCTTTTGAACACTCAATGTCCTGAATGTCACAGGAATCAAACACCAATCCAAGACTGTCTTCTTTTCATCCTCTCATTTGACAAACTTTTTATGTGACCCTTATTATCACTGCCTCTGACAACCAAGTTTTTCACTTAGTTTCCAAACCAGATTTCTTCTTTGGTAGGTGTGGGACTTGCTGTCTGTGTGGTAGTTAGCAAAAATTCTTAAAATGGAAGAGATGCAGAGGTGATGTATGCAATAGACAGAGACAGATAGATAGGTAGGCAGGTAGGTAGGTAGGTAGACTGACAGACAGATAGATAGACAGACAGATAGATGGATCTTGCTTGTATAATTGTGGAGGATCATCAATATCTCTGCAATGTGGTCAAATCTGAAATACTAGAAAGGGGGGGAAATCCTTTGAGATTATTTCAAAATTCTTCTATCTCAGTTGGCTTAATAACCACAGATGTGTGAATGGATCCATGTAACAGAAATATGATTACTGAGAGCACTACATACACAAGCTGTATTAAGGAGTCAATTAGGAAATAAAAACAAATAAATAAGATAATGCAACATCCTTGGCAATCATCCCTAAATCAAAGGAAAGCCAGTGTAATTCTGGTAATGGGATAGTTTCTGGATAAACAGGTTAGGTTTTATGTAGCGGAAGAGCTAGATGCAGAGAGGAGATTAAAAATTTCCATCCCTCTGTTTCTTCTGCCTTGCCTCTCCACTTTTGTTTATGCTTTTGCTGCATATATATATAAACCTGGGCAAGACATGTCTTACTTACACTTATAAGACATAATTAAAGAAAACATAAACTCAAAGCAAATTCATTCCTTCAATAACATTCATTTTTATGTTTATAAAATAAATAATGTAATTAGGTATACCAGTTCCTATTGTGTAACATATCCCATTAATGACATCTCAACATACCAGGTTTGTGAGAGCCATTGAGCCTCCTGGAGCACAAGCTCATCGCCATGCAGCGTTTTCACTTCCATTAAACTCACAAAGGCTCTTCACAAACATCTGAGCACTGTACTAGACTCTGAATTCATAGCAGCCACCCACAACAGTAAATTTTGTCTCAAAATACACACGATTTTCCTTTTTCACATAATAAAGCATGTACGTAAAGTAAGTACTGTTTGTTTTAAATACTACATTGTTTTTACTAGCTTTAAATAATCAATGTGGTTATATTCCCTTTTCCATCAAGAGACAGTTCATACAGTAAGTAGTACAGTTTCAGTGATTCCATTGAAAAAAAATGTACAGTGTCACTTCAGACAAGGTCAGACCATTTAGGTCTTACTCATATAGATGAGCCAGTGCCACTCCAGGGGGTGCCCTTGAAAAATACACTCATTGCCAAAAAGAATGATTATTAGGTAGTGACACACTTTTCATGTTTTTCAGACTTATTTCCATCAATTTTCACAGTGAATCTAATCCATTCAAGGTGAAGAGAGACTAGATTTGCAGCACCATCATAAAGGAATATTCTTCACTTGTGCCTTTCCCCAGCTGTTCCTCAGGCCTTTTTTCACCATACCACTCCCCTTCAGGGTCCAGGGTGGGAAGAGGAGAAGGGAGAACTTGGGAGGTAGTTACCTTGCATAGCCAGAAGACAGAGACTTAAGAGCATCATAAAAATCCACCACAATTTCATTCAGTGGAAAGAGGTATTTTAGCATAACCCTGTTTTCATCAATGTACAACATATCTTTCTGGACTGCCCTACGATCCTAGACAAATAAAAATTGTTTCAGTTTCCCTTGAAATTTTCTACAAAAAATACAAAGCAAATTAAAATGAACAGCAATCAAGCAACAGAAGAGAATTCCTGTACTTAAGCCCCAAAGTAACTTTCTTATTGGTAGTTTGCTGAAGTCCCAGGACAAACTGCAGCACTGTAACAAATGAAGTGGTTGTAACTAATGCTGAATTTCTTGAATTGAAATCCTTGACAGCTTCTGCTTACTGCTGCTGCAGTAGGACTTGCAGGCTCATCTTCTTTCCTCTCAGGAGGGTGTTCTTAAAGTTATTTTAGGAATTCTTTTCAATAGATTTTATTCTTCACTGTACTGCTTTGTATTATGCATTTTGGAATGTTAAAAGCTAAGAAAAATATTGTGAAGAAATAAAACAAACACAATATGCATGGCAGTTGAAACATTTTCAATTAGAAGCATTCCAAATACAGTTAGGCAAATTTGGCCATCGCTATCCTATATTTACTTTCAGTGAAGTACTGAAAAAAGTACATGGACACATAGTCAGAAGAGTTGGCAGAAGTTGTACTCCCATGAATATACTTCTAAAAAAACCAATACATGTTATTCCCCTGCTGCAGACTCCATTGTTTCAGAAGAAAAGAACTAGCTATGAATTAGTCTAGCACAGACCAAGCACTTTGCTGTCACTGAACTTCATAATTAACTTTTCAATTTATGGATTCTGTAGTTCAGAATTTTACAAATAAAATGTTAAAAATTATTTTATCTTTCAAAAGTATTTAATAATTGCTTCAAAGATACTATTTAGGTAGTAATATCTATTATACTATCTTGTGTTTTCACTTTAAGTATGAGATGAAAAGCTTAAAAATGCAAAAGACAAAATTAAAGTTATACACCAACCTGACACAAGGCAATTATTTTCCCAATATATTCATGAGGTGTTACAATAGTACCAAGAACAGTTGGCTCCAAATATTCTGATACTGAAAGTTTATCAGGAAACTGAGTAGGGTTGATAATAGTAATCTGGTCTTTTCCATACTCCTGAAAGCAAATAAACCAGATATTGTAATTTTAGAAGTAAGTAAAATGAACAGCAAAGGAGACGAATTGAAAAAATGCTAAAAAAATTTTCAATTGCCTGAAAAGATTGGTGCATTATGCAAGCCAAGTTTAAACCAAGGATGATTTTAGAAGAGATTTTTATAAAACATATAGAAGTCTGTTAGCAGCATATCCTTAAATATCATTATGCAGAAATAAGCTTTTGACTTGGGAAATTATAGAAATACAAAAAAACTTTACAATCAATCTTTCCAGATCTCTCTCTCCCCTGTAAATTGAGGATCTTTTTTCTTACTTCAACTTGATCCTCTAAGTTACTATTACACGGCTTCAACAGAAGACCTGCTCTAAATATTTTAGAGCTCAGTGGTGGGGATTTTCTTCCCTAAATAGAACTTTGGGTTCAGGCTCCCTCATATGCTGAAGTGGATTTAGAAATGAAGTTTTTGATTCCTGTGTAAGTGCTTTCATAACCTACTTTTTCCAGTCAAACATCCCAGTAAGGGCTGGAATTACCCTGCCAAGGTAAAAGGAACATTATGCTGCTTATTGCATAAATGCAACTTCCCTCTCCTCCAAAGCAAGTGATTACACCATTTCCACTGACAGAGACCAAACTTCCAGCACTGTTTGAAAAGAATCCCACATCAACAGTCCAGAATCACACACTAAAGGTGTCAACTACTTCATTCCTAGCTGCTATACTGCCTGAGTAAGAAACCAAAACACCAGAGAGATAAAAGGTTTATGCCTCACACCTTGCAAGTACAGAAACCTTTCTTAGACAAGCTTTTAGAAATTTACAGAACAATCAGCCAGTCAATTTGCAACCTCCTCTGTCAGCAGGTGCTCTAAATCTACCTCTTTCTCTCTCTAAAACTCAAATACAGTAATTCTATTTGCACTCAGTTTAATGAAGTTAGCACAGGCCCATTTAATTATGATCAAAAAAATCTCACTTTCTTTCACCAGCCCCTACCAATCTACAGTATCATCACAAGCTATTCCTAGAAACATTCATGTTTTCTGACAGATAAAGCCTGGAAGATTATTTCACCTGCTTTTAATGCAGTCCAGTCCGAAAGCACTTAAAAGAGTACAGCAAGATATGTGTCCTATACTCCCATTTTCAAGGAAAAGTATAAGACATAAAAAGAGAGTGCTTGAAAGGAAAGGGGAAAGAGCAGTTAACATCCTTAAAAAACTAAAAACTATTTAAGCAATATACTGGTGCTTCTAATGCTTACTATAGAATACAGTACTAGCCTACATTTTAAAAGAGACTCTAGATGTTTATTATATTTGCATAATTTTAAAATGAATTTAACATACCTTTATCAACTTTGCTGAGGAAAGAACAGCTTTATATGGAACTGTAGGTGCAGTCAAAATAACAGACATGTTATACTCTTGCTCCAAACGCTGATTAAAGACTTCCATATGTAGAAGACCAAGGAAACCCAATCTGGAAAATAAATACCCTGTTGGTAAAAGTATTTGTGTATCCCCTGGATTTCACAGTGGTCTTCTCCATTCTCTAGCATGTTTACAGTGCTAGTATGGCAGTATCAGGCAGAGCAAACAACCTTCAAGGGACCAAATAATCCTACAGTTTAATTAAGTCTTGGAGAACAAAAACTGTTAATCACGAGAATTTTCATTCTCAGTGCAAACAGAGAATGTAAGAAAATCAAATGAAATTAAGGATCTTTAATTTGAATTACAGCTTTTAATTTTGAATTAAGTTTAATTCTACCTTCAGTTTACTTAAATAAGTATTCTTAATTTATGAACGGTTTCAAAAATGAAAGCAGCACAAAAACCTCACCTCCATCCAGCTCCTAAGGCAAGGCTACTGTCACGATGAACCGTTACACTGGAGTCATTCAATGTCAGCCTTTCCAAAGCACTTTTGAGATTATTATATTCTGTTTGATCTATTGGATACATTCCTGTCAAAACATATTAAATAGAAGTGATGTGACAGAGAGTTTTAGCTACTGTGTACCTGGCTTTCGAACATGCCACTTACAGTTAAGAGAGTAATAAAATCAGGAATAGTTACTTTCTGCTCCATCAGTTTTTAAATGTGAAAAACAACATGAGGATTCTTTATTCCTCAAAAAAATAATTAGCCAAAACATAAAAAATGTTATAGATTACCTCAGAATTAACATCTAAACCATAATGGTAGCATCACTGTACTCATCGAATCCTTCACATTTGTGGAAGATTCACAGCTGAGTATAACCACTGTTTTGCAGTGTAAATGTATAGACTTCACTGAGATGTTCCCTCAAAGCTAAGAGTGAGTGAAAAATAAAAAGCATCATTTCAAAGTTGCAAGTATTTCTCTATTCTTTCAAAATTAATCAAAACAGCTGTTTGTATAAGTACTGCCTGAAACAGATTTTACTGTATCACTTTTCACATCCATGTATGCTCAGAAAATGTCATCTACATCAGGATGCAACACTCATGCACACAAAAACATCATCTACATGCCCTAGTCTCCACGAGGCAGCTCAAGTGACTTTTACACACTGCTTCACAACAGGTCTAGAAAATTATTTACAGAATTCTTTTCTAAAGCCACCTTCTGTAGCATTTGTAGTAGTTACTGAAGCTAGTAGCAACAGCTCAATGGAATTATTCAAACTCAAAAAGTCAAATATTTTACAGGATTATTCTGCATATTAGCTCTGGCAGTTTACCATGCTTAACAAAAATGAAACAGCTGCTAAATTTTCAAAGAAGAAAAACCAACACAATAATTACAGAAACCTGATTATCAAGATGAATAATTCCCTCTTTTTTTTTTTTTTTAATTTCAACCCTTCTTTTCCAGCTATTAAAAGTTTACTGGCATTAAAAACAATAATGATGTTTTGTGTTGTAATCATGCAAAACCAGTCAGCATTTATTACTTATCCTGTTAAGTCACAGGAAAACACAAAAATCTACATAAGTGACACATCTCAGCTAAAATTCTAACCCCCCCAACTCTTCATTACTCTTAACATGTCTTCTTTTAAAAGTTCTAACAGCTCTTGCTCTTGTCAATGGAAAAAAGTAGCTCCGCTTTATATTGAGGTACTCCTCACCTGCAAAAACCATTGGCTTCGCTGACTTAAAGCCAGGCAAAGGCTCCACTGGCTGTTTATACAAAAACAGTGTGTCTCCTATTTGGGCTTCTGTTACTTCTTTCATTCCAGCAATCAGGTACCCCACCTGTCCTGCATAGCTAAATAAAATTGTTATTATATGGACATGATTATTGGCATTAGTAGTATTTCTACTATTTTTCTACTTGATTTAGCCCAGACAGAAATTCTAAATAAATCACCCCCTTAAAAGCCCATATCCAAAGTCCAGAAGTGAGATTTAAGTTGTTTCACCTCTGAGTTGTGAACAGTCTCAACTAGTTATTTTCCTGTTACAGCTGAACAGTACATTTATGATCCTGGATTTTGAATACTGTGTTGCTCTCAGTTTAAAAGCTGGAGCTAGACCCTTGAGAAGCTCCTAACACAAAGAAACCAGAACAGTTCCCAGCTGTCAGCACAGGAAGTTTCATATACCAGTGGGATGAAACTACACAAACACTTTCCAACAGCACATTATGCTAATAGAAGGAGAATACATGGTAAATATTGAGTAAAACACAGTGTACTGGTTTTGGCTGGGTTGGAGTAACTTTCTTCAGAGCAGCCTAATATGGAGCTGTATTTTGGAACTGTGACTGAAACAAGTGTTGATAACATATCAATGTTTAGGTATTGCTGAACAGGCCCTCTGGATTTCTCGCTATGCCCTTGCAAGCTAACAGACTAGGGGTGTGCAAGAAACTGAGAGGTGACACAGCCAGGACAACAGACCCAAACTGGCCAAAAGGGCATTCCATACCGCGGAACATCATGCTTAGCAATACAAAAGAAGTGTAGTCTTTCCAAGGCTTTTACTTGCAGACTAGCAGGACATCAGTCTGCTTGTGGGAGGTGGTGAATAATGGACTGTCTTTGCATCACTTGTTCTTATTTCTTTTTTTTTTTCTCCTTCACTTATTAAACGGTTTTCATCTCAATCCACAAGTACCTCCTCAGTTCTCATCCCAGTAGGGTTGGGGAGTGAGCAGGGGGCTGGCTGGGTTGCTGGCTGGGTTCAACCCACCAGACACAGTAATGTAACCTGAAAATGACCCCAGTAAAGTCATCAATGTGTATTTGGATGCACACTGGTAAAACTCCACTAATTCTAAGTACCTGATTTTCTTCCCACTGCTGCCATTGAGAAGCCAGTTTCTGGAAGCTGTTGCATTCATGGATTTTAAGTTTTCCACCCTCAAAATATGCTGCAGCAATAACTAAGATGAAGCCCCATTCCCTTCCACTCTCAAACAGGGCAGTTCCTAGAAATAAATTGGACAGCTGAATAAGAATATAGCCTTTAAACACCTAGCTGTCCAGATGTTCCATGTACTACAAAAGATAATGGATTCCTCCCACAGCAATGCCCAAAAAGCACTTCCTTAAACCTTCTACCTCAGCGTGCCCAAAATAAAAAATGACACAGTGCATTAAATTGCAAATAGTAATTATTAAAAAACCCACCACCAAAGAATAAGAACAAAAACCTAGATATCTCCCAGTTTTTACCTCTCAAAGCAAAAATCAAACAGAAATGCAGGACATTGTAGCTTACCCCAATATATGATTTGTTCCACTGTAAGAAGTTTTTACTTACAGCTTATGTGTTGGCTGTTCATTTGGAGTCAGAATTCCAACTTCATTAACTTCATATCTTTTCTTAGTGTGTGCAGACACAATTTTCTGTCCCTTTGCAATCTCCCCACCAAACAGTGCAATGTTAGCTATGACACCTCGGTAGTGGTCAAAGGTAGAGTCAAATACTAGGGCTTTCAATGGCTCAGCAGTATTACACTGGGGTCTGTCACCAAAAAAGATTAGAACAATATATTATGCAGTGTGTTTTCATTCAATATTGAATGAGCAAGCATGTCGACCCCAAACACTTTAATTGAATCATACCAGGTTGGAAGAGATTTCCTGATCCACCTGATCCAACTTTTCTTGGCAAAAGCACTCTTGGCTTAACAAGATGGCCTAGCACCCTGCCCAAACAAACCAGAGTGTCCAATGGTGGGGAATCCACCACTTTCTTGGAGAGATCATTCCAATGTCTCTTTGTGGCTACTGTTTAAATACCAGAACACAGCAAAAGGTCTCCCTTAAGCCTTCTTTTCTCAAAGCTGAAGAAGTCCATTTTTCTCAGCCTTTCCTCAAAGGGCAAGCTGCCCAGTCTTTAGATCATCTCTGTGGCCCTTCTGTGGCTTCTCTTCAGCCTGTCCACATTTTCTGCACAAGAAGAGACCAAAACTGAACACAGTATTCCAGTGTGGACTGACCAACACTGAGCAGAGTGGGATAATGACTTCTTCATCTCTGCTGTTGATATCCTTGTTGAGGCAACCCAGCATGCTGCTGTCTTTCTTTGCTGCAGCAGCACACTGTTCACTCATATTGACTTTGTTAACCTCTAGGTCCTTTTCCACAGAGCTGCTCCCCAGCTAGGTAGATTCCAGCCTGTGCTGTGCTCCTGAATTATGTATTCCCAGGTGCACGACCTTTGCCTCTGTTAATTTCATAAGGTTCTTGTTAGCCCACTCTTCCAGCCTATCTAGGTCCTCCTGCAGAGTTGCTCCCCCTTTCTGAAGTGTCTACTTCCCCTCTCAGTTTGGTATCACTGAAAAATTTCACTAGGGCACAAATCCTAACTTCCACACCACTTATGATGCTAAGAAACAGCATTGAACCCAATGTGGAACCCTGGCAGACCCTATTTGTGGCCAGTCTGAAAAGGAGCTATTTACCACCACCCTCTGGGTGCAGTTTGTCAGACAGTTCCCATGACACAGACCACTCCAGACTGTAACACAATGGTTTCTCCAAGAGTCTCTGAGAAACCTTATCAAAAACCTTAAAGATTCAGGTAGAGAGAAATCCAGGCAGCCAGTGTCCACCACTCACACTACACAGCAGGTTATTCTGCTGTAGAAGGTGATCAGGTTTGTCAAGCACAATACGCCCTTGGTGAATCCCTGCTCGCTTTTCCCAATCACTTACTTCATCTGATTTGTCATAGGCCCCAGGAGGATTTGCTCCATACCATTTCCAGGGACTGCAGTAAGACTGAGGGGCCTATAAATTCCCGGATCCTCCTTTAAGTTCTTTTTGTAAATTGGACATTAGCATTCTTCCAGTCTTCTGGGATGTCCCCTGATCTCCATGGCTTCTCTACAAAGAGCAGCTTTGCACAGACACAACCAGCTCTCCTACAATCCTCAGATAGATACTACCAGAGCCAATGGATGCACAGGGGTCAGGCTCC
The DNA here is from genome assembly GCF_015832195.1 of Motacilla alba alba. Classification (NCBI taxonomy): domain Eukaryota; kingdom Metazoa; phylum Chordata; class Aves; order Passeriformes; family Motacillidae; genus Motacilla; species Motacilla alba. The sequence goes on along the minus strand of NC_052019.1, from coordinate 24,416,514 downwards.
TGTAACTGTTCACATACCAACTCCTTCTTTTCTGACAAGTGGGTCTGTGCATCAACCTGCATTTTTGCTCCCCAGGCCTAAAGCCCAATGGTGCTGGTAAAGACAGAGGTGAAAAAAATGTTCCTCTGCTTTTCAGCCTTGCTGGTGACTAATTCACCTCTCCTGTTTAAGCACAAGTCACTGTTTTTCTTCTGTTTCTCCTACATCTCTCTATAAAATATTTTCTTTAAATTAGATGCATATTAAGTGTAAAACTACTGCCAATACCATATAAATGCAACGCACGATTTTTTAATCACTTTATAAGGTTAATTAGATACATAATTAAATACAGACTTACGGTGGGATCTTCTCAATGACCTTTTGAAGAACTTTTTCAACATTTGTTCCTTGTTTAGCAGAAATCTAAAACAAAGCCAACAAGAACTTTATAAGACACATCTTACACTTATTAATTTAATAGTGTCATGTGTACTTAGTTTGGGTGGCACCCATAAAAGCCCTCAAAAGGACATTCTAGAATGCTATTACTAAGAAATACTGTTTTGTTTTTTGTGAATGGCAATTATTTTTATGATAAAAATGAAAACGATTTATGGATTGACAGTGAGAAATAATTTAAAATCTCGGATTCCATTCCTCAAAAAATACTAGAATTTTTAGGTGAAAGTTATTTTCTCCACTATTACAGGAGACAAACTTCAAAGAAATTCTTATGTCAGACAAGAACAGGCAGACAGATAGCAGTCTCTTAATTTACAACATGCACATGTCAGTCATTAGTTACAAAGTTATATTATCAGCCGTGTTATAAAACTTAGAGATCTTACTCTTATACATTCATCTGTAGGGATATCAAACAGCTTTTCAATTTGTTTTTCAACTCGTTCAGGGTCTGCATTTTTCAAGTCAATCTGTAAAACAACAAACTTCTAAATATACAAGAAATCACATTTCCCACATCATCCAGTACTGTAACTTTCAAAAGTACAGCAAAGAACCTTTATGTATTTATGAGTAAATATTGTCCATCTTTAGGAAAAGATCAATATTCATTTTATAAAGTCTTCCTTCCTTGATTTTGGGAAGGATCCCACCCGTAACCAGTCTAGTTTTAGCTTGTTTCATTAGGGAAAACACCTTTGTCCGAGCTGGTAAAAATCTTTAGTTTAAAAAGTAACTTGAAATCATTAAGTGCTACCTACACTGTTTATAGGCTCACATATTAAGTACAATATAAATCTACAAAAAGCAATTAACATAAGCTGAATATTAATCTTGTGATTCCAATAACACAGATCTCAAAATTATAGAGAAAGTAACACTTAGAATTTCATTTAAAATTAAGACTCCACTTTTTAAATACTGAGCTCCTAGTCATGTCATTTCCTCAATATTTATGAACTTTTAACATCACCAATACCAACCATAAACCCAGCACTGCAAAGTCCACTACTAAGCATGTCCTTAAGTGCTACATTTTTAATTGCCTAAATGTATTTAATGAAATTAAAAATTTCACAGCAGTTAAATTGTAAAATTTTACACAGACAGCAAATACAGAAAATTCCTAGTAATGTTATATCTAAATCCTATAAATATTATAATAAATAACTTTCTTTTTTATGTACTTCTCTTTGAGGTTACATTTCTGATCAGCACTATAAACATTTAAACAACCCAAGTATTTAGCAGAAAATGCTAAAAACTTTATTACCTTATTTATGACAGGAATTATTGAAAGCTGTGCTTCAAAGGCAAGGTAGAAGTTTGCCACTGTCTGAGCCTGAATACCCTAGAAAATAACATTGTAGCATTTAACACAGAAACCTCCTCAGTTTTTGTGTGGTTTTGGAGAGTATTTTTAGCCATAATATACAATTTAAGATTATTTTGCTATTCTATCAATCTTTCATTTAGAGATGGATAAATAAAATGGATTTATATGCAACTGCTTTAAAATTCCACTACTATTTTTCTGCAATGTAATACTTTAATGGAGATAGACCAGGGGCAGATACTCTGCCAAAAAAACTAAAAAAAAAAAAAAACCACAAAACCCCAAAACCTAGTTTCCATCTAGCTAAAGGAAATCCTGAAATACTAAATAGAAAACAACTAAATAGAAGAATTAAGTACTACACCTCATTTGCATCCACTACAAGTATGACACCTTGACAGGCAGATAGTGACCGTGATACTTCATAGCTGAAATCTACATGGCCCTATGGAGAAAACAAATGTTTACAATTTCAGGTATTTTTGCAAAGATTTCTGTACTACGTTGTTTTCATCTGTATATATGTTCACATTCTTAGAGAAGAGGAATAGAATAAACACAGGAAGCCAGAAATCTCCTAGTTTTAACTATAAAGACATTTAGATTTGTGTGATTTCAACACTGTTTATATTTAACTTACTGGTGTGTCAATAAGATTTAAGAGGTAATTTTTTCCTTCATGATTGTAAAAGAGAGATGCAGATTGGGCTTTAACTGTAATTCCTCTTTCACGTTCCACTTGAAGTTTATCCAGCACTTGTTTATTACGGTCAGTTTTAGAAATTGTTCCTAAAAATAAGAAAAAAAAAGCTTTATTACCTAATTTACTAGGTGAATCTTGAAAATGCCATTAACCAAAAGTTAACCAAAAGGAAATTAAGCTTTCCCATACAATTAAGCTAAACAAAGGTTTCCAATCAAAAACAAAACAGTTCATCAACTCATTACATTTGTCAAATAAAGTTTACACTATAAAGGTACATAAAATACTATCCTGAATAAGCAGGATAAAAAACATCACCTAAGAGATTAAGAAGTAGCAAAAATTCCCTTGAATTGTAAATAATTTTGATACTTAAGGAAACTTCCCCTCCTACCACTGAGGAAGAGTGGCCCACAGCTCTAAAATCAATCTCAAGTGACAGATGAGCATTAGCACAGAGTGACAGACCTGAATTCAAAATCCCATTCTATCACAGGCATCAGGCAAAAATGTTCATGGTGATGATACATGGGAGTTAATCATAAAAAATAACTTTGATCAGAAGTTTCTCTCCCTGGCTTTGTTTCATTCACCCTTAAATGAGAGTCCAGAACTCCCAGGCCATGAAAGTCCCACCCCTTCTGTCCACCTCAACCACCAGCAGTAAACATCATATACTTAACATGTACTGTTCTAATGGATGACTGGTTAGAATGACAGGGGTGACATCCTGAACATGGAAGATGTCGAAACAAGGAACACCTTGAAACTCTTTTTCAGTCTTTTTCTAAAATATGTACTTCTTTAAATGAATTACACACTTCCTTACACCTAGGTGTAGGCAAATCTCAACCACAAAGTCCATGTATCTGTAACACTCTACAGCTGAGAGCCTAAAAGCACAAGCAACACTGGAGAGCAAAATATTAGAAATTTTAGCAATAATCAATGCTACGGAAACTTAAGATGCCACCTTCCATATCAAGAAAAGGTAGTATAAAATGAGAATGCTTACCTGTAATTTCCAGCAATCTGTCTGCGAGTGTACTTTTGCCATGATCCACATGAGCTATAATACTGAAGTTTCTAATGCTTTCAACAGGATACATTGACATATCTAATTTTTCCTGAAAAACAGGAATTTCTTTTCATAAATCAAGGTTTCAAGGTTTCTATATAGCATATGACCTGGCCTTTAAAAAACCAAAATAATTATTTTAATAATTTTTCTCTAGAAGAAGCACAGGTTGAACAGAAATACAAAAGCCTGAATTGTCACCATTGTTTAAAATGTCAGCATATCACTGTAGACATAGACACATGCATTCTTCTATCATTAAACAATCACAAACTCTGCTGGAAATTGTGTAAAAGGTACTATGTTCCTATGTACATAGGGAGCTGGAAAACCTTGTTTAACAGTTTCACACTGGTGAAACTACTAAACTTAAGGATTAAGAAAACTGGATTCAGGGGGCCATAAAGGATATCATTCTTCAGAAGCACAGTATGACTACAGAGCCATTACCTAGAGACTCAGCGAGTAGTGACCTTATCATAAGGAGCAAGCAGACAGTGAAAAAGGATGCTTCAGTGTGGAAGAAGCCAATCCACACACAAAAGTCAAAGTATTTTATTTATTTACAGTTCTATGCAGAAAGGGGCACTTGGTGGAAAAAGCCAGCAAACAAGTATCAGAACTTTATACTATTTATACATTTTAGCAAACAGAGGCATTAATATCCACTGCCTAAAAGTTACATAGTTGTCTTTTAATCCCTATTCTATTGGTTAAATGATTCCCTCACTTCTTATGCTAGTTAGCCAGCATGGTCTCATTCTCTTGAGTCGGTGGGTTTCTTGGTCTGTGGTCGTGATCTTCCCCTGCCAAAACTACCTTTTTACCCAGCCAGAGCCGCTTTCAGCACACTTGCTGAGCTGGCTTTGTTCGTTCTTTCCTTATGCTGGGAGCTCTGTCCTGGCCCGTGAATTCTGCATTCTTTGTGCCCACTACTAACAGTACATGCTCCTCTCCAAGGTCTGTTAACCTATCCCTAGAACTGACATCACTGAAACATGTCAAGCCCTACACCTTAGCAAGGCAGCTCCACCAAGGATTAACGCATCCTTCTTCGCTCCTGGAGGCCAGCGTGGGCTGCCTGGCAATGCGGCGAGCCCCAGAGGGGCCGGCAGCAGCCGGCCTGGGGCAGGAGCCCGGGCTGCCCGCGGACTCACCTTGCCGCGGGAGCTGTAGGGCCGCCCGCACGCCGCGGGCAGCCAGGCCGGACGGCAGAGCGGGCCGGCGGCGGGGCAGGGGCTCGGCAGCCGTGCTCCCCAGCGCAGCGCCGCCCGGCCGGCGAGGGCCATGCCGCTGGCAGCAGCGCAGCTCAGCTCAACTCAGCCCAGCCCAGCCCAGCCCACCATGGGCCGCTGCCCTCAGGCCGCGCAGAGCGGGCGCGGCGGCCCGGAAGGGCCGGGCCGGGAGGCGGCGGCCGCGCTGTGACGCGGAGGAAGCGCTGCCGGGGCAGGCGGTGGGACCGGGGAGCGCTGCTGCCGGGAATTGCTGCTCGGCTGGCATTACAGATGGCTTTATTGCCTGGCATGCCGGCTGCTCGGCTGGCACATGGCTGATGTGGCCGCCAAAGCTGCGCTCTGTTAAGTTCTGGAAGCAGAAGAATGTTGTATTCTCAGGCGCGTTTTCCGTGTGTTACTCTTCATCACAGTCTTTGCGGGTCTTCCAGATATTTTTCTAGCTTGTATCTTTCCTAGTTTGGCGTTCATTAGTGACAGCGTGTTCCACTGCTTTTTACTGAATTTTTTGTATTAAGGGAAAACGTGCAGGCAAGGGTCACTGTTCTGTTTATATTGGCTCCTCCTTTCTCTTTTGCTCAGTCTAATTAAGATTTCAGCTGTAGCTATGTGAAATATTTCAGAAATGCCAGCAGACTACTTAGCTAAGAAAACTGCAAATGGTTAACCAGATTCACACTCCAGAGATGCGCCAAAGGAAGCAAGACAGTAAATTTTGAGGGCAAAATCATTTAAAGGAGGTTTAATTTCAGGATATCAGTATAGAATTCGTACTCCTTTTTAAGTTAGAAGGATTTGGTCTCAAAAGGCTGCATAAAAGTGATAGTGCAGACAGCACAAATTCCATATAAAATTATACAGAATTGTGCAGTAATTAATTTTCTTACGGAGTTCAAGTCATTCTTATGTAGTGCTGGGCTGATCCCATGGAATTTGGGTAGTAATGGACAAAGAGAGTCCTTTGGCAAATTCATGAAAATGTATAGAAGAGTAGAAGTATGTCCTTAAATGGTGAATGAATGCAACAGGAACCAAGAATCCCAAGCCATGATCCAGAGCAGGGGTATGAGTATAGGAGCTATATTTGGAGGAAAACATTCTCCCTGCTACACACAGATTGAGTTTGATGCACTGTAGGTATTGGCTTACCTGTGCAATAGCAGAGAACACCAATACATAGCATTCCTGTCATTCCTAAAGGGATAATTGTTTTCATTGTCCTAAGGTATATGACTATCAAAAAATCTAAGAAAGTACTCTATTAGCAGGAATTAAACTAATATGCTTTAAATACTGCATTAAAGAGAGAGCACTCTTACACTGAGCAGTTTATATAGGTGGCAGATTTCAGCAATTCCAGGAGAAAAGCAGCAGGGGTAGCTAAACCACGTGTTCATACTACCAGGACATGTAGCGATGTGCAAAATCACAAAAATAGTCTCAAAAATAAATGAAAAAAAGCATTACTCAAACCAAATAGGTTGCACTTGCACTCCATATCTACACCTTATAGCACAAAGGCTTGTGTTTACACCACATGCACACTCAGCTGGCTGGATTCAAGGAGCTGTGCTGGAGTAACTGAATGAGCTCATGTGCTGCATCTTCATCCTGGAACTTGTCCTATTGTCATCGAGTGAACAGCTGTGGAGTGACTGCTGGTCCATGCTGCGAGACAGTAGCCCTCAATGTAAAGCTATTTGCAGGTATTTTAGAGTTCTGAGATAGATGAAGAAAAACTGGAATAGAACTGCATTTCAAGCATGACTCATATGAACAAAATATATTAACTAGAATTTCAGATTGGAGGTCCATCATAAGCTAGGATAGTGCAGAGAAAAAATATGGCCATCTGTCTTTATTTTCACTTTTCATCTGAGATAAAAATATGAATCAAATATTAAGATTTTTGATCAATTTGAGCTCTATATGCAATGGAACACATTCCCTGGAAATATTATAGAACAATGTACACTTCATCAGAATAAGAAATACTAAATTATTCATACGACAGCAAGCCAGAAGCAAGAAATATTAATTTTCAAGTGGTCATTTACATGTGAAAATATGATGGGTGGATGCACACATTTCCTGAACATCAAAAGCCATTTGTTGTAATGAGGATAAATTAAATGTACCTGACACTGCTGGCTTTACTAATACTGGAGCCAGCCATATAAACGGTAAATTCAGGTACTTACAGATTCCTGACTGAAAAGGTGAAAACAAAATACAAGCATATCTGATTCCCAAGTATCTTGTTTCAGCTACACTTGACTGCAGGTGTTGAATGTCCTATCAATAAGGTCATTTAAGTTGAAGACAATGTAATTGCCATAAATGCAAACCAGTTACTGTTATGTATTATTGCCTGGCAGTTGTGTTCGATAGAAACAAATATGCTCCCTAATTGACATGGTTTCATGGGCTGAGTTGTAACAGGAATTGTGTTTTCCCATAAGGTGAAAATATTGCAAAATGAAGCATCTACCCAGTCAGGGATCAGAGTTATATGCTAAACTTCCGTGACAGTCACACAGGGTGAAATAGCACACCCTAACACAATGAGTAATACAAAAGGTAAAGAAGCATTTCCTTGGTAGTGAAGAATGAGCTGATAAAATGCAACTAGGATTTCATAGTGTAAGATATGTATGCATGCAGAAAGCCAAACAGATCTGTAATCAGTGGTATCTGTGAAACACAGCAGAGACTGCCCCACTTGCTACTCAATCATCAGTGCATCCCATTTGGAATCAATCTTTGGTAGCATTGTGAGATTGTGGAAATGCAGAAATAAGAACAAAGCAACATTCAATAGCTATAAGTTAAAAAAAAAAAAAAAAAAAAAAGAAAAAAGAAAAAAAAAGAAAAAAGAGAATATTTCTTTATTTCATTGGTGAGGATTTCTGTAACAGAACAGATTTCTATTTTCCACAAGTACTTACTGTGCAAATGAAATAGCTCTGACAAAAGCCTTTCTTGTCACTGGAACCACTGCTGCCAGCAGATGCTAAAAGGAATTACAACCTAAAAGATAACATTGGCAGAATTTTCACCATCTGTAAAATACATTCTCCTGAGCCAAATTCAAAGACTTTATATGGCACAGTAATGACCTGAATTAAAAGCACAAAGTTTACCCAGGAAGAGACCTGAAGTCTCAAACTGAACACATTACAGGACAGGTCACTAACATTCATCTTCTAAATAGATGTCTATGTGGCAGAGTGAGGTGCCTGAACAGACATCTTAATGAACTAACCTGGTCTGCCAGTTTTTTAACTGAAGTAGTCATTCAGTTTTCCTCAGGGTATTTGAGTTTGACAGGCCCTTGTTCTTGGGAGGACAAAATCTAGCAAATCCTTTATCTTTCTTCCCTTTTTTTCTTCTTTTCTTCCCTTTTTTTTTTTTTTTGTCATCAAAAAGTGTCCTGCGCAATATCTGTACTTGCTGTTTTGTCTGCTCTACACCTTTCTTAATCAAAACTATGATGGACAAAGGGGCAGCAGTGACTGGAGTTAATATTTTCCCTCTTGGGACAAATTTCCATTTTGGAGCTGTTCCTTGACACTGACTTCTCAGATTGCTGCAATATATCAAGCTCTTCTCCAATTGTTCTTTAAAATGCAATTTAATCTTCTATTTCTTGGCACTGCATGATGCTGATGGCCAAATATTTCTGTTGTAGCCAAGCTGACAAAAGTAGCAGACGCATATATACTTCTTGCCTTAAAAATAAAGCAGGAAAAGTAGTTAGTATCTTCCTGTCCAATCTTCAGAAGTCACAGCAGAAACTGAGGAAAATGGCAGTATTTTAGTCTGTGAAAAATGTATCTGAGATTATTGATGTCTGTCTAATAAAAAGAAAACAATGCCTTTTTCCTTGTTTCTATAAATAATGACAAACTACATGTCTCTAGGCCATAGCCTACAGAGGAAGAGGAGTATATAGTGAAATACATAACAGAAAAATTGCTATTTTTTCTTCATATAGGAAACTTCTTTCATTTAAGACATGTATCTTCTATATTCTTCTTATCAGAAAGATGATATTTTAGAATCATATTCTGTTAACTCCCTTGGGCTTGTGATTTGAATGTATTTTTAATAAGCAGTGATTAAGAAAGTTTCTTCTGCTTATTATCCCCTATATTATTGGTATACAGAGCTTTGCCTGTGTTTACCAGTCTAATGGAAAATTCCCTATTTTAAGATTTTCTTGAAAGGCTTAATGAATACTAGATGGGTTCATATTAGCTTGATTTGTGTTTACAAAACAGTTTGAACATATTTAATAGGTTCATCCCTGTTGATACGAGGATGAACAGATCCTGAGCAGCCCTGCTGAGAAGGACTCAGGGGTGCTGGTGGGTGAGAGGCTGGACATGACCCAGCCATGTGCTCTTCCAACCCAAAGAGCCAAAAGTGTCCTGGGCTGCATCCAGAGCAGTGTGGCCAGCCAGGGAGGGAGGGGATTCTGCCCCTCTGCTCTGCTCTGGTGAGACCCCACCTGGGGTTCTGTGTCCAGCTCCGGGGTCCCAGCACAAGAAGGACATCAACCTGTTGGAGACAGGTCCAGAGAAAGGCTATGAAGATAATCAGAGGGCTGGAGCACTTCTCCTGTGAGGAAAGGCTGAGTGAGCTGGAGGTGTTCACCCTGGAGAAAAGAAGGCTCCAGGGAGACCTCAGGGTAGCCTTTCAGTACTTGAACGGGCTCTTGTTATGATCCAATTTAAGCTAAATCTCTGTGTATAAACTGGAAAGAACTTAGAAGGTTCAAAATCCACCCAAAAATGAGATTAAAACCAAATGAGGTTAGATGTTGGTGCCAAAAGACTTATACATTTTATTTAATAGTAAAAGAGGCAAAGAGAAAGAAATCAAAAAAAAAAAAAGCAAAATAAAATATCCCTCTGTGCTTGGTGTTAGGGGGATAGGGAGATAGTAACAGGGATTAGGTGGAAGCATGTCACCCATCTGAGGGTCGCAACAACGTCTCGTTGCTCCCCTCCATCTGGTCTTCTTGGAGGTGAGGGTCCCCCATCATGGCCACACCACACCATGCCATGCTGCCACATGTCACCACATGCTGAAGAGTACAGAATTCCATGGATCAATATACACTTTGGGTCAGGTGGGAACACCCATGTGCCCCCCTTGCAGGGGGCCAGTTTGATGCTGTCCCTTGCAACACTGAGGGTCTGTTGCATCATCTTTGGTGCTCTGGTGCAGGGTCCAGGGACCCTTTGATGGGCCATGTCTCCCCCTTCTGCTGCAGATAAACTTTCCCTTGGGAGAAGGGCCCCTCAGCTGAGCTGGCCTGCACATTGAAGGATGGGCATTCACTGTCTCTCAGCAGAGGCTTCCCAACACACACCCAAAGCCTCTCTCCCCACCACCCTTTGGTGTGAGGGTCTGTGAGAGCCTGGCAGTTGATAGCCCTGGGGCTGTCATCTCCCTGAAGGTGCTAAGTTTGTGCTTTGAGAATGTCCCCAATCCTGAGTTATAACATTATCTTATCATCCTTAGTGAAAAGTGTAGGGCCTCTTAGAGTCCCATTCAGGGTGTGGTGGTCATCTCTGCAGCTTTTGTAACACTGTTCTGCTATAATAGGCAAAAGTCTTTCATGAAAATATTTAAGTCATAAACTATAATATTTCAGTCTCTGACTGAAACGTTAAACAAAGATGGGAGACAAACTTCTTTTTATCAGGGTAATGATGTTAAATTCAAACAGGGCTAACGTGGATTAGAAGTTTTTAACAGTGAGGGTGGTGAAACACTGGAACAGGTCACCCACAGAGATGGTAGATGCCTCATCCTTGGAAACATTCAACGTCAGGTTCAACAAGGCTCTGAGCAACCAGATCTAGTTGAAGATGTCACTGCTCCTTGTAGGAGTAGATGATCTTTAAAGGTCCCTTTCAACCCAAACTATTGTACAGTTTTATTACTTTAACAAACGACATGTTGACAAAAATGGTTTTCTTTATTTCTAATGAAATAGCTTTTTCATAGAAATGTAGCATTTTAAAATGTATTTTCACCCTTCTATTATTCAGTTAGTTTTATTGAGAATGTTCTAAACCTTAGAGGATACTTCATAAGGAATATATTATAGCATTCTGAACAGAAAAAGCATGAAGCTAATGAAGTAAATTGAACTCATCCAAAGTTCATTCTAGGCATTTCAAAATATTCAAAAAATCATCATATGTCTCTAGACAGAAGGAAAAAAAAGTCTTTCATGTTTCACCTGCACTTAAATAGTATCTAGTACTTTCTGGATTTAATTCTTCTTTGCCCTACAATAATACAACTACTAATAAAAACTAAAGAGTCTTGATTTAGAAGGCTGTTAGTGATGGTGAATACTTTACATTGGATGGTTACTCTAACAACTGCCTAGTTTTAGATCTTTAAAAAGTGGAATTATATCTGTTTTGAATTACCCAGCATCCTGTTGCCAGGACTGATAAGACTAGAAAGATTCTCTTTTCTATAAGTTCTATAAGTTCTTACTGGATTAGTAGCCTCCCCCTTAAGGTCTTTGTAAGTCAGACTAAGTTCCCTAAGGTTTTGATTGAAGGAATTACATTTCTTTTATTGTTTTCCTTTATTTTCCGGTTAATCAATTTTCCCATCACATTTGCATTGTTGTCTGTTAATGATTTTTTAATGAGAAAAGGCTAGTAGCATAGCATTCCCTTCCTCATTATTGAACTATTTATATGTTAGAGGGTAATTGTGTTGCCACAAAATTTCTGAAGCTGATGCTGCTGCTGCCACAGGAGCAGAAACCACTTTCTTTGTAGCTAGAGGGATAACTACATTTGGCCCCATCACACATACCAGGTCTGATAATGCCCACCCTACAGTGCAGTTCAGATTGCTTTGTATCAGTGATTTATGCTTCTCATTATCTAAATAATCCTCAATCTTTGTGTTATTTTAAATTGTATTAGAAACTACTTTCATATAAATAATAAACAGAATTGTTAAAATGCTTATAAGCAAGGAAAAGCTCTCCTAGACTTCCACTAGACACACAAGTACATGATGATCATTTCCTCAAACCAAACCTTTGAGACCTAGCAAATACACCAATCCATTTGATGTTCAGTTTAAAAGTTTTGTTGCAATTTTACAATAAAAATTAGCATAATATTAAAGTTACATACCAAATAGAAATCTACTTATCTTGTTTTGAGAGTGTTATTTACCACCACTGTCAACTTAACTTGTAACCTCATTTTAAACAAGAAATAATATTATTTTGATGCAGTGTATTTTTCACAAATCCAAGTTGACTGGCATTAATTATGTTATCCTTTTTTAATTCTTGATTATAGCCCTGTAGCATCCGTTCCATTATTTTGCATCTGATTGGCATCTAGCTGACAGGTCTATAATTGCCCTCTTTAAAACTTAAACACATTTTCTCTCTGTCACTGTTCTTGAACTGACAGCATTTCAAGAGTTGTTGGAAAGCCATGTTAATGGTTCACAGAGCTTGTCAGGCAGAATTAGAAGTTTTGTATGCAAATTATCTGGATAGAGCTATTTGAAAATTGAACCACACAATGTTTTCTAGTATTGCTATTAGAATAACAAATTTAACCCTCCTTATTGTGTGACATACATATATAAAGGTTGCTGGATAGGATTTTGACAAAAAAAGAAGTGTTCTCTATTGATAATATAAATATTATTTTCCTTCTAAAAGGTGAATCACCTAATGCATAAAATATGATTGGAATTTTTTTCTCCTGAGGAATGGATTTTGTTCCATGAAAATATTAGAGTCAGCAATGACTCATCTTTAAATTTCCTAAAGAACTCTCTTACCAAGAATCTGTAGTTCTCATCTCCTTATTTACAGTAATTTTTGCCACCTTACACCTTTCATTTCTTGTTTATTTTTTTCTTCTATCTCCTCTTCTAAGAATAATGGTTTGTTGAACCAGTGAGAGCCTTTGTCTTTGCTGAGTGCCCTGAGGCTCTTTGGGCTCTTCTGTTGCCAGTGTTCTGGACTGCAGCTGGAGCTCTCTCTCCTAGGCCCATACTTTTGTCCTTTTGGTTTTTAAGAGGAATTAAAGGCATAGACGTTACAAGTTGCTTTGTTTCAAAATGTTAGCAGTTGTCTTATTCTCTCAAAAAAAAATCAGATTTTTGGAGCTGCCATGTCAAGGCAGCCAAGCCTTAGCTGTTCTCCAAGGAATCCTAGTTGTAGAACGCTACTCTGCATTTGTTCATTTCCCAGTCCTTTCCAAAAAGGTATGAAAATACTTTTTGTTTCCCCAAAAGCCATTTCCTTTTTCCTCCTGCAAAACATAAGTGGTATTGACAGAAATAATGAACCCAGATTTGCCATGTAGGCCACTAATAATTGATTCATGGTGAAGAAGATACAGTTTGATTAGCTATGTAGTTCTGTCTTCTGTTCGTGTACGTAGATGAAGGTCAGCAAAGTAATTTTCAAGAACATCTTAAAATGCCTCATGAAAACATTGTCTCTACACCTTGTTTTGTTTTTAAAAAGCCATTAATAGTTGTAAGGCCATGAGTTACATAACCCGCAGGTATAGGGAGAGAAAACGAGTTAAAAATCCTGGCAGGCACATAAGTAGTTGTGAGATTGTTATGATTTAGGAGGTCTTGACCATGTAAATGACAAAAGAATTAATTGAATATTAGATTTACCTTGTATTTTCTTCCTTCTATATGATACTGACCAAAGTTTTGTAGCTTATTTAGCATTGAACCATTTCTGCTCTTTCCCTTTGTTAAATATGTTCTGTTTTGGTAAATATTGTGCTCTTTCTATAGTACAGCCATTATTTATCTGAGTTAATATTTAATAGGAATACTGCAAGAGACATTCTGTAATTAGGCATGAGTAAACAGAGCTAGGAAAGGCAAAAGATTGGCTTGTAACTATAAAAGATTGATTTTCTGTGCACGGATAACTGGTTTGTAGAACATAAAAATGTGCCTTGGTCTATCACAAGTGTTTTTTTAACAATTTAATAAATATGCCACTTAAACTTTTTAAAAAATAATAACAAAATTTTTAAGAATGGGGCTCATAAACATTAAAAAAATGCTCTTCATTTTTTTCATAGTTCACATATTTTACTTATCATATACCAAGATGGAGGAAGTGCATTACTTTTTTTAGACTACTTACAATGGACCTGAATTTTCCCAGATTAGTGGCTCTGATTCTGCTTTTTCATGGGGATTTTCAACAAACTTAAGTCACTTGAGTCACTTAACTGTGAGCTAACCTGAACAAAATTCAGTTCTTTGAATGAAACCTATTTTGCATCTTTATCATCACAATAGATGCCTGAAATCAAGTGATTCAATGATAATTAGAAAGCAGCAAAAAAAAATTATTTAAGCAAACAATCAAAACAATGCTGTGTGTATGAAAATAAAGACATTTAACATTTCTTGTTAAAAAATACAGCTTCAGCCAGATAGAGAGGGTAAGTCAGTGAAGCAGCAATATCTTTCAGCTACCAGCAGTACATGAGAGTGAGTACCTACTAGTTATATATGTTTTGAGCAGTACAGCACCTGCAGCTTCAAAGTGATAATTATTTCCACATTTTTGTCTTGTTTCATACTAAATCTGGAGCAGGGAGGGGTGTGGGGTATGTGTGTCCCAAGTTTGCCTTTGATATTAAATTGCAAGTGCCTCTGTACATGTGGTGATTTTAATTACCTCTGCTTCAGTGAGAATAAAGATTGCTGCTAAACTGTAATATGCTGTATGCCTTGTCTATTATATACAAGGCCTGGAGACACATTTTCAGGATGCCAGAGGTCTGCTCAGTGATGTGTTGATCAATCCATTTTACCTATTCCTAAAGCTCCTTTCCCGTGGCACTAAAAGAATAAGGTTATGAAGGGTGAAAGTCTGTGGAGAAAATAGCTCATTTACATTATTACTTGTCCTTGAGATGTCATAGAAGGCAGGCAGTTCTCCTTAGAGAAGGGCAGACCTAACAGCAAGAAGAGGAAAACCTAGTAATCACTCACTTTGACAGTCAGAAAAACATTAGTTCTAACTATTTAATTTTGAATGCCCATTAAAAAAAATTAAAAAGGGGGAACTTACTCCCCCTGTTCCCCTGTTTCCATGAACTTGTGTCTTTGGAGTTTATATTGACAGCAATCCTGTGAAGTGGCCCTGGTCCAGCTCCACCTTCGAAAGAGAATTTCTGAATGACTCCAGCCTGTTGAGCATTTGCCATCTTTTTGTTTTCTTTGAGACCTAGGCCTTTTGGCCTAATTTGTTTGAAGTCTGAGCAAATCCTTCTTCTAAGCTCTTCAAGGAAATAGGTATTTCCTTTGTTGTTGCTGTGAATGTCAGTCTCTGTCTGCTGCAGTATCTTGTCCATTTGCCTTCCTTCCAAGGCAGATGTCTGCTCTCTGTCCTCATTTTATGAGTTCCCTGACTTTGTGCTGTAACAAAATGTCTTGTGCCTCATGAAGAGTGGCATGCTATGGCATAATGTATGTCCCCCTTTTCCCCCTACTCTCAGGTCCTTCCTCTTCTATGGTTGGATCCATTCCATTCTCCTGCCCATCTTCTGCCTGAGGTTAACCCTTTCTTTGCATTTAGTAGTTATAAAACAATTGCATTAACTGGGAATATTTGTGGGAATGCAATACTGCACTCGTTCTGCTTCCCTAGTATGGGTGTCTCAAGGACTGCCAGGGATTCCCATGACAGCCCAGCAAAGAAATAACATTTTCTTAAAACTAGTGTTTGGTTTGGTGCAGCCAGCCTCAAGAATTTTCTGACTAAATGTAGGAACTCCAGCGTATAGGAACAATAAAATGAAGATATTTAGAAAATTAATTTTCCAAAATGATAAAAGACATTTACAAAATAGACAAAACACATTTTAAAAATGTTAAAATTTTCTGGTTTCCTAGAAAAAGGAAAGCTAGCCAGCCTGTGACTTCATGGCCTGTCCACTTAGCAATGTAGTTGCCCATGCAGAACCTGTATCTGATGGGCTTGCCTAGGGCAAAAGCCATGTTTCCTCATCAACCTCCCACCATCCCAGGTGCCCTCACAGCCATATCATACTTCTCAGAACTTTAGTGGACTGGGAGCTGCTAGGTTTTTTTCTCTCAAGAAAGCATTGGTCACCCCTGGCAGCCCAATGCATACTTTGCAATACATTGTACAGGGGTAGCAGGAGGATGGAGATTGATTGGGACACCAGCTTTTCTCAAAGTCGAAAAAAATCAAAGACAGTATATAAAGACAGTATATACAGCTTAATATGGCTAATTTCATTATCCATTTAAAAAATAGCCTCACTTTAATTTCTACATATGTATAATAGAAAAAGACTTTACAAAACTCATCAGACCTGACTCACCTCCATCTTTCCATTGATAAAATGTATACTTTAGGATAACTTACAACCATAGCTGAAAACAATAAGAACATAAGAAATGCCTTTCTGGGTGAGATGAATGCTTTGTCCAGAACAGGATTTTTCCTTCAGCAGCCAAAGCAGGAGGTGCTACATACCTGGAACACATAGGCCTGGCCAAGGCCTCCAGTGCATTCCTCTTGCTTTCAATCATGTCTCTCCTTTCCTTTTTTTCAGCATGAATAATTCCAGCCTCCATACTTTTCATCTTTTTTTTTTTTTTGACATTCATTATATCCTATTTAATTCCATTGGATTGCCATCTCTTCTTTAGCGCTTAGTTTTGGAAACAGAAAAGATAATTTAGCACTTTATTTTTTAAAAATGAGGTTCCAATGATCAGGACAGTCCTGAGGATGACAACAGAATTCATTTAGCCATGTGAACCTTGTCTGACGTACCTTGCTGTGATTCAGTTCCCTCCAGACATAGATCAGGCCAAGGTCATTAATCCCAATGTTAATTGCTTTTCTCTCTCATTAACTTGGCTGTGTTAGAAAGCTAGATCCATCCAGCTGTAGAGAAGAGACAATTAAAATCTTTTTGATGATTATTGCCTGAAAAGAGGTGCAAGTAAAGAAAATATTTTTGAGCAGAAGAGAAAGGATTGTTCATATTTGACTTATGTATTAAAGGTATTCCAAAAGGATAGCTTTGAGGATTTGATTTTCAAAACCTGCTATCTGGTGAATGATATATTCTTGCTTTTTATTTTCAATGACAATAGAAGAATACACACCTTCTGAATCACGTACTTAACTTTTTGGTCTATATAAGTTTCCTGTGAGCTAGAAGTATCTATATTCTATGACTTGTCCAGCCCAATAAATTAAGGTCTGTTTGAAAATTACATGATATATTTTTGGCTACTTCTTCATTCTGTATCAATAAATAAGAATTGCTTAATAGTACAATGTATGAGTGTCTTTTCCTTTTTATCTTTCAGAAGGGAGTTTTGAAAGGAGTTTTAAAAGGAGTAAAGTGAAATGCAGCAAGTACTTTATTAAATCTCATCAACTTTTACATTTTTTCCTTTCATAGTTATCTCAGTAGAACTGTTTTGTAATTTTTTTCTCCTTATTTATGTTCATTTTGTAATAAAGATAACAGTAGAGAGCAATTATTTTAATAACCATTTTTAAAACAATTCTCCTTTTTGAATTTTGAGTCTCATGTTTCTACTATAATTGTAGTATTTACTTTCTTTTATTTTTTCCACTGACAATCTTTTCTAGGTTGAGAAGAAAAAAATTACCTTGGCTTCCTGTTGGTGGAATGTCTGCTGTTGGCTTTCAGCCAGTAATTTTCTTCTTGTTTCTGTATCTGTACCTTACAATGGCTACTGTGATATAGAGTAACAACACATAAAACCTGGGCTAAAGAAATGAAGTCTGAAAACTTTAGGAGTGGGATCCTATATATAATATAATTTGAATTATACTGCTCTTTCATTTTCATTCTTGATCAACTACTTTTAATTTTATGACCATATTTTTAGTTACTTCTAAGATGATTCTCAGAAAACAGTGAGCATTTTTTTCACTGAATTTAGTTCACTTTGAAAATAAAACATATGGGGAGTCTCATTCCAGATACTTAAGACTTTTCAAATTTATAAGTAGCAAGGTCTTTATATAAGGTCTTTAATCACAGTGTGGACTGTGGCACTAATCCCTTGCTTGGATTACAACTGAGCGTACACTCTGTGTCATAACAAGTCTGCACCCTGGATGACCTTGGCTGGGATGAATCCTGGGCTCAGAGACCCCTGCCTCTCCATTTTGGCATCCAGCATTCCAAGAGTGTGTGGAATTTGCTTTTAAATAAATGTGACTCACAAATTTTTTTCCTATTAAAATTGGGCTGGGCCCAAGAAGGTCCTGCCTGCCACGACAGATTTGGTCACTCAAGGGAATAGACCCTGTGCCTCTAGCCCCTTCCTTCCTATTAGTAGCCTGTGGGATCTGTGAGGCATCTGTCTGATGTCTGGACAAGGTCAAAATATATTCAGCCAAATAGAAATTCATGAGGATGCCCAGTTTAATTAATAGTAAATGTTTCTCTGGTGATTTAGGTTTATTTCTAAGATTTGGATTTATTTACTCTTCCCTTTCCTCCCCTTCTGTCAGAGCAAAATAGAAAAAGCAAAAAAGGCCTTTAATCTATGGGTTTCTCTTAGTTTAACATTTCAGTCCTATGAGACCACTACATAGGTAAAATCATACAATACAGCAAATATATCGACAGGTCTACTGCAAATTTTACAAATCACCAACATCTTTTTTCTGCTCTTCATCTGGTTCCAAGCCTGGCGGTATTGCTATGTGCTTAATTACTCTGGGCACAGACAAGAAGCTGAAATTTTGCCTGAGAAGCCCTTTAAGGGTGCCAAATTAATTTATATGTTTTTCCAAAAAAGTAAAACTCACTTTATGGAGTTAACATCCCCTTTAGGCAATTTGTGATCCGTAGATTATTGACACAAAGTGCTGTAACTGCACTTTTGAAACCTTTATAGCTTACACAGTCAGTATCTGCTTATTCTAAAGAAATAATTACAGTTGCCCTTAGGAGCTTTGTGACCTCCACAGAAAAGAAACTTTTTTTCTTAAATATTGCTATCTCTTTTAAATTTGTTGGGTAATTTTAAATATGTTGAACAGAGAGGGAGAGCTCTTAATATTAATAAGGCTTCTACAAATTTCATCAAAATAGGCAACTACTAGGAGGTAAGAAATTGTGCTAGTACCTACACTAAGCAAAACATGAAAACATCATTCATGCTTATTTCTATCACCATTCATAGAAAAAAAAAGTCTGGATGAAGAAGATATATGTTATGAATCTCAAACTGGAAGTCAGCTAACTCACAACAGACGTGGGAGAACAAGGACTCCAAGAAGTAAAGCTGAGTGGAGGGAAAGGTATCACAGAAGTCATACAAAGCAGTGTTTTGGTAATTGTTGGAAGTCAGAAAATTCAGCCCATGGAGAATTAAGGATGTTATGGTCTTATGCAGTGAGTTTCTTCCCTGTTCTTAGGTTTGAATCTGTAATATTTTGTGTTGCTTTTGTCCTTCACAAACATAAAATATTTGAATGGTCATATAAGTCAAAACAGAAGCTCCCTTTTTAACAATGGCAATGATTAAATACACAAGGATGATCATGAATTCTTCCCATGAATATTTTTCTAGTCTTCTACTAATTCTTGTTTATTGGCTTATTGAGCTGCGTAGTGTTTCTATGCATTCAGTAATTCTTGTGTGTTTTAACTTTCATGGACTTGTTCCAGATCCATATAGATATTTAACATTCATAACTTCCTTTGACATGCATTTCCTCCAGTCTGTCACTCATGAACCCTTTTTTTCCTAGTTTTGAATACCTTTTGAATTTTGTTTGTCTTACAGAAGAAAGAGGCCTCAGCTTTTCCTTACCCAGCAGTCCCTGTCACACAGTTTCATGAGCCCCTATTAATGATTGCTTCTCCAGCCCGAGGACCTGACCTGGTTGTTGTTAGATGGAGCCTGTTCCACACACACCTCCTCTGCTCTTCTCTCAGCATGCCACCATCCTCCCAAATACTTTCTGAGGGAGCACAGCTAGAACTGCTTACAATATTTGACTTGTCAGTAAATCACAGATTCTTTCAGTGATATAATGATGCCCTCTGTTTTACTGTCTTTTCCTAATAATGACTAGCAGGAGATTTGTGTGTTTGATTTGTAATGGGTACAATTACAAATGCAGGAACCTGTAAGTTCTCTCTTGTTTGTTCAAGTCTAGCAAACTTGTTATGCATAAAAAAAGAAAACACTAGTAGCTTCAGATTTCTCTTTTTTTTTATTTGCATCTTATCCACCCTCTGAAGACCGGTTACAGGAAAGAATTTATCACTTGCAATAGTTATGTCTGAGACATAAAATTCACTAAGCAACCACTTTATATAATGTAAGCAATTAATTTGGTAAAAAAAAAAAAAAATCTATTTCATTGTAAATGGTATATTTCTTTGCAATTAAATTTTCCTCACTCCTTTAGGAGCACATTTCAATAATGTCCACTTACGAAATTATTAATGGAGCCTGTAAATGTAAGTAATTAAGCTTAAGGCTTGCTGAATTAATCCTTAATAAGATCAATTTCTACATTTCAAAAAACTATAAAATTATTGACTAATTATTATAATGGATTTGCCATACTTACTAGCTTACTTTGAGTAATAAGTGCAGGGTTACATAGCTGAGTCTAAAGCCAGAGTTCTACAGTCTTTTATATCTTTTCCCATTTAATCTCATTTAATTCTATTATTTTTTTCAAAAAATGCTTACCTGAAAATTTAAAAAAAGTTGAAGTATCATCCCATTTCATAAAAAACAAAACCTGAAAATGAAAATGTAAACTTATGAAAACTGATGACATTTCACTTTTTGCTGCATCTATATTCCTTTTCAGGAAAGATGGAAAAAAAGTAGGTAAATGAAAACCTAGGAGTTAACCTTTAGGAAAAGTTTTGAATTTCTTCTAGAAATTCTCACATTTTTCAATTATTGTCTTCATCTTTTTTGTATTCCCCAGCTTAAATTCTCATTTTCTTCTTTGAGGATTAGACCTCATCCAAACTACCTTCCCCATAGGCTATTAGCATCCTCTGTACCTGCCATTCAAAGAAAGTAAAGTTATATTCAAACTCTGTTCTAAAATGCAATAATTGAAGTGCAATAATTTATTTTTCCTTTATGTTAATGCATCTGTGACAGCCTTGTCTAGTGTGGTCTCTCAGTGATGGACTGAACATCAGGTACCTGTGACATACCTGAGTGTCTGCTAGGTGATCTTTGCAAAGCTTCTGTCCTGTATGGCACCAGTGGAAATCTTCCCCTCTTTCCCAATTACATTTGAGACACATCAGATAGCACTTATTTAATCAGTATAGTGGGTGTCACACTAAGCAGTGATGGTTTCATATCTATTGAGCCAAAATAAAGTAAAAGGCCTTGTGTAAATATGGGTCATCGGTGGTTACCTTTCCCAACTAAAAATCTTGTTAGGAAATAAATTACTTTGAAATGAGCTCGTTTCCAAAAGCCCATGTTGATTGGATTCATCAATGCAGTTAGTTATTATTTGAGCCCATAATTTGCTAGGATCAATCTCATGGGAACAGGCCTATAATTACTCAAGGCATCTTATTTAGTCTTTTACAAGATACCATGTTTACTTATTTTTGATCTTCCCAAACTTTCCTGTTGTTTTGTTACTCAACAAAATAGTTTTTAACCATTTCTTCTAAAACTTTTAGATGCAGAATTTTAAAATGATGATTTTAGCATTTCTAATTAAATGTGTCTATCTTTTTGTTTTATTGATACTTTTATTTCTACATCTGATAGGAGCGTGGCAGTGGCAATATGATTTTGTCTGCTTTTAATGCACTTGGGCAGTCCTTATTTCTATCAATCACTTTCCTATCAACTACTTAAACTTACCTGCTTTTTATTTTTTGATCATTTACTTCTCATTTCCAACTTATATTATTTTCTAGTTTTGTATTTTATTTGTCCATTTATACATGTATATCCACAGGGATATTAATGTAATATATGTGTATAATTTATGTATAATATGTATCATAAGTTATATAATGATTTTATATAAGGAGAGAAATATATATGGCTCAATTTGAAGTTCCTTTTTTTTTCTTTTTAATTTACAGGTGGCTTTCTTGTCTAACTGTGGTATATTAAATGGCAATTAAAGTATTATTTGACCATGTTCCAATACTATTAATTGTATTTTTTTCTATTTAAATTACCCCTCTGAAGTTTTTTGTCTGATAATTTTTCATAGTTTTTGTATAGATGTGTATATATACATATAGATGTATAGATATATAGATATAGATATATAGATATTTGTATTTCTAACAGAAAGTAACAAAAGTAATCAAATAACTTTTATAGTTTAAATAAACAGGCAACACCCAGGCAAATCAGGATTTTTCTGTTCCTAAAAAGAAATTTTTGAATTACCTTCCTGAGGGACAGAAGTTAATCCCATATCCTTGCCCCCATGGATTCAGGACAAACAAGATGAAGCCATATAATCTAAACTGAGATGATAAGGCATTGTAGAGGTTAGCAGTTTGCTAAGAGCTGAAAATGAAGCTTCACCTTGGTGGATGTAGCAGCATAAACTGTTAGTCCAGAAACAGCAGAACATGAGGGAGATTTTACAATAGCTGTGATAACTGCTGTAGTTAGATTACCCCTAATTTTCGGAATCAAATGTCACATTTTTCTTCTTTGCACCATTCTTTACTTCTGAACTCTTTCTTGGACATACTTACTGAGCAAAAACTTGGTAAACTTCATTTTAAGTTATTTTAAAATGCACCTATGTTATAACTCTTCTATAACATTGTAAGTCATGTGCTAACAGTTTATCATTGTTCTACTAATGAAATGGAATTATTTGGCCTTCAACATCACAGGATTGAATATGCACCTGAGGCATATATTTATTAACTGATAATACATATAATTTAATGGTGTATTCCTTAATTTAACAGCCCAAGTACTTATTGGGAAACTACCCAATAAATAAAGAAGTGATAAAAGCAGCCTTTGTTGTGGCTAGTCAAGTTTGTCAAACAAAAGCAGGTGTAAATTGAAAAGTCATCTTTGAAGCTTAAAATTTGTTTAAAAATCCACCCCATACTGCTGTTTTCCAGTAGCCAGGACTATGAAACAGAGATTCCTTGTGCTGATCTTGACATGGTGGGTATTGCACTTCAAGAGACAGCTTTGCAAACAGAGAGAGCTCCTGGAAGAGCAATGAGGCAGGGGGATGTGCCTGGAGAACAGGGCCCTGGCACTGGACCAGCAGAAGGACATGGCCCAGCAGGGTGTTCAGCCTCCCTTCCTCCTTCCCTCTGGTGTGGGGTTCCCACAGGGAGCATCCCACAGCTGTCCTAGGGCTTTGGCTGCTGGAAACACACACTCAAATAAGTGAGTTCACCCCACTACTTTAACAGGTAGTATTACACTTTATAATGTCCAACAGCTCAGCTAATGAGGGCTCCACCAAGATCTTCATAAATACTTACTTAAGAAGGAATCTAGATTATTGAGTTGAACTATATGGAACAATATTTGTTCATTTTGTTCATTTTTCCTCGAAGGTTCCTACCCTTCTCTGCCCGTTGTTGTTAGCTCTTGTTAAATGCTGGCCCTGATATTGACAGGTTGTGAGGTTTTTTTCCTTCATGTGCATCTGTTCAAATATCAAATTTAGAATCTTATAAATAGCACTAAGCTCATCCCTGTTGAAGCAAGAGGATATTTTAGGTCTTCTTCAACATGTAAACCCAACAGACTGGAGTTTTCACCAAATATCTTAAAACGTAAGTAACCTTAACTCCAAATTCTTTTGGAAAATAAATTTATCTTTTCTGAGCTCTGTTATACAGAGTTAACCATACCTGGTTAAGCAAGGTATGGTTATTTCGTTCTGTATAGTGACAGCAAAGGACATTAAATACTTACTGGAATTGAACTATTGAGGTAGAGCTACCAATTAAAGTTTCTTAAAACATGTCCTGTGTGAAATCTTGATTGAAAGAAAGACTAAGTGGTGTGCAGTTCCAAATAAAGTCACAGTAAATAGGTTGGTAAATTAATTTCTATTAATTCATAATTAAAATGTAAAGAATATTTGGAAAACCTTCACAATATATCAACAGTTAAGGAAATAATATAAGAGCAATTTCTACTTTGAATGCTAGGTAAAATAAGGAAATAGATCCCCAAAGATTAGACTGATAATGGGGAAAAAAGATCAGAAATTCTAATATGCAGCATTTTAAGGTCCCTGATGAAATAGTAATCTTTATCACTTTTATCTTACAAAGAGATTTGCGAATATCTTTCCCGTAAGCAGTGTGCTTGATAAATATTGAGATAACTCTAAGAATAACTGCGAGGTCCAAAGCATATTTTGCCAATGGCATTTGGAAAGTTGGAAATGAGGACAAAAGTGAAAAAAAAAAGGGGGAAATTTTAGGAGAGATGAATATCTCACATGAAAATCTAAGTAAGTTGGATATGGCTATGGTTTTCAGTCAGGTTATGTAACTTCTCTGTGGGTTTTAAGGGTTTAACCACCTAAGTGCTAGCCAAGTGGTGAAACACATGCAGTAGGAAGGAAAGATATGCTTTAGCATATCACTGAGGAATCATCCAATCATCAATCCAATTCAATCATCCAGCATGATGTCTTTTACCAGTCATCTTGCTGGCCAGTGAGAATGTTTCTCTGCTACCACTGATGTGCTAGCTGTGTCCTTGAACAGAAATCACAGATTTTGTAAACATCTGGAGTTACATTTTGTGAAATCTTGAGTTTTTTCCTATTGTTTTATGAGAGTAATATATAATATTGCAAAACATAAATAGCTGTAAATAGTAATTGTTTTTGAAATCCAAAGTACTTCCTAAAACCTTAATTTTTAAACATATGGTTGCATTTTTTTCTTAATTGAAAGTAGGAGAATGAACTGTTTAAAAAATACCTTGTAGATATATATCTTCCTTCAAAATTGCATTCTTTTTGGTAACAGTATCAAGAAAGGAAGTCTGGCATACCACTTTTAAATTAATATACTGTAATTTCCAGTAAAAGCAGATTAATATCTCGTTACAGCTAAAGGAAGTAAATGGTCTTTTTTTTTTTTGTCACTTCCAAATTATCATGAGCTTCTACAGAAAGAATCTCTTGAGTTTGAGTTTTTACAGTTTGCTATTTTAATTTCAGTTTAGGGCAGTTCAAAACATAGATTTTGGCTTGTTGTAAAGGCTATTTATGATATTTGCAATTATTTTTCCAACCAGAATGTCAAGTTTTGAGCAGTTTCACATCGACTTTTACCAGTCTAATTATACCATAGAGGACCAGGAAGAAGGTTGCAACACCTATGGCTCAGACAAAAACCTCTGTGAAAGCAGAAAGTAAGTGTGGGTGTTGCTTCAGCTTCTCTCTCCAACAGATGATGGTTCTGGGGCTGGCTTTGGGGCTTGCAGGAGCAGAAAAGTAGTTCAAGACATCATCTGGACTTTCAGAAAGGCAGGATGTTTATAAGTGAATTTTTATTTTTAAAGGATTTTATTTTGAGCTAATTTCATTAGTAGAGTGTTGCAAGATTTGCAGGGGTCCCAGGACGAGGGAAGAGATGAGAATCTTGACTTCGTGTTTCAGAAGGCTGATTTATTATAGTATTATATATATTATATTAAAAATGCTGTATTAAAACTATACTAAAATAATAGAGAGAAAGGATTCATCAGAAGGTGAGACAGGAATAGAAAGGAATGAATAACAAAAGTTTGTGACTGACCAGAGAGTCTGACCCAGCTGCATCCTTGACTGGTTATTGAGTAGAAACACCTAACATGGACCAATCAAAGAAGCACCTGTTGCGTTCCACAGCAGCAGATAGTTATTGTTTACATTTCTTTCCTGAGGCTCCTCAGCTTCTCAGGAGAAGAAAATCCTGGCAAAAGGATTTTCATATAATATGTCTGTGACAGTAAAGGTCTTCCAGGTTGTTTACCTGAGCTTCATGTTATTAATGTGACATTTAGGGTGCCTGTTGCAGGAAATTCTTTAGGAACCTTGTGAGATTCAAGGAAAAAATCTGAATGTGTGGCTCTTTCATAAGCAGTATGTACATATGTGAGGAGTGTCACCAGGCTGCTGGGCAAAAAAGCCACAAGTGCCTGGATGTGGAAGCAGGAGTGGGTGCGGTGGGATGCAGGGTTCCAGCAGGATGGCAAGGAGCTCGGCCCGCTTGCAGAGGGGGCTGCAAAGGCACGGGCAGCAGCTCAGCTCTCGTTACCCACAGCGAGCCAGAAAAATTCCAGCTTCTCCACACTGGGTGGGAAGTAGGTGGAACGTGGTGAGCAGCTCTAGGACGTTTCTCGCTGTAGTTAAGAGCTTGGCTGTGCTTTGCCTCCTGTCCTAGGAGCCAGGCAGACAAGCTGCCTGCAGGCGCGGCGCTGGTGCCATCAGACATGCTGCCGTCCCCGCTGAGCTACTCCGGTCAGATTCTGCAGCCAGCGTACGCTCCCGACGCTCCTCCTCAGCTTGGCTACGTTGACGGATTTGAGGAGGAACCTCCTTTGCTAGAAGGTAAAACTGTGAAAAACATGTTCACTCTCTTGTGAAAATTTTAAAAAAGCTTAATAAAGGACGATAGGAGACAAGGACTACAGGGCAAAGGTTATTACGGCCGGATGCCCCATGGCACTCAGCCGAGAGTGCCTCTTGCACATTCATAGGCTCTTATGCATAGTAAACTTTTCCTTCAAACTAGTTTACATGTGTGAAAAAAAGCCAAGCACTTGTTTTTAAAATTTTAAAAGTTTAATAGTAATAAAATGGTTATAAAAATAGTGATATAATTAGAGTAATAAAAATTTGAACAATTGAGATAAGGACAATACGAGACAATAAGAACAAAGAGTTATGGATGGTCCGGGTATCTTTTCTGGGCAAAATAAGCCCGAAAAAGGACACCCGTTAACAGAGGATTAACCCTTAAAAACAATAGCCTGTTGCATATTCATACACCTCACGCATGATGCATAAATTCCATTTAAACAAAGGATTCTGTCGGGTCAGCATCAACTTCTTCCTCTTAATCCTAAACGGCGTCTTCAAGACTGAGCGAGGTGGGAAGAAGTTAGTTTCTTCTGATAACGGAGCAATAAATCCTCTTTCTCTGAAAGATTTCGGTGTCCTGTGGCTGCTATCTGGTGCGAGTACCTCATTCCTTTCTTTAAAAAAATATCCCACATACATAGTTTCTATTTTAACATTATGTTATAACCTAAAACCATATTTGAGAAAATTAATACAGCATAACTTTCTAACATAATAATATAATATTCATCCTAATATTTGCGAAACACCAATCATAAAATACACATTTTTCACACATGTTCTAAGACTTGTTTAGCATATCTCCTCTTCAGATTTGCCTTTTTAGAGCATGTGTATTCTTTAGTTGTGCTTTTAGTCTTTTTTTTATCATTATCTTCAGTTTTGGCTCTGGCTCACACTGTTTTCAGACGGTGAGTGCGGATAGTTGGCAGGTGTTTTCTTCATATATGCATGCATTGGATGTTATCTCATCTAAGCAGGTATTTTAACACAAGTATATTATATCAGCTATTTCACTACTATGTCTAAGCTTAATTACCAACAGAAATAAAAACTATATTTTTGTAACAAAGTTACTTTAACATTACGCATTAACATTAATTAACATTACTTTAACATTACAGTTACTTTAACATTACATGTATAAAATCCATTTTAATATTTGTGAAAAGCCAATATTGTAATATGTATCTATAACAAAACTAATCCCACAGACGACATGCAGGATTCCTGGGGGTGCCTCTAACTTTTCTCTGCCAGCTAGTGGATGGAACTCGCTAGAGAAACTGCAGCAGAGCTGGCAAGCCTCTCCATGTGAGCTTCAGCCAAAGCTCCTGGCGGCCAAACTTTCATTTTCTCCTTTGAATTCGCCATGGATTCATGCAGCTTTGTGGCCTAGAGCAGGTATACTGTACCACCACTAGATGACAGCAGAACAATAGTTTTCCATTCACGTTTCCAAAATTGTTTCCACTTTTGCGTTTATCCTCCGTACATATTGGAAAATCTGTTACTAATGGAGATGGATAATCATCTTTTTTGTGTATCTAGTAATAGATTTAGTAGTTTCCAGATGCTAAGTCGCTTGTTTCAGGGGGAAAGGAATTGAGAAAGCTGCTTTCAGTTTCAATTAGTTGATCATTTAACTATATGAGCAATGTCGTTCTTTACAATGATTGACCATTCTAATGCTAGTGGCTGATTTTATCGCTAGCAAAATACTTGTGCTGTATTGAAAAAAAAAAAGGGGGAAGTTATCTGTAATTATTTCAGCATAATGTAAACCGAGCATATTCAGCCTGCTAGTTTGGCATGCTGGAAGGCAGCTGGAGTTTCTACTACTCAAAAGGGACTACTGCTGCCTTAAAGCCAGCAAGATCATTCTGTTTGATATAGATAACTGCTAGATCTCGAAGACCCCCAACCATTTAACTCCCCATGTGGTTCACTCAGGGAAAAGGATGTTGTAATACAACTGCTTGTGATCTGCAAAGCTTCAGAGATATTCCTATCTGTGTACCACATAAATCTGACCAAAACCACACATTTTAATGCAGAATAGATTTATATATACAATGTTTTGACTGAGCTCAAGATGATGGAGAGGTGGAACAAGGTAAAGACTTGGCTTTCCCAACAGATCTAACACACTGTCAGTCTCAGTCATTCTGGCAGCAGATCTGAACCTAATTTTCCCCTTACTGGAGAATCTCAGGGAAGATGGTTTCTTGTGCAAGTGGAAATGTTTCTCCAGAAGTTATAAGATAAAGATTTGCCACAGCAAAGTTAATGGCAGGATTCCCATCATCTTTAATGGGACAGCATTTTGTTCTGTTTCCTGAGGCCTCACTAATTACTTTTTAAATGCAAACATCCCCCACCCCAAAAAACAAAACAAAAAACCAAAAAAAACCCCAAAAAAAAACCCCACCCAAAACCCAAAAAACAACCACACTACAAACCTCCAAGCTTCTAAAGCACTGTGTAAAGTAGTATAAACTTGCCTTGAAGAAAGGTAATTATAACTATAACTATAATCTATAATTTTTCAGTGCTTTTGGCAGTTCAGGCTTTAGACACATTACTTGTCAGATTTTCCAGAATTAAAGCATATATCTCCATCCTCAGTGTCACAGATATCTTAAATTCTGCAGTTATTGTTAATTAATATGTTTTTCAACATCTATGTGAGTGTGGCATTAGATACATGTGTTCTAAATATAGGAAAAACAAATATGAACTCAAAAATGCTGAGGCCATTTTTTGCATCACTGACTAAAATTGGATTTAATACATTAATATTCCAATTTAGAATGAAAGCTGACTCCCAAATATACTGAGTAGCAGAGTAGCAGAGACATTATGTTGTTCTTATGACAGAATATGTCATCCTACAATATTATCTTCACTGAAGCATTTGTTTGTAGTTTTGTGGTATCTAATGGATTTTTGAAAAAGTGTTGTTTTCTTGTGACTAATTAACAAACTCCTGAAATTTCTTGTTGCAGAACTTGGGATCAATTTTGAGCATATATGGCAGAAAACATTAACAGTTCTAAACCCAATGAAGCCTGCAGATGGCAGCATTATGAACGAGACAGACCTCACTGGACCTATGGTGTTCTGTTTGGCCCTTGGAGCAACATTGCTGATGGTAGGATGTCGTAGACATCTTCGGGGATTTCTTTTCTAACAAGCTCATGCCTAGGTGATAATGAGTGTGAAGCTGCAGAAGATGTAGTACCAGCATAAAAAGAGTCATTTGCTGCCAGTTATTCTGGGATTATGTGTTAAAAATTCTTCCTACTTTGAAAGCACCTGCATAAAATTTAAATGTAATGTAAAGGTGACACAGGTAAAGTGATGTATTATTTCCAGTAGAAAGAGGAGACCACACCATTTTTGGGGTGGGATTTAATATGAACAAAAGGACAGATCTGTGCCATATATAATCAGGAATGGCTCTGAATAGGTTTCAAAGGAGGGAATAAAAAGGAATATCAGGCCAGCCCAGTTTTTCTAACACTCTTGCTACTTTTTTTGAACTATCCTCTCTCATTGTTATTTTAGAGAGTACAGAGACAGATAGACTAAAAAAAAATCTTTATGCAACTAGAATAATTAGAGGAAAAAGAAATAGAAACAGTCTTTTTCCTCCCACCCCCTTAAATTTGCAATACCTTCCTATAAATTTTGCTAGTACTTTCTTATTCTATATTCTTTGTTCTGTATTGTCTGCTTAACAAAATATAGAAGCCTGTATTTGACCTCCTTCTTTATGAATATAGCTTTCCTACAGGAGGAAAGTTAACAGGGTTGTACAGAACTCCAAATTCATCTATATATCCCTGGCAACAGGGGCTCTCCAGTGTTGCTGAAGTACAGCTCTGACTGCCAGCAGCAATTCATCAGACAGGAGTAAGGTGGGACCATTCTGAGAAGGGCTTTACTGCCCTGCAACTGAGGTGAGAGGACAGGGGCTCTAATTCTCCATTTCCTCTGTGATAAATAGTGCTGAATCAGAAGATTCTTGAAAGTTCTTACTCAATTTGTAATGCCAGCGCAGTACCTTGAGTGTGCAAACTGCTATATAAATGGCAAGTTGTATTATTATTTATGTTCCTATAAAAATAAAAATCTTTTAAAAGGGTGGAAGGGGCAGGAGGAAAGGGAATAAAAGCAAAAGAAGGTGGGAAGCTAGAGAAGACAGGCTATTTTCCACCTGGAGAAATAAATGTATGAGGGTAGTAAAAAGAGAAAGTTGAATTAATTATAATCAAGAAAATGAAAGGAAAGCTAAAAGAAAGAATGAAAAAAATGTTTCCTGTTGACTTTTCTCCCTGAATAGCCAACAGTTATAATGAATATTGAACTATTATTATTCAAATAAATTACTCTAATTATCATACTTTTACTGAGATATTATGCATTTTAGGTGTCATTAGAAAACCAAGTATTTTTAATGCTCCAGTTTTAGGGCAGAAAAACACCTCTGACATAATCCAGTGTTTTTGTTCCATAACTTCCCAGCAGTAAGCCTTTGGGTTTATCTTAGAAATTCAGGCTACCATTTTATCTCTGATGTATTTGAAGACTAACATGTCTCTTCAGCTGTGTAAACTATGATATCCTTCTGTACTTAAATAAGTATCTTCTGATAGCACCAGGAACATAATTTGGTTGAGAGCTTGTTTCTTAAAATAATGTATACATTTTCTTTAGTTTCAGCTTTTTAACTATGGAAAATTATGCAAAGATATTCTTCAAAGGGTAGCAGTCCTTTCAGAGAAAAAGAGGAAAGGGCTGCTAGCCTGGCAGCAGGACTTGTTCTTCCTCACGTTAGTGTAAAACAGGGCAGCTCCATTGTAGATAGAGAAACAATGGCAGCCCAAAATTTAGCAGAAGCCCAAGTCTCAGCTGCTTTGCATTTTACACTGTCATTTGAATGCTGTCAGATTTCCCCATCCTTTCCAGCCAATGGTGGTGGTGCCCACTCCAGGCAGATGCAAGCAAGAACACAAAGTCTGACTTTCTGCTAACCTTGCTCCTTCCATAGGACAAATTTACCTCTTTCCATTCATCAAAGCCTGCCAGACTAATCAAGCCTGATTCTGGTTTTGCTTACATCACTGTGAACTGGGAGTATTCCCATGTGTGTGAGTCAATATATTTACATATGTTAAGTAAGACTAAAATCAGAACCAACATGTTCACTACCTTTTTTTTTTTTTTTTTTTTTTTCCTTTCTTATAACCTTGTACCACAAATCCAACATTTCACCAACTGGAGATCTCAGCTAGCTGCTGGTGCTAGTGCTCCCTCCATCGCTGGCTCAGGAATTTTTTAATCTTAAACTAAGCTAATAAATAAATAGTGCTGTGTAAAACAGTTATATACACTGAAGCAAACAGTCTGAAATACAGTTTGTAGTTGATGCATCTGTTTTGAGGCAGAAATTTACTTAGTTGGTGTATAGCAAAGGCTGCCCCAAACCATTGTGTTAAACTTACTGTATATCCTTAATGACTGAAATTCCAGTTGATGATCATCTGAGCTGGTATTGCTGTCCCACACTATCTCTAGCTATCATTAGTTTTATTTGTTCAAGCAATTTTCCCTGATTATTTTATACCACTAGTATGCAAATGCCAGCAAAAGAAGTCTGTAACTAAGTAGGAAGATTTCTTATGCTGTGATTTCAGGAATAGATCCTGATTATTTTCTTTATGGTGGAAGACAGTAATGAGGAAAAGCCCAGGATGCTGGAAGGATATATAGGCAACCTGGCTGTACCTGACTTAACCTTGAGGACTGGGACCAGAGGAGAGCTCAGCAGTGAGCCAGGTCAGTGCAGACAGGATAATTGTGCTGATGTAAAGTCAGGTCTTACTAACTAAGGTTGCCTTTCACGTTCATGAACTGCTCTCCAACGAGAGCTGGTGAGCTGCCACCAACCTGCAGCATCAGGACTTTCATGCTGTGTCATCACTAGGCCTTCTCCATACTGCTGCTTTATGTTTGTCCAGCTCAAATACTGCTGGAATCCAGTGATCAATTACCACATGCATGGATACAGAAAGACAGGGCAGAGAAGGGTCCTCAAAGCTGATTTCCCCCAGATTTCATTAAAATGTATGGATAAGTAAAGTCAGAGGTCTTCTCAATCCTTCTTAGCCATCATGGGGGATAAACTGGCAAGTATCATAAAACATGATAAAAGCTTCAACAATGTTTCCATCTAATCCATCACAACAGAATCCAACCATAAGCCACAGCATTATTATGAAACTGAGACCATCTATTGGTTTTGAATCTTATGTGGTTTCTCATATGCAGTATATCTATATATATAATATATAGTGTGTGCAACATATAGATTTTGTGTGTGTATATGAACAAACACACTTGTGTTTTATGTATGTACATACACCTTGTTATGTGTCAGGAAGGTGATGCAATGCATAGTGGCCCTTCATATGATAAGTTTACTCCATGGTTCTAAGTTAATGGTTAAGTTCCAGGTCTGAACTTTCTCCTTCACAGGTGCATTCTATAATTAGGATTCAAAGTTCCAAGAAAAAAATTGATTCCTGATTTATGAATGTTTTTCTCATGTTCAGATGCAAAAATGACTATTGCATAGCCAACTTTCAGCATTTAATTTGTTAGAAGCTTGAAGAGAGAAAAAAAACATATTTGTGTGTTTTGTGACGGTTTATTTTGGGGAGTGAACAATGCCCTTATGCCTGGAGGGATCCTTCAAAATGATGGCAGGAGATGAAGGAATTGGTGGTGCTGTGGCCACAGTTGCCTGTTTTACTAGCTTTGTGTATAAATTAGAAAACATCAAGCTCCAGGCTGCCAGGCTGGTACCTTTCATAGGCAATAAATTTGAACAAAGGAATAAAACCTAGAAGGAAAAAAAAATCTGGGATTTTTTTCATTTGTTAGAACAAAAAAAGAACATAAGCTGACAGTTACTACTGACTTTTATGTTGAAATGAACATGTTGTATTGGTCTAAGCACAGAAATGTATCTTTCTCATGGTAGTCAAGGGAAAAAACTGTCACATTTGCCCTGAAAACCACCATAGTTTAACCAAAAATTTCCCTATTTTTTGCAGACCTTCTTATAGCTGAAGGTTTGTAATAAAATGTGAAGTATATCAGGTAACCTGGGTCATCATATCACTTAGGACACTTTTTCACAGCCCCATATACACTTATTGAAAAGATGTTTCCTGAGCCTAAACTTTGATTTTTAATGACTAAAAGTGCTTTCCATAATTTCTTCTTAGTTTGCTGCCAGTTAAACTTTCCCAAATCTCCCAATTCCAGTTGTGTTCAGAGCCCAACAACAGTAAGACTGAGAATCTGTAGTCTTGATTTCTCAAGATTTTCCGAGCCTTCTGATGTTTACATTTTTGTAATGAACTTTCTTACACACTTTCTGTAAATAACTTATTGTTTTGCATTCTTTTATGGAAGAAGAGACGTTTGATGAACTGTTGGTTTGTCCAGTGTCATTGGAGAAGTGGCACATTCACTCTCCAATCCACTGTCACCTTTAGAAATCTATAAATGTTGGAGTCAGAAATTAAACTTCCCTTTCCTCAACTTGAGAACAGCAGTGTGTGCACGTCGTCTTGTTTCATGTCCTATAGTGACAAGAATCAGCCTTGTAACTTTAAGTTAGCAACAAGCACATTTTGTCAATTGCACCTTGGAATTATTTTTATACAAAAACCCCCAGAAGTATCATCTGTGGTTCACAACTGAACTGAAGCAGGTGAAGCAGAGAGAGAGTGTCAACAACAAGAAGTAACAAACCTAAACCTAAATCTGTCTTCTGCTAGCACTTAGTGATCACTGCTCACTTCTGTCAGCTCACGCTTCCTCTTATTTATTCCAGGCAGGGAAAGTTCATTTTGGCTACGTGTACGGGATGAGTGCCATCGGGTGCCTTGCCATGCATGCCCTGCTGAACCTGATGAGCGTCTCGGGAGTCTCGCATGGCTGCGTTGCAAGTGTCCTGGGCTACTGCCTGCTGCCCATGGTCATCCTGTCCTCTTCTGCAGTTGTCTTCTCACTGCAGTAAGTACCAGCCTATGGCAATGGGAATCCTGTGAAGGAGAGTAAATCAGATGGCTGGTGTGAAAATCATTTTATAAATGGTCGCATAGTAAATTTTGGCTTCTGAAACTGTAACATAACACCAGTTTGGTTGTATGTATAGGTGGAAACAGACAAAACTGGACTGTATTTGAGAGGGCTGGTATACATTCCTTTTGATATGAGTCTTTAATTCCTCTGCTTTCCATTTGGATTGAGAGTGCTGTTGATTTTTGCAGCAGCCTCAGTTGTGATTTTTGTTTTGCAGAGCCAAGAGTGGCCAAACTCAGGTATCAATTTTAAAAGCAATTGCTGAACTTTGGCTTTATATAGCCGGTTCTCTTGCTTCTTTTTTTGTTCATAGCATCAGGCCTCCCATCTTTATGTTTCCTTTCCTACTGACTCCTGTGGGACAGAATGAAATAGCCAAGTTCCCCTTAATGATGTGGAGAATTCGGACAAGTGTTTAAGATATAGTAGACTTGTATATTCTGAGGTGTAGTTGTTGTACAATTGCAAGCCTGAAAAAAAGAGAATACTTTGAGAAACCAAATGTGTGGTTGTGTATGTGTCTGTGCACCTGTGGGGGGTTGTTCAGTCATATTCTCTGAATAGGAAACTTTTTGGCAAGCCTCTCATTCCTCCTCATTCTCTATGTGACACAGTGTTTATATCCCTGTTCACACACAGCAAAGTACAAGCAAGTTCCAGATCTTGCCTGAAGGCCTTGAGCAGTGCTTTTGCCCATTGCTAACATGCTATTAATGATGGTTTCCCTCCTAAGACTTTTTTGTTCTCTCATATTTTTAACTCTCCAATCTGTAACATATGGAACCTAGCAGCTGATGAACAAGAAAATGCCCCTATTTGTTTCTTTGGTAAACATCATTCTTACATATGTTTGTATATATATATGTGTGTGTGTGTGTGTGTGCACATGTTTGTTTGTTTGTTTAATTTATTTATTTATTTAAAGGAAATTATATGGGGAATGAAGTTTTGAAAAATTTCTTGTTGCATTTTTCTGAGGAGCTATGATGGCTTAACCCGACCATATTCCAGGTATTAAAGTGTTTCTGAGCTGTCCTTGATAAGATGGACGATGACACTAAAGAAGCTGTTTATTCTCTGTTCTCCTACACTTCCCATATTTTCTTGATTAACCTGTTTAATAATCCAGCCTAATAAAATGTGCAGATACATAATGGTGAGACAGATGGGGTGAATTCCAAACCAGCTGTTACAACTGTGCAGGATACTGTTTTCTGTACATGGAATCCCCAGGCAGACACTACACGTTTGTAAAATGCTGTGAATTTACAGAAAGCACATATTTTGAAAATCTCTAAATACTAAAATGTGATAGCCTTGTCAAAATTGAACTGGTATTTCTAAAATGAATTGCTAACATTAAGTACCTATTTACAGGGTTCTGCAGCCTTTTCTCATTTGGTATATGAAACTGCTTGAACATATCAAGTACCAAGGTTAATTATTGCAAGCATGCTATTAAAATTAAGTGTCAGCTTTAAAATCCAACATACGTTTCATTATTTTTAATTTTAAAAGTATTTAAATGTTAAAAGAAAGAGCAATACATTTATGATTTTAAAAATATTTATAAAAAACATTACTTCTATTTCAAAGTTCAAAGAAATAATCTGAATTTTTTTTTTCACCAAAAGTATACATAGGATAATGCACTAATCTGTGGCAAAGATACATAGCAATCTAATAATTTTCAATTTTCATGATTAGCTATTTCCCTGTAAATAAATAAAGCAAAATATAGAACATTTGGGGTACTGAATAGTACCAAGGAGAATACCAGTTCTCTTACTCAAATTTACATGGAACTAGATTTGTTTGTGTCCATATATGCTGTTTTCATGTGTGAGCACAAGTTTATTAGGCTGTCTTTCTGGGAGAAACATCAATAGACTTTTTTCCTGCAGAAAGCAACAACAATTCTTTAATATCAAATCCCCAAACAGGGTGGTAAAGCTACTTCCTTAACTAAACAGTGAAGGAAATAAATGTAAGCATGAAGAAAGCAATTCTTATACCCAGCTGATGCAAAGAACCCATTTGGTGACAGCATCTGCAGGATGTGAGAGAAAGAGAGAAAGAGAAGTGCACTCACCTGTGTCCCTCCATATCAATCTCACGCCACCAGTACAGCCCCAGTCCTCTTGGCCACTGTAAGCATGACTTGTGCTTTTTGCCCTTCTCCCATCTAGAGGATTTGACCCTCATGGACATGCCAGACAGAAAGCTCTCTGCCAAACCATTCTTTTTAGCAGTAACACATTGTTAGATTGAGGACTGAATTTGTAAGTGCACAGAGGTACCTATTGATCCTGATATGATTTTTATGCCACCTTTCCATCCTGCTCTCTGCCAGCCCTGGAACAAACCATGAGAGGCCATTGGACTTCAGTGCGAGGTGGAGCAGCCACAGCTCTAAACTGTGCCATGTTGTCCCCAAAGAGTCATTATGTTAGCTGAAAATTGTCATTGCACAGTATGTTCCTATTGCATCCCATCCCTCTGCCAGCATGGGTACCTGCTCAAAAAGCCATCCCTGCCAGCTCTGAATTTTTGGGTCACTGTTTAGGTGAGCAACTTAGCATCTCCTTGGAGGAGACCAGGAACTTGCTTTGCAAAGCCCAGTGGAATGTCCCTAAATGCTACTGTATTGGTTTAAAAAACACTTAAACTGAGGATATTAAATCACAGGGTCTTTAATGTTTTATTTTTAACTTGTTGAAGTTGCAATGAGGTGCTGAGTCACCGTGAAATCAATTCTTTCCTTCCTCCCTCAAAGGCCCAAGAGCTGGCAACACCAAGTACCTTATTGGCCTGGTGACTGGACTGCTAAGAAATCAACTATTTTAGGTGATGTGAATGCATTAAGTAAATCAAGTCAATTACATAAGGACAGCTTTATTCATCATGGTTTAGTTGCAATAATTACATTAGTGGAGATAATTTCTGATAAAAGGACCTACCTGAGTATGTATACACAGTCTGTTTTTCCCTTGTGCTTCTGTTATGCTGATGCTTTGGAAGAGTGGGGAGTCAGGAAGGCCTTTAGGAAGTGGCAGAGATTTATTCTTTCTCAAAGTCCTTGAGACTGACACAGCAAAAGTGTGTAAAGTAGCTATCTCATTATGTGCTTCAGCAGTGTATTATGCACATGATCTCATGCATTTTACAGAAGCAGGCTGCAAATAGAGTGCAAATAAAGCATATGTGAAACATTATTTATTGGCAAGATTTTGTTCCCACAGGGTTTAATGGTAAGCCCTCTGTAATCTGCAGGAGTATTTCAGTGGGCTTTTACCATAGTCCCATAATCATCAGTTCTCCAGGCCTCCCTGCTCCTGAAAGGGGGCACAGTGTAACTTCAGATGGGCTCAGCTGTCACCAAGAGGAAGGGTGGAAAGTCACAGTCCTTTCAGTGTGCGGAGAAGGATGCCAAGATAAGCAAAATATTTTTCCTTGGTGGTTCTTTTTGCACTCCTTACTTTGTGCTCAGTGTACTCACTTTTTTAAAAGGCCAGTCAAGCTTTTTCCTGGGAGACCTTTCTGCCCTTCCAGCTGGTGTGAGTCTTTCAGAGCCTCTCCTGAGTGTCTAAGGCATCCTTAAAATCTGTTTTCTGTGTGAAAAAAATGCAATTCCTTTACATAATCAGGCTTCCTGATGAAAGAGTAGGTCTGTAGTGCCATTTTAGAACCTAACAATTTCTGTAAGATAATGTTGGCTGAAATAGAAACTTGGCTACATTTAATATTAAACTTAAGCAGCTGCATCTGCTGGAGGCCCAGAAGATTTATTTGTAAAAGTACAGTCCTATTAGCAGTGCTTCTGATGAAGCTGTTAGCCATGCATATTACTTTTCTGTTTGTGCTTACAATTTTAATTTGCTTTCATGCTTGACTTTCACTATGTCAGTTCTCAGTTCTTCCACTGGGTGTTGCCTATCAATGACATGCTGCTAGACATGAACTTGAGTTTGGTAAGATTTGATGCTACATTTAGTAATATATGGACCCTGTCATGTTTCTTTTGTGTTTACTTTTGGGGTTTTTTGTTTGTTTGTTTGTTTTTCTCCTAGGGGGACCCCAGGAACTCTGTTATCCCTGTTTATTATTGGATGGTGCAGTCTGTCAGCCTCCAAAATTTTTACGTCTGCATTGGCTATGGAAGGACAGCAGCTCCTGATTGCATACCCATGTGCTTTACTTTATGGACTTTTTGCACTTCTAACAGTTTTCTGAGATGTATTTTCTGGTAGTCTTCTCACAGTCTGTTTATGGTTGTTGGAGGGGCAAGGGTTTATTTATTTATTTTCAGATTGCCTAGAGTTGTGTTAAGTTCCATTAACAAAATTAGATTCTATGACTTACTGTTTTTTTCCTAATGGCTGATAATGAAATAAAAAAAATCAAGCTAACAGGTAGATGGCCTTAAAATAATGGTGTTTTGACAGTCTTACAGCTTAAAGAAAAATTGTATTGAGAAGGTAGTAAAACTGAAAAAAAAAAGAAGAAATAAATTATAATTAAAAATCCTGTTCTGAGTATTTATAATATAATACAATACATATGCTAGAGAGTAACTAGAATGCAATTATGTAAATATTTAATGGACATAGTAAATCAAGCAAAAATGCATATTTATTTGCTTTAAAAAAAAAAAAAACAGCTTGCCATCTAATATAACTACTAATTAATATCCAGAATTTATATGTTTGGGTTTGGGGTTTTTTTGGTGACAGAAGACTGAGTGACCCTGTTTTGTGACATTGAAGAATTGGCCAGGAACAGGCTGATACAACAGAGGGAACCTAGGAATGTTGTCTTTCTTTTTCTTTTATATTTTTAAGAGATGCTGTTGTCCAAAACACCATTGTACTATTTTTAATGCACAGTAATGTTTTATTTTAAAATTTTCACTAAAACACTGCCTGCTGTAACTGCAGGAAAGCACCAAACAAATTAAAGGCAACCCCTAAAAATGTCTCCTGAAAGGCAGAACTGTATTTGAACAGGCAAAACACAAATCTCCATAATTTTATCTGCCCCTCAAAAATCTATTTGCTGTTTTCAGTTTTAGGGGAACCAAACATTTATGTAATGGCAATAAAGTACAGAATGCAAAAGATGATATTTCAAAATATAGTATTAGAAATATCGAGCCATCAAGAGGAACTGCAGATGGGTGCAATCATGACATCAAAAAATCTAAGTATGAAGTAGAAGAAAAAATAAAGGTAGGTGTAGAAAGCATTAGAAAAAGTAAATGGGTGAAATAAATAGAAATGTGAGGGAAATAAATGGTAGCAGATTATTTCTTCAGTGTCTTATGGTGCCTTTCTTCTTGATGCATATTCTTATGATCTTGATTATGCTCAGTTGATTGTTTTGAATTCTTTGTTGAATTGTTTACAAAATATTTTCTTCCTAGACAGCCGGTCGGTGATTCTGGGACAGAGGGTCCTGATGCTGCAAGCACTTAGGCTGAAGCTTAGTATGGCAAAGCTGTTCAAGAATACACAAAAGTAATTGTATTCCTAATCCTTTTCAGTTCAGAGGTAAATTAAATTATCAGTTTGTCCTCAAGCTATTGACTCTCTGAATTGCAAGAGCCTTTGGTAAAAATATTTCTCATTGCTGTCGTATTTGGGTTGGTTTTTTTTTTTTAAGAACTCTTATGCAAGCTATTCATTTTACTGGATTCCAGCAGAACTGGTGCAGACTAGAGGTCATGAGAAGTAAACAAAAGGTAATGTATACTTAGCTAATTCCTTAAAAAATCACAACTCATTTATGGAAAAAAATGCTGCATTTATCTTCACTGCATTTCTTCACTGCAAGGCTATGGAAATGGGAACACAGAGGCCAAATTGTAGGCATGACCCTGGAGCAAATTGTGGCTATAACTAGGCAGGATCTATTTGCATATGAGTGGGAATTGTGTGAATTTGGAAGATCAGCAATTGTAAACATGACAAATTTGGCCCTGCTGTATCAGGGAGTAAATCTGACAGTAATAAGGCGCAGATAAATGTGTCAAGTGACTGCAGGGTATGGATATAAAAATCAGGCACTTTGATTTACCATGCATTAATGGTGTTCTCTTGTTTGAATGGGGACAATGGTTGCACTAGTTGTGGAGTTCAGAAAAGACGGTTTAGAAACATTTAGATCCCTTTTTGTCCTAGACTTCCTATTATCATTCTTACTGTCTAAAGCAAGTATAAAATGGCTCTATTCTGCGGCACTTTTTGTTCATTCTCATACTGATCTGCATGATATGAATGGCAGGGGAAGCAGTGAATGGAGCCATCAATTTTTCTTTTGATGCCATAGACAAGTCAAATTACTTATGGGGAAAATGAACACCTTGAAATTTTGCCACAACATTTACAAAGCAAATGGTAGTCTAATTATAGTTTCATGTTTATTTTCTTAGAATTTGTAACTTCCTCCTTTTCTTCACTGAGACACATCTTCATAATTTTGAATGCTAAAATCTTAATTCCAGCCTTCATAATTTTGAATGCTAAAATCTTAATTTCAGAAGCTTCCCATGCTTTACTGTTGTTTTTTGTGCCAATGTCCTTTTACCTTTTTCCCAAGGGATTTCCGGTAAGTGGTACTTGCTGGTGCTGTGCTCCCAGTATGGTGTCCTTCAGGAGTCTGTGCTGACTGAGAGGGTTTAACTGTCTTAGATGTCCCTCTACTGCTTTGAAACAAGATTCCTCATTATTATCCAGCTCTCCTTTCTGAAGGTCAGCATAGCCATGGTGATGCTTTTGACCATGTTATTCTTGTGTGTACTTCCTACATTTAAAAATATTATGGTCACTAGCACAAACTTAGTTAATCAAAAAGAAATATTATTTTGATCTAAGATCAGTTTAAAACATGCATATTTGGTAATAAGCTCTTGTTCTGACTCTCTGGACAGGCTTTCCCAACACCATCTAGCTTTCTTGTATTTTCTGTTGCTTGGGCCCTCATATTTAACTCACTCATATGTTTCCATGAAAGTTTAAATACGAGGTTGGCAAACTGTTGCTTTCAACTTGCAAAAAAGAGGATTATAAAATAGTAATGGGTCACATACTGATTTTTAAATCAAGCTTCCCACTCCAAAGAGTTAAAAAAAAATCACGAGACTTACAAATAAGCTTCAGAACATAAAGGGAAAATAATTACGGTTTTGGAGAGTGAAGTTTTCTAATCTGTCTTTGGTATCTTGTTATTCATAGTATGCAAATGAAATGTTCTTAATGTGCATTCACACACAAAAATGGGCATTTACAAAGGTCCTTTCTTTAAATTCAAAGGGTGATATAAGTGTGGGACACAGGCAGTATGGCAGAGGTGTAGGAGAAAAAGTGTTTGCCTGCCTTCCACTGCACTTCTTGTGTGCCAGGCATACTCAAGGTCACCCTCAGATAAAAGCATTCTGCTGTAATGTAAACATTTTGCTGTTCTATGGCAGCTAAATGCAGGGGGGTATGAAAGTGAACGTATTCTGAATGAGAGGAAACCATAGCATGTGGCTGACTATGCAAGGGCAATAAAATGTTTTTATATCTGACTAGCAGCTGCTGACAAAATGTCAGGTTGCATCCAGAGACCTCCTCTCCCTGGCCACTTCTGTAGTACCAAAGTTCTACTCTTTATCAAAAATCATCTTGTCACATGTCATCTCCAATAGGTTATAGTATGACCTTGAATGGTTTAACTGTTGGTAAGCTGAATTGAGGGCAGAAAGCTGCTGACACATTGAACTGGGCACATGCTGTGCTTCTTGGTGAAAAAGCTCCATTAGCAAAGGGTAGTATTTTTCTAGTTTTTTAGCTTGGAAGCCACAGAGGGCTTATATACAAAACTGTGACCTCTTTTCATGACTGTGTTGTTTATGTCATTTGAGAATGAGAAAAGACAGCTTTGTGTCTTAGACCTCTTTTGCCACCACTTTATTTCAGTGCCTTGCTAAACAGCCACCTTCACATATTGGCATTTTCTGTTCACTGAATGGTCTTAAGTGAACTTTACAGTAAGGCTGAATTACTCATCTTTGTTCCTATCAATAATTGGTATAAATGAAGCAAGAATTTAAGAAATTGTGCTTGTTTTAAATTTCCTTTTTCTCCCTTATTGTCAAGAGCATATTTAGTGGTTAGACCACTGTGGGCTTCTTCATGCCTGTCAGATAAGAATGCATGATGTACATAGAATATATGATATCCATAGACATATGTAAAAATAGAGATATACATATATATGATAGGGTGGAAGACACTGGAGCTGCAACAAGTTCTGAACAGTAGATTGCCACTTTTAGGGCATAATATCAACCATCTGTTGAACCCAGCCTGGGAGATGATGTATATCCTTCCAAAGAAACAGCAATTGCAGCATTTGATAAGCCCTGTGGGGAATCACTGCACATAATGACAAAGCTCATGGTGACACAATGCAGTTACTGGTTAATGTATTTCCTGAAAGATGAGGAAAGGCTACTGGATCAGCACGT
The DNA here is from genome assembly GCF_015832195.1 of Motacilla alba alba. Lineage (NCBI taxonomy): Eukaryota > Metazoa > Chordata > Aves > Passeriformes > Motacillidae > Motacilla > Motacilla alba. The sequence continues at coordinate 24,373,358 of NC_052019.1, read as the reverse complement.
AATGGGTTACTGTAGCATGATGGCTACAAAAATCAACTGCATGATTAAAGTTGTTTTGCCTAGATCATTGTAATAAGAAATTGATCTCTACCTGTGTTGGTATCACTCATGGATATGTTTCTTTCCAAAATCTACTCTCTGTCAAAATTTCACTGATTCATGTTTAGTTAGCCTCTTGCCTATTTATTCTAAAGAACCTGTAAGAGTGCTATGAGCAATACCAATACTGTAGCTGTAGGCCATGGCTTGTCTTCTTATAGAATCTCATCTCCTCAATGTTCCTGATGGTGCATTCTTAGAAGAGGTCAAAGCAAACACAAGGGCTGTGTTTTAGTTGTTTGCCAAGTGCTTTTGAAAGAATAACATCTGCGACAATGACAATACGTTTGCTGTGGTTACCAAGCACATTTATTAGACTTATGGTTGCATCATTAGCTTAAAACTGCCCAGTGACCTTGGTGCTGCATCACTGAACTAGATGGACGATGCAATTCACAGTGATCTGCATATGGTTGCATAATAAAGACCTTGGCCAACACCTACCCTCTGCTCTGGCAGCATTTTAGTTACAATTGCAAAAAAAAAAGAATCATTACCCTTCTTTTGCCACGACATTCAGCAGAGTGATAATGAGTGAGAGGAGGTCACAAAACACTAAATGCTCACAGTTGTAAGCATAACAGACCATATGGGAAGCCATCACTTTGCAGAGAACTAGGGGTGGATTTTTAAAAGCACAAAGTTCGGTCAGTCGCATCAAAAGTCACTGAGATCTGAGCTCAGGTGTTTACTTTGATGGTTTTCCTGACAGCCTCTTGACAAGCACTGCTGAGCAAAGTGCAAAAAGCCACCAGGCTACCACAGGCAGGGTCTCAGAAGGCTGGTGACCCACATCAAATTCTAGGTAGACACAGCTGTAGCAACCAAGCTTAAGAAGCTCTCTCAATGTGTGGTTGCATAACGTAATCCCTGGCTACAACTTTATTCCTTTGGTTATTTTCTAGTTTTTTAATCCTCATCTCTGGACATTGAGTGGCCATAGTTTGTTTAGCTCAAGCACTGGCAGCTTCTCATCTCAGCTCTAAACGTATAATATGGAGTTTTACTGGGCTCTGGCTTTGCTCTTCAGCTTAGTAAATTGCTGGTTGTTCTCAATTCTGACCCCTAGCACTTCTTCTCATTCAATTTCTTAGCCAAAGTGCTTCTTTCTGATATTTTATTTCCTGATTTCTGGTTCCAAGTTCATGGTTTTAGTCATAATTTTACCATTTAACAGTCTGCACTCTTGTATTTCTTTGATACTCCATCTACCTTCTAGAAATACTAGAGGAAGAAAGAGTGCTAGTGAATAATTTGAAAATATTTTGGAAGTAAAATTCTATCAGCACTTGGCCATCGTTAGTCCTTATTGTCTAGACCCGACTGTGGAATTAACTGTGCGGTTGGGATATGTCATCTAATCAGTAGTGTTGAGAGAGAAACCTCTAATATGCTTTTTGAGTAAGCACAGTAATTTTAATGCAAATACCTTGTTGACACCTGAAATATGATCGGGGCTTAGAGGTGATATACAACTGTATAATCTTGATGAAAAGACTCCAGAAACAAATACCCTAACTTTTAAAGAGGCATAAAGTGAGCACTAGATTTTATCTTTCCATGTAGAACAATGAGATAGACATGCATTACTGTTCCATCACTCTTCTGAACTGCAGACTGAGTGGAGGAAGAGCACTGTTGATGCACTGCAGAATGTGAAACAGTTTAGGCAGTTATTCCTTGTGAAAAGTAGTAATGACACTTGGCTCTCCAGAAGAAGTAGGCGTGATAATGTGATCCGCTTTAAAGTGCACTTGTGCATTTTGCTTGGTGAGTCAATTTGCTGGAGGAAGATGATACTAAGTGACACTAATAACCACAAAAAGGATGAGTGCAGCATAAATTTGCTTATATTTCAGACATTGTGCACATGGTGCATAGAGATCTGCAGAGTGTTGCAGAGTAGCGGCACTGTGATGTAGCTCACCTGCATAATGAGTACTGCTGAATAACTGTTGGCACTGCGTAGGAAACTCTTTGACTGAGATATGAGCATACCTAATGCTTCCTGCCTTATAAAAAGGACCACTTCTCAAAAGAGAAGATCACCCTGGAGACGTGAATTTCTGAGGGCAGACATTGAGGTGATATGTTTAATGGAGCACTTTGCAGTTAGCTTCACCACCATCCCTGCCTATATACTTAAATTCTCTCTTTCCAGCACACCAGTCTGATTTATTGCATGGGTCCTGCTGCAATGGAGGAAGCTCAGATCAGTTGCTAAGGTCAGTTGCTAAGAATACCCTAAAGTGCAGAAAGAAGCTCCACAGAAATGTTCACCAGACCCACAACCTTTGTTTGGTGAATAATGTAGAGATGATTTTGCTAAGATAAATCATGCCTCTCTCTGAGCTGCTCATGGCCAGATGTATGTATGGCTGTTCAGTTCCTAGGCTATGGCTAGAGCTTCTTGAAGAGCTATGGTCCTTACATGACCACGACTTTTACAAGTCTTCATCTGCTTCCACCACATGAAACATTATGTGTGTTACATTTTCAAGCAGAATGAAAGACATTTTCCTATTTCAGACTAATTAAAACTGAACTTTCTAGATGTTATAGCAGCTGAATAATCATAGATTCATAAAAAAATTCAGTGCAAGAAAGAGCACCAGGAGGGCATTTAGTCCATCCTCTGTCGCAAACAAGGGTTGACATGGTTTCTGACACCATGACAGTCACATGGTGACTTTCCTTTAAAACTTTAACCTTCCCTCAGTAGACCTTTCAAATCACTATACAGAAGACCTGCACCATCTTTCAGTGGTAGGTGGCATATACAGGACAGTGTATGGTGTTTTTTTTTTGTGTGTGTGTGTGTATGCATATATGGGAATGTACTGTCAGGGGTGTTGAAGGCGGGTATGCTGGCAACAGACAGTTGGTTATCTGGTTTTGAGTCATTAAGTTACAACAGAGACTATGAAGCAAATCAAACCACTAGAGGATCCCCACAGAGTCTAGCTGCACTTTTCACATCCTTACTGTTCATTGCTGGAATCTCAAAGGCCACACCACTCTATACATGCCTGTTTTCTCATGCTTTTTGCTTAAAAATATACTCCTGACTTTTATCAAAAAAGGGATACAGAGATAGATGGGGCTTTGGTCTGGCCAATCATTATTCTTATCCTTAGAATAATTATCCCCATCCTCATGACTACTATGCAGTGCCTAATGGCTAATCAAGAATGATACCTAGGCAAGGTACAAGCAGAGAATAGTGCCTCTTTCCCAGAGCAGCTTATGCTGGTGAAATATGACTACTGTGGCAGCACACAATTGCATTAAAAATATCATTGCATTAAAGCACTGCAAAGCCTTCCCTCTGTATAGGCTGACTATTGCACCTCAGAAGGCACTTTGCTCTGTAATCACTGCAGTATGGTACTAATAAGCTTGTTGGGCTTTGTGTGCTTTACTGCACAGTTTGCATTCTTTGTGTACTTGGGCACTTGAATGTATTCTAGCTGTGCCAGTGGTATTTGCATTCTGATTGCTTAACAAAACAATGCTGCACATTTAAGGAAAATCACAATGCAAAAACAATGCATGACAACAGTAATAATATCCTTTGTGCCAACAAATCCCTATGGTACGCAACGTCATGTGTTCAGATTTGAATGAACTGGGCAATGTGAAGCTGCAGCATCAGTTGTTACATAAATTGTTTACATATGTTTACCAAAATTTTTCGAGCAGTTCAAGGAATCAAGGGGATAAGTTTTTTTCTGCTGAAAAAAGGAATCGTGTCTAATACACGGGGTTGAGTCCACATGGGTTCAACTCGGGCACTTTGCTGGATTTCCTATCCTGGGCAAACATTTGGGATTTGAATCTTAAAGGTGCTTAGTGACATATCCTGCTGATTTCCCTTAGGTACAGGCGTCTCTCAGCATCTGGCCTGGAGACTTCTCAGCAAGTATAATGATACTTTCCTATTTCATAAACATGCTGTGAGAAGAGTTTCATTTCTTAAAAATTTTCTTACAAAAATCAGGCACTCAGATGGTGGAGCCTATAGTGAATTCTCACTAAAACAGTCAGGTGAAATCTCCTTTCCCAAATTAGCAACTTTTTCTTTTCACTCAGACACATGGTCCCCAATGTGCACGTTCCCCAATCTTTAAAAAAAGTGGACTTCGTTTCAGATGGCATGGCCCTAGTGACAAAAGATGGAATATAACAAAATCTGGTGGAAGTACATGGGCAGCCTCCAGCCAGCAAGATGCCCTCCTGCTTGCCATATTCTTCTCCTCTGCCTTTTCCCTGTCACTGTAAAATACCTCACATCCTCCCAGAGAGCACATCTCCCTAGTGTGGACAGGGGAAAAAAAAAAAAAAAGTCCTCTGGCAGAGTGTGTGTCTTCCTTTGATGATCCTCATTAAAACCTGCAGGGAGAAGCCAGAGGAGTGGAAAACACAGCTGTTCTAAGACCAAGATGGGTATGAACAAATGTGACAGCTCCCATTCCTTGCCTAGGAGTCTCAGGAGTCTCTTTAAAACATGAGAGACATAAACTACAGCAGGACTGGGAGATATTTACACTGTTTATTGATGTGAGGGATGCATCTTATGTGAGGCAGCTCAGAGCAGTAGAGGTCTGTGAGCCATATCTACACCCAGCACTCACACCTGTGTACCTTGGCCAGTGTACTGTCAGGTAGTATTAATTTCGGGAAGATTTAGCTCCTCTGTCCCACAACAACTGTTAGAAAAAGGACTCTACCAAAAATCTATACTGCTGAAATCCAGACTCTGAGTCTGGGCTACTGAGTGACTCTCACTCAGACATTCAGTATCCTCAATATCTGATGGATCCTAGTTTCTTGTGAAAAATTCTGTATCCTCTGCATGTTTTCTGACTTTTCAACTCACAATCACTGTCCACAGCAATGGGTGACAGCCATTCAGAATCAGCCTGGCTGGCAGAACTAGATTAAGCACACTGTTCCCCATTAGATGGAGCTCAGTAAATTGCTTCTTTGACCTCAACAAGATATTAGTTCATTAGTTGTGAGCTAACTCAGTAAAAGGCTTTATTTTATAAATAGCCTCTGATGTTTTAAACAGTCAAATATCTTTAACTCTGTTGGTCAGTCTATTACTGTGTAATCAGTCCAATGCATTCCAGAAATACTTTTGCAGTAAACTCCACCATGTACTATATATTCTGCAGTCCAGTGTGACAAGTCAATGTGCATGTCAGCAGTAACTCTTTGCAATCCATCATATACTCTTGATATTCTGTTTATGGTAACTATTTATGGTAACTTCTTTGTCCTTGATAGGGCATATTTAGCAAATAGATGCACAAGTGCTTTTTTTTGATAGATCTGGGGTAAAGTTTTTGTCCCAGATATTTTTTTTTTTATAAGTCTGCATATTTGTTCAAAATAGAAATACAAATTTCCATTCCATCTGAATGAACAGCAATACAACCTTAATCCTGGGAGTCTGAGGGAGAATTAGATCTCAACAGTCATAAAACTTTTGAGGAAGTAGAAATTGTTTTGCTGTTTTACCTTAGTATGTCCAGGATGTGCTTTACTGCATGACATTTAAAAACAAATAACTGGTGGAATGCAAATTTGATGCAGGCATAGGAATAAGTAGGCAAGATGTCCAGAAAGAATCAAGTGACAAGGGTGAGCTCTTTTCAGCTTTAGGAATACAAAGCTGACTTAAGCTGCTATGTCTCAACTTTCAGTTAACTTGGATCACTGAAAGAACATTGCATAGCTTAGTGTTAATTAGAATTATGGAGAACAGGAAATTGCACTATTCTTTATACTTTAGAATACAAACACAGAGAACTCGGTCAATACCTTAATCTCAGAGGTGTTTGTATAATTTTGCTTATCCTTTTTCTCGTGCAGGGGGCATTTTCTAAAGTTACATTCCATTATGAATGTGAATGTGAACTGAAATTTAATAGCAAGGAAAAGGAAAGAAGATTTTCAGTCAGTCCAAAATATTTCTTTCACACTAATTAGATCTTGGGCTGGAATATTTCTATATCATCAGAGCAATTAGGCCGAATAAACTATTTTCATTATTTTCTTTAAAAGTCAGCTGTTCTTCAGATTAATTGCTGATAAACAGCAAACAGAGAAAATAATTTTGTACCTCATTTGCATACAACTCCATCCCTCATCCAAGTCAATAGAAACCCTTTCCCTAGATTCACTGGCATTATGGTAGAGCTTTTATTGTTCGTGATGAAAACTGAGAATATGTAAGTTCCTGGTAGTGATGGTGGATAACATTTCAACTGTTCATAAATCATACACCAAATAGAGATAGAGTACAATAGATATCAGCACATATCCTGATATTATTAAAACTTAGGGGAAAATGCACAAGGAACAAAGGGAAATCTGTCTCTCTTTTTGTCTCTCACTTGCTCATCAGTCTGGTTGGCATATAGGCTGTGACCAGTCCTTAGGATTTTTATACTGGTGATGATTTAGGATGCTCTTGATACTCTGTCATACTGTTCAGGCACAATTCGGCATGCACAAAGAGATGCTGTGATTAAAATATATCTGGTTTCAAAGTACAAAGCAATCCTTCATTGTCTAACAGATGTAAGAAATATCTAAGGGCTTCAGTGAGCTGCTGGGCTATGCCAAGGAGACACAAAACCAGTTTCTGCTGGGCATTCTTTCCCAGTCTCCAGCTGCTTTCTTCCAACTGCTTGTGTTTTTTCTTTAGGATTTTATATGTTTCTATGTTTTTCCTTATGGCTCTGCTATAGGCTTCCTCACAGCTTTCTCTCAATGTTGAATTTCTACAGCCATCTAAACTGAAGTTGGCTTCACCTCGGCATTGTTTCTAGTAAATTAACAGGGAGGTGGGCATGCTAAAGTTGAAAACACCAGATGCTGATAAACACAAATGAAATGACATATTTTTTGTCTCATTTTAGAGTAATGGAGAGCATTGATTGAGTAGGCTGTCCTCCACACTGACAAAGAATGTACAATTTTGTCCATGAGTTTTTGCAAAAAGGGGGATTACTCCTCCCTAAAAGTCCAAGGATGATAATAAAGACAATTCCAGTGCCCAGAGTGGGAAAGTAGTGCAAAAAAAAATAGACTTTTACTCTGAGTTGTACTACAGTAAACTTGGAATATGATCATTAGCAAATATCAATGAACGGATTGTAGGAATATCAAGACCTGAAATGTCTGGACAACATCATACTGCTGCTCAACAGCAAGGGTTAGGTTTAAGGACAGAAATATAGAAAGTTTGCTACTTTCTGAGGACTGTAAAATAGCTGTGACATGCCTGAGAAAAAAAAGTTTGTATTAGCAGAATTGCTTTCACATTTTAAATGACAAAACCCAAAATCAGATTCCTTCTGGTTCAGACAAACATTGATCAGTAGAAGCAGGTACTTGTAAATAAATTAACTTATGCCATAGCCTCCTCTTTTTTGCTTCAGGAGCTGAGAAATCACAATATACCTTAGGGAAAATGGCCTTACTTGTTGATAGAATCTAAAAAGGTCCATGGGAAAAAATAAATACAAATCAGAAGTAAAATAAAATGCTTGTCTCTAATGAAAAAAAGAAGACTGTTTGATTAGTTTGTGATTCTTAGCATCTACAAAATTGAGGTCACTATTGTGAGGGGATCAGTCAGTTTCTAATCTACTTCTTTAGTGCAGCTTTACCAATTCATCAGAAATTTATAGGGAAAAGTCCAACAATGCTTGAGGCTTGGGCAGAATTCATTATTCAGTACCCAACTTTCTCTTCATGAGATGCATATTTAGCACAGCAGACTTATACACTGAAGAACTCAACTGGGATCCAAAACCTTTTCCTTGCTAAAGCTCTGAAAGGTCTCTTGGAGATGCCTGCTCTATAGCAAGTCCATCCATACTCTTAAGGGAATTATGAAGTACACCCTACTTAGTTTTAAAGCTATTTCTGTAAACTATCAATGCAATGCAAAGATTTACAAGCATAATGGGTAATCTCTGTTTACTGATCCCATAAATCATGGCTGTAAAATCACTTTCCCAAGCAAAGTTTGATGCACAAACTACATAGATTACTCCAATGAAAAATTAATTATTTAATCTGATAGTTTTTGCTATATTGGTAAATGCCAGATTTGATTTCTTCCCATGGGTTTTATTTCATTCTTCATATCAATCTTATAAATAATGCATCATATGCACATCTTCTCTTTACAATACAGACAGCAGCAAACATACACTGCTCCCATCAGTGTGGGCTCAGAGCCTGGCCATTAAATGCTAGGATACCCCTGGCTGCATTGCTGCAGGTAGCTCTTCTGTGACAAAAAACAAATATTACATTATATGGCTGAAGGAAGTGGATGCAAGAAAGGAGGGAGAATACATTCCTATGACAGTTTTCCATCTGCTGCAGTAGTTTGTATGGGGTATGAATGTGCATGAAAGCATTTCATTGAATGCTCCTTTACTGGTATTGTCTCCCTGCGCTCTTTAGTAGGAGGCATAAAGATTTCAGTTTTAGATAAGAAGGGAATTATAATCATTGGCTAATAATTCAGTCATGCTCCTTGAATAATGGAAGGATAAGAAGCAAAAGAGGTTTTTGGGTAGGGAATAAAACATCTCTCATAAATGTCCGAGACTTTAAGAGTTGCAGTCCATATCCTCTTTAGAACCTAAGGTTCCATGCAGGTGAATTACAGTCTCTGACTTTCCATCATCACCATGTTTTTCAAAGGAAAAATGAAGGAATGGATTGAAGCTTTACTGTACATTGAGGCCTAGTTGGTCTTCATGTATGTGCTTATTTTCTGTAGAAAAAAACAATGAAGTTCTGTTAAACTATTTTAGCAATTAAAATAATAATCTATTTTTAGAAAAAAAAATCCACAAAACTTTTCCACCTCCACTAAGTTAAGCAGGGAGAATGACACAATTACATCACAGGGTTGGAGAAATGTTGTTTGGAAGGAACATCAGAGAGGCACATTGTGCATCCTCCCCATCAAAGCATTGCTATCCCCAGCAGGCAGCCATTGGTTTGTCTAGTCAGATCTTGAAAACTTCCCAGAAAGTCCACATCATCCATGGGTGATGTTTCTTCTGATGTTCAACCTGGCCTCTTTTGCTATTTGCCACAGATGAGAAGAGATGGTCTCCGCATTTTTGTATCTGTTCTTCAGAAATCAGTAAGCTGTTATCAGGTTGCTCCTTAACCTTGTCTTTGTGAGACTATGCTGTCTCAACCTCTCTTCCTGATACATGTACTGTAGGCCTGTGAGTACATCTTCTGTTCTCTATCCTTTTTTTTGGCAAAACTGCCAATAACTTGAGTAAAGTAGATATCTGAGATGAGATATAAAAGTTTAACATCAAGGAGTACACTGAAATATCTAAAGAAGTCTAATTTTAATGAGTCTAGAATTACCACGTTAGTGAACACTTAAAATTAGATTGTCTGCTTTTACAATGGTAAGTGGTCAAGCAGCACAAAAGATTGTCAGTAGAATAAAAAGCAAGAGAGAAATTATATAGAAAATGTTCAGATCAACACAAAACCCAAGCCTCTGTCTCAGCAGGACATTATGAGAAGATTCCAGTTTTATCAGCTTGTATACAGCAACATGGAAGCCACTGGGAACATTATAGTAATTCTACAACTGTTTTATTTAGTAGATGATAAATAAAGTGTTGTTATTTGGTTGCTTTTACAACTGGAAGGGGGAAAACTTAAAATGGAATTTGCTACAAAGTATGCTGTTTCTGTAATTCCACAGCAGGACAATCATAGACCACTTAAAACCACAAACGTGCAGAAATTCTCAGTGCTTCTAAAGCACGTATCAGTTCCTGGAGCCTTATGAAACTGAAGGTAATGTAAAACTATAAACAGCATATGCTGAGCTTCTGTATTGTACAGAAAATTCTGTGTTGTATATTGTCTTCTGTTTCAGAAAATGATTGTAAGACATTCAGCTGTAATCAGCAAAGTATAAAATTACTGCAAAATTCCTGCAGATTCCAAAAAATTATGAACCTAACCCAAAAGTTTGCTGTACTCAAGACAAGGTATCTGGAGTCTTTAGCATTACAAGTGGAACACATACAAAAACCCACACATGTGCTCGAGGTTCGACAGTGATGCTTGCACATTCCAATCTTATTAATTCAAAATTTTCTTATAACCCTGGTGAGGCTATCTAAGCCTCTAGGCATAAATGGAAGACTGGTAAACATCAAATCTGATCCAGTAATTTTAAAAGTATTTCGCAGAAAATATCCCAAAAGAGATCAGGAGATGTCCATGTGATATAATTTCTTACTATGCTGCAGAAGATGTGAGTCTAATTCAGATAAGGAACAGAACTGAATCTGAGTCTCACCCATCCCATATAACCATTACAAAATTGAGTAAATATGTGCCTTCACTATTTCTATGCTAATACAGGTAAGTGACAAGCAGTTTTGGCAGCTAACAGACATACTGAATAGTGAATTTAACTTAGCATAAGGTGCTGAGTGTTTCTCAGCATTTAGAAATGCACTGTTTGCCTTGCTAGCCTTTGTAAGTCTGTTTGTTGTGAGCTTCAATGCCTAAGCCTGAGTATGGATTCTGCCAAAAGTTCAGTACCGCAGCTGCTAGGATTGGTCCACCCCATTCACATATCCCTTCACCAGTTTTGGAGAAAACTCCTCAAGTAGCCCTACTCACCACAGAAAAAGTCAGATCCACGTTATCAGAATAATAACAGATTGATTTGCCTTCTTCTAGCGGGATCAACAGAAGACTACTCAACAGATACTGCTTAACTGCTAGTTAAATGATACACTTGTGCTTACATTCCCTTTTTCACCCTTTTCAACTTCTCAATTTTTTCCCTTTACCACTCTCATCCACTCCCAAATAAACAGGCTTTTTGTAGTTACTCTTTCCTATCATCCCTAATTTTATATCTCTTCAGCACTTCTGATGTTTGCACTGGTAATTTATACTTAATTGCTTCAAGTTAGTGACCCCATCCTGTTATCAATCATAGTTCTCATTTTTAATACTTCTTATGTTGCTATCTTGTTAATGTGGCCTTGTCAGAATTAGATGTCTACATATGCATTACCCCCCTTTTGTTCTTTGTAGAACTCTTACAATCTCTTGTGGTGGTGTTTTGTTAGGGTAGCTGCATGGCAGTTCTGCCCACCTGTGTGCATGCTCTTAAAAGGGTTAGGCTGGGATGCACAATCAATCTTGCTCAATTTAGATGCATTCCTTACTGCAGTGGAAGATTAATCCCTATTGCATGAACAGAATTCTTATCTCTCACTCTTGGTCAGCACACCAGGAGTATTGACTGCATACCAGCTCATAGACATGAGATGTCAGTGCACACATTATAAGGAAGTTTCTAATGGAGACAAGAAGAACTTATATACAAGTTGGAATGATATACTGAAATTACTTAACATTAGTTGATTTTCCATACAGAGGCAGAGTACTAAATTATATATAAGAGAAGATCATATTCAAAAGTTCATTGACTTTGCTTTTAAATCTACTCCAGATTTCCCCAGATTGACAAAAAAGCTCTTAGGTTAGTTTGGAGACTTAAAAAAAAACCCCAAATAACTAAGACCTGTGTTTGGTTACAAATAATGAGTTTCTTGTTTCCTTGTTTGCTTTTTGGTTTGGGTTGTTCTTGTTTTTCTTTTAATAAATAAATAAATAAAAAAAATAATAGAAAAATATTAACAGCTGTCTCTGTCCTCATTGAATTCTCTCAACTTGGGAAATTACTGCTGCTGGCAGTGGCTCCTCACCATTGTATGCTTGCATTCATTCAAGGCTTGAGGCTGTCACCCTCAAACATTTTCCCTGAATGCTGGAATGCCTTTCAGAAGTCAGTCCTGATGCCTAGCTCCACTGGTAGAATATATATATCTCTGTCATACATATGTGTATATTTTCCTGTGGCAGATGACTAATGTAAATGGTTTGAATTATTCCACATGAATCCATCTAATTCAGGCCATATGGTGAATTCTTAAGATTCTTGTCTTCAAGGACATAGAGCTTCTGAACAGATTGTTCATGACAGTAGAAAGAAATTAATTTTAAAATAGTTTTTATTATTTGCCAAAAGAAACTATATCAAACATGTCATGTCAGCTTTTTATTGTCCTGCCACAGAAGAGCTGACTGAAAGATCTACCCAGTCATTTCAAGCAAAATTTACCATTGGTGAAGCTCTCCTGAGATCACTTGTACTACCTTGTGGTTTGACCAGCAATACATATGACTTCAAAGTGACAACTCACATGCTCAAATGTTGACGTACTTTTGCTGAACTGCAGGTTTCTATGTATGCAGCTTTCTATAATGTAATTACATTATTCATGATGAGTACAAGAATCATAAGAATAAAATCATGAATGATTAAGTAAATGAACAGATGAATGAATAAATGTTCAAATAAAATATAATCTACAGTGCCTCTCATTATGTCTACATGACCATTTCATGAGCTCTTGAAGGACAGCTACTTTTATGATTAAAAGTAGAGTTTTACTGATTGTAAGTTATGAATTGAAGTACCTGTATTTATGATAGTTCCAGTATTATATATTGTATCAGTTATATTAAAACCAGAAAGGAACCATCTAGCCCTGAGGCATCAAACTGCTTTAATTAACAGTAAAGGAAACCACAGTCTTATATGTATATAATTCTTTCAAACACTAAAAGATGTACCCCTACACCATCACTAAAATTGTATATCGAGAGGCATAAAGTCACTCCTCTGCAGAGCCTCTTCTCCATGCTACTTCTGTCTGCAGTGGGAGGGCGTGCTGTAATGAGCTTGCTCCCTATTCACTGTGGTACTCTAAATATCAAATTAACTTTCCATAAGGATTACTTTACTTCTTGTCACCTTTTATCATGAAATAGATGCTTTTATAGGGTAACAGGATCCAGCCCTTGGTTGAAAAGAGAAGTTCAGAAGAAGGAAGACTCAAGGTAGGTATCTTAGGCTATGGCTGCACTGTGGGGTATGGGAACCCTGCCCAGCCCTCATGCTGTCAGAGGTGCCCTCCAGGATTTCTGACTCCATGCCAGGATAAGACCTGAGCACAAGTTCCCTGCATTTGAATACCCTGATTTCTGCAGGGAGCTGCCAATTGCCCTGGTGAGTACTCGACCCAAACCATCAGGGATTTCTATGGCATATCAGGATCATCTGGCCTGAAGACTGACTAGATGTTTGCCTCCCATTTCTGCACTCCCCTCCAGCGAGGAATTTAGATACATAAACGACTCCTCTCTATTCTGGAAAGCCTACAGGTATCAAATAATTGAACTGGTTTTCTGTTAAAATGTTCCCTCATCCCTTTTTCAATATGCATCCCTTTGCACAATGTAAGGGACTGCTGGGATGCAGGAAGGAAGGTAGATATTGTGTCATGCAGGTGGAAGGAACTAAAGAATGTTACCTGATTCACAGCAGAAAATTCATAATATGACTTTGATTTGTTTGATTATAAATTGTCAAAACATTTGGTTAAATGCTTGTGTCTCTTTGTTTTCTTTATTTATACAATTTGTTTTCTTGGTTTTCAGTGGAAAATAGATGTTAAATAACCAATGATTTCTGTAGACAAAAGAAGTTTGGAAACACATTTCAGGGAAAAGTTGAGAAAAAAAATCAAGCATGGTATTTAACAAAAATACAGTACTTAATAATATTCTTTTAAAGAAAAATGAACCCAAACAACTGATCACCTCTACTGAGACATGATTCTTGTTGAGAGGATTAAGTTCTTTTTTTTTTTAACAAGCATATTTATAATGATAATATTTGAGCATGGCTCACTTCATAAAAGCAAACATAGAAACCAATCATTAAAATTCAGTCTCTCTCACCAAAAGCCATGCCTGGAAAATTATAATCTACTGCAGGATAATTTTGTAGACAGTATATAACGTAAGGAATGTCATTATTGTTACAATAACTCTTTACAGACAAATTTTAAATACCAGTAATTCTGTCAGTAGTTACTATGTCCCTGCCAGATAAAAAATTCAGGTTCAGAAATATAAAAAATGGCATATATACATAATTATTCATCTTGAAGTTGCAACAGAAATGGTACTTAGCAGCTTACAGTTTATACTCTTTGATAGTAGAAATTGATGGAAAGTACATTTAATGCGGATAGCTAGATTGATTTGTCATTCTAAATATCCTGACTGATTTTTTTTAATCTTTACAGTAATTATATGAACTAAATGACGAACTGATATAAAAATAATGCTTAAGGCAGAACTAAATAACCAATTAAATCTAGTTCAAGGAGTGAAAATTTGTTTACAAAACATAACAGTTTTCTAATTCAGAATTATTTTGCTATCTATTCTTCCCTCCAGCAAAGAGGTACTGGGCATTGAATCTAGGTATTGAATTCTGCTCTGTTTCTGTTGCTTTCACAATTGTTCCTTAATGCAAAGCCTATGAAAGTACACACTTATCTTGCAGGGGATTAACAAAAAAAAATATAACAAAAGGCAAACCCAGTAATTTGTGTAGCAATTTCATTTTGCTGAGCAGAGCAGAATGGATTTGCTCCAAAATGCTTTATAATTGTGGTGTGTTTCACAAGACTAGTATGTATCACCTTACCTACATAATAGGTAATGCTGTTGTATTGTGATGTTGTAACTGCCAGCTTTTATATAACACCCAGTTTGTTGAGCATGTTGCTCCAAGTCATAAATTATTGGTGCTAAAAAAAATTAACAAATTAATTTTTGAACATTAGCCAAGCAGAACACATACAAAAATTGCTTTTTCTTTTTTTCTTTTTTTTTTTTTTCTACTTAGGAAATGGCATAGCAGGAACCAATCTATTGCTTATGCAGAACAGCATCTATTTTTAGTAAAGCAGTTTTCACTAGATATAAGTTGGGCATTCTGAATAGAATATTTGAGCCATTTCAAATTTAACTCATCCCGGTTATGGAATAAAGCCTATAGTGTATGTGACAGAGGTGATTTTCTAACTTTAGGTTATGATCTTGGTTTTGACCTGTTGTTGCAATGTCACAAATTACAAGTGACTCTTGCATAAGTAAACAAACAGGATATTCATTTCTGTATCCTATACAGCAAGAATACACAAAGATAAGTCAAGTGACCCGAATGAATGCAGATTCATGTAACTTGTTTCATTAGGGTAGAGTGGCCCCAAATATCTAGGCAGGGAGGAGGCATCCCAGCAAATCATGGATATTTTCATTTTGCATTGTGTTAGTGTTCTATGCATTCCACACCTGTTTCTCCCATACTGGAAAATAGTACAAAAGATAGCACAAAAGGAGTGATTAATGTTTGACCATTGCGGGTTCAGCCTATTAACTTAGCTGCTTATTTGCCTGTATACACAGATTTTTCATATGAAGCCTGTGAAAGTAGTATCTAAGCAACAGACTGAACATTTCAGCTTTGTCCTGAGGACTCTATTCAGCATTTAGAATGGAACATAAATGCAGACAAGTTGCAATAGCTATGGGGAATTTAACCACTATGTTATCTTACCTGGGTTTATGCTAAGCAGCTGTAAGCAGTGTGTTATTTAAATGGCTACTATTTCCACCTTGAGACAGCACTCTCCTTGTTGGTACCACTAAAGAAACTACCCCAGAGGTGTTAATCTAAAGAAATGCTAAGAGAAAGATAATACTAGAAGCAAAATAATCCAGGGGAAAAAAAAAATTGAAAAATCTGTGTTTGAAAAATCAACTATACTTTGTTATAGTCTCTGCATATGGTTGCTGGCATATGTGAGATTTAGCAGGATTTACTTTTCAAATAGTCAAAGAAGGCTAACAAATTCTGAGAGTTTAGGATGTTATTTGAATTACTTTATACATTTCAAAGAGTTGCTGTATTTTTTCACCTGTAACTCAGTGGTTCTTGGAAGTCTTCTCACAATTTTTTATTTATTTGTGCCATTCCCAACCAAAACCTGAGACAGCGTGGTCCTCAATACTTGGCAGATTTGGCTTTCTCACATAGAAGGGTTATGTAGGAAAAAATGAGCACTTTCAGCAAGCCATCTGTAGTGAGAAAGTTATTTGGATGACCCATCTTGAACTTTTACCAATTTTGATAAATACAGGGAAAATTTTTGAAAGAAGACTTGAAAAGAACTATCAGCCAGATATGTGAGAGTATTTTTTGTTGTTGAATTCAGTTGCCACTGTTTTTGAAGAGAATAAAAACCCTGCAGCAATTAAGCAAGCAGCAATAAAAATTCCTCATTTGTAGATCTCATCTGTATTAGAAAAGTCATACTGCTTGTACTGCAACTTTGATAGTACTTCCACGATTTTTGCTACAAAATGCGAGGACATCAGATATGAGTATTTTCAGTTTAGAGAAGGACTAGAATATCATATTCAACACCTGGCCTTAGGCTAAAGCAAATCTGAAAATTTACAATATTAAAGGTGAGGGCATGAACTTAGCGGCTTAAAGCAATAATTTCTTCCACAAACAATGGGCTTTTCTGATGAAAATGAAAGAGAAGTAGTAGTAATAATTGCTTTCATATTAATTAATTGTAGTAGTAATTGCTTTCATATTAAATAACTCATTGCATGCCACCAGGTAAGATGCCAGTGTCTTGTTTCTGTGAAAAGGAAATGGAAGCTTTATCTATGAGAGGACTCTAAAAGACATGATGTGATGTGTTCGTCTGTATTTGCAAGTGACAAAAATTGATGTGCTAGAATTTTCACCTGATAAATTCCACGTCACTACATGACTCTGGGACATTGGTAATTCTCTGGATTCCATTTTAGCCTTTAAGATACAAATTCTTAGTTTCTATATATACTGTGAAGGACAGTGCAGATGTACACATACACTTCTGAATAGAATGTAGTTTGTTCAAAGTTTTCTGAGAGAAAAAGAACGACCAAAATTTTCATGGCCACAGGGTCACTCTTGTGTGGAGGATTATACATAGAAATATATTTTACAAAGGACAGAATACTTAAAGATAGCTAAGAGAATAAGATTTGGAAATTTAATCTTTAACATCTTGGCAAAGGTCCACGTATTTACTGTTCGTAATAATATCTTTCTATATATTGACAGAGTTGGATTATAGCTATCCTCTCTTGCAATAATTAATACTTCTATAGCAAATGTTTGATTCAGAATTATTGCTCATCCTTGGCTGTCCTCATATTCCCATGTTAATGGAAATTTTTTAGTTTCAGATATGCAAAAGTAAGTGCTTTACTAGCAATTCTCATTTCATTTGAAATACAGATTGCAATTGGTTTTGTCTTTTGATTCCCTGTTATTATTTTCCCTCTCTTTGATCAGGAAGAAGAAATCACTTAAAAGAGATGTATTAAAACTGATGATCTTAGAAGATAGCCAGAGACTGTGACCACTGTATTATGAATAAAAACACTGCACTGATGCATAGTGAAGGTTGATTTACCTCAGCAAAAAAAGTAGAAATGAGTGGATGCCCCAATAATCTAGAAAAATAATGCTTAAGATACCTGGCTAAAAGGTAAAAAAAAAAAAACCCAAGTTATTCAAAGGGTAAAAATAAAAAGTCTGGCAAAAAATTTAATTGGCACAGGGCAAGAAAATACCAAGGAACTGAGATTAAAAAAAATAAAAGGAAGACTAAATTGACTAAATTTTGTTATCTCTTTGTCTTTCTGGCAATTATATGTCAACATAATGCTATTTTAGGATTTGAAACCAATTATTTTCCTATTTTTTCACCAATAATTGTTTTTTTGTTTTTTTTTTGGTGGGTGTCCACAGAAAATATTGCAGTACTTTTTTCATACTATTCTTGCCAGTAAAAGAATATCCTTGACTAAGAGAAAAACAAACTGCTGCTCTGGAGGTGGCTAGAAAACTGGCATAATACCAGTGAACATAATCCTGGCATGGGATACACTAGACTATCTATAAATTTTCCCTGATATTGAACATCAAGGGTTTTCTCGAAGTAGTAGGAGAAAGGGAGAGATTCCAAAATACTAAAATCTGTCATGATGTTTTAGTTGTGAAGGGCTTAAGGAATTCCAGAGATATTCTATTCTAAACCACATGCTTCAGTCTCTGTTCATTTTGCTTTTCATCTTGTTTTAAATTCAATAAGATGACTGCTTTAATTACTTCAGCTTAACCCTTCACTTTTTCCATGCAGATCAGAACAGTTTCTGTGCTAGGGGCAAAGGCAGCCTCTCTTAAGTAGGCTTTCCTCTGGAAAAAAGCAGTTTGAGTCCTGGATCAGCACTGGAGTGCAGTGCACAAGGATAAGCCTTCTGGCAGTACAGGTAAGGTGGAGGAAGGGCAGAGAAGTTAATACCTTGGGGAATGGAGCATGTCTATGTATTTTCTTTCCTTTCCTGCTTTCCTGTCAAGCTTAGCTGCCTTTTCCAAGCACTGACTTCAAGACAGTAGACCTATGTAGAGGAGTCTGAGCATTTTCTTCTTGCCCCTGTTTTATGGATCCATGATTTGTTTAGCCTTCAAGAAAAAGTACCTCTGTATATCTGGGTATGAGCATTGAATTATTTCAATTATTGTTTCCAATATTTTGAAACACACACTTCTGAAAGATTGCAGAGATAGCCTATATTTAATAACAAAAAAAAAAAATCCAATCCCTCAGAAGACATCAAACTAATTTTTTAGTACAGGAGCCAGAAGAATAGATGCTAGAACCAGCAGTGGCACTGGCACATTAAACAGTATTAAAAATAGTTCAACAAACCTTCAAACACAGTATTTTGACACCTTAGTTTTCCTCCTCCTTGGTCAGCTTTCCATTCCTATGCAATTTAAATATAAACCAGCCATTTGATTAAGAACAGTTATTAATAAGTAGTCAAGATTAAAAACTGTGGAAAAAAACCACATACAATCCACAAGCTAACAGCACTTGAAAAAGTGAAGCCTTCATTCCAGATATGGAGCTAGTTTGCATTGCCATTTCTAACAAATAGTACTGAGCCTTTTATTTTCATATCTTGCTGTAAGTCTTTGCCAGCCTGCTTCTATTTCCCAAATAGCTTCTGCTTCACTACATTTCCATCTGTACAGAAAGGGCATGGGCATAAACACTGATAAACAGTGAATGAAATCTTCCTTACCTCCCAGCTAAGGCAGGATACTGGCAGGCTGTATTTTTCTTTTCAGAAAGTATTATGCTAGGGATTTAGTCTTTTATTGTGATTTAAAAGGGATTTTTACCAGGAAGCTGGCAGCATCAAGCTTCTTTTGCTAGATGTGGCACAGCTCTGTGATATATAGGCATGTGTCTTTTGGCTGCTGCAACAACCTTTCTTAGAATCAACAAAGAACCACTACCTATAACTTCAACTTTTAATCACTGCCTTGCATTTTTTTTGCCTGAATTTTCCTCTGGTTAAGAACAAGATGAAAGACTGCCATACATGTGCCTGTATGAAAGAGGGGATGAAAGATGTAGCTTTTCCTCCATGAACCAGAGAAATATCATCTGGCAGCAGGTACAAAATGGATTTTGTGAGGATGGTATTTCCTGCACTAAATTTCCAAGCAAGAAACATGTGAATGGTTAGGATTTGATGTAATCCTGAGTTCCTTTCCTCCTATACCATTACTGTGCTG
Source organism: Motacilla alba alba (assembly GCF_015832195.1). Lineage (NCBI taxonomy): Eukaryota > Metazoa > Chordata > Aves > Passeriformes > Motacillidae > Motacilla > Motacilla alba. The sequence goes on along the minus strand of NC_052019.1, from coordinate 24,353,578 downwards.
ATAAATTTCTACCTAACAACAGGTAGAAATTTATCTGAGCCTGCTGCACAATTTACAGTTATCCATCTACAGAAAAAATGAAAATTCTAAAGTAGCAGAACTTTAGGACAACAGAGATATAAGGTGTGGTTAAGGAATTATAACTCTAGATAATAACAAATGGACAGTTTTAGAAACCAGTAGCAATAGATGAGTCACTGAAAACAACCACTTTGCATCTGTAGTTCTGTTTTCTGTAGAAGGGAATTTTCAATATGAGAACATTTCAATGAGGTACAGGTGTATCACATAATTAGAATTAAGTTGTTCCACATCATTAAAATACTAAGGAAAAAAAGAATTGTCCACGTTGTATGTTAAATAAATACTATATTGTATTTAGCTAGTGTTCCTGTAAACCACAAGCACATGTATTGATGAGAAAGGGTACATGAGTGTGCTAGAAAACTACTGTTACATTACTGGGAACAATGTTTTTCTATAACTGAATTAATGTCATCCCACCTAAGTTTACATCATTCTCATTAATATCACTACGAAGCTGATGCCTAGAGTGTAGATAATAGAATCTTTACACACACATAAATAAACAGATTTGCAGCTGATTAATTAATACAAAAGATTAAACTTGCTTTTATGCTCTGATCCTATGCAACACACTTGCAAATGCATATAAAATCTGTGCCTTGCATTTTCACAGGTCAGCATCTGCTCCTGAGTCCTGAACCCTTTTGTAATGTAATATGATGGCAGAAATCCAAGGAGAAGGATAAATAATGTTCTCCTCCATTTAACAGTTTGCCTTTCGCTTCCAGGCTGTTCATCAGAGCTGCTCAAGTCTGGAGATGCCTCCCCACATGCTCTTCAGCCATGTTCAGCCTCCAGAAGTCCCAGGCTGAGCAGTGGAGACAGCTGCAGGAATGCACTCCAGAATGTGCAGGAAGCATCTGCAAGAACAGGAAGATGGGGCAGAAATAATTTAAAACAGTGCTCAAGAAAATTATTTTCTTAGTAACTGTAACAAAGGAAAAACACACTGGGAAGCAGACTGCAAGAAAAAAAAAACCTTATCCTTCAATAATAGCTACACAAATTAAAACTAGTACCTGGACTTCAACTCTGATTTGGAATGAAAACAAAATTGTGATTGGAGAAGCTAAAAGTGACAGTTATAGCAAAGGGTTTAAATTGTCTGAAAGACAGATGCCTGAACTTTTGTTGTTGTCTGCCATGACCTTACGATATAACATGAAGGAAAACAACATAAGCACTTTAAAGATACTATGTTAGTGCTGTCCATTTTTCAAAGCCACAGTGACTATAAATCCCCATACCAAAAATCCATGTGGATCAAGCTATTGTTTGGATATAGTTGGGGGTATAAGAATCTCATTTAAACAGAACTCTGGCATGCAAGCATTTCCTTAGTTTGTGATATTCTGCCCAAGAGCAGAATGCATGAAAAGCATGTTACAAGTCATGAGAAAGTTTTGACAGTGTGGGCAATGGCACTTCATGAATTTCTACAAGATTTCTGTCTTGTACTAGTGAACCATCTGACTATTGAAGTCAAAGAACTCAGAAGTGATCAAAATGCTCCAAGAGACAAATAAAGTAGAAAACTCCCCTCTCCTTCACTGAAATTTTGCATGCCTCACTGTTTAGGTAAAATACCAGACAAACCAATCCCAAAGAGCATTAAAAGGTATCTGAGAAGGCTTTTAGCTTTTCTGAGTTCATATGTCATGAAGCTATCAGTCTGTACTAAGAAAAGAGAAACTTATTTTCTTCTTCTGGGACAACTGTCCTTTCCATGCAGGTGCAAAAGGAAGTGGGGAGAGAGAGCAAATATTTGCCCTTCTTACAACAACTTACTCCAATTTTCTAAGCAAAGAAGCAAGACGAAGAATTTTCACCTGCTGCTTCTAAAGAATGTCTCCTGACACTTCCTCAGAAGAGTGGGAGGTCCCTGAACCTTAAGGAAGAGAAGACAGTAAGGGGGTAAGGCAAGGAGTGACAGCAGATAAAGTTACAGAATGGGAGAACAGGTAAGGCAGATATCAGAGGAAATGCAGAAAGAATCTTGCACATTATTTCACATATCCTCCTGCTGTGTTGCCATCTTACACCATTCATTCATGACTTGATTGATGAATTTTATAATTGAACTTGACTGATAAATTGATATTTACCAATATTTTAAGAATGCATGCAGGATCTGCTCTTTGGACAAAATATATTCAGTTCATATTATTATCTTTAAGTGACATATTTGGATTTTAATTGGTTTGCCCACTCTTTTGTACAGTACAACATATGTGCAATAATTGAACTTTTCATTTTTAAGTGTTCATGAGAAACAGTATTCTAAACTAGGAAAAATAAAAAAAAAAAAAAAGGAGATATTATCAGAAAGAGAAAATGTAAAATGAAGTAATTTAATCACCAAGTTGGGGAGACAAATTTTATCTAAAATACAGATTTATTGACAGATATTAAGCCCCATGTTAAAATATTATGATGCAGACAAATCAAAGGAAACATTTTGCAGACTTTACAGTTGGGGTCCTCTCATTAGAATGGCTGGTCCAAAATTGTTGGTAAGTCCCTAGATATTAATTAAATTCAGTTTTTAACTTTTATGAAATCCTTTTACTGTACTATCTTAAAATATTCCAAAATGTAGAAAACTGTGGTGAAATTACAATAATATCTAAATATAGTGAAGACAGTTTTGCTTCCTAGTTCACTGTAACATTGGATTATACAAGAATAAGGAAGATGAACCCATACATTGTATTTTTATCTGATTTTCTAGATCTTCATTTAATGAGATGTGCTAAATAAGTTGGACTGAAAAGGGCAATTTTTCTGTTTATATGTTGGACTTCTATTTTGAAGAAGAACCTGTGGATTGGATTTTTTCTTCTTTTTTATTTTTGTTTTCTTTTTCCAAATGGTATTGTAAAAGGAGATCAGGCAAACTGGGTCAGCTAGGACTTTGAAGTTAAGTACCCCAAGAAGTACAGTACTTAATTTTCACTTAATAGCCCTTTGGATCTGTATAAAATGTCCCCACTCAGTGACATGATGTTGTTTTAGATGTCTTACCTTGACAGTATTCCAGATTATGCTTTAACTAATCCTGACCCTATGTTTGTAGTTTTCAAAGCCAGTCCAGTTGGGTTTTGTAATTAGACCCTCCAAGGCAGCAGGAAGCTAGTGCTTTGGCTTCTTAGTTAGCAGCTGTGCACCCAGCTGGGTGTGTTTATTATAAATGAGGACAACTCCTCAAATTTCCATTCTCGGCATGATCATGCTTGGCTTCAGCCTCTGTTTCTGGACGTCACTGAAGATAAATATTAAAGGCAGTTTCTTTGTTGTCTCATAAAGATTTGGTTGACATAATGTACCATAATGATATATTTCTAATCAGGCTATTTAGCATTATCAAACAAAATTTTAAAATATGAATCATAACTTGTCATTTGAATAAAAATGTAACCTTACTCAGACAAGTCTCTGTATAAAAAGTCTATGCAGTATAGCAACTGAATATGAAATTCAGTATCTGTCTAAAGCATGCAGGTGATAACAAAACAATGGGACATGGTTGACCCATGGAGAAAGCATTTCACTGCTCATTTGAAGAAAATAATTGCTTGTATTTCAATCTCATTATAAAAACTGGAAAATGTGCTCTATGGCATTATTCACAAAATGCACAGCATTTTATTGTCTCACACCTAATTTGCAAGGTTAAAGTGAGATTTAAGGAATACACAGGCCAAGTACCGCTTCATAATATGAGAATTTCATCATTAATAGCTATAGATCAGATATAAACCTCTATTAAAAAAGTTATTTAAAAAACCTACATTTAAAACTAGTTTTTCCTAAAGTTTCTGGAGTATGTTTTTATGGAACTGCAGGTTTTTGTTTCAGGTGATATTTTTACATGAAAAAAAAAAAAAGAGTCCTCTCCACTCTCCTTTCTGTTTAATTCTCTAACAGGCAATCTTTCCCTCTGCACCTTCTAGCACTTTCACTGGGTTTTTTGCATGATTCATTTAGCTTTTTGTCTCACATATTTCATCCAAGTGTAACAAATCCCCTCAAGCCAGCACTGGTCTAGAAAAGGCTGAGGATGGGAAAGCAAGTCATTTCATATCAGGTTAGAGACTTTAGATTATTGTTCTGCATTATAATAACATTGTATTTGTCTACTTAGATTTATTTTCTCTTAAATTTAAGTTCTAGTTAAGCTAAACTCTAGATTTCTCAGGCAAAAGTTCATCAGGGTAAATGAGAATTTTGCAACTGGTTTCAGGGAAGCTAGGTTTTTACTTGATTTTTTGCTTTTTAATTTTCTAAGATTTAAATTTCTGTTCTCTTGATCTAATTTGCTGCATCCTCCTTTTTGGTTTCTACACACCAAGTCATATAGATCAGGGAATACAAAGGTGCTTTCTTCAAGGTGACTTCCATGCTATTGAAAGCAATCACTTTCTTCCCTACAAATATACCTCCCAATGATCAGGTAGTCTCAATCAATAATTTAGGAAGTTTTACTACTCATCAGTATGAAAATATATTGGTCTACTGCTCTGTTAGGAATACATCTGGTCCAACACATAATTTATTGCCTCTCCTCAAGAGTCAGCTCTGGCTAGTGCCCATTAAGTTGTATGTTCTGAGCCCATTATCATCACTTAGGTAACACTAAACATAAACATAATAAAACTAAACTGAAAAGCTTTCAAAAAAAAAAAACAAAAGGTGTTTGGTTTCTACCTCTTTCCAAGTAAAAGAGTTTAAAGGTGTTGCTCCTTTGGATATAATTGTTAAAATGTAGCATTGTGTGCTCCTAGGTAGGATGCTCTCAATACAGATAATATGAATTTAGCACAATCATCAAATTTTCTTTTAATGCAGTAAAAATTCTTGGATGGCAGCCAGCCTCTTTACCTCATAAAAAAACAGCCTCTATGATTACCTATGTAGTAGAAACCTAATAATATGTTACAATATAGTGCCTAAAAGATGAGTAAATTGGCTGAGAACTCCCTTGGTTCCACTCACTGCTTGTTTGACATTATGGACAAAGATGTGCTTTTTCTCCCAGAGATAAACGTGGCTCCATAGTCCAAATTCTTCTATGATTTACATGCAATGCATGTAAAATGCATAAAACTCTCTGGGCTAAGTAATTAGAATATGCTCCTTTACCCTATCCTGACTTAGAAAAATTCCCTTTTCCTATTATACATTTTAGAAATAAGATATATTTCACTTTAGGATGGTGATGTTGCTCTGGTGCATGCCAACAAGACCTGTCATCAGCCAGGCAGATACAAATTAAACCAAGAAAAAGCATGTAAGTATTCATGCAGGTCATTATTCATGTAGGTCACAGTCTGAAAAAATAAAAATTGTACTGAAATTTTTTTTCTTCCTCCATCCCCAATTCAGTTACTGCAACAGAACTGAGGGCCTTACATGATATTTTTTCATTATAAAAAGCTCTGAGATTATAAAAGTAGGTGACTGTTGTGAGGAGGATAGATCTTATAGTGGTGATTAAAAAAGATAGATCTTAAAGTGGTGATTTCAACCTTTTTTGATCAGCATCACCCGCAAGGAGTTATGTCCTAATCTTAAGTAAACTTCAACCCCATAGCAGTAATTTTGCTGTGTTGACCCCTGGAGCTGAGAGAACACAGGCCATCAATGACAGGTCTAAGATGCATTTGCAACATACATAAAGAATAAATAAATTAGGTATTAAAAAAGTAAGAAATATGATCCTTCAAATCCCAATTTCCAGCAGATAGAAAAATGAGCAACACCTATAACATTTCATGATTTATAATATGAAGTGTGCTTTATAAAACTGGAAGCAATGTTAAGACAACATTTTTTAGTCAAATCTAAAATTAATTTGCCATGTTCTTAATTCTGTGTTAATGCTTTATTAGTGCTGGTATTTATATTACATTTATTACCTACTTGAAGCACTAAGTACCTTTAGTATGTTCAATAATTGAAATATCTTTGTATTCCCTAGTACCTCAAGCCATTAGATTTTAATTATTAGTTCCTGAAACACATTGGTTTGATGCTTAATATGACTCATCTCTGTTTCACCTCAATTTTTTCTTTTTATTTAATTTTCATTCTTCTTTATGCTTGACATCTTCCATGCTTTCTTTCTTCATATTTGTGGGATTTGTAATTCTCAGCAGCATTTATGCTAAAAGTATCTTGAATCTTATGATGTAGGAAAATAGTGGCTGGGCTTTATTGCTATGTGTATACTACCAGCTTCATTTCTTCCACTTGAGTCTCTCAAATCTATGACTAGGTTAAGAAAATCTCTCATTACTCCTACAGCTCTCTTGACCTTTCCATATGCCTTTTAATTTACTCAGTCATTTCACACTTGAGCTCTTGTTTTGGGAGAAGGTAAAATACAGCATATCGGTACAACCAGTTTATTCTCTGATACCAATTCAGATTCAGCACTGAATGACACTGCAGCCTTAGGAATGACCAGGTCACGATTGTTTTTCACTCAAGTAACAAGCAAGTCAATGACTACGATGAAAACCAGCCATGGGACAGAATGCATAAGGGAATGTTTTGACTCCTCTCTGCCTTTTCTTATAGCATGGATTGGACCAGCTGGAAGGAAAACCCAAACTTTTCCTCTTCACATTGCATTTTCTGGCTCATTTAAGTTGGTATTACAACATTTTTTACCTTCTCCTTTGCCCCAAAGTGAAAAGGAATGAAGTGATCTCATTCCTGATGGCTGCTTCTCATAAGAAAGGCAAAGGTTCCCCATTTCACAAACTTTTCATTTCACATTTCTGCTGATTTCATCTAATCTGTGACTGTTATTTTTAATAGCCCAGATAATGTAATCTTCAAGCCAGATTTAAGTTGTGCCCATAATAGCCTACTTCTCCTCATATGACTAGTTCCTTCACCCTCCCATCTACTTGGTTAAATATATTTCCATTTTTATATATTCATTTTAACATCCTTTTATTACTGAGATTACATTATTCTATATTTTCTATCAATTCCCCATTAATCTGTCATATAGCACATTTCCACCACAAAAAAGACCCACCCAAACCCTTGTTTACATTTACTCTTTTTGTTTTCATCCTCTTTACATATGTATTTGTTAGAGAGGCCACATTAAGGTAAGACTACATTATGCTTGAATAGAGTCAGCTGACTATAAGACAACCTTCTAATATTACAATACCTAAGAAATTGAGTTACTGATGCACTCAGATAATTTCTAGAAGTCTTTCCTCCCCATTTGATATATTAAATAAGAAGGGGTTAGCAGCTATTGAAAGAGTCTCACAAGAGATAGGGAGATTGAATCACATGGAATAGTTTGGGCTGGAAGAGACCTCAAAGATTATATCTCTTTCCTCATAAGTCTGTCAAGGTCCCTTCCCTCCAGTGTGTCGACTGCATGCTCACCCTGGTGCTGTCAGCAACCTTGCTGAGGGTGCTCTCAATGTACTCAATCCCACTGTCTGTGTAACCAACAAAGACATTAAGCAATAGCAGTCCCAATACTGTCTCCTGAGGAACACCACACATCACTGGCTTCCCCTTGGACTTTGAGCCTTTTACTGCATCTCCTTGAGTGTCACCATGCAACCTATTCCTAATTAGTCAAGTGATCCATCCACCAAATCCACTTATCTCCAGTATAAAGACAGGAACATTGTGCAGGACAGTGTCAAACGCTTTGCACAAGTCCAGGCAGACGATGCCAGTTGCCCTTTCCTTATCCACCAACATTGTCACCCTGCTGTAGGAGGCCATCAGATTTGTCAGGAACAATTTGCCCTTACTGAAGCTTTGTTGGTTGTGACCAATCCCCTCATTATTTTCCAAGTGCCTTAGCAGAGTTTCCAGGAGGATCTGCTCCATGATCTTGCAGGGCAAGAGAGGGTGTCACACTCTCTGTCAATAACCAGCTAGAGTGCATGGAGCTCCCCCTGGGAGTGGAAGAGAAGCCAGGCAAAAGCCTGGGTTGGATATGAGGATCCAGGATGAAATACAGGGCAGGGACAGGTGACTTCATAGTGGGAGTCTGCTACAAGCACCTGGGGCAAGAGTGCTGCACGGGCAAAGGGTGGAAGCAAGGACAGGTAGCCTTGGATGGATGCAGACAGACTGTCCTGCCAGCCAGCAATGAAGTTAGGAAAGGTAATGTCCTGATAGAATTAAATGTGACCAGGGCATCAAGGGCAACAAGAAAAGTTTCTAGACTTAGGTCAGTGGTAAGAGTAGAGACCATCACTACAATGATGGGTCTTAGTCACTGTTTCAGCCCTGACAATTCCTCCTTGTTCTTACATCCAGCACAGCATCACCCCAGGCTGGTCCTTCAGTACCTGTGTCATCCCTGACACCCTTTGGAAAACTCCTCAATGCCTTTCCTTTGCAGCAGGTGCCGGGAGAACCAGTGACCAGAAATTGGGTTGTGCCAGGAACTTTGTAGTTCTGTATCCACATATGGTGCTCTAATTCAAACAGAGAAATCAGGAATATGAGATTGGGCTAGCAAATCAAATATATTATTTCATTATTTCCTAGAAACATCTTTTTCTTTTTTTCGTTTTGATTCTAGCAATAAAGTATGAGGGTCAGAAACTCCTCTTCTGAAACTGACCTCCTTCCTGTCTTCAGCATAAATGTATCTAGGATCAGTTTCAACTTATTTGGCCTTGGGCCAGCCTGGCCATTCAGGATTTCAGAACTCATACCGTAGTCATGTACAGTAATTGTACTCCTCTCAGCTTTCATTTTGTGCAACCAAGTATGACAAGCTTCTGTAGTTTTGACTTCTTTCCTTTTAAGATATAGTTATACCCTTAAAAAAAGTCTGCAAAAATTATAACACAGAACAGTTTCAAACTATCAACAAGACAGTAAGGAAAAATAATGTGATACAGCATTCAAACAAAAATGTCTTTAACTGTGTTATGTGTCTATTTTTTGTCTATTTTCCTGACATTTTTTATTGTCTTCTAAAGTGTGTGAGGCAGACACCTCTATGAATTTTACTTTCTTATTTTTTCCTTATGGTCTAATACTATTTTGATAGTGATAACAATTTGGTTGGCTGTAAAATCAAATGAACATTGTTATTAGTATTACTGAGTTTTTCATTCTCATGTGTTAATTTACTGTGCTATTCTTTGGAGCTTTGTCACTTCCATACTTTTTTTTTTCTTAAAGCTATCATTAATTTATCATTGTAACACCTTCTGCTGCTTTCTTTTGTGAATGCAGCCCCCTGCGTGACAAAGAAATTCTATCTTTATATTCTGATTTGGTTTTACAATGGAACATCAGGAAGAAAATAACAAGTACACAAAGAAAGAATAAAAATATATGGAAATTACAAACAAATAATCATGTTTCATTATCCTATTTTGTCTCTTGTGAATGACATGAGTAGACAGTAAGCTCTAAAGCATCATGAATTATTGTTTTAAGCTTTACTAACAAAACATCAGTATAACTAACACAGAAGCAAAGACTTAGTATAATCTCTGATCCTGCATTGCATGTGCATACTTTTTACATTAATCACTACTCTCATCATAAGCAACAGGGCTCTTCAGATACTGCAAAATGTTTGTATGTCCAGGGCCAAAATAGTACCTCCTGTTTAGGCACCTAAGTCATGTTAAATTTTGTGACTCGGTAAAGGTTTTTGAATATTCTGTTATAAATGTGGCCTTAAGTGTTTTGCATAATCAGAGCCTTGACTGACATGTCTTCTTCTTTTTTCACTTAACTAACAGAAACATTGACATACAACCTGGCAAATTGAGATATTACCCGAACAATGACTTTTCCTGGTTTTGTGCATGTAGAAACTCAAGCATAATTTTAAACTGGAAAAGCATTGTGCATTATATTTTCTTTGAAATTTTCTCCCTTAATGAAGAAGGAAAATATTGTTATGATCATCTATTCCAAAATTAGATAACCTAGAGCAAACAGGAAAAATCTGCACTGAATTTAGAGAAGCCATAATTTGCACTACTGTAGGGAGTTCCTGAAATAAACACTCTGCATTCATTTCTGTGTGCTAGACTGTAGATTCATACCCACTCAGACACTAAGTGCCTACTTGTCAGAACTCCTGAACACTGCAAACACAAGCTGAAACCAAAAGGAGCTCTGATTGTGTAGACTCTATCAAAACACATAAAAATCAAAATCTTTATTCACAAAACAGACTCAGACTGTAACTGCTCCAGCACCAGTGTGTACCACTATACCTATGTCCTCACTACCTGAGATTTCTGTATTTCTTTGAATTTAGGTTCATAACGAAGTGGCAGCGAGAGAATATGAGATTCCCTGTTCTGGTGACAGCAAAAAGGTGTGTAATTGCATAAAAACTGTTGCTATTGTAAGTGACCATATTAAATGTCTTAATGTTGAGGAAGTGTTAATGTAATACAGCCTAACTTCACTATAAGGAAACCATATGATACCATATATATGTTCTGTCAAGCTGTTTATTTCAGCAGACTCTGGTAAATTGCTGCTTGAGAATAAGAAAGAAATGAGCAGCTGAGCAGAACATCAATAAGCAGCGCTTCTGTGGAAATGACTTCACACTGATCAACATTTAAAAGATTTTTTTTTCAAAAAGATAAATGAATGAAGAAGGAAAAAAAATAGTACATTTTTTTCTAAATACAGCCTACACTGAGAAAAGTGAGAAAAATGTCATTGTCATACTTGGAATACACTTGCATAACTGTTCAGGGTATTAGGCCTAATTAATAGCAAGTGAACAGATTTTTGCTATGGGGGTGTTTATAGGCAGAATATGTTAAATGCAGAGTTTGACACATTGAAGTTAGAATTTAGTCAGGCTAGTGTAAATTGACATAGAAGACACATTTCTGCTCTGGAAAGGAACTATGAACTAAATATTTTTGGAATGCTAATTCTGACTGCTAATCTTAATGATGAAAAGAAATGGTGCACTTTTCATGGAATCAATCCATTATTATAAAATATCGAATAATTCTTATATATGTCTGGGTAAAAAAATACAGTTGAAATATTCTAACAAAGGCTTATAATTCCTGGGGTTGTTCTTTCTTTTAGTTTCACTTTGGTATTGTTAGCAGGGAGTACTAGTTAGTTAGCAGGGAATACTCCAAACTGCTACAGTATGAAAGCACAGGCATTATTTTAACTTTCATAAGTGAAAAGTGACTCTGGACCTGAAGAACTTGTCAGGTAAAGCTAATGCAGCTGTTGTCATGAATAATTCAAACAAATCACTTCAGCCACAGTACGACAGAGCTGACTTCACAGTGGTAACCTCTGTAAATACTGTCAGAAAACAGATAAATTAACTATTAGTGAGTAAAACTTCCAGTCCTTAGGAAGCAAAAGTTTATAAATTCTTTTTTTATTAACCTGGCTTACAAAACTTCTCACCAGGCCTTTTTTTTTTTTTTTTTTTTCTGGAGAATGCATCATTTTTAAAACCTTAATAACTGCTTGCTATGTTTAAAATGCAACTTAAATTAGGGCTATAAATAACTATGGACTGTAAAGAAAGTTCCCAGATTCCCAGAATCAGGCTTACAGGCTAATTTCTTCTGATTTAAGTCCCAGTGCTGCAACTAAATAATCCATAGTCCTAACCCGAATGTGTACAATGGTGTTTAGATCCTGAATGTACAAATTCTCACAGCACATCTACATGTATGAGTGCTTCCCTTTAACTCTGATAGTTAACTATATATAGTTATAATATAAATACAGTGTAAATACAAACATTTCTAAATTCTTGTAGGACAGAATTCCAATCATTTCAGAATAATGAAATATTACATATAAATACATCTAAGGTTTAAAAAAGGTGAATCTTAGGACTGGAAGGAAAATGTGCTGAATGAGCTAATGAAGAACAAACAGAACATATGTATTGAAGTGTTGACTGGTAGGTGGATGGAAAACAGACAAGCTCAAAGTCTTTAGAAAAATTAGTACATTGTAATGATGTTTTGTTGCTAACAGAGAAGCAAGTAAGATCTTAACAGGAAGAATTCTTAACAGGAAAATATTAATATCTGTGAAAATGACAGAAATGACAACCAAAAGGAAAGAAGGAATTGTGAAAGTGGCCAAAACTTGTAGGCTTACTGGGCCAGAGTACAACAGTGTTGGAAACATGATTCTGCTGGCAGCTTTTCCACTCTTGTCTACAATTTTAATACCATTTTTTTGTGCTGATGACTGTTTGAAAGACAACATAATGATCTTAAATGCTTATTAGGTGATTTCTGTAGTTATTGCAAACCTGCTCAGAGTAATCATCTGGCACTTGTTTTGCAGGAACTCTTCCTTCCTGATCCTGAAACTCAGAACAAAGGACCAAGTCCCTTTGACTTCACCAGGAGCACACCAGAAGAATTTTCTCCTTACTAGAAAAGTTCATGTCATTCATTCCCTTGCTGGGACTAAATATTTTTTTATATTTCTGTCTCTCTAACGGAGTATCTTTTCTTTTACTACATATTATCCTTTACTTGGTTGTTCATTTTCATAGAGAAATAAGATTTTTTTACAACTGAATTTGAAAAGTAGTTATGTATCCTTTCTTTCATGTTATCCAATCACCTTGTATTGTATTAGTGAATGATTCTTTTTAAAATCATACTTAGGAGTGTCTTTAAAACAAGTCTCTCATGAAGAAAACTCTCACTTTCACCTCTCTCCTTCTCAGAAACACTGTTTTATTTAACGATTTTACCAAATACAGTTTTACAAGAGATTAGTGTAGCATATTTATATTTAAAAAAGTTACCTTTACCTGGGTAAATCAGTTCAAAACCTGGCTGAGCAGTAAGCCAAGTAAGTGTATTAATTCCTGACATCCTAATTTCCATTTTAGAACTGTCTGAGCAGCAGTAAATGCATACTTTTATCTACATGAATGTTTCATTAGAATGACCTGGTTGACCAACATGATGTGGTCCAGATGATCTTCCTGACCCTCTTTTCTGTTTTCCCCCTCTCTCAGCATGATCCTCTCAGGTTAGTTGAGATTTATTATGCAGACTGGTCAAACCAGCACACCAACTGACTCCAGGGCTGGAAGGACTACAGTGAAAAGAAGATTTTTATCTGAGGAACTTATCCTGACTACTTCCAAAAGGATTGTTGTTGCTGCTGCCTGCTGCTTGCACCAGTGTGCCTACCTAAGGGAATCTGCAACTAACATGAATTCCTCAGCTCAATCTCAAAACAGTCCTGACAGATAAAGAAACAGATCATGACAGATTTTCACCTGCATTATTCTTCTTTGCTTTAAGCATCAGAAACCATTACATGTCTGAAGCTTAAGGATATTTACTTATGCACTTAAAGATTTACTTTTCTCCATTGTATTGCCCTTAGACTTCACTCAAATAGAACTGCAGGATGCTGCTACAATACATAATGTAGACCTGTAAGAAGATGGCTCCTACTCCGCAGAGTACAAACAAGTTCCCTCTGTCCATTCTCACAAAAAATAACCTTTGGAGTTCATATGGGCTATTTTCACCGACTCAGACAAAGACATTGATGGGCCTAGCATATGCTTATTCACAGAGGAAACCGTGAGCTGACCAAATAAGAGACAGCAAACAGGAGCTTAATATGGAAGTGACTGTGACATTTGGTGAATGGATTTTTCAAGTGTCACAGTGGCTGTTGAGCCTAGAAAGAAGGTAGCACAGATTGTCCCCTCTTTCACTGATAATCCTGAGAAGAAACTTCTTACTTTCATAAGTAACGCATTAATATTTGTTTTATGCATGACTTCTATGCAAACTGACAAACTCTGATAAATTCTGTGTGACAAGTGCTCTCGCTCTATCTTGTTGAACTATGTATTCTTAGATTACACATCCTTGCAAACAGAAGTCACCAGGGAGAATGTTTAAGATACAGTTCTGCTGCAGCTGCAGACTTCTGGAGGGGAAAAACAAATGCAATTATCCTCATGCTAATGGCATGACCACTCTGACCATAGGAACAGTACAGTGCTGTTCATAAGTGTGGTGCTGCAGTGGCACAGCCATGAAATACTCTGGAGTGAATTGTCTTAGATGTGGGCAAACTATTATTCTGTATTACACAGAAGACAGTGGACAGGAAATCTGTCCTCTTAGAAATCAGCAGAAACATTTCATCTGAATCCTCAAGAGAAACAATATCCCCTGCAGAAAGCAACAAGACAATGAAAACTGACTCCTCTCATATCCCAAGGAATTAAACCTACAGAAACATACAGCAAAAATTGTCAATAAACAATGATGCTCTTCTTCCTTGCTCAGCAGTTTGAATGTTTTTTTCTGGCTTTTAAGACCATTTCAAACAAAATAAACAAGGAAAGGGATAAAATTCTACTTTGTTTCTTACAGTTATTTCTTTTTTCAAAGATATTAATTGGTTTCAGTAAGTGGTTAAGTGATTAAGAAGGGGCACTGCAGAAATCTTTCCTAAAATCTTTCCTGCACATTTGTCTGCATGCCCCTTAACTTCCACAAAATTCTTATGTTTGAAGCACAACACATCTAGTTTTCTAGGAGTCTTTTCTCGATTTAGCCTTGTAAAAGCTAAAGGAGCTCGCTCTGAACACAGGTTTAGGGTTAGTCTATAGCAAATGAAGTGAGGAAAGTATCACCATGGACAGATTCCTTCCACCCTGAAAGAGATATCCAAGACAGGCCAGATGAAGTGCTATAGATGTGTATGTTACTGCTTTAAAGCAGACAAGTCTGTACTAGTAGTTTAAGGACTCTGACCAAGCTTTGGATATGGCAGCTATCTACCTGCTGAGGATTTTTACCCCAGGCCTGAAGTCACTCTTGTTTAAATGAAGAACAAGTTGGGCTCCTACCTATGTGGCACAATTAATAGTTGAACCCTCACCATTTAAAGGATTACAAAAAAAAAAAAAAAAAATGTTCCCAGCTTAACATTCATACTTAGACCTGGCACTGAACACAAATCTGGGCTCTAATATATGCCAGCAGCACTGCCTGGAAATACATGCATCAGAAATCTGGATGCAGGTGAGCTGTGGCTCTCACTAGAAACAGATAAAATTAAAGACTCTATACTGCTTAAATATAGTAGAAATTGAGGTGCTTCACAGCCAAGAATTCAGACACTAATGTGTTCCAAATCAGTGTCTGTCATCTGGATCCTAAAGGCAGCTGACTTTTTTTTCCTGCTCTGATCACCCCAATTCCATCCTCAATCTAGAGAGCATGCTTAAATTCTCTGAAAATCAAGATCCAGTGTGCCTTGCCATAGTGAATCCTCACAACATCAGAAATAGCATTTGGGTCCCATCAGGACCCATTAGATTTGTGCCACGAGCACAGCTGAACGCTGGCTTCTTTTGTGCCCTCTATTAACGCCCTCTTCACTCATATTAAAGGCAAGCTGATGGAGGAAAGATGGGCAAAAATGCTGTCATATGCATCCTGCTGGATGCTACTCTTGGAAGGACGACCGTCATTCTAGCACTGCAAGTGCCGACCGGAGCGCCAGCGTAAGACAGGCAGAGGCATTTGGGGGAGGCTGGGAGATTTTCAAGGGGGGGAAAAAAATTAATTTCAAACCGAAGCCAGCCAGCCGAAGCGAGGGGAGGAGCCCGCTATGGGCTTGGCTCTTCCCTGGGCCGAGCCTGGCAGCGCGGCAGCGCTTGGCAAAGTGGCAGCCGGCTCCGGCAGCCGCTCGGCCCGAGGCCAGCGCGGCTGCGGGCCCGCGCCCCGCCGGGCGGAGCACGCAGGGCCGGGGGGCGCTCGGGTCGGGTCTCGCCGGGCCGGGCCCGCCCGGAGCCCAGCCCAGGCTGGGCCATCGCCGGGGCAGAGAGGGGACGCCCGGGCCGGGGTCCTGCCGCGCCGGAGGGCGGCGGAGCAGCGGCTCCGTCCAGGCGCTTCCGGGCGCGCCGCGCGGAGGGGGAAGGAGGAGAAGAAGGAGGAGGAGGAGGAGGAGGAAGGGAGGTGTGGGTGGAGGGGAGGGGAGGGAAGGAGGGGTGAAGGGAGGCTGGCTTTTTTAGGAGGGAGACCCTCCTTCGCGGCCGCCCGCTCGCAGCCATGGCTTTGAAGGAGGCGGGCGGCAGCATCCTGCCCATCAGCGACATGGTATCGGGGCCGTCGGGCTCGCCGTTCCCCGAGGTGGTGGAGCTGAACGTGGGGGGCCAGGTGTACGTGACGAGGCACTCCACGCTGCTCAGCGTCCCGGACAGCACGCTGGCCACCATGTTCTCCCCGTGCCGGGGCGGCCCGGCGGCGGCCCGCCAGCTGCCCAGGGACAGCCGGGCGCGCTTCTTCATCGACCGCGACGGCTTCCTCTTCAGGTACGTGCTGGATTACCTGCGGGACAAGCAGCTGGCGCTGCCCGAGCACTTCCCCGAGAAGGAACGGCTCCTGCGGGAGGCCGAGTACTTCCAGCTGGGCGACCTGGTGAAGCTGCTGTCGCCCAAGGTCACCAAGCAGAGCTCTCTCAACGACGAGGGCTGCCAGAGCGACCTGGAGGATAGCAACTCGCAGGGCAGCAGCGACCGGCTTCAGCGGGCGGCGCTGGACAAGCGCTCGGGCTTCCTCACCGTGGGCTACCGCGGCTCCTACACCACGGTGCGGGACAACCAGGCGGACGCCAAGTTCCGCCGCGTCGCCCGCATCATGGTGTGCGGTAGGATCGCCCTGGCCAAGGAGGTCTTCGGAGAGACCCTCAACGAGAGCCGTGACCCCGACCGACCCCCCGAGAAGTACACCTCCCGCTTCTACCTCAAATTCACCTACCTGGAGCAAGCCTTCGATCGGCTCTCCGAGGCGGGCTTCCACATGGTGGCTTGCAACTCCACGGGCACCGCCGCCTTCATCAACCAGTACAGGGACGACAAGATCTGGAGCAGCTACACAGAGTACATCTTCTTCAGTAAGTGCTGCCCGCGCCCCGGTGTCGTCCCCCTCGCCCTCGTCCCCGGCGGGTGCGCCTGAAGTACAGCTGCACCCCCAGAGCACTCGCTGTCCCAAAGCAACATGTAGCTGGAGAGAAATGGGGGCTGCCCCGCTTGCCCTCACTCCGCTCTGTCACCGCCATAGTTCAAATTTCATTTTGTGCGTTGTGGGGGCGGGACAGGAGTGCCTAAATTGCTCCGTCCGGAGCGCGGCGTGGGAGCATTTCCCCATATACACTCCGTGGGACAGCCTGGGCTGATCCCGCCTTTCAGTGCCGAGAGGCAACCCCCACGTGTCGGGGTGTCCCGGGGGAAGGGTCACTGGTTACGGATCGGGGGGCTACGACCTCGGGGGGAGGGTGTTCCTGCCCATCCGGGCGGGCGCGGTGCGGGCGCGGCTCCGGCGCGGAGCGTTGCGGTGCTCCCGCCGGCGAGGCGACGCAGAGGTCCCCGAGCAAGGAAGGGTTTTAATATTTTATCGCTGCGTTTCCTTCAAGTGAGCGCACTGCGCCTGGGCACGGTCCCCGTGAGGGAAGGGGCAGCGAGGGCGCAGCCAACTTCCCAAGGAGCGAGAAAGAGTCTGGCTTCAAGGTGGACGAAAATTGGAAAAGAGAAATTAACCACTCCATAGCCATTGCACAGCTCCTAAGCAACTCCGCTGGTTGGCTGTGGGTAGCCTTAGCGGTTTCGGGTCACTCGCAGATAGGAAAACCGAGCGATGACGAATGAGTTTCAATCTGGCAAAGTATGTAATGCTATGTAGGGCACTGGCTGAGCACCGGGTTCGGGTCATGAAACTGCAGCTGGATCGAGAACACCATCCCCTGGCAGAGATTTGTCTTCGAAAGGCAGCGGCAGCCTTAAACATTACAGATGTCTTTGAGAGTCGAGAGAGCCGGCAGAAGAGAGATGTGTTCTGCATTCGCTTCTTTCTTCTCCTGCCTCTGTGTGGTCTCTCGCTCCCTGAGCAAAGAAGGGATGAATTGGCAGAGCATCTGCCTGCCTCTGTGGTGAGGTGGGAGATGCAGCCTCTGACTAACTTCACTAGTTAGGCAGCTGAACAGAAGCAACTTGTTTGCCCTGCAAAACTGGACTTAGGCACGCTATTTAATAGAGGAGGGAAATGTGAATAGTTTTCTACTGGGAGGAGAAATTCATTAGTTTATATTGCTCTATATTGTATAGATGGTGACTTCCATTTGCTGAGCAGACTTGAGTATTCAGATCAGTCTTTGAAACTGGATTAAAACAGTTTTTGAAGATTAGTTGCATAACTTATCACTCATCATATTTCAATGGGATATGTGAAAACTGAGCTCTAGAGGAGCTTCACATCCTCCTGGGTGGAATTCTGTCAAGTATTTTACATGATTATTAAACCTTATTTCTCAGAAAATTTGACATAATTATTTTCTAAATAATAAAATTTCCTTGAAATAGTATGTACTGTTTGCTTATAAATAGATTTGTAGGTGCATCATTTTTTTATGTGCATTTGAGATGCTCATAATGTCTTGGTTATTTTTTGGTATGTATGTTACGATGAGGTTGCTGTATAGAACAGTCCTCTAATTCTCATCAGTGTTCCAAATTAATCCCCAGTGTAATACCTCTGATTTATTTGGAATAATGCCAGGGATGAACTGGATGTTGTATGTCATTATTTTTGTTTTGGTTTTTAGTCTTCAAGTTTCTGATGTGAAAAGTAAAATAGTTAATTACTTAAATTGATACAGTTAACTGAAAATTTATGGTTTTGCTTAATTTTTTAGGTGCGAGTTTTGTTTTGTTTTACTTCTGAACTCAAAAAAATGGCTAAGATAAAAATAAGCTGAAAAGATGTTTGGCATATTTTAATTTTGGTTGCTTGTTATGCATTTAAAATCTTTTTTGTACGTATAAATGACTTTATACGTTGTTTTATGATCAGATACATTTCTCTGAAATACAGCAAGATGGAAACAACACTAAAGAAAATCACCAAAATGGGAAGAGAAACATATGAAACAGTGCCTGAAGTAAATGCTTTAGGTTTTTTGTTGTCTTTTTTTTTAGTCTTACTAGATGTCCAATTGATGGTGGCTGTTGATAAAACAACACTTTATTATAATAATAATTATGATATGCTCTGGATGGATTGTGTGTGTGCTGCTGCCTTGCCTGACAGCTGCACAAGAATCCAGCAAGGGGAGAGTGAGCCTTGGAAGCCTTGAGCTCTGCACCAAGAGTGACAAGGGGGATCAGGGCTACTGGCTCTAAGCTCTCCAACAGCCTTAGCCAGGGCCGTGTTCCTTCCTTGCTCATGAGCAGAGCTTAGTACCCAAGAAGAAGAGCAGTTGCTTTTCAATTCATTCCTTGCCAAATGTCCCCATGAACCCTGAAGAGGGAGCAGTTTGAGGTGGGAAGTTGCTGATTTCAAGAGTTCTCATGTCCAGCCCTGCACTGTGTTTTACAGGCAAAAAAATACCAAGATGAAAGGCTTTAGGGAGCCTATTCCAGTTATGGACAGTGCCTGAGACTTAATTTGGTGCTAGTGAAGAAGAAACCCAGTTTTATATCCCACTGGAAAAAGCTGTGCCTGCATTTGCATTTGTTATTCACAGCATGAACATCTGCAACCAATAGCGACTCTATTATTTGTTGGTCTGTAAGTCCACAGCAGTCACATAAACTTATTTTTCACCATTTCTCCTGAGGACTGTGGACAATTCTGTTTCCTAGTAATTGTGGATAGTAAAGTGATTGAAAACATACATGAAGATATGTTCATTCTGTCTGTTTTCTGAGGCCATAAGTAGCTGAGTGAGTTTCTACCCAAGAGCTACTAAAGAAAGGCAAAGGTTTAATCTGTGGTTTGTGAAACATATTTCAGGAATGTGTCTTGGATCTTTCAAACTTTGGTAGGTTTTTTGAGTTGAAATGATTATCTTTCACTTTTCTAAAAAAATGGAAATGACTTTATATTCTTAAACATTCTGGAAGATCAAATTCACCTGGGATACTGCATATACATTTAACTCATTTCTGAGCTGCTTAATATCTAGGGATAGATGCAGACTAATTCTGATTGAGGAACCAGAGATTATTTGACACTTCTTACCAGGAAATAACACTTCAGCCTTTGGCTATGTGTCATGACAAATAGAAAACCAGATTTCCTTCCTAGTATGTATAAATCCTATAAAAAAAATTAAGTTCTTTGCCCCTAGTGGTGTTTGAACTATCATGTATGCAATGACAGATTCATTTGTCTACACAGTTAGTACATGGCCAGAATTTAGCCTGTACCTTGCATTGGTGGCTCAAGTCTGAAAAGTGCTCATAGATCTGTTCCAGATGTCCATCACAAATCCTGTCTCTGTCTCATAATGGTCAGTTAAAGGAGTAAACTTCTATATGGTAGTGAAAAGGCTCTATCAGAGAGTACCACAAACTGGGTTTTTTGGCTCCATGCTATTAACACTCTCACCTTAGTACGTGTGAGGATGACTTGGGTCAGGTTAAGTGTGACACGAGATGCATATGCAGTTTGGGAAGAAGGCTCAAACTCTTCTGCTGCTTAGTTTCATTCTGACATAGAGAATGACAGATTTAATTAATTAATTACCTGTTGATATACAGTAGGTTATGGCCATTACAAAAGTTGCTTCTAACTGGAGACAGGAGACCTTGCTTCTTCCTGCGGCTGCAAGAACTGTAACATCTTCTGTTAGCTTACATCTTTGTGAGAAAAGGGTGAAAATTACATGTTTAATGTTTTTGAGAGGATTTTTTTGTGGTTCATGGTATCTCTCAGTACTGTTGTGTAATGCAAGATTGCCTGTGCATGCTATTACTAGTTTTTTTTCTTTTGTAGAATCTAATTAGTCCTAATGGATTTTGCTTTTAACATCTGCTATGCAATGTGACTTAGGGGTGTTGAGGGTATTGTGCTCAGCTGGAAGCTTACTATGCTGAACTGACATCTTTATTATATGAAGGATACAGTAATATTTCTTGGAAATTTTGACATGCTTTCTATTTTGACACTCCTGTTTCACATATGACAGTTTCTGTTTTCCTTTTCTCTTGTTTTTGTTTTATAACTGGTGACATTAGCATGGATTTATGGTGCTTATTTTCCACTTGAAGTCACAGCACTTTGAGATTACATTGGATGCTGTGGAATTGTCATAAACAAGTGATAATAATTTTGTAATCAGATGGGGAATAAGCAGTTGGAAGAAATGAATTTTTAGGAGGCAGTATGGTATTTTGAAAAAAAACAAAACCAAAACTCAAACAAAATGATAGCAGCAACCCCCCCCTAAAAAACCTCACCCAACAACAACAAAGAAACCTAACCAACATTGATTATGTCATTGCATGTAAAATACTTTGAGGTGTTGTAAGTGAAAAATCCAGTTCAGCATCCCTCTGGGGTAGTGAGGGGTGGGTGGGTTGGCAGATAACCCTCAAGTGCTCTTTCAAGGGCAGAGTGGTGTGAGAGCCATCCTGCAAATGGTTACTGTGACCATGTCAAGCTCTTCTCCATCCATCGCTGCATCTTTGGTGGAGCTTTTTTAATCTGCAATAAATATATGTAAGATATTGAGGAGAAAAAGGAGACCAAGGAAGTTAGATCTCTGTGACACATGGAGATAAATTGGGACAATTTACTTTGAACCTGAATCAGAGCATCAAAGATTAGAGTACAGATTTTTAGTGTGGTGAGGTGATGTGAAGGATTAAATCAGTAGCAAAAGCACAGTGTAGAAAAGCTTCAGATTTCTAACTGTTTCAAGATCTAGAATGTTGTTTCTGACAGGACTATTGAGCAAAGCCCTTTAAAGAGATTTTGTAGGCAGTCCTTTGACTTTGGAAAACTGGTGCAGAACTTTAGGATGTTCTGTCTTATAATTTCAGCTCAACTCTTCATACAGTTTAAAATTAAGTAAATAATAGACTGCTTCTTATCTTGTCATTCTTCAAAAATATATGCTCCTGAATGCAAAGGGATGAATCAAAGTGTGCAGTCATAATTAATAATATAAGAAACATACTCCTATGCTGCCATTTGATATAATGTGTGATAAAATATCTAGTCTACTGAAACTGGTATTCTGATGTTAGTCATCATTTCAATCAATAGACTTTATCTCAGAATTGTTTTAAAATATGAGATTAAAAAGAACTTTAAACAGATTTGACTTTCTAATAAGAAATGAAAATAACCTGCATTCCTCTACAGCTGATATAAAGACACTGCTGCAGTGAAAAAGGAGCCAGGAGCCTCTTGATTTTTTTTTTACACTTCCTTCAAAATATTTTACACTTCCTTTAAACTCAGTACAATGATTTGTGATCACGTTTTATCCATTGTCTCCAGTTTCTCGTCTTACTACAGTAAAATCACATTTTAAGTATTGTGGAACCTTTTAAATATTTAGAGCTGAGTGTTGAAAATATTGTGTGCTATTTAAAAAATAGAATTAGGGATTAACTAAGAAAATCACCTATCCTGGATATTATATACCAGGATCGATGCTAGATAAAGAATAAGCAAGAATTAATGGAAGCAGCTGTTATTTCTGATGTCAGGAAATGGAAACACACTGCTTTTGATATTATCCCAGACTGGTATTTCTTGTGGATTACTTGGGAAAAAAAAACAAACCAGTGTTAGAAAAGCTGACTTTGCTGGATCTGTAATATTTTGCAGGAGAACCACTTCTTGGTGTCAGATCCTTTCATAGATTTTCAAGGATTTATGACAGTAGTTGCTGGGAAATGTTTATTTTTTCACAGTAAGATAAGCAAATCATATTTTATTTTTTCTTTAGTGTCAACATGAAATTCTAGTTATCTGCTGTTCAAGCACAGAAGTTATGCATACAAAGGCTTTCTTTTGATACTGTTCCAGGCAGATGATTTAAAATTAAAACATTACTGCTAATAAAATATATTTTGCAATGTTTGCTTTCTCAGGATGATATGGTTGGTATTTCACTATGGCTGGCCTTCTCCTTTGCTGCAAATACCACATTTGTTACACTGTGGAGGGAATTTGTGTTGCAAACAAAAATTCAGTGAGATTTGCACCACGAGGTTGTTCATTGATTGTCACATTATCCCCTTTCTTGCCATAGTTCCACACACAGGTGTCCAGAAATTAAAAGCTGCTCAGGCAGCTCTCTCAGAGGTCAAAAGTAAGATCCTGTGGGTGTGAGGAGGGAAGAGTCCTTTTCTTGGAGTTCCTTCTTGGACAGAAGGGAAAGGTCCTTTTCTTGGTCCAGCTGAGCAGCAGCATGGCCTGGACAAAGCGGCCAGAGGTAATTGCTCGTGTTCTGGTGGGTTACCAGTTCAAGGATGAGCTCAGACAACCCAGATGGGTCAAGAAGGAAAGTGCACAGGGTGGTGTGCATCCATCTCACCCTGCTGGGGTCCTGAGCAGCTCGAGACTGGTGTGGTGCTGAGTGGAGCTTGCAGCCAGCTCAGCATTGTCCTACATTGTCTCAGCAACTCAGCAGGTCCTGGGTGTCACGCGTTGCAGGAGAGGCGAACGGTGCAGCCCTGCTGTGCTTTTGCTCCCAGATTTTTCTTCAGATTTTCTTTCTCCAGTTTTGGAGTACTTTACTGTAAGATGTCTGTTACAGAGTTAAGCTGGCCATGGTTGTGTTTGCAGGGCTTTTTCACACTACACACGGCTTATTTTGTTGGTGGTTATTTGACTATGATTGAAAAAAAGTTGAAGGCACTATACCAGCTGAGATCCTAACCTAACAAACTGATGTTATTTCTATATCCAAGGATGATTTTGTTTCCCTTCTCCTTACCAGACATGCTTTTTTCCCTAAAGCATGTGGTGTACTAATGCCACTCAAATCATAGCCCTTTTATAAACCAAGCCACTGGAAGTCCAGTGGAAAATCCTTAAAAAAAATTACTAGGCAAATTCCATTTTGCTTTAGCAAATCAAATACTTTGTGATGGATTTCCTGTGGAGGTTGTTCACTCCAGCTTGATCAAACTGCATGTTCTTTTTCAGAAGAAGTAATTTATACTCTACTTAAAATTCATATATTGAATAAATGTTAGGAGAAAAAAGTCTTATGTGTAAAATATGACTCTCAGCAGAATTTGAGTACTTTCATTTAAATGCTTTGTATTTTTTAAATTTTTTATTTTTACCCAGTAATTGTGCATTTAGCATTTACCTCATATAAATTCAAGAATATTAAGAGTATTAATTACTTTTTGTTTTTTTCTTTGACCTAAATGGAACTAATCATATATATAAGGACCAACAGTGTGTGAAACTGAGGATAATCAAGTTCCATTCAAAATTGCAACTTCACTGGGACTGAAGCAACAAATAGCCTTGTGCTAGTCCCTCACATAAAGGTGAAATTCAAACTGCACGAGAGGTAATTTGGTTTTGTAACTGTTTCTAATACACAAAATCCTGTCAGGAGTTAAGCAGTGATGATTTGTAATTTTTGTGGCAACTTTAGAAACTGATGCCATTCCATTTTGGTTGCATTTTATAAGATTGTGGTAAACTTATCATGTTTGTTGCATTTTGACAGTGTAGCTTCAGAAGACAAACTGAGGGGTGCCTCTTGCTGCAAGGTGCAACTTCATTCATATCATCACAGCTCTAAATATTTTGGGCACTTCCCCAGTAAAAATCACAATGGTGTTAATGAGCTTCACGATTCTAGCAACAAGATGAATTCAATGCTTTAGAAACTTTTATGCAAATACTATTTCTTTGTGAGATTACTTGTATGTTGTCTTTCCCAGGGTTGCTCAAAAGAGGAGCTGTGCCTTCGGGGATCTGGAAGAGTGTGTTTGCCCATTCCTTGTGCTGTGGGGTCTGCCTGGCCTTTAACAGTGTGAAGACTGCTCTGAGTTACAGCTGTGCAATGATTCCTTCATCAATCTCTTGCAGCTGAGAGCACCTGGGTCAAAATGTAGTTGTGCCCTTTCTCATTGTTCCTAACATGCCTGAACCCTGTGGCAGAGGCTCTGAGCAAGAGGTGCAGAGACAGGGGCTGCAGCCTCTGGGGACTGCCACCACCTCTGGGTTGGCTTTGTACTGCTCCAGTCACGTACCCCGTACCTGACCTGTTTTCTGTCCCAATGACATGCACTTAGCAAAAAAAGGAAAACTGGAGTAGCTTATAGAATAGAAAAATAATAGTACTTTCTTTTGAGGGGAATGGTACAGCACTTTTTAAAAAAAATACTGTGTATAACTCAATGCAGAGACAACAACTCAGTTACAAGTGCAACTGCTCATGGCAACCAGTGCACTGAAACAGGTATTCTGCACACTTCTTCAGGGGTAGAATGTGTGGGCTGGGAAACTGAGGGGGAATATCACCATCATCATTTTCTTCTATAAATGAAAGTAAAGATTCCAAGTGTTTGCCTAGCATACGTTTGGTTGTATTTAATAATTATAGAGATGTTCTCTTTGCATTAGCAGAAAGATATTATTTGGAAACCAAGTCAGTATGTTTTATTTTTTGCATAAGCAAACAACAATAACCTTCAAATGCATTTGTATCTTTTCTCCTTCATGCCTGCTGGATTTTACCCTTTAGTAGTATTAACAAATACTCCCAAAGAGAGAAGTACTAGTACTCAGGGACTCTTGTCACATTCTGTTGTAAACATTCTCCTGCAACTTAAGTTAGTAGTGAAATTCTTCTGTATTTTATTGAATGTAGATGTTCAGAGGTGCTTTCAAGGAATACAGCTATGTCAGTGTATTCCACAGAAGTTATTGGAAGTGTACTATCATTCCAAAAGCTTTATATTAGTGAATATTTTATATATGTCACAGGGATCTGTGAAACTCTTTATTTAATGATAGGAGCAAAAAGGCCCAGTATTGCATATATTCATGATTATATAAATATTTTTTCTGCTAAAGGGTTACTTTCATAACCTCTTACTGACAGTTTAATTAAATGAGATTCCCCCTCTTTTGGCACTCAAATCATCATTAAACCACCATACCTGAAAAACTATGAGAGTAATGACAAATGTCCAGTTTGTGTATACAGAAGTATTCTCTAACACTCTGGTTCTTAATCCAAGCTTTTTCCTTCTCATTGAAACTCATGAATACAAAATAATATGAAAATCAACTACAGAAGGGCTGGAAGGCAGATAAAATAAATCAGTAAAATTGAGTGCCAACAATTTAATTAGTGTAATGTGTAGATAATACAGTGGAGAAAGATTAAAACTAAACAACACTTTTTGCTAGTTTTTCTTAGTAAACACATTTTCTTTCCCTTTCTTCTCACAGTCACCCTTTTATAGGCAGTCACTCGCCAGTATTGTTCTTTTCAGACAGCTGTTACTATTTCTGTTGTTAATGCCTACTGTAGCTTTTGAGCAGTTCTGAAACAAAGCAGAAGCATGGCTACTCTTGCCTTTCCATCTATTTTTGCCTCTTTCCAGTGTATGGCAATATAAATATCACTCATTCTGTCCTTCTAAAAATACCATTGTACAGCTTTATACAAATGCTGATCAATATTGCTGAAGCTACATGGACTTCAGGGGGAAAAAAAGAAAGAACAAAATAATTTGGCTATTTATGATGCGAGATAGAATGGAACTGTTGTTCAAGCAAGGTTGTTTCTATCTTTTAGTTTCAAAATTTTGGCATCAAATCCCATGCCTGCCTTTCTGCTCGACTTACCATTTGAAGTACCCCTTCTTTGGAAAAGAACTATGTGTAATTAAACCTTATCATATTTAAAGAGTAAAACAAAACTCTTTAGGGAATGGAGCTAAAACCACTGTAATTAGCAATCCTGCTTGGAATTTTTACCTTCCCTGGACCCATAGATTTCAATTTTCTGTTACCAATCTCTCAGAAAGCTATGCTTGTTTACCTATCTTAATGTTGTCATAGCTTGCAAATATAAATTTCTCATCTTCACACTGTCAGTTTGTTTCTGGGGATACAGGAAGTGAATATAACCTCTCTAAATCTTATAGACAGAGAGACACACAGTCTGTGTAGTTTTGTTCTCCCTAAAACATATGGAGTAGCAGATAATGACATCCTTTGGCTTCAAAATAGCCCTGTAATTCTTTAGGATAGAAGGGAAAAACTTTTCAGAACTGTTATTTAGATACTTGAAGATTATTGGAATTTTTGAAGTTTTATGTCATAACCGGCAAAGTTTATATCTTCATGTGACTTTTAGCTGTCTAGTAGTTCAGCCTTCAGGAATAAAAATGCTCGTATTTTTATTCCTCTACTTTCAGTATTTATTTATTCCACCTGCCCCTGAAGTAGTTTGTTTTCCAAATTTGTGGAATTATGCCCCTAAATAATTGCATCTGTGATCACATTAAATTACAGGAAGCAGAATGTGCTCGTGGCAGAGGAGATTAGGTTAAATGCTTTCTGTCTAATCAGTTCCCCAGCTACTGTCTCCTGGCAGTGCTTCCTTCCTAAATCCCATTTCTAGGGATGCCATGAATAAAAACTGCATGGCCTGTGCAAGTCCATGTCTTCAGAAGATGGTTTTGCTTTTCTGGTTTGAGGGGTCTGACATGGACGTAGGAGCAAGGCTGAACATTGGTCACCCTTGCCAAAAGCGTGTGTGGGGCTCATGGTGCTTTTGGGTGCGCTTGGCAAGGTGGGTGTAAGGCCACGGGGAGCTGCAGAGTGTCAGTGCTGCTGCCTTGGGGTCTGCCATCCCGAGGGGGGACACCTGGAATGGGTCCTGGGCAGGCTGGGGAAACCCAGTTGGTCTGTCAGGGCTAGTACAGCCCTGGGGGTGTCCCATGGGTATACATCTATATTTATATTATTTATGTGTATTTCCCATGTCTGCCCTCTGTGAATACCAGCAAGTAAGTCAAGGCTGCATCCTCCAATGACCTCTGGCCTGGCACCACAGTCACAGGTGTGCTTCAGTGCCAGAGCACTGAGTCAGGGTGGGGCATTCCACAATTAAACAACTTGTTATAGTGCAAAATACATGAGAAATAACTCCTTGAGTTATTTTTATGCATGAAAACCAAAGGGTTCTTGCTCAAAGGCACCAGTAAGACCAGAGTTCCATCTAACTAGTATTTATGCAGTGTTACGGCACACCTTTTGTGTTCCTGTAACCATGCTGCTGAAGCAGCTTAAATTCAATATTAACCTCAAACTTAAAATAGTTAATCTATATATTCTTTATTTGTCTGCTAAGTATGGAGGGACAAAAGCAGTT
Source organism: Motacilla alba alba (assembly GCF_015832195.1). Lineage (NCBI taxonomy): Eukaryota > Metazoa > Chordata > Aves > Passeriformes > Motacillidae > Motacilla > Motacilla alba. Next base: position 24,325,294 of record NC_052019.1, on the reverse strand, counting down.
GTTATAAGCAATAAGTAATCTGAAATTTAAAAAATGCAAAAAATTATTTGCTTTTTAGACTATGGCAATTTTTCCTTTATAATTCATATTAATGATGTACACAAGACTTTTTGTATTGTCACACATGATGCATAAAGGTACAAAGGAACCTGGAGTGGTTGCTTGGCTGCATTTTCTGAACACAGGAAGAATATTCTGAACATTGAGAAGACATCCTTTGTTTTTTGAAAATATCTTAATACATGATTTTGAAATCACAGTTATCCTCTGTCATCACAGTGAGATTACTAGCAAAAATTAGTTAGCCTTTTTAATGAACCATGTAATGAATCAAATTTGAGAATGAGACTAAAATTGACCTCCAAATCAATGCTTTCAATCTTGAATGTATTTTCAGAAAATCCAGTCAACTTCAATGAAAATTTCCATCTGTACTTTGAGTACCAGGCAAGCAGCAGGGGTAGAAAAATTTGAATTTATACTGCTGGTTTGGAAAATTTGGTTTTTCTTATCACCTCCATGACTGGCAATAAACCACACTTATTTTTTTCTTTCCTTCCTTATCCTGTGGTTATAGTGTAGGTTTAGCAATCCAGAAATTGACATTTTATCGAAATTCACCTTGCTTTCTAGCAGTGGTTATCTCTCATTCATTAATTTGCTCAATTGGGTCAGTTTGTAACAGTGAAAGCAATGCTAGAAAGTAATTTATTATCAAGCAGTCATGTAGCAAGACTGTTGCAAATTACTAGACGATTACTGCTGGTCCAGAGCATGTTGCCATAATTTCAATTCAAAAAGGTATATGGTTTTAGACTAGGGATCAGGAAATTAAGAATGTTAAATGTTACATATGATAAGCATATAAAACTCAGCCTTCAAGCTTCCTAATAGACTTAAAAGTTCCTTGATGAAAGACAAAACATTTCCTCCATTAAGGAGGTGTCAGAACAGTCTGTGTAGTGATGCTGTGTGTACTGTGTGTCCTTTGAGGCTTTCAGGACTTGTCTGGATCAAGCCCTGCTAACCTTATCCAGCCTCATAAATGACCGTGCTTTTGAGCAGGAGGTTAGACTGCTCCTAAGTTATCTTCTGGTTCTCTTCTCTGTGTGATTTACATTGGCATTGGCTATTTGAAAACAGCTCTCAGAAAAGGGGAAGGGAACTGCTGCAGGTAAATTATGTAGATGCTAGAAAGGTATAAATTCTGATTATTCTCAAAGTCACAAACTTCAAAGCTTTAGCTTTATGTTGTCTTTTTACGTAAGTCAACAGTGTGTCCTATCAGAATGGAAACAATTGCTTCAGGATAAAGTTTCTTGTAGGACTCTGGCCCAAATTCAAAGCCATAGAATTTTAAATATGCTACTGTTAAGAAAGTATCTGAAAAAGTAATCAAACTACTTATTGGGTAGCACTGTCGTTGTTGATCACATGTTGCTTGAAGAAAGAACTATCACAAATTTAGAAAATCGCCACTGTTTAAAATAATTTTTATTGTCATTCTTTAGAGAGATTCTGGTGCTATCTCTCATAAAGGTGACAGACTGCCTTGGATTTCTTTGGGTTTCTCTCCATTTTGATGGTTTTAATCAGTGTTTAGTTCCTTTATTCTGATGTACTTTTTGCTGCTGATTTTCAGCTTCTGTATTTTTCCCCTAGCATAGCTTGAATCAATTTATGTAGCAACTGCAAAAATGCTGAAGAGGATTATTTTGGCAGCCTTTTTTACTGTTCAAAAAATAACAGTAAAGGAAATATGAACAATATGGAGTTACTTGTTAACAATACACTGAAGAATGGATGCATAGTGTAAATACAAGGTAGTTAATTATTAGGATATTTCAACAGTTTACATTTTTTTTCTTCTTGAAATTGTAATGTAAGAATAGAACATGAGGCACTAGTAACTAGGATTATAAAAAAAAAGGTTGGATATTCCTCTTGCTTTTCCCACATAACTGAAAAGATTGCAGAAGTGATGTAGCTGAAGGTTCTTTGTGCTTTTAAAAATTCCCTTATGACAACAAACTAAAACAGAAATATTGTTTGCTTTGACTGACACCTAATAGTTAAATATAGATACATGATCACAGAGAAGCAGCATAATAAAAAGATCTTATGTAAGTTCTTGTGTCAGTTGTAGGTTGTCAAAACACTCAATATCAATGAAATTGTGTCAGTTATGCCTAGTAATATGTTTTCTTCTCCAAAGTTATTCTTTAGGTGGGGCATATGTTGTTAAGGTATAGTGTATTTCCATCACTATTTATTGCGATGGAGGGACGGGGCAGATTGGGTACAGATACTCCTACTATGAGCTCACCTATATCCACGTAGAGAACATCTGGATGTCTTGATGATGTCAGCTAGTCTGTCCCTCTATGTCCACATTAAATATAAATCAAAACTCAAGTGACATGGTATTCAAAACCCTTTGGCTGTGTTGTGTGAACTTTCACTCATTGATGTGTCTTGTATTATAAAGAGGATTTTTTTCAGGATGATGCTGAATAACTGTACCAACAATACATAAAACTCTCTTGCTACAATTCTGGAAATAAGTCAGCAATAGTGTTAATCAAGTATTAGAAATTCTCGATCATAACGGCAGTAATATAGAGATTACAACAAGTTGTAGAAATACTAAGTAATATAAAGGTGTTTATAATCACTGGCCTTTATGAAGGCTCTGCAACTTTTGTAAATTTATCCTGTGTATGCTCCATTGGCTCATGTCAGGTGTACTTAACTTCATCTCTACAAAGCTGGTCCAAGCGAAACAGGTCAAATCCTTTGCATGTTCATTGAACAATTGTAGGTAATTTCACAGGACATAAAACAAAGGAAACATGGGGCTGCATGGAAAGGAATGTTTGGAAGACAAGAGAAAATCTTCAGCTAGTACACAAAGTGGCAAAATCCAGAAATTTCTGATTTTCTGGTCTTGCAGATTGCAATGTTGCAATGCTTTCCATGTAACATGATTTAGAGAATTGAGTCTTGAAACTGTAAATTTGCAGCAAAATATATGGCACTTAAGAAAAAGCTCTTTTCTACCAAGAGATTCCTACCATTAAATACTGTAGAATTTTAGTTTCACAGAGTTACACCAAATGAGGCTGCTGGGACTAAGGGCTCTGCTGAGTTTGTCTGACATGATGCTGTACCTTTTAATGGAATCCAGTGCAGCCTCTCAGGTCAGGGATTTTCCTTGAAAGGGAGGGCTTCTGTGCTTTACCATAAGTGGAATGATGAATGTTACGAATACCATGAGTGAGTATTCAAAACTGACAGAAGTCAATAGAATTTCATCTGCCTTTTTGTAAATGCTCTTTATATTTTTTCCTTTCTATTTTTCCTCTTTTTTTGTTATATTGATTTTCCACACTAGATGGCAGTGCCTTAGCACTAGTGCATGACAGGGGAATTGATTTAATTTATCCAGGGGGGAAGAAATCCTTCTGTTTCATGTTTCCTTCTACATACATAGCTTAAAGAATTGCAGGTGGGAGACTGGATTTTGATGAGCCACATATGGATGGGCAAAGAAAAATGCAATTTTTTTTTTCCTTTTTCTTTGTACAAATGGAAGTCTATTCAAGCTGATCAAACCAGGCTTGCATTGGCTGGATGTGAGATGAACTGGGGCTGTCTTTCAATGCTGTCCCCAAGGAACTGCATTCATAGAAGCTTCAAGTGAAGAGCTGTATTGAGTTAGAGCTGAGAGTGCAGCCAGACTCTGAGCAGATTGCCTCACAGTTTTGAGCCATATGTTGTCTATACTGAGAAATCAGTGAGAGAAAACACAGCTTCTTTCTCTTTCCAAGAAAACCAAGTGCTGGAGGGGTGGTGGTGGAGAGCTGAGAGGTGCTGGGGTGCACCTAGATATTGCTGTTTTAGTGCTGGAAAACTGCTGAGGCTCATAATTCCACTGATGAACTGGGATGCAATTCTGGATTGTGTGTTAGTTGAAATACTGGAAGTTTGCTGACTTTTAGTATTTTAACTAAAAGGTTATTGGAATGAGGATTGAGGGACACCATGATTAGAAACAAATGGGCTCTGGAAGAGTAAATGTGGCAATATTAGGTAAAGGCTAAAAGCTGGAAGTTAGTAGTTGAAGTTCAATTTTAAATTAATAAACAATGTTCAGAATTTATGGATGAGGTCCTTGAGAACAGAGGGTTATTAAAGCAAGCATCTGTTGCTATTGTTCACATTTTCAACCTTCTTGAAAGAAAACCTCCAGTTAATGCTTTGAAAAGAGGACAGAAGTTTTTAAAACAATAAATACCAAGAGAGCTGCAGTGAAGACAAAAGAAATAGACATATCATTATCAGGAGAAATCAAATACCTTACAATACAAGAGTAGGAAAAAAAAGAAGACACCTAACATAGGATTGATTGACTGTATGAGGAATAAATGAAAGGAAGAAGGTATAAAAGCATCTGAAAAAAACCCAAAAAATTAGAAAGTCAAGAGTTGTCAAAGACATTTTCTCTTTGTAAAATTTATGAAGACTATTCTCATTGTATGGTTTGTTCAAAATAAGATGGCTTCACGTTTCTGTACTTCACAAAGGAAAATTGGGTGCAATACCTTCACCTTCTTCATTGGAGTTAAACATTTAAAAATCTGGAAGGCTCTTGCCTGAGGCTGGGAAGCATACTGCCATGAATACATTTTCTTAAAGAAAATATAGCTTAACTTGGTGGCTCCTGGGACCTCACTGCATGCATTTTCTGCCTTATTTATTCAGGGTTTTTTAATTATTATTATTTTTTGGGTTTTTTTTGGTTTTTTGTTTTGTTGGTTTTTTGTTTGTTTGTTTGTTTTTTTTCCTGCATCCCTCCTGAATTAGCTGGATAAAGCCAAATTGAAATACAGGAAAACAAATTTTTCTTACTTTTTAACTGGATCTGCCATAGCTGAAATTTCATTGTTACTGCCGGAAGGGAGGCAGGCCAAATAGATGTTTATCTGTCTTCTGCAGCATTCACAGAAACTGAATATTTTTTTCAAAATATGCTGCTATTTGCTGTCATTTTTTGCATGTCACAGAAAATGATAGTCCTGTCTATAATTTATTACATAACTCTGCCAGAGCAAGAGATGCAGATGGCTTACTATAAAAATGCAATTCAAATTATATTTGATAGTACTGCTTAGATGATTCCTTGCTAGTTAGGGGAAGCAACAAATGGCTCTAAGTTGGAATTTGGTATGGGAAAATGAGCCTTAGTCTTGGGGCAGTTATGTGGGAGGTAGAAGTTGCCAGTTCTTTAAATCAGAGGGAACAAATGATTGAGTATAGACTTCCCACCACCCAGATGAGTTTTCGAACTGCCAGGTTGGTTTGTCAAGGGATGTACCTATTCATTTTGCAACAGATGAATGACACAGAGTTTGAGAAAAAAAATATTTATATGGACAGTATTATGCAGAAATTTGAACTTGGAGATGTTACTTGTTGATTGTTTTTGTGTTCTGTCATGGTTGGTTCTCTTTCATCTTGTGGTGGATAGTAAAACTGGGACTTTCCCTTGGTACAAGGAGTTTCACTCTTCCAAAGTACTCAGTTTTCAAGGCTGGATTATAGAGAGTATTCAGAGGCAGAGAGGCCCACTGAATACCTGAAGCCATTCTGTAGCCATTTTCCCCTTCATTTTTTAATCAGCCATGCCCAGCACTTTGCAAAACAGAGGGAATCCTCTTTTTTTTTCTTTTTTTTCCTTTTGTTTGTTGTTTTGTTTTGTTTTGCTTTGTTTTGTTTGGTTTGTTTTGTTTTGTTTTGTTTTGTTCATGCAAGCTGAGAGAAGTTCACACTAATAGAAGAATTTTATCTTGCTCATGTGTTCTGATTGAATCTGAAGAACAAATGATTGCCAGGATACTTCAAACTGCCCAAATGATTTGTCTTTACTAATATTCATGATTTAATTGAAAGCAGGAGGTTTGTCTTCAAGAATTGGATTTTGTAAGCATAGGGATTACCCTTGTTTGTTGAATGTAAACACCTCTGATTAAAACTTCTATTTCCTAAAAAATCATTGTGTTCTTCTAGATTGTTTTCTTGGGTTTACTCTGGCTGTGTTCCTGAAAAACAAACCCAAATAGAATGCCAACTCCGTCCAGTTTTGGTAATCAGGCATTCAAAAAGAAAACAGTCAAGATGTTCTCTTTAGCTAGTGCTGTTTATGGGTTTGTTCTGCTGCTTCCCCTTCCCACTATTTCATTGGCCTCCTTCTGATTCTAAAAGTGTAACTTCACCACAGGAACAAGCGCACTGCCACTCATGCCAAATTAATGTTAGCCCTTCTCATTGCAGCTTTTATGCCATCCCCTTGATCAGGTTTTGTAGATTGCACTTGAATTACTCCATCCATTGCCTGGAAGATATCCTTCTGACTCACTGGACTTTGGAGAAGCATCTTAATCAATTTTGAATAACTTTGCTTGTCAGATACTCTTGCAAAATACTCATTAAGTACTCCTGCTGTCTTCCTGATTTTTGCCTCCTCTCCTTTTCTTGGACATATACATCTTCTTTTCTTCTCTTGCTATTACAGAAGGATTTGCATTGAAAGTGACCTTAATGAGTAGGGACACCTTTCACTAGATCAGATTGCTCAAAGTCCCATCCAATCTGGTCTTGAACACTTCCCGGGGTGGGGAATCCATAGCTTCTCTGAGCAGCCTGTTCCAATGCCTCACCATCCACGCAGTGAAAAGATTCTCCTCAATATCTCATTCTTATCTGAATATACCCTCTTTTACTTTAAAGCCATTCCCCCATGTCCTCTCATTACACATTCTTGTGGAAAGTCCCTCTCCAGCTCTCCTGCAGGTCCCCTTGAAGTACTAGAAGGTGCTGTAAGGTTCTCCCTGGAGCCTTCTCTTCTCCAGGCTGAACAACCTAAACTTTCTCAGCCTGTCCTACAAGAGGTGCTCCAGCCCTGTGATCAACTTGGTTCTGGACTTGTTCCAACGGGCAATAAGGCCACTAAAACCTCACTTGATGAGACACTTAAAAGGGCTTACTTTTCTTTACATGTTCTCAGTTAGATGCGTGGGAGAAGCATCAACAAGATACTCTCAAGAGGTCAAACAACAAAAAACAAAAAAAGCCTTTACTGGAAACTTGGAAAATCAGAGAACTTTGGCAAAAGCTTTTGAGAAACGTTCAGTCAACTTAAAACATTCCACAGAACATTAGATTAGCTCATTAAGCTTAGCAAACTCCACGCCTATCTAACTTTAGACTTCTGAAAATGTTACTCAGAATTCTGAGAAGAGGTAATTAGAAAAAGAAAAAGACAGAACAGGTACAGAAAAGAACAATCATTAACTACCACTCATAATTCCAGTTGTGTTCAGCTGATAGAAATTCCAAGAGGTGGGAGGATCAAGATGTACAGGATGAGGTTGTCTTTCTGCGTTGTGAATGTGCATGCTGGGTCATGTTGGTCATACTCCTCTTCAGAGGCTTATAAATTTATTCATTATGCTTTCCACCGTGGAACTGTTTTGTTTTACATTTATTTTCTTAGTTTTTGGGGGGGTTTTGTGCATTTTGGCGGTTTTGTTACTGTTAATTTAAAAAATTCTGTTTTCTTATACAATTTCTTCGGACTGGAATACATTGTTCTACCAGCAGTTGAAGACTGTGGGATTTGTGCATTTAATCCACTCTATCACATTCTATTTCATTTGTAGCAAAATTAAAACCTTTAGAAGACATCAGCTTTGGTTGTTTCTTAATTGTCTTTGTTTTCTCATTTCCATCACACCACACATGTGGAAAACAGCTGGTCCCCTTGTCTGCATTCCTTAACTGTTACTTCCTACAGCCACATGCTGGTCTAAATAAATGCAAGTGGCACAATAGAAAGAAGAGATTGGTATTTTCTTTATTAAATGCTATGCTTCCTTCTTTTTCTTTCAATTCATATTTTTTTAAAAAGGGGCTGAATTGCATAATTTCACTGTTTATGCTGTCTTAATTTATTGCATTTATGAGTAAAATTCTGCAGCATACTCAGAATTATTTACTACTTTTGTTTGCTGCTGTAGATACAAATACTCAGTCCATCTAGAAAAACTGAGTTGTTTGCTAGGGAGAAGGTTCAGATTCAACTGGAGAAATGAGAAGCTTCTTCTATAGTCTGCAGAGCTCTGTGACTGCGTTCTGCTGGGGGATCTACGATAATAGCCAGATTAGCATTTTTCACTGTCATTTCAGCTGCCCTGGGTTACTCACAGTTAGTAAACTTGGTCAGCAGCTTGTGCAGGTCCCTCGCTGATGCATAAGGACACTTTCTCATCAGATGCAGCCACTTCTCTAAAAAACTTAAAAGGGAGATTTTTGGCAGCAAGATACCTTGGGATGTCCAAGCTCCCGCCAACCCAGCTCTCCAGTGAATGTTTTCCTGCTGTACAGGCAGATGCCTGCCCAAACTAAGCCAAGGCAAGTGTTTCCCATGCAGGCTGTGTGGCTACTACTGAAATCTGTGTAGGGCTCTTTTTTGTTTATTTAGCAAATGCCCGTTTCCTTCAGATGTGGAGCAGTTATGTCACTTTTTTAATATGGACACCTGAGGATTAAAGTTGGTGCATGTGGTGAATTGTGGCTGGCCTTGCAGTGCACAAGTGAATAAAGCTCTATGCATTTTTATTTCTTAAGACAGACACACAAAAAGTAGGCAAATGATTAAATAACAGCTAATAAGATGTTGGAGTCTATATTTTTGTCCATTTTAAAATTTATTTTGCCGTTTTTAAACTCTCTGTCTCATTTCAGAAAATCACCAGAATTTATGTAAGTGTGCTGTCTAATGACTGGAGCAAAGGTACTGAGGTAGTCTTAGAGGCAATAACTTATAGTAGTATCTGTCTTAGATAGATACTACTATCAGTAGTCTTAGAGGCAATAACTTACAGTAGTATCTGTGCTAATATTGCTACATCAATATGTAGTGAATTTTCTTTTCTTTAAAAAAGTTTCTAAAAAGTAAAAAGGAAAATGGCCAATTTTACTCAACTTGAAAATTATTCTATTGAGAGAATTTTAAAAGTTATCCTAAAAATTAAACATCTGTTGGCTATTTCTATTACTTGTGCTGTATCCTGTGGACTTGATTTTCCAGTTTAGGTATGTAGTTTTAGCATTGCATCATTGTCATTTTAGCTTTGTGAAATTTTATATTGGAATGAGTGTTTATGGAAAATACTGTTCTCTACAAAGATGACAAGAGAATCATGAAGCATTAAAATTCAAGACGAGTTGTCTGAGGGGGAAGGGAACATCATATTCAGTCATGCTATTTCTTAAGAAGTCAACAACAAAAGACACAGGATATTTATCTGAAATGATCACAGGAGTGTATACAGACAGAAGGCGAAAACAGATGTGGCATTTTAATTTAAATATTCAAAATGGCTGGTCCTGTGGAACTTGTTTACCACTGTTAAAATTATTCCTTTTCTTCCTTTGGAGGCTTGTTACAGTTTGGAATGCTGCATGTTGGCATTGGTATGCTGCTCCCCAGATCTCTATTTCTGACATTTGGATACAGTGGGTAGCCTGTGGTGGTGTTGTTTCTCCTGAGACAGGCATGGGCAAATCAGGCTGGTGTCCAAGGAGGGGTTGTGAGATACTTCTTAGAGACAAAAAGTCAGGGCAGACACAGAAGGCTGGAAACAAGAGTAAGACAAGGTGAGAGAAAGCTTTTTTTTTTTTTTTCTAAATGGCTAAGAATGACTTAATTGATCAACTGTTAATACAAAACCCAGAACACAGTGGAGTTACAAGTACATTCCTGTTGGACTTTGATGGACATGCCTGATATTTATTATTTTGGGTCTTAGTGTACTCACTTTACTTTCTGACATTTAAAGTATCAGTGGAATTAAATCTCGTAAAATGAAACATCCACCCTAGAACATTCTCTTCCATTAGCTTTAATCTATACCTTTAAGTACCAGTCACTATTTATTTACTGTATCAGAGAGACCAATTAAAAAAATCTTTCAAAACAGCTAGAGAAGATTTGTTCAACACAATGAGGAGGCAAGCCCCCCAATTCCTGCATGTTCTTCCCAAATCACATTATAGATTTTCCTCCATTCTTAAACCACATATCATGTATTTTTCCTCCTTTTCGTTTGCATTTTTAAAATCATTTAAGTTGGGGGTTATGTTCATTTTTATTTGAAGCATTTGGCAGAAATCCTTAGGCAAGGCTTGCTGAATCTGTACTCTGAGTGTGTAATTCTCCTTTCCCTGACTGGAGGGTGGAACTTTTTTCTGAGTGTGATGGTTTTTAGGAAAATAAATAATGAATGCTACCTCACACCTCCTCTCAGCTTACAAAAGATTTTGAATCCTCCTGAAAGACTTAGCTCAGTGGTGGATTTGGCAGTGTCAGGTTAACTTCATGATCTTAAAGGTCTTTTCCAACCAAAATGATAAGTGAATTTATGTCATTGTTTGATTTTCTAGTAAATGAAAATGTGTGAAAAGAAAAATGGAAAAAAAACCCACCTGCCTATTAAGTTTCCATAGTAACATGTATAGAATATTTGCAAAAGTTTGATTTTATTACATGCTTCTATTATCTGGTATGATAGATCAGTCTGGCATAATGAATTTTGCTTCATGTTTTACTGGGCTCTGACTCGTCGTGGCAATACAGGCAGCAGTCAGTGTGACGTGCAGATGAAGGAAGTTTAGCTTTGTGTTGTCACAGAAGTTTTATTCATCTACTCTATTTAATGGAAGAGCCTAGTGAAGAGAGCTGCAATCTTTAGCTTCATGTTGTTACAGTTCTCTTATGAAAAACATAGGATAACGTGTAAGTTTTGAAAACCTATTTATTTTCCTGAACTATTGATGCTGTATATCTTTGTGTTTCAAAACTGCTACTATTTGTTGCCCAGTTGGTGACGTAAGGATGCTCCTTATTCTGTTCTCTGGAAGTGCAATCCCTGTAAAGTAATATCTCGGGGTCTGGTACAATTCCTGCAAATACAGCAGTGAACCACAAACCCACACATTCATGGTTGCTTAAATAGTTCTGCTGAAGAGGACTATGAAGGATTAGCTCTAACTGAGGTCTGCCACAAATCAGTCTCAGTCTGCTTCATTTTTTTGCTTTAAAGAGTATTTAAATTGAAGGGATACAATAATAATTTTATTTCTGTGAGCTAAAATATAATTGATCAAATCATAATATGGTCTGAAAAGATTAGAGATTCTTAGGTCTTTCTAATGTGGCTGTGTGGGAGGGGATGATAGATATTTCTCTTATCACAGGATAGGTCTTCCTTTCTGCAGGTTAGTAGTGAATCTTAATTTTATATAATTCTGCATCTCCTTTTATAGGAAAGCAATCAATTGTCATACAGAATTGAGTGAGGTAGATTATTTCCTCTCTCAATCCTCATTTAGGAATACATTCTCTATCTTAAGACCAAGGGTAAAGATAAAATAACAGATTTCCTCTAGTAACCCATTGAGAGACCTTTAGCTTTTTCTCTCACTGTTCTCTCTGTGCAGCTTCCAGCCTTACTAGTTGACTTGTAGGAAAGTAGGATGCAAGTGTGGGAGCAATGTTCCAAATTCTAAAGAGCTGATCTTTTGCATTAGTAAGTAAATGTACATCACCCTATATCAATTTAAATGTACATCTGCATGAATTTAAGAACTATCACTTTGTTCACTATCACTACTTTCGTTGGTTAGAAAACACTTTAAAATTTCACTTTAGACAATTTATTCTTTTTAAGTGCTGCTACTGCTACAGTTCATGTAGGCCTTCTTCCACTGAAAGATCAGATATTTCATGTGTTTTGGTTTGCTAGGATGCACAAGTTATGATTTTGTCATGTGCTATTATTTGATTTCTCTGATCTCTAGTAGATTTATTTTTCTGCATCTGATTCTGTTTAACTGTTCATTTTCTGAAGAAAGAGAGAATTGCATAGATTACATTTAATGAGTTTTTATTGTTGCTCTGGCTTTTACACGTATTAGGATAATATTCATTATTTTCTCAAAGCCAAATCATTATTCTATCCGATTAAGATAGTCATGTCTTTCACATACCTTGTTTTCTTCAGATGACAAATTTCTTGTCATTAGTGCAGCAATCAGTTCACTTGGTAGTAGTATTACATTTCACCCCATTACATTTCGCACTGCTTTGATTCTTTGATGATCTTTTGGTCCTAGTTTATTAACTTGTCTGAACCCTCTATTGCTGGGAAGGTTTTTCTTGATCTCTTCTGTTTCTGGGTGTTTTTCCTCATCTATAAGCGGTTGTGTCTTTCTATCACAATGTTGCAACTCTGCTGCAGCCCTCACAACCTAGAGATACAGGACAGTGTGGCCAGGTAAATGCAAAGCTGCTCTTTTTTTTTTCTAATATAAAATTCATAGAATCACAGTATCATTTAAGTTGTAAAAGACCTCCAGGATCATTGAATCCAACCTGTGACTGACCACCACTTTGTCAACTACACCATGGGACTAAATGCCACATCCAGTTATTTCTTGAACATCTGCGGGGATGGTGATTCCACCACATCCTTGGGCAGTCCATTCCAATCCTTAAAATCCCTTTTTTTGAAGAAATTTCTTTTGATGTCTAACCTGAACCTCCCCTGGCCCCACCTGAGGCCACGTCCTCCCATCCTATTGCTGGCTGCCTGGGAGAAGAACCTGATCCCTACCTGTCTACAGCCTCCTTTCAGGCAGTTGTAGAGAGTGATAACAAAGCCTCCTTTTCCTTTTCCTCAGCTGGTCCTCACAAGCCTTGTGCTCCAGACCCTTCCCCAGCTCTGTTACCCTTCTCTGGATACACTACAGCTCCTCAATGTCCTTCTTGTAGTGAGAGCCCCAAACTGGACACAGGATTTGAGGTGTGGCCTCAGGTGCAGGTCCTAGTACTTCGCTTTCTATAAACTTTTTTTTTTTTTTTTTTAACATGTGGTTTTAGTGGCTACTTGAGTGGGATAGTCCAGATACTTTTCCATATTGCTTTAGATCCACTGTTGTTTGTCATACTGTGCAAATGTTTTGACAGACAGTCTTCACTGGGGATTTTTTGAATTATTTTCATAAGAATGTAAACCTATATTTCCTAAAAAAATATAGGTTTAGTGTTGGGGAATACATTTAAGAATAACTTTCAGACATTGTATATATAAATATGTGTGTGTGTATGTGTGTGCATATAAACATATATATGTCTTATCTCAATACCAAAGATTACAAAAGAAATTTGAGAGGAAGGGTTCTGTAAAAGGCAAGAGAAAATCACTAAATGGCATTTTTTGGTTGTGCAGCAAAACATCAATATGTTATAACACACCGGCTCTACTTTCAGTGTTGTGTTTATTCCGTCAGCATTTAACACTGACAGGTGCGACAGCTGACATTCTCATTAATCTCACTTTATTTTATGTAGAATTAAAAGGAAATGTAGATAAGAGCTGCTGACTATGGTATTTTAGAAGCTTATTTTTGACTGTTCTGGTGCATAAACTGCTGAGCACTCTGTAGCTATGAAATCTCTTTGCTCTTTGAAATTGCCAGAGCTACTACAGGAACAATGAAAAAGGCCCTTAAAAAAACCCCAAAACTCCAAACAACTAAATAGTGTAAAAGAAAATTCCTTACAATGTGATTGTCATAAACATCAAACACAAAACAAATATTTTTCAAAATTTGAGTGCAATCTTGTTTTTTCTTGGGAAACATAGTTTTCTGGCTTGATTTTTTTTTCCATTAGACCAAACCCCTGATCTTGTATCTCAAGTGTTAGCAGAGGGTAAGAGAAGCCATAATGAATGCCAGAATGAGCTGTGGGTAAGATTAAGCTGAGAGTAAAGAACAGCAGAACACTCACTGTCATTTATTACAATTTCCTAATTGACAATTATGTTAGTTATGGAAATCTTATTATAAGTACAGGGGTTTTTTTTGGTTTTTTGAAGCTAATTCTTTGGTTATACAATCTTGAATAATCTCATAACTGAACACAGTGGCCTACTATGCATCTGTGTTACATTAGATTTTTAGTCTGTTACCAAATAATATGTTTTTTGTCAAAAAGAGAGCCTCTCACCTTGGTGCATACTAAAAGGTGTGGAATGGTTTGGTTGGGATTAGTGGTGTTCAGAGTGGAAGAAATAGCTCTCAGGCTTTTGCCATTTTGTAGTCAAAGCAGTGTTTCTTCTGTTCTAAGAATTTATTGTTACTGATAATCTGTTCTTGTGTTCTAAGAATCTATCGTTACTGATTTTTTTTTTTTTAATAGAGATCTCTGTTTTTATAGAATCATAGAATAGTTTGGGTTGGAGAGGATCTTTTAAAGGGTGTCTACTCCAACCCACATGCAATGAGCAGGAACATCTTCAACCAAATCAGATTGCTCAAAGCCTGTCCAGCCTGACCTGGAATGCTTCCAGGGGAGTGGGCATCCACCACCTCTCTGGGTGTTGTGAGATCCACCACCTGTTTCAGTGTTTCACCACCCTCATGGTAAAAAAAAAAAAATCCCTAATCTAATTTGACCCTTCAGTGTAAAACAATTACCCTTGTCCTATCGCAACAGACCCTCCTAAAATTTATCTATGACACCATAATAAATGATGCAGTTTGACTTGGAATCTCAGTATAAGCTGAACACAGACACTAGGGTTTCCCCAGGCATTTGGGTTTTTTTCAATTTTTATACGCTTATTTTTCTATTAGTGGTAACTAAGAATCTGTAATCATACCATTAAAATGTGGCTTGAATAATTTGTTACTTTCATGCTTTTCATGATTTAATACTTACTGCTCTGTGGATAATTTCGTCCCTTAGCTTAATATGAAATTACTTTAATTATATCTTGAACTCTACTTTTTCCTCCTACCTGATTCTAAAGATATCCATTAGAAAGGGATGCTACAATTCCGACAAAAATTAAGCAACAAATTTGATACCTGCTGTGAGTGTTCAGAAACTGCTCCCAGCTGTGATATTAATATTTCATTGTTTATCAGGAAGGTAACTTGCAGGGTTATTTCAAGTTAAAGGCCAGGGTTATCTCCCACTGAGATAACAGCAGCATATTTCTTTGTAGAAAATTATTGGTCTAATTATGTTTTTAATTGTGTTTTTAACTATGGTAGCCATACAACTACATACATTAGGGTTAAAATGATTTTACATTATATGTTTGGCTTTAAATTGTTCTAAATTCAATTATATTTTTAAATTTTTGCGTAATAGCCTGTTTCCTTGGATTTGGATATTGTTCTTTATGAACTTTATTGTAGTGATTCAAGAAAATTAGCTGCATAGAATTCTTGAATATTTGAATGTTTTAAAAACAAACTGCTTTCTTGGTGGGTGAAAGAATGGTACTAATTACAATATTTTTTTAAACATTAGTAGTTTGAAGGGGAAGTTATAAATTTAGCATGTGTTAGAGTGAAATGAGCACTCTAGGTTTTAGTCTGTCAGAATTCTACTTTTCCGAGGAGTAAATAAAAACATTAAAAGACTATTTAATCAAATTAGCTGAAACTTCATCAGCAGTCTTCAGTCATATTGTGTGTTTCATAGTGGTTCCCAAAGTTTGTAGTAAAAATGTTTCTAGATCCTATGATTCAAGCAAACACATAGACTGACAATGCCTGTAATCAGAGAAAATGAAAGTGCAATGGCATGAAAAGGTAAAAACCAGCAATTAGTCTTATTTCTCTTGGTGAGTGTTAGTAATATTATTTTCAGACTTGTTTAGTCCATCACAGTTGAGATTTTAATGCACTTTCAATATGTGATTTAGTGCTCATATAATCTCCAGAATGTGTGAGATTACCTTTTCCTTTAAATAAAGTGTGATGCAATCAGAGAATAAAATACAAATCTGCAAAGCATTTTTAAGGACTACACTAAGCATGTGAGAAACTGCAGATTGTAGTGCTTTGCAGAATCAAATCACAGTTGAGGAATTACATGAATAAACTTAAGTGCTTGAAATAGGAAAAAAAAGGAAAGAAGAAAGATACTTTTAGTCTTTTCAGTGCAAACTAGTTCTCCATGCTGAGCTTTTGTAAAAAATTGAAAACTAACAGTAGCAAAATGACAGGCTAAAGCAAGTGTCATTTGGAAAAGTCCTTATGAGAAGTGTTATCTTAGCTGAACAAGCAGCTAACACAGTGGAGATTTCGAGCACTTGAACCTCGTTCAGTAAACAGCATATGGCAAGGAAAAGCTTCCCTTTGTTTGTTGTAGCCACTGTTAGAGGTTACGTGTTTAATAAATGGGCTGAGCTCATCCAGATACAGTCAACTCTTGATTATCCAAGGATAAATCTTTCAGACTCAGGGTTCAGTGTGCTGTTGATGCGGAGACACCGGAGCTGGCTCTGCATGAGCTGGTTTAATTTCAGGAGGAGGGCAGGCATGCCCAGGCTAAGTGCACAGTATGTTCTTGACTGCTTGCCGGGTGCCAGCTGGGGGATTTCCCCACTCCACACTCATCAGCAACACTGCCCTTCTCCCATTACACCTTTGCAGTGTGACCAAGTTTTACATTTGTCTTGCATCATACTTGAGTTTGAGTTACCCAGGTTATCCAACCCCTTCAGAGTCTGAGAGTGTATAAGGAAGACATGATGGTTTCCTGCTGTTTTCTCTTGACATTTTTTGTGTACCAATTTGCTAGGAAGCTATATTAAAAGCAGGAATGAAATAAAACATGCTGATTTCAAAGTTATAACTTACACGTGACCTTAAAATTAGGCTTACTGCTGTGTTTTAGTGATAGGATTTATTATCTCTTCTAGAGTCAAAAAGACATTCCTACTACTATTTATGTAGATGTTTTGTTTGCCTTGGGCTTTTGGTACATGGTGAATTTAAATCACTCCTGCCATGTACTTCTTCTGCACAAAAATCATGACTGTCCACTTCAGAACTTTGCATGGAGTAGATGCACTCTTTAATAAATAGAAAGTAGTGCTAGATTTAAATTTTGTGTGGTTTTATTCACCTCTTTTTCACAACAAGTCCCATTTTGTGATATTTTCACATCTACATTTAGAATTTAAAACTTTCTCATCAGTTGTTTCCAGTTCTTCACCGCAACATGCGGTGCATTTTGGAGTGCCAACTGTACACATATGTTCACATATGTAATTTTTGGCTGTGAACTATATTTAATAATAACAGAAGGCGTCACTGGCACTGTTGGACCAGTTGATTCTCAAGCACAAAATCCAGTCTGTGTCTTGTGAGTTGGCATTCTATTTATAGGCTATAATAGACAGAGTCATTTGGGAGTAGTCTAATGGAAATCTACTTATGAGAAGTATTTACATTGCTATTAAATGAAATTGTATATTTTACTAATAATACACAGGTTTTTAACTCTCTTTTTTCTAAGGCCAACATTTCAACTGCTTAGCATGGCCATTTATGCTTGAGTTATAGTCCAGCATCTAAGATCTCACCAAGTCCAGTAAAAAGCTTCACATTTTTTTGATTACTTTCATGATGGAAAGTGTGTCAAAACACTGCACAGCATGACTTCACCCACCAGGTTAAAGCTTTGCAATCTTTCATACTCTTTCTGTGAAATGTCTATAATTGAATTCTTGGTCAATCAAGGGCTTGATGTCTGTAATCATACGGTGCCGATTGTTTCATCAATATCATCAGCTGCCTCACAGAGAAATATGAAGGTGTAATATTACAATCAGTGAAATCATGTGAAGTACATATCTGAAAGGTTAAAATCTACATTTCCACTATTTCTGCTGGGGAGTAGCTAAGCAAGAAAAAAAGAAAAAAGAAGAGTGAGCGTTTTGAAAAGTAATCTTTTCCTCTGGCCTTTAGTTCCACACAATATGCTAAAATGATAGCTGCTTTTGAAACACCAAGCACATTTTTCTTTGAAAGATTTCCAACTTTTTCATTAATATGTAATATCAAGCTCCTGTTGAAATGGAAATGAGCTGGTATCAGTATTTTTGCTTATTAGTCCACCTGTATTCAGCCCACCTGCATATGTCCCTCTGGACTTGGCTATAATGTGCAAGCTGGTCTTTTTGTTACAAGGCCAGGGCATTTTCTTATTAATATATGTAAGTGTTCTTGTGATATATTCCCAAAGGCTTTGAAAAGCCTTCCTCTGTGTCTTTAAGCCAAATGGAAAATGTAATTCTTCCAGAAAAATTTCAAAAGCTTTGATGTTGCTAATAGCACCATAGGTTGGATTTGTTTTTGAAACATATGGCAATAAAGATAAGTAGGTGTTTCATATTTAAATCTTCAGTTTTCAGGATTTCTTATCAACAGCACACAACCACAAGTAAAGTTTTTTGCCTTTATAATGATCTATTTGTCTTCAACTTCCTAGATGCGTCTGTCATGATCTTTAGCAAATTACTATATATAAAAAAGAGAATTGAGTGAAGATACAGATACTTATGTTCTGAGAGCTTTTCCCTGGTAATTCTCACTCATACAACTGCTCAGATTTCAGACTTCTGACTCTGCTTCACAGCAGAACATGCTCTGCTCATTTTTCCCATGGTACTTTAGGCTGTTGCAGTTGTGACCTATTTTCACACTTGTTTCAAGCAGCTTTAGTATAAATAATAAGTTCACTTTAGCTGTGTGTTCACAAAGATTGTCTCTTGCTGAGTAGCACTGAGCTGTTGAATCATCATCCTTCCCAGGCACAACCAGCTGCCTTTCATCAATGTCCATTTGTTTAATCTGCCTTTTCTCTCTTCCATCCCTATTTACAGTCTGTCGGCATTAGTGACTGCTCTTCTAGCTTCAGCCTTTCCATTCCCATGTGTTGTTGGTAATGTTTTGCACCTTCCTGTGCCCTTCCCTCTCATCAAGATAAATTTTCAAGCACTGTCCTCAGCAGTACCCATCCAGCATGAGTATTTGCATCTTCTTGTGGCCTGTATATGTCTCTGTGTTTTAGGATGGCAAATTAGATGTCTAAGATGCAGTTAAAATTCACACAAGTCAAGTGCTACATTTGGTCATTATGCAGCTGCTTCAGACAAGACCAGACAGGTTAATTTTATGGTACACAAGATATACTTGAGAGACCTGGGCATCCATCTCGAGCAATACCTCGTCCTTCAGGAGCACTGAAATGCAGAAGCAGCTACGAGCCTGTAAAGTTTGCACAAAGCATGTAGAAAGCATGGGTGCAGCTCTCTGTCTCAGGAATTATGTAGTGAGGGTTGGACTGTGTTCTTATTGATCATCTTCACCTTTTGGACACTGCCCTAGCAGACTGGTGAGCTCCACACCTTGAAGATGTCACCAGAAACATATAGAACATGGACAAGCTGATAGGAATAGGAGAAACAGAACAGAAAGAGGAGGGACAAGTCAGGGTTGGAATAAGAGCTCTAAGGACCCTGAACAATTTTCCCAGTCTTTAGAAGCAGCACAGATAAAATTGATGAAGATAGAAATTTTATCAAAAGCTACCATCATTAGCAAGCCTTCCAACCAACAACTTTTGTTCCTTATTTCTTGCACTTCCTCTCTGTACTCATATCTTCACCTTTAGTTGCAACTTTTCAAGCCTGCTACAGAGTTCTGCATAGATGACTTGATTTGTGATTGTCTGCTCTTTCTGTCTACTTGGGCGTGCAGTAGTCCTCTGCCTGCCAGCAGCTGGTGAAGAGAGATGCATTTAACTCTGCTCATCCCTCCTGGCTCTGAAACTATGTGGGGCTGAAAACTGTATCTCTCACCAGTGCACATTTGTCAGAGGCCCCTTAATGAAAGAGAAGCATGTGGGACTAAGAAGACACAACATTCTTGCCCTCCTTGCCCCAAATTTTCCCACACTCAACAAAAGTACAGAAGGATACAAATAATCTGGACAGTCTTTCATGCCTCTAAACCAAATTATGTGAAGAAATTGTTTCCTAAAATTCTTTCCCTGCACTCCTAGATTCTTTGAAACTTTCAGTCCACATGCTGACAGGTTTTCTGCAGTAGTGAGAATAAAACCTTCCCATCTCTCACCGGTTCCCTCTTAGCCAGGATCTTGTCCATTGATGACAGTGTCTCTGCAGCAGATACACAGAGCTGTTTTGCTAGAGCAACTTGATGATTAACCAACATGCAATGAGGCTCAAATACAGGATGATTCCATGCTCTACACCACCACTGAGATGGTTAGCAATTGTACAGTTACTCACAGCATGAAGAAATGTACATACCAGGTATGTGTAACTTCCCATTTCCTGCCTCCACTGCCTGGTCTGTCTGTGAGGTTTCTGGAACAATCTTTAAAGATTTTACTCTTTCATCTCTATTTGTATTTTCTCCCTACAAGCTGTGTAAACTTGCATTCTATTCACCAAAATTGTAGTCTCTCTTGTACACATATTTCTTCTCATATGAAATACCCATCTCTACAACATTGCACATGTAGCACATATCTGCAAATATATCTACCTCTCTCAACTGGGCAAGTTTTCTGGGAGACTGCAAGTCCCCCTATACTGCAAGCACAGCAGCACCGTGTCTTTCTTGAGTAACAAGGGTAAGGAGAGTTGGGCTGTGAATGGGGGCTGCTTGGTGGTGGAATAAAATCCCATACATTCAATAGAGAGTGTGTGTTGTAGTACTGCTGCTCAGAGGTTGTCTTTGCCCAGCTGTGGATGTGACCTGCTATAGATGAGGGATCTGACAAGTCTTGTTGGTTGGTCTCCCTGGGCAGTTCTTTTTAAGGCACTTTTAAATGTCTACATCATTTATTTAGCCTGATTATTTGAAGCTTAAATGAGTGAGATTCCTGGCAAAGTCCTCAAATTCATTAGAAATGATGGTCTGTTGCTGGATATGACAGGACCTGGTAATTCATTAGTCACACCAGACAAAGAGTAGAAACTGCTGCAGTAGTTGTTTGTGATCTTGACTCATTTCAAGTAAGAATCTGCCACAGTCTGGGTGTTCTTTTTTGAAAAACACAGAGGCATCAATACAGATTTGAGACAACAGCTTCTTGGATAGCATCTCACGTCTCGCACAGAGTAATCAGTTGAGTGATTCACTCATTTAACACTTTTCCTGGCTATGCTTTAAAAAGCAGAATTTTTGGGGTATGGTGTAACATGGCTAATGTTACTCAACAACCAACTCTTCAAGAATATAGTGACATGATTTTTTCTTCTGAATAATTTTTCCAACAGTTTTTTTCTCTTAATATTCAGGAAGAAAATGTTCTGGTGGTGGCTATGTGGTGGTCATTTCTAGGACTTGATTGGCCAAGGAGGGAAATGAATCTCTAGACTTGCTTCAGGGTGAATGGCACAATCCAGCAGCATTTTGCAGTGGCACATCACAAGGATGGTGATTGAAGTACTGCACAGAGGAAGGGCAGACCCACAACATGTGGTTGAAGAAATGGCCAATGTTGCAGCATTCAGAGATTCCTCAGAGCTCAGCAGTGGAAGCAGCAGTACCCTTATCAGTTTGCTAAATTTGTGGAACTGAAATATCCAGTCAATGACAGAGGATGTAGATAGAAATGTCTAGACGAAAAACTGGCCATTTCTTATATCTTGTTCTTCCATACATCAGGTGCAATAAGTTCCTATAATGGTAAACGTGGCCAGTTGAAAGAACAGCATTTTTTGTTTTGGGAAGAATCTTGTTTCAAAATTATTCTTGAATTCAGAAATCAAATTCAAAATGCAGAAGCACTTACATTGAGTTGTTCAATGCATCTCAGGTATACTGATCCAATTTCCAAGTACTCTTTTTCAGTGACTGGAGCAACCCTTCAGGCTATGAGTGCTTGCTGCATGTTCTCAGGACTGCTGCTTCCTTCTCAAAAGAGCACATTCCTGCTGATTCTGCTCATTCTTGTGCAGGATTGCACCCTTCCTGCCAGAGCCCCAGGGCTGTATTTGTGGAGTGGGACATGTCTTAGTGAAGAAGCCAGCAGCAAACAAGCATAACTTCTGGTGGTTAGATGAACAAAATCACCTTCACAGAGAGGAGCTGTGTGTGATAGAATTTCTTCATGGGCCAGAAACGATATTTTGCATATGCAGTAATGGGATCTTACCTGGATATTTATATCCCATATAATTTAGGTGGCCTTTTATGTATACATAAAGTTTTCTGCCTTCTGCTTTCATTTCCATGACTATGTAGGAATCTGATGTCTTTTTCAGAGAGAAAATCAACAAGTCCATCATGACCACTACTGCTATTACCTCTTTCTTTGCATTTGTCAATATTGAGATTTTTCTTAAGCTTTCTTTCTTTAGTCATTGCATCTCTTTAGACACCAAACAGACAGCCTGTCATGGTAAGTGCTGACTTAGGTTGTTATACTTTGCCCTTGTTATTGTTCACTTACCCAGTTGCCAGCTATCAGCCTGTCTGGTTTTATGACCATATGCCATTTGTTTGCACTTCTGGCATTTCTGGCACGGAAGAGAGAGATTGTTTGCAATAGGTACATTTGCTGGTTACTAATTGCCTTTTGTAATTCTTGAAAATTTACAGTATTTTAATAAATTAATGAAAACAATTAATGTTGTTGATATAAAACAATCAGTGTTGTTGATATTAATGACACAGCTTTTTTTAGATGCTTAGCTAACAACACCAGTATATTGCTATAGCTGGACACATGCTCTGCATGAAAAATATCATTACAGGATTAAACAAAATACAAAATACAACTAAGCTAGTGTACAATGTCACCTTAAGTGTATCACAAACAGTGATCCTTACAATAAATTAGGCAGATGTCAAGTCTTGCCATTGTGTTTCAAAACTACACCCAGTTCCTAAATAACAATATTTTAGGAAGACATTGTACATGGTTTGTTGAATTGTTGCTACATAAAGCTGATCATTCCACCTGGGAATCATGTACTTACGACTGTTTGGAAATGTTCTGAAATACTTAGTGGCCTTTTCCTTTTAGAAGACTAAACTCAAGGTACTTGGCTGATTTTACTTGTTTATATATGAAATGACAGTCCTAGTTGGGAATAACTAATGGTTTCTGTTTCCAAGAGGTCTATAATAAATAAAAAGGTTCTTGTGTGGAAAGTATGAGATACCTGGGGAAATTTGAAAAACATCAGGGCTTAGATGGCTCAAAATTAATTTAACTCGTGGTTTAGAAAACTTGAATACCAAGGCTATTCAATTCTATAGTAGCTTCAGATTTGAGATGTAAGTTCTAGTGATAACAGTGTGACTAAAAAAACAATTTACTGAATTGTTTCAGCAAGAGTTTCTGTTGCTTTCATAAACTATGTTTATAAAGATTTACTTTTCATCCTATTTACTCAAATGCTGTATTGTTTTAGTACTGCTACAGCTCTCTTTTTCATTTGTAACCTTTTTTGCAATGTTTTTTCAGAATTTAAGTATGAACCAGCAGAATAGGGAGAGAAATGGAAAGTACAAAGGAAATCTAAAGTTCAAAGCTTTCACAGAATGCCTTAAGGTTCTTGAAGTCTTTCAAACAAAAAATATGAGGAAAATTAATTACTTGCTGGTAATAAGACATAATTAAGAAATAATAATGCATAACACAATATACAAAATCTAAAAAAAGTCATAATATATTATTAATATCTAAACTACTTATCCAGAAGCAATTTTTCAACCATACCCCAATAATTTGTTTTTTAGGTATACAGATACAATATTAATGAATTGAAATAAAGATTTCCAAGTGCAAATTGATGTCTTTGGAGCTGTGATATTGTTGCATTTAGATCACATTTCACATAAGACCTTCTTCACTTTTAATTTCAAGCCATCTCCAGGAGAGAAGGGCTTCCTCACACATAATGGTGACTTGGGAAGACAAATGCTGTCACTTCAAACATTCCCTCTTCCTCCTCCTTCCCCCCACTTATACAGTGAGCACGATCTCACATGGTCTGGAATATCCCTTTGGTCAGTTTGGGTCGCCTGTCCTGGCTGTGTCTCCTCCCAGGCTCCCACACACCCCCAGTCCCCTCACCAGTGTGGCTGTATGAAAAGCACAAAAGGCATTGGCTCTGTGTAAGCCCTGCTCAGCAATAACAAAACCATCTCTGTGTTGTCAACTCTGCTCACCACAAATCCAAAACACAGCCCCATACCAGCCACTGAGAGGAAAATCAGCTTTACCCCAGCCAAAACCAGCACAATTTATATTTTAAGATAATGACATGACCTCCTTTAGTGTTATCTTGATTTCAGCTGGGGCTAAGTCAATGCTCTTAAAATTAAAACTTCATCTGAATAAAACTGTAATTTTTAATAGGTCTAAAATGTTTTTAAGAGGTGATATGAAGATAATTATTGTTGCAATAAAAAATGAGCTTTTTAACCATTTATAAGAAACAGAGTTTAAAAGTATCAAAATTAAGATCTGCTGGCAGAAGGTGTCATGTAGTAAAATGAAGTACTCATGGCCTTAAAGTTAATGCTACAAAAGAGAGAGTCATGAAGTATAGGTAAGATCAATGTCAAATAGCAAATACCCAGAAAGGTGTATGAATTCTGATGATGCTATAGTGGTACTTCCTCTACTTGTGTGTAAATGTGCAAAAATATTTGGCTGTTAATATTTGAAATGTAGATGGTGGTACACCAAAGCATGAGGCCTGAAAATAGATGTCTGGATACACTTTGGGAAATAATTTTGCAAGTTATGTATTTTCCCTAGAATTTGATATATCTTGTCCAAAAGAAACTTGACCAGGAAAAGGTAGACAATTTTGTTGGCAAATGATAAAACTATTAATTTTAAAGTCAACATTAAACTTTAGCTATCTGAAATACTCTTGAAGTAACTATTATTCACAGTTCCTTTGTAATATCTTTATGACTTGATCATGAAATTTTAAAATATGATAATGTTTTATGTTTAAAGCAGAGGAAACTTGGAGACACCAAAGAACGTCACTTGATGTCCTGAAAAAGAGCTGAGAAAATAATTCATAATTTATCTGCAGGATTTTTTTTCTCTCCTTCATGAATACTTCACATCAAACACTTGCCCAGTATCAAAATTCAGATGTTGATAATTGAGTTAGGCTTATGTTAATGATTTTGAGCTGGTATGCCTTTTTTTTTGTTAACCATTATTAAATTTACAAATGCTTAACATGTTTGGACTCGTAGGATATTTTTGACCCTTAGCTCTGTACACCCCTGTTCTAGAAGAAATAAGAATAAATAACAATTTATTTTTGTGAACATTAGGATCTCAGTCTTCAGTTGTCTCTGTAATTTCCTGTCTGGAGTTCTGAGAACCCCTGATGCTGAAATTCATTCATTGGAGAATGCTCCTGTAAAATAGAATATATTATCATTTCCCCTAAAAATGAAATACTGTGACATTTGTGACAACAAAAAGGAGTGCTAAATGTACATGTTTATAAACTTGGAATTTTATTGTTCAATAGCAACATGAAAAGTAGAAAAGAAAAAATAATGCTCAAAGGATGGAGATAGAAGTGCTTTTATAGAATGCAGGAGACATGAAATTTCCCACCCTCAGGTTTTTTTCATCTTATGAAAGATAATCCATGGTCTAAGATATTTATTCTTAAAGAGAAATGGTGCTGATTGAAGTCTTGTGGTTGTAGATAAGCATCTGACCTTGAGAATGAGAAACAGTTGCCAAGTTCTAAACAATGTTGCTATGTACTTCAAGTTGTAAATGGCATGAAGATGTTGAAGGACATTAACATCATCTGGATAAGAAAAAAAAATTTATAACCCTCTCTGCATTTGATTGTAAAAATATTTTTAAACTCTAGTCTTATATATGTAGTTATGTAAATTTTATGCATCTTTTTTCAGACACATACTTAGAAAACTAGGCACAGTGTTTGCTCCTATCCTGTGTTTCCACTAGCAACGAGTATTTCTTAACTTCACTTAACTACCAGTCAAAGATTGATTTTTATTTGTTTGGTTCTAAATCCTCAGGGGCAAAGTGGAAAATAATTTTATCTTGTTTCAGCTAGCTGAAAATCCCTGCCTTGTGGGGCAGCCCATCTGTGCTGGAAGGCTTGCCCAGACCAGTGGCTTGCACTTAATGCTTTAATGATGAACGCAGCAGCCGCTCTTGCAAGGACCATTGTAACATAATCTAACCTTAGTGTTCTTCAACATGTTGATTTTAAAACATCAAATACATTGTACTGCTGGTGATCTGAAATAACAGTAACATGCAGGGCATTTGCTCCTTTGTGAAATGCCCTTCATTGTAAACTAAACTTATTTTGAAAAAGCCAGCTCTGGAAAAAGAAGACAAAGTGACTTTTGAAGAATTAGATGTTTGAAGCAAATTAAGCAAGGTGTCCCCTCTCTCAGTTAAAAGACTTTTTCCTGTGAAAAATGCATACCTTGGCAACTGGATTCAGATGAAAAGATAGTAAAATGCAGAATCATAGAATGTTGAGGGGTTGGAATGAACCTTAAAAAGCACCCCCTCTCCTCCTCCCTTTGCAGATACAGGTTAAGAAGTTAACAGGTTACTTTTACAACTGAAAAAGTTGAAGTAGCTCTTTCCGCTATTTATTTTTGCCATGGTTGTGCTTATGAGAGTGTGATGAAGATGGTGCCAGTGTTTTATCCCAGCTCTCTGGTTAGCAGCAGTTCCCTTGGGATCTTGGAGTCCTCTGTTGTGCTACAGCCAGGTGTGAAGTGGCATCATGCAAACACTGGTATGAGTGGCTGCAACTGACTATCAGAAACTTCTCTGAACTCTCATTTGGTACAGAGCACACTTAGTTTCACAGCTAGTTTAAATGAATAAAAGGGATAAAAACTCATTATTGAAGTTTACGTGTTTGAAATGTGCCTGATATTACTACAGTAGAGTATTAACCATGCCTCTGTGCATGTGTATTTGCCCTGCTATTGAAAACTTGTTGTCTCTGAATACTTAGCTCATGAGATTGCATGCAAAAGCTTCATTTATGACTCTGATTCTTTTGTTCTTTGGCCCACTGTAACTTTACATTTGGTTTGTTTATTTCTTTGTTTGCATGTGGTGCTTAATATTGTCAGAACAATGCATTTTTTACCCAAACATTTTCTTTGATGTTGGTGACAGATTATTCCATCCCTAAAATAATATTCAATGCTTTTTATTCCTTCTGTTTTCAGCTGCGTGTTTTTGCTGTGCCTGCTGCAACTAAAACTGTAATGTTGTCAGCCTAATTATTCCATATACCTCTTTCCATTTGCTCTAATTTTTAAATTAAAATTCACTGAAACTTTGCTTTTCTAGGATTTTGTGACACCTCATTTCTTGTCCTGAGAGCCAAATTCACACTGTGAATAAGCTTATCTGCCAATAGTGAATTGCCTGTCTTTCTATCTTGACTATGTTTTCTGGCTTAATTGCTGTGAGTCAGCAGTAGGAAATTAGAAACATGCTCCATAATGAACGGAAGCTGTTTGTGAATACAGCTTTTTCCAGTTCAGAGTGTTTGCAAGTATAAGTTGATTTTTATGCTTTATTTTATAGGGCTATGCTTCGTTTCAAAATTTTTTTTTAATTTTCAGAACATAATAGCTTGCCATATGTGAGAGGTCAAAATGAGGCAGGAGTTGTAATCTGTGAATAATCATCCAAATGATCTTGTATTTTGAAGTCTCTGAGATTTGTAAACATGAGCTGTAATTCTGGATATCTGATTATTTGCATGTCCAGCTTTTCCCATGTGAAGTGTTCTTGTGCAGCTTTGGAAATAATGCCTTGTTATTCCATGTAGTCATAGAGTAATTTTCCCAGACAAAGTTCCTATTCCAGAAATAATGAGTGATACATTACTTTATATGGTGACACACTGTTTTATATCACAAGGATTAAATGGATGACTCAGATGTGATACTGAAGATTTATGCACACAATAAACTTAAAGCATTGGAGTAAATTTAGGTTTGCACATAAGTCTTCCCAGGATTAAATCATAAAATTTAGGTGCTGATTGCCAAATATTTACGCTAAATAGCGACAAAAGTGTTATACTTGGTAAACTCTATTTAATCATATGCCACCCCTAGATTTTTTTTTTCCATTTGTAGGGCAAAGGCATTGATATTACCTTGAAATCATCCTTTCTTCTTTTCTCTTTTTATACTTTGCCTTTACTTAATTTTTTGGGTGTCAAAGACAGAGTCAAAGGAATTTGAATTTATTTGGTATGTTTTCACTCTAATTTAAGACCTGAAAGCTTTACATATTCAGAAATACAAAAGGAACAGGTATTTATATTTTGATCAGATCTGAAGCTTGCAGGAAATGGTTCTTACCAGGTGGTGATGCTAAGTGTAGAAATAGGATTTTTAGAAAAAAATGGATGAGAAAATTGCACAATACTACACATCACAATAAAAGCTGCATTTTGTTCATCTTGGACATTTTATTGTCTACGAGTAAAATGTGTAAATGCAGAAATCCCTCCTTGAGGATATTGTTGGGGAAGGAATACTTCTGTTGGATTTTTGAGCTATAAGCTGCAAGGGTTTTGCTGGCTGCTCCCTTTGTCTGGTAGTTTCAGTCCTTTGTGTCCCGGTTTTTCCATCTGTCCCAGTTTTTATGTCTGTGAAGTAGCTGTACTGATTCTGATTGTTGTCAAGAAATATTTTGATATCTATTTATGAGATGATGTGTTTAGAAGCCACATACAGTTAGTATGCTATAACATACATGAATATATCTCCTTATTAAAAAATCAAGTAATGTATCATTATACATACTCAAAATTCTATGACAGTTTCCTTTATTTACCAAGAATCCTCATACTCCACTCAATTTTGGTGTTCTTTCTCAAAAAATTACAACAAAACTCCTGGGTTCACCTTATAATTCAGAATTTAAGCTTTTGTTGTTGTTGTTATTATTACTACTATTATTTTATTTTAATGTGGTTACTGGCTTTTTTAAGTTAGAAAGAAATGACTCACAAGTTCACCAGATGAAACAAAGACAATGAATCCTTTTCCCTTCTTCCTTTCAGGATTTTAAAGCCAATGTTATGATTGTGGGCTTGTCTTTTGAATTTGAATGCTTGGAATTAGTATTGTTTGTATAAAAATTCTTTGTCTCCCTGGACTAGCCATTAAGTACAGTTCACCTTTGTATACTTATGTCCCCTTCTATTTCATAAAGGAGATAGAACCTAGAAGTTCAGCTATTGACTAAGTCCATCTGTTAAAATAGAATAGCAAAATCATTTCTGGACACTGTATGGAGAACTGAAATATTCCATAATGTTTTCACAATCCAAAATGGGCAAACCACTGTGGATGAAGAGTAGTTATTAGGGAGTAGATACACCTTTAATAAGAAACCCTTCAACTTTACTAGAACTGATGAGGAGGTATGTGTCCAGTGAAGTCTTTCCATCTGTAGAATTGGCAAGCTCTGTCTTAAGTTGCAACAGAGGTAGTAAAAATTTAGAGCTGGGTTTTTATTTTCTGAAAATTGTCATGTTATTAACTTTTCTTAGTGTTACAGTTCTGTGGCTTTCAGGATCTCCCCTGCTTTTTTTGACAATGTAGTGAGCTGTGAGTGATGCCAGCTACCTGTCACCCACTGAAAACCCTGGTGAAATTTGTGCTGGGTTGCTTGAAAGCAACAAGAGGTAAAATTTAGCTGCAGGCATCTTTTTCTCTTTTATGTCTCTTCCTTCTCTTTTTGCTTCTGGATTTCCTCACTAAGGGGATGGAGAACCTACTTGTAGTTT
Organism: Motacilla alba alba; assembly: GCF_015832195.1. NCBI lineage: Eukaryota > Metazoa > Chordata > Aves > Passeriformes > Motacillidae > Motacilla > Motacilla alba. The sequence continues at coordinate 24,295,508 of NC_052019.1, read as the reverse complement.
AGTATTTATGCAGGAGGTCAGTGTTGGAAAGTTCAAGCAGCCTGCCCCAAGCTGTAACAGTAAACCCTGCTGTGAATTTTTTTAATTCTTACTAAACTGAAAGTTACTTGAAAAGCAACCATATTCATATGGCTTCTGAAACTAAGGGGTGCATGCACATGAAAACAGAACTGGATATATAGAGAGAAGAGAATGATATTAAGAAGAGTTCTTGGAAAGGAAATCTAAAACTTAAGAAATAGCATTCCAGAAAACCTACTCAAAATCAAGGCCATTACACACAATCCTATAAAAGAGCACAGAGGAACTCAACTTGTCACAAATTCCTATGATGAGTGAAAAATGTAGAAAAATCAGCGGGTTTTGACCAGAAGTCAAAAAAATACTTTTACAAATTAATTAAAATTTATTTGTATGTTCTGTTAATGTCACAGAATCAGCTCTTTTCATTCTAGAGACAAATGTGAAAATAAACTAAAATCTCCAACTGACTCAATCCTCCCATTTTTTACCAAGGTGAATAGAACCCAGTCTCCTTCTCTTGGCGACTTTAGTGCCATATTCAGTGCTTTGTAATGGCATGTCATAATGTGTATCCTCTTGCTCCAGCTGAGGTTCCCATCAAAGCATTTATTGTTTCACTGTTTGTCCTTGCCTGAGTCAAAATGCATCCATCTGGTTCTACTGCTCTTAATTGGTTTCTTTGACCTTCAAGTACCACAAATTCAGCTTTTTATGGTGAACATGTAGAAGACTGAGGCATTAAAAGAAAAAGCTGGTTTCATTTGCTGGCAATTAATATTAGGTTATTCATGCCTGTGATAGATTGCTCCTTTTTTCTTCTTCTGACTAATTATAAAGGTTTGTTTTAGCTTCAAAGTCTAGAGGATCTTCATAGACACTGAGTTCACATCCTCACCGGCAATGTTGAGCGGTGCTGAAGGAGTGGTTTCAGGGCTTCCCTTGAACCTCTCAGAAGAGTAAATCTTTACTAGGAAGAGAATGTATATTCAGTTCCATTTCTGTGTAGGTATGTTTCTAACTTGAGAACTAGTCAGCGTACATCAGAGCTGAGTGATGAATACATGAACAAGACATATATTACTTTGGAAAGTTTTGCAGCCACTAAAAAAGAATAAAGTTCCATCTGCTGTCCCCTGATAGCAGGCTTTTGGGAGTTGTTTCAGAATAAAATACTAACATAATGGACGAAAAATACAGTGCATGTATCTAATGTATCATAATGAAGCATCATTCACTTCTTTAGAAAAATTATAGCAAAAGGAAATGGCTTTATTATAAAATAATGTAAATAAGAGTAGTAAGATTAAATGGGATATAAGATTTGTCATTTTTATTAATGAAATATTTGGCATGTGTTGAGGAATTGTAGTAAGGTTGCTGTCATTGGGACATGATTTAAAAGGCATTATTGGCTGGTACTATTACATATTGTTTTTTTAATTTCTTCTTAATTTGTAAGTTTTCAGCCTGGTGGTTTCTGCTAAACTTGGCATCTATGAATGGAGCAAAAAATCTGTTTCAATCAAATGACTCATGTATAGGAAAATGTAGCTTCTTTTTTACAAACTTTCTTTAATGCATACTTGTAATTTCAAGATCTATGGAAATATTGCAAAGAACTTGTAAGAGCCCTAGTTGGAAAAGGGTGATTTTTGTGGCCATTTTAGATAGTTAAGGTATCCTACATGGTAAGCAGAGGATTCTCCTTAACAGAAATTCTCAATCTTACTGCAAGTTGCAGTACAGGTAAAAATTAAATTAAAAAATTAAATCCTTATTACTGTAAAAAAAGTCTCAGTTTTACAGTATTACTGTAAAAAAAATCGTGTACTTCATTCCTTGGTCATCACTTTTTTAGAATGCATTACAAATGTTTTTACAAGAAACTGCAAGGAATCCTGTGTACACATACTTTTTATGTCTGTTTATTTCAGCAGATGTTTCCACATGGATGTGGAGACAATGATGAACCAACAAAAAGCTGATTTTGCAGTTTCCTTCTCAATATGGCTCACCATCATTTTATCTTTCTTCATGTAGTGAGTTCACTTGTCTTTTTAAGGTTGTAGTGCATTTGTAATGTCTTGTATTCAAAATACTTTTCCTTTACTTTACAATTTCACAATTTCAGGGAAGAACTATTGTACAAAATGTACATTCCTAGGAAAGGAAGAAGGGGAAAGGTGGGAAAAGTCCTACAAGAATTCTCAGATGCTGGGAGACAGTAGATGACTGAGACACTGTTCACTGAAGGTTGCACATATGGAATAAAAAATTATCATAGCATCTTCATGGTCTTGTATTCCAATACAAAGCTTGTACATTATTGGGATCACTAAATCTACAGCCCAGAGCTATGACTGGACACTGTCACCAGTAGATGATGTGGCACATAAGGTGTTTGTTACCAGAGCACTCATGTCTAGCATGAATTCATGTCTAGCACTGAGCACTTTCTTTTCTGCTATGGATGTCTAGATGTCTTGTTAGCATCCTGAAATCTAGAAGATTGAACTGACTGATTGAAAAGTGGATAGGTCGATCAAAATATATGAAGGATTATGCTTTCTAAACCAATATTGGTAGGGAAGCAAATAGTTGTATTTGAAATTAATGGGAATTAATGGGAAATTGATGATATTTGCTTGTTATACAACACACTTTAAAAGATGTATTTCATACCTACTCTGGAACCTTGTAAAAAAAGCCCAAACTACTGATAAAGGAGTTACAGGGAAGTTACAAGTGCTCAGTAGCAGTATAACTGAGGCCAGAAAGTGATCATTTTTTAAAAGATTGCATATAATAACCTTTTAGTTTATTAGAGTACTAGAGTGTTGTCTTTGTAGTAGGAACTATATCCACTTCACTGTTTACAGGATTCTCAGAACATGATAGCCTAAACCCTGGGCTTCAGAGGCATTACTTTTCTGTGCTGTAGTGGCATATCAAAAGTTTAAGGCTGTTTTAGCGGCTGTACAGGCATCATGCCTTCACAGCTGACAGAATACCAGTTTAACACCACATCTGTCCTTCTAGCCTCAAGAGGGCTGAGGGCTTTCCTCTATGTCATTAGCTGTGAATAATTTCAAGTTACTGGCAGCTATCATAATTTAGAGGGATGAACCCTGTTCACACCAAAGCAAACACTGGGAGAATTCATGGAAACCTTTGCAGATGCTCTGTAAAAGCTTAACTAAGTTTCATGTATAGAATGAGAGACAAAATTTTATATTTAGTGTTAGCTTCATGTCATTCTCTTGTAATTATGCGAAAGCTCTTTTGTATCAAAACATCGTTTAACTTTTAATCATATATAATAAGGTGTTCAAAACAAATCATGCTAGGAATGGAAGATGTTTCATCTATATGGGAAAAGAAAGATCTGTAGAGAAAGCTTGACTGGCTGGGAGAACACTGTACACAGTCACAAGTTGCTTGCATGAGTAATTTTTAAGTCAGACTCCTTTATATTTTGTTCTTCATCTCAGTGAATTCTGCATGAGAGCTCATGGGAGACTTTTTGAATATAGAGTTCTCCTATGGCAGAAGTGGCTCAGAAGCATTTTGTACCAAGCAGCGTTGGCCTGTTGGACAGACACACTGATGGTGTGTCTGGGGACAGCCTCTCCTGAGACTCCTTGCTTGTATCTGCTTCCCAGCTTCTGTGGGCCCAGGGTGGATGATGAGTTTATTATGATTTTGTGAGACAGGAAAGAGGAAATGCAGAAAGACTGCAATAAGAGGAAATATAAATACAGACAATAACCTCCTTATCTTTTACTTTTTTGCCTTCATAGCTCCAAGTCACAGTGTCTGATAACCTGCTGTGACATATACCATAGACTGGAGAAATGTTGAGCGGCTACAAGAAAGCAGACATACACGAAGGAACATGTAAACACCTAGGCATAGAGGGAAGTGTTCAGCTGGAAGCTGTCTGCTACAATAATGGCCTTTAATGGAATGTAAAACTAGTATTTCTTTATCTTGGATAATTAAAAATAAGTCTGATTTTTAAGGACAAAGTGCACGCCAAATATTTCATTTAAACATCATTAGATACAGTATGTTAAAAGCAGAATTGCACATTAGCAGCACAGTTCTAATTCCTCAGGTGCAATTAAGGGAAATTCATCTGCTTTATATTTGAGGCCAAGACAAATAAAACAACTTCAGTTTTAATAATTGATTTGGTAAGGAAATGTTTTTCCCATATGCTTTGATATTCAATGTATTAGAGAATAAAGAGAATAGAAATACAAAAATAAACCAGCTGTTCTTAGCAAGCAGAAGAGAAAAGAGAAGCCATTTGGACAGTCCCCTTCACCACTGTGTCACCATGGATTTAGTCCGTGGAAGTAGTTTTCCGGGTCATAGCCACATAGCAGTTACTGAGATTTAGAGGTCCTTTACTAGAACCATCCTTTAAGAATGCATTGGAGCTTTTCAGCTCATTATCTTCTTCAATTGACAATGGTGCTATATGTTTTTAATGGTACAGAATCAACGTGTGACATAACTGAGAGTGGGAATCTTTCTGGCACTGCATCGTGAATAAAGACACACCACAACAATATGGCCAGGGACTCAGCTGAAAGAAATCACTAAAATAACTCTCTATTCTTGAAAAATAAGTGCACAGAATATGAAAGAGCAACATTAACCTTCTTTGTAGCTGTTAGTAAATGAGAAGTAATTAAAAGGTGATTCCTAGAGACCTCTGGGATGCACAAGGAATAGTTATTTGGTTACCGATACACATAAAATCTAAAACACCTCCATTAATTAAAGCTTTATTGTTGTGATTTTTGTGTCAAAATATTCATTATATATGATTACACAGAAAATTTCTATTTGCATGTGAAAATTCTTGGGACTTGAGAATATTTTTTAGAATGTTTGCTGTTTAAAATCCGTATCAAAATCCCATTACTTGTATCTGTTGTTCACTATACAGGGAGGTCTAAACAGGGGAATATGCACATCTTAAACATAAATTTCAGGATGTATTTCGGTAGGTACCTCTTGAAAACCATTCTTTGTTTTCTGATCCTTTATTTCATTTTATTGATTCCAAGAATTATGCCAAAAATAAGGAGCAAAAAAGTAAGAAACAAAAACAGTCCAGGTTCTTTACTTTTTTCCAGTAAAAGTAAATCCAGCTAAATTGTCTTAATCATTAAAAAAATGAACACATTTGGGAAACATACACCTGCAAATGGTTCATTGTGTCAGAAGAGGCTTACCTGCATTTGCAATGCATGTCTTTTCTAATGAACATTTAGCTTTGTGGTTTCAGCCACCCAAAGTGTCAGTCTGCTCTGCCCATGAGAATAAAAGCACGAGGTGGCATTTTTCCCTTGTCTCAGCCAGATGTGGCTCTGTTCATTCCCAGCACAGGTTGTATGAACACATTTAGTTTGTTCCTTGTATGATTCAACCTACTATTCTTCTGAGGGTCTACAGGAGATAATTTTGTAATCAGCTTATTATGCATTATTTTTTTTCTCTCTAGTACAATTTTCATTCATTCTTCCTTAATGTTTTTCCATAGCTGACAGATGCTATGTGATTGTGAGATTAATTAATAAAAACATTGCCCTAAAATAGAATCCCAAAGTGCCTTGCTCTCCCTTTCCTGGCTGTATTACACTTCTGTATTTTCTCCTTGTCTTTTAAGTCTTTCTAGTCATTGTAAAAATTCATATAATTAAATTGTTTTTGACATATGAAGATGATACAGATGCGAGAGTCCATTCAGAAACAAGCATACGTTGTTGCTCTTCTTAGAAAGGTTTGAATATTTGTGGGTTTTCACTCTAGTCCCATATGAGGAAGAAAGCTGCCCTATTACCAGCTTCCGTAAATTTTTGATGAATCTTTTGTGTAGGCAGTCCCAGAACCTCTGTCCTAAAAATGCCAAACCTGTTTTTACTGGTTGCCGTGGGAGGGTTATTTTGTGGATCTGAGCTGTCTCATTTGCCTTGAGGGTAAGTACTATGCTAATATTTAGAAGTGATGAGTTTCCCCTTATTTCATTTAGTCAGAAACAAAAAAATTGCCTCTTTCCTCATCTTCCAAATTTCCCTGTTTTAGTGTACCTGGAAATTTACTTTTCTTTCTGATTCCTTTACAGAATAACAAGCTAAAGGGGGAGGCAAGGTGTATTTACACTAAACTGTTACAAGGAATAGTATTTTAACAAACCAAGCCTGCTGGTTTATTTCCCTTTTTCCTTTAGATTCCTTTGAAAAAATCCATGTCCTTTCAGTGATCTCAGAAAGGCACAGTGTGCAGATAATGTGCACCTTTAGGAACATGTGCTGAAAGACACCAGAACATTCACTTCCTTCTGCCTTCCCAAGTATGTTTCAATCAGTCCAGAAACTTCTCTCGGGGCAAAAATGCAGAAAGAACAGGTGTGCTATTGAGTCAGAGCTGCTGTTCTTCTCAGAGGGGTGCACAAGAGGAGGATTTATTCCCTTCTGCAGCTCTATGCAGCTAACCACCATCCGACCCTTAACTGCTTTTTGAAACATATATGTAATGCAGTTTTCTAAGCTGCCATATTTTTATTTGAAATATTCACACATATCTCCTGAAACATCTAAGAGCAACAGGAAATACAAGTCTCAACTGAAAGAAAAGAAAAACCTGGATGCATTAAAATGGTGTCATCATCAATGCATCCTTTGCCACAAATTTTCTGGTTACTTGTAATGACTAGAATGTCAGGCAATCTTGGCCTCAGATTGCTCACAGTTCTTAAAAAAGGAGGAATCTTTTTTATAAGATAAGATTATAATATATAATATAAGATTATTCATGTGATAAATAATTTCTTGATGGAAGTTCCCGTGTTATCTCTCCATAGATAATAGTCCTATTTTCTGCTTCAGGAGTAGGGAGAATGTAAAACTCAACAGAGGAGACCTTGCTGGATTAAAAATGTAGAATACATGCAATAGATGGCTAAGACTTTAAAAATTATTAGGGTTTCAGGTGTTTATTTTTTGAATAAGTACTGTAAACAGCATGACAAAGCTGTTTCTTAAGTAAACATCAGTATGGTAGCATCACTGTAGCTGTAAATAATTTTATCCTGTCGCCCTAACTTTCTGGCATTCCACATGCTTTCAAATCTCTCCAAATACCTATTTGTTAATCAATTCAAGAAGAATAGAGAAACTTTGTTACTTGACAGCATTTTAGAAGGACTGAAAAAACATGAATTCATAAAAATTATGAAGATTGCTCTGAGGTGAGCTTTCCTAGAATACACTTGTGACAAGTGTTGGCAGGGACAAAATGTGACTATGAATAGCTATGTGGTTCACAGGTTCCAAAAATAGCTTTTTGTGAAGAATTACTATAGCTTAAGCTTTTTTTTTTTTGTCTCTACTTTCTGAGTACTTCTACCCTATTAAAAATTGAGATTAATATTTTGCGTAAACAGAGTAATAATAGCTACTTTTTTCTGTTATATTATTGACAGAATAGAAGTCCATGAACATCCAAATAAGCTCAGACATTATGACATTGAAATGTAACTTTCCATAATTTAGGATGTTACATAATTACACGTCAATTTCTAGCAGGTATGAGATATTTATTGGCAGTTTTATTTATGGAAAGAGAATGATTCCAGAGATTTTTTTGAAAGTACTTGTCTTATAAAGAATTTTCTAAGTAGAGGACAGAAAAGGAAATGAGTAGATTTAAATCAAGTGAACTGTAGGCAAAATCATCCCTTGCAGAACTGATGTGGGATTGTGTTTCTGAAGATTTCCTTCCTGACTAATGTTGTACTGTACATTTTTTACTCTTCTCTTGCACAAAGATTTCTGTAAGAGCTACAGAAGATATAATCCTTTGTTATTTAAATTCAAGTATTTGTTCCTTGAATGGATTCTGATTTTTTTACAAGTTCAGGTCTCTGAAGTGGCATAAAATCGTAATTTTTGTAGTTCTGCTGTTGGGTTGCTTCCGGTCCCATAAGACAATGCTATGACTTGAATGTTCTTTCCACTTTTATTTTCAAATCAATAGGACAGTCAGAACAGTGGTTTATAATTGATGTTTATGTCCTGAAGACTTCACTCTATTCAAACTCAGGACTGGTATTTTAATATTTAAAAAAAACCCTCCAACAAATTGATTGATCAAATTTCAGAACTAAGGTTTAAATATAACTATACCAAAAATACCAGTATGGTCAATAAATACTTCTAAATGCCTGTCATGGTAATTTCAAAACAGAGTTCAAACTTAAAATGTAATTGAAGTTAGGCTTTATATTATTTTTTAAATTAACTTTTATTACTTTTAAAATTGACTTTATATGACTTTTCCTATTATTACATTGTTTTTTCCTAAGCATTATTTTCATTAAAAAATGTTTAAACCTATATATTACTGTTTGCATATTTTAGTAGTTTTCCTATATATATGAGATAAAAGAATGTTCTTTTTAATTCTCATTTATGTTGCTAGATCTGTAATATAGTTCAGGCATGACATTTTACTCATGTGATAAAACATAAGTTTTACTTTTCATTAAGGTGTTATTCATAAGCAAATTAACTAAATCCTTTATGACCTTCCTTTTAAATTTATTTTTATGATTTCAGAAGCTTTAAAGAGTTGCAGTTCATTCTTATCTTTCAAGGTCAGATATATCTGACCTTTATTCTCTTTCACATTGCTATTAATTCTTTGATTCAAAGAATCCCTTATAGTGAAATGCTGCTTTAACTTTTGCATCCCATCAGTCAAAGGAATATCTGCAAACTATATTGATAAGAAAGCAGAGGTCATTTCACAAAATTAATTTGTTCATGTTCATATTGTTATTATGTTCAGATGCTCCAGTGCAATGTTTCTATATTCTGCTTACTCAGAATGAAGAGGGGTTTGAAATAACTGTGTTCTGAAATAACCTGACATCCAAGAGTTACTTAATCATACCTTACATTCCTAAGACAGTCCAACATAAGATTACTGATGTTAATTTTTCAAATTACTACCCACAGTTAAATTCCTTGATTGTTTTTTATAGGATGATGAATTCTGACAGTATTTTGATGAATCTTCATTTGAAAACTATGATTTACTGAATAACAGGGAAGCCCATTCCAAGGTATTCCATTTCCTCTGTAGCTTTTGATGAGAATCAAGTTATACAATTTTGTGTATCTGTTCTTCTACCTTTCCTTGTTAGTAGTAAAAAAGTGGATAATACAGAGTGAGTAAAAGGAATTTGGATCAACAAATCAGGCATTAATTTCACTGCAGTTACCTCTTCTGCTGTTTGTTGCACCAGCTTTGAGTGAATCTGTACATACTCTCTGATGAGCCTTTATTTTTAGCCAATAACTCCTTGTATTTATTCAGTTCTCATTCTGCATTACCGTTGTGCTCCATGCACAGAACAAAACTTTGGTTCCAGGTTAGAAAAAAGTATTTTTTCAAACTCCTCTCCTCTGTCTTTGTATCTGTAACCACTCTTTCAGTGTATTCTAGCAGGACAATCACATCATTATTGTTATTGTCTTTTGATGAAATGCAAAAACAGTACTCATTTCCCCATGGCTGCTTGTTCTTCCTCAGGCATCCTCAAGCTGTCACGGCTTTGTGTTACTGAGAATGGGAAGCAGAAAGCCAGTCTGCTGCTGGGTGTTGAGCCTAAAATCCAGCAGATAAAGTCTTCTAGGATGCTTAAGTGAGACAAAGTCCCATTCAGTATTTTGTTATTGTGGCAGGTATTTATATTGTGACAGTTAAGCCTGGTTCAGTTTGGTGCATGACAAGAAGCAGTCTTGCTTTGTTCTTGGGTCTGAACTCAGAATAGTGACCTTAGGAGTGTTCAGTAGCCAGAGATAATTTTTGGGATGAAGCTTTGGGTGGAAATTCTTCCATTGTGCTCAAGTCGCATTCTAGATGTGCACTTTAATGGGATAGAAAAACTCCTGAGGCCAGTCCAGCTCGATCATTATGCATGTATAAGCACACCTTAAAACATTCTATCTACAGATGAGAACCAAGTCTGAACAACAGACAGCTCGCTGGAAACAGGGAAATGGCAAACAGCAGCTCTGGGCACCTTAGGGGTTTCTGAGAGTGGTCATTGTGATTGTCCACCAAGCCCTCCACATCTGATGCTTTCTAGAATATAGGGCAGCAGTGTCCTCAGGTTTTTTCCTGAACATCCTAAAGGTGTGCCTTGGTATTGCTATTTCTGCAGGTGAGATTGGATCCCTCCCAACTGCTTGCAGAAGCTAACTTGCTGTGGTAAATGAAGTTTGTCAAGGTAGTGGCCATTTGTGATGGTAGCCCAAATGAATCTGTTGTAGGCTGACTTCTCAGCATGCCCTTACCAAACATGTCTGCTTCTAGAGGTTGTTGACTCAAGTATCCATTTAGCTACACAGAGATCAGGAGTGGGAAAGGATTAACTCTGGAAAGCCGTTTCAGTTCACATATAACCTCAGTGCAACAGCAGCACTTTTGGAACCTAACCCTTGCAGACGCAGGTTTAAAAATTGCTCAAGGGAAAGCCTTGGAATTGTTTATAAAACAGATACTGCAAATCATCTGCTTTGTTTTAAGAGCAGAGTTGCTGATTTTTTTTAATTCTTTGAAATTCAGCCTGATGGTTCCTGGAATTACTTGCAAATGAATTCCACTGTGGTTTAGTATCATCAGTGGGAAGAGGAGTGTGAAGCTGAGCAAATCTCTTGCCATCTGGAATGTAACCCAAGCACCTGATAGTTCCATTCTGAGTCCCCTCAGGAAGCTTACAATTATATAAAATGTTTAATCAAAGCTGTTATGCCAAGTATAACTGCAAAGCTGACATCAACATAGGAAAAGTAAATGGCTCCATATGAGCTGTTCTTTTCACTAGAATTTTTGAAAGACAGGAAGAAAAGATAATGCCAACTTTGCTTCCTTTATCTGTTAGTTACTGAAACCACCCTTTTAGTAAACAGTGTCCTTTGGCTCTACAATGTTATTGCCACTTTTTTTTAATATCAGAAATAATTCCCATGTATATATGGCTTTTTGTCATTAAAATTGAATGTTTTTTCAGTTGCTTAAGACATGCTAATTTCTCTAGCCTTAACAGTTAATCAGACAAAGGTGCCTTAAACCCAACTGGCTTAATGTGCATATTTTTATTCTTTATTCAGTTCTTTAACAGAAAACACTGATATATTAGAAGTGGTGATTAAAAAATGAACAGATCTGATAAGCAGTCTTCATGTAATCTGTATTTGAAATAGAAAAATGATACTCAGATATTGCAAATACTGTATCAGATTTGGGAGATGATAAAAAAATCCCATTTGTTAAAAAAGTTCTATGTAAAAAAAAGTTTAAAAAGTTCTATGTTAAAAAAAGTTCTATGTAATTTAAAAGTATTTCTTAAAATATTTTTTGAATGTATGTCTGTGTAAGGTGAAATTTTATTTATAAAACTCTTGGAATATAGGCCTTGGGAACAACACTTTTTCATAACAGCAAGTGATATTTTCAATAAATTTAGTTGGGAAATTGTTTGCATGAACAGCCTTTCACTAAAGCTCAGTTTAAAAATTATTTACTCAAAAGAATAAACTAAAAAAATTTTTTGAACCTCACTTTCTTTTAAGAAAAAATGTAACCATAGATTTCCAAAGCAAAATATAAATTAATGAAAAAAAAATGCTAGCATAAGAGAAGTGATTTTGTGGAATATTTTTCTTTATGAAATGGAACTTTATGAAGCACTTAACTTCAGATATTAGCTACTTCAGATTATTTAAAAATTACTACAAATTAACTGAAAATGCTTAAAGAAAAATCTGAATCTTGTAAATACTTCCTGAAATAATTGTAAAATATAGAATATGTTTTCTGAATTTTCCTTATTTTTGTTTGCAGTTTATGTCACAAAATCTTATGGTATTGGGATTTGATCCTCCAGAGCAAGTCTAAAAACGCTAAGAAGTTTTATGTCCAGTTATACAGATAAATTTCAGCTAACCTATTATTTATATAGCTGTTTAAATAATTGCCTTATTATTAATATGCAGATTTCATATAGTGATAAATATGCCATCAAATGGTGGTGTTATCAGCTGAGGTTTTGGCTGCTGTGTTATATCAAGTAATTATTAAAATATAGATATGAGAAATTCCAATTCAGAATAATGAAGCTTCTCTGGTACTTTTTAGCATTGTAACACACTTTGGCATTGGCAATTATTTTAAAGATGTGAGAAAGGAATATAGATTTCGTGTTCTCAAAGCCACTAAGGAAGCTACAGATTCCTTAAAGCTAAAGCTTTATTATGCTAACAAAGTTAATAGGCCATTTTGACTCTTTGAAGAATATCAGGATATGCTTAAAGGACCTAGTTAGAGATAAATTCATAATCCCAAAGGTCCCACACATAAGGAGCAGGTTCAAATACCTCTGTACCATCTGTCACTTCTACGGATTCAGTTCCTTTTGTTGCCTTAAGGCATCCAGCTTGGCCTTTGTAAGTGTACAGTGCTCACTGAATGTGGTGAGTATTGGCTGGCAGGAACCTCCCAAGGTCATCGAGTCCAGCCTGCAGCTGCCTCAAGCAGGACAGTCACCCACCTCACAGATCAGCCAGCTTTGCTTAGCTGAGTCTTGAAAACTGCAAAGGAAAGGGTTGCACAGCTTCTCTGAGCAGCTTGTGCTGTGTGAAAGTTTCTCCCAATGTCCAGCCCGCATCTCCCAATGTGTTGCTACAAGATGACATCATGTGGTTACATTGTCTGTCTCTATCGGGAAGGGTTTTGTTCCATCACATGGATACCTACCCATCAACTAGCTGTGGGGTTTGCCAATCTCTTCTCCTCTGCAGGTGTTGGATAAGATGGCAGGTGTTGCTAAAATCCTTTATCTCCACTAATAAGCAGTGAAGGCATAGCACCATGACTGACTCTTAGAATTCCTTGAAGGAAGGCAGAGAAGGAATCCATTCAGAATGAGGAGCAGATGCAGTAGTGACTCTGTTTCACTTTCTTGGGTACCAAGGGACTCTTTACCTTATCAAGAGGCAGTTTGGTTCAAGGGGGAACGAGCTTGGCTAGATCCCCACCATGTGGTGGATAAAGTGTACCATCTCAGCGAATTTTGAGCAGGAGATTGACATGAAATTGTCTAAGCCTTTACTCAGCTCCCTGGGAAATTACATTGGCCTAATTAGTGGTATACCAGATCTTCAGTTACCACCATGTCTTTCTACCTACTCCCATTTCTTTGATCAGGAGGCTGAAATTTCTGCTAAGCTAGGCTAATAGCAGGCTTATCCTGCTGCTTTTAGGGTTACTTTTATTTCAGTCAGTGTGAACTCTGAAGACAAACTAACAACTTTCAGAGCAGCTGGAGAAGGTACATTAAGTACACCTATACTAAAAAGGAAGAGGGCTACATTAACAGGCTTTCAAAGAAACCTATACACACTGAAGGTATGTTAGCACTTACCTGTCATGAAGCTATATTTGAGAGGTACCAATATGAATAGAAGCTTTTAACTGCCAAGAATTTGAAAGTTTAAGCTAGTTAATTAGAAGAAAAAGAACAAAAAAAAAAAAAAAAGTGTGTGTGTGTTTCAAGTGCTAAAGCTTGCGCAGGAAAAATGGAAAATCTCAAAAATTGAGTGGTTCTCTGTGTCATTTTTTTAAATGTAAAGCACCTGATTGCCATGTCAGTAAATATCCATTAAATGATGCAGAAAGTAAATGCTATTATTTCTCCTTTTCATGTCTCTATGCCCTTTCAGAAGGTCTCCAAAGACTTGTGAAGTGACCCATTCATCTTAATGAGATACTGCCAAGCAATAAGAACATTTGAGGGACATGGATACTGATAGAAACCTGGGATGTCTCATGGCTTCATCTCAGTGGGTCTTCTCATTTTCCCTTCTTTAGTTTCATCTCTTATGAAGCTTGCTGGTAATTAGAGCATAAAGCTTTATATTGAGATAAACAACTGGGCAACATTACATTATTTTTTCTGCTGTTTTAATGTTTTATAAGACTGCTGTGTGTATGTGCATGCATTGGAGCAAGGAAAAAGGATTTGATTTATTTACCATTAAAAAGTCAAATAAAACACCTGGGAAAATATTTCTCAGTATTGCACAAAATATCCTGAAGAAATTAGTGGGAAAATCAGAATTTTAGTTTCACTTGCATGGTATCTTTATGCAGTATCTTTTTGCTGACATTTACACAAGACAATGCGAGCTGTGTAAGAAGCTCTAAATGTTTTCATTGGTAAGAAAACTTCAATCACTAAAAGGACCTCAGCTTAGAACTGAAGTATGTTTGCAGGCTGCCCCATCTTTATTGTTTTTGTTCTTCAAGTTTCTGTCTTTACATTCTCTTTTTTGTTATGCTGTTAATAACTATTTTCTCCTAATAGGCAATTATTTTTTATTTGTAAAATACTAGAAATATGCTAAGCAATCAGTAAAGTGATTTTACATCTGTCTGTAACTACTTTCATTTCTAGTGCCCTTTCTTTTAACTATGATTTCAATCCTTTTCATTTAGCTTTACCACCTGCAACTGATTCCTTGAATTCTATTCAATTTACTTCATAGCCTTATCATATTCCTTGACAGTCCTTTGTATAAAACATGCTGTCATTTAAATTATGAATGATTCTATTGCTTCTTTGTAGCACTTTTCTGAGTTTTACAGGGTACACCTTCAGGTAAAATAAGTTTGACCTTGTTTCATGTGATCAAAGAGCAAGCAAGACTTTAACTGGAATTAAGATCAGCTTCATCTCTTATGCTGCCGACAGCAAGGTTACAATGTCTGGATTGTTCCTTACAAAATAAGGTCAAAGAAGTCAGTTTCTGAGTCCAATATTGAAACCTCCTGTTTTCTAAACGGCTGTGGCGACTTGTTTATAAAGGAAATAATACAAATAGGAAAAAGGAAATAATATAAAATAAACTAAATATCTTGCCAGGTATTCTTTTTCACCTAATCCTGCCAGTTGATGGTGGTAGGAGTTGAATCAGCTTTTCTAGACATGTTGGATTCAGTGCTGAAAAGACAAATATCTGAGGTCATAGGATCAGTTGGGGGTTTTGAAGCATTTAAGCCCTCTCATTATCTGAAACAGTCATGTGCCTTTTTGATTCATATTTAGCACATCACAGCCATTTGTTTCAAGAGATGGAAGGACTCAATAGAGCAGTTCCTAGCTAAGCAAGCAGTTGTAATTTGTATTCACTTTATTTAGTTAATATAACAGAACTTGTAAATTGGGGTTTATGTATGGGGATTTTGCTCTCATAAACTTCAGACCCTGATAAGAACTTGAATTCACCTAAAAATTCCTTGGAAATTTTTTGGGAATCTAGAACCATATGGTATGGATTGAAAAACTTGAAAATCTTTAGGCCATGATTTTCAAGCAATGTATAGCTTTTTAACAAAAATATTACACCCTTCTATTCCATTGTATCGAGGATCAATTACCTCATCCAATCTTGTCCCAAGCTGGACACAGAAAATAATGGTCCTCTTTTATGTTTTGCTTCCACCCACTGTGTACATTTCTTAGGGAAAATCCTGAATTTTCAAGAATGCATCTTGCCTTGTCTTCATGAATAATTTTAGTATGATGTCACCAAATGGAAGAGGTTAAAAATAAGTTATATAGGAAATCTTACCAGTAAGAAAATGCAGTTTTAACAAAGGCTATCAGAGGTGGAGCTTTATTAATACAGTGAATTATTGCTAAACCTCTTATTGCAGAGAAAATGTTTTAAGTAAAGTATTTTCCCACTTTAGCATACAGATATTTGAAAATGCATTACAACCTACACTGAACACTGTATAAAAAAAAAAAAACATCAGAAGTAGTTAACACATTAAAAATATAACTCTTTAGGCCAAAAACTTCTAGAAACCCTGGGTTTTTTTCCATTTTAAGGATTAAAGGGATTTTTCATTGCTTGAAAGAATTCTTATTTCAGGCCATCTGCCCCTATTGCTTTTTTGGGTTTTATTTGGCATCTAGACTAGTATCTCTCTTCCTGTAATTAGGATTTTAAAATTTATTTGTCTTCTGGTTCCAGTAGATAAAGATAGAATTTTTTCTGAAAATGATATTATTTTTTCAGGGGTGCACATAAATCTTCTTATAAAATGAAGAGATAAATACTAAGAGTTTAGTGAAATAAAGCATATGAAGACTTTAGGGTTAACATCTTGGTCTCCATTTATAGCTTTTGCTGCTGTTCAGTTGGGACTTCTTAATCTTCTGTGAAGAAATATTCACATAAGTGCTCTGACAGAAAAATCTTTACCACTGTGTATTTTGGTTTTGAAAGTTGTACAGGCAGAGGTGCTGATATTCAGAAGCTGTTCAAAGGCAGCTGGTGGAGACTCAGGTACTTGTGAAGCTTGAGGCCCCTGCTAGATGCATTAAAGAGCCTCTAGTCTGCACACCCTCTTGCAGGTGTTCTCTGTGCCAGGGTAGTTTCCCCTCTGAGGTCAGAGGTGCTGCATTTCAGGCTGATGCAGATGAAATCAGCCCAGGTTCTGAGCAAACTCTGATCCAGACGTTGCTTAGAGTTGGACATTGCAACATGTGCTGAGCCTGCTTTCAAGGAATGCACACTCTTTCAGCAAAGCTCTTTACCTGGGACGTGTGCTCCTCTCATGCCACAGTTTCCTGCGTGGCTTTGTCTCAAAATACAGGTGACAAGTGCTGTGTGTGTGTTTGTGCACAACTGTGCATCACTAGGAAATTTCCCAGTCTGTCATTAGTGGTTCTTGATCTCTTGCAGGGAGGCTTCACATGAGAAAATTGGCAAGTCATAGGGTGTATTGAAAATCAATATCTAACGGTGTATTTCTGTATTAACAAATTCATAGTGCTTTGCTGGAGGCCTGCAGATACCAATAGTTTGGGGGTATTTTTTGCCTTCTTTACAGGCAATGAACTCCAGAATCATGCATTAAAGAGTTATGAATATAACCCTGTCTAAGTTTCACTTAATACCTGTTTTATTTTAATGGTTTGAGACTTTTGTTTGATTTTTTTGTTCTTTCTCTTCAGGAAATTATTTCCATGGGTGCATATGTTTTTTCCTTTAAAATGTTATTCCTCTCATGCTACAGCAAAGGATGTGAAATATTTCTCATTTCACTTGCAATAATAATTCTTTTTAGACAGAATTCACAGACCCACCAGTTCTAACAAAATCATGCACTCTGTCAATCTTCCTCCTTAGAATGAAATTGCTAAAAAATTGCCAAAATATTATTTGGTGAGAGATAAAAATAGTCTTATTAATTGGACTATATGAGTACAGTACCTGTAGCCATCAGGGCTTTTAACTATAAATAAAAAATGGTGAGACTTCCTGTATTTTGCCACTTAATGACTTTTTCTATTCCGTCTTTGAAGATAATAATAATAATAATAATAGATAATAATAATAGATAACAGTAATGATAATAATTTATAGAAAGAAGTAAAATACATTTTTTGAGCTGGTAAATGGACATAACTGTTTGATTATGTGAATATTGGCTTATAATTCAATTTTTTAATATAATTTGAATATGTATTGACTGTATTTCTTAATGGGAGGTAGCAGCAGTAGGCATCCATGAAGACTGACTTAAGAGAGAAAATGTGTTGGAGAAAGACTGTTCTGTGTTTGGGGTTGAGGTACAGTGGGTCTCAGGAAAACTAAGTTGAGAAAGACCCTGGAAACACTGTTTCAGAGCTGTCTACCAAGTACTTGATCATTTGGGCTATAAATTATACGTAACAATTATTTAGAATATATTTAGGAAAAAAAAATCAATTTGTCATTTGCTCTTCAAAACCTCCCCATACAAATTGGAACTAATGATTTGGTTTTTTTTTTTTCAAAAGACAGTTGATTGTACTGCCTGATCTGAGAGGATGCTTCCTTCCTGCTTGAATAGTAAGAACCAATTTCAGTAGTACTGGGTTGGAGTGGACAAATAGCTATTCTTCCTGAATGAATTCTCAAGAGAAAGACAGCCTAAAGCATTAATGACAGTGAATTATTCATCTTTTATGGTTTTTATTTACTTATGATAATTTAAATTCTTTGTCTATAAATTTTCATCCCTAAAGTGTAAATCAGTTTTGAATTCATGTGTTTTGGTAAGAACATAAAACTTGATATACCATCCTACCAAAAACTGCTTCTTGAGAGGTAAATCTCTCTGACAGCTCTTTTGCTTCTGACTGCAATACAAGCTGGAATTTACTTCAGAAAGTGTCATTTCAGAGATGTCAACCTAGCTGCTCCTTCATTTATCAGCACTCTGAAGTCAACAGTTGTCTCTTGAAAAAAAGAGCAAGAGGAAATTCAGGATAAATTAATCTTTTTTCCCTTCCTCTCAAACTGAAGATGTTGAGATGATGCTGCAAGATTTATATCTCTGTTCATTGCTTTAGTAAACTTAACACCTTCAGTGCCTTCTTCCAGGAATAGGATTTGTTTCTTCTGCAGTCTTTGCTTGTTGCTTGCTGCAAGACAAGGTTTGTAGCTATGAGGTTCACAGCATTGTTCAGGGAGCACTTTGGTGAGAGCCTGGACTCAGTTCTACGTGTAATTAAATGTCTAGTGGAATAGGATCTTGATAGCTTTAAGTCAACTAAGCTAAACTGTGCTTCTACACCTCAGTGCAGTCACTGCTGACTTTGGTATTGGTCTCTAACAGTGGCTTCCCCATCACCTTGCAGTGTTTAGCATCACCTGTATGTTAGGCAGATTTGCTTGAGGCAGCCTGACAGCTCAGTCTGTAGGTCACGTTTGCTATTAGGTTACATCAGGTAGAAAAGGTGGGGTTATTTTTGTTTGGTTGGGTTTTTTCACATGGATGTATATTTGCAAATGTAGCTGAAGAAACGTGTTCTCCTGTTCTGGAGAGATTGTTCCATTACTGAAGCTCATAGAATTCAAAGAACAGGGAATTTAGAATTTGAAGCTATGGGAAGAAAATTCAAACTCTCTTTTAGGTACTGCATTGATAACCTGATTTTGAAGGAGGCAAAGTACCTTTTACTTTCACTTGTAGCCAGTCTTCAGGAAGAAATTCAGTACTTGTTTCCCCATTCATGTTCTTATTTGACAGCCTTCTTGCTGCGAGTGAACTCTGGCAACTGGTAGAATAGTGGGGAGAAATGGAATTAAGCATTTTGGTGACTCCAAAAAGCACAAGATTATTGATCCTAATTTCCCCTTCACTGCTGTGGTCCAGAAGGCGACTGATGTTCTCTGACTCTTCATTAATAAATCCTATTGTGACCAAGTCCTATCAAAGACAAGCAGATTTCTTTTTCTTGAGAAAATTAAAAAGCTTCTCTTCTTCATGTCATCGGATGACATGGTTTTCAGGTGAGGAAAAGGTTGTATTTCACACAATCTCATCAAATAGGCTGGAACTACTTCTGCATCTAAATGGAAACAGAAAGCATATAGCCATTGCTGATTACTGGCACAATATAGTGGCAGGAATGAAATGGATAAGTGTGTATAAGTGAGATCATTTGAAAATAATTTTTAATTGCTTTGTTTTATATAAAAGTGAAATAATTATTTCCAGAATATGCCTTTAGGATATGTTGGTGCTTTTCATGCTACTGAGTTCAGCTGTTATAATAAAGGATTTAGCATTTTTGCCTTTCAGTCCAATTAGTTTTTATTTTTTTGCTGTTTTCAGCATCCAGAATGTAACCATAGTAACTGTAAAATTCCTGAGGAGGAGACCAAATTATTATTACTGGACACTAGATTTTTTTTTTCCATAAATAGTATTCACTGTAAAATTCAGTAATTTAAGCTCACTAGGATTCATTCTATAACTTAATATTATCAGACAGTTTTTCAGCCCCTTAGAGGACATTTAATTATTGCTGTTACTAATTTTTTTTTCTTGGTTTGTGCTGTGAGGGGTGGAGATGTCTTACTTCAACTTAGCAGTTTTTTAAGCAAAGACTGTTGCTTTCTTTCCCACAGTTTGCCACAGTGCATTAACCTCGATGCATTAACCAGGATGTGCTAACCAGACCTCACATCCACTAGACCTGGAATTAGTGCCTTCCTGTTGAAAATTTCTCCTAGCTGTGGTTATCTAAGGTTCTTGCTGTCAGGGCTTATCTTATGACAAGTTCCTCTTGTGGCCTTGGCAGTGTTTTGAGACAGGCAACTGTGATCTTTAAGTACTTACAACCTTCTATGTAGAACTTTGAAGTCATGGTCTGCAGCCTGATTTGTGTCATCCAGCCTAAAAAACCTCCTTCAGGTTTCCTGTACTCTACAATTAAAAAAAAATAATTCTTTAAGCTTTAAAATCTTCTGAACTTCAGAAAGTACTAACCTTCAGAGTTCTTTAGTTTCTTATAGAAGGACCACTGCTGGGAAATTGATGTCTCATATCTGCAAAACTCAAATCAGTATTCAGTCACAAATCACCAACTTTATGCCACATATGGTTAGTATCCATTTCTCATCATGGAATTTGTCTAGATGCTGATACTAGTTAGGTAGAAAAAATGAATGAATATGCATCCCAAAGGAAAAGCACTTTCAGTCTGAACACTTATAGGTGTTAAATTTCACTTCATTAAAACACACTCATATTATCTGGATGAACAGTCAATGAATAAAAGAAATGAACTGCTGTGTGTAACATTCAAAATATTTCCAATAGGCACTGAATTCAGAGTCAGTTATTTTCCATTTTCTAAATAGATGTTTATTGCCCATGTTCCTCTGTTAGTAAATAAATCACTTTTCTTCACAGTATAGTAGTAATGCCATATAGGCCATCATGCAGCAACACAGGGTATGGTAGATAGCAAAAAAAGATACTTAAATCAGAGGTGCTTTGAATTCTTTTCTGAAGAACAAATTTTTGATGAAACACAGAAATGTACAGGTAGGAAAATATGTAATCTTCTTCATCTTTGTATTTATAAGGTATGGCTGTTACAAATGGTTTAGTATTTTGATAGAAATGACAATTTGAAAGAAGTTTTTCTGCTTTATAACTAGTAGTTACTAGAAGTATCAATGCATTTTACTTCCTTATCTGAAGGAGAGTATAAGGAAAGCACAGATGATGGGGAGTATACTAATAGAAGTACAGAAGTCTTTGAAGTAGACACAGTAACTCTGACCCTATGTATGAAGTTTTTAAGTCCTTGAGGTACAAAAATGTAATAACCTATTACAACACTCCTATATTTTCTACCCTTTCCCGTGTTCTATACTGGAAATTGAGTCTAAAATAACCGGTTTTTCCCTTCTCCCAAAAATTACATACATTAATTGTGAAGTTTGATAAATTTCCAGCAGCCTAAAAAATGATAAGCTGCTGTTTGGTGTCCAACTATATTGTGAATCTCCATGAGAAAGGGTTCAGTGAAGCTCTCGTTTCTGTCCCCCCGTCCAAGCTCTTACACTAAGGGCAGCTCTGGGTGCATCTTTGCACTGGGAATGCAAAGGCTCCGTGTCTGTGCCCCTGCTCTGCCAGGGGTGGCCCTGAGGCTGACTGATAGCACTGTGTGCCCCTGGTTTCACTGCATGCCTGCAGCAAGGCTGCAGCCGCGGCTGTCAACCTCACCATGAGAGCCACAAGATCAGGCTAGACACAGGGGGAGCATGCACCCACCCTCCTCCCTCAACAAAGCTCGTTCTAAAAAGAATCTCAGTAAGCCACATTCTAACCCAGAAGGTGATTGGGAAGCATTAACTGTGATTGTGTGATTCAGGTGTTCCCTGGGTAGCTTTGATAGCTCTTCCTTGAGTCATTTCTGGTTTTTCACATGGTTCTGTCGGAAGGATCCTGTGCAAAGCTCTTGATAGAGAAAATGTAATTACAAGTTATTATCAATTTTGGGAAGTTGTTTGTATGATACTTTTAGATTATTCCCATTCTGTCTAAGAAAAGTAGTGCCTCCCCTATACCTTTACTGCTTAGTTCAGTAAGAACTAAGAGAGAATATAAAATTTCTTGCCACAGTGATGCAGAATTCTGGCAACATGAGTAAAAAGAAGTATAACATGCTTTCAGTCATTCAGTTTGAAATTAATTAAATCAAACTGCAAAACTAATGAAAGAGCAGGAATTAAAATAAAATCTATTAATGACTGCATCTTCACATGTTCTTGTTAAGCACAGTCCCCAATGAACCAGCTATGGTCTCCTGTAACATCAAGAGATTCAAAGGTGTTCTTTTGAAAAAAGAAAGTAGCAGGCTTCTTCCATGCATGAATGTCCAGGATACATACTGGGCACTGCTCAGCCACACAGCCCTGTGAGACACATCTGGAGTGCTGGGTTTTGTGGTGAGCTCCCCAGTACTGGAAAAACATGGACATACTGGAGACACAAAAATTATTAAAGGCTTAGAGCCTGTGTCACATAGGAGGACTCGGAGAGATCTGGGACTGTTTAGTCTGGAGAATAAAAAGCTCAGGAGGGGACTTATCAATGTGTAAAAATACCTTTGGGAAAAAGAAGATGGAACCAGATCCTTCCAAGTGCTGCCCAGTGACAGGATAAGGGCAATGAGCACAGTGGGGAATAGAAGGAATTCTCTTTAAACAAACAAAACCCCCTATTATTGTGGGCATGGTTGAACACTAAAATAGGTTGCCTCAAGAGGTTGTGGGGTCTCCATCCTGAGAGATACTCAGAACTTGACTGGGCATGATCCCAGGCAACCTGCTGCAGTTGATCTTGGTTTGAGTGGGAGTTTGTGTTGGGTGATCCCCAGAGATCCATTCTAACCTCAGCAAGCCTGTATGTTTACTTTAGCCTTAAAAGGGATTATGAAGGTAAGACCTAAGAGTTAGCCAAATAGCTCTGCGTCATACAGACCCACTTTTCATTCAGTGTTGAGCTTTTTGTAGCATAAATAGATTTTCTTCCATTACCAGGAAATGCTTTAAAGGTACCAACGCAGGTGATATGGGAGGTAGATGCTGTTCATTGTCCAAATGCAGACTCAGTGCCAGAAAACACCAAAATAAACTTTATTTTTCTGTGATTATTAAAAGATTCCATCTATGCATCAACAGAAGTGTATGAGCAGTTTTGGGTAACCATCACCAAAGTGCTTTCTCAGCTGGGTTACTTTATACTGTATTGATCAGGTCTGGTGCTGTTTGTTTTTGTTTTTTTCTTCTACACGAACAGCTTGAAACAAAAATTAAATGCAAAATTCTCCCTTAAATAACCAATTTCCACTAGACATATGATTTGTAATGATTTTTTTTAAATTAATGTACAGGATGGTTTGCAAGTATGAAATTATACTTAATTCTTGTTCTGTAGGTTTGTCAAGAAAATTTCAGCGCAAGGTTGTTGCAAGAAACAAAGATTAATTTGGGTGAGAGTTTGATGTCCTTTTCTCAAAATTTACGAAGCAAATTATTTATTTTACAAAATGTGACAGTATTAGTAGGCTTTAATAAAACACAAAAACACATAAGCAAACCTAGGCTACTGTACATAATTTTAAACTGAGAAAAAATTTCAAGTGCTTTGTCACAACAAGGTCAATTCTTCTGAACTGGGATTAGCTAATCAAACAAATCTTCAAGTTATTACCAAAAATATCCTATCTCTGTATACATTCTACATGAGTCTGAGGATGTGGCTGCATGTCTGAGTTGCAGATACTGGCTAAATGATTTTGAGTGTTCTTTTACTAAAGAATTTGAACAGTAAGTGCTTTAGTACTGCCAGAATGCTATGATCTAACATCTCAATTACATTCTAAAGGGAATAATAAAAAAATTCGAACAAATAAATTTACATGGAGATTTAAACCTTTCTCAAATATTTATCGAATAGGGGAAACCCTGCCAATTTTTACCAGGAAATTTATTGGAAAATAGATATTTAGGAGCTCTTATTTATCAGAAAATTCCAGGGAAAGGCTCCAGTCTCCCAAAACCTACGCAATACAAAAGGAATCGTTGAGCAAATTTCCCCTTGCTGCGTGGACTCGTTGGATGTTGTCACAGTAACAGTGCATTTAAACACAGCAAACATGCAGAGGTTGCATGGATATGCTACCATTTCTAAAAATTGAAAATAAAAAAAGGACATCTCCAAATTAATAAAAAACAAAATTAAGAAGAATGAGCTGCTGAAGGCATAGTGGATCTTGGACACTCCAAACCTCCCACAGGACAGGTCTACACAGGGCAGTGGAGCACATCTCCAGCAAGTGCTGATGAAGCTTGTCCAATGCCAGAAGTGATACACTTGATGTGTGTTAGTACTGCCCTGGTGCTCAGGTGCAGCTCTGAAAATATGCCATGGATAATTCTTGATGTAATGTGTTAGCTGTCAGTAACTTGGATGGTCTCAAACTGAAGAGTAGCACAGAACAAGCCAGGGTTTTGTACCTAAGTTAAGAAAATACATCCCTGCTCCTGGCTACCTACCTACCTACCTACCACTGAGGTAATTTCATAGAGTAATAATATACAGTTTAAAATAGCAAATGCAAAATAATGGTTAAATCTAAAAACACTTGGAGAACTTTTCCACTCTCTCTTCCTTTTTGCTATAAAATCTTACAAGGGCAGATTAGAAGCAGAAGTTTAAAAAAATACAGAATTCTTTCCCGAAAGCCAAAAATCATAGAAACTTGATCTTCAACCTTCTGCTCTCATGAGTCCCATTCTATTTGTAATATGCAACTAAATGCCTGTCTCAAGGCATAATGCAAACTGTCATAGCATCACTTTTGAGTAAAAGACTATTTATTGCTTTTTACACATGACAAGAGAAGGTCTGTCGTGTGGGAAATGGTACTTTGTGTCAGTTCTAGCCAAGCTTCATCTGATCAATTTTAAATAAGTAGAATTGACATCTATTGTGATTAGGTTGCAAAAACAAAACAAAACAATTTAAAAAAATTACTTGTTACTTTCTGAGCAAATCTAAAAATACATTTCTTTGTATCATCTTATTTGTATTGTGCCTTGGCCTCCACCAAAAATTAACCCAAAATCTCCCCTTCTTTTGCTTCATGTGCTCTGTATTTCAGGTGCTTTTAAAATTTTTTAAAATGTCGTATGCTTTTTCAGACATCTTTTTAATGAAGAACTGAGAAGAGCCATGGAAAAAATATAATTCCATCATTGATGTCAGCAAAAAAGCATAGTTTTTATTCCTACAGTTGCAATAAATTATGTTGCATTTTCTCTCTTCTGCTGGAAGAACTAGTGCTTTTATATTCTCATTGTCATCTTCCCTTTTTCTGTTTGGTTTTGTGTGCTCAGCCAGCGTGTGTTGCACTTGCTGCTCTTCTGCCCTGATCCTGCAGATGGGACCGCCAGTTAATTTGTGTTTCATTTTCCATGCACACCCTGTAAACTGCAGGTTTTCATCCAGTTGATGGAGTGCAGAGGGGCAGCTCCATGGAGCCCTGCTGAACACAGGGTGAAGCTGCAGTGTCCGAGTGCTGCACAATATTTGTTACCAGTTTTCAGAATGGGGCTGTGCGTAACCCGCCCGGTTTTCCAGTCTAGTGCCTCTTTTCATTTGAGTCTTTCTTAATACTTTTTAATTATATCAATAAGTGATACCATAATTAAAACCTGAGTAGATCAACAGTGCCTTTGTGTAATCTCTTAATCCTGTACTAATATTAGACACTGCTCTTTTTTTCAAATTCTCTGTTCAATGTGTCTGGGCTAGTTCTTAATTTACTCTAAAGATTAGCCTGGGTACACCGACCTATGAGTGCTTCCCAGCAGTCAGTTGACTACTTTCTCAATTCATCTTTTACATGATTTATTGCTTGCTGAGAGAGCCTAATTAAATCTAATGAACTGCGGGCATACATCTATTGGAATATTGACATTTTATCACCAATTAGTCCATATTCCTTATCTTATTGTGCTCTTGGCTGGCTTTATATCACTTTACTTTACAGCATTAGGAAATGCTTCTTCCTCTGTTTTTCAACATACTTGTTTTCAATTAAGGCATTGAGGTACCTTATTTGGAAAATAGAAGATCTACATGTCAGAAGGTAAGTACAGGGCGTAAAGATGTATGTAATTGCAAGGCATAATCATCTTAAATTTTCTTCTCCTTTTCTTTGTTTGTATTCTCTCTTTTTCCAAAAATACATCCCACAGTTTGATAAATTAGGTTCCTGTATGCAAATCTACTTTCAAGCTAGAATTGCTTTCTTTGGTCCAAACCATTTTGCTACAAGCAACTCCTAATGATTTTGACTGTAATGTCTTGCTAAACTGCAATGCACGTGTTGCATTTGGAGATACCGCTGGAGAAATGACTGTTCCCTCACTTCTTGTTCTGAGTGTCTTGCACCAGTAGGTATCTTCAGACTTCAGAAGAGTGACTCTGCAGCACACAGCCGCACTGAAGGCATGGGGGGCTGTTGTGGAAAGCTTGATTCAGTGTCAGAGCTACTGTAGGGTTAGGTAATGCCTGTTAGCTCTCTGTCTCTGCAGCTGGTCACCAGTGAAGAACAGCAGCAAAGCAGATACAGGCAGAAGGGCTTGCCCAACGCCAGTTAGGTTGTATGTTTTTGATCCCTCATGAACTATTTCCCATGCCTCTCAGCAAAGAAAGAGAAGAAAGCTAAGCAGAAGTGAGTGCTTAGTCAATTTTGGCCATCTCTACTGTGTTCTTTGCACCAACTTAAAACTCAGCTGTTTCTGAGACAGGAGGTCCCCATTTATACACTAAACGTCTCTTCACCCA
This sequence comes from Motacilla alba alba, assembly GCF_015832195.1. Lineage (NCBI taxonomy): Eukaryota > Metazoa > Chordata > Aves > Passeriformes > Motacillidae > Motacilla > Motacilla alba. The sequence continues at coordinate 24,268,682 of NC_052019.1, read as the reverse complement.
AAACCACTTTGGCCATGTACAACTGACCTCGTGAGAATAGACCCTGACCCACACTCTCTTTAAAGCTGTGCCCAAACACTGTCTGAAAAAAAGCTTGTTGGCAGTGCATATCATTGTTCAGGGAACACTTGCAAAAGATACAGTGTCTAGCTGATCCTTGACCAGTAGAGTTTTCCATGAGTTTTCTTGTATTTATTAATATGTATTTTTCTGTAGAATTTTCTTTGCACAGTTCAGTCTTATGCCACAGTTCCAAGATTTCACTGTATTCCATTAATTTAGGTTGTAGGCTGAAGAAAATCGACTCTTTGCAGAGTAGTGAATGTGGGACTGGGCTACATAAAATTTTGAAAAAGAAAAATAAGTCCAAATGGATATTTTCAACAGTTATAACAGCACTGATATCAGTGAAATCAATGAAAACTACTTTACATGGGCACCATCTTGTATACTATATCTAGTGTTCCAAGAGAAGTCATAATAGATAATCTGCACAATAGCTTTCCATAGTACATGATAGGTTGCATTTATGTCATGTTTTCTGCACACACTGTGATGCTAATTAATTAGGTGCCATACCTATCTACATTTTCTCTTAATTTTCAGTAAGTCTTAATGATGAAATTGTAGAGAATATAAAGTCATCGTATTAAATATATTCTGTTATGGGTAGAGTATTTGCTACATATCAGGAAACCTGCTCACCAAGAATATTATCTATGAACTACAGGATTATTGAGCAAAACAACTTCTAAAATATAAATTAAAAGGCTGCACTGTTGTTCACATTAGAAATACATGGTATCTCAGTGATAAAAGGAATGTCTCTGATCTGCAATGTCAGACCCAAACAAAAGTGATACCTATTAATGAAACACTGAAATGTTGTTTTATTAATAGATTTGGTTATCGGGCTGTGAATGGAGGCACTAGAGGTGCCAGCACATTATTTTCTTTACTGTTTCAGGGAGCAATAACCTCTTCCAGAGGTGCAAAGAGAACAGCAGAGAGTTTAAACTTTAGATTGTTTGTCCCCCTTCAGCAAAATCTATCAGACAGTGTCTGCCCTTGCTGCTTATATATGTCCCTTGAATTCTGCTCCTCTTAACAACCACTTGTGTTGGTGTATGCCAATACAGGTACCTGCCTTATAAATATATTACAAAAAAGATATATTGCTTTGGCTTCCAGAGGGATTTTAAGTCTTAAGTTTCCTTCCTGGAACCATAGCACACGTGTATAAGTATAAATGTATGTTTTTCAAGAGGAACATGGAAGAAACCTTAAAGGTTCTTCAATGGACAGATACTTAGGGTCTGGTGGCAGTGAATATTCTATTCAGTTGCTGCTGCGACCTTCAAAGGAGAAAAGTATGTTACATGTTGTCCCAAAAATAAACACAGTATACTATTTTTTCTAAACACAGTAATTGATCCTTAATGCAGATAAGCTCAGGAAGCAGGTTATTAACATAACCCCAAAAGACTTACCTTTCTGAAACAATAAATGTTTTTATATGTGTATGAATTGACTTCATAACTGTAGCACTAATGACTCTGGATTACAATTATTTGTTTTTGTTTGAGACTTATAGGCAGCTCTATGCAAATTGTAGTGATGATGGAAATTAAATATTCATTAAAAATACCGTTACTGAATAATTCTAGCATAATAAGTAGCCTGCTTCATAATACATTATTATTCTCATAATGGTTGAGCAACTTGTATCACAGATGCATTCAATGAAGTAGCAACAGCAGTGGAGATAGCAGCATAAACATCATGCTCCACTGCCTGCCCTGTGCTAAAGAAATTACAGTGTGGGAGGAAGGAACATAACATTGCAATTGCTGAGACTGACAGCCAAGGAAGTGATGAAGTCTTATGAAATCAACAGCATGTTGGGTACGTACTCTCTAAATATGATGACAGGGTTTCACTAAAAGGTGGACCTGCTATCATTACACATAAACAGAGTTGTTAAGACAGTTTCCAAAAGATCAAGAGCAGCATATATAGTTTTAAATAGATGATAAAAGTTGTTTGAATCTAGCAGATCTTCTAGCACTGTCTCATCCTGTCTCCTACCAGTATAAAGTCTGTGCAATATTTTTTTGGTTTGGATTATTATTCTCATCTGCATCCAAAATATTTTGCAGCCCTGTCTTGTCAGAATGGCACACTGTCTTGATTCCACGTGCTCTGCTGAGATCTTGGCTGTTAATCACCATTTTTGTAGCACCATGTATACAATGCATGTGCTACTTCCAGCTGTAGAGGACATTCCTGGCAAGGCCTGCTAGGTAGCTAGGTAGGGTTTTTTGTTTGTTTTTCTCTGCAGAATGCAGGATTTATAAAATTTTGTGTTTTGTGTAACTGACTGAGTTCATTGTGAGTCATGACAGAAAGCAGGTTGCATTCATTTTTCTGTAAGCTGGTGCATTGCACTGTAGGCAATGTAGGCTGGGCAAAGGGAGGAAAGATTGCTTCTGCCTGGTGCCCTCGCTGGTGTACTGAGTGGATGTGAGCTGCAAAGCTCTAAGTATGCAACTCCCAGAAAGAAAATCTGTCAGCCCACAGCATAAACAATTTAAGGAAAACCTGGTTTTGATTTTGTTCTTCTTGTTCGCCTTAATTTATCAAAAGATTTTGAGAAGTACCTATAAGAAAATTATCTATATAGATCCAACCCAAAGCTGTAGCTAATGTGAGGGTCTCATCATAGATGTGGCTGGAAGGCAATTCCCAATTTACTGAATTTGTACTATCTCAAGCAACCACATGTGTATAAACTTATCAAACTACAAAACCTTGTTGTTCTGGCTTGTTAGAAAGCTTCTGAACTCATAATTGGTAAAAATCAACCTATTTTTGTACCAACACTGTCATTTCTGTTTGCATTGCTTTATCTTCTTTTGGGCTTTCAAATAAAAAAATGTATTAAAAAAACAAAAGAGGGAAAAAGCTAGAAGCACTTTCTTTAAATTGAATTGTCTTTCATAAGTGTGAGAAGCCATAATTAAACACAGTATTCTGGGTCAGGTCTTACCTGTACCTTGCAGAGCAGCACAGTTTTTCCTTCTGGGTATTCCTTACTTGTTATGTTCTGGAATTGCATACAACTTCTTCTTAAATGACTGTATTACTTTGTTCAGGGGAACTATGATCAATTAGCACAATCAATTCTTTGCTCTCCTTTTCTTTCCACTCAGATGCTTAAAGAAGAAATTCTTGTTGATAATTTCCAAGATGCATTTTTGTACCATTACCTTTCATCCTGTTTCTATTATTTAGGCCTTCAGCATCACCTAATTTTCAGTATGATTTTTCCTCTGTCGTATTTTACAATTTTGTGTCACCGCATTTCTGCAGCATGCTTCTTTCTGAAGGTCATTACTACAGATATTAAATAAGACTCATCTCAAGTATGATTCTGAAAAAAAGAACCCATTTCTCTCTAGTTCAACAATTCAATTTTCATCTTCACCTCCCATGTAGTCCAGTCTGTGGCCACATTTGTATTCCTGTATAAGTCCTCTTCTTGTCTGGCTTTTTGCAGATCATTACTGTGCAAGTTTCACAATACTTTTCAAATGAGTGAGAAATTGTACTGATACCCTAGCAAAATATTTATTGCTCAAAATTCATCTTTTCATGCAGCTGCAGATTCTATTCCTATCAAAGTATTTATAGCACATCCATTACCAAAGTCCAAGAATCTGGTGGCAAGCAGAAAAACACACATTTACATATAAACCTCCTCAGAGGACTGCTGCATTTAAACACTGAAAGTCTTTCCTTCATGTATGTAGTTTTGCAAAGCACTTAGGGATTCTTCATACATAAATGCCCAGAAAAGTAAGGGATTATTTGTATTAAGTCTTGTGTAAAACAGAAAGAAAATGCAATTAAATAATGAAATATCTCAAGTAGTTTTGTTTAATGCTTGTTTATACAAAGCTACACATAGAGTGGGAATCACTTTACAATCCAAGTTAAAATGAGTTCTTTCAAAAAACATTTCAATAATAACATAAAAGCAAAATGAAGAGAGTTTAAATTTTTTGGTCTATCTGGTATTTTTAAGGTCCATGACAAAATTGGTTAGTACCATTTTACAGCACAGAGAATAACTCTGCCACCGTTTTCTGTACAGCCCCAGCTGAGAAACAGCTTTTTTCTTCTTTACTTGGTGACATTTTCTTTTTGGTTATTAAAAATAGAAAAGGACAGCTGCATACTTACATGTGCATTAACTTCATAAATTGTTAATCCTGAAAAGACAGGCTGCTCACAGAGGGGGTAAGTTTAATGCTGCAGACTGCCATTCAGTGACTATCACTGTTTCTTTCATTTGAAGTCATGCACATCAGACAATACCTGCTTCTCTATAAATTGAGCCCATTCTCAGGGTGTCCCTTGATACAAGCAAGAGTTTCATTTATTTCTGAAAAAACACTCAAGTAAAAACAATAAGTATAACTGACATGGTTGTCCAGCTTGTGTCCCTGAGTAAAGGGAGTGGGAAGCAGGTTTGCAGCATGTCTTGAAGGTCAGCATGGATGCTTCTCCCTAGAGAGTGTTACCTTCTCTGAGGGCTCTTGCCTTGGGTGACGCTGTCCTGACACATTGAGCCCTGTGTCAAACATGAGCAGGATGTCTGGCCCCACCACCCTTGTGGTCAGCACTGTGGTGGCCCTCTTTGCAGGAAGCAGATGCCCATTCTCCTACATGGATGTTCATCAAAGCAGGGTTGGACAGGCACCCCCAGTGACATGAGGAACCTGCAGTGGCAGGCAGGGCAGAAAAGGAGCATGGCACACTCTTGTGGACTCTTATGTACTGGTTAAAGAAGGATTTTTGTGTGGCTTTCATCCAGTGCGATTTTTGTTAGCTTTGTCTCTGATCAGGTACTGCAAACCTCTTTCACCCATTCACTTCCCAGCCATAAGCTTTTGCTGGTACTTTATCATCAAACTGAAATGCTTGATGTGCTTAGTAAAGTCTTTATCAAAGAAACATGAGGAGGATAAAACTTGAAATTTTTCATTGCTTACATGACAGGAGAGTGGCAAATATCTCTAAGCTGTATTCCAGCTAAGGTAAAACTGAAATCCACATCAAAAAGAGAAGATTTAGGCATATGTGGTTGAACTTAGATAGCTAAGTGCAGCATGTCATCCTAAGAAACTCCACTCAGCTATCACTTCATTCTGGAATCACTTGCAATCCCTAGCAGAGTTTCCCTGGTTCATGGCTTTTAGCTGTCCGTATGTCTGTGCCTGGACTGCCTACTGAGATTGTTCCACAAAGCAGAAAATAATTCATCATCTAAAAATGACGAATCCTTTTCTAACAGCTATGTTTTAAAGAACATATCTAAATAAAGAAACTATAGAAAATGAACTGCAAGGGCAACACAATAGTTGCAGTGCAGAATATAATCCTAACAGAGTTTTCTGATGATTACCATGAAAACATTTCCAAGTTTCTAGCAGATGCTGAAAGGGAGCTGAGAATCTCCAGGTCCAGCTGCAGCATTGCTGAATGTAGGAGTGTGTCTGTCTTGCACATATTCGGGTTAATGTAGAGGACTAAAAGAGACAACAGAACCTGACTTGTCTTCTTAGGTGTGAGCATGATGAAGGCCAGAGCACCTCCATCAACACTGCTGGTGTGAAGCTGGATTCACAGCAGTGTAACTGTGTTCAGAATCTGAGCTGTGCTATAAGAAAGGTACCCATATGAATAGCAGAACTGAAAATCTCATTACTGAGTGCAACAATAGCAGTAGGAAGCAAAGGAGGTGAGGATTGTGAAATATTGGCTGCCTCTACCTGCTGAGGAAATAAGTGTCATTTTTTTGTTATATGGATATATTATATAATATTTTGCCATTAGTAGAAATGTATTTCTGTATCTATACTTCTAGTACTGCATCTGTATTAACCATAGATGCTGCATAATCGAGAGATACCTAACTACCTTATCATACACATTAAAATTACTCCAATTTTTTTTCCCCTTTCTGCCTTCTATTCTTTCATATGAAGACATTAAAATAGCTTCAGACAAATATCATGAAAGGGATCTGTGGACATATAGTTTCAGTTGTGTCACATACTACTGTGAATGATGTAAGATGTGGAAAATATATTTAAAGCACTAGTTCTATTCACCAAAAAACACTGTAATATTTTTTCAGTGAAAAATGTTTCATTAAAAGTCAAAGTATTTTAAGTACGTAGATTTAAATTCTTTTTTTTCCTAGAAAAAGAAAGGTAGTTTTAAGAAGAAAAACAGGTGATTTCCAAAAGTGTTAAAAGTTATTAAAAACTTCAATTTTTTTTAACTTACATTGATTTCTCCATTTATTTTACATTCTTTTTAAAAAATACAAGCATTTCACTTGCTGGAAAGAAAAAAACATATCTTAAAACAAAAGACTGAAGTCAAAAGCCACCCTGAGCAAGAGAAGAAACAGTTGCTCTCTAGACCCTAGAGATATATTTTAAAAAATGCAGTATCTCAACTATGATTTGATAATAAAAAAGCCCCTGTGTTTTCTGTTTTTCTTATTATGAACTTCTACCGAGGAGTGTAAAATATAAACGATATCATTGACAGTAGGTTGAAAAGTACAGTCAAAAAGGTATTCAGTTTTCTGTGAAGAATGGCCTTTGTTCTAATGCAAGGAACAGTTGGTGGTATTCGTGTCAGAAAGGACTTCATATCTGGTTCATAAAATCCAGTTTAAAGTATTTCACTTAAGAAATAGAATTTATAGCCTAGACTGGGTGTCTTACTTCATGTTTTTATAATTAGCACAGCCACACCCAGCTAGAGCAATGGATTACCACCATAGTGCAGGCATCATTCCCACTTGTGGATCCCTGAAGCTTGGTTGTGGGGAAATAAAAGGATATCTCAAAGTTTTTCTTCTGTCACTAAAAGTCCCTGCCAGTGCGAATCTCCCGTCTGTGACCTTGCCTGGAATGCTGGCAGCTCTAAAGCTCTGCCCTTTGTGCGCCCTATGCATGACACAAAAGCTAGATCTGAAATGTGCACATTACATTATCGTGTGAGAAGAATGTAGGACTTCTATATCTGCATATTTTTCTTCCTTTTATGAACATTTTTTACACTTTTTAAGTTTAATTAAAAAAAATGGAAGGGAGAATTTAATAAACTTTTGACTGTAGAGTGAAATTCAGACAAAGTCAATCAGAAGCATCCTAAAGAACCAAACTTGTAATCCCTGGGCTTTCATTAATCTTTTCTACTAAAGATTTTGACTTCCTTTGCTCTCCTAAATTTGTCAATACACAGTACTTCTGTGATGTACCACACACATTAGCAGACCAGAAATAGTAGTAAGAATATAAAAGGGGAACATCTACAGTCACGTGAGATAAAACTGTTACCTAATTTATGGTTTGGGTTTTAATATCTCTTGATCCAGTTATACTTTAATCTATAACCCCAAAATAAATTTGGAATTTATTTTGTAAGAAACCAGCAAAATTTAATCTAATAAATTATTAGTATCCAGTTGTCATTTAATATTTTCAGCAGCAGGTCTTGAAGCTTTTTACAGAAGGGATGACTTACATTTTACAGGTGGAGGAACTTGGGAAGTGAGACAGAAGAACCCTGACTTTAATATTGACATTGAAAAGCAAAAGAAAATTACATTTTCAGGCAAGAAAACCAATTTGTTCAGGATAACTGCCTTGAATTTGAAAGCTCAATGTACAGCTGAATAGGAAAGATAGACTACCATTGGTAAAGCTCGGCTAAATTGTTTCAGTTTATAAGGGAATCAAAATAGATGAAAAAAACTATGTAGGAAGCAAAATATTACACTACAGTAAGACTGAGCCCAGTGAATATAGCAAGAGACTAGTATTTTTATCTTGGGTTCCTTTCTGGGGAATACTAAAAATGAGCAGGGCACAGATATCCCTTTCCCTGATATATCACTGTACAGACTGCAGTTGGAAATCTGAGTCACCGAAGTTACATTGTTCTCCCCTCCCAGTCCTAAGGCACACACACTGGTCTTTTTTGGCACGTCTGGATGATGACAGGAAAGAAGCACCACCTCAGCTGTCATCACAAACAGATTTCAGTTTGCTTGGCTGTGTTGTTCCACTGCTTCCCAAGAAGAATTCATTTAATGAATTCAGCCTCTAGGGTTTTTTATGTTTGTGGGCTTATGTAGTCATAATACTTTGTTCATATGCATATATAATACTTTAACATACAACTGATTTACAAACTATTTTACTTTTTGCAGAGGAAAAATGAGGTGTTCTGTGCAAAGTGAATTCATTATTCCTTACATATTAATGGTTTTTTACTTAAATATATACCATATAAATAATTTTTGTTTTCTGCATGTATATTCATGTTTTCTGTAGCTTTGAACAAATGCTTTGAATTATTCTATTAGGGTGACCTAGGAATTTGGATCTAAAATAGCGAGTTGTTATTATTGGCATGTTTTTACATGGTTTAGGATGGAATGCCCCTTTTCTATAATTTTGTGTTACTTTATTTTTCATGTACTGGACCTGAATGATAAAATAGGTGAATGGCACTATTATAGTTGAAATGTGAGTCTCAAATATGCTTCATGCTGCATGTACTGAAGTGAGAAGGACCTCACTGATGACCAGCACTGTTACTTAAGAAAAGCTTTCAGCAAACATTTCTGGTGTTTTCACAGAATTCTTGCAGGTTGAGAACTTTCTGTTATCACAGGGACCAGCAAGGAATATCATGTACAAATACAATCTTGAGTATATTCTGAATTGTTTGGTGTTAATGCTTAAACCCTTAGGGTAATTCACTGTGGACTCTTGCCAAGTTCATATATACACTGCTAGATCTTGGTAACCAAACTTTACAGAGTGTGCATTTCCCATTGTTTTGCACCTGTTTACTGCCCGTTATCATTCTGTATCAGTCACCAAGGTGGCTGATGTCTGAAATATTTCTTTAACATACAACTTTTTCTAAGGCCAAAGCCAGTGGATGGTGTTTTGACAACTTCCTACTGTCATGTCTTATACACATTATCTGAAGTTGCAATAATTTATTTTTGCATGCCAGAAGGAAAGACAATTGAAAAAGCTGGAAGGAAGAAATGAAGATTTCCTATTTTTTTAAAGCAACTGACAGTGTAATTGACACAGAAAACTTTTGTGAGATGATACTCACAAAAATAGAAATAAAAATTATCAAGGGAAACTGCTAGTGTAGTATCTGAAATTGAATGGGGAAACAAGCCACAAATATGATGGTTGATCCTGTCTTTTTTATTGTTTTTTTCCTCTTGCTCATCCTATTAGAACAAAGTATCTGAGGCCACTGACCATCCCCAAAGGAGAGTTTGTGCCAATAAGTCATAAATCAATCCTACAAAGAAACTGTCAAAGCAAATATTCCTGAAACTTTGTGTTGGTCACTCTCCCTCTGCTTTAACTCATGCTGTAGCTTCTAAGAGAAGCAGTGATTTTGGACGTGACTGAATCCCTGAAGTTGCACTGAAATATGTTTCTGACTGGTAGACCTTATTTGAGATGGCATTTTTTACATTCCATGTGTATTTTTATTGAAAGTAACTGTATTTGTTTGGGGTATTATAAAGTCAACATATTTAATGTGTCAGAAGAAGGCAGGTAATTGCTTCATGCATGTTCCAAGTTGCTGTAAGCCATCACTGAGAGGTACAGTCCTTTCCCATCTTCCCTCCAGTGCCTGTTGTTCTGGCACAAACATTTATATGGCCACATAGGGAGCCACATCTGACAGCTGAGAATTTAAAATGAATTTAGGAAAAAAGAAATGTGAGTGGCTCAAAGAAGAGTGTTGCTTATCTGAGTGGAAAGAGATTCAGCTTCACATTGCTTAGAAGTCTGATAAGGGCTTTGCCAAACACAGACCTGGTGACTAAAAGACTATTTCACACTTGAGCAGATGCCCAACCAATATTAATATTTACAAAGCAGAATGCAGCAGCCAGTAAGGTGGTTGACTACAGACTGAAATGCCTGATTGACCAGCAGATAAATATGTTCTTAGAAGAAAGGGGAAGGTGAGAAAGGGGAATGATAATAGTGGGCAACCTCAGAGGGGCCCCTAGGGAATGGGGGACTGTATCAGGGATAAACAGGGATATAGAAGTCAGTATCCCTCCCCAGCTCAACAGCTACTTTCTCTGAATGTTATCTGAGGATACCAAATAGAATAGGAAATAGAACTGAGAATCTAAACCCACAGGTTATAGTTTGTCCTGTGAGTCATAGGAGGGAGATGCATTTGGGACATGTTTCTGTAATGTGGAGTGATTGTCTTTTTTTTTTTTTTTTTTGTCACTTCTGCCCTTTTAGAGCTTTTGCAAGTATGCTGTCAGCTTTTAATCAATTTTTTTTCCTTTTTGTAACTCAAGCCTGCATCTGAGATGAAGAAAGTGGTTAAGAAAGAGCAGCTTTCACTGAGCATTCTTGCCACTGGGATTCTGTGGTACTGTCCAGTATCCTAGGTGTTGAAAGAAAAAGAAGGTACCTCTGCTTTTAGCTACAAGGGCTAAAGTAGAAGGTGGAAGACAGGTCTGTGTCATGGAACTGTTCCAGTGATCAGCATTAACAAAGTAAACTTACTCCCAGCACTAGTTAAGGAAAGAAGCACCAAAGTCTTAAGGGAATTTGCAAGAGCAACATGATCAAATATCCTGCCTTTGATCATTCCCCTAACTCCTTTTTGTGGTGTATTGAGAGTATCACTAGATAAGTGTTACTGACTTTCAAAGCCATATTTATAACTTGATGGCATTTAATATCAATTAGCTATTTCTTTTAGGGGAAATACTGCATCTAAAAGGTAACTAAAAAGCATGGCTTATGGTCAGAACAAAATATTTTAGTTCTTAACTGAAAACCAGCAAAACTAATGAGTCAAAAAAATACAAGATCAGAGCTGAACATTAACCAACTACAGTTTGTAAATGAATGACAAGCACATCTGCCAGATGTTGTCAAGATGTTACTGAAATAAAGCAATTGGGCCTATTCACTGCAACAAGCAAAGTTATGAAAGAAGCAAGCTTTTTATAAGAGCTGTATTCATTTGTCATGTATACCAATGCATTCATTTCTGAGATTCTCCTTCAAGCATCAAAATTATTTTAAGTACCTACATTTTCAGATTTTGGGCAAGGGAAAAATATTTTTATAGGTGGAGAGAGAAAAAAAGTCAATCATTCTACATGTCAAATACTTTTATATCAGATTACTTTCATTCTAAAATAGCCAAATCACTCAGCCATACTGCTGCTAATATAATATTTACATTTTATTGCTGTTGCACTTCTGTTCATGGAGGTGATACAGCACATGACCACCACTGAAGAATGTGATGATTTACCCAGAACGTAACATGGAAAATGTGAACCATCTGGTTGACTCTGGAAGTTTGTGCTGCCTGCTAGGAAATTGGCAGGTGACTTTACAATATTCCTTTTAGCTGGGACAGTCTTTTTAATTTTGCTTCTAGGATTTTGCAGAAGATTGTGCAATCTGTTTGCTAAACAGTGCTTTTTTCAAGGGTAAACAGGAGGTTTGACATCTTTGACTGCAAAATATTGACCTAGTGATATAATCCAGAAATGTCTAAATCTGTCATGCATAATACTTGGAGGGTGGATATTGGCAGTATTGGTGATTTCCTGACTTTGAATCTTTGGCTACAGATTCAGCTTGTCTTATCTATTCCAAACTTTCCTATTCCAAACTTTTCATTTGCTTCTTGTATGTCCAGCAGTGCATTAATTTCATAGCCATCTCTAACTTCACAAATAAAAATACCATCTACAGTATGGACCCTATTTGCAGTTGGATATGAAAACCAGTGGTCTTTCCTGTCATCTTTAGCTTATCTGCCTAGAAAAGAATGACTTCAGAATTTTCAGATTAATGTATTTAATAAAAAACTGTGGTATCTTCATTGGTTTTACTGGAATGCAACAAATTGCCTATGTCAGAATTTCCCTGTCTATCTCTTATGAAGTACTGTTTGGGCTAGCACAAAACCGAGCTGGAAAAGTAACAAATGGAAGAATGTGGGTTGGTTATTTGTTCAAAACGAGATTCAGGTGAAATATCTCATGAATTCAAGCTGGGCACAGAGGATTTATTATTTATTATTTATTATTCTGTCATTCCATATAACAAAAATAGTTCCCTCTATATATTAATTAGTCTTTCTATGTCATGAATAATGATAATATTTAAAATACAGCTTGACTGGAAAGAAGCAAAGAAATTTTCCTGATTGATTTATTTCACTCATTCTACTGCACTGTTTCTAAAAGTTAGTTTAACATCAGGTGGTAGTAAATGCGACAGTAAAATATTTTTATGTTGTTGTGTTCTTTTTTTCTTTCTTTTGAGACAAAGCACTTATCACTTACAGGCATGTGGCCCTAATCTGAAAGATGAATTGGTTCATTCACTTCAAGTACCACATAACCATTCACACACCATCAAGCTTAACACTATTAAAGGGTAATTTCCCCTGTGGGAGCTATGCCCAGTACAGATGCTGTCACTACACAGTGTCTTTTTATCTTTCCATGGCAGGTAAGGAGATTTAAATAAGAGGCTTCATCAAGAGTGCAATCACAGACATATTCTTCCTATTGAAATATCCATGAAATAGAAAATAAACACTCCTAAAATTCTTAGTACTCTAAAACATTACCAAGAAGTCTTCGGTGTACAGTTCACACTTTGAAACTCTGTGTTGGAATCAAAGCATGTGAGATGCATCATGGGCTTGTAAAGGACAGAAAATATTGTGGGATAATTTGCATGTCCTATTAAATTCTGAATGTAGTAAAGCAGTTCCAAGTAATCAAGGAGTATATTTTACCTTCATCTCTTATAACCATCATGATTTCTTCATAATTTTCTCATAATTTCTTTAGTTTATTATGGGTTTTATATTCTATCAAAATTGATAATTAAGTCTGTGATGAAGTTTTCTTTAGAACATAATATTCATATGTTTTTGCTCAAATATTTGGACTAAAGTTATTTGGACTGCAGTAATTTTGCATCATTTCATCTAAAGATGAATTGTCAAGGGAGGCCAATGAAAATATGCTTTCTGAGCAAAGTACAGAAAAGTTAGACAAATCATTCTTTTTTTTTTTTTTCTTCAAGAAGAGACTGTATTTTTTCACCTTATTTTCTCCATTTAATTGTTTTTCTGATAAGGTCTTTTTTCTATTCACACTAGAATGAACAACCTTTTTTTAAATAAATTTTGTTTAACTTAAGGTCACAGAGTATGTTGTCTTTGATTTAAATGGGATCAACAGTTATGCCTAAAACTTTCTTTAAAATTTTTGCAGTTCTGGACTCACAGCTCAGAATCATCTTATTAGTGAAGCCAAACCAATTTACATGCCCTGTAGATATGAATTTGAAGTTTTGCCAGAACATAGGGCATGTTTAGAAAACTGTTTTGATTAAGTATGAGTAACCTCAGTGCTATTCTTCATGTCAGAGAAGTCCTGCTGAGATTCACAAGCCTCTCTGTGGCAGTCTCATTTGCAGGCCAACATGCTTGGCTTTCTTAAATCACATAAAATTCAGGTTCTGCTCAAAGTACTGAAGTTGGTGTGTCAACAGCACTGGCCTTTTACCCAAGAGTTCAGAACTTAGCACAGTAATAAGTCAGAGCCTCACAGATACTAATTCTCCCTTATGCCTGAGGGAAGTTAACTTACTTCTTCAAAATTAGTATTTTACCCTGAACTAATTGAAAGTGAAAGGGACATTATTTTCAGGTTTTTTGAAGCTATTCTACTTTGCACTGACTATTGCCAAGACCCAGTTGGGTCAAAAAACAGGAAAGGGTGAGCATTTGGCTATCCATAGCAATGCGTCACTCATCTCAAAGGAGGAAGAAAATAGGAAAGGCTAAATTTCAATCCTCCTTTCTCAAAAATACTTAGCTATTGTATACTAAGCATTCTTTGGATCAAGCCTTTAATTCAAGAAGTGGTTTGGAATTTTGTACCAGATGAAACCCAATTTGGAAAGCGAATGCTTTTTTACTTGAAGCAATTTGATGCCACACAGCATAAGGACTCCTACACAGAATTTTATTCCATGGAAATTTCTATGCTGAGCTCTTCAATTTTTTCCTAAGTGCAAGCTGTCTAGAGCAGAGCTTGTCAAGAGCACTTAGATATTTCTCACACTATATATTCAGTCATTAGTATTGTTTGTTTTGTATGTTCATAATGGATGAAGTTCATCCATGGCCAGAGGGACAGCTGGGACTGCACACCACTTAATTCATGTGTAGGCCTGCATATTAGCCTTAAAATAGACATTCAATGGGACATGGCCTTCCTTCTCCCCTCGTCCCTTTGTCCGCCAGAACTAAGTTTTCTTGACAAACTGAATGAAGTTAAACCCACGTAAACTTTTACTGCTAGGGTCCAAGGAGTGGATTTAGCTTTGATTTTTGATAAATAGGACAAAGCACAGTAGTCAGGAAACACCTTGCAAATTTGCCAGCCATAAAGGTACAGTTTTAACCTACAGATCTGTTGGTAAGAGTCCAGCAGAGTTCTGTGCAGGTCTTGAAGTGAATTCATGTGTTGAGCTGAGCTCTCAGAAACAGGATTTTCTTCTAAAAGTGGAAATACCATTAATATGCCACTGAAAATGTCAGGGGTTTAGAGCTATTCTTTCATAGCTCTTAAAAGTAATCTTTTTTATAAATAAAGTGAAATTAGACATAAAAGGTAATCATTTACCATTGAAGTGTGATATTAAGTACTCAAACTTATGGTAATGAAAGTGTTCCCACAGTAGCCATAATCTGTCATCAGATTTCACAGGTGACTTCTCTCTAAGCTTTCAGTTTAGTGTAAGACTTCCAGTCTTGGTGAAAGGTAATAAAAACCTAGGTATATTAGTAATATAGATATATTATTATTATGAGTAAATCATCAATGTGAGATTAGATGAGTATTTTTTTCTGTAATTGTATATTATTTATAGTTAATTTTCCATAGATTCCAAAGATTAAATCATAAAACACAATAGGTTTCATCTTACCTTCACTCTGTCTATAAGGTAATTTTGAGAGAAGAGGTGGAGGAGAAATTCATTCAGGAGTTTAACATATCTGTGTTCCAGACTAAAGGTCCTGTGTAGCCTCTAAAAATAAGTACTTTTCACTATGTGAAACAATGTGGAAAAAACTGCATTTTAAGCAAAGTCATGTAGAATTCACATGCTGCAAAAATTATGAATCAAACTGCAAATAATATTGTTGAATAAGATATAATTTCTTCTAGATATAAATTTTAAAAACCCTTTGTTCTCATTGCTATTATGTTTCTGAACCATCCAATATGATGTCAGTCTAAAACCCTGTTGCCCTCCTATTTTCATTTTTTTATTAAATCTACTAGAAACATGAAATTTATTTACTGTTTCAGTATTTTGCATCATAATTTTGATAATAATTTTGCTGCAATTTTTTGAAGATGTTTTTGAAATAAAAAATATTCTTAAATATGCCTGTTGAAATTCTCAATAAATATAACATATTTACAAAACATTTCTTGCTTATGCAGGAGTTAGTTTTGTTTATGGCTATATCATTTCAAATGAACTGATTTAAATAATTGAATTATTTAATTAATTCAATAGACTGTATCAAGTAGAGCTGAGTTTGGGTTTTTAAGTACATTTGAAGAAACAGGAAAATATGAATATAAAATACCCTCAATAACTTTTTTTTTACTGAAATTACAGAAAGACTTAAGATTTTGGGATTGTTGGTTTGATTTTTTAAATTGGTTTAAGTTTTTACTTAAATCAACAAACAGGCTTTATTTTATAGTCCTGGCAAGGGAATTCATAAAACTCAAATCAGTTCACTTCTTTTGTGCATATTTTCTGAAACAGTAGAAGATAGCATGTTTTCAGCAGATTTCATCCTTGATTGAGGTGGTGCATATTGAACACATATAAAGTGTTGGTTATGTTTTTTTCCCAAATGACCATTTTTATATCAGCTTCAACTCATCTACATATTTTGCATCCAGCTATAACTATTGTACTCCAGAGCTAAGATTTTCCATTATTCATTTCAACACAGTAGTTACTAAAATAGCTAACTGCAGCAGTCTATGCATATGTTCACAACTTTTTTACATTTTTCAGTAAAAATAAACTGAATTATAAACTAAAAAAAATCTTTGAGACACTGTAGGAATAAAGTAGCTGAGTGAGGAAATTAATTCATGCATCTGACACTGTGCATACAGGAAATCAGGTATTTGACCTAAGAAAGGAGAATCCTAAAGAATTATTTGGGTTGAAAGGGACCTTTAAAGGCCATCTAATCCAACCCCACCCTGCAATGAAGGTTGGACATCTTCAACTTTATTGAATTGCTCAGAGCCCCATCCAGCCTGACCTTAAATGTTTCCAGGGATGGGGCATCCACCATCTCTCTGTTCCAGTCCCTCATCGTCCTCACTGCAAAAATTTCCTTTGTTATATCTAGTCTAAATTTACCCTCTTTAGTTTAGAATCATTATTCCTAGTCAAATTGCAACAGGCCCTGCTAAAAAGCCTCTCCTCATCTATCTTGTAGTCCCTTTAGAACTGGAAGGCTGCAAAAGGTCTCCCCAGACCCTTCAGTTCTCTAGGCTGAACAACCCTAACTCTCTCAGTCTGATTTCCTAGGGGAGGTGCTTTATCCCTCTGATCATCCTTGAGGCCTCCTCTGGACTTGCTCCAGTAGGTCCATGTTCTTCCTGTGCTGGGGCCCCAGAGCTGGACATAGCATGGGGTCTCAGCAGAGCAGAGGGGCACAGTTCCCTCCGTGGCCTGCTGCCCATGCTGCTCTGGATGCAGCCCAGGAAGTAGTTGGCTTTCAGAGCTACAAGCATGTTAAGATCCAATGAGAGATGCCTCTGCCCAAATTAAGATGCACATGAGTCCATGTGGCAAAGTCAATAATACAGATTTTATTTAACAGTAAATGAGAGGTAGAGAGATAGAAATAAATAGAAAAGGGGGCTGGAGGGTGGTGGTGGGGGAGAGAGAGAGAGAGATCAAGCAGAAGACAGCCACCACCCATAAATCCAGCATCATCCTGTTGGCCATTCTTCACCCTGGACTTCTAGGTGGTGAGGGTCCCGAGGTGGTTAAAAACTTTGTACTGTCTACACAGTTCTCTTATTCTATTGGTTAAATTATTTCTTTGCTTCTATTCCTAATTAGTCTCATGGTCAGTCTTTCTCTTCTGTTGGGTTGGTGGGACATGAGTTGGCAGTTACATCCTCCCTCTGCCAGAACTTTTACCCTGTTGGAGCTGACTTCAACATAATTGCTGAGTTGGCTTGCCCTGTGGCCTCCAAATTCTGCATTCTCTTTGCCCAATGTTAGTGATACATCCCTCTCCCTAAGCCTTGTTAGCCTGCCCCTCAGTCTGAGGTAGCACCTGGACAGGAGTGCCACCTTTACTTTATCTCAAGTTTCCACCATGGTGGCTTATCTTAGTGTCCAAGCTCCAGGCATCCACGGAGGTGTATTTGACAGGGAGGTTCATTGGTTGTTGGTGGTCAGAGATACCATCTGTCCCATAACTTGGGGTGATCTTTGATACCCATATGTGATATGCACATGAGAAGTTGCTTCTTTACGCAGTTTGCCCCAGTGGGAATTCTTGCCTGGATGCATTACCCAGGATGTGCTAACCAGATCTTCCTCCACCAGGCCTGGAGTCAGCGCCATCCTGTCACTCCATCCTGTGCTTATCTCTTGGCAAAGTCCTTCTATAGTAACAGTGCTTGAATATGATTTATTTTGTTTTAAGACTGTTGTACAAATATGTAAGAAAATAAGTGTATACAGAAACTGAAATATAAGCGGAATATAATTTTTTTATGCTTTTAATGCTTCCAGTTTGGTATTTTTCTCTATGCAGGAGATAGAGCTAAAAAAATCTCTGAATAGTTATTCAGACTTTATGAATATCTCCAGCAATTTAAGTAAATACATGGTTACAATTTTCATCCAATAGTTTTTGGCCACTGGATGATCTGCTGTGGTTTTTGGCCTGTTCTTCCTCTGACTGGAGCTCTTTTGCTCAGTTACTGTTTGACCAGGAAGTCTGAGAGAATTTCTTCTGGTTTCTGTTTTGGTTGTCTTTACTGATAGAAGCAGGTTTTCACTTCAGAGAATTAAGCTTATAAGTTTCTAGATAACTTTCCATGCATATTTTCTAGAGATTGAGGGTGATTCTTCTATTAGTTGGTTCTCAGGAAATGTTGGCTAAAATCTGCACAGAGAACAAAACAGATGAGGAGTAAATACAGTCAAAGTAAATGTAATATGTCTTCCTGATCATTGAAATGTCTTTGAGATATTTTTTCAAGTTTTTTAGACTTTGGAGTCTAGTAGCCACCTGTGCTGGTTTTGGCTGGGGTAGAGCTAATTTTCCTCTCAGTGGCTTGGACCGTGTTTTGGATTTGGGATGAACACAGGGTTAATAACAGAGAGATGTTTTTGTTATTGCTGAGCAGGGTTTACACAAAGCCAAGGGTTTTCTGTTTTTCATACTGCCATACTGGTGAGGGGACTGGGGGTGTGGGGGAGCCTGGGAAGGGACACAGCCAGGACAAGTGACTAAAGCTGACCAAAGGGATATTCCAGACCATGTGACATCATGCTCAGTACATAAAATGGTGGGAAGAAAGAGGAAGCAGGTGGGCATTGGAGACGATGGCATTTGTCTTCCCAAGTCACCGTTACATGTGATGGAGCCCTGCTTTCCTGGAGGTGGCTAAACATCTGCCTGTTGAGCTGTCTGTATCTCAACCCATGAGTTCTCTGGCTTTTACCTTTCTGGTTCTCTCCAGATCCTGCTCGTGGGGTAGTGAGCAAATGGCTGCGTGATACTTGGTTGCTGGCTGGGATTAAACCATGATACCGCCTCAGTAGAGGTGATGAGTAAGCCCAGATAAAGGGCTAGCTCACTTTCTAACTTTCTATGAGAGATTCAGCCAGATAAGAGCATTAAAGGAAAAAGTGTCTACTGGAACTGCCTGCAGAATAAGAGCTACCTGGGAGACATTTGGAGAGCTGGGCAGTGGAGAGGGCAACAGGACTTATCTTTGCAGAGGAGAATGAGTTGGAGAGGACCGAGATGCAGTGACTCACTTCAGCCTCTCCAAGCTGGGGAACCAGCAGCTGGTGGAGGTTCTGGAACAGACAGAAGCAGGAGAGAAAGGTTGCAAGTCACAGATTTTTTTTAGTGTTACATGTGGACTTGGCAGTGTCAGTTAGGAGTTAGACTTGACGATCTTAAAGGTTTTTTCCAACCTAAATGATCCTATGATTCTGTGTGCACAGTGGAGCAAATATACCTTCTCTTAGTTTTAAGAACTATTCTTCACACTTGGAAAATAAGTAGTTTCAGGTAGACTGAACTACTTGAATGTCTTTGGTGTTATCCTGGAATGGCTGAGGAGGTACAGTGAAAAGTGTGGCAGCAGAAAGGGCAATAACTAGATGGTTTTTGAATTAGAAATGTAGCTAAATTCATCCAATAATCCCTGGTGTTGAAATTTAACAAATCTTTTGTAGATCCTTCTGTATATATCTTAAAGTTCTATTGGGTTTCAGCAGGCAGAAAACACTGTGAGGAAAACTTCCCCTCTAGCAGAACTGTTGCTTCTGTTAATAACACACTACTGAGAGAGCAGTGCATAGGTATATAAAGAATTCTTTGTGAGGGAGTATTTGTTAATTTTTAAAAGGAGAGATGTGGGAGAAACTTGTGTTTTGATTCAAGTCATTGTGAATTTGGGCGATTCTGGAGCCTATGGAGGTCAGTGCTGTAAGATACTGAACCTCAGGGCTGTGATCCAAAAAAGCATTTAAATACCTGCCTATTGTCATGCTCCTAAATAATCTTATAGCAGGAAATGGATCTTTTTATATTCTCCAAGGTGTATTTCAATGTGCTTTTCTGAAATAGATCCTTAGTACATTGCAGGTTTGAGCCCATGAGAAGCAAGGAATACCAACAAAGAACTAAGTACAAAGCAACCAACAAGAAATAACATCTTGATAAATGAAGTTGCAGCAAAAGACATGGTCAGGAAAGAGATTGGAAGACTATTGAGTACTGCAAACAGAAAGCTTTAGTTTCTTAGTCATAAAGTGTGTTTTATATTTGAAGAAGCCAAGATTGTAAACTAGATTAGATATTGATGTTAATCATGTTACTGAAAATCAGAGTAACAATACTGAAATCACTGTCTGATTAACAACTCAGTTTGATAATTGCATGCTGCAAAGCCAGAGTAGCTCCATAATGCCAGCTGACTCTCAATTTAGCATATTCATATAATTGTTTGAGGTATGAAATGAAATGCTAGATACAACAATAGAAGGAAGGCATGTAAATCTATTTAAGAAGGTGATCAAACTCCTGAAAGAGAAGGAGGAAGGAAATCGCTGCAGCCATGTGTTAAATATTTGGGTTGAATATAATGAAGTAGAAAATTGCTTGTGCTTTTCACTCTGCATAATGTTAAGTACAAGCCCTGTAGGATTGTTGTCTCTCTTTGGCTCTTGATTATTCATGGGTTTGTCTAGATGGACTACAGAAATGGGATGTAGCATCCTGGGATGCTGGCTAAAACAAAAGAAAAGCAGGTTGTTGAATGCTGTTATTGTTAGACAAATCCTTCTTTTCCTTTGTGTGTTGCTTTGTTTTGTTTCTCCCCATCTCATATAAAATACTGCAATCTTCTTAGGTTCCTTTGAGTCACAAAACTGCACTGTCAAAAAGACCACTGGGGTGTTCATATTGCTTCTGCATTTTTTTGTAATTGTGATTGCATTTCTTATTTCTAATTCTGAGCAACAAAATGCTAAGTGAATCAAAAATCTTGCAACTCATTCCCAGTGACCCAAGGTAGAACTGTCATACTCTGAGTTTTCGTACTGTCAATGGCAGTGAACTGATGCTGGTGGTGCCTGGATAAACTGTAGAGATAATCTAGTTTTCGTAAGATGTTTAGATACCCAACCTGTTTGGATGCTTTTGGGATTTGTAGCAAACACACAACTGCCACTAAATCCCCACTCCATTTTCATTTAGGTCCTTAAACATCTTTGAAATTTTTCCCTTTAGTCCAGTTCAACACTTCTTAAACTCCATAGATATTTCTGTCATCTTTAGATAGTGTCCTAAATTAAGATTGTGACATTTATATGATGTCAGCATAGCATCATTTCACTTCACAGCTGGAGTTTTCAAATAAGTCTTCAAAACTGAAAATGCTTGTACAGATTTAGTGGCTACCACTTATTTTTCACATTCATATTCTGCATAAGACTTCAAATCAAGAATTATATATGGAGGGAATAAGAGCCTAGATCTGATTTTCATGCATGTGAATTGCTGAGCAGTGCCTGCCAAGAGGCTGGTGGGCTGCTCCCCCTGCCATGGCAGAGTGCCTCTTTACCCAAAACTTCATAACCGCCTTTTCCCTGCCAACCTGTGCAGTAGGAGATGTACAGCTGAATTCTGAGCTTGCACCAAGTCTGGGCAACAACTGACAGTAAGAAGTGCAGTGAGATCATTATAGGATAAAAAAAACCAAAACCCTAAAGACTCTGTCAGCAGTGAGGGATCTCTCTGTTATCCTAGGTTTAATACTCCTTTTTCTGTCTAGGGCTTCTGCAGACTTGACATCTGCAGGGCACAGTATCAGTAGACTGTTCAGGGAAAGTGAGTTAAGCGCTTCCAAAAAAAATTAAAATCTAAGTCCTTGGAATATTTTTATTCAAGTGAAGAGCTTGCAAATTGTACAGTAGTATTTCTCTTATACAACCAAATCTAATTTATCACAATAAACTTCTTGCAGTTTAATAGCAAAGTAGTTCGTTTAAACTTGCATGCAAGGATTTCCAGCTCAGCTAATTTGTAAGCATTGTGCATGCTTCGTTACCTGGATTCTGAGGCAGGCAGTGAAGTTTTTCTTGCTGTAAACATTTTTAGGAGTGAGAATTTTGAGGACCAGACTTTCAATTTGTTTACCAGTTGGGTATAGTTTTTGTTGCCTACAAGGAAATGAGACCAACTTTTGCCAGCTGTGACTCTCAATCGTGTTTTTCTAAATGGTATCTGATCAGTTTTATGTGTAAAGCAGTGCTTGCTTAATACTTTTTTTCTCCTGCTTTTTATTAGGGCCTCCCCAGCGAACTGTTTCCCCCAAACAAGACCATGAAGAAAGGAAGCATGACAAAGTTTTGGACAAGGGCAGTGAAAGTGGGACTTCCTGTAACGAGTTGTCCACCTCAAGCTGTGACAGCCACTCGGAAGCGAGCACCCCTCAAGAAAATGCCACCAGCACTCAGCCATCCACAGCCCACCAGCCAAATACTCTGACGCTGGATCGTCCATCTAAGAAGGCCCCAGTGCAGTGGATGCCAGCGCCAGACAAACGCAGGAACAGTGAACTCTTTCAAACTCTCATTAGCAAGTCCAGAGAAACAAACCTTTCCAAAAAGAAGGTGTGTGAGAAGCTGAGTGTTGAGGAAGAAATGAGAAAATGTATTCAAGATTTTAAAAAAATCCACATTCCAGATTACTTTCCAGAGCGCAAACGTCCCTGGCAGTCTGAACTCTTACAGAAATATGGGTTATAGTAATCAACTGTTTCCTGACATATCTCTGAGGCTTTTGATGTTTGTTACATTGCCTCTTACTGATGTCCTCCTCCTGGTCAACTCTGCCACCAGAGCTATTCCTGCTGCTTATTTCTTTTTGTGAACAGTGGATGTTGGATAGTACATGTTTTTCTTTAAATATATATATATATAAAAAGGTAGAAACTTAAAAAATGCAAAAGGTGTCTCATCTAAACCACTTCATAATAGCAAAGAAAAAAGTTGCATGGTCAAGGAAGATGGTTTTCAAACCACAGTCTGTTGAGCTTCATTATTATTTTGGAACATAACAAATAAAAATCTCAATCATCAGATAACACCTCATTTTATGTCACCATTAAAAATGACTCAGACTTGCTAAGGATGAAGACAAACAGGGTTTAAAATTCAATTGAACTGGTTTTGGAACTAATTCCCAACATTCTCTAAATGTTAATGCAATAAATCAAATACCTATTTTGCATGAGCACAATATTACAAATAAATCACACAAGAGCAAGAGGTTGTCTGTTGCTTGGAGAATTACTTGTTTGATACCAAGCCTATAAACGTAAAATGTCTAAGGGATTGAATTTATTTTGTTCTGGATCTGTGATTTTTTTGTGTGTACAGTGTTCTTTCTGTATGTAAGGATGGTGTAAATATGCCTTATATTGTTTTATTATTGCACCAACAATGTTCATCTATTAGTGCTTGTCAGGATTATTTCTGTGAAATGCAAACTTATGGCAGATTGTGAAAACTGGTTTGATGGTCTGAAAGTTTTTGTTATGTTAGTCGCTAAAAACGGAGAAAAATAAAAGAGACTTTAATGTATTTATTAAAAGAAACATCTAGTAGATTTTCTTGGCTGTTGTTATTGCCTCTCCTTTTTAAATAGAATCAAGCAAATTTTTACTTTTTGTTCAGTATTTTCATAACCACTTTGCTAGAAATAAAAAAAAAAACAAAACAAAAACTTATTTCAAGAGTGGGAAAAAAATATTTAGGGTAGTGCAGTTTAATTGGAACTACCATAGAGACCCTAAGAGAAAGAGAGTTATGCTAAGAAGCAGAAGAGGATGAACTAAAAAACTGAGTGGTTTTACTAGCAGAGCGGAAAGCAGTTCCAATTTGACAGGTTCACAAAAATCAGCTTAGAAATAGAAAATTTAGAATACCACAGCAGTGTGCTACATTTACAAATGAAAAGTTTCTGTGAATAGTCAGCTCTGTATGGCAAACCTGTTATCTCAGCCCAGATACGGGAAAATAAATTCCTTTCTCATTACAGGAACACCAAAAAGACGACTGTGGTTCTGACAGCCACAGCTGAAATGGGTAAAGACTGCTGGAGTTCACAAAAGAGCTGCTGAGTTCTTACAGATTTCAAATTACTACTGTGAGCACACAAATGTACACATCCACATTTAGAAGGGTTAATCTCCATACATGTTTTATAGCACTAACTGCACAGTTGTGTAAGAATAGATATTTTACATCTTATAGTAATTTAATAGTTTAGCTAAAATGGTTTATGGTTTTTAAATGGTTTTAGCTGAAGTAAAGAGGACTTCTTGAATTATAATTTCCAGGGTTATTCCTGATACCTGTATTACTTTTTAGTCCTCTAAAAGGCTAATTTAAAAAACTGCTAATAGTTTTTTCGAAGCAACTTCATTCACCAATTCTTTTCTTAACCCATCTAGAACCAGCTGTTCTCCTATTCAGATAATCAGTTGGCTTCAACATATTTTGACAACATGTTAATAACTTGAAGGACCGTATCTGGGGTGAGTCTAGTCTGAACTGATACAGACCAGTATGAGACCGTTTGGCATCTCAGGTTTGCCTTTATGTTCCTTGCTTTCTTCTTCCTGGACCAAAAGATCCATTCTTTCTTTTGAAAGTTTTAATACTTCTTAGACAAGGTTATCATTTACTTTCTATCTTTTCTAATCTTTGGATTCCTGTTCTTTACCTGATGAAACTTCCAACTGTTTAATCATCATTTATCCTCTAGTGGATACAATTCTAGTTTTACTTACTCCAGAGTTAGACTAATATGGAGAGCTTTGTTTCCACCTGGGCTTATACATTTTAGATGTAGACAGTGTCTTGAGCATTCCTAGTAAACCATGTTGTTGAGTTTGGAGGTTTGTTTTGCCTTCCTAGTTATTCTCCGTATTCCAGGAAGTAACTACCTGATGAATGCTTAGGTGATTTCTTCAGCTGTCTATTGGTTTTAATTTGTCAGTATATAAATATTTTTATGACCTGTTTTCTTCTTTTATTATACTGCCTAAAATTTCTGAAAACACAATGATTCATTCTTTGAGGAGAACAGATATTTTGATATGTGGTTTTAATACATATGTACTGTAAGATTTTTGATGAACTTAACTACTTTCCATGTGTTCATGAGGCACGTGAGTGATGTGACAGATGACTGACATTACTGCTACTTGGTAACCACAAATGGCATGTTAAGACAAAGTGATTTGGTTTTGGGATTAGACAGTGTATACTGTCCTTTCAGAGTGAAAAATTCCAATGTGTTGTAGTCAGAGAGGGGTGGAGGAACCACAGGTCATGAGAATCCCTCAGTTGTATTCTCTAATTCCCATCACACTTTTCATCCAGTTCACCCAGTTAGAGCTCCAACCCTATCTATGTAGCTATTATTCTACAGTTTTCAGACAATTAGGGAGAACACAAGCTGAGACATTCAGTGGAACAGGGGAGCTTGTGGGTGTTGAGATGTCTACGGCTGGTTGAAAGCTCCCAGATGTTACAAGAGAATTGTATATTAGAAGCACTTGGAGGACTGATTGTTTCCTATTGTCTTATTTTCTTATTTTTCCATGATAGCTGCTTTTTCTTCTTTAATTTTAGTCTTCTTTTTCTCTTCTTTTCAGCTATTCACTGTGTTACACACTGTAATAGTCTACCATGGGAATTGGTGCTTTTTATTGGGTTTCAGCAGAGGCAGTCAGCACACTAAATATCCACTCCATTTGAAGCTTATGAAGATAACGTTTTTCTGAAAAAGAGAACCTGAAACAAATCTAAATACTGATATTGCTTGATCCTCAATTGTAATTATAGAATGGTTTGTGTTGGAAGGGACCCTTCAAAGGTCATCTAGTCCAACCCTCCTGCAATGATCACAGACATCTTCAACTAAATCAGGTTGTTCAGAAACCTCTTCCAGAGTCTCGTCACCCTCATCACAAAATTATCTTACTCATAACTACTCTGAATCTACCTTCAAAAGTTTAAAACCATTAAACTTTTCCTTTCACAACAGGCCCTACTAAACGTTTGTCTGCATCTTTCTTATAACTTTCTATTATTATCATATCTGTGTCTCTCCAGGTCAGAGGGGAGGATGTTGCGGGGACTGTGTCAAAGGCCCTATGTAAGTACAGATAGATCTGTAGCTCTTCCCTTCCACTGATGCAGTCCCCCCATCATGGAAGACCACTGGATTGTTCAGGCAGGACTTTCCCTTGGTGAAGCTGTGCTGGCTGTCTACCATAGCACAGCTTCTAAGAGGATCTGTTCTGTGATCTTCCTGGACACACAGGTGAGGCTGACTGAGGTCAGTAGTTCCCATGGTCCTCCTTTCCATCCTTTTCAAAGATAGGTGCAAATTTGTTTAGTGTTATTAAAGACTAAGTAGTTTTAGAGAATGATTTAGTGGTAGGTTTAAGTGGTAACTGCTTTGATAAAGTTTATTTTTAAATTTAAATAAGAAAAAATACAAAGAAGTAATTTAATATGTAAATTAACCGAGCATATTTCTGGAAGGAAAGCAATAGAATTCTTGCTTCTGCAGATTTTCTGTCTAAATCAACACAGTTCCTAACATTATGGTCTTATTGAAAATTCAACATGGAATACATATCCCATTGTGTTTTTTCAATGAGTTTAATTTTAATATTTAACATGTTCACAAATATGGATTGGCATAGTCTAGATTAAAGATTTGAAACCAATAAAAATCTTCCTTTATAAGTAATCTCACAGGTAAGCTAATATTTAATTAGAGCAAATAATTAGAATCTGATGCTAAATTAATGTTGCTATTATTGCTCATACTTACTTGCTAGACAAGTGAGTTTTAAGTCCTCATCATAGATATTGCATACAGCAGTTTTTATTGTTCTAACTGAATTATGGGGACTAGAGATAGTTTTGCCATACAGTGATGTTTACCCTTGAAAATGTGTGAACAAAGCCCAGAATGACATGCTTGACTAGTCTATTACTGAAGGATTATTGCATTAACAAAAATGTTTAAGTAGTAGAATAATTGAAATTAATTCTAAAATAGAATTTTAGAATTCACTTTGATTTCCTTTGAATGAATACAATATGAAAAATTGCATAAAATGAATGATTTTATGGCCTCCTGTAAAAAAAATTGTGCTTACGCAATATAGTTAGACTTGCTAATGTTGTCTTTGTTCAAGTAATGATATTTAAAAATATACTTCCTACTGGAGGTGGAAAACCCAAATTAGTAACAAGAGGGCAATGTTGAGTTCCTTTTACAAGTGACTCATGTCCTGAACCAGGCTCTTTGGGATGCTCAGAAATGATCAAGAAATCTTCAGTTTTCTGCAGGATTGCACCACGGGTGAGGCTCATCATAAAAATAACATTCACACATTACTTCAGCTTATATATTACAGGCCAGCAAGTAGTTTCTCATTTTCCAGGATCTGTTATCTAGAAGAGGCTTTCATCCTGCTTCATATTTTCCACTCTGGCCCTCTCTTTTTCATTGTTACCATGGACATCCATACAGTCACTTTTCCCTAACAGCTTATCTGTTCCTTGCCTGAAGACACACATTCAAATTTAGAAGAGACTTTACTACACTGGACACTGGTGGAGGAAGCTGGACACACTGGCAGTGTTATTGGTTTGAATAACTTCAGCACTGCTGGCAAGAAGATGCCATAAAGCACGAGCTGGAAGGCAAAGTTACATTGCCCTACAGTTTGTGCTCTGTTTCAGACTGTCAGGTGGCATATTCCTTTAGCAAAGACCAGTCCCCCAGTGAAACAAGCCACAAAGTCATTATTCACTGATAAATGAACCACTGCTACTGTCAGTGTCCTGTTGGCCACCTACACATGCTGTGTGTTGGTACTGCAGCTAAATTGGACACCCCAGCTCAGGGATGGTGCTGCTGGGCTGCACGAGGCTGGTGCAGGCAAGGGCTGGGAGAGCTTTTCCTCACACCATAACCCATTCATGGGGATATACAGCTTGTTGCAGGCTGCTGTAGTGGCTATTTTCCTTCATACCAGAACACCTTGCATCACTATCTGAAGTGGGATTCTTGTTTTATTCTGGTGGATCATTACTGTTTGCACAGAAAACAGCCATTCAGTGGGACCAAATCTCAGTATTCTTATGTGTAGAACCATAGCAGAAGACAGCAATCTCTCCTGCTTTAGCAAACTATTCCTTCTTTGAAATTGGGCTTGTGACAGCATGAAATGGGGTGCTGAGAAAAGAGAGTACAAATGGTGCCCAGAAGAGAAACAGCACCGACTGTGTTCCCATCTGTTTGGAGCCTGGCACCCTGGCAATCCTCAGCTGCAGGCATTAGGTTGTGTAAGGCACACTGGGGAAAAGCACAAATGGACTCAATACAGTTAGTGATGAATATAACAGAAAAAGTGTTTGAGAATTTTCTCCTCCCCTAGGGACTCTTCCTGTTCTTACTGGGCCATCGCTTTGCCTCAGATAATAAGAAAAAGGAATTACGAAAACAATAATTGACCAGATGAATATAGTGGGAATATCCATGTCTCTATGTTGTATTGCCTATTAAAATTTCTGTTTCTTCACCATGTAAATGTTCTTTTATATACATAAAAGGGAAATGTAGAAATAGCTTGATGGAATTCTTTCTAAGACCCTACTTTATATAATCCTTCACAGACATATTAGATGAAGTTCTAGCAGTGAGCACGTTAAGTGTTTCAATTACAGTGCAGTGTAATTTTTAGCAAGCAGTCACCCCAGAACAGATGAGTACCAGTAACAAGAAGTAAATTAAATTTACATAAAAGGAATGGAAATCATAAATATGCAATAAATAATCTTTCCAGATTCCAAAGCAACATTTAATTCTGAAATACTATCACTTGCCTCTTATCTGCTTAGCATGCATGCAATTCATTATTTTAACACCAATCAATTGATAATGTGCTCCAAACTTAGATTCCTCCTGATATATTGCTGAAAGATTGTTTTCTTAATAAATATATACTGTACATAGTAAATGTAAAGTTTTGAGAGCAGGCAACACCTGATAGAATATTTTTCATCCCTACTGGATTGCTAGTTTGTCCTAGGAGGAATTGTGAAAACTATCAATCAATGACCCTTAAAAGCTCTATTCCCTGTTTCTCTTCCTATTTAGGTGAATTGTGTGTTTCATATAGTGTCATTTTTCTGTTGAAGGTAGCATTTGTTTCAATGTGGCACAAAATAGTCTCTGACAGTGTGGCCCTGAATTGTTCTGATTTATACCTACCCCTGATTTAAATCACATTAGTAAGCTTCTGACACGAGCAGTTTAGGTGACTGCTGAGTGATTGAACACCTGCCACACAGCTGAGAAACGAGCTTTAAGAAGATAGGGGTAAGAGTAGTCCTCCATGCCACTGTGGATTTGGAGGCATCCCAAAGGATTGAAAACCCCAGCCCCTCCAGGACATGTCATGTGATGCTTTAATCTCTGTCTCAGGAGGGGTGAAGGGCCCTTGTGCATCCTTTGCCAAGGGCAAGCTTGCTTTCACCATCTTGCAGAACTAAGACCAGTCTACAGGAAAAAAGTTGCTCGTTCACAGGTTTTATGATGCCAGTCCTGAATGTCCCCAAGGAAAAATTAAAGAACACCTTCTTGCTCTCTGATGAAAATGTAGGCTTGACTTCTCTTTTTGTCACTGAAGTCACTACATTTATGTGAACACTTACCTGAAGCTTCCGTGGCAATTTAATGATTGTTGTTTGAAATAGGTCTCGTGACTCTTCTTGAGCTTCTTCCAACTGTTCAATAGTGTTTTGGGAAAGAGGATGCACATATTCAAGTTTTGGACAGTAATGGAAGGACAGAGGTAGGGAAAAAGATTATTCCCTTCCTGCAATGTGGTGGGGTGTTTCCATATATAGAATTATCAATTGCTTTTATATTGCAAATTATGTCATCTTTTTTCTTTCATTTTTCCCCCATCAATTTTTCTTGGAAATATACAGACCAGATTTTCAATTATTTCTATCCAGGCTGCTTTATTCAAATGTTCAGTCATATTTTACTTTTCTCTCCATTTCTAATTACTTTTGAGTCTTTTTTTTTTTTTAATCAAATTTCATGAACATTCCATTTACTTTAACTTTGAGAAGATGGCAAGCAAAACATATGAAAGAGATCTTCAAAGGCACAAAGAGATCTCAAATTCCCTGTGGCATTTACTGAGACTTGAGCGTGTAGCTCTTTTTTTCTTGTATTTCTGAAAAACTCATGTTATCTCTGCAGTGATCCCTATGCCCTTCCCCTCATCTCAATAAGACTGATCATCATCTTTATCACAGCTTCCTACTTCCACTCCAAATCAATTTGAATAAATTTTACAAGTAAGCTTTCTTGACATTGAAATCAAGAATTATTATGCTGTCCCATTCCTTTCTTCCACTAATTTTTTAGTGCATTTGAAAGGAATAATGAATCAAGTTTGTCTGACAAGAGCTATGTTTTAATACTCGTTGTGAGTCTGTCTTAATCCCAGACAGTGGTAAACGGCAATTGTCTGAGCCAATCTGTGATAGGCATCTCAGCAGGTGGCAAGTAATGATGCTGCTCTGTCAGCCACAGAAGCAAGAAGAGCTCTTACACATACAAGCTTTCAATAAATTAGCTGTACATCAGTGTTTCTGAAAAGCTACAGAAGTTTTCCAAAGTCTTCTGTGTCCCTCTGTAAGTCTTCATACACAGTGAAAATGTCATGGAGGAAAGAGAGGGAAATTATGTCAAGAAAAGAATTTAAAAAAAACCCAAAACTTCTCCATGGCTTTGAAAGGGATTTGAGTGGTTTCCTCCCATCTTCAAGTACCTGGGGATCAATGTGATCATTATGTGCTTTAAATTCATCATCCTCACATGATTACCTTGATGGTCTGCGGATGGCCATCCTGTGAACTGAGGCTCCCAAACCAATGTCTAAGCTCCCAGCTGGTGCTCTGGGGCTGAGATCCTGCTTGAATTCATAGCAGCCATCAAGGGCCTCATCTCCAGACCCGCATCAATGCCACAGCTTAGGAAGCATAGCTGTAAATTCATGGATCATATTACTCCCACAAATATATTTTTTTGGATGTGTGCTACATTCCATCATGATCTTGATGGCAGAAAATTTCAGCAAAACTGCAATATTCTGCAGGGTCCATGCACAGAATTATATCTTGTATTTACTGTAACCATTAAATGATCAAAGGATTCTTTTCAGCTGGTAGGATAGCAGGGTCTTAAGCTATCCCATGCTTGCAGGATTATCCAGTAGATGCTTTCTCACAGGTCTGAAGATGTCTCATTTTCTTCAGGCTCCTCAGTCATCCAGGGATATTCAATAAGAATGACTATACGGTAGGTGTGTGCTGATTTACTTAATATCCCAGAATGCTTGTCATGATTAACTTTTATATTTATTTTGCATGAGCTGCATGTTTCATGCTGTACAGTTAAGCATAAAGACTTCTCTTGTCCCAAGACAATTGAAAATGGCAAAACGAGAACTGAGACCATTGAATTGAATGTAACATAAATGCAAAGAGATTGTAATTCCTACTGGTATTCCTTAGAATGCTTCTGTTTAAATTTTATTACAGTATCTCACAATCTCTTCATATTCTTTTGTTTTCACATCAATTAAATCCCCTGTGAATTAAATCAAGTAATGTCTGGAGCATGCTTTTTCTGCACCAAATCTTCCTGATTACCCATCTTCCTTTTTGACACCTTCATATTTGTAAGATTTATCAAATTAGTTTGCTCTATTGTTTGCTGATCGACTGTGTAATCAACTAACTTAGAAATCATATAATGAGAATACAAAATAGAAAAAAAAAAAAGAGTTTTCATGTATAACTAATTCCCCTGCAGAATATTCTGGTTGGTGTGTGGTAGCTGAGAAGTTTTATCTTGTGCCACTAGGCAGGAAAGCTCCTGAATGGCCAAGGATGTTTCCTCACAGGCCTTGGCCCTGCAGCCTAATGTTTGAGTAAGATCCTGTGCTTTGTCAAAGGTCTGTTCTCATGAATTGGTACCCTTTTCCATGGGTATCCAATTGCAAGATTAATGCCTTAAAATTGAGCCCTTAAGTTTACCCTTCTACCCTTTAAGTTCAAGACCTAGCAGTACAGAGCAATGTTCTGATGCAGCTGGTAGCCAGGGAATGGAAGAGGGGTAGATGGAAGAGCACCATGTTCCTCAGAAAGGCTGGTTAAACAATTCTAAAAAGGAAAATAAAAGCTCATCTACCTTTCAGAATGGAGACCCAGATGTTTCCAGAGGTTCAAGACAGAGTGTCTCTATCTTAATGCCACACAACTGAATTCTGCAAATCCTTTGATTAGGCAGAAGTACTGGGGTAGGTGGCTGGAGGTGCAATTTTCTGCTCTTTGTAACAGATGTTCCACCCAAAGTTTCTCAAAGGAAAACCTGAAAAGATGCTGCCCAGACTCTGTAGAAGGCACTTGTCTGAAACAATTTGCTGACCCATCACTGCCATTAATTGTTTCAACACTTAATATTGCAAGTCTGTTCATGTTACCCAAGTGCAGTGCTGCATGGTGGAAAAGGTGCATTTTCCTCTTCGGAGAATAACCCAATCTGTACCTTCTGTGCTGTGTTGTTCTGTATGCAAGTCAGGTTGGGAAATGAGCTACTTTTTTGAAAGTTTTTTGAAAGAGAGAACCATTTCTGGCAGTAGGGATATTTTCTGTCAGTGGCAGTGTATTTTTTCTAAGCCATCACAGCAAATTCCTGTTTTCTTTCTCCTTTGACAGACTCTATCTCCTGCACTGCACAGCATTGCTAAAATCATTGCTCCCACCTGGGATTCTCAGTTTATTGGACACCACTGGAGGAGAGAGAGCAACTACTGCTGCTCTTCCCATCATAGGAGAGAGCACTTACAGCCTTTACCTCCTCCCAGTCTCTCTCATTACATCTTATGTCTTATAAGGCTGAATGAATCCAACTGCACAGTCTGCAGATTCAGCATGGAATTTGGGTTGTTTACTGGTTTGTGGGGGTTTTTTTCCCTCTGTAAGCTTTCTTCTAGAGACACCAGCTGCAAATCTGGGCTGGAAGCCAACTTTGTCTCTCCTTGAATAAAAATAAGACAGAGCTAGTGGGAAGTGTGGAGAGGACAGCAGAAGATCACACAGCAACTTATATCAACCATGCAATGAACCCTCAAGATGCAGCAATGCTGCCCCAGAGGAGGAGCCTTAACAACATCCAAGTAGACATGGGAACCTGCAGATGGGCAGCCCCTTGCCAAGCAGAGGCCAGGTGATGATGGCAATAAACTGATCTTGGTTTTTCCTGACCTTACAGGAACGGAGCTGCAGGATGAGAGGGCTTACAGCTCCTGCACCAGCTGGGCCCAGGCTCTCCCTGCCTGCCACAATGCCTGTGTGAGACAGGCTGAGGAAGATCCTGGAAGGAGCAGAAGCAGGCACAGTGTGCTCAGAGATCATGATTTTCCTAGGCTGAGGTGGGGATCATCAGCATATTCACTGTGGGGAGGCCAGGATCACCTCTGTACCATTTGTGAGAGGCTGCAAAAAGGAGCTTAGACTGGAGTCAAGGCAATGAAATAAAGCAGTGGCTGCTCAGTAAGGCGATGACGAGAGTGGAATGGGAAGCAGTGATTTCATCCCTTATCAGCTGTGGAGGATAGAAATACTCCTTCCAAAGGAAATAAAGTTGAATAATAGGGAAAGGAAGAGAGGGATTTCCAAGTTCTATCAGCCTTGTCTGGTCCAGAAAACTTTCTCTCTTATTAATCCGCCTTTTCACAGAACTGATAACTGCGTCCCAGCACAGACCTTGCCTTTTCCCTCCTTTCCCAGAGGCTCATGGTGTTTTCTTCACCAGCTCTCTTTTGACCAATTGCATTGCTATTGGACACGGATTCATGATGGAAAACAGCTGCTCAGCTCTAGCATCACTAACTGAGCCACCCCTGGCAGCATAATAGCTGTGTCATTCACCTCATTAAAAAGAAAAATAAAAAAGTAGGCTTTCAGGGAAATGCAGAGCAGCAAAGCA
The DNA here is from genome assembly GCF_015832195.1 of Motacilla alba alba. Lineage (NCBI taxonomy): Eukaryota > Metazoa > Chordata > Aves > Passeriformes > Motacillidae > Motacilla > Motacilla alba. Next base: position 24,234,548 of record NC_052019.1, on the reverse strand, counting down.
GTTCCAGGATGTGATAGATGTGACTGTCCAGATGGACAGTCTCTGCTGGATGAGCTGGGGATGGTTCCTGTCTACAAGACCTGGGGTGTGACTGTTTGGTGGTGTGTACTCAGGTTGCAGCGTTTGGGTAGGTAGGTGATGATGGATGGACACATACCTGAAGGTTTGGGCAGCAGCTGAGTTACAGTTTGACAGACATTTAGGATCTGTGGATAGTAAGCAAAGCTGCCAGTCTGTCTCTTTCTAATTCCCCCTCTGTAGTCTGATGACCAGGCCTCTGCCCATCTCCATCCCCAGGGAGGTGCGCACTGCTCAGGGCTGGGGCTGTCCCTGTGCCCTGATTGCTCTTCTGGGAGGAGGGACAAGTCCTGGCTGTCCATTCCTGCACTGTTCTTCCCCAGGGAGCCCCATGGCTCTTAACAGTGAATGTGCATACAGCAGGTGTTCAACTAAATATGTTCTTAGGAAGAGAAATAAGATTGGAATACTAAAGTAGGAAAAAAACATAAAGGAATATTCACGAAAATGCAGGAGCAACAACGATGTCTCTGTCATTACAGTTGTGGTTGAGTAAAAGTAATCTCTTTCCTGCAAGTTTTCTATATTTTTCAGGTCAAGGAACAGAAGCTGTGCAAATATCTGCCTTGGACAGTTCTGCTTACTGCTCATTTCTACCTCCTTGCATTTGAAACAGCTAATAATAATTTTGCTTGGGACAAATAGGTTATGTTCTTCAGCTAATACAGGACAGCAATGAAGCTCTAACTCTGTGTATTGGAAGCAATCACACACAGAATATAGCCCTTCTTCCAGGATACAATAGTCCAGAGGATGATAAAATGTCAGCATGCTTCTGGAAATACCTGTTTGTCAGAGAAACAAAAAAACCAAAACCGCTTCCCTGCCCCTTTCCATTTCAATTTATGTAACTGTTGAGACTGACTTTTCAAAGCAGTGGAGCTGGTAGAAGAAAAAAATACAGGCCTTAAAAAGTCTTATCAACAGGGAGAACATTAGGCACATCCCTAGGGTTATTGACAAATTAATCTCATTCCTATTGTAATAACTGAACAGTTTAGCAAACAAAATATAATGTATGTACATGTAATGAGTTCTAAATCCTAGAACCAGCATTTGTCATTCAATGCCTGTTTGCTTTTCTGCTCACAAAATCTTATATCTTTGCACATTTGGACAGTGTCAGAACAGCTGTCCATTCTATCAATAGAGAGAAGTTTTTAAAACTGGAGACAAAGCATCTCACTCCCTTATTCAGCCTCTTTTACTGTCATTCCTTGTAAAGAGCCTTAGTGCAAATGAGAATCTGGAACCTTTCTCTCCGTAAACACTGACATTTATTAGCAGGTTAAGACAGGAGAAGAGGAGTCCTTTTGATGAGTAGCATAGAAGATAATTAATTAGAGTTGTAATTCAGCGGAAAAGTGTTAATTTAAACTTCAGAAGAATTATAAAACTTAATGAATTGACCTGGAATGTGCTGAAATTTCTGGCAACTTCCTAATTGCCCTAAATTAAATGACCTAAAATCATGATCAGACATTAAAAAATTGAATTTGTTGACCTGACCTGTGAGCAGACAGTAAATAACAAATTGGAAGGACTGATAGTAGATGTGTGTTCTGAAAGAATATGCCTTTCTATAGAAAAATACAAATAATTTATATAATAATTCCTAGCCAATGAAGATTATAATTTTAAATGTTTCCATTCACTTCTAGGAAGACCCAGGGACTTCAGCAGGGGAGCTTCAAGTAAGAAGGGAATTTGGGCCAGTCTGTAAGTACTGTGGCAGGCTTAATCATTCCATATGTTTGTTTATTTTATCATTTCCTCACCCACATATGGCTAAAGCATAATATTCAGGCTTCACAGGAGGCAAAAAGAGCTGTATTCATAGCATACTTGCGGCTGAAATTCATATTGGATATAATGTAAGAGGTTGATTTAAACACTGCCACCCTCCCTCTCTGCTCCCCACAAACACAAGGTGTCCTGGAGCTAGTCATGAACTATTCTGGGAAGGCTCTCAACCTTTTCTATGTGAAACTTTAGAGGATATCTGAAACTTTAGAGGATATGCTGAAAAAATTTTCATTCCTTTCTGAAACTTCATAAGTGTCTGTTTCTTCACACTGATCAAAAGTAAGTGACTGCTCCCCAAATGCCAGCGTTTTTATTTTTCATTGCCATTGTCACTCTGCTGAAATCGTGACATGTGTTCACCACAGCAGTGAGTGCTGCCAAATGGCATAAGATCACTGGCACTGCAGGAATAAAACTGTATGAAAATCTAAGGGATTGGAAAAGCTGCTTAGAGGCTCAGGTGGCTTTATTTGGTAAAAGCTAAAGCAAACAGATCCTGCAGTACTGCTTGGGAGGGACCTGGGCATCGCAGGACAGAAATGCTGCAAACACTGTGAGTCTGTGCTGAAGTTCTGGGCAAGTTGCAGTGTTTGTCAGAATCAGAAAGTCATCTGCCTAATTAAGGATTGATTCTAAACTTTTACTTCCCCTTCATTATTATGCACTGCAAGAGCATACTGCAAACATTAGCATCCCGTTATTGGTTCATAATGTTGTGCCATTACTCTGTCCCAGCTGAAATTACCACTGTAATGGCTGTTGGCTTCCAATAACCTATCCCAATGTGAGATTCCACAAGGGAGGCACAGTTTATGCGAGGTACCACTAAAAATGTCCCGTAATATGCATAAAAGACCAAACTGCACATAAAAGATTGAACATCATCTGAGTGCAGAGCTTTCCTGCTCTCTGCAACAGATGTTTTCTTTCATGCTGCCCAGAAAGGATGCATCTTGGGGATTGTTTTAACACAAATATATATAATTTCCTCTATAAATGTTTGTTGGTGCCACTTGTGGTCTCTACTTTCACATTGACTTCTCTTTAGTTTACGCTGGGATGTGAATACATGGAAAAATGTAGGAATCACCCTTTAGAGTGCAAAGATATGCAGGTATCATCCTTTGTGGAGCTGTTTCCCACTCTCCTGTCACACGGCATTGGTCATTGTGATCTCAGTTACCTGTATGCCATCAAATTCAGTTCCTGTTGCCTGCAGTTTCTTCTCTGTCTGACCCCAAAATGTTGGAGTTCCCTCCTGTCCAGCGCTCACATCAGTCCTTACAACAGTTATGCTCTGCTAAATAAACACCACACACACTCCATTTCCCAAACAACTCCTCTAAGACTATCATTATTTGCTTGGAACTTTGCCCTTTTTTCTAAGTGTTTTAATTATAATTCTCTGTTCCTTTTCCCCTCTATTTGCAGTTGCCCTCATGCTTTAACTAAAGTTTGATTGAATAATCCTAAAAATATATCCTGAAGGGTAAGCCATATTTTAAAAGTAAAAGATAACATATCGCTCTAACACGGATATGCAATTTAGACTAACACTTCTTTTCACACTGTTTATTTATTCATATATAGAATACAGACAACTAGCCAATCTATCAGGGGAAAACTTCCATTTATTTTTTCTTTTACCCCTCTCCCTCTGTGATCTGTATCTCACAGTCAATAAGGCTTTTACTCCCACATCATATGTCCTGTCAGCTTTCTTTCCTATGATTTTAAATGAAAAGGCAGACTTCTTTTTAAAATCCATTAGTGATTTTTCATATTTGTTGATGCAAAACCCTATAGCATTTTTTATTTTACTTTTCAGAAAACTTCATCTCCCATTAAAAATTCACTTCTTTGCCATCCATCATATTAAAAACTTGCATACTTCATAGTATTAGGTAATCTTTTTTCCATTAACAGCAGTAACTTGCAGGCAGATGTTCTCTGCTTTTTCTTGCTTATTCCTATATGAGGAAAGATTTAACAGTATGCTACCAAAGAGTCTGATAAGGACTGGGGACCATTCCCAATAATACCCATATGACAAAGCTCTAATCTTTGATAAAAGTCAGACTGTGGACACATGAATGAAGGAGTATAAAAAGGCTACTAATGCAAATTGTGCTCTTCATTTCTTAAAGGAGGATGAAGAGTTTCCTGTGAGTGCATCTTGACACACTGAAGTTAGCAAGTACTTTAACTGTGAGTCTTCTTGAGTTTTAATTACCATGGGGACTCTAGCAGTTGGACAGACATCTAATATATTTGTGTGGAAGTTATTGTTTTCCCCTTCTTTAGCAATAATATCTGAACTTGGTGATGCTCTTACTTGCCAGCTTTAACATTATCAGAATTGCATGTCCTAATTTCTTTGACAGGTTTCTAATAATGTGATATGAAACATGGCTGTGAAGTAAAGATTTTTTGTTATTGCATTCAGGAAGTGGTAAGGAAAGGAAGATGCCAATTTTCACAAAGTATTTAAAAGGTTTTAATTTTTTCATACATAGGGCAAGTGGGCTCTGACTGGAATAGCAATTTGTGTTTCACTGTACAATCAGCTAGCTTGTGCCATATTAAAATCAAAAGAAAATAAATGGAATATGAATGTAGCAGAAACACAAGCCATTTACTGTATTATTCTCTTGTAGGAACTTTGATCTAAAATGATATTAAATTAGAATTAAATGATATTTCTTATGAGCTTGAACACATTTATGTTAGAAATACATTTCAAGAGGTCTCTGAAAGGAAGCAAAATGGTTGAGAGAATACATTTCTCTTTTCTTGCTTTGTGATTAACAGTCATTAATAACATAGAATCAATCTGATTAATGAGGCATTGTCTTTGCAAATTTGTTTTCTGTCCTTTAAGGAAAAGACTGAGGAAGAACTGGGAGAAAGGTTATTAAGACAGCACAAGCTTCAGTAATGAGACTAGGCAAACTCTGTGTCACTTCTGATAGAACAAATGAACAAGGGACATAAAAACTCTTTGTATAGAAAATTTACCAAGAAAGGCTGTAGACTACAATTTTAAACTAAGACGTTTAAGAATGAAACCTGATCTTAAGGGATCATGTGACTCAGACATCCCCAGATTAATGATCTGTCCCTTTAAAATAACAAATTTAGCCAAACACTTTCTAAGTTTTTTGGGTTTTTTTGTTTTTTTTTTTTTTTTTTTTTTTTTTTTCAGCTGGTTGAATTTAGTGGGGAGAAGCACAGTAACCTTAGATGTTTTATATCAGATCTTTGCCTTCTAATAAGACCTTGCCAACTTAGATAACAAGTACTGGTGAAACAACAAGAGCTTTAGATGGGAATGACCTATCTTCTTCTTTGAAAATAACTTCCAACACAAAGCTAACTGAGTTTCTCTCTTTATTACGTCTCTTTGTACTAAGGCTGATAGAAACCAGTATTCTGATTTGATATGACAGCATTTGAGCATATGACAGATATTGAGTATTTGAGTATTTTTCTGCAGGACTCAGAAAACTCTGAAATCAAAATAAATCAAAATAATCTAATGATTAGATTCCACTGATTAAGAATCAGTGGATCTGCTTGGTGTTGGTAGCTCCAATTAGCTGGAAAATTAGCTGGGTCTTCACAGCTAAGACTGCAACCAGGGCCCCGTTAGCTCTGCTGATCTCCATTTACTCATGATTTGAAAAGTCAGTTACTGAAAGTGGGCACTTTCAAGAACAGAGGTTGTGGTTGTGATATTTTATGAAAATCCCTTTGCTAGGATTTTCTTCTCTTGAGAAGCTGAAGGGTCTCAGCTTCAAGAGTAAACAATTTTTTATCTGCTACTGTGGAATGCAGCAGGTGCTTCCTCGATTGGTCAGTGTGGGATGTTTCTACTTGGTGGCCAATCGAGGAGGCAGCAGCTCTCAGACTCTCTGGGAGTCACAGAACTTTGTTATTCATTCCTTTCTATTCTGTCTCACCTTCTGATGATTCTTTTCTCTCTGTTCTTTGTAGTATAGTCACAGTGTGATCTTTTTAATATAATATATATCATAGTATAATAAACCAGCCTTCTGAAATGGAGTCAAGATCTCTCCTTCGCTTCACCGAGTCCTGACTGGCCTGAAGACTCACGGTAATAAAAGGTCTCTTTGTTTTCAACTCTTTGAAATACTTTATCTTCTGTCCAAGCCTTCTTTTCCTGTCCTAGGACCAATGTTATGTCATAAGAAGCATCCTATCATAATCTGCTATTTCTGAGAGATGCACAAGAATATATACATTTCACTTCAGCTGGCTCTACTGAATTTTACCCCAAATTGTCCACCTGCCATGATATAAGAAAAACTTGACTTCAAGCATCCTACTGCACATGATGAACATCTACTATATTGTCAGCTATTTCCTACATCAGATACTTGAATACATCAGATTCAAATCAGGCTTTTTTTTTTTTGTGGTAAATACCAGCAAAAGCTATGAAGCGCCTTTTTTTAAATATTGGAAAATAATTAAACTGAAAGTAAAAAAAAATTAATGATTTTAGGATTCAGTAAAATAAATTCTACTGACTAAACAATGCAGCTCAAACAAGCAGGAATTCTGTAGGAAAAAAAAAATTGCAGACCTGGGTATTGTGTGTTTTGCCACAAGAGTTTCTAGCCCAGGCTTCCATAAACCATTTGCCTGGGATGTCAGGAATCTGCTTAGATTGCATTACTGAACAATTAAAACTCAAGTATTTCTGCAAGGCTTGAAAACCTCATGTGTTCTTTCTATTGTATTTTTTTAGTTGTTTTTTGTTTTTTTTCCCCTAGGGAGCCACCTTATATAAGACTACAATAAAAATACTTACTCATCTGGAGCATACAGTGCATTAGGAAAATTCATCTTAAAAAAGTACTGCAGGTAAAAACCTCTCTTTTCTTCAGCTGAAAGGGAGTTAAGAGAGCATTAAAAAAAAAAAAAAAGAAGAAAAAAAATAAACACATGAGATGTGTCATTCTTAATGCTTTGAACTTTTTCTCATGTAAACTTGCATGTTTTTGTGCCAAAGCTTGAAACTGCCTATGTTCCTGGTTTTATGGAATCAACCTATAATGGTTTCAGCATAGATATGTGAGCAAAATGAGCTGATCATAAGCAAACAGCAAAAAATTTCAGTTTCATAATCTGTCAGTGGAAAAAAAAAACTTCACTTATTCAAGTGTAAAGCCAGAGAAAATAATTTAAAATAGCATATTTTAGGTAATGGTGTTAAGGTAAAGAAAAATAGCATGAAGACAATAAAATAAAAGTATATAAAACAAGATGCAACTTCTTTGCTTAAAGGCTGATCTTATTATAGATTATCTTGTCTATAATACTCTATTGTATTATTTTATTATTATTCTTTAATTTTCCTGTAGAGACCTCTCAGTTTAAACAGCTGATGAATTCTAGAATATAAATTTTTTCAAGTATAATTTTTCTAATATGGAATTTTATCTTAGCATAAAAGGATTTATTTTGAAATACCTTTTGTGAAGCATTTAGTTGCATATTTTTCAGGTTTTATTTCTTTGGTCTATCTAATACAGTACCTAACTCTTACCCAAAGAAAAGGAAAGAAATTGAGAAATGCAACAATAATATTGGAAGAAAATAGAGATGGTGGTTTGTGGAAAAAACTTGTCTTTCTTATGCAATCAATTCACTTGACACTTCTGGGCATAGAAAAGGATAAGGTAAATAAACAGTAACAGAATAAAATAAAATAAAAAGTAATAAACCCAAAATATTATAGAAAATTCAAGCTTAAATTCTGTTCCAGAAGCTGTTAAGAACACACCACAGAACTCACCTATTACATTATCTACCAAAGTGGCTCTATTAGAAGAAAGTTATTGAAAGTTTAACATGAATCAGTGCAAAGCTAGCAGTTTTCAGTTACACCTGGCATTTAAAAAACTATATATAAACCTTTGCTAGTCTTGTCTGTATACATACTCTTTTTTTTTTAGGATTGTTGTCACATCCAGGTCATTAAATACATTTTTTAAAATCTGCATTTTTTAGTAAGTATACATTATGCCTAGAGTTTTGAAATTATGAAAATTTCCTTCTGGGGAAGACTCACTACATAGATTTTTGAAAAGTGAAACATATTTTTGTGAATCTGGGGACTTTTTTTCCTCATTTCTGTTAGCAGCTTGATCAAATCTAGCAATCTGGGACTCAAGAAGTGAGCAAACACAGGAACACTCCCTGATCACTATCGCTACAACAGATTTATTTTAAAAACAGCAGCATAGCATTTGTGAGCAATGAGATACATGGCTACTGGGAATGCCCTCATTTTTGGAATGGCTCTGACATTATAACAACAGTAATCTGGTGTGAACTAAAACCATTAAAATGTCAAGGAACTAACTGTCTTTGGAGGGCTGTGAGGGTAGATTTATTTTATCAGTTTCCCACACAACAGATCAGAGGAAACAAAAATCCAGCAGCTCTAGGAAGATTTGTGGGACAAATGTGGTTCAGAGTACTTGCAGAATTCCTAATATTATCAAAAAATTTAACGCCATTCTTTAAATAGTATTTTTTTGGTAAATTTTGTAAATCCTCAATATCTGGAGTACATGGCTTAATATTTTTAGTTAAAATGTGCAGAAATACACACACACACATATGTTGAACATGCATATGCTTAACTTTAGTGACCATTATTGTAGATTTCTGATACAACTAATCTAAGCTTTTTAATGCACAGTTCACTGGGATGGAAAAGATTTTATCAAGTCCTGAAGAAACTTTGTTATCAAAAATATCATTGCTTTTGCTTCAGGATAGGTCTTGATGACAAAAAATATCCTCAGTGCTGACTATTTTCCTTTTAGAAATACACTATTATAACTTCATTTTAATATATTCTGGCATCTTGAGTACCTTAAATCAAGATGTATCTTAGTCTAAACTATGTATGAACAGCTGAACAGGATCACAACTAAACCCATCCAGTCTGATGCCCCGTGCTGGAAAGTGGTTAGAAATAGGTGTCTCAGGAGACAGGGCAGGAAACAGAGCATCCTCATTCTCACACTTCCTCCCACAACTGAGGGATTGGCAGCTGTGGGATTCTCTGGCCTAAGTGGAGGATCATTATGTTTAATAGGCGCTCATACATCTATTCTCCAAGATGGCCCATTAAACTATATATATATATAATCCTATAGCAACACATTTGCAAATACTAATAAGTTAATTTTTCATCTAGAAGGTGGATCCATGGCCCTGATTTAGGCACCTTGACTCCCTTTTGCAAAATGCAAAAAGAATTTAAGGGATTGGTCCTCTTTGCATCCAGGATTTCTATGCATGTCTTTGCCTTCTGTCAAATGGGAAGGTTGCAATTCCTCTCCCAAGCCCTGATGACTTTGGATAGCAGGAAGGGAGAGGCATCTAAACACCTTAGGTTAGGAGGTAGCCAAGATCCTCTCAGGTTTATGAGATTATGAGGGGTCTCTTGACAGTTTTGTTACAATAGACAAGGGTCTCTGAGGGCCTAATGCCAAATCACTGGCATCTGGAATGAGGAGATGAGAAAGAAGATGCCTGTAAAAAAAGGGGGCATGCTGTGACCATAAAAAACCAGAAAGACCAGGCTGTGTGGAAAAAGCCAAGCTGTGAAGCAAGTCCAGAGAAGGGCTACCAAGATCAGATGGATGGAGTTCCTCTCCTATCAAGAAAGTTTGAGAGAATTGGGATGGTTCTGCCTGGAGAAACGAAGCATTCAGGATGACTCTGTTGTAGCCTTGCCTACAAGAAAGATGGGCAGGAACTATTTACAGGGGAATGTAGTGACAGGACAAGGGAGAATGGTCTCAAACTGAAAAACAGTGGATTTACATTAGGTGTTAGGAAAAAATTCTTTACTGTGGGTGCGGTAAGGCACCAGAACACCTTGCCCATAGAAGCTGTGGATGCCCCATCCCTGGAAATGTTCAAGGCCAGGTAGGAAGAGGCTCTGACCTACCTGGTCTAGTGCAAGGTGTCCCTGCTTACCACAGGTTGGTTGGATATTTAAAGTCCTTCCAGGCCAAACCATTCTATGACTCTATGTGAAGCAGAGATTTGACTACTGGAGACAGCATGCAGTTGGAGGACATTATCAGCACTAAGTGGATGAAGGCATTTATCTAGGCAAGTTAGCAGGGCAGGAAAGAGGCTTACTTAGTCTGGGGCTAAATTCACATGCCCTAGAAGGGCTGGAATTCTTTGACAGCAGAACTGAGGTCTGTGCACAGATCTTTCTCTGTCTAAAATCTGAGAAAGATTGATTCAGTGTCTCTTATTTCCGATAAATTTAAAGAATTGGGTTCATGAGGAATATGGCCATATATTCTAGTGGACCACTTGCACAGCTGGTACAGTATTTTACTCAAAATGTCTGTGTGCAAAGCAGTTTATGTAATCTGCCCAGGAGATAGATAAAGGCACAATTAGGTAGGTGATATAAGGTATGGATGAAAGTGTGCTAAACTAAGATGTTAGATGTGCAGCATTGAGTTAGTGAAAAAAGGAAACAAATCTATGGATGGCATAGAAAGGTAAATTCATTAGACCACACTGGGGGAAGGGGTGATCCAGTAATAGGGGGTTGGCTGCTTTTTTTTGGTCTTTTTTTCAAGTGTTGACATGTCTGTTTTAGTTCATTGCTTGCTTTGAAATTTGTATTTATAGCAAGCCTTTTCCATCCATTTTTTGAGGTTTTTTTGGTTTATTTATTTTTCTTTTTTTAGTCTATAATTTTAATTGGACATACAATAATATAAAATACAACACAAATTATTGCAAAAGGTGCAAAGGGATAAACTAAAACAGGCTAGTCATCCAAAATGTACAGAAGGTAAGGGTAGCTTCAATACTTCCCTAAAAGCACTGGGGTGTATCCACTGTAATGAGTCTTCCAGTATCAGTGACAATTCTGCATCTCAGCTAAAGAGTAAAAGCACTTAGTGCTCATCTTTCTTCTCAGTTTCACATAAACAAACAAAAAATTGAATCCATAGTAAATCTTATATTGAATCTGCACCTTTGCTAGGCAAGCTGCAAAGGAAAGTAATTTAATTAAAGATAGGTTTAAGAAAGTAATTAAATTTAAGATGTGGCTTCTAATTAAGATGTATAGTATATTAGTGACTTAATTTCTCAGGTTATTAATTGCTATAAAATAAATATCTGTATGACTCAACCTTTCAAACTTCTGACTTTAATGGCAATTCAAAGCCCTTGACATTTCTATAATGTGCTCAATGCTACAGAGGATCAAGTTCCTAAAAGAAAAGGAGGCATATTTTCCATTTTACTTAAGGTCAAAGTAATGAACATCCAACTTCTCAGAGAGATGTCAATGTACATATGGATGCATAAAACCATAATGTGACCTTCCACTACAATTAAACCAATGATGCAGAAAAAACCCTTGTAGATTCCTACTGGTTTGGGTTGAGTTTTGTGTCCATTAGTCTATCTAAGTAATTCTGCCAAAATTAGAATGTTCATTTTGATGACTGAGAATTTCTGAATCAGGTCATGCCCCATGTGACTGTTTTACATCTTATTATTAATCTAATCTTGGTGGGCCCAATCTGTTTTTATATATCAATGTAATTGTGAGCAGCTCAAATGATGTCGACAGTTACACCTTTAAAAAGTTTGCATAAAAGATACTGGATTCTGAACTATTTGTCTTTATGCTGCATGACTTTCTCTTTGAATTTCTTGTGGCCAAAACTTGCCTCCAAAAATTAATGTATGTTTTCAAATTACTCCTGTTGGATCAGGATTGGACCAGGATTTTGAAAAACTGTGTTAGTACACTCCCCAGTGATGTTCATACTCCAGTAAACTCCATTAGTAGAACTAATTTTATTCTAAACACTTTTAGCACAGCATTTAGGTAGGAAAGAAGTGCCATCAATCACTTGGTGTTATCCCACAGACAACACTGCACGCATCAGCGATGTGCTCAGAAGGCAAGAAGACCCAGATGAATTGTTAGATTGTCAGGTTTTTCACTTTATAAACTAAAGGGTTGCAGAGTTATAAAACACTATGTAGCTATCATCTCTACTGTTAAACTGAGGCATATAAAATGACCTTTAAGGAAAACAGCAAGACTAAACAACAAAGGAAAAGTTTACATAGTTGTACAGGAAAATGTATGAAACCAGCCTAACAAGAAAAAAAAATTTAGTATGATAGACCTATGATTAACAGCCAGGCATTAAACTTTAATTTATGTCTTCTGTCTATGGACTGATGTTAGTGATAAAATTTTGCTTGTATAAAATAGAAAGAACTCTATTTACCTAATTGCATAATTTGGGTTTTTAGAAGCAGAAATGGAGTGACTCGAGGTTCTAAAAGAAACATGCTAAAGGGAATATAATTAATAATGCCTCTTGACTTTCTTGAGAAGTGCGAGTAGCCTTGGCTACCTAATTTTCTGAATTCATAAGACATATCCAACAATCAAGCACCATCTTAAAAATATCTGAAAATCATTGGAAAACAATTATTTTCTGAATTATTATCAGCAACCGGAATAGTCATTGGCCATTCAGTCACCATCTGTCAAGTAATACAGATTATGTGAAGTTCTGAAGAAATAGTTGAAAATGGAAATAATGCAAAATAGTGTATAATAATAACACAACAAAATTTATTGAATGAAAAACAACACTTAAGAAATTTTAAAAGTTCAATTTAGTATGTCAATCATTTTCCAAGTTCTGAAATAATTAAAATAATACATCTTTTATTTATTTATCTTGACATGGTGTGTTGACTGTGCTGTTTATTAAAGTAATGTCCTGAAATGTAATATTATTAGAAATTAAAGCTAGAAGAGATGGGCACATCTGTTTTTAACCAGTGCCATAGAATTTTATCAAGCAGTTCTTGCATACAGCTCAAGAAGTTGCATATTATTATCTACAGAAGGACTTAATACTGATTTAAGAACTCAAAGTACTAGTAAAGCCATGTTATTTCTTGCAACAATTTTATTAGTTAGGGTAGGAAAAAGTATTTTTCTTTTTTTTTTTATGAAAGAGAAAAAAATTACTATTAATATGTATGCAGCTTAGGGCTAGTTAAGCCATTCTTATAAGCTGAGACTTTTAAAGACTAGAGATGATCATTATTGTTGAACTTGTTGAACAGAATGTAGTAATTTTCATTTTCTCTTATAACATCAAGTCTAAATAGGTCTGCATTCTATATTACCTTGCATTACTCTGGAAATTATTCTCATTTGTGCCCAATGAGCTTGATAAGGTAATATGGACAGAATTTCAGACTGTTCAGTTTGCATTCATATCATAACAAAGAATCAACCCACCAGAATCAGTTCACCTACACTTTTCCTTCAGAGAATTAAGTCTTGATGAGGCAGGTATAAGTAAAAGGAAGTTAAGGTCTTCTTTCACTTCAGTCTTTTAAAATACTTTTCCCCAACATGTTTTTGTTATATTCAGCCACAGTCAATGAGAATTTTCTTCAGCAGCTCTGAAGAAACCAACAGAATTGTCTTTATAAGACCAGCAAAATTATTCTTTCCATGCAACAAAAATAGCATCCCACTTCCTTTCTTCTCTTCAGGCCTTGTTTACTTACAACTTAAATGTCAGTAACTGCAATAACTTAACCTTTGCAGGGTTAAAATGGACTTGAAATTAAACAGCGAGGTTTTAATTGGCCTCTGAGTGGAGCAGTGCTGGGCACTGCACAGCAGAGCTGCTGTGGAGCGTGTGCAGGAGAAAGGCATTCACTCCATCTGGGTGTTTGCAACAACGTACTGGGGGCTGTGCCTCTGCAATAAATACATTATTGATCAAAAACTTGGTATAAATAGGAGCAGCGAGTTCTGCTACCAGCACCAGCCCTCAGATCTCTGGAAGCTAAGATGCAATTAATGTATTCATATAGAAAACATAAACTGAGAGTAGGAAACATAAACTCAGAGTAGGAAACTGCCGAGAAACAACAGCGTAAGGAAAAAATAAAAATCACCAAGATAAAACCCATTAAGAATTATAGTATTTATTAGGTTAGACAGCTTTCCTGACCTATGTGCTTCTCCCCAGCATGCCCTTCTTCTGTCAACATTCAAAACCTCGTTACAATTTTGCCAAAACAAGTCAGTTCTCAGTTTGATCAGAGAAAGAAAATCATATGATTCTACTAAATCTTCTGACAGTTCTGCTGTCAGGGCTGTCAGGCTGGGTTATGTGCTTTACACTAACTGAAGCAGAATATAGTAGTATATAAGGGCCTGTAAGGGTCTCTTCACAACACTTATTTATTTATTTCTGCTTTAAGTATTCATTTGTGTTGTCAGATGATGCAAAGTTATTGCTGTTTCTCATTATTTATTGCTGGTATTATTGCCATCATGCCTCGGAGTAGCTATGGACTATGATCCAATTGTTCTTTCTGCCACACACGCTGTTCTGCCAAGGAACTTGGCACTGAGAGATGTTTAGAGAGCCATCAGAGGTGGGACAGCAGCAAGCTTTACTCACTCTCTCATGGGTGCCAGGAGCAGTGAAACCACCACAGCGTGCTCTGTGGCTGCCTCAGTCCATTCCCTGTGGGATCTTAGGATCTTACTCCTTTTTGGTCTTATGCTGCTCCCGCTTCAGTCTGTGGTACAATAGTGATGGAGGTGGGCGCCAGGACAGGCACCTTGATGATTGCACAGCAACATGACAGAGAAGATACAGGACAAAGTGAAAGTGAGATAGGCAGGCAGGAGAAAGCAGTGAGTCCCAATGTGACATGCTCAGTGGTCACAGGACACCAACTGCCTATCTAGTTATGTTTTCATTTGAGCTTTCATGGGAAAACAAAGAGATTTTTCAGAGAAGTAATTATGCTTGCAGAGTTGCAACTTGAGAAAACCAAATTTTGCTCACTAAATGAAGATACCAAATTGGGTCAGTAAGAGGGAAAAGCTTCTGAAAAGACCAGAAGAAAATCCAGAGAGGTGAGAAGCTGCAAATGATTTATCCAAAGAAATAGGCCAGGAATATGAGTTTTTCAAAAACTGCAGTAATTTTACATGCGAAAGAAGAGAGCAATGACAACAGTTATCATTGGAACCCAGTCTATTTCTAAAAATTTTTTTCTACTGAATATTTTAGGTGTATAATGTGTCTGTTTTATGGAAAATTAAGTCACAGCCTTTGTTTTATGGTTATGAAGGACTACAAAGAAGATAGACTAATTTTTATCCATGAAAGAGCTAAACTTCTCTGCCTCTATCATTCTGTACATTTGCAGAGGCACTAACCTTTGGACAACCCAGAATTCCCTCAGAGCCTTGCTGCAGAAGACTAATATTCACAGGAACATCAAATATAGGCAAGTAAAAAGGAAGTATTAGACTTCCAATATTTTTATCTTCATATTGGGAAAATTCTTTCTGCCATAGGAAGTATTTATATTTAGTATATAAATACCTACATAAGCCTATCATAGTTACTGGTAGTTTTTCCTTCCAAGTAGTCATTATGGTATCAAAAGTAAAGCTTTATTTTTGAGCTGATCTTCCTTGAAGAGGGCTAAAGTGCTTTTAATATTCTATAAATATATTCAAAATAACAGAAGACTGAATTAAACAGAAACAGAAGATCCATTTCTAAAAGGTCTATTTGAAACAAACTGAGCAGTTTGCCCATGTATCCATGGATATCCAGGTTGAAAAACAAAATGAAGGAAATCTGTCTAATACAGAAAAAAAAACCAAGCAGGAAAAAGAAGATCTTTAGATAAATCATATGATATGTTTTGTTACTATATTATACTACATATTATTAAATTGTCCAGATTAGTTTAACAACTTGAGAAGTCTTTTGCTTCAGTGGGGAAACTTCAAGACCAGTTGAAAAGAGGTGCAAGATGGAGAGACTGGAAAACCTCCTGTGTTCTGCATATTGTAATGACACATGGAACGTAAAGGAGATATGGAGACCTGGATATCTGTCTTGTGAGAATAAACTGTTAACATAAAATAAACCCTCCCCTTAAAATAATATTATACATTAACATAATATAGAATATATTAATACATAGAAACAACTAAGATAATAATAACTTATAAACACCCAGGTATATTAATGACCTGGAGATAACAGAAATGATAACTAAAGATGGATCTCTCCATGGATGTGACTGACAGGGTCTTGGAGGAACCACTCAAGCACAGCTTGGAAAATTTTTGGCCAGACTTTGTAAGTGGTAAAAAAGGGCAAAACTATTACTGGTCTTATGGGAATAAGACACTAACATCCCTGTAAGGAAGTATTTCCCATCTTTATTAATTTTTGGACAAGCTTCAAAGTATACTACACTAAGTCCTGACTTCAAAGAATCATAATTTGGTTTCTTTCTTTGGTAAGGCACGGGGTCTGTACAACCCAGCACTTATAACAAGTAAAACACAGTGGGCAGAAACTAGAAACAATTTCATTGATCCAACAGTGGGTATCTTTGCTGAGAACACTATTGTTTCATTATAAATCATAATATGTAAGGCTTTTTGTAATTAAAGAGCATTTTTATTTTCCTAGATTGGTGACTTGATGGAAAAGTTGTGCTCTCCCTTAAGGAAATTCTCTGCTTTAGGCAATATCTTTAAATATATCAAAATGGAGGGATCATTACCTTGTCTGTGGCTCATTTGCAATATAATCTCATTTTGGCTCCAACCATCACTGAATGGTAATGGATATTGATCAGTTGTTTTAGCAGTGGAATAACAACTTCAGTTTAATGACTGTGTAATAACATTATAATGGCTGAGACTGTGAGCTGAAAATGTTCATTATTTCACAAGCCATACAAGGCAGCATTAGACCTTTTAATGGATTTTTGTATGATTTAATTGTCCACCAGGTTGTACTTTTCTACATGGAACAACAATAGTACACAGAGGATTACAATGTTTTTTTAATGTAAAATATGTCCCACTTATGCAAATAGAGCTGATCACATTTCCATTTTTATTTATAGACACCTGCCTACTTTTAAATAAACTTAAAGCATTTAATTTCCTTTCAATGGCACAAGGCATTATAAATGTAATCTCAGAAGCAAAAAGTGTCTGTGTCCTTTCAACTGACATGCCTGCTTCCAGCCAAAGCACAGCTAGCCACTGGTTTAGAAAAATTGAAGAGAACTATCAGACATGTTAAAAATCAATCGCCAAGTTTACCAGATCAGACAAGCTGACATAAAGTGGAAATCTTTTTTTTAGTGCACTAATGTACCAAGCTTCATTAATCACAATTTGCAGCTGTGCTACATAGCACCATCTCATGCTTCTTTTTTTCCCCCTTATTTTTTTTCACAAGATTTCTTTAATTTCATCCTTTTCTAGTTGCACTTCTTAGAACCATATCCCATATTTTTTTCACCTCTGAAAAATGCCAGCATTTTTGAAGAGGTTTAAAATTTAGTTATTGCCTTGACAAGTTTCAACCATGAAAAATTACTACCTAGTAGAAATAAGAACTTTTTTTCACATAACTTCACACATTTAATAGAAATTTCCATTCAACATTGGAACAGAAAATATTAAATCATTGTCCAATCAGTGAAAATAGTGACAAATAAACGACTGTGGATTTATACTCAATATTATCATTTCCATCATTTATGTATTTGGAGACAAATATTTTTCTTCATTTAGAAAGTACAAAAGTAAATCCTATCTTCAAAAAACTTAAAATACTACCATGTAGTATTATTTGGAAAAAAAATGCTGAAAGGAAGCTGTGGAAACTGTTTAAGTGAGTTTAATTTAATCTTTCAAACATTACCCTGAAAAAATATGAAATATGAAAAAGCTAAGAAATTTTATGGTTGAGTAAGCAAATGTAATTTATTCTTAGAGTTATTCAAATGTTTGAGGAAATCTGCATTTTTTTTGAGAATGAAAAATGTTTGAAACTCATGATGAGGTGAAGTGAGCTTCCTTAGTCTAACCTGAGAAATAACTGCTTTATTTTTCTGTTAGATGATTTAATCCCAAATCAGTCTTAGTGTAGTAACACAACTGTTGTGGCTTACAAAACTGCAGGGTATTTCTTCTGTTCAATAGTTCTAAACCTCTGAAATAGTTTTCATCATTTTCAGAAGGTACTGAGCTTGAGTGTGTCTCCCAGCATCCTGGCAGTTTTTATAGAGGCACATAGCTCCATCTTCATACAGTTAATTGTAGACTTAGAACCAAAGTTTTAAACTTTTGTGACCATTTAAAAAATGTTGTGGTTTTAAATGTATCATAACTTTAAAGCATAATTGTCTAGGAAAATGTCCACATCTAAATTTTCACTTTTCTCACAACTTTACCCCTTAACTTGTTCTGCTTGTCAAATACTCACGGAACAGCTCAGAAGAGAAAGCAAGAACATATTTTAGAATAATTTTAAGGATGAAAAGACCAAGATTATCTTATTTTTTTTCATCAACGTGTACACATAATACTTTCTAGCCTGTACTGTAAAATATGCTATCAAAACCCACCACTACTCTGTTTGAAAGTGGAGAGTAGATATACTATCAGTCACATCAGACATTAGTATGCTGTATATCCCATCTCCTGCAAAATTGGTTTGACATACACAATTATCTGTCTAGATGCATTGAATGTTACCAGAACCTTCCATTATCAGAAATAAGGCTACCTTCCATTGGCTTTCCTACAAGTGCCGTGTATATGCATTAAATCTTTCTTGGATGCTTTGAGTTTCCAGGGGATTGCAGGTCTGACAGAGCATTTATCTTTAGTATTCTTCCATGTTATTATTATTCTTCATTGGATTTTACTGTGTGTTGTTTACAGTCTCTTTGAGCCCAAACAGCAAGAAATTGACCCAGTTTATTTTGGAGCATGAGACTAATTTAACAGGTAATATCCACTTTTTATGTATTCCAAAATAGCTTCTTTTGAGGTAAAGCACTTACATTCCTACCACACAGGCATCAGAAGTACACACAGAACTTTTCATTTCAATAACTTAAGCAGAAAAATACAGTCTATCTGCAAACCGTATCTGTAGCTTGAAACATCAGCTTTGAGTTGTACATCTTACAGAATAGAAAGTGAGTTTTTACAATTCTGCCTATCATGTTTAAGACATGATTTTATATTTGGCATCCCAGCAAAACACAATTAACTGCCTATATTTAGTAACTTGATGATATCTGTCCCACCTCAGTAGATTCCTGCCAGTGTTTTCTTGCAACCATTCTGATTTCAGACATCTGTGTAGTAGTAACAGCTCATTTTAGCAGGTGGCACAGCCTTCCTTAAATATATTCAGGATCCCTGGCATAATTTATTCAAAAATTAACTCTATGAACCTCCCTTTCACGTACTGATCAGTTCATGCTTTAATTTCACACACTGATGAGCGCTGCATGAGTAAGTGTGAAACACTTCTAAAAATAGGTAGGGAGGATATAACAGGGCAGGAAAGCATCTTGTTAACTGCAAGTAAAGAACTCACTGCAGCTGGGAATCTGGTGTCTGTCTGGTAAAAGCAACATACTAGACGCAACCAATAGCACTTCAGGACTTCATCTGTAACTTCTGGTATTGATCAGTCTGAGGTACTATGAATGATCACACCATTGTGATAATGAATCAATGAAAATGTCTTTGAACAGATGGAGCATAATTTCTGACGTCTATTGTCATTATTTAATAGTCTATGTGCTCATTGTTTGATTGTCTTTGATTTGCTCTTTACTATGGTTGTATTGCTTAGTAACCTTATATATAACTGTGTAGTAATTGCTTGTGTTATTATATTTAGGAGCCAGTGATGAGCACTATGACTCTGACTAGCCAAGAGCATTTAATATATATATTTTTTTGTCAAAATATAATAAACACAGTGTATTGCTGTAAGTTAAAAACAGGGCTACAGCCTTTGCCTCCCTGGACAGCTAAGACCACTTTTTCTGTGGACAGCTGCATCATCTAAGCTCAGAGTAATCAGTCGGTGCTGAGCCACGTGAGCAGTCAAGGCCTAACCCTCATGGAATAGCAGCAATTTGTCTTACAAACAAAAGAAACCCAAATACAAAACCACAAGGTAATAGCTAGAAGAAAAATTTCAGGTAGAAAATAAATTGGTGGTCCAAGTATCTTGCTCATTTTAGGTAGAATAGGTAAATGAATCTAGCCTTTGCAGGTATAGCCTTCATCACAATGCTTTTATTTTATATTATGTTATATAGTGAATAACTTTTAGATGTATATGAAAGCAATAATGATGACAAGGGAGGGTCACTTGTCACTAGGTAAATGATAACCTTATATTTACCATTCTAAACTTCTTTTTCATAATATAAAGAATTTTCTATTTGGTTTTCTCATGGAAGCAAGGAGAGAAAAAATATTCAGAATTGTGCCTTTTTTAAGTCTAACCTGTATACTCTGTTCATCCCTGTTCCTGGGTTTAATTTTTGGAAAATAATTATTCACCATTGTGTCAGGTTTTCATCATGATCATTTTGTTCAAGAACTTTTTGTCCTTGTTTTTAAGAATTAAAATTCTCAGAGAAACCTATAAAATTTTACACATAAAACTGGAGTAAAAAACAGCTCCAAATATCTCTTTAAATAGTTCTCCACTTTACACTGCAGAGGGAAGCTCAATTTATTAATATTTATCTACTGTGCCTGTTTAAATTACTGGTTTAAACATTCTAATTCATGGATTCCAAAATGTATTTTAAAATTGCTCAGCTTACTTTTCAGTGATGGAGCTCAGCTCCTGGTTCTTGGGTATCTTTATCCCCTTCCCTTCTACTTTCATGCTTATAACTCCTCAGCAGTCCTCTAGCTCTGGCCTGCTGCTATAAAGCCATCATCCCTTTTCTTCTGCTTTCTCAGGTGAACAAGGAGAGCAGAAAGTTGAGTGGTGCCTGTAATTGCAACACTTAGTCAATTCCTCTGGTTGCAGTAAAAAAAAGCAACGCAGTGAAGCTTCCCTTGATACAAAACAAAATTATGCGTTGTGCTGCCTTGCTACTGTCTTAATCCCAAGTGAAGCCACAGTGGATGCACATTTTGTTCAGGAACCAGAAGGACTCTAATAGTCACTTGTTTAGGAAAACAGGTGATCATCTTGAAAAAGAACTGAAAACTAAAGTGCTAAAACCACTCACTTTGTTCCCATGACATACATGTACCTGTACTGAAAACAAGCACTTATATCTAAGTACTAAACAAATAGGATGTATTTTGATTTAGCAATGCTTATTTTTCTCTAATGCAAAATTTTAGTCAGTGGTCTAATTATTGTGCTTCTCAGTCTTTTAGGTTTTTTAGACACTGCGTAATTTGCTTGTCTTACAAAAAGAAAAGTGTTATAGCAAAATAAGAAAAAAAATACAGTTGTTTTGTATATATGAGCACGAGAGGGGCTCCCACACTAGCTGTTACATATAGGCTGTCTTTTATAGCCTTAATTGTATCGTCACCGGAAAATCAGTTGCTGTGTATCTAAATTCATTTGCACACATAATGTTTTTCACCCCTGAGGAGTAATATGGCGTATAACTACATCTGAAAACTAAACTAGTGAAATTTATGTCATGCCGGTGTATATTTTGTTGTAAAATTGACTTTCTACAAGCAATCCAATATCCAGTAAAGGGCTCTGATCAGGCAGGCTTATAATATCATTAAATGCTGCATTTGTTAATGGCTGCAAATATTTTCTTTCCTACTACTTAAGGGTGTCAAAAAGCTTCTTCATGGCAGTAGAAATGAGCTACAAATGAATACATACATAGGGTAGTAAAGTAATTCAGCCATTACTCTTCATCTTTAAACTGAAAGAAAAATGTCAGCAAGGACAAAAATGTGGAGAGATCACAGAGACCCTTCAGCCTGGTGGACATCATTCTTTGGAATAATTTTCTGAAGGAGCAGATAGGTGCTAGATTTTTGAACCATTAAGAACATAATGTGATGAAGTAATGAAGAACAAAGCAGTCTTGACTTCCCATGGACAGGGATTCTGAGTCTTTGGTCTAAGATCTAGAAAGAATTCCTCAGACACTGCTGACCTTCCCAATATTAATCAGGTGTTACTTATGTGCTGGTAACTTCCCTTACAGAAACAGCCCTGTGTTAAACCAAGTTAAACTACTGTGGAACTGTGTCCATTCCCTCTTGACTGACTGCAATTCTCTGTCATTATAAGAGAAGAGATGATTTTTAGCTTCTTCAGGTGTGCTGCTCTTGGTTATCTGTTTTCCTATCTGGCCCTAGTTCAACACTGTTCTTCAGCTGCAGCACAAAGGAGGCAATTCCTTACAAAAAGAAATCTGTTTCCATTGACTCCCACTGAGAGAGAAGGTGAAGATGTTTTGTTACAATACAAACGGCTCAAGGGACCAAAGGTGCAGAAATCAACCAGAGGAGCTTCAGACCGTGATTCAATTAGCAGCATTTAAATATTGGTATAACAGGATCAGCAGCTTGTTTTAATATCTTTATACTTTAAGCCATAGCACTGCTCAAGAGCAGTGGAAAAAAGCCACATGGCATTTTGAAGGAAAAATCTTATACAGGATGTGTGAGTGAAACAAAGGTCAGGACTTGTTTGCTGTGCAGTTGCAAAAGGAGTCCATCTGGCATTTTACTCACCAGGAGGTCACCCTGACTAACACTAGCTGGTGCAGGGAACTTCTGCTGCAAGTTTAGAAGGTTTTGCACCACTGTAAACCAATGAAGCCCAAAATCTTCCTTTGGACATTTTTTCTTTAATATGGGAATATATTCTGAGGTAAATTAGAAGGAAAATCTCTCTCCATCTTCTGAGATGCTACATGCAAAATCAATGCTAAAAACAATACTGGAAGGATAGAAATTTCAGTGTAGAGGCCAAATTTTTTTTTCCTACTTCTTAATTCTTTGACCACAATTTACTTATTGTTCCTGAATCTTAACCACGGGATGTAAATTTTTACTGTTTATATCTTTCCAATTTTTATCATGACCTATTGCTAAATTATCCATAGACTAGATGAGAGATGAGTAAGACTGAGTTGAAAAAAAAAGACTCATGTAAAGGGAATGAATTTCAAATTTGTGAAAGTGCAAACTCTGTCAGATACCCAAGTAGTCACAAACAGCTTGCCATCAAAAGCAAAGGACTCTCTAATATGAAGTGCAGAACTCCAATATGGATTAATATTTTAATTAGTGTTATCGTAGAAATGAATTAATCTTATGGATACCAAAATCTGTCTATTCCAAAAGATACCAAAATTGCTGTAACAGAAAATGAATGAAATTATAAAAATTTGAATAGGAGTTAATTTGATGTTTCTTGAATTAAGTGCTCAGGACCAATCTTAGCACTAGAAAATAACAAGTATATTTCTTCAATTACTCTGTTTTTGCTGGTTTTGAAAGGAACTTAAGCCCTTCCCATAGCCTATTTTTTTTTCTGTAGAACCAGTTAGAATTAGTACTGGGTGCAGAGACCCAAAAAGGGATGAAATGGGGTTGTCCTGCTTAGCTTCTATGCCTATTTTCTGTGGATTTTTACAATACTTTTACTTATTTCAAGGAACTGTCAGATTGCACAACCATTTTATGCAAAGTGGAGCAGAGGGGAACTGGATGAATGTCAGGGGCCGGTAGGGAAAGTACAAAATGGGCATAACCACTAATTATAAAGCCGTTTTGAGGGAGGAAAGTGGTTTTCTGGGCATTTATGGTTTTGGGTGTTATATTTTCTTTGTGTTGGTTTGGTTTCATTTGGTTTTTTGTTAGTTTTGTTTGTTTGTTTATTTTTAAGTATCGAATAGTTTGCCTCAGACATCAGACACCTATCAGATAAAATGTAGAAAAGACAAGAACAAATGAGGCAAAATATTAATGAAAAAGAATGTGGCATAACAGGTGAAAGAGAAATGTATGAACAGGAGGAAGTAGGACAGGGACAGTTTTATTTCTTGGCAGTTAGATGTGAAAATCCTAGGTATAGCTCTAACAAAAATTAAAATAGTTTCAAAGCCCACACTAGAATGAATTATATTAGGAAAGGGCTAGTCTTTTCTTGTCAAAGTGCAGAAGCCTCTACACAGCATTATTTACCCTCTTAGTATAAAGGGAAACATCCTTAGTGGATTTCTGTCTTCTCAGAGAATGAACTTGAGCAGTGCTTTATTTACACTTGGATGGCTACCTAAAAATAAGAAACCAAAATGCAAATGTTTGCATTTGTAAATGTTAATATGACAAGTTAGAGAAATCACTGTCTCATCATGATGTGTGCAGTCAAATGGAGAGGAAAAAATAGACTGGGTTTTCACCAACAGAGTGAGACATTGTGGGAGAAAGCAGCAAAAGTGTAAAGAGACCATGAAAAATTTAGAAGTTGAGAGGGTGATTTTTAATTCCTTCCGTGATAAAACAGAAATGAAGAAATGGAAAAAGTGGTGAGATAATTGCAGGCTCCTGCAACTTGATGAAAAGCTTAGTAGGTCCAAGAATCTTTGCAAGGTTACTCACACTGGCTCTATTTACTTTGTAACATTAATATCTATTATCATTAGACTGAGACTACCGGATATTTGCTCTGCAATCAAATGAAAAAAATCTACCATGAAATGTGATAAAGAGAAGAAATATGGCAATGGTGATTTTCAACTTTATTCATTACCTAAATAATAATTACAACACAACTTAGAGCGTTTCTGACTCAAGAATGGTTTTTAGAATGGTGTATGTGCAAATCACAGACCAAAATAAAGTTTATTCTTCCAAGGAGAATCAATTTTAGACTTCAAATATTTACTCTGATGTTATTTTTGGACACCTTCCATCAAGCTTGGACAAGTTCCCACTTCAAGGAGGAGCCTGGGATAATTCCACTGCAGTAAAGCACTGTGGAGACAGGATTATTATCTCCTCAGACCCCCTCCATTGCTAGGAAGACGGAGGAAGAGGCATATCTAAAAGAAAACTGTGAAGTCTGATGAGCTAAATGTAGTCTAGAGGGTATTTATTTTTTCCATTGACTGTTAAAGGTGGTCATAATCCTAACATAAGCACCTCTGCTAATTGCATGAAACTAGATAAATAGCACTTCAGTCTGAATTACAAAGCCGGATAGATTAAAAATAAAATCACCAGTACCCTACTTGAAAATATCAGCTCTGATTGGAAGATCTCCTGTGTGTGCCACATGTTTGTAAAATTATTTACATGCCCTCTCAGCCTCAGTATATAAATATCATTATCACTTTCATTGCCTTCATGTCTTTTGCATTTTATCCTACAAATTCTGAAATAATTTGTAAAAATTGTATCTGATACTTGAGAATGAGGTAAATGTAATAAGTGTAGCTTATAGTAATGCTACACTTACTAGCAATGTGTCTTCATTAAATTTGAATTTGGACCATTACTTCTGATTATATGATAAGCATATAAAAGATAAAGAGGATAGATATTAAGATCATACGACAACTTCAACAAGTGAAGTACATCAGAGTTACTGAAAATGAAATTATAACTTGCAGACTAGCTTCTAGTGAGCCAAAGTCTTTGCTTAAAAAAATTCAAATGACCATGAAAAACATAAAAAGAAAATCTATTCATGAAACAGATCCTTAGATCCTTGTTTCAATAAATATTTAATGAAAAGCTAAGAAGTAAACAAGAAAAAAAGGACAAACACTTATCCTTTCCAAAATTTATAGAAAAATACATCCACTGAGGATATACACCTCAGCTTCATAGATCAATGAATGAATTCACAAATATATTTGCATATGCCTCATGTTCAAGATTTCCATTCCCTTGTTTTGGACACTATTTTTGGAAAAGCAGATGAGGGTCCCTTATTTAATTCTTCTCATTGAAAAGGCTTCAAATATGAGAATACAATCTGAAAGAAAGTGAATCTAAATCAGTAGAAGATTGGCAGAATGAAAGACCTGACAGAATGCCTCCCATCCCTTGAAAAAAAATATGTGATGACAAACTGATGGTCTAAATGTATGTATCTTTGTTCTCATCCTAAATGGGTAACAATGATGTATTGAGGTTGGTAAAAAATGACAACATTGACATAGCATTGATTTCATGTTTCCTATTTTTTTAAACAATAATAAAATTATTATGGACTCTCAATTACTTTTTCTTTCCATTTCATATAATGAATACAGGTTTTTGCACTATCAAATCTTCCTCATAATGAAAACCTCATTGAAGACTATCTAATTTTTACTATCCAGCCTTCATTCTTTTTGCTTGATTCAGGAAACCACAGTTTATTTGCTGCATCTGTACAGAGAATGTCTATTCTAATGACACTGATGTTCTGAAAGCAATTCTTGGTTTTACTGGTAAAAAAAAAATATATAAAAAAAAAATTCAAGTACTATCTTACTTTGTACAGCTTTACCCATATTTTTAGCATGATACGGAGTCAGCCTTTCTTCATGCAATGCTGCAGAGACTTTTGTCTCCACTGTCTTCTCTCCCCATTGGCTGAGATGCTCTATATTGTTTCTGGACAAGTCTCAGTGCTGCCTGCAGCACACTTTTAATGTATATTCTCAGAAGACTACTGGGAAACAAAGTTTAGCTTTTTGCAGCCTTCTCTAACATACACCTTGTTCCTAGAATGTGTTTAATGTGTGTCTTTCCACTTCTTTACTCACCTTATGTAAGGGGATCTATTCATAGCTAATAAGGAAGTGAGCAAGCTATCACTGCCAGCTCTGCTCCCAAGGCGGTAAAAAACATTCTTTGCAGTTTCTCCCTCCCACAGCAGGATACAGAGTTACATCAGGGGAACTTTGGTTTGGATTTCTTGGAGAATTCAGATGTCTGCACAAAAGTGATATATTGTCAGACTGATGCTGAGGCTGTACTCAGTAAATCTAGAAGAGGCTTCTTCAGTGTTTGGGACTACAGCTTCACCTAGAAAAATAAAGCAGCATAGCACCACTGTTGAAACCAGAGATTATATAATTAAGCTAATTCAGAATTTCCTGTTTTAAAGCTTAAGCCATGCAGCAGCACCCTTCTGTGTTAGGGGGTATGGAAATCTCATTCCAGATATAAAAGGGAACTGAAAATTCAGAGACAGTAAAATTTATCTTGTTATGTTATCTCTTGGCGAAGTCAGGTGTGCTTTGTGGAAAATTGAAAAAGCAATTGGGAAACTCTTGCTTCTGGCCTTCTTGCTGCCAACAAATATATGTTTTGAATTATTCATGGCATTTTATTCATGGTGGTTTCATAACCACCACCAATTACACCCAGAATTCACGTGGGCAAGACAAGAGCTTTACCTTCAGATTTAGTTTTGCCAGGCACAATTCTCTGAGTGGCATAAGAAGGACCCAGTCACTGATTGACATATTAAATATGTCATAATTGAATATTAAACTCTAAAAGTGATTACTGGTTTCCAGTAGGATAAACATCCTACTAGTTAGACAACTACTTCTAACTTTCGCTGTTAGAAATCCTGCCTCTGGTGGTACCACTGTGAGGATGCTCCACTCCTACTAAAATTCTTTAGAGCTCAGCCTACACAGTGGCTTTCCCAGACACAATTTAATTTCTTGCTTTTTGCTGAAGAAGAAAGGATTATAAAACATTTATAAGGTCAGCTTGCAGTAATAAGAGAAGTGCCAGTAGAGCACCATGCCACAGAACAGCAGTTTGAACAACTCATCCTTAAACATAGCCATGGTAGAAATTATTATACAAGATGTAGGGAATCTAGATACAGGACAAACCTCTGTCTCATTTTCCAGGAGTTAAAATTATTAATCAGGTAGAGAAGGTAGCTCTGTATATTTTTGCAATTCAAACTGGTTACCCTGTCCAAGGAGACTTAGAAAAATCTGTTGTCTGTCTAAACACCAAATAATGTGTGCAATACCAATTCAACTTTTTTATCTGCTGTATTTTTAGCAGTGGACTTGGTACAACATCTTTTTGAATAATTAGTTCCATCTCAGTTAAAATTGGTTTTGTTAAAAATAGGGAATTTTAAACCTCTCTGAGTGTATATTTTTTCATCTTAATGACAACAGTGTGAGTTAAGGTGAAGGGAGGCTGCATCTGGAGTAATGTGTCCAGCTGGAGGCTCCTCAGTACAAAAGAGACATGGAGCTCCTGGACTGAGTCCAGAAGAAGATGGTTAAGGGACTGGAGCACCTCTATTACAAGAAAACACTGAGTGAGCTGGGCCTGTTCAGCATTGAGGTGAGACAGCTGAGGTGGGACCTCAACAATGTCTATAAATATTTGAAGGGAGGGTGTTAAGAGGATGGAGCCAGGTGCTGCTAGGTGATGCCAAGCAATAGGAGCAGAAACAACAAGCAGGAACTGATGCACAGGAAATTCCACCCAAACATGAGAAAGAACATTATTGTGTGGGTGACCACACACTGGAATGGATTGCTCAGAGACGGTGTAGAGTCTTCCCCACTGGAGATATTCAAGAACCCACTGGAGATATTCAAGAACCATCTGGACACAAGCCTGTGTCCTGTGTTCTGGGATGACATTGCTTGAGCAAGCAATGTTGGACTAGATGACCTACTTTGCTCTTTTCCCATCTGACTCATTCTGTGATTCTGTAAAATAAATCATTGAAGACTGCAAAATTGTTTTCCAAAGAAGAACTATTATTTCAGAAAACAATTAAATTTATGCATATTTCTGAATGTAATTTCACAACAATAAAAAAGAAAATATTTCAATAGTATGGAATGGTTCCTTTCTATTCATGTAGAAGAGATTCTATAATAACTAATTCATTGTGAAACAAGTTTGAAAGTGGGCATTTGAATAACTCATGCTTCTGTTGGCTGGAAGGGGCACTTTTTAAAACAAAATTCTGAGCTACATAGCATTACATCCTGTTGTCATTGGACTCAACAGAAACTTCACATTTACTTATATTAAATAGAAACTTGGCTCTGTGCTAGATAAAAACAAACTCAGATAGACTTTGTTGCTTTCCTTGGATATGTCCTTGCCTACTGGAAGAAGTCCAAGAGGTTCTTTCAGGTTCATGAAACTCATAAGAAGTTGTTGCTGCTGCTTATATTAAGGGTAGTTGAGAAAAAAGAAATCAAGCTTGTGATAAGAGGTTCCCTATAAAATAAGTTGGTGTCCTGGTGCTTTGCTTTGAATTTGATACCAAAGCAATACTGATTCAAGGGCACCAGGAATGGGGTAAATTGTGCAGAACCCTTGAGTGCAGATTTAAGGCAAATTTACAGGAGAATACTCTCTCCAGTGTATTAAATTGTGGAAAGATCAAATACTATATGTTGGTGAAAACAAGATGAGACAAGGAAATTGAGATGATATAGTTAAAGTGGAATCTTACAGAAGAAATTAAAACTGTAAGTGGCATCTCTCAAGTGGGCATCTACATTTGAACTCAATAGAATTGCAAAGGATATAAGCATTGCTCAGATGAGCAAAGCAAAGTACAAAAGTAATAAACTTTGCATCATCTGGCACAACAACAAAAAGGACAGACAACTTAATTCCACAAGTTATTGCTTCAGAGGCAGAGAACTCTGTTTTTACTATGTCCAGTCATTTTGCACCCTTGAGCCTGACATGATACTTCTGTTAGGGTGACAATCAAAATGCAAAAATTTAAATCAAATCCTTAAAGCTGCTCACCCTTGAGAATGACAAGACTAAGTACTGATGTGGGTGGGGAAGAGAGCAAAAAGGTACACATCCTTGAAAAATATTACTTTCTCTTCCAAATTGCAAAGAAAGCCAATCTGAAGCATTGCTCACATATCCTAAGGCTGTGCCTTGTAAGGCACCACACAGTCCTGCTCTTTCCTTTGAAACCTCTGAGTGAGACATGCAGTGAAAATAAAAATACCAATGGCTTGCCACTATGTTGCTCTAAGTAGGACAACCTTTCTCTTTCCTTGCATCTAATTATGGATTTTCTTGACCTTTCCCAAGGTCTGGCTAGTGTCAGTGAGGTATCTCTAAATTAAACCATATATAAGGATGAAAATATGTTGGAATGGCATTTTTAAGCTCTCAAGGAAGAGCAGTAACTCTTTCATTTATGACAGTTTAAAGGCTGAATATATCTGGGGAGTCTCACTGAATCCTTCAGTGTTAATGAAGTATGGAAGCACTAGCCACAAAGAAAAGTGTCAGGATTTGGCCTATCTTAAAAATGTATTTATGCAAATTTTCCTGTCTCCTTTAGAGTGGAAAAATTTTGCTTGCACAATTGGGGTGCCTTACAAGTTCAAAACCATCAAAACAAGTTCAATGCATGATCAAGAACTGGAATGGGCTGCCTAGGGAAGAGGTGGACTGACCATCCTTGGAGAGATTTAAAAGATGTGTCAATGTACAACTTAGGGGTATGATTTAGTGGTGGGCTTGGCAGTGTTGGGTTAAGAATTGGTCTTGATGATGAAATTCTTTTCTAACCTAAAGGATTCTATGATTAAATTATGATTATAATTGCATTCTTTGTTTATCCTTGGTTCAGCAGTACAAATTGGATTGAATACAAATGGGGAAATTACCCGCAAAATCTTCCTGTTAGTTTTCCCTAAAACAGCTGAAAAACAAGGCCCATGAATCCACTGATCCCTGCTATCACAGGATGGTAGTCTGGGGTTTGCATTAGAGTCAGTTGTGCATTAATGCCAAAGTGTCCTTGAGCACAAAGGAGAACAGTAGCTATGGTGGTACTGGCAAAGATAGATTCATGTTTGACAAGGCAACAAACTCCTCTTTGTGCCACTGGGGTCAAGCATCTTCCATGTGACTGGTCACACAGGTAATGGCTTCTAACTCCTGCACGTCCAACCACAGACTGTTTAACGTAGCATTAAGGGACAAAATCTATATTTAGGATGGAATCTATCTCCCTTACCTTTAGCCACCAAAAACACTCTCTAATCCAAGTTAGCCACCAGTCACTTAAGTAGATTCCCTCAGTCGATGAAGACAGGTCTTACATAGCTATCTTTATTACCTGAACCATTTGTTTATCACCTGAACCAATTCCTGATAGAAGTTCATCTTCTCCTGCTGTCGTCCAACAGATCTAGATGATTAGCACAGATCCTCACCATTCAGACAGTCATAATGACACTAATGAATCCCACTCTCAAGGGAAACAAAAAGAGGAAACCACTGCAGAATGCAAACCTGTTTGTGTGAGTTGTCAGTCATAACCCTCCTTTCCCCTATGAGAAGGCCACATGCACATGGAGAATTCACATGAGAGTCATCTGAGAAGATCACAAATCATCAAAGACCCCTGGAGCACCCCCCTAAGATTTATTCCTGAGGCCTTGCAGCAGACCACTGCTCATGATGCAACAGATTCAGAGTGTGCTGCAAGGATGGAGAACTTGCCCCCCGCCAGGGGAGGTACCTGGCCATTCCCAACCAGCCCAAACATAATATTAATCCATTGAACCCTGTGTCTTGCAAGACCCTCACCACCAAAAAGATCAGAAGAAAAGGATCAACAAGATGCTATTGGGATCCATGGAGTGGAGATATTTTCTATTCAATCTGTCTCTCTGTCTCCCTCACTCCTCTTTTTCTCTTCCTTTCTATATCTCTTTGTCTCTTTACCTCACATTTAATGTTAAATAAAATACACACTATTGACTTCAGCCTATGATCTCATTTGGACTTTAATTCAGGCAGAGGCATCTCTAATAATTTTAATAACTGGATCATAACAGTTTGGTGAGGGCAATTATATCCATTCATGGAGAGAAGGCATTCTGCAGAAATAACATTGCTTTGACAAACACATCACTTTGCCTTAGCTTTTGCTCACCTTCATATGCTTTGGCAAGTCTTCAAGACAGAAAAGGACAAGTAAAGAACTTAAGAAGAGACTAAATACTATGTCAGGGTACTGTGGTAGACGGTGAGTTTTCTCCTTCCTGATGATCTTTGTCACCCAGAGCAGAAAGAAGATGAAGAAAACATTGAAACATAACATTGTGGATGTGTCTGTGTACATGTAATTAGAAGTCCATTGTTCAGTATGTCAGTGTGCATATCAACTTGCATTCCATACTTGAAAAAAAACTTATTTTTCTATGGGACTGTAATAAGTACTATAAATTCTAATAATTTATTATTTCTTTAATCTTTGTTCATGGTATCTGAAGAAGGAAATAACTGTTTCTAAAGTTCAAAGCTTCCTGACTACTTTTGAAGTCATGACAGCACTGCTCCCAGGGAGGACTGTGATCTAGGCAGCTGTCCGCCAGGAATAAAAGTAAATTAATGGGAAAAAAAATCATAGAGATATAAAATGGTGCTTTCATCAATAAGGTTTTTCAGTTTTGCTTTATGATATGTCATCTGGTGTGGGAGGGAAAGCAAAGTTGCCTGCACTTTGAAGTGGTAGCATGTTCTGAAGCAGTCATTAGTGCAGTTCATACCTCTTCTTATGCACTTGATTCATTGAGGTGCTCTGTGCAGTCAGGATACCTTGCAAGACCCAGACCTGCGCAAGCAGCCTGGAGGCTGACTAAAAATCTGACTAAGAAAACTATTAACTGGAGAGCTTTGGTGTGGAAAATATAAAATATTTTTCAGTTAAGATGTTATAATTTTCTATCTTTTTAGAGAGATCTTACAGCTACCCTAGCTTTCAGAAAAGTGTCTTACATTCAATTATTTACAACTAAGAAAAGTAGCTTTCTCTTTAGCTCCTTTTAATTTCTAGTTGAAAAGCTAGATCATAGGCTTCACTATTTTTCTTCACATTTAAATTATTAAGACAAAAAAATCTTTTTGCATTATGTTACAAATACATGAGTACATTCCTATAATTTTTATCAGTCTCCACACACTTTCATAATGTGGTATGTCTGTCTCATACAGTTATTTCCAATCTTAACAGGGAACTTTAATGTCTTCTTTGATGGTGTAAGCATCCTCTTAGTCAGTTGATGCATAATTAACACAGTGGCTCTTGTATGATAGAAATTAGTTATTTCCCCAATTGTGAGCATATACAGCTTCCATTACATTTCCTTTCTTTGAAGGGTCAAAGAAAGTAGAGTTCACTACAGAACTGTTAATTCTTGTGATAGATTGTTCCTAAATACTTAAACATATTGGTTGACTGTGAGAGATTGAAATGGTTAATGCTTAAACATCGTTAAGATCATCTGAGGGCTTGTGCCCATTGTAGTGAACTGCAAAGGAGCAGCTGTTCCTCTGCAACCACCAAAGCCCACCCCTTGCTGAATATGCCTACTAACTAGAATTTGGACAGTGTTGAGAACTTGAGATAAGATAAAGGTGATTCTTTTGTTCAGTTCTCCCCATGTCTAGGGAGAAGAATGTATCCGCAAGTGATACTGGAAGAGAGAGTAGAATGCTGGTGGCTCAGACATGGAGAGAATGAGCTGCTGATGGGCAAAGCGCCTGCCCAGGTGGAGAGGGTGAGCACAGCTGTACAGGCTGCAGCTGGGTGTTGAACGGGATAAGGAAAGTGGCAAACCTCGTGAGGCAGGTATGTCTCTGTCCTCAATCACGTGAACTCAGATGTCATAACTCCCCTGCCAGGGATGTGACAGGCAGCTGTAACAGCAGGCGTCAAAGGCTCCTGAAGTGTCATCAGGTGCCTCGTGATCCACAGCATTCAGTGTGAAACTTCTCGTCACAGGGGAGGTACCCCGGGGTTCCCATGTGAACCTTAGCAAATATAAACTCATCAGAGCTCCTGTTTCATGGGTTTTCTCCACCAAGACCATGACAGATTATTCAGTCTACAATTGCCACTTTGACCAACAGACATCAAAATTTCAAGCCTTGCTAAGGATTCCAATTAGTGGTGACTATACACTTTCTATCTTATTCTTTCTCTTTTTTCTATTTCTTTTTATCTCTACCTCACATTACTGTTAACAAAAATCTGTACCACTGACTTTGTTATATGATCTCATTTGCATCTAAATTTGGGCAGAGGCATGTCACAAAAGATTTTAGTAACCAGATCATGACATTGTGATCATGACCATGTTATAGTTATTGTATTGCATTATTTTAATTGATAATGGATGGTGTAGTTTAGCCAAAATAGAAAACTGCTTAGAAATAAGCTCAATACCTCTATATTTTGTACCATCTAGAAGGGCTTTTTATCTGAGGCCTACTAAAGACCTGAGAAATCAAAGTGTTTTGAGTTTTCCTTGCATGTTTTCTATCATAGATTCTGCTTTGAACCAAATTCCATTTAGGATTGACTCTCACAGATCAGAGCAATGCCTACTTAGACACCCATACTGCATTCCCAAAGGAGACAATCAGAACAGGAGATCCAAGAATATGAACTTTCACAGATGTTCTCCCTGCTTCCAGTAATTTTTGGGTGAGTTGATTTCTTAGAGAGTCTTATCTTGGTATTTAATAATCCCAGACAGACTCTTCTTCCATGTCTTTTTCCAGTGATTTTTGTCAATTCTGTCATCTACTAGAAATCTACAATCCTGTGGCAGGGTAATTACAGTTAAGTCGTAGAATGAATCCCTTACTTTCAGAAGTACCCTTTAGTTTCTATTGAAGCTTTTTTTTATTCTTTTATTGGAGGATACCATGAATATCTGATCAGATTCACTCTTCATTATTTGCTGTTGTATGTTATTAATTCTATTAAAATTAATTGACTAATAGAATTGTCTTAGCTCTTTCCTCACATTTGCTTATTTTCCACGGCATTCACTGCTCTATAAATATACTTCTCATACCTAAGCCAGTTCATAACTTTGATTATCCTAGATGTCCTTTGCTGAAAATTCTCAAATTCTACTAATTTGGTAGCTTGCACAGAAACCAAATATTAAGCTGATATTTTTCACTTTATTGCAGCAGTAAAACATAGAAAACTGGACAGTAATACAAATTTGTTGTATTTCAATATATTGAGTTTGCAGGTCAAAGTTTTGGTAGTGGGCTACAGGTGTGGCTTTTGTAAGAAGCTACCAGAAGCTTGCTAGCCAGCTCCAAGAGGGACCCACTTCTGGCCAAGGGTGAGTCCATCAGCAATGGAGGTAGCACTGCTGTGGGTATAAGGGGAAAAAGTTGCTGCACAACTGAAGCCACATGGAAGAGAGGGAACATGTGAGGGGAACAGCTTTGCAGGTACTAAGGTGAGGGGAGAAGAAGGGGAGAAAGTGCTCCAGGTGCCAGAGCACAGATTCACCTGCAGTTCATCGTGAGGCAGCCGTGCCCCTGCAGACCATGGGGGTCCAGGGTGCAGCAGAGATCCACCTGCAGCCCTTGGAGGACCCCACACCAGATCAGGCAGATGCGCAAAGGAGGCTGTGACCCTGTGGGAAGCCCTCGCTGGAGCAGCCTCCTGGTAGAACCTGTGGCTCCATGGAGAGAGTAGACCACTGTAGAATAGATTTCCTGACAGGACTTGTGACCCTGGGGAGAACCCTGACTGGAGCACCCCATTGCCTGAAGGATTGCACCCTGTGGGAGGGACCCACACTAAAGGAGCTCATCAAGAACAGCAGCTCATGGAGAGGACTTGCGTTGGAGAAGTTTGTGGAGGATTGTCTACCGTGGGAGGGACCCCATGCTGTAACTGGGGAAGTGTGTGGGGAGGAAGGAGAGGCAGAGAAAAGGTGTGATTCTGTGACTGCAGCCCCCATTCCTCTCCTCCTGTATCACTGCAGCGATGGACATAAAGAAAATCTGAACTTGAGCCCAGGAGGAAGGGAAGGGAACGGGGGAAGGTGTTTTTTAAGATTTGATTTTATACCTCATTACCCTGCTCTGACTTGACTGGCAATAAATTAAAGTAATTTTCCCCAAGTCAAATCTGTTTTGCCCATGACAGTAATTGGTGAATGATCTCTCCCTGCCCATATCTCAACCCACCAGCCTTCTGTTAGAGTTTTTGTTTCCTCTGTGCAACCAAGGAGGGCAGTGATAGAATGACTTAGGTGGGCATCTGGCATCCAGCCAGGGTCATCCCACTGCATGCAGTTAGCTTCATTTTTGCTTTTACATGTCACCCTCCATTACGTGAAGGAGAAAGTAATATGCTTCTTTAATTTTTGCAAATTTTCCTTTCTAGGTGTTCAAACTCCTGAATAGGTCAGATTACAGTAGTTCACCAGTGTAATTTATTAGGTGTCTTATGAATGCAAAGAAAGCACACATAGAGGAAAAATGTAAACTGAATGAAAAAAAAATTATCAAATAAAGCCAAGGAGGGTGTCCTTCAAGGGTAATAGTTGAGTTTTAATTTTCTATTTAATTTATGTTCCATTTAGATTACAAAACTTCAGCTGCTGTTGAAATATTTTACAAATATTGACTCATCTGTACCTTAGTTAAATAAGTATTATGAAAAAGTAGGGAGTGTGGTGTGATCTTCCAGTTAGAGCATATACTCCTACTTAAATTAAATAGTTTACTCTCAGTGACAAAGGTGACATAATTAGGAGGAACTAGAATCCAGAACTTCCTGGAAAAATGCAAATTTTTCCTCCTACAATAAAAATGTGTAATATTTTAGAACTTTTTGTTGTGCAACAATCCTCAGTTTGTTTCTAATTAAAAATCTAGATTTCTAGACTTCTTCTAAATTCAAGATTTCATTGAGGCCCTGCTGAAGCTGCCATTCAAACTACTCGAAAAGTCAAGGTCAAAATGATGGTTTCTGTCATTATGTGAAGCTGCACTTTGCTCATGCAATAACTTTGTACAGAGATCAGTAAGGCTGCAGGTGCAATTTCTGATTTGAATCTATTATTTTCCATGTCTCAATTCCGGGCTACCTGAGATAACACCTCTTTCTCAAGGATACATTATGTTTAACTGTAATTGAACAGCTGGAGCCAGGGGCTTTCTCATATAGACAAATACGAGCTGCTCAAGGTGTAGTCTGTAAGGGATACTTCCATTTTTGTCTCACTCCACCTGTGGAACCTCTAGTCCAGCCCAGGATGGCTGTCAGTCCGTGACACACCTGAAGCAACACCCCACATCCCGCCCCTGGAGCACCAATGGAGCCCTTGAAATATGGATATATAAGGTTGGATGGGTGGGATTTGCTAAGTCAGTGCTTGGTGAAATGCCTTATTTTGATTGAATGTTTCATCTTAAATTTTGCCAAATTTCTGTTTGTCAGTAAAGTTTGTTTTTCCACCTCCTGTGAACATTGTTGTGTATATCCCATGCACCAATTCAGGGAAGAGTAGCACCACAAACACCTATTAAGTAAACTTGCTAAGCAAAGACAGGGGATCAACAATGGATTAGGTGTTTCTTAGAGGGCAAAAAGAGTGAAATGTATTTGAACATGAATAGAATGCATCATATGATGCTTTTTTAAATGGCTTTAGAATTCCAAATACAGTTTGCAATGAAATGATGTCTCTAAATCTAATCACAGAACCAACACCAATGGACTATTTCATACCTGTGTGTATGCAGTGAAAAATGAAATTTCAATTATTACACTTGACATCTTATTAAACTTTTCTATTTTAATTTTTTTTTCTCAACTTTCCTGTCCTAATACTCACAAGAGAAACTTCTTTTTCCTTGTATTTATTTATTTCTGACAGGACGGAATTCAATTACCATTTTTTATATTGAACAACCCTATGGTTATAAACTACCATCTTCTTTCTGGGCTCAAAACATGTATTTAGGTGAAGATATTCCTATCCTTCAGAGATATTTTTGTGATACATTATATTTGACTGGCAGTGTAGCACAACAGTGATTGAGCAAAATAAATAAACGATAACAATAAATTTCAGCAAAACTAAGTCTCAGTAGTAGCAAAAGTGTATTGCAGGCTGATAATTGACAAATTGATTCATTTAGTCATTTTGGATTCTGGACACTTTTATAAGTATTTTGAATCAAATTTTCTTTAAGGTATGCAATTGAAAAAAATCCTCTTGCTTATACATGTCAGTGCAATAAGTCCTCCAGTAGAGTACTTCTGAATACATATTTAAGAAGAGAGAGACAAGCATTAAAAGACAGAACAATGTTTGTAATGTTGCTGTGGTGTTTCACCAAATAAGGTTCTGAAGAATCTTCCAAGCCCTGGAAATAGGGTCAAAGTAATAGCCCCAAGGAAGCAAAATATCTTGTAAGCAATCATGTTTTGATTTAACCATCAATCTCAGAACCCTTCATGTGAAACTACTGATAAACACTAACCATTCACCATGTGCTACCTTCACAAGAGAAGATTTGAACCATTTTGCAAATGTCTTTCTGAATTCTCTTACTTTGTGGCAGGGTGTTCAGATGGCAGCAGGATTCATGGAATTGAGAGAGAGGCCTCTTGCATAACACTTCACAATACAGGAAACTGTAGCTTCTCACCTGTTGAAGGACCTAAGATTTGCCAAAATAACTAATATGGCACTCAAGGTAAACCCCTGTGACAGTGACTTGGAATGAATGTCAGGTAGTGTCTTTGCAGGGTGCCTTCTAACTGCTTCATAGGACAGAGTGGGGGGAACCTAAAGTAAGCTCTGTTCGTAAACCAAAATACACCCTATGCTTTGGACTGACATTGTGATACCATGAAGGCAGGAGCCTGAATTGTAGCAGTGATCCTTTAAATGGGCAGCCACACCAGAAAACTTCAAGCTATTCTTTCAAGGAAGAAAACAATGAATTCAGTCAAGTCATTCTAACTGCAGTTTAGGGGTCTCCATTAGGAGATCCTGGAAAGGGACCAGGACATTAAAGTTTTCTACATTTTCTACAGTATTCTACAGAGGAATTTTGTCACCCACCTTAAGATGACAAACAAAGCAATGAAGTGCTCAGAGTTTGTCTGTGACCTTACTATTGAAATCGAATTTTTAAAAAAGCCAACGTTGTAAAATTCATCATTTTAGCTTTTGTTCTGTATAATGCCCTCACATGATTGAATCTCTGAACAGCCTACACCAGGAAAGAAAGCTTACATATTTGATTGTATGACAGTAGACAGACCTGAAAAAGAAAAAATATATTTTACCATCAATTAATTGCCTTCAATACTAAAGTAACAATCAAAGACTTGTTCTGGTCACAGCAAAAGGCACCCTACCTAGATTTTGAATAGTGTTCTGTGATCTCCAGAATGCAGAAAAGCACAGCAGAGAGCATTGGCCAAATAACATGAATAGCTAATTTTAAAATTCCTTTTCCTTTGAGTCATGATATATGTGTCTTGCATCTCAATTTTGTTTAGGAATAAGACCTTTTCAGATGCTTGCTTAGACTAATATTATGTTATCAGAAAGACAGAAAAGTATACAGAAAATTACAAGATGTCATAGCATACTATAATAAGATAAAGTTAAGCTCTCATGAGCTATATTTGAAGAAGCAGTACAAGAGTATTTGCCCTACACATTCAATAGTATTAGATACCACACAGGACTATTAATGTTCCCATTTTGACCTCATAAATATATTCAGGAAGCAAATTATCTGCTATTAACACACCCACTTTCTGTCCCCCTCCTCCCAAACAGATTTGGCTTAGTGTGAATGTAGGATGGGGTAATTTGACTTTTGCAATCACAGCAGACAGCTGTGAGTGATACATGACATGAAAATGAATTATCTTTGCTCTTGCTCATTGAGAGCACAGAGTGCTGTGCAGTTAGTATGCTCTGTTGTAGTCTGTACCTGACAGGTATGGAGTACAGGAAATAAAAATAAGCTTTTACACCAAGTTTTATTAATTATCCTTACACATACTGAAAAATAGCTTTATATAAATACCATCTTCCTTAATTTCCTTTCTATCTCTCCCCTCTCTCCATTCTTCATCACTGTGAGATAAATCTACCATGCTCCCAGTCATTCAGGCTTAATAGCAGAGTGCTAAACTTGACCCCCCTCTTCCCTTTCCACCCACTGCTAGAATGTTGTTAAATGTCACCAGTTATTCCTCAGTAAGATGAAGAAGCTATATAATTTATTTTCTATCTCAGCTGTTACAATTCTGATAATTTATCAAAACAGTCTTATCTTCTCTGCTCTCACCTGATTCAGCTTTTTTTTTTCCTCTTAGGCTTTGCAGTATGAGTTTTCTGTTCCACTTATCAGACCTTTTTCTCAGCTTAGCCTTATTATTCCCCTTCATATATTGAGCTCTCATTTCACTGATTTTGGAGACTCTCTGTGGCTTCTTTGTGAGATACAACCTCCTTGCCACAACCTGTCTTTTCTATATATTCTATCTCAAGTTGCCAACTGTTGCTTAGAGTTCAGTACCTTCTGCTCCTTGGCCCCTTCATATTTGCTATCTTTTTCTCATTGAAGGGATCTAAAATTTTGTAATTCAGGAAATTCTCATTTTCTTTCCTCTTTTCTGAGCCCTTAAATCTTGGCTCATTTTCACCAGAAATATTTTAATTATTTTCTAATGCATTTTACTTATTCCGAGCTAACTCTGTCTCTCAGGTACAGATTTGACCAATTTGTTGGACTTGTCTTTTGTTATGAACTCCAATTAAGAATAAGGGCAAGCAAGAGTGCTTTTGTGGACTTATGTGTTACCATCTGAGTCAGTGAGCCATGCTTGGCAACTGTAGTTTGAATAATTGTTTGAATTACAGAATAATGAGAGCATAGAAACATTTTTTTTTCCCCCTGGATACTTTTTGACGAGTTTTGAAAAAAATCAACAGCTTGCATAATGTAGTAAACATGATAAAGGGATACCTGTAAAAACATTCCTTTGGAATCTTGGTGTCCATAGATAGGTTCCTAAAATCTGATGTAGACAGTCACATGACAAATCTACTCTGAAGTGTTGAGTAGTCACATGTCATGGTGACTGCCTGACCTGTCTGGTTTCTCTTTGAGTGCACCCCATGAATTCATGTGACCTACCAGCCACCAGAAAGACCAGCTAGCCTGACCAGCCCATGCCAACATTTCTGTCTGCTCCTGAGCAGTCCCTGGAAAATACCTGATTTCCAAACAAACGGCTCTGAAATGCTATCCTGAAAGTAGCTTTTGCATTAGCAAGTGCATGTGAGAACCTACATTTTTGTTTTGTGTATTGCTGTCATGTGAGTGCTGCTGTTTGTGACTCAGCCTCATAGGAGGAGTTGTGGTCCTCTGCGAGGTGGGACTGCTTCTGTACAGTCAACAATGGGTGAGGCAGGGTAAAGGTTTTGTCTCCTCTTCATTTATTTTGTTTTGGTTACTGGGCCACAAAGATCTGCTTCTAGCTTATTTTGCTACCTGCCAAGCTCTCTTTCTTTGATGGGGATCTGCAAAGGGGGAGATCCTTCTACATCTGTCCAACCACACACCCTGGTGCGAGGACTGCAGCATATGCTTGGGACATGCCATGGGTGGTGCACGAGTAGGGTACTAGTCAGATGGAAGTAATTTTACGCTTTCTCAGAAGGAAAACAAATGACAGATCTAGCTGTGCCTGACACTGCCTGAGCACCAGAGACTCTCTCTCCCTCCAGGGAACCCCAGGTTAATGAGATGGAAAATGCAGGCGGCAGATTCCATGCCATCAGAAACCACCAAACTTGCACAAACTGCCCTCGTACCTCTGAACTGTGCCTTATTTCTAAAGCTAAAGCACTCTTAATGCCAGATTCTTAGCTCAGTCCTGATCTGATTTTTAATATCTTCACTCTGCCCTTCATACTAATCAGATTTTTAAAAGAAAAAGCAGAGGAGGTTGCCTCAGATACTGAAGTCTCTACAGTAATTTTCAGGCAGAAAATCAAATTGCCTGTGGGCTGTAGATTTTCGTAGTGTGTATGCATAGAAGAGGTCACCTTTAACATTAAGGGCATGAATCTCTTTTTCCCTCCATCATTTGAGCTCTGGTGTAACGTCATTAATAACTTCAGCAGGTTCACACTGACTGATCTGTGGGGTTACTAAGACCATTAATTTGGCCCAGACCCTGTATTTAAAGTGTAACTAATGGCAACAAAAACTCTTAACTGTGCTTTAGAGAGAAAATATAATAATGAAAAGCTACTGACAGCTTCTAGGAACCATACCAGAATGCTTACTTAATTTTATACAAAATTGTCTCGTTGCTAGATCCCACCATTATCTCTTTCCGAGATGAAAATTAACCCATTACCCCCATTTTGCAGACAAAAGTGAGGTTCTAAGAGATAAAATGACTGTTAAAAGTCATTCAAAGGGCAAAATTGCATGTTTTTTTTCAGTCGTCTTATAGTTCGTTACACTTAAAATATGTCAAGCTGGATCCTTCAGAGAGAAGGTGAAAGTGTAGTAGTATAGGACATTGAGAGAGGGAACAGAGTGAAGTCTGGCTTTTGAGGTTATTTTGAATTTTGATACTGGAAAGACAACAAATATTTGGCTGCTTACAGGACTCCTAAAATCCCAAAATGTAAGTCCTTTTGTGTGAAGGAGCCATTACAGAGAGAGGAACATGAAACAGTCAGAACCTCCAGGACAAATATGAAGGGTGCCAAATGTAGTGACTGCTAGCCATAGCCTCAAAGCATGGCCTGTGTTAGCTGCTGTGTTTCCACCAAGAAGCAGCTGATTGGCCACTGAGGCTTTGTGTTGTGCTGAGCAGCTATGAGCTGCTCTGTCACACCCCATTTACACTCATATACCCTTGGTTTGCTGGGAGAACCTTGAGTCAAATCTGCTGCTGCTGGTAGAGGCTCTCAATATTTTTTGCTTGTAAATAAGAAGAGCTATACAAAATGCAGCAATGAGTCATTGCAAACTCATGGCCCTTTTTCATGATACTTCTAGGGTCTAAACAAAACAGCTGTGCATTAGTTTAATGTGCTCTATAACAAGGCTTTTAAGTACATCTCCAATACTAAAGTTGGAGACTCCCTCCTTAATTCAACTTTTGTGGTAGTTGCTGTGACTGGCACAACCTCTTACTAAACGTTATCCATCTTCCTCTTCAGCATTTTGGTACTTCTGATTTTGAGCAATGAATTTCATGCTTTGCACCCATTAAATCACATCGCACAATGTGCTTATAAAATGGCCCAGAATTTTACTTTTATAAACATGAAATTTTATCCAATTATTACTGAATTTTCCAACAGTAGTGTTTCTAGTATGGACAGGCAAAACCTTCAACATGGACTTGCTTTTTTGACATCTCACCTTTAGGTCAAAGTCTGCGCATTATGTCTGGGTTAATTTTTACTGCTGAATATATTTTCTTGGGAGAAATCTCTTATTATTGCACTTAAATTCAGGCAAAATTATGTAAAAAGTGTGTAAGAACAATTAAGAGCATAGCTGGGATCAGTTAATATTACTTGTCGGCTTTCTGCTACAGTATAGACAGATTTTTCAGATGCTATTTTCACACACACTGTTTAAGCAAATAGCATATGCTAGTTTGTAAATCTGAATCTATATCTAACTGAATTATCTGAACACAGACAAGTTACAGTCATATAGCTTCTACTTCTAAGATTTACAATGATTCAGATCATCACTTCTAAGAGTCATAATTTTCTGCAAAATCAAAGTATGTCCTTTATGGTCTTTTGATTGTTTAGACTGTATTTGAGTTTCCTGAACTTGTGCTATACATTCACATATTTTTCAATAGTAATGTTTTCCCTGCATTGAAGATTATTTAAAAAAAAAAAGTGAAAAAAAGAAATTCCACAAAAACCAAACTATCAGAAAACACTGAGACAAAAAATAGGCAGAGCTTTTATTTTCTCATACAGATTTTAGCCTTTATGTTTCACATTCTGTCCTTTTTCCCCCTAAGTAATATCAGAATGGGATTAGAGCTAACTAGAATTTAATTTACTGTTTCAAGTGAGTGTGTATAGCTACTAATCCTGTCAGAACACATTTTGGTTTACATACTTTTAAGTACAGACCTTTAAGATTTTTGCAAAGCATACATTTCATCAGCATTTATCCTAAGAAGAACATTAGTTTAAATAGAGGTAGGTAAGAATTCCAATTTCAATTTCCTATGATTTAAGCATCTAGTTTTGCTTAATAATAGAAATTCTAATGTTTC
The DNA here is from genome assembly GCF_015832195.1 of Motacilla alba alba. Taxonomy (NCBI): domain Eukaryota; kingdom Metazoa; phylum Chordata; class Aves; order Passeriformes; family Motacillidae; genus Motacilla; species Motacilla alba. The sequence continues at coordinate 24,190,560 of NC_052019.1, read as the reverse complement.
TTAGAAAATAAAATTACTAAGAGAATGTTTGGCCAGTGAGTAATTTTTGTTACTATCAAGTTGAAACAATCCTTTGAACTTTAAGTCAGAAATGAATTTTGAAAGATTTAATTTTGCAGAATTTTTGGAAAACATTTCAAAATGACAACATGAAACTTTATACCACCAGAAAAAGTTTTTGCAGTAAGAAGAGATGTATTATTGAGTGCTCCCCTATTATTGCGGTCATAATGTTCAGCTAAGAGCTTCCTGATCCATTTCTTGGAAGGTGAATCTCATCAGGCCCTCCTCACCCACAAGGAAAGATCTTCTGAAAGTATTTGGGATTAAGTCGGTGCCCCAGCCAGCAACTAAGTCCCACCCAGCTGCTTGCTCACTCCCTACCACATATATATGGGAGAGAGATTTGGAAAGGTAAAAGAGAGACAACTTGTAGGTTGATATAAAGATGGTTTATAGGTAAAGCAAAAGCTGCACATGCAAGCAAAGCAAACCAAGGAATCCATTCACCTATTCCCATGGGCAGGCAGGTGTTCAGCCATCCCCAAAAAAGCTGGGCTCCAGCATGCCTAAAAATTGTCCTTGTGACAACCATGTCAATCATGGATTGTCCTTGAGAGGACAATCATGTCAAACATCCCCACATTCTACTGTTTCCCCAAGCTTAATATGCTGAACATGGTGCTTATGGTCATATTCCATAGAGTATGGAACACCTCTTTCATTTTCTTATCATCTTCTTTACATCTCTGTTACTCTACTGCCTATGTGAATCTGCCAAGAATGTTGATTTACAGCTATGAAGATATGGAAAGACCATCTTGGCTGTTACCCTGCTGGTACTGCCAAGGTACTCTCATTCTCTGATCCTCTTATCTTTGTTTACTGGGCCACCTAACTTCTCTACTTTCTCTTCATACATGGTAGAAGAATTTATTGCAGGATATTGATTCCTTCTGGTTGATCCTGAAGAAAAACAGTACCATTAAATGTATAGTGTTGAAATGCATTTTTGCTTTGCCAATATTTTTAGCAGTCTATACTCTTCCATTGATACAATAGAAGATGTTTCTTAGCTTCAGTGCAATATTTGAGTAGATTCAAATATATGAAGAAAACTGAATAAAATATATAATTTTTGCCCATTTCACCTTCCTAAAATATTTGTTTATATTGATGTTTCTTTGTTATGCTGGCAAAAATAGTCCAAAGGAACTATGTCAACTGTGCAAAAGCAGATCTGGAACAGCCCCAGCAGGAACTCTCTAGTAATTTAATTTCAAAAGTCAATCTGCTAAATTTACAATTTTTTACAGCCTAAGCAAGACTATGTTGAAAATCAAGAAAAAAGGGGTAAACTCACCACATAATAGATAAATATTTTGTTTCACCTGACATGCTTTTCTTCTGTATATAAAAAAAAAAAAAAAGTTTATTGTTCTTTTCAGTTTCTTTTCCTCTGTTGTTGCACTGCAGTAAGGAATTGCCTACAAATTCAGTCAAGAATTCAACCTAGTGCCTACTATACATTTGCACTGATTACTGTAAATGTCTTCAAAATGAATATTGACTAGGAGGATAGAAGCAGGTTAACAAAACCTGAGAGGTGAATGTTCAAGTAAAATTCAGCCCCAGTTTCTATCAGCTGAGAGCATGATCTAACCAGGTTTTTCATCCTGAAGTAAAATCCTGTTTATAGTTGAATTTATGTTTTCAAACTTGCCCTCAGAGGAAAGTGCTTGATATCAGGGCTGGTTTTAAATCCACAGCAATACCCTCTTTTTGCACAGCAGGAGTAAGGCAGCTGATATCTGTCCCATAAAAGACACTACAAGCAAGTGCTACAAAACTGGTCCCATGTTAACTGCAGAACATCATCTCGTGGGCTACTTCTCACACACATTTGTACCAACCTCCTTCTGGTCTTGAGTCACTATGTTGTGTGGCCATATAAAAATAAGTCTCTGGACAAAAAAAAAAAAAAAAAAGATGTTTTAATCTTCATGGTTGCCAATCACATTAAAATATGAGTAGGAAATGGACTTCAACTTAAAATAATGAAATCAGATTTGGTTCAGACATAATTTAAGAATTAGCAGTTGAACCTGAGGCCATCACATTTTCTTTTAATTGCTAATCATCAGAAATTGCCCTCAATTGATCATTACTACTCTGTTAAATGAAAAATATGCTAACGGCGTAAAATGACATTCAATCATTGTATCACTGTCTAAGTAATTACTTATGCCCAGGAATCTTATTTTCTGTAACCCCTTGTGCGAGCCATGCAGAACAGTAAGATATGCTGTATGTCTGCCACTCTACTTTTCCTTATGTTTACAATTTCTTTAAGTTCTATATAATGTCACATAACATAAATATACAGTTTAGACTTCACAGTAGACTTTTTATTAAACATCTGCCTTTCCTAAACTGTCCCCATTATTGAAAGTAAATATATCCTACCTGTTTTGAAAGACAGCTCTCTTTAGACAAGGGAAGCTCTGCTCTTTCAAACAGCTCTTTGAAACAAATTGCACTTTTTTTTTGTTCACTGTCTACTTACCTATTTACATACTCCTTCAGTTGCACCAAACAGAAAAGATAAGCTGGTCATTTCTTTCTCAAAGATAATGTGAACCTTAAATGAGATCTAGCTTTCAAAAACTTTGAGTATTTAAATAGATTTATTTCCTGAATTCCTTTAAAATGTGTTTGTTGACTCTGTTTCTGGATTTAGGGAAAATATAAGAGATCTAGCACTCCTTTCAGAGACTCAAATATATCATTAAACAGGAGAAACACATTTGGAGCAGATTATGACTCTAAAAACTTAAGTGAAACCACTTCAATTTAATAAACAACTCACAAAGATTATGATCTATGATCAAACTTCTTTATAGTTCTCCTTTTCCCTGGAAAAAGAGTATTTCAGAGGGCATGGTTAAAGTGAATGACAAAATCAAGCAATAAGAAAGAAAAGCAGAGGAGTGACCCTGAGATGAGCTCTTGGTCAAAGCAGGCTGCTAACAACACCAAGGTGGTGAGTTCGATCCCCACCGTGGGTCATTCACTTAAGGGTTGGCCTCGATGATCACTGTGGGTCCCCTCCAACTCAGGCACTAGAGTTTCAGAAAGAAACTAGCCATGGTTTTGTCTAATGCCTGAGTGCTGTTAGCAAGCTCCCTGTGAGTTATCAAGCAAGAAACTAATATGTGACAAAAGAGGAAGGTCATTCCCCACAATGTCAGCAAATGATCAGAAAGATTACACATTGCACTGACAGTTGTGGACACTGTACTTATTCCAGGAATGAGCAGTGGGGCAGCAAAGTTTCATTAAAACAGAGTGATGTTATTAAACTTTTATAATTTGACTGCAATATGTGCAGCAGCATTTTACATAAGCTGAAGCCTGTGCAACGTGCAATGAGGGAACCAATAAGTAGTGAATTACAATAATCAATACGTGAAATGACAAAAGCATTAATCAACTTTGCAGTGGTGTCCCGACCTGGGAAGAAATTAGTTTTATATAGATCACATAAATAACTAGATAAATTAAATATTGGGCCAAATGAACGGCTCATGTAACTCAACTGTTGATATATGCAGCTGGTGACACATTTGGATCTAGAGATGAATTTGGATGATTACATTTTGACATGATATCATACTGAGTCAGGCAATTAGCATAACAACATTTTCACAAGGACTTATTTTAATGTAAAATTTATGTAGATTCAGCTGTGCTCATGCGTTTTTCTTGTTTGTAAGGGGCATTATATTGCTTCACAAGAAAAAGTATTTGCTGCAAAAGTTTTGCTGGCTAAGTTTAGGTTTGTGTATTCCATTACTGGAAACAGGAAAATAATGTTTTTTGTATTATTATTTTTTAATTGAAAGGGACATCCCTTAATGTATATAAAATAAAATGATAAATCAGATGGGACCATTTGAAAGTTTTCAAAGACTTTGTAGCATAGCAGGAGAAAATTAGTGTTGAAATTTGTGCATTGCATTTATCCTTTTGGAAACTGGTTTTGTACGAGCTCTTTGGTAGAAGTCAAGCAAATGTAGCAGAGAGGCTGTTTCTTACCTCTCTGTCTTTAGTCTCATTACAAATACCTAGAAATACATACATGTTTATTGCAATTATTTATATTCTTTATATAAAAAGTAGGAGACCTATTGGACAAGATTCTTACAGAAATGTTTTCAGGATGGGTTTAAATTTAGCAGCTTTCAGTGTATCTCTTCATTAATGATGGTGTAGAATAGCACCGGTGATAACTATACTTATACATTCTAATTTTCTCAGCTCACCAGTAGGATTGATGAGAAGACTGTTTCAAGTGCTAGTATTCTTCTTCAAGAGACAGGAACAAGTCCACTTGCTACATCCTCCAATACTGAGGTAAATGTCTCAACACACACAGTTAGTGCCACCTTCTTACAGAAATGTGAGCAGGGGGTGAAAATCAATAGCAGCATGGCTTCTCACCACAGCTGCATCTCTCTCAGGAAGCACAAGCATCTTTGAAAAGGAAGCAAGGGAACAAACATAAATGGTAGGCAAGAGAAGATTTTTAGGCTAACAAGTGTAAATAGGTGTTAAAATTAAGAGAGACTTCCCTTGAGTACTGTTGGTTCAGAAGAATATACAGTATACAGAAGAACAGTCCTGCATAGATATCCAAGTTAATTTACCAGAAACAAAATAAAAATTTAGAAAGAAAAGGTTGAAGGGTGAATTTGAAACATCTCCAATACACTTTTATTAAATCCTCAACATTTCTGTATTCTGTGCATAAAAAAATGTGAAGAATAAATGAAAATGGCAGGTTGCAGACACTGCGCTGGCTGACTAGCGGTGATATGTATTGATCCTGCCAATGTCTCAGAGTTTTTCATGTGCAATGATTGCCTTTTTGACTGCTAACTCAATTCTTGTTAGCAAAATACCAGAGTGGGACAGTGAGATCCGTTAGTCTCCTCAAATGCTGGTGACTGTCAATGAAGAGTTTTGTTTTCCCTTGGACTAACTCTGTCTTGCATTGGTGAGGATACCCATGAGATCACAGAATAATTCAGGAACAACCCAAAACATGACAAAGAGCATTGAAACAAATTTATCCAGCAATTCAGGCAGAGCCATAGTAACCAAAGTTTATTTAACATTCAAACAATGAATTTAAGGAACAATGAAATCTGCATAGCAGAGGTAGATAAAGTCCTTTAATCTCATTTCTGACCAGAAATCCTATGGTTCCCACTTGACAAGGAGGAAATATAAGATGGACACTAACATTTTCCTAAAGGAAAAAGCATATGAGCAAACAAAAACCATATTAACTTTCAGTCACATTAGTAGAGTTCTGTGTCAATAAAACTAGGGCCTGTTACTTCAGTGTCTGAATATTCACCTTTTTTTCATACTTATTAACACATGGAAAGGACTTTATAAGAGATTGTCATACCTCTGTGCAAATGGGGATTGCCTTTCTTTTCACAGCTAACACCGAAATAAAATGCCACATCTAAAAAAAAAAAAAAGAGAAAGCATGATTATTCTAAAATTGAGGACCTGAGGAGAAGATCCAGGCTGCAGGGAAGAAAAGACAAGTCTTAGAGTTAGAAAACTGATAGGTCAATTGAGTCACACTGAACTGTTTTCTGTTTCCACCATTATGATTATAAACACTGAAGTGTTAAAGCAAAGAATGTGTAACAATTGAGAAGAAACTGGGACTCATTTTGAAAAAGTTGTGCAGGCATATATAATAAAGGGCAATATTAGTCCCAAACTACCACTGATTAAAACTGCATTTTCCAGTTTCTCTATAATTTCATGCATGATTATTAGAGTCATTGATTGAAAATCTGTTTTTATTCCACTATAATCAAGTTATTTTGCCCAGGTTCTCTAAGTAACTGGAAAATAATCAGGGGTTAGAATGTTGAATAAAATGCCCCTTTCATGTATCAAAAAGGTATTGTAGTCAAAATTCTAAAATGTTAACTAAGAAGGTTGTACTTTGAGAAAGTTTTAAATACATACTCTTATTTTTTTGCCTCAGTGAGTACACTTTGTGTGCTGGGCATTAGCACAAAGCCTGTCATTATAAATAACGCTTCCAGACAACAACAAGAATAAATTTTGCCCCATCTTTATTGTTAGTGACTCCATAGTTGCTTGTTATTCTTCATCAGAAAATATTATGTGCCTATCATTCCAAGAAAAATATATTTGTTCTATTATCTCAGCCTAAATGTTAAAAGCAGTAAAATAGAACAGGCTTTGACATTGTGATTTATGGTACAAAAGTACAAACAGAAGAAAATGTGTGCTTTAATATGTGCTTTGGCAGCTCTTGGTTTATGAGAAAGCTACATGAAGCAGTTTACTGGTCTGGAAAAATTTCCTTATTTTTCAACCCTGTAAAATTTTTCCAGATAGTTTATTTGTTCAGTCTATCACCAATATGTATGTCAAAAAACTTACTGTACTACTGGAAAGTGGAAATAGGGTTTTTTTGACAAGTTCATGCATGAATTACTGAAAAATCGACATTGCCACATAAATAACTGCTTAAGAAAGTAAACTAAGTGAAGTCTAAGAGGTTTTAGCTTTTGTGTTCCAGGATTTCACTTTCACTAATCCTTAAATGATGGTGAAAATTTGCATGTTAGGCTTATGGAGAGACCTTTACAAAAAGTAGGGAAAAAGGCAGAATTGCTTAAATCCAAAATAAAAGTGTTCTTATTGTCTGGAGCTGTATATCTCAGTTTTGGGGGACATTTTTCTTTTGATTTGACAGTAACTCCTCAGCTGCTTCAGAATAAGCTTCGTCGTGCAGTAGAAAGAGCTGTACTGTTTAATTAGATTTACACAGCAGGTTCAGAATATATTTTGTTCATTCTAAGAGCTGATTAAAACCATCCCAGTGTGACCTTCCAGGCTTGAATCTTCCTCGAGGAGTACTACAAATCCCCCCATCCCATTGACCTGGGTAAGATGTGAATATAAGTACAATTTTTTAGAATATGGAACCCATCTTGGAAGTTTAGTTCCATTGTTGTATTTGAATTTCTATAATCTGCTATTACAGCTTTGCTCTCTCTGTGCAGGAGTGTTGTTTGTTTGTAGGGGTTATGTGTGGGTTTTATTGTTTGCTCATCTTATCAGTGCTTAGCCGTCAAGCACTTCATAGGAGGAAGCATGACAGCTTTTATTACTAGAAGACAGGAACCAGCATTATGGTGCAGCCAGTGAATAGTATTTCTCTAGACTTAATGAATGCTGATCTCATTTACAAAGTGCATTACTTTGACTCCCATTCTAACAGGAATACATTAATGTTTTTGAAAATGACATTTCATGATTAGCTAAGCATGACACCTACACAGTCATTTCAAATGATTGCCTGTTCTCAAAATTGTTTTACTATGTCAAAGGAAACAATAGTCTTTCTTGCAAGTCTGTTAAAAATTGAAAAACAATTATTTAAATTCACTTTGACTCGCAGGCCTGACTTTTCAGTAAAGAAATAAGCTCATCTCTATATTTTCTTTTATAATATTCTTTATTATATCCTATTTTCCAAAGACCTTCAACACCCTGTGGATTTGGGAAGCAATTTCCATTACTATAAGCATTAATGTTTCTGGCAAAGGATTATTTAAGAACATTGAAAAGTTAATTGACCAGAGATTCACGGGAAATATTTTGCCTTTTACATTAAATATGATTAGAATATCAATGAATTAATACAGGGTAAAAAAGACATACCTTTCCGAGGTTTTATATATGACGTTGTGACATTTACAAACAAAAATAACTGAAGAGAGGATTATTTTCAGTGCAGGGCAGCATTTACAGTATCTAAGGAGAGTAGCTTAAAGCACTCTGATGAAAATGAAAGGAGCATGCTCTATGCTGGGGTGACATGGATGCCCAACAGGGTTCAAAACGTGAGAACTGGTTGCTTGGCCCCAGCTCTCACCTGAAGTCAATCAGGTGTCTCTGCAAGCCCAGGGATCTGGGTCACCTGCTCAGTCCCTGCAGTTTGATCACTGCACTGTGCGTGTCAGCCCGTCGGCGCAGCGGCAGCTGCAGCGCCAATTAGGGGCTCTCGCTTCAGAGAAACGAGACATGAGAGGTTCTCAGAGAAACGAGCTCCCTGCTTTTGATGGAGGCAGCATCTACCACGTGGGATACAGCAGCTCAACGTGAAAATATTCTGGATAATTTTGATTGACTCCCTAGTAGGCTGGACTAATCTCTTTTGCAAGTGCTCACACTAGTTTGCATCACCATGCTTGAATTCTGTATAGGGGTCCAAATGCAAAAATTGCAGAGAGCTGCACTTTTTTTTTTTGCACAAAAGGCAACAAATCTGGAAACATACATCTGAAACCTACCACTACAGCATAAATTCCCAGAGACTAATACGTGACATTGCAATCTTTCTGTAGTTTTATCCAGAACACATATTGAGGTCAGTAAAATACATTAAGTATATACATCTGTATGTAAGATACCAGTGTAATCTTTTTTTGCTTTGTGGAAAACTTACATCAGCAGCTGTACTGAACCTGGTGTTTGTAATATTTAAGTATGTCATATGAGATGCTTAAAAAAAAAAAGATGAAGAAAAAAAAAGAAATAGAAAACCCATTAGCATGCTCCAATGACTGAAGAAAGAATTTCAAAGATAGTCTTTTCACTCTTCAGTGTCAGAAATTCATTTGTTTCTAAGTTTCATCTCTCAGAGACCTTTGATCTGATTCCCGTTTCCCATCTTGCAACTTCAATATGTATAATGTTGCTTCATTATTTTCTGACATCTTGCCTCATGGTGAGCAGGTGTGACTTGAAAATAGTATATAAAAGCAATTTCTGGTGCTTCTTCTGATCCCTGGAAAGTAATCTATGCCTGAACCACTCATTTGAAAGAAAAAGCATTTCTTAGGTCCCTGAAACAAAGACTCCTGCTTTGGGATTTTCTGTGTGAAGTTATTTGGCTCTCAGGGACATTACATTTGGTCTACCTACCCTATTTTAATGTAAGTGGTTACATACATGTTCTTAGGGCAATTCCTAAACTAGATTAAGGCCAGTGAAGGAAAAGGAACAGAGGGGGAAAGCTTGCTCTGCTTTCATTGCAGATTACTTGTGACAGAACACAGCTGTACACAACAATGTACAGAACTTTTACCCTGTCTGTGTAGCTGGAGCTCAGGTTGCTCTGGTAGCACCAGCCTTCTGTACTGGCACTTGGACTGGCCAACAGGCTCCCTTCCTCTGACTCTGGAGGGATTCTTCTCCTTAAGCCATCTCCCGGCAGGCAGTAAAGTAAAATAAAGTAAAGCAAAGTAAAAGGGAAGGGAAGGGAAGGGAAGGGAAGGGAAGGGAAGGGAAGGGAAGGGAAGGGAAGGGAAGGGAAGGGAAGGGAAGGGAAGGGATGGGAAATGAGAACTGGAGAGAGAAAAAGGAAACAAATCTGTTTGTAACTAGGTCATGGATCATTGTGACAGTAAGAGTTGCTTCTCTGAAGTCAAGGCTTCTGAAATTAAAAATATTTTGACAGCTTCATTGTAGCAGATCTAAAGTATTGAAGCACTCCAAGATTATTAACCTCCAAATAAACTGCATCTTCTCTTCAAGAGGAGTCTTTGATCAAAGCCCTCCTTTTTTTTATTAGTTTTTTTCCCAAATCATATCAGCAATATATGAAATATTTTGCTCATCATTTTGCAAATTATTGTTAGGAACCGATGATAAGGATTTGGGAAGTGGAGAGAAGACAGATTTATTTCATTTGCTGTACTTTGAGCCCAAGAGATATATAAGAAACTAATGCTAGAGTCTTTAGGTACGTTAGCATAATATTTACTTTTTTTTTTTTTTGATTGGAAACTGAACTGATTTCTCCAAACTGTAAATATAATGATTCAGTCTAAACTGGCATCTTGCCTGCAGTGCTTTTTTGACCCTGCTAAAACAAGTGCTTTCCCTGAGCCAAAATATGTGAAAGGAAAAATGTTTCTTAACATGTTGTAGATGATACAGGCATACACAAATTGTCTACATGCATCACACTATAATCATAAGATACCAGCATCCCAAATATGCTTAGTTCAGATTTGGCAATTACTTAGTCAAACTGCAAACAGAGACTGAAGAATAAACTGCAGAAACTGGTATATACTAATACTATCTTAAAAATATCTTCCTTTAAAGTGTTTATATTTCTGAAGCAAAATAAATTTTCCTCAAGCATAAGGCAGAACTTCACTTGTATTTACAAACATATTTTCAATGTTTGAGTTGATAATTTTCCATGTGTTTTATTTCGCACCAATATTTTCTCATGCTGGAAATGTTTGCCAAATCTGAATATAACTTTGCATAATGTGCATGGAAAAGTTAGTCAAACTGAATTTCAAAGTTAATGATCAAGTTGCCCACAGCAATCTCACAGCTTTATGTATCATACTCTGTGTTGAACAGTTTCTCTGTTTTTTGTCCTTCAAGCAAAAATGAGTAAAACTGGGGTTTGAAAATGAGAGTCTTACTACAATGTAAACCAAAAGATGCAATAAATTTCTTTCAGCAGCAGAACAGTTAATTTTTTACAAGAATTTGGGCTTCTAAAACACTACTCACCATAGTATTTGGAAGAATAGCAGGTCATGAAAAAAGACAGTGTGGTTGCAGTAAATTCTGTTAAAATATCTCCCCAACATTTCATTTAATAAATGTCAGCATATTTTCTTCTATAAGATAATTTACAGATATTTCATAGGTTTTTGGAAGGGCTTAAATTGAAAATAAAGGTAATTTAATCTGCTTCATAAGCTAATTCACCCGTTTTCAGTGAAAAAATTATTTTGTGATTTTTGTAGTTTCACAGTTAAATTTGAAGGATGTTATTTGACTAAAATAAAATATTATATTAACTTTTTTTTCAGTTCAACAAGCAAACACATAAGGCCAGTTCTCAGAACTCATTACTGAAGAGTATTTCAAAAGTAACATGAACATTTTTTGCAGAATTAACTGTTTAAAAATTCCTATTAGATTTGTTTGATTGAGCATTTCAAAGAACATTTTAATATTTCAGATGTAAAGCAAATACTTTCAGACTGGGATAACATTGCCTTCTTAGCAGCAACATTTGGTATAAGTTAATTTGGTTTAAAGAAAAAACCTTAGACAAAATCAAAGCTTTTGCATGAAAGGAACCAATATTGCTGAAAATAACCCTCATAAATAAAGAAATAAATAAATGTAATGATCTTAGTAATCCAATTTAATATGAAACTTAAAAAAAGAACTTGTTAATTAATTTTGCTATGTACAGATGTAGAGATGTGGGGCTTCTGTATAAGGGAGGGCTTTGTGGCTGTTCTGCATGCAGAACTGATGGAGTAAATAAACGAGGCAGATTGAAGATGGAGCAGGAAGGAGACAGTGAATAGGTCATGTACAGGCCATGTCCAAACTTAGCAGCATGGCATGGGCTTAGCAGTGCTGCTCCATACAATGCATGTTTGAACAAAGATTTTCAGAAGAAAAAAGGCAGTAGAGAGCTAAATTAAACAAGAACCACCCATTTTAGATGCCATACACATGCTTGCAGGGAATGTACTAGAGGACTACTAAAAAGAAACTTTCAATTAAGGATGAGGTTTTGTACTTGTATAGGAGGCAATCTCTTGCATTTCCCCTTGAATAATTTCATACAAGTCATTATCAAAGACAGGAGAGATGTATAAATGGGCAATTGGCCTAATCAAATACAGACATTTCTGCGTGGTTATAACCACTGCTGCTAAGCACTTCTTCAGAAAATCTGACAATTTATTAAATGTTGCCCAAACAGCCAGAAACTTGTTTAAATCAGCAGGTAGTACAACCACCACAAAGTAAGTTTCAGAATCTGATTTTCTACAGACAGGGCAGCTTTTTGAAAGGCCTAACTGTACTAATTATAGTAAGTGTTTTGTAATGTTTCATCAAAACCACCAACCCACACTGCATAGCAGGTGCTCATTAAATGTGCAAGATCTGCTATTAATAATCATTTACCCCTTGTGGAAACTGTGTAAAGCATATAATAAAGATAAAATTTAACTTCTCAAGAACACTACCTAAGAAAATGATATTTCAATGATGTTGAATTAAAACTCCTAATTGTTTCTTTACACTCAGTGAATTAAAAAAAGAATAAAGTGACCCTGCACTCTGTTGATGTCTCAGAAACTAAATACTATTTCTCAATAAAAGATGTCTGTACTAATCTCTGTATCAGAAATACAAAAGCCATTGGGTGCTCTGCTCTAACATACATATGTTTTCAGTATTGCTGTGCATAAAAACTATATCACATGTCTTTCCATCAGCGTTACTGAGTATCCCAAAGGCAGAATATACACATGAGTTCAGGAAACATAGGTAATTGTCTGATAATGTCAGTAGGAAAAGTTAAAGTCCCAGCCCTATTTTCTGCTTTCCCATTAAAGAAACATCTGTCTTCTCAGCTATTTTTAACCATTGACAAGGACAGACCCAGAGTCCTGCTTCACAGAAAACAAATAAAGCTGTAGTGTGTCGAGTCCCTGCCTCAAAATAAAGAAATGAAAAGTCAGTAGCTTGCGCAAGACAGACTGTGCAAACTGCCCTGTGCTCCTATCATGAGTAAGCACTACCCTGCAACTGTAAGCACTGCTAAACTTGAAGTTCATTTCAAGGGCTGATAAATATGATGCAAGTAAGCATTTTCTTCTTTGTTTTTTTTTTTTTTTTTTTTTTTGCCTGTGTAGTTGGAAACCTGGGGATATTACCACAGAAGGAGAAACAGGTACTGTCTAGACCCATTTCCTGTACCTTATAAATATCTATGCTCATGACTCCCAGGTGTTATCCTGTTGCTTGAAAGGAGCTGAAGGTGAGAAAACTGAGTTGTAATCACTGCAAACTTGGACTTTGAGAATGCATTTTTCTGATAGACAATTTCAAAGAAATGCACTAACTTTTTTGAAACACGTTGATTTTAAAATACTTCAGAAATATTATTGCAAGCCCAGGTGGCTAATGCAGCTAACAGATGTGCAATTTTGTCTGGGGATAACAAAAAATGCAGTTTATTAAATTGTGTCATATGGCAGATGGGTAGGAGCTCTGTGGAGTATTCGGTTGATTACTCCATAGTTTCTGCAGTCAGAGGAAAAGCCCCAGCCTGCGTTTTTGCATACCTACAATTGCTGGAGAGTGCCAGTTTGCATTTTTTAAAGTAAGGGTATTGAAACAAAATACCTCAGGGCTTCTTCAAGATTGTCTATTCTGTATTGGTTAAGGGTGAACATTGTCTTCTTGTGTCACAGAAAAGAAATGAAGTAGGGATACAAGGTCTTCCAGCTAAACAGCTACTTCCTCTGATAAACGTGGGGTTTATATCTGACTATTTCATCTTCTCTACCCAAATAGCCCTTTGAACTTTCTTTATTAGCTGTAATTACATTACAACAGTTTCATGAAGATTCAAACAATGTTTCTGGTTTTAGAACAGCTTCCATGCCTAAATGGAAAAGCTCTTACAAATCTAATTTTGTATTCCATTAACAGAGGTCTGCTGCTTGGTGACTCATAATCTTCCTTTGAGTTGCAGGAGTCTAGAGAAAGAGCAAGCAGTTTATGTTGATTCAACAAAACAATTACCTTAAAAATAATAACCTGTTTTTTACTCCTAATACAATTTTTCTGCAACAGTATTTACACATTAGTATGTGTAAAATCAAACAATACAAAAAGTAGAAAAACCATAGAACTTGACCACCAAAAATAACACATATTCATAATAACTTAAAAAATTATCATGACTATGTATTGATTGGAGTATTGATTTCAGTCCAAAATAATGTTATGCATTTCATCATTGAAAGTGAAATAAGAATATCCTGAAACCACCAACACATTTTATGTGAAAAATTTGATACACTTAATATAATTATTCCATTTATAATTGCAAGAAAATTATGGAAAGTTGAATAATATTTTTCTCATCCATTCCTGTAGAAATTGAAAAGTGGCACATTATAAATGGAGCTGAGTAGGAATATGAGCATAAAAACGGCTGCCATCTAACACTTTCTGTATAAGATCCTGCATTCAATTATCTACCAGTTTGTCAAATTTCAGCTGTTGCTGCTAAAATTTTCCATGTCAGCAAATGCACTTCAGACAGAATTTCTTTTAGAAAGTTTCTTTTAAAAAGTTTCCAACAATATCAGCAAGGACTAGTAATTGGTCTATGTTCCATAGAGACCAAGACTCTGTGGAATAAGGCCTTCCAATATATTCCTGCTTTGACTCAGGAAAGCTGGTGTTTCAAAGAATGCCTAGCAAAGAATGGTCAACTTACTAGTCTGCAAAAATATCCTTACTGTTTTTCATGTTTCCAGTGCTCCTTCTTCTGAAGAGTGTGCAAAGTGACTCTGAAACAGAAATTTTTACTTATTGAAATTATTACTTATGCCTGCTATGAGCAATGGGCCTGTGAGAATGCCCATTCCACTGCCCTAAGTGTGGCTGCTGCTGGAGCCCTGGAGAAAGCACAGCAGCCTGTGAAATGGGGAAACGCAGTGAGCAATCTTGCTAGATGAGCAAGAAGTGTGCTGCGAGAGGGAAACACACAGTGAAACTAGGACAGCAAGGCTGAAAATAGTGAACACATGCAAAGAGATGAATAAAGGATGCAAAGAGTTGAATAAAGACCTGCAGATGAGAGTAAGGCATTCAGGGTTATAGAGAGAGAGCCTCTAAGAAGTTCATAAGAGGACTGGGTAGGAACAAATTAAAAGGACAGGAAGACACAGGCCTAGGGGAGGGTGAGGCATCTCTCCAAGTGCAGAAATGGACCCACACATGCCAGAGACACAGCAGCCATCAAAGCAGGATAATCCTCTGCTATGTTTCAGATCTCATCCTCCACTGGTACTGGTTCATACAGAGAATGAAGACTCTGTAATGTTTAGCAGCTACTGCCCCAGCCACAGGAGCTCTGCTCTGAACATTCAAACCCTGCTCATGTGTCTCATGGCATTTACAGTTTTCTTTTATGTCTGTAATTTCATTGCCCTTAATGTCCAGATTAGTAAAAGGAGAACAATCCTACCCTCTCATCTCACAGTTGGATTGGAAAATGATATGTTTTCTGCACTCGGAGTAGGGTCTGAACAGTTGGCAGTAAATAAAGCAAAAGACCACAGGTTGACAGAGAGGCTGGCAGGAAAAATAAATAAGTACTGACACAGCCTGTTCTTCCCTTCAGTGCATCCAATGAGGCAGAAATCTGTGAAATAGAAAGTAGGTGATTGTTCAGTAAAAAGCCCTGCTATGGGAAAGGGTGTCCACAAAGGCTAACTTTAGTATTGGAGATTTTAACCTCCAGTCCTGTCATCAGCTGACAGAGACAGCCACTTTGGGAGAAGATTTATATGCCTTAAAATGGGCTTTTATTCTAGAATTGCTCTTCAGAAAAGTTTGCCTCTCCCCATCAAATGAGGAGGGACTCAGAAGAGGTAGCACCTCTCAAGCTCATCTATGCTTTGTGAATTTTCCTCTGTGCCATACTGCAAGTGTACAAACTCGTTCTGCAGGAAAAAGAACCATCAATTATTAAAAACAAGAGAAAACAACCCCACTAGTAACATTGAAATAAATCTTTTAATGGTTCTTCTTCCATAAATGCTCTGTGAATTTTAATGATACAGGAAGTTTGAAGAGCTGTCTCTCTGTTTCTAAGCTTAGCTGAGACAAGTGCATGATTGGAAACAACATGAAAATTCCCTAAAGGATTGATTTTCAAGTGAAAGACTAATTAATTTATTTGCAAAAGAAACTCAACACTTCCTAAAACTTTGGATAAAACAATATCATTCTTCATATATAAGGGTATTTGAATTCTTGTTTTCATACAAACCCATCTAGAAATAAGAAAAAAATCTTAATTTAGTATTTTGATATCCAACCACGGAAGTCTTGAATGTGTTTGAACAGCTTCAGGGAGGGAGCTGAAAGCATCACACTGACATTTTTTATCTGCAAGCTATTTTCCACACACAGCTCAGCAGAGAAACTGGAGACATGCTTGAGACAAACAGCAAGTCAAAGGTTTGCAAAAATCAGACCAAACAGGAGCTAATCCTGCTACAAGGCAGGTGGCAAAAGGCAGAGGTGCAGCTCTGCAGTTCATGGCACAGGGATACTGAGATATGGCTTTAGGGAGAAAAACACTGGAGAGGCTTTGAAGAAACTGGCATGGTCAAATTACAATTCCACCTAGTTTGTAACATGCAAGCACAGGTTTTTACCAGTATAGGGGGAAAGAAGTGTGGACAATTATATTCAACAGATATATTGAGGTAGCTGCAGTTTCCTGGCTTACAGTTTCAACATGGGGAGGAGAATTTTTGAGTGAAGATCCTCAGATTGTTTGTGAATACATTGTGCACTATGACAAAGCTGCTTCTCTGGGCTCACTAACTCCTTGCTGTACTACTGGTGAACATATCCTATGGCAAAGGTCTTCATTTGAGATGGTGTGAAGGGGAGTTTATCCAGGCACTGCTGCTTTTCCAAGTAGTTAGGAGGAGGGATGTCTCACTGACTGAACTACAGGAATAATTGAATGTTTTAGGAAGAGGATTGTTGTTCTGATTCTATGTGCATCTCAAGTCCATGACTCCATAAAGAGTGAACAATACAACCTGTATGAGGGCCTGTAAAGCCCCCAGAGTATGAGCAGGAGGACTTGTATGGATGAAGCTCTCTGTTAACTCCTTTTTCACCCTCTGTTGCTGCAGATTTTGAATTGACTGAACCAGATCTGCAGGCTCGAACCTTTTCCAGCAACAGCATCACAAAGGAGTGATAGCAAGCTGAGCTATGGATACCAAGCCAAGGACTCACCATATGGTGTTTTTGTTACACACAAGGGGAAAGATTGCTTTAAAGACCAAGGGCCGAATTCATTCCTGGCATAAGACTACTAAATTCAGTGGTGTTAGATCAAGCATAAAGTCAACAGCACACTAATTCTATGTGATGGGGAACAGAAGTCAAGGTTGTTTTTTTAATAGCCCAAGGATGTCTATAAGGTAAACTCAGTTGAGCCAAGGGGTTTTTTTATGTCTAGCTGACATCTGTTCTCAGAAAGCCTGAAGCACAATGGAATGGTTTCCCAATGTTTTTCCTCTCTATAAACACTGTGAACTTCTGTGACAGCCAGAGATGGTGAAAAGGCATGTTTCATACAAAAACGGGCACTACAAATGACCTAGGAGATACTATGCTAAAATAACCTGACATGGCTTTAGCAATTCTATATTCAAGAAAGAAATACAAGAAAACTTTCCAACAACCAGTTGTTAATGGCATCAGATGAATTTTACCATTGTTATCACCATGCACATTAAAGAAATTAGACTGGAGACAATACACTGTGAGCTAACCAGACTACTGACAGTCTAAGCCCCTCTTTTACATTTTCAGAGCATTTGATGTGCAGATCAATTAAAGGGCTTATTTCAAGTCATCTTCAGCTAGCACAGCAGCTCTGACATGCAGAACCCCCATAATGCAGACATTCAGTAAAGTGCACGTTGGTACACTTTTATCTTTACAGCATGTTATCTCATTTTTACAGGGAGACGTTACCAGAATGAATTGGTTGAAATGCAAAAAGTAATTGAGGAACCTGGCTTTTAAACTTCATGAGCTATTAAATAGATGGGGAAAAAAATTGGTTGTTAACATGAGTCAGGTTGTCTAACCTGTCTGCTGCTGTGGGTTAACTTTGCAATACCTGAGAGGGATTTTAGAGGATATTTTTGGAAGCCTGGGATAAAGGCTGGTGAAGTTGGACTCAAGGTAATGTAAATCAGCACTTATTTAACAGAAGACTGTTAACAACCATAAATCCAAAACAAATATAGCTGGAATCAGGCCAAATATATATTTTTGTATAGCAGGAGATATTACATAGGTATTTTAGAACTGAATCCAAGCAGAAAAGTGAGAAGAAAAATAATGTGGCTAAACTTCTGACAATATCAATAAGACCCATCTGCAGAGTCAATTTTTTATTGACAAAGGAAAGACAGCTGCAATACACATTTCAAGAATTATAGGTTGTCTCATGACTATGGCTGTTGTGAAGTGGCAGAGTACACAAACCTGAGAGATGAGTTTACAAAATGATCACCCTCATAGGCTCCTGTGGGAGACCAAAACTGATGCTGGTGGATATAAATTATTCATGCCTTACCTATATTATTGATTCTGGCCATAAACTTAGTGTAACAAGAAAAGATAGCACTGACTGAGAAGAGAAAGGGGATACCCTAAAGATGCAGTCTGGTAGAGCAGGATATGCTGCTACTGTGAGGCCAAAGGACGCCAGCAGGAAGAGAGTTCATAAAACCCCTGACATTTTGCTGGGAAAATGAGACATTCAAAAGCATTTTTGCTGTTCGTGCTTACTTTGCAACTACCAGGGATCTTTTATACTCAACTTCTAGCTAACCATCCATGTCAAGAAGCAATTAGTAGAGCTGTCTTTCTCTGAACCTAGCATGTCCTAACACCCTCTTTCTTGCCAAGTGAAATATGAGTACTGATAGTCCAACACTAGGTTGCTTGATCCTCTGGAGTTCCATTGCTCCCACCTGCCACTGTAGAAGCCCCCCACACTTTCCCTTCCCATTTTCCTGGAGCTGTTTTTTTTTTCTCACAAGTTCCCCTACAGAAGGTGGCTGTGACTCCCAATTACTGGACCTGCTTGACTGGCATCCACAGGCCACCTTTCTCAACTCAAAAATGACAGGGAGCATCCCCTTTATCCTAGATTTCTTAAGTGTTTAGCAGATATCCTCACCCATCAGGAAATACCTGTGAGGTGCAGGACCCAGGTAAGCCATGCCATATTGCTAGTTGAGATTGAGAAGGAGCTGCTGCAGCAGACTTGTACTGACAGCATTTGTATCTGTTTGCAGGCTTTTTTCCCTGTGGAATGGGGAAATGCAGCCTTTCAAGGCAAAAGTCCTCAGTCTTTCAACTTTCTCCCTGTGCTTGGCCACCACTGAAAGGCAATCATTCACCTGTTCACACCACAGGCAGGCTTCTTCTGCAACACCCCCTGGTACCACTGATAAATTCAAACACTCCACGCAGGTATGGGTCTGGACAAACACATCCTTTTTGGAGGGTTCTATTTGGTTACATACACTGGTACCAATCACAGGTTTTGACCCTGTAAAAATCATTACTAATAAAAAAACCTGTAAAAACAGCCAACAGAAACACAACAAATGACAAAAACCACCACTAGCAGGAGGAAACCTGCAACCCTGCCTGTTTGTCTTGCCTGTGCAAACTGCTGTGCAAACTGCTGTGCCATGCCCTCAGAGATGTGCCACACCCTCAGAGACGTGCCACACCCTCAGAGACACGCCACACCCTCAGAGATGTGCCACACCTTCAGAGTTGTGCCACACCCTCAGCGACGTGCCATGCCCCTGATTCTGTTTGCCCCACTCTGGGTCCCCGTGCTCCCTAGAAGCCTCTTTTGATCACCCCACCACTCACAAGAGGAGAGCCCCACCCTACACCTGTGTTGCTAATGAGAAGAAGAAAAAAAAAAATATTCTTGACATTCGTGCCAGTTCGTCTCCACGGAAATCGTTAGTAAAAAGCAAAATATTTGTACAATCTGCAGAGAAACCAGAACATGAGGACTATGCGTTTACAATA
Source organism: Motacilla alba alba (assembly GCF_015832195.1). Taxonomy (NCBI): domain Eukaryota; kingdom Metazoa; phylum Chordata; class Aves; order Passeriformes; family Motacillidae; genus Motacilla; species Motacilla alba. Next base: position 24,170,742 of record NC_052019.1, on the reverse strand, counting down.
CAGTATCTGTATCTAGAAAAATGTAGAAACAGATTAGGAAATTGAACAAAGAGTTCAACAAAGAGTTGTCATCACCCTAAGCATGAAGCTAGGGAGTCATCTTTTCACACACCTCTTTCTTTCATCATGAATCCTCTGGCCCAGATTCAGCCATTTGGGGAATCTGGAAAAAGTGAAATTTGAAGAAAAACATTCCCTTCAGACTGAAGAGGGGTTATCAGTTAGGGTGTAAAATGTGTATACTTCTATTCTTTCAATGTGTAGCAGCCATATCTGCTTTTTCTGCTTTTAGAGTCAGCAATATATGGTCATGGCGCACCTCTTTCTTGCAAATTTCTTTTATAATGCTAGATTTTAAAAGTAACCTAGTGTTAAGATGCAATCTACTGTGCATGTGTTGGCCCATATGAAAGGATTTTTTATGTACCCAAAAATTTCTATGTGTTTAAATATGTGATGTGCCAGTTTTATTATTTATCATCTCAGCTTCTCATTCCCATCTTAAGAGTGTACACCACTCTAAAGAATTGTTTTATTGTGTTTTTTTTAATTTTTTTTTTACTGAGCCCATTTTAATTCACTGAGAAAATTGTATTCAGTAACAACTGAATAAATGTCGTTTTGATTTGTCCTTATCAGTGAGTGAGGTTAAGACATAGACATTTTATCAGTCTATGATTAAGCTGTGAGCATTCTGTTTAATTTAGCTTGTTTCAACTTACTGACAAACCTTTTGTATACAAACACCTCATTCTTGATTACTTAAAGAAAATACATTTACTGTAAGGCCATTATTTGACATCCAGTTGTGCCGGTTTTGGCTGGGGTAGAGTTAATTTTCTTCACAGGGGCTAGTACGCTCTGCCTACTGCTAATTTAAGATAGAAGTGTCAGTGTCCATTTACACTTCCTAGATGTAGAAACTATGGAATGGTGCTATTTTGACCAAATGTCTTGAAAATGAATGAAAAAAGGCTGTGGAATCAGATATCTTCATAGTTAACTGAGAAACTGAATCTTTTTCATAGGTTTATGTCTACTGATAGTCATTGGTACTGGAGCCTTTAATCATGACCTAAATCTTTTTAGCTTCTTAGCTCTGGCTAGAGAATGAATTTAAATTACCAAGAGAGAAAAAAAAAATAATAAAGGAAAAAAAGAAGAGAAATTAAGCAGGAAATTATAAAACGTGGAGTGGAATTAATGAACTATACTCAGGTGCAAATTAGTGCAATATATGTACCTTCAACAAAATCTGTTTTGTCCTTTGCATAATTGCTTTTGCTTCTGTACTCTATATAATAAACTAGGTGCTAGGTGAGGAAAAATAAGTGGCACACATTTAAACATGCTATGTCTGTCCTCTGGTTATTGTTTAAAAAGTGGCAAATGTTCTGCCTCAAAAGATTATGCCAATTAAAATGGCATTTGTTTAAATGGAAATCTGAAAGAAAAAGCAACCTAAATATATTTCTGGATGAAGGAAAGAAATATTTTTTCAGTCTTTGCTTAGTTTGTTTTAAATATAGCTGTGGCTGCTGACACTTTTGTTCTATATCAGGGGTGAATTTTGAAAAAAATTACTTTTTTTTTCTTTTTAAATTCCTTATTTTGTCTTCAGTCTTTGTATTGGAAAACATGCATGTGATCAAATGTGCATGGAAATGTTACCTAGGTGAGTTCACATTACAAAAATAACCCAACCCAAAATTTATTACAGTATTATCAAACCCAGCTATGCTTAGATTCAGGCAAATTGTGCCTCATTCAACATCACAGTCTACCTTGAACTGCAGCTTTTTTGTCTGTTAATTCGTAGTTGAATAATTTTTGTTGTTATTTTAATACCAGCTATGAAAGTTGCCTCCATTAACACCATTTTTCAGTGTTATCTGCATTTTCATTTTCTGTTTTCTTTCTACAGTGAACAGCTTGTATGTTATAACCATACAGTGTTTACTGAAAATTGTGTCTCTTCTCTCATACTCTTACAAGTCACAAATTTCGTGAAATGTTTTCTTCTTGAAAGACTGCAGTGTATCAAAGAACATCTGTATATTGGGAAAAGACATCTTCCTAATATATTTGTTAGCAAAAGAACCATTTATATTGATATACAAGAAAGTTTGTATGACTGAAAATATGCTTTAAAAATATTATTTGAAGTACTTTAATAATCACACTTGTGTTGTCTTCATTCAAAATGGTACCTCAGCTCCTTTGTCCCATTAGACTGATGAAATAAAAATTGGAAGAAAAAGGAAATGCTGTTGTAGCTACTTGTCACTCAGTGGAAATAGTTTAGAAAATCATAGCATTGTAGAATGGTAAGCATTGGAAAAGAGAATAAATATTATCTTGTTCCATTTACCACTAGACCAGATTACCCAGAGCCCGATCCAACCTGGCCTTGAATGCCACCAGAAAAGACTCAGTGGAACTGTAAAGCTTCTGTTTCTCCTGATCCTCCCTTAGACCCAGAGAGAAAATAAACTGTTTTGAAATGAGAGTCAGCAAATCGACATTTTCTGTATGGAGTTTATAGAATATCTACTTTTAGATACCCGGCCAATGAGAGTTAAGGTGGTATAGAACCCTGAGCACTTTGGGAGAAATATCTAGAAATGAAAATTGACATTTCAAAAGTGAGGTACAAAGCAAGACTATTAAGGAACACCAAAGACAGGATCAGCTGTGTAGACAGACATAACATTCTCATATGGTATATTTCGGGTAAACACTTCCAATTATGTCAGGTTTATCACTAGCAATTATACTATGAAAGCACTGCACAGAGAAACTACTGATTCCAGCAAGTCATCTAAGTTGCACTCAGACAAGAGACGGTTTTCTTGCTCCTTGCAAAAGTCTTGTTTGACTTGTGTGACTTAATATGTTTTTTTTCACAGATTTGGAACCACACACCAAATTACCTAATAACTTATTGAACAACTTTCTGTGTGATATTATGCACAAGCCAAAAACTCCTAACATACTTGCCAGGCTACTATGCAGAGAGTCTGTCCATCAGCAACAAAAATGGGTAAACAGTTTGAGAAAGAAGACAAAAGCCAGCTGAAACAAAAACCAAATATTTCAGGAACACATAGAATTTCTAGTAGTCAAAACTGCTTTTTAGGTATAGGAAACTACAACAATCCTAGAGAAGAACTGAGTACAAAGAGTTGGTCTGGAACTGGTATCTTACTTTCACATTTACTACCAAGTATATATTATCTTATATTTCCAGAACAGATTGGTTTGTGCTGCAGATCAGTCCTGCTATTCACTGAAAATAAATGTAGACATGTACAGAATAATTTATTCTTCAGCACATAACATTCTCACAGTACTTCAGCTGCCCCAGCAAGTGGCTGAACCTACAGTGATGACAGGACCATAAAGTTTGTCATATATAAATATCCATGGTACTGCTCAAAAAAACCTCTTGCCAGAAGCACTTTGCTTGACAATCCTGGCATTATAGGATGTGAAGAAAGTCAGCTAACAATACAGCCAAGTATCTTTGGTTGCTAATGCCTGTTCCATACAGGGTAAAACTTCTCAGCTGCCCACTACTCTGCAAAGCTTGAATTCTGTCAGGAAGTCTATTCTTTACATCTCACAGCTTGAAGTTGTTAATTTCTGACAAATTTTCTTAACATCTTTTCCAACAATTGTACTATATATTGCTTGTGTATGTATATCTATGAAAGGTTGATGAATCATGAAGAAAATTCCTGCAGAGAGATGGTACAGTGACTTCAATACTACAGATTGTGTGCACCTGTTTGTATGATTTAGTTTTTCAAATCAAAGTTAATTTTTCCAGCATCAGTTTGCCCCTGTTGTGACACATTTGTTGCAAAATTATTTGCTTTGTGGAGTTTTTGTGTAAACCCAAACCCATGGTTTTCACCAAGCCTACTGCTGCTTATCTTTCTGAATCATTTCAAAGAATGCCATGTAATTAATTTTTTAATCTTATTGAAACTGCACAGTAACTTTTTCCTAATTTTCATCTTTATTTTCCGCTGCCTCAACAAACATCTTAATAAAAATATGTTTCAGATATCTCTGCATCTTCCTCACCTGCTTTCTTCTCATAACCTCTGTGTTCTGCAGACCTTGTTTACTCTCTCTACCACTGTCACAGGATATTTTTCAAAAGATAGTAAAAAGTTTTGCCTGTAGCTTTCCAAATATGTGGACTTAGCTTTATATGGCATTATATCTCTTTACCTCCTTCCTCTAAGTGACATACAGTGAAAGGGTCTCATCAGGTCCTGATTTACTTATGAATGCAGTCTAAATCATGTAATCCTTGGCAAATTGCTGAGCCCAAGATTAAAGCAGACTACTCTGCTCAGCAAGACTCTGTCTGCAATGGGAATTTGAAAAGTACAAGCCAGACATCTCCAGACATGCACTGTAAAAATCTTCATTAACATAAAATTTACATACCTGCTGAATAAAAATCCCCACCTGCCTTACATCAGGTGTTGGGATGCTGCTGTCATGAACAAGTGTACAGATGAAGGTTCTAGGAGAGAAGCAGAGTAAGAAGTGTTTTAAATTCAGTTTTACGCAGAAGTCTTATTTTTTCTTTCACTAAAGGAGATGCTGGTAGTGTCCATATGCTATCATCCACCTTTCTGTTACATAAGCTTAAGCACGTGGCCATTCCCAGTCTACTTATTCCCTTATATCTATAGATAAATAACTACATCTATTTTTTACATAATATACATCTAAAAAAAAAAATGAGAGTAAAAAGTGCATGAACATTGTTTTTATTGCAAACTCTAGTAATTATGTCTAGGAATGTGAATTTACTAAGCAGTATTTGTCACAGAACCACACAATTTCAGACTAGTTGAGGTTTGAAGAGGCTCTCATAAAGCACCTGGTAGAACACATGGAGTTACAGGCAGGATCAGCTAGAGTAGGAGGGTCACATCCAGTCAGGTTTTGAGCATCTCCAAGGAAACATGATCTTTGGGCAATCTGTTCCAAGGTTCAACCATCCTCAGTAAAACAGCTTAAATGCTTTTTTTTTTATTTTGGTTTGCGCCCATTGCCTCTTGTCCCACCTCTGGATAGCATGGAGAAAATGTCCTTGTCTTATATTTTCCCTCCACCCCCATCAGCTACTGACACACACTGGTAAGATCCCTGGAAGTTTTTCTTCTCCAGGGTAAACAGTCCCAGTACTCAGCCCCTTGCTGACACATCCGCAGATGCTGAATGAGGCTGAGATGCTCAATTCCTTCTTTGTTTCAGTCTTCACCTAGGCCCTGTGCTTAGGGAAAAACGAGTCCAGGAGAAGAACTAGCAGTAAATAAGGATCTGCTTGGTACTACTTCGAAAAAATTGACATAGTCTGTGGCACCCCATGGAAGACAATGCTGAAAGAGATAGATGGCATCCTTTCAAGGCCAATTTGTATCATTTTGAAAAAGTGATAAAGAACAGAAGAGATTTCACCATAAACAATCAAAATTGTGACTTCAAAGTGAGAGGCTTCCATTGAAACTTTTAATTTTTTTTGTCTGACATGCTTATGATTTGCTGTAAAAATTGCTTTTTAGCAAGTAAAATCTTTCTAATTTGTTTGTTATTCTAACATTGACTTAGACATAAGGTGAACATCCTTAGCTGCTGGAGTTCAAACTCCCACCTGAAGACCTTATTATACTGGTATTATATCAAAGCTTTTTGATATGTTGGCACAAAGTTTCTATGGTCACATACATCTCTGTAGTTCCAGAATTTGCTATTTCTCACATTCCATTAAATGGAATAATCTAGGGAAATAATAAACTGCATCTGTTGTATGCCATTTTTTTTCCCACAGATTTTGAGTCCTCTCATTGTCCCGCATTCTTTTATCAGTTTTGCCTGCAATTGAAAATAAAGGTGTTTTTGTATACTCACATTTACTCATTATCTGCCCATTTATTTAAGAGAAAGGGAAATGATTGAAAATTTGACAGTAAATTATTTTAATTCTGAATCCTGAGATTTTTGTATTTTACATTTTGGCAAAGTTCTGTGTTATAGTTTTTTCCAGATCATTCCCTAAAAGTAGTTTTGAAACAGTCCCTGAAGAATAATCTCGCAAGTGTTTAAAATGTATGAGGTTTCTTTTATTAAAATTGTTTAAAAGTTAAGATACTCCAGCTTTAATCCATTTTCCCAATATAGCATTTATTTTTAGATTATGAGACATTTTTAATAATTTCTGATATCTTCCTTTGTGAATGGAAGTTTCCAGTCTCCAAAAGATAATTTCAGGATACTCAGGTGACCATCTTAACATCATTGCAGCTTTTATTTGGTTTTAATATCTAATGCTACATCCACAAAAGAACTTTTAATTTCATGAACCTCCATTTAAAACAAAATTTTAATTTGAGGGCTAATAATGTTTATTCACTGCTTAGTACATGAAGAGCCTTGGGAAACTTGTAAAGGGAGCCATTGCAACTAGCATGTCAGGATGGAGCAGATAAAATATGTAAAATAAGAAACTGCGAGTAAAGGAAGAATTGCTTCTAAGAACTTGAGGATGAGAGATTTGAACATCCATGGCAAATTGGGATTCATTGACAAAACCTTGTCCTTAATTTCTTTCAAAGAGGAACAAGATGAGTCCTTCCGTTTTTGGTGGTGCTTTCCCTTTGCAAATATGGGTTATAACAGAATGTATGGGAGATTTGGGAACAGAGAAGTGGGAACCTGGGAAGCACTGGATAGTCTAAAACTGTGTCTAATGAACTGGCTTCTATGGTAGAATGAATGTAGCAGGTGCCCCTTTCAAGGCTCCTCATGTTCAGTTTAGCTAGTCCTGTTAAGATGGTGTGGAACCAAAACAGTTATAGTTTCCTAAGGAGTTTACCTGAAAAATACCCTTAGTGGATGGAAGTTCCACTATTATGGATGGAAGTTTCTGAATTTTTCTTTTGCATTACTATCTAAATTCTGCTCATGCTCTATCTCCAAAGCATAAAACTGCTTTTACTTTAAAATTGCTAACCCCTGATTAGAATTCTGTCTTTATAAGGTATTTTTATTTGAAAGAAAGCATTTGAATTCCCTTGTTTTGTTTCCAAACTATTTGTAACCCTTCCCAAGATTAATAAAGAGAGCATTTTCCTTCAGAGTAGAAGAAAGGAAATCGCTCTGTTTTGTTGATTAGGTGTATGATTTGTAGGTGTTGATGAAGTGTAATTTATAGAGAGGAGGAAGAAGCCATCACTTACTGAATGTTCATGCATTTTACAGGTCCTTGTGATTTTTTACTCCACCTTGTTTACTTTCCTATCTTGGCTGAAACTGGTGGCAATATTCCAGAATAAATACCAGTGTTTGCTGATTGCCATTTCTGGTGACCATCCATGAATAAATATTTAATTAAAATTCCTGTACATCATCATTATGTGTATTATGTAGAGTGGCACTGTAACAAGGACAGCTACTGCCAAAGACATTGAAAGATGTGTATAAAACATTTATTTTTTTCAGAAATTTCTCCTCTTTTGGTTTATTCCATGTCAACCAAAATGGTGCTGTTTAATGACTATGTTAAAAAGTTGCTGAAGAGACAGCTTCACATCTGTTCTAAAGTTAACTGAAATTCAAAGAAAAAAGAAAAAAAAAACCCTACAATTTATACTGATATGTTCGTTGAACATTTCAAAACAAAAATGTTCTTGGTTACATACAATCATGCCTCTACACAACTTTCTAACACTGTAGTGCAAATACCTATTGTATTCCATGTATATACATTTATGAGGTACACTGAGGATGAATAGTCTATATAAATGACAGAATTCAGAAATTTGAGTTATTCTTTTGATACTCCTCTGAAAAATTCACTGAACATAAGTAGAGATCAGCTTAAAATTCCTTTGAAAATTAGAGTACTTTGGGGTTTCAAATGAGATGAGGAACATTTCTTGGATTTACATAGCAGAAGCCTGCTTCCAAGACAGCTGCAGATATCAAACAGAATATAATTAGGGTGAATTAAATCATTCTAGGGCAATAATACCCCATTCCCTCAATGAAGAAACAAACTATTTTAAAATAGTCTTCCTAATGAGTTATTTTTCTGTGCTGCTTCTCAAAGATGCCTATTTAGGGACCATTTATGCTGCAATAGGGTGTGCAGTGCTTTATCCAGAAATCACTTTAAACACTTTGTATTTCTCTGATGAACTTATTTGCAAGATCAATAGAAGATACATTAACAGGTAAGGGGGTTTATGGTTGCTATTTTCTTTTCTTGTTATATGAAGGCTATAATAGAGACCCCCTTTGGGATATTCAGTTTAAAAATTACCAAAACATAGTAATATTTTGTGAAATGCAGTTCTGGTTTTATTCTTTTACATGGTTTTCAGATCCTTAGGTCAAAAATTTAAAAGGGTTTGTCAGGTTCTAAATAACTAAAGAGAGATTTGCAAATCTCTGCAATGCTAATGAAATACAAGTTCCAGTATCGTGGTCCAAAAAGCAGTATAGAGTAAAAGCAGCCAGACTGAGGAAACAGTAAAAAGGTTGTCCCTCCTGAACAGTGTAGGGTTTTTGTTGTATACCATGTTGATGTTTTTCAAGGAACAATTTCTGTAAGGCTCTGTGTCTTCTGTAAGAGGTAATATTTGAATTGATGTACCCATATACTGATGACATCCTCAGCCTTTTTTGTTGATCCTCTCTAACCCTGAAGTTGTAATCTGCCCCACAAGGTGACCAAAGGGTAACTTCAGAGAAGGATCAAACCTGTTAAGCTCTTGTGCCAGCAAATTCTCATTCCATGTAGCCAGCCTGTTGTAGCTCTGATTTGAAACACCCACCTGGGCTTGGGGCTGTGTACAGGACATAAACTGGTGAGCCCAATTGGAGAGCAACCTGCCCCACCAGTGCTGGCTCACAGCCCACAGTGAGACAGCTGAATGGCAAGTCTAGAATCAAGAGCTTGTGCTTTTGCCTCTCCAGAGCATAGTGCTTTGTTTAAATCCAAGTTGAGAAAAACATCTGCATGGGCTTTAATCCATCCTGAATGACCACGTGGACAAACTCCTCCTGAGTCCCCACAAAGCAACCTATTCCAAGGATCTGGTTTAGCCTGTTTCTCCCAGCAGCTCAGCTAGAGTGCTGGCACATGAAGTCTGCATCTGTGAGGTTTTCAGGCACTCAGGGAAAATGTTCCTTTTCCTAACACACAAGTTTCTCAGACAGAAAACAAAACAGCCCAGCACTTCCCAAGGTACCCCTTAAAAAGAGCACAGTAGGTCAGAGTATGGATCCTTCATATTCTCAGTTGCCTCGTCTGCCTGTTCATGTGGCTTGAAGCACTAAGAAACTAAAACACTTCTCTGTGAGCAGTTAACACAGATGCATATTCTCAGAAATAAAGAATGTATGGTAAAATTTTACAGAGGACAATCTTGAAAAAACAGTGTCTTAAGACAAAAGAGTTTATGTAATTTCTTAATTTTTGCTTTGCTTTCTTTGATTAAAAGGTTTTATAGAAAGCTGCAGGGGTAGAAAGTTGTGGATGAATCTTCTTCAATTTTCAGTTTGTACTGTTGCTTCTAAATTGTTTTAATATTTAGGAAATGACAGATTCCTAAAACTACTGTGTGCTTTCTTAGGCTTACCACAAATCCCTTTTTCAGCACTCTTCACAATTTCTTTTGTGCAGAAGGTAAACTATGGTTACTTTACCTTTCCCTTTCAGTTTCCTGTACATCAAAAATGTAATATCAAATAGCAGTAGATCACCATTTAAAAAAGCAGCATCTACCTCTCATCTCACCACAAGATGATCTGAAGATTCAGATCAGCCACTATCTCTGAGCTGTGAGCAGTGAGCAGTATGTTCACTTGAACATATTCAAGATTTGCTGTTTCACAAGAATACTTTATTTGAATAATTTGAGAAATTATTCTTTTTTAAAGAGGTTTTTTTTCTGTCAGCTCCTTGCACATGCCTAGTCCTCCATAGAAGTGATTCCTAGGGTAAACTCCTCAGAGAAGCAAATGAGCAATAATTTACCTTACAATACCATTGTAACACAGAGAACTGATACTGCTTGACCAGAATTGGCTTTTATTGACCTGTACTGACCAAGAAATAATGAATCTGCCTGTGCAACCTCTTCCACAGCTAAATGTGGAGTCTGATTTTTTTCAATTATTTTTGACCTGTCTCCATTCATCAAAATCTGTTTGAATTTAAACAAATAAATTTTTTTTAGAAAATTTTTCAAAAATCAACACCCCCTTAAAACAAGAAAAACATTAGGTCAAATCGTGTTAGCCACAGAATGACATCTAAGCTTTATTTAGTTGAAGGGTTTAGGAAATTGGGAAAAACTACTGAGATGAAAATAAACACAATTCCCTTCTTTTCTCAGCAACATATTTTTGTAGTGGCTGCTTGGTAGTAAGAGCAAGAATTGCCTTAAAGAGCCATAGAACATTTCTCATCCTCAGAAATATCCATTTTCATCCACTTGCATTAATAATACCCTTGTGCAATGGCACTTGCACTTGACAGAATATATTTCATCATATCATAACCTGACCAGAGCCATTCAGGATTCATCTGCACCAGTTTATGTAGATTTTACGTAAGTGTGATGTTTTCATGAGCGTTGTATAAACCGATGGATTATTTCCTGTATCATGGCTAGAATATCTCTGTCGTTGAAGGCAATACCCAACCCAATAAACCAACAGAGCACAGCTCAGCAAGCAGAGAGAAATGTCAGAGCAAGGCAATAAAATGGTGCATCTGCAGAGACATAACTATGATCGATACCCAGGCTTTCAGCAAGGGAGTTTTCATCCTGTGACCTCGCTGAATGAGAATGGCAGTCTGAAAACCAAAGAGCTGGAAAAAGGAATATTTTTTCATTTCTTGAGGGAAGTGACCCCAAAAATTATACACTTTATGTTCAGTTCCCAAGTACAGTCAATCCTAGGTGAAGTATTTTTTTAAGGATATGAGTGACACCTAGTTCCCAAGAAATGCACTTAGGGCCACAGGGAAAGGGTGAAAGGCATAGAAGGCTGATATAAATAGCCAATAAAAGGGATAGGGGTTTTTTCCAAAGGGAAAAGTCTGTTCATTTCACACAGTTTCATCGCTTTGAAAATGGACAGCTATTCAGTGAATAGCTGACTAATAATAAAGTATTAAATTTTAATCATGTTGTAGTCAGTACTGGGATTCAGATATGCAGCAATTATGAATCCAGAAAGTCTAAAACAGAGCAAAATTTATGCATATATATGTATAAACATACATATACAAGCATACTTTAAAATAAGCAGGACAAAGTAGTTGACAGTTACACTTGCAGCAACCAGAAAAATAATATTAGACCTCTAAACTGCTATTTTCCAGGTATGTCATATCACATACATTCAGACTGCTTTAGAAGTCACCTGTCTATGGGAGACTCAAAATTTACTACTGCAGTGGAGAAAGAGTGAAAACAATCTAAAGAACAAAGAAGCAGCAAGAGAAAAGAACCCATAACGTCAGTCATGGTTTAGGTCCAAACTATGTGTCTGTTTCATTCAGTTTTGAACAAATGTACAGAATATTTTTGAGATTTGGGAGTCAACAGCAGCACTGTCACTCCATGTTCTCTTTTTTATCTTTCCTTCCTTCTTCAGATTCTCTCCTTTCCACATAGCTCCAACGGATCCAAAACTGAACCCAAGGTTTTTGTAATTATTCACCTATTCTACAAAGAGGTGCAGCCCCCCTTTTTCCCCTGTGCTGCAATCTGTGAAGAGCCCCTTGGGAGCACCCCAGGTGGGCCCTGGCACTGTGTGGTGCCTCAAGCCTCACAGTGAAAGGCAGCCACTGAGCCACAGCAAATAACAGCTCCTGCTGGAGACACATGTCTAGTTGGGGTGATGGTGGTGGGGAAGTCATTTAGGAAGGGATAGAAAGATTTGTGTATGATTTAGCTAAAATTAGGGGTAAACAAGATCAGTGGTGTCTGCTTTACTGGATGAATGCATGATATCAGAAATAATTAAAACCTGTGTAACTGTTACAATAGGAGCACAAGAATTAGGTCAAATCTACTCATAGTCTACCACTTTTAAAGGATTACTCAGCTTGTTATTTAGAAGAAAAGCAATGTCAGGACCATAAAATCTGATTATGAGCCATTACACAAATTACCATGCTGTGAAGATAAAGTTTGGCTCGTACCTCATTGTTTGGTTTTCAAATAATCCATCATTTTCTGTACCAGCTCAGCATGCTAGTATAAGACCTGAGTAAAACCACAATGTTTTAAGAGACCTGTTTTGTTCCTAGATCTGAATTTGTGATTCACATTTTTTACTTTTGTTTTTTCTTCTTTCATTTGCACCCTCTGAGATTTTTGACGTAACCCTTGAGATGGAAGTATTTCTGCTAAGCTAATAAACTAGTTATTACTTTCACCCAGCTTCATCAGTTCCAGAAGTTCCTTGAGTGTGGTGTACTGAGAAGTGTATTGCACTGGATTTCAAAATGCCACAGGGCACCTTAGACTGCATTTCTGTGACCATCTGACCATTCTGCCTAAATTCAATCCGGTAAAACTCAGCGTGCCTCCGCATTTCACAACTGAAGAGAGGAAAGGAAGAAGCTTCAAGTACTGATAAATCCTGATGCAGCTTTCAATTTTGTGGATGTCACCAACAAAGAGACACAAGTCCAGGTAACAGGCATCAATTGTTTTTCTCTGATCCACCAGCATTGTAACTCCACTTTAGAATGCCACCAGATTTGTCAGTTGTGATTTTTCCTTTGTGGAGACATGCTGGCTGTCACCAATCACCTCCTTGTTTCCCATGTGCCTTAGCATACTTTCCAGGAGGATTTGCTCTATGATCTTGCTGTGCATAAAGGAGACATCAGCCTGTAGTTACCCAGATCTTCCTTATTCCTCTTTTTAAAAATAGGAGTTATAGCTGCCCTTAGTTCACTACCTGATTATTGCATTCTTCATAACATTGCATAATAATTTTTTGGATTATGTTTAAATTGATAATCTCAAAGCTTTTTCAGCTCTAATTCAGGAGATTCTCCTGGGAGAAAACATTTTAAAATTACCCCCCCATTTTGCTGTAACTGTAGATAGAGGGCGTCTCTGACCCCTTGGTAGCGATTTTAATTAGGTCTCTGCATGCCAGGGAAAATACAAATGAATAAATAAAGTTTGCCATTGAAACCATAGAGCCAGAGTGTGCTGGCTGACCCACATGACTATGGGCAGGCTAGCTATACATCAGCCTTGGGGAAAGTAATGAGAGAGCTCATATGGAATTCAAAAAATACTGAATATAAAGGACTGTAATTAATATAAGACAAAGAGAAAAAAATATAATGCAAGCAATTGACATGCTTTCCTAGAAAATGTATCTTGTCAAATGATTCTGTTTAATTATCTGAGAAAATTGAAGGTTTGGATATTAGAGGTAATGGCACCAGGCATCTGACATACAAGCACCCTGTGTTCTGATATTAAAAATAGGGCCGTATTTCAGATTTCAAATGCTGTTCTCAGATGGAATGGCAAGTGAATATGGGCAAGGGCTCAGAAACCTTCAACAATTTCTACTCTTCATTCAGAGTAAATATGAAATGATGCCTATTTTTAGTTATAAAATTAAAAGACCACACTGGAAGTCTAATAATTCACCATGAGTTCAGAACAGCCATGCAGATAAATTAGAGCCTTTGATAATTCGTTGAACAAAATGTATGTTCAATGTGGCCAATTTCAAACTTTCACTTCTGGAAAGACATGACAGCCATACTGGAGGATACAGTGAAGGGAAGGAGTGAGACTAAGATAGATTTACAAATCTCACGGACCAAAGAGGAGAACATCAACTTCCAAGATAAGGAATGGACGGCAACAGCATGAGAAATTTTCACTGTACAAATAGAGAGCAGTAAATAAATTGAGGAAGGCAATTTGTAAGTATGGTACGGAAAATAGGCAAGTTCTAATGCTGTATTTTAAAAACATGTACAAAGATGAAAGTTAATTACAACACACACACACACACACACACACACACACACACACACACACACACACACACCAGTCCCTGAAAAATAGTTTAAAGTAAGAAAAAAAATCAAACAAAAAACCAAGGAATACAAGATCCTAAGGGTCTTCTTAAACAAAAATCTATGGTTACAAATTGGCAGTTATTTCCTTATTTGTGACTGCAAATGCGACTAAACAGTGCACAATATACTGAAAAAAAATGAATTCACTATTTAATGTTTTATTCAATGGAACAATTAATTCATACACAATCAGTAAGTTTAACACCTGTGAAAAAATATATAACCCAAAGGATACCGGAGATGAAAGTCAGTAATCTAAGCATTTCTTCTCAACTTAAATAACATTATTTGTTATGTCAAATTAGCCTCACTTACTGGACCTAGCAAAATGAAACTATCCACAGACAGCAAATTAATTTTAGAAAGGAACTGTAACCCTCTTAGTGGGAAGGAAAATGAAATGTAGATAGTATAATTGAAATGACAGAAACAAAATCCATAACCTAGTGAATAGCGAAAGAAATTATTAGCAATGGGTATTCTGCCTATTTTCTTGATCTTGCTTTGATTCTTATATTATTTTTATCTAAAACCCTTGGTATACTAATATAGATTATCTAAGAAAAATGTAGAGATATAGCAATTTCTAGAATGCAGGCTTCTGCAAAATGACTACTTATAGACCAAGTGTATTATTTCAAGGGATAAAAGGAAAACTTATTCCAAAGTAAGGAAGATTCAAGTACTCATCTCACTTTCTTCTAAGATTATTTTCTGATAGGGAAAGAAAGCATCTGCCTTCTTCAGCTTTGCTAATGCTTATTTTAATACATCTATGAGGCAGGTACTCTTTTCCAAGAGCACCAGGTCAAAGATTTATTACTTTTTGTGAATGTTTGTTGACTCACTAAAAAGTAACAACCATGGTCAGCTGCTAAATAAACATTTAGGATTATGCAGCTAAAGCACTCCACTATTGAGTTTATTATTAATGAATGGATTTGACGTGTCTTGCTGGGCTTTACCACAAGGGTAAATAATTTTCTGGTTTTGCCTTGCTGGCTCTCTTGAGTGCATCACTGTGGCACTTTTCACTCTTTTCCTTTTTCCATCACTCCAAAGAAAGATGGTATGGCTCCCAGCTGCAGAACTGAGATCTTATTTGCTAGACCTATCCCCAGTCTACCTTACTGATGCATGTCTCCTACCATGTGCAAGAAAAAGATTTTTTGATGGCTCTAGTACACTATACACATAGCATATGAATGATTTTAACAGTAGCACCTTCCTGAAACCTACATTAAAAAAACAAAACCAAAACACAGCAAAACAACAACAACAACAAAGAACAAACACCCAAAAAACCCCAACCCCTCAGGCTATTTCTACATGGTTTGTTTTTTTTTTTTTTTTATTTGCTTATTTTTCTTCTTATAAATTATTTTGATCTTCCCCCCCACCCCTTTTTTTCTTTTAAAAACACAATATCCCGGTTACAGGTGTCAACATAAAAACATGTTCTAACTGAACAGAAAAACAGAGTAAATCTAGGGTGTTACCAATAGTAAACAGAACCTGATATGTACCCTTTCCAGAAGGATAATTCAATTTCTTGGAAGGATGATTCAATTTCTTGTTAAGAGTCCAGCTCCCACTTCTTACCATCTTTGTCAGTCTCAAAAAAATGCACAAAAAACCAAAACCAAACAAAACAAAAAACCAAAAAAAACCCAAAAAAAAACCCCACACAACCAAAAAGGAGGTAATGTTTCAAAATAGGCAGGCATTTCCATCCTTAGAGATCACAGAATAAGAACCATTACAACATTTTCCATATCTTACTTCCACTGGCTCTTAGCCTTCGACGTTTTAGACTAAATTATGTAGAAGGTCTGAGTACTACTGAGGATCTGAAGAATGACTAAATGCATTAAATTATTGTGCAGTGTTGATTTAGAAACAAAATAATAAATGACGTTCATAGAGCTTTCATATGAGATAAAAAGAGTACTTTCATCTTCAGCTTCTTTTTTAATTATGAATCTTCCATTTTTCTTTAAAAAATTTGTTTATCAGCATAGAAGACGAAGGACTGGAGGGAAGTGGAGGCATGAATAGGAATAGGAATAGGAATAGGAATAGGAATAGGAATAGGAATAGGAACAGGAATAGGAAAATACAGGAGGGATAAGGTTCTGAAGTATCCCGCACCATAATATTCTTAGCATGCCAGAGAATAGGACGGAAGAACCCCTGTTCTTGTTCCTGAGGACATCTTACCCTTTCACACCTTTTCATCTTTCAGATTGCTACTGAAAGTAATCTGAAAAATGTAAATTTAACATTGTTTATTTAATACAAAAGTAAGATATTTTTCCTTTTTTATTGCTGATCTCCAGGATTAAAAGCTCACATGCCTTTCTGTATTTCACAAGTGGAATAAAAACCCCAGTATTAAATTTTCCCATATATGCATTTTATCCATAATGTGCAGCTTCATCAGCATTAACATTTGCAAAATGTAGAACTATTTCCATTAACACTGAAATAATGAATCTCCCAATTCATTGTTGTAAGATTCACTTTAGGAATATAAAGTCTGATGGATGTGCAGCAAATAAATATTATATAAAACAATTTCTTCATGTAATCATATTATGTAAAGCTGCCAAAATTTAATAACTTGTCTCGGACTCATAGACCAAAGCAACACTAATTCTCTATGCCAAAGGAAATATTAATTTAGAATCTTTCAGGTGGGGACATAGGAGGACCATCATCTGTTTTCAAAAAGTAGACATCAGTATATTATTTAAATGGGTAAGATCACTTTTTTTGTCACATTCTATTAAATATTTTAGTTCTTTTGCAATTATGAGATCAGTTTGGAGTGTAAGATATAAAACTTCAATGCAACTGCAAATCTAATATATTCAAAATTTTCAATGTATCATTCAATCAATTTTTTTTCTGAATCTCTCTGTTAATTAAGGATATTGTTAATTAAGGATACAAGAAAATGACATTCAAAAGTGCTAATTACTTAAAAGCTGTTTAAATAATTATGAAAACCTCCCTGAGAAGCTCAAGGAATGTGTCTAATTACATCTACCATGGATCTCCTAATTGACAGGATCCTCACCTCCTATGGATTGTGTTGTGTATCTTAACCAGTGAGTCTTGAGCCCAGAAGTTCACATCACTGCTGGATGGAATATGTATGCAAGAGCACCATTTTTTTTAAAGCAATCGATTTCCAAATTAAAAATATTTTGTAAAATAAAGTAAATTTTTTTTGCTATATTTGGCTTTTGGTGGGATTCTGATAATTCTGCAATATAAACAAGCATTTATTAAAAAGATTCTTACAATACATGAGGTGGTTGGCATGCCTGAAAACAAATCTGATACCAACAAATCCTTTTACCAGACTAATTATGGATCAGGGCACCCTGCAGGAAGTAGAAAATTGGAAGCAGTTAAATTTGAAACAGAAGAAACAACAATAAATTATTAATTAAGCAAAATGATTTTTTACACAGTTATGTTTACAAATAAAACCTGTAGACTACAAGTAGAGTGAAAAAATAGACCTATGCCCCAAGTCATACCTTGTGAAGAAAATTGCAGATTTCATTTCACAGAATAATAGCATGAAATACTTTCCAACCAAGGACCTTGATTTACTTAACATACATGTTGCACAAAAATGTCTGAAATGTCCAAAGGAAACTCTCCTGTCTTTACTAAAATTTCTGATGAAAAATCTAGGAAAATGAAATTTACCTTTCCTTGTTTTGTTCCCTTTTTTCAGACTGCATGTCTGAAAACATCTTAACTTCTCTCTCTAGCCCTGACTGGGAAACAGGTACATTAGCAGCACATCCCACATTTCAGGGTGATTCCAGGACCTGTTAGATTAAGTGTCATCCAGTTCCCACACAATCACCCTGCAATAAAAACGGGTGAAGGAGGTGAACATCTTCCATACAAGCAATGTCCTTCCGTGCATGGCATGGAACAAGTTTGCAGCCAGCACGTACAATCAGACCTGGGAGCTGTCAGGCACTCCTGGGGCTCTCAGTATAAATGCCAGCCATGATTTAATATGCACTTAGCATTGGTCCTGCACAGAATTTGTTGCCTCAAGGCTTACATTGGGTACTCTCAGTTTGGAAACAGAGTCCTGAGACACTGTCTTTCTGATTCATGAGAAATCCCCACAGTTTTCAGAAATACCTGGAAGATGTTTTGTTCACATGAAATAATTAAGTCCAGGTGGCTTCACTTTGCACAAAGCAGGCAGCCCAATGGCCAGAGTCATGCCCCAGGGTTGAAGGTCAAGCCATAAGACCTTTCATTATATTCATTAGACCATGCTAATGGTCATGCAGAAAACTCCAGTGGCTGTGCTGAGGTACTGAGGTACAGAGCTGTGAGGCTGTAATTAGAGACTGACCTGACATGTGGGGCAGCTGGGCAGCTTCTCAGACAGAAAAAATGATCATTGATCATCCACTCTTAGCTGACTTACCTGTCCAAGCGAATGAGTTAACCCAAGAAATTTCCAAACAGTTTCTCCATTTTTGACTCATCTTTACAACGCATTGCAGTCCAGGAATACAATATAAAGAACTTCTTTGAAGAAATCTTTGTTTCTCTGCTAAAGCTTTTTCATTTGCTTTCCTATTGCTATTATTGCAGAACTAATGTGAGAAATCCTCTCCTTCCACTGAACTTTACAATGTGGACCCGTTGATGTCTAAATACAAATTCTAGGTGAAGGTGCAGGAGCACAGCAATTATACAGGCACATTTCTACTGCCTCTTGCTCTCAGTAGTTTGGAAGTTGAGGACTTCCAGAGCTACAGATTGTATAACTGAGTTTATATTGCCTCTGATGGATTTTTTTTTTTAATTTTTTCCAAAAGTAGGTCAAATCATCTTTTGAAACTACACAAGCTTTTAACAGCTATGTCCTTTGGAAATGGGTCAGTTATTAGACACTTTATGGAAAATAATGTAGTTTTTTAAAAACTTTTTATATGGATATTGACATTACTGCTTCTAGAGTTATATTGCTCAAAATGCTGCTGAAGCCCAAGTACCAGTAAGTAGCGCTTCAGTCAGTACCAATACAAGTATTTCCTATGATCTCTACTTTATTCTTGATTTGATGAATTTCTGTTATTTTCGAGTCATTCCTGTTTCTTGACTGAGGAACTTGATCCACTTCAGGCTTCCTGAAGAGACACTCTTGTATAACTCTGACATTCTTCCAGTTTGTCTTTCTGCCTTTTTCACTTCTGTGATATTTTTTTACCTGAGTTCAGAAAAGCTTAGCATTAGTATAATTTTCTCAGAAAATTATACTAATTTCTCAGAAAAGCTTATAATTTGGTCTCAATCTTTTTATTCAGATATTTTACTACTCTCTTTCTACAGCTTCTAAGGATGGAGATAATGTTTTTGAATCCTATTCAAAAAGTCTTAAATATTTTCTTTCAAAATTTTAATGATCAAGTTAAATCTTATCATTAGGTATGTATCATTCATCTTATTTTTCTCTAAGAAAACTTAGTGTTTATCAATGTGGAATTTCATCTGCCACTTCACTCAGCATCATGAGATAAATCAATTTTTCATTAATTTAATGGCATATAATAAAGTGTTGTAACCAGAAGATCAATCTAAATAGCATAAAATATCATGGAAAAACTAGTCGACAATTCCACTGAAGCAAAATTAAACATGTTTTCCCAGTTAGTGTGTTTTAAACTCCAGTGAAGTTTTCTGGTGTTTAGAAAATTATCTTTGAAATATCTCCTCAGTTTGTATTTTCATGGAAAAGATGATGTCAGCTGAGATGTTTCTTTGGCAGTTGCTATATTTGAAAGTAAAGAAACATCGCGCAGGATTCCCAAAGGCAGGATCTCTCGCCTTGGTGGAACCCATACAATGTGCTTCAGGACACCTCCCTACATCTATGGCAGCCACACAGCAATGGCAAAAATAAATTAGGACATGTCCTCTGATGATTAGGAAAGTTAATTGCATTCCTATTCTATTTCACAAATTCTTGCTGTTATGTGTATTTTCTCTTGTGAAAGGGAAGAAACAAGCCATAAATAATTATGCCCTAAATCTAAAAACAATGTGCTAACAATCATATACAAATCATCAAGCTGGTTAATGGACTCCTAGTTTATTCACAAGTATTAAGAACAGTTAAGCAATTCTCTTCATAGCCCCCAAACTATCCTCTCCCAGTATAATATTCATACATTAATGGTATGTTTTGAATATTGACTTCATTACAGATGAGTCACAAATCTGTTATGCATTTGCTTCTGAGGAGATCTAAGTTTTTAGGTTTTTTCCTTCAGTCCAACATGAAGAGGTTTCAACATCTCTCATGAGGTTTTCAGTAATTCAAAAAATCAGGAACTGGTAACCTTAAATAAAATGCTCAATATTTGTCTGCAAAAATACAGTCTGCCTGTAAAATTAGTACTCAACACTGCTGTCACTGTATGGATGAGAAAAACCTGAGAAACATGAGAGAAAACTATGTTCAGTGATCAGTCATTTCAGTCTTTCTTATTCTCCTTTAGGAAGATAATGTTTTTCTTAACTTCATATTTTGCAGGTTAAGAAAAAGATAGTGTTCTGACAAAATGTACACGGTATTGAGATTCCCCAGGCTTAGCCTCCAACTCTGCTAGCTGAGCCAGCAGGCAGGCTGAGCATTCAAAGGTAGTGAAAAAAAAAAAAACCTGAATACATTTTCTGTCAAGAATATCAGGGCTTAAGAAAAAAGCAGGATGTCTTTTCATGCAAAAGTAGAAATTTCTGCGTTTTATGTCATAAAATCCAAGGTCAAAGTCATCAGTGCAGTGACAGATCGTGTAGTTTATAAGTTTGAAAATAAAACCTAACAATTCCACTTACTAGTACGATGCAGTAAGCCACACTTCTTAATCAATCTACTATGATGACAAAAACCTGAATTAATTAAGCAAATATTCATAATATGAACAGTGTTAAAGTATGGTTTGATGATAAAATCCTGGTCAAAGTCTGGGTTGAAACAGAGTTCCAGCCACAAGGAACAGAAGAGAACAGATGGACTGGGTCAGCAAAAGCTGCTTGCTCCACAAGTCCTGTTCACAGAAGTATATTGTATGTTGTTGACATGAAAAATCTTGTTTAGAAAATGTGCAAAGGCAGTAGGGACCCAAGCCCTCCTCTATAGAATCAAGCTGCTGAAAGCAACAGTGAAAGGAATGATAGAAAATTCCCAAGTCCTTTGTAGTGCCTGTGATTTCAGAAAGAGGTTTTACTAGTGGACTCATTTGAGTAATAGGTAAGCAGCAATAAAAAGAATTAAGTATATTAGCAAAGTTAGCCTCTCATAACAGCCAGACCTCTTCTGTTGCACCCAAAAAGTAGTGACTGAAAATATTAAGTGAAAAAAGAAAACATCATGTTGAATATATAAAAATCTTTAGTATCAATGCATCTCAGAAGAAAATTTCATACAACTTCACAAAACCATTTTTAAAAAATATGCTTTCCAAAACACAAATTATTATTCAGGAAGACATATGCTAATCAAGAGTGAAAGCTTTGACAATACAACAAGCTCAGAATTCTGAGATTAATTGAGACTTCAGAAAATAGAAGAGGTCTTAGTAAATACAAAATTAATTGGAATTTTTGATGTTTCTTCCTGGTAATCATTTTAGTGTTTTCCAATTGTTTTTATTTAATTTTAAAAAAGACTGGTGATGCAAATTTAATATCACAGCCATTGCAAAATCTGTTATGAAAATTTGCAACATATGTTGAATGACATTTTCAGCAATCATTTGTCAGATGTCGAAGTAAATTGCATCAAAATACCACAAGAGAGCTTTAAAACAACTTTTTGCATCAAACTCTGCTGAGAAATACTGAGTTTATACACTTATCCATCTTCTGATTGTGCTTATATAATTTCCTGTACTGTTCTTAACATTATAGTGTTGAGAGTATTTGGCTGGTTTGTTAAATACATTTGATGCTTGCTATGTGGTATTCATTTTCTATCCTGTTCTGCCAGCATTCGAAAATCTGTGATTTTATGTACATTCTTGTGGGTTTATATCCATTACTTAGATATTGCTGCGCAGAAGTTTTTCTAAAACTTCTGAGAGATTTGTAATGATGGTCCCTTCTGGCAGAAAGCTTTTCTTCCCTCTTAAAGAGGGTCACAAGCATGGGCTCCTCCTCAAATATTTCTCTTTGCCATGAGCCTAATGATGGAGATCCTTTAAGAAAAAATTAATTGTCCAGAAAACATCTATGCACACTCTCTTTGCTAAGGAAATGAGGCACAGATGACTTAGGAAGCACCTAGGATCAAGAGAAAGAGATCTCAGAGAAGGTCCCAGTAGGATTCCAGTTACTTTCTCTCCTTCTCCTCTTCTATTCCCCTGACACAAGATGGTCCAGGGTGTGTGACCGGCCTTGAGGTGAGAACTACATTGCTGCAGGTCTTCCCACTCCTCTTTGCTACTTGAATTCTCCAGAAATGTGGGCTTCTGTTTCTTGCTGGAAATGCACTCTTAAAAGCATGGTGGCACTTCGTACTGCTGCTACATCTTAGTGGATGGCTGCTGCAGGCTCTGCACCACTCAGCAACCCTCCTCTTCTCCTCCACACAGCCCCAGTCTTCCAGGGATTTCAAGGTCTGCACACACTATCAGCTGCAAGGCCTGCAAAGCGTTTTTTTCCATGAGGAAAAATACAATCTGAGGGTTTTTTTCACACCTTATTTAAGGTGATTTAGGTGTTTTAATTAAAAAAGAAAAATCCAACTGTGTTTTAAGAATGTCACTAAGAAAATGAATGTTACCAGTGAAATCTCCACAGTCAGTGGCTGCTTCTCCTGCACCTTTTTTCTGCTGTTTGCCCCTATGGAAGCAGGTATTCAATTTTCAGGTTTAGTCTCTGTTCTAGACTGGTCCAGGAGTGGAAGCCTATCCATGATGCCTGCTGGCTTGTAATCCTCTTTAAGAGGCCCAGAGGCAGAACATCACTGAGATATGGGGGGTCTGAGATAGTTTCTCCAGGAACCAAGAGTTTCAAATAAAATTGAACATTTGGCACAGCCTGCTGTGTGCATTGTTTTCCTAAGTGTTGTGACTGTGTTTATGTTGTCTGAATTAACCAGAGGTCTTGAGGAAGTGTTTAGTGTGAACCAGATGACGCCTACTGGTGCTGACTTTCTGAACAGAGAGTTAGCTGAGGTCATCACCAGTCCAGCACTGGGGCAGGCAGCACAGTCAGAGCTCAGCCGGTCTGTCACTGTTGCCTTTTGTCTCATTGCTTGCAGAAGAAAGGCAGTCTACAAAGTACAGAGGCAACTCTCTCAACATTGGCATATCAGTTAACAGGCATTGTCTTCTTCCATTTTCTTTCCAATATTTCTTTGCATTGTCTATTCATTTATTCATCCTGCATTGACTACACATCTACCGACATTTCTATGAGGAGGTTTCCTATCTTTTTCTTTCCTTTGTTTTTATTTCCTCCACCCCTTTTCACTCTATTTCTTATTCAGTTTCAAATATCCATTTGTCTCCCACACAGTCAGATTTGACTAAAGTACGCTTTTTCAAACACTGCATGTGACAAGATTCTGCTCAGAATCCACAAGAACGATTGTAACCTCAGTCCAGTAAAAATTTGTTGACTGTCAGCAGGGTCAGAAGAGGAGCCATTAGAGGAGCTGTTATATGTTATTCAAATTTTTGTTGCAAAAACCTATTGACTTTTTAATAGCAGTCTATTAAAAAGAAAAAAACCTCACAAGTTCCATTCCTGCAAGAGCTGGAAACCTCTCAGAAGCTCTCAGGTGCCCATCTCTGACTTGAGCAAGCAGAAGCTTGTTTGCATCACACAGGCATCTTACCAGAGAAGGTTTGGAAAGGAACCAGAGAGCATGTTCTCAGATACAACCTCCTCATGAAGAACATTTAACCATCAGACCCTATTCAAGAAGAAGAGAATCTAGCAAGAGCATTCTGCTGCTGCAGTTGTGCTCTAAGGAGAAACCTCATCTGATGGAATGCAAGTGTCTTTCATTTCCTTCTTCCTTTAAACAAGAAAGGCAAAAGTTGGGGCAAGAGTAGATAAAATAGCTAAACTGAAACATTTGTCATGCTCTGGTCAGACATCTTAGAGAACTGACAAGAAACTGACAAATTAACTAATACAGGTATGAAGATATGGTGGAAAATAACCAACTTAGAAAACAGAAAAATAAAAATATCTCCGAATGTCAATACTGTGACCAGAAATGTGGATATTCATTATATTTCTTTACCAAATAGTGTCATAACAATGGAATGACACTATGTAAATAACTGAAGGATATAGTTTGTGATATTTCCAAAACATTTTATACAGGGAAATGTTTACAGGGGACTACTTTAATGGCAAAAACTGAAGGTTAAGCTCAACAGATGTGCATGTGAAAATTCCCAGCGCCACCTATTGTCAGAGACAACAGAGTCAGGAGAGGAGTCAGTGTGGTGCTGCATGTCCTCAAATATACTTTTCTTTTGAAAAAATGGGGAGAATAAATATTGGTATTTCACATTTAAAACTCTTTTTCCAGATTAGATAAATAAACATAAATGTTCATTCCTGATTGATGCCTTGATTTCCCAAGTCCTTCTGCTATTTGTGACCCTGAGGCAGTGATAGCTGATGGTACCCGCAACCACCTTAAAATGAATTGCCCAATGCCCTATGAGGGCTTCTGAGGCTTTTGTCTGGTTTTATAGCATACATAGCATCCTTTCGTTTTTCCTGACAACTCATAAATGAAAGGCTTTAATGAAGCCTGGAACAGTGCACAGTCCTTGCCAGAAACTAATTTGCACCGAACCTTTTAAAGAACTCTGTTGATTGTTTGCCTTTTCATGGCAATGTATTTAAGTAATCATAACATCTGAGTGAAAGTCTATTACTATCTGTTTACCTCAGTACTTTGACATTTCAGTAGGAATTATCCTTTTTCATTTTTTATGCATCAGAACATGCATCAGAACAACAAAAAACAAACAAAAAAGCCCACTGAAACAAAAGAAAAAAAACAAACTAAACCAATAAAAAACAAACAAACAAAAAACCCAAAATAAACCCAAAAAACAACAACAACAAAAAAGGATAAGGTTGTATCTTGTTAGTAATACTTCTCTACATATGAAAAAATTTTAGAAAAATTAATGATGGAAAGTAAAAGCTCTTAAGTTATTTCTTGCCCTAAGTCCTACCTTTACTTGTGCTGATACGTAATGGGGAGGCCAGACAGGTAGAGGCGGCAAATTGCCCTACTGAAGATGTTAGGAGTCCTTGCCACGCCAAAGGAGAGTGTAGGAGCAAATGGTCACAGCGTACACGGGTTGCAGAGCCTGGTGGGAGTTGCTCACACATCTGCAACAAATACACTTCACTCAAAATAGCTCAGCACCTGCAAAGACGAAGACTGAATGTTTTTTGTTGGTGTATTCCAGAAGAGCAAGGAACAACACCAAAGTTGTGGGTTTGATCTCCATACAGGCCATTCATTTAAGAGATGGGCTCAATGATCCTTGTTGGTCACTTCCAAACCAGAATATTCTGTTGAAAGTCACAGGACTGGGGCAGCATGGAGAGAGGTGAATTAGCAGAAAGGATCTGACAAAGCATGGGGACTTGCTAAAGCAGCTGTGCCCCAGATTATCTGTCAGGGATCATGTGTGTCCTAGATCCTGGGGTAAATAGAGACACGCACAGACAAAAGTTTGCTTTGAAAATAGTGACAGTATTTTCAAAAAATCACTTTTTAAGAGCTTATCTTACTAATTTCCAGTTCAGCTTTTAATCAAACTTTATAACATTTTCCATGGAAAATGGAATAACCACCTCAATTGTGGTGGGTAAGTCAGAAAGATTTTGCAAATATCTCAATCAGAAAATTCTATTTTTCAGATAAATCAGGAGTAAATATAGTCAATTCTAAGTATTGTACAATTTAGCTGCACTTCAGGACTTGTTTCTAACAGTTAATAAACTAAAGAACTCAATTAACTGGGGGAAAATGTGCTGAAATGGAATATGCAAAGACAAGTACCATAAAGTATATTTTAAGATATATGAGAACAAAATCTTGCACCGTAGTTAGGAAACCAGCCTTTTTTTGTGACAGGGAAAGGAATGCTAGCGCTAGAAAAACTTCAAAAAATAATAGATCTCAGATGACTTCAATGATTATGAGAATATAAGATCTTTTCAATAACATCAATGAGTTCAATACAGACTCCTAAAGTCTTAGTATTGTCAGAGCAATTAACCTAAAATACTTATTAATAAATATTTTCATGATTATTCATTTTATTTGTAAAATATAATAGCTAGGAAAGCATATATCTTTAAAACAGACTTCTCAAAATGAAGTCTTTAATATCAACCTCATTAATTACGTGTGCTTCCTCTGCATTTAATCTTTTCTGACAGCTGAAAGGCATTTCAGTACAGCCCTGAGGTTAATGTGAATACATTTTTTTTTTCCAAATGGGATTTTAATAAGTATCAAATTAGAAATATATTTAGTATTTTTCTACATTTTCATTCATTTCCAGATCCAACCTAAAGGAAATATAATGAGAAAGTCCAGACTTTTTGGAGCCTGAAGAACAAAGATGAAAGATGAATTATGATTATATGCTCTATTTAACCTATGGCAAAAATTTCCAGATAGTGAATATACACATAGGAAATCCACCTCCACTGAAAATCTGTGTGCTGTTTCATTCTTAAATAAATTTATGCTGAAAGCCATGGGAAGTAGCTATGACTACCTTTTTTTGAGGAACACAGATATTGAGTAACCACACAGCAGCCTCACGAGCCATACAGATACAGCAGTCTCAAGGTAGTAACAAAGGATTAATGTCTCTGTTTGTGTGCTATCCCCTGTTTTTCACAGCATCCTCAGAGATTATGACATTTCCAAGGCTTTGGTCCTGATACTTGTTATCTGTTGATGCTAAAATGAAAAAATAATTATTCATTTGTTTCTCATCACTTAATGCTTATAAACAGTAATAAAAAGTTTGGCTGCAATCTTTGCTGCTTGTCTTACTTCAATACCATCAAAGAAAAAAGATGAAGAAATCTAGCCATTGCTATATGAAAACTATAACTTGCAGGGATAACAGTAAGTATTGCTATATTTGTCCTGAGAACTGCTTAAAGAGCCTTGCAATCATGAAAATTTTTGGGTTTTTTTTTTTTTTTTTTTTGAAGTCTGCTTGCCCAGAAACATAGGAACTACTCCTACTGTTGAAATCCACCATATTATAAAATATTTTTCACCATCTGCTGGAGAAACACCTTGGAGCATGCTCATATCAACACTGCCATCAACAACAAAAAAAAAGCAATTCCAGAAGCTCTCCCAGACTCGAGTGAAACCACAGATCTTTAAAGATGACAATTAGATCTCTTGGGAAAAAAAAAAAGTTTCATTCAATAGACCAATGGTATGCACAGAGTGCTTGGAAAAAGAGAGAGATACTGTGTAAGCAGGCTGCTGCAGTTCTGGCCATAGCTGTGGGCTTTGTAGTGGCAGTCTCAGCTCCTGACTACCTGATGAATCAGAGCTGTAGGCTCTGAATTAAACTAAGTGTTTTCATCCATTTGAAAAAGAAGAAATTAACAAGACTTACATAAAATTTTCATTTGACCTGGGGAAAAAAAGATTATATGGGTTAATCCAGCTTTTTTTCCTTAGTGTCTTTGCATTTCTAGATGGCATGTATCTGTCCTCCTGTTTGGTTTTTCCTATGATCTGACACAGACACATGTCTTTATGAATCTCTCATTGTGCACAGGTGCAAAAGACAGACCTGAATAAAGTCAAGGGCATTGGCAGTGCTACATGAGAGCACAGCTCCACCTGATTCTCAGTGCTCAGCTGGGAGCAAGGCTCCAGGCTCAGCTCCTTCTGAACATTCTGCCTTAGACCTGTGCTTTGCTGGGATGCTTGGTTTATTTTCCACTGCCACTTTACAAGCCAAACTGGGCATAGGTAGCTTACTGCCTACCTATAACCTCCTTCTCCTATTAGTCTGTCTCTTCATTAAGCTTTTGATTTTTCTCCATCTGTGAATTTTTCACTGTTTTTTTTTTTTTTTGTTTGTTTGTAAGTAACCACAAAGTTCTGGATTAATTGGGAACTTTAAGGAGTGAGAAGTCCATACATCATAAGAACATGTGTTTTTCACTGTTCTGATTGCAAAAATTATTTCCAAATGTTCACATAACACATACACATACAAAGAAAAAAATATTGGGCCACAACATTCACTGAAGAGAGCTTGTAATAGGGGACATGATCTAGTAATAGTTCACTGAATCTAGTACTAGGTTTTAAAAAATTTCTGATGAATACAATAATTTACAGACAGCAAAATTTACAGTTTTTCTTCTGCTACGTATATATCACAGATATATTAATACTTTTTTATTTCAATTACTTTATAAATGCTAAAAAAAAATCTTTTTGGGAAAATTTCCTGGCATTTTATGTGATTTGGAAAGCTTGCAGTCCCACCTGCAGCTTATCATTATTTTGGCACTGAATTTGTTTTTGACCTTTCCAGATCTAGATAATGCTTCCAGGACATCAGCCAAGAATGACATTGGACTGTGATAAGCTACTATTCAAAATTACTGGTGGGTTATGACACATCAAAATTATTACAGAGTTTTCAAAAATAACCTGTAGTGAGGGAGTTTTCAGTAAACAAGGATCATTGTTTGCCAAGGGAAGAGTCTGATACATAGTGTCTTACTACATAAGGCTTACTTATTACTGAAAAAAATAATGCATTGATGGGAACTCCATTAAATGGATTTTCTAAGATTCTCAAAGGAAAATTCAAACTGAGACTTGACAACCTACCAATAAGAATAATTCAAATTAAGGTCTGGCTTAAAAAAACCCTGCATCATTGGCCAGAGACAGAGCACAAATCCAGGATATAAGCTGCAAAATAGGGAATTTTGCTTAGCCAGAAGAGCCGAGAACCAAGCTTTTACTGAATGTGATCAAGTTCATTTCAGTCACAAAAAGGGAAACATGGTGGAATCAATGCACACAGAATGGCCAACAAAGAGCTAGAAGCCTCTGAGGAAGTACTCTGAGGGAACTGAGGTGGTTTATAGTAAAGAAAAGAAGGCTCAGGAGGACTTCTCTTCTACAACTTCCTGAGAGAAGGTTGAACAGGTGGGGGTTGGTCTCTTCTCCCAAGAAACAACAAACGAGACAAGAGGAAATGGCCTCAAAATTCAGCAGGGGAGGTTTAGGCTGGATATTAGGAAAAAATTCTTCACAAAAGGAGTTGTCAATCATTGGAACAGGTTGCTCAGGGAAGCAGTTGAGTCACCATCTCTGGAGGTATTTAGAAGACATGTAGATGAGGCACTTAGGCACATTCTTTAGTGGTTGATTTAGAAATGTTAGATTCATGACTGGACTCAATGGTCTTAAAGCTCTTTTCACAACCTAGAAGATTCTATGATTTTGCATTTTTCTGGTGTCAAGTATGTGTTTAAGTACCATCTTGCATTTATCCTATCAACTCCAACCCTATCAAACCATCATCTTTCAGGAAGAAGTCTCCCTGGTCTTGAATTCATATCGCTATTGATAACATTGTGGTTTAAAATCAAATTTCATAATTTAGGATGATGGTTGAAATATTTCATAAATAAAAAGAAAAAATAATTGTAAAGGACTTCAAACTTGGTAATTCTGGGTTAGTTCTAAGAACAGGAATCCAAACTTGCACAATCTGTAAAAAGACCAAAAAAAATCCCTGTTTATATTTTTAGCCAGTCCTGGTCTTTATTTGTTAGATTTTCACAATTTTTTTTTACTTAAAGGAGAATTCCAAGAACTTGCATTACAGGTAATTTTTAGTTTAGGAAATTGCTTTTCTCAGCCCCAGCCATGCTTTAGTTTCCAATGTGTAGACACTATTAGCTCAGCATGTTTTTTGCCATGGTAATGTTGAGTGCCAAAATCAGAACAACAGCAGTGCTTCTCATGGCATTACATCTGCAAATGCTTAATGAATAGTGCAGCTTGCACATTTCAGTACATTTTTAATTATATTTGGCAGAAAAAAGAAAGCATGACCTGGCTTAAAATGTATCTCAGTCAGATCCCTGGTATTTAAGCAAGAAGCTGCCTCACTGGAATACAAAACCTGTCTAATTGTTTTAGAGAATTCCCACTAAGATTAAGCTTTCTAACTGTTCTCATTTCTAAATGTTTCTCGCAGTATCTTGTAGATACTGTGGTCTGTTTTTTGATTTTACCCAAGGACATCTTCAGTCACATCTTCTGAAGTGTCCACTGGTAATGAGAGTGTTGCATGTTGCTTGCCAGTGAAAGTGACCATGTCAGGCAGGAAAGTTATTGGTATAGCCCATGACACCATATTATTACTCTGAGATGCCTCTTACCAGTAGTGTGCTGACTTTAATAATGTTTTTTTTCATAAAATGAACTTCCCCTTTCCCTCTTACCTTTGGCTCAGTCTCCACTCACCATTGGTAGTAGAATTATTTGCAGAATGTCAGCAAAAACATTTGAATAGGTAGCAAAAATAATTTTTCTCACTTGAGTGGATGCAGAATAAAACAGGGGATTGCACCTCTGTCCTGAAGAACTGACTTCTGCTGTATAAAACTCCTCTTCCAGAAGCCCAAAGCCTGCAGCTCAGAAGCCAGATGCTCTTCTCAGCATGTGTCCCATACAAGTACTCTTAATGCCATAGAGAAAGAAACTCACTTACTGCCTGGAGATGTTTTCTCCAGAATTTTTCCTGCTTCCAGATTTTCCAGAAATTAGGCTCAATCTCCTTTTTATGCTTTAATCAACATCTGTTTTGTCACCCAGTATCATCAATTCAGAGCACTGTAATACGTATCCAGCTCACATTTCTACAACATAGTGGTCACCAAAGCACCCGTGGGCCCCTCTGGCCAGTGGCTGAGATGCAGAAAATCTGAACTACAACATCCCCTTTAGACTTTTAATTAGTTTCTCATATATTTTATCATTCTTTTACTGGTTTTCATCCTCTATTGCATATCTATGAGGCACTTTTGGAGCTAATTAATTATTCATATGCTAGTTATTTAGATAAGCCTTATTGGGAGGTCTCTAGATCCTAATTCATATGGTGCCATACCATTGACTTTTCTGTAGATTTACACTCAATGTACTCTAATGAACCACAACCCATCCTTCTTTGTCATCACTCATGGTTAAAAGTTCCTGCTACCTGCTTGGCACTGCTGAAGAAATTAACTTTCATTTAGAGCCCATGGCCTACATCTGAAACCATTTCCGCCTGTTCTTTTCAAAACTCCCTCCTGCCATGAAATGTTCCTTAAACTAGACCAATTACCATTCCTTACCTTTCATTATAAACTCATATTCAACTTCCTCACGACTAGCTGACCTAACAAAAGGTAAATATATTCAAAGTTTATATTTTTAATAATTCAGCTAAAAAAATGTTTTGGATATGCTGTCTCATGTTTGCCCTTTCCTTTCCATATGTATGTATTTTGCTGCATTTATAGACAATAATTATGGTACTTATGAGCTTTTTTTTTTTTTGTAGGCTAAAAATCAAGCTTTTTTTAGTCCTCTGTCACACAGAAAGCTCACCAGACTAATTCCCACCAATCTTTAACTCCCTGCTTAATTGTGTATTTCATCTATATATGAGGCTGACATTGTATCATGTGGTATGCCCAACACATGGCCACCATGTATTAGTGGACTGTATTCCTTTCTTAATTTTTGTATCTAGAGAGTACCCACTTTGTCCAAAAGTCCTTAATGAGTACTTTGTATATTGTGCTGTTATTAACACCGTGTCTCTGAGGTTTTACTCTTTTTCTTCCGGCTTTGAGGGATGCACCTCTTCCTATGTAACATCATAATCTTTGTTTTAGCAGTATTTTCCAACCCAGCATCTCTGACATCTTTTAAGTGTTCTCTTGCTCTTTGTGATGAAATCATTAATACTAATTGCCTGTTTTTCACAGGAAAGCAGATTTATTATGCAACCAGTGTTCTCTAAATAGAATGCACAGGGCTCTTGATTTTAACAACCTGCAGCCAGCTTTCACAGTTGATAGCAATTTGCAGATAAAAATCAATCAGCCATACTTGACTGGGCTGTATAACAGTCCTACCATGCTTAACTAGGCTTGTAAAGTCACCCTGTATCCAAAACTCCTGCTGCTTTTATTTACATAATCTTTTTCGTTTTCTTTTTGTAAGTGATTTGAATACTCATGAAAGACAGTAATTCTTTAAACAGAATTATTATCAAAGATAAAATTGATAATATGTCAAATTTTGAATCTTTATCCCTAAAAAAAAGCCTTAAGCCAAACTTAAAAATGCACGTGTTACCTTTCAGAGAAGGCTACTTCTGAGACTCTCAAATATTTTAAAAACTGTTATAAAAAGAGAGTTTTCAGATGTCATTGTAAACCCCCTTTATAACTAACTTCCTTACTTTTTACAAAGTTACTCTATATACATGAAACTCATCATGTATTCAAAATGTCTGGGCTTGTAGGGGACTTTGCTGTTATAAGAAATACTTTTTAGTACTTTATTTCTGGAATGTGACACAGGAGATCTTAAAAATCAATAAAATCAATCAGATGATTTCTGTGAAAGTGTTATGAGATAAACAGCTGAAAACAGCTTTATAACAGTCAGTAAGTTTATATAAACCCCATACTACATCAAGGAGAAAATTCATTAATTTAGCATTTTTATTAGAAAAAGGAGTGACAAAGATGCATGGAAGAAAATCCAGAGAGGCCTTAAGTGCAAGGACTGATCATTTTACCAAGTTCCATCAGGAAGTGAGAAGCATTGGGGGGGGGGAAAATCATCCTACTGTGTAGTAAAATAAGGTTTGCTTGCTGACTTTTTACTTTCTCATAGACTTTGTGGAGGAAGTCAGAAAAGTTTTTCTTCTATGAGGTGTCACAGTGGAATGGCATGGGCTGAGGTCTGCTGTCTCTGAAGTGAATGGATAGAGATGTATCCATGTTCTTTCTTCTCATTCTCTGTAGTTATCTCTAGATCCAAGGGGTAAAACTTGTGCAGAAAGCAAATCAGTTTAAATGCCAAACTGAAGCATAAGTTAAAGAACCCTGGTGGACATGAATCAAAGTATGCAACACTGCACAATGGAATTCTTTAAATACTCCTTTTGGAATAGACTGCTGGGAAAAGCTCAGCTGCCTGAACCTTATTTCTCCTGCACCAGCAATGAGAACTAGGAATTTACTGTTCTCCCAATCTGGGATTCTGCTGGAAGGATGGAATGGTTCATCCTGCTGGAGCAGCTGACCACCACACAGCTCCTTTAACACTGCTTGTCTCTGAGAATACACTGTAACTCATGCTTCAGAGGAAATTGTAATCAACAATACTAAATACCTTGGGAACAATTACTCTTAGTTGTCAGTGAAGTGAGGAGTTAATATCCTAAACAATATGGAAGAAAGATATCTTCCACAGGGAGTTTTGCAGATAAATTTCACTTTGCACAAAGGTATTCACCTGAACCATTTTAAATACATTAATCTTACTGTCTGTGAATGCTTTTCTGTATTTATATTATGGGAAGGGCATGGACTAACATTCTTTTTATAATTTCTGATTTAATATATATCTTTACCATAACAGATTTTACTGTCTTATAGCAAACCTATTCCCCACTCCCTTCAAATTAATTAGTCCAGCTGCTTTCAATCTTTCCTTTTAGGCAACTACTTCTTTCTTGATCTTCTATAGTTCAATAATTATAATTTCCCTTCTCAGGACTTTTTTGTATATGTGAGAAGTTTTAAATTGGTCCCTCTCCTATTCAATGCTTTGTATTTCTCCATGTTGAATTGCAGCAGTCATTATGTAGTGTAATTACATAACAATTTTAGAAAGTATTTTTCTTCTCTGCCCAAATCTTGTCAAACCTAAATAATTTCAACCTTATAAAGCCTTACAACAGGACTGTTTCTGTTTGATTGAATCAGAGGAAAAATTAGAGAATTAGAAAGAAGACCATGTCATCAATTACAGAGTAGGAAATAACCAGAGGATAGTAATTTCTGTGTATTATATTAATAAAGAGAATTTGAATTAACTGAGAGATAATACAAACTGTGCTGTTTTTTGGCTGGGATGGAGTTAATTTTCTTCAGCGTAGATAGGAGGAGGATATACTTTGGATTTGTGCTGGAAACAGTGGTGATAACACAGGCATGCTTTTTCACTGCTGAGCAGGAATTACACAGAGCCAAGACTTTCTTGCTCCTCACCCCACTTCACTACTGATGAGGCTGAGGAGAAAAAATTTAGGAGGACACACATTTGGGATACCTGATCCCAGCCCAACCAAGGGATATTCCAACCCATGTGATGTCATGCTCAGCATGGAGAGTTGGCCGATGAAAAAGAAAGGGAAGGACTTTCACAGTGATGATGTTTGTCTTCCCAAGTCACCATCACACGTGACAGACCATGACAGACAGGCACTCCTGGGAATTGCTGAACACCTGTCTGCCCATAAAAAGTGGTGAATTAATTGCTTGGGTTTTCTTGCTTTTGTTCAATGATTTTACTTTACCTGTTAAACTGCTCTTATCTCAACCCACAGATTTTATTCTGCTGATTGTCTCCCATCTAGGAGATAGGACACAAGCAAGGAGTGAGTGAGCAGCTGTGTGGGGTTCAGTTGCTGGCTGGAGTAAAAGAACAGAGTTTTCTTTCCCTGCTCCTCTGAATTTAGAAGGACACCTCTATTGTCATACTTCATTTCAAGAAAGATAGAACTTTGGTCCTACAGTGACACTTGATCACACCAAAACTGAAAACAGTCTTCCCATATGTAAAACATTTTAAGTACTTATAAATATATACCCAGAGGAATGAGAAAACAAATACAATTAATTAATTTATCTAGAGAAAAGGCGCAAGGCAATCCCATTGTAGTTGTCAAGCAACTCTCTTTTCATGTCTTGACAAAAAAAAAAATAGAGAGGAAATATTTTGAATACGTGAAATACCTCCTGAATATATTGCCTTTCAAGATATTTTGATTGAGAACACAATTTGTGGCTGCTAGGGCATGCCTGATACTAATGTTCTGTACAGCTTTTTTTTGGTGCCAAGTTTTGGTGAAATGCATTGGTGAATTTTCCTGCAAAAGGCTGGATACCAGCACTGAATGCCCAATAGAATGGAAACCTCTGAGGGCTGTGAAGCCCCTAAGGACTGTATAGACTGAGAGTTTGAGTGAGGACTATGGCATACCTTATACAGCAGTTTCTGGGGCTGAAAATCTGCAGGATCCTAAAAGCAAAACTTTTAGATTTTATTAGTCTAATAATCTCCCTAACTAAACAGCTAGTGAAGCCCTTTGGAATTGTACTTGTCAACTTGGATACTTATGGCATTTTTTTTTATTTAGCCATTAGTTTAGAGGCCCAGAGACATAACTTAGGAATCACTATTACATTCTGAGATATTTAAACATATTTCATTTAGGTCACTCTGCCCATTTTGTTTTAATGCTAGTGCATATTGCAGACATAAATGTAGTTCCAGTACAGGTGATCCTTATTTATTGTAAAAATACAAAACTTTAAAATCAGAAATATATGCTTCTCAATTTTCGGGAACTCCTGCCTCCATATAACAAGGACAAGTTACAACAGGACTTCACCTTTAGAGATCATTTGGATGAGATTGAGTGTGGCCTTCATAGATTTGCAGATGACACTAAGTTGGGTAGGAGTGCTGTTCCACTGCAGGGAAGGCTCTGCAGATGGACCTGGATGGGCTGGATCAATGGGCTGTGACAAATCATATGAGATTCATGGCATGGGGATGTTCAGTCAAAGGTTGGACTCAATCATTTTGGAGGTCTTACCCAACCTCAGAGATTCTATGGCTCTATGATTCTATACTTAAATTAGTCTTAAATGGTAACAAATAGTTCAATTTACATGTATTGCAATGAAAAATTACATAGTCCTTGTCTGGGCAGCTTCATGTTGGTATCGTTTCTTTACCTTGGATCAAAAATTCTGAAGTGAGAAACATTTCATGCAAAGGAAGTCCTGCATTCAGCGATGCATTTGCAAAATTGTATTTATTAGTGATAACACTATACATGTTTTCTCTGACTACATATTTTTGCACCTTTTATTGTATTTTATAGTGTATTCTAAATTCTAAATTCTTTTAATCATAATGGAAATTTGATTAAATTTGAAAGTTTACATAAAGAAAGTAATGAAAGCTTCACATTTTAAAAAAACACCCAAACTCATTTCCATTTTAAGGACCAAAGGAGTGTTAGAATTACTCTTCCGTGAAAAAGAAATGATCATTACATAGATACCTTGCGTAATGCACCTGCAGAGCTAGAATCTCTCAGCAGCATTTTTCTTGTTCAACCAAGCATCCCTTGAGCTCTGACTTCAGAGCCTTTACCTCATTCTTTTTGCCTCCTGATAGACTTTCACTACCTGTGTGAATTAGTTATCTTCTGGAAACAACTTTCTCTGGTAAAGCAAAATGCAGTTTTGTAGGACAGACTGGAAAATCTCATCTGGATGTTTGCAAATGAAGCAATCAGAGAAACCTGAATACTGGCCAGACTGCTAAGTATTTATTTATGTTACTTGAGAATATCATTCAATAATTAGGGTGCTACTGCCAAATTCTCTGCATATATGTAATTTTATGTTCTGAGCTCACAGGCACTCTCTTTTTCTGCACCAAAATTGCCTTGAGTCCAGAGAGTTTCCCATCAACCTAATGAAGGATACATCCTCTACTGGCCATGGTCATTGCAGGTGTCTGAGGGTCTATTTGCCTCCCATGGCTGTGCCTGAACCTCTCACCAGAAAACAGCTGCTGCAAAATACTGTCCCTGAAACAGAACAGGGGCAGCAGATAGAGCAGGTTTGGGTTTTTTCCTACAGATGCTTCTGAAATGCAGCCTGGGTGTTATTACAGAAGGTGTCCCAGAGCAAAGGACAGCCTGTTGGGGAAGGTCTGTACAAGGGATTGCTGTGAAAAGAACACAAGGATTGTGAGCTGAATGTGTGACTGCTTCCCTGGGGAATACGTGGTGGTTTCACCTTGCCTGGAGCCCATAGTGTGGGGAGATCCCAGACTGGACAAGAAGGCCTCTGGGACCAGGGGCAGAACAGCGAATTCACAAAAGTTATGCCCAAGAAGCAAGACTACACAGAATATTCTGTGGAGGTGCAAGTTCAGGCACGGTAGCATTTGGTCTTCTCAAATCAGTGTCATCTAAAAGACACTGTAAAGGAAAATAAAAGGACACTTAAAGGGAAATAAAATATCTTACATATTTGGCAGCTGGGCCATGCAGAAACATTTCTAGTGTCAATAATTTCAGTGCAGCTGTCACCTCACCCAGCTTTTACTGAGGCTGCCATGATGGCACATTACTGAGACTTTCCAAATAGACTTATCCAGTCTTTACATACATATACATCAAATATGCAAATCAGTACTTTTGAGGAAGGGCCAAGATGCCTTAATTTTAGCTTTCCTATTTCTGAGATTCTGTGCTGCCTAGGTGTATAGCTCTGAGCTTCATATTGAGTGTTAATAAGCCCTCTTCACAGGGTAATTAGACAAAACAATCCTTTTCCAGCTTAAGAACCAAGGACAACTGTTATAAGCTTCAGGCCCAAAAAATATAAACAATGGTGGACTGAAGAGAGAAAACAAGAGGGATGGAACTTCATAACCTGAAGCTATAATTAACCTCAACATGCAAATGGACCAAAACTTATACAAGTGTAAAACCTTGTGACCAGTCATCCACTTTGTTACCATTTTGGGTCCATCTTGGGGGTAGCCCTGGCCAGGCTCTTGTACTGCCCAAGGTCCATTAACGTCTTTTAATAAATACCTACTTTATTCCTTTATTCCTGCCTAGTCTCTGTTCCAGGTCAGCCTCTCAGGGCATCAGTTCTGGCACCCATGATGGGACAGCAAGGCATCTGGAAAACCCCCTGGACCAGAGGAATCCCCAGGTCCCCCCCCAACACCTGCCAGCACTCCCAGGGGGCCCCACCTGTGGCCCAGAAGGTGTCAGAGCCCAAGGCTATGCCCATTTCTGAGCTAATCTGTTTTTATTCTTGTGGACAATGTTTTTGAAGACCAGATTATATGCCAGAAAAGTGGGAGCTACAGTCATGCTTGAATGCTGCTTGAATTATAGTCTCAGAAAGGTATGCTTTACATGGTATAGGAAGAGAGTAAAATTAGGATATGTAATAAAAGGGTTGCCTAGTAAAACAGGTTACTAACTAGCTGTCTCTGCCTACAGACTCTCCATCCCATAAGGGAATTTCTGGTTTTGCATTGCTTTGAGATTACAGTTGGGACATTTTTAAAATGCATATAATTGCTGTCCTTCAAAAAATTTGTCTTTGGAAACTGTTTCCTAGCAACAACGTATTTATCATTCTCAGGCAAAAAAAATGCCATCTTGCCATTCAGATACACTAATTGTGACTTTTTCTTTTAGACAAGGAAATAGCAGGTGCTCAATGCAACATTAAATTAGAAGAAACAGAATCAAGAAGAAATAATGGCAAACATGACTGTAAAAACAACAACCTAATAATATCTATTTGCATAGATGGATTTTCTTGCCAGTGAATCTGTTGCTGTTATAAAAAACCAGATAGTTCCCAGGTACATATAGCATACAGCACATATAGCAACTGACTAGAATTCATTACTTTTTAAAAACAAGGAGGTAGAACAGGTAATGTATTGATCTCTAAATTTGAAGATATTTTTTTAATGGAAGTGTACTTCATCTTCCTTTGTTAACATCAGCGGCGTGTCCTCTGCTTGTATCTGATGCAAGTGAAGAGAAGAGCTGTGCATGTTACCAGCTGGTGACTGTGGATCCTTAATTCCACTGATGGCATACAGCACTCTCAGAGTACTGTCAGGCATTTTGTCATCTTTTGCTTGGTGCTTGTAATGCATCTATTTGTAAACACTTTCTCAGCTGGAATTTCTGAGACACTAAATTAATTAGACTTTAAATATATTTAAGATTCTTCTTCTTCTTGTTACTAAACAGGTGACAGAGTATCATCATGATGGTTTATCTTAAGCCAGACCATTTTGCCCTTCTGATAACTGGGGGTGCTCAATGGGATGGCTGTCCTAAGCAGTTCTACAAAACTCTGTGATTGCATACAGCTGAGGACAAATATTGCCTAAAGGTATAGTGGAAAGCAATTCCTCTAATGCAAAATTATTACTCCTAGAACCAGTAACATGATAAGAGTGTTCATTCAAAAGTGTGTAGATAAGCAAAGTTTATTATGCTTTGGACTACACTTTCCTGTATATTGACACCAGATTGGATCTATATTACCTGAAGTCATTTGATCTTAAGTGCTCAGCTGTATCATATTGGACTTCATATTTCCTCTTTTTTTTCCTGAGCTTCCCTGTTTTTTAAGTGCTAAATGAGGAAAACGATTTAAGTGTGTAGGCATTGAAGGCAAAACACATTGTACTACTGGGAAAAAGTAAATTAATTTTACATGAGAGGAAAACATTCATTATTGGTGGAAGAAAAAAAATTATTTCTATATTTCCTTTTAATTACAGAAATTGTAGTCTAAAATCTGTGCTCAGAATATTAGCTTGATTGCCATATAGATAATTAAGCACAAAAGGTTAAGTAACTTTCATTTAACAGTGAAATTTTGTATTTTAAAATGCTCATAAGTATTTTCATCAAGCTTATTTGTCACGGTGCTTTTGATCAGGGAAGCAGGAAGGAAATTAAAGCAGGTGTCAGCTGTAAATTTTGAACCTGGAGAGTTGTGCTATCCATGAGTTGCCCAATTGGAAAAAAAAAAACACATCAGTAGAGGAAAACTATTGATACTTATAACAGACCAGCTTTTTAAAATATGGAAAGTACTTGACAATAACAGTGAAAAAAAACTCTCCTTTCCTCAACTTGATGTTGAAGAAATAAAAAATAGCAATAGCTTTCCATGAAAAAGAGTCTACAGTGCTGCTTTTAGCATATTTTCATAACTTTATGGAGAAGCAGCCATTCTCAAACAAAAATCTATTTCATTAATAAGCTAGACATACTGATACTGCAAAGGGTTAAATGACTGACAGAGCTGGATGGAGTTTTTATTGCTTGAGTCTTATTTATAGTAGAGCTTTCTATAAGTTATTTATTTTCTTACTATTAGGAAAACAGAAATAACAAGTAGCTGCAAGAGTAATATAACATAATATTACATTATTCTGGTATAAATGGGTTGTCCCATGTCATCATTTCAGTGATATGAATTTCGACTCTCTGGAAGCCTCAGTATCCCATTGGCAAGAAGCTGAATGTTGTTTAGGATGTATCTACTACCACTAGCAGAGAGGATTGTTCTGAAATATAATGAAAATCTCTCAGGATGAAATTCCCTTATGGACCAGAGCTAGTAATTACATGCCTCGAGGGCTAAAAATAGCTCTTTGACAGTATTAAATGTGCTTGCTAGTATACTGGATATTTAATTCAATTTCTTGCAACAATTTAAACATAAATTAGCTGATTGGTCCCAGTAGACTGGAGGCTATGGTTTTAATCTGCAAAACTATCTCTCCCTCTCAGAGACAAAGTAGGAGCTAAATAACTCATGCCAGACCAAGCTAGAATATATAGAATTTCACAGGACTTGATTGGCTGGCTTTTCATGAAACAGTTATTATCTTCAGGGAAAGTTTGTATTTCTCTCATCACCTTCTGATTAGAATAGCTCTTACCTCCAAATCAGAAAATTAGCTCATTTTTTTAATTGTTATTGTGCTATGCAGAAAAAGTTGTGTGCACTTTTTTCACTTCACTGATAGTTTTCTAACAAACTGAGCAATACACAGGAGACATAAGCACCAAAACTTTGGCATGCATTTTTTGCATAATGGTTGGGACTATATTTTACAAACTATAAAAGCACCTGAAATATTAACATGTTAATAACCAAATCTACAATAAACTTCATCAACTTTGTGTGTCTTTAGAAGGATTTGCAGCCATCAGGTATCTCAAGCTTTTGAAAGACTGGTATTAAAGCTGGCAAGAACTTAATTTTCATAGTGATGCTTTTCCAGCAGAAAAGAGATGTTATTATCATGTTTTGAATTTCGCATGCCAAAACATATAGAGGAATACATTAAGGAAATTAACTTTGTCTGTATTTGGTCAAGAAGCTGTGGATAGTTTTTTCCCTACCTATGTGCTCAATAGAATTTAGTCAAGCTTTTGTCACTCCAACCTGGTTTATTTCAACATAGTCTTTCTTAAAATGACACGTAAAACCACATCAACATCTGAATTAACACTGATTTTATTTGTTGGGGACCACTCTTGTGCAATCTGCACGTATATCAAAAGGTGAGTGAGAATATTTCCTCTGAACTGCTCTTCAGTTTACACGGTTTTAAATATTTTGGTCTCCACACAATTTGAAGTGCCTCTGCAGACACACTAACACAAGCTGGCTGAATGGTAGAATACAAACTGATTGAAGGAGAAAATTGAGACCTGCATTAAAACCCCTGGTAGATAGTTTTCATTGTAAACTACTGTTAAGAGTTGCTTTGTAAAGATACAGGGACCTTTTGTTCCCTATGTATGTGTGATGCATACCTTGGCTGTGTAGAAAAAGAGACATCTAACCATCTTTCTTTCATAACAGAGTGCTAAGCTGAATTCTGGAACATTAGAAACAAATTTTGTGCATATACACATATGGAAGACATCCTCTTATGTAGAAAAAGAGAAGCCCTTAGAAATATCAATTGCTGCCTCCTTGAGGATAGAAATATCAATTAACATGTCTTAGGAAACTCTCTTTCTTAAGCTGAAATAAGTAGTCAGCAAAAGATAATAATGATGAGTAAATTTGAGGAAATGTTAGTAATTGCTGCAAAAGGTGAAATAAGAAACCTTTTAAAAGTGGCCAGGACAAATTGGAAGGCTGACTTGCTAAAGACTACTTGGCTACAGACTCATTCAGTAGTATTTATTGCAATGGACTTCACCACTAATGCAGGGCCCATGCATGTGCATTTACACACATGTGGGGGTGTGCATGCACTTCTATATATTTATATGTTTATATTTGAATATATTTATAAACATTTTATATATTTTATATATATTTATACATATTTATATAGCTTTCTACACTGAGTAACATCCAATACAGGCCTCTGGCTCTGGAACCAGGCCTCAACATAAAAATCTTTTACCAAAGCTGTGGATGAAGTTTTAATAAATACTGACACCTTTTATGGTTCAATTGGACTTTTTGTGGAGAGAGTAGGGGTCCCATCCTCTTCACAATCTGGGAGATTTCAGTATACCCAGATCATACCCAGCTGATAGGCATCTTTTCTGGGACTCATCTGTTTCCAGCAACAGACAGCACTATTGGTTTTGAATGGTTTTAATATCATTTCACATTAAAAGTGGTATATGAATGTCACAGAAAAGAAGGAATTCAGACAAGAGATTTGTTAAGAACAATTAGTGACAGCGTTAGAAGCGGGACCTTCATACACTGAGTAATTTCTCTCTGGTACTTGTATTAGAAAGCAACAAGTTTTTAAATTCCTTTTTAAATTAAACTCTGCTAAATATCCCAAATTAAGCACTTGTGCAGTGCTGCACAACTGATTTTCCTACAGTTCAGGTTTGATCTTCATTTTAACACTTTCAT
This sequence comes from Motacilla alba alba, assembly GCF_015832195.1. Classification (NCBI taxonomy): domain Eukaryota; kingdom Metazoa; phylum Chordata; class Aves; order Passeriformes; family Motacillidae; genus Motacilla; species Motacilla alba. The sequence continues at coordinate 24,127,664 of NC_052019.1, read as the reverse complement.
TCAGGTCTGAGTGAATCCATGTTTGAAATCTGTGACTCATTCTCACATGGCTTATTTCTAACAATTTAATAGTGTTAATAATTTACCTAAGTTAAATTATACAATGAAAATTCCACAGCATCGTAGAATGCTTTAATTTGTTGCAAATTATTGCTTCTGCCTCCAGTAATATCAGCTGTTTATTGTTAATGAAAGATATTACTACATTAAGAAAGCAATTCATTTAGCCTCCTTTCTAAGTTTGCCATTAAAAAAATTACTAATTGGTATTAGAAACAATGAATCAACATCATTTGACATAACCCACTGTCTCCTCTGAGTTGAGCATTAAGTAATTTTCACTTCAATACCAAAATCTATGATTCTTCCAGGGACCTTTCTGTTGTTAACTCATATCATTAACTATATTTAGTGTTGAGGGAATTGCACATGCATGCAACAGGCAAGGAAACATCATCCTTAAAACTTTACCACTCTTACTTGAATATTATTTCATGATGCTGTTGGAAGGGTTTGTATTTTCTACACTATTTTCCCCATCACTCTTTAATAAAAACCGTCCTATTAAATAGATCCCAGAGAAAATATTGCTGCTATCTCTTCAGCTTTCTGGTAGATTTTAGTCCTTTCTTTACCCATTTGTTGTGAGTACCCAAGACATACCTTCACTGATGATGACTTTTAAATGCTTTTTATAACACAGCACTTTTTTTCTTCTCATAGCTTACATTTTGTCTCTGCACATGGTAGACTCATGCCAATCCCAGAGAAAACTGTTCAATAGGTCTTTTTAACAACTTTTTAAAATATCCTTTTCCAAGTAATCCTGTGCTCCAAGCTGCTATGCTACCAGAGACATACTGAGACATGTATTGGTAAAAGAGGCACACTCTTTAAAAAATGAATAGCATTTTAGCCACAAGATTTAGAAGTTTATTTTGTCTATCAATGAGGAGAAGAAGGGCCACATCATGTATGTGCTGTCTTCTTTTTTCTCTGAAAGCCATAATTTTCAGATTTCACGCTAAAAAGCAAATGCCTAATTATACTTCATAATATCACTCCAGGACATTTCACCATTCCCTCTGTGAGAAGAGACTTGGTGATAATAAAAATGTTCCTTAATTCTTCTTAAAAGTTCTTTTATTTTACTATAATGGCAAGAAAATAAATGGAATATGAATATTGCATGATAAATATGAAAAAGCCTTGAGTCTATTTTTTTGTTTACACCCCTTGACGTAAGACTGCAGGCTTGCAATACTTTGCCAATACACATTTAACTCTACATTTACAATTAGTGATTTTAATATGAAAGTCATTGGCTTCTTCAGTCACATACAAGAAACAAAGGCAATACTCTATTAGACATCATACAATAAATAAACTACACCACCCCTGACTTTAAAGAATTACCAGTTTAGGCATACTTACTTTGCATTTTCTGTCTACAAAAAAAAAAAAAAAAAAGAATGTTAGTATTGATGCAATGCCATATTGGTACCTATTCAAAAAGATACATGAAGCTTAAAATTTTTGAGAGCTTGAGAAAAGTCTGTTCAACACTGAATGTGTATCCATGGGAAAGCCATGTATATAATGTAAACCACCCTCATCAATCAAGTCCCTAAGAGCAAATATGCTTCTTATGTATCTTTCAGATATGCTTCTTCTTTCAGTGCTTCTATGAGCACTGAAAAACTGTGCTCACTTGCAAGCTATGGAAAAATAGTGAGATAACAAAGTGGGAGTGTTTTATCAGCAGCTTGATGACACCTTTTGACTAGAGGCCAAGAAAAGCACTTGGTCTATTCTAGGTGAATGGGGAAAGTAAAGGCAGGAAGCAGCTGAAGAAACACACCCCTTGCTCACCAAAACCCAAACCCAGTGCCAGGAACAGGATTGAACTAACTAAAAATCCCTGAGTAGAATAAATGAATTGGGCAGCAACAGGAACATGACCTTATTATCATCTCTTTATATATTAGTTTTGTAACATTCTCACTGTGAAATGAATTTCTGATCTATTTTGTGTGGCACAAAGCAGACACAGATTATTAAGGTTTTATTTTTGGTTTTAAAGGTACTCAAGAATCTGCTTAGTTTGTTTCAGCCACATGATTTTTCATGCCTGAAGAATCAATTTATGGCATGAAAAAATATATTTGTGACAGAGAATATTTCAGTTGGTAACTACAGGCCTTGGAGCAAGCCCAGGGGTATGTAATAATGATAAAACCTTTAATAATTTCAAAGAGGAAGAATAAAAGTAGCAGTACACAAGATTCAGCTGCATAAAATATTAAGCTGTTCCAGTAAAGCTGAAAAAGACATGAAGCATTGTAAATCTACAAGTAGAAGATAGCCTAGACATTAAATTTTAGAGAAGAAAATAAACACCTCACTCAGAATTTTCTCCAGGAATCAAAAGTAACAGTAAAGGTTAACGTTCATTTAATTTTGGAGAGAAAAAAGTTACAAATAATTAAAGAAAAAGTAGAAAAATTGTTGTTTCACATAAATATGAAAACTTCATTAGCAAAAATGCAATTATGAAATATTTTTCTTGTTCTGTTAGTGAGATGTTCCTTTTATGTCCAATAAATGTCCACATTTTCTGCAGTTATATAAATATCTTGTGTTAATAAATTGTTTTCTTTCGTTTTATTTAAAAAAAAAAATTAAAGCACAGGCAATTTAGGAATAAAAGGACTATTTAAGTTTCTATTTAAAAAGGACTATTTCTATTTAATAATGGGATGGATAAACTCAGTTCATAAGCATTTGGATCCATTCACCATCTAAATTCCCTGTGACATGCTATAGAAAGTTAAACCTCAATACTTGATGCAATTAAATACATTGCAGGTTATATACAGAGAGATCTTAAACAAAAACTGAAATAACCATATGAATGAAAATGCAGGATTGCCTTTAATGAAAACAAAAAATGTTTAAGGCAATACTCTTCAAAATAAACCAGTGGAAGTAGGAATGCAGCATGTTACATGCAGAAGCAGGGGCTAGATGTCGGAAAGAGAAATATGCTTCTTCTGGAAATGCTGTATTTACTAACCCTAGTAAGAAAAGAAATTCCATTTAAAATGTTACCTAAGGAAATTCAGGACAATACTCAAAGAAATTTTAGACTTAATTTTAGAGCTCCTTCAAAAAAGAAGATGAAAATGTGTTTTTTTAAGGAAAAAAAAGTCTATTGAATAGTTTTTTATTGAAAAAAATTAATTAACAAATTCTATGGGAATCTATAAAAAGGGGTAAATTTGTGTAGGCTGTTAATTGTGTATTTTTACACACATCTCATGAAGCAGCTGATACATGGTAACTTGTTAGCATGCCTAAACTCTTGTACCTAAACCTCACTGCACGATTCATTAGTTTTATTACTGTGTAAAAGTATTTTATTCATTCCAGTTAGTGCTCATACATGATTAATATAAGACCTTCAAGTGAACTGTATGGGAGAAACAAAATTTTGATTATATGCACTGTGAGACAGGCAGAATGTTTGACATAGGATGGTGAGATGTTCCTATCACACAGACATACATCATTATTATTGGTGATCTAGAGTACATGAGATCTTTACTGCACTGCTAGCATCTGTTTTACCATCACATTATTATTTTTTAATCTTCTTACCACAGCAGGTCTTTGTTCCACAACATTTGTGGAGGGAAGGGGAAAACCTCCATGTGACTCATTCCAGGAGTCTCTTTAACTGGAATGGGAACAGACAGCACATTGAGTCAGTGGAGGATCAGAGGAGACCCTTCACCTGTGGAACTGTTTGTTAGGTGACAGGCTTCTTCATAATTCAGAAGTAAACTGTTTGCCATGACAGATTATACCAATTTTTCACTAGATAATTAGGTTAAAAGACAAAGCCTGAACAGTAATACAAAAACAACTGTACAGGATTTTGAGGGCACAATTACTTTGGTCAGCAACTAAATGGAATGAAAGAAACAAGGGAGATTTTTAAGATGCCCAAAGAAGGATCATGGCAGGGACATGTTCACCTCTTTTTTAACCAAGAACAAAAGTTGGGCTATAGAGCTGTTTTTTCACACCTTTGAAGAAAGGGAGGTTCTGAATTTAAGGTTATTAATGATCATAATGATGTAGTTAGAACATAAACACCTAAGCAGTGGTATACACTGGATACACATATTTGATTTGCTGAATGCTTCTGCTGCAAGAAAATACTCAAATATTCCTACTTATTTCTGAATTTCTGAAACATTTAAATCAGTAGTGGTTTTCATTCATTTTACAAAAAAATTTCTTCATTCCTTTTAACAGCAGCAGAGAAATTCTGCTCACAAAGTTCCAGGATTCAGCTGAGAGCTCTGGAGTCTGGTATTTGCCGTAGGCTTGCTTCCAAGCCAGGTTCTCACTGGTTTTAGAGAGGTAAAGAGGAGAGGCATACTATCCACTGAGGTAACAAATGAAGGCGGAAGCTCTTTTCTAGGGATGAAAGCAATCCCAGACCTTCCCAAAGTTTCAGAAAGAGTTCTTAAAAAAACAAAACCAACAAATTAGTTTATTTCACACAGTTCCTGCAGTCCCATTTCAGGTATACTTTTAAGTTAAAAGTATTAAAATTTCTACAAAAACTATTAATACAGTCTGTCTTGTAGATGCTACCACTCTGATTATATACTTTTTTTGCAATTTCTAATACATATTACAAAATTCCTCATTTATCTTTTCCAGGCTCTGTTATCTTAAATTGCTTTGTAGGTCATCAATTTAAAATTGAATATATGTGTGAATATATGTGCTTGGATTCATGTCTGTTTGAGGCTGAGGTCAGCAAAGGTTGTTGCTGACATCCCTTTACTACACACAATCTGTGGGGGATGTGAGAGTTACATCTGGGCACCCAATGGGACAATGAAAACAGCTACCTGAAGCATCATCGCTGAGAAACATTGCAGAGCAGGATGGTGCAGTACTGATGATACTCTGTTTTCCTATTTGTTCTATAATTTTAAAAACTAAACTCTGGGTCTCAGGAATTGATGTAAGAGTTACAGCCTACTTCTTGCATAACCTCTCCTTCCATCTAAGTAATTAACTTCTTAAAAATATAAGCCTGAATCATCCTCATTCTTAGCACAGAGTAGATTCAGCAAAATATGGTCCCTGGTGTTGTCCCAGGCCACACTGCAGGAACCTGGGAACACATTCAAGCTCTCTGAAGGACAGATCATGGCTTAAGCATCTCCACATCTAAGTCTTGGTAATCTGTCCTCCCATCTTCAAATACCATTTTGAAGTAAACCCCCATCCAGGGGCAGAGCAGAAATCTTAAATCCACTGCAGGACTGAAAACGCCCTGAGCCAAAATGAGAGAAAGAGGAAAATTTTCTGTTCTTACACCATGGACACAGGTATTTTTGGTCCTCTCCATGGTCTGGACCATGCTTGTGTTCTTCCTGGATATGTTGTCTCTTTAAAGCTGAATGTGTTTTCAGAGGATACTCCTAGATTTCACCACAGTTGGCAGTAGAGCCACCATGAGCAACTGGTTCCATTTTTGTGCAAGAGGACCCAGCATTTATGCTCTCACTGAAATTACAGCCCTAGTTGGGTGTTATATGCCTGTTACTCTGCTTTTCTTTCCAGTAGGCCTGCATGCTGAAAAAAAAAAAAAAAAAGAGAAGTTAATTAATTCTTGAGTTTGATGATCTTTTTGCATTTTTTTTTTAATATGCTTAGGTCTAGGTTATTTTTCTCACAGTTAATTGCTGTAGTTATAAGCCTTTACCAGCTGCCAAATGGGGCCAAAGCAACCACCAATCTCATCAGAGCCCAATTCTTTGACACAAATCCAAGCATCTGCAAATATTCTGCCGTCATGGTTCTAGATGGCACTGTTCATGTGTGATGTCTTATCTTTAAGGATTATAGCCACACTCCTTGGAAAATTGCAGTCAAAGAAGAAAAAAAGCAATTGGATATGCTGTGTTTTTCAAGCACCAGAACTGAAGACAGCTCTGGGCTAGCATCTTCCCCTGAACAAGAACTTCCACTCTTGAAAGTCTCTCTTGCCTTTTTTTTCTGGTTTGATGTCGTAAATCAGACACCCAAGAGACAGAGAGGAACTAGGACAGACTTTTCAAATGCAACAAACAGAGGAAATGTAGCTGGGTGGCTCAATGGCAATTCTCAGTGCCCCAAAGATTAGAGAGCGACACTTTTTCTAGTCTGGCACAGAGAGGAGGGGAAGGGGGGAGCCAGGGGAGAAAAATAAATAAATATCTATCTGTAATTCCTTTTAGTTCAGCTGAAGATGTTGCCATGGGAACTCTCGGCAGAGGAGATGGAGCACTGGACCTGACAGTTTCTGGGAGCTTATTCAGGAACAGCTGAATCATTTCCTGTGATATTCAAAAAGGGGAGAAAAATATTAAAAAATGTTTTATTTACTTTTATTTCCAAAGTAAAACTCAAAGCTGTAAGCTTTGCCTGCTATAATATGTATTATCTTCACTCATTGCTACTAAGTCACTGTCTTTGGAAGAAAAATGGAGTGAAAAAAATCACTGGACAGCAGTTGAAAGCTTTTATGCTGCTGCTCATTCTCTACACACTGAGAGTGATTTTTGAACAGTAAATATTGGTATTCCTGAGAACTGGCACATGGTCCTGCTATGGTAGTTGTTAGATTGCCTGTCAGATGATTTGAAACCGTATGGTTTATATAGTACAACCTGTCAGAAATGAACATGTACATATTTTCTGAGTAATGAGGGGAAAAAGCTTATCATTGTTCCTAGGGATATTCTGTAGTGGTACACCAGCTCTGAATACAATCCAATGAAAAAGGCAAGCAGCAGTACACTTATTTGTGGTTCAGAAAGCATTCTTGCCTTTCTACATGAATTAAAGTGTGAGCAGAAAACTTGAAATTATTAATTCATAAGATCAATGGGAGATGGAGCCTCTAACCATTAATATCAAACATTGTATTAGCCCAGCCAGGATTCAAAGTAAATTAAATATGTAACGTGAAAATTGCTTTGGTGAAAACTAGCAAGAAAGCATGACACTGAATGTGATAACTGAAATCAGCTGAATTCTGGAGAATAGGCTACCTAAGCATATTCTAAGGCCAGAAAATTTCTGGTAATTTTGTAGAAGACCCAATGATATTCTTACTACAAAGAAAGAGAGACTGTTTACTTACAAGTTTAACCCAACTCTTCTTAATCTCCATCAGATTAATTTTAAAATATAAAAGAATCACTTCAGAAAAATACAAAAAATTTTGTCAGAGACTGTTTCACCTAGTGGCTTCTCAATGCTAACAGTTAATATGGCCTCATTAAAAGATATTTAATCATTATATCTCTAATTAGTCTGTTGCTATTAATAATCTGCTGGTAGATTTTGAAATTTTGTCCTTTTTGCAGAGCATGCTTTCTAATATTTGAGTTCTAAAAGTTCAAAAGCTCTTGTAAGGATCTGAGAAAATGATAAATAGAAATCTCACTTTTTCCTCTTAACTACTTTTAGAAGTGGGCAGGAATCCTGGATATATTACAGTATACCCTGGTATAGCTGTTTATATTCCAGAAAAAGAAATTGTAATAAAAACATGTAAGAAATTTCAGTATCTATATTTCTTGTTTTTACTTCTGCGATGGTCACAGAGCAGACAGGAGGGGTAAATAATTCCGTAGTGGAAAGAAATTACTTTGCCATGGTATTTATCAGGTTTCTTTAGCTCAAAGTTCATTAACAGCAACTGCTGTCCTAGAAATGACTGCTATGGAAGTATTCAACCTCCCCCCTGTCTTCAAGGGATGTATTATGCTGCTGCTTAATTAATTTGGTACCTTTTCTTAAACCCAAATTAAAACAGGAGCTCAAGCGTGAAAAAAGCCCTCATGTGAGGAGCAACAATGTAGATAGTTGACTCTGGAATCTCAAACTCATCTTTCCATATCCCACAAATAAATGCAGAGAGTTTATTTCTCATATATGTACAACTTTGAAATTTTAAAAGGAAATCTCTAGGCCTCAGCTGCAGTACAGACATTGAACTTAATATTTTTCCTCCATTTTTGAGCATGTTTAGGTTTATGTTTTTTTAATTTATTGCTTTTGTAACATTAACTACTAGTCTTGAACAGGAAAAGGAACAAAGAGAAACTGCATTTCACATTGACACACCTTTTTAAATGTCATGTGACTGCCAAATCATAAGACCACAGAATAGTTTGGGTTGAAAGGGAACAGTGAAGATCATAAAGTTCCAATCTCCCTGCAATGGGCAGGAACACTTTCAACTATATCAGGTTGCTCAGAGCCCCATCCAACCTAGCCTTGGACTCTTCCAGGGATGGGGCTTCCACAACTTCACTGAGCAATAAGTTTCATTGTGTCACCACCCTCACAGTGGAAAAATCTAATCTAAACCTACCGTCTTTCAGTCTGACACCGTTCCTCTTGTCCTGTCACTACATGCTCTTGTAAATTTTCTCACCCCATCTTTCTTGTAAGCTCCCTTTCAGGTACTGAAAGGTCACAATTAGGTCACCTTGAAGCCTTTTCTTTTCCAGGCTGAACAATCCCAGGTCTCTCAGTCTTTCCTCATAGGAGAGGTGCTCCATCCCTCTAATCAGCTTGCTGGCCCTCCTCTAACACGTCCATGTCCTTCCTGTGCTGGGCCCCCAGAGCTGGCTGCAGCACTGCAGGTGGGGTCTCACCAGAGCAGAGCAGAGGGACAGAATCCTCTCCCTGCCCTGCTGCCCACGCTGCTCTGGATGCAGCCCAGGACACGTTTGGCTCTCTGGGCTGTGAGTGCTCATGGCTGGGTCATGTCCAGCCTCTCACCCACCAACATCACCAAGTTCTCCTTGGCAGGGCTGCTCTGGATCTCTTCATCCCCCAGACTGTGTTATACTGGGGGTTGTCCCAGCTCAGATGCAGCACCCTGTACTTGGTTTTGTTAAACCCCATGAAATTCCCGAAGGTCCACTTCTCAAGCTTGTCCAGATCCCTTTGGATGGCGTCTCATCCTTCAGGATTGTCATCTGCACCACTCAGCTTGGTGTCATCAGCAAATTTTTTGAGGGTGAACTCAATCCCTCTGTCTAGGTTGTTAATGAAGACATTAAATATCACTGGTCCCAGTACAGACCCCTGAGGGACACGTATCAAGGTGTCAAGAGCAACAGATGGGACAATTTTGAATAGTAAGATAGATGCTTGCAATTTGGTAGCCTCAAAGAAAATCTTTCTACATAGCATTATTACTACATAATTTAAAATAAATGTAATAAATGAAAACCAGAAAAGATAAAGAGGAAAAAAGGAATGCTTACCACATTCAGAATTTATAGACTGATATTTTGATACTTCAACTGGTCTACCAATATCAGAGTTGTGTAATGGTCGCAACTCCACAAACACAGAGACCACCATGTAAAGACCAGTGCTTGGCAAAATGAACCAAACCTTCAAATTTTTCACAGAGGTGGCAAAATATATTCATAAAATATCAATTGCATGTCATATCCTACTTGAGTGCAACTGTAAGCTTATGACAGTATGTAATTACTATCATCAACTATTTATCCATATTATTTCCAATTAAATATGAATTTGGTTGTTTGAGAGCTTGATTGATCTAAACAAAAAGATAGATACCCAATCTTACATGTTTATTTTCATTCCATAAGCAGGCAAATTTCACTTTATGAGCAATGATCTCACGCTCCCATATGCAGTTTCATTATTCTCCCTTACACTGTGTCAGACCTTCCAGGCAGAGGCATTTATTGGACGTACATGAAGGAATTGATGCAGACCACAATCAAAACAGAATAAATCATATCCACCTGTACTAGTCTCAATATGTACCATTTTGAATTCCTCTTAAATAAATGAATCTATATGGGAAACACATAGTGTTTCATTCTACATGTAGCAATGATTGTTTATGAGTATTTCACAGTAGCACCAGGAAAAGAGTTAAATAACCTTCCACAGAAAGCTGCAATATTTAAAGAAACAGCCTTAACATTACCTGTAAGATGGATTTTAAAAAAGAAAAGAGCTGTTTCTAAATAAAAGAGAACACCTTTGAATTATTAAAGGGAGAGGTTTTGACTCAAGTGTCTTTTGTCTTTGTACTGAGTCAGAGGAGCATTTACTTCAACCAAATCTCCAGCATCAGAGAGAGCTTTAACAGTGGAAGTTATTTATTGTGAGGAAGTTTCTTTAATAGTTTTTAGCTAAAGAACAGTGCTACACTGAGCAGAAACTCAGAAAAAAATTTCTCTTCACTTGAGAAATCTAATATCTTGCTTTCATTTCTGTCTCCCTCCACTGTTATTCTTACATTACCTCATAAATAATTGACAGCAACCTTATGAATTACTGACTGCACAAGTGTTGCCTCTTTGGTGATGATACCTTTTATCTAATGAAGTTCTGACTTTTACAATTTGCCACTAGTTGTAAGAAATATTTTTAGTTCAAGGCTAATTTTAGAGAAAAAAGTTTATCTTCATTCTTTATAAGAATCAGAAAAAGGAAAGCAAGCTGCAGAAAATTATTTGAATTTAAGTGGTTTTCAAAAGATTTAGACATTTCAAATGAAACATACCTACAAAATATATAAATGAGGAAAAAAAAATGAAATTGACAAATTACATGCATTTTGATAATGTTATTGCAGTTTCCCTGATTTAGTATTTTTGGATGTACGACAGTCCCCAAAGTGATCATTATTGTAGCTATAAAGTTGGTGCTGTTATAGACAATTAAAAGGTATGGAAAAATAAAATAGTTTACACTTAAATATAAACAAATGCAAAATGCATATAAATTACTTTTGAAATACAGTTATTAAAATATAGGAATTTAAATCAATATATTTTTGCCTCCTTGTCTGCTCTACTGATGGCAGAGCCTTCAGTTATAGGATCACTAAATTTTTTACAGTTTCACATATAACACTGAAATCTGTTTCACAAAATGCAAGATTTTATATTTGTAATGATCTCATATTTATGTCCTTAAAACTGATAGTTAATTTTATTCAACCTAGTTTTCTTTCATTAATCATAAAACAGAAATTCATATTTGACACTTCTCCATTCAGGTTTCCTGAATTAAGAATTCCATAATCAACAAGCCAGACTTTTCTGGTGTGGAAAATAAGTCTGTCACAAATGAGATTATACACAGCTCACAACAGATTATTCCATCAATTCTATCAGACTCTGTAAAATATTTCATTTAATGACCAAGCCCCAGATTTTAATATAGGGAGGCTGTAAGTGGTTTTAAATTTCTGAATCACACATTGATTCAGTTTAGTTTAAAGACCTGTCTTAATGTGTGCTGCTGAATCATTCTTATATAAATTGTGATATTAAACCAGCTATTCATTGTAAAGTGCAATCAGAAATGCACTTTTTAGGTAAGACTCACAAGTGCACTTTCTAGGAGTGCCATGAATGCTCTGTAAAAGAAACACTTTGAGCTTAAAAGAAAGGACTTTAGAAGAATAAAAATGGAGGGGAAAAAAGCAGAAGGAAATGCAGTGGCATCAGTATGGGGTTGATGACTCAGTCTGCATCTGTTTCTTGATGAGACTTAGATGGGCTTGCCCTTAGTCATCAGAATTTAGGTGAAAAGGAAAAAAAAATGGCTGGTCAGTTTGCAAATTTCTCTGTGATTGCTACTGAAATGTCTTATTCTAGAGGCTGTGTTTGTGTCAGGAACTTTTAGGCTCCCAGCAGCACTAGATAAACATGAACCTAGATTTTTATTTGTGAGCTTACCCAATCATATCTAATCAAGAATAAATACCAGGAGAATAGTCTTGTGTAGTGAAGAACTTTAATAAGCTCATTTGATTTTGAGATCAGATAGGTAAATGAAGGTCAGAATAAAAAGCAGGACTTCAGAGGAAGACTTTTTTATAAGTTTTCTCAGGGCCTACTGGATCCTTTGTAGATGTTTGCGTGTTTTTCCATTCTGCAATCAAGTCTGATTCCAGAATGTTCTCAATCCCACAGAATTCAGATTTATATTAAGGAAAAATGCACTCATTTATATAATAAACATGCTAAATTTCTCCCTTCTCTTGTTATCTTCACTCATTTTATGCTTGTGTTTCAAGAATGTTCATGTAAAAAGTGTCTCCATTTGCAATTGATCCTGAGTTTGGCTGGGTAGCATTAATGTCCTTCATAGAAGCCCATATGCAGCTGTATTTTGGCTTTGTGCCTAAAACAGTGCTGAAAATACACCAGTTAAGAACTTTGGCTTAATGTGTTACTGAAATGTGCTTGTGCAGCATCAAGGTCTTCTCTTTCTCCCACACTGCTCTCAACATGAGTAGGCTGAGAGTGGGAAAGGCTAGAAGGGACAAAACCAGGACCCAAAGTGACCAAAGGGCTATCTTACACTATCCCATCCCATCCCATTTCATATGATCTCATCCCTCACAATTAAAGTTCAAGGAAAGGATGGGATGGGGGGGGGGGGGGGGGGTACATGTGTGGTTACAGTTTCTTTCCAGGTAACCATTGTGAATACTGAGGTCTTTCTTTCCCAGATGTGGCTGGACAACTACCTGTTAATAACAAATAGAGAAAAGTGCCCTTTTTTCATTCTTTGCTCAGGTGTACATCCTTTGCTTCACTTTTTATTGATCCATGAGATTTCTTGCCTTCTTTCTCTTTTTTCCCCATTCCAGAGCAAATGGGAATGAGTGTGCTCTCAGTCAGTTTTGGGCTACCCAGTGTTCAGACACCTGGTGAGGCTGAGGCTGTAGATAGTCCAGCAAAGGTGGTCCCTGAGATGGCTGAGAGATTGGAGCATCTCTCCTGTAAGGAAAAGCTGAGAGAGCAGGGGCTATTCAGCCTGGAGAAGACATGGTTCAGTGAGGAATCTTATCAATGTATGTAAATACCTGAAGGAAAGGTGTAAAGAAGAGGAAGCCAGGCTCTTTTCAGCCGTGCCCAAGCACTGTGGGCAAACTGCAAAAAACATAAACTAAAACCTCCTAAAGAAGGTTCTCTCTAAAAGTCAGTAAACACTTTTTATTTGTGAGGGTGACTGAGCACTAGCACAGTTTACCCAGAGAGGTTCTAGGATCTCCCTTCTTAGGCATATTTGATAGCCATTCTGGGAAACAGGCTGTAGGTGGCCACGCTTGAGCAGAGCATTTGTACCAGGTTTGCTCCACAGGTATCCTCAGCCAGTCTATGATTTTTGTGAATGGCTGTGTTGGTGTCTGGCTGATTGCTGGGTCAACCCACCACACTCTTTTTGAATTCTTAAATGCACACAAAACTTACAGGAATCAATGGGGGCTGAAAGAAGTTATACATCATCAGGAGTTTCAGAGAAAATTCTGATGTTGTAGAATATGAGTCTTTATGAAATAAGGCAGGAGAAAGGATTTTTCTTACCTCCTCAGCTAAAGTTATCTGCATACTTGGATTCCTATTAATTGCCATATCTTTTTGTTACCATGAAATATCCTGTTTCAGTGTGGGATATGCTTTTCTTTTCCTGTACAGTTGTGCGCATCTTGCCTAATCAGTTCTTTACTGGAAGCAGATCTTCAAGTTGCATACCCTGGTTCTGATTCACAGCTCAGTTTCAGGAACTTAGTCCGAAATATTTAGGCTTCCTACTGGTTATATGGACAAAATTTAATATCTTATGGCCAATGGGATCTAACTAGATATCTGTTCCCTTACAGCCCTAAGATCTAAGAAATAATTTCCTGGCATCAAATCTCAGCAGAAGATTGGAGAATTAGCTCCAATTAAAAAAAAATTGTTATTAAGATTTTGAATCAATTGCAATCAGCTGTTTTGTAGCCATGTATGGAAAATAACAGGTATTGCCATAGATATGAGACAGTTATTGCTCTTATTCTTTGGAAACGTGGTAGGAATAGATTGAGGAGATAGAAGTCTCTTTGCTTTCTTGGCAGAAAATTATTGCACCTACATCAAAAATATCTATTTCTTCACTTTACTCCACTTAGTTCACTTTGTTGAATTGCCCACTTTCCTGATTTTCCTGCCGTCTTGCTTTTACATGCATAAAGTTACTTTGGGAAAACCTGTCTCTTCCACTGGGAAATCAGCAGTGGCAAATTAACCACTATTTGGCAACCTTTCACAGATGGTGCCAGCAGAATTTCAGCCTAAGTCAGTAAGAACAAGGCAATTTAAAAACATTAAAAATGCATTGACAGCAAAGAAATAAAAGCAGCCACTCAGGTACAAGCCAGAATAGTTAAAAAGCTTTTGGACAAAAACAGGCTTTTTGTTTTCTATTAAACACCTCATTTTGCACAGAGAACTCTGTAAGTAAAGAAAGGCATTGTAGTGTATTCTCTAGTCATGATATTTTTTGGGAAAGAGGGTTGTAATATTTTTGTCTGATATAAACTGGTATCAAAATAAATATTCAAACTGAATGAATACATTACAAATTTTTATTTTATTCATGATGATTTCAGGTCTCGTCTATCATTTAACAGTCTTCTGAAAGCTATTGTCTCTCACACGCAGACATAAGAATTTCATCCACATTTGCAAAGCCATCCATTATACATGAAGAGCTGTGCTGTGACTACTATGGGGGAAGGGATTAGCAAGTGTGTAAGGCAGTTCTGTAAATATTTGTCCTGAACTGGGACCTCATTACGGTGTTTACTACAGAAATGTGAAATACTAGGCTTTCTGCCCATTGGCTCCTTTAGGAATGCATTTACTGCTGGTCTTAAAAAGTCCCACTTTTTTCTACATTAATACTACTCTAATGTGGATTTTTAGTAATTTCCATCTTTTTGAAATGATATAATTCCATGAGCTAAAAGTGTGTATAATATATTCATATGTAAAACCCAGAAAAAATATTTAATATCTATAATAGATGTGATAGATTAAGATTTGATAAATCATTTATGAATGAATTTTGCTTTCTTGACAACATAGGTGATTTCAGTGTTTCCAAGTGCAATAATTTTTTAAATGGTTGCTGGCAGGCAATTTATTAGGATGTTTACTCGGTATTTAAATTTTCTGTATTTAGCTGGGTCATCTGCTATCTTTGATTTGAAACGTAGAAGGAATAAGTAACAGGATAAAATTGCTTATCTCTGATCTTTTGAGATTTGTGTCAGTACCTGGTGAGATACATGAATTTTCTAATCCATAACTGTATGTTACCATAGAACAACCTGGTCATTGCACTGCAAGTTAGAATTTTTTGTGTGAATATATCAGAAAAAAATCACAAATCTTAGTTATAGGAGGAAACATTATAGCTTACATAGGATATGTCCTGCAGTCCTCTTTTGTTCATGTTTTCTGTTGCCGATATTTTTTTTGTTTAACCTTTCTAAAGTTGGTTCCTAATATATTGATTAGAGACAATGCTCGTACACTTACTCAGCCTTAATTTTACCAAGATAAGCCAATTGGGCCTTTTCAGTTTTGTCTCTCCATGCCACTGAGCACCATTCTAGGTCTTTTTAACAGCAGTTCCTTGAGAGTTCAGTCTTTCTTTAAGTGTCATGACCAGCTTCTCATAGGATTTTCTCAATAAGCTCGTTGCACCACTTTTTAGGTTAGTGGTATGCCTCAGAACAGCTACATAGGCAGAATCTATCTACCTTTTCCACAGCCTGTGCATAGTAATAGGTCATACTTTCACACAGACAAATCAGTTACAGTCATCTTTTAATGTTCCTTTGACATTTTCTGCTGGCTAGCCATGATTTTATTGCAGAAATTCATATCAGTCATTGAATATATGACCTTTTAATTAAGATGCTCCATTTGTATAATTCTCACCTACAAGACACCCAATTTTTCCTATAGGATATTTTCACCTCCTTTTGTACCAGTTGTACTGCTATTATTCGATTTTAAGAACATTTTATAGCCCTTCTACACATTTTTTTTCTTTTATACCTTTGTCCTGTTCCAGCAGTACTGACCAGGATTGCCATCCAAGCCTAGCTATGTTTCATGGATATGTGGAATTAACTGTGGAAAAGCTATGTCAAATAGTCAAGCCTAGCACCACCAAATAATGTAAAATTAATTAAACTTCTGGGTTTGAATTTAGTTTAAAGAACTTCATTTTTTTAGTGAAAACTAACAGCAGATCTCAAGAAAAATCTCCTTTTTTTCTAGAATTCCCATCTTTTGCACATCTAAATTAAATCTGTGGCTTCATGTCTGAGACTTTGTAAGTTACAAAAGTTACCAGAGGCATTTTTTCTGACACTCCTAACTCAGGTAAAAAAAAAAAAAAAACCAAAATCAGCATGCAGAAATCAGTTACAGACAATTTGTCTAAATCATAATTCTATGATTCTAAGTATTACAGGAAGAGGAGGAAATTGTTTTTTCTCCCAGCTAATTACCCAGCCTGTTTGGGTATATTATTGTAGGTTGAGTGATAAGAATATGTAAACCCCATATCCTCGTGGGTGCAACAGTGTTTCCACTTTATAGGGGAGATTTAATTTTGTTCATCCTAAATTCATAGAAACAGTAAGGTATATACCCTCAATGATCACTGTATCCTGAAGACTGTTTATGTCTATAACCTGCAGATTATTTCCAACATCACAACTTGCAAGGTTCTTCTTTTCCAACACGTAAAAATTATTTTGCTGTTGGTTTGGGACTTCTCAGTGGCCAAGCCAATTCCCTTTCTGCAAGATAATCCTTGCAGGGTGGCAAAAAGAAGCTACCCAGACCCAAGTACTGTTGATGTTTGTTTAACAAGGTGCAAATATTGTTTGTTATATAGTCTTACAGTTAGAACACAATCTGGTTTTGTATAAACTAGTATTTTTTTGAGTTGTGAATTATTTGAAAGGTAGTTCAAAACACCAGTGAAGTGTTTGCCCAGAAATGTAACTTTGACATAAAACCACAAAAACACTGGTATGACTGCGCCCAGAAAGACACATACTCTCAAACATTTATCACTACATTTTCATTCACAAAGAAAAATATATTAATTTAGCCTACTCCATTCACCTTTTCCAGAAAAAGTGATGAATTTACAGATAGCTGCATAGTTACAGAAGGATAGAAACCTGAGAACAGAGCTGATACCAGCTTTTTTTTTTTTTTTTTTTTTTTTTGGTAAGGAAAATCTTATGAAAAGGATTTGGACCAGGCTACGGATGCTTCAAGAATTCTGTAGTCCCTGGTTAAATTCTTTGCTTTATTAGGAGCTTAAAATTTTGTGAATCTACTATGTCCATCCCTATCTCAAAGGAAGCTGTGATATTTTCTCTGTGTAAAAAAGCAGGATGTTGTAGAAGTCTGTGAGATATTATATGTACTAGGCTTGAACCACAGATTTATTTAATTTACATATATTCTTTTATTGATGAAATAAGAACAAGATTTATTGAAACATAGGAACTGATTTACACTGTTAAATAATAAAACTTACCAAGATGAAATAGCACATTAGAAGGCAATATAAGCATGCCCCTAAGAAAAAAATTGGAATATTATAGGGAAAATTAAATTTCTTTAAAGCACCTTTTATACTTGAAATCTCAAATTTTTTGTGTGAATATCCCCTGTGTTTATCTAAGAAAGCTAGTTACCATATATCTTTTCCTCAAAGAAAATTAGGAGCAATTCTGCTGGTTGTTTTATAGGGCGTGAGCATTTCATCCTAATTGTCTGTACAGTCTGACTTCTGGCATTACATTTAAAACCAAATTCCAGTAAAGAGAAAAGTATTTTCTTTGCATGTTTTCTTAATAAGACATTAAGTTTTTTCTTTCTGAAAACGTTTGTTCACCTCTCTTATCAACTTCTATAACCACATGCACTGACCTTGTAAAGGTCCAACCCCAGCTGGCAACTAAGCCTCAGATATTCACTCGCTCCCCCCACGTCAGAATGGGGGAGGGAATCAGAAAGGCAAAAGTGAGAAAACTCATGGGTTTAGTTTAAGTCAGTTTAATAAGGTAAACTAAAGCCGTACATGCAAACAAAACCTTACAAGTGTAATGCAGCCTGTGGCAGGTTTCGGGGTGTTCCCGGCGTGCTGCAAGGGGTCCGGATAGCGCAGCCCTGCTCGGCACGGCTTGTCCAAGTTCCCAGACAGGTCTCAGCTGCAGGCTGCCTTAGCAAGCTTAAGTGATACCAGCTCTCAGTGATTATCTGCTCATTTTGTAATTTCAGCTCTTTAGCTTGCTAAGTGCCGTTGGCAGATGCAGGGAGAGAGAGGAGAAGCACCGTATGAAGTTCCACAGGATTGTCTTTATTGGCAGCCTCTGCAAAAGTCTCAGGGACTGCTCGTCTAACAAACTGGGCAAAAGTAGCTCTTTATGTAGGGTACAGGAGTTTTAGAAATTGTCCAATAGTAAGGGTCAAGGGGAAAGTGACCTATAGTCCTACAGAGAGATAAGCAAGGGTCTGAGGGTGGAAGAGAGGGGCTTCTAAGGTCCAGTCATCATGACTTGGCGTTTCCTATCTTCGGCTCCTGGCTGCAGGGAAGCCTTGCAGACCCTGGACCTACTGCACAAGTGCCTACAGCACTTCCCGTGGCCAGGCTCAGCCATGCCCAGGAAAGCAGCGCTTCACCACATGTCACGCTGACTTGGGAAAAACAACCCCACCACCCAAACGCTCCCCATTCCTTCTTCATCCCTCAGCATTATAATGAGAGTCACTCCATATGGTCTGGAATATCCTTTGGGTCAATTGGGGTCACCTGTCCTGGTTGCATCCCGTCCCAAATTCTTGTGCATGCCCAGCCTTCTTGCTGATGACAAGTAGAAATGGCTTTGATGCCTTGCAAGCCCTGCTCAGCAGTAATGAAAATACCCCTGTATTTTTACCACTGGTTTAGTGTAAATCTAAAGCACAGACACATACTAGTGACCATGAAGAAAACGAATCCTACCCCATCCCAAACCAGCATGGTCTCCATCTCAGGACATAAAAAAACCTGATAAAAACAAGGTTAAGATGTAAATTATCTGAAGAAACGTTTATTTTTGGTAGCTGCTTTTTAGAGGAAGCACTGGGCAATTCAAGGGGTTGATCATGGTTAATATCTGTGTCTCCTCATCCCTTCTGAGTTTGTACGGACACACAGTAGGTATGATTAGAGATTAATAAGTAGACATAATAAATATTCACCTGGTATAAAAGAAATTTTCACACCTTAAAATTGTAAGGAGAAAGACCATCAAGAGTTCTTTGAGGACTGTTTGCTTGGTGTGAAATCACCAGAGCACAGAAGCATTCCAATTTCATTCCAAAGTACACTCTGACTTCTTTTACCTTTGATTAGTCTCACACAAAAAGAAGTTCCACCATTATTGGAAATGGCATAATTAAGAACTCTTCCAATATAATTAAGAGTCCTTATGCTTAGATTAATAAAATTTATTTCATGGTGAAAGCACTAAAATCTATTAAGTGAAAGGGTCAATTGAAAATAAAATTAAATTAAAATACCCCCTCTGCTCTGCAAATTGAATTTTTCTTTCACTGTGATTCATAGTAAGGCTTTAGAAAGCTGCTAAGGTCTTCAAAAGGGACATTAAACTAGCTGTTGACTCTACTAAGTTCTTTTTCCCCCCTTTGTGTAACAAAATGTATAAAATCCACAAAATTTCAAGGAAGACAATAAAAAGATTTAAGAGTGTAATCCATATGATTACATCACCAGCTATAGCATTCATGTATTTTCCTTGAATAAGATCTCTAATGGTTTTGTTCATTGATTGCATTTGGGATCATATAATAATCTGATTTTGTGACCTCTGAGAAAACAGAATTCCTTTAATTATTTCTCCTGCTAATCAGAACATGCCCTTATCCTCCTGTTATGAAAAGCATGTCAGTGTTACAGGGCACCCTCTTCTCCTCCCTTTCTTTAGAAACTCTTCTGCTACTGAAGCTTAAAACCAAAACCAACAAAAATCTCAGGGCAATCTCTCTCCCTCAGGGCAGCCAATCCCTGTAGGTTTATGACCCAATTCTTTGCCCCGAAGATTTTGACTATTATCCTCAATTTTTTACATTAATATATTTTGTATTCTGCTAAAGATCGGCCAAGATCTTCATACAGTGTTCCAACCTGACAAGTTAATGCAAGCTACTTCAGGCCAGAATGATATAACCCTAACCCTAATTGCTCACAATTTAAGCTCAAGACTCTTCACAAATGGACTTCACAAGAGTGTTGTAAGGATTAATTAGTTAGTGTTTAGAAAGAGCTTCATAAAAGTAAAGTACTTAACATTATTGTCATATTAAAGACAAGCCGGAGCCCCTTGGACAGAGTTATTGTATTATATGGGCTCTTTGTGCAGATAATTATACATCATAAGACAGTCATAATTATATCAATAATTCGAGTTACTCAATCCATATTATGCGTGTCTTCTATAAAGCTCCAGCTGTTATGTGATCCATTAAAGGTAGGATCTCCATGTGTTCGGAACACGGTTTCAAACCAGTCTAATGCTTGAAAAATGTTTGACCAGAGAATTGGGATGTCTTTTAAACTTTAGGTGTGGCTCTGTGAATGTCTGTGAGTATCTGTGAGTATCACCACCCATAATATGTCTCACTAATTAGTAAGGAAAGGCAGTTATTTCCTTACAGGCTGCTATTTTGACAGATTTTCAGAGCTACAAATAGATTAAGTTGAAAAGTATAAAAATACTGGCAGGACATGCTGAAGAAAAACTTTTTGTTGGTTTTTAAAAAAATTTTGAGAGTCTCTTTTATTTCTCTTTTCCATTTCTAGTTACCAGAGTACTTGTTCTTTAGTCTTTAAATAGCCAACTTTTCATGACAACACTGCAGATTTTTAAGGAGTCTGCAGATGAAGCTGAGTGAGAGGACTTGAATGAGCTCTTAGACAGAATAATTTTTTTCTACTTTTGCTTTTTTTTGCTGTATGTATTTACAGTTTTTGAAATTTGGCTTGAAATCAGCATCTTTTTTTTAAAACAATTTCATAATTTTGAGTCATGTTTACAAAGGATCAGGCTAGTGAGATTTTAAAAAACATTTGCTTTAGAAAAGAATAATATCATAAGCTATTATTATACCAGCAGGTCAATATTTCAGCCCTCGCTAAGGAGTTAAAACTACCACAGGGAATGCAAGTCTCAACACAGAAATCTTATTTTCTTCCTGTATTATTGCACATGTTTATAATTACAGTACTAATTTGGTACACTGCAGATCTGGGATGCGTTAGGAAGGGCATTGCCAGCAGGTCGAGGGAGATGATCCAGCCCCTCTCCTCAGTCCTGGTGAGGCACATCTGGAGCGCCGTCCGATTCTGGGCTCCCCAGGGCAAGAGAGATGTGGAGCTCTTGGAGCAGCTGAGCAGAGAGCAACAAGGATGGTCTAGGGACTGGAACATTTTTAAAAGCAAAGGCTGAGTGAGCTGTTCAGCCTCATGAAGAAATGACAAGTGAATATGTCTATAAGCATCTGGAAGGGAAGGTGACAAAAGGATGGAGCCAGGCTCTTTTCAGCTGTGCCAAGGAATAGGACAAGAGGCAATGAGCAGAAAGTGATGCACAGAAAGTTTCACTTGAGTATAATGAAGAACTTTATGGTGCAGGTGTCCAAGCACTGGAACAGGTAGCCCAGAGAGGCAGTGGAGTCTCCCTCACTGGAAATACTTGAGAACCATCTGGACACAATCCTGTGCCCTGTGCTCTGGGATGATCCTGCTTCAGTAGGGGGGTTGGATCAAATGACCCACTGTGATCCCTTCAGACCTGACCTATCCTGTGAGTCTGTGGTTCTATGATACAAACCTGATTTTGAGAAGCAAGAAAAATTTACAGAAACACAAATGGTGTTTGCCCATCATGTTAAGACCACAGGGCAAAGGCACCCGGATAGTCTGAAAAACATCTAGCTCTGAGCACAGATTAGCTGAACATAAGGCCATGTGAAATGCAGGAGTTGTTAGAGCTGCACCACAATATTTTTATTCTTAATTTCAAACTTTCTGTTCAGTGATTTTCCATAGTAGGTTTTCTGCAATATTTACAAGCATGAAAGTCCATACCAATAAAGTTTTCTGTCCATCTATTTATTCTGACAGTCAATAAATAAATAAATAAATGTTATTTGTTCCATGTCAGGAAACAGCACTGATAAACAGGTTTGAAAAATTTTTCAAAAGTAAATAGTTGTTAAATTGCATTAAGATTTCAATACATGAGTAGATCTTAAAAAATATCAATTTTTTTTCAAATTGTATGGAAAAATTTAGATCTGAACTATTGCTACTATATTTTCAGACTATTAAATAGTTCAATTCAATAATGTGTTTAGCTCATTTGTAAAGCAATATTCCAAAGTACTTGGTGGCTTAAGTTTGCTTCACTTGGAGTAAGAACTTAACCATGCATATCACGGGAAGGACATATGATTTAAAGCTAAAAATCATCATTAAAAATCTTCATTTTAATTATATTATTATATAGTATATTATTATTATATAGAATTTTATTATATAGTATTTTATTAT
The DNA here is from genome assembly GCF_015832195.1 of Motacilla alba alba. NCBI lineage: Eukaryota > Metazoa > Chordata > Aves > Passeriformes > Motacillidae > Motacilla > Motacilla alba. The sequence goes on along the minus strand of NC_052019.1, from coordinate 24,105,083 downwards.
ATTTTTATATAGTAATCCAAAGTAGAATAAAAAGGAGCCTTCCAATTTTTAGCATGCACAATATTTCCCTGAGTCTGCAGCGTGAGGTAAAAGGAAGTAGAAGGAGTCTGATATTCACATCATTACTTTACCATAACTACATCAAGTCTTGCAGTAATGTAAGCATTGAATTCATTCACGAAGAAAGCACTAGCCAAAAAAGTGTAAATATATATTTCTGCAACCCAGAAGGAATATCCTTCTTTTCAGTTTACTGTTGTTTTAACTGTAGGCAGACAGTAGTGAGCCAACAGCAGAACAAGTTTTGGGAAAAGGTTTTGCTTGTTCTTCATGAATAACAGCTTTCTGAATTGCAATGAATAGGCAGAAGTTTCCAAAATTTTGTCCCTGAGTTTTTTCTTGAAAGGTATAGAAAGAAAACACTTATCAATTGTAATACTGAATCAAAAATATTTAAAAAATAAGAATTCAATTTACATCCATTTTGCTCTCCATTCCTTTCGGAGCCTTCCTTCCTGCAAGGAAGATTGATTACATCATAGGCGATGGAGTTTGAGACTCGTATGAGCTTGAAGAAAAAGATACCTAAAGATACCTAAACAACAGAAGTGTAAGAGTAATTCTGGGGGAGGAAAAATAAATTCACAACCAGAAAAGAATAATAATGTATGCTGATATAAAGATATATTAACTTAAGTTCTCATCCCAGATCTTGGGAGCAGCAGAGAAAATGGCATTACAGCTGCTCTTCCTAACACCACAGGATTCTTCCAAATAATGAGATGCTTACAAAATTGATTTTGGTTTTTTATTTTAGAAGACAAAAAAAAAAATGTCCTATTAAAAATATTTACGTGTACCTATGATTAATTTCCCTTCCCCAAGCTTCTGTCCTTTTGAACTATAGTTCCCAAATATGACTGCTACAAAGATTTATTTTACTCATCAGATCATTAACAGCAATGTAGAATACCTCCTCTTTATTACTCCCAGAGATATATATTCCGAACTTTTCACACTGTTAATTAGTATTTCACAAAAAAAATTGCTGTAAAAAGAATCAATGCTTTGTTTGATCAACACTTCACCAAATTCAAAAATTATTCACTCCTTCTCTTTGGTCACTTTATCAAGAAGATATTTTACATCTTCCTACAATAAGCATGAATTAACATCCAGCATCAGTGCACTCTTAAAACCATGAATGTAATTTATTTGTAACTGCTATGAATAGGAGTAATAAAATCTACTGAATAAAAGTTCAAGTAATATCAGAAGATGCTTCATCAGCATTTTTCTGATTATCTACCATAACCTCTGGATGAATAGCCATGATTAGCATCTCTAACACTACTTGCTATAGAAACAGTCCAGATCTGTATTAATATTAAAATAAAATTGAGAAAGATAAGATAAAATCTACCAAGAAAATGTTACTTTTTATAATTTGCACAGGAGTGATTAATGAAATCCTGACAAATGTTTTGCAGGGTGTACTGGGCTACTAGCAAGGCCTGATATATCCTCCTGAAGTTCTGCCCCTATAATTCTTCATTGATTATAGTGATAAACCACTGAACACTATAGCATTCATTTTGTACATATAGGTGTTGAAAAATTATTTGCTGGGCTCTTGCACCATTACAACAAGAACCTATGCAGAACGAGTGAAACTCATTAATAACTTCTCTTTTCCAGGGAGCAAGCATTCTACTGGGTTTTGTGGTTGACTTTTCTGTGTGTCAGACACTTCCTAGTAATTGCAGAATTTTTTTAAGATATCAAGTATCTGAGATGTCTCCTCAGACAATAGTCATTTACCACAGCTTTAGTGTGGCAAGCTTAAAGTAAGAGCCAAGCTCTCTTACTGGCATTCATTTTAAGAGCAGGTCTAAAAAGGGATCCAAATATTCTGAGATGTAGAACATTTTCCCAAAAATGAAGAAACCTTATCCCATTTTCCCTGAAGAGAGAATTGTCAGGGACTGCTGAGAAGTAGTACTGACAGCGCAGTGCAACAGTTGCTTAATCAGAAAGTTCTGCAAAACAGTTTTTAGAGATGAGCAGCACTCTTGGGCTAGCTAATAAAGATTAAAATCCTTAGCAGAAATACAGTGTAGAACAATTTTTCTTCCCTGCAGTATGGCAAAAAATGAAGCAAACAATACTGTAAGATGTGAAGACATCAACTCCGTCGAAGTTGGCACTTGGTCTGTTGGCATGGAAGAATGGGAGAAAGTAGCCTCTGAGCAGCTTTTTCTTACACATTTAAACTGCCTAGTTGAAGAAAAAATGAGATACTGAAAGAGGATAGAACAGGATACAAACAGAAAGATACAAGAAAAGAAAAAATGTGGGTTTCAGGTAGACTATTTGCTCCATAGTATAGATCTGTCTCTGAGATGAAATTGGACGTGGGTAAGTGCTATAAAAAGGGATGAGAAGAAGCATGGTCACATTCTCTTGCTTCTCATATCATTTATGAAAAATTATAATTCCAATGTGCACCGATCTTCATTTGAACAATGACCAAGCTTTTCTTTAAAATAAGGCTAGATTTTCAGCACAAAGGAAATAAGGAGAAGAGATGTAACAGACACCAAAGTATGTATGATCCAGATATACTTTCCAAGGACTAAGCCCCTGTATTCAAAATTTAAAACAACTTCCCGAGTGAAAAAGTTTACATGGTAAATCTTTTTTTAAACTGAACTGTGATGAAAGAGAGAATAAGATGGGGGGAAATATTCTCTGGCCAGTCCTTTTTTTATCTCATTTCTTTGAGGAATCAATCTAAAATTGATACAGCTGAAGCTGCTGTTTTGCAACCATGAAAGTGGGAGTCATTGCTTTTCATTGATTCAATTCCAATATTTTCTAGAGAGTTACAGGTGGGGTACTGTAATCCAGTTTTCAGGACAGTGAGCTTTTTAGCTGGAGCTTAGGAAGACGGCAGACAAAAGTGTGGAAAATAATCTCCAGTGATGAGGATCCTTATGCAGAAACCAATGGTTGTAGGAAGCCCTGATATCAAATTTCCAGGTAATAATATCCTCCACAGAACCTGAGCTTGATAATAGGAACCAGTCAGGCAATAGCCATATTCCTGTTGCGAATAAGTACTGCTGTGGTTACAACACAGACAACTTTTTATGGAAGTCACTATATTAAAACAAATAGATAATGTGCTCCAGGGACAGTGTGCTATAATCCACTGTGATTTTGAGAAAACAATAATTATATACTTAACCAAGATCCTTTAGAGTAATGTTTAGAGGTACAATCTACTGAACAATGATTGATGTTCACTGCAATGATGAATGCTCACTGCAATCAGTGAAGAGATTTAGTTTAGATGCAAAATGCTTTGAGTTGGATAAAAAAAAACCACTCATCCTGGGAAGATAAGAATTGCAACTGACCCCAGTTAGCTGTACGCTTGAACCCTGAGTTTGGTGTCAATCATTATTATCAGCATCCTTTGGAGTTTAGAAAGTTTGCTTCAGAATTGCAGCCCTGACTATTGCTCTCAAAACAGAATGACAAAATCCCTCAGAGGGGCAATTATGAATTTCTTCTAAATCATGTAAGAATCAAGAGAGCATGACAATGCTTCTTCCCATCCTTTTTTTATAGCACTTAGCTATGTTCAATTCCTTCACCATGACAGATCTGTATTTCCAGCAACTGGGGCAATACCCCGACCTACAAGTTCCTGCTGAAATTCGGACACTGTTTGAAATAGTTTAGGAACTATGTGATCAAGAAGTCCTTGAAAGAATGAGGTCTGGTGACCCCACAGTGAGGGCACTTACTGGAAAGAAGGTACTAATTTCTGCTCCCTGCTTCTTGGACGGTTTATGCATCTAGCCTGAAATATTAATTACATAAAATGCATTATATGTCTTGTGGTTTTGTACAAACTAATTCTAAAACTTGTTCAAAAAAAGCTATGTAGATTCCTGCTGTATATATAAAGATGAATTTATTGGGTTTGTGAGGCTAACAAGCTTTTTAATAGTAATCACAGCTGAGAGTTTCACCCAAAAAAACCCCTTCCTTCAGACATCAGTATTGTATCTTGATATAAAAAACCCCCATAAATCTGCCTAAAGAAGCAGGGAAGTGTGAAAATTTATCCTCAACAATTTTAAAAAAAACTATTTGTGTTAAAAGTGTTTTGAATTCCAAATTTCAGACAGCTTTTAATGTGCAGAATAGTAAGGTTGGTGAGGCTCCCAGGAACCATTTAGACAAGACATTGCAAATTCCCTTCCCTGGATCTGAAAGGAAGAAATACATCAAAACCAAGTAGCTAGGGCATGAATATAATTTTAAAATGCTTCCTATTCAAATCTCCTGCTTTATTTGAATGCATAGTATGGGTGAGCTTTTCAGAAGAGTAGGACTCTTGTAAGGCAATGTTTTTATCAGGAAACAATTAGCTTTTAGGAGAGACTGGAATGACTACTATATCTTATTATCACTCTCAGCATTCTCAAGCTCCACAGAGGGAGTTTGGCAGTAACTAAGGAAGTCTTTAGGAGACTTATTTCATTGTCAGGTAAAGTAGAAATTCATTTTCAGAGCATCATTAAATGCTTTAAAATTGGCAATATAATTTAAGATGCCTAGTACATATCAAAATTTTAAGTTAGACATTAACCAACAAAATTCATGCCCTCTCCAAAGCCACATTAAAGTGAGAGAAGAAGATGCTTTTTGCTGTGCTCTGTCAAGAAACTGACCTGACAAAAAAGTATACCCTATTCTCTGTTAAGTATAAATCCAGACGCTTCCCTCAGGAAAGCATCCCTAGACTTGTGCCCCTTCAAGCTCCTGTGTCAAGGAGAAAGACATCAGTCTTTCTGCTGATAGTCTTAATTCATTGCTGGAAACACAAATAACTCTTCATCTTCCTTCATCAAGTAAAGGACAAGGTCACCGGAAAATGCACAAGCACACACACAAATAAATATTTTCTTGTGGAGCATGTTCCTGGCACTACTTTGGATGTGGAGACAAGTGACAGATTTGCTAGTTCCCAAATCAGACATAGTACAGCTGAAGGCAGATATGCAGCTCTGCATAAGGCAGATGGCAGGAAGTAAGTAAGGTCTCTTTATTTTCTTTAAAGAGGTAAGAATTCCAATTGCACACGCAATCCATGCAATTGTCCGAATGTACAATCAAAAAGTACTATCAAAACACAGAATGAGACTTGGCCACCAGGGCCTTCTGAAAGCAACCCCAACTTTCAGCAAAACCAAGTAATCCCTTAAATAGATCATAAGACTACTCTATTTTACAGTCAGTCTAAAGAATACAGTCAGTCTAAAGAGTACAATCAGTGGGAAAGTTACATGTGTATAAGGATGTACCTCTTTTGACCTATAAAGAGTTAGAGAAATCCAATCAAGATCTATTAAAGTGGGAATAAGTTATTCTTCAGTTTATTTTGTGCATGAGATAGCACCCTGTATATTAAAAATCATCTATTTCTTTATATTCTGATTTATTCTAAAATTATTGAACATTTTATTAAAAAGCTTTTTCTGCATTGTGCACATTTGCTTCAATGATTTAAAGGCTTGAGGCAAGGTGATGCCATGTGCAATAGGGGAACACTGCAAACTCCATTTTTTTTCAGAGCTGGTAACATCAGTTGTTCATATGGTTGTAATGCAAGAAGACAGAAGCAGACAGGCACCATATTTAGGGCAGCTCAGACTATAACTCTGCTTGGGAAGCAACAATCTTCGGGAAATAAAATGTACAATCAAGGCTGTCCCGTTTTAATTAAACTACAGTTATGAACAAGGTTTCAAAGTTATGGTTATTGTAACACACAGAAAAGCTAAAGGCTTAACTAAAGACTAAAGACTTTTGACCTAACTGGAATTTACTTTAAATATTTTTATGCAAATGAACAGATGGTATAGTCTGTGGAGCACTACACACAGAAATACATATTCACATATCACAAGATTCCAGCAGATTTGACTTATCTGTTTTGCTCTGAAAATACATGTTTTAATTTCATGGTGATATCTCTCAAACACAACATGAAAAATGTGGTGTTAACACTGTAAGTGAAATTTTATGTGTGGAAATGTTATTAATGTTTTCAAGGGGTTTATATGGATCTTAGTTCTGACATCACCTCTTCATGAGCGGAGTCTGTGAGCTCTTCAAAGAGATAAATAGTAGGAGACTATTTGGTGACCATGGATACATCCTCAAATCCTATCTCACAGTTGAAACATTCAGTTTTGACATTAAGACCTGGAAGGATTGGATCACAATTCTTTATTTTCAAGATCTATCTTCTGACATCATCACTGCAAGAATACTGGTCCAGGATCTGACTTATTTTTCTCACTTAAGTACTGCCTTTGCTACAAAAACTAAAATATCCACATTTAATTTGGTCTTAATTAAGCTAAAAAAGATGTCACTTTGACAGTGGATGCCACTTTCCCCATTACTTAAGTAATACTGTCACATGTCAAGGCCCTTGGCCTCTGCTTTGGAAGAGATTATTACTTCAGGTGCTCCCTTGTTTCATAGTCTGATTTATTGCCTCAGTGCCAATGCAGATAGCCAAGTGGATGAAGAAAAGAACATGGGCTCCTTTCATCTTCACAAAGATATCATCTCTAATCAGCCTTTGCCACAGGAGCCCTAGCCCATCAAATAACAGCTTTGACATAGTTTATTCTCCTGTCCTGTGGAAAAAAAAAAAAAAAAAAAAAAAAGTAGGGTTTGGTTTTTTTTCAGCTCCATCTGCTTGAAAAGAATAGCTTCAGTTTTGTTCTGTTTTCAAAAGTCAGGCACATTTTCAGCTCTTTCTTTACTTGGTGTCTGGGATTAACTCTTTCCTTGAAGGCTGTATCACGTTGTATTGAGTCATGTGCTGTGCAGAAATCATTTTTCTCTGCACCCTGATTTTGGCAGAGATGAAACAAACCTTTTGAAGCTTATTCTTCTGAAAGAAATAGGACGACACTAAGTAACATGAAATTACTCCGTTTGAAAGTATTATAATAGGGAAACCTGCAATGTTGGTATGTTCAGAGCTGCTTCTACAATCAATGAGGGTATCAAAAGTACAGAACAGTTATTATAAAACCCATCTAAAATAACTTTGGTGAGTTATTACATGCTTCAGAACATAACACTCACTGTGACATAGCAGATATTGAATGTATGAAGAGAAAGGTACAAAGATTTAATGTATACAAATATGTGTGTATAAAATACACATTTGTATACATTAAATAGATATAGATTCAATATAGAGAATACACTACTTTGGAAATTCAGAGCCTTTTTGCAGCCTACTCACATGGTAAATTTTTTTGCCAAATAGAGCAACTATTCACTCTAAAGAAAATTTAGGGCAGAGGGGAAAAGGAGATCATGAATAGATGGAAAAACAAAATAAATGAGCTAAAATTTTTACAAAAGTTCTTATTTTTGTGCTCAAGTGACTAGCATGACAGAGAAAGAAAAAACTGCAAATAAATCCAAATACACTAAAGACTGTTTCAAATACACAAGTAATGCAAAGGTATTTTCATGGCACAGAAATGACCAGTTTTATTGGTGATAGAGAGCTTTCCCTCTGGGTAAGGTTCTGTGCTAGACTCCTGAAAAAAACCAAAACAAATTATATCTGCTTTTTTATTGTTATTATTCTCTTTCATATTGTTCATAACATTCTTTTCTGAGGGTACCTCATTGCTGTGCTCCCTCATCTGAGCAAGCTTTTATTGCTGTTTAACATTTTTCAGAGACATGCAAAATTAGACTCAGACTTGTTAGCTGCAAGCATACGACTCCAAGACAGGTGTTTTAATAAACACCTACCAACTGCACATTCTTGTGAGACTACAACCACCATTTGTGTCTGAGATTAAAATTGTGAGTTTTTGAGGCAGCCTCTTCTCCAACACAGGCACAGGTGCAGGCAACAAGCACATTGCAATATGTGGCTCTGATCAAAGGCTTGGAATGTTTATATGAACTGTCCTTCCCCCTTTCCCTATTAGTTATCTCTAATAACACCCTTCATTTTTTGAGGCAAGGTCATGTCTACCTCAGAAATCTTTGTTACAGAGCATATAGAACTTGCACTCCCTCCCTCCACTGTGGAAATCAGAGAGCCAATGATTTTCTCATCATTTCTAATACAGTTGTTCAATAAGAGGTATGGTGCCTTACAGCCCTTTCAAGTACTCTACTCATTCATTTCTGCTGTTCCTGAAAGCATCCAATGAAGTTAGGCATTCATCTTAGCTTGAAAAAATAAAACCTGGTCTCTTTCCATTTCCACAGGTCATTTCTTTTAGTGTTCGGAATAAGAGGGGTCATTCTTGATGACCTCAGAATCAATCCTAACTGAGGCCTTCCCTGGGTTTCTTGCTGTTGCTTGCTGCTCTTGAGACTGTCAGGAGTTCTTGAGACAGGATTCAGACACTACTGAGAGCCTATGAAGTAGACGGAAAGAAAAGAAAATCCAGCCCGATGATCATGAATTGATAGCTTTAGTGTAAGGTATTGGCAGTTCAGTTGCCATTTGTGTAGCGGTACAGAATTCCATTGTATATTATCACACTATCTTTGTGATGTGATGTAGATACAAGATTGTGTTGCAAGGCTGTACCCTAGCAAAGGGACAAGGACACTGAACCACACCTTTCAGCAATAAATTGGTGTCATTTCCTGAAGTGAGTGTAGGGTCTGAGCAGCAAAATCAAGCTGGCTTCTATGTTGTCTTGCGTTGACCACTTGTATGGTAAAATAAATCTGCTTGACTGAGGGGTTTTTTAAGTAGTGAGTGCTTCATGGAAAGGACAGTGTTAATGTCATGAGCAGGTGCATGTGACAAAGCTTCTTCCCTTTCAGTCATTACCTGATGGACTTGTCCAGAGCCCAGAGAACACCTCTGACATTGTGGGAAAGTGGACTAAAGAAAGGGGACGTTCAAGTGAAAGTGACTGATGAGAGAGGAACTGCTGGGGCTTAGGGGACTACAGTCAAGGGAAGAGGTTTTCTTGCTTTTCCCTTTGCAGTTCCATCAGCTCCTTGACGCAACTCATCTAGGTGAGGGACCCGGACATATTCCTAAGGTCTGCAGTGAAGGATACTTTGTTCTTTGTTCCACTTCTTCTACTGTTAATTCTTCCTTCCCTTTGCACCTTCTACTGCTCTTCTCCTTGTCCCACATCCTTCCTCTCAGGACAGTGTCCTCTCAAAGCCCTTGCTCGGCCGCTGCCCTGCGCCTCTCCTGTGCTCCCTGCCCAGACCTTCGCACCCAGCTGGGTTTCAGGCTCCAGGCATCTCTTTTAAATTGCCACACAGCAGGTAAAACTCACTTCAACAGTGTCATTGGATATACATATCGTGCTCCAAGAAACTCTTCCCATCTCTGCCAAAGACTTTCCTGGCTTCTTCTCAAGACTCCATAAAACAGTGTATGGGTATAATGCATGCTACAACCATCCCCGGTCTCCTTCCATTAGCCAAGTATTTCCTTGAATATTGCATCAAGAAATGGTAGACAAAATTAATGACAGAACCTTTAGAAGGGAAAACCGTATGGCCCAATCACTTCTATGTAATTATCACATAAATATTTTTTAAATTAGTAATATAATCTAATTATTATTTTAAATAATAATAATTCACTGTAAAAATATAACATTTAGACCTCCCCATACACACCCTCCCAGTTGTCTGCCAACATGAATACGAAAAAGATGTAACTCTCTAATTTTATGGAATTGGAAATGTAGGGGTCTGGAAAGGAAATGATTCAAAGGCACCAGTGTATGTCCTAAAAACATATTCATTATTAAAAAATAGGCTACATTTTTAATTCTTTTAACAAGTTTATTTAAAAACACAAACAATGTTTCCAATTTTTTAAATCAGTATTATTTGACTTCATTCATCTAGTTATGATTTGTACTAAAAAATTGACTCACAACCTAAACACATATTCAGATTTAATGGAAAGAAAACTCACAAACAAGACACTGAAACAAAGACATTTATTTTCTATCAAATATAAACTGACATTTATTTTCTATCAAATATACAGTGACATCATAATATGTTTTGAGAATTTAAGTTGCTTTTAATTTGAGAAGAGATTGTTCTGCACTTTCAGTTCTGTTTATAATCTAATGAAAAACTCATTCTTACATAGCACAACAAGTTTTGAATGTGGATACATGTTCTGAATGTGGATAGAATAAGCAGGATGAAGGAAGTTTAGCATGAACAGCCTTTGAGCAAATGAAAAAACAAATTGTACTTCTGGAGAAAAAAAAATCTGCAGACTTACTTGCACTTCTAAAATCTTTTAGATTTTGTGTATTAATTTACCCTTTTTCCCCCCTCAATATAGTGCTTGTGGACTCCCTACTCATGACAGTATTATAATTCTGTGCACCTCTGCACACGCACATCTGAATATAAAATACGAAGTCATTTTTTGTAAGCAGATCTTGAAAACACTAGTATTTTTGTCCAAGAACAACACCCATTGTGGGTTAATCTTTAGAGTTTAGCCCTGCCATACACTTCATTATATTCAGAACCCTGGTTTACATAAACTTGAATTAAGCACAGAATAAATTGCAGTTAGACTGCCCCTACTGGTTTTAATGTTAAATTGCCTTTTTTGAGTAACCTGAAGGACTATCTAAGTACCTTTTCAAGTCTGGAGAAATTTTCTCATTGAAATAAGGAAAAACATAACACATTCACATTTAGAAGGAATTTTCCATGGAAGTACTGTGCAAACATATACATTTTGCTAAAATTTACTGTTAAAAAAGAATAAATTTCTGGAATAAGCAGGATACTCTATTTCCACATTTGAAAATAAGATCTCTCACAAGTTTAAATGTTTTTGTTTGGATGTGCACAAGGAAAAGGTGAAAGAATAAGACAATTTAGTGCTGTTGAAACAAAACTTTTCTCACCATTAGTTTAAGAGATCCTTTCTTACTGAAGAGTTTCAAATGTCTCATTTGCAATTTGACTCAGATTAGCCCAAAAGTCTCTCACTTGTATGTGCAACAGAATTTTCCTACTCTTAGCAATGGTAATCCCAGTGCAAAGGGGTTTTTTTAGGGTTTGTAAATGGAAAAGAAGATAAAGACACCCCAGATGTCCACCTATAATTTTCATAGTTAAGAGCCTCATATTTTCAGTCCTGTTCAGTGAAAGAGTAGGGGAAAGATTTTTGGTAGTGAGATTACTAACACAGTTTCCAGATCAAGGTAACTGGTTTGGTTATTGGAGAGGTTGAGAGGGGATCTCATTAATGCATACAAATATCTCACAGGTGGGTGCCAAGAGGATGGTGACAGAAACTCTTCAGTAGTGCCCAGCAACAGGACAAGGAGTTATGGCCATAAACTAAAACACAAGAAATTTCACTTCAACATGGGGAAGAACTTCTTTGAGGGTGGCAGAGCACAGAAACAGGCTGCCCAGGGAAATCGTGGAGTGTCCCTTTCTGGAGACATTCTAAACACACCTGGACACATTCCTGTGTGACCTGCTCCAGGTGGCCCTGTGTTGGCAGGGGGGTTAGATCATGTCTGGAGGTGTCCTTCAACCCTAATGATTCTGTGATTCTATAATTTGGACCATTTTTTTAAATTTTTAGATAACTTTGAAGTTATAATTACCTATTATTTTACATTTTCTTTCACAGGTCTTTTTTCATTGTTGAAAAATATGCAATAATATAAAATTAATAAATTCAAATCTGTTGTTTTTTAGTTGTGACTGACAGAGATATTGAAGTAAAATATTTTATGTATTCCACAGACATATGGTAAACACTTAACCCCTCCAAAATATTCTTTTTGTGAAGCAGAGCTGAAAACACTTGCTAAAGTAAGTTATAGCATTCCCGCAGCAAAACTTCTTAGGCTATTTCTGATCAAGGATTATCACAGGTTTTATTCTAGATTTTTGGAGTTTCATTAAAGTTTAAGGGAACATACTCTATGACGCACACTGGGTTAGTTTGAAGCAAACAATACTTGTGCCTCAGAGACAAGTCTTGAAACAAGCATCTGTTTTCTGGTGTGATCACAATATGATTTCACATGTTGATCTGTGTTATTTTCTATTATTGAAAAATCTGGCACAAGTTATCTTCTGTTGTTTAGCAAGCAACAGGGGTCATTAGGTAATAGTTACTAGGACCTCTTCATAAACATTAAACCAATTTGTATCAGAGAAACTGTGGTTATGTGCTCTTGAGACTGGCAAGTTGAACAGCAAGGGTGTTGGGAGGTGAGCATCAGTTGAATCAGTCAGTGGAAGAAGAGAGAAATATTCTGTGGATAAAATCAGTGTACAGGGAGAAGAAAAACATCCAGGTGTCTGGGAAAGAGATTGGCCCAACAGCAGGGCATGGAAGGTCATTGTTTGAACTTGTTCCTTCAAAAGACTTTGTGGGAGTGAGAACTGAGACTGCTCTTTCAAGCGGGGAGCTGACCGGATGACAGAGATGAAAGAACTGTCTTCCCTGAGAGCAAAACAGACACTGGAGTGAAAAAAAACCTAACTCCAAGTGGAGAAGAGTTCCAAAAGTGACAGTTGAAAGGCAAAGACTTCACAGAGATGACCAGCAAGAAAGGACGACCAATGACTGCAGCACAACAATAGGGGGATGGTGAAGGCAGAAACTACATAAGTGATGTGAGGAATCATGGAAAATGAGATGTGGGAGACTTAGCAGGAGACTAAAGAGCTGCAGTGTTTGAAACTGAGAAGAAAAGAGGAAAAAAGAATCTGAATACACAGAGCTATCAAAGCGGTTGCTGTCTGTTAAAATCCTACGGCAGCTCAGACCAGCCGTTTCAAAAACTTGGGATGTTTGAGTAATTTTGTATATGTGTTACTCATAAGTTAAAACTGTTTCATTGGAAGCTTGTACTGATGTTCACAAAAACAGTAATAATTCTTCTGGGTCTGTAACACACAGTTAAAGGTGCTTTCTTTGATCCTTGAGCAAAAGAATGCACAAAAGAATTGCACAATGCAGCACACGAAGAGCTATTTTCAACACTGTAGAGTAATCCTAACTCCAAATAGAATCAACAGAAAGGACAGAAGACCCCCTTTCTGTAGCAAGCACCAAGCCCTGAGCCTAAATCAGTGAGACACACTTGCTTTGCCAGCACAACACAAGCAGTCTCTCTGGATGCCTAAGGATTCCAGCAGTGTTGAATCCACAGGTGCTTCCCCCAGCAGCAGCAGGAAGCCAGGACTGGTGCAGCTCACAGGGATTTCAGCAGCCCCTCCACCAAGCCCCTGGCCACATGGAATATCAGAATGAAGAAAAAACCTAAGATCAGAGGGGCAGTACAGATGAGGATTATGATGCCCCAAAGAGGTAGGAAGTTTGTATAGATGAAAATAAGAAGGCGTGAAGAAACAAAATCTGCTCACTAGTTTTTCAGCTCTTGGTTTTTCTTCCAATCTCAGCAAAAAAAAATAAAACAAAAAACCCACGAAAAATACAAAAAAAAAAAACCCAAACCAAACCAAACCAAAACAAAAAAGAAAGCAAAAAAAAAACCCACAGTATTTTTCCTTCTCAGTGTTCTCTGTGTGTCAAATTTCTTCGATTTTTCAAGTTTTTTTATATAGGTACATCAGTCCTTGCAGTAAGTGGATACCTGGGTAGTCTGAAAAACACTTTTAATTACAATGCTTTGTTAATCTTCATGAATTACAGGTGACAAGGTTAATTAGAATTGGCATGCTTCTATAATATACTTACATTGAATACCTGGGTTTCATAAAGAAATTAAAAGATATAGAATAAAAATCTTTCATTCAATGTGTAACGTATTTTTTAAATGATGGAAAAACTTTCAGTTCTTTCCACTTCTTCTGACAGCTTGTTCACAACTGAGATGACTCAGAGAAACGAGGTTTACGCTGAGCTGACTTTCTGAAGTTGGTACATTGCTCCAGGATGAGTGTTACTGTTACTGTGGGACAGATTTCTTCCTGATAAAACATAGCTACAGTTAGGCCTGCCTAGGAAAACTTCTATGTACATAATTTATGCAGCTGCTTGCAACAAGATTACTCAGGGTTGTGCTGATAAGTATATATGATAAGGAACTTCAGTGACTTTTAATATAAAACCAGATTCTCTCAAACTCATAAAAATTATCTTAAGAAAATCAAGCCCTAGGGAAATGATGATTGATTTTTCACCAAACCAGGAATTTTTCCTCATTTTGCTTTGCTACTGCGGATGATGAGCATGGTGATAGAATATGCCATGACAGACAAAGACTTCTGGTGCTAATTTTCAAATGCCATTAATGGCAGCTTCTTGCTCAGAGCACTCCCTTCCTAGGTTTTCAGTCTGTGGTCATATAAAAATACAGTTGTATTTTTAGTTGTCTTAAAGGAAAGATTAAATAGATGCCCTCAAGCAGCATTTGCCACAGGAACATAATCAAAGCCATAAGCCATTTTGTTCATAATTTTTTCAAAAAAAAACCTTACGCTACTCAAGCAATCAATGTCTATATCCAGTCCTGCTGCATGTTAATAAAAATGGAATGCCATAGGAGATGAAGTTATCCCAATTTTATCCTCAAACATAGGTTAATTACATATTATCACAAATGCAATACAAAGTTTTGCACTTTGCCAGTGAGCCCAGTCCCACACCTAGTGACTATTCAGGACTGAGAGGAAAGAGGCCACCAACACAAAGCTTTTCCCACCTCCTTGTTGAAATTCAACAGTGCTGAGGAGTTGGCACAGAATAACTGCTGAAGGAAGAACCTGGCATGTGCAGTTCTGGAGTATGACTTCAGAAAATGACTTGGAATAGAAAACCTTTGGGTTAACTTCAATTTGGGTTATCACTTACATGATACAACTAAAATGTACTGTCAAAATATTGATGGATATGGCAGAAATCATGGAAATCAAGCTGTTCCATGAGAAGCACTTTAGAAGAATATAATGAGACAAAATTAAAGCAAGATGTTTAATTCTGGTGATTAAGTCTACAAGCATAGGTAGCTATCATGCTTCTTTTCTACTTTTCTTCCGTGAAGACTTACAGTCTGTCTCTCGGCCAGCTGTTAAAAATTTCAGAATTGCCTTCAGAAATTTTGGTCAGAATTTCAGTTTAAATTTCATGTAAGTAAGGAAAATTAGGCCTTGGCACTAAACGATGTGCATTAGGGAATAGGAAGTGATAGAGTTTAAAGGATTGTTTGTCATGTGCTGCTAATGCAAATCTTCTTCACCTTGAGAAAATTCCTGTTTTGGTCAGCAACAGGTGAAATTAGTCAAATGACCAATGCATATAAGTTCTTTATTTCTTTAAATATGAATTTATTTATTATTTAATATGTTTAATATTTATTATTAAATACAACATATTATATTATTATCTAATTAAATATATATTATTTTAATATTTATTAATTTAATTTTTATTTATGTTATATTTTTTATTACTGACAATCATCCAAGGAATGCCAACAAAGTAACATTAGAATTGTGCAAACATCTCTACGAGTAAACTTGATAAACACAGAGTTCACCATAGTGCAAATAGAATGTCTTCACAGATATGTAGCTTAAGTGATAAATTATATCACATAAAGTGCTGCACCCATTTGTTTGAGATCTTCGTGGGTCTTACAATATTTTTTTAATTTATTGACACAGCAACAAATAAATGCTATTTAATAATAGACTTTGAAAGCAAGTTTCCAATTCATGGTTCACACTGGAAATCTAAGAACTGTGCATTAATCATCAAGCAATGAAGCCAAAATAAACTAGATGATGTATTCTGATGATGAACACAAATTTTGAATAATGAATGCTTGCAATAAACTTCTAACAGACAATCTTCAGAGTAAAAATTTCTCAGAGAAATAATACAGTGAATGATGAATACATTGGAGAAAATAGAGGCCTGTATACCAACAAATATTGCACAGAAAAAGAGATCAAATATAATAAAAAAATAAAATATTTGTCATGAATTATTCACCTGTATTCCTGCTTATAGAAAAGAGAAGACTTTCCTCTCACTTCTCGTGCCATAAGTCTTGAGTTACCTCATTGATTATATCCATTCTATTTCACAAACATACCCAGGCTGTGCTAACTTCTCTGTTACCTGGCACCAGTGTTCCTGAGACCAGTGTCCTGAATCAGTCAACACCAGTTTACAGAGTGACATCCTGATTGCATTTCCTGTTCCCTCTCTATACTTGTGCCCTCATTTGGACCCACTTATGTTAATGAACTAAACTTTCTTATCTCAGTATAGTACAAAATTATTCATATATTCATAGATGAGATGTGGAAGTTGAAAAAAACTATTATATCACCCTAGTTTAGGAGCTCAAATAAATTCACAGGTGTGTGTGTATATATACTTTTTTTTTTAATAGCCCTTACAGGGAAAAAAATGGGAGAAAGGGAAAAAAAAAAACCAACTCTCAGAGTTTAATGAGTTACCCTAGGTCAAGTGCTTACTATAAGGTAGAACTGAGAATGACTTACATTTTATACTGCAGTTATTAAGTTACAGCATTTTTCACCGGATTTCCAAAATCAGAGGCTGAAGGGAGCGAATTTAGTTGAGATTCATGACCCAGAGAGCATATAGGTTCCAAAATACAATTTCATGTTTAACACTACTGAAGCTTTTTTGTTTTGAGTCACTGCAACTGTTAACATCCTTACTTGGCAACTATCTGAAAAAGGGAATAACATGAAGGACCATTTCAAGACTCTGTGGTCAAAATAGGATGGGGCTTAGGAAAAGGAGAAAATACAGTTAAAGTTAGAAAAAATGTGCGTATTTTATGAAAACTACCTGAAAACTCTACTGCAAAATTTCAAATTCTTGCTGAATTTCAATATTGTTGTTTAATTCCATAACTAGGCATGTGAGACTCAAAGAATACCTGCATTGACAGGGAAGGATATTTAAAGACCCATGTGCAGTGCTATAAAGGTTTTTGTTGTGAAAGCATTTATGTATTTATAACACTTCAAGGGTAGGGTATCCACCATGTGAGCAGTGCTGTTGTAAAAGGATGGATTTTCTAGAATTACTCTAAATGAGAAATTCAGTGCTGACCCAAGAGGACAGATGAGGCAAATGGGTACAATATCTGTCATTTTCCAATCATCTCTGTTTTTGCATCAAAACATGTGACTGTCCATACCTGGAGAAACCAGCACCATGCATGCACATTCCAGTGATTCAGATCTTAAATATATCCATTTCTGTAGCTGGGCTCTCTATTTTTTATGTATTGTTAGTGCTGAACCAGATATGTTCCCAGAGAATTCTCAGTTTAGAAAGCTATGCTGGTTTTCGCACTTAAAATCTGCTTTGGAAAAGTATTAACTTTTTCACACCTTGTCAAGAATTAGTGATTGATATAGTACTAATTTCAACAAGCACATTCATCTCTTCCTACTCTTGCACTTATTAGCCATTTATGTGTCATACTGACTGCTTGCTCCATATGAGAAGGATTAGCTCATATTAAAGCCTTGCAAGAAGAAAGCAGCTTGCAATTCCAGAAACTATACAATCTAACTGTTGTCACATGCATTAGATCAGAAAATATCAACACCTATTTAGCACAGACTTACAGAGAAGTTTATATTGTCTCTTTTCAGTGTGGTCTTTGCCAAGGTCTCTAGTACATTTCCTCCTTTGAAAATGAGTGTACAGTGTGCTGGCTAATCTTAGCCAGCCTGGGGATTTCTTATTGTCCAAGAAAGACATATTTTCTAGAATTTACTAATGTTGGAAGAAGCTCAGTAATTTTCAGAATTAATTTGGAGGCATTGCCTAGGCTCTTCCAGCTTTATTCTTATTGCATAACACTTAAATTTGAAATAGATCCCTTATAACCAGAACATAGTAATATAAGTGGCAAAAGGAGAACCTGTATTAGGGAACTCTTGCATTTCTGGGATGTCTGCCTCTATAGCAAGCAAGAACATAGGGATATGGATTTATCAAGGGAATGCTGATGCGACACCAAACCACATTTAACATCATGTGTTCTGCATTGTTTTACTTGATGGATATTTAGCATACTGAGCCATGATCTAATAATTTTGCCATTTTATGGTAAGTGGTAGAACTATTGCCCAAGAAAACTTGTATCTTGTATCCAGCATGTTCATCTAAGATATTTGCATAATTTGTAGACCATACAGCATTACTGTCTCCTGTAAATTATTAGAATAATAAATTCTTTTTCCTTCAGTTTGGCAAAAATTTCTATCATCCTAATGATAACCCTACTCTAGATTGAATGTGAGATGACAAGTATATAAAAGTAAAAGGTAATTGATTTATTTCTTGCATATCTATAGCTGTTTTAGAGAAGCAAGATGTACATGCCTATAGTTTAGCTACATAATTAGAAATTATCCTTGGAGAAATGCAATGGTCAGGATATATTGTCTGATTTCCAGTCCATTTCTTAAAAATCATATTTGGTATGTAACAGAATATCTGTACAACTCAGAACAGAGATAGGCTTACCCACCTTATTTACAGACAGCACAGGTCTCTCCTGTATAATTATCTGTATTCGTGCAGCAATCTTTCATGATTACTGCCAGGTTGATGTAGAACAGTTAGCTATATCCTGTTTGCTGTTATTGTCACAGAATCTCTGTAGGTTGATCATTTGCAAAGCCCACATAATGCCATGATGATTTTCTTCCCCTCTCATGAAAACACCCTCATGTGATAAATTGTTTCAATAGTTCTAGTACTGTTATTCTATTTGCATAATGAAGATAAAAACTTCATACTTTTTTCTGTCATTAATATTCTTAGGATTAATTTTGCTGCTGTGGATGGTTTTCAGTTCCATGTGCTCACGGATATTTAGTGTCCTTTTCAAAACTAGGCTTCCTTCCTTCCAGCTCCATCACTTTTATTTCTCACCATTCTTTACATTAGAACTACTAGAAGTGATGAGAATAGACCAACAGTTGTTTAAATTAAACAAATGAATACCACAGCATCATAAACTTTCTTCACCAATAATTTTATATCCTGTCACTAGGTAATTTGTTGCATTTTGATATAGTCTGTGTGAAGTAACATAAGTAATTGTTAGCATAATTACTAACTCCCATTTTACTAAAAGTTAGTTTAAATTTCATCTTGGCTTAATGTTGTGAGCAATAAGAAAATTTTGCATTTGAATAGAGACTCTTCTTGTTTGGAGCAGAATTTTTCTGATTTCGTATTAGACATATAGACTACAGAACTTCCAGAAGAATAAAAATGGCAAAGTATGCTGCATAGCAGTAGTTGCAGAATATTTAAAAGATGTACTATAAATCCAGCAAAAATTGACAATTCAGATCAATTTCATTTGCATTTAGAGTTAATCAGTTCCAAGAATGAAATGTTACTTGATCAGGTAATGGCTTCATTACCAGCAGTTAATCACATACTACCTTCACCTAATTTTCAGAACTTGGAATTAGTTATTCAAATTATAGCAATTAAAATATCTCAGTCAAAGACTTGATTCATTTGAGAAAAATACTTTTGCAAACTCATCATAGATTTATCGATCATTTCTAAGAGCCAGAATGTGAGCTGAGTATCTAATTCTAAAAGAAAAAATGTGCTATTAACTAGATAAATATAGGATTCTGCATTTGGAATAAATGGAACCATGAAAAAAAATAGGGGTTGTTATTATATATCTAGGAGGCATGTCTGGAATTTTACTGTCTTTTTATGAACATGAAACAATTAGAATTTCCTGGGTTTGGGAACCCAAATAACATATTAATGCTATCAGCAAATTTATTTGAGTTACACCTCTTAGAAAGCAGTGATCCCTGGAAACAGATTTCAAAAAATAATTAACAATTGTAACACAAAAAAAAGAACCCTGTTCGCAACTTTCCTTTTTCTGTGTCCAGGATGCAATCTAGAGGAAAAATTCATCCATTTGCTGTTTAGACACAAATAAGCAGAGAAAGTCAATAAAGAAAACTTGCCATTTCCTGCTACATGGTTTATGAGTATTGTGATTTTGAATGCTTCATATGGTATTGTATTTTATTCACTGTATCTTCAAAAATAATATTCCAGTGTATTGGGGGCCAGGATGTAAATAATTGTTAGTAACCTGCATTGAGGACTTTGTAGGGTGGAGCCTGTAAATTGTACCATGTGTCTTATGTACAACCAAAATAATTTCACTGTTTGTGAACAGTGCATAGTCTTCTGTTGAGCAAGGACAACCTGACATGCTCATATTATGTTCTAGCAGTTTAAATTTATAAATGACACTGACTGACAACCTGCAATATATGTCTAGATAGATAGATTTTATTTTTTTTTCTTTTCTCTCTCAAGAACAAAACAATAAGGAAAGATAGAGTGCTTGCAGGTCTCAGGTACACCATGAGGACTTCAGTATCAGAAATGCAGCAGTAAATGCAGCAGTCTAGTTTCATTTAAAATTGTTCATAGTATCCTGAGAGCTGCTTAAAATAGTTTTGCTATTCTATAAATATTTCTTATACAAATAGACCAGTATATATCTGAAAATTACCTGAAATCCACATTTTTCATAAATGGATCAAATTCAATAAAATATGCTGAATCTACCTCAGTCTCCAGCATGGTATTGAAAAGCAGTAATGGAGGAATGTAATGGAAAGCTCATACTTTGTCTATGATCAGCATTTCCATGCCTCCCACTTTGCACAGCCAAGGAAACCTGAGCAGATAGCACATGAGATGCAGTTTCTCTTTCTGATAAGGTAAGGATGTTAAACATGGATTCATTTGGTCCTAATCATCCCAGGGAATACAACTGCGTTTCCCTTCTCCATTCATCCCACAGTTTACAAAAGAAGTTAGGCCGAAGGGATGTCTGAGAAATTTTCTAATGATTAATATAAAGTATAAATAAACTGACATAGTTCCTCATATTAAAGAAAATCATGTAAAAACAAAACTACTATAGCATTCTAACAGTTTGAAGGTGCTTCCTTAGTCTTGAACCCATGGTCAGTTTGCTAGGAATGAGTCAAGTCAGGTCCTTTCACTGTTCATTACCAGTGCCTTTTGTATAAAGAGAAGAAAATTTTGATTTTTAAAAGATGTCATGATTACTCTCCCAATTAGCATAATTAATAGCTGTTTCATAATTAATACACTACTGAAGTTCTAGTAGTGAAAGCATGCAGTGTCCATGCTCAGTGAAATTTGAAAGCACTTTGAAATCACGAAACATCTCCATTTGTGGTCCCTTCCATGGACCTTTACTTTTCCTAACACATTTTTGAGCTGAATATCTGTCTGAGATAAAAACCACAATGTGCTTGGTCTCAAAAACCCCAGGTAGATAAAGTGTTCACTGATTACTCCTCAGTTAATCCCAGGCTTCACAGAGTGGTGAATTAATAAACAGTTTGGGTTATCTTAATGACTTACTGTAAATGTACCAAGACCTTACTGTACTCTGGCTTTTAAATATTTGTTACTACAATATTATTCAGATATTAAAAAAAACCTCATTTTAATGCATGCATAAAAAATTGCCACAAATGTTTATAATTGCTATAGTTTTGTATCAGAATATTCAAATTAGGAAGACCAAAAAATGTAAAAGAGGAATATGTTTTGTTCATGTTTCTATAATGTATTATAAAGCTTTGAAAAACTACAATTAAGCTGACTCAAGTAACATACATTTCCAGTTTGCTTTTTGTATGATTCAAATGTGAAAGAATTGTCATTCATCTGTTTCAGCCCATTTACCTCAGAGATAAAACCCTGTTTTTGTTGGTCTGTTCATCTCATCCAGAGCATAATTTAAATCCCTTGGGCTTGGGATACACGTCATGTATGTTTTTATTTTCTTAAAAATAGTTGAAAAATATAGTTCCTACAATTCCAGAGTTCCATTCAAAAGGGTCTTAAGGTCACTGTCTTCTAAAAGAAAAAAAACCCCACAAAACAAAAGCAAATGGAGAAACATGATATTTATCTTTCAGTATCACTCCTTGTGGTAAAGAGATTTCTTCAAACATACAAATCCTCTGCTGAATTACTCTGCTCCTTGTAGAGAAAGCATTCATTTTAATTGAGCTCCAGGTCAAAAGTTTTATGTATTATACAAAGGAAACATGTCCTACTCATATCCTAATAAGTGCCAAATCCCCTTCCTGTGCACTTTTGTGGTGCTGCTCTAGCCGTTACCAAAGGCAGGCTACAACTGTTGCATTTCTGAGGATGGCATTCATTTACACATCTTTTTTTTTTTTTTTTTTTTTTTCCAGTTCCCTACCTTTAGAATACTTTCCAAAGGTTTAAATGCTGCTTTTGTTATTCTGAATATCACACGACTGTCCTTTTTTGAGATGAGTTCTCTGAAATTGTAGTATCGACTTTTTCTCTATGTTCAATATTGGATACACCTTGATTGCTTTGTTAATCTTACCATAAAAAGGAATATTCGTATTGACATTGCTAAGGTACCAAGTGTTTTTAAGAAGATGCATACTTAGTGTATGCTTAGTGCTTTACATCTTGCAAATCTAGCAGTGGTTTATGTTTCATTTCTTTATTTTCTACTCATTTTTATGCCTTTTTTTTTTTTTTAAGGGCTTTGGTTTTTAAATATACTGGAAGATCTGCTGGATTCCCATAAACCAAAAAATAGGGCTAAATAAGTTCTCATATTTCTTCAAAATTTATTTGGAGACATAGGGAAAGTGGAGACATAGGGAAAACTGAGCATTTACAATTTATTTCAAAAAAGTTTTCTCCTTGTGTATTTTCCTGTGTCTTGATATTTTGGAGGTAGTTAAAGTATTCTTTTTAACAAATGGAAAACATTTCCCTTCAACCTTTCTTCTAAGTAGTTTTTGGCACTTTAAATGTAAAATTATCACTGCTCCTACTGCTATTGAACAATCACAATCTTAACTTCTTTGGAAGCATGACAAGATACTAAATAAAGACAGTTTTGTTCCCAGCAATCAATTTTTCAGAAAGCTGAAAGTAAAGAAAATCTATCTCCTAAAAAAACAAGTAAAATTGCTACTACAGCACCTAGAATAAATGCCATAATTTCCAAATTCTAACTTTGTAAACTGAGTGTGCTTTATAAAGGTATCATTAAATGAAAAAAAACTGCTACTTGTCTCACCATCCTGGGCAGGATAGATAATAGATGACAAAGAATATGAAAGTTTTGCCTCAGAACACATTTATTTATAAAAAAATAGTTTTCTCTGGGGGTGGCCTCATGCAAGCAGTCTCATTTCTGTTAACAATCCAGTGGAGCACTACTTGCGCAGTGCTACTCAGTGCTCAGTGCACTTAGGAACAGTGAATCCTCAATGTCTGGGAACAAAGGCAGACATTTCCAGACACATTTTTTAAATTTATTTTGTTCTGACAAGTTAATGGGCGAAACATTTCTTAAATCTAAACAAGAAGCATATTACAGATCAGGAATTATTTTCCCATTTACCTGATAGCGTCTGCAGTCTGTTAATCTTAGAGCCTGAAAAGCAGCAATTATTAGTGAGTGGAAAGAGTGTATTTACTTCACAAGACTTGGAAGACACTCCCTCCTCTGTGCTAGCACCCTGAGGTACAGCATCTGCTCCTGCAAAGACCCAAGAGCAGCTGAAGGGCTGTGCAGCCCACCTGTACCATCACTGCTGCAAGTTCAGCGCCCAGCCAGTGGGACAAAACAAAATTCAGTGTCTTACTGGAACTTCCTTGGAAATGTACTTTATCCAAGTTAGTCTTTAGCTAAGTCCAGCTTGCAAGTGTTTACCAGAGGAGTAAAGTGTGAGCTAAGGTTCTGTGATGTGCAGTAACTCATAAGATGCACCCTTGAGCAGCAGGAACCCGTGGAGTTAATTCGTCTCCTCCTGTCAGGTTTGAAATACTTTTCAGTTGCTGAACAGGATTCTATTCTTCAGAAAGTTATGATCTGTTTCATATCACTTTTTACTCCTTCAGACATTCCACTGTTTTAAGCAGTTAGTTTTATGGCTTACAGTGTCTTTCTGAAGGTCACCAAGCCACTTTTTTCCTTGGAGTCCATGCAACACTGGAGAGAGCCTCTCTTCTGGAGGAAGTTTTGCATATACGAAGCATTACCCAAATACAGTAACCAAGGAGGGGTTTTGAATCTCTGTGAAGAGCATTCAGCTGACTGTTTGCCCAGCATGCCCCTCACAACATTCTGCTCACTTTAACTCAGGGAGCATCCTCTTGTAGAATTCACCATCAGTTCAAGAGCATATTTTAAAAATAAAAAATCAAAACATTTTCCAGAGACACAAGGAGAACAGAAATTAATACACTTACTCTATGATGGTAAAATTTTACAGGTCTAACTGCATTCTGGGGTCAGGTGTCGTAAATCTAGTCTTTTAAAAATTGCATTTACAATGCTCTTTCAAAATAAATCCACTAGAGATTTTTATTAATTAAAATTAGTACACAGAAACTAAAAACAGTGGTCTGTTCATAGAAATTAAGAATATTTAGACTCAGTTCAATGTTTCTACTACAGAGATTGAAGTCTACTCTTCCATGCCAACACATAAAAAGATTTTATTAATTCCTGCAACTTGAAACCCACACCAACTATTCCAACCCACCACTAGAATTCAAAATTCCTGGCACAATTACCTTGAAGGAGCAATTTTGGCCTGAAGCTTTTGATTGGAATTGAGGTTTAAATCAGGAGCTAATCATATGACTCTACATATAGAGTAGGTTCTAGGAAGCAGAATAGATTTTGCTTCAAGTTCATTTTGTAATAGGTAATTTTTCTGGTTTAATACAGCTAGAAAAAATAAGGGTCAAACTGTCATGAATAAATGATTACTTTTAGAAATATGAAATTCTTTGGAGAGAAATATCAAGAACTACATTGTAACTGATGATTATGAAGAATGGGAAGCTGTGTAATTGGAGAAGCTTTGCATTGCAGTATCTGGTTTGACTTTGCAGTGAAGTCATGCCAGCTTTAGTTAAGCAGCCCTGAAGTTTAGTATCAGTCCAGCTGCAGCAGCATAAGTCTACTGAAATGTGATAAAATATATGATACATCTTCCTGTCTCCCCTTTAGGATGAAGCTAAATCCTCCAGAGCTCCTCAGCTTGGGAGGGGGCCAACAGACAGGACAGAGAATGGGCAAATGAATCATCCCTTCCTTGTGATCCAACTGCCTGGTGTACCCAGAGAAATGAGCAAGCTCCAGACTGAAAAGTGACACAAGCTGTTCCCACAATTTACACTAAACTTTGAAATTCTCTGCTTGAGGATGTTGTCTGTTAAAATTCAGAAAACTGCTGAAAGATTGACTCATCAGGGAGCATTAAACACAAAAACCCGAGCAGGTACAGCAGCACAGGGAGTCCTTAAACTTCTTCAGGGGTGTATCAGAGAAGAGATCAGCTTGTACAGGCACTATTTCTTAAACCACTGTCCTGGATTTTCACATCTGGTCATACTTGGAGACAAGATACATGAAAACATCTGAGGTAAAAAGTTTTGATCCAGTTACATACTTTCATGTGCTATTTATCCTGTTTTCCAAGCCCACACCATAGCTTCATAACTGCACATTCAAGCCTCAGTATCTCTCTGAAAACATAGTTCTTGAAACAAAAATAAACTTTTTTTTTTTTACTTCTTTAAATTCTGTTGGACCACACTTAATCTGAGTTGATTCACCATGATCTCAGAGTAAATTTTTCTTCTTGCTATTGTTAAAACACTAAAAAACCAATTTGTTTGAAGAAATAATACCCATCTGAGGAAATAGTCTAGTACGCATAAGTGTGTGAGATAAAAGTTATTTGTGAGTCTTTGGTGAAAAGTTAAAGGAGACAGCAGCTTTAGGCAGCTCAACATGTAAGAAAAAAAGTTTCAAATTTAAACTCAGTTCTTTCTGTTTCAAGCAATTCTTTATTAAAATTTAACTGTTATTTCTCCTCCAAAATTATGTGTTTGTAACAGGGTGGAGAATGTATCACTTGGGCAGGCTCCATCAAGGTGGTGAAATCAATATCATTAAGCCTAAAAGCTTTGACTAAGAGCCTGTACATCATAGGAGATGGGAAAGAACAGGGCTTCTAAAGAAAATAACTTAAGCAAAGAAATTTGAACAGATTTCTCCAGAGACTAATGAAGAAATTATCTCAAAGACACATATTTTTTAGAGGCATAGCATATTCCTCTCCTTGTTTTTCTTTATTTAGGGGTGAAGATGACTGAAAAAATGTAAGGAATTTTTTTTTTTAAAGGAGCATTTTAGAAAACTGCATGTTATTTTTCTTGATGTTGATTGTGTTTTTCTCTCAGTTAAGCATTTCTACTGCTTTCAGTTGTCATAAACATCAAAATAGTTCAATGATAATAATGATTTAAATAAATCTGATGCTTTTTTTCCTTAAACCAATTCATAAACCAGTCTACAGTTACAACTGTAATTTATTTGGAACTTTACCTTAACAGAATCAGTACTTATCAGGTTTCTGAAATTCTTTCAAACTTATTTACTCGTGAAAATATTTTTCTATGGCTGCATTTAAATGCAAATAAAGAAAGAAAGAACACAAGCTTGGGGTTTTGGTTTTTTTTCTATTAAAATTATATAATGCAAAGAAATGTATTACTTTTTTGATACAGAATTCCTGAATAGAAACACTCTGCTAGATATCTTAAAGGACACTATTTCTCCTAAAATTTGACTATGCTCTCTCTTCTGCCAAATATCAGTTCATTAAAAATGCTCAGCAGACTTGCAGAATTAAAGTTTTCAGAATAAGTGAATTAGATTAATTTAATCTAACTTTCTGAAATCAAAATTAGGACATTTCACAGAATTAAATATATTAGTATTGTTTTCATTTGAGTAGGACGTGGTTTTAGAGTGACACATGATCAGATCATTTGTAATCAAATGATTACATTTATTTATTATACTTTATCATACAAGGTATGTTTTTCATAATCACCAGTACCTATAGGCTCAAATGGTCCTAATTTTAAAATCTTTTAAAAAGATAAAAATTTAAAGGACTCAAGCATGTAATATACAATTTGCTAGTCAATTAAACCAATAATAGCAAAGTACATGGTTTCAGATCCTTTTATTGACATAATATGGGAATAATTATCTTGTGGAGAACTGCTTCAGTCTTACATTGACTTCAAGAATGCCAAACAAAATATAACCAGTAATTGTAAAATTCTTTCGTAAATAGGGAAATCGGAACCACCTTGTGCAATCTTTAAGAGAAAATGACAATTTAGTTATAGTCTCTGTTCTGGTACCATGCAGAATGTGACCTGAGAAAATAGTCAATCTTTTCTGCCCTCTGTTAGACTGTACAGACTGATTTCTCCTCCAGTATCTCATCATCAGTCAAAAAAAGAATGTACTTCCAAAGTTCAAATCATTCCTGTTTCTGAACACTCTTAACAGTTCTTTAAACTTTGAATGGAATGATAATGGTTGAAAACCATTATTGAGTGACTTAGGTAATAAGTGAGAGTAATATGTTGGCACATTTCAACTGTTTATCAGCTATATTTAGCAGTTATATTCAAATAGACTGCAAATTTAAAAAATCAGGAGTTTTACTTGAAAAAGCTATTCCAAAAATGTTCTTAATAACAGCATTAATAACAGCTTATATACAGGAGGTAAATAAGAAAAGTTATGTAAAAGCTATGGCAAGCTCTATATCTCACTGATGCTTGCAAAAGCGTCTCTCTCAGTTCTGGAAAATGCAAGGTCTGCTCTAAATCACAAGGCACTTGACTTTCTGGTGAGTGCCACCAGTCCCATCATTCCCACCACCACAAATTTCACACATAGCTGTGTTAAAATAACCAGGTAATGATTTCACTTCCCCTTAGATCTTGGTCCCTTCCTGTGTTCTTCATTGACATATAAGTTTATATAAGAATGATTATCTGGCTCTAAATCTATAAAAGCATATGACATAAAATGTTTGCCTCCCAAGATGATAAGTGCCTAAGATACTCCTGCTATTTCTTTCTGGTGAGCTTCAGTTATTCTGAAAAATAGATTTTAAATTTTCATTACTCACTGAGCTTTTTCACTAGTACAGAACTTCTAATTACTTATGGACACTGATTGATCATATTTTTTTTTCCTTTCATGACATTTCCTTGAACAGCATCAAGAAGAAAAACTGAACTTTGATTTGCTTAATCAAATTCACAAATGGTAAGCTGTGTGCATGATTTTATTTCACATTACAATTCAGTGCTGTTTCAAGACAATGATACATGTGGACTTACTAGTTACTTCCAAGCTTTTGGAGTTACGTATTTTAAAGGCATGTTTCCTCTGACTGAATCCAAAATCAAAACCAGGGTTTACTCCATTATGTGCATTGCAGAGTTTTCAAAAGATAGCTGAAAAGGTTTTCTAATTATACTGGCACTTTTAGAGTGGAAAAGATGAGTACAAATAACAAGGAGATGATAAAGTGGTAGGTGAAATTCCATGAAAAGGGATGTAATATTCCTCAGGGGAAAAAAATATATGTTTAAGAAATAAGACCTTGAGACATAATAGACAGAACTGTGAAAACAATTTCAGTCCTTGGTAGTCCCATAAAAAGAAAATGGAATTTCAACAACTATTGGAAAACTTAAAAAAAACAAAACAACAAAACCCACATCACAAAAAAAAAAAAAAATCAAAACCACCAAAAAATAGTTATACCTTTGTATAAATCCAGGGTGCCCTTTATCTTGAATATTGCTTTATTTCCATAACAGAGCTGGGAAAGTGCAGAAAAAGAAATAGGTATGTCTAAAGGTATGGAATGGCTTTGTGTGAAAAGCCACTGAATTTATTAAGATCAGAACACTTCAGGCTGAAAAGAGCAGCTGGAGGGGAATGCAGCAGTGCTTCAGAGAATCATTACAGATATTGAGAAGATGAGTAGGGACCCACTCACTGTCTCTTCCAATACACAACTTAATGGCCATCAAATAAACCAGCAAGAGGCAGCTCCAAAACAAAGCAAGGATGTATTTTCTCACACAGTGCAATGCCTAGCTATGAAACCTCCATGGGACATTTTCTACAGTAAATGTACATGGGCTCATAAACAACAGAGCACATTCAGGAAAGTCCACTGAGGACTGCTAAATATGAAGCTATTACCTCTCACACAAAAAGTCCCTGAAACAAAAAGCGCTGTGTGTTGTGCACTGTGCCCTGGTCATGTGCTTTTAGCTTTCCCCCTGGATCTGTGGTGGAGGCTCTCCTGGATGAAACCTGGCAGGAATTCTCTCACCTCTCCTGGCTGTTGCATACAGAAGTACTACAGAACAACTCAACAGTTCTTTGTGGTGTCAGAAATTTGCTTTATATTCAAGACTGACAAGTTAAATATCACCTCTAATTTTAATATCCCCTAGGAAGCATCCCAATGGTCTTTGTGAAGGTTTCACAAGATCCCTGGAAAGACAGCCGGCACAGTTAGTGACTGCATGGCTCAAATCAGTCAACCTTCAGTGAGGTACACTTCGGTCTTTGCTACATGTCCAAAGTTTCTATCCCACTTGCTGAGAGATTTACCTAAAAACTGTAGCTTCAATGGATTTATATATGGATACCATGGACACAAAACAAATACAAATACTTATCTGGGCTTAAATTCAAAATGCAATATAAATTATTATAGTCCCATGTTTAGTAACATGTAAATTTAACATGACAATAGTAATAAAGTTGCTCGGTTTTCTCAGGGCTGAAGATTGAAATGGCAGCAAGCATTACAGGAAAGCAAAAATCAGTTAAGTGTCGGTGAGGTGAGGCTCTAACTATCAAACATAACTTTAAAAAAAAATCACATGCAAAGAACAAAAGAGAAAATTACATTATTTTCTGCTTTTCTGATTTCAACAAAGTAGAATGTAGAGAGGAGAAATGCGAGGTGAGATGAAAGAGTCAGAGTGAGGTGGAGAGACAAGGATCTGTTTTGCAGAGGAGCCAAAGCTTCAGTGCCAGTGGGGCCAGCAAGAGTCCCTGGGGGAGAGGTGAAGTGCTGGATGTGGGCAAGTGAAGAAGGGCTGGAAGGCAAAGAATAGGCTTATATTCCTGTATTCTGAACAAACAGAAGAACAGATGAGCAAATGGTATCCACTTTTTTGGTAACAGAAATGAAAGAGAATTTGCAGTTGAACCCCAAGTGAAAGAAAATAAAAAAGGAAAACAGAAGCAGAGAATAATTAAGGTAGATACTACCCAAGCCTCTTGTAGTATTGAATAAAAATGTGGCATTTTCTGATAGATTTAACTTGAAAGAGATATTTTTGGGAGGCTCAGGGATTATTTAATTTACTTATTTATATATTTTTGGGGTTTTTTTGGTATTGCTGGTGGTCACGATGCTCAGTATTCCACAGCATTTCTTTTTTATGGCACACTTTCAACCTCAGAGGTGTGATATTTCAGAATGCTGATTCTTTGCATAGTAACCCAGAGCAGAAGGAAAAACACAGTTTTCTCCAGTTACAAATATCAAAACAACCTTTAGAGTAACATCTTGCATGCCTTGTAAAATAATAACCCTGGCTTTTTAATCATGAAAGGGGAACAGGTTTATATTTGATGAAGTGTAGACAATGGAGCTAACAATGGGAAAGAGTTACAAATATAGAGAGATCTCTCTCAACGCTGAAGAGCAGTAACATTCAGAAGAAAAACTGTTGCAAAAAAAGAAACACTTGAGGAACAGATTGACTTTGGAAAACAGCTGTATCTTCTTTTGTTCACTAATACAGTATAAAAAAATAATGTTCATCACCTGTTGGAAACTTAGACACACATTACAGACAATGCACATAGAATTAAAAAGTGCATGATTAAAAGTAACTGTTAAGCAGTTGTTAAATGTTAATTTTTAGAAATACCACAGAGTTGACATTAAAATTACATTAAAATTACACGGTTTTTTTTGTAAAAGAACATTATTTTGTACAAGACATATGACTTTGTGTTAATTTGATTTTCATGAAGCATCTCATAAAGCTGTTGTGAAAACGCATAATCTTAAAAAAGGTAGGTAAACAATGTTCTACCCAAAAATGGTTGTATGCAGCCTCTAAACAATTTCTTGACCTCACTCTTGTACAGAATAAACCTGTTTTGGAAATCTCTGGATTGGGGAAAGTAGTATTTTTCTTTTCCCTCAAGATATAGTCTAGAATTAAACTGATGTTGTTTCCTTAAAGTATAGAAAACTTGAGGAAATAATTATGCTATCAGATAAATTAATGTAAAGGAATGTTTAAGGCATGAAAGAAATAATCTGCGACAGTAGGTAAAAAACTTAGCAGTAGGATGAGGAAGAGGGAGCAGCTCAGAGCTGGATGTTGAATAGAGATAGGTACCACAAAAAGGGTCATGGATTTGCCTTCAGAGACATTCTGCAGTAGATACATTGGTGAAATTTTTCTAAAGCAAAACTTGGATTAAATCAGAAAGAAGCAGAGACAAAATAAGGGCTGAAAATATGAGGGGCTGTTGAAAAGCTGGAGCTAGGGGAGAAGCCAATTTACATTGTTGAAACAATTCATGGCATTAGGAAAAAATCTGTCTGATGATGAGGAATTGGGTCTTCTTATTCTGACTAGAAAGTCTTTTTCCATTCAAAAGATATTTGTAATTGCATCTTATGTAATTTTTTTTCCTGTGTATTTTCTACTAAGTAAAATTCTCAATAGACTCTAGTGAGAGTTGACAGGAGGTCAGAACTGGGTAGGTTCTGTGATGAGCAGTACTTGGTATCTGACAGAGGAATGAGTGCCTGTAATTGCAGTGAGTGTTGAGCTCAGAATTGTATTGGGAAAGCAGGGAAGATGAGATGAAAAGAATGCCAAGAGAACTGATGTGGCTCAGTGGAAAGAGTAGATGGCTCCTGCTGCAGCTCTGCAGGAGTTACTGGATCCTCATGAATTATTTCAGTATCAAGAAATGAACTTCAGGATGAACTTCAAGGCACATTCTTCACCCCTCAGGTGATGTGATGTGCCAGATTAAGTGGTGTCACTGGAAGGCCCCTTGAGGTACAATCATGGACACTTTGTTGTGAAAGCTGTATTTAAGGAAGAGTGTTCTCCTAAAGTCACAAGAGGAGTGATCATTCTTACTTGTCCCTTTTCCTTCTTGTACAGTAGCATGTGAGACTGTGTCAACATCTACCAAATTGGAGGCTAAGAAAAGGACAAGGGGCAAAATGCCTAGCAGTACTTGCTGACTTCATCAAACATAAAGGTTTTGATGTACCTAATGATTTTATCCATTAAATGATTTGGGATAGCTGATAACTTTGATTTTTATCAATAAATATCTCAGAATTCTTTTCAGAGAAAAAAAAATAATTTTGAGAATTAGCTATGAAGCTAATACAGAATATATTCCTAAATACATTGAACTCTAAATTGCCCATTTCTTTGTAAAAGATTAGCCATAATGAAAATGTGCTATTTTTCAAAAATAATTCATCTCTTTAGCTGTTTGGAATATCACTATTCTCATTCTCCAGCATGCAAAGTACCATTAAAAACAGTCACTATGTCATGGTATAGTCATGACACTTATGACCTAATTGTCTGCTTCATTAAGCTGTATGGCATTATCTTAGTGAAGGACAGAGGAGGGAATCTTTATATTTTACAAAAGAAGAGAACAATAAACATTTAATGACACAAGAACAATTTTGAAGGGACTACTGTTAGCTGTTGGAACTATTTCTATAATTGCCAGACATATGTGAACATGGATTGAATGAAAAGCAGCTTCAGGATCTATAAAGGATTAAACAAATATTTCTATTTAGATTCATAAACCAGAAGAATGAAATCTTAGATGGGTAAATTTCATTCTTATCCTTGTAATATTTTGTATTTCTGTTCTCTCCTATCTCATAGTAAATTAGATGCACTGCCACTCCTCCTAAGATAGCATTATCTTTATAGACTAGAAAAAGAAAGAAAGCAAGCAGAAGATTACTAGATCATCAGAGCTATAGAACAGAATATTTTTAAAGAGAAGGAACAAGGCTTCCCTGTGCACCACTATTAGGCTGCACTGGTGCATCACTTATTTTGATATAATTAACTTCAACTTTGTAGTAACATGGATGATGAATCACTCATCCAGCACCTTAGAAAGCAAGTCTTCCTGCTGAACCAAATTATATCAGACAGGGGCTTCACCAACTCTGCTTAGCAGATTAAAAGTCAGAGAGAGTGTGATGAAAAATGGTAATTCTTCTGTAGACTGAAAGCTTCAGCATGGTTTAATAAATCCCTTTTAGAACAAGACCTGAATTCTTAGGCTAGTGTTCTGGTTATCTTTCAGAACAAAGCTTAAGAGCTACCTGGAAAAAGTAGGTGCTCATTTCTCACCTGAGCACAGGGGGAAAGCGTGCAGACTTACAGAGGCAGAATATTCTTACTTCAGGGCCTCTCTCTTCCAGTTCAATACCTTCCCTTCTGCCTTTCATGGTTTGTGTGTTTGTAGAGCAGAAGCCTCACAATGCGCATTCAGAGTGAAGGATTAACATGAAAATCTTTAGTCTTGTTAGAAATCTTTTCATCATAGGAAAATATTTAAAGCAGAATCCCAATGTGATACCAGTTATAGGAGAACTAATGTTACCATGCTCCCTGTAGAAAATGTAATTCATTGAAGTGTAGCAACTGTGTTATAGTTAAAATTTATTTTACAATTAAATAAATATATATTTATTGAGCAGGTTAATTTATACTTTTGATAATAAAGTCTTTCACATCCATTACCCATGAAATTTCCATGGAGTCTAAGTCAAATTGAGGTCATCCCATGAGACTTATGTAAAACTTAACAAACATTATCAAACATAAAGAGCAAGTAATATTCATCAAAGCATCCTACTGGTGTCAAAGAACAGGACTTGAGGACTTGACATGAACTGCATTGCATGTGTACTAAGGATACTGATACAGTCAACAATTCACCTTTTTTTCAGCTTAAACTTTTCCCTCAGTAAGAAGCAGCAAAGGTTCCTTGTTGCCCATGTAAGACAGGGAGGCCATTAAAGGATTGGAAAAACCATGTCATTGCAATTTTTCTAAATTTTCAAATGTACCTTATTTATCAAGCTGATTGTGATAAAGCTGTTTTTAAGAGACTCACCAAGCACAGCAGGGGACTGTACATTCCATGATGAATCAGATGTGTCTTCCTAATTCAGGCATACCAAGCCTGCCTCAAGTAATGCCAAAAGGAAGCAGGCTGGGCAGAAGCACAAAGCACATTATTTTCTCTGCTTGCTGTCTGGGGAGCTCCACACTTCCACGAGTGTTACTGCCCTTGTGGGATGGGATGCGGCTTCTGCAGCACTGGCCTCCTAGCAACTGTAAGGTTCACACACCCTTCCCTTTTAGTTGTCGCTGCAGGCCTCCTGGATCCTCTTGGGAACAGTTATCCATATGTATTTCTTTTGCTTTCTCCTTCTTTTCTTTACTCAGGAAAGAATTGCACAGGTGCATTGCTTTTGCCTCCTTTAGTTTGCTGTATTCAAATATTTTCTCCCTTTTGTAAAAAACACAGATATATGTAATATCTGTAAGTTGTCCTTGGGTAAGAACCAGAACTTACAACTTTTAAAAATTTAAAAGTTGTTTGCAGCAATGGAAGTCATGATTCCTGGAGCCTTTCTGTCCCTGTTTTTACTATTGGACATAATTTTCCCCGTGTTGTTTCCCTAGACCCTACTAGAAAAGTAAGGGCAGTAAAATAGACTCTATCCTTCTCCAGAGACCTCTTCAGCAGCATTCTTAGGTATTTTTTATTCTTGTATTACTTTACAGTAAAATATTAAAGGCCTGTCACTGAGTTCCCTTGCATACTTTCACATTAACTTATGTAATTTTACCATGGGAGTTCTTTTCTTTGCCTCTTAGTGTTTGGTTTATTCATCACATGGCACAGTTATTAGTCCTTTTCCACAGTGTCAAATCTTACTGAACTTGTGACTCATTAATTAACTACTTGTCTTCAGTGGTTAAAATTGCATGGAACACAGCAAAACATCACCTGCTGTTTATTGGTGTGTCTGTGAAGCTACAGGCTTAAACAACCCTGGCCAATTTAATTTTTGGTCTTTGTATGATAAGATATGTCTGATGAACTATAAATATTCTCTTGTGGCTGTTAGATATCACACTTGGCATGATGATGAGGAAAATTGTGTTACTGTCCAGTCAGAATCTTATAGCATAATCTTCAGCAAAATTGTATAAACTTAACTAATGAACACCTAATTTTAACAGATAAAATAAAACAAAGATATTGTAGTGTACATGCTAAACACAAGAAAACACTGATGGATATTATTTTTTTTTAATTCACTTAAATCTGAAAAATATTCTGAATAAAAAAAGTGTCAGTTTCTGTGAAGAGAAGTATGTGCTGCTTCTGCTATAAATTAGCAATTTCTATGCTAAGGTAAAGTAATAATATTGGTAGATGACCAACAGTGTTTCTTAACTGCATTGCAGCAAATTTTCTAATAAACAGTGTCTTTGACTACTGAATTCAGTTCTGTTCTGGTCAATATAAATTCATACACTTTTCTCATCTAATACTTAGCCATCTTACATATTCAAATGCTTTGCGAGCAGAAGATATTAATATATTAATTCCTTAAAATGTACCAGAAGGGAAAAAAGGCTTTTTCTGTTTGGTTTTTGGGGTTTTTTTTTGTTTATTTGGGTTTTGGTTTTGTTTGTTTGTTTGTTTAATTTCCATTTGTGCAGACTTTTATGTCCAAAATGTCAAAAGGACAGTCCATAATAACTTTCATAGGAATGATTGCCGAACAAGCAGTCCACACGTATAATGTGTGGTGGTATCCAGCTTTGCCACCATTCCCCTCTCCGTGCGCCCACCATCTAAGTGGCCATTTATGTACTTTATATTCTGTCCTTTTGATGATAATGAGATATCTAAAGCATATTCTTTATGAGCATGACACCATTATTTTTGTTCATGTTAAGCAACATGTATTTAAATTTCCTTATTGACATCTGTAAGACTTACAGTGAACATAGTGCCAAACAAATGTCGAATTCTAGCTCTTTGGGAATATTTCAGTTTAGTTAAGCTATCCTCCCCTGGAAGGAGCCTAAGGGACAGCCTGGACAGGAGTGGTGATGGTGAAGGGTATCCTTACTGGAGATGTGATTCTGCAAGAATAAATAGAGGAAGGCTATAGTCTGTATTTCTTTCCTACTAGTGCTGAAAGCTGTTCTGAAGTTCAGTCACAGATTACTGCCTGTGATCAGAGAAATAATGCCTTTGCTTGAGAGATGCACAGAGACAAAGTGTAAGATTCATATGCCAGGTATAAACCAATAGATTATACCCATATGATATCCTGCCATTACTAAAGGAAAGATTAAATCAATTAACACGAGAATATTCTTTGCTACTATAAAAAAATCAGTAGGTGCATACATAGAGAGTATTTGAGACTACAAAAGTCAACTCACTGCAGGAGAACAATTGCCTGATGTCCTGATGGGAATGGGAATGTATTTTATACATGCCATTATGTTTACTAAGGTAACATATAAAGCTCTATTATTGGTAAAATAACCACCTTTTGCTCTTTATTTTCATTCTTATGGTGGTGCACCTGTTGAAAATATTTCACATTTTCTTCTAAAATGTACTATTATCTTTGTATGAAGTTTTTGTGATATTTATGACTCTCTCCAATAAAGTATGTTTTAGCATCCTCTATAGCATCTGAAACACTTCAAGGCAGACAACCAGTAAAACCTCAAAGACCAAAGAGAGGAAAAGAATGGTGAGACTTCCACTCTCAGATGTGAATATGAAAGGAACATTTTTCTTGTTCTCATGTCTAGAAAGATGAGGAGCAAGATTATTGTCATAGATACTTTGCAGTAATCCACCATCTATGTCATGGCATTAACAATGTTAGCTAATACTCAGACTCATCAAAATCTGGATTTTTTTATCCTGCAAATGGACCCTAAACCATTTTTCAACAGAAAAAAAGGATTTCATAGTTACAGTAATCCAGTTGTTCTCACAACACCTCTCATACAAAAAATCATTGAAATCCCTAAATGGACAGAATAATAGTGGCTCCACAGTCTGGAAAAGAAAAATATCTGGTGCTGCCTCCAGTGGACACAGAGGTATGGATACTGGCAAGGTAAAAAAAAAAAAATTTAGAGTGAAAAGCTGTCACTGCAGCTTCCTTCCTGTGAATATAATTGTTCATGCCTATATTGCGATAAAACATGAGATCTCTGTGCTTGAATATTTAATAAGAGAACTGCCCATGGAGGAAGCTATACGTGGAAACTTTGGACTTGTCTGATATAGTCATTTGTTTCTTGGAACCACAGATGAGGCTTCAAAAATAGGACTATCAAATGTCAAGTGAGCTGTACATCTTTGCAAATTTCATATGCAGTTGTCTAGTAATAAGTGTAGTTTCCAGCAGAGAAGAGCAAACTTCTGCCATACATTTCAAGAGTAATATTTTAAACAATACATTTTTCAGTCAAATTTGTACTTTAATCTTTGCCATGAACAAATGGCTAACATTGCATCACAAATCTAGTGACGGTATTCTAGTAGGCTTTCTTCTTCTTTGCAGCAACTTCTATTATTAACTAAAGTAGTTTATACATAGTAGAAAGAGGGGAATATTTCTCATACCCCTTTGAAAAGGCTAATACGTCATCCCATAGGAATGGCAGTCATATAAATGCTTTAAAAGGCACCTTTTTGATTTTAGTTTGATATTTCAAGTTAACAAGAATTTGAAGTACTTCTGCCAACAGTAGAAGCTGTGGATGGACAACATCTCTGTATGTACTCAAGCCATGAGGCCGCAGGTATTGAAGGTGAAGTTTTTTCCCTTTGTTTTTTTCTGATGTAACTGAGGTATAGTCTGAAATGACAAAAATACATGAACTATCTAATCAATGCTTGGCATGATTATAGTTAGCAATGGGTCTCTGCTTAGTAAGCCCCATTCATGGTCTCACCCTTGTCTGGGTCCTAAATGCCAATTTCAAACCTCGCATGATCACAGGCTGCAATTAAAAGGCTGGCAAACAGCCATGAGTGCTGGGAAGCCGGCTGGTGGCTCAGTGTAGAAATCCACCATGAAATAGACAGAGCTCCATTTCTAGGAACAGAAAGGCAGAAATTAACTTTGTCACTAATAAACCAGCATGAGCTGTCAGATGAAAATTTGGCTTGTCTTTCCGTCGGCAGTGAAATAGCAGCAATAAGGACCTTAGAGTGTTTGTGGATCTGCTACCTCTGTGTCCTCCCTCCATGGTGCTTCCAGATCATAGCTGGGGTTCCAGGCATCCTCCTGCTGCTCAGGAAGAGCTAAGCTTGGCATTGCTGCCTGCAGCACTTCACAGCATGGTCAGGCTGGCCTGAGGCTGCAGGGCTCACATTTTCTTTCTCAGGAGGGTGTGAGCCCTTGCTGAGCCCCCAGTTTGGGCATGGTATTGCTGCATGTGCATGGGGCGTAGTGGGCCCTGAGTGAACACCTGGAACCTCTGTTTGTTCTGTGAAGTAGCTGAGACATACGGGTCTGATACAGAGAAATTCTGGTAAATGAGTCCTTTAGTCTGTTGAGGTGTTTGCAGTACACTGATGGAAAAGGTTTAAATTCAGGAATGGCACTTCTGGAGATCTTCAAAGCCAAAGCAGCCTTCCAGCCTAGAGGGCTCTTTGAGAGGCTTGGATACCTGGTGTTCAGCTGACCCTCTTCATATAAATTCAGCAAATGGCCTGAAGCAAGACAATGCTTTTCATCCTGGTGGCTGCCATTCCAAGGGAGTGATGAGGTGTCCCTGATGCCAGATTTCCCTGTTCTGTGAAGTTCAGAAAGGACAGAAGGAATCTGGGTGTCCAATTCCACCCTGAGAGACCAGGGATCTCATGAATAACATCTCCTGTAAGATCATTTTAAACATGTCAACATATTGGATAACACTTATTAAAAAAAAATATTGGTCATTAGTAGATTGACAGCTGTGCTTAATATAATGCAGGACATGCCTTCAGATGAGGCTCCTCTCTCTCAGTGATGTCAGTGGTGCTAATCATTAGAAAAGCTATTCAGCTGTTGCTTTTAGTTTGCTAGATAAATTAATATTCAGGGTGGAGAAAAAGCTCACAGATTTGGAGCAAAGCTTGCAAATATTGTTTGTAAGGCAGGTAAAATGGACTCTTCTGTTTATAGTCTAACATCATTTAAATAAATTCTAAAATATCAGGCAGCAAGGTTGTTTTTATTCTTTTTATTTCAAAATGGCTGGATCTGGCACTGATAATATTGCTGTAACAATGTAAAGTCAGAGCAGTAATATCACATGCTCAGTACAGAACACTCAAAGTAGCAATTGGCCATCTAAAATTGCTAACACTCCAAATATCTTTATTTATATAATTAATAAAGAGGAACGTTGAATCAAACTGCGTTCTAATTATTCAATATTACAAACAGTTGTTCACACCTTAATTTCTCTCCTTCGAGCCCTTGTTTCTTCAATTCCCACTGAGTTAATTTTAAAATCCTGTCAAAGACTTCTGACTATGAGTCTCTGAAGTGGCTCAGGTAATGAACTTCTGATCTGGCTGCTTTTTTTTTTCTGAGTGCTAACATATGAAGCAAGATTACCTCATTAGTGCCTGGAATGCTATAAATACATGTGATAATTTGCCATACACTTAAACACTGAGCTTTTTTATGTGATATGGAATTTTTTATGAATTATGTATGGCTGTATAATGGAGGACGATGAAGGTTTCAATTTTTCATCAGGCTCCAATAACTGTTCTTCCAAAGTGAAGAACTAATAACTAAAATTATGTTAATTTGCTAACTTGAAAACACTACAATCTCAGCTAAAGTCAAAAGTGCAGACACTGTTTCTCTGGTGTATTGCTTCATGGGCTATCTGTCATGTCTTGTCTTATGATTTGTCACATCCTCATGGCATTTCTTGGGAAAATGAGTGATCAAATCACTTATGGACAAAAAAGGACACTCTTTATATTTATTTTGAAAGAGGAATGTCATTATCTTAGCTGGAAATTTCAGTATACTATGGAATTTTTTTTGAGTGACACTTCTGCAGAATAAAAAAATCTGATCTTAAGCAGAGCAAGTAATAAGGTAGTATCTAGCTGAAATAGTCTTTCAAATATATTTAAACATACTCATTTAATTACTTATTGCAAAGTTTTCACCTAGGGCAAATGGAAAAAATGCAGAACCATGTCATTTTCAGAAAACAGGAGTTAGGACTCTGTCTTCAGATCGCTGTGGTCCAGGATTTCCAGGAATCTTCCTTCTATTCTATTCTATCTAGGGTCATCAGGAATAAAAATTTCTGTAGTGCAATCTGTGTAATCTCATCCCTGATCATCAAAGGAGCACACCTGCTCTGGTAGCACAGATGTGCTGGGGAGCAGTGCCAGAGCAGTGGTGTGAGATCTGCCGTGTGGTCCTCAGCGATGCCGGTGCTGACTCAGCCAGTGAGGACAAAGCTGCTCAGCCCATGCCATGGTGCAGCCTGGAGGCTGACCTGAAGCTGAGCTGACCAAGAAAGAAGAAAGCATCAGCCCTGAGTTTCCTGGAGCAGGTGCTCTAGGGAGGCTGATTGTGCTTTAAAGTTACCTCTAACATTGTAAGAAAAGGTTTTGGACACAGATCTTAAGTTTCAGTCATAAATTTAAGTCCCCTCTTGACTGTTACACACTGCAAGAGCTAATTACCTCAGCCTCTGAGGTGTCTGAAGCAGGACTTGTCAGTGCAGTCTAGCAGTACTTCTCATTCCCTGGCCATATCTTCTGTTTCTGTTCCCTCCCTAACCTACTCCACAGGGTCCCAACTCTACAGAATTTCCAAGTTGTTCCATTTAATATCATCTCAGAGTGCCTTTTACTACTCAGGCAGTAGTCAGGATCAGATCCAAAACCAGTAAATACTGCAGGTAGTGCACAATAGATATTCCTTTTCTAAAATACATTAACTGCCAATGTTTAATTCAAAATCATTCAAATTCAGGTTATGTTGAATGAGATCATTTGTCATTTGATCCATTTTCTCCATTCTCAGCATACACAGCTTTATTGCCAGTCTGAGCAAACCAAAGAACCTTCACATCATCATAATCATAAAACACTTTCTTTTGTCATTAATTAGACACAACTGGGCAGGAAATAACACAGAGGCCATAAAACCCAGTGATGTATACTCAGCTCAAAGCAATAGATTTTTCCTTTGATTTCCAGAAACTTTTGATAGAGCTGGAATAAGCTATACTCTTTTTTTTTTCTGCAACAAATATACCTCTTTTTATACCTCTTTGCCTTACCTTTGTTTCAGCTTTCTCTAGTCCATGAAGTGAGACTCCCTGCCGTGACAAGGAAGACAAGCAGTTTCAAACAGTAATTTATTTTAAAGGCACTTCTGGTATGTTACCAGAAGTCTCAGTGACAGTGTGAGAAGCATGTAGAATGTGTCCTATGTTTCAGACCTTTCCTTTTACAAGTTATATTCAAGGGTGTTGTAGAGGTTCATGTGTGGGAAAACCTGT
Source organism: Motacilla alba alba (assembly GCF_015832195.1). Taxonomy (NCBI): domain Eukaryota; kingdom Metazoa; phylum Chordata; class Aves; order Passeriformes; family Motacillidae; genus Motacilla; species Motacilla alba. The sequence continues at coordinate 24,063,283 of NC_052019.1, read as the reverse complement.
GTAATTTGATGGATTCAGCTTCATGCTGAAGCCAGCAGGAGAGCTTAATGTTGTTTTTTGGTTGCAATGGCTAGATAACTCTGGGACAAGAATTGGAGCACAAGTGCAGGGGCAAGAAGTAAAATCCTCAGTAAGGCTGTTCTATACTGTTCAGATCTATACACTCTCATGTAAAAAGTGAGCCTGTCAGGTAAATTTGACTTTTCCCTGCACTTGGACAGCCCACAGCAATGGCAGAACTGCTGCATTCTTGCTAAGGAAAGTGATAGGGGGATTTCTTCTGATGAGGTTCATGGCCAGGCTGCCAAATCTGGGGCCATGATTATTGATAGACATGTGTATGTGGGTGATACCAGGAATTATGCCAGAACACATGAAACATCAATTCAACATTGCCACGGATCTATGAAGTCTATGAATGCAGTCAGGAAAAGTGAAAAGCCCTTCACAGTATAGGAGAGAATTCACATCCTATTCAGCTTTATCATGTGTATGCACACACAAACAAAACAAAACAAAACAAAACAAAACAAAACAAAACAAAACAAAACAAAACCACACCTGTGCTAATAGATGCTTCAGAGATGCAGAACCACCATTACCTTCTTTAAAAAAATATATTTTTATAACTTTTTTTAACCCAAACATCTCCCATGTAAGGCAAACAGTACAACTGAAAATCTTAAAAATCTATGGTACAATTCTAGATCATAATTATGATGAACTGCTTTAAATTATGAGCTTTAAAGAACTAGATAGAAGGACACAGAGTGGCTGCTATATTGAACTTCTTTGCCCAGATCTCAGTACTTGCTTGGAGCAAGGCAGTTGAGACAAGGGCAGGTGTAGGTATATTCACAGGGTGTCCGTGAATATGGTAGAGATATTTTTTGGCAGAATTGGAGAAACTTTTACTCTACCTCCTCTTGTCCAATACATCAGTCCAGGATTTTGATTTTTTTTCCTGCAGGTTCAGAGGTAATAGAATTGAGTACATGATTATTAAGAGGTATTTTGGATTCTTTGAAATGGACACAAGCCTGTTGACAGACAAAAGAATGAATAGCAAAAAAGCTAAATTCAGAAATCAGCATTTCACAGTAATACATAATGGATCATTTTACAGATTGTTACTGACAGTGATTTTTTGTCTACTGACTGTTTTTGCAATGATGGTTCCCAGGTGTCACAGAACATTGGTCCTGGTCAGACTGAGCAATTGGAAATGGTGTGCATGCATGAAAGAGACTTCTGTGTTTTGGCCATTCTTATCATATTAGTTTCAAAATTGAAAACAGAAATAGATTGACATCCTTGTTTTTGTTTCAAGTATTTCAGAACAGTTTTTCAAACTTACTTTCAATCTAGTACTATTTCAAATTAATTTTTCCAGTGGTCATTCTGCCCTGATATTCTACTGGCTTACATTTTCTCTTCCAGTTTTTCTAATGATAGAACAGAATAGAATGAGAATGTTTGTGTGTTTTGTTTCTAAAATAATTATTTTGTTATCAGCTTTGATAATACATGAAGTACAGTGTCAGCTAACAAAAGTGAAACAGAAAAATGGCAATGGTACAGTCTTCATTGGGAGATCCTTGACTGCCCTGGGCCACACATTTATCTCCTAGAATGAGAGGCTGTGTCACTGTTCAAAGCATCCCCACAAATATTCGTAACTGATACACCCCTTCCTCCTAAACTGGAATTACCACCTGATTGAGAAATGTGGGTGTGATTTCATCATAAAATACAGAAAAATACAGATCACAGAGTGGCAATAAGGGATCCACAAACATTGTGCTAATTAATGAATAACATTTTATAATTATAGTTAGTGTATATTTCCTTCTCTTACTGAGGCAAGGAAATTAATTCATTTTGTACAAACTAATATATTTCAAGTTATCTCAAACATTTAAAACTTAAAAGATAAGAAGGAAGAAAAAAAGGAGAGGAAATAACTTTCAAAAAGCATCCTAAACTTCAGTTCAGGAAGTCATAAATCTCCCTGCACTAATGATAATACAAAAATGTTTAGCTAAGATAATAAAAATGTCTTGCTTGCTACCATAACTTATTTTCATGACCTACAATAACTGCTATGAATGTTTCCCATCAGTACACATATATCTTTTATCAGTCTAGAATATACGAACAATGTTTGCCAGACAAAGCCATTAAAAGAAGCTGTAAAAATAGAAAACAACTTGTGTCAACAATTAAGCTTATTAAAAACAATGTAAGAAAAAACAGAAGGAATTTAAATGTAAAGCAAGTGAAAATATACATTGAGAAATAAAATTAAGGATTTGAGAAGATCATCTGATTCAGCATGTTCAGTAACTAGTTTTATTCAACATTATTTTCTGAAATCAAATTGAAAAACTTATTAAAAAAAGAATGAAATCTTTAGCATCAGGATGTTTTCTCTCCCAAAATCAAGTTACACAAAGAAGTTTGGTGTCGCCAAGAAGGATTAAAAAAGAATGCACTTTGTTTCTAATTGGCTGCAAACTGTGGGAAGTAAACAAATACCTTAGATAACATCAGTGGTATGAATGTGGTGTACAGAAAAGGTTAATTAAATTCTGAGGTTCCCTTTTCCATATAGAGCTGACTGAGAAGAATTTTTAAAGCACAGCTGGTGAGTTTCTTTTAGTTCTTCCATTATTAGCATTGATCTACCCTCAGTTTGTGATGATGAGTATTTTTGCTTTCATGTGGTGTTATGCCACCTCTCATTTTTTGTCACGAGAATGTCAATTGATAGCACAGAGTGAAGAGAGCATTTGATAACCGTGGTCAGAGTATGGTATTCATGTTCATGGTAAAAATTGTATTCTGCTGATATGAAGATGTGTGAATGCAAAACAGGAGTAAGACCTGTAAAATAATCTTGGTGAAAATTAAAAAAAAAATAAAAAGGAAAAGCTTCAGCTGGATTTGAACTGCATTTGTTTTAAGAAAGGAATGGAGTATTGGAAAATTCAATGTAAGGAGAATAACAAAAGGGATATTTTTTGATTAGGAAAGCTTGAAACAGGAACAAAAAGATATTTCTCTTTTGGAAGGATTTTATAATGACAATATTATCAGTTACACTTAAGTCTTCTAGAGATAAGATGGCTGATTGGCTTACTTGCCCAAAATCAGTGTTAGGTTGGATTTATAAAAAGGATTTTCAGAAGGATTGATACATCAGTCCCAGACTAGTGCTGTAGGAATATTACGGAGTGTTGTTTGCCTGATGCTGCAAGGACAGGTATAATAAACATCTGTTGGATATAGGAAAGGAATATTTGTCATTTCGAAGAGATAAAATGTGTCTGCATACACACATAAATAAAAAAGTGATTCTCCAAATTAAGCATGTCATAATATCTTATAAACCCCAGACATTAGGACCTAAAACTGTCAGCTTCTTTTCTCCCTCATTAATCTCAAAATATAACTCAGCTTCCTGCACAAAATTACATGCTATAGATTCAAGTAATGATTTCTGTCTAGTTAAAGAGAACAATAAAATATATTTCATGCTTTTCAGGCATAGTTTCAAAATAAAGTAGATACATTTTAAAACTGAATTTGGACTTACTTTATAAATGATCAAATCTGATGTTTATCTTCATCAACACAGACTAATTCAGGATATATTAAAACTTAATTGTGGTCATGTGTTCCTTGGAATTTTATGCTATTATTTAAAATATATTTTGCAAGGATATATTATTTTTTAATTATTTACCTGCTGAACAAAACAAACCTTAAAAGCAGCTATAAGATTTGTATCAGCCAGCTTGTGACCATGATGTCCATGTCACTGTGGAGAATGAGTGACTGACATTCTCAGTGCTGGAGAATAACAGAGGTGCCCTGCAGAGATTTGTGTTAGAACCTGTGGCATGATTAACAAATCATATTTTTGAAAAAGATACTGACTACAGAGGCCACAATATTTGTAGACAACACAGAAAACAATTAGGACAAGGAGAAAACAAATTTTTGAGAAGTGTGGCAAAACATTCTCATAGCATTGTATAAATAGAGAAAAGAAAAAAATAAAAACAGCAAAAATGGCAGACTTGAAATTTTGCCTGCAAAGAAAAATACTTGGAGCAAAAGAACTGAGTAAAATGAAAATTACTGTGCAGGAAACGGAATATGAAGTCTTTACAGGAAGATTGAAAATATCTGCTCAATTCTCAATGGAAATCCAGAAAGGAAATAAAATGTAAAATGTATTAGGAAAAGAATTGAGAATAATTCCTTCAACTGTTAGCTCATGGATTAAATGCTGTTTACCTACAGCCTCAGTGCTTCCAGCTTTTCTTATCTCACCTGCAAAATAGCCCAGAACTAAAAAATGGGTAGATAAAGGCTGCAGGGGTGACCAGATACTTACAGCAGTTTATGTATCCAGAAAAACTAAGTTAACACGCTTCAGCTTGGAAAGGAAAAGATACTAAAAAGATGGCTAGCAGAACATTTTTCTGAGACTTTTTATAGTTTCTCATAATGGAAGAACTGGGGGTACACAGTGAAATTACCATGCATATTATAATTAAATTAAGTAACTCATCAGCATGTTGCAGAGGCCAGACTATAAGTAGGCTCAGAAAGTAATTTTTAAAACAAATTAGAGAAAGAAACATCCACTAGAGATTATTAAGTGTCTACACTGATGGCTTTAGAAGTTCCTAAACTATAGATTGCTGAAAGCTGGAAAGACACAGGAGGGAAGGTGCCAGTGTATCAATTGTCCTGTTCTTGTTCTTTTTTTTGGCTAAGCATCCACAAATGGTCACTGCCAGACAGGATGTAAAGTCACTTCCAGACTTACCTGAAGGGAGCTTTGATTTCACCAGGAAACCTGTTTTCAAATTCTTATCTTAACAGTGTTCCAGAGAAGATGTGTCAAGTCATAGTCTGAAAGGTATACTTGAACAAAACTAAAACATTACTTAATTAATACCTTAAATATATTAACAAGAAACAATAATTCACCATTCAATAATCAAGTTTTACATTTGTAATAAGTAAATGGCCACTGTCTTCCATATTTGAAACCATGTCATCCACCAGACTGCAGAATTCCTAAGCTTGATATTCATGAAAGGGCCATAGGAGTTTTTTACTTCCTCTAAGATTTGGTTCCTCCAGTGTAAATGATCATTTCTGCTAGTTGCTTCTTCTCTCACCTTCAGGGAATTTTTTTCATTAAAGTAGTGGTTTACAAAACACATAGTGCCTGATACACCTTCAAATGCAAATACACTTCTGTCTACAAAATATAAATGTATATGCCAGGATTAAATATAACCAAAAAAAGATAATTTAACAGAGAGCAGAAAGAATCTGTGAGTTATTTGCAGGAGACACATTTAACAGAGGTCAAATATTATAGAAAATTTTCAGTTCCTTGATCTCACCTGTTAGATGATCCTTAGAGGTTTTTTTGGGTTTTTTTTTTAGGATGGATTAGGAATTCATTCTAACAAATTTCTGTCTTCAGCAGGCAAGACCCAAATTTCTTTTGCATCAAAGAAGAAATGCTCAGTTCCTGATATCTCACCTATTTCGCACCAAAATCACTCCTTACTGAAGTTTACTTCACAGTGTCAGTGGCCAATTTATCATTAGGAAATGATATTTTCTGTTTCTCCAGTATGATTTCATGTCCAAGCAATCAACACCTGGGAACATATCTGCACGAGAAGGTTTCTTGCCTACTTAAGGACCCGCCCTGGTGCCTGCAGTGGTCAAGAGGTTTTTCACAAGTTGCAGAGTCCTTTTGATGAAAAGTCAGTAAAAGCACAAGAAAAACCTGCTTTTATGTTGGCAAGCTCCTGTAACAAAAAAAATTTGGGCTATAGTCCTTTCACTTACTACATACTCCATTTAGAGCTGCCATTTCTGAGAGTGTTCTAGGAGTGGCAAGGTAGGTGAGTGTGGCCACTGTATAGCGCATTCAGGGCTTCATGTGTGGCAGCCTGCCTGGACCACAGGCAGGGTGGCACCCATCTGTAATGGGGACATTATTGTAAAGCTTTCACATTATTGTAAAGCCAAATTAAGTATCCCCTTGAGGTAGGTTGCAGAACTGGAAAATATAGCTGCAACAAAGACAAGCAACCCCATGGTTTGTTCCCCCACTTCACAAGACCTACTTTCTCCTGGTTATGAGCCTTTTAAAACATTTATTATTGATTTGGTCCTTAGAAAGGGATTTAGAAATTGGACATGTGTTTTAATTGTAAACAGGTAGAGCAGTCAGATTTACTTTGGCCCTGAATCCTGACTGAGAAACAAAAGAATATGTTGCATCCTTCCTTTCCTATCCTGACTTCCTGGGTGTGTTTCTCCAGGCAATCTTGCAATATGAGTGTTTGTAAAGAAAACACATGGACCACCATGCCTGGTGTGGGGGTGCGGACAGAAAAACTGCCGGCACCCTACACATGAAAAGTAATTTCATTAAATAAAATTGATAAATTGTGAGAATGTCTGAAATAGAAATAAAAAGGAAATAATATTTGCTAGAAATCTGACCATCCTCCTCACAATAAAACTATTTTTTCTGGTAGAAAAATAAGAAAATTATTAAAACTTTAAAAAAATACAGGAACTGCTAACACAATAAGCTTTGATTTATATGAAAAAATCCTTTTTGTTTCTCCAGGGCATTAGAGTTCCTCATCCATTTCCCTAGACTACATTTGTTAACTCTGAAATAGCTCAAAGGACTTGGAGAATTTTAAAAGCATTGAAAAGTCTGCAAGAAAAAAAGTGAAGCAGCATTTTTATCTCTTTCCCACCTGCTTTCAGCAGGTGTGTGCAGTCTGACTACATAGCTTTTATGCATTGTAAAGCTTACATAATTTAGACTTCATGCTCTACACATTTCAAATTGGTTTGACCTCTTCCTCTCCCAGGCACGCACAAGTGCACAAATGAATTTTTACTGTATTTTTCAAATCGGTGTATGCTCTAATTTATTCAGGATTGTCTTTTAGAGTGGTTAAAAAAGCATTTTAATTAATGTTTCAGAGAGAAACCTTCCTCACAATTTTTTGGTGAAGAACCAAGCATAAAAGTGACACTGTGTGCATATTGCATATTTTGTTGCAATATTCTTATTTCTGGACATAAAATGACCATCTAAAATTTTTTCACACCTCAGTGACTGAATGGCAAAAATGTATGTATTTAATTATAAACTCTACTTTATTGAATGACTAAGAACAACACCCTCATAAAGAAGAGGCCATCAAGGAGTTTGAGGTTTTTTTGTGCCTTTGTTCAACTGCCATTTCCTATGCAGAAGAGAATTCTCAGCTGGCTGCACGAGCTGAGGATTGCGCTGTCTCCCTTATTACTATGCAGACATAAGAGAAAGACAAGAACAGAGCAGAAAGCAGAAATACTCCAAGAACTCCTGGCTAATCTAAGATTTATGCAGCTAAACTGAAACTGGGAAATCCCAAGGCTATTTCATACCATTTTGAGCCAACATGACATATATGATCCTGTAAAGGAAAAGAAAGATGTAATCTGTTTCTAATTACTCTATAATTTGTTCTTTAAAACAGTTTTTGAAAATACCATGGACCAATAATTGCACAGGTGGCCTTGATTTTCCTTACCACAAAAAAAAGTAGAACATTTTCCATGTATTTGAATGAATAAATTACTTAAATAAAATGGACATCCCTAACAAGTGGAAGTTGCTCAATGACAGTCCATATCTACACCTTTGAATAGAATCACAGAATCACAGAATCAAAAAATGGTTTGGTTTGAAAGGGACATTGAAAATTTTCTAGTTTGGGCCCCACCATAATAATCAGTTACAATCAGTAGTAACACTGATTATAAACAGTAGAATAGTAAGGAATAGTATGATACCTTAACTTCGACATATAGGTGTCTCTTTTAAATGGTCAGCATTGTGAGAGGATTGGTTTTGCTGAGGAGACAAAAACCTGATTCTTTTTTGTCAGTGATTGTGGATGAGAAAGGGATGTACCAAAGAGTGTCACGTAATTTCTAATGCATACTAAGTTTTCAGTATAAAACTGAAGGGAGAAAAAAAGTTAAAGGAATTCAAGTTGGAAGGAATCCTCGTGGGTCCAACTCCCTTGCCAAAGCATTCCCAAAGTCAGTTTTGACTTCAAAGTTTTACCACATTCCTCAGGGTCATATCCTGGCAAGAGCTGAATAATTCCCAGGGCAGATATTCTAAAACCTCTTTGGGCAGAATTAATGAGAACTTTGAATTAGTCAATGCAAATGCAGATAAATTGGTCAATACAAATAAAGTGAAAAGAGAAAGGAAAACAAAATAAAACTGCTCTGTAGAGGAAACTATTTCAGCTTTCGGATCAGACTCAGTCAGTGTTACTTTTGAAAGTATAGATCACTCTGAAATTAATTTTTGGTTAGTTACTCACTTGGTTTTAGATTTGGACAGGAGATTACCCAGCAGTAATTTTGTGAAGCCTTTTACATACATAATCACAGAAGGGTTGAGGTTGGAAAGGGTCTCTGGACATGACCTGGTTTAATCACTCTGATCAGGAATGGAAACCTGCTGTTATGACTAGCTGACAGAAAGGTCTGAATTTTATACTTCCTGTGGATTGAATTCTGTTTCAGAGAAAATAAATTAAATCTGTTTTCTACTGTTAATGAAAATCTTATATCTAGATGCATTCCCCCAAAAAAATCACTGGAAAAACTTTCGTTATATTCTAAGAGAATGGATCCATATTCAGGGTAAGATGTTTTCAAAAATTGAATTTGAGCTTAGATTAATAGAAAAAGACACTGGTACTTTTTTTAAGCTTTTGTTCAGAATAGTTTCTCAGACTGAAGCAGATAGATATATGTGGTTATAAATTTTTCAGTTTGGAAACAGAAAATGTTCTAATATTTTTTGCAAGAGATTCCATACGACCTTGTAAATGAAATGGGATGGTCAGGAAACCTAGCTTGTTTTCAAATGGAATTTGATGAAATTGTAAAAATTATTTATAGTCTTAGCATTACAGTTGCATGTCCTATATTCCTGCTATGCTGTAAAGGATCTGGTTTAAGTTAAAAAAATCTGGATAAAACATTACTGAAATAATTAAAAAACATTTTGGCATTGTTTAAATAAAAACATCATATGGTTTAGTTTCAATCTTAAAGAATTTATTTCAGGAAAGTGATTTCTAACGTGAACTGAGAGATCATCCCGAAAAGAGGTGTCCCATAGTTACAAAAATGAGCAAAAAGCATCCTAATAAAGTTGGCCTGGATCTGATTTGTGTATTATTTTATTTGTGACTTTTGTCTTAACTGAAAGACTATTCTGAAATTTTACAAAAACTTTTCTAAACACTTTGGCTGCTGAACACACCTCTAGAGCTTCCCCAGAATTTAGCAGGTGTGTTTCAAATTCCCTGTTGACAGATTGGTAGGAGCAGAGCAGAAGTGGCCTGCAAGGTCAGAGCTAGAGGGACAATTGCTGGGGGTGAGATAGGTGAACTGCATTAAGGATGAGGGAAGTAGCATACAGCAATAAACAGCACAAAGAAGTGCACACAGGCATTATTAACAGGAAATGTTGCACAACTTTTGAAATGTCTGCTTGTTGAGATGAACTTTGTGGCAGAAAAATTTTGTGTAAACAATCCTACTATTACTTTCAGAATAAAAATGAACATATTGAAAAAATTTCTTAGATGCTCCTTAATCCTTTTCATCAATTTACTAAAGGAAATGTGAGACAATACACCTCAAGAAATATAATGTCATTTAATTGCCAATACATTTCTTTGTGCTTCGTAAGAATAATAATACAATCTTTATATTTGGAAGTTTCTCTGCTACTTTGATGTAAGTAATTTTATTCTCAACCCACCTTTGTGGGTTTTGAGGATTCTCACATAAGACGAAAACTGCCAGCTTGTGTGGAAACTTGATTCAGGGCAGTGAAAACTCTGTCATTATCATTTTGTGCCTGTAGCATTCTATTCTCATTCCTTGTATTTCCAAAGGCTGGGATTGGCCAGACCCCCACTGCCTACATTTGGCAGAGCTCTGTGCAGCTCACTTAGGGCTCAGCTTACAGCTCTTTCTGTGAGGAACAGCAATTTTGTCTGCCCTGTGTCTGCTGCCTGTTTGCTTCTGTCTATGAAGATAACCTTCTGCTAACATTCCAGCAGGGAAGTCAGAAAGACACCTTTTCAAGAAGGTTTTGCCTGTTAATGAAAGAAGTTATCTGAAGTCTCTGTACCATTTCTTGTTTTCCTGAACCACCTGCCATGAATGCAATGTAAGAAATTGAAAAGATTTAATTACCCTAACTATATAATTGCAACATAATGAACTTCAGCATTTTTAGGGCAGATTAATGTAGTATGCAATTTTACTAACAGAAGAACATTTTAAAGTTTTAAATAATGGGTTAGAGGGAAAAGAAGAAGACATTAAAATAATTTAGATAGTCTACCATGAATTAAAATTATATTAAATCATCTATTAAAAAAAGAACTGTACAAAGTCTTGTTCCCTCAGTTTCAAAAAAGGTTTACGCTATGGAGATGTGACACAAGAATGTTTCCTTCTTACTGGTTCTAGAGATTTGTTCTGGGATATGATACTGCTGAGTTGACACTGGGATGACTCCTGAGTTCACAGGAAAGAAGAAACCAGATGTGTATTCCCATGGATCTCAGAACTGTGTGATAAGGGAGCCAGAGTTGGGTAGACATTAGCCTGCAGTAAGAAAAATAAGCACTAATGTTTTTATTCATGGTGATGGGAATTAAGTGAACACATTTAAGCAAGTGGCAGACTAGAGTCCAAGAATTCCATTTTGACTGCCTTTAAACAAATGCTGACTGCTGATCATATCCCACCTTACTGAAATACACAGCCATTGCTCAGATTTTAATTTTCCACAAACATAAGTTTGTTGAGCTTGAATTATTTATTTTCCTTTAATTAAGCACTGTTTTTCATTGTGTGCTTCTTTGTTCCAATACCTATTCGGAAGCAAAGGATTTAAAACACTTGTTATTTACTCATGCAAATGTTTTCAATAAGTAATGTAAAAATCAATAAAGCAAATTAAGTTTGAAGATTAATATTCATTATGCAAAATAAAAAAGGGAAATTGAACAGAAAAAAAAAGTCTACTAAAGCCAATTCCCTAGCATTTCATTAGGTGTCACATCTTAATAAAAAACTCAATAGAGTCAGAGAGTGCAACCTTCTGCTTAGTATATATCAAGTCACCTTTGTCTAGAGAGAATGTAATTGTTCAGTACTCTGGATATATGATTGCAGAGCAGATGCAGCACATACTGTTAGGGAAGTTCTCTGAATATTGCACGGCACAGATGGGAAATGTTGTGCCTTAGGATGAATGGATGAAACCAGCCAAGCTTTAAAGTCTTTACAATAGCTAAAAAGCCAAGCAAGAATATGGATAGGGGTGAATCAGAGTCATTGGATTTCCTAAAAAATGTTAGTGGATGTAGTAGAATGGCACTACAGGTACATACATTAATGCTGTTGTTCAAGTATTCATTAACTGTCTTGCTGCCAATTTTCTAAGGTAACAGGACCGAAATCAAATAAATTGTCTCCAATAAAATAAATACCATCTGTAATTAATTCATTTTTTTCTAGACATTTTAGGGATTCTGTAAATGGTGAGTGGCTTTTATGGGGAAAAAATGAAGTTTTAACTAGTTTATCCTCTCCTTTTCTGGTAGATTTTTAATAAAAATAGCAATGAATAGCAATATGTTCAGAAGCACATAAACCAGCAATCTTAAAATGGCTATAAACAGTTGCAAATTATTTTCAGGCACGTGACACAGACTTCAAAAAACAAGAAATGTAGTTGTTTAGGCTATAGTCAAATTTGATTTCACCATAGCAAAGACCTAATGGTGTGTATTTTGGCATTCTACAATTAAACTTTTCTAAGTCAATTACTTACCTTGTTTTATTTAGTTATAAACAAATTTAGCAGAACTAAATGTTCTAAATTACGTTCCTTAGAAATACACAATGAAAAATCAACCTTATGTCAAAAAAATCAGAGGTCTGCAAAGCGAAAATATCATCATTGTCTCCCAGTTTATAACTAGATGCAGAACTGAAGAAAAGGAGAGAGAACGCAGGTGAAACTTGGATCAATGTTCCTCCTGCCATTCATGCAAAATTAGTTTAAAAAGTTAAACAGTGGTTGTACCTCTTTCCAGAGTATCCAAGTACAGAGAGGCATGATGAAGGAAAAATGAGTTATTTTTGATCAGAGATTATATGGTGGCAAAAATAAGCTGTACCTCTTTCTGCAGCTGGCAAGGGAAAGACAAATGTAGAAACTACAGGCATAATCTCCTCTAACTGAATGTTTTAAAGCATTGATTATAAGGGAGAGTTGCAGGTGTTCAGCTGACTTCTGAACTGCCTACTGAAGTGCTCTTTCAAGTCTGTTTTTTACCCTTACAGGTCTTTTCTGCAAGAGGCTCTTTATCAAGATTTCAGGTCAACACTGTAACAAACTTATTCCCCAATCATAGCACTGTGAAAGGAAAAGGTTCACCTGAACTTTTCCCTTAATGTAAGGGAGAAAGCTGAGACAGAAACAAAACCACCACTTTTCCTGATCATATATGCTATGACCTTCATGGAATCATTTAAGCTCTGGTCTTCCTGTATAAAGCAGGGATAACCTTCACCAGTAACCCAAAAAGTACTGTTAACGCACTTGCTGTGAGTTACTAAAAACCTATGGCAATGAAAAGAGTAGATTTAATAGGAGTGACTGGAAAGAGAAAGGTCATTAAGGGGAGGCTGCCTCTCCCCTAATGCTGCCCAAGGTGGCTCAGGCTGCCAAGAGCCTGGCACAGCACAGCTGGACAGGCTCCATCATGCATCCCCGAAGGGGCAGCGCTGATCTCACGCCTGCCTACAAAGGCACAGATAGCTGTCTAATGGTGTTGGGAGAGGGCATTAGACCTTACATTCACATTAATTCTATTACACCACTGTAAGGTACTTTCAAATGAGTGCAATTAGAACATAAGGGGGTGAAATCTATCTAAAGCATAGCATTAAATTTTAATAGGGAGTTATACTTGTCTGCATTTTATAGTGAAAAGCTATTACTGCAAAGAGACTGGTCACTTTTAGTTTCCTTTAGGCCTTTGAACAAAATGTGGGTCTAAATCACAAATTAACTGACTTAGAAGCAAAAGTGTGTTGTCAAGTCTGTTAACATTTTTATTTGGGAGCCTGAAACTGCATGACTCAATAACAAAGCACTTCTTTATATTATGGACAGCCAGAGAAATACTAAAAATGTGAAATGTGTTTGCACCCTTGACTGCCCTCAGTCATTGTGAAAAGAAGCATCCATTTTTTTGGGGGATGCTTGTCTGTAGTCAATCATATTAGCTTCCATGAGCTTCACTTGGCACGTGGAATAATTCTCACCTTAAACCTGCTAAATCTACTTGAATTAAACTGTCAGGAAAAAATCAGTAAAGGAAACCTACAGCAGATTTCTTTACCTCCTTTAATGCTTTTAAAGTAAACTAGACTGTCCTTGAAAGCAGACAGCCCACAGAGAACTTTCTTCTTGTGGAATTAAAGCCAGTCAATTGATGCTCCCTCTGCACTGTGCTTTATCCAAGTAGGATCTGATCCTGTGCTCAAGCCTACAGCCATCCTGATTTCTTTCTCCTTAACCAAAATTTCATATATGAATGTACATACATGGCAGACTCCAGAGCATCTCCCAGAGAAAGGGTTCACTCTCTGACACAGCATTTTGCCATAATTCTAAATCAGACTCCATACAATCTGAATAAATCTTGAATGGGCCAAGACAAGTTGAAAGCCAAACCCTTTGATTCACCCAGTACGCATATCTAGGGCTTTTTTCCCCTTTACATTTCTAATACACAACAACACTGAGAATTAAAGTATTCAGATCACACATTTTTACATACTGCCTCTACCCAATCTCCAAAACCTCCTGTTTCTTCACTTCACTTCAGTATCCACATATATACATATATATATAGTCTGAAGATCACAAAGGTTGCAGTATCTTCAGCAAAAAATGAAAAAGAAAACCAAACCAGGATGAGCTTGGTAAATCTGAAGCAAAGAACAAGCTTCTGCCAGTCAGGTAAAGTGTAAAAATTCTTCAAGGTTTCTCCTGCTTTCTGCTCAGACACTTCAGTGAGCTCTTATAGCCTCCTCTCACAATAACCAGAAGGAAGTTCATGTTCCAAACATGGCAGTTCAGAATGCTTTGGAGTCACTTTCACTTGAACTATAGCACTCCACCTTCTCTTCCAGCAGATGACAGATGCTATTCTCTGAATATTTGTTCCTGCCTAGGTATGATCCTCCATTCCCATTTCCTATTTATTGAAAATACTTGAAGGGGATCACCTGGAAGCCCAGTACATTGTGCTAATAAATAAAAGGATACCCATAACAGACTGAAAATCTTGAATATATGTCACAATTCAACCTTTTTCCAGATGTCTGTGTACATACAGCATTCAAATGTTGAGACTAACACAGTAAACATACATATTCTTAGATGAATCAGAAGTGGAGGATCATTTGTCAACTGGAAAAGCCATTTACTGATCTGTTCCCCATGATAGCTTTTCTGCCATTATCATATTGTGTGTTATCTTACTACAAATCAAGAACTACTCCATTTGAATGAGAATTGAGATGATTTCAAAGACAGCAGGAGCTGATTTATTTAAATATATATATATAAGATAAAAAATTAATGAGAGCATTTTCTTTCCAAGCAACAGAATTTCTGGTTCATTTGGGCACACTCACATTTTGATGCAGAATGTTGTTGGTCCTGTGTACTATCAGGCACTGTGCCTCTTCAGATTGCAGCTATGCTAAGCAGGAACTAAAAGTAAAACTATGCTGAATTTCAAGTTAGTTTCCAAGACTCTCTTTAATTTTGGTATTTTTCACACTTCAGTTTGTCTTGCATGACCCAACTTGCTGGTCAGAGTCAAGGAAACATATAAGTTATTTTGTTAATGGAAAAAAAAATTAAAAATCACCTAGTTTCATTACTAAAAGTGTCCTGTACACTGCATGCCAGGGTGCTGGTAGTCACTCTGCCTCAGATTTTGCATTCCTGCTTATCCCATTCATTGAAACCACCAGTTAGTTACACAATCTCATACTCAGAGAAAACCCATTCAGCCTTTGAATTCACAACCCCAGGCCTGACTAAAGCTGAAGGTTTCTTCCTTCATAACATTTCCAAATATTAATATGCTCTTGCTTTTTAACCTGCTAAAGGTACTTTCTGAAGTAATTTTCTTGTCCTGACAGCACTCAACAGATTCAGTCTTCCTGTGTTGTCTAAAAGGAGTCTCATGATCTACTTCTCCACTGAGCTTCACACTGACCATTACCACTTCAGCTTTCTGTCTCTTGCCTTTGCTGCACTGTCTCCTCAGCATCATCTAGGAGTTCTTTTTTATTTTATTTTTTATTTTTTAAAGTCTGTCAAGCCATAGCTTTTCTTTTCCACCAGGAATCCACTGAGACAAGATTGGGACTTATCTGCATGGAGCTTTTCATCGCTAATTGTAATAAAAAAAGTTATAAATGTCCGTAGATGGATGTCATAACAGTTAGTTATGAATTTTTAGGTCATCTACTAAAAGAAAAAAATCTGAGGGATAAAAGCATAGATGACTATAAGGTAGTCTAAAACACAATTCAGGTCTGTAATTCCAAGACCTGCTTCTTTGTGTAAGTCAGACAATAACACAAGCCATAGACAATAGCCACTTCTGCTTACAGATATCTGAAATGACCCTCGTTGCCCATCTCTCTTGTTTTTATAGCTTTTGGAAGGAAAAATGGATGTCTTTGTTAATAAAAATTATTAAAAATAGATTAAGCTGGGAAATGGCAAGTGAAATCTCTCTTCTCTGGTGTTCAACAGTCACAGGTGTGTGACCTCAGATAGGCCTTCCCAAAACAAACATGCTCCTTCAGGTGACTGCAAATCTTGCAAGTTACTCCCTGCTTGTCCCAGCTTCCAGGTTTTCTCAATGAAACACAGATAGCTCATACCTATCTGCCAGCTGAGCTCCTCATCCAAGCCCCTCTGCTGCCCTACCACAGCTGGAGTGAAGAGCCTGAGAGATTCTGATCCATGGAGGCAGGGACAGACACATCCACCTTAAGCGAGTGAGGAAGGAAGTCATAAAGCAAAAGAGACAGAATATCCTCTTATATTATAAAAGTTATTAATAACACCCAGGTCATGAGGAGAAGAGAAACACAGAGCAGGGAGAGTGACAGCAGCACTCTGAAGTGTGCTCTCTTCAGGAGAGGTAGAATTTGCCTCCAATATCAATAGATAGCAAAGATGGCTACAGTGGAAAGGATATGTATGTACAGACAAGAATAAAATTTGCATTGGCTATATGTACAGCACATTCTGGGGTATAGAAAAGTATGTAAGATTTTAAAAAAATGCAGTTAGTGTCAACAAAGGTCAGCTAAACAGGTTTTTTACAGAAAAAAAAATATATTCAGCCAGCTGTATGTTTTGTCAAGGCATAATGCCAGTGCCTGGAAATCAAAATAAGAGGGAAGATAAGGCACTAGAAAATTCTCTGAGCTACTGCTTTTAAGTCTTCTCTGTGACATTTGGCATGCAACCTTGCCTTGTTCCCTCCCAAACCTCAAATTCCCTCTATTTCATGAGCAAACATAGAAAAGAAAGGGAACTGGAGGTGAGAATAATCCCTTTTCTGCTGCAAGTAAGGTAATATCTTCACATTCTGGTAATCCTTCACCCAGCCTTCCCAGTTGTCATGCATAAAAAAGAATACACATAACACCAAAGTTCCATCTGTTAGCATGGCTGTTACCAGCTGCCAATTATTTTACACAAGATAAATTGTGGCTGTCACATGCTCTTAAATGAAAAAAATTAGATGAGAAAAGAATATTTTGTTTTATTCATCTCTATTTTGTCTTTATCTGCTGAAATTCAACAGTTTCTGTTTTCTAAGCCTCCAGCAATTAGAGTTGGTATCTGAAATGCCGGAGATGGTTTCCCTCAAATATTTTATTGCATTCCAGGTTATTTTTCTATCCACAGCCACTTTTTTACACAATCCTTTTGATAAATATGGAACAATCATAGGATTTTGGAGGAAGCAGTTCTGCACCTATCATGTACGTTTTAGGTTATAGACCAATTTGGGAAAGCAGAAAGAAACATTTATTTTCAAGAACAACTATTCTCCCATTGCTAGCAAAACATCTAATGTGAAACATTGATTTGTTTTTATAGCTACACAAAACAAATATAAAATTTAAAATTGCTGCTCTAAATGGCTCATATAGACATATTCTGCCTTTTTAATTATAAAATCATTAACACTATCTCAAACTATTTTATACATTGTTTTTAGGTAACATAGTAAAGAAAAAATAAAGAATATTTTTTCTTGTAGAAAAGTTAACTTTTAAGCAACTTTCAAGGCAAATCCAAATCTATGTGGAAAATATTTTCTCTCATAAAAAGACAGAGTACTTTTTGAATCTTAAGCATCTTCCTGAAATTTTAGCAATTTCAGATACAGACAGGCAATCTTGTCATTTTATGTTGTCTGCATGTATTGTACTGATGTTTTCCTTTTTTTAAAATATGGTCACATTCTTACTGCCTTCATAAATTTGCTACCTTTGTCCCCTGTTATCCAAAACCAGATGGCCATCTCAGATCTCAGACAGAATTTGATATTCTGCACTGGTAGAATTATTTCCACTTAATTTCTCCTTTTTTCTGCTCAAGACAAAAGAAAAGGCTAAAACAGCAAGCCGTTATTTATTTTCACCTGTTTCTGAGCAAATTGATATAATTTAAAGCTAATTATAATTTTAATCTCCACACCCTGCTTCTCTCAGTTTAAATAAGCAAACATATTTTATTTTTAAGTCAAATAAGACGTTTAACATACTCCAAATAGCCAAGTTTCTTGCAAGATTCAGCTTGTTTTTAGAAAGGAAATGCATGTCTATTATTATTAGCATCAGGCAGAATAGCACAAGATTTCTCCATATTGTTGACATATGTAAGTATCACATTTTGGTGGAAGAAAATCCTCTGGACAGGTTATGTTTATTGTCTTCCAATTCTCAACCTTTGGTGAAGCTGCCATTCAAGGTGTAGTTGTATTACGCCTGTAAAAATACAGGGTACTTTATGGATACCTTCGATCAAAAGTTAGCAGTCCAATATCAATAGACCTTACCTATGTCTAGCTATCACAAGTGTGATGGAACTGGAGATCCCAACAGTGGTCCTTCTCCAGCTCAATAAATTGTTTTCTAAAACTGGAAGAAGTAAAAGAAACAGCTGTTTACTGTTTTAAAGATCAGGAAGAATTAAAAAAAGAAAAGCAAGAATTAATGATGCAAACTAAGAAGTCAAAGGATGACATCACTCCACCTCATCACGCCACAGTACAATGACCTTAAAACTTACAGAATACCTGACAACAATGAAAGTATCCTCAGTCTGGAAAACTATTTCACTGCAAAACCATCAAAGCCCCCACATCAAGAAAACCACTTGCCCCACAGCACGCTCAAATTTGGGGAAAATGCAAATCTTATGCTCACTATTGATGGTACAGCAATGTAGCATGCTGCAAATCAAAAGCTGTTGACAGACTTTATGGCTGTGGATTCCTTGTCTTCTCCCTCAAGACATGAGTGATACAAAAGCTGTGTGCTACAGTTTGCATTGTTCAAAGTATCTCGGAAGTATTTAGTCTTCAAGGATTAAGAAAACTTCTAAATGCGGTCCAGACACACTCTCAAATCTCAGAAATGACAAAACAAAATTTTAATAATATCATAATTACTTTCTTAAAAATTCATGGCAGCTGAGTAAGTCTCTTGAGACACAGTTCTTGATTTCAGAGCAATAATTGTTTCCTATTAGCAAAAGGAAAGTACAAAACATTCATGAATAGTCACAGTATAGGGAGATCCCTTGGGTCAACACCTAGTTGTGTACCTGGTGTCAGCAACAGGGATTTTATTTTTATGACCGCTGTGGATATCCCCTGTGAAAGGGAGAGATAGCATTCACCCATCTGCATGGGACAAAAGCATCTTTGCCAACCAGCTGGCCAGCCTGGTGAGGAGGGCTTTAAACTAGGAATAATGCAGAAGGAAGACATTAACCCACAGTCAGGTGAAAAAGCAGTGGATCTGGCTGACAAGCAACCATTTTTTACGTGCCTCCAGACGGGTAATCAGTCATGAAATTTATGGTAATTCTTTTTCTGCCAGTGAGACACAGTGATGTTTCTGCAGGGTGCACAATGGAAGTCTAGGATTTCCTGGTTCAATTTTAACAGAGATATGTACACAGATCCCCAGAGTTTTGCTACAATATAATACACAGCATAAATAATTTTCAAGTTCAGTCCACAAATTGCCTTTCTGTTCAGACTTAGGAGACTTTCAGTGAACAGCCGCCAATGCCTCCTTAGGTTGCTCAAGTTTTCTCAGCATTTCTTGCAGTTAGTCAAAGTTTGACACTTTTGATTTTATCACATCTGATATCAGAGACTCCATCAAAACTTCTAAGGACTACTTTTTTGGTGATCTGATGCTCAGATATTGCAGCTGTATCTAACAATATCAAAGCAAGCATTAAAGAAAAAAATAGAATGACAATATGGTCAGTGGGGAGTGAACTTTCCAGACACCAGAGTCACGTGGATTGACAGTTTGCTCCTTTTTCATGTAAAAGGTACACACACCTGAAAGCAGCAAAACTAGCCTGGCTTAGGCATCTCTGCAGCTTCCTGCACTAGTTCTGTTTAAACCTGAGTTGAACAAAGCACCTACACTGTCATTTACGGTCAGATTATCCTGGCTCCTTGGTCCTTTTCAACTATATGACCATTCTCTAATATCTTTTTTGAAAATTGTCAATAAATGCCTAGCCATTGCCCATTTCACAGTACACCCAGATTTGGCCTTTCCGACTTAAAATATTTTTATAAACTCTCTTAAAAGAGAATGTAAACTTAACTGTAGGTCTGACTTAGCTGCAGTTTGTTTACAATCTGTGAAAACACCTTTAGTTTCATAGTGTCTCAGGCATTTTTAAGAATAGCTAAAGGAAATTACCCCTCTGCTAATTTTACTTCCAGTAAATTAAGAGCCTTGCATTTGAGAAATTTCAAAGCTTCTACACAAAAATACATCTATGCTTGAGAACTGAATAAGACCATATGTAACAACTCCTAAAAGTGAGATAAATCTTTGAAGGAGAGAAAGTCTTCAGTAAGAAAATGTTAGTTCATTTGTATGTTCTGAAAAATAGAATTTATTTAGTCCCGATACTCAGAAAACACCCAGGAAAACTAATTTATGCTCTCAGTTACTACCATGCCAAGCACAGCCAGTGTTTTATGGTACTGTTAGGAGGAATACTGTTACATGGAATTACATGACATTTCCAGAGTGAAAGTAAACACAAAATATTCTATACAAACAGGTCCTACAGATTGACACTGAGTTTCATATTCTCAGGAACTCAAGTCAGATCATATGAGCTCTACCTGTATCTTATTTCTTTTTTTTTTTTTCACAGTACATAAAAATAAAAGGTGCTGATCAAGCTGGTACACTGCAGTAAGTCCAAAACAGGAACAATTTAACTGTGTGCAAAGATTAATTAAAAGCATCTTGCTCATGTAAAGAGTAACTCACTCAATGTAAATCAGCACTGAACAGTTGGCTGACTTTGAGTCTAAATTTTCCACCCCCTTTCTCTGCAGCAGAGGGAGAATTGGGACAGTTTAAAAAACCCAAGCAAATGTTGGAACTAGAAGATGGGAAAGTGGAGTGACTACCATTCACACTTAAATACCATGGACTTTGCTTGAAATTTCTGTAATAAACCACCATTTTCTTAAAAAAGTCATATATCATGGACAATAATCTATTTTTTGCACATATATGTGTTCAGCAAGATACAACTAAGCAGTTACATCTCTCCCTTCTAAAATATGTTTGACTACTTGCTTATTCTCTTAGTATCCAAGTCCCAAACTCAGGAAAAACATGACTCAGTTCATTGTGTATGGAGGAAAACAATGGAGGAAACATAAAGGTTTAGGTACAGTTCCAAAAACCCCGTTTTATGCCTTTCTTACCATTGACAAGACATGCCATATAAACATACGTAGGCACAGAAATTATTTCATGTATTTCTCATGCAAACACTTATAATTAAACATCTCTGTATGTTTAACTCTTCTAAATCTGAGGAATATATAAAACAAAGAACTAATCTAGGGGGTAAGCCTCTAAGGCTGTGAGTTAGGTGGTCCAAGAGGGGAAGTTTTGGCTTAGGGTGTGATCTTCTTTGCTATGCATAATTTAAAATATTTTTTAATATAGGTCACGTTTTAAGATGCTGTCCTGTAGGCAAAAGTTGCACAGCTTTGGGGAATTTAACTTTTGATTTTTCAGTAAATGTCTCTGTGTCATGCCATTCTTTCCCCTGCCTCATAGAAAGAAAAGCTGCTGTCTGGAAAGCAGTCAATGTATAGTGCAAAAGACTGATGTCTGACTCCTTTCTTGCAGACTTTCAATGGGGAAAAATGAGGAAAAAAAAGTTCTGAAAGGACAAGAGAAAAATAAACTTATAACGTCATGATCAGGGTGACAGGACACTGCCTAAGGGAACCATAATTCTTGGGCAAGTCACTGTAGCTAAAGGTTTTGAATGTGCACTCTTTATTTTTAAAATGCTTGGCTTGCAATATTTGTCTAATCTACCCCTGACAATGTTTGAATCCAGTCACATGCATAAACATTTTTCATTACTTGAGGTATTAAGAGCATAAGTTTTCCTAGTGAGATCTGATTTGTTGGCTGCTTAAGTGTACAAGAATTCATAAAGTGGAATTTATAAAGTCTAAAACCATTTTAATCTTGATGGAGAGCATTGGGGACAGAAGCCAGACGGGAATGGAAGCATTTGTGTCCAAGCTGTTAACTTGTATTAAGTTAATTATTAGTGTATTATCATTGTATTATTATTAACCCCCAAAGCAGGGCTGCAGCAAACAAGACATCCTTGGTCGTGGTCCCTGACCCGTGCTCTCTGACACAAGCCAAAGTCATGGCAGACACTGTCTTGTTTTGAGTTTAAGGGATTGAATTCCAGTATTTGAGGATGTCTCCTAGCAAGTTAAAGTTACTGACATAGGAGGAGCCCCCCAGTGCCTGGATTTGGACCATTATTTGCAGGACACCAGAGGAAATACTGGCACCAGCCTACCCCCCAGACTGAGCCCTATAAAATTTTGTGCCCCAAACAGGAAGCTCAAATGCTTTAAATCAAAATTGTTCCACTTTATTTGTAGCATTGTTAAACATAACTTTCTCAGAAGTGAAGAAACCATTTTTATGCAAGTTGGCAATCAGGGCTGCAAGCTCAACAGATGCCATTGAAGCACTCTGGAAGATACATTCAGCATGCACATCTTTAAAACTGCTAATAGGACAATCAACTGAAAACAAAATTATAAAAGACAGGGTCAGGTAAATAATGAACTCTGCTGAAATTCTGTGATTTATATTGTTAATCATAAATCAGTTATTTGTGATTATTTTATTTAACAGTTTTCCTAGACTACTAAAATTGTGGAGGTAGGGTATCTTGACATGTGTCAATAATGTTCTCATTTTATTACAAAAATGAGATTAAATTATTTACAAATCCCTTGACATCTATTGACTCACCAATAAGAAACAAACTCCAACACCATCATCTGGTGCACACCATTTTGTTGTGTCCCTTCAGACAGATAAATTGATTAACCTTGATGGAACTCCACATGCATTGCCTTCACTTGAAATAGTAAATTAATGAATTTCATTTATTCCATTAAATCTGGTTTTCACTTCAGCTATGTCCTTAAAAGCAGCTTTGACTTTTTTTTTTTTTACTGTTGACACTGTGAAAAATTGTATACAGGAGTTCAGAAAAAAGCAAGCCAAAACAGGGCCCTGAATTGGTACTCAACTCTTCTCCTTAAAAATTCCATTGAGTACAATGAGACTTTCATGTTATATCCATTTTTTCTCAAATGAGCCATAGCAAACAATCACTTATTTGATTTTTTTAAATTTTTAGACTCCTATCTCCAATATTTATTCTACTCTTCAAGCTGTTATGTTTAATAAGTATATTATTTTCATAATTAATCTTCAAAAGTAAAGACATATCCTGGGCAGCATTTATTTCAATAGGAACTTTCCCAAGGAAATCAAACTAAAAAACTATTAAATGAAAACTAAAGAATGCAGACAGAAACTGAAGAGTTCAATTGACTCGTAAGTTCTTACTGACATGAATATAAATACAGAAAAAAAATTAATTTTCATGAAAAGAACATTTAAATACATTCTTAGTTATAGCAATATTTGTTAAGTGATCCTATATTTTTTTTAACTTACCATTTTTGCCTTATCACAAGAGCTCAAGCAAAATTTTTGATGTTTAAAGAGGTTTTTAAATTAAAAATTCTACAACAGCTTAAAGATAAGTAGGGGAAAAGTTGTGAAATTCTTCAATTATTTTTAGTACACTCTTTTTGGAATGCACAATCATGCTGTAAATTTTTTCATCTGAGATCTGAGACTCAAAAAGTGTTTATGAGTCATATGAAATGCAAAAGGTAAATTATAAGGCAACAATCCACAGACAGATCTTTGATTAAAAATTTCTTAAACTCTATTTGAATCTCCTATTGATCTTGATCTTTCACTGAGATTTTTTTTTCTCTCGTGTTTACTCTCCTCATAGCATATGAGGAGTAAGTTGGAGAGGATGAACTATCAGCACTATTTCTGAAATCTCTTCTGATTGTTTCCATCTGCATTCTGTCAAAATTGTTTGGTAAGAACAATTTGATCCCAGATGACCACATAAAACTTACTGAAAAAATAAAAATCTCTTACAGACACCAATGTGTATGTAATAATGAGTTAGGCAGAAACTGAAACAGCACAAAATTATGTCCCTTCAACTCCTTAACTGAAAATCAATATTTTTTTACAAAAAAAATTGATTGCAACATTCAAGATAAATCACTTATTAAAAATTTGAAATGCTAAGCATTTTCTCATATTGCTAAGGCTTTCATGGTTAAATCTGAGTTTACTGAGCAAGCCCACCCAAACCAACACTTTGGTTAATTTTATTGGTTTGCAGCAAGCTAATTGTTTTTTAAATTCCAAAACTTTTACTGCTCCTATGCCTACAAACTTGGCAACTGAAGCTTTATTCAAAGCTCTGAATTCTGTTTACTGAAATGGAGGGTTGTTCACCATAATCCCTGCGGATTCATTGCAATCTATGTTTAACACCACAATGCAAAAGGAGAAACTGCAGAGCAGGAGAGAAGTGATGCTGCTGAACATCAGACAGGGAAAAGATCTTGTTTCTGAGGGGCAGGAGATGATTTTATCAGCAGAAGGTACCTATTCACTACAGGGTCTGGAGGTCAACACCTTACTTCCACTGCACTCCCTACCAGGACGTGTTCCTTCAACTGCAAGGTGATTATGCCTCTCATTATGCCTTTCAGCTTTTATTGTGCAAATGTCCATGACCTCTTGACTATCACAGCAGGTTCATGTTGGGCTACACATAAATGCCATTCACGTAAAAAGGGAAAAGAAGAAAGAAGCCCCATCCATGGAAGTGTTCAAGGCCAGATTGGATGGGGCTCTGAGCAATCTGGTCAAGTGAAAATTGTCTCTGCTCATGGAAGGGGGGTCAGGAACTGGATCATCTTTTGGGTCCCTTCCAGCCCAGGCCATTCTGGGATTCTATGAAGAAATTGAAGAAGAAAAGACTTATGAAGGATAATGGAAGTATTTATTGAGGGATTACAAATACTGTAAAGAAAAGGAAAGAGAAAATAAACCAATTAATAACCACCAATTTATCTCTTGACATTGCAGAATACTTAATTATCTAATTATTTATACTTTCAATATGTATCCAATTTAAATGAAGCTCAGAAGGCCCTCACTATCAGGATGTCATTTGCACAATGCTGAGTAGTAGGAGGAGACTCATTTTTCTAAAAATCTTAGCTTTTCTTTACAACGTTCTTGATATATAGAGATTTGAGGTATAAAAGTGATGTAGGAACAGAAAAAATACATGGAATGAGTAACAAAAGTGTCCTGACAGCCCACCTTCTGATTCCACAAAATTCTCTTTAAGCCCATAATGGCGCAATCCACTGGCATACATTTATACCAAGGGCTAGTAAAAGTGAATTTACATTCTTAACACATGGGCTAGAAAAGTACAGTGAAAAAATGGAAAATCTGCGCAGAAGGATAGACCTTGCATAGTGCATATGCTTTATTCATTAGGATCTAGCACATTCAACTTGATAGAATTATTTTACAGTACTGAATGACAAAAAAAATGGGAAGAATTTAATGTCTTTATGCTTTCTGTAGCAACTCCACTGTAGACAGATCAAACATTGTCTTATTTCACAGATCTGTAAATGGCAACAGTCAAATAAAAAATGCATATCTAAAGAACCCTGAATGGGAAGCTGTAGGAGTGCCAAAATAAGAGTGAAATAGAGTCTGAATGTCCTCTAACTTGTGGTAAATATATTTTTGATGGCTCTAAGATTATGTTTTGTGGGAGGTGCCTCTGTAACTTCATATATTTACTGTTTGGAGGATGGGCTAAAACAGTGCTGCCAGTTTCTTTTCCTGGTACCATGAGTGATGTGGATAATGTGGAATATGTGCATATATGTCCCAGAAAAATGAAGAGCAGATCTCTGGCTTGGCACTTTATCACAGAGCTGTAATGGTTTCGTTTACATCACTCACCCTTGTAGATGAAAGATATTGGTTAAAATTAACACCATTTTCATTGCACAACAACACTCTAAAAGTATGCTTTGTGCTTCCTCAAGAAAGTTTCATTCCTTTTTCATCAGCTAATGTGCCCTTTCTTGAAGGGCAATGCAAAGCAGCAAAAGGAAAATAATACTTTGGGTCCATAAGAGCTCCTGCCATGAAGGCTTTCAAAATAGCTGTTTTATGCACTGAGAGAAAGCAACATAAAACTTTAAGGCTCTTTTTCATCTAAGTCAAATATGCCTATTTCTCTGTCTGCTGCTGATTTATGAATGGTAACAGTGAGAGCATTATAGTGGCAATGAAATGTCTGTGATGGCTTATTGACAGGAAACTCTCCATAGACACAATCAAACTTTGAGACTCTAATGTCTCATTGGACACAGGAGGCAAAACTCAGGAAGAGTTGAGGTTTTCTCTTGCTCAGATAGGGCCTCAGAGCAGGTGCCTCTAGCTGTCATTGAGCAAACTCAGGATATGGTTATTTTACAAAGAAGCTGGAGAAAAAGAGGATTAGGACTTCAGGAGCAGAAGAACTGCTCTGGTTGGAAATTTTACATTCCCATGGTATGAAGCAACAGATAGGGGCTCCCACGTTTCACCAGTGGAAAGAAAAAGGCCACTGAGCTTTGTTTATTACCCAAAAAGCCACTCTCCACTGTCCTTTTTGAGAGATTCTATAAACAGCATTATACTTCTGTAGATTTCCTGCAGTTTTCATTCTCCTGCAAAACAACAAACCAAGTGAATGCACAATTCTCATGTAACAATGAACTGACCCACTTCAAGGTCTCAGCATTTTTCTTTGTCTTTACTTGTGAACATGAAACTCTCATTTTCGATGGTTGTTTATGTCAACCAGGATACAATATATATATAAAATATATACAGAAGTTATATAATAGTTATTTGCAGTTCCAGCTTTTTTTTTCCCTACTACCACAGGAGAGCACAAGCAGAAAATTCCAAACAAGCCAAATCAGTGAATTGTGCATGTCAGCTAAATAATATTTGCTGATTGAAGTAGATGGGGAATGAAAGCTCAAGAAGCAAATCTTTAACATTTTTCTTTTTGGCTGAGTATTTGCTTTTTTAGCTCTATCATTCCAGGTGAATTTTGTGAAAAAAAAAAAAATCCAAGGCTTTTGAAAAGCCTATGAATAGAGTCAGTTATTCCATACTTTCATGCCAGAATCCCCAATATTTAAAATCCAAAACAATGTGATTTGCAAGAGAAGGATAGTTGCTGCATGTGTGGTATGGGTGCATTTTAATAAGAAACATCAGTAAATGACAGACAGGGGAAATGATGACTGAGAAGACTAAAAAAAATGCTTATATGAGTTTGCATAGCAATTGCATCCAGCTACAGCTAAAGTATCCCTTGTGCAAAAAATATCTCTGCATTTCAATTAAGTGCGGAAATAGCTGGGTTCTTTTCTGCTTTACAATGTCCTGGGTATACTACTCTGAGCAATGTAAAGTAGAAGCAAACTTACTCCTTTTGAGACTTCTCACTTCTGCGGCAGTTTTAATTATTCTGTTAAATATCTTTTTCGGAATCTGCCTCTGTAACTTGATGACAGGAAACTGACCTTGAAAGACAGAGGAAAGTCGAAGTATAAATTTTGGGAGAAAAATAGGGAATTAGCTATTTTAGGGAATAACCTCTAGATCTAAGAACCAAGGAGAACAAGTGTAAATACTGTTTCACAGATACTTATTATCGTTCCTGGCTTCCTACAGACCAACATATGAAAATACACCAGTGTTGATCCATGTGGCCTCACTTGTATGCACGTTAAGAAAGAAGCTTCATTTTCTTCATCGTTTGACCCTTTCTTTGCCCTGCAGTCACTTTCAATATTTCTGCACTTTCCTTCATTACAATCCCCAACAATTTTAGTTTAAAAAATGATTTATGTATAGTGGTAGTGATTTTGAACAGCCCAGAGTAACCTATCTTTCAAAACTGCCAGAGTTACTCAAAGCTTGAAATGCTTGAAGAACTTGAAGCCTGCTTTGCAGCTGTTTCTCAATGTTTTACAAAGGCTAAATTTTTTTAAAATGTATGATTGTGTAATGTTTACATAGAGACAATTAGAAAACAGAGCTGCTTTTCTTTTTTTGTGAAGGTAGGAGTTGTGTGTTGTTTTGCAAGCCTAAATATCTTCAAAATGTCATGTATGTCTCCTTATCAGAATATTTCCAGATACCTTAAGTCTTTCATTAAATTATCATATATTTTCAGAGCATTAACCAGGAATCAGCATTTGTCCTTTGCTAAGTCAATAAAACAAACAAAGAAATGTTATCACAAGATCCTTGATGTCAGGATGCTTCACGTTTCACACTGAACCGAATCACATTAGCCAGGGAATGTAGGAAAAGGCTCCATTCAAATTGTCTCCAGCAGGAATGGTGATGTGGTTTTCAGGGCAGTCAGGACTTGGTGAAGAGACAGAGAAATCTTGACTCCATGTTTCAGAAGGCTGGTTTATTATATTATGATATATTTATATTAAAAAAACCACACTATAACTATACAAAAAAGAACAGAGAGAAAGATGCATCAGAAGGCGAGACAGGAATAGAAAGGAATGAATAACAAAGGTTTGTGACGTCCAGAGAGTCCGAGAGCTGTTGCCTCCTTGATTGGTTACTAAGTAGAAACCTCCTACATTGATCAATCAAGAAAGCGCCCGCTGCGTTCCACAGCAGCAGATAGTAATTTGTTTTCATTTGGTCCTGAGGCCCTCTCAGCTTCTCAGGAGAAGAAAATACTAGCAAAAGGATTTTCATAAAAATGTCATAGTAACAGAATGGGAACAAGCTGCTCTGTTTATGTTCTTGAAGCAACCTGAACCAAACTGGCCCTGCAGCCACATCTCTCAGCTGCAAGATGTGGCTGATGAGCAGAATCTCGCCTCCAGGACACATTGGCGCTCCTGAGCCACCTGTCCTAGAGGGCTCCAAGACCTTTGTCATTATCCCTTTTGACCACAGCAGGGTGGCCGTGATGCTGTTTGCGCACCAGTGGTTTAGAACTTTGCCTTTGGACTGGGAGGGAAACTCATTTTCCATCAGTGACAAGTTTCTAGTTTCCCCTGACAATCTAAGTCCACAAAAGAAATTAACTCTCTAAGATGGTGTCAGTAACTTGAAAGTAGGTACAAAAAATATGTTTGGCCCCTCAATCCTAGATCCACGGGGACATTTTCAGTGACTGCAGCTGAGTGACTTCATGGAGTTTCTTCCTCTATTTATTTCTTCTCCTTGTTTAATTAGAAATTTCATAGCCATAACCTCTCTATAAAATTTAATGCTGTCTAGAGGTAATTGAGGTTTATGTAAATTTTTATGACATACTAATGGCTTGAATAGAACTGAAACTGAAGACTGTTTCATAAAGGAAACTGAAGACTGTTTCATAAAGGAAACTGAAGACTGCTAATGAAAGGTCTCTACAGTCAGCATGGTGAGAGACAAGACTGCCTTTCACCAATATAACTCTGAGCTGATCAAGTCTACTTTCAAATATAACATTTTAACCTTTGGCTATTAACCAAAAAAAAAAAGAAAAAAAAAGTATATAGCTATAGCTTCCTATATAATTCCTCAGCTGAACTGGTGGTAGAAAGAAAGACTTCAGTGTACTAATTTTCTTCAACACTTGGAACTTCTTCTATCACAATACGCTCAGACCATTTGGAATTTTAATGCCTGGAAATAATGCCTTTTAAAAGTGCCAAAGAATTTTGGGGAATTAATTCCTATTTGAGCAGATGAGAATACAGCACCCTTGGGAAAGATAATGTATAACAGTTCTTTGCCTTTGGGTTCATCTCTTCATAAGAAACCCATCTGATCACCATCTTAACATTTTATTACACAGTAACTAGTCACAGAAAATCTTATTTCTATGTTTTATATTGCTACTGAACTGTGCAAGGATCAAAAGCCATCACTTTTAAAGGAACTGCAGTCATTTCACTCCCACAATTTTTTATCTTCTCTGCTTTCTCTTTCTCCTTTCTTCTTCCATTAAAACATTGTTGTTGTTTGGCTTCAAAGTCGTTGGGTTTCAACCAAGGAAAACCATGTCTTTCATCACAGAAAACTATTCTCTTCAATGACCTGAAGATTTTATGATGATTTATCCATCAGAAGAGCGGGAGAGGAAGTGATGATTCAGTATTCTGGACACTCTTAAAATAGCTCTCAACAGTAAAATTAACTTTCTTTGGATTTTGACAAACTTTGACTAAAGCCCTATATGAGCAAAAAATATACAGTGTGTATCATTATCTTCTATTCCAAATCTTGCTGGATTCAAAAACCTTTCTGCCTCTCCTTAGGATAAGTTTTATAGGGAATAAAAGGTTTTCCCTTTTGCACTTCAAGCGTTAAGTTTACTTGTCCACACAATTTCTTAGTGGCCTCCAGCATGTGACCCCAAGAAGGAAGACTTGGCAACTGTTAAAGCACTTACGAACTACAGAGGTAAGATAAAGAGTATTCCAGGAGCAATAGTAGATTTGCAAATCAGCTAAATTTTTCCTGCTACTGGAAAAATTCCCTTTGAAGCTGGAAGCCATGTGTATTCAGAAGATGGAAGGGGGAGAAAATGCTTTGAGTGCCCCAGAAACCTCTGAATCAATTAGTGAATATTTGTGACCAGGGCCAGTGCTTGCACTGAAATTGCAATGGAGCTCTATGCTCCAGATCAGAGCACTCCCAGGTGGTCTTAAAATCCCATCAAGAGAGGATTTTCTGTCTCCATGGTTAAGCTATTTCCACTTTAATAACTGACAAGACATGGAAAACTTACATATGCAATTTGTTTCCAAAGGCATGAAGCTAGAGGAAATGTCAACATTTTACCACAGAAAAAACCCTATTAAAAATATAGGCAAGTAAAATATTTAAAGTAGAGGAAAATAGCATCAGGAAAGAGCTTTAGGATTTGTGTATATCTGTGCAGGACTCATATATATATATAAATGTATTAATTTTGTTATTATAAATTATCATTTGTATAGGAAGAAATAGGGTTTGTCTGTGGTGGTTTTTGATTTTTTTTTTTTTCTACAGGCCTTACAGAAATTTGGTTTACAAAATGTTTGGTTTTGTTTAAGGATTCTTGCAGTAAAGAAAGAAAGGTATGTCTCATACCTGCCAATATGAAGAGAAATTAAGCTAATAGTTCAATAACAACACTAGATTCCACTGAAAGAGTTCCAGTAAAATCAATTATTTTCATTTTTACATTAGTCAGGGAGTAGGTTTTTTTACCCTACCAAAAACAGCATAAGCATTTCCTGGTTTTCAAATTAAAAGTATGTTTCAGTAAGGAAATGAAACAAGTGAATCCTTTGGATGCCAGTACCTCAAGAATTTTCTTATTTCTTTTCAAACTACATATACTCAGGTTTTTCAATTTCTTTTGAATTTGAAAAGCAAAGCTTAAACTAAAGAGACAAGGCACAGTAATAATGATATCTTACTATTTCAAATTATTAAGGCCATTAAGACTTTTTCCTTTAGGATGACGTGTTCTCATGTGGCAGAGTTTTGCCATTAATTCAGGTGGAAGAACACGTGCACCTGTTTCACCATATGCCTTTGACAAGTGCTTCAGTGCTTCTGCTCCTAACAAATCCCACTGACCCACACACAGGGCTGCAGGCAATAAAGCCCTCAGCAGAGGTAGCTGGCTGACTTCTCAGAAATCAGCATCCTGTTGAGTTGATTCAGGGGGCTTTTCTTTGCTTGAATGTTGTGACATTGCCACTGACAGCTAACCTGAGTGTCACAGGAAGAGTTATGCTGGGAAGTTATTTTAGAGCTATATTCTGACATGTTGTTACTTCAGGGCTATATTCTGATGTGTTGCTGTTATATTTCTGCAGTGTGGTTGAACTTGCTTAACATAAGTGTCTGAGCTGTTTGGCTTTCTTTGCCATCTTTCTAAGGTATGCTTGGTACTACAGGCAGTTAATAAGGTCTGTTTAAGGCCAGTTTGGCTATAGACATGAATTTTTCTTGTTATAGTGACTTCAGAGGATCTATACCATCTTAAATATAGAGGTTCTGGGGAAAGAGGGTGTTTATTTAGCAGCAATTTTGGGCAGTGAGTTTTGAGATTTCAAGGGTTTTGAGTATTTGTCGTTCTAGACATCTGCTGTATGATATAACTGAGGCATAGGGGTTATGAGGTCTCCAGAATGTTCTGTCTGTGAACATGATAGAAGCTTTCTTTGTTGTAATAGTTTGCAATAGAAAAGGATTTTTTCTTTCTTGTAAATCGTAAACTACCTCTATAAGCTGTTTTGAATTCTAAGCTTTCTGATTTTTACTAGCTGAGACCGTTTATTCAGCAGATTTTCTGTGATACAAAGCATGCTTTATGAAACACAGTAGTACTTTTTTCTGAAGTTTGTCTGGATCAAAGCTGGAGACTTGCTGATTGTGACAGGATTAGCTAAATCTGCAGACATATAATGCAAAGTGATATAAATTACAGTACAGTAAATATTATGGCACTTTTATCTGTCTGCGGTCTTCAGTGTAGGATTGGTTTTCTACAGGTTGGTCAAGAGTCTTCGGACATATTTCAGAGGCCTTTTTACAATAAATAAAAGTCAAGCTAATGATATTTGCCATGCTAGAATAAAATCTTCAATTAAAAATTAATACTTAGTTTTATTCAAAAATTTTGACAATTTCTTGCTTTTTTTTTCCCAGCTGACCCCTACATTATGGACAGGTATTACATCATTAGTTGTCATCTAACAAAATTATAAGACCAGGTTTGAGTTTTAAATTCTTGGCTTTTAGCACTGCAGTAAGCATTTAAAAATATTCAAGATTATATTTTATGTAAGAATAACTGACCACAAAACATTTATAAAAGGGTCTATGCCAGAGTTACATGAACAGATCATTGCATCAAATCCTCATGTACACAAGTACATGCTGGACAAAAATAAAACTTCCAGCACTGTTTCTGAAGCTCTGTCTGGTAACAAATAAAACTTTCACATCTTTTTCTGAATTATTTTTAGTCTGGTTGACTCTAGTATTAATTGCCATTTTCTCTGTGGTTATCTATTCAAAGCAGAACTACCTGCTTTCAAACTTGTCCTTTGTGAACAGAAATCTAGACGATTTCAGATCACCCACAACAATTTGTGCTCTCATTATAATGATCTGCTCAAAATTATCAGAGAGAAAAAAAATGCATTGCCCTGAAACTTCCAAGGTTATCTGCAGGAGACTCAGGATACAGTTACCAGTAATCTCTGAAAGAGTCCTGTATGCAGGAAAGGAGAAGTAAATGCAGTTTAAAAGCTGTCACAAGAGGTTGTCTGAAGTCCTTATGGAAGCTGACAGCGTAATAACATCACTTGCCTCTTGGTGACAATGGAGTGGATTGGCCTTTCTTTAGAACAATGCAGTGCATGCTAAAAAGGTACAAGTTTACAGCTCAACTAGAAAAACATGAGCTGCATAGTTGTTCAACAGGTGACAATCTGTAGGATGCATAGGGACAGATGACATTCTCTATACATAGCTTCTGTTAAAAAATAGAGCTAATTTCTTCTTCTACAGAAAAAGAACTGAAAATCTTCCATTTAACCATGCTAAAATGTACAGTCTGCAGCTGAATTTCCAGGTGCCCACCAAATGGGGGAAAAGGTGGAAGGGTTAAAATGAACAGTTGACAACACAGAAGTCAGGTTTGAAGCAAGGAAGAGTAGAATGTCCATGAAGATTTTGAGAGCAGGAGGAGGAGCAGACTGTACAATGACTTACAAAGAAGCTGTGAAGGACTGTGAGGACCCTCTAGCTGAGGTTGCTGAGTTAGCTGGTGCACCTTAGCCTTTCTTCTGGAATAGAAATTAGGTGATGTGTGTGACTATGGGCTTGTTTGGAGTAGCTGGAGGATTCATGGGATGTTTCCTTGACCTTAATATTTGGATAAAGAAGCCATTTGGCCACCTCTTGCTGAGAATGTGATTTAGCTGTTGACTGAGCAGAGATATACAAATACAGCTTAGCTGTTGATAATTTTTTAATCTTTGTTGTTTGCAGTATTCAGACAGCTTAACCAATACTCTTAAAGAATACTCTAGAAAGCAGAGAGCCTGATGAAGCTCATAATTCTCACAGTCTGGTGGGTCCTGGATAAAAGGACTGTAATTTACAGGGGAAAAAAAAGATGAAAGTATCAACATAAATTACAGGTTATGTGTCATTGCATGCTGTAAATCCCCTTCATTAGCACTAGTTCTGGTATTCTGGCTAAGAGCTTAATAGAATACAAAGAGAGAAAGGAATTAGAGACCCGTAAAATTATGGTAGATAATAGTTTGTTTCCAGTCAGAAGTAAAAAATCTCTGCACCTTATATATGGATGATGTGTTTGTTTCCAGCAATCAGTTGCCTTGCTGGCTTTGCAGAGGAATATCAGATTCCAATGTAAGATTACAAGTTCCCTGGAGGGAGGATTTTTTCCAAATAATTGCTTAATATTGTGTCTCAAGTTAAGTGTGCAATGAAAATACATTGACAACTCTTACGTTTTGAAACTCAAAGGAGGAGACTATTTTGGAACAAAAGTCTTAATTCTCATGTCAGGAGTTATCTGGAGATATTTTATATTATCACAAAAGAAGTTTGCATCATGCATTTTGCTGCTTTATAGTCAATAATTTTTTAATGAAAACTTGAGTGCCTAGATACAAAATGGCACAGTGGCATTTTAAAGAACTTTTAATACATTTGCCTTTCTTAACTTCTGCTGCATAGGTAAAAATCATAGGAGTCCATAATAAACAATAAGAAAAGAATAGTGGTCAGAATACTGAAAAGCCTTACAAGGCTACAAAGTGATTTTTTTATTTATTTATTTTACGTTTTGTGGGTTTGAGGGGAAAATAGTTTTTTTTAGTTGAGGTTTGTGTGTCCTTGGTGACTTCTTGCTATTTGTTCATGGATTTTATAGTTTTTAGACTACCATGAAAAATGAACTACCTTGGGCAAGGGGCAGGAGAAAAGGTCAGCAAAACAGAGCTGTATTGTACACTCAGTATTGAAGACAGCAAAAGAGTTCAAGCGTCATGGGATTTTAATTTGTTCATTAAACCAAAGCATCAAAATAAACCATTTTAAAGTTCTTTTTCATGGTGTTTATTTTTCTAAATAGGAATTTTGACTGGTCTGCATGAAGAATGCAAGCAGTATTTTATTTCACTTGGAAGTTATCAGTTCATGCACAACAGAAATGTGTGCAGCAGACGTGCAGTCATGGAAACTGCATGTGTCAGTCTGGGACAAAATTATGCATTTTATGTGGGGATGGGAGAGTTTGCATTCAAATGAAGAACAAAACACTTTATCGATGGCACAGGGTGTACTGTTGCAAAGCATTCATGTCAGTTCCTTTTTATAATTGCTTTGTTGCCATGAAGTATTTGCTTTTCATTTTGAAGTTTCCAGAAAATATTTAGTGTGTACATATTACAAATGAGCCTGGTAGTATTTTTCCTGCTTTTTTTTTCCATAATGTCGTAACAATTTCCATAGGCTGATACTGCAAGGAGAATAGTGCTTGCCAAAGAAAGGTTGAACAAATAAATCACGACATTCAGCAAGGATTTGAAAGGGCTGAAGTAAAGCATAAATCTGAATCTGGCAAAAGTGCAGTGCTAACTTGGACAATAAAAGAGCACATGGATGTCTTCCAGGCCCCACAGAGATGTGAACATTGTGTTCTAAACCAGTTGCCACTTTCTTCAAATAGCACCTGGCATTGTCAGTGGGAATCAAGAGGCAGAGATTGTTTCTCAACAGCACATTGTAAAACACCATCAGATTTTCTGGGTGAGAAGAAGAAGGGCAAGTGCCCCAACAGTTGTCATACGTTTAAGGTGACACTGACCCTGGAAAACCTGACCAGGTATCTTCCATTCATGGGGTCATGCCTGTCTTTAGAAAAATAGAGGGAAGAGGGTTGGAAAGTGGACATTGGAAGACTTCTCCAGAGAACTGCCCTTCATTCAGCCAGGTCTGTCTTTTTTAGAAGTAATATGGTATGGAACAAATACCAAGTATTTTCTTATTTTCATCTTTCCATTTAATATGAAAGAAAAAAGTATTGAGGAGGTTTGAGAATTTCAAATTATTTGGATTATATGTCTTTAATTATTTTCTTTTCTCTGTGTGAGACTGAAATTTAATGACACAAACATTTGGCTATTTTGAAAAGCAATAGGTGCTTTGTTGATGATGCATGGCAACAGCCCAGGTGCAGAGGGGTGCACCCCCACCACCAGAGGCTACAAGCTGGAGCTTGAGCCAGACAAAGAAAAAGGTTCATAAGATGCTGATCCTGCTAGGTAAGATAATGCTTTTTATAAGCCAATATCTCCCCTTACACAAAAGGGGAGATATTGAACAAAAAAGTCTTATGCTCAGGTATAAAACTCCTCCACCCCCTCCTCAGGAAGAACCACGACATTCAGACAGAGGACTGAAGATATTCATCCCTTATGATGGAGGGATGATTATCTGATTGGTTTAACTACGCTGATGTGAGAGGCAGCTGTCACGTCTTTTAACATGTCATTAACCATCAAAGACCCCCGAAATTCTCCCAAAATCATTTCTGGACAGACTAGGCAGGATCCACAGTGCTGCATCAGACATTGTAAAACTCTCCCACCCCTCAGCAGAGGTACCTGTGTGTTCTCAGCTGAATCTAAATATATCTTAATGCATTGAACTTTATATTCCATGGGCTGCTTCCACCCCTGACACATCAAGTCTGTGGCCATCACTTTGACCAATGAATGTTGAATTTGCAGCAAATAGGTCTCATTGCTGGATCCACAGGTGGTGATGCCATTCTATTGTTATCCTTTCTTTTCTATTTTTTATTTTCCTTTTTTTCTTTTCCTTTTTTTTTTATTTTATGCTTTTATATGGTTCCATTTCTACAGATAATAACCAAAATGGCTTCAGACCTCTTTTCCATTGCTACCAAAATTGTTCTGAAATAAATCTGCAATATACATATTTATAACCGCCACTCATTTAGTGTCACTTCCCCCTAATCTGTCCCAAGGGATCTATTACTAACAAGAATCTCAGTTACCCTGCCATCAGGGGCAGGTCATGATACCATCTCTTTTTCTGGAAGTACATTATTTTCCTATTTTTTTCTCTCCTTTTACCTTGAAAAGTGCTGTAACAGCACAGGCATTTCATCATACTACTTTAGTGTTAACTCTTTAGTATAGTCTAGATCCTGTGTTTTCATAAAGGCAGTATATGCTTATAACTAACCTCCAGAGCAGTTGATCTTCAGCAGGACAAATTAGAAGTTGAAGAGGTTGCTCCACTTAATTAGCTATAGAAATTGAGCTAATTTTCATTGTGAAAGAAAAAAAAAAATACTATAACCTGACAGTGGTCAGAGTGCATGAAATTCTGCTCCAAAAACTCTACATGGAGCAGCTTATTATCAAGGTATTGCTGACATATTTAAGTGCAATATATCTATGGTTTGAAGGTTTAGGAGCAGGAGCACATTGATCCCACCTGAGCTACTCCTGAGTTCCCTGGAGAAGGAGCTCTTTGTCAGATTCACCAGGGAAGAAAAGCAGCTGAATGGCTTATAGTCATTCTGTCTTAAAACACCTGTGGGTCTTGAATGCAGTATCTTGTGCTGGGTGACGAGCCAAAGTCCTGTATTCAGTGTCACTGAAGTCACTACTGTAATGTTGGCAATAAACAGAGAGTAGCCTCAAGAATTGATGCCTTTCATAATGAGAACTCATTAGGGGCTGAGTTAGAAGAAGAATCTTCATGTAGTGAAGTAGCTCACAAGGATTTGCTTTGAATTAACTTTTACAGAATCACAAATATCTGATAGAAAATGCAATAGACATGTATCTCTTCAGGACTCTGTGGATAACATTACCTTTTTTAGTAACAATTTCATTCATTTCATTCCTGATGAAGTGTTTCTTTGAAAATTTTAGTACCTTATTTCCTCAAGTATGCCCTCTGTCTATGTGTGCTGGTTTTGGCTGGGGTAGAACTAACTTTCTTCACAGTGTCTAATATGGGGTTGTGTTTTTTATTTGTGCTGAAAACAGTGTTGTCATTGCTGAGCAGCACTTGCACAGAGCCAAGGTCTCTTCTGCTTTTCATACTGCCACACTGACACCCATGGAGGTTTATGGAAAATACGAAAATACAGATGGGACAGCTGACCTCAGCCATCCAAAGGGATATTTCTCACCATATGGTGTCAAGCTCAGTATATAAAGACAGGGGAAGAAGGGAGGAGCATTTGGAGGGATGGCATTTGTCTTCCCAACTCACTGTTACATTTTTGTTTTCATAAAATGTGTGTCGTTAGAAGGGACTCATCAGGAGCCAAGTCCAGCTCCTGGGAGCCTGTTCTAGTACCCAACCATTTCTCTGGGTGAAGAACCTTTTCCTGTTATCTAACCTAGTAGTCCCCTGACTCAGCTTCATGCTGTTTGCTTGAGCCCTGTCACTGGTCACAAGAGTAAAGAGACCAGTACCTGCCCCTCCACTTCCCTTGAGAGGATGTTGAAGGCCACAATGATATCTACCCTTAGCCTCCTACAGGCTGAACAGAAGTGACCTAAAATGTCATACGGCTTTCCCTCCAGACCCTTCACCATCATCATGACCCTCCTCTAGATGCTCCTGAATAGCTTAATATCTTTTATTCTGTGACTCCCTAAACTGCACACAATTTTTGAGATGAGGCTGCGCAGTGTGGAGCAGAGCAGGGCAATCCTCTCCCTTACCTGAACGGTAATGCTGTGCCTGATGCACTCCAGGACACAGTTGCCCCTCCTTGCAAGGGCACTGCTGACCCATATTCAACCTCTCATTCCCCAGTCTATACACACGATCAGGGTTGCCCCATCCCAGGTGCAGAATCCAGCACTCAACCTTGTTAAACTTCACAGGGTTGGTGATTGCCCATCTCTCTTATTTGTCCAGGTCTCTCTGCAGGGCCTCTCTGCCCTTGAGGGATGCTTCCCAATTTAGTGTCATAAGCAAACTTACCTAGTATTCCTTCAAGTCTTATGTACAAGTTGTTAATGAAGATGTCGAGGAGTGCCAGGCTGAGGACGGAGCCCTGTGGAACCCCACTGCTGACCAGACATCCAGCTGATGTCACCCCATTGACTGAGACTTGGTGCCAGACCTGTGAGCCAGTTGCTCACACAGTGCCTAACATGTTATTCAGCTGTGGGATGGACATTCTGTCCACAAGGACACTGTGAGACACAGCATCAACAGCTTTGCTGAAGTCCAAAAAGATTGTATCTACTGGAGTTCCTAGATCAATTAGGAAGGATATCAGGCTGGACAAACAGGACTTTCTCCTGTTGGGCTGTGCTAGCTGTGATGGAACCTTGCTTTCCTGGAAATGGCTGAACACCTGCCTGCCCATGAGAAGCCGTGAGTGATCTCCTAGTATTGCTTTCTTTTGTGTGCATGGCTTTACCTACTAAACGATCTTTAACTCAACCCAGAGTTTTCTCGCTTTTACTCTTCTGATTTTCTCTGATACCACTAGTGAGGGAATGAGCAAGTTGGCTGCGTGATGCTTAGTCACTGGCGGGGGTTAAACCACACAGGACTAGGTTATAGCTAGGTTATAGCTCCATGCCTGGATAAAGCTGTGCCAGCAGAAAAAATGAAACATTTAAATTCAGCTAGCCCAGTGACAATAGTAGGAATGTTAGCTGTAGCTCACTGCAGCACCCACAGCGTGTTTCTGAGGTCCATGTAATTTGTGTTCCAGAAATGCTTTCACACATATGAAAGCTGATGCTACTGTACCTTCACCATTTCGGTGGTATATCCCCGTGTTATACTGAGATTTCACTTCATGGTTCACAGCAGAAATGACACGCTAGCAGCCAGACCATGTTCAATGACATGTTCTGTCCCTGCTTCTGTATATTTGCATGTGTTTACAGGTGGAAGATGATGCAGAATCAAAGCTTTTAATAAGGCAGGCTAAACGCCCAGCTCTATTATTCTAGGATGAACCCTTCCATTTAACTGTAAAATTTCTGAAAGTTGATTGCAATGAAAAAAGCAATAGGTTTTTTTGGGGTGGCAAAATGGAATATCTGCTGCATAAATGTTGATAATCAAGGACTGTTAAATAATGTATTTACATAATTTACATAATTTAAGTACTAATATATAACTTAAGTATGGCTAATTTATCTAAGAATCTTATCTATGTCTTTCACAGAGCATTAGCAATCACTTCAGCCTCACCAAACACAGCACTATTTATTCTGTCTTTTTCAAGCTGTGTAAAATCACTCCAAATCATATCTTCTCTTTACCTGAAATAATAATAGTAGCTTAGATTTGTGAGAAATAAGTACAAGAAATTTACAGGCCTCATTTCTCTTGTAGTATAACCTTTAAAAAATTAGCATCTAGCAGCTTATTTATGCTGATGGATATTATACTCAGAATTTCACAATCAATCAAGAAATTGAAAACAGATTTACTACACAATAAATGGGGTGATACCAAACTAAAATGCAGTCAATTTAAGAAAATTACTCCGAAGTATTTTGAGGGACTGTATTTTTGAATACTACTGCCATTTTTCCTGGTATTATTATTTATTATTATGTGCTTTTGTGGCATTTTCTTAGTTTTAAACATTGTCCTCAGTCCTGAAGCTTTGTGAAAACTCTAGCAAGCAAGGCAGAA
Organism: Motacilla alba alba; assembly: GCF_015832195.1. Classification (NCBI taxonomy): domain Eukaryota; kingdom Metazoa; phylum Chordata; class Aves; order Passeriformes; family Motacillidae; genus Motacilla; species Motacilla alba. Next base: position 24,022,444 of record NC_052019.1, on the reverse strand, counting down.
TATTGACTGACAGACCATATATGTAAGAGAGAAATTGATGGCATTAGATTGTTCAATTATGTCGATTGCATAAGTGAACAAAGGGAAATAACATAACGGGTAATGTTATGAGTGATGTGGCATGGAGTAGAAAAAATATATTTCAGACAAAAATCATGATTGTTAAGCTGATGGCTAATGATTGGCATGTGTTTTTTCAGCTTTGAAAGAATATTGTTTCAATATCTTACCAGGAAGAAAGGAGAATTGTAGTTATTAAAAAGCCAAGGAGTGGGAGCTAATCTTGTATTTCAAAGTGAACAGATACACATGTTGTTTTCTTGAATGCATGGAAAGTAAATTACAGTAGTGGACTATTTATATTAATTTGATTTCTTTATTTTTATATCCATGGAATTTATTCCTTTCATTCTTTCCTTATATTTTCTTGGTTTCTGCTTACACTTTTTCTGTATTTTTTTCCTTCCAATAATCCTTGGTCTATACTTAGCTTTGTCATTTAAGCCATGCTATTCTTCTTTGAAGCATGCTGCTCTGGGACTTGTTATGGCAGGGATGTAGATCTGAGCTTCACTGTCAAGTGCTAACCTATTGTCACCTAAAAAGAAAGAAGGTAATTTAACATGTTCTAATTAAAGTGTATTCTAAAATTGGATCTTTTTTTACAACTGTTCTTTATTCCATTGTCTGTGAAAAAAAGGTAAATCTTTCTTCTAAGTTGCCCATATTTTGATCTCAGCATAGATCAAATTAAATACATACAAGGAAGTTTATGAACTTCCTATACTTTTATGCTTCTCCCTTTATGTTGTTCCAAATGCCATTAAAAGAGTACATTTCCTGAGCAATAGCAAAATTTACTGTATTCCAACTAAACACTGGGTGAATACCAGGCCACAATGAAGGTTAAATGATCAATCATTATTGAAACATAATGAGATGGGCTGAGAACAACTATCTGAAATTCAAGAAGGGCACGTGCAGGGTCCTGCACCTTGGGAGGAATAACCCCCGGCACCAGCACAGGCTGGGAAGCAGCTCTGTGGAGAAGGACCTGGGGGTCCTGGTGGACAAAAAGCTGTCCATGGGGCAGCAGAGCGTCCTTGTGGCCAAGAAGACCAACGGGATCCTGAGGGGCATTAGGAACTGCATTGCCAGTGGGTCAAAGGAGGTGATCTTGCCCCTCTACTCAGCCCTGGTGAGGCCACATCTGGAGTGCAGTGCCCAGCTCTGGCTCAGAACAATGGAGACATGGAGCAGTTCCAATAGAAAGCAACAAGGATGACTAAGGGACAGGAATATCTCTCTTATGAGGAAAGGCTGAGGGAGCACGGGCTGTTCAGGCTTGAGAAAAGACAAATTAAGCAACTGGTGAAAGGGAAACATCAGGCATTAATGCTGGGATAGGCCAGGCAAGAGTTTAGCAGTGGAGCACTGCAGTAATTGTTTAGCGACCAATCTGCTTAATGACATGAACAATGTTGTTAGCTTCTTACCAAACAGTGCTTAGGTGCTGTCAACAAATGATATTTCACTTTGAAAAAGTTAGAAGACCTTGACAGTTCATGAGAATAAGGGAGACACAAAAGCACAAAGTCATATTAAAAAGAACTGAAACAATTTCTGACCAAGCCAATATCTGATTTTAAGGGACTGGACCCCAGTCTCTGCTCCTACTGGAGGTCTGTTCCAAAAGCTCATTTACATCCATCTTTGAATTTCTAGTTTGTTTTACATCAGTTTAAAACATTTGGTCTATTGTCAAAAAGTCTAATAGTCACCCACACCCCCCGCCACCAATAATTTATTTTTCCCAGTATTTGAAGGGACTAATCCCCTCCTGGTTTTGTTTTTCATGGACTGAGGCTCTGTTTATTTTCAGGATTTTCTCATAGTTTTCTGTGGCTGTTGAATGTTCCCTCTGTCCGTTACTGATTGTAGACAATCGAAATCTGTTGAAGTGAATGAGGTTTGCACTGTTACAGAGTGCTTTAATATCTCTCTTATTTCTGCTGAGATACCTCAGCTGTTGTAGTCTTGGATAACATTTGCCTTTCTCACAGCTGTAGTGCATTGAGGGCTCATAGCAATCATCCGATCAGCTAGCACATGTGGATCCTCTTTCTCCAGAGATCACTAAAATGCTGAGAATACCCTAAATAGAGCACTGTGGCATTCCTATGGTTTTATGATATGTACGTGTAGCAAGGGACTGGAGAGAACTTTATTAAGACTATTTCTAGGAAAACATAAGCATTAATGAAAACACTATGGAAGGCAGAGTTTCAAACCATATGCCCTAGGTTTTTAGGTGATTTTTCTCTGATAACTATTTCTAGATGTAGATGTTGTAAATTATTCCTGGTCATTTGTTTCTTTGTATTAAAAAACCAAACAAACAAACAAACAAAAAAAAAAAAAAACACATCCAAAAAAAAAAAAAAAAAAAAAAACAACCAAAAAACGAAAAACAAAGAACAGCTGAACAACACTAACTTTCCTTCACCAATACTTCAAAGCATGCCAATATACCTTGTTTGGATGGCCAGAATAATATGCAGATAAGTTGCAAGTGAAAAGATAAGGTGCAAGTGAAACTGGCTAGCTGGAGGTAAAGGGAACAGGCTGCTTAGAGAAGTTGTGGATGCCCTATCCCTGAAAATGTTTAAGGCTGAGTTGGATGGAGCTTTGAGCACCCTGGTCTAGTGGAAGATGTCCCTATCCAATTCACAGAGGGCTGGAACAAAATGACCTCTAAGATCCTTTCCAACCAAAAGAATTCTATGACACTGGTTTTAAAAGTACTGATAACTGGCACCATGTAACATTCATCTCTGCCAGTTAACAGAAGTCAGGCAATTAGTATTAGCATTTCTTTATTGCATACATTTAAAGTGTCTATAACAAAATGCATCTTTTCCGGTTGGAACCGTAGTTTTTAAAATCTTTTTATTTCAAAGAGAATCCTCAAAAATCTCCAGGAAATGTGTGTCATTTTTTTCTGTGAGTGAGTAAAACTACAGGAAAAAAATAAAGGCTGAAATAGAGGATGAAAGGTACAGGAGCAAGACTGTCTGCCTGCAGTCCCTGAAGAACATCCTGCTTTGGGTATTTGGAAGCTTTTCTTCATTCACAGCAGGCTTACAAATGGAGGTTCTGTCCAAGTGGCCAAAACTCTCAGAACAAAGAATTCAAACTTCAACCACTTTACAAAAGATGCCAAAGTCCCTCCTGTATTGTTCATTGTGGATTCCTAGAGAGGTTGTGTATGACCTGCACACAACACAGAAGTAAGTGGGAAAGATTTTTGCAGATAATCCATTCTATATAGATTCATATTTTCCAGGCAGGTGATTATATGCAAAGACCTCTCTCTTTCTCTTCCATAGCATTCATTCACTCTAATAGGTTAATAATCTATTCAGAACTGACTGCCTCATCTTGATGGAAAATATTCTGGATTATTAGATAAAAATCTATCTTCTCCTTAATTCTCAAAATAGTTCAGTTTAGTGGATAATATTATTTTCATCAAACAACATGGGATATGATGATATTTGGATTTGAGTTCATTGGTTAAAGTATGACAAGGTTTGTTTGAGTTTTTCCCTTCTTGTCTTTACATGCAGATTCTGTGAGATTTATTTCTTTTTTTTTTCTCTTTCTCCTGAGAATTTTGGTAGGTGGAGATAATTGGTGAAAAAATGATTGAGCAATATTTTTTTTGAGTATGTTACATTATTAAGATAATTGTAATAGATACCCAACTGTAAAAGAATCAATACCACATTCAAGTTTTAAGGAATAGAAAAGCTGCCTCTAAGAGTTTCATTTTGGCATTTCAAAGGGTTTGAGTAGATGAAACCAGACTGAAAATATTGCGAGAGCACAAACCATCTGCAACAGTAAGCCAGTAGGAATCACTAGAAAATTGCTTTATTGACAGACCTCTTTAACAACAGCTCAAACTTAGAAGAAAGTAATATTTTTAAAATCTCTCTGCAGCTGAACAGAAAAAAAAATGCTTTTTTTGTAAAAGATGTCTTCTACCTCATAATCAGGAAAAACTGACATAAGAGTTGAGCATCATGGTAATATCAAGATCATCAAATGAGACACGTAAGTAGCCAGGGCACTTTTTTGGCAGAAATTATTGGAAGATAACAGTACTAAATGGATGCTTCTCTTTTCTTCCAAGATAATGAAGCATAATTCTCCTCAAAATTATATTTATGAAAAATTTGTCTCATTCAACACACAGCACTTTCTGAACTGCCTGCAGCCATCCCGTGTCATGGTAATTTCTCCCATATGCTTGTTTTGGAAAACTTAGGGAGTCTCCTCCCCTCTCTAATATTTTTATTTTTCTAATTCATGTACAACTTTAGAATTTCTTAATTTTAAGCTGATTTAATTTCTTAAGTCCAGGATTTAGGTTCATGATCAGTTTAAGAAAAGTGACCAAGATATGATGAAAACAGTAAGACTTAAAAAGTTATATTTCTATCGGAGTCAATTATATAACTTTTAAATATTATAAAAAGTGACAGTTACCTGCTTCCATAAGACACCCCTAAGATAACTTATCCGTAGAATTCAAAGTCCCATAAAATGCAAAAAGACAGTGAGGAATCTGCTTAAAAATCCTCAGGAATCTCTTAACTTCTTTACCTCCTTTAAAAAGGGCTGAATTTTATTCCATTCATTGCTGTGCTCCATCTGGTTATGGTTGAATTTGATATTGAAAGATGCAGATATGACAGAATCTCATGAAAATTGCAGAAACCCATGTAGGAATATTAAGAATTTCCTCTTGCATCCTGAAAAGTTTGTATCCCTTCCTGAGCTGCAGCCTCAACTGCTTTCAGATTAAAATAGAAGATGCTGACAAAACTTCTCCAAATGCGTTGTAGACTTTCCATTTTAAAACTCTTGCTTTAGTTTAAGTCAACACATCCAATATCTTCAGCACTTTCTCCTAAGAAATTTGAGCCAAGATGTAAGAAAAATGACAAAGAATGGGCCACTATTGTCAGTCACATATTAAGAGAATGATGCCTCAGCCTCTCTATAAAATATTTTGTAATGCAAGCAAAGGCAGAACTAATTATAAATGTGTATTCAGTCTTTAAGATTTGTTCTTTTCAATTCCCTTTAGGATTATAATTGTATTTTAACCTTGATGTCCTTGTATCATAAACATTGAACCTCTTTTTGCTCACAGAACAAGGCTTGGACATCTGTAAAAAGTCTAGTTCTACAGTTTTGGCATATGGCTCACAGTGCTGAGCTAGCAAAGGCTGCCTGCTATCCTTTAGAGCCAGGTACAATTCCTTTCAACATCCTTAAAATAACTGTCTCACTGGCTGTGTGGGCTTGGGAATAGATCCTTCAGACAGGAAAAGAAGGATCAGCATTATGTGATATCTGATTGTTAAAATATCAGGCAACAGAGTTTCATAAGCAGGCAGAGGACTCTTTCTGTTACCAAATGGCCCTGGACATGTGGAAACCCAGTAATTGCCTGACCTTACTGATGACAGGGACTGACCTTACTGTGACAGGCAATCACACTTGTCACTTCTCACAACCCTCCATGTGTGAAGGCCAACTAAAAACAGATTTATATTACAAAATCATCAATAATAATAAATCATCAACAGCCCAACAAACAAATAAAAACAAACCCACAACCAAAAACCCCAAAAAAGAATGTGTCTCTTGCCTCTGGTTTTATGTGACAGGGTAAATGCAGACACAATAGTGAAAAAAAAAAAGGAGTCTTTAGGTTCTTATGTGAAGGAGAGGGTGTCAGAAGCTCCATGGCACGTTTCCCTATCAGTTGGCATCTGTGCTCTTTGTGAGGTGGGTCTGATGAAATGACCTTTTGCATTCCTAACTTGGAATAGTTTTTGCCTGAAAAGTTAGATGATGTTTTCCTTTGACTAAGAAAATAAACTAAGCTACCTGATTCAGGAAAACTACCTTTGTTAAGAAAAAAAGAGATGCTAGAGAGTTAAAATATATGATCTTACCCCAGGATATCACACAGTGGGTTGCACAGTAAAATTGCACTTGAAAATAAAACAAAAATAAAGTAAAAATAAAACAAAATATAATTAAAAAAAAAAAAAAAAAAAAACAAAAAACAAAACAAAGACAAAACCAAAACATCATTTGGGACATTAATGTATCAATACATTGCAGGTGTTTTGGAACTCGGCATGCACACTCTCCTGAGGGACCTGCTATTTCATTTCTACAATGTTAACAGTGGACAAAAGTGAATATGATAAGCTAGAATAAAACACTGAAGTCCTATGAGCTGAGCAAAGCTGTGTGGGTGATGGTTGCAGCAGGAGTCCACAGGATGCCAGGAAAGCTGTAAAGTCAGGAGCTTGGAAGGCAACTGTCATTTCCCCATGGTGTTTAAAACTACTGATTAATGGAGAGTGATGTTAGTGTTCTTCAGCTAACCTTTTTCAAGGGAAAATAAAGTCACTTTCAAACACAGTTCTCTGTTCAGCTCATTGTTTGTGAATTCTTCAGGCCTGGGGATCTCCATTAGCAATTCTGTTTATACAGTTTGGTTTATTAAATATATACACCAAGGGAAATCATTTCCTTTTATTTGCAAACTAGACTCAAGGCACTGTAGAATGATGTCTTGTTTTAAACTCAGTATGTAAAAATGAGGGGTTTTTTTTATTTTAAGGCCCAGAAAGTCCCATAATTTTCAGATTATGTGTTCATAACCTCCACTTCTGAGGTGTCTTTTTTCGAAATACAATAAACTCAGCATCCCTCTGGAACCCATTATGGGAGGTGTTTCCATACAGCAAAAAAGTTACCTTAAACATACTAAATTTAATGAGGTCTTTATACAAGCATCTGTATCACTGAAGTAACCACTGCCAATGTGTGCTAAATTACACTGAATAAGGATGGGGACACTGCTGTCAGTAGTCCTGGCAGATTTTAAAACAGAATTTAATCATGTATGGCTGATATATCCATTCTGTTTTTCTGCAATCTGTTCCCCATATTTGATTAACCTTTTTAGTTGGAAGTCTCTGCCCGAGTGAAACATTTAGTTCTATGGAATGAAAGTAATACAGATATGCAAAGTGTCAGGCAACAAGCAAGGTGTCCTGCCAAACTGTTCTGCAGCTACAGCTGACAAAATTTATTTGTTTGTAACTAGAATTTGACAGGAAAAGTGTGTATTTGCTGAAGAAAATATGTATCTCAGTGGCTAGAAAAATTATCCATACCATCAAAATTTGGAAAATGTTGATGTAGTATTTCATCACAAATGCTGCTTAGACACTAACATTTCCTCTTCCTTTGTGTTCATCAGACCTCTCAATCAGAGTACTTTTCTCATGAGACATTGTAACTGGAGCTCTGAAGAAGTATTTTGATGGCTCACCAAGGATGGAGCCCACTGAGGGAAAAGCAGTGAGAAAGAGCCATGAAGTGCTATATTCTAAAGTATAGTTCCAGTTTTGAACAGCAAATTTTTTTTGCAAAAATATGTCTATTTCCTCTGGGAAATGCATCCTCTCTATCTGGATGCCTGTGCCACACATACAGATCTAGGGGCATTGAAAACCATATTGTAGTGAGGATGCATAAGTTTAAGTATGCAGTCTCTCTTGACTCTTGCTGATAGGTGCCAGTACCATCGACTTCACAGACCCAACAAATTAAAATAAAATCAAGCTACTAGTGTTCCTCATCATCTCTATTATTAGCTGCTAAAAGATATACACATCCTTTTATTAAAAATCATGATTTTTTAATAAAAAACCATGACTGGGTGGGGTTACAGGAGTTATTATAAGAGCACTTGGAATATCAGTGTTGCACTGAGCATGCACACCTGCACTGTATCTTTTAATTTCTTAGGTTCTTTGTTATCACCTTGCATCTGTGATGGCAGATGTGTTTTCCTGCCACAGTAACCATCATTGTTTCACAGTGTGGTGAACAAATCCCAAGTTCTTCAAAGTGCATCCTTGAACCTCATCTTCTCCTCTTGCCACTTCTGTCTCTCTAATTGCCCTGTGTGCAAACCACCAGGATGTGCTGCTAAAAGGCAAATCTTGTCCTCCCTCACTCCAGCACGTGCAAAAGACTCCAAGCATAGCAGAACAGCAGTGGTGCTTCAGCACAGCATAGCTGAGGATTTCTTTCTCCTTATTCCCTAAAGGGAATCATTCAGCATGCAGCAATTTAGTGTCACTGTCCAGGAGCACCAGTGTTTTTGGAGGGAGAACATCACCCACTCAGTGCTTCTAGGGGATGCTGCTACTCAGTGTATCTGGGTAATGAGTCCTTGCTACTTACCAATATAGTAAGTACCTAAAGATGTGTCTCAGCAAATATCCCCACCAAAAACCTTGACAAATGATTCCAATTCCAAAATTTTGTACTGCACTAGGGATTTAAGCTATAAAATCATTTAAATTGCATTAATTCTACTGGGTTTTGAATTCTGTACTCCAAGGACAGCAACTATGTCCATTTGTGAATTTTCTGACCTTGTGGAATTTCATCAGGGAATGTGATCTCTAAAAAAATTATATTTTGGGGCATCAGTTTTCACAACCCTTCTTTTAGGACAGCTTGTTCTCCTCCACAATACACTGATGGGGGGCACCCCCAAAATAGTATAATAGAATCATCATCTTAAAATCAGAGCCCAGCCAAAAAGCCCCTTAAAATCAGAGTCCAGCCATTAAGCTGAACCTACCAGGACCACCACTAAACCATGCACCAAAGCACCACATTGAAACTTAGAGGCCAGGCACCTCCAAAATGTGGGGAGCACGTGGTCACTGCCTGCTTGCCTGAATTAGTGACTGGACTTGAGCCTCCCGCTCTCATGGCCCAGTATCCAGCAGCTCTTTGGCTTCACAGAGCAGATCATTCAAATCTCCCACATCTGAGCTGCTGGGCCAGAGAGTTGCTGTGGACATTGCTGAGGACATGAGAGGCAAATATCCTTATCTCTGGTCTGCAACAATTATATAATCTTACAGGCATTTTATTTGGTGTAAACAACTAAAATAACTGCTGGATCTGGACCTTTATTTCAGCTCTTCACCTTCAGGCTCTTAGGGAGCATTGCGAAATATTTCTGGTTCCTGCTTCTTTTGGAGAAATAACCTCATCTCAATTCAGGACTGCTGGGGGGGAGGGTGCATGTTTGTTGTTTGTTTTGTTGGGGAAGTTTGTTATTTCAGTTTCCTATGTTTTATGGAACAGTGATTTCCTGCTTGGGTCTTGTCAAATCTTACTGAGATGACTTTCAGAAGGATTAATCAAAGCCTGGCCTGAGAATTTAGCCTTTTGTCAGAAATAAATCACTATTTTGATATTTGAAAAAAAGAAAAATATTGCTGAGGAGAACTGTTCCCTTTATTTAATATCTATTTATGTCTGGGCAAATATATTTTTTTATTACATAAATCATATATAATGTTCTTCCTTGCATGGAAGCAATGAGAAAATATCCCCAGGCAAGTTGTTTTCCAAAATAATCAGCTCAGGCATTCCCAATCCGAAAAAATATTGTTATGGTACTGTGGCTGAAAACCAAGTGAGTGATGGAATATGACTGATGTGAGCCAGTGTACCAGAAAATGTTTTTGTTTCAAACATTATACCTGGTCTTGAATCCATTCCCAGCTTTAGCATTTTAGTTACTCAAGGGCAGACATCAAACACCTGCTCTGTCCACTCTCCTTCACCGCCAACACCATTAATTTTCCAAATGAGTCAGCACATCTCTATTTATTCTTTAATTGATTGGTAATACTGAGTTCTAATTGAGACTGTAAAATTAAAGTTACAGATTTGATTGTCTGCTCAGAGTTCAGAACACTTCCTTGATCACAGCTGAGTCTTACAAATTGTATAAACAAATGCAAAACAACAAAGAAAAAATCAAATTCACAGTTCTGCAAAATTAGCTAACTCATGAGTTTGCTTCTTATTTGGGCTGTAATGCAGGCAAGAACAAAATGTATCTGGAAGAATAAAACAAAGTCAAGGTGAAAATAAAACCTTTCCAATTTTATTTTTGTGGTGGCATATCAGCCCAAAGAGAGCAGCAGATTAAATACAGCCACAGGACAACCCATGACTAATTTGCTTAAATCAAATTAGAATTGATTTCAGACCCCATTTACAGAAATATTGGATATAATTTGGTTGAAATGTTAAGGAAATATGTATTCTGGAAGAAGCAAAGAGCATGGAGGATTAGCATTCATTGGCCCATGTTCTGGTATCAAGAGTTGTCTCAAAATCTCTCTCCCCCTTGAAGACAAAAGTAACTAAATGCACAGTTTTGTCTCCATTCAAGCCAATTGTATAATTGTAGAAACAATTAAAATATTAAGAAATTGAGCTAGCAATAAAGTTTAACATCCATTTTTTAAGGCAATATGTAACACCACCTGCTCTGGCATACCATTATTGCCATGTGTAGTCAGGGCCTGTATCAAGCCTTGAAGGAAAAATGTCTCTGTTTTCTAAAATAATGTCATGAGAAAAACAAAAATTTCTTTTCATAATTTGTTCCAAGTTTGAATCTCCTCAGATAAGGACAAAGAATTTCCCTGTTTTAATGAAATTATTTAGTTTATTTCATTCTTCTTTTCCATGACTCATTCTAGTTCTAATTTTTTTCTGTGCTCTGTGACTCAGACCATCCAGGCCTCCCAGTCTTCAATGCTATTTTTTCCTCTGTCCTTATGTATACTTTCTTCTCTGTGAGATTTTTGCACATATTTTTCCTGTTGTGTTAACTACTTTCCACAGCATGAACAAGACTCAGCCACTAACGAGGACCTATTGATGGTGAAAGAAATATTCCTTCTGGCTTCATTTATTTTGTGAAGCACATTCAAAAGTACAGAGACAAGAATCACCCTGTAGAATTCTAGACAGAGCTGCAGCACCGTATTCAAAGTTAGCATGCATGAAGGCTCTCAGAATCATAGAGTCATTGAATGGTTTGGATTAAAGAGACCTTAAAGATCAGGCCTTTAAGGGCTCTCTGTGGGCAGGGACATCTTCCACTAGACTACATTTTCAAAGCCCCATCCAGCCCTACCTTGAACACTCCCACAGATGGGGCATCCACAGCTTCTCTGGGCAACCAATGTCTCACCACACTCACTGGTAAGAATTTCTTCCTAATATCTAATCTAATCCTACCCTCCTTAAGGTTAAGGCCATTTCTCCTTGTCCTATCACTACATTTCCTTCAAAAAGTCCCTTTCCAGACTTCCTGAAGGCCCCTTTCAGGTACTGGAAGGCTGCTCTAAGGTCTCCCTGAAGCCTTCTCTTCCCCAGGCTGAACAGCCTCAACTCCCTCTGCCTGTCCGTATTGGAGAGGTGTTTCAATCCTTTGAACATCTTTGTGGTCCCTCTCTGGATTCATTCCAACACATCCATATCTTCCCTCTATTGTGGGCCCCAGAGCCGGATGCTGTGCTCCAGGTGAGGTCTCACAAGAGCAGAGAAGATGGGCAGAATCGCCTCCTTTGCCCACACTTCTTTTGAAGCCTTCCAGTTGGCTTTCTATGCTGTGAGTGCATTGCTGAATTGTGGTGAGCTTCTTGTCAATTCAACACCCCCAAGTCCTTCTAGGCAGAGCTACATCCATTCTCCACCCATTTGTGCTAGGGATTGCCCTAACCCAGGTGCAGGACCTTGCACCTGGCCCTGTTGCACGTCCTGAGGTTCTCACAGACCCTCCTTTCAAGGTCCCTCTGGCTGCTGTCCCTTCCCTCCAGCATGACAACCACACCACACAGCTTGCTGTTGTAGTCAGTCTTGCTGAGGGTGCACTCAGTCCCACTGTCCATGTCACCAGCAAAGACACTAAACAGCGCCAGTCTCAATACCCCCTGAGGATCCTAAAGGACACCTTCTTGTAACAAATGTATTATGTGTACTTATATATCTACAGATACTGCTAAGTTTAAATTCAAAAAGCAGTCCAATGGTTTAATTTTATAAAAATTTATAGTCTTTTTTTAAAATTGCACTAAATAATGTCAGTTGAGTCAACACAATTTTCTGATGCAGAATGCATCAGAGGTAGGTAGAATGCATGTGCAGGCTACAAAAGAGCTCACTTCCAGCTAAACCCAGGTGTGAGCTGCCCTTACAATACGTGAAGTGGGAGCATGGGGTCATGCCTCGCATGGTGGAGCAGGCACTCTCTGCAGCCCTTGGACCCCATTCTGGAGCAGAAGGAAAGTGTAAGGAAGGAGGAGCATCAGAGAGGAACAGCCATGGTATGATAGACCACCAACCAGTGCTGCTCCTCCCCCCAGTGAAAGGGCTGAATGTGACCTGCAGGGACAGAGAGGGGAAAAGAGAGGGGTCTGGATTGAAGGAGTAGAATTGAGCTTGGGAAAGGTGAAACAATATTGGTTTCATGTCTACCCTTTTTTTCTCTCACTGCTCAAATTAGTAACCAAGTACTTGTATTAATTGGCAATTTACTTTCCCCAAATCAGGTCTTTAACCCATTATGTTAATTGGTCTTTGTCTCGCTTCTGGGATTTTTTTTACTGTTTTCTCCCCTCCTTACCATCCCCTCCCCTGTAAGTGGGGCAGAGTAAATAAGTGACTGCGTAGGGGTTTGGTTTCTAACCAGGGCCATCCCAGCACAGCAGTATATTCAGGTCATGCAAAATTAAAGCATGTTGTTGAATGGCTGAGTGATAAAAATGAAAGATGAAATTTAGTGTTAGCAGTATTAATTAATGATCAGAGAAAAGAGACCAGAAAAAGGCCCTAATGTTGGACTGGTTCACTCCTGCTGCTCAGTATTAAATCTGAAGGAATAACTAACGAACACAAAATTTTCATGGTACATTCTGATTAGTTACAACTGACTCTGTTTGAAAGAAAGTTGAGCCTTATCAAAAACTTGACTCTCCCAAATTGTGCCCACGTTTTAGAATACATTTCAAGTGTGGAAGTTCCAAAATTAAATTCAATTCAGGATTTCTACAGGCAAGTTAGATCTAAACACAGACAGCATTAGCCATGCTTCTGATACAACAATGCCCTTTTATGAGTGTCCTACAAGGCCACTATATGAGCTGGACTATATGGTGAAATTGTCTCTCTTGAAATGCATCAGCAGTGATGTGATTCTTATGATTCACAATGCAAAGCTTGGGCAGAGTGAAAACACAGCACATAATGCAGAATACAGCACTTCAGGGAGTGTGGCTGATAAGGGAGAAAAGGACACAAACTATAACTAAATCAGCAATGAACTAAAGAAAATTGCCTATGAATATTTTCTTAACCTAATTTGAATTTAAATTTTTTTTATTTCGTTTCAGTGAAAAACTTCATTTTGCTTCAGATTTGACTACACCCAGCACACACTTTCTTATTAAATACTGAATTAATTTAAATAAGTATTGAATTTATTAAATTTTCAGCTCATTATTAAATATTAGAAAGGGCCAAAATATTTTCCAGACAAACAGAGAATTCCTTTTTCCATTAATTGTTTACTGTCAGTAAAGTATCACAAGAAAACTTCTGACTGTGCCTCGTAATTTGGTGAGCTAATGAGGGCAGTTTAGTATTCTGAGAGTTTACAGACTAGGCTACCCTGTTTGTTTCTGATTTAAGGTAAACCATTACTATCTCCAGCTGTGTACATCTACCTCTATACTAAGAATTGTGCCTCCTTTCTCACCCTACATCCCAGTCTACTTGTGTTACTACTACCTTACCAGTTCTACACGAAATTATTTAGGTAAAAGAGAGACGGAGAAAGCAGTCATCTGAACTGGGAGAGGGAAATATCCACTTGGAAGGAGAAAATAGAGAAGACCAGAATTTGTGGAGTTGTTAATCAGATTAGATGTGTTAATCCATCTGACTGTGCCCCAAACCTCAGTGCTGTATGTCTTTTCAAAGACCAGACATAAAGTATTGAATCAGGCAGGTATATTTAGATGTTATGATGCAGATTCCAGGCTGCTAATTAGAGACACTCAAAAATAAACCCCCAGAGCTGTACATTCACTCAGATTTGAGATTGCTATTCCAAAACAAATTATAATTTGTTCCTTGCTGTATTTGCTATTGTAAGTGTCTCACTTTAGTGAGAAAGTTTTCAGTAGGAAAAAAAAATCCTCCAAATCCCCCAAGAAAGGAATCTCAAGCAAAGAAATATTGCTCTGTGGGAGAAAAATGTATTGAGGTTAGGCTCAGTGAATTAATGTAGTATCAGAGTGACAGGTGTTTAGGAAATACTTAAAGACAGCAGAAGTAAATGACAGCTGTGAATGTAGAAGAGAGCAGACTCTGAGCCAGTTCACATTTTCCAGAATTAAAGGTGCAATCTATCTCCAAAGCACACCACAGAGTGCCAAGGGGGAGGGTCACCATAGCCTAGTATTGTCACAATATGTCTGATTACACAGCTCCTCTCTTGGGGATGAGACCCATGACTTTGAGCCCACTCAGGATTTGGTAACACCAGTAACTTCACTGTGGAAAGGGGAACTAAGCCAGCCCTGTGCCAGCCTTTTGTCATCATGCTCCTACAAAATGCAATTTATTACACTGCACACTTTGTGTGCCAGGGCAAAGGACAGAACAGGACATGGCCATGGACTGAGACCTTTCCTTGGATTCCAGGGAAGCTACCACACTGAACACAAGAAGGCACATGTCCCATAGCAGGGACATAAAAATGGGATCTAAGAAAGTTAGCAGAGATGAAATCTCCCTTTGGGAAATCTATATTTACTGGCAAATATATGCCCCTTCTTAACATGTATTTGACCATAGCCATGCATATTTTGTGGTGAACAGAAATGTAGGGCATTATTCATTTATTACAAATGAATACTCTTCAACTATTATAAAAACTCTTACATTGGTTTCCTAATTGAATCCTTGGAAGCCCTGTCCTGCACAGGAACTGAGGAACAAGCAATTAAGCTTCTTTAATTTTTCATCTAATTCAAATATTTTGTTTAGAATGCATATTTTTTTGTGCAGGGGAATGAAGGCTGTCAGATGGCTTTTAAATGTGGTTACTAGAAACACAAATGTAATTTAAATTTTTAAGAAACTCTACCTTCCACCAATAATGAAGTCATCAAAAACTGTAACACTGCACACAGAAATAGGTCTCATTATGCAAATATATTGCAGAGGATCTTAATAGATGGGAACCCCTCTGTCTCAGTCTTTGTAATTATAATGTACTGTATATAATTAAAATTAATGTAATTAAAACAGTCTCAGCACCAAGTTCAATTATGTCACTCAAATGTTGCCTCTAGACACATCAGAATTGGCACATCCGTATTATGGAGAAGATAATCCTATATTCCTTTAGATTAATAAAAAGCTGGGACCAAAAGAGGGTTAAAGGGTAAAAAAGGCAACATTAAAACTCTTTCCTTAGAATAAAAAAAAAAAGGTGCTTTATCTCTCAAGAGAAACTTGCAACATCCCAAACATCTCAGTTTTAATGAATATACACAATAACTAGCAGATTAAACTTGTGATAAGGCAAAACCCAACAGTTTAATCCTCTAATGTAATTTTCTACCCATAATAAAGGATAGTAGCTCTGTGAATAGGAAAGCTAGCAAAACCTACACCTCTGTGATCCACTGGTGGATGAACCTCAGTGCCATCAGCTTTGCACCACTGCCATTCTCAGATGTCCCCTAAATCCCATGTCTGTCTCACTCCCTGGCTGGGAAAAAAGCCCACATAGCCCAGGAACATAGGGACCCTGCCAGCCACGTCCTCCCTCCTGCAACATCACCCAGCATAAACCACAGGCGATTAGGACACACACAGATACACTGACCAGTGTCAATGGCAATGCTAAATAGGTGATCCTGGTTTTAATAAAAATCTTCACATAATTCTTGAAGTAGTTACCCTAGATCAGCATTGATAATGTCATATTTGATGCTGTCTAAAAAGTTTCTGAGGTGGGAATGTGATGCTGTAAGAATACCCAAGGTTTTCCTGCAACAATGAAGGTCCCAGTACAAGCTCTCAACCCGAAACTGTCTTTCAAACAAGATGAAAGTTATGTACGAAACTCTCAGGAATCATGAAAGACTATGTCCTATTAGCCCCTCGATCACTGTCAGTTTACACAGATCCTATGCTTATGTTACAGTGATAGCCTTTAACATTTCTACTCTCCCTTATATATTCAGACCATTTTGCAGCTTTTTCCTTGGCAACTGTGGGACAATAATTTTGCTTTCTGTCCACCTTTGAGGCTTCTGCGCAATACCTTCCATCCACAAGATAACTGGAAATGGATTAATAGGATAGGGCTGAACCTTTTCAACAATAAAACAATATTTCAGTTCAGCAGCGCTGCCCTCTTGTCATGAAAAGATGAATTCATTCCAGAGTGTGAAATGGAACAATTTCACAGGAGAACTCATTGTTTCATCGCTATTTTGCCTCATGTTCTGTATCTGAAAAGTACCTTAAATTACTAATATAGTCTAGCAATAATAAAGGCTCTGGCTTTCAAAGAGCAGTAGAAATTCAACATATGGAGTGTCTAGTCTTCTCTTTCTTATAAATACATACGCATTTCTATGGTTTTGGGTTTTGTTGTTGTTGTGGGGTGCTTTCTTTTCCTTAGAGAAGCAGGGAGCAGGGAGAAAAAGAAAAGTAGGCCACTCTAGGCTACAGGATATTTATACAGCTTAGTTGGTTTTGAATGACTAAACCTGAAGAATTTCACCACATACATTCAAGAAATGAAATCAGGCAATGTCAGATACATTAACAGTTATCTTGCAGAAAAGGATAAGCGAGGTACCAGATGGCACAGTCTTATCTCTACAGAGCTGAGGGGTGGGAGCTGAGGACCTATCAACCAGCATAACCTCAGTCCAGGAATGGACAGCCAAATCAGCTGAAAGATTCATGAAGAGGACAATGACAAAGAGGAATGCAGATGGGTTTGTCAGAGATAAAACATGTCAAATCAGTTTTCCCAGTAACCTGGTAAGATTTCCCAGGAACGTATTTAAGTAGCCCAAAATTAGTAACATTTTGGCACTTTCTCACTTGACATTCCTACAAACAGGCCAGGGAAGCCTGGGCCGGACAAAAATATTACAAAAAACCTATTACAGATTGCAAAACTCTGGAAAATGGTTAGCCAGAGATTGAATGTCATCAGTTTGTGATCAAAATGGAAAAACATTTTTTAGTTTTGCAGGGTTCTTTCTTTGGCCTTAATTAATATATTTGTGTTAATTCTTATATATATTAAAGACCTGAAGGGTAGAAGAGAGATTATTCTCACTAATTCAGTACATGATATCACTCCAGAACACACCACTACTATGATAGAGAGCAGCATTAAAATTCAATAGCATCCTGATATATAGGGAAACAGGTTGAAAAAAGTAATACAGTCGAGCAGGAAGGGTACACACATAGAGACAAGAATAATAAATTGCATGACCCAGGATCAGGAATGATTGCCTAGACAGCAATTCTACAGAAAAGATATGCACTTTATAATGGATTGCAAGAGTCAACATTGTCACTCATTGCAAAAAGACAAGCATCTATACTAGAACAAGCCCACAAAGGTACAGCCTGGCAAACACTGAATTTGTTTGCTGTAAAGCACATGTTAGTGCATTTGTGAGCTGTACTTTTAGCCCCTATGAATTCCTATAAAAAGATATTTTTTGCCTTTTGAAACGCAGCACATAAAATAAAAGTAGTACATACATGCAAAATATGGATTGTTTTCTGGCTCATGCAGCATTAATGTATTTATTCAAAAAATATCATTTAAAAATACTAAGGATGATGTGTTGAAAATTGTAAAATATTCCCCTGTTGACTTCCACTGATGATTAAATTTACATAGGTGGCTATTATAAGAATTCATTTTCTTGATATGCTTTATACAGAATTCATTGAGAGACCAGGAAATAAAATGAAAACAATAATTTTAATTGTCCCCTCCCAGCCTTGTTAGGAGTAATTTCTCAAAGTAGTATTGCACTTTAATTAGAAATTTGTAAAATATATATTAGTTCATAAGACTAATTAGAATTCCTGTTATTTTTTCCTGATAATAAGAAACATGTGAAAAAATGCATGTCATGAATTTTGTGCATCACTCTGCACAGAGATTCCTTGGCAAGCATGTGAAATTCCTATTTCATTTTTTTTGTATTCTTTGTCTTAGGAAAAAAATGAGAAATAAATACCTTCTGCTTGGGAATAACACAGTGTCTTTACTGGAAAATTTGTCCATTAAAGGCAGAATACTTTAGGTTCTTGACAGTAGTTACTCAGCTCAATATTTCAAATGCTAAATCCAATCCCCACTACACCACACGTGGTTTATGGACATTCTGATTGTCAGTACAGCGAAACACTGTCAATAATAGAGGCTGAAAACTTTAGATAGTAAGTAAAATATATTTCTCCTACAACCCTGATCATTCATCATCATAATCTCCAAATACAAATCCTGTGAACTGCATAGAACAGAAGGCCTGGGTGTGAAGCTTGAGAAACATCAGACCATTATCATTATGCTTAATGTGTATTTATTCATATTTTCCACTGAGTGGAGAATGAGGTAGGTTGAGAACTGGCAGGATGGCAGATCTCAGTGAGTTCACTGATGGCACAAAGCTGGGAGGGGCAGCCAAAACCCCAGAGTGCTGTGCAGCCCTTCAGAGGGGCCTTAGCAGGCTGGAGAGATGGACACAGAAAAACCTGAAATTTAACAAGGCCAAGTCTTGCAGCTGGGGAGGAGAAACCCCAGGCACCAGCACAGGCTGAGGGCCAACCTGCTGGGGAGCAGCTCAGTGGAGAAGGACCTGGGGGTCCTGATGGACAGCAGAATGTCCATTAACCTTGTGGCTGAGAAGGCCAGTTCTTTAGGAAGAGCATTGCCAGCAGGTCGAGGGAAGGTGATCCTGCCCTCCTACTCAGACAGGGAGAAGCACACCTGGAGCAGGTCCAGAAGAAGGGCAACAATGATTAAGGTACTGGAGAATCTCTATTAGAAGGGAAGACTGAGGGAGCTGGGCC
Organism: Motacilla alba alba; assembly: GCF_015832195.1. Taxonomy (NCBI): domain Eukaryota; kingdom Metazoa; phylum Chordata; class Aves; order Passeriformes; family Motacillidae; genus Motacilla; species Motacilla alba. Next base: position 24,003,316 of record NC_052019.1, on the reverse strand, counting down.
TGTTCAGACTCAAAAAAAAAAAAAAAAAAAAAAAAAAAAAAAAAAAAAAAAAAGAAGTGAGAGGGCAACTCAACAATATCTGTAAGTATTTCAAGGTTCAGTGTCAAGAAGATGGAGCTAGGCTCTTGTCAGTGGTGCCAAGCAACAGGACAAGAGGCAATAAGCAGAAACTGATGCACAAGAAAGTCCACCTGAGTGGAATTTACTGTGTGGGTGACACACACTGGAACAGATTGCCCAGAGAGGCTGTGGACTCTCCCTGACTGGAGATATTCAAGAACCATCTGGATGCAATCCTATGCCTTGTGCTCTGGGATGACTCTGCTTGCACAGGGAAGTTGGAGCAGATGACCTACTGTGGTCCCTTCCATTCTGTGATTTAATTTATGTGGTAGACACAATACTTAGGAGCAATAAATCACACTGTAAGTTGTTATTTTTGAAAATTTATGAACAGAAGGAACTGAAGTGGAAAAATGTCTCCCAGAATATGAACAAATCTTCTGGCAGAATGCAGTCACTAAAGCAATACTCAGAAATTCTGCTTATCTATGAAGTACAGCTATTACAATAGAGGAACAATGGCTCAAAAGTATGCATTAGTTCACTATGTGACTTTTCTTTAGATCAAATTATGCCTGTGCTTGTTGAGGATGAAAGATGCAGAAATAAAGCACAAAGAAAATCCCCTCTTTGCCCAGAGGCTTACATTCCCAGAGTTGCCATAGAAGAAAAATCAACAATATTAGCGAACTTTTTTTATTGAATAGAAATAAAGATGATGTCTGCTTCCTTAGTATACTAACCTTATGATCCCAGACCAATGCAGAAAAAGTCACAAGCACTCATGGAGTGCTTTTACTACTGGAGTAAAACTCATGCATCAAAGTGGTCATGAACATAAAAAGTCACATTAAAACATAAAAACATAACATAATAAGAGTTAAGCAAAGATATTCCAGGTGTGTTAACACCCTCACATAAGTGGGTCCAGAACAAAAGAGCAACTCTGAGCCCTCATGGCAAAACCCTTTATCTCACGACCTATGCTGAAACCTCCTGAAGCCACAACAGTGTGAATCAAACCTCATGCCCAAGGGGTGATGAAAACACCTGCTGTAAGAAGCCATGTAGGCAAGAGACCTCAAATGGAACTTGGCAAACAGCCTGATCCTGGCATCTCAAGCTGCCCAGCTCACAAAGAGAGTCACAAGAGCACACTGGTAACAGCACACACATGGCAGATATGTGTTGATACCAAGGGAGAGCAAAGTGCAGAGCAGCTTCCTCCAACAAGGGGAAAGGGAGACATCTTACTTAGGAATTAGGTCCTCCTTTTCTTCCAGCAGGAAAGAATAAGCTGCTTATTTCTGACAGTAGGTGCAGACCAGAGAGGCTTTATTAGCTGAGTGCATTCTCAGCCTCTGGGCTTGTATTGTCAGGAAGAGGAAGCAACAGAGAAGCATCCTCCTCTTCTTTTTATGTAGGCAATAGTGATACAAGGCTACAGAGGTACCTTTATGCAGGTTCAGCTCCTGAAGCTGCATGCCTGTATGATTTGCATCATTTGATACTCTAAGGAGAATCACAACTACTTCATACACCATATATGCAAAATGAGAGTCACTCATCTTCACATCTCTCCAACATGCCAGATGCATTTCTTAGCAGATAAAAAAGCAGAGCAACTTTGCTGTGGGCATTAAGCAGAAAGCTATATCATATTCCGCTACGTTCCCTCAAAGTGTCTGTTGCAGTTTTAAAAGGTCCTTGATTCAGTTTCCCCAAGCAGAAAAAAAAGATCATTAAAAAGTCATGAGCAATTTGCTCAAAAGAAACTGAAAGGCTAGGTGAACACACCCAAGAAAGCATAGAGAGTCCAAGCAAAACAAAACAGATCCAGTCCAATCACTAGTTATTAAATACATAACTCTTTCATAAACTAAATATGATCCACCTTAAAACAAATTTGACTTTCAGCCCTACAAGCAGTACTGGAAGGTTGCTTTGAAATATCACTTTGTATGGTTTCATGAGTCCACATCTGTAAGTCAATATGCAGCTGCATATTTAAAAGCCCGAAGGAAATATCTAAAGGGCTTCCCTTTTTGCAGCTGCCTTTCCAAGGACATCATTTCACAGAGCCAGAAAATGTGCATGTTAGTTAGCAAGGGCTACCTTTCAATACTGCTTTCCAATTCACTAACTTCCCTTCCCTAGTGTCTAGATAATTACCTTCTAGTTGTATCCCTGGAGTGGTGCCTAAGGCATAAATGAGGACAGAGACAACTAAAAAAATCACTGAGGTTAATTCCCCTTGGTGTCCTGAGAACAGAGACCACATACCAGCTTCATTCAAATGGCTAGAGGAGAAAAAAGAGAATATAAATATTGAATTATTATTCTTTCTAGTGATTGAATGGTAGAGGAGTAATTTATCAATAAAGGTTTTATGCAAAAGTTTTTTAACAAAGAAAACCACAAATAACTCCATAAGTAAACTTCTTTTTTTTTTTATTTCTAAGCACCTGAATGTTTTAAAATATTTTTAGCACTATAACCTCAACATAAAATATGATGCCCTCAGTAGAGTATAATATGTAACAATTTTCCCACAAAGTACATTTTTTCAGAGATGAAGGGGATAAAAAATTCATGTCAGGTTATTATTTTGTTGCTGTTATAAGAATGATTTGCTATGATACATTCTGCCTTGAGTCACCCGCACATCCATGGAGTCAGTTCACTCCCTAGCCTTACACTTGCCATGAAATGCATGCTCAGATCTATTTAATCCCAGTAAAAGGACTTTACTGACAAAATTATGGCTGCTTCCTGTCCGAATGAAGCCCTAGCATGAGGATTATGCTGTACTGCACTAGGGATGGAGTAGGAAGATCTTGGATGAAATTTCTGTCCTGCAGAAATAATTGATACTTTTGCTACTGAATTCACTACAACACAAGTTCACTAGAAGCATCTTCATGCTATTTCTACTCTTTGCCTAATTAAGATATTCAGAAAAATAATAGTGATCTTGTGACAAACCAGGTATTTTACTAAGGACTTTGACATCTGGGGACCTGAAGATCATTTAACTTTTCTGAAGAGGTAAACTGTGCTACACAAGATTATTTATCAGAGGTAATTATTAATAATTGAGATGTAACTTCAACAATTTCCACAAAACTCATTTAGTCACATGGGTTAGGTTTCTTCCCACTAATCTGCCACTACACAAGGTGCCTCTTAATGGCTATTATATAACCTCCCTGGAACAATTCCCTCAATATTTTTGTTTATATATTGTCCTCCAGATGACAGCAAAGGTCAGCTCCCTATCATCTCATTAAAGGTGTGTTTAATTTAGCCTCTTTCCCCTACACAGCTAACAAAGCCCTGATAAATCAGCTCTATGGCAAGAATAAACACACTGCTTCACTTAATTAAAAATTAAATTCCTCTTCAGGGATCATTACAGTAGTGAGCTGCTACATGCCTTTGTTAAATAGGTGTTTCTTTGAGGCCACAACCAGAGTTATACTATTGGGAACTCTGTATCACTATAAGCAGGAATTTGTTCAGGCATTCAGCTAGAGTACTACACGTGTTCATCTTTTAAAAAGAGGTGGGTCTAGAAAAGCTAAGGGTTCTTTGAAGAATCAGGAGAATTGCACAACTAAATTTTGTTCTTCTTTGCACCTATTACATTAATGAATCATGTAATTTTATGGAAGAAAAAGTAAAAAATATTGCTTTGCATACTGGCCAATAAATCCTTGTAAAAGATAACTCAGAGGAGATGGGCAACAGGACTGTGCCTGTGAAGGTCAGGGAGCAACACTGTGACTGCCCACAGTTGTTGCAAAGAAGCTGACTTTATCGCAATACAAAGGGGACTGGAAGGCAGTCTTTGTTTTAGAGAACAGCTACCAAGAGCTGAGTTGGTCAACTGGTGTAAGGGTTTCTCCCTGAGTAATCAAAAGAGCGCAAATTTCTCCCTTTCTCAGCCAGACGAGCGTGCAGGCTGGGGAGTGAATAGGTGTCCAACATTTATCCAACTCAGAGTATAAATTCAGACGAATAGCAGAAGTGTTCTCAAGATAAAAATGGGCTCAAGCTGGCTTCCAGCCATGTATTCCTTCCCAGTAACTGGGGATGCCCAGTACAGTTGTTATATTTTGCTGGGTGTGACAGATTTATATTGTGTTTTCAGTCTGTTTTGTATCACTCTGCTAAGTTTGAAATCTCATGTAATTTCACCTATTTTCAAATAAGTAAATTTGGTATTATACATTACACTGTCTACATATGGAATATCTAAAAAAAAAAAAGGTTGGAGAGTATTTGACTGTGACAACAGTGCATCCTTTCTTAAGGAAATGCTTTCAGTCCTCTAAAGCTTCAAACAGAAATAGTCAAACTAATCAGAAATGCAGAAACAATAATATTGTCTAAGAAAACATTTGTGAAAAAGTAATGAAAATACTTTCTTCTCAGTTTTCCCATACAATCAAGAGCAAGCAGAGTAACTTAGACAAAACAAATTAGCAGTAGCTAACATGCTGAATGGTCATATGCAATTTGGTAGGAACATGCTACTGGTCTGTTTGTGAGCCTCATCTAATTTTGGCACACAGGCCATGTGAATTCAAGACTCTGGTCTGCCCACATTCCCAGAAAACCAACGACCAGCTAAAGACCACTGTAACTTCCACGTAAAAGTAATACTGTACTGCTGAATGCAGGTGTATCTGTTCTGTCCTCCTACTCATTGGCATTAAAACTTCACACAACACAAGAAAAGAGAGTATCAAGAAGTCATCCTTGATCTTTCACTGACCTTCACATCTGTACTTTTCAGGACAAAAGAAAACAACTCTTCACTCAGATTCTCTTCCATTTCAGTGAGTTGACAGCCACAGCAGTCAGCCAAATCACACTGATAGTATGTAGCATGGTAGGTCTACACTAAATGCAGTTTCCTGCTAAAAAAGAGGGTCAACATTTCCTCTAGAGAGAGTTCGGGAGCATTACAGATTGTTTTTTTAGCCTTTTAGAACAACAGATTAGAATAGCTCTGTCTGAGGTCTTGCACTCTGGGTCTAAAAGCAGACATTCAAGTGGGAGGAGACACTTTATATGGGGCATTTAGGATTCACCTTTGCTTACTAATATATTCCCATGATCCATAAATGCAAAAGTGATCTTCTCTGTGACATAATTGTTAACATGGGGACTCTTATTTATTTTCTCAGCTACAATGCATGTAAAGCAAATAGACCATAGCAATACCATTACACACACTCCTGCACTCACTTTAGAGACAATCAATATCCATTATCAAATTCTCAGCAGGAGAGAAAAGCTGCGAAATTGCCCATAAAATAAATTTACAAAGTCATCCCAATATCTTCTATGTTCTGTTTGAAAAATGATACATAAATAATTGCTTCAAAGGTACTTTCACTTCGTTATCATACCAGAGCCTATTCATGGCAGTAGTGATGATAACTACACCATCTTCTGTTTCACAAAAATTAGGACAATAAGTTGGATTCTTGTTTCAGTGAAGGGCCTTGTTTTGTAATTGGTTCTGTCCTTTGGATCAGGGTCATTCTTTTTTACTTGCTTCTCAAGCTCTGACATAGACCATAACAGTATCTTTTATTAAAATAAAGGTCATGTTTGCTGTGTCACCCAAATACTGAAACTCTTGATCTACTTTAAAAGACCAGGAAAAGAGTTTCAACCCTGAAGGAACTATTTTTTGGTAGCTTTACCTTTTCTTTTAGGAAGGTAGTCCATAAGGGGTTTTTTGCATTCATACAGATCTTGTCTTGGTCTCTTGTGGAAGACCCACAAAGCAGAATGATGGTTTTCTCACAGCCTTCTAAACATCCCAGGCTCTTGTGTGAGTTTCTCCTCTCCTTCTCCTTGAGAAAAAGAGACACAAAAATGTACCTTTCTATTTTGTGATACAAGTGATGATAACTCGGCTGCCAAGGGACTGCTGGATCAACATGCAGATGCTGCTGCTACATGTGTGCTGAATCAACTTTGGTGACACAGGAGAGAAGGAAAGGGAAATTTGCAATATACATTTTTTTTTTTTTTTTTTAATGCCACGAGTTCCCAGAGATACTTTGCATGGTTTCCTGACCCATTTGGCATTTGCTGTTACTCACATCCCAGGCGACAGGACAGAGCTCAGCATTAGTCCTTGGTCAGACTTTATCCTATGGTCAAAAAAATCAGTAGATCTGATTCCTGGCAGCTGAAGTGCATTCCAGTCTAAGGGCCAGCACAATATATTTCAGACAACAAAAGTAACACTGCTGTAAGCAGGCTCATATACTGTTTTCTGCTTCTCAAAGTGGAGGATTTGGCTCTCCATAGATTTTGCCAGTAGTCACCACTCATTTTAGTGGAAACATGCTGCAAAGAGCATGTTTCAGGACTTCAATGCATTGCAGCCTTTCTTATCTATTACTTTTTAAGGTGATTATGTGTATCACACCTAGGCATCATTTAATACTGTGTACTCTGTGCTTGTCCACAGCAAATACAAAGGCACCTGTTGTCTTACAATGAGCTCCTAATTTAAAAGTGTCGTGTTTGTGCTTTTGAATGTTTTATATATTTATTCTGTTTGGGTCTTTAAATGTCTCATCCTTAATCCTTTATCTTTAATTTAGACAAATAATTGCTTTAGACAAATTACTTTATCCCCTTTCATATTTCCCTATATGCTAAATACTGATAAGTAGCCAACATTTATCAATGATATCCAGCTTTACATTAATTATATTTCAAGGCACAAAAACTCATTGTGCAGTAGCACTGTTTAGCAATGCACACATGAACTACATACTGAATATCAACCAAATACAAAGAATTTAACCGAAACCAAGTGAAATATTGAATCCTGAACAGAGATGAAAATAATACATTCAAATTAATTCAGGCAATTTTGAATACCATCATTTTTTGCTGCATCTTATGCTCTGAACAATCACTCTCTTTGAACTGCAGCAACTGGGTTTAAAGATTAGAATGTATGGAGCCTACCTGTATCTTTCTGAATAGCCACAATTATCTTATGATTTGTAATGCTCTGCTTATGCTCTTGAATGCTAACACCAGGCACTGGTTTCATTACAAAAATCACAAATTTACTAATGCCTTTTAGAGCATTATTTCAGCTGTTTTATGTGCTGAGTTAAACTGACTACACATGCAGCATGAAATTGGGGATAAAATATGCTCTAATATAACTATAATTAGAATAGAAATTAAAGGAAATTAGCTAGTATAGCACCAAAAAAAACCAGAAAAAATAATACCCTGGATATATTTTGAACCTATAGTTCAAACAAGCGATTTGAAAGCAAGTCAAACAGTCTGAGCTAGATGCTAATAGATAACCACCTGTGTCCTCTCAGTGCTCTGGAAAACCTCATTAGCAATGCAAGACCATGGATCTTGGCTCCTTTTCCACTTAAGTAAATTTAGCACTATGAAGAACCACGATGGAGTGGGTATTTCATGCTAATGAACTCTCTGGAACCACATGGTACTCTCTTCCTATTTGAAAAAATGACCATTTGCAAGGAAAGCCAATATTTTACATGAAATATTAGTCAATCAGTACTTAGAGCTATTCCCTGTGCTGATCCAATAATAAGGAATCAGCTAGGATTGTTTTCTAAGTCAGATATGTCTCTATGTCTCTTAAATAGAACTCTATGTGGATGTAGTCCTTTGTTTAAAAACAACAGACACTGGATCAAAAGTCTTTTATTTTAACTCTATCAGACTCAACAAGGTTGCTGCAAAACAAGATTAAAAGCATATTTGGGAAATGATTTCACAGACCTCTAGTGGACTGAAATTGAGCTACTCAGACATGTGTTGCTTAACACAGCAACAAATTACCATTGTTTATCTCTAGTGCCTTCTCACAAAAACTGACAAGTTTTATTTTTCAGCAGCTCCCGGCTTTCAGCAATGGTGTTTTCTGCTTTTCATGTATAAAGAAGATTTCTGGTATAAATACCAGCCCATGCATATCCCAGAATTACAGAATCTTACTGCAAGGCAACTTTTGAAAGATAGCATTTTCATGTATTTGCAGAGCAGAAAATCAGATTTCAGAAGAGTTCACAAAGGTAACTACTGGAGCTGCATAGATTCTATTCAGCAGGGCTGTTTCCACTGTTTCATCTTCCAGTTCCAGCTTCTGAGTTAAATACATCTCTGAAGTTCTCAGAGCTCTGGACCAAGCTGAAGATCTCAGATTTCAGGTCTGATGGAATCAGACTGGAACACACGCCATTCCAAGCACCAAATGACATCCGGAATTGTCAATCCCAGACCCATAGCAGAATAAGTTCAGGATATTACAGGCATGTTTTTGTAGATCTGTAAGTATTCAGGCTCCTTAAAACAAAACCTAGAGAGATGAAGCTGGTGATGTCACTGCTCTAGAAATTACACCTGTCTTTTCTCTGAAATGGTCCTGAGCTGTATTGAAGTCTATCCAGGCAAGACAAGTCCTTAAACCATCCCCTCAACAATTGTTTTTAAAAATCTTCCAATTAATGTTCCAATTAATGCAGTTCATTAAATGAGTCTTATATCAGACATCTTGAAGAGGAGACAGAATTATCAATAAATGTAAAGGGAAAGAGTCAAAATAATGGTTGGACAGCTCACAATAGCCTCTCAGCCTTTGAATTCAGCATTTCTTTAAAATTCAATAAGAATACAAAAACCCCAAACCTCCCAAACATTGTTGTAAAACATAGAAATTGGAAAGGAAGACTGTGTAAGAGAAACTTTAGCAGATAATAACTGTTATTGTGTATTTTTGCATGAATGCTTTCTCCAAAATTAAGCATTTCTGCTGTCACAAGATGAACATTGATGGCATTAGAGGCCTTGTGAATATATATATATATATGCATCACTTTCTCAGAGTTGCTCCTAATTTAAAACAAGTGGTCTCAGACATCGGGTCATATCTCAGCAAACCAAAAGCAATCTTCAAAAAGCTAAAATCCACTTCAATTTCATTATGGCTGAGAGGAATATAAATTACAGCTCGAATGGTTTAAACTAATGGTCTGAGTTTGTCAAAGGTTGAGAACTGTTCACCTTAGAAGAACATTGACATCAAAGGCAAAAGGGAAGGAGTGAAATCAAAGACATCTACATTTTATACATCTGCTCATTATCTTATAAATGGAAAAAATTATTAATATACATAGCAATTGGTGGGTTTTCATACACTACTGGAAAAGTGAGTATCGACGAGTGTACTAGAGAGAGACAGTGTATTACAGGTAGAACCAAGAAACATTTATCATGGTAACAAGTATGTAAAACTACTGAAGAAAGAAGTGAACATATACATCACTTCTCTGCAAATGCAATTGCTATTTAGGAACAGTGCTAACCACAGGAGATGCCATTTTTGGATAGTTATGTTGCCAGAGTGCCATATTGGAACGAGCACAAAAATGCACTACTGAAAAAGCATAGCTTTTTAATAAGGGAATACACAGAAATAATTAGGGTTTAGGAGAGGTAGGTGAATGCCTCATGAGATTTTCAGTATGGCACTTCAATGGCAATTAGGCACTGAGCCTTCTATTGCAACCTTTCTAGGTACTAAAATAGTGCAGTTCTGATGAGGAGTCCTTGCACTCCGCACACAGAATTTACATTGAAGCAAATGAATTAATTTTTTGAGATAGATCTGGAAGCATTAACCTTATATTGCATTATTGCACACAGTTTTACAGGAGCTGGGTCTCTACAGAGATTTGAGAGGTTTCTGCTGACCATTGAGTGCTGCCTCCGGATAAGTGATGTGACTGAAAACACATGATCATTTCTCTCAGTACACAGCTATTTTTGTTACTCTAAGGTAAGTTCTACTCTAAGAAGTCACCTGGAACTGCATGCATCTCTGACCATGCCTGGCTGTGCTGCACTAGGCAGTGCATAAAAGGTGGAGGACACAAAGACCAAAACCAGGAAATATTCAGAGCTATAAAGGGTTAGCAGTGCAATCAGCTTTCAGACACATCTGACCACCATCAAGATGCATGCAAAATTATATTTTCTGAGAAAGCTTTTCCATTATTAACAGCATGAGTAAGACATAGCAAGGAAGAAAAGTGGAGAGTGGCACACCTGAGCATTGTGTCTCTATTGAGAAAAGAAGAGATGATCCTACCTAACTGCATTAAGACCTCCACAGAGCACATCTAAATTACTTAGAGAACACTTAGGCATTATAGTAATAACCACTACAGGAAACTCTAATGCAGATGTATAAAACATTAAATAGCCTATTTTTTTTTTCTAATACATGCTTTTACCCTGCTACCTTGTTCCTACTTTTACATCATATTTAGGGGAAACAGCAAAAGCAGCAACTCTTTCAAGAAAAATGTTACCCAGGAAGCTGCATAACCATTTCTTCTGCTTTTCTTCTATCTCATTAGCTCAATTATATACATTTCTTCAGTGAGTCTTACTATAGCAACTCCTCACACACATCAGTATCACAGTACTACTGGAAATTTCCATTTACATTAAACATGTTAAAAAACCCAACTTCTTTGTTCTGGGGATCAGAACAATTTGTCCCTAATATTTCAGCACTAAAAGAAATAAAAAGAAGTCCCAAACTTATTTTTAAGCTATTTTTTTAAATTACTCTGCTATGTTGTTTGTCAGATTTATGACTTCTAAATGCTTGGAATTCAAAATTGTGGAAGAAAATGGGGTGGGAGCTAGTAAGTTACACCAATCCTTACAGAGAGGTTACTGATGCCAATATAAAATTCTGAACTAAGTGAAAGGCAGTGAAAGTCTAGATTTTATACAACAAAATGATAGGATTTAAGAAACCTTTGACTTCAGCACCTCATAGATGATGGGGTGTTACAGGGGAGAACACCTCAACCCCATAGTGGCTGTAGCCCTGCCCTGGTCTCAGAAAGAGAGAAAGATGTCTGTTTACACTACCTCTGGAAAGTCTCTGTCTGATTCTATATATAGACAGTTCATGTATATGCCAAAACACCTAATTTGAGATTACCAAATAGATGACAGAAAATATTTAGTCTATTTTTAATTACTGAGAAAATAAGTATTTGTGAGTTGGTTGATAGAGCTGGTAATCTCCTTAAATGCAGAAAAGAGTGAGATACTGAATCTTTTAAGGATCTTTCAAGGATCTGACAATGTTTAATGAGGTTTAAAGAGAAATCTGAGAGCTAAAAAGTAGCAGTTATCGAGAAAGGATTTGTCATCTGGCTCAATAAGAAAAAAGGCACAAAAAATAGTAGTTTTGAAGTATTCTATAGCCTATGATTGAAAGTGGTTTCTTTGGAGCAAAGCTGAGATAGATAAGGTAGCTGCAAATTTCCCAACAAGGATTGTGTGAAGCAAGAGAGCCCCAAGAAGCCTGGAGCTCAGTTCTCTTAATCTGCTAACACAACAAGTACTCAGACAAAATCCTGAAGGGACATTATTCCCTGTAGTTCTCCACCAGCATATAAACTCATGATATCCAAGGACCAAACAGGTGCTAATTTATTCCACTTACCCTCTAGCTTGTTCTTCAGTGTGTCACAAACTCCATTAAAGCATAACAGGTTGTATTTAGCAAGTACACTGTTTACTCTGAAAGGTACATAACTCTAGGGCAGGGGAGCTGAAACTTGCTGTGTACTTTAATTAGTTGTCTCATCTGTCCAAAGATGCTTTTGGCTCTGCATCCACATGTGCACATAACAACAGGTATTGCAAACTGCTGTTTTAAGTACTATCTGCTTGCTTTTCCCAGTTTTAAGAAAAATCAGGCTAGAAAACCATTGTTTCAGGAAGACAAGACAAGAATGAAGAGGTACCATAGCTGAAAAAAAAACCCAAAAAATAAGGAAGAAAAACCCACCCAGCAAAACCACAAAATTAAACTGTCTCTTAAATAAAAACATTATAGCAAATCACTCTTCATATATTTATATATTTGTTATAAACAAGTGTAAGGCTATTTCCCAGAGTCAGAACTAACATCACAACTTTTACTTGCTCCATTGTTGCTTTTATAGTTCAAGAAGAAATACTGAATACATATGACTTAGAGCTTTTTCTGCTTTTCTATTTTCCAGAATGGAACCACACGCAAGGCACATTGTACACTTTACAGAACAAATATGAGTGGTGAGGTTCTCAAATCCTTAATCCAAAAACTTTTACTTGTCTATCTTTCAAACTGGAGAAGAGATCTAGTCTTTATTCAGTGGGTAAAATACCTGAGCAAACTAGAATTACAGATATATGCATATACATAGTACAAAAATTCAAAATCTACATACACACATTTTTCTCTATGTAAAGCAAGAAAAACTTCTGTTTGGTCATAACTATTGAGATGACTGTCAAAACAATATCTTAGACATAAAATAGGACATGCTTTCCCTGATCTTCACAGTTTGGCTTGCTGTACACTTCTTTCCACGCAATGAGTTCCCAGACTGTAGACTTTCTTCACAATTAAGGAACCCAAAGTTTGCAGAATCTGCAAAATGCAGAATTATTCTGTTTATATCTTACTTAAATGTAAAGCAAAAGAAAATGGAAAGACATTTTCAGGAACACACACAGACATCTTGAAACCCCCACACCCAGACTGCTCTTTGCAACTGAAAAAAAGCACAACAAAAACCAGCAGAACCCTGGACACCAGGGTAACCATAGCAGCTATACTGGCTATGGGAAATAACCCATGAAGCCATCAATTCCAAAAAGGTGAAAGAAAGATGGATATATCCTAACTTAGCCAGCTGAAACTGTCAGGTAAATTAAAAACTCATTGGACTCCAGACAAGAAGCTAGCCAGAAACTTGTCAAATCCCCATTGAGAGAGGAAGAGGGAAAAGACATGTAAACAAAGAGCAGCATTGAATAATGGAAGAGAAATGATAAGTCCCTTTCTTAATGTGTTCTCTCAGAAAAATAAAGAGATAATTATTTTCAAGACTTAACTCCATGCTCAAATGGAGAAGACACATCAGCAGGATCTGGGGAAAAATTGATCTGCAGACAATTCTCTGGATTTGGAATAAGAGTTTTCAGCAAGTCCTGCACAGTGTTGGCAGTACTGAATAACATGTACTACAGCTTTAGTACGACCAGCTGCATTCATTTATGTCTAAAAGTGGCATTTTTTTGTAGCAGATATTAATTTTTACCCTTAAAAAAAGCTAGAGTCTTTCCAAAGTGGCAGTAACTCTGTGTGCTAGAAATCACAGGGCTGGCATCCAGGATGTTGTTAGGGACATTCTGAAAGCTTTTTCCTATTTTAATACGCATTACTTTGTCCTTACACCAGCTAATCAGTTGTAGAATCACTGCTGTCAGAAATAGGTTCCAGGGGAATATGAGGTGAATTCCTGATGATCACTCACTCTCTGTTAATCAGATCCATTTATTTTTTCTTATCTGAAGCACTCAAAAAAGAGGGAGAATCCAGAATCATAAAGTCTGACTGCTACGCTTAAAGCATCTATTTCAGGTGTTCCCCCCAAAAATTTATTCAGGACAGACATGCTGATAGGGTATCAGGATCTGAGTCATAGAAAAATGTCCCATCTGCAATACAAGACTTCAGAGAAATTCATAGATGTAAGGTGGTAAATACTCAAAGATTGTGTAAAGAGACTTCAGTGTTGTTGTTCCATTTATCATTGACTTGGATTTCCACATCGGATTTTTATTGCTGATTATTAGCAATAGCATGAGTTTAAAGCTTGATGTAATGAAGAGGACTGATACAAAGTGACCATTCATGTCATCACTCCAAAGTATGTTTTTTAATACTTTCATTTAAGGGTATTTTCTCACATTTGGATGTACTTTGAAAAGTAAGGATAATCTCATAAGAGTGCCAGCAATCACTAAGAAGGCTCATAATTTAAGTTTTTGTAGAAAACAGACATCATTCATGTTATATTATCTTTATCTTCACAGTCCATTTCAAGTCAAAAAGATGTACCTACATATATACTGGAACATTTCTTGGGTCACTACTGATACATTCTGAAGGATAAAGCTTTTTCTCCACTAATCCTTCTTTGCTGCAACCTGGAAGTGTCACTATGCTTCTGATGTTTTTGCAGTGCTTTGAGGTTTCCTTTCCCTTCAAAGTTTTCATACAGTCAATTAGGGCAGATGGGAACTTCTGCCACTGCAAATCTTCTGATTCACTTCACAGAGACATGAAAAAAAGCTGAAATGGCTTGTGCAGTCCCAGCCGTGCAGGCATTGTTATCCTTACTTCTCTTTTGAAGGAATACATCTATTTCCTCCAACACAACAAAGCCACAAAAATGTGCTGAATGGCTGTGAATATGCATCATCTCTAGATTCAGTCTCATGGTCTTCCTCAGAGGACTAGACTTTTGGGTACAGAGACTTTCATACATTCAACATCACTGTGTATGACATGTTCTATTTTAAGGAGGTTTGCAATAAGAGTTTGCTAATGAATAAAAGAGTGTCTTCATCTCCATACTCTACAACAATTTCTGTTCATAAGTGCTGCAACACCCTTATATCTCACCATCATAGAGGAGGCACCATCTGTTATGACACCAGTGAGAGATGAACTTCCCATGTGTTGTTTTCATCAATATGTGGCATTCAGAATAGCTATTTTTTGAATCAATGTGATCTTTGAGGCTCTTAAGAGCAGCAAGGCCCTCTGAGACTTTTTCTGTCACTCCACAGATGAAAACAGCATTCCTGTTATGGTACTCCCTCTTCTGTGCTATGTCTAATTGAACATGCTCTCTTTTCTGCTGCTGAATATGCTTTTCAACATTATTGCTGATGCCTTCTAATCAGCATGATGTTTTTTGTAAGTTTGACTGCCCAAAATGTAAGGCAGCAAGGATGGACTTAAATTTCTACACAAAAAGCATTTTATTTTCTACCTATGCAGTCCTATACATCTTCATTTCTGTGCTGCAAAACTGCCCAGAGGAGAAAGGATGTTGAGTTTCTGTACATTATGTAGACCTTTGCAGCTAAAGAAGCACTTTCACAATATGAGTCTGAAGGAATGTGCAATAACCCTAAAGCAGAGCAGGAAGGATATCTGAGGCTACAAAACCTTCTGACACAGACCTGGGGACTACAGAGAGGGGAGGGAGACAAACCTGGTGTAGTCCCATCCATCTTGCAATGTGGGATCTGTCCTTGGCACAAGGTGTCTGAAACCTTGATCAGACATTGTCTAGGCAATCTAGTAAGCCATAAGAAAGGCATGAACCACGTTAACAGCTAAACAGTGTGTATGGTTATAGTGTAATAGTCAAAACCATTTTCTCAGCTTTGGCTTATTTAATGGCATGCATGCTGCCTCACTTTCCAACATAGACCAAGAGAATTGACTCTTCAGCTTAGCAAAGAGAAGGTGTAAGAGTAATCTTACCAATGTATATAAATAACTCCAGGGAGGGTGCAAAGCAGCATGTTCAAATGCAGCCAGCATCATTTCAGCAGTCCCCACTCACAGGACACAAGGCAAGAGGCACAAATCAAAGTACAGGAGGTTGCCTCTGAACACTGGGAAATCTTTGTTCACTGATGGGGGGTAACTGAGCAGTGGCAGAGGTTGCCCAGGGTGGTTGCAGGGTTTCCATTCTTAGAAATATTCAGAAATTATCCAGATACAGTCCTGGACACCCTGCTCCAGGTGACCCTGCTTGAGCAAGGAGGTTGGATAAGACAGCATCTGTATGTCCCCAAGCTTCCAACCCCAGGCTTTATGTGATTCTATGCCTTTGCTCTGTTGAGGGTGGACAAAAGGACTTATGTAATTTGTGAATCACATACAAGAGCTTAATGGGTCATAAATGCCTTATCAGCTGCATTTTGGTGAACGTTGACCTGAGGAAAAAATATGTCTGTGCATGTGTGTTAATCTCCAGAGAAAATCGTATGTAACTGAATATTAATTTTAAAAAAATTTCTAAGAAAGATACACACACCATGAATAGACATTCAGGTGAAATATACTGCAAAAGACACTTTCCATCTGTTCCACGTGTAGTTGATGAGTTATGTACAAAACTAAAAAGTTGAAAAGCATTTATCTTGCCTGTTTTCAAATCAGTGAAAATAAACAGAGTGATAGAAATCAAGTATGTAAAGGGCAAAAAGAGAAAAATATCCATACTGAGGGAGAAAAATGTTTAAAAATTACTGCAGACTACTGAAAGCTAAGATTAGTTTTCAGCTAACTTAAAAAGAAATAATCCATGAAATCAGAGTACATTTGACTGAGGGAATTTATTAGTTCCATTATTAATAATTGTTTATACTAACATAGCTTTAATAATTGTTTATACTAACATAGCTAATAACACCAAATCCTACTATGCCAGTGTTGGAGGCTGAAATGTAATGGTTTATGGCTTCAACATTTTTATGAATGACTTTTGCCTATTGCAGCAAAAGTGTATAATGAACCTGCACCACCAAAGCTCACCCTGAATGAGCCTCCTGGCTGAAACCCTGAACTGTGAGTTAAACAACCTAAGGGATAGAGATAAGAGAAAGCGAAACCATTGTTTTAAGCATCTAAGGTCTGGGAAGTAAAGGAGAAACATTCACGGGAGAGCCAAACCCAGCAGCTTTGGAGTGGAGGCCACAGCGCTGGATTTATCTGCTGCCAGGCTTGCACAGACCACCCCCCCCCCACCCCTCCACCAAAGGGAGAAGGAGGAGGGGGTTAGGTCTGTGCAAAACTCTGGTCAGAGGCAGTGAATGCCCATCCTCCACTGTGCAGACCAGCCCAGCTGCAGGGCCCCCCAGTGTAGGAGAGCCACATCTACAGGACATGCCGGTGAGGGACAGCTGAGGGGGGTCAGGGTCCATCAAAGGCTCCCCCAGATCCTGCACCAGAGCACTGCACATGATGCAAGATGTGATGCAACAGATCCACAGTCTTGCAAGGGGCAGTGTCAAACTGCCCTCCTGCAGGGGAGGTACCTGGGCATTCCCACCTGGCCCAAATGTATATTAATCCATGGGATTCTATACTTTTCAGCAGGAAATCCTCACTGCCAAGAAGAGCAGATGGAGAGAAACAACAAGACATCATTTGGACCCAGGGAGAGGTGACACGGTCCTACTTAATCTGTCTCTTTTACAGTCCCTTTCTCCCCCACACACAAGTATTTTTCTATTTCCGTCTTTCTTTTTCTTTCTTTTCATCTCTTTTACAGTTAAATAAAATATATTAATTTTTTTTAATAGCAACATTAAACCTCATTTTGTTTTAATCATGTTTTGGAGAATATTTTGAACCTCAGGATTTGTAATCCACTGAGAGCTCACTTTGTTCCTCTGGGATTAGGGTGGGTTGTAACAGCTAGATCCTAGAATACACAGGACAGAGAAACATTTACATTGTAACAATCAGTTTCTTTCATTTACAGCTGTTGGAGTGTTACATTATTAGAAGACCTAAATAAGAGTGGATTCCTCATTAAAGAAAAACCTAAACTATTTCAGCAGCTAAATCTCTTGCTTCCTCTGTCCCGTCCCACACCTCCAACATACAGCTTCTAGAAAGGCCTGTCCAGTTACTGTGAATATTTTACAGAACTATTTAAGACCTCATTCATCATTGTGATTGTTCAGAAATTTGTGTGCAGGAATAATTCAAAGGCATGATGTTCTAAGTTTTGCTCGATAATCAATTGATGTTCTTTAGCCATAGCCAATGCAATGTAGAAGCTCTTTCCTTTCATGTACCAACTTCAGCCTCCAGTCCTTGATGAGTGCTTTATCAATATTGTCAAGACGATAAGATTTCTTTGCCAACACAGAATTCAGATCTCTCCTCTAGGTAGTCAGACTTTATCAGTTGTTCCAAAAACCATTTCTACTTCCCTTTGCAGTAGATTTACAGCTTTTTTATCTTATTGCTGCCAAGATCCTGACAGAAATCATTTATTAGCAAGTTCTGCCATTCCTAAATTAGTCCTTGCACAGCTCTGCCTCCCAAGTGCTGTTGTTAGCCATACATATATATATATTTTTATATATTAATATATATTATATATGATCCCTTTTCTTTTAAAGTTGTTTTTCTGCATACATCAGTTTTGGTGGGTCACACGCATTTAAAATTTTTCAGTAAGAAAATTATATTTCATTGCAATAGTCATATCAGTACTTAGTTTCACAGTAGTAAAGGAAAAAAAGTACTTTTAGTTTTAGTAATTATTATCACTGGAAAAATAATACTGTAAGTTGCTTATTTAAGTGTTCTACTGGTAATACTGTGGATACTAGCAGCTCCCAAGAGTAAATATGGAGTCCTTGTCCTCAGGACCCTGATTCACTTTCTGGGAGTTTCTACAAAGACACTGTTTTTGTTGTTAAGCTGCACATCACTTTGGCTTAACAACAAAGAGAAGTTAGTGAGTGCTGCGAATTAGGGAGGGTGTGAATTCTGAGTTTCTTCAATCCACCTCCTTATCTGCTCATCACAAAGGGTTACTTTCTGCTCAGAAGGACAGTAAGAGAGACAGAGAGGCAGAGACATGTCTGTTATACATATGGCAGTCTCCTACTTTTTTGCTCTCCTAATAAATTTATCTTTTTTATCCTGTAACTTGTAGAGGCAGTCTGGGCCCCATGAGTATTCCCCCTAGAACATGTACAATTCATTCCAAAATAAATTATGGAAGAATTTGTGTCACAGATTATGATAAGAGGCAGAGCAGGTGAGTGGGAAAGGTATTACATCACTTGAAGGGTAAGCTGATCTCCCCAGATTCTGTAGTCAGGAGGGGAGAGAGAAGTTCCTGTAGAGTGGAAATCACAACATGTGTAACTTACATGCTCTGAGACTCTATTTAGGAGGCTCTCCACTGGCAGTGCAGAGGCCTGGGAACAGCTGCAGCTGAGTGACATGGATAGGTAGTTATAGGGAGAATGTCCTCACCTGGAGCCAGTGCAGAATAAATCACATGCTGTAAATTTGGTCTCTAATTTATTGGGAACCAGCTTTTCAAAGCACAAGTCATCCACGGGCAAAAAGGAAACTGTGTGCATGTTCTTTTGTAGACAATGTTGCAATGTTAAACCAAACTTCTATGCCATGCTTTTCATCCACTGATTTCAAGGGATTCACAAAAAACAGATGAACACAAGTACTGTTACAGAAACCAAGACAACATGTGATACAAACACTAGTCATTCAGAAATTCTGTTGGAAACCTGGTACAACCCTCAAATCTCTGGGTTTCCAGCCAAGATTTATTGTCATTATTCAGCTGACTTATTGTAACAAGGAAAACTAAGCAACACTTTACAGTGTTGACTCCTTTAGAGGAAATTTCATTACAAATACAATTAGGAATGGATGTATGGTCTATGTAACTAATACACGTGAAAACCCAGAGGAGATTCTGATACATGATTAATTTCTCTGCCTACATTATTATTCTATATTCCTGGTATCTGAGAGCAGTAATCACTAGTAAGGGTTCAGGACTGGCTGATTTATGGAAAAAAGTTTCAAAATACTAAAAATAGATTCAAATATGCACAGGACAATCTCTTAAAGATAATTAAATTCCAATTAGAATTTCAGAATCTAACCAATGAGAATTCAAAACCCAAACAAAAAATTTATACATTTGTATGCAAAAACCATGGCTCATTTGGTTGCTGCAGTAGGCAATTTACAGTAAAATAAAAGTGTCCTTTCCATATCAGACATGCATATAACAAAACAATGCCTTACTTTATACCCACTGAAATGTTGTTCAAGAATTCAGTAGCCTATGGAGTCACTAAAGTGCTGAAGCTGAAGACCTAAATAGGCAAGAAGGAGAGAACAGTGCAGCAATAAAACCTTTCTTTCCATCAGTTGCTTGTCAGTGCTGTGCTGCTGTAACAATGACCAATGATGGCTTTGAAACTTTCACACACTGCTCTTATAATGTGCTACAATAAATCACAATGTAGGGACTGAAGAACTGCAGAGAAGGTACAACGTGATAGCACTGACACCATATATTAACTCCTGAAATAGCATAGAACTCTCCTCTTATCAGGATGCCACCAACATTTGCATATTCTCCTGTTGGAACATTAATGTCACAAAGAGAAAATCCTGGGAAGTTTCCTGAACCATTTTGCTTTCTTGCCTTCCTTCCCTTTCCCAGACTGAAAGTGTGGATATGTATGTTGAATCCCAAGTCTCTCAGGTGCTCTTCTCATGGCAGGGACACTCCAAAAATTGACTAAGAACTCTGAGCATTTTCTTTTCCCTGCTGTTAGCCTCTAGCACTGCATTGAAGCAGGGTTTGTGAGAAGCTCCCACCCTCTGTGCTTGCTAGTACATCAAATGAAAACCACTGACCTTGAAAACTGAACCCAGCACAATTGCCACAGTACAGAAAGTTCTGCTGATCTCTTTGTGTCCCTCCCATGCAGCCCTCAGTGTACGTTATGGCCTTCTGCATGTGCCAGATACTGCTCCACAGCTCTACATGGACTACAGACCTGCGCATTATATCCAAGAGCCTGTCCTTTCTTGTGACCTTCAGCTATGGGCCTTCATGCAATAAAAACTCCTGTTGCAAGAAGAGCTCTGCAGGAGAGTACCTGTTAACTAAGCTTGGAGGCAGAAAGGAGAAAACCTTGGTCTGAAGGTGAACTGTTGATGAGGTCCCACGGCACTCAGTACCCTGACTGCTGGGAAGGCTGGAAGTACCTCTGGAGCCAAGAAGCATAGACTGGAAATTAATGGTTTAAAAATGGAGAACGAGCTAAATCTTTACCCATTGTCAGGCATCTCATGACTCTGCTGGGAAGATGGGTGTTTCCAGCATCTCCCTACTTTAAAATCTCAGTGTCAGTGACTGCACAAGGCTCTTGGCAGAGAAAACAACAGAGGTACATTCTTCAGGTCAGTACAAGCTTGAATTAAGTGATAGCAGATCCAGACACGTCTTACTGTGGTTCCATATAACCAACATATCCCATAAGATCTAAACAATTTGCCACTGGTTTTCAGAATACTTTCTTTTATGGCACTTTATGAACAGAGTCTATTACTGTGTGAGAGTAATAGTGAAAAAAATAACAAGATATCATAAAAGAATTTGGACACAAATGCAATAATTACTATTATTCTCAAGTTATTTCCCATATTATGGCACATCACTGGTTTCTGAATCACTAAGCTGCCCTCCTCTTATCTATCAGCACTTGATAAATGATGGGTAATTCCCTCTTATGCTTGCTACTTTTCTGCTAAGCCAAAAGAAAATCTTCACCCCTGACCCTGACATATCCCCAGCCACACTTCTATAAATGATTCTGCTCATCTTTTTCCACATTGAGCACAGGTGTCAAAGATTGGAAGCACACTAGCTCCATCTGCTGAAACTCCTTCTGCAGAGTTTTACACAGAGATCCTTGTTAAATAGGAGATTTATTCTCATCATCCAGCTCATATAGAGAGATGAGTACTGAAAGGAGATAAGATTGCAATGAAAGCTCCTTTGTCAAAGTTGGCTCAATAAAAACATAATATATTAATTGTCTCAAAATCTACTTTGTAGAAATGCAGACTTTCACAGTGAGAATAAACAGCTTCATTACAAATATGAATCACTAGTCTTTCAATTTCTTGATTTTGCTCTCCTCCATTTATGTCAACACTCCTATAATTACTATGCATAGTAATATAGTTTTTTAACCAGATTTGAAAGATTTTAATCATGAAAATAACCTTTTTATTGTGATCATGTAGGGGCAGGCTGAATTAAACTTTGATTCAGAAGATTACATCTTTTCTATGTAAAACAGGTTTCATGTCAAAATGAATATTTTTCCTATTATTCATGAAAAATTTAGAAATTGACTGTAAAGGAAAAATAAGTGACAATTTTTCACCTCCTAGCCCCACTAGAGAAAATTATCTGAAGTACTGTTAGGATGAGAATTCTGCATAGAAATCACTAAAACCTCTATTTTTTTAATATCAAAAAAATGGGGGGGTGGGGAGGGGTACTAAAAGAAAATAAAGAAAAATATAAAAATAAGCACAACAAAATAAATAATTCCTTCTTAGGAGGTCTTAGGTTGGTACATAGCCACTAATTCATATGACACTGAATCCAGTTCAAGAGCTAGAGCACCCAAGATGAAGCAAGTATTTTTCTTACTGGTAAGTCCTTACACTTTGCAGAAATGCTAAACAATAATTGTTCCCCACTTTAAAGTAAACTTAGAAAGACCAGACAAAAACCCCAGGATCATTTAAATCCTAAAGAAAGGCTTTCCTGAATCAACTGGAAGATACCTGAGTCAGGTAAAACAACCCTACTGACATATTGTTTTCACATGCAATTGTTAATGAAACAAGCTCTGTGAGAGCCTTTCTGTGAAGAAGGCCCAAGATCCAGCTCAAGTGTGGGAAAACTTAGAGTTGTCAAGAACAGGGCAGTGCAAATCAGTCCTGTGATGTGGCTGTTCTGGGCCCAAGTCCTGGCTGGCTTCTGCCCACAAGGGCAGCAAGAAGGATGAAAAGGACTATAGACATACAGTGGGGGGGAAAATAAAGGCAAAGGAAATAGCATGTACACAAAAACTGAACAGCAAAGTTTTGATTACTTCTGAGCAACACACCCTTAACCACAGACTCTTTTGATGCAGATTTCCAAAGCTTTAGCCTTGCTAAGGTACATGAAGGGCTTTGTTCTGGCCTCATTTCACTAGTGTAACTGTGAACTCACAGAGGTTATTAATATTAAACACACCCCACATGTAGGATTGGCTTATTAGCTCCTACTGTGCTTACACAGGCTTCTAATTATCAAGATCTGTGCTTAGTGTTTTTCTGTTAGCTGGAAGGATTGTGTCCCACAAGAGGTGATGAGAAATTTCTTTCTGTGCTTGATCTTCTCCACCAAGTTTTAAGTAGCTGTTTGTAATTTTTTTAGTGTGTTCTAGTGAAGTGTTTGCTATTCTGTGAATAAAAGTCCAGAAGAAACTTTTTCCAGATATTGACTTTACTATCTCTGGGACTACATGCATACTTGTCACAGCCCAGGTGTTAATCTGGTGGAAAATCTAGGGCATTCAGTTACACAGTTATTTAGCATATTTTACTTAGTCATTGTGCTAATTCTAACACCAAGCAAGCTGTATGTAAGGTGGTGGTGAAGCTTCTCAGTAACCTCTGGGTGTTTCCTTTCATGAATATCTCTTGTTTAAGATAGAACAAGATTCCACACAGTGGGAGAGACAGCCACTCCTGAAAACCCAAAGCGGGTCCCTTAGGCTGCAGTTGAGGAAAGGGGACATAAAAAGAAAAGGAAATGAAAAATTCTGTCTACCAGACATGAAAAAAAACCACAGTAAGTGCTTTAAATATTCCTCCTACAACTGGACCTAAGGTTCACACGTGACATCCAAAGTATCTCCCATCTTCCATGATTTCAATGGTGACAACAGTCTCACATCATTACCAAAGGGACTGATTTCACCAGAAATGGGTTCTGAGCTGTATGGTGTCCCAAATGTAATTACTCTGCCATATTCCACAGCCTGCAGAGGTTACATCCATCCCACACACCAGCAGGACAGCGAGCTGAGGGTGAGAAAGTAGTTTTGTTCCTTTGTCACTTATGGGAAGATACACATGGGTTTAGCAGCTCTCAGCAGCACAGCCCTTTTTATGGGGGAATGTCCTTTCTTTGTCATATTGTGAATACATACCTAATGAGTTAAATCAGCACTTAGGCTTGGCAGCACCTTAGCTGGGAAATAAGGGGTTGAAGTTAAATATCTTTAAGACCAAAACCTTTGTTTAATAAAAGCTTGTGATACACAAAGAAAAGAGAAAATTAAATTTAAAAAATAAAAAAAGTTTTAAAAAATATAAAAAAAAGAAAGAGAGAGAAAGGGACAGGAGAAAAATTAGAGCATTATGTAGTCTCTGTTAACAGAAGTGATTTATTTTGTTTCTTCCTCTGCTTGTTCTTGACAGTGCTCAAGCTATATGTAGGTTACCAGGGTGTAATGGGTTTGTTTGCTCTGCTTATTTAAGTAGAACAAGCTTTTTGTCAGATAAAAATAAACCTATCCAAGCAGTGTGGTCTAGTTGTTCATTTTATGTTTTACCCTGAGCATTTTTTTTATGTTTCTCTATTGTGCACATTTATATCCAAGGCCTTACCAGGCATTTGTGTGGCCTTTATGTACTTGAAGATTTCTGTACTATTGGTAGAATTTCTTCAGTAATGATGTTTAAAGGTGTGGCTTTTCAGGGAAGGGCAGGTAAGTTCTAGCCGGTCTGCTTCTGTCTCTCCAACCTCATTAAAATTATGACTAATACATAAAAGTGAGAATTCTGCTGGAAATAAAAATTATTTTGCTTTTCCTAGAATATTTAAAAAAAAAACACATAAAAATGGGCCTGTTTTAAGACTTATATTTTCAAAATGGAGGAAAATAGTATTTAGAAGACTACTTGGATCAGCACTGAAGTCAAGGCAGCAATGTGGATAGTGTAGGAAATCAGTACGTGGCAAATGCATGCAGAAGGGCAAAAAAGCCAAGGAATCAATAAGCTTATGAGCAATCAATTTGCTGTGAATGAATAATCAAAGCTAAAGATCTTGACGAAAAAAATAAAACTCATATCTATACTAAGGAGAACCAAGGTTTCTGAAAAGGAGTTTAAAATAATGAGAGGGGGGAAAAAAGCTAGAAACTTTAGAAAAAGACAGCATAGTCAGTCAGGACATGGAAGGGCAAATGTATTTGCAATGAATCTGTTTGTTTTTTTCTTTAATGTTTCTATTTTTTCCTTGTGGTAGTATTTTTTGCTTCTGCTTGAGGCATCATAGAGTGCTTTTCTCCATTAACAACCAAAATGTTTACCATAATAAATAGATAAGTAAAACCATGGAAAAAAAATTTAAAAAGAAAAATAGCTGGATAGGTTAACAGGATGAGTGAACTGAATTAGTATTTAAATAAATATGAAAATAAATATCTGAGCAAGGTTTTAGTATCAGAAACCAAGAGCAGGCTTCAAAGAAATTAAGGACCTGGTACATGCCCCTAATAAAAAAAAAAAAACAACTCCTCATAAGCACTCATGTGATGCAGCACTAAAAAGAGCTGGCAGTCACCTGATACTTAAATTAGCAATAGGTGTATGAGAAATGAATTTATTTTTAGCTACGCCAAGACTGACGTTAGTATTATGAAACTGTGTATAGTTTAAATGTCTGCATAGTAAAAAGGTAGCTAGGAAATCTCTAGATGAAGGAAACATAAATGATTTAAAGGCTGGAGAAATTGCCTTGCAGTGAGAGTTGGAGAGCCCAATCTGTTCAGCCCAAGAAGAGGGGCTTGAGAAGTGGCTTGATTACAGGTTGCAAGTGCCTTCACCATAATAAATTATGTATTAAGAAGATATTTAATATAGGGGGTCATAATAAGAACATATGGACAGAAAGTAATGCCAGACACTTCTGGCATGATACTTTTCCAGCAGTGAAGATGATTAATCATTATAGGGGCTCTTAAGGGAAATGGTGAATTTTTAATTGTTTCATGAGTTTGTATGAAGATTAAATGTCTCTCCTAGAGACATAAATTTGTTAAATGCAACCTGTTTGATGTCAGGTAGGTGAAAGAAAATTATTCAAGATTCTGTAATGTCTGTAAATCCTGGAGATCTATACACTAGGACAAGACCTGTGCATTGTCTCTAAGGCACAGAGTTCTTTCTGTATTGCAAATGTAACTGTTTCTATCCTGAAACCCACATGGAAGTATGTGGCTCTACTAATCCTTCTTTGGGGAAGTCCAAGAACACCCAGTGATGATAACAGTTCATATGTAGTACCAATGTAGCATTTTGTGTTAGAGTGAAACCCCCTTTTTCATTTGTGATTCTCTAACTTTCCCTGTTTATCATAAGAGAACAGGTTTTGTAAGTTATCATATCACAAACTTTCAGTTTGGAGTTTTAGTAAGCCTTGAACCTCAACAGATAGAGATAGATCATAAAAAATTAAATATCTTCCTAGCTAGTTACATGAATTTTATGAAGAGTTAGGAATTCTCCTTTGTAACAGTCATTTTTACATGTGCACTTTTTGTGTGAGTGTTTCTTTTGTTTCACAGTGGAGGCCTGCTCTAGGATTGTTGCAAAGTCCAAGAACTATTCTCCCTCAAGACCTCTGGATACTTAATATGGAGAAGTTAGTGCTGTTCATTTGTGTTTTCAAGTCATCCCAAGTGGCAGTAGAGAGTCTTGATTGATTGTGTGTTTATAATCAGTCTTCAAATGCTGATCTACACATCTTGTTACCATGGAATAAGGGTAATAAAATTCATTTCCTGCATGGATTCTGTGTTAATGGACAATGTTCTTTAAAACCCTTCAGTGAGTTTCATGAGAAATATCTTCACAATATCTTAGGCAACACACAAGCTTACACAGACAAGAAATGCTGGTTGAACTCAATATGAGGTAACTGATACCAATAAAAACAACCTCCTTCAGAGCACCACTAGCAAAAGTTCAAGTAACATGACTTGCAGAAAGGAAGGAGAAAACTAGAAGACTGTTTCTCTGACAATAAGAGGAAGAATATAAACCTTCTACCGTCACATTTGTTCTTTAACTGATGCAGTGTTCAACCCATTTCCATCCATGTGAAAGAGGTAGAATATCCAGACCAGCTTGCGAAGGGCAGAGTGCCTCTGGAGTCTTCCCTAAACTCCGTGAAGAATTAAAAAATGCTCTACATATGGACTGGGCTGCAGTATATCTGATTTTGGTTGAGGTAAGGGGAACAGGAGAGTCTGGGGAAGAAAAGTAAGCAGACTCTTCTGGATGAGAGGATTGAGGCCCTGAAAATAGTGGTCATAAAACTGCACAGCTAAAGAAAAAGTGTGTTTTGGAAATGGCTTGGAGAACGGGAGATTGAGTCAGGTACAAATCTCTGTGCTTCCCAGAAAAGGGGACAAGAACTCCTGAGTGTGTAATTTTGAAAGGAAAACATTAGAGTGCTCTGGAGATATGAAACATTGTGAATATACAGAACAGCCTCTTTTCAAAGGTTTGCTAGTATGAAATGCTGGTGCTATGGCTCAGTTAACTGAAGAAGACGACTTTTTATTTTTCCTTGCATGCATAAAACAAGAAAGTAGCTGCTTGGGGGAAAACCAGCACATTCCTAGCTTTGCCTGCTGCAAGCAAAGATTCAGTGGCTAATTGGGCTTCCGAGGATGTGAAACACACCAGTGGGAAATTACACTATGACAATCATGCTGCAGGAACACAGCCAGCTCTGAAACATCTGTCTTTTCCCAAATTTCGCCAAAGCCAATTAAATTCCCTCATAACCAGCTGGTCCCCATGTGACCACACACTGACTCAGTCAATGCATGCTGACCTTTTTGTGCTGGGGCAAGGCAGTTTTCATTTCCACCCCTCTCACACATCTTGCACAGCAGTATCAGCCCTGCTCATGTGGAGTTCCTTCACTGAAACACCATTGCCTCCAGCGTAACACCAAAGCTGTGCACAAATTGTCTTCAGTGTTCCTTTGTGCTTTACTGTGTGATCCAGATAACTTACTGTGCACAGCCAAAAACACCTGGTTCTTCCCGTCTTGAGTTACACTTGTTATATTGCTGTCAGCGTCCTCAAGAAAATGTTGACAGGAAGCCCTTTCCCAGTGCTCAGTGCCAGCAAGGCCTTGATTTTAAAATCAGTCATTGGCACATGTGCTCTCCTACTCACAAAAACAAGGTCTGGACTGACTGACCATTTTCCACCTAAACACCATTTTTCACATCAGGGAACTTTCTGCGGTTTTTTTGTGCATTTCTGCTGGTTAAGGTCACTTGCCCTTTGACTGGCTCTTTTCAAAGGCAGGTAAAAATCATTTGCAAAGGTGCTGCTGGTCATTTTTTTTCCTAGCAGACAGCAGTATACTCAGTATAATGGCTCGGTTGTCTTTCTGCTCCCATGCATCAATCAATTAAGATCACACAGTACAGGAAGTCTCATAGCATGGTAATATTCAATAAGGTCATAGTCTTACATTGATGAAGTTGTTAACAAAAATGCAGGTGAATTTAGTCTGGCAAGGGATGAAGCTGTTAAAGGCAAAATTTCCTCCAATTCATCCCTTAGGATCAGCAGGTTTTCCACTGAACAGGTTTGCCTTACTCAGTGGTGTTTCAGTGGGAATTACAGGAGCCCAGTATGCCATACAGTGCTTTTTGTCTTTGAAAGGCTGTGCCTGGTCAAATCAGAGTTTGGTGGTGGAGGAAGGAAACAAAAAGGAACATAAGTAACAACGTTGATTTGAAATTAGGAACAGAAACCACTTTTTTCCTCCATATAGGAGAGCCTAAAGTCGTTGTATGCCCCAATCTGAGTAATTACTATAAAACATTTATCTGATATGAATTTATCTTCATTGCCAAATGAACACTGCAGTAGCAGGATGTGTTTTTACGGGGGAAAATAAAAATTATCATAAATACGTGATTCCATACAAGCACATTTTATTTTACCTTTTCTTCTGTGGCTCATAGTATCATCAGTGATCAATATATTTTCACCCTTTCTCTGTTTACAATAATTTTTTTTTTATAGAGAGACAGTTCTACCTTGATAACTTCCTACACAAACTCATCAACTTATTTATAAGCGACCACATCTTCCCAGAATACAGGAATGCCCCATAAGGATAATGTTTTCGTTTGGTTCTGTTTTCAGAGCCAAGTCTGGAGGCAAAATAACCTCTGTCTTACCATGTCGTGATCAGTCTTTTTTATTGGACTCTTAGAGACTACAGAAAAATTATAAGCTTGTATAAATATAACATAATTTGTAAATATTCTGGTTATTTATTGCATTTTTCTCCAGTAAATATATTTAACATCAATTTTAAGGGATGATTCAGTGCCCTAAAGAGCATGCACTCTAAATATGACAATGATGATACATATCAAAGCATTAAAGGGAAGGCTTAAAGAGGCCCAAATGACTGCTCATGGTGTAAATTTTTTGTTTATATCTGTATTCATACTTACAAATGTTATACCAATAGTATATCCATTATATATATACATATATATATCTATGTATTTGTCTATAATTAACAAACCCATGTCCTACTTAAGATATCTTGAGATATGGTTTCATTTTTGAAAAAATTATATTCATATATATAAAGTTGTCCAAACACTATAGATTCCCTCTTACATTTTCAAACCCGTTTACATGGTCCAAATAATTACGGGCATTTAAAAAATTATTTTAGGGCATTTTTGCTAGCCTAAATGCAGTAATATTTTATTGGGTCAGAAGAGAAAACACCACAACAATTAGTTGTGAAAACACCAAACAATTTAGTTGTTTGTTTCTCTGGTTTGGAAAAACTTGACTCACTGAAGAAGACTATTTCTTTGAAGCAATCTCTTTTAAGCTATGGCTTAAAAACATTAGAGCAAAAGAACTAGTTCCCTTTTGAGTTTGTTCATTACTTATGCCTTTAATCTCAGCCAAGAGTGCCTCTCTTTCTGTGTAACTGCTTGTTAATGAAGGTCCTCAGCTCCTGCTGATGCTCACCAGATTTCTCCTTGTCCAGTGGTAATGTTGCTTGGACTGTGTCAGTGTAATATATCTCTTGTGGAAAAGAGCAGCCCTTTTCCACAGGCAAATAATTGTTCTTGGGAAAACATAAAACCACTGTTCCAGAGCTGGAGGCTTTGTCCTCCACTTTTAACCTTATAGTCTCCTGAAGATATTTGGAGACAACATATTTTCTTTCTTATTCAAGCAGAAATTGTTTCTCTTTATATTATTATTGTGCCTTCTTTTCTTATGATTTTTGAGCAAAGTGACACAAGCTTTCTGAGCAACGGAATAGGGAAGCAGGGAATTGTGTTGCCAGCAAAGAAAGCAGCAGGCAAGTAAACAGATCTTTCTTTCCCTCTTACATCATGGTACACAGATTTAGCCCTCAAGAAGCAAGAGCAGCTTTGGGAAAAGCAATGACAATTTTGCCATCACAATAAAAGAGAGTTTGAAGATAAGCTTACAGAGCTGAATTGCCTGAGACAGGAACAACTGGGACTGCAGAAAACACTCTTAAACAACCAGCAAGTTCAGCTGGTTTCCTGAAGATTTTTTGATTTTGTGCATTTTTTATCATCAGAAAAGACAAAAATATGATGAAAGTGTTTAACACTGTGTAAGAACATGTCCATGGTATCACTAGATGTCCCAGTGTGACCACAAATTTTGCCCAACATGTGAACAATATAGTCATTAAGAAGCTTTCTAACCATTTTAAATTGCTTCTGGTATCTGTAAAACTGACAATAAAATGCTTTCAGGAAAGAAGTTCACTGATAATATACAACATTTCCCACATGGACATCTACCTACTCTGCTGGGTTCTCATTTACAGCAATACTAGGAAGAACATTTTCCTCTGCTGTCCTCCAGGTGCTGTTTTCATCAAACTTGTGGTATCACTGCTTTCTTGTATATTGTTGGCAATATTTCTACTAATCCCTGTGGTTCACTGCCAGCACTACAATCCATGTATTTCTTACTTCCAGAAATGGCTGTCCTGATGTGAAAGTTCCTAGCACAAACCATACAAAGGAGTTTTTGACTCTATTCCTCCTACACCAAGCTTTGTGCTTTCCAAGTGAGGAAAATCAAACATGAGGCACTCATAAGAAACGGTGCAGATTTAAAAGAGGCATTAATCTCCATCCTGCCAAAGACAGGTTCTTTCCTACCTTTACCTTTTCTCCACCTTAATAATTCAGGACAGAGCTGAGAA
This sequence comes from Motacilla alba alba, assembly GCF_015832195.1. Classification (NCBI taxonomy): domain Eukaryota; kingdom Metazoa; phylum Chordata; class Aves; order Passeriformes; family Motacillidae; genus Motacilla; species Motacilla alba. Next base: position 23,972,357 of record NC_052019.1, on the reverse strand, counting down.
AGCAAAGAGGAGAACTTCAGTTCTCTTACATCCTCACTTTGGGTCTTTCTGAAAGGTTCTTCAGGAAATCCTTCAAGAGGTGCTCAAGCTAAAGGCACTCAACAGCTCTGCCAATAAGCCTGGGTTTGCCAAAAGACTAAACAAGTGAGAAGGGAAGGACAACTTTGAGGTTCTACAATTTATTACATGGGGGGTTATTATTTTTCACTTTATTCAAGCCTCTAAACTTATGTGATATATTCCAAATAATAATTCTAGTTCTGACATGAAATCCCATCTTTTGTAATTAGGATATGCTCTCCTTTTTATTTTGAACAATCAGATTTATTGCCCTACTAGTAAATCCTGTCTATTTTTGGTGGGGTTTTTTTAGTTCAAGATGAGAAAAAGTAGACTTTGCTTGTAATACCTACTTATTTCACTACGTTTCAAGTATTTAGCAATCGACAAATTATTCATTTTCATTCCCTTATTCTTAGTATGTTATCCCTGAGGATGGAAAACCAGCCAAATCCCCAATATTTTATGAAACATTATTTTTGATCTCTAGGTCTGTAATAAATGTGTGCCAAAGCTGACAAGTTACCTAAAAAATTGAGACCAGTGTTAGGTGGGTTTTTGGGTTTGGTTTTTTTTTTGGCAGTCAATATTTTATTTGCCTTACAGAGACATCATGACTTGATGACATAATGGCTCCAACGTGTGTCGTATTGCAGAGGCTACATAGTTCCTCTGTGTCATATTTCAGATTGACATCCTGGGTAATGCAATAGGACAGGGCCTGCTGTAAATTCAGGTGCTATGGCCATGTGAGACAAGAGGTGTGAAAGATTTAAGCAGAAAGTATTTTCTTCCAAGAAAATACATACAAATATTTAGGGACAAGCGATGCTATGATTATTTGCATAGCTTTGGCATCTGAGCTATGGTACTGGATCAGCAGGAACCCTCTCAAAGGGGATTCCTTCAACAGGATCATTAAAATTAAGCCAGCTCATCCAACTTGTGATCTCTTGTGATATATGATAGGCACTTAAATCATGACCTTAGAGCAGCTAAAATTAGGGAGAGCAACCCCCTAGATTAAGAGAGGTGGAACCAGCATCTACTTTTCATCAGGAACTTAAAATCCAAAGGAAATCATCATTACTACAAAACAAGAATGGTTTCACTGCCTGTTCAGTCCTGCTCATCATGCCTTTTATTTGCAGCAATGTCCATCTTACTTATGTATATAATTACATCATGTAGCATGATCAGAGACATGAAGTGACAACTTTTGGCTAATCATTCTTCCTCAAAGATATCTCTACTTTCCCTAGAATTAAATAACGCTGCTGCTCCTTTGGTTGTAATGCCAATTACCTTAGGATTGTTTAAAAGTCTTTCAACATCACCTGTGCTGTGCCAGAATTTCTGTTGCATTTCATCCAGAAGACATGTGATCTTTGCAGGATTACTGTGTGCAGGCTGTCTTTTTCCAGCAATGTTTTTCAGGATTCCATGACCTTTCTCCATGAAGTAAAAATAGACCAACAAACAACTTTGAAGGCATCTAGGCAACATTTCTTCCCAGTCCTATGTACAGCTAGTACTGTGTACAATCTCAAATCCATTCTCTCATTAGAGAACTCAGTGCTGCTGAAAATATATTCTAAAACTGCATTTTCAAGTTCATTTGCTGTAGATCTCCTACAGTAATACAAAGTTTGCAGCAGAAGGTACAGTGTTAAAAAATCTGAGCTTGCTAGAAACTTAATAAAAGGCTGCATGGCATATCTTAAAGAAACTACAGTATCATGTGTCATATTTTTTTTCCCATTAAAAGTCTAACAGTCTCTGTCTATTCTGGTTTGCCTAACAGACTACTTCTACTTTAGGGCTACTCTACTCAGTCCTTTCCTCCCCAAAAACAAAAAATATGCATAAATTAAGTTATATTAAGAAGAAAGGACATGGTCTCTGCTGTAGCTATTATGCAGCTATTTCTTTGTACTGGATGGTGATTTGTTCCATTATCATAGGACAGAAAGATAAAACTACCCAAACAGCAACACCACAATTTCACAGCAGGAACATTCATAGTTAATATTAGAATGCAACTCAACTTGATTGTTTTTTATTACAGGCAACGAGACCACTGTGTCACCAGAGATGTGACTTTTGAGTGCAGTTGCACATCAAAGCTACTTAAATGCCATTTTGGAGAATGCTCTTCGTTTCAATGAGCATTTAACATGATCACTGACTCTCGACTGAGGCAGGAATTTCCATTTGTTATAAGGTTGTGATAAATTTAATCAGGTTAATTTTCCATGTTATTAAAAAAATGAATTCATTCTAATGGAAAGAAAAAAACAAATTGTTCCATTTACACAAGGAGACTGTGATGCCAGTAATGCTTTGCACCAAAGGAAACTTTTCACTATTCAAACCATTAGGAATTTAACTGTTATGTAACTTTGATACAGGACACAAAAGTTTTGCTTATTTAATTATCTGAGGTGGATTACTGATACTGTAGAAATTAGAAACAAATCAAGGTTACCAAGTTTCCTAAAGGAAACTGGTCAAGAAGCCAATGCCAAAGCAAACTTTCACCATGTACTTCAGTGGTACACTATTCAGAGTAGCAAGATTGGTTTGGGTTGTCTCATAGTTGCCTTTCAGAACAAAAACCAACAAATTAGGCAAGATCTCATCATTTCATATCATTCCCTATCCAAGGAGTAATGAGTCTGAAGCTATCCTGCCCCAGCATAGACCAGAATGGCACTTCTTTGCATTTTCTCTCAAAAAAGGGCAAACCCAGGTCTCTGCAAAAAACTCAAGTTTCTTTGGAATAAAAGAAAGAAAATAAGTTAAGACTATCCATAATAGAAAGAAAACCTAAAAAGTTGGCAGACACAATAAAATAAAGCAAGGATCCTTCCAGAACTTCAGAGAGGAAGGTGTGAGGTCAGTATAAGACACTGTTAGGTTGCGCCAGTGAGAACAGAGTGGGAGAGAAAGCATTCAGTTTGTTATTGAGATGAGATACACATGTTCTAGAGAAAAGAAAGGTTGTGAAGAGCCTGTTCTTTGTGCAGTGACTGAAAGCCTGGAAAACTACTAGATAAATATATGGAAAATATTTGAAATGGCATGATTTTTATTACTATTAAATGACTGATGTGAACTTATGCATTTGTGAGGGGAATTTTTTGTGGCTATTTTAAAGATATATATAAAATAAATAAAAAAAAAAACAAACCTGAATACACAGCTTATGTTTGTTCAGGGTAAGCTTTTTTTTTAATTTTACTTAACAGGCTAAGTTTCAGATATTTAGGAGCTGAGTTGGTATAATCTCTTTCATATGTAGGAATTGGCATTTAAACATTTCTAGGTGGACTGTTACTCGAGAGCACTAGAGGTACATAGCTGAACATGGGACCTTGTGAGAGGATTGTCCTACAGTGTCCATGAATGCATGTGCTCCAGGATAAATCACTGGCTGCTCTTGCAGCGTATCAAGTACTACTAGACATCTTTCATTTAGTATAAACACTGCTACTGATTCAATAAGTATTTTGTATAGATAAAAATGCTCCTCTGCACATTTCTTTCTGAAATGAAGGGGTCACTGAGAAAAGGGAACTGGAAATATACAAACTCTCATTCCAAACACAATACCTCAGATTGCATTTCATTCTCTTTTTATTTTCAGGTGTGAAGGTGTTTGCTTCTAATTTGAAACTCTTTTGTGAGATGTACCCATTTACTAGTAGGAATTGCTAAGATTAAAATAGATAGCATAAAGTAAAATGCTAACAGAAGGTACTTCAAAATTGTAACAGAAAATCAGGGTAATCATGTTTGGATTGGATAACATGACAGGTAGTTGAGTTTATTTTGTGAAACACAGAAACCTTATCTAACATCTATCATGTGTCCCTAGTCATGGCACAGATTTTGGCCAATGCACAGAGGCCCATTCAGAGAGGTGCCAATATGTGCTGCAGCATCCAAAACTCACTCCCAGTGGGCTGCACAAGGCATGGCTGCATGTAGGGCATGACACAATACCCAAAACCTCTGCTGAAGCACTGAAGTTCTCCCCAAGTCTCACACAGGACTAAAAATACTAATGGAGAGTGTGAACTAGTCTGCTCCAGTAGAGTCTAGAGAACACTTAAGTATTGTGCCAGGAACAGGTTTTTCCACTTTGGGCCCACTTCTGAGAATTTTGCAATAAAACTGAGAAGGGCATATGGAATTGTGAGAGTAGCAAAACAAATTCCTGAGTACAACAACACAAACATTCAAGTTACTTTCTTCAAAAACAAAGGACTAAAAATGGGACTTTGCTTTTCTAAGTTTTGGTTTTAATTGAGTGAGGGTTTAGACTACTGCCGATGTCACTTGTGGTAAATATAATGGTTTCAGTTATTCATAATCTTTCTTCAAATGTAAGCAAACATTATGAGCAGATTGCACATATAACAAGTTCTAGGACAAAAGTGCAGGAGAGTAGGAAGGTAAAATGTAGTTAGTTAATAAATCTTTATTTGGTTGATTTCATTTAATAGCAAAATGCATAAACTATTTCATCCCTGAAGGGTGGTATATATTTTTCTTTCAACTAGATAAAGCATCCAGATAATGTACGTGTCATCATTAAGTTCCTTCTCTTGCAATCAAGGTAATAGTTGTCCTTCACAGATAAGATGCATTTTCTAGTATTTGGTCAATAGAAAAAGCACTGAAAAATTCTCATATTTCTGTGTGAAATAACAAAATATTGGCAGTCAGTTTCAATTGCAACCTACATGAGAAAAAAATCTATCACAAGAGCAGTGCTCAAAATTGAAAAAAATTCCAAAAAACTGTGACAGCCTTTATTATTATGAAATGCAAAACTTTGCTTCTGTAGACATAGTACAAAAGGTTCAGACTATCACAAAAAAAAACTACTTAATGTAATGGCTGAATATATTAATAGTTATTTCATGTCATAGAATCAAATACTGATAAAGATAAAAAATATTCCCAAATTTCCTACTAGCATGTCACTGTGGACATCTATCCCTAATAAGCAATGATGGCATGGAGAACCTGCTGCTTCACGATAGGAACAAATCCTGACAAAAAGATAATTTTTATGTACTTTGCAACGCATTTGATTTTTATACATACATAGATTTCTAAAGTTAAAGCAGATGCTATAGCTATGTTTAAGATTTAATTATTTCTAGGTATCTAATAACATCAATGGAGGAAGCAAAGAAGGAAAGTTAGACACTTAGGTTCTCCATTATAAAGCTTTTGGAAAAATTTTATACTTAAGAAAGATAAATACTTCAAAGAAAATTTTTTTAGGTGTAGAAGATTTAGTGTATTCCAATTTCTGTCTGATAGCGTTTATATGAATCTGGTCATCAATAAAAATTGTTTTTATCTGGAGATTTAAATTCTGTGCCTCCGAGACAAGCTGGGAGGTTAAAACAGGTATGTTAAATCTGATTTACTATTCAGAATTGTTGTGCTGGTCTTCTCTGTTTATTAAATACTTTCAGACTCACAGCCAAGTAGTCTTTTTGTAATTATTACTTTGATTGTCAATATGAAATGCCATATCATGAAAAAAAGGCTTTGGGGATTTAGTATAACTTAAAAAAAAACAAATCTCAAGTTAAGCTGATACTGTCTGCTTTGGCTTTGTGCTGTTTCTCTGTAGGTGTATTGGATGAAGACAGTTGGTTACAGTAAGTTAACAGCCCCCCTGAGGTGGCTGTCAGGAGATCTGAAGGACAAAGGTGACACCAGCTGAGGATTTAGGAGAGAAGGGTGGGAAAAACAACCTCTATTAAGCAGGACAGATAAACAGTTTGAAGGAGAGGGGATGCAGCAGGTGACCTGGGATCAAATTCTAAAACCTAGTTATGGCATAGCAAGGTGTTGTGGACCATAATTCATAGTACAGCAAAGACAGAAGATAGAAAACATCCAAGAGAGGACAATAGGATTTGTGAGTAGGCCCTGAGGCTATAAATCATACTGTAAGCAGATATACCAAGTTGTCTGAAGGTAAGCGTAAAGTGTGGCATGACAAATTTGGCTTTATTGAACATTAGATGCCCTGCAAGAAGTATAAGCTGCAATATGAAGGACTTATTGCCATCATAGACCTGATGAAGGAGTGGAGAATAAATGTGGAAAAATATTCTTGGATTTTCAAACCATATTGCTCATGAAGTATGTCATACAAGATGAGATTTGGTGGCTATAAAGAAAGGAGATGATTTAATTGTTAACTTTTCTTTGAAACAGGATGTGTACACTTAGCTAAGAACACGAGAAAAGACTGAAAAATTTAGGATCATTATGTCCCAAACTGGTAAAAGAACATGGGATGAGAAATAAGGCAGCACAGCACCACCTGTCTTGGAGCACTGTGTGCACTGTTGGGGATATCACTAGAGTACAATATCAAATAGCAAGAAGCCCCACTGGGAAACTCTGCATCCCACAGAAAACACATTAAGGCATCTCTCTAGAACACTGAGAAAGAGATACAGACTAAACTTTCTGATAGGTTTGTCTGCTAATCTTGCTTTGGTTATTATGGTGTTTTCTGAGAGAGAGCTTAAGTGATGGAGAGAATAATATTGATAATACTATTCTACTTACATTTAAAAGTACAGTCCCGATGATTGATAATGTTCTAGTAAATTTTACTCAGTGATTATGTTGGAAAGGAAAACTTACCAGCATCAGCTATTACCATCAAGCTGTAATGAGAGGCAGCATGATTTTCTTATAATGTTAAAAGCAATAATTGCAATAATGCAAATATAAGAGTAACGATGATGACTGTTTATTATCTTTGTGATAATACTTTAAAAAATAAGTTTTTACCAAGTCCTTTAATTTTGCAGGCTGAAATATTGATCTGATGTTCACTCTGTCTGATTGGATCCCTGAGGCAGTATAAAGCATTCATTGCCTGTGCAGCTCTATTGATGCACAAGGATTAAATATATCATCCCACAGGTTTGGAGGATTTCTGCTGGAGTACAACATTCCTGTCCCACTGTGTCCTAGTCCCATATGTGATACGGATGAGGAAAGTTATTGTGCAAATGAAGTTGGAGGCCAAGACAGTGTCTGGATGTTCTTCAAAGTCTCAGATATTGGCTCAAATCAGGGGCAGAGTTCCAAAATAATACCATAATGATGGTACTGGGAGTTAGCTCAGAGGATTCACATTTAGATGATGTTTCATGTATTTGTCATCCTCACTCATTTATAATTTACCTGACTTGAAATCAGAGAGAATTTTGCCCATATCTGACAGACAAGAATGTATCCACTAGATTAAATATTTATTAAGTAAAATAGCCACTTTTAAGTGGTAAGTTGATGAGTGCTCACATTTATATGGTGATGCTTGATGAATTTTTATTGATCATTATTTGCCTACTTTGAACAGATCACAATCAATAGTGAAAACAGCAACTTGTAGTCAACTCTTCTGACTGGTCATATAACTGTTGCTTGTTTTGTGTTGTCACAACAGGCTTTTTCTCCAGATCAAAATATAACTGTCAGATGCCAAAGGGCATTACTTTGCAGTATATTTCTTTCAGCCCACTAAAAGAAAATTATTTTTGTTGAAACAAACTTCTGATTATTGGGACGGAGAGGAGTCTTTTAAATAAACTTTTGTTTGCAATAAGATGTTTTTTCCATCAGTAGCAAAACTATGATACCTCAAAGAGAAAAGAGCAGTATATGTCTTATTGCAGTGTGGTTTTTCTTGAATGGAAAACTTACTGGTTTCATAAACTTTTCAACTAATTTGAAACCAATTTTTTAATGTAGAGCTGATAAGCTAGAAGAAGCTTAAACTGGAAGTGATTTTTCACAGTCATTTCCTTCTAAAGCAATTATTTCCTGATTCACTATCCCTAAGCAAATTAACGCTAGAAAAAAGAAATTGGATTGAACAAAGATTTAGTTCTAATAATTTTTACTTTTCAAATTATTGTTGGATCACAACATCCTTTACTATCATCTCTAAATTATTTAAAGTAAGCTAAGCAATCTTAATTCTCCTTACTAAATTATTTAGGGCATAAATATTGCCTGTTGAATGCTTTTGTGGTCAAATAATATATCTCAAGCTAAGAGAATAAAATTCATTTTAATGCAATTATAGAATGGCAATAGCTAGAAACAATACCTGAAATGTCTTCCATTAGGTATTCACTCATGAAAATTGTGGAACTCATGTCAGTAAGAGTCATTCCTTATTTTCATTAATAGAACTCCAAAATTCTTAAGGAATTCTTGTTACTTTTTTCACAGGACACTAAAGTCAAAAGCAGGAAGCTTTGTTACAATGCATATTTACTTACAGGTGAATTAACTTGTCTTATTTCAAGACCTATCAGATCCTTTTCATTCATTATTATGAGTTCACAGGTAAAAGAGAAATAAACCACAGAGTGAGTGAACACCTTGGAGGGCTTCAAGACACCATATTCTTACTTTTAAAGCAGAATTTATACTATGCAGTATAAATTTACACAGTGATGCATTAATTACATAATTCTATATTTCACAGCGCTTCACTTGTAAAAGGAAGATAGGCTAGACCCAGCTGACCAGAAATTTAAACCAGTAGGATGGTTCTCATTGATTTGACAGGACCATGTCTGTCTGGGGTCAGAAAACTTCAGAATTAAGAGTGGAGGTCAGTAAGATCTATGCCTGATATAGTTTTTAGCTTTAAATAAAAGGCTAGGCTTGTTTTTGCAGCTCTGCCTGCAGAAACTCTCACCATTACAAATGTATACAAAATATTTTATTACAGTAGCCTGTTCACACATAAGATAGTCTGTCTGTTTTAGGTGTCCTTAGAAAGAATATACCATGGAAACAAAGTTTGAATTGAAAGCAGCTCCCAGATGCACTATCTCTTATTGAAAATGCCCAGATTATTTCCCCATAAAATTAATGTCCATTGGTATGTTAAAAGAGCAAACTACTCCCCAACAGAAAAAAAAAAAAAAAAGTATGTTTATTTAATAGTGCAATATTAAATAAAATTTACCATTCCTACTCCTGTAGTGCAAGTGAGAATAAAATGACTCTGAAATAACCCGTGACAAAGAAAGAAGAGAAGAGGAGGAGGAACACCCTGCTTTATGTGGTCCTCATTATTTAGAGTAAGAAAATCTCTTACCCTCAGCTCTGTCACAGCCGGTCACAATTGAGAGACAGCCACGATAACAGAGAGTCTCACCATACAATGTCAGAAAGCGCCAACCCATACAGAGCAACACCATACCACAGCAGAAGGCTTCAAATAGCTGCCTTTCTGTAGCCAAACTTTTATACCCCTCATCGTTCACACATTGCACTTGGGTGCCCTCTTTCCCTTTGGTGCTTGTTCAGTGCACCCAGGCACTCCACGGCTCATTGCTTTCAATGCTGCTCACCTGCTTGTCACAGCTGTACCTACTGGGGATGAGGCTCAACCACAGCCCCACACCCAATTACCACAGTGTTCCTACACTGCTCCTGTGACAGCAAAATTCTCTAGGGAGTCAAAAATCAGTCTTATGCTCAGATATGTAGTCCCCTGGAATGAGTGCTGCAAGCAAAGTCTCCAAACCATTCTCTTTCTTAAGCTCATAAAGACTTTTGCAAAGAAACAGCCAAAGGGTTACCTTGCTCTCTGATATTAGCTCTCATATAGGTCAATATGCTGAGCTGTCAGGCAGAGAACATTTATGTGGATCCTTACTTCAGCCTTGTCATGAGGGCCAGAAACAAGAGAAGTGGAGCTTGATGCACTTAGAAATAGAAAATTTCCTGTACAAAGATGCAGTTGGATGAGTCTTATTTGTTAGAGCAGAGGAGATGGCTGCTAACTCCTTGGAAGAAAAGATGCACTACTGGTGTAAATCAGAACAGACTTGCATGCCTCATTTTATTTCAGACTGACTGAAAAGCTGTATTGCTAGCTGCCTGATGCATCTCTTATACTAGAAACCATCACATCTCTCAACTGGCTCCTGGGCTTGCCTTTGTACTGCTGTCATTCTGCAGCACTGAGTGTTTCTAGGATGGCTGGGAGAGCTGAGAAGCCAGACCCAAAACCCAAGACCCAAAGCAGAGAGTGTAAACAATACAGTAAAAATATCTCTTTAAAAAAAAAAAAAAAAAGTTTTGTTTTCATGCAGGCTATTACAAGAAAAACATAGCTGGAGAGAAAAAGCTAGCAATTCAGTTGGTGAAAGAGGAGAGAAAAAATCCTTTTCTAGTACGCTGACAAATACTCAGTGCCTGAAGAACACTATGTTTGTCAGCATTATGTGTCCTGTGTCTCCCATAAAGATCCTTGGGGGGAAGAAAAAAGATTCTGCAAAACTTGAAATTTTGCTTTCATAATTTTTCCTTCTAAAAAGAAAACTAAGGAGGTTTTGCCTTATCTTTGCTCATTGGCATTAGGTGCCTCTGAAGGGTTAGAGCCTTGGCTAGGACAGTCTCTCTAGATTTCTTTCACAGAACCTGTAGATAAATCAGGAAAGAAATGAGATTTAGAGCATTTGTTACACTCTGAAGGGAAGTAATTTCTGATTGCCTGAATGGAAAGAAAACCAGCTTCAAACCCTTCTTCCAGGTCAATGAAGAAAAAAACTTTGTTTTCAGTGAAACTGAAAATGTTTAGCGTACTGTGTCAAGTCATAGTATCACCATAGTAATTGGGTGATATGGTGGGTGAACGGTGGTTTGAACCATCTCATCAAGCAATATGTCCTCTCAGGGGTGAGGGCTGTGGGATTACAGTATCACAAATGCACTGGCATTTTTTTCACTAGTGATTTCCCCTAAGGATGAATTTTAGTATGCCATCTTGAGTTCAGTATTCACTGCTGTGAATATTCTCACTGTCTAGATCCATAGCAAGTTAAAAACTAAAAAAGTTTGTTTGCATGCATCAGAAATGATGACTTTCCAATCATCAGTATTCTGCTTTATGCTGCCTTTCATTCTGTATCATACCTGTCTGGACTGCAATACTAGCCAGAATTCGAAGGCGCACCACTATTAAATAAAAGAAGGGTAATGTATTTTCTTTCTTCTCTTCCTACCCATGCTGTAAAAAAGTAAGCACATCTGCAATTCAGAATTTTATAGCTGGGGTGCTGCTAAGAATTATGGATGGCCCTTGTATAAAATTTAATGTCTCTCATGTTATGCCGAAGATCCAGATGCTCCCTCTGAGCCTTAAGGTAGAATCCGTAGGAGCACTAGGATCATACAAGCACTTTCAAGCCTGCACATTCAACATGCAGTAGAATATATATAAGTCCCTTAGATTCAAATGTTGAAAGAGATAAGTAAGTTCAACTTTTCCAACACTTCAGTGCCAGCTACCACTCTAGACACAGCAAGTGGAAGGGAGGTGGAGGAAAGATGTTTGTGCAGCTGTGGTTTTCCTGGTTTATACCACAGCTGTGCTGCACCCAAAACACTGAAAGAATACCTGAGTTTTTCATCACAGAGAAATAAAGGAAGGTTATGTGGGAAAGAGGGAAGGGAAATGGGGTACCAAACAGGAGCAAACAACATCTAGTAAAGCGAACTGCACCTACCTACACCCCAGTCAGCACAACTTTACAAAGAATGAAGAAAGAAGCATAAATTACATGGCTCAACACTTGCTAATGTAGCTTGGGCAGGGTGAAATCACTACCAGGGAAGCCTTTTCTAGCCAACACCAATCTCAGCAAGGTGCTTTCTACAACCTTTCTACTATTTGTGCCAGTACAGACTGGCAGCAGGAACATTAGGTAAATGTGCAATGTCAGAATGAACAGTTGGTGATGGCTGCTAAAGTTACTCTGTTAAAAAGTATTCTGTGGAAGTGCATGAATGATAATGCACTTCCAAAGTGGAATGTATTCACTGGGGAGAGCCCACAGTCCATTGAGACTAATCGCTGACTAATTCTCTTGTGCTTGTGTTGGGGGAACCCACTAAAATTGGCAAAGGTATTTACAGTTCTGGAGTTGTCTGGCCGTAGACCTGGGCCTTCCTGGGGAACAGATGCCCTGAAACAATCATACCAGGCTAGTCATCAAACCTCAACAATTACTAAGCTGAACAAACTGAAATCTCATCCTCAATAACTTCATATGCAATTTATAAAGCTGTCAGGTGTTCTCACTGAATCATTATGAGATCTACTGTGACATATAGAATCATAAAGCTGTGAGATACTACCACGGTTATGAACATCTACTACATTAAATGTTTACATAACTTTGTCTAACAACAAGAATTTTGTAACAAAGAGAAAGCAGTACTAAAAGAGAAAGTTGATTCATGGGACTTTCAAGAAATGTTTCTATTCTTCTGTTGCCACGTAGAATTCAGGACCGATTTCAGCCTTAGTGACTTTTCAGGGAAATGTTGTGTGGAACAGTCTTGGGCAAATCCACATTACAAAATCTTTATTCTCACTGAATTTGAAAGCAGCATTGCTCAATAATCTGAAGCTTAAGCTTCATTTTGCTGTAATTTTGAGTGCATTACTCAAAAACACATATGACTGCTGATGGTCCCATATAGAAAAAGAAAGAATTCATATATGCGATAAGTTTTCCAGACTACAAATCTCTCTATAAGGAGATTTGAAAGAAGTATTTTAGAGTTCATTATATGGTCAACAGTCGAAGATCAAAAAGCTCAAATGCTCAAACCAGAAGTATACAACAAATGGATTTTTATTGACTGTTTTGGATAAATGGATTAATTAAAAAAAAAAAAAAAACAAAAAAAAACAACATATTACAAACTGGTGCAGTACCATAAAATGTGTTTGAACATGTGGAGATGCCATTTTCAGCCTGCACAGCTCCTGCAGCGCTGGAGCCCATTCTCATTGCAAGCAGTACACTTGAGGGCTTTGAAGGAGTCCGTAAAGCAGTTCCGGAACACGGACATCTTGCTCCCATGGCACGCTGAGCACGGCAGGAAACCAAAGCCCCCGCAAGAGAGGCACTCTTGAGGATGCTGCACTCTCTGCTCAAAGAATGAAAGAAAGACAAAAATGTTACCTCATCAATCGCCATAAGGTCTAGGACAATGAGGACTCCAGGATAGCTAAAAATACACATCCTGGTTCCCATTTTGGGCAAGACCCACCATCCCCATCCCATGGCAAACCATCATGGCAGAGCAGTAAGTCTGCCTTTTCCTTTGGCCAGATCCACATGCAATGTCAGAGAGGCTCACTGCAGGTTCATTGGTCACTTAATACCTCCCTAGCCTGCGTTTATACTTGCCAAAACAGCAAGATAAAGGATAGCCTGCATCCATTACTTGGATGTTGTTTAGGTCTAGATTAAATCTAGGAGGTATTGTGATGATTGAATCCAAACTCCAGGCAGTTTATGCTGATGTTATGTTTTCTGTGCTGTACATTAAGATATATATTATGACTTTCAGCATTTGCATGCTCATGCTGAACATATTACACCTATTGCAGTTAAAGCTGATGATATCAAAAAGCCATTCATAGCTTCTGACAAGTGGTATTCAAGGAAATAAGTGGTGTACTCAAATTTATGGATGTAGAATGCTGAAGCTTTAAGAGTAAAGAAGAAAGATCATCAATGTCCAACAGTTATATCCAGGGAAAATTGCTCCAAGGAAGGCTTGAGGCCTCTCAATTGTCCCAATTCCCAAGTAAAACAATAAATTTACTCTATTTTTTATTGGATTACAGACAGTGGTGCATAGAAGAAGAGATTTCAATGACTCTTTTAAGTTGCACTTGCTGAAAATATGGCTTGGCTAATTTATTTAATGATTGCCTTAAAGCTCAAATCAGATAAAGGAAAGGTATGCCACTTTGGGTACTTACCACCACCTGTTTTAGCATTGAACTGCTGAGTACGGACTTTGCAGGTTGTTCACAAAGAAAGAACAAAAATCCATACAATTCCTGCTACTGTCAGTCTGAGGAATTGTGTACCACTAAAAATTAGTGACAAATTATTACCAGAGTACAGTAAAATACCCACCGAAAATGTAGTATCTGGAGTACCATCAAGAAAAATGAAAATATTTCTGCAAATCCATTAATAATAGCATTCATCTATTGAAAACTCAGATGAGCATGCAAACAAGGCATTTTTTCCTTTTGTTCTGTAGCTCATAAACTTGCTGTTCCTCTTCACAAGGCAAACAGCTCCTATTACTATCAGCTCTTCCAGGGACAACAATTGGAAATATTTAATGTAAAATTAACATTGTTTTTATCTCAAGTGTGCTCCCATCTTTTGTAATTTTGGTGAATATTTACTTTATTGAACATTACTGCAAACAATCTCAAAATTTTAAGAGAATAATATTTTTAATCTTTACATTCATTATTGTTTGTTGAGCTTGTAAATATACAGATACCTTTGGATGTAGTTAAGAGAACTAACAAAAGTTACAAAAACAAGGCAAAATTGCTTTAGCTCAGTTTCTTGAGCAATGACCATTTCCTCCTTGAACAGTTTGTGGAACCACTTTTGGCATCTCCAGCAATGAAGAAAACAGACTGCCTCTTGCAATTGTAGTAAACCCATTTTTGAGGAACAGAATAAATAAGACGAAAAAACCCAAACCAACCAAAGACTCCCAAAAAAATCACCAAAAGGCAGTGAAGCAGTGGTTGTATTCAGTGAGAAGTTATGAATTTCCTGTAGTCTGACGTTGTTTGCCCTATATATGTACTTTTTTGACCCAAGATTAGGACACATATTTGACTTGGTAATAACATTTTAGGGCCTGCACCCCAAAACAGGGTGTAAAAAAGACTAAAACAAAAAAGCATTTGGGTTCATCAGTTTATAGTAGAAGAAAAGGAAATGGTTAAAAAGAACATCTACTCAATTACAAATAGTAAATGTATATTCCCTGTGTTTATTTGCAGAAATACAATTACCTCAATTTTGGTTAAGAGATCCTGCAGTTCCCCAGATTCATTCATTAGTAAAATTTTCTCAGCACCCTATTAGGAAAAGAAGATGAAAAATGTCAGGCATTTCACCATGCAAAAACCAGAGATGATTACAAGATTTGGACTTGAAATTTTAAATAGGCTGAGGACAAATTTGACTCACATTAATTGTATTGCAATTAGGTCAACCTTAATAAAGTTAGAAGGAGAGGAGAATCTAATCACAGGTTTGATAGCAATGCCTAAAGTTCATTAGCAATGTGACATATCACATTGCCTTTTCTGTAAAAGGGGACACAGCTTGGAAATTCTGACCGTCTTCCCCTTATTTTACGGGGTATGCTTCCTGACAGAATAAAAGATATTTCTAATTATGTCAAAATATTTCTATTATGTCAAAAAATTACAATTTTATAAATATACGACACATCAGAGAATGAAGCAAAATTAGAAGAGGAGATTTTATTTCAAATATTCTGACAGCTGACCATTGAATTAAGACATAATATGCCTTATGTATAACAAAAGGAGAAAAAGACTAATGAAAATACTCTAACAACATTAAAGTCAGACACAACAGAATGTAATATTAATTTAGTCTGATTGCATTAGGCCTCTTAGGGATTCTGTGTTCTCAGCCAAAGCTCTACTGAAGCACTGGGGAATTTTTTCCTCCTGAAAGTAAATGCTAAGAGACCTGCAGACAAAATTAAACTGTTAGGAAGGATAGGGAACTTCTTCCCTTCTCTTCTAATTAGAGCACCACATTTGAACATCTGAACTTCACTTGGAGAACAAATTTCATTGAATATTAATTCTTGTGAAATACTTGCAGACACTTTTAATCAGAAACCAACAAAAGGTGAGGAAACTGAGGCACAGATACACAGGCCTTACTTGCTGCCGGGGCAATTGGCCATATCTTCACCCATGGTGAGCTCATGCCATTGTGCTGCCCCAGTTTGCTGGTCCCTGCATTCCAAATTGTTAAATTTTGTCTTTGAGTTTGCTTCCAGCCTTAACTAAAAGGTGCGGTGGGACACTGCCACAGGGCTGAGGTGCAGTGGGATGCTGGCGCACATCTCAGATGTGCCATTAGTTCGAGCGGCCCGTGGTCAGCACCAGCTCCTCACCAGCACCTCTCCCAGTTTCTGGGAGGTACAGGAAAAGCAGCTGGTGAGAACAGGGAATACATCTGTGACTCCAATGTACCTCCATGTGTCCAGCCATTCACAGAACCTTGCTGGGGACTACTGAGGCTACAAGTGTGTAGCCCAAAAGCCAACTAAAGTCAACCAAACCTTTCAAAGCTCTTTTTATGACACCCTACTAAGGTTATTTTCCATTTAGAAAGTCTTTTTGCTTAGATTTGTAAAAAACATCAGCACTTTTGACTCTCTGTTTGATGATTTTAGTTGAAAAAGAAAATGTTAATATTTTAGTGGATGTGGAAAGCCACATTTTCAGTGGACACTGCTTTTACAGTGTTATACTTTCAAAGGGAGAGATTTAAAAAAAGAAGGATCGCACAAGGCAATTAGTTGTAGTTAATTAGTCACAGAAGATGACAGGGGACTGATGAGCTAGCCTTATTGTGTTGACTCTTCTACTGAAATCCATTACAGATCATGGGCACAGAGTGCATGAGGTGTCTGTGTCCCCAGCAGAGCAGGTTTTAGCAGTCTGTTGGCCCCTTTCATGCTTGTCCTCTCATCTTTTCACACAGAGGAGCAGGCAATGGGACCAATTGGCACAACGTGGCCAAGGCAGCCCATAGAGGATTGGCTTCGAGTTTGAATACACTGCAGCAGCTTAAGACAAAGCTTGTGCTGCTCTTCTGAGTAGAGACATTAAGGATTTGCAACTTTATTGCAAATTGATGATGATTATTGATTATCCAAATTCCTTAAGCTGGACAAGCCTCAATTTGCCCCCTTTAGGAAAAACTCTCTTCTCTGTTGCCACAGGGAAAAACATTCCTGTGACTTCTGCCCTATGTTTCCATGATGTATAATGTTAATTGGCTTTTACAACACAGTAATTAAAAGTTTGACAGGTTTCCCATTATAGATTTATATTTTAAAGGATTTATATTTCTGATGACATTCAGTCAGTCAGCTGTGTTCCTTACAAAGTAGAAAGCTATGGTTTTTAAATTAATACCCAAACATCAGAATGGCTATCAATGTTTTTAAGCGCCACTCTGTCTTCTCTGATTAACGGCAGCCCCAAGTGGAATATATATAGAAGTCTGTAAAGGTTAACCTTCCCTCTGGATCTTTGAGTCTTAACACACAGAATCCATAATTAACAGAGTAATTGATACAGCTGTTAAGTCTAATAGGTGCTTTCTGACCTCAAAGTGATGTCTTTCTTTTTCTTCCTAGGTTGTGCTCAGTCCACAATTGCTCAGAAATGTATGTGAAGTCTTAAGTAGTCTGTCCCTTCAGAGAGTAAGGAGGGACAATGAGCATAATCTTCAGTGAGAAGCAAGTTTTCAGGTTTCTTACCCATTTTTTTGAATTTCAAAGTAGAAGCCTGTGAATCCTTTATCTACTAATTTTGCTGAATCTCTCAGCTGAATTTTGCTGGAGGAGTCCAGGGGTCATAGCCAGATATTCCATTGGCAAGGAAATGCCACAGACTTGGCTAAATCACTCCGCAAATTTTCCAGATGCTTTTAATTAATAAAATTATTTTCCCAATTTTCCATTGAGGATATCCAGAAATTAGCATCCTGTTTCAAATATGAAATTCCCATTAACTGTAGAACTAGGACAAGGTCCACTAATTTTCTACCGCCCCAGCTCTGTCTGGTTAATAAACCTGTCTGTTGCTACCTATCTTGGATATAAACCATTACCATCTCCAAGATGTAATTCTTCATCAAGAAATAAACACAGATATATGGCTCTGCATTTGGCTTTACTAGAATACCTGCAGGTTTTGGGAAGCAGCCTCTCTTCCACATCATTCCTTATATACTGAGAAAAATTAGCAAGGCTCCGCACCATCCCTCTTGTGGACAGATTTGCAGTGCAGATAGATTGCATGCCCTATTTCCTATTTTGCTAAGTACATAAGCAAGGCCTCTTGTTAGGGCAGCAAAAATGCACTCACACTCTTCACCATTGTGGTCTTCAGTCACTCGGGGCCACCAAATGTGAGTTTTGCAGGGGTCCCAGGATGAGGGAAGAGACAAGAATCTTGACTCCATGTTTCAGAAGGCTGGTGTATTATATTATGAATATGTTATATTAAAAATGCTATATTAAAACTATACTAAAAGAACAGAGAGAAAGTATTCATCAGAAGGCCAGACAAGTATGGAAAGGAATGAATAACAAAGGCTCCTAACTGACCAGAGAGTCTGACCCAGCTGCATCCTTGATTTGTTATTGAGTAGAAACACCTAACATGGACCAATCAAAGAAGCACCTGTTGCATTCCACAGCAGCAGATAGTTATTGTTTACATTTCTTTCCTGAGGCTCCTCAGCTTCTCAGGAGAAGAAAATCCTGGCAAAAGGATTTTCATAAAATATATCTGTGACACACCATCCCTGGCCCGCGTTCTTCACAGGGATGTTGCGGGGAGCTGGGCTGTGAATGTCCCGTCTCCTCCCACAGCTCACACTCTGTTCTGCCCACAGCACCACATCTCTCACAGCCAGGGCCCCTTGGCAGCAGGGACACAGGGGGTACAAATAACTGCCTGGAAATCTTCCCAAAACTGAGAAAATTGACACTGCAATATGGTACTGGCATCAGAAAGTCCAGATTTGGTATGCAAAGAATGGGAAAGTTTGATGTGTAAAAAGCAATTGAACCCTGCGTTTCCTGACATGTTAAACTGCAAAATGGAGGAAACAAGTGGGAAAAGGCTAGGTGACTGAATGAAATAATTAAATAAGAGTTTTAGTGTCACAGAGCTATTCATATCCTCCCATCAGGTGAATACCAGAAGAATCTATTTAACAAAACACAGAGAAAAATTAAATAGATATAGCCACTGGAAATCAA
Source organism: Motacilla alba alba (assembly GCF_015832195.1). Classification (NCBI taxonomy): domain Eukaryota; kingdom Metazoa; phylum Chordata; class Aves; order Passeriformes; family Motacillidae; genus Motacilla; species Motacilla alba. The sequence continues at coordinate 23,953,322 of NC_052019.1, read as the reverse complement.
CTAAAAAGAAACTGTTAATTCCTGTTTCACAAAAAAAACCTATCCACATATATTTTCTAAAAGTTAGTTACAAAAATCCTCATTATTTTTGGAAAGGATCATAACCATTGTGTCAAAATAATTTTACTATAAATCTAATGCTATTTTGGATTCATTCTAGCTAGGAAAACCAAACAGGAGATATTTTCTTCAGAAAAAACAGTCTTAAATTCACATATCTGAAAAAAATCAAGGAGGTATGTATGGCAAGTGAACACTGGAATTCAATAATCTATTTCAAGTGGAAAAAAATACATGTATTTTTAAAATATTATGCTGTGAGTTAACATATTTACAAAGAATTACTTATTTGCCTGTTTTATTTGCATCCCTTTTCCAGGTATGTGGGTCTTTGCATAACATAAACCCTTAACTATTCTGAATGTGTTTATAAGAGTAAATGAGTGCTGTAAGAGTAAATAAATTATTTTTTTCTGTGTGGCTTTCTGTTTTCTGGGAGCAATTTTTTATTCTGCATTGGTATCCCAGCAGATGGCATAATTCCATTTCAGATGGAGACAACTTCAGGTGAAAAGAAGGGATTAGATCAGCCAGTAAATAGCATGCAGCAGAAAGAAACAGCAATTTCCTGACAGACTGATATTTAGACAGTGTGTATCAAGAAATACAATGCTTCAATCCTGAAAAAAAAAAGAGAGGATTAAAAGCTCTGCTGTACTGCAGCATGCAGTACTTTCCTTGACAGGGGCTAAACACGATTTTTTTTTTTTTTATTGCTTCTGCCCAAGTCATGGACTTGTTTCATTGTCCCTGTGCAGGCAATGATAAATTCCACAGCACTGTGAATATTTATGCCCACAGCCTGCAATGCTCAAACAACTTCGTCCATGCTTCTGAATAGCTTGGGTACAATATACTCTATCAGATGTACATACGCTGGGTTTTGGTGCTTTTGTTACTTGTATCTCATTAAGAATAATCTTTCACCTTTCAAAACTGTTCATATTTTATTTCAATGTTGGTTTTTTTTCTCGTTATGACTCATTGAAAGCTGCATAGCTCAATATAGATTGTCCTTTGTGCTGCTCCATGCAATCTCCTTCAGGGAGGGATTTCTCAGGAAATAAATATTCAAAATTTAAAAAAAAATTTAAAAAAAAAAAGAAAAGAAAAGAGAGAGAGAGAGAGAAAGGAAAAGAATGCATTGTTTATTTACTGACACACTGACACACCAGGCTTTGGGATTTCTGTGTTTCATTTCCATATCAGAAGTTAATTATTACAAAAAGCATTATAGAAGTATCCGTATTATCAATGAGACCAAGTCCTGTAATCAGTTCTCAATTGCATTTGAATGAAACACAAGCCTGGCACAGGTTCCAGCCAATATACAGCCTTTGGGGTCTCAATGCACTGTCTTCTGAAGGTGAATTGACAGAGCTGGGGAGGGAGTACTTCACTGCCAGACCCTCTCAACACACACCCCTCCTTATTTCTCTAAATTAATGAGTTTCAGATTCTCTTGTAAAGACACATAAAGACAGAGAAATAACTGCCATAAAATAGTGGGGCTTGCCACATTTACCAAACAGAATGAGGGCACACAGGTCCCTTCAGCCTGTCCAAGTGCCAGGCTCAACCTGGGGCTCTCCTTCCCCAGTGCACCAGCCACAGGTGCTCCGCTCTCAGCCACAGAGCACGGCACATGTCAGCCCTGCTCACACTGAACTTGGCTTTCTCACCGTGCTAAAGCACATCTCCTCTCAGCTAAAGCACACCAGAGCGGTGCTGCAGCAAGCAGCAGTGCCTCCCATGATGATAATTAGTGCAGAGCATGGAGGGCACAGATCTTGTGCAGGAGGAGGAGCGAGGCACATGCTGCCATGAGCTCTCTGTGAGCAGAGGCGCTGTCTCATGCATTGTTCCCTGCCTGCAAAGCTGCTTTTCCACAAATAATGTCACTCTTACATGGAATAACTCTAATTAACTCATTAAACTGAAGTTTTTTTTTCCAGCTAACTACAGTGTACCTCATCAAGTTAAAGGGAAAAAAAAGAAGGAAGAAAAAGAAGCAGGAAAACACACCCCATATCTGGGGGTTTTCCTGGTTTTTAGCAGCCCATTGCTTTTAGTTTTCTTGTGCTAAACAATGTAAGTGTAGTTTCCTTGCTGCAATAAATGCATCTAGATCAGAGCACTAAGTTATTTTTCTTCACCTATAGAAGGTAGATTTGTCTCTTCCATAGTAAGCTATCTTCCTAATTCACATGCCTTTTTTTCTACACATCACTAAAGAATCTCATACAGCATTTAGAGAGTTTTAATGAGATTTTATTGGGTTTTACACTGTCACTCCTCTTTTGGAAAACAAGTTTTTCACAATCTTTGAAAACAAACAAACAAACAAACAAACAAAATCCCCCAACTGACAGTGGTCTAATGGGCCATCCATCATACCAAAATGACCGTACCCAGGCATTTCCTCCAGTTAAGCAAATAATTTATTTAATCAGTTTCAGTATCTAATCTGAATTCTTTTGACAAATTGGTCGTATGTGGACTGAGATTTTCTTGGAGTCAATCATAACTCACCACTTACACATTTAGCATAATAATTAGATTAATAAATCTTCGTCTGAATCCTGTTGAATTTTAAACAGTTCCTGAATGTAGCACTTTTACTCATGGCTGGCTGGAGAGCTCTCCAAATCAGAGTTTTGATAAAAGCATATTCTACAATGAAGTAAAAATCACTGTCTGCTAATATTCTGCACACAGGTGGTTTTACAGCTGCTCTAGTGGTCTGGCAAGGCCTTTGACTGCAAATGCATTTGTTACAATGCTCAGGGAAGTCTAACTAATGCAGAACACATGGAAATCTTGGAAGGGATGGGGAAAAAGATGAGAAAGTGTTCATACAGACCCAATATTTATTATCCCTGATTGTTGGTTACACTGCATTTTGTTACTTAAATGTTTTGTGAAAATGAAAGCTTTAAGTGATGCAAACACAGTAACCTCACTGTGTTTAAATATAGTTTGCCTTCACAAATCACAGCCTCGCAGTTGGTGCTAATTGCTAGCTTTTCACCACTCAAGACAAATACCTTCTCTGAGTTTTCAAACTGTTTTCTTTGTGCCACTTTACAGAATCTTTTTCTTTTGATTTCTTTTTCTGTTTATGAGAAATACATTTCAAATATACAGGTTCAATTAAAAGGTGATTTTGAATGTCAGTAGGCTTCTAGACCTAGAACACTAGTGCACAAATTGGGATTTTCCATTTGGAGTTTATGTTTTACAGTAGGGCAGTGTTGGGCTCTTCTCTCTCTTCTACAGCTAAGCTTTTTAAAAAGTAAGTACTAATCAATTTTGTATCTAAAATATGTTCACTTGATTACAGATCCTGATACAGACTACATCATCTAAAATGCAATGTCTATTTAAAGTCTGACACTCCAAAGTGTTAGTCTCTTATTCAACATAGATATTAGTGAATGACAGGTTTATGCTATGTGTATCCATCTTCCTGGGTCAATCATACATACAGGTTTTCAAAAGGAAAAAATCTATTTCTCTAGATTTTCATGATTTCAACTACAAAATGAGATTTATTTTTTTAAGAAGCAGATGATATCTTAGATGTATTATTGTCTCTTACTCCCTAGTTATCTTTTGCATCTTCAGATCAAACTTATCAGTGAGGATCTGTGCAGTGCAAAAGGATTCCTGTCTTAGCTTGTTACCATCACTGCAGCATCATAGGCAATTTTCCAAAAATCCTGCTTCTCATTCATCAAGGTTTTCATCTGCTCCTCCCAACTGTAGAATAAAATATAAGTTCATGCTTTACTTACCCCAAGATAATGGCCATCAATAAACACAACAGGGAGTGAGGGAACTTCACAGACACTTCTGCATCTTTCATCTAGTTCTTTTCCATAATCACTGTTCAGAGCAATGTTTTTTTCTTCAAATTTAACTCTATGATTTTGAAATATCTTTCTAACCAGTTCACATCTTTCAAAAGTGGTTCTCACCACACGAAGACTGGTAGTATAAATTACAATGCGGCCAAACTCCGGGACTGTTGAGACCTGGAAAAAAAATAGCTCCCATTACATTAGGCAAAGGATTAATATCTTCCAAGTATTGAGTAATTTTATTTAAAATACTATTTTAAAAAAACAGCATCTTAAAAACACAATCCAACTTTTATTCAGATGTGAAGATGGAATAGGAAAAAGTTCTTGAAAACATCAATTTAAGGCAGTTTAAGTTCTTAAAGTAAGGTACAACTTGACTTTTTTGGAAAGTCTTAGAGATGGTAAGTCAACAAATATTTTCAAGAAACTGATATATTTTAGATCCTGATGGACTTCCAAATTGGAATAAATTGACCCTGTTCTGCTGATGTCTGATTCTGTTAATACAGTCACTTGTGTTTGCACAGCCTTTGATAGCACCCAGACTAAGACTAAACTTGTTAGCTTAGATGTTATTGACAATCTGCTTCAAGAAAAGAGCCTAAGCCAAGCCTTAGCATGTCCATGACCAAAGATTAACTTAGAATACTTTAGGTGCCCACGCTGAACCAGATAATGACTGCAGAAGGTACAGATGTATCCCTAATTTTTAATGTAGTTCCTCAAGAAATTATTTTAACATCCAAAAAAATATAATTTTTGTGTATTCAATGTCCAATCAAAACCCTACTGCAGCTAGCTGGAAAAGAGTTTCACACTAAAATTCAGATTTTACTTTTTACTCCACTTTTCAATATGAAAAAGTTTATGCTGTTTCTTTCCTCTCTAGGATGACAACAGTTAAATAGTGTAAATACTACAGGGATTAATTTCCTCAAGAGAGTGTGACAGATTTTCAAGAAGTCTGAGAATCATTCTTCTAAATAAAGATATTATGTTCAAATATATAACTAAAATCCCAGCTTTTTAAGAGCATTTCCAAGCTTTCCAAATTATCCATTGTATTCAGCAAATTCTATTTAATTATTTCATCATTATTCCAGGAGTCAAAACACAAGGTAGAAAATAAAAAGCAAGGACACCTCTACTACACTGTAGCACTCACTGTATGGAAAAAGAACCTTGATGGGTGAATAGATAATTTTTACCTATCGCATGAATTAACGATAATAACACAAATTGGACAGATGCCATTGCAGATTTTGCAATATAACCAGTCATGGTTTAACTTACTACGTGAATACCAAAAAAAGATCCTTGAAAAAGTATATTCTGTTTAGAGAGGTGTTTACAAGGTTCTTCATATAGTAAAGAGTTCTCAGGAAAAATATTTGTATTTCACAGATCACTTACAAAACACTGGAGGTGTTATTGCCAACATATGTAGCCATGGCTTCCATCTCCCATTCAGGAAAAGAGCCATGTTTTGATAGGTCAATATTTTTTCTCTTAGAATGGATGTCAGAAATTCAGTTTTAAGAACAAGATTTATAAAAATGGGCTACTTTTCTGCAGCCCATTTTCTAGGTTGAAAATCTGCTACACATCGTTCACACATTCCAAGTGAGAGAATTAGCTCGTTCTCTCCATAAAAGACAAGTACTCTACATAAATACTGCAAAATATTTTAGTAACCACACATGGGTTGCCTGAAGGAAGAGGAGTTTGTTGTTTTCATAAGTAACCAAAAGAAGTTCTTAAAATATTACTTAAATAGAAAATTTCATGTATTCCTCATTTCATCCTCTTGAGGAGACAATACATTTTGAAGTGCAAAACTCTTCAACAGGAGGGAAGCTCTTGTTCTTCCACAGCTCTAATCTCTAATGCTGCTTGTTCCCAGACACCAGAGGCTGGCAGCATGGGTACAGACAGTCATTATCTAGTGAAGCATCAGGTCTGTGGTGTCCCTACAGCATACAAATAAGCACCTGAAGAGATGGAAAAATGGAAAGTTGTAAAGTGATCCGGAAAGATATCAAGTGGAAGGACTGTACATAGAGTCACTTTTATGCTTGTTGCTTTATTTTCTCCTAATGTGGCAGTGAAGAAATACCATTGTTTGCCCTGCGAAGAAATATCAAGAACACTGATTAAGCAATTCTTCAGGGAAATTTTCACAGAACCCTTGTTTCTGTGCTACAAATGTACACAACTTGTCCTTGCAAGGACTTTTGCCATGGAAAGATAGCCTTTTTGCCACCTGTCTGAAAACCACATTGGTAATGAACAACAGGGGGGTTATAATCTACATTAATTCTTATTTTTCTAAGCAATATAGAGGCTGAAAACTGTCAAATTTAATTACCAGAATAGACTTTTGAAGTAAACCAGTAAACACTGTGCTTTTCCTTCCTAGGTTGGAACTGTGGCAAAACCATAATAAATAACAAGCAATGTAAACAAATGAAAAGAAAGACACTTTTGAAAATGAACTTTTATAATATTGCATTGCAAATTTGAAATTCAAATCACCTCATGTAACTCACAAACGCACACAAAACTCTAGATGAAATTAAACAGAAGGCTATTCTCTGATTAATGGGCATGACAAAACTTTAATAAAGCTGTGGAAGTCGGACAGATGAATATATCAAAAGATTTGGAGGAACTTATATTAGCCACTTATTTGCACTTCTTGTAGGTGGAATTCTCATTGCAGCAAGAAGCTTATGATCCCTAAGCTTTCTGTATATTTTTCATATATTTGTAGCTTTTCAAATAGCTAATGCATGACTGTAGGTCCAGTACTTTCCCTATCCTTTTCCCCTAGATATTAGAACAATAAGCTAACCTTGTAGTACATTCCTGAAATACTGTTTAGTCCTATTGTCAGGAAGATGGTCTACAAGAAGAACATTTTGTTTTCCAACCGGAATCTGAGACATCATAACAAGAAGTGGGGCAAAGAAGCCCTTGGATCAACTCCAAGGGGTTGACCCAGGGCTGGGGTACTGGGGCAACTGAATTGGGTGCATCTGTTAGACATCCTAGTTATTAACCTTGTAAAAAATTGTATAAATCCAGCCAGGTGTGCCCATCACCACTGGGATACCTGGAAGCTTCCAAAGAAAGGTCTGCTTTTTACTTTACTATTCTAATACTGTTGCAAGGGTTTTTTTCTCTTTTGATTATAAGCAACACTTACCATTTGGCCTAATACCATTTGGCCTAAAGTGGCAACTACTGTGTCATGTTCTGGAAACCCTGTGCACATGGGCCAAGGTTTGCTTCAGAGAAAGTGCCTGCATGGGAAGATTGCCAAGGAAGAGATTTAAGTTTTCGGGAGGAAATGAAGTTGCTTTAGTAGTAGTAGTCCTCTAGTAGTAGTAGTAGTCCTCTACATCATTTGCAGCTCTTAGTTTAGCAGCCCAATGTTACCATCTCCCCAAGAGTCTAAGGGCACATTCTGCATTACTGCCTCAGCCTGAAGAGCTTGCATTTTCCTTAGGAGAATCAAGTAGCCAGCAACAGCAGCACCATGACCTGCATCACTTCACAGCAGAGCTGCCACTTCCAGCCTAAGAAACAGCTGCCCTTTTCTTCTGTTTAGAGAGAATAAGTAATTACTTCATCAGTTCAGTCCTGTTCATGATTGAAAATAAAAAAAACTCAATGTTATTTACTTTGTTCCTGAGTGCAAATTATAGAATCATAACATCATTGAAGGGTTTGGGTTGCAAGGGACCTTAAGGATCACCTACTTTCAATGCCTCTACCAGGAGCAGGCACACCTCCCACTAAATCAGTTTGTTTAAAGCCCTGTCCTGATGTACAGCTGGGGAAAATCTATCCCTCTGCCATCCCACTGGCATCCATCTGACGTGGCTGACTAAATATAATCCTTAACTGGGCAAATCTTGAGGGATGTCATCCATGAGGCTCGATTTCTGAGCTCACTATCAAGTGGCAACACAAAAGAAAAAATTGCTGATGAAAAAGAGAAGGCTTAATAGAGCAAGCAGATAAGGAACAAAATGAAGGGATTCTGGGGACTGAAAAAAGGCTGAAAATACAGAACTAAAACCAGATGATAAACCAAAACCTAAAATGTCAGGACACTGCGAGAGCAAGAGTAGTAGACACTAAGTGTAGATATAAAAATATTAAAAATATGACAAAAAACCAAAAAAGACAGACAGAGAGAAGGTCACTGAAATCCTGAACCTTTTTTAAAGAAATCCCAGAAGTCAATGTAACTGTACAACAAACACATTACAGAATATGTGAATCTCCAAGTTGTTTGAAAATTTTGGAGTGCCTTTAAAAAAAAACTGGTTTCTATTACTAGAGCTTCTGAAATATAAAAAATTTGAGAATCATACTCCTAAAACTTGTCTTTGAGAATTTACCTTTTCCCTATAACAGTTGCCTCAACAATAATAAGAGACTTCTCAGTAGCTCTGAAAAAACACTACAATAGCCAGGTGTTTCCATGGTGCTTCTGAAAACCAAATAAATACCATTGATCACTCATTAATATTTTTGGGTTCAGACTTTCCCCACTATATCTTATCCCTGATTTTTGGGTCCAGCTGCAGATGAAGCAGCAGCAGAAGTGTCCATGTTTTTCTATTGGTCTTATAGTTACCTTGTCCCTGACTGGTCCTCCAGTCTGAGCAGATATTTCTCTTCTCTTTGGGAGGGGAATTTATAAAATTAACAATTGAATGACAATACCAAATTAATTTTTAAGTGTGTTTGCCATGAATCACTCTCTAAATACTATAGATTTTATTTAATATATTTTACAGCATTTTTGTCTGTTTGGTGACTTTGAGTGGCTTTTTATCTTTGGACCAAAACCCTTAACATAGATATTTTTGCAGCATGACTAATAGCTATTAGTGGTCCAAGTCAATGCTTTTGTGCTTGAAGGGTAAGAACCACTGTATTCCTTGGGGCATAAAGTGATTGCTCCTAAAACAGTGGTGAAATTTGCTTTTTGAAAACCTTTGTATATGACCATGTCTGTAAACAACTAAACAGATAAGTCTATCAGTGAGAGGAATACTGTACTCATGATGTTAGCCTCATTTTTATTTGGTTGCAAATGAAATCCGTGACAGCCACCCTCACGAAGTATTCATTCCATTTTTTTTTATTCCTCTATCTAGAAATAAAATATAAACACGTGTTTTAACCCCATTGGTCGAAAAGAACAGCTACATACATAGATCATTAATTTCAATAGAAGCATCACCCACTAATTTACATTTGAGTCTTTAAAAGAACAAAATAATAAATGAAAAAATATAGCTGTTATAGTACTTTGATAAAAGCTGAAATGCTTTATCACATATGATATTTTTAAAGGTTTATACTATGTTCAGATATAACACTCAACATGTTATTTATGCAGTACTGAATTGCTTGTGTGACCTAAATCAAGGGCTGATATACCATTCTCTGTCTCACAATATCATCTTTCAACATCTCAGAGAGTTCTGCTGAATTATGCACCCCTTGGCTCTGTAATTAGATACTATCAGACTGGCAGAAGTATCTGCTTCACTAAGTAGGCTGAGGCAGGAATATAGAGCACATTACAAACCTTGTGCCAGAGACGCCTCAGTGAGTAAAGGCAACACTCATGATCCAACAAAAATGCTGAGCAGAAGAAAACAAGTTATACATATATATACATACATGCATATTTTGTATGCATGCTTGTATACCTAAAAACTTTGAATTAAGCATCTTACTTCATAATTGGCATTACATCATTTATATCATTACCCTGAATTTGTATCAATAACAGAGTGGCAAGAAGAATTGTGATTTAGCAATAAACTGATCACAATCTAGTTTGAACTTTCTGGTTTTATTTTACGCTCAGAAAATGAAGGAAAGAAAGTAGCTATGAGTTTCTTGTTGAAGAAGTTCTGTAGAAAAAAAAGCACCAAAATTTAAGCATTTAAGTTCTGCAATATTTAAAAGCTTTTACTAGCTTTTGCAGTTTAAAAGACTTCTAAAATATATACTAAAAGTAGAGAATACTTTCTGAAGGATAATTTGAAAGTGAAAAGCTATGACCAAAATGTTTCCATTTTTTTTCTACGTGATATTCCATGAGATCATACATGTTTTCAAAAATGTACAGAATTTTATGAAAAACATACCTTTCATCAAGTCATTGTTTATATGAAAACATGCAACATTTGAATGAGACGGCTGAAGATTGGAGGCCTATGTTCAGACAAAAACCACAGTATCTGCCATCATAACCACACAGAACAATGCTAAAGGCGTTGTGAGCCAGTTCAAACATTGCTTGTTGGTTGCCTAGTTCAAATTAAAGTTTTAATGCCATTTTTCAGGAAAAATTGATTTGCTGATTGATTTGCTGGTCAGAAGACCTCTTCCAATACACAGACTTCGTCCACCAAAATAAAATGTTTTTCTTTGGCAAGATCTGTTGACACACACTGAAGCTGTTGCAAGCAGTCCCCAACCAAGGTGTGAATTCTTCATATGAAATCACATTCCCTTCCACTTCACTGTTTGCAGTCCAACCCTTTATGGGCTCTGACACAGCAAAGCAGAGTGCCCATGTAAATTTGAACCTACACAGTCTCTTAAGTACTTTAATGCATTAAGACTGCAGTCTTGTTTGCATTGCCTTCAAGGACCCAGCACTACATCAATATTTGGTAAAATTCAGAACTTTATTAAATTCAGGAAACCATACATATTGCAAAAGATCAATAGAATGAAGTCTGATTTCTGCAACACAGCACTTGAACACTCAAATGAAAGCACGGACTGGCCTTCTCTTAAAACAACACTCTACTTTGACCCCTTAGGGCAGTGGAATGAAATCACCAGTAGCCATCCTCATAACTACCAGCAAGCTGGGAAGGTCCACAGATATCAATTTACAAGAGAGGCCATCAAGAGCTGCACTCCTAAACAAGGTAGCTAGACAGTCTGGGACATTCCCAAACAGATACTAGCTTTGCTTTCTCCAAAAAAAAAAAGGGGGGGGGGGGGGGGGTCACGTCGCTGCTTTTCTCAGCTTTTAAAATAGCACAAATACTTGTGTGGATTTTGTCGGGCTGTGTGCTGTAACTCACCTCACACACAAACAGCAGCCTAGGAATACATCCGTTTCCAAAAGCTGTGTAGGAGCCCAGGCTCCTCTGCCTGTCGTAACACAGAACATGAAACATCTCTTTTGCTCCCTTTTGCATTTCATATGGCTGGCTAACTCTGAGGAGCTGGGCATAGTTACAAGGAAGGGCTGTGATCCAGCAACAACTTGAATTCCTTGATCTTCTAACTCCTGGGCTATTCTTGTGTCCCTAATCTACAAACATATTCTGCTGATTGTAAAATAGCACAGTTTTACCTCCTGAAGGTTGACATCCTCAAAATTGTTCAACTGTAGTGTAAAATAGACACAGAATGCAATTATACCTCAGATATTGATATAGCACATTTATATGTGTTTGCAACTCATTTGTACTTTTCAGACTGTACATCAATGTTGGGGATGTCAGAGGAAGTTATTTATACTGTTCCTTTTATCCTAAAATTACTCAGCAGTATAGTAAAATATGAAAAACTAAAAGGAAGTCTTTCCATCCTCTGACATCATGTGTATGAGTGCTGTTACCCTTCCTGTTCCTCAAATAATACAATTATTCACGTACATCATGTCTCTTTTCCTGCCACTGCAGGCTTTTCCACATATCTTCAGCACAGACTGCTTTTCAAGGGATATCAAAGTGCTTTCATTTCAAAGCACAAAAATTACTTCTAACACCACAGCAAAGGAGTACAGGGCATGACCTGGCCTCTCCCTGCTCTTTGCAGTGCTCCAGCTATCGGCAGGCTCAGAAGGTACAAAGACTACAGCTGAGCTCACCCTCAGTGTCCTGGCTGCTGCTCATCCAGCACACACTCACACCACCAGGTTACAGCCTGCTCCCGGGTGGCCTGAGCTCTGATAAGAGAGCAGGTTATCTCCCCAGGGCTCATGGTCTCTGCTAGACCCTGTTGCCTCTGCCTCCGTGGCCGCTAGAGTCACACTGTGTGATGCACATCTAGCTCTGACTCTGGGGTAAAAGCAGCTCCTGTTCAACAGGGCACAGCAATGCTGTGAAGTCAGCCAGGGCAAAATTTATTTCAAATAAATGAAAAATATGTTCAAATTAGTGGAAAGAAGATCACTATCTGTCCATGTCTAATTGTATTTTATTTATCAAGTGCTGAAAGTTCTATCAGTACTTTCTCATTAACGTATTTATGCCATTCAGCGTATGATAGGACAAAATGAAATATTTGAAAATCAGAACCAAATCTGTAATTAACTCCAAACAACTCTACACTTTTCCTGGAAAGAAATGCTGTAATATAATGCTTGTTTCGAAATGCTGTAATATAATGCTTGTTTCTCTTTTGCTGGCTCAGTCCTTATTTCTCTCTCACCTCATATTTACCAATTTGACAGCTCCAAGAAATTCTTCTCAAATAAAAAAAAAAAAAAAGAGAGCCTCTGGGAATGTTCCTCTGGCTGTCAAGAGAGGAAAAGCATTTCTTTGCTCTGCAAGGACACTCCTTATGAAGATTGAAGGGGAAGAGGCAGGAGCTACCGAAAATAGTTTTGTTCTCAGCAGTTTACATGAGACACTAGAAGCCAAAACAAGGAGAGTCCAACAATCTCCTTTCACATTGTGCAGCTCTTTGAAGCATTCCTGTCTTCAGCAGAAGCCAGACAAGGTGCACCAGGACTGTCCTGTGACATTTGTATGAAGCCCTTTCAGGTAGAGCCTCCTGTGTAGGGAACAGGCTAAGAGAAGTAATAGCTGAGCTGTTACCATTACTTGAATATTCCTTAATTGTTGCAGAGAGCTGGATGATTCAATTTACTAGTGTCCTCTTCCCCTAACATTAGCCTTATAAAGGCACCAAGCAAAACACAATACCATGGAGTACAAAACAGATATCAATACAATATTAGAGCCAGCCACATGGTCCTGTGGGTAATCTTTCTGCCTGTAAAAAGATGGACTGCCAATAACCTTGAAATTTCCACTACCAAAGAAAATCACAGAATCATAAAATGGTTTCGGTTAGAAGTAGACCTTGAAGTCTGCCCCCACATTATGGGCAGGGACACCTTCCACCTTCCAGTTTCTACCTCCTGAAGCACAGTTCTTTGAGTACACATTAGTGACTATTCACCTGGATAAAGTTCCATGGGAGTTAGTGGATGCATTTTACCAAATACAGTGGTTTCTTGTCAGGTGAGCAAAATGGGCTCAGACCACATGGGAAGTACACTTGCTTTTTCTGATATTGATCTTCATTTTCACTGAGAGCTTGAGTGTTTCTCAGCCTTCAGTGACAGGGCCATGGCACATTCTGGCCTTGTTTTTTCATCTGCTAGTTTAGTACCTGCGTCATCTCTGAAACAAATGCATTGAGATAGGAGAGAGTAAAGTTAGCTGTTGCTTTCACACTGTTGATCAAACAGCATGTTCTTTTATTATCCTCTTCTTCCCCCATCAGTTCATTTAGGACCAACAAGACTTGCTATACAAGAGACAAGGGGCTGGGATTACTTATAAATACAGTATTTTCAAAATGGTTCCTTTGAGACAGGAAGTAACACTAGACCACAAAACTTATTATTTACAGCAAAACAAGCTCAGTATTTCAGTGGGAAAATGCTGTTATTTCTGATAAGTACTTTTTGCTTTTCATGGGTGTTTTACAATATTTTTAATATGAACATGCTTAATCTCTTCCTTGACCTGTATAAAACATGACAATGCCCAGAGAAGTTGTGAATATGGGACTCTGGGCAACCTTGTCCAGCAAGAGGCATCCCTGTCCATGGCAAGGGGGTTAGAACTAGATAGTCTTTAAGGTTGCTTCCAGTGCAAACCGTTCTATGATTCTGTCATTCCACGTTGTGCAAACTCCAGTCAACACCTGTCCTAAAAATGAACTTTCTTTGGCATTGGCTTATGCCATATTTCCCCTCTGTGCCTACTCTGTATTGCAATGCTGATTTTAGTGTGCTGTAACCTGGCATCCAACCAGGGAAACATTTGTTTTCCCCAGGTGCAGTGCTAGTAGGAGATTTATAAGCTAGTGTTCCTGATGTTTGATTATCTGCTATTTTTGATATATGGCTTTCAGCTGAACAATCTGAGTGGCAATATAAACATTTTTTCTTTGTTTGATGTAATCATTGGATCAGGAAATTGAAACCCATACTTCTGCACAATTGTGTAACAGTGTTACAGGATATATTAGCCCTCTGATTTGCTTCTGGGGTCCTTGACTGCACAAAATAAATGCTGATTGGAAGTGCTTATTAAATTTTATTACCACCTCTTAAGAACTAGACTGTGACAGTCAGGTACAGATGAAGAGTGAAATTCAGGAAAATTAAATGGTAAAAACAGCACGAATTTTGCAAAACCAAATTACCTTGTGGCCAGAACTGAATTTCTGGTGAAAATTACACTAAGGTTTGTTCTTTTAGCTAAAAAAAGTTACAAAGATAATTCACCATAAGATGCAGTTAAAATATAGGTATTTTAAAGCTGTAATCAAAAGAATGAACAAAAGGATTAAACTCAGTGTCGGTCACCAGCAAGTGTGGTTGAAGTACAGTGTTAAAATAACCTCCTATGCACTCCCATTCATCTGTCTTTGCCAAAACTTCTGAATTCAAGTTATAACTGAAAACTCATGTTTCCCTCATACCTTTTTCTTTCTTTACTTCAAAGATCAGAGCAGATTGCAGAGTAAGCTTCCCTTTCCCCCCAGAAAGCCTGATTGCTCTTCATCTCTCTTCCATGCCAAAGTCATTAATTTTTAAATCAGTTTTAAAATGAACACCCAATTTTGCCAGGCCTCCAGGAGTGATTTTATTTCCTCTAACACTGCCAGCATGTGGAACCCCTTTTTTCTCCTGCCTCTCACTTTTGGATTCATTCTCTTAAGACACACTTCCACAGTTGAGGTTTCTGACAACTATTAAGGATCTGATTTAAGTGAGGCCCTTACCTTTTCATGAGATTTACATAAGGTCAAAATTACAAACCTGTGCTCAACCGGGCTGGGAGCTGATTTCCATGGTGCCAGCTCAGAAGTAGATGGCACCTCCTAATTATGTTTCAGTAGGGTTGAGAATATAATCAACCAAAATGAAACAGAAGCCCACCAGAGGTCTCACACCACTAAGCAGATAGATGTCCCCAGATGGAACCTGGGGCATTTGTGGTGAGCACAGTTTCCTGGTTTCTGGACAACTATACTCACTGAAAGTGCAACAAATATCTTGCCTTCAGTATGAAGATCATCACTGTGCATTGCCATGGATCATGTACAATGCCACCATTTCAGATGAACTCTGCCCTTCTGGCATGTTCTCTTAGTTGCAGTTTATGTCTGAAATGTGCTGAATTCAAAGTATTGCTTCCCTCTCTGGTAGGTTTGTTGAGGAATTCTCTGAATCCAAGTGAACACATTTACCTAGTCATCTTAAAAATGAAAATACAAAGCACTTAAAATTATTTTAGTCTCTCCACAGCCAACACATCAGCTTTTGAGGCTCCAAAACAGTATTTCTAAAACCAGAATCACAGCTCTTCCATTTCCCCCCAAGATATCTCCATGAATCCAAATACCAGAGAGCTTTCTCCAGCATCTCACAGGCAAGCTCAGTTTTCTCCACAAGCATTTGATTTCTGTCCTGAATTCCCTGTACAATATCAGTGTTGCTATTTATTTCCCTCCAGACAATTCCCTGTATTCACAGTCACAGACCTTGTGTAATTACCACTCGAGATTTTCTGAAAAGTAATTACTTTAACCCAGCCAGCATCATTTGCCATGACATTGGTTTCCACTAGTTCTGGCTCTTGGTTAGCTTTATCTTTTCATGTCTACAGAATAAAAATGGAATAAAAAGGGGAGGACCTTTGCTTCCACCAGCAATAACCTATGGTGTTTTACCCATTAAACCCCAATACCCACTCATCATTGTTTTCTATCTCGTATCCTGTACTGCTTGATGTAAGTTAATTCCTTTAAAAATCATCAGATACAAAATTTACAAAAGTTGTGAAGTACTTGATTATGTGTAAATAATTTGCAATAAGATTCACACCCAGTCCAAAGAAACCTGCTATGAAGCATTGCATATCAGTAGTCAAACTGAAAGTTCCCTCTTCTGCAAGAAGAATATTATTTCTGGCAGATATGGCTGATGCTGTGACAGGATTGCACACAGTTGTGATGTCCACACAAACATTATGTTGTTGCATGAATCCTGTGAGCGTTTTGAGATATGTTAATTTAGGACTAAATTTTGGCTTGAATTTTCATTACATATTAGACTCATTTTGGCTATAGTAACTTGTCTGATCTATGTGAAAATAATGAGACCCAGCTTTTAAATTATCCCAGGGAAGGATAATTATGACTTTGTTACATCAATGAGAAAGGACAAGGAAAGAGCTGAATTTCCACTTTGACTATTTTCAGCTGTTTATCTGGAGACAGTTTACTGAAGACTTTGCTCACAGAACAGCAGCATAACAGTTTATCAATGTGTCTCAGACATGAGTAAGATACAGGCATTTTAAAATGGCTTGAAATTGGGATGTCAAACTAAATGTGAAAGTAAAAATCACTCACAGTTTATCATTCCTAAATGTTTTCTGTGTCTACTAACAAACAGATAATTAGAGAACGGGCAAACTGGAAGGTCATTGTTATTTCAGTGTACTTTGCAAACAGAAACTAATTAATGTAAAAGAGGGGAAAAAAGTCTACAGCATGTCACTTAAGGAAATGCTGCTATCAGTAAATTAAAAATGTATGGCTTGAGCTGCATCCCATCTGCCTACCTGAAGCTGCGCCTGTAAATAGTGTGGAGGAGCAGAGAACTGAAACAATGGATCCCAGATGGGTCATGAGAAGAATGCTAGTATTAATTACACAATTCTAAAAAAACTACAGTCTCAGAAATCTGAGAATAAGTCTCTGCTCTTAGAAGATTTGTCCTAGATTGCATCATTTAATTTCCTGCTGCTTAACAGTTAAGAGTTACCACTTGGTGATAACAGTTATATGTAGGAGTATGAAAATAATTATTATTCAACAGCTGATCAGTGTTTATTTCACTTTTATCTTTTATCACTAGCAACAGGAATAAATACAGAGTGAAATGAAAATTGAACTTTGATAAAATGGAACTTTTTCTCTAGTTTAAAAAACATTGTTCAATTTTTACTTTTTTTTTTTTTTCCTGGGCCTTTCTGTTTTCTGGTTCTACTCAAAATACGAGGGGTTGGAAACAGAAGGAGGGAGTATGTAGGTCTACTTGAAATTGTTCTGTTTAGTATTTAGTGTTTGCTCAATTGACCAAAAAGGACTTTTTAACACCTCTAGACTTACTTGTATTTGGATGTATGTATGAAATATTTGTACAAATGGCTAGTTATTTTTTGTGGCACAGTTATTTTCCATACTGTCAGTTGACATTTTAAGTTACTTTGGGGATACCTCTCTAACCATATGAGTAAGATTTTTCAAGTATGTTTACTTCTCTTGGGAGGGAATGTTTAATCCTACTACATACTCAGACCTTGGTGGTAATTCTGCTGTTTACTTATGTACCATTTCCCATGATGACACCCTGAATTGTTAAAAAAAGAAACACAATACATTTGCCTGAAACAGCAGTTGTGGAGCTCAAATCCTATTTTCTCCTGTCATGAACAGCTTTTCATTTTGCTCGTTATTTATCACACTGTTCTAGGTGTTTGAACCTATGTTGTGTATTTGGGGACAATCATCGGCCACCTCATCATATCCTCTTTGAGAGTATTCTGTAAGTAAGGATGCCTTTAGTCAGAAGTGAACTAGAACAAGACCTACTGAGGATAGACAGATAAAGATGAAAGTGTTTGATGTCTCAGATCATGTGGAAAAGTTAGCAAACAGCATGGCTCTGAGTCCTGGTTTGTGAACCCTGACCCCATCTGTCTGTAAGCACTGCTGCTTCACTCACTAGAACACATCATACTGCAGAGAAACAGACTTGTGTGATCAGCAGCAAATGGCTGTCATGAAAAATACAATGTCTGCTCTGGCCCATTTGTTTTTAACTTGGCAGTAGCTTAGGAATACCCTGTATAGTGTTTTCTGGCAGGCAGATGAACTTTAAAAACAAGATGATTTCTATCCTTTCCCTCTTTCTCTTTGCTTCTCTCTTTCACTAATTCCTTACTCATTCTTTCTAAAATAGACTTAGACTGCTGTAGAGACTGATAAATGCTAATAATAACATAATAGTAGCACATACACACCGGGATCTTTGATTCATTTTACATTTAAACATTGCCAGGTGCAGTTAATGCATGCACTGATCTCCTTTATAATTCCCACATTTCAGTTACTTCGGTTAATTAACAGGCATTAGAGGTCTATGAAAACTGTATTCTAATCTGTGGAGCCTCTTACCAATGCCATTCATCATATTTCTAGGTGGAGAATAAAACAGTTAGCTGGTGAGATCCTGCTCATGGCTCATGGCTCTGCCTTTTTTTGTCAGCTAAGTGGGCCTATTTTCCCAATACTTACTTTCAGTATACCAGATTATTTTAGGAAACAACGCAATAGTCCATTACTTCTTTATATTTGCAGCAGTGTTGCAACTGGTGATTTTCCTAGCGCTAGAGAGAATCAGAAAGTAAAAACTGGTATTCAGGAAAGCTCTAATCAGTCACACTTAGCTCAGCAAAAATATATTGCATTTTAATTGAAAAATGTTTCAGACTTTCATGGGTTAATTACAGCCTAGAGTCAATCTGTCATATATAACAGAAGAGTTCACTCACAAACAACTGAAGAAGGAAATAGCATAAATGAAATAAAATGTCATTCTCAACTGCACTCATCAGCAGAGAAAATTCAAAAATTGCTATCATTCTTCACAGTTTACCTTTCTGAGGAATAAAACAAGAGGAAAGGGTTAAACAAATTCTGATTTTGATTTGGGATACACCCTGGAGTTTTCATGTTCAGCAGACAACAATCTTTCTGCCAAATAGTATTATAACTTTTACTGGATTCCTACAAACAGAAGCTGAAATGAGATGCACTAAAATCCTGAAACTCCCAGAGAATGAAATCAGGGAAACCACCATTCTCCCTCAGTTTTCAGTTCCAAACACCTGACATATTATGTACTTTTTCTTTCCTGACACTTTATACAACTTGAAGTCTAGCTGAAAATGTTACTCATGTGGGTGGAGATAAAAACAGGCTATTGTGTAAAGGCTGGAGTTGTCATTTGCACTACACTAAAGTTAAGGAAAAGAACAACCATTTCTCAGGTGGACACGGAGCATTGTCTCACGTGGGGTCACAAAGCCCTCTGCAACTGGTAATGAATTCTGCACAGGTCTTTGAACCAGGCAGAGATCAAAGTTATGGTGTGATTAGTGCACCAAAGTGCTGGTTCAATCCTTAGCTCTCAGAGAGCCCTATCACTCAGTGCATGGAAGTGATGCAGAGTGGTATATTGTAGTTATAGCACTCCTTTGTCCTGCACCAGCACTGAGTGATGAACGACCTTGTTTCCCCACTATATTACTTAACCTAATTGGAACTATGCTCTCAGCTATCTCATTACTTAATAATACCTAGAAATTTGGTACCTTCATCTTCAAACCCTGAGTAGTTAATTATTACTTATATACTCAATATCCATTTTTAAAATTAAAAACCTGTCTAAATCACACACTTTAAGTGCTTCATTTCCTTTTTTAAGCAATAAAATTTTTTAAAAAGCAGAGAACTCAAGATTTTTATGCAGATACCACTCCTCAACAGCATACATAAACCAGCTCTGCCCAAGAATAGCCTCTACTGTGACTGCTGGCCTTGATGTATGAAAGAGGACAGATGGCTCAGCCACCAGTTCTTTATAAGCAAAATACAAGACAACTTCATGAGGCAGAATTATAGACTTCGTTGCTGGAAAGACTCTAAGGCATAAGCTTTTCTTTTCTTTTGTTTTTTAACCATATAGGTATAATGTCTTAAAATCAGAATGTAACAGGTTGTATGCTTTATACCAGCTCCTAAACCTGTTGGTCAAAAGAACTACCAAGTTAATTATTCTATATATATCACATCTGCAGCTGGACTAATGTTTTACCAAGGCCAGTGTTAGCAGCTTTATGTTCTAGTCTGATTCAGGATTTTGCTCAGAGATGAGATTTTTTTAATAAAATATTAATATAATCATAATTTTCATATAATAAAGTTCTTACAGTGGGGCTAGAATCTATATTGTGTCATAGAGTTAAATGTATTCTGTTCCAGGAATAAGACTACAAATGAAGAAGCTGAGATTATTAAATCATCTGCCTGCTTTTCTTTTGGAATAACATTTCAGCGGCTTCTTTGCATAGATAATCATTTGATACTGTGCAGCAAGAAAAATCAATACCAATATTTATTCTAATTTCATATAATATCTTCAAAAAAGAAACTCCACACTTGATTGCATTTCTGCCAGCTGAATAATCTTCTTCCAAAATGACAATTGAGACAGCACAAAAAACAGGTCAGAAATTTCACTAGACCGCTCTTCTGTTTTGAACCTCTTGCCCTTATTTATTGTGTCTTCCCACAAGCTGCTGGAGTAGCTGATGATGAAACCACCTGACTGAAGGAACTACATGATTCAAGTCTGCCCCCCGTCAGGAGCAGGCAAAAAAACAAACAAACAAACAAAAAAAACCCCTTATAGTATTAATGATCTGCATTCAGCTGTAAATATTGGCCAGTGAAAGTGTCCTTCCACCCCACAATCTTCCACATGAGGATGCAAAACAGTATCATCCACCAAGCAGATAGGTTTGCAAAAGGCTTGACCACACAGCAGATACAACAACAGCTACCATGGCAATATCTTCCAGATTTAAATTCAAATAATCTATTTCCTGAACAACTCCTTTAGAAATGGATCTTTTTAAATCCTTATGACAGTTTGAATTTGAAGGGTCTGAGTAGGTGCTTATATTTTTGAATCTTTGTGGGATTTGAAAGAACAACCAGATTTACTCACTGCATATGAGCAAATCTAATTGAAAGCATCATAGAATCATAGAGTCCATTGGCAGGATACTTTCAATAGACCGGGTTACTCAGAGACTCATCCAGCCTGGTCTTGAATACTTCCAGGGGACAGGCATCCACAGCTTCCCTGGGCAAGATGTTCTAATGTCTCACTACCCCTACAGTAAAGAATCTTTTCCTAATATCTAATCTAAACCTTTTAATTTAAAGAATTCCATTCCCCCTTGTCGGTCACTGCATGGTCCTTTAAAGAGTCTTCCCCATCTTTTCTCTAAGCTCCCTTCAGGTACAGGAAGTTCACAATTAGATTACCCTAAAGCCATCTCTCTTCTGGGCTGAACAAACCCAATTCTCTGAACCTTTCCTCATAAGAGAGTCTGTTTAACTTGGTTGCCCTCCTCTGGACTTGCTCCAACAGGTCAATTTCTCTCCTGAGTTGAGAATCCCCAAGCTGGATGCAGCACTGCAGGTGGGGTCTCACCAGGGACCTCATCAACCAACACCTGGAAAGAAAAGTTCTCCAGGTATAATGTGACAGGTGGAAAGAAGCAATAATGCTTAAAGCTCTCATTTTTCACTGTGTCTATCAGTCTGCCTCTTAGGACATTTTCCACTTGAACAAGAAAATGTTTCATAGTTGCCTGCAGGGCTAGGAGGGAGAGTGCTTTGTATTTGGAGGTAGTAAACAAATAGCAAGACATGAGTGGCTGGGCAGGAAAATATTGTATTTTCTTCAAAAAGCTGTAAGTTCTTTAGAGACTAAATTCCTTTCGTGTTACAGAATTTCAAGGAGAAATTTTCTTAAATAACACTGTATTTCTCCTTACAATTCCCAATAGTTATAAAGCTTATTAGATAATTAGCAACTAGTAGTATTTGAAACAAGGGTGAATTCCAAAGAAACTGTTCTTTGCCTTTGTACCAGCATTGACTGATTTGTCATTGCAGTTCATAACACTGCGTGGTGTAATAAATGTGTGCAAATATTGGCCAGAAAGACTTTTTATATTTCTTTTTGAGAAATGGAGGAAGAATGAGTCCTTGTGGTTTTACTGCAGTACAGAAGACATGCTCGTCTGACATTGATGGATGATGTCCCTAGATAAAGTTCCAAAGCAAAATGGTACTAAGGTTGTTAAAATGCTTTCCACAATTCATGCTAGCAATGAATGATGGTTTTTCTGTCTTCTTTCTTGCCATGCGTGAAATGAGTCTCTGCCTCAGTGACTCCAGCTACTCAGCTATGACCATTTCTGTTGCTTTCTCTGATGGAGGCTATAAGGAGTGGTGCTGCAGCAGCTTCTCCACAATACAACTACTGCATCAAGCAAAACAAGATTGCCTGTTTGGATGGGGAGCTGCAACTTCACAGTTTCTTTTCAAAATCAACAGGCTGGGGATGCTGTCCTATCTACTATTCCTCTTACAAGCTTTGGAAAAATTCATTGAGGTTAAATTTCATGTTTTGTACTACCTTGCAATGGATGTTGCAGCAATTAGAAAAATTTTCATGTATGAAAGCCATACTCTTGTCCCTCTGGTTGTAAATTCCATTCTAAAGAATGTTTTATTATATTTCAGCTACAAAATTATGATGTCACCAAACATTACAGTTACAGGCTAAAGTTCCAGCCCAGATTAAAAATTGTCTTTTTGACCATTTCTTTCTGTCAAGCTGTTAATCATGTACCTTGTTTTGGTGCAGTATGTAATAAACTGTAGATAAATGTCCAACCCGAGTAGATAAATATCACAGCAAGCTGCAGACAGACTGGGGCAGTCTAGCAACACAATACCTGTGGCACATAGACATTTATATTTTCTAGCTTAGTGTATTTGCAAATCCTAGTTCAGAACTGAAACAGTCTTGAGATCTGTAAACTAAATAATGGGATTTTAATGCACTTGTTAGAAATTTTTTTAAAGTTTTAATAAAGAAATTTTATCTTCATTATTGGTTTTTATCTTCATTATTACCATATTTTTGCAATTGCAAGCTGTGCACTTTAGTGATAAGTTGGCCCAATGTAGCCAAGTATTTGTTTCCATGTTTGTAAAGTTATGAGTAAAAGACACTTAACCTAAGAGACTCAAGTGTAGTGAGAACTCCGAAATATTTGGTTGGAGATTAATTTATTTGTACATGAAATTAAGGGTCAATGACCAAGTAGGAGGCTAGGAATTAAGCATATAGGTAATTTATTTCATCTTCATGTGTTCTACAAAATGTATTTGCTGTGTTGAAGGCATGCAAAGGTTCAGGGTCAATGAGCTAGCAGGCAGCCTGTTGTAGCATGTCAAAGAAAAGTGTGTAGCCCCAAATTTTCTTAACAGTCTTAGTCATAAGAATACTTCAAAACACATTTTCTCCTTATTTTCCTGCTGAGTTATGAAGTTGAGCTTCACAGATAGCAAAAGACAAGAGTTATTGCTACTAATTAATGATTAAGACTAATCAGTAAATCTTTTTCATCTCTGTTGTCAGAGGCCAATTCAGGAAAAGAAATCTACTCTTAGAATAAGTAGAAAAAATTCTGCATAGCATCATAAGATATTTTGATAGGCTGCTTGTGTAACATTACCCTTTTTCAAGTTAGTTTGAAGTAAGATGAAGTATTCTCCATGTTAATTCAAAGGCTGAGCACCTTATTGAGCAGTCCCACAAAGGGACATTATGTAAGAGTCCCAGAGCAGTGCACAGGATCAGACCCAGTGATCATCTGGTATTCCAGGTCATCTACCAGACAGATAATTAAAATTAAGAGTCTGGAAAGCATATATGGCATTTCCTGCTAATACTGTTTCATTTTATTACTATTTTCAGCTCAGAAAATTTCCCGAGGCCAATATGACTTAGGAATCCCACCTAGTACAACCAGGAAGCCTTTTCTTCCATTTGGCAGTTGCATTCATTCTTTCAAAAAAAAAAAGCAAATCTATTTTTAGGTTTAAAGAGAGAGGATGAAACAAGGCAGCAGCACATGATAATTTGCAATCTCTCATGTCTCGAATACCAATTCAGTCTCCTCTCTGTCTCTTTTCCCTAACAAGCAAGTCACAGGCTACAAGTTTTTCTAGGATACCTCCATTCTGGAGCACAGGGAGTAAAGGAGGGAGTGAAAGAGAGAGGGAGGAAGGGAAGGAAGGGAAGGAAGGGAAGGAAGGGAAGGAAGGGAAGGAAGGGAAGGAAGGGAAGGGAAGGGAAGGAAGGAAGGAAGGAAGGAAGGAAGGAAGGAAGGAAGGAAGGAAGGAAGGAAGGAAGGAAGGAAGGAAGGGAAGGAAGGAAGGAAGGAAGGAAGGAAGGAAGGAAGGAAGGAAGGAAGGAAGGAAGGAAGGAAGGAAGGAAGGAAGGAAGGAAGGAAGGAAGGAAGGAAGGAAGGAAGGAAGGAAGGAAGGAAGGAAGGAAGGAAGGAAGGAAGGAAGGAAGGAAGGAAGGAAGGAAGGAAGGAAGGAAGGAAGGAAGGAAGGAAGGAAGGAAGGAAGGAAGGAAGGAAGGAAGGAAGGAAGGAAGGAAGGAAGGAAGGAAGGAAGGAAGGAAGGAAGGAAGGAAGGAAGGAAATGGAAGTCGAGCATGATGCTGAAGAACACATACTATTATACTATTTGGTATGGCAAGTTGAGAATAAGCAATCCTGTGTTCTACTCCACAACTCCAACAACTTATTCTTGCTATCTTGTGACTGTCTGTTTCAAAGTACATCTCCCACCATTGCCTCCTGCAGATGAAACTTGTAACAAAGCAGCTTCTGCTTATGTGCAGTTGGTATAGGAGCTGATCCACGAGGAATGCTCACGAAACACCTACTGCATGAAGCCATGCCGCTGGAACAGGCAATGGAACCCTTATTTTATGGATCCCATGGGACACAAGTAGGAAGTAACTGTCAGGTGCTGTCAGTCCTGACATGCTGAGACACGTGACCAAGGCAGAGCATTAGTGAAATTTTCATTAAGGAACAGCTTTTGGTGCCTTTAAGGCTACGTGGCACCAAGAGAGATTTGGAGAATCTTAGTTTTGGAGCTTGGTGTCTAAGTCCTTCCTCAGAGGCCTGTCAGTTTTTTTTAATCTATACCTAAAGTCCTGATTCACTCTAGTACTACATACTCTGTATATACATATTTACTGCAAAAACGCCACTCCTTCTTTGCTGTGCTCTTTCCCATGCAAAGGACAAGGCCAGCATCTCAAGAACACTGACTTCATTTATGGATCCTTTACAAGGATCAAGACTCATCAGGGAAAGAATAATTTTGAGGCCATGCAGTGCACTGGAGCGTTAGACAGACATCCAGTACATGCTGGTCAGACTGCCAGCAGTAAAGCCTATAATTTTTTTTTCAATTATTGATTCAGTCTTTAAAAAGTGATATATTTAAGCATAGTTTTGTTGGTAAGCTACCCAATGTTGAGTGTATTCAGAAGTTAAGACATCCCATATCTACATTTTCTGAAAATGAGACAGCTGAGTCTTTTTAATTCAAAACTTGTATCTCACTTTCAGAGGTTTAGGTAGTTAAAAATCTATTTACTGATCCTATCAAGTATATGTCAAATATATATTACAAGCCAACAGAAGTAAATCCTAAAATGTCCTGAATAGTCTAGTAATAGACTTGTCTGACCTCAGTGCTTTACAACTGATTTCTCCAACATGTGAACTGTAAAAACCAGTATCTTAAGTACTGATCAAATCCAGGTTCCAGTTAAAAGCTCACAGACCTGACCACCTCCCTTTTTAATTCAGTGTGTCTGTTCAGACATCCACTCTGGAACACACTTCTAATAACTAGAACATGGTCAACAGCATCAGCAGAATCACTGTCCAATGCAGTGTGGTCACAGATCAAAGCCCTTCTGAAGCTACAAAGCAAGTGGTGAAGCAACTCTATGCCCATTCCAGTAGTGATCTAGTTTTCCTTCTAACTCTGAATTTTCTGAAACAAGCAAAAACCTGCTTTTCATAATCACTTGATCCACCATGTTATTACAATTTTTCCTGTTCTTCAGTAGACTTCAGTGCAACGCTGTTAAATAATTAGTTTTCCAGACTTAATAACACAAGGAAAATACACTGGAAGTTTGTGACTCAGATACTGCATCTCACTGGTATTTATCTCTATCCATATAAGGGACATTACTACATCAAACACTCTTAAAAAGCAATCCATTGTTTTCTTTTGTAAGCTATGTCCATTTGGGAGTCAGAGTAGTGTGTATGGAGGAGAATATGAAGGCAAAGATCAGAAGAGTTTTTACAATCTTTGTCCAGTCCTAGAAGAGGATTTTGAATTCAAATAGTCCAGTGATTTCTGGAGTGTCAGCACTGATCATCAGCTGATCAGCGAGAAAGAGACTTCCCTTTATCAAGAGAAGTCTCTTCAAGTCTTATCAAGACTTCTCCAATGAAAGTGCAGATCTCTTTTTCTCCATCCCCCCAGACTTTTGGGGATTGTAGGGATATATGCTCCAGAGGCTGCAGTGGTATACAACTTGCCACCCACCCTAAAAACCTTTGCTTCGACTACTAGACAAGAACCTTTCCTTAACATCACTTTGCAGCCTCTGAGTTCTTTGGAAGATGATTGGTTTTTCTGTTATACTTCATTTTATTTTGTTCATGGTACTAGCTAGCCCTATCAGTTTGTAAGCTCTACATGTCCTGCTGTATATTCACTTTTTCAGGTCACCTACAAGTAAAGAAAGATGAAAGTGCTCTTAACCACCCCAAAAGCTCTCCTCTTAACAAACTTCCACGTGAATCTTTATTCTTTCCCACCTTTCTCTCTAAACATTAATAAGCTCATTCTTCATCAGACTGAATAGTGACTCGCACTTGACAACCTCACATGTGAGCTCAACCTGAAGAACTGTGCTTGGATATTTTGTAAAGACTGCATGCATTATGTCTGACTCTTCACCCGTATCCTCTCTGACGCAATGCTCACAAAGGCATTCATCAGGTTTGTTAACCAGACCTGCCCTTTTGCCGTAGACGTCAGGAAGCCCTGCCTGAGAATGAGTTCTGTGGCTAATTTAGCAGAACCTGACCTTTCAGAGGAGGCTGGAAGGCCAGTGGAGTGTATAAGTATGGGAATGGAGGAAAAATACCCATGCTGAAACATGGAAAATGAAGAGAAACCTGTGTACAACCTTTGGCTGAGCTCCTTTACGTTGCACATTGGGATGGAAACCCAGTTTGGCATAAAATGATCACTGCATTACCTAGTAATATATGAGACAACCCAAGGATTTTTGCTCCATGTGACTCGGCCATAGCCATAAGAAATGGCTTAGTCATAAAAATTGGTTATGAAGAGAATTATATTTATTTCAAGGAAAAAATAACTATTTCTCTACTGCTTTTTACAGAAAGTTATAGGAAATATTCATATCCATTTGCATTTAAACACTATTGTAATATTAGAATACGGAATTTTTGGCAGTATACTGAAATAAAACCACAATTACTTCAGATATGCAGAGATGAGGCTTATGCTTCTGACACAATTGACAAGTTATGTCCCCAGCTTCACAGCTGCCAATGCTGTCAGCTTTAGAGTCTCAGCAGGAGAAAATTTATACCACGGAGGTGCATGAACAGGGAGAGTGGGAGCTCCAGCTCCCTCCTGCTTTTCAGGATTTTCAGTTGTGTGTGCTTCTCACAAATAAACCATTCCCAGCTGTCTGCCACCTGTATTTCCAGCACTGTGGGAGGCTGTCCCCAGGCCTAGGTTAGATGCTTGTGGAGGCTGGGTGACACATGTGACTGTCCCTGCCCGGCACAGATGACCACCAGTGACCTCCCTCCCACCTTCCTGCCCCAGAATGGTTGTTATGTCAAGGCCCATCACCACCCCACCCACCGCTCCCTCACCCTGCCAGGATGTGGTTGCCATGTCAACAGTCTGTTTGTGGCATCCACCCCAAGGAGGAAAAGGCTGGAGGTGTTGCCATGGAAACCATGCTGTCCTGAAGCATCGATAGAGCTGGTCTCTTCCCCACCTTTCTTGCCCCAGAATGCTCTGCCTTGAAGCTGAGGAAACCCCTGGACGGGTCCTGCTCTGTCCCACATTCCTTCCCCACGGCTGTGTTGGCCCCAGCTCCCACCGCTGCTCCCACTCACCTGGCAGCATGTTCACTAGGGGATGACCTGTTATGCAAGGGTGACCTAAAGGGAGACCTTTCACTGTCACAGCACTGGAGCAGCTCTCATCTGGGGACACAGACAGTCCTCAAACAGAGTAATGTGAAGGACTCAGCTTCCCAGAGAACAGCGGAAATGAGAGGTCATGGATTGAATGGGTGAAGGAAGTGCTGAGTGTGTGACAGTGAGAAGATGTAGCAGGGGACCCACATCTAGATATACGTTCTCAGACCAGGCTTGTATCATATAGCAACAATGACCAAAAAGACTTTTTCATCTTAAAATACTTCCTGCCTTACATCACTCTTTTAAAATTTAAAAAAGCTCCAGAAGATGTAATTTTTTTCAGATAAGTCTCTTGTGGGAAGAAAGTGTCTGAACCAATTCTGTAGAAAGGCTGTGGTAAAAAAGTGTGAAAAAAATATTCACAAATCCAAATATTTCCATGGAACGTTAAAAAACACAAGTGCTTTTAGCACAGGTATTTGAACAGAGAAAATCAAAGGTCTTGACTGCACAACATAATGAAGCCCAGTCAATGAATCCCTGCTTATCCCTAGAATATCCGAACAAAGTGATTTGCTTTAAAGGATCTCTCCTCTATCACAGGGATCCTCTAGGGATTTGGGGAAATTGTATATTAAAGGAGTTTGCAGATAATCTGAAGAATCAGAATGCTGATATTGCAGAAAAAAAGGCACGCCCTAGTTTCAGGGTCACAGGACACTCTCACACACTCAGTATTTGGCTTCTTACATGCACATTTTAGTTAGGCAGTGATATAGTAAATACTAAATAAGAAGCTTTTGCATACAAGAATATATCAGTGCTTAGAATACAGGATTGTCAAGAGTTCATGTGCATGCTCTGAGATTAAAAATACTGACTTGACACTAATGCTGAGAAATGTACAATTTATTCATCTCATACGAGTTCCTGCTGTTGAATCATCCAAGGGGCAGAGATGGACTCTCCTCAGGGAGGAGCACTCTCCTCTTAACTGTTGTTATACATTTGTTGCTGCTTACCTAAGAGAAACATGTAACTGTAACTCACATAATCAAAAAGGTAACTTAGAAAAATGCCCAGATGAGATTTTGTGTTGTACCTGCTAACAAAGACATCTTTCAATCTTACTTAGCCTTTAAAAGAAGAACTCTGGTTGTTCTCTAACTGGTATTACAGCTCAATTAATTGTCTGGAACACGCTTACAGAAAACTAGAAATCATCCTCTAATCTCATTCTAAAGGCCATTATTTCATTTGTAATTGGATGGATTTCAATCATACTTCTCATTAGGATTGAGCAGTTTCACATCCATCTCAAAGCTAACCTTCGCGTTTTGCTTTCCTCTGTGCTCAGCATGTGGCATACAAAATTGGTCAGAGCATGACATAAAAGATATGCAAACCATCATTCTTTTTCACTAGACTTAGCGCTTTATCTCTGGGGAAATCTGAATTTGTGTAGAAACCTCAAATCATTCTATTCTCTGTTCTGTTGAATATATGTCTTAATGTAAGTATATACCGTAAGTATATACAGTTTTTTCTGGACATCACTGCCTAGGAAGAAGCTTCTCAGTCCCACATGTATTTTCCTCAACTACTTTGAAAACTTGCTTTTTCTTTTGGACTTTGCAATGCCTATAGCAGAGTTCTTCATTGGAATTATAAGCCATATGAAAACTGTTTTCATCTGATTATTTAATGTTTTGCCTTCCTTGCACAGTAAAATATTGTCAATTTAAAAAAATCCTTACCACCTTCTAAAGCAGTCATTATTTTACAGGTTTTAATTAAGGAATTCTGTGGCAGATTTGGATACATGTACTTTTCTGAAGTTATATATAAAATGGACATGCCTCCTTTCAAGAAAATACTTTCTTCAGGCGAAACCTCATGGAAATAGCACTGGTCCTACTATTTACTCTGCTAGGAATACAAGAAGCTTTGCAATCAAAGTACATTGATCTCAGTCCATGGGCCTTTCCTGAAGAACTTCCAATCTAAAACTGGGGATAGAAAAAGCAATAAGGCAGGGACACTAATTAAAGTGCATATGTCTTCAAATGCATCTGTTTATTTAGCTGATTCAAATTTCTTAGCTTAGTGTTACTGACACAGTAGAAGACAGCTTTTAGAAGGGAATGAGGCTAGTGGAGTGAAATTGGCTACTCTGTGTAGTGAAATAGCACGGAACAATGGAATTGAAGTTGGAGAAGAACCCAAACATGCCTCAGTTAATACTTACTAATTCAAATCTACTTTTAAAAAGTGAGGTTGTTACAAATTTTATCAGAATAAGGACTTGAAGACAAACTCTTCCATGAGTAGCTTGAAAGAAAGCAAACTACTTGAGTGCTATGTGATGTGATGTAAAGAATGAAAATGAACAGGGAGTTGTTCTCTGAAACGTCAACTTCTACAGGAACATTCATATTGACAAGAAGACTGTTAATTTAGCTGTGACATGGAGGATAAATTCTTGTCCAGAAGCAAGAGAATGTTAATCTATTGCCATTTATTAATGTAATATGAAATTACCTCATTTCAAAGTAATTACAAAATGCAAAAAGAGTCATTATTAATATCAAATTCCCCATGATTAAAAATTGCATTAAAAGTTTTAAAATAATGCCCTGAAACCATCAAAGGATAATTTACTTGAAAAGCATAATTCTGGATTTTAAGAACTTCAGAAAGAGTCTGGTTGCACACTTGTTGCTGTCTGTGTGAATATTAATGACTGAAAGGCTTGAATAGCACATACAGATAAATTATATATATAAGATAAATATTTTAGAACTTTTATCTTGATTTTTCTGAAGGCCTGTGCTTCTCTGACTAAGGCATTAGTGTGGCATATACTGTTTCAAATACAGATATTCTTCTCCTTCTACAAAATAGATAGAAAACAGACATTAATAAAAGAGACCTCTAACTAAGATTTCATTCCCCTGAAATTTTCATGTGGGAAAACCATCATTGCTGCCACCCTGCACCTACTTTGATCTACTTTGCAGATTAAACAGAATGGAATTTGCAAGTATACATATTTACATGTAGAGGACACTAGATAACATCGTAAACTCATTAGAATTAATATAATAGGAGTGGAAACATGACACGTCCCTGTACGGGAGACCTGTATAGATCTCCAGCAAAGCCCCAGTTAAATCCTCTGGCACATTTCTTTCCTCATCCACACATGGGAAGCACAAAATACATATTTCTACTCAGCAAGTATTAGGTCAATTTTGAAAAGCAAAGTTCCCAGCCAATATGGAGTGCGGAGTTTTTTGTACTAGAAAGACCAATGAGCCCCTCTTGTGCAAGTGGATAGCAGTGGGAATGAGAGAGAATATTGAGAAATCCTAAATGAGAGCAGTTTGAACAAAGGGAATAATAATGTGTGGGGTGAAAAGGGATAGAGAGACAGCTCACAGCCAGCAGATCTGCACCACCTACCTGAAATACTTTTGCCAAATTGTCAAAAAGGGCTTGACCAGCGCTGACTTTATGCTTGACTCCCCTGACTGTGCCATTTTTGCTGAGGATGTTGACTCGCTTTGTACCAAACCCCTTCTCTTTGGTGGCTCTGACTAAAATGAGCAAGTCATCCTGCTCATTATCATTCTCATCGCACTCCGACCCTACGTGTCCATTCTGCTGCCCGTCCACTTCGCTCAGCCGGCTGGTTTGGTCGGTCTCAGAACTGCTGGCATACTCGGAGTCCAGCGAGTCGGCAGCCTCGCCGTCGGCGTACACCTCCTTCAGCACCCGCCCGCTGTGCGAGGACGCCACGCGGAACCGAACCTTCCTCAACAGCCGCTCGCTGTCCGCCTTCACCTCGCCTTTAAACATCGCCTCTTCCATTGATATCAGCAGTTTGCATTGTTCCAGCGTGGTGCCCATTGCATTTGCCAGTTTGTCACACTTCACAACAATATCAGCGCTGTTTTCTGCTGACAGGGGTTCTCATATTAAACTAAGGAGGGTTCCCAAGAAGCCGTTGCCGTCCTGCAGTTAATAATGGATGCATTTGTGCTATGGTTACCTTTAAACTAAAACCTGTAAAGTGATCTCATTAATTAAATATTAAAAGGACATTGTGTACTTTTTAGCACCAAGGAAGAAAGCAAGAAAGGGAGAAATTATATTCATTGATTAAAATAAAAAGGGAAGGGAAGGGAAGGGAAGGGAAGGGAAGGGAAGGGAAGGGAAGGGAAGGGAAGGGAAGGGAAGGGAAGGGAAGGGAAGGGAAGGGAAGGGAAGGGAAGGGAAGGGAAGGGTTCAAAAAGCATTTGGACAATGCTCTCAGGTCCAAGGTGTGACCTTTGGGGTGTCCTGCACAGGGGCGGGACTTGGACTTTGATGATCCTTATAGGTCCCTTTCAGCTCCTATTATTCGCTTATTCTGTGATTCTGTAATAAACCAAATAATAGCAATTACACAAGTTTATATGAAAGCAGTTTGATTTGCTAAAAAAGGCAAAGAGGAAGAGTTTTTCACAAGATCTACAAAGTCAAAACTGTTTATGTTCATTGCATCTGGGGGAAAAAATGCAAAACTTCAGCACCTGAGTCACTGATGAGTACATTTCTTTCATCAAAACACTTAAGTTCCCTACCAGTCAAACCTCATTCACCAAAGTCTGCTTTTTACACAACCTTATGGAGATTCAGCAAGGAGCTGCTACTTGATGGTTTTCAGTGCTGACCTTTTCACAGACTGGCAGAGCAATGGAGCAGCAATTAGTCAGAATTTGTTGCACATTTATTTAACAACACAATGTTATTAAACAAAACTGAGTTGTAGCTAGTACCACACAGCAACCACAGCGTATGTTCTGCTTTGTCACGGACTGGGCAAGGGAATCTGAACAAGGAGTAGGAGAAAGCTAATTAATTTAGGCAACAAGGATCAACTTCAATAAGAAGTGGAGTAACATGGATTCATCCATAGGGAATCACATTGCCCTATCCTAGCAAATCACAAGTAGTGGTTGCCACAGTGCTCTTCACCCAGCTCTAGATGTAAAAATAACCAAACCACACTTGAGGTTTCTAGCTATGTGTACTCAATATCATGTAGTAGCACCTTAAACCCCCAAGCTGCTTCTGAGTTTGCATGATGATTCCTACTTACAGTGCTATTTCTGTGCTTTTTTCATTTAAAGAAAAATGCAGCATTAAGACCTCAACGCCCTTCTCACTTTCCTGACAAACTAGACATTCCCTAGACACTCTTTACAGCTTAATTTTCTCTCTAGACTTATGAAAACTGAATTCCTTCCTGAAGGCTGTGACCCCCCGACAGGTGTAGGCATGAAATGAGTCCCTGGATGCTCAGCCAACCCAGAATGGCAACGCCTGCACTCATAAGCAGCTGCAAAGCTTCAAGCATCTGAGACTTTCTGGTCAAGATTTTAAAAATCCAGGTTCAAATCTTTCAACAATTATGTGGGGGTTATTTTGACTTTATTTAGAACAAGAGGCATGAAAATATTGCTCTTCAGCCCAAATAAAATCACGATTTTTCAAGGCTGAAATCTAAAATTACTTATTTCCCATCCACAAAATGGAAACACAGTGATTAGTAGTATTTCATACCACTCATGTTTGCCACACTTCTTTCTACATTAGATGATTCACTGTATTATTAACTACTATAATTAATGCAGAAAAAAATGGTAAAAATAATATGTTTCAAGAGTTAAAATACATCGTTACTTCTCTCTCAAAGAGAAACATCTAGTATCAAAGTCTGTACTAATATTGAATTCAGTTATAAGAATATTTGTGAAATTCATTTGAGGGGGAGGATGCTGAATCACACTGATTGTGTCACAGCCACTTGCCCACAGGACTTTTGGCAAGAAATATATTTCATTATTACTAAAGTGTGATTCAGAACAAAGCATATTCTGTAGAAGAATGAATAGTTCAAAGTATCTTTTATGGAGTTATCCAAACAGGGCTGCAAGATACCTGGAGAAATAATTTAGCCTGCTACCTATGCTAAAGTTAACTGTATTGTCATATTTCCATGATTATCTGAGTGGCTTGGAAACCTGCAGTAATTAACTTTGTTCATATTCATTTTTATTTAAACAAGACAAACCAACTGTCTTTCAAATAATTGCCACACATTCAAAAAATCTGAGCTTCTATAACACACATATTTTGCACAAAAATTTTGTAATATTTTTATCTTCTCCAGTTGGCACTATATATCCTTTAACAGAAACCATCTTACTGCTGTTGCAGGCAATGAGTAATCTTGTGTTGTCTGGAGCACAAATAACTTGATGTTACCTGAGTGACTTAGAAAGCTAATGTAGCATTGAATAAATGTAGAATTAATCATTACCACATTTTAAAAACACTCCAATACTGTTCACATCTTGTACTCTGTTAGTAGGAAATTAGCTCGCTGTTTAATTTCATGGCAATTCCATTATTCACTGGGAAATATTTTTATGTCTGGTTATGACAGATAAGAAACTGTATGCAGTTTTCTCTGAAGAAAAAAAAATTAAGCAAAGTGGAGCGTGCCTCTTGACAGGAGCATTTACATGCATAAGATTTCATCCTGGGGTTCCAGCCGTGGACCTTCTGAGAGCAAATTTGTGACTTTGGGGCTAAGTGCACATAACCAGTAGTAAACAGATTAAGACTCTAAACAGGTTGTTCATGTGACATAAGACATTTGAGAGTTCAAAAACCTGAGATGCACATATTTGTACCATCTTCCTGGGTGAATGTTCTCAGCAACAACAGAAAGGATAAAACTTGACTAAGCATCTCTGTTCCTCCTGTAGACTAAAACTGTATTAAATGCCTAAACTAACTCCATTTGTGCAGTTTGATGCTGCACCCTGCCAACTGTTTTATTTCTGTTTATCATTTTTAGCTTTCCTACACACACTTCTGTTCATTCAAAAGCTTACCTCATTTAATGAGGAGTATGTGTTAAAAACTCAGGGGTTTTGTAGTAGTGAGATATCTCTTGTCCATAATTATTACTCTTCCTGAATCATTTGGCTATTGTTAGATTTTGTTTCTGTTTAGTTTTGGTTCTAATGTTCTGCCACTGATTAATTCAAGGACAGGGGATCCAGCAACCATAAAGTCAAAGCGCACAGGAAATAAAGTGTCTCTAGAGAGATCTCACCTGAATAGAGAAGCACTCTGTAAAAAAAAGAGCAAACACTTATAAATAAGTTATTTCATCCATTCCTTTTTATGTGACTGTTTCATTTCACAAGGAACTGGACCAACACATTACCCTGATGCTGTGATAAATAATATGGCTGCCTATAAAATCCACAGATTTATCATGTATCACTAAGTTTAAAGAAACAAAGAAGATGATATTTCTGTTAGTTGCTGACTTCCGCTCCTTCTGCCTGACATAGAACTAAGATACCAGTAAGAGCAGGGTACAGATGTTGTATATGGAAAACTGAAAGACAAACATCTACTCTGAGGCTGACATCTCAGGACTCAGACTCTGTGAAAGGTACCTGCAGAGGCAGCTCATTACATCTTTCATCCATGACAAAGTAGGGAAGTCTAGATAATAAAGTTAGTCTTAATATTTACCTTTTAAATCACCCCTATTAGGTCAAGTGAGGCAAGGCCTTTAATATTTTATAATGAAAAACTAAGCTAAAGTAGCAATAAAATTATGCCAAGTGAGACCGTTATAGCTGTACCAGGAAGAAAAAAAAACCAAAATAGAAGAGAATAGAAGGAAACTCGAATCTCATTTATAATTCTGATGTATTTTCTTTAATATATAGGTAAATCTTGCTGTCAGAGTTCATCATACATATACATACTTCAATTTCTACAGCTTACACAAGTAGAGAATCTCCCCTAGATGTTCCATTTCACTAAGTTTGGAGCACTACCAGCTTCAACTCTGGAAAGAACCACAAATCAATAACATTAAACTGTAGCAAAATGTTTGAAAGAGTATCTAGACATGTATTAAGAAGCAAAGATTTTTTTGTACTTTGCTGAAGAAGTTTAGAGTGCACTGTTTGAAATTACAATAAGAAATGTACCTCGTGACATTCTCATGGATCAGAGAATAATAGAGTTTCTGGCACTCAAATAGCAGCAAAATGGAACCTGAATCACAAAATGAGACTTCAGGAGAGAATATGTTAAAAAAAAAATAATAAAATGGGCTGAAATCAGCAACTGCCTTCTTTATTTCTGAACATGTGACCATTTTAATAGACCACTTTACCCTGTGACAAAGCATTATATGCTCTGCTTTGATGCACAGTGTGTGCAGGGCCATTTCGTGTGATGTATTTGCAGGTTACTGAGTATATATAACCAATCTGTAGGCTGACTTGATACCAGCCACACTGGTGTCATTCATCATTAGACAGATGGTATGAATTCACAGTGACATGTCTTGTGATACTAATTTTTTTTTCACTCTACAGAGGACTGTTTGCAAATGTTTCCAACTCTATTACACTGGCAGTAATCAGAAGCACAAAATTAGCAGAGTAATAGGACACAGACATTCAAAGGACCTGGATTTCCCTCCTGCTGTTGGGGAGCAGGTGTTTTGGTTTGTAAAAGCATGTGTGGTAAGCTGAGTTTGTTCATTTTCCTACAAGTAAGTTTGTGACTAACATGCTCTATTCTTCAGAGATTACAAAAGCAGATAATTTGAACAGTGAATGCTAACCAAATTGTTTCTATCTGAGACAGATTTAGTGCATTTCCCACTTGTTCAGAGAAGGAATATTCCCATTTGCTAACTCAGCAAAACATCTGTCAACTTTTCTGCAGGTCCAGAATCACTTTTTGACTGTAGTAAAGTTCATGAGGACACTCAGAACACGTTCAGGTCCCCATCAGGGAGCTCTTGCATCTGGCAATTGTTTGTCAGGTGTAGCAGCTGCTAAATGGAAATAATACAGACAAGAACAAACCAAGCATACTGTTGCTATTGTAATGCCTAATTATTCATATGGTAAGTGCTTTACATTGTCATTTCGTTTTATTTGTAGATTTCATTTAACTTCTGTTAAACAATTGTTAGAGAGAATGTGAAGGGGTTTGTGCCTTTATTTCTGTTTACATTAGTGAATTTGGTACAATTTTTATTTAATTTATATATTGAAGACATTAAATTAATGAGGAAATCAAGACCTGTGTCTTGATGCACACAAGTGCACAAGGACCTACAGAGACATAGGGAAACTTTCTGCTATCCTTTTTGCTAGGGTGAGCAGAAAGCATCCATTTCCAAAATCTTTAGAGAGGAATGCTCTACATTGCATTTGGAAATGCAGTCAATTAGTATCCTGAACTTGAAATTCACAGCCATTTGAACAGTTCAATCATTTCTATTTTTCCCATAGTAGGTTTTCATAGAAGTCAAGCTGCTGAGCTAAACACAGAAACAGTAGTACATGAAAAGCTTCTGTCATTACATGGTACTTCCAGACTTAATTTGTTTATTTACTCTGGACAAAGTAAAAGGTCAGCTATTAAATATGTTATGTTTTATCTGAGTCATGCAAAACAAAGACCAGATTTCCTTCAGGAAGGCCTGGAAAACACTTATAGCCTACTGATTGTAGTAGTAAGAACAGTGGCTGGAAATTTTGATCCATGCCAGATAGCTGATAACAAGCACTATTTTTGTTTACTTCTCTTACCTATCTGGTATAAAAATTCATTGTTTGTAGCTCTTTCTTTTTCTAGTCATCTAAGTGGTCACCATAACAGATGTGTAAATGTTAGCTGTTTCTCCAGAAGCTCTAGCCTGTAGCTAGATGCCAAAGTTTTTGGTGGACACACATTTTACAGTCTAGATTAGCTCTGAATTCCTATGCTGAGCTTCATTAAGACCTCTGTTATATCTTCTCCTGTGTTCTATTTGAACAGGAAAAAATAATGACAGAAAAATATTTCCATTAGAGCAGCAATTTGTAGAGGGAAGAAAAACTTCGTTGTGAAAAAGAATGTTGTGTAAATAAGAAGCATCAGGGAGAAAAATCTTCAATTCAGCAGTAAACCATGTCATAAGATGGACTCAGAATGTTCCTTCATGTGATGCACGGGCCAGACATTAAAACAGACATTAAGTTCCACCCACCCAAGTAACACCAGCAGTTCCTGGGGCCACATAAGCAGTCAAGACATCCTACTTGGGGGTAGGATTAAGTACCGAGAGTGTACTTCTCCACCAAACCACCTCATTACTGACAGGCAAGTCCCAGGGAAGGAGATCTGAACACCAGAATTCAGCACAGAACACATCTGAGGGTCAGCTGAAGGTTTTCTAGGCTGTGGAGCAACGACCAAAAAAAATTTAAAAAAAAAAAAAAGGACAAAAATGTTGATTTCTGTCTGATGATTCCAATGGCTCTGCCCAAGCTCTGCTGAGCTGGGATTTACACTGGAAATTATAGGTAGGGCTGTGTTGAGAAAGAAAAAAATTGCGA
The DNA here is from genome assembly GCF_015832195.1 of Motacilla alba alba. NCBI lineage: Eukaryota > Metazoa > Chordata > Aves > Passeriformes > Motacillidae > Motacilla > Motacilla alba. The sequence continues at coordinate 23,914,580 of NC_052019.1, read as the reverse complement.
TTAGAAGATAATAGCAGTGCAAAACATTTGTACAGTCCTTATAAGTTCTGCTTAACTTTCCTAAATATAAAAATGTCTTCTCATATTTTTTTTTTAAATCTGACCTAAAATCTGATACCACTTCTCCGTCATACATCCCAATCCAAATACCAAAGCTTTGGAAGAAGAACCTACTACAGGAAGCCCTTATTCACTAGAAAGAATATCCCCTCCTGTATCCATAATGCATTTTTCATTGTTTCAATGACTAAGGAACAGCCAGGAACTTTAAAAAGAGATACACTCTTTGCTTGTAAAGAAAAATGACTAATGACAGTTTTCAAGGTTCGTTTTCAAGTACTGCAATCAGTCCTTCTTCATTGCAAACAAAGATGAACAAGTCAGCATGAAAGCTTCAGAGAGACATTTCCATTCTCAGAGCTCCACATGAAGCAGTTTCAACAGCAGATTCAGAGAGTCCTGAACCCTGTCCTGAAATTCCTCATACATCTATTTCTCCTAGCTCCCACTAGAGATAGAGGCCATCTTTCTGTGTTTGGGTGCTTGAAAAATATAAATAAGACAAGTATAAGGAATAAAAGGACCTGGCATTCTATTACATTGAAAAGAACTAACACTCTAGTGAAATTCAGTTTAGTGCTGTTCTTTCTCATGTGATTCATAACCATTTATAAAGTACCACAAGTATGTTTTCCAGGTTATCCATGTTTATGAATAGCTTGACTGAGTAGTATCATCTAAATAAAATTTCAAATTCTGTCAAACTTCTGTCATCATTTGACTCATAAATATGTGCACGTATCAAACACAAAATCCTTATAGCTCTTTTTATAAGGTAGGTATGTTAGACCTACATGTTGCTTTCAGCATTTTGGACAAAGTCCAAGTAGATCATTGAATGCTGCACTGTTAAATTTTGAAGGTGGTGATCTTCTCCATATACATTGTTTTGTTCTGTTAAACAGCTTCTGAGTCCTATTGCTGAGTTCTAAACTTCATTATTGAGTAGCCTTCATCATCAAATATTCCATAAATGCAAGAAAAGTTTAATAATATAGTTTTAATTTAATTACTCAGAGATTCTTTTAAAGAAATTAAAAGTACTTATAAGTACTGTGAGTAGGCTGATGTTTTCTTAAATTTTATTCTTAGGGTATTGAAATGTTTTGGGTTGGTTTATATCCAACCAGATTTTTTGGATGGGCAAAAGTTATTTTGGGGCTCTCATGCTGAGGGAATCAATGCTAACAACATGTAAACAGCCCTTTTTGGGGTCAGATTTATCCTTTTGTGGTAGTTACCGCTTGCAGACTTGGAGAGACTGGACTGTTAATGTTTAATGACTCAAACCATGACCATTTAATAGCTCAGAAGCAGAGGGAGTGCACACCCTGACTGAAGGCTACAGCTGATTTTGAACAAGGTAAGGGAAAAATCTGACAGGAGGCAAATCCTATGAGGTGGGATAGTGCTTTTCATCATGCCAATGTCCTCCCTTACATAATAGCTGAAAACTCACATAGATAGATAGATAGATAGATTGACATATACATACATACACACACACACGTACATACATACACACACACATACTGTGTGAAAACTCCCCTTGAGGAGAGTGCCAGGACATTCACCCATAGCCCGAAGGTATTCATCCTTGCTGATGGGCCGAAATGAGCCGTGACTGAGTTAATTTCACTGACTTAATTTCTCCTCCTGGAGAGGAGCAGGGAGAGGAGAGGTGGCTGTAATGTTTTAGAAGGTGCCCTAAACCATCAAAGGCTCCTGAAGTGCCCCGTGATCCAAAGTAACATCCAGTGTGAAACTCCCCACCTCAGGGGAGGTACCTGGGCATTCCCACCCGAACCTGAGTGAATATAAACCCAGTGGACTCTGTGTTTCTTCAGCTTCCCCCACCCCATCAAGACAAAGACCAGCATTTTTGACAATACACTCACCACTAAGACCAGAAGAAGAGGACAAAAAGGATCCACAGAATCCACAGCATCTTTCTTTTCCTATTTCTTTCCCCTTCTCCCTCTCTACCTCACATTAACTGTTAAATTAAAATCCATACTATTAACTTTGGTACATGGTCTCATTTGCACCTTGATTTGGGCAGAGATATCTCTCTAATAATTTCAATAACTGGTTCTTAACAAGATTGAAAATTCTTCTGCTGAGCATGCAAATATCTACCATAACCCTTGATCTGACTTGAAGCAGATACCTTGCGTGCCTTCCTCAAGCATTCTACTATGTACTACTTCTGACATTTATTTTTGAGCCAAAAACATGACTACTAGTCATTTATGGCTTTCATGGGAGAAAAAATATATTCAGTGTTTTATTCTTATCATTTTCTTCTCAGCAGAAGACCACATCATTATTGTGATAGTGGACAGCAGATACTCCAGCAATAATAATATATAATAATGTAGTTTAGGTCTCATTTCATACCCAGAAATAAAAATGATTAAAATAAGATCAAGGACTTTCATTTAGTTCTATTGTTACTAGCTGATGTCACCTCAGTATTCTTGCTGCAGGTTTCTTTCATTCAAAACTTGATGAATCTCTATATGTTTGTTCTCCATGTCTCCGGTTTTTCCAGCTGAGACAAGAAAAAAATTTGTGAAGTTGGATTTTTTCCGACTGCTGTTGTTGAACATGGCATCACAGTGATTCCTATATAAAGAAGATGATTTGCATACATCGTGATTCCCCATACAGCCATCAGCTGATAAGGAATGTCATCCAATCCCTGAATTGCTATGCTGTGTTTAATTTAAGGTGGATATCAATTTTTGTGACTGAAATATTTCTGTATATACAAATATATTCAAATCCTAGATGGTGTTTCATACAGCCTTCAGGATATCAGAAACATATCAGCTTTCTCTTATGTGCCTCTGGGAAAAGTTAATAGCCATGACTTCCTAAAGGTAATTCATACTGACATCTGGAGGCAGGAGAACCATTCATGGACACAGAAGAGGTGAAACTGGTTTGACTTCCACCTGAAAGTGAACCATAACAGAGTCTAGAGGCAGAGGAAGACAAGATAGAGGGTATAGGTCTGTTTAATGACTGAGGTAATTGCAAGAGGGATGAATCATAAATTCACTTAGGCTCTGTTTTCTCAGCAAACAAATGGGGAATCACCTCACTCAGTCTGAATCAGAGAAACCCTTACTGTGAGCAGGGAACCAATGTCAGCAAATGCTTGTCTGGACTGACTGATGAGACCACTCTGAAGCTGGGTGAAATCACTGCCTCATACCAAGAGAAATTCCGAGCGCAGTCAGTGCAAATGAGCAGCCCGGGCAGTGATTCACCCACTGGCACAGGGATGTCAGGCTCTGTCACAGCCAGGCTCTGGGTGACGCTGGCACACAGCAGCCCCAGCAGGTGCAGGAGGGCGGCAGAGGCACCGGCAGCAGAGGAGGGAGGTCTTCCTTTTCTGTCTGCCAGAGAAACAGGTACTTTTTGATCTAGAGCAAAAAAAGCTTGGAAGGACAGATTACTTTTTTTTTTCTTCTGGCACTGATTGTTTCAAAACCATTTGGAACAAATGATCCAATGAGAGGCAGCTTTTTCCCCACACTTGAGTGCACTGTTGCTATCATAAATCTAGTTATTTATGATTCCAATTTGCAGTCACTTCCCTGGGCCATTCATTTTCTATTTAAAAAAAGAGATGACATACATTGTCCAAAAGGATATGCACATACCATAGCACCAGGGAAAAAATTAAAATTCTGAAGCCTTCCCCCTTAGCTACTCTTAATCTCTTTAGAGACTGCTCTTTAGAAGTGGGAAACACTGATGCATTGACTGAGTACTCAGCACTCTGATATTTGAACACTGTTTAATGGGTTGCTTTGTACAATATAACGAATCATATCTCTTCAGTCATATATTATTTTGTTGCTATTATTATTATTATTATTGTTACTACTATTATTATTATTTCAGTCTTACGTACCAAGTATAGCCACCATACTCCACTCTCATTTTGTTTTCTTTTCATTGCAGCTTGGATTTTGAACACTTCAGCTGAGTTAATTCAATTTACAGGCTCATTAACCAGACTGCAAATGAAAGGGGAAGACAGTGTATCACTGCAAATGAAAGGGGAAGACAGTGTATCTCCACAGGAATTCTCAATGTCAGAATGGTCTCTGGGTCTTAATATCTCAGGAGCTTCTGGTGCAGCATCAGTCTGATTTCTTATACTTGCAACCCAAAATAGGACCCAACAGGTGAAAAAAGTGGCAAAGAAACTGAAAGAAAATTGTAATTATTTTTCTTCCACTAAAAACAGTTGCACGTCATTTTCTCTATGGGCTTCCTGGTCAAATCTTTACAAATAATGACTGACTTGCCAAAAGGCTTGTATGCTGAGTCTTTTTTTTAATTTTTTTTCCACATTTATCTTAAAGCTGTTTCTAAACAAAAGAAATAATTTTTCTCTCTGAATCCTTGTATTTCTAACTCTATCCTGAGTTGTCACTGCTGAGAGACAATGACAGCATTTAACACTGTTTCCTGGAGGCTTCAATGTAGCCAGCCCTGCAGCATTATTCTGATCACATTGCTATTCCACCTTTTAGTTATGAGATTCTGTCTGTGAGTGTGAGATTCCTTCATTTATGAATGGCTTTCTGGTTAGAATAGCTTTTGGAGGGGCTTTTTGTTTTGTATTGAATTGTTTTGGTTTTATTAGTTTTACTCTAACTGTTAACTTGCTATTTCTTATTCCTTTGCTCCATGGAGCTGAATTATATCAGTTCTCAAAGCATACAGCCTTCAGCAGAACACACATATAAAAATGACTATTTCTTTTATGATGTGTATTCATCAGAGACAAATTCAAATGCACATTCTCATCTTATTGAGTTTTTACATTTGAAGTAAGTATTCTCAAAGGCACACAATTTCAAACCAAATTTTTGGTGAGGTTTTGTGGCAATCCTAATTCTAAGTGAGCTTAGCAGCTTACTTAGCAGCTCAAACTGCCTCCTCACCCCCCATCAATGATGTTGAGCTCAAGATATTGACTGAGCTGCAGCACATTTAATTTTAAAGTTTACCCTTAGTCTCCAGTTACGCACACATATCTCAAACAAACACCTTCACAGGCAGTGGCCTTTCTGCCTGGCAGTTAAATGCCTGGTGACTAAATGTCACCTCTTTGAATGCAAAAGCTATTTCATTGTCCAGAACTGTCCCTGGAACACTGAGCAGCATAATGATTCCTGATAAAATAGACACCTGAGATGTCTGATACTGCAGTGAATTTTCATGGACATGCTCTGTCACTAGAATGCCTTTACTGTGGTCTCCAAAGGCATTTATAGGATCCAAAAATCTCCTTCCTCTGGGACTTCAGTTCCTGGCCAAGTAATTTGTGAGATTTACCCTCACAAATCTTTTTGTATCTTACACATTGAGGGAGAGTTTCTCATTTTCCTGCAGCAGACTTTGTTTATTTTCAACAAAAATAACCCAGATGAAAGCTAAATCAACTGGGCAGGCAAAAAGTGAATGTTCACTTTTCAAAATGTGAAACATTTTGGTGGTACAGAGATCAGATAATTTAAGGATGACCCAGTGAATGACACAAATGTATCTTAGTTATCAATGGCATTTCCTAAATGTTCAAAACTACTGAGTCAGGTCCCCTAAAATCTGAAGACTGAGTAAATATTGTGCAATATTAAAATGTGCATATTTCTTTTCTCTTTGATCTTGAATTCATTTGTTATTTTCAAACCTTTCCTTGCAAAAACATGGAGAACCATCACATTTTTTTGGAGAAGCTAAGACCTCTATGCAATCCTTTTACTTCAGCAGTTAGGCTGAAGTTGCCCATGACCACGTCCAGTCAGGTTTTGAGCAATGATATTTTTCAATCTTGTACTGAAGATCATCAGTCATCGTGATACAACAAAATTGCAAGAATTGCCAAAGTTAGTATCTTAGGATGAGTTGCAAAAGGGTGCATACAGCACCTTGCATCTCTCTTGGACCTCTTTAATATAGTCTATTGTGAAATGTTAGGCCAGCAAAAGATATAGCCAGTAACTCACACAGCAAAAGTTATTCCCTTCTGTGAGATCTCAACACTGGGCATCGAGTCCATCAGCCACCCGCTTACATGGATTTCTACTGTCAGTTCTTGCCAGGTCCAAATTACCACAGTGGATAAGCACCTAACCTGACTTTAGAATATCTTCACAATGTGCAAAAGCATTCATCAGCTATCCACATTGTTTAATCAGGGAGCAGCTGGATACCAAGTTGCCACTCCTTGTTGTGGGAGGACTCCAGACTTGGAGGGACCTCAGGGGTGAAGTTCTTTACAGAAGCTGGATACAGAAATATAGTTCACGTGTCCTTCATTGTCCTATTTTAGTGATAGCATATCAATATTTAATTACAGCTTATGTCAACATAGACCTTTCTCAGAGGGATGCTCTCATTACCTGCTACAGGGGTAAGGGAGACTTGTGAAGGTTGTGTGAACACAGTAGGCATGCCAGCAGCTAATGGAAGAAGCACTCTGATCTTTGAAGTAAACATAGATTCTGTGCCGTTTCCCAGGCCCTCAGTGATACTCAGGCACTTCAGTCTTCCTGGACAGACCTAAATCTCATAACAGGAGATGGAGTTTCTGAGCAGCTCAAAGATTACACAGTAACTGTGGTACTGTATGGCACTTACCTGAACAGGCCCACTATTAGTGCTCAGATGGCTGCACTAGCCTTTCTTGATGAAAAACTTGAACTCTAGACCACCTGTCAAATTTTATTTTTGTGATTTCTATCCCTCTTCCCTTTAAAAATATTTAAAAATATCACAGGGTTAAAGCCTCACTGAGTCAAGAGAGGCTCAGGTGGTTGAAGTGGGGGATTTTTGTGCCTCTCCCTTCAGCAGCTTGACAGTGGAGGGCAACATAGAGTACAGCAGGTAATCAAGTTATAATTTGCATGAGCAAATGGGATAAAGCTCCTGTCAGAAACACTGACAGGAACTAAGGGCAAGGTTCTTCAGTTTTAGAATCTCAGCTACAGTTTTAACAATGCATTTGCCTAAAAGTTTTTTTTTTTTAAATACTGCTTTTTAAAAAATACTATTTGTCAAATCTGGAAAAAAAATTCTCACAGAATGCCTTTCCAGCCTTTCCATGCTTTTATGAGCTCTGTCTCACCATTATTTGTTCATGTAATATGGATTTCTCTACTGATAGACAAGGATGTCAATTTTTATACACATTATGCCCCCAATTATACAAGGAATGCTTTAATCAAGCACTGTATCTGAACACCTTAGAAATTTGTACACTTTTGGCTACATAAATTTCCATTTCTTAAGGCTTATTGCCCTGTCATTTGATATCATTCATAAGCCTAAAAAATGTTCATTCTGGGATAAAAGTCAGCATATTGTGTGATGATATAACTTACAAGAATACCATGATTGTATTACTGAAAATGCATATGTGCTATAAAATGCTGCTTTATACTGATAAATAATTGATTTGAATAAACATGAAGTTTAAATCCCAGTTTTGGTTTTATGTGATGTCGGAACTCAGAATGTCCCACAGACATCCTCGGACGTTCCAGACCCAGGTCAAAAGCATCTAAGACCCTGGCATGCAGCCAGAGACCCCTGTGGCTTTGAATCTGACCCATGGAACAGTTTACCAACTTTGCAGGAAGAACAAGAAGTCACAAAAGTTTAGATATTGTAGTAGAAGTAATCACGAAGTGAAGAGTAGGATTTTTGAGTGCTGTGCAGGGGGGTTTTAAGCCTTGTACGCAGGGGTCCAAGTTTTGTACATGGGGGTCAGGAGATCTAAGATGGAGGGACTTGGGTGTGCCCTGTCCTCTTTCTTTCTCCTTCCTAGCCTCCATGTCTTTGGTGATGTTGGCACTCACAGATTGGTCTAGAGTAGAAAGTCACCATTCAATATAGATAGTAGGTATTGGAGAAAAAGTATAAACATGTAGTACGTAATATATGATATAAAAGATAGCACCAGCCCCCTGGGAGGGCAGTGTGCCTTTGTCTGAGCTGCTGAACCGGCCACAGCAGTTCAGGGAGAAGAATCTTGTAGATAACCAACAGCTAAACAACCTTGAGAACAGACAACAGAAGACTACTGAGTCTTTCTTCGAAGGCACGGGTTGGAGGAGGGACTTTTCCATCTTTCGGGGTCATCCCAATCCGGGGGTGAAACCCCACAATGTGACTGTGGCTGGAGTAGATGTACACACATGCACACTCACTGGAATGAAATGTGTGAATGTGTCTTGTTATTTTCCTATTTGAAAGAAAACTAAGATTGTTTCCTCTCTGTTGATGCATTGTTGCAGCCCTTACTTCATAAGACTACACTAGCCAGCATATATGACAGATTTCAAGAGCTAATAGGTTTCCTTGGTGCACAGTAATTGAATTTGGTGCCATCAGCTAGAGCCAAGTCTCACTTCACCTTACAGAAAATAAACAATGCTGGATTCCTTTCATTTCAACAAACACATATTTGATGTATTTCACATGTGTATCACAACCTCTTTGCCATGTGTTTGTCAATGTGACAAACTATTTGCATGTGTGTTTCAGTGTCAAATTTGAAGTCCTTCTAGCTCCCCTCCTCTGTCCAAACTTCTCTAAGGTTGAAACATTTTTCTCTAACTTTCAGGCACTGTTAATAAGAAAATAAAGCAGAGTGAAAAAGATATTAATTGGTATAACAATTTCCATTAGTTTCATGTACAATGGTTTCATTAGGAGGAAGTATTTTATTATGGCAAATTCTCTGAAAGACTTTTTATCAAATTCAAAAATCCTGGCAAATGGAGTAGTCAAAGGAGAAGCATTGCATATTAAGCAAAGTTTTCACAGTCCTTTTTTTCTCCACTGCTCTCATCCCCTGCTCATCTGCCTCCCCACCACTCCAGCCGCCACTTTGCCTGCTTCTTTCTGATCTCTTTTGTTGATCCTTTCTTGGAATCTCTACACTACTTTTTACAGTCAAATAAAACTATTATTTAGAAAGTCTAGCTTGTAAACTTTCAGCAATATACATATTAATTTTCAGAAAGTCCTGATTTATGAGCTATATAAAAGAAATGCATAGTTCCTCTGACTGGAACAAGATAGATCACAGCCAAGTCATTTCCCACCAAATTTTCAAACTATGCAATTTGCTGTTTCATGATCAATAGATGGTGTAATGCAAGAAGTGATTTCATACCTCTTTGGGTCCTGTAATAAAATAGTTTTATTACACCAGAATTATATGTATTATCCTCAAACTAATTGTAGAGCTTCATGTGCTATCTTGGGAAACATACATATTCCTATAGAATTGGCTGATATTTTAACAGTGTTTTTTTTTACAGTTTGATCTGAGAAAGTTATCTGTCTTCAGTGTTCCTAAAACCCTAGTATTTTAAGGGGAAAAGTATAATATTTCATTAGACCTGGGCATTTCAATTATTGTTTCCTTTGCTGAAATCAAGAACAAAACAAAAGTTATGCGGGAATAAGAAATTAAATCACATTTACAAACGTAGCTTGAACTGAGGCAATGATTGCAATGACCATTGATTAAACTAATTTCTTGTTTAAATATTCAAACAATCTGACAAGGCAGAGAGTCATTTTGTATTGAAGTCCAACACTGCATAGTAAAAGCTGATATTTACATCTTTGCTGGTTTACATATGTTTTGCTTTGGACACTGTGACTTTATGGGTCCAACTCACACTCTCTAAATTGCAGGATTGAAATATAAGGCCTCAAAAACCAATGCCCTTAAGCTTTGTAATGTTTTTTATTCCCAGTGATTGCATGTACACTGCTATGTGGAGCACCCTACAGGCTTGCAGTCCAAATGATGCTCATCTGCATTACTGCAGTGCAGGATGTCCTCATGGTCTGCAAAGTTTTTAGGCTAAATGGAAACCTTGGGTATGGATTGTTCTTTAAGTGTCTCTGAGAGCTTACTTGGCTCTGTGGACAGGATGAAGTACCTTTCTACCTGACCTATTCTTGGGACAGATGTGACAGATAATACTGAAACTGCAGGTATAGTGCAGATGGAACATTTTGAGTCAAGATGTCCAGCAGTAGAGTTGTCTTACATGTCTTTTTTTGCAGTTCATTCAGGAGGATATGTGCACAGATGGGAGAAATTTAACCAATATAGTCTGAAGAATGTAAATATGCTCAGGGCAAACACAAACCTGTGGAGACCTATAAAGGGAAATCACTACATTCTCAGCCTCCATTTTATTCATGTTTTGTTTACTATACAAACATGGAGAGGCAGAGGTGATGAGGCATTTGCTCAGGAATTATTCAGCACCATCTGGCATCCTGAGGTAATTAGTTTGCACTGTATCTCCTTTGGAAACCATAGCAACTCTACAATAACTTAATCGTGTTCTCTGATGATGGCATAATAAATAAAAAGTGTCACTGCTATAATATACTAATTAATGCATTTTCAACTGCCCAGCTGCTGTATACAAACGTCGTGACCACTATGGATTTCTTGGTAAGAAATGTTTGCAAAACAGAAAAAGAAAAGGATTCAAAAAGAGCATAATTTTGCATGACCTCCTTCCTAGATAAATTCAAGGAGGAAACGGTACATGATTTAATTGATATAAGAATTGCAGGAATCAGTCAGTCAGTCAACATGGTATATGGGAAATACATCAGTTTTGTCAAACAAATCTAATTGCATTTCTTAACTAAGCTTTGATGATTAAAAATAACTAAGCAGATGTAATCCACACAGATCTATAAGGCATTTGATGTACCACAACACAACAAAATATGACTAGAAATCAGTATTACACAGTATCAACAAGGTGCATATTTAAAAAATCAAGAAAGGGCTAACAAATGAGCAAGAGGGCATGACTGGGTTTGTGTAGAAGCCAAACCTCAAACTCACAGTTCGACTTTGCAAAATGTAGTCTTTTACATCTAGAAACAATGAATACAACCTATTCAGCCAAAACATATGAATCAGAAAAGTAGTGACTCTGAAAAATCTCTGAGTAACACTAGATTCAGAAATGCATCTAGATTTTTGGGGAAAGAATGCAGGCTAGTGGATCCAGTAGCAATAAACCTGGTGATAGTATATGGTTAACAAAGTTCTGGTGCATGCTTGTATGCATTGTGTGCTTGTTTCCAATGCAGGCAAGTGAAAGAAATTATTCATGTTTTGAGAAAATACTCAAGCAGAAAAATGTGGCCATGCTGCAGCCCTGGCCATGGCATCAGCCAGTGTTTGTTTGTCAGGCTAGCAGTGGGAAGTCATACACCTGCAGCAGTACAGCGCAAATGTGCCCAGCTGAAAGACAAGGGTTATTTCCATGTGTCATCTCCTCCTTGATTGCTTCCAGAACCTGTGCTTCAGCATAAGGCTGCTCTACAGAGTGAGCACGGGTCAGCTTGCTCAAAACTAGCCCAGGGATCTCTCACCAGGCCCATTGTCATGTTATTTAGACACAACAATTTTGTGCCCAGCTCCATTCAGACACCATGAAACATGGGAAACTGAAGCCAAATACATATTAATGTCCTAAAATCAGGTTAAATACTTTTCAGGAACATCCAAATTACTGGGCTTAGTCCAGAAAATGGTAGGAATATAATGGCCTAGGATATAAAGAGGATGTGACAAGAAATGATTACAGGGCCCCAAACAATGAGCACTGACCTACAATTTAAAAAATATACAGTCACCTCATTCCCAGACTGGGTTTACCACCATTACATTGTCACACTGTGAAAAAACAGCAGGGTGATCCTCCAGTCCTGGAACAGCACAAAATTTGGAAATACTGCATTTTCATTAAGACTCAATTTAACTAGTCAGACACATTTTAAAATCAGATATTTGTCAGTAAAAACCAAATTCCTTAATAAAGGAGATTTCTAGGGGAAAAAAAGTGGAATTTATCCAACTGAATATTACTTACAGAGAGTTAACTGAGTGCCATTGTCATGCATTCAGAATGTCAACACAGATGTCTCCTTAGTGACAACAGTATTCATCTCATTTCATAGTCATAGGACAAGGAGTAATAGGTGCAATTTGAAAGAAGGGAAATTTAGGTTCAATATGAGGAGGAAATTTTTTACTGGGAAGATGATGGAGCACTAGAACAGGTTGCCCAGGGGAGGCTGCAGATATTCCAACTCTGGTCGTGTTCAAGGACATGTTGGATCAACCCTTGAGGTAGCTGGTATAGTGGGAGGTGTCCCTGTCCATGGAGGCAGATGGGGTTAGGGCTGGATGTTTTTTAAGGTCCTGTGCAACCCCATAACATTCTATGAATTCTGTGATTGCGTAAAACATTGGTACAAAACAACATGTTTGTTCTCTCATCCCCCCAGGCTTGTTGGTCATGTTGGCTTTGACCCACCTTCCTTTCCTAACACAGATATGACTGCGTTGATTTTCCAGCTCCTTAAGAAGGAATGTACACAGTGAAATGCAATGCAAGTAAATACACTTGTGTTCAAAGTGGTAACTGAAATATTTTATAATTCTATTATTACAATACTCAGCCCCCTCCTAGCTTAGGCCAAAATTGTACCTTGATCCCTCACAACAGATCTAGCTTGTTTTATGGCAGTATAAATGGTGAGTTATGAGCAGTTGTAGAACAAAGGTACAGAAGATAATATTGCATACTGTAAAAAAAAAAAAAAACTAACAAAGAAAACCTAACAAAAAAAAAAAGTGGTTCAAAAGTATAATTATAGGTTAAAATACATTGATACACTAGGGGAAAAAGCTGCCAAGCATATACACGGGACTTTCAGAAAGTGCAAATAAGACAATTGTGAATTATGCTTCTATTCATCATGACTCATATTTGACTCATGGTAAGTGAAATCTATTTCAGTCACAGGCACAAGCACTGTGACTTCACACTTTTTCTGTGTGAAGCTAAGAGTTGTTTTGACTGGTTATTAGCTCTGCCTCAGATGACCATTCCCAAATACCTCGGGAGAACAAAATCCCACAAGATCAAATTCGGCTGAACTCAGCCCCATTCCAGCACACAGAAGGAAACATGGGATTGATTGTGCAGTTTCTTCCCTTTCTCCGGCAGCCAACCCTTCCCTTAGAGACAGATCACACCATCTGCTCAGGCTGAATGTGGTCTCGGTGAGGAGCGGTCTGAGGCTCTCCAGGCTGCCCTCCCGGTGCTGGGCAGTGTCCCCCACACGAGGGTTGGCATCCCCGGGAGCGCGCACGCCCGGAGGCCGCTCCAGCCACGCACCTGCTGCCGGCTCTGTGACAGCAGGACTCAGCACCACCACGGGCAAAACCCGCTGCTTCTCGCCTACAAGGTGGCAGGCTTGGACAAAATTCTATAGCTTTAAGTGTACTCCTGTGAAAAGCAGATGATTGGGCAATATTTCATGCAATGAAGTCAGTAGAAATTTGTTTATTTATTTCTGTGTTTTCAAATACTGAAAAAGCTAAAGGAATGCTATTATCTTCAGTTGAACCAGTTCCCAGCCAGAGCTAAAAGGGACATGCTATAGACCTGTGTAACTGAAGCAGAATTCAATACTGTATGTATTTTTTTTTCCTGATTCTATTATATGAGCATACTTCATTGTTCACTTTCAGATATACTGGGAGTTAAGCATAAAAATAACAGTAACTGTGTCTATGTAATGTGTGGAGTGGGAGGAAAAGGGGAACTTTGAAACAATTTCAGAATTAATAATGGTGTGCTATTCTAGGCACTGCTATTTTATACTAACTTCACAAAAAACTTTTAAATTGTTTAAATGCTTTCTCTTAGATTAACAATGCTAACTGCACAAAGTATTGTATGTTCTTTTCAGAACAAGGGAAGGAGATTGGTCCATTTCCCCTCCTTTCCCCTTCTTTCCCAAGTCTCTCCTTTTCTTCCTCCATCCCCACATTTCTGCAACATGCATTTTCATGTGACAGTAACTCTTACCTTCACATACCCAGTAGCACTAAGCTTAGAGGCAGCAATCTAGCAGTCACCACCACAGCCAGCTGGGGCTTTGTCCTTACAAGACATTTATGGATATGTACCAGAGACTTAACATTAGTTCCAGATGAAACCCAGCCTGAACAGTCAATGGATCTCACCCCTAATGATAAGTCTGAGTGAGATACTTCAGCAGCTTGACTTGACAGCCATCATCAATCTCAATGCAGAAAGCAGTTCAGATCATTTACTGCTCAGACAGGTTGAGATCTTTCTCCATGATTCTAGTTAATCCACAGAATCACTCAGGTAAACTTAGCTTCATTTCTAAGAATAGATGGACAGATGCTGGTTTTCCTGCCTCCGATGTTGTAACATCAAAAAGGAAAAATGTTCTGGGCTGATTAAGGTAGTGGTGCTCTAATGAACTCAACATCTCATCTGGATGTGCAAGGAAAGTGTGCAGCACCAGACATTCTAATGGCTTTCACTTTGAGGACTCTCACACTCCATGAGAGCCTTGGCTCTCCAGCTCCCTCAAAGAGCCTGCTGCCCTTGCTGTCATCCTCCTGCCTCGCACAAGTTAACATCTGCTAGCATGAGTTGACGCCATTTAGCAATACCTGACATTCTCTACCTTCCTGAAAAGTTTCAGCCTGACACCCCAGGCAGTCTGCAGAGGTCTGCCTGAGGACAGAGCTGTCACTTACCTGCTCCCATTCTCCCAGGTCTCAGTCCTGCATTCTGCTTCCTGAGGTGCTGCCACAGCCTCCCTAGGAACAGAGCATCTGTCACAGCCTCCTTGGCAGCTGCATGACCTCACCCCACGCTCCTGTGGAGGGCTTGTCCTGGGCTGTGCACCGGGCTGTGCAGTCTGCTGCACTGCCTTGATGCAGAGCAATGGGGAAATTCTTCCAGACTACATTTCTTTCTAATCTTTGTTTTTCCTAGACTAAAATCACAAGCAATTTCCACAGCCCCATTAGGCAAGGTATTTTAGAAAACACTGACAACCTACATGATATGATTATTGTAATAATGAGGTCTTTCACTGGGAAAGTCTGTGAATAATTACTTTTAATTAAGTAGCTCATAGATGCAGTAAACCATTCATCAGTGCTTCAGTCCTGCATTACAGACTGTAATAATTTTTCTGTTAGTGTAAATGCTGAGCAAGAAAGTGTAATCAATGAAAACATTATTAAAGATTTGTGTCTCTGCTAGGAAACAAATTGAATTTTTTTTCTTGGTTTTGTTTTCCTTATTTGCTCTTGCAGTATTAGGCAGTAGTTGTCCTTGGCCAATGACTCATTCTGACTGCAGCACTATTTGAAAAACAGGACTGAAGCAATAAGTACAATAGGAAGAATAAGGAAAAGAAGAAAGATGGACTACATACAGAAAGTCATTGACTTTCTCTATTAAGAAAATGTAACAGGAAATCTTTTCTAGAAAGTTCTGAGCCAAAGATAATAGACACAGAAAGCTTATTTTAGAGAGTTTTACAATCTGTGGACTGTCATTACACCTACCACATATAATTGAACCTTGCAGTTTAGAAAGTTGTCATCTTATGCCTTATTCTGGGACCAGATACCCCTGAACTGTTTAGGGGGTATCTGATGGCAAAATCATTGTAATAAATGTGGTTGGGATTACATGTAGAACAATAATACAAGAAACTATAAGTATTAGCATAGAATTCATAGTAACTCAAAGACTGAATACTCATATATAAATAGACAAAGTTCTTTATGGCAACATTAAAGGCAAGAAAATGCATAGAGAAGCAGTGTCTGGGTCGTTATTTATTTGATAAATGCTGAGCAATAAGAAAATCTGCTTAAAAATTTAGGAGGTAAAATGATGTTTAATTTTTTGCAGGGGACTTGTGAATTTTTGTGTTTTCAAATTTTACTTTTTGGGGAGTTTTTTGGGTTTGTTTTTTGGTTTGGTTTTTTTGTTGTTGTTGTTTTTTTTTCTTTTTTCCCAGAAAGAGAATTTTGATCTTATTAATAATACTAGAAAGTTGCATATGGAATAACCCTAGGAAGGAAATATTTGTTGAGATTCTCCATTTGTTGAGATGCCATAAAGCCATGAGAGACAGAAACTTCTGTGGTAGATTAGATATTTAGAATTCAATTAAGAATCCAGGCCTTAATATGCTTGGGATATGAGATAATAAGAGCAGGTTTTCACTGCTACATCCACAGTTAGTAAAATGGAAAAAATACATACTATACTCCTTAGAGAAAAATCATAATTAGAAAAGGCAATTGCAACAAATGTAAGAAGTAATTTTTAAAATGCATCAACAATATTACGGATCATTCAAAAGAACTTAAGTTCACAACTTTGTAAAAAAGAAACATATAAAAATCAGCTGTTTGCCCAGAAACAAAAACAAACAAACAAATAAACAAAAAAGTGGTAATGCAACCATAGTAGTATTTCCTGAAAAAAAAGTTCCTATTTTATGATGCTTTAACATTTTATGATAACAACAATTATAAATACAGGATTTTGAGTAGATGCCTACCAAGAAACCAGAACTTTAAAAAGGGAAGAGAGGCAAAACAAAAAAAACCAAAAAAAAAACCAAAAAAACCCTCCAAAAAACCCCAAAAAAACCAAACAAAAACAAAAAGATAGAGCAAACTTGTAAACAGAAGTCTCAGACTTTATGACAATATTTCTCCAACAGTATATCCACCTATTTTGTACTTTCACAGCATTCCAATAGCCCCTGCCATAGGAGATACTGAACACCCCACATTATTTTTTGCATTCCTATCAATTGACAGAACCATAGCTGTTTATCTGAAGCAGAAACTAAACACCTCAACAGCATGCAAGTGCCTACTTGCTCAGGCATGTAATACAAACACAATGTTGGTCATTGTGGGGAGTCCCTCCATCTCTAAGAAAGTAAATCATAATTGTATCTGTCTTTGTAGAATAAAGGCTGAAAGTTGTCATTGATGTAGAAGAAAAAAAAACTTATATGGCAAGTGGAAGAAATGATAAATTGTACCACACAGCTCACAGAAATATTAAGGTGCAATATTTCTTGCACAGAGATTGCAAGAAATAGTGCACCTTTCTTTCCTTCCCTTTCCTTGAGTATCTTTGCCATCTGTAGTTACACACAAACACCAACTTGAAGACAGGTTTTTTAGTTTCAAATATATTTACACATGTCTGAAGCTATCAGTCATCTGCAATGCCTGGGCATAGCACAAGGTGGAACACAGGATGTGAGACTGGGATCTCTCCCATAGGATATGAGGCTGAGACCCACATGAGACTACAGCTCTCACTGCTGAAGGACACACAGAGGAAGGTCTAGCAGACAAATGAATAAAAACTTCTCTGTATCCACAGTTACAAAAATAAGGTGCTCAACAGATAAAATAATGAAGACACAATGCTGAGCAGCAGCCACCCATGGCACAGTCTCCTCCCTTTTTAACAGTAAGATGGACCCCCACTTCTGGCAAGCAAACCCCATTACCACAAGGTTTGTGAACCATTTCTGCTGCAAAGCTCTCTGGCAATGTTAATGTGATAGTCAATGTTCCATTGACAGAGCTGGCATAATGGAAACTGGACAGAGTACAGAGGCCACTTCTGGTTTTATAAGCAAGACCTTTATAGGCTGCAAAGGTTGTAATCCTTGTCAAAATTTCTTACTATGTGTCCTTCAGCATTTATTCAGCTCCATGAGTCCACAAGTGACTGAGTATCTCTTCTGGGTTTAATTCACATTCTTTGTATTGAAATAGCCAATCTAAAGTTAAAAATCTGTCTCTAAGTGACAAGTTCTAAATCCCATCCTCAGGCAAAAAACTATTTGTAATTCCTGTTTGCCACTTTCACATTTTAAGCCAGTCACATTTAATTAAAACTGCAGAAGCAGGCTATTTGTTGTAAATCCCAGTATGGCAAATACATCAACACCACTGTAAAAAATAAATAACTCAATGTTACTTTTACTTAACCAAGTTTTTCAAGCACATCATGCATGATTTCTTTACCTTAATCTTTGAAGCCCTTCAGAGATTAAAAGAATATTTTAGGATTCTTGAAATCAGGAAAAAGAAATACAGTGGTGACACACATGAGAAAACGTTTCATTCCTTGTGCAGTCAAATTTACAGCATAACAATACAGTAGATTTTGAACATGCAAGTTCAAAAATGAATGTGTTTCAGGTGCACTGAGAATAGGAGCCCCATAATCTTTATTGTATAATACCAGCTAGATTGTATAAGGGTAAAAGGCATTCTATAAAATGAGTCCAGGTATTTACAACATAAATTTATAACTCATTCTTGTTTATATTAGAGCATTATTATACCTCCCAAGTGTTTCTATACTGAAAGAGTGGCTACTTCCTTGTGAAGTGAAATTGATTTAGTATTACATAAAAGAGAAAAAAAATCAATATTTTTAAACTGCTTTTTCAAAACCATATAAAGGTATGTATCAAGTCAAGGGACCAAAAACCCTTCGCACCTGATATTCAGACTCAAGCAGTGACCAATAATAGAAGTCTAGGATGTCCCTCTTTACTTTTAAAGTTCCCACGAAATCTAAAAAAAAAAAAAAATATTTAGTCTTTAAGAATTTATTTCACTGCATTCCTAACTGCTATGACTAAATGCATCTAGCTTTAAACTGCAGTTATGAATTTTTTTCCTGCAAATCATCCATTTATAGTAAATATCCCCCATCAATTATGTTATCCAAAACCATAAAATGTTTTGAATACAATGGATGTAAAGCTAGCTGTGTTAGTCTCTTACTACATTACCCTTTTTCATATTTATGAAAAAACTTATCAAAGACCACATTATATAGGGTGTATATGGAAAAATTCTGCCTGTCAATCCAAAGTGATCTGTGTCATTTACTCACCCTTAAAAGAATCCACAGAAATTTCAGATTTCTACTTATGAGACTTTTAACACAATGCAGATGCCTGCTCCTCATATATATCATAGGATTTCTGTATATGTCCAAGTTAAATCTATTTCTACCATACCTCCATCTAAAACTTCAGCACAAAATTGACACTTGACAATAAGATAATACCCTAAGGTTGCCCAATAGGACAGCAAACAATCTTAGGCTGTTTCCAGGAAAGAGACAGAAGCAAATTTTTCAGGGTGGAGTTTTTTTAGTTTTGGGGTTTTGGGGGGTTTTTTGGTTTTTTGGGTTTTTTTAATTCAAAGTAGAGTTCTAAGTCCTTTGAATTCCTCAAAATGGACTCATTTGGCTTCTACTGAAAATAAGATGACAACATAAGAAAACAGCAGCTGCCTGGAGATGAGAGCATTAAGACATGCTGTACATCTCCCAGCTCAGTGGTTTTCCTAAAGTTGTTGATTTAGCCACAATAAAAATGAAAGCATAACAACAATGATTTGAAGAGGAGGACATTTTGTACAAGGGTCACTTGGTCATGTCCACATGGATCCAGTGATTGCTATACCATTTCATGGTATATAATTTATATATAGTTAAAGTAGTTAACCAGAAATTGTAGTTACAAAAAAATACTTGCACCGTGACCTCAAACAGAATGCAATTTTGATTTGATTTTAAATGTGTGATATCTGTAGTGTCTGATCTGCTTTTGTTCTTGTAATGAGACCTTACTGTCTGAAATCACTGCATATATTCCCTCTCCTGAAGTGAAAATAAACAAGGTGAAGAGGAAAGTGATGCATGCCTGTTAAACTACAAGAAATTTGCAAGAAACTGTTCACAGGAAAAGAGGATCTTCCACATGAAAGCTCAAAGTAAAAGGCAATCCTTTATCTGGAATGCTTATTTGATCTTGTTCTCCTGTTACTGTTTGGAGGGTGTTCTGGAGATGAATATTGAGTGCAAAATTAATTGGGACAATGATCATTTTTTCAAGCCCTTGATGTAAAGCTTCTGCTTGCCACGAAATTAATGACAGTCTTTTATTGTAACAATCAAAGTAGGCAAGGATGACTCAAAGTCCCAAATTTAGACAAAATATTACTTCTCACAGTAATAACTCACCAGGTCCTTAACCACTGCTTCCCCCAGTGAGCACTATGGAGAGGGATCTACAGAGTTTTCTCCAAGTATGGAAGGGAGTCCTCCTAGTCAGGTCTTTCTAGTCACCCAACTTATTGTCCCTACTGCTGCTCTTCCTCCAGTCATTGAACTACAAAAACTTGTTTTCAAAGAGTTAATCTAATCCTTAAGTTTAGAGTGGGGCACATTGCAACACACCACAAAACAGCCTCTTGCAGCATATATATTTATTTAATCTCTTTTTATCTCAGGTAGTCCATGAAAGATTAATAGTGCTTTGAGACTGGCTTTGTTTTCTTTACCAACAGCTTTATTGCTCATTTTTCACTCGAGCATTGTATTCAACCTCCTATTAGAAGCTCAAGGGAAGGGAAATGCCATATTAAAGATCAACTTGTTCAGACATGATGATCTATCTAGATGCCAGAACTGGCCATAGGCTGTGTATATATTGCATTTTGGTAGGATCACACAGTTTTCTGCCAGTTCCCCAGGCTCAGTGATGCTCCTCCACCCACCCCAGCTGCATCTTCGTTGAAGATGCCTCAGTTGTTTCCATACCATACTTTCACAAGGAGACACACAAGGTTTGCGTACTCGTTTATCCTGTCCTTCACACATTTTTGGCATGACAGACACCTGCTAAACCAGGGCTGAGGTCCTACCTGAACAAAATGAAAGCCTATCCTTGGGTTTTCAGTTGCCTCATGGCTTCAATACTCTGAGGTCTCAAGCAAGACATGACACTACATGAACATATTGGCTACCCTAGAAAGCATTTCAGCTAACTTTTATTCACGAAGGTGAGTGTCCTAGAGCAGTGAATAATGCCAGCAGTACTGCTTATAACTTTCCTTTTAAAACATGGTTGTTCTGCTCATAGGTGTGCCAGGAAAGGTTGTCCATGAAGGCTCCCTATTTTTTCTAAAAATGCACATACACAAGGGAAAAAGAAAATTTAGCAAGTAGCAGGAACAACATAGAAATGGATGGAGACATGCTTTAGGATAAGGCAGGCTTTTTAAGATCACATCATCCAGCACTTGCACCTTGTAAAGGTTCATTATTATGTCTCTTATGAAACCTGAAAATGGCAAGGATTTGTTGCTACTTTTCTAAGGATTATGCAAAGACTAAAGGTCTATCAGCCCTAAGTGAGTAATCTCTATCCTCCTTCAGATTTAAAAGCCACAGTAAATAAATTCATGTACTAGGGTAGGTGGTATGAAAATACTTCTTCTTAATTTTTATGGACAGTCATTCGGACTTTAATTTTACATGGAGAATAAGAGAATAATTTACTAAACTTACTGTGGTCTTTGCAGGGCAGCCAGGATGAGGGAAGAGATGAGAATCTTAACTCCATTTTTCAGAAGGCTGATTTATTGTATTATGATATATATTATATTATATTATATTATATTATATTATATTATATTATATTATATTATATTATATTATATTATATTTATTATATTATATTATATTATATTATATTTGCTAAACTAAAAGTATACTAAAAGAATAGAGAGAAAAGATTCATCAGAAGGCGAGAGAGGAATAGAATGGAATGAATAACAAAGTCTTGTGACTGACCAGAGAGTTTAAACAGCTGGACTGTGATTGGCCATTAATTAGAAACAACCACATGAGACCAATCACAGATCCACCTGTTGCATGCCACAGCAGCAGATATTCATTGTTTACATTTTGTTCCTGAGGCCCCTCAGCTTCTCAGGAGAATAAATCCTGGCAAGAGGATTTTCATAAAATACGTCTGCGACAACATACCAGAGGATGGATGCCTGACAGACCCTTAAACTTAGATCTGCTGTTGCCATCAATAATCATTCACCAGTTCAGCAGTTCTGTTGTCTATTTAAAAAGTATTAAACTGATGTTGTAACTCAATGACCAACTTCACAAGATCCCTTTCCAGTTCTAGTTTTCACTTTCACATTTCACAGGGCACGTCTCAGCATTACAAGTCAGGGACATTTCCTTCACCAAATTACCTGTGTCACTGAAAGCTGCTGCTTCCAAACCTGAAGAGATTGTTGCCATCTGGCTCTCGCTTCCTCTCAGCAGCCCTTCAGTTCCATGGGGCTCCCAGCTAGCACGCTAGCTTGTTGTTCCTCACGCAGGGCACCATTTGCAGGGATTGAGAGACACAGTCCACACTATGCAAGCAAGGCTAGTTTATTACACTAGTCACCAGTATTTACAATTCTCTAAGTTCCATACAAAATTTTCCACTTGGACCCCTTTGCCCCTGTTTCCATAGCAACCCAATCTTTTTGGGTTATCAAGTCCCTGCTACATTGTGCCAACAATGTCCTTGTTACATGTTCTCTCATCAGAATGGTCCGAGTGACCAGACATGATGTCTTTACTTTTGTTCTTGCCTTGAGTTTATCTCTCCTACAGCTTCCACTCTACCAGGGCCAATAGGTCAGAGACGTTACCCAGCTCAGCTTCTTCCACACTCCCCCTCTTTTTATAGAAAGCAGTAAAAGGTCACCACCATAAAATACCAATTTTGCTTCAGGCCAAATAAGCATCATGCATGTCTCTAGCCTTACTTTCACTACTACCATCTTCTTAGAGCACTTGGCTAACTACCTCACTTCAGTGCCTTCCTGACTGTCCCCTGCAGCTCAGCTGGAGTAATCCAATATCACCTCCTGTTGGACCTCAAGGCTGATTTTGATGTCATCACTTGCCCTTCTTGACTGTGTACAAACATGCTGGAAGAAAACTGTACAAGTCTAACTATTGCAGATGAGATACAAGCTGTAAAAGAGCATCAGTAAACAGAAATACTTTAAAAACAAAACAAAACAGTTGGATATTCTGCAAGAATGTGTTTTTTTGTCTTGAAGTGAAAAGCACAGCAGGTTTCTCTCATATGTTTTTCAGTTGCTCATCTTTATGTCTTTACCTAGTAGGAGATTGCCTTAGAGTGGGAATTAGAGTCATTCCACCTATGATTTCATCCCCTGTTACAACATTGTTTTCGTGGTTTCATGAGCAGTGGATCTTCTCAGTCTTGCCCGTATACAGATCCATATCTTGTCTTTCCTTATCCCTGTGGCTTTTTCCAACCAGCATCAGCTCTGCCATTTTATGATAAACATTCTTTCTTTTCTTAGACCCTCACATCAGCAGATTTCATCTCAGGCCAAGAAGAGAGAAACTGCCCAATAGAAAAGACTAGTCAAGGGTGAAATGGTTGGGGGAAAGAGAAGAGGATCAACTAAGACTACAAAAATTATTAGTCAAAATAAGGCACATTAAGGAGAAAATTGTTCTGATTAAGGGAGGTAAGGAAAAAAAAGTAAAGAGAGTAAAAAAATCAAATAACCTAAAAAAAGAAAACTCAGCACCAAAGTTAAAACGGATTATGAGAATCAACTTACACCCCCAAAAGCTCATACACATATGCTAACAGGACTCCTCTGGGAACAGCATGGGAGTTGTGTGAGAAAAATATTTTACCATATAAAGATCTCAGGATGACAGCAGGTCAGTGGCAAAACCACAACGATAATTTGCTCAGAGGGTGACAAGTCCTAGAAAAACAAGTGAGATAATCCCTTCTTATTCAGAGAAACAAAGCTTATGATTCACAGTATGAAATATAGAACCAATGGGTCAGAGCTCAACATTAAATCATCTATCTGTAAGTACTATGCCAACAAATGGAAAAGCAGACCTCAGGAAAGAAGATAATGAATTATTCATAAGCATTTCTGCAATATTATAAGCATTTTTAAAAAGTAAGTATAGGAATGAATGTGCAAACAGCTTCTTTCTGTGTTGCAAGGTCTACTTAACAGCCTGGTGTAACTGAAACCCTGCCTATTGCTTCTCTGTGTCCCCAGGGTGTGTGCAGAGACTGGAGAGCAGCTCTTAGGAAGAGACATGCTGCACCATGGAAGAGTAAATGCAAGTAGAAGATTGCTTGGAAGGATCCCTGAAACACCCCCATTTTTCTTCCACATAGCCTGTATCCTGCTAGTGCATTACTGAAATCTACAAAAGGCAGGATTTTGGAACTTATATATATTTACACACACCAGGAACATACATATATTTACTTATATTGCAAACTATTGCCATTACCAAACAAAACCATGGAGCATGGAGTTACCCAGGTAGTGGAGATCTTGACAAATTTGAAATCAGTGGGAGGTCTGTACAAAGAGGTACTTACAGTAACAGAGATGGAAGAGAAAGATTTGTAGGAGCTAGGTGTGTCCAGGTAAGTATGCAGTTTCAATTACCTAAGTGTAGGGACATTTTCTCCCTTGAAACAATTCCCTTTTGTTTGCTTCTGTGCTCCTACCTAGCACGTATCTAATGTGTCTTACTTCAATTCATCTTTCAGAAATGGCCAGGCTATGTGTACTGGGCAAAGAATACAAAGTGACTCCCTCCTACAAATGACACAAAAAAACATGGGAACTGGAACCACAGATATTATAAAAAGAATACATGCTCTGCAGGTGCATGGGCTTTCACCATGGAACACAGTATTTTTATAGGAATCTCTTCTCTTTCATGCGAGCACACCCTGCTGAGAGTTACGGCCATGTTGTATTACCCACAGCTTCAGTAGAAAGGACATAGAAGATCAATATCTCCTGTGTTAAGTATGCATATTTTTGGTTAGACTTTAATCTGTTCCACTTAACTTTGTGACTCATTTCTTATGTGTAGCTGAGATTTAAGGAACTACATTTAAGTTAAAGACTGTGAAATTACAATATTTTGACAAATCAAAATGGTTAGTGTTCATAGTTATCTACTTCAATAGCACCATAGACTTTTAATATGTTTGAATTAGTCACCAAGTATTATTAGAAATTAGTCAGTGGTTTTAATGAAATGGTCTTTTCCCCATTAAACAAAAAGAGAGAAACTTGAACAGAAATTTACATTGAATAGGCAACTCTCTAAAACCCTTACTGTATGTTTTATTTTCAATCAACTTCTCGAAAATTTCAGCCTGATGACCTGAATTGAGCTCTTCACAGTAGATCTTCCAGCCACATCTACATTTCCATAGCACTATGTCCCTCTCTTTCTCACTCTGTCTCAGAACTGGCCAACATTTGGCAATTCCATCCCAAATAGGAACTATCAGAGGTGTTTACTCTAATGAGAATACGGATATAGGCAGATCTACCCTATAATTTCTCTCTCCTGTAATGCTGTCTCCAAGCCAGAATCATGGTCCTAGTACTCATATCATGCTAGATTACTGTCCTGGGATGACACACATAGTTATGGCACAGAGTTATGGCTTATTCCCAGTATCTAAAAACCCACAGACAGTCAACCCCCACCCCCTAGTAGGACTGCAGATACTGGTTTCCAAGACAGTTTATTTCCATGACAGAAGGAAGTGGGGGTGATAAAGACAGGTCAGCAAATTATCTATTTGTAAGCAAGCTGAGATTTCTGGAAGACTAGGTTTTGGAGACCCTAACTCTGCTATATCAGGAAAAGGAGTGCAACCTCCAGTTGCACGTTCCCATATGGATTCCAAGAGACTTGTGAAAAAAAAGACTTCAGTGACAGCTGACATGATCAGTAAAATCCAGTCCAGCAAATATTCACCATCTAAGAAAAACCCCAGCCATCAGCTTACACCTGCATCTGGTGACAGGAGATGGCTGGGTTTTTGGCATGGCAGTTTCTGCATGGAGTCCAGGAAGCTGTGATATGCTGATTGTTTTCTTTTCTCACCTATACAGCTTTGCAAAAGACTTCCAGATATGCAAGACAAAGATATTGTCTCCAGTTTTGACCCCACTCTCTATGTTCTTAAAGGTGCTGGAAAATTGATAAACCTATAATGCAAGAGTTGCAAAGTCAGGAGATACAGACACTGGTCCAGCAGAGAAGGGAGCTGACTCAGCAGGCCTGGCATCAGTAACAGAGAGATTAGATTAATCTAGAGCCAGAAGTGGGAAATAGTTCTTTCTTAGCAGCCACCCTGCAACAGCAGTTTCTGGTTTATGAGCCCTCAGGGAGAGCTGGAGCGAGAGCAGCTGTGAGAGCTATTTGTCAGCAGGATTTGGTCTGACCCTGAGCCTTCTCTTACTTCTTGCCATTTACAGTGAAAGCTAAATGACAAACTCTGGGCAAACCCAGCTGTCTCAGGGGGAAGTAGGGCTGGAGTAACCTCTCTGGCAAATCTGTCACCTCTCAGATTCCAGGAGATAGCCTAAATTACATTGGAAACTCCTCTAGGGCAGGTGAGCGAGCAGGATTCAGCTGAGCATCCTGGAGTTGTTGGGATTTAGCACACTAAGGTTCTCAAGGTATAGTCCTAAACATTCCTGGGAGGTGCTGGGGTTAATGGTGGAAATGTGTTTCCTCTGATGAGTATCATACATGGGAAAAGGAGGCACCTCTGTTCAGTTTGTATTTTTCTGTCCTGCAGAAAATAAGGCTTTTCTTAGATATGTTTTCATCACCAGCTTGGATGGCAGGCTCAGCTCCTCCTAGAGGCCACTCTGCATCCCACCCACAATGAACACCTTTCCATGAGCACCCAATACACCTGGGCTTTACCAGCTCTCAGAATGGCACCAGACAGTTAGAGCTGCCTCATATGGCAAGGATTTGTCAAAATTATGTTCTACATAGGACTTCAGAAAGCCAGCACTTAAAGCATGGAAAAAACAAGGATGAGTTAATTTAAAGATTTTTCCAAAATATCTATTCATGCACTATGTGACAGGACATAACACCTATCTAACACTATAGGGCAAAAGGTTTTTGCTTCCACAGTCTGTGTATGGATATTGAAAAGAGCAGAGGCAGACAGTCTAAGGAAACAAACTAAGAGAACTCTCACCACTGCATAGAAGTCTGCATAGTAGATGAGAGAAGTGAGATTATTAGGATGTAACGGGATCTCCAGAGGGATGCCTACATCTAAGACCTATAGCATTATCTTCCCTGAATATAGTGAGATGTCTTGCAGATTTTTGTCTTGTACCTCCAGTGGCTGCCTAGAGACATCACTTACAGCCGTTTTTCTCATGCCTTCAAATAACCCACACAAAGTTTCTCTCAGGCAGGCAGAAAAACCCTTGTAATCGTGACCACAGATGCTGGTATGCAAAATATCTCAAGTTTAAATTGTGCTGTACAGCATTACTTCATAGTCTAGACTTATCACTTCTGCAACAATTTAATTGAGGTTACATAAGCTACATAAAGCTCTTCACTATAAGAAGATAAGCCTTACCAGAGATTTGTAATAAAGCATAATAGCATATACTGATGGGTGGGAAAAAAACCAAAAACATTTAGTTTCCATAGCAAAAGGAAAACTGTGACAAGTTTTCAAGGCCTTTGCTTTCTTTCTTTTATTGTTATTGCTGGTTGTAAAATATCTGAAGGAACAACAGAGCTAAAGTGCCTCTACTCAAGAGAAACGAGAATCCATCATTCAAATTACATCATCCATCAAGGATTAGTTTCCAGAAGTCCGGCTTAGTGTTGCTTGAAAAATTACTTTAAGCAGTCCACAGGTGGGAATGGACACATAGAGCAAGAAGAGCAAGGCAAATGCAACCAACCAGCACCACTGAAGCAATAACATTAGATTGCCAGCTAAATATCATCTTCAAATTGAAATGTTCTCAGGACTCATTTTATTATACAGATCAATACACAGCACCTCCTCCAGTCAATGTTATAAAAATTCACCTTTAAATTTATCTGAGATGCTTTCAGCTAAGCCTGTTCTGTGTTTGCTGAAGGTGGCATGGGACCTTTCATCCCCTGTGTACTGCTGTACAAGGAAGATTGATCAGAGGCCAGGCAGCCCAGGAAAGGTGAAGAGACACAGATGCAGAAGGGCATCTCCACAGGCTCCACCAAGCAGGGGAGCCTCGCTCTTATACTCCCCTAAGGACTCCAGCATCAGTCCAGCTGTTGTATGAAATTGGTAAGCTCCTGAGCCTTCTGCTGCTGCCTGGCCTCTCTGAGAACTGGTTTTGGGACTACCAGCCTTATGTCACTGGGAAAGGTTTATGGAGTCCCAGGTCATTTCTAGATAGTCCCAATCATCTTTCAGGATGTTCTTATGCACAGGCAACCTACGTGAAGAACAGAGGTAGTACAAAACAAGACCAACTGTAGTTCTCATCGTTGTTGCTATTGCTACATCCTTTAACTGCATGTGGATTTTGTGATGGAACTGGCTTCCATCTACCCGTCTTCACCATTATCAAACAGTGAAGGGTAAAAAGCACTCATTCTTACAGCAATGCACTACTAAGTTGTCCATTCTTATGTAAACATAGGACACTTAACCTACTTAGTCTGACATGGCAAAGACTCAAACGGGTGGTAGAGGGCAAGATGGCAGTTCTGCTTCAGTCTCAAGTCAACAAGTATGGTTCTCCTGAGTACTTTGTAGGAGGGAAACAGGTGTTCTGGGATAAAACTCCCCTCTAAAAAGGGAGAAAGGCTGAGCTGGTACAATGGAGTAGATTAAAATTTGTATTTGTTTGACTAAAAGGTGCAAGAGATTATTTAGCACTTGGTCTGTAAAGAAGGGCACTTCTACTTCAGGCTTGGCCATGACAATTTATGTGATTAAACTCTGAAATACTTGAGTAAGACATTTGGAAGAATTTGTGTGCCCCTCAAACATTAGAATTTTCATTTTGGTTTAAACTAAAAGGATAGTATTTTTTTTCATATCAGATACTGATTAATTTTAGGTTATGTTACATCAGTATTTTCTAAGACTAAGCTTGTGCAGCTCATTGATATGAATTTTTTCTTGTATTCTTGGGAATTGTCTGTCTTTGTCTACTTTCTCCCATTTCATTTATGCATTTTACACTGTTTCTTTGGCTGTTTAAAATGACACAGAACTACTTACAGTCTAAGACCCAGCAGAACACCCAATCACTTCCTAATGTATGAGTGTTACAGGTTTACTAGAAGGTAATAAAAAATCCAAAAATGTCACCTGGCTAATTGTTTAATAATACTCACGCATTCATTATGCTACATCCTGCCACAGATGCTGATAAAATGGAACACAGATGAATAGCTGTAGGCAACTTGCAGACAAAAATTTCAACCCCTCCTGTTCAAATCCTCCTGTCCTCAGAGTTTGCCTTGTGAGCACAGTGTGCACTGGAGAGCTGGATATACACAGCAGTGGACAAAGCTGATAATATCACCTATTGTCAGTCTCCTGACATTTCCATTGAAAGACCCTGTTTTGGTTGTCTCTGCCTAACTATTTGGACTAAAATGTTCTATGCCAGGTTCTCTGCCTGAGGCTGAGTTTTATTGGAAACATTGCAGGGAAAAAATACTCGGCTGTGTCAGAAAGCAGAGTTGGAGGAGGGAGTGCAGAGCTGGAGTGCATTGCTTTTTCCACATTACCAAAACAGTTTAATTAACTAAACTGGAATCTGATTTACCACTGTTCTTCTCAGCCCTTGCAAGGTGCTGCAGCTGATCAAGTGGCTGGGTCTGTGTGACTATGGAAAAAAAAAACCACCTGGATGACAAAAATTGCTGTGGAACAGATGTGTTTTAATAAAACAGGTTTCAGATCTCCATTTTTGTTTCAGTAAGACTATTCCCAGCTAGAAAAAGAGGCTAGTTCTAGCCATTTAGAGAGAAATTGGTATCTCACAGTGGAGAAAGAGGACACAGTATTGGGATGAGACAGAAAGAATATGCACTTGAGAGGGGAAAGGAGAGAAGGAGAAAGGGAGGGAGAAGGCAAAGGGGAAGTGAGTAACACAGCCTTGGGCTTGCACCAGACTCTACCCAGTCTCTATTTCAGACCTCGATGGAGACAGAGATCACCAGGTTCACTATCTTTTCCCTGCTAGCAGAGGCTTAAATTGTCCTCATCACATGGCTGTTCTGAGAACAGAGTGAGTTGTTATCTCACCCAGTGATTTGTGTACTGGAACTGAAATACTCCATACTGTTGATAGACCCTGCCATGTTACTATAGTTAATATGATTCCCCTGTAGCAGCATTGCTAAAAAATATGCAGGATAAAAACATAAATTGCAAAGTCAGATATATATAAAACTAGATTAAAGACTGATTCTGTGTTTCTCACCACGTGCCACATGGGATTGATCCACTTAATTTCTTAGAGCAGTTAGCTGCCAAATTCTGCTTTCATGCTTGGAGCAGAGACAAACAGGACCAATGGTCTACATGGGGGTGAGGGGAAGAGTCTGGGCATTTCTCAGTTTACCTGGCTCTTGCTCCCTCTCAAAAGTATGGGGATAATTGGTTTTGCATCTATGATTTAAAACCAAGTAGTTGGTAAAATTACTGTTAAATGCATGTGAATATATAATTTACCATTTGTCCTAATTTCAAACCTCCATTTTAAGTTCTTTCAATAAAGAACAGATTTCTTTCAAAAGACTTTTTTATTTCTACTTCCCTACTTATCAGTGCAGCAGGCAGTGAATGCTAGAGTCCTCTCTCCTCCTTTCCTTTCTTCCACCCTCCCTCACATGGAGGATGTATTTACAAATCATGTTTTACTGGAGACTTCCAGACTTTAAACAACCATAAGCAATGTAATGAATCACAAGCACAGACATAATGCATACAGAGGAAGCTACTGAAATCACTCAAAAAAGTAACTGAAAAAATAAACATGTTCTGTGGTGGTGTTGGAAGTGATGGAGAGGCAGGAAATGCTCATTTCTGAACCTGTTCTGTCTGAGTTGTTTGAGCAATTGCAAGGAAAACAGCTAGCAATTGTACCTTCCATGTGATGTTTTTCATCAAATGAAGGATGCTAGCCAGAGACTAAGCACTTCATCAAGTGTCAGGCTCAATGTGCTCTTCCTCAGCCCTCAAGGAAATGTGCTCTGCAGCCACATTGGTTAAGGGGAGGAAAAAAAAGGCTTATTTTTAGTGATAGACGTTTGAATCACTCAGCTTTCCGGCAATTCAGAGGCCGGCAGCCAAGCCTCAGGCCGAGCAGGGCAGGTGGGCACTTGGTGTGTCTCTGGTGGAGGTGGCACAGGGCTGGGCAGCAGCAAGGAGCCAGATGGCTGCCTCAAAGCCCAGCTCGAGGGGAGCTGCTCGGGAGAGCAGCGGCCACTGCTTCAGTACCAAGGACGAGGACTGGGGGAGGGGGAAGAGCGCTCGGAGCACGGAGCAGCCAGGCAGCTCCTATTCAAGTGCCTGCTGTTCCCTTTCATTAGAAAGATAATCAGATCCGAAGTCAAAAGCAGTTGTGTTGGATATTTTTATTTCATAACCCACCCCAAATTGTAGATTTCATGATAGACTGAAGAGATGAAATTTAACAAATCAAACAGGAATGTCCATTTAGGCAGCATTAGTTTCAGCTGTGTATGCACCTTTGTATCAGAGCATCTTTGGGACCCGTTCCACCCGTTCCTGCAGCTCCTCACTGGCAGCCAGATCTGCTCTGCTGAAGTGCACTGTCATTTGCTCAGTGCAGCCTGTGAGGT
The DNA here is from genome assembly GCF_015832195.1 of Motacilla alba alba. NCBI lineage: Eukaryota > Metazoa > Chordata > Aves > Passeriformes > Motacillidae > Motacilla > Motacilla alba. The sequence continues at coordinate 23,882,961 of NC_052019.1, read as the reverse complement.
GACTCAGGTCCAGTGTGCTCATCAAAAACAATATGAATACATTAATAGGACACAGATTTTAGGCATATCAACAATTACCTGGAGCACAGTACAAGTCTTGACAGAAATTATGTTCCTGCACATTAAAAAGATTGAAAGCTAAAAATCAGTTAATGGTAAAATGGAAAAATATAAAAGAATACCACAAATAAAACGCATCTCTGCTGTGGGCATATTTCTCTTTAGTGCAGAGATCATTTCCAGAAGCTGCAGGAGGAAATAATTGTGAGTCTGCCAGACAATCTGTGACACAAAAGCCTGGAGTGGAATGATAACCAGAGAAAAGCACTTTATTCTCTTTACATGATATATTTGTTTTCCCTTCAGAAACCACAGAGCCATGATAAGCTGATGTTAGAATTCTGCAGCTCTTTCCTTATGATGAATAGTTAAAGAATAGAATATAGCTGTATTAAAAACTTGTGGTGGTGAAGATTAGCCAGCCCAGGAAGGGCTCTTTTTAACCACGCAGGGAGCATCTCTTGGGTGTGAGACAGCAAATGGCATACACAGGTTTTGCAGTAGACTAGTAGTGTAGGAAGGTGAGCAGTTCTGGTAACTAAGAAAGGGCTTCATGGAGCTCATTGCTATTCTGGGGCTGCAGTTGTTTTCTAGTTTTATAGGAACATTTCTTCCTCTAATGCAATTTCCAGCAGATTCCCTGCAAACAGCTCATTTCCTTGAGCCACGGGTGAGAGAGACATTTCTGACCTAAAAATAATATCTGACCTAAAAACATCTCAGAAAAGAATCGGGAAGGGGACTGGGAAGGGTATTTTTCATAGAAAATGGTCTAATCAATCTTTCTTTCTTTCCACGATGTGTATGAGTGTCTTCCAGACACTGAAAACCCACAGAAAAAGACAGTCCTCTCTGAAGCAACACACAGCAGAAGGTGCTGCTCTGAAGTGTTACTGCATGCTTAGCAGAAGCAGAGAAGTGGTTTATCATGTAATGCAGCACATAAAGCTCTCATTTGAATTAGCCATGTAAGTGACAAATAGGGTTAGCAGTCCAAATGAACCCAGGGAAATTTGAGCAGGACTTAATTAATGACTTAAATCAATAATGAAACTACCTATGTTAATCTTTCAAAAACAGTCATTAATTTTTTCCTAAGCTCAATCAGTACATGGATAAACAGGCAAAGTCAAAACATTATTTTTTTCTTGAAGTTCCTTTACCACAGAGATTTTCAAGCTGCAGTGAACTAGCTAGTGAGATATTAATTCCCTTTTCTTTTAACTAAGCATCAGGGGATACAGCAGAGGAAAAGAAAGACGGAAATTAATAAGTGCGTATCAGTGTAAGTAAACTGAGCAATTTCAATTTCCCCCTCCCAAAAAGAAAAATTAAGTAAACACATGGATTTTTTTTTTCTAATGCTATTGCACCTAATTCTATCTTGTGGTTATCAAGGGAATGCACTCAATTGCAAATAAAAGAAAAGTCATTCACTTGAGTCTGGAAATAGAAGAGATTTGAAGTTTCTTTGAATGCAGTCCGCTCTTTGAAATTGCAAAACTTCTTTCTATGTGGATAATCTTTGTCAGTACTGAATTAATTTTATCCATATTAATATGGGTTGAGACCATAAATTCATTTTGAAAGTCAGTGACCAGATTTTTTTCTGTGCAGCTACTGAATATGAATATCACAAAGCATTTTTTTTCTTTTCCCATTCCTTTGTTAGCATATATATTACAGAAAATTTTAGAGGGGAAATAAAAGCTCCTTCAACATTTTCCCCATCTCCAAAGCAGTGCACACCACATAAGAGGTCTATTTGCCACTTTTGCAAAAACTTATGTAGCATTACAATGCAATATTCTCCTCCTTGCCACTGTTTGTTATACAGCTTTTACCAACTACATCACAGTACTCTTTTATTTTGTCCATCAGAGAGTTCACAACCCTCAGTGCTCAAGGATGCTTGAGGGTTTGCACAATTCCCAGTGTGTCTTTTACTCTGAGCTGTGCCAGGTGGTTTGTACCCAATGCTGAAGCTCAGTTCTTTAGGATACATTCTGAGAAGTTCTGTTCTTCAAAGGATTTGGGGGGGAAAAAAAAAAATTATGACTAGCTTCTCAAAAGACAGTCATAGCTGAAACTGAAGAGTTAAATCTTTCTCTAAGCTACCTCACATGCATGTTTCTGAACACCAGCAGAGCAAAAGGACCCTGCCTTACACAGCCTCCACTTTAAACAAGCATGGCAAGAAATTGCAGAAGCTGATTTGATGAGAAGCAAACTCAGTTTACAGCAATGCAGTTGTTCGATCTGCTGCAGACTAACAAAATATTTGACTGAGGTCAGGTTTCCAGAGTACACAGCAAATGCAGACCTGTAGACCTGACTCTCCAGAAAGTCTTGGAATTGTTTATGTCTCATAGTATTTTCTGATTCCTTCTGTTGATCTAGTAAACACAGGAAAAAGGAAAAGCATGATGATTTAAAGTAGTCAGTTTTCTGTCATTGATTAATCTATTTAGACATCTAAAGGAGTTTACATTCTTCAGATGCAAAAATTCCCAGACCTGGGTTTTTTTATAGACCCTTGAAAACGCAGGTTGCCTCAGCATGATTAGAGGTATGGAAATAAACTGAGGCAAAAGTGGAAATGTAAGTTAAACAGTACACTCTAAACATATAGCTATGTTTAAAGGTCTAAAACCAATTGTTTGACTGTCTGGAATAACCTTTAGTCTAAAATCAGACAATTAATCTGGAGATAAAAATCTTATCAATCTAGAGTGGTTCATATTATTGCACATTACCTTATCAAAGTTCTTTCACAGTGACAATCATTGACTGGTACAATTTCTTTGCGCTTGGCATGCAGGGTACTCAGTTTTCCTCTGGGAAAAACTAGCTGTAGCTCTGTGCTGCCAAACACAAACGAAGAATTGCTATCCTAAACAGCTAAAATAGACAAACAGTCTAATTGAAGGAAAGCATGCCACCTCTTCTTCTCAGGTGTTCCTGCCAAGTTGCACGAAGGGCCACACTTCACATCTGGGTCAGGTCATGGGTGGTTCTTTACCCTGCCCTTTATCTGGATCAAACCTTCTCCCTACTCAAAGCCATAACAGTGCTTTGTTAATCATAAATGATAAATTCTCGTTCCAGACAAATAACGGGAAGAGAAACATAAGAGTACCCTAAATCTTTACTGTTACTTTTTTGATACACAAAGGTAAAATAAAGTGAGGTTTTAACAGCAGCCACTATGAAAAAGTACACACATATTTACATGAAATGGTGCAGCAATTCTCCAGGAAGGAAAAGTTATATCTGAATAATCAAATTAAGCTTTGTATGGCGATGACATTGCTATCATACAATAACATATAACACAACTTCTGCACTAACACAAGGCTTGCTAGATTCTATCCCTCCTTTCCCCTCTTATGGGAAGCTCTGTTTCATATTTGATCTCTTCTCCACAAATCAGGTCTACAGGTATGAAGTTCGCAGTGTCTGTGAGTAAAACAGCAACATAAAACCCAACAATATTAGGCCTAAGATTGCATGTTGACTGTGAATGGGAGAAAAGAGGTAGCTGGAATACCACAGACAGTAACAGAAGACTGACCACAGACTCATTTTAGTCTGCCTTTCTGCAGTGTGGAGTACAGTCCCTGTGTCATATTGGCTGGGGAGCTGACAGATGAGAAAAGCACTAAGGGGCATTATTGTCTCTCCCATCATCTTGTCTTTAATGATCACACATTCAAACCAGTAATCTGTGGTGGTGCATGATGTGAGATGGCACAGAATTGCTTCAAGTAATGTGGGTAATGTCTGACATAGAGAGAATAGCTTAGATCAGTGTTTAAAATTTAATTTCCTAGACATTTCAAATTATTCTTCACTTAACACTAATTTAATATTTAGATATAAGTCTCCTGAGGGAAGGGGAGAGGGAGAAAGTGTGACTGTGATGCCAATGACTGGGTGGTTAGAATGAAACAGCTAATCTAGAAAGTCAAAGCAATATGAAAGACAGAATTTATAGCAACTTCTCTTATTGGCTCGAGTGGAAAAAATACACAGATGATTCTACTGTTTTGAAATACAAATTTTGAATTGAATGTCATAAACCTTATTGCCGGCTCAAAAGATAGAGTGGTATCATTCTGCACCCAAGCTGTATAATCCTAAATTTCTTAGCTATTGAGATCCCGCTCCTAGAACATCATGTCTCTGTTCTTACTAGAGCCTGTAGCAAAACCAGGAGGCAAACAGCAGAGAAAAGGGTCTTATAAAAAAAGAAAAAAGAGCGGCACAAACCCAAAAATTCTTCGTCTCTCTAGTTATTTTTGTAACAGAGATTTATTGTCTCCTCAAGAATCAATTAAAGCAGATTGCCATCTTCCACATGTAAAGAACTACTTAAATAAACCTTATTAAATGAACAATATTAAATTATTCTGAAGGTTAAAAAAAAGTCTGTAACCATGTTGCTGCAGGTGGGATACTGAAGAGAAAAGTCTGAAAGGAAGTGGAAGTACAACAGCTTGTACCAGTTTTTCCCCTGTTCCCTATGCAGGACCCATCAGAGAAACAGACTGCAGTGAGAGGAGTGATGGGCTGGTCACTAGAGATTGTACATCTGTAGTAGTCCCTTCATCTGGAATATGAGTACAAAGGCTTAAATATAATTTTCTCTGTGGATAGTTTCACCTGTGCTGGTTCTTTTAAGAGAACCAAATGATTCCGGTTATCTCCACAGCAGAGATGTCCAGCATTGCATGTGATACCCAGACCATGGAAGAAGTTCAGACACCAAAGCCAAATTCTATCACTTTCCCTGAAAACAAAATAAGCCCAAAAGAATGAAGAAGGCTCAACACTTCTATAATCAAGCCATAGGAATCTGCTACTGTGACATTCAGTAGAATTTTTCTCTTCTGCTCTCAGGGGAGCCTGTGCAATGTACAATGTCTGCTTCTGCTTTCTTCCTGTTCTTCTGGGCATCAACAATCCCACCAGAACACCTCCTGGATCTTACATGCTTACCATGTATCTGTGAAAGCAGTGCTTCGTAGCAAGACCTTTCCTAATGCAAGAAAGGTTAACAAAAATTTTAAAGTCACCACAAAATCAATCCACATATTTTCCAGGGTGGTAATTAAATGTAACAGCAATTCTTTGTCATATTGTCAAGAGAGTTTTCTGTATTTTTAGAAACTAGGCAGCCAAAAATAGAAGACTAAGTCTAATATTACTCTGCTCTCTTGACATGTAAGCCATTACAAAACCAGTTCAATCAGACTTTTTAAATTGATCTAAAATATTTTTTCTTTTCTTGTTTTGTACTGCCATTCACCAAATTTAACTATAAATTGGAATATGTCTTGATAGAACAATATACAATAGAATTCAGATTATATCCTCTTCCCTTTTGAAATTCAAGAAAGTGAAATAATAATTTGCTAGACACTTTAGGCAGCAGGAGTGCAAAGAAATTTATTTTTTAAAAAGAAAAGGGAGGAGAAAATCTCAAATATAATTTCTGCAACCTCTATTCATAATTGTTTATGTCAGATGCTCTATGGTTTTGAATTGCTAAAATAACTTCAAGAGAGGATAAATCAGGGGCAGGAGGGGTGAAGGAAGTAGGAAGAAGAATCAAATGTTTCAAACTGGAACTCTTGAGGGCAGTTAATTTGGTCAGTTAATTTGACACAGCCAGATTCCCAGGGCTCTCTGGATATTGCTTTCCTAAGGTCATTTAGTAGCTGCTTTAAAAGAAAAAGTTTAAATTACAACAGAATACCATTCCTATGGCTATTCCATTATGTTTGAGAGACAAACACGTGCTGTTCTACTATCTTAGCTTCTTGGGTCATAAAAGAGCAAAACGGGCAAAGCCAGGAGATAAGGCAAAATCACTACTTGAATTCAGGTTGATCCTGAGTTTCTAGACTGAGGCTTACATTTTTCACTTATGTCTGTCCCTTTTTTTTTCCTTTCCCTTTCAGTGTAGTGTGTAACTATGTTTCAAGAAAGCAGAAACTTAAAAACAATAAAATACTTTTTCAGTGCAAAGAAAAGTTCCCACATAAAATACAGGAAATTAGGAAAAAAATATCCAATTATATATAAATTTCAAATGTGTCCTCCAAAGGAAGCAGAATCAATAGCCCAAGCAAAACAACTGGCTCATTTGACCATATTTTTCCCTGTGTTCTAGAAAAAGAGATTAAAAAAAATTCTTAAGAAAAGAAAACACAGATAAATAAAAATTTGGCAATGTTAGAAAATGCAGGGTCAACATCACATTAAAAGTATTTAACACAAGGGAAGTATCCAATATTGCTCAGGGATGGCAGGAAAAGGTGAAGAAAGGTATCTGAAGCAATGCATTTTTGTAAAAATCACACATTCATCAAGATGTTGTTCTGATGGGGAAAAATTAATCAAGTAGGAAAAAGCCTAAGAATATTTCAGTCCGTCTATAAAAAGTAGTTTTACCTACATGATGCTGGGCAGTTTTTGCATTCTTACATTCTCAAAGCAGCTTTGCTTATATGTCACATAACTTGTCACTCGGATTTTTTCCCAATCAGGTCTTACACTGTTCACCAGCATGCCTCACAGTGGAGGGTTGCTGAATTAATGAAATAAAACACTAGGAAACTATTAGGACTTCTATGGTTACTTTTTTACTTTCTAGTCCTTGTCTCATTTTGTGAAAACAACACAGACTGGAAAAGTAATTAGGATGAAAGTAATTCCATTGCCAAATAAACTTAATGGTGTCATAAAATCAAAGTATGCAAGGAAGATTCAGGTCAAGTAGAATTCTAATGATGTAAACCCCAGAAGTAGAATTGGTAGAAACCCCAGAAGCCTACTCATGAACACAAAAGGGAAAACTATCACTGTATTAAAGCATCCATCATTCTCTTCCTCTTCTCCACAGAAATGAGAGTTTCCAGAGAATAGCATATAATAGTAGTGTATTTATAGTATATAAATATACATCACAGATGTAGCTACAGCAATTCCTACAAAATATATCTTGGATAACAGTACTTTACTTGAAGATGTATTTCTTGGTTTTTACCTCTAATAATTAACATATCTGGGACCTGTGCACACAAAATCATCTGAAATTATTTCCTTCTTTGTTATCATGAAAAAATCTGGGCCTGTTTTCCCCATGTGTCCTCCATACATATGTACATATGCATACCCACAAAAGCCATTTTATACCACACTTTGAGCATTCAGGCTTTGCCCTTTCTCTCCTACACACACAGAGGAATCTGTCGAGAAGAATGATGTGAGTTTGGAAGTGGGGCCGGGGAGGCCTGGCAGGGCAGGGATTGCTGGGGTGTATGTGCAGTGGTTCCCTGGGTGGAAGCTTAGCTACCCTGTGAGTGCACCAAGAAAAGGATTGTGGAGAAATTGTGTTGGTCTGCTATTAATAGAATAGTTATCTCTATGATTGCTAAAATTCATTCATACACATATACTTTTTTTCCACTTATGTGATTTTCAGGTGGATTTTCAGTTAGATGCTGAATACTCCTATATAGTTAAATCTGTGGCAGAATTGTCAAGCACTTTCCTGATATGCAGGCTCTCCCTTATATTTTCAGAACAATCAGGTGCATTCACATCGGGATGCTATCAAAAAACTCTTCTTGACAGGGATTCTTTCAGCCAATTCGCCTTGCTGTTCCAGAGACAGGATTTGTGTCAGGTCAAACAACCCTCACTTTTTCTTTGACAAGAGCACGATGACAGATTAAGCACACACTGGAAATGAGCGCCGAGAACGAGAGATGTTTCTACTGGGGGAGTAAAGGCCAGCTTTCTTCTTGGAAGGCAAGTGCTTAGGAAAACTACTGGGCTTTTTGTCAGCAGGCTAGCTCCTGATGCCAGCACGCAGCTGGCAACTGTGGTTGCTTGGCTGGCTGTGGCTGCAGAGGCAGCGCAGTTGCGGCGCAGCGGTGGAGCACAGGAGCTCCCAGCATGGCAGCATTGCTCTTCAGCCACTCAACTGTCTGCTGCACAATACAGGACTGCAAAAGAAAAAAAATCACATCAGGTGAAGGGCATCTCTTGTTTCAGTTGTGTAATAAAAGTTCTTCACTGCAACCCTTTTGTCCCCATTGTAATCAAGGCACTCAACAGAGCAGGGACACCTTCACTTTAACCATATAAATAGTGGTTTTGAACCAATATACTACACATTTAATGGTGAAATAAGAACTGTATGAGTATTCTGTAAAATACTTGGACTGTTTTAAAAGGATCTTCAATGCATTGAAGTCTCAGGACTGCAGCCCTGAGACAAAGCACAAGGTAGCAGTAACCTGTGCCATAAATCACTGCATGATAATCCAGCAAGCACCTTAAAATCAGCCAAACTTTCTTTACCCAAACAAATAATGAATATTTATTTGGCAGACTGTTCATCAAATTGTATTGATTTTTATCAGTCCATAAACATATCACAGTTTGAACTTTACTTCACTCTTGACAAAACACCTAGATTAAAAAAGTTTAAAACCCAATGAAAGTGTTTCAAGGCCTAAAAAAAAGTCCAAATAAGCTGTGTTTATTTGGTGGCTGACAAATACTCTTAATATTTGAAACAAAATATCTACAGTAGCTTTTATAGTATCAAACCTTTTCTAATTTATTCATTTCAGAAGTCTGGTCAAGTAGAAACACATATGGGGGTTCTTGTAAACTCAGTAGTAAGAAGCAAAATACAGGAACCAAAGCAATAATATTTGGCATTCTGGAAAAGTAAATTCAAGTCTGACAAATATCAAAATAAATTTTAAAATATCAAAGCATATGCTCCTGTAACATCCAACATTTATCTTCTCAAACAGGATTAACGGAATAATTCATAAGTGCTGCAGATGGGGAATGAATGAGTTTGCTATACTAATCTTTGTGAAAGTGATTACCAGCATTGCATGGGGCTCCCAGTACTATGAATGAATGTTTTACTTCAGTTTCATAAATGACCACTCAGAAGGACTTTTTTCCTTCTGTGCCATCATTATGTATGGAGCATATACTGTTGCCAGCTATTTTTTTTTCTTTTGGTCTTGCAGTTTGTATTATTTTCAAAAACAGTGCAACATTACAATTGCACAATGTCTTCCATGGAAGCAGAAGATTTTCATGCATAGGACTGAAACCAAATTCTCATTTTACAGAAAAAAGAGCATGCTAAAGCTGTTGATTGAGTTAGAGATTGTGCTTAAACTCAGGACTGCTTCTTTTACTCTCAACTGTGTGTACAAAGCAGGGACTTCAATTGATAATATCAATTTTATTACCTGTCAAATGTAGTTTATAGCAGGTGCTTTTTTCAGTGACAGCATCCCTATCCCCAGAATGATTCAATCTCAAAGCCAAGTAAAGATAATGTCCCTGTGCAATCAACAAGAATCCAATTAGTGCATGTGTCTCCTTGGCTTTATCTCCACTCTTCAGGCATTACTATGGGGATCCAGCTCTCGCAGCCTCTCTCAGCCTTGTGCAAGCAAACATTTCTTGGAGCAGAGGAGCTTTGCACTGGCCAGCACACTTGTGCCATGCAGTGCTTTTGCACACCTCTTCTGCTTCCTCTTCACATGGGTCCTGCTTCTATCTTTGCCTGCAATCATACTACCCAAATATAGCTGACACTCTCTGTGGCCATTGTTGGTAGAGGCTCCAGTTTTCCTGCCAGGTGGCAACAGGCACTTCCCTTGGGGAAGAGGAAGGCAATAAGAGCAAAAGTCCTGAGAATGAAACTGCTGGTCACTCACCCAAGAACTAAGAACTGGGTAGAACACCTGCAGAAACCTGAACAGTTTTCTGTTCCTCTTTTTTCCTTCCCTATGAGAGAAAGGAATAAATTTCATTGCCACATTTTCTTTAGGAAACTAAGGCAAAGGTCATGCACTGAATGCTGAGTCACTGCTTTGATTTATGCACCCCTTGCAGTTTGTGTTTTATTCCTGCATGTTGAGTAATCATGTGACATTGCCAACTATTTCTGTCAACTTCTCTCCACAATTAAAATAATTCTCCATAAATATACAGTAAATGCTTAGCATGACTGTAAAATAAAACATAATTTTATGGACTTTTATTTTTAAAAGTTGTTCTATTTAGTTTTCTATATTTGATCCTTTGTGAGAGAAGAATGAAAAGTAAGCAATACTATTCACTTTTTTTTCTAAACTAAGTATTTTATAATTGTTTCCAAAAACTATTATCAGCTACAGTTTAGTGGTAAAGAGACAATTGTGGAAAACACTGCAGGAAACAAGAGGTGCTATCTGGAGCTATACTAATGTTTGCCTTCTAAGTCATTGAAGGAAACAATAAAACAGGGATTCTATCAATTGGATACATGCTGCTCTTCCCCAATGGAGGGTGAAGCACCTTTACTTTTCTCTCTTTTGTGTCCCAGAAAAGTATCTAGTTTTGCAAAACCACGGTTTTTCCCCTGTTTTTCTTGTATTTTGCTTTGACAAACTATACTTTCCCCTTAAATCAGCTCTGCAGAGAGTTCCATTTGGGTTCAAGACCAGTCAGTTCTCTGGGTCCTAAGTACACTGCAGCTGTGTGCAGTACTGCTGAGATATAAATAGATCAGCATCTCAGCAGGTTTTAAAGCTACAAATAAGCTTATTAAAATTGAGACATTGCACAAACTGCATTCAGTTCTATTAATGATTATCCTTCCATTCAGGGACACTGAATTCAGTTATTCCATAGCGTTGCACGGAAAGGTGACAGTCAAAGTGGTCTCTGGATCTAAGTTTACAGTACATATTTCTCTGAACAGGAACAGCTACTTTTCATCAGGCTAATCTTTGAGAATTAAAAGAATGTATAAACTTTTTTTTTTGGCTTACAGGAAGCTTATCTTTATAACCTCCCATCAAATTCAGCTTGGTAAGAGAGATAAAATGTACAACAGGTATTGTTGGTGCTGGTGGAGGTTTAGCAACTAGATGAACTAGGTTAACTCCTACCATGGTAAATAGTGTTCTGTGTTTCAAAACCTGAATAATCATCTGTTTTAATTTCTAAACATCTGATGTAAAACTGATTTCACATGGTAGTCTATGTTTCATGATCCTTTTCTCCCAGATAAACATTAGATTAGTCTCCTGGTGTCTAAATAAATGCTAGTATCTCTAAAGAGCTAGAAGAGAAATGGATATAGAAGACGTGGAGAAAACTTTCTTTTAATTTCTCTTTCAATTTCCCTTTTCTGGGATAATAGAGCTTTTTGACTTCTTTGCAATTTTACCAACCTTCCCCTACATTTGCATTCTATAACAGATTTATTTATATTTAGCATTTTTCTTTGGCTAGCAGAAGAGGTTATGATGCTGGATTAGTGCTTTATTCATAGTAGGATTTCAGATGAGTCACGGATATATCTCCGCAGCAGCTGTTGCAGACCTTGTAATGCCATTATGCCCTGACTCTGAGTGAGGAGTTGCACTGAGGTTCCATGCCTACCCTCTTAGTGATTTCTAAAACACAGAAGCCCTTCAATGTAGATGATGGGAGACTATCAAAGAAATTTTGATGTAGAGCATGTCCTGCAGGCATAATGCACACAGCATGCACTTTACAAGTTTTGTGACCTTTTCAGATCTTATATGGAAAAACACAGCAGAAGATGAGGAACATATACTTGCAGAAGTTTGTAGCTGTGACCTGTCAAAAAGGATTCACTTCCTGAACAGTAAAAAAAACAAAACAAAACATTTCCTAACTCAGCAAAAGAAAAATCCAAACCCAAAACTCCCAACTAGACAGTGAAACAAACAAGGAAAAAAACTCACAAACTCAACAACAAAAAATAACCAAACAAAATGCTTCCTTGCTCATAGTACAGAAAAAAAATCCACAAAACAAAAACGTAAAATAAATACCTTTTTGCTGATGATTTCTAAAAGTCCTATTTCTTTGCTCACAGTAAAACACCTCTGTAGCTTCACTAAAGACCATTAAAGTCTGTAAGAGCTTTTAGAGGTCCTGCTGAAAAAGTACACAGTTGTACTACAGAAGGAAATAGATCTCATTTGATACCAGAAATTTGGCCAGGAATTCAGCTGGATGTCTGCAGAAGATTAGAAAGCATTTTATACATTCCCAACATCATTATAAAATTCTGAGTTCTGGAGAAGACTTATCATAAGGATAGACCCAGATAATGCTTGGCATTTTAAGCTCCAATTCCAAGAACTCTGCTAGGCTTCCACTCTTGAGTGATGCCATCTGCAAAGGAATATTAATCCTGTATTTACCTCTAAGGTCTCTTATGTTAAAATTGTCACTCTCAGCTAAATTCAGATTTAGAGCAGTTAACCTGCTACACCTGGGGAGAGGTACATAAAGTACAGCCACTTGTCCTAAGGACTCAGCAAATAACAGCTGTGATGACTTTTTTCTGTCAAGTCATCCAGTCAGGTAACAGGCACTGCATTGGACTAATGGAGGATATTCACCTGGCTTCTTGCATACATTTCTAACATTGCACTTGCTAGTCAATGCTCATTTAATTTGATTTCACCCCACTGTCTTTATTTGAGTATATCTGGAATCAATCTTGTTTGTGAAGATATAAATAAAGTAATAGAGGACATGCATATAGAGATTTAATAGTAGCAAGTTATATTTCTGAAAATCAGAAATAGAATGGCACAAAATTGCTACGGTGTGAAAATACACAAATAAAATGGGGTAGAAGAATGAGCTAAATAATTTTTTACACTGCTGATTACCCAAAAAAGATTGATATTTTTTGACACGTCAAACATCTCAAAGATACAACATGAATTCTCACTGCCTAATACAAAGGAAGGGGCATCTGTCATGTTACACATTCACTTGCTCTGTATCAGAATCTCCTTCAAAGCTTTTCAGAGACTCCCATCATGCTGCATGTTTTCATTTTGCAATGAAACCAGCACAAGGACATTATTTTGTTTAAAGGTCATGCAAACGTTGGCTGAGTACACTCTTAAACGAAACTATTTCATAAATACACATGGTTAGAATATTTCATAAGGGCCCAGTGTTGCAAGGTTTTGAGTATATGAGCAATGACCTTATTCCCCAGATTAGTCTGTATTTATCACCTGTATAAAAGGGAATAGACATTGTAAATACTTACAAATACATCAACACAGATCAAAATAATCTTGTTCAATAATGGTAAATATTACCTCTGGGCAACTAGGTATAGGCTAGATATAGTGTGTGTGAACAATAAGGTACTGTTCCACTGAAAGCTGGATGTTTTAGTTCCTTACATAGGCTGTTCTAAAGTTCTTGAAACAAGTTACAACAGAATTTTCTTTTTTTTAAAATGTATTCCAGCTGCCCTTCTATCTAGGTAGCTTTATATCTCTCTTCATTGTGATATTGCAAAGCTAAATGAATGCTGAAGACAGACTTTATTAGAAAGTAAAATACCATGTCATAAGCATGTACGATAGAAATAGGCATAATTATATTCTTCATTTAAGAGTGCCATTCTTCTAAAGATTTCATGAGAATGCTCTTTTGCTCTTCATCTTTTTTTTAATTGTGCCACATTACCTTACTCTAGAGGAGACAGGAAGGAAATGGGTAGTGCAATAGGTCACATCATTGAGGAATAATACTGATAATATAGCCTAGTATTATTTGGCACTATGCTTTTTAGGCAGAATCAGGTTTTTCATTTCTTCTACCAACTACAAAATAACACGATGGATTTAAAATTACTGAAAAAAAAAAAATCTATCTGGGCAGTATCCTTGCACATCTAAGCTTAATAGGAAAAAGGACTGTCAAGTTTAGCACGTCCAAGATTTGATTCTGAGGTTTTCTTTTTACTGAAGGACATGGAATATATCAAAAGAAAGTTTTTATAAAAGCATAGGAAAACAAAACTTTGGGAAGTTGGGAAAAGTAGTTTGTGACCAAAATCTAAACTGAGCAGGGCTTCATGTGTGCATTAAAGCTTGTAAGGTTCAACAGGCAGCCAGGATACTGTGACTTTCAACTCAGGACAAACTGATTCTGTAACCCTTACAGTAAAACTTCCCAGGTTTTTAAAGGAATTCTAGAACCAAAGATAAAAATCATCATATTTTCAGTTTTCATTAAAATTATTAGATTTCAATCTAAACCATCTGACATCTTTAATGTCAAAGTTATTCTTTTACAGGCAGATTAACATTCTCCTGGAATAGCTTGATGAAGTATGCCATAAACATCATGAGTATTCTGACACTCCTGAGTCTCTAATCTGATCTGTCACAAGAGTCAGACATTTGGTTATTACCCACAGCCCAAGAGCTGAAGCTCTTAACCAAGGACTAGGACAAGTACCAATCCCAGTGTCAAATACCAGACATTTGCCCATGAGTGTGTAGAAAGTATGAGTTTCTTGATGTCCTAAAAGAGGTTTACTTGCATAGCTTAAGACACTTTGTCAGTTATTTTAACTCCTCTCTCTTCCTTTCCCTTGTACGATGTTTCATTACTCCTACCTTCCCTATCTACAACTATTTCCTGACTCCAGTCCTCAGTGCTGCAATCACACCTCATCCTCCTTGAATGCAATTTTCTCCAAAAGTGACACTGAAAAACACAGGAAGTTTGATTTTTTTTAGTCATTCAGTGTTAATCTAGTACATTCCCTCCTGATCTGGGAAAGACCTTGGGAAAAGCTAGTACAGAGGGGAATCCTGCTCTGTCCTTCAAATCCCAGCAAATAGTGTAACCTTCAGAGATTTGGCTGTCAAATACTGCCTGCACTAAGAATCTGCAAGCTCAGATGTTTGGAGTCATGACTCGCCCAATTTCAAGTTGACTTTATTCTCAGCTTTTTTTGAGCAATGTCATAAACCATTCCTCTGACAATTAGGCAGATCAGCTGCACATCTGCAAAGGTTTTGCAGTTTCTCACCTAAACAATCAGTAAATATTTAAAATAGGAGTCCCTCACCACACCATTTTCTCTCTCCCAAAGGCTGGCTGCTCATATTCGGATGCAGAGAAATCAGGAAGTGACAAGAAGGCACAGAGATCAGTTTCCCACCTCAAATCTGCTACACTGCAGGAGGGCACTACAGGCAGTGCCCACTGTACTGCCCTACTACTACAGAGTGACACCTGCTCACTCTCCTCAGAACACAGAGCTGACTCATGCACTATATTGCTTTGTTTAACAGATTTTTTATGAGTGGATTTCAGACTGAAAATGAGTTTTTTGTTTATGATTTCCTTCTCTTTATTCATATTTGAATATACCTGCTATCAGAGCTCTTAGCTATCTCTGCCTAGACAGTAGGATAGATACTTAAATCTCTTATCAGTGCTTTCTGTAACTGACTGACTGTAAAACTGAAAGCATTTATTGTGGTATATGTTCTCTTTATTCCCCCTCCTTGTTCTCCCAAAAACATGTATCTAATTGGATACAACTATTTTAACAGTGTTTTTGGAGAAGTATCCCAGCTGTTTTCAATTTAAACTTCAGCAGCCTTCCTCACCACCCAGTTATTCCATACGCAGTGTCTTAA
Source organism: Motacilla alba alba (assembly GCF_015832195.1). Classification (NCBI taxonomy): domain Eukaryota; kingdom Metazoa; phylum Chordata; class Aves; order Passeriformes; family Motacillidae; genus Motacilla; species Motacilla alba. The sequence continues at coordinate 23,867,353 of NC_052019.1, read as the reverse complement.
CATCTTTAAAATTGGCAGTGTTAAAGCCAGCATAAAATGGAGGAAAATAGCAGTGAATTCTACTATTTTTATCAATGTAAAATTATATAACTTTAATTTGCACTGATTTCTTAAAGTGAAAGTAATCACTGAACAACAGAATTAAATGGTCATGCTGTGTAATTAAGACCTTTGTGTGCCACCAGTCATTACCCTTTTAGCATTTTCTTATAAGATTTGCCCTCACAGAAGAAACCAATCTAGTATAAGCATCTGCATTTTTTTTTCTCTTCTGCAGTTTTAATCTAGTATTTGCATAAGCATGTGATCAGCCACAAAGAGGCCATCTGGCTGGCCACACTCTCCCTAATCCATTTTCTTTATGCACCAACAGTGCTTGCTCCTGTGCCATCTTCCTTGTGGATAAATCCACTCACCACAACACTCTACCCAAACTGTCAGCATGACTGTTTCAGTTTCTGTCTGCTGAGCAATGAGTACTCCTGTGTTTGCCACAGCTGCACAAACATCAAGGAATGCCTGCAGAATGCTACTATAGCCTTGAACCCACTGTGAAGGCCAAGTAGTCTGGCAAGAGTTCACATCTTTGCCTTGTTGATTTGTTTGGTTTTTTTCAGGCATGATGAATTTTTTTCTTCTTTTCTACAGCTGTGACTGACTGTCAAGAGAGTCACATGCAGACCTCTACTTTCATGTTCCCCTTTAACTGTCTGCTTTTGTATGACTGCTCTTCCTGTTAACCCAGTTTACTGGTTATATCATGACAAGGTCCTGTAGGGTCCAGCAGGTAGGTACTGGCAGTCCTGTAAGAAACTGTCCCTACTGTGGACCTATATTTATAACTTAAGACCAATGGAAACCCAAGATGATGATCATTTCAGCCCAACCTTGCATGGTCTTAAACACCAGCAAAGAGACCTTGACAAAGTGGGCAATCACCAGCTTGAAGTTTTGAAGTATTGGCTGGGCTATCACAGATAGGGCCAGACTCTGCAACTAGAATGGGGCAACCCTGGATGTACAGACAGACTGGGGAATGAGATGCTGGAAAGCAGTGCCACAGAAAGGGACCTTGGGGTCCTGGTCAACAGAAAGTTGAACGTGAGTCAGCAGTGCGCTGGCAGCCAGGAGGGACAACCCTGTCCTGGGGAGCATCAGACACAGCATGGCCAGCCAGGGAGGGAGGGGATGGTCCTGCTTTGCCCTGCACCAGGGTGGCCTCATCTCAAGTCCTGTGTGCAGTTTTGGTCAATATAAGAAAGATATTAAAATACTAGTATCCAAAGGAGGGCAATAAAGATGGTGAAGGGTCTTGAGCAGAAGCCACATGAAGAGCAGCTGAGGTCACTTGGTCTGTTCAGCCTGGAGAAGAGGAGACTGAGGGGAAACCTCATTGCAGTTACAACTTCCTTTTGAAGGGAAGAGGAAGAGCAGGCATTGATCTCTTCCCTGTGATGCCCAGGGACAGGACCCAAGGGAATGCCCTGGAGTTGTTTTAGGGGCGATTTAGCTCAAATAATAGAAAAAGGGTTTTCAGTTGGGCAATGGAACAGGCTTCCCAGAAAAGTGGTCACAGCACCAAGCCTGACAGAGTTCGAGAAGAATTTGGACAATGCTCTCAGGTCCATGGTGTCACTCTTGGCGGGGAGAGTCAGAAATTGGACTCAAGGATCCTTCCAACTTATTCTCTGATTCTGTGACTTCCTCTGAAAGACTAAGCACTGTTCTTAGCATTATTGAGGCCAGGATGTTGCTGTAATAGGCCTGGCATTTTTCATGTTAATATCAAAAGACAATAGCAAGGGCCCTTGAGGATATTGTTGTTCCAAATCCCCTGTCATGGGCAGGGACCTTCCACATAACCAGGTTGCTCAGAGTCTAATCCAGTCTGGTCTTGACCACCTCCAGGGATGAGGACTTCACAATGTCCCTGGGCAACCTAGTCCAGTGCCTTAACACCCTTACAGAAAATAATTTCTTCCTCATATCTAATCTAAACCTACCCTCTTGATTAAGGCCATTTCCCCTTGTCCTATCCCCTTGTCATTTCACTTGTCCTATCACCAAAAAAAAAAAAAAAAAAAAAAAAAAAAAAAAAAAAAATCTGTTCAAAAGATAAATAAAAGCTTCCAAAGTTGAGAATTTGGAAGTCATGTGTGGAAACTCCTTAAGAAGTATATGACACAATAGACAGATAGAAAGAAGAAAGAAGACAGCATAGGTCCCCAAAGATCCAAAGATCTCTTCCTATATAGCCTCTCTCTCTGTCTATATCCATCTCTTTTTCTTGCAAATTGAGTTCTAGCAAGGCCTATTTTGGGAAAAGATAAAGAGTAACTTCCCTTCCATCCACATGTGAAAAAGAAGTTGTGAAAGAAAAGGATAAAGAGTTAGATTTAAAGAAGTACTTATACACTAACTTTATTGACCAAAAGGAATGTTCCTAATGGCACATTTAATAGTATCTGTACTGTCTTTTCAAGGCCAAGCTACAAAACACACCAAGAACTGACCACAACTGTATTGCAACATTGTGGACATCTAGGCTGACTGCTTCCAACTACCCCAATTCCTTTTGGCATGTGAGATCATAACTTTTCAGGAACTTGCATGTCTGATGTAGGCCAAATGATGCAGCCACACAGTGTTACAGGATGCACACCAAAGAAGATGTTCTTGCAGACTTCCATTGCAAGCAACCATGAGTTTGGTTTTATCCTATGGAATTATATATCCGTGAGGTTTTTTTTTTTTCCTTTAGAGCCATGAATCTATAGGAGTGTAAAGAAAATTTGAGTATAGGATCTTCAGGCTCAGGTATGGAGTTTGATCTACAAAGAACAGGATATACAGATGTAGCATCTGTTACACTCTGGATCTGCCTGTTTCTGTTTGTCTGGGGTTTTCTTGCTTTCCTATGATTTGTTTATGCAGTCAGGTACTGCTACAGCAGCTGAGGGAGAAACTAACAGGAATGCCTTCACAGGTTTCTATAAATCAGCCTAGAGATTGAATTATTTAATGTGATTTGTGGCATGTTCCTTATGTCTAAATATCCACTTCAGGGTGTTGAGGTTTCTTTTATTAATATGTTTTGCCTCAGAAAAGGAGAAGTTTTGTATTTCATAATCATAATGGATACGATCAACATAAATTTACACCGGCTTGTATGAAAAAAGCACATGCTATAATAAAAATTTCACAGATGTAACATGTCAGCAAACAGAAGATTTGCTGTTTTCTGTTACACTACCAAAATAACTATCAAGAATTTCACTAGAAATATTTGAAATATCTGCAAAGTCAAATATTTTTTAAAAACTTGGAGATCTATTTATCTGAGAAGATAAAACCTAACATGAGAAACTCCAAAGTTTAGAAAACAATGAGCTAACATGTAATTTTGTAAATAAAACTAATTACCATTTTAATGATTTCAAGAAGAATTTTAAAGCACTTAATCTGATCTACTTATGGAATAATTAGCTTATGCTTAAACATATGTACAATAGATTTAAAAATCAGTACACAAAATCTGTAAGTATTAACCTTTCAGAGGGTCAAAGAAAGCAAAGAAAAAATAAGCTATTGCTCCACTGAGCACAGAACTAGTTGTCTTCAGCAATACCATCCATAGCCTTCTAGTAAATTACAGACCCACCTGATCTAAAATGGTTGCTTCCCTATACCTTTTTGAATTTTAGATGTAGTTATTTATAAAATTTCATTAGACACTTCCCATGCTATGGAAGTATCCTGTACATTCAATTACAAAACTAATGGTTCAGAATTATGAGAGTTTGAGATTAATTGCACAGCCACCAGTTGCTGCACTATCCTATGAAGCAGAAAAAGACATGTACCAGAAATCCTTCCCACAAAGTTCTGGAAAAGCAGCAAAAGTTACAGTATTAATTTTCCCTTCCACTACAGTATGAAACCTGGCCACTTATCAATACATCACAAAGGGAAACTGGACCCTGAAAATTCATATGAATTAATAGCATTACTGGGAAAATCTAGACTAAAATTTTATGTATGTCCAGTTTGTGAAAACTTGAAGCCTGCAGAACTAATTTATCCTGCTTTGTATATGCAGTCATTTTATATAGAGTATTTGTTACTCTGGTTGGCTACTACAGTGCACAGTTAGTATTTAAAAAAGAATGGAAACTTCTATATTTTCCAGTAAAGTAAGTGTTTATGCCATTTGCAAGAACAGATTTGAGTTGTCTATAGAACAGATTTAAGTAGTCTATACCCCTGAAAGCCATTACAGATGAAATGGTGGTGTAAGACTGGATCATCATTGCTCAGACAAATCATCAAACTATGGAATAGTGGAGGTGATATTTTTGACATATGTATAAATGTGTATCCTTTCACAATTTTATTTTACTAGCTCAACATTTTAGCTGTCATTTCAAGACATTTTATGTCTGAAATAACTTATTCTTCTCAATGAATATGCAATTTTTCTGCATATATTTCAAAAATGAGGCTTCTGTCATCTTTTGTTCCAAAAGGTAGGGTGTGCTAATAAATTAATGCTAATAAATTTCTATCTGTTCCACCAGAGCTTCTACATATTTCAAAATACACATTGAAATTGAAGAGAAAACACAATTAAGAGTGTCATCTAATCTTTAAAGCAGAATATAGGCATATTGTTTAATTTATAGCTGTGTTGGAAAGCAGACTGACTTGCTTCTGTTTTGCAGTCCTGTCATGTACATTCCAAACAAGTGATGATCCAAAGCTAAATATTGGATTCCCTAAATATAGAGCACATTTTCAAGTGCATAAACTAAGCATACTCTCAGCTTAAAAAGCTGCAGAAGCCTTTTCTGACCTGTTTGTATCAAAACAGGAAGGGTGGCATGTGGAGATGGAAACCTCTTGAGTAACACAGGTTCCATTTACATAGAAGAGGTGAAAGAATGGAGCTCACACAGTTTTTGTCTTCCAAAGGAAAGAAATAAATACAAGGCCCAGCTGGTTTTGCTCGCAGATCATGTGGAGGAAATGTAGAAGAAATAGACAGTACTGTGCTTCTCCTGGAGTAATGTTGCAAGTGGATGGGGAGAGTTAGGAAATATAGCAGCTAAATTTCATTTATTTGCATGACATCTGGATGAACTGTCTGTTGTGTAACTAAATGGTTAAACATGTTTATCTTACCATTGAGACTTTGTAGAATAAAAACTGGAAAAATGGAGAATTTCTTAACTGATGGCAAGATTTAAAAAACCTTACTCATTCTTTCAGATATTACTCATGCTATAACTTCAAAAAAGGCTTTTTTCTTAAAAAAAAAAAAAAAAAAACAAAAAAAAAAAACCAACTTTTAAGCTTTCATAGTAACTCAGAGTACACAAAAGTATACCAAGATTAAGGCTAGTAATTTTTTTGCTGCACTGTTTTGTGAGGTGGATAGTAGCCTTATTTGTAAAGTAACTATTCACAATTTTAAATAACACTTGGCAGCATTGTTATAGTATCTTCTGTTCTCAAGAGGGTACACTTTCAGCTGCCCAAAGGTATCAGTAATAAGCACCATTTGCCAGGGATATTACAGCCAAAAATCTCAGTTTAGACACAAAACAGCATCCAAATGTGGATTTAAGTGACAATCCTATTTGTCACCAGCACTGCAGTAATTTGGGGGGAAATGCATGTTGACTGGCATGTATATTGATTTATAGTGAATTTCACAATTTCATTGCAGCCTTTTAACAATAGTGAAGCTGCTAGAAATTGCAAACCACCACTCCCACCCCCCTCAAAATTCTCTTTCCCAAAAGGGCCCTATTGATGCTGGGAGGCTTATATATATATATATATATATATGTTGAGTCCCCTAAATGACTGCTTCAGTCAGGCTTCAATGGAATCTCAAGAAAACTAGAAGCTGTTTCTTGTCAAAAGTAATTTGCACCAGCCAAGGCTGCCCACGGCTGACTGACCCACACTGAGTATTTCTTAAAACTGGGTGAGCAATGCATGCTGTATCCAGGCATTTTGTTTTACCAGAAAAATGCATGAAGAGGCATTTTTCTACAATCCTGGTTTCTGGTGCAGAAAAGAAAGAAAAAAATCAAAACCCACAAAAACACAAACAACCCACACAGATTGCTACATAGGCTGATGCAGAAGAGCATTCCCTTTAGAAGGATACACTATAGCAGGTTTTCTGACCTGTGACTTGAAAGAAATCCACAGTATTTATTTCTTAATGCAGTCTTCTCTGAAGCAAAGTATCCCTCTTCCTTGATATCTGAGCTCAGCATTTAAGAAAAACCAAATTCTTAGTTCACTTTCCTCCATGAATGAAGCACTGCTTCATAGAATGATAAAATCATTAATGCTGAGAAGGACCTCTAAGACCATTGAGTCCAACCATTAACACAATACTGCCAGGTCCATCACTAAACCCTAAGCACCAACAACATCAACATGTTTTGTTTGATCCATTTACAGAGATTAAATTTATACCATTTTATCAAATATTCATTCTTTTGCTGTCAAGAAAGACTATCTACATCTCTTATTTTCTTACAGCGGGTGTATATGCTCTGTAATGAAAACAGCAGCAATCCTACATCTGTAATCTGTGCTATGTACTTTCTTGAGAACACAATGGTGGCCTTTAGGGGACACGTCAGCCTCAAATCCTCTCAAGATTCATGAGACAATAGTAGCTTTATTCCATGCCATCATCCTCTAGGCAGCCAGTATGCTTTACGCCTGACTGAAACAGATGCAGGACATAATTATGCCGAGTAGACCTGCCTCCAAATCCCATCACCTTTCCTATTTTCTTCTGCATCCTGTTTTTACTGAGGCTGTTTTTGACGGAGGCACGGGGACAGCATGCGGCAGCCGCACTGCTCAGCCTGTTGCCGTCACCCCGGTGTCACGAAGCGAAAGTGCTGCTGCTGCTTCCGCCCGAGGCATCTGCGCCTGGGACCTCCTTCCCAACAGCCCACACGAGAGCAGCGCTTGGATTCACACTGACTCACGGCTGTCAAGCTGCGGCATCCTGACTGAGATTAAAAATAAAAAGTCGGGCGAGAGTTTGAAGGCTGCCTGTCAAACAGAGCGTGGCACAAACACTCTCCTAGCCTGAATGAAGGCTATGGAACACCGTTTCAATTCCCTCTCCGGATGAACGCCTCCCGGCCCCTACCGCGCCCCTCGCTCCATATACACCTCGCTCAGCAGCGTACGACACCGAGGGAGGGAGGGAGGGAGCCGGGGAGTCCGCTCCGCACATAACCACGGCTGAGCAGCTCTGCCCCCCGCCCCTGCCCCCCGGCAGGGCCACCGGGCTACACACGCCTGGCGAGGCCCCGCTCCCCCCGCCTGGCCCCCGGCACTCCCCGCCCCGGCCACGGGTGCCGCCCGCCGCGGCTGCCGGAGACACCGGGCGACCTTGCCCGGGGCTTCCCCCGCCCGCCCCCAGTGCCGGGCAGCGGCCCAGGGCTCGGCGCGTTCCATTCCCCCCGCGTCACGGGGTGGGGGGCGCATCGGAAGCCCTTCGCTCGCTCCAGAGGAGGGACACACACCGCCCTAGTGCCGGTGCCCGGTTAGGCGCGGTGACCCGACAAGCCCGAGCCCGGGGGACAGGGAGATAGCGGCGGGACGCCTCGGGACAGGGAGGCGCGGGGGGAGGGCGGAGTTGGTAGGTTCCGGAGGGGGCCGGCGAGTGCGGAGAGCGGGCGCGCCGCGGCTGTCAGTGAGCAGCGGCGGCGCCAGCGGGGACGGGCGCAGCCGGAGTGAGGCGCTGCCTCGGGTTGCCGGAGCTGCCGCCTCGGGCTGCCGGGGGAGCCGCCGCCGTCGGGACCCGCCGCCGTCTCCCCGGGCCTCGCAGCGGCGCAGGGCGCGCTCCGGCGCGCGGCAGGTGCAGGGCGCGCCGTTGGACGGAGGCGGCCGCGCCGCCGCCCCGGCGATGCCGACGGTGCAGAAAACGGTGTCCGAGATCCGCTCCCGCGCAGAGGGTAAGAGCTGCCCGCCTCTCCGCGCCCGCAGGGAGGTACGGGGGAGCCCGGCTGGCGTTCCGGCGCGGAGCCGCGGCGGGGTCTGCGCCGCTGGCCGGGAGGGGGCGGTGGGAGCCGGTGTCGCGCCTTCTCCGCGCTCCTCACCCCCGTCTCCTCACCCCCGTCTCCTCACTCCCGCCCCCGGCGGGGCTGCGGCGGCAGCGACCCCAGCCTGGGGCGTGAGCGGTGCCGGTGTCCTCAGGGAGGCCTCGTATTTACGGGTGTCTGTACCGGTGAGCCCCGGGCAGCGTTTTGCCCCTCAGCCATGGCAGCGGTGGTTTCGTTTTCCCCGTGGTGGGTGGCTGCTCGGCCCGCCGGCCCCAGGCGGCAGCGGGGGCTCATGGCCTGGGCTCCTCGGCCCAGGAATAAGCCGGAATCCCTCTTTTGTGTGTAACATGTACGTGTGCGCTGATCACCAGAAATAAGCGTTTCTGATACACGGCTTGTGCCCGGAAGCTTCGGATAGCGCTGAAGTCTCGTGCCTAAGTGGATTTGTTTAACCTCAGGTAACGTGTCAGTAGCTGCCTTGTGAAAAGAATCATTCCTGTGGAATCACATTACTATAAGGTTTATTTTATGCAAAAGTAACATTTGAAATCGTGGGCCCCAAAGCAGCAGTATGTTGGGGCTGCCTATGATTTTTGGTTGCTGTAGGTAACAATAACAATGTTCTAGTAACAGCATAAGAAGTATTGAGGCAATTATGCTGGATTTATCCCCTTGTCTGAAAGCTTCCTTGCTTAAACCATATATCCCTTGCTTAAACAATATATCCAGTTGATTTTTTTTTTTTTTTGGCTTTGTTGTGCTTTGTTTGGTATAGGGAGGCAGAAACTTCCTCCCTGTATATGTTTTCCTTCTTCCAAACAAAGAATATTTTATTTAACTTTTGTGCAAGGAAAAGCACAAAGTATCATAGATTAGAAGTGGGCTGTTAGATTGATGTTCTTTTCTAGTGTTACATGTTTATGCTTTCCTCCACCAAAAGTAGGTTTGTAGGAGGTCTGGCTCTGCCTCTACATAGGAAATGTTAGTGGCAAGGAAATAGAAGTATCTTCCTAAGAGAAAGGGAGAAAGTGCATCCTTTCAGGAACACTTCTGAAATGTGTTTACTACCAGAGCAGTCCTGTATACTCATAGTGATTAGTAGATGCATATAGTAAGTCTAGTTAAACGTCCAGCTTTTCAGTGCTTGATTTCAATTCCTTTTCACTTACCCTTGTGCCAGACAATTGGTTTTCACTGCAAGCTGAGCATTGCATAAATAAATTGGGAAAATTTATGCTCTCTTTAAAATTATCTAATTCCAGAACTCTTAATGGTTATTAACGGAATGAATGTGGTGTTCCCTAAAGGCTATCTAAGATTTACAATTGCAATAAAAGGAAAAAACAAGTCTGGTTTATTTTTCAAGGTTGAATGACTGTGAAGCAGTTAAATACTGGGTTTAAGAAGCTTATCAAAACCACCTTTTTAGGATTGACAGTAGGTATAAAGCATCTTTTAAGAAACTTAACTTTTGCAAAATGACGTGATGGTTTTTTTCATTATACCAGTCGAGCTGATTCTATATGACTCATACTGTACTTTATTATATATATAGTACTACTCAAAAAAATTTGAAATCTGTTTTCTTAGTCTTATATTAATGTGACACTAATTAATTTGATCTGTAGTTAGTCTTGTTTAGATACAATTCACAATGAAACCAACATTAATTAGTCTCTTTTTTTTTCTTTTTGAGATGAGTGCTTCCAAGTCCAGTTACTCCATACATTTAGACTACTTAGTTGCCATTTCTTAACAGCTCTTTATAAATGCTACTGTTTTCTGAAACAGAGAACTCCAGCACTCTGCCATGTATTTGACAGGGACATAAAGGAACTGTCAAACCCTAGTTCTGGCAACAATCCAAGTCTCTTAGATAAGCACTATGCCAAGTGATGATAAAGCTTCTTTCAGAGAATTCCGCCAAAGTCTTACCCCAGTGCAGAGATGTTACTGGCAGGTCCCTCTGTGTTCTTGGAACACTGGTAATACTGTAATCACAAACAAAAGCTTCCATGACTTCTGTCATGGTGTGGACCATTCCTTAGCCTAAGACTTGTGGGGGTCTGACAGACAGGATTACTTGCCTTATTCTAGAATTTTTGTATTGTATCTTTGGGCTTAAAATCTCACTTTTCTCTCCTGTCACTGCAGCAAGTAATTCCTGCTTCAGAGACCTTTTGCATGGATCATGAACTACCTTACCAGGCTGGACTGTCTTGAACACCATCTCAGAAAGAACAAAGCTCTCTCTCACATGAAGAGATAGTGATAATTTTATTAGAAAAAATCAAATGTTGAGCTCAGATGAAACATACCGAATCAGAACTCTCAGAATGATGTGTACATGTAGCATTCCCAAGAAGTGGTCAACAGTTGCAACGAAGAATTGACGCTGCAGTCTGTAAATTAATGCAGAATAAAAATTGTAGGTGTTTTAGAGTCTGTAAGCCAACATGTTACCTGCATAGAGAAAATAATTTGACCAAAAATGAACTACTGATTTTTTGCCGTTCTTCCAAACCTCTACAAATTCTTCATGGCTGATGAAGGATAACCAAGCATGCTTATAACCATGTTTTAATAGATTTTTGTGTCTGTTATCCTGTTGCAAGAAATAGGTACTGCTTACCATTCTGAAGTGATATGTGTATCAATAAAGTCCCTCTCAAGGCACAGAAGATCTGGCCCTCCTAAACAAATATAGGAAATTGGTGTCATGTATTCTGCAATTGCAAAACACAAGGGAATCTTTGAGTAGTGTGGCCTACATAAAGCTTTATTAAATACAGTAACTAACTGTGGTTATTTTAGCTATATATAGCTTCACAGTTAATATATGCATCTATTAAATAATATGAAATTGGATCATTCAAGTAATTCTATTTCTTTTCAGAGGTTCTGGGAAAGTGGAATTATTCTTCTCAAGTCTTATTAGGGTTCTCTGAAGATTGAAATATTAATCCTTTTCCTCTCTGTGTTGGTGGAGTTCAGTGAACTATATTAAGTCATTGAGAAAGGGTAGAGAGTTGAGGTGCCATAATGCTGCCTACCAAAAGTAGTAGGTAATAAGTAGTTCTTGTTGGTGTTCCTGTACAAAATCTAGGTGAAGCTAATCTGGGGTAAGATGAGATGAAGACAGAATGTATTTTGAAATTCTGTGGTGGTCATCAGATTGTCTTCAGTAGACTATCGGATTTTGTAGTGTCTAATATATCCTTAGGTATTTCTGCTTGTGGTCTTTAGGACTATATAACATTTTACCAGATTTACTGATCATTGTAGTCACTTGTGTCTGTAGTCACTTGTGTAGTCACTTGTGTCTAACATTTTACCAGATTTACTGATCATTGTAGTCACTTGTGTCTGGGGTTTATTTCTGCCAAGTGTGTTTTGATCCGTGTTTCACTACAGGGAAAAATCCTGGTTTAGTTCTAGACAGGCTTGGCCATCTCAGTGATACCAGCAGGTTCAAGCAGGTCATTTAAATTTCCTTCTGTGCTCCGACTCCTTGGAACAACAGACTGATGGGTCAGGTTCCCAGTGCCTATTTTGTCACTGAAAGTCTGTCATGGCTTTGCAACAAATAATTCTGAAGACACTTTCTTTTTCATAGTGATTCCATCTTTGAGCTATGCCACATGCTTCAGAAATAAGAGCTAGCAAACAGACTATTCTGGCATTGGCAGGGATAGACTTAGTTTTCTTCCTAGCAGCAGATACAATGCTGTGTTTTGGATTTAGGATGAGAATAATGTTGATAACACCCTGATGTTCCAATTGTTTCTGAGCAGCACTTACGCTAAATCGAGGACTTGTCAGCATCTCATACTGCCCTGCTAGGGAGGAGGCTGGAAATTGAAAAGGTTAAGGAGGGGACACAGCCAGGGCAGTTGCCTCCCAGCTGACCACAGGGATATCCCAGACCTTTTGGTATTATGCTGAAAAAATAGCAAAACTTGGGGAGAGTTGGCAGGGAGCTGGCAGCCTGCTCAGGGACTGGATGGACATTGGTCAGGGGTTGGTGAGCAATTGTGCGTTTCTTGTTTTTTCTATATTCTTTTATCATGATTTTCCCTTCTTTTTCTGGCCCATTAAGCCGTTTTTATCTTTGCCCATGAGTTTTACCTTTTTTTTCTGATTCTCTGCCCCAGCACTTGGGGTAAGCAAGTGAGTAACTATGTGATGTTTAGCTGCCTGCCAGGTTAAACCACAGCACTTAGTTGTATAAGAGGTTCTTGGCTACAGCATCAGCTTTCAAAGGTTTTGAAAGCTCTACTTAGAGAATAAAAAACCAAAAATTTCTGATGAAGAGGAGTATATTAAAATCCTTTTTGCAATTTGGTTGAGGGTTTTCTTTCCTTCCTTTTATTTTCATATTGTAATATATGTGTATGTAACATTACAATCTTGTAATGAAAATGAGACTGTTTTAAGGAATGAAAGCTGAAAGTCTTAAACTACCCTACCTAAAGGAAAAATTAGGGGTATGGAATTTACTGTTGTTGTTTTACTAATACAGAAACTTTTACATCAAGACTAGTTTAGGAGAAGTCCCTGCAAATACTGAGTGTTTGAAGAGAGATGCTTCTTCCATATTTGTTGTTGGATCAAGATATGGTCTTCAGTGGGTGCTCTTGTTGAAAGAAGCTCTAATTAGATTGGGGGCTGTGTTTATTTGTTTCATTGGTTACTTATTTATTTGCAATTTGTTGTTATTGGAGATGTTGTGATTTTTTCGCTGGGTTAGGCTGCCAAATGAGTCTGCGTGGTTCCTTGAGTGTTTTGTTGGCACCTGTTAAGATGGGCCAGTCTGTTAGGCTGGCTGTCCTTCTTCTGAAGAGACTTCTTGAGATAAATACTGATGTTTGAATGTGTGTGCCTTTCATTGGGCAAGGAAGGAAATAGAGAAATTGCAGAGGGTGAATGTAGTAATGGGGGTTTCCTGTATCATAACAGAGCCTGTGAATTATGAATAGGAAATGGGATGGAATAAAAAGTTTCTGCTGAGCCTTTTCTCAGTGTGGAGACTTGACCTTGCAAAGTAGTGTCTGAACTGTATTTTGAATAGGTAAGAAGCAGTATACTGGGCCAGTGGATTGGCGAATAGCTTGGGTTTTGTCTAATGTGTTTGCAAGCATTTATAGGACATGCTAGAAATAAGCATTAAGTTTTCATGTACAGCCCTAATTATCCTTGACATGCTATCCATTCTGATGTATTCAGTTGCATTATAACATAGGGGATTTCAGTGTATTTTCCTCATTCTGATACAGAATGAATAGTGTATATTTAACAAGCAACTACATACGCACATTATTGCTAGCATGTTAAAACTTTATGATGACTGATTTATGCTATACCTGTTGGTACTTTACAAGCTCCAGCCTGAAGAATGTTTAGGCCTGTTGTCGGCAATGTAGTGGCTGACTGATTGGCAAAACATTAGTGAAAAGCCTTGGGAGAGAAGAATACATTGGTGTCCCCTTTTACAGTTGAAAGCTGGGATGCAGGCTGGCGCAAGATTCCTCATAGTCCATAGAAGAATATACAGAAAGCTCAACTTTCACTGACTAGTGGAGGCAGGTGCTAGGAATGTCAGTGAGTCTAATAAAACTATTTCCAATTAAGCACAACACAAAATTAACAATATACTGATGCCACTTCTCTGGGAATAATCTGGCTAGTGTTTGAAAGAAAATCTGGACCAAGTGAAGGAATCTCATTAACCAATGAGACCAACCAATTAAGATTAACCAACTTAATGGCCTTGACTTCCAATGATGTGAGAAATGCAAATACATTGAATTCGCATGCACAATAAATGTCCTTTTTGTCTCATGAAGTGCCTTGAATCTTGTGTAAGTAAATCTATTTATATGGAAAATCATGCTGTGTTTTTACAGGCTATGAGAAGACAGAGGATGTTTCAGAGAAAACTTCCCTAGCTGATCAAGAGGAAGTGAGAACTATATTCATCAATCAGCCCCAGCTAACCAAATTCTGCAATAATCACGTCAGGTATTAACAAAAACACTAGAACATTGCATGCTGAATAGCAAAATTGAAAAGGTTTCATTTATTCTACTTCTGTCATTTCTACTGGCCACCAATGACAGTCTCAGGAACTGGAGGGAGGAATGAAGTGAGATGAGGAGACAAGTAAGCTGTTTCAGCTGAAAACCTGACCTTCTGAACTTTCAAGAATGGAGTGGGGAAGATATAGCTGCTTTATGGCTGTACCATCAGTGTTTCCCTAAAGGATGGATTTGTTCTTCAGGTTTCAGTTCAGTTCATCTTTGAACCTGTTCCTGGCAGCTGAATGCTGATGCAGATGTACTGCACTTGAGCTCAGCATGGTTTGTGCTTTGGAAACACTTGGCTTTTTCAATCAGCCAGTTACAAAGATGCTGTGGTTGCCTGTGAGACTAGTTTTCGGTTTCAGGTTCAGGCTTTAGGGACTTTGTTGATGGTTTATGCTGGGCTTGTTTGCTTTTGATGAATTTTAAGTCATACAGTAAATACTCGTAAGTAATGTGTGTTTAGATCTGATAACATCCTCACTCCTGTTGTTGAAATTCAAAGGAAGTGAACAGCAAAGATACCTCTGTCCCAAGTAGGTGTGTTTTCTGAATGTACATTTGATAATGTGCAGAAATTTTGTAGACATTGAGAATAATGTGGGGGGATTCTCCATGTCCTTGAGAAACTTTATAAGCTGTTTCTTGGTGTATACAACTTCGCCTTCTGTCTTTTGCTTGCTTACAGAGTAGAGGGCTTTTGCAGTATGCATTCATTTCTCCCTTACATTGTCAGTTTTATGCAAGGTCAAAGTAAATATGCTTGACTTAAAAAGAAGTTAAAATATTCTTACAAGACTTTTGCTTAGAAGTTTTTGGCATGATTGTTTTTGCATATATTGTTTTAGAACCTTAGATGGTTGGTAGTCTGTTCTTAGATGTAAACAGATGTAAAAGGCTGACAAGAGAGATGGGAGCTCAAACATTTTGTGAGGATGGCTTAGCAGAGATTGTTTTGCTAGGATAAATTTTATTCTCTTCTTCCAGCCTAGCAAAAGCGCACTTAATGTCCAGTATTTATCAGTTTAGAATCAAAAAGCAAACTGTTGTGTTTGAAAGCTTGTATAACTGAGAGGGAAAGAATATTTGAAGAAATTTTTGTTCTGTAATAATAGCATGTGTTTTTGTCTCTTCCTCTCAGCACTGCAAAGTACAACATAATCACATTCCTGCCAAGGTTCCTTTATTCCCAGTTCAGAAGAGCTGCTAATGCATTCTTTCTTTTTATTGCATTGCTTCAGGTAAGATCAACAATAGGATTCTAATGTTTCAAACTTGTTAAGAGACCATTTATATTATAGACAGAGGTACTGAGATACTTGAGGTTGCTGTACTGTTCTTTCAAGCTAGCTGGCCTATCAGAACAGCTGTATCGTGTAGCCATATCTTAAATAAAATGCTTGGGTTTGTGGCTTTCTTGCTCCTTGGAGATAACAAAATGCACACAAATATTTTTCTGTAAAACAGTTCAAGTATAGCTGAAATTCTGTTGGGTCAAAAAGACTTGTGAGAAGAAAATTCCATTTAAAAATATCTGGCATACACAGAAAACTGTTACCTGTAGTTGGCATTTCTTCTAAAGGGTAATGTCTAAAAATATACTGAGCTATATGAACAAAAATCTAAATTGGAAAGTTTAGTTATATTTTATAAATGCGTATTTTAATTCAATTTGAAACACAGAAAAGGAAGGTGAATATTCTGCAAACACTAAAACCTTTGGAAATAGTACCATTGAACACTATACTGCTTAAAGTGCAGATGTTCTTTTATTGTATCAGCTGCTTTTGAATCGAAGACTATAAAGCTCTCTTGGGAATAATTAACACCGTGTCTAAAAAATGAATTCACATGGTATTATTTGCACATAAAGTACTGTTTCTTGTATTAAAAATGTTTTCAAGCAGCAATGCAAAATATTTTTTTATCTCTCTTTTTTTAACAGCAAATACCAGATGTATCACCAACAGGCCGCTACACAACATTGGTTCCTCTCTTATTTATTTTAGCTGTAGCTGCAGTGAAGGAGATAATAGAGGATATAGTAAGTATTTAATAGCAATATTTTGTAAACAGCGATCATATTTTTCATTTATAATATTACAAAAATGTTTCCCAGTTGTCAAATCCACGTCCAAGCATTTGATGCACCTCTTTATTTCTAATGTTCCATGCATAAAATCCTTAGTTTCACTGTTGGGACTTTTCATGGGTTTTTTTAAACAAGTTGGGAATAGGCCTTTTCAGGTTTTTTTCCTGTTGTTTCAGTCCAGTGCAATTAACTGTTTGCATTTCCTAAATGCTAGCATTTTCCTGGTGCTAAGTGTGATCTGCTGACTCCTGATGTTCAGGAACTGACATAGAATTGGTCCTTGTTAGGCACATATGCTAGGCTTTCCTAGGCTCTTTCTAGTCACTGTCTGTGGTAGTGGTTGTTTTGCTTTCTTCTTGCATTGAAAGAAAACGTTAAAAGAGGTGGGACATTGTCAACACAGAAGCATCCATTCTGATTTGTTTTGTATTGAGGGAGAGAAAGGAATTTCAGTCTCTGTTTCACTTCATTCAAAAGATGGGGTTTTCTGAGTATCTTCTTGCCCTCTCTTCACTAAAACTTTATGATAGAAACCTGTCTCTCTAACTTGCTTAAAATTATTGAGTCTTTTAATTGATGTCTTTTGTAATGTAATCTTTTGTAAAGTAATCTTATCTATTTACAAATCACTCAATGTGCTAAGAATTTCTTTATCTGCTTTTTTTTTTATTTTAGTTCTGCAGGTATGTTAGGAGGACAAGACGTTAGATATGTAATGATACAGCAGTGTCTTGTCCGCTAGATGAGTGGTGTTCCTGTTTGTGGGCTCTTCTCTTTGAGTTTTGGAAAGGGCTGCAGGTAGTGTAGTCTTTCCTGGCACTCAATAGTAAGCTGACTGGGAGCACCAGATTTATTGTGTTTGAGCAGAATTACAATGTATATGCAGAAATATGATCAAGGGGAGGAGTGTTGAGATGCAAAGGAGGTTTGGAATGGAAAGTGGTTGGTCCCATGCTGCCTTTATTGATTGGTTTTCTCCTCAGTTACCTTTGTGAATGGATGGTGGGCAAGATATTGGCTCCCTAGGTTGTATGAAGCGCCTAGATCACAGAGTTAAGTGGTCCTGCTAGACACAATGAGATTTACATTAAATATTTTTCCTCTGTTCCTTCTAGTTTTTTCTGCCTTATAGTCAGCTTCTCCTTAAATGCCTCCTAAATGTTACTTTTTCTTTACATAAACAAAACCCCTTTAAAAAAAGCCATAAAATCAATTCATGTTCTTCTAGATATTTTTAACCATTCTGCTGTTAATGCTTACAGACTTACACCATCTGTCTGTGTCTAGGCAAATATAAAGCTGAATCTGCTGCTGCTAATGTACAAAGTGTCCTTTTTAAAATTATCTCATCCAGTCACTTTTCTTTTGTTATTTATTTCTACCATTTGCTCTTTGTAACTTGAAGTGTACAGTTTGATGTGGCGGGGGAGAAAGACAGGGATCATGTGTAGTGGGTTTTGCATATACCAGTTAAATAAAGTTCTCATTACCAAATGCTGCAGAGATACCTAAAACCAATACAGCTGTACCATTGTTTTGCTGAGAAAGCTGATCACTTTCCGCATAGTAAAATATTCAGTGTTTTCCCTTAACCATTAATTTTCATTATGTCTCAGCTTTTTACACAGTGAAATATCTAGGATCTCCATGAATTGTAATCTTCATCTAATATTAAAGCTTTTGGATGGGAACCTTGTATACTGATAATAGTAAATACACTTGTCAAAATAATACTTTTAGCTCAAGAACCAAATGTTTGTCTTTCTGGAATGAAATACCAAGAGAAAGATGTTAACTGACGATCCTATTGATGATCAGCGTGTGTTTTCCATATATGTTTCAAAGGTGCTAGCAGGATTCATGACATGAAGTGTTAGATTGTCAGCTGTTTCCAAGATTTTCACTGGCACACCTCAGAAAGCACTGGATATTAACCTTTTCAAAATGGAGGAGATTCACTCTATGGGCAAATACACATCTGCTATGGTCAAGTTAGGCTTTCCCTTTGATCAAAGATTATTTATCTATACAGTCAGCCATCTTTTTGAAAGGGGAATCTGCTGGTTATCTATGAAAATCTAGTAAAAAATAATATTTCAATTTTGCAAAGATACAAACCTTTTAAGAGCTGCTAGCTCAGGGTCAAATCAACATTTATTGGCAATAAATCACTCAAGTATCTTGACCTATTTTTCTTCCATTTTACACGATTGCTTCTGATTTTGTTTGTATCACAAAGGCATGAATTCTGAACATCTGTTTAAAAAGTGTACCTAAACCAGTTAATTCTACTTAAATTAATTTTCTAAAACATGTTCCTGCTCAGGAAAAACTGAGTTCATGAATCCTA
Source organism: Motacilla alba alba (assembly GCF_015832195.1). Classification (NCBI taxonomy): domain Eukaryota; kingdom Metazoa; phylum Chordata; class Aves; order Passeriformes; family Motacillidae; genus Motacilla; species Motacilla alba. The sequence goes on along the minus strand of NC_052019.1, from coordinate 23,848,744 downwards.
AATAATGTGTTTAAACTAGTACTCTCCTAAGCTTTTTGTGTCTGAGTTTGGTCATACCTTGAAAATGCTGGCTGTTAATAGCTGTATCAAAATATTACTGTCAAAAGATGTTTCACAGCTATATTAAAACTGAGGGGCATCATTGCCTCTGTGGGGGGGTGTGCTGTTGATTTTTTGTTTGTCTGTTACTGTTGTTGAAGTCTGCAGGCAGCTCTGTAGAAGTGGAGTCATTATGTTTACACAGTCATTGCCTGACTTCAGATGTCTGTATGAAACCCTCAGATGAAGAATTGTTCCATGATCTTTGCTGTGGTAGAGTCATCTCTCAGTTCCAGGAACGGGCAAAGTTAGGTATTGAAATGCGCCAGTTCCTTATGTAAGGAACTTGTCCAGATAGAGATTGCCCACATAAAAGGATATTTTAGTACAGTACAATTAGCCTGGAACTGGATGTGAATTTTCCTGGTGTTCATAACTATGCAAGTAATTAATAGTCCTGTTTAAATACTTACGTGGTTTATTGAATAGATCAGTAGGAAGGGCTAATAGATGGGCTTTTTATTAGAAGTATGAAAGCTTTCTCTTATCAACAAAAGTCTTTAACCACTCTGCATTTTTTAATTTAGAAAAGACATAAAGCCGATAATGCGGTGAACAAGAAACAAACTCAAGGTAGGAAATTTTTTTAACCTTTTTTTGGTGGGGGGGTTGTTGAATTTTTCTGCATGGTAGTAATACAACTTGAACTGCTGACATAATTGAGTGGGAAATCACATGCTCAGTTACTTCAAAACTTATAGTGTAAACAGTTGAACTAATAATTTGCAGTGATGTTAGCCCCAGGAAATGGAATATGTTCTAGATTAAGGTTGTGAGCTTCCTAAGAAACTTGAGCATTTATTCATTTAGCACAGGTTATGCTGTGACTATTAGAAGATCGTAATCACCTGTAAATTTATTGGTCCTGCATTATAATTAAAAGTCTGTATTTCTGAGTACAAATACAATTTTTTTCAGCCAGCAATAGGAAGGAAGCATCAAACAATAGAACTGTCTTTCTATGCTGCTTCAAAACTGTGGATAAAGACTAATGGAGTTATTTTGGGTTTGATTTGTTGGGGTTTTTTTATTAAATCAATGTACCAATTTGATTAGAAATTGTGAGATACTTATCCAGTATCCAAAATATTGGCATGTGTTTTTTTTAATAGATTTTGATAAAGAAAAGTGGTATAAAACTGGGATTATTTTAGCTTAGAAAGTGAGGGAGATATTAGTACATCCTAAGCAGGTTTGTCAGGTAGTATGTCAAAGTTTAGGTTCCTGCTTTGCTGCTCTTCAGCTTTTTGTGTTACTTGTTCTGAGGTAGAACTCTCTTGATGGAATTAGTCCTGTTTTTATAAACTGGAGGAGGAATGAGTGTCATGTGAATTTGATTCCAGAAAATATGAAAACCACAAAGAGAAAAATCTTACATGGAATCCTTTTAAACAGATAATAAAAATAACTATTATTTTTTTAGGGTGAAATATAGTCATCACTTAAAGAATTTTGTAGCACTGCTAAATACTGGAAACATAAATTTTAGAGCCTACCTAAATTGTATGTAAACCTTTGCTGTAAAATTTAGGGGGACTGGGAGGGAAACTACTGAGCATGTAAAAACTACTGAGCTCAATAGCAGTTACGGAGAGATTAGAATAGGGAAACAAAACTATTGACTGAAATCACAGAAATAGAAATTTCCAGAGGCCTGGAGAAACAGATAACCTATTGGCAATACATAAAAAACAAAGGAAGACTTAATGCTTAATATCGACATCCAAAATTCTTTCATCAACCACTCATAACTTTTGAGATTACAAACAACAGTTTTGGTTGCAGTGAAATCTTAAAATGCCTTTTTAATTTTTTTTTTTGTCCACAGTGTACCAAGTTTTAATAGAAGCCTTGTTTTACTCTATTTTCTGACTCTTCTTCTTGGTTACCTCTCATCAGGGTCTTTGGTAACTGTTCCTAGGATTCCTGAATGTTCCATGCATGCAGAAGAATATCTGGGAAGTTAAATGTGTGATGAGGATAAATAAAATATTGCTCGCACTGAGAAACACATTTCTTAAGCTAATGCAGGATTCACATCTGTGCAGCATTGATCCCAGCATCCTGACAAATGCATTTTTAAAAGTATTGTCGAGTGCAAACTATTGTCAAAGCAATAATTAAAAAGTTAATCAGTTATGAGAAGTTATGGTACTCTTCTACTTTGTTTTCATGTATTCAGCAATTCTGTGACCCTGAAAAGCAGTGATGTGCATAGTACATTGGATGTGCAGCTCCACCTTTGGTTGCCTTTTAAACACACAGAATTGTTAGTGAAATGACATCTGCATGTGTGGATTCTGTATATAGGTCCTCATTCAACTTTCTGCTCCTTAATGATGATCTGTATCTCAGTCAGCCATAAGTAATTAACTTTTTAAAAGTTCACTATAAAAAAACCTTTTGCAAAGAATTTAGATGTATTAGGCTGCATTGGGGATAATTTTTTGTTGCCTCAGGCTGCATACATGTATGATAAGGAGGACACCATCAGACATTCTGACAGGTGAAATCTGCCATTTGTGTGGTGTGGTGAAGTAGCCTTCTGTAGGGCAGATTGAAAATGCTTTTGAAAATTAGTTGTTTGAGACAGCTGAAAAGTGGGAGATAAAAATGAGAAAGTCAGGCTGCAGAAGGCTTTATGGTGCAAGTTCTCTAACCATTATATAACAGGTGCATAACAACACCACTTCTTTTTTTGTTCTTGTAAGAAAATGGATTTAACTGAATGTTAGTGCATGTTAATTGTCCTTAAAAGCTTGCCAGATCAAGCTAGGGTTAGAGTACTCCTGAGCTTTCAGCATGTTTTCATGAGTCTGACTCATCTGTTTTTGAGCTGATTTTAACCAGTTTAACCAGCAAGAAACAAATCCAGAAAGAAAAAATGATAGTGTCCTTCCATGGAGTGGATTAAGCTGGCTCATCAAAGAGCCCAGCAAACCCTGGAGGTAGCATGCACAAAGCAGTGAGGGCACACACCTTGACATGGGGTGACAGCAGGACAGGACCTTCCCTCTGCAGCCAGAAGCCCCTTCTTACAAAGCCCCTGGCCGCATCTGGTGACATACTTCTATTTCAGACCTGCAGAACTCCAATGGCAGTTATTATACTGTAACTGTTTGTGAAATGTAGTTGTCTGGACTGCTGCAAGGTATATTTTTAATTCTTATCAGTTCTTTCATCTGATTGGTGCCATGGCCCCATCATTATTGCTGTATTATAAGCTGTGTTGCTGACACAAGGGGATGGAAATAGTTGGCAGCACAATTATCGAATGTCTTGGGTTCCTTAGGACAGTGTTGCAACCAATCACCATGCTGAATCTGTATTTTTACCAGTGGAGGGAAATGGTTTGTCAAAATAGATTTTGTATAATGATCAGCTGGTTGGTAAGGCAGTCATTGAAATAACTTGCTTGCTGTCAGAAAGAGAGACTGCCCCATCTAGCATTGCCCTGAGCATATGAGCACCAATAAATTTGGGGGAAGGAAGGTGAAGACTTACTAAGAAATTAAGTAATGATAGCAGATATCATTGAGATACACAAGAAGAGGAGTCAGTCTGGACAGAACCTCCGAGAAGACTTAAATCTAAGGCCATGTGTAGTCCCAGATTTTGATCCACTTTTTTGAAGTCAGCACACTCTTGTGTAAGAATTTGGTCCTGACTGGGAACTGAAGCTTCCTGATGGTTTGAAAGCTGGAAAACACAGTGGAAGGGAGCAATTTCTTAACATCATCTGAGTATCAATACATAGCAACATTTATATTTTTCTTTTTGCACATTCATCTTCAGTAACCATTATCTTTGTTATTCTCTGAAAATACAATCTTGGCAATTAACTGGCAACAAGGCATGGTTTTTGTATCATAATAGTAACACGTAAAACTAGAATAGTGGAATGTGGTTACAGTATTAATTGTTACTACCAGGAAAAAGCTATACTAAATACTACTCTAAATAGCATGGGGTATTTTCAGGATATTTTTGGAGAAGGTGACTGTAGTGGTCCTTAAGTTTTCTGATATGCCAATAACAACAGAAGAGATAAACTACAGTGAGCCTCCTGGTGCTTTTAATGAATATTGAATATATTCCTCTCATCCCCCCAATAATTTCAAAACTCTTTAACTTCAGAACTTTTTATTCCAATTACTGATTTATTTTGGAAAACACATTATCATAAAATCTATATCAGATTTATTTGATTCTCAAGCCCTGTAAAATGTTCTCATTGACTTTGTAATAAGATTCAATGGCACAAAACTGTTATCAAGAATATGTGCTACATATTTGAAATGCTTGATCTGAATTCATAGAAACAAGGCATGCTCTAAAATATTATGTAAATGAGATGTGTCTGTATGATTTTTCATAAGGAATCTAGCACATACCTGTATGCTGCAGTTAGATTGATGACTGGAAAAGTCTTTTTTTTTTTTCTTTTCTTTTAGTGCTACGAAATGGTGCATGGGAGATTGTCCACTGGGAAAAGGTGTGTGTCTTTATTGGTCACTTTTAGAGCATAATGCATATTTAATATTTGTTTTATTTCTCCATGTAATTGTTAATGATAAAAAATAACTAGTATTATGGGAAATGTATAATCTCTTGTATTTTATTTTTTCTTTGCTGATATTTGTCTCTCAAATCATACTTTGAAGTCAAGTCAGTTTTGATGGCATGAGTTCAAGCTGGTCAAGGTCAGTGGGAATAAGCTGAATAATATGATGGCTGTGGCAAAATTACTCACTTCCTTAGTATAATGTGGTTTGCCAAGCAGAAACTTCTTTATGGAAACTAGTTACTTCCTGTATTTGTTGAACTTCATCAGCTTAAGTCATGAGAATTTTAAGGGCGTACATGCAGTGGTTAGGAAGGAACTCTTAAAGGTATCTTTCAAGAACTAAATGTTATGCTGTCATCTAGTCACTTAGTTTTAATGGTTGCCATACCTGAAAACTTGAAGAAAATTTGACCCCCTGTAATTGTAGGCAAGGTTCAGATGAAATTGGCATATAAATTTGAAGAAGCAGGGATATAGTATGATGCAACAAAACTGTGGTCTTAGGTGAGATTAATTTCTTCTTTAACTCAACTTCAGTCTTTCAGTAAAGTATTTTACAAAACCAGCAAAATTAAAGACCTGCATAGAGAAAGCTATTAAAGATTAGGCTTATTTGGCTAATTAGGCTTATTAAAGATTAGATTTCCAAAGAATTGCAGTAACTTTTGACAGAACTCCAGCTGTACTTCTAACTTCTCTAAGTGTGTGAGTTTCTAACAGTCTTGCTAGCAAATTCAGCAGGTAAATATTTACTGTGCTTAAGACAAGGGTATAATACATTTTGTTTGAGACCATTAACCAATTCCCAGTTTTCTTTCAGGTAGATGTTGGAGATATAGTTATAATAAAAGGCAAAGAGTATATACCTGCTGACACTGTACTGCTCTCATCAAGGTAGAGATGCCCACTGATACTTAGAGTGTAGAGGCTGGTTTCTCTACCCTGCATTTATTTATTTATTTGTGATTGCTCCAAGGAAATAAAGAATAAACAAAAAGTGCTGCTGTTCTGAAGTGTAGTCTTGTGTTCATTTGGTCATTTATCATTTAAAGCAATGGTGTTTTTTTAAACTGTGACAATTGAAGTTTTGAAATTACACTGGCATTCAATTTACTCCTAAAATTGCGGTATGTTAATTTTGTTGTTGGATATAATACAAAAAAGGCTGGTTCTCTGTCTAAAAATTGGACCTCAACTGCCATATTTAGCCATGTTGGCTTTCTTATATGTACCCAACAAATTTCATCCCATAAGTAAATTGAAATTGATGTATTAGAGGGAACAGAAATGGTTTCTAAATTATATAGTCTCCAGTTTGATAATTGAATCAGGGAAAAAAGTGAACATGAGATGTGAATCATCAAATTAGTACTGTCTGAACACTCACTTTATTATCTAATATATATATATTATGAATAATTTCATCAGTTGGAAGCAAGACAATTTTTAGCATGTCATGCTGTGACCCTTTTTACATGGACAATCAGAGATTGTTTATCATCATTTCCTTGGACAGTTTTATTTAAGAAATCCACATCTTAAGAGGCAGATGCACGTTTTTCAACATCTATTTGATCAGGTCAACAGACAATGTAGTCTAAGAATCCTTTTTAATGGATTTTACCGAAATGTGAATGTATTGTAATTTTCTTTTCTGGCACAAGCAGAAGTGTTATGTGTATGACTATGATTTAGGTATAAATCGTCTATGACCCCACTAAAGTTAATTAATCTACTCATGCCTACAATTAATAAAGTTAGGATCCTGTGTATTTCTGTTGACAGACTGTGATATAGAGTAGTACATTATTTTTCTGTCTTCCATTATATCTCAAAATTAAGTGCAGCTGTTTCTAAAACACTTCCAATAAATTATTATCAAGTGTAAAGTAGCTCCCAGAAAATACTGTAAATTTCCCTCATAGTCTGTCTTCAGTGCAAGTGTTAGTCATAACTCAGCTTGCGTTGAGTGTCCTCTGTAATCCTTTTACTTCTGGACTTTGAGAAGCATTTACAAATTCTCCACCAAGATCTTTGCTTCTCCAGCGAGAACTTTGCAAGCAATACACCAAGCAGCAAGGACGCTTTTTCTCTTGGCCTGATAATAGCTTCTGTCATGCTAACCATAGTGTCTTGCAGGTGGAAGAGATTACATCCTCTCAGAGCAGCTTCTTCATAATCTTCCTGAGTGATCCCCTAAATTTGAGTCTATTCCTAGATGTCTTCACAGTTTTGCCCTTTCACTTTTGGAGGACATTGCATCACAGTTGTGGTTTACACACAGGAAAATACCAACTGCCTGAAAAGTCTACTTTGCAATCCTTGTACCCCTAAAGGAATCTTGTATCATGAGTTTACAGTGAAAGTAATAGTTGCTGCTACTGGACTTGGTCAGGACTGTTTCCACTTTGTTTAACCCCTCTTTAGTGCCCTTATTTGAACACACTATGTGTGTCCAGCTATGACCATTACTCACATTGAATTTTCCTGTCAGCTTTTCTTCTAGGACCCAGACTCTTTGAATCACAGTTGCTTTTCTAGGCCCAGTTCAGGCATTTCTTCCAGCTAAAAACATCTTCCCTAAATTACTAGGATCCTGTTCCAGCCTTGATTCCAGGAGAGAGCCCTGTACTACTACATGAGCTCTAATTCTGCCTGCATACTGGCGCATGCTCTCCTCCATCTCTCATCTCCATGCAGCCATGTTTCTTCTGGAAGATTCTCATCAATTTTGCTTTCAGGTTTTTATTGATGTCCAGCTACATTTTAGGTTCCAAAAGCAGTGTGGGTCTGTGGGCCTGATTTTATTTCAAACTAATAATACTGGATTTTTTTTACCAGCAATAGCAGTTTCTGGAGAAAAGGATGAACTAAATTATTTTAGGAAACTATAATTATAATCTCTTACAGTGAAGGACATAAACCTCTGAGATTGAATTCTGTATGGTTCTTGCTAGTTCAGTGTACACTGAAATTTGCAAAACTGGAAAAAATATGAAATAATTTTCAGCATGTCTGTGTAGAAAAGGTACTTGTTACCTGGTTTTTCAAAAAAGTTGGTGAAAAATTGGTTGTTGTGGCTTTTATTTTCTTAATTGATGTAAGGAGTGGCTGGAAACTTGTTGAGTTGAGAAATAAGCATAACACTTTTTTATGCTTGCATACAATATCAGCGTGTTCTGCAGCTTAAAGTTTGTGCCTTACAGTAAAATAAACCACTGGAGTAAAAAATGAAAGTGTTCTAGCTCTTTTCTTTCTGACCTGATTAAAATAGATTTTGAAAAAATGCCATCAGACATTTTAATTAACATGTATTGTTTGAATAATAATTTCAAACTCTGTCTTTTGTCTTTGTTCATTTGTTTTGTTTTGTTGTTGGTTTTTTTTCCTTGTCACTTATTTTTCTGTTCTAATCATTTCAAACTGGGATGTGTAGGTGGCAGTAGGGGAAGTAGTGAAAGTGACCAATGGGGAACATCTCCCAGCTGATCTCATCAGTCTGTCATCAAGGTTAGAATAAAGTAGTTGCACAGGATGTGTGTATGTGGGTCCTCATATACCAAATACGAATAACACTGCCATGTTGATAATCTTTGCTTTGCTATTCACCTTTCTCCAACAAAACCTACATATTTATAAAATTAGAAAGGGTTCTTTTATCAAATACAGATCATTAAAGTGAAAATACACAATAACACTTCAAGAAGTTAAAATTGTTTCACTCCCCTTGGATTTTACACTACCCCCATGAAATTTTATCAAACAAGTTGTCATTGAATAAACACAGTTAAACACCAGGTTGAATATATGTTTAAGAGGAATATACATGTTGCTACCAACTTGCTGTTCTCAGCAAAGAATATACTTTAACGTTGGTAGGACTGGTGGAGGACCCTCTGCACAAACTTGGATGTTGCACAATCTCTGCTGCATGTGGTGGCAAAAGCAGCATTGTTCTTGTGTACTGTGACAAAATGCATGTTTCTTAGACATGTCAGCTTTATGCTATTGTCTGCACTCTCACCACACTTTGTTTTTTCCCTAACCAATCAATGGGCCTGCCTTGATCTAACAGTAACTTACTTTGGAGGTCACTGTAATCTGCTGCAGTTCTTGCAACTAAGCATGTGTCTCACTTGAAATGTCTTTGCTGCCTTAGTTTGTTTTAAAAGTGCTTTACAAAAATGCCGTTTGGTTTTTATTGTTAACTAATAAAAATGTAAGAATTGTGAAAATGTCTTACACAGGTGGTTCCCTCCAAGCAGGCTAAATAATAGTTATTTATATTTTTAAAGAAGTTCGCCAAGAATAAAACAGTAGCCTGAATGTACCATATTATAATTTTTCCCATTTTAATGCTTTTACTTTACAAAATTGTGTCAAAATAACCAATTTAACATTATCCTGCAAATAATTTAAAATTAAATCACTTATGTGTAGTCACTTCTCCATTAATAAAAGAAATTTTGAAAATAATTGATGCTCGAATTTCATGCTAGAATGAAGGAAAACACTAGAAGCATTAAAGTGATGTAGCGAGTAAACCTTTTTCTTTTAAGTGTTACAGGGTTTTTATGACATATTTGATCATTTTCTGAATCAAAACTGTCTTTCTATCTTGTTTCTGTCTTAAACTCCTGCTGCCTGCTCTAGTAAGCACTACAAATGTGCTGCACTGTGCCCATATCATAATCTCACTTGTAAAGATAGAACACTTTTGCTGTGTGCAGTGATTTTATCAATGTTTCATTTAAGAAAATGGGCTTTGGCAAACTTCTCTGAAAATGTAAAGTACTGTTAGCTTTTATAGGTTTGGCTGTAAAATACTCTGGTTTTGAAGATTTGATAAGACAAACCTGTCTGCATAAATAAGTATTACAAGATTACAGGAAGTTTATGGATTCTGCTGTTATAATTTTGAATTCAGGACTTTTTTTCTCTTAATAGTGAACCACAAGCCATGTGCTACATTGAAACATCTAACTTAGATGGTGAGACAAACTTAAAAATTCGGCAGGTAGGAATTTAATTTTTTGGGAATATTGCTAATAAAATTTTTGTCTATTAATGCTTATAAAAAATTTTATTACAGTAATGGATGTTCTAGAAGACTCTGAAATTTTTGTGGTTTGAATAAAAAGCTGTGGATTATTGGCATCATAAAAGTAGAGGAATGAGTCATTATCCTAAGTCATTCTTTGTGCTTTGTTTTAGGGTTTTTCTTTGGGAGTATAGGTAGAAACATAAGTGGTTTGGGTATTGGCTTTGTTTCTAGAGAACAGCTGATGGGGGAGAAGCCCTGCAGAAAGCAGCTGATGGGGCCAGTATTGTCCTTCAGGGACAGGTAGGGAATAGCAGATTTTGACTGAGTACGCTGTCACTGTGCAGGGACATTCTTACTGAGCTCTGTGATGGATTATGACCCTGTCTTGGTCATGGTGTTTTCAGATGCCAAGGTGACTTTTTCACTGTCACACCCAATTGCAACAGCAAAGTGTAGCTGATCCATTTTGCTCCCATGGGGATGATTGTTTTCTGGTCTTGCTATTAGATTTATGATATGTAAATTTGTTATGGGATAGGGGTTTTTAATGTCATGACAAATTAATTTTGTTTACAGGGTTTGCCACTAACATCAGATATCAAGGACACAGAAAGCTTGATGCAGCTCTCTGGCAGAATCGAGTGTGAGAGCCCAAACCGACATCTCTATGACTTTGTTGGGAACATCAGACTGGATGGGCATGGGTACGTCAATACCAGGAGGAAGATCTTGGGAGATTCAGTCTAACAGTAGACAGCTATGTGTCCTTAAACTACTGAAGTAAAAATATGAACAGTAAATCTTTTTTTACATATTCTCTGCTAGACTTTACTCTTCTTAAGAACTAGAAGCATAAAACCTTACTTCTAATGTCTACAACTTGAGGTGTTTTACTAGTTGTCCTTCAGAAAGCGTTAAGTGTTAATAATAGGAGAGACTGGTAATCAAGTTCTGGCAGTTCTGGAATATGTGCCTAGTAGCTCACTTCTTAGGCATATCATTTGTTACAGAAGCTGAATAGAAATAATTTCTTGTCTTTTTTATTTTTTTAATTGTTCTTTTCTTCTGTTTGTCTAAGTGTGAAGTGGAACAGAGTCCATTGCTATATACCTCAAATTCTTCTAATCTGGTAGCTGAAAAATGTTTAATACCTTAGTTTACTGAAAGTACGTTCTTTTAAAAATAGAAAATGTGCACTTGCAATACACATGCTTGTACAACTGCTTAAAAAATTTTAAAATACTGAAATGCTTACCAAATACTGATAGGCAGGGTCTTCTGTGAATTCACAGAAGATTTATTGCTAGATCCAAAGTTGCTGGATCCTTCATTCCCAAAGATTTACAGTATTTCTTATTTATTTGGTAGGTATTTATTTCTCCATATCCATTATTGTTCATGTTTATGGTTTTAGACTGATACATATAGTACTAATTACTAAATACCTCTCTTTTTTTCCCCCTTAATATTGCATTTTTTTATTTACTGATTTCTTACAGATGCATTCAGGGATTTTTCAGTCGCAAGAGTGTGGATCTGTTATAATTCCACTGTACTTATCATTAAGAAGAGAAAAACATTTACCTGTAATTCTTCTCTGAAGGTAATAGTTATAACAGATCCACACATTCATTCTTCCTCCCTGGCTAGAAGTGAAAACATACTTTCCTTTTTAATCTAATAATTTAATTTTTAAAATTTTATTTAAAGAAATAAATATTGAATGTGCTGATGGCTGTTATGCCTCAGGAATGTGTAAGAGGCCGCCATCTGCTGGTCAAGAAATTTTTCATTTGAGAAATTATGTTTTGGAATATTTTGCCTATAGTTCCTGTGCAGTAGGATAGTACCAAAAGTGTGGCTCTAATATAATATTTACCTTCAGTGAGAAAGAATTACAGGTAAGTAACTCCTTTTGGATCTTGGCCTTGCTTCAACCTGAAAAATCAGGGATCTGGTTTTTTCTGCCCACTATAGAGGGAGTGCAAATTCATCTAATTGATATTTATTTGTCCAGATCTTTAGACCTTCCTACCACATTATGTCAGTGCAGCAGTTGTGATTTACACTTTTTTCATTACCATTTTAACATATTTGCAAAAGAAATAGAGGTAGAGGATACTGAAAATGTGGCATGTGTCTCCCTCTTCTTTCACTTAATGTAAGTCACTGGAGTGCCATAAATGTTGTATTTTGTTGACCTTTTCAGTCTTTTCTTTTGCCCTTCATGAGAGAGCAACTCAAAAAAAAAAAAAAAAAAAAGGTTTTCTTTTTTTTCTTTTGGATATCCAGTATTCAAGGAGACAGAACACCATTACAGGTATTTTGCCTTCTGGCTAAATCTGTGAACTAGAAGAGTCAAAATTTATCTGGCTGTCCTCAGCCTTTGAGTGAGCTAACCCTTATCCCCAAAGTGTGCAGCTCTTTATTATGTTTATGAGTACACAGAAGCATGTCAGCTTGGTTTTAGTCCATGAAGACAATTAGCTGGAGAAAGGAGAAAAGTTCTGTAGCCTGGTGTATATGAACCTGTGACTAGACAGTGGCTTGGTGAGTGGTGAGGAGATTGTGCAAAACAAGGTCAAATTCTGGTTATCCAGGCCTAAAGTGTATGTTTTCCTGAAGACATTCTTAAAATTTTGGGTAAGAGTGAAGTATACTTGTTAACAAAAACATTTTCTTGTGTAAGTTGTCACATGTGTCTCAGAAGTTACTAGCTCTTAATTTACCCTTTGCCAGGAAAGCATTCTAAAAGCATCTTCCCCCATTGAAAACATCCTTTATTGAATACAACCCAATCATGTTGGTTATGTAAAATGCAAGAGAAGTGAGATGTGTTGGGTCAGTTTTAAGAAGGCTGAGGGAAATAAGAAACTTGAGATCTCTGTCAAACCATCACTTTATTAGAGCGGAGTGTGATCACAATGTTGAGTATTTGTCACATGACACCTGGCAGATCTGGGCTTTCCATATCCTGACTATACTCTTTGACCTACCCAAAATGTTACTAAAATGTTTCAGATGCTTTATATTTTATATATCAGAGATACAGCTGTTGTCCTTAACCAGTTAATTTGTGATCTTAATAATGCATTGCTTTCAAACAATTAGAGATAGTAGCTTTAGGTAAGAATTCCAAACACTAGAGCACTTTTGACAAGTGTGAACTGCCAACTGGTATTTAAAGAAAGAAAAGTACCAAAACAGGGCATGTTTATCCATGGAAAAGAGTAATAGTTACCTAAATTTTGTATTTTAAGAAAAACTTGACATACCTTATATGTATAAAGATGCTGTCTGAATTTAAGACAATTAAATGTTTCCTATGTCTTTTGAGGGTGTGTTGCTCCTTAAATATACATAGTTTTAAAAGAAAAACAGAACAAAAGATACTTGATTTTGCAGTTTAAAGAAGGCGCATGAAATATTATTGTGAATGTTAAATAACTGTGTTCATAAAGAATGGTTACTTCCTTAGAAAAGTAAACTAAGTTAAGAGTTCACAAAATTATTTAATTTGAAAATTGCTTTGAAAATCAATTTTGTAAGAGACCATTTAGGAGAAAAATTGATAATCATAAATCACAGGAGAATTAGATGTTTTTACTTTCAGTATGCTTGGTTAGTAGTACCATATCAAAATTAGTAGTCCATAATAAAAATTAGGTGGTAAGTAATATTTTTGAAACCTTAGATTTTTGGCCTGGTTTTTATCTCTCAAGTTTTCTCTATCAAAACTCCCAGTGAGTTAACTGTGAAAATTAGGTTCCTAACCTATTAACAATAATCATGTAAATTTTGAGAAATTTGTTTTAACAAATGTTGATTACATTTAATCATTTGACATTGACTGGTTTAGTGTTAAAATGTAAAACTTCTTACTTCTAGTACTGTTCCATTGGGATCTGATCAGATTCTTCTACGAGGAGCTCAGTTGAGAAATACTCAGTGGGTTCACGGGATAGTTGTCTATACTGGACATGACACAAAACTTATGCAGGTTTGTCCCTTGGATTTTGTCCAACCTGTCTGTTTTATTACCTTAATTTACCATTCCATGGTACAGAAACATGGCTTGGTTCAATGCAGTACTAAAATGTCAGTAACAGACCATCTTTCATATCAATTAAAAGCAATAAAAATAAAGCAATTTCTTGTTATTTTAGTCACTTAGTAGTCCCAAAGTAGTTTTTCCACTCGTAAGCATATTCATTGATTTTATCTTAACTTGTGCTTTGAAAACTCTTCATTAGCAAGTTCTGTTATCAGAGTTTGTAATTTTTATTTTTGACTGCTCCTAAAACTATCCTGTTGTGGGGCTTTCTTTCCAGTACAAAGATAATCATTCTTGTCAGAAAACAAAATGAGAAGGGAAGAGACTGAAATTGCTTTGCCTAATGTGTTTTGAAGTATCAGAATTGAGATGCACTTGTTGAGAAAAAATAATTTCACATTGGTCATTCATGCATTATTTATTGCTTTTCTAATTTGTAAAATAGTTACTTGAAAAAGTGTGTCAATTAGCAGCTGTCTTCTATTGCACTGACAAGGTGTATTCACATTCATTTTTAATGTTTACTGTTAACTATTGGTGTTACCAGTGTTCTGTGTGATTGTTTAAACTTCTTGTGTCACAGTTCTAAAGCTCCAATTCATAGATTTATAAGCTGCTGGTTTTTGGGTTTTTGTAAGTAAAAGAGTTAGGGCATTTTTGGTTATGAGGTATTTGGGAGAATATTTAGAAAAGGATACAGTAACATGGAATTTGAAAAGCGAGAACCATGTTACCTCATCTAATATTTAATAACTACTGTTGGTTTTTTGTCTTTTGCAGAATTCGACAAGTCCACCTCTTAAAATGTCTAATGTGGAACGGATTACAAATATTCAGATTTTGATTTTGTTCTGCATCCTTATTGCCATGTCTTTGATCTGCTCTATTGGTTCAGCTATATGGAACCGAAGGCATACTGGAAGAGACTGGTATCTTGACCTAAATTGTAAGATCTAAAATATTATATTAATATTTTAGTATTTGGTTGCCTTTCATATTTGGAAAGGAGGATAATTACCTTCCCTTGCACAGTGTGGTTTTTTGTCACTCTCTCTTCTTTGTTTGTTGACTAAAGTCATTAGGCTGGGTATATCACAGCAAGTATAAAATTTGCCTTGCTGTGCCACCTGAGCTCTTGCTAAATTAAGGAAGGGCGAGATGATTTGTTTGTCTCTACTTTTTTCAGGCATCCCATCTCTGCAGCTCAGCAAGGTCTGCATCAGCATTCCACTGACATAAACAGTCAGCTTCCTAGACATCAGTCTGAAGCCTCTTTGAGCTGCTACTGCTGTTACTAATAGATTACATTTAAAGCTGCAGTGACTTCCCTGATTTTTTACATTTGTTTTAGGAATTGATGCTGTGGCTTTATAATTTTTACAGAGCTTTAACTAATCAATATCAGAACTTAATAGACTCCTCCTAAAAAAGATAAAAGAGACACCACAGGTCTCTTGTAACCTATACTGGGCAGCTGTAGGTAAGGTGGATGTAGAACAGTGTGATGTTGCACAGGCCTTCACAGCAGCATGCAGCATACTGACAGAGTCTGACCCTCTGCGAGGAAACAGGATTTAAAAGAAGTTTTCATGAATATACTTTGCAGTCAATTATTCATGTTTTCAGAATTTCTTAGGTCCCTTTTTAATTAGGCAGAACCAGAACTAAAACAAAGCTCCTGAGTAAAAGGCTTCTGAATGTAGTCAACAAAGAGGGGGTTTTTTTGGGTTTTGGTAAGTTCTTAAAGAAAAATCTTGAAGTTCTGATTTGAAGGCACTCCTAAAGTTTTTGTGTCTGCATTTATGATGAACTTTGCTTCCCTTCTTTTGAAAGAAAATTTTTTTATTAAGAAACTTAACTTTCATGTTTTCCTGGTGAGGTAAGAAAAAGTGAACTAGTGTATAGAATATTGACTATTTTAGGTAATATCAGAGAAGGGCATTAGATGCACTTCATCTGTGCTTTTTTTTTTCTTTTCTAGGAAATATAAAAGTTTTAAGAATATGGTGGCCTATATGTGGTTAGCACAGTAGTGAAGCAGTTCATAAGTTGTTGTTTTTCGTGAAAAAAGAAATACTAAATAGTGGCCATTGATATTTTGGTTTGTGTGTTCTAAACCGAGTATCCATGTCAGTTTATTTTCTGATATATGTCCCATGATTAAATGAAATTGTTTTTGGGTTTTGTAAGTTATGTCCTTTAATCATGTATTCAGCATATAGTTGTTCTGATACCAGAACAACTGTTGTTCTGATACCAGATATGTAAAAAGCATTATAATTTATATGTAAATACATTTTATCCCCCTTCCCCTTAGTTATTTAATTTTTAGCTCCCTGATATTTTAGGCAAGTACATCATTTGATGCTGGAATTGATATTAATGAAAGTTTCCAAAACCTTCTTTCCTGGATCTTATAGGAAACCTATCTGAGGCTGATTTTTTTTTTTTTTTGAGATACCTTAAATACAGCTAGGCAGGCTCCATCTTTTATCCTTTTTCTGTACTGCACAGCAGACTTCCCATTCTCATCCTCTCTGAGGTGCTACTGCTAGAGTTAACTTTAAAAGAAAAACCTAAAACTTTAAAGGAAAAAGGAGTATAAAACTACTTGTTTTATATGTTAATATTCACATTCCCAGTTGTTTAGAACTTTCATTAAACTCTCTGATTTCATATTTTCCTTTCATGGGGTGTGAATTTACCTCTTTCATAGCATTTTGCTCTGTTGAGGGAGACTGTATTATTGTGTGAAGGTGGATGGAGAAAAAATTCATTCCACTATATATTTTCCCTTTCAGAATATTAAACTATAATATTTTGAGCTTAGAACTTGATTGCTTGTATAGATATTCCCAGTCTTTGATCTTAAAGTGTAGAAAAAGAGGGAATGGCTGGTAAGTTTGCTCTTCAGAAATTGGAGATGATTGCAAAGATTGCTGAATTTGAACTCCGCTCTTGTAACTGAGATCCTTAACTCTGAGCAAGGCCTTATCAATAGGCAAGTGATACTGTAATTCATTCCAAAGATTCTTCTTAGAACACTTCAAAAATCAGCTGTTAATGCAATATTTTGAATACAGTACATATATCTACTTCTAACTACAGTCTCAAATATTTATTTGATTACTTTGTTTTTTGGCAGATGGTGGAGCAAGCAACTTTGGATTGAATTTCTTGACTTTCATCATTCTCTTCAATAATCTTATTCCAATCAGCTTGTTGGTTACACTTGAAGTTGTTAAATTTATCCAGGCATATTTCATAAATTGGGTAAATAATTTTTTATAATATTGATTTCTAAAATCAAGTGGTTTGCAAGTAAGTGAAATGATGGATCGCTTGTCTATGTATACATTTTTTTCAGACTTTTTCTAAATGCTGTTTATTTATTATTAGTGGAATCTGAGGAGATAATAATAAATTATTTCATTTAGTACGCTTATAGCTGCACCAGATGGATTTTTGGAGCATGTTTGTTGTGATCCACTCACTAATCATAGAGGAACAAAGTGAGCCTTCTGTGGATTGCATATAGAAACTTAAGGTTCAAATATTCCCTAAAACATGATTAAAGCCAAATGAGTTTAAATGTTGATACCAAAAAAAAAAAGATACATTTTATTTAACAGTAAATGAGAAAGAAGGAAATAGAAAAGGGGGGTGGGGGGATAGGAAGAGTGAGAGAGATTAAATAGAAGTATATCAGACTAAATAGAAATATATCACCCCTCTGTGGGCCCCAGTGACATGTCATTGGTCCTCTCCATCTGGTCTTCTTGGTGGTGAGGGTCCCCCTCTGAAAGGCATAGAATTCAATAATTAATTAACCAGCCTGATTTGGGCCGTGTGGAAACATCCAGGGCAAGTTTGACACTGTCTCTGGCAGCACTCTGGATGGATTGCATCATTTTGCATCACGTGCAGTGCTCTGAGGCAAGGCCTCAAGAATGAGTCTGGGGAGCACTTTGGGGGTCTTTGATGATTGTGACACCCCCTGGGTTGCCCCTCGCATGAATGTCCTGTGGATGTGGCTTTCCTGGGGTGGTGGGGGGTTGTTTCACAGCTGAGCTAGTTTGTGGGATGGAGGATGGGTGTTCACTACCTCTGATCAGAGGTTGCACCACACACCCAAGGGTCTGTGCAAACCTGGCAGTAGGAGATAAGACTGGGAGCTGTGGCCTCCCCCAGCCCAATGCTAGGGAGGGATGATTTGGGCTTGGCCCTCCTGATGCTCTCCCAGCCTTATCTGTTTCTTCCCAGACCTGAGATGATTGAACAAAAGTGTTTTTTATCTTATCTCAAGTTCTCTTAGAGTGCTTAACTCAGAGTCCAAGGTTTCATTCAGGGGGCCCGTTCAAGGTGGGCTTTGGTGATGCAGCTTTTCACATCAATGTTTAAGCCAGGAACTATAACATTTCAGTCTCTTGACAGTGTTTTTCTGCTTTTTACTTTCTCATTTCTGGTATTCAGGTATCAGTTTCATTCAGAATGATCAGAAGAATGTGTTTTGCAGTGCTGGGGAGTTTTGTCCAGTTTCATATTTTCTTTCCAGACTTTGACATTTTGCTTTTTTTTTTTTTTGCTTTTTTTTTTCTGACACAACCCTAGTTTAATGGAGTGGGGTTCATTGTACAAAGGCAGTGTCTGCTAGTATTACCCCTTATGAAGTATATAAAGATCATTTTGCCGTCCTTTTTTTTTCTTAATGAATTAGTAAGGAAAGTAAAAGGTTTACTCTGAGTGGGAGTGAGCTATTTTCCTTAAAGCCATGTAAACATGCCTTCAATTTTTCCAAATGTAAATTTATCATAGCATTCTGAACACTTTAATCTGCTTCCTTGAGCAAATGTGTGAAAAAGATTTGTATGTGTGAGATATGTTGTGGAGATATAGATAAGAATGCATGTGAAGTAACAGGTAAAGCATATGCTTTATTTTAAAAGTTAAATACTTTTGTGAGGAGTCAGCTGGTTTAAATTTCTTGAGGGATTTTTTATGTTGTAAAACAAACTGTTCACAAATTGGAGAATGCAGTGGAATTCTTCCTTAATTTTCTGTATTTTAAAATAAATACTCAGCAAAGACCCATCTTGAATGTGTAGATTGCCACTGTTTATACAAGAAATCAGAAAGGCAGTTTTAACTTCTCTTCCTGGCCCAGTTTCTCGTTGTAAGGGATTAGTTGCCTTTAATTTATCCTAATCTGGGACTCTGGACATTTATCTTAAGTAATATTTCTCTTTGTGTGTAGATTATATTTGTATGGAGAAGTTGGTCATCTGCAGTCTGTTGCACTACGTCACCATGTTTGGCAATGTTTTAGTCTTCACTGTGTTTAAAAACAAAGTCTGATGTGTATTTAACAAGTAAGAGGAAAAGAACTCACACCGTATGAATTGTATCTTATGTTTATTGTACTCTCAAATTTATCTTCATTTTTTTATCTCAAGATATATTTGTCTTGCTATTTAGAAATGACTGTTGTACATACAATAGAAGTAGGTAAGACTCATTTCTCCATAAGAATCATTACTGCTTGTTGCTAATGTCATTTTAAATGTGTGGGTCAACAGTTTTTCAATATACTGATCACTGGAAATAATCTGAGCAAAATCACCCATGAGATAATCTTACTTCTTCTGGGGACTCGTGGAAGTGATCTGATAGTGTCTGTGGCTTCCCGTGTTGAAACAATCTTAGGTAGATCTATTCATGTGTGGTCTTTTGTTCTACACTTAACTGTTCTATTTATGTGCTAGATTTTTTGTGAGAAGTTCTGAAGACTGATTTTTAAATATATTTACTTTTCTTTATCTCTAGGACATAGACATGCACTATGAACCTACAGACACTGCTGCAATGGCTCGTACTTCCAATCTCAATGAAGAACTTGGACAGGTAGGTAAAAGAATTACTGGTTCTAAGTCTGTATTGAAATTATTCATGTAAGGATTTATTTCAAAAAAGTATACTCTTGCCTTAGTATTTGTTTATTTCTATTCTCTTTGTTTTGTCAGATATGTTTAAAAATGCTTTGCAGTATCAGTGAATTAAAGCCAGTATTACATGAACAATGTCTATCAATGTGCATGTGGTAATCACAGAACATTGAAGTGTATCAGTAAAGCTACAAACTCAAAGGAATTTTGAGCATTAAGACTATCTGTGGCAGAAAAATTTAGTCTCAGTATATACATTTATTATAATGTGTGTCTTCAGTATGTCATTTTTTTCACATTCTCTGCGTTCCTCAGAAGTGACAGGGAGTATCTTAGGGTTGAATCAGTTCTATACATGTCCTCTTTTCTTGCCACTAAAGACTGGAAGCCATGAATGGAATAGGGGCTGAATTAAACCCTGGGCTTAATTTTTTGTGCTTTGGAGTTCTCTTTTAATACTGTAAAATCAGTTTAACTTTTCACAAGACATCACTTGTTACATGTTGTTCATAATTAGGAAGTATGACTTAGTACAACTGTGCCTGGGGCAGAGGGTGTGCTTCTAGAAGAACTACATGCAGTGTTTGCTCTTTTAGTCAATTGTATTTGCAGTCTGGCTTTAAAAACATGCTGAACTTTCTGGTACACTGGTGGTGAGCAGCTCTTGCTGTGGAAAATAAATTATATGCTCATTTAATTGAACTGTATTATGAACACAGATGTGCATGTTCTTGCATTTCCTAACCTAGAAGTTCTCATAACTAATTCTTTACTTTATTGCATGGGCATGTAAAAGTTGTCTCTAGCTTTCCAAAACCAATAGCTCAGATTTAGCCATATAGTAGAGTCCTAGGGACTAATATGTGTCTTCTGGAGAAACTGCTTGAAGGTTAACATGTTCTATGACTGGTCTACATAGAGGAGTACAGAGCCTTTGCCTGTTGGGTTTAATATGTATGTGCTGAAAATTTTGTTCTTTTCCTGGCTTTGAAGGGGAGTACAAGCTCCTCTAGTGGGGAAGAGTCTTTGTTGAATCTTAGCTTTCTTTCTATTTCATTTTACACGGTCTGTTTTTCCTATCTCTGCAGCTAGTTTGTTATTCACATTCCAAGACACATTCTTTCCTTTTGACTTTTGACTTCAGTACTTTTTGTCTTCATTTCTTAGGATTTTCATCAAATTCTCCTTCACCATCAAGAGCTAGTCAGGCTTTTTGGGATCTCCACTTTTTATTTTTATGACAGATTCTTAATTTGAGTAGATTTTTGTATGGAGACCAAAGGACTCTACTAAAAAGAGCAGATTTCTTCTTTGAAGTACATGAGAGTTGCACGTGTAATGCAGAAATTTCCCCCAAGAGATCTTCAGGCTTTAAGAAAGGCAAAATTTTGGTGTTGGGAAAAAAGGTTGACTTTTTTTAGCTTCAGTTCCCACTTTCACATTGTGCCCACACACAAAAATAAATATACAATTTGTGGCATAAACCTGACACAGAAAGATTCCTTATTACTGCTGGTTTTACTAAGGCGTAGTTCCTCAGAAACATTTTCACTAATACATTGGTTTATTAGTCCCAGGTATAATGTAGTTAATTCCTAATTAAGAATTTTTGGATTTTTTTTAATTAGAAGTGAATTTTAATGAATTTAAGTTTACCTGTGACTCACAGAACTTTTGGTTCATCACAGACGACCTCATTTCTTCATATATTAACTTTTTTCATAAGATTAGGTTTAAACAAAACTTTAAAATATCACAGGTTCATGTACTTCAGCTTTGAATTATAAAATGCTCTACCTAGTAGTTTCTGGAACAAAAGTGTTTATAATGCCAGGGGAATAGAAGATGTAGAGTAGGTAGAAAGGAATGTATTTCTCCTTTTCTTGCAATTTGGCATTTCTGAATTGTTGTGCTTTTGCTAACATTTTGGCTTTAAGAAGATATTTCTATGTCAAAAAAATTGGTTTAGAAATGCATATAGATACTTTTATTAGCATATTGATTTCTGTCCAAAGTTTAAAGTTTTACTGCCAAATTCGTTGGTCTTCATAAGTTCCTTGCACTTCAACAAGATGTAGAGTGAGGGATGATTAATTACACCACTGTGCGCTGAAGAAAGTGTAAGTTTCCTGATATCTCAGTTGATTGATTTCTTTGGAAATGGGTATGAAGGCTGTGTATCTGCCATGTTTATGTATTGATATTGTTGTTGGATTTTTTCCTATAAACAGTGAAAATTGCAGAACAGGTAAAAATATTTCATATGTTGATAGTAATGAATTGTACTAGATATGTGACTAACTGCTGAATGTTGATGTATAATGGATTTTATAATTCATTTAGGTCAAATACATATTTTCTGACAAAACGGGTACCCTGACATGCAATGTCATGCAATTTAAGAAGTGTACGGTAGCAGGAATTGCATATGGGTAGGTATTTTTATATATTTCTTCATCTGTGTGCCTCTGCCTGTCCATATGTACTCATGCACTAATACTGTACTTAAAATAAACTTACACCTGAAAATATCTACAACTCAGTCAGCTTTTTGTGACTATAAAGTATTACTCATAAGAGACAAAATCACTTCTGTCACGACGTCTCTTTTTGCAAAGAGGAACAAAAATAAAGTTGAGATACCACAGGCTTTCTGCTGTAAGGCAACTTCAATATGCATTCTTTGCCATCATTTACCCTGTTTAATGTTGTAGCAAACAAAAGCCTGAAGGAGACTTGCAAAAACTTGGTTTGTTGTAGTTTATGAAGTCTCAATAGAAAGACCATATTTTTGCAATTTTCATTGCAATTTAGGCACTAGCAAAATAGTTGCAAAGCAGAGTTTTTGGTAAATTTGTTTTATTAACTAACTACTTTTTTTAACACATGATCCAATTTTTTAGCACTTGTGATTCTTTCTTCTCTCCCTGTTCTGTGCTTTCCTTGCTTCTTGTGCAGCCATTGCCCTGAGCCTGAGGATTATAGTGTTCCTTCAGATGATTGGTAAGCTCTTAAAATCATTTAGCTTCTGCTGTTTCTTGAAGATTCAGGTTTAAAAATACTGGGCAATATATTTAGAGATGGAGCTAAATGTGAGATAGTTTACTGCTCAGAAGTTAATTCAGCACTGAATTCACGCAGACTGGCCATCTTACACAAAGTTATGCCAGGCAAATTCTATGGCATTAGGTTGCATACTCTGGAATAGAATCTCTAAGTGGGTCTCTGAAATATAGTGCAGTCATTATACTGACAGTCCTGGTGCAATTCAAAACTACTTACTGGAGAGAAAATTTTGTCTTTTATTATATATCTGGTACTATGTTAACTTTAATCCCACTTTTCTACTGGTAGTCAATAATATGTTAGTAATAATCAATAATATATTTAAAGGAAAAAATCTATATTTGAGAGTGAAAAATATGTAATGTTATTGTTGCTATTTTACTTTCTCCATAGTTCTAGAAAATTAGAACTACATAGTTCTTAACTGGAACTGAGATTAGAGCACCCAAATACACTTGGGACTAACATTAATGTCTCAATGGGGACTTCAGGAAAGAAAAGTCCTGGCTTCCTTTCTGCTGTCATCTACATGAAGCCTTGTGCTTCTTCATGATACTTTCTTACCCTAAATATTTGCAATACCATTCAAAGTAAGCTCAGATACTTTAGAGAAAAAAATGTCATTTACAGTCTTTAAAATATCACTATTTTATTTGTTGAAAGTGACAACAAGACAGCGTCACACAAAATTGGAATATGTTGTCATCTTTTGTTGAAAACATTTGAAGGAAAAAAAAATCTTGACTAAATTGGAATTAATAATTCTTTGTTTAGATAGAACAAAAAATCAAAGCCAGAAAAATTCCTCCTGCAACACATAAAATGTTGTATACATGCATACTCCAAAATCTTACCTGATCTGAATATCATTTGATGTAGAAGGAAAATGTTTCCTATAGATGCATAAGTTTGCTTAACTGCATACAAATAATTTCATTAAAACAATGCAGTGCTTACATGAAATTAGGCATGCTTGCTTATAAACCATTAGTGAAAAAGTCTGGTTTTGAATAAATATTTATTCATATAAATATGAACACATATGAAATGGATAAATGGATATCTGAACAGTAGTTAAAAAAAACCAACCTAAACCTTATAGGCAAAGAATATATTAGAAATACTTAGAAAATATGATACTTGAAATTTCTTGGTAAGTAAATATATTGCAATTAATAAAATCTCTTTGTGCCAGTAACATTTCTAGCCCTAACATGACTAATATACTAAATCACAAATCTTTTATATCTTTTTTTTTTATTAGAAAGAATTGTTTTCCACTTCGTTAAAACTTACACCTGCAAATATTTCTCTGTATTTTGGCACTTAGTATCCAGAAAAATTATATCAGAAAGCTTTAAGCAAACAAAGCTTGAAGTTTAGACTCTAAATTTGGCACTTCAAGATATATTTGCTTTGCATTCAAAAAAGAAGACTTGGTGAAGAAGAATGCTTCAAGTTTTTCACTGTAATTACAAAGTTAGAAAAAGTAGTCTTTGCATGGCAGTAGGAGGTTCTGCATTTTATATTCCTCCATGGTAGTTACTGCAGGAATAAAACAGCTCACTTTGGGTTTTCATGGAGAATCTTTAGACTTCCTTTGTATATAGCTTATTCTTCAACTTAAATCACCAAATGTATTTATTCTTTTTTAAGACCCATAGTAAATGAGAAAAAAAATCCTTCAACTGGATTCACTTTTCAGCACTGTTTTGTTTTACTCAAATTCAAAGTCATCTAGATTGTCTTAATACTTAGCTGTAGTATTAAAACTGTAGCTGTAGTCAGCTGCAGTAACAAATCTTCCTAGGAGTATCTACATATTTGAGCTCTCACATTCAGCCAAAATATTGGTGCAGTTTGGGAGATGTTAGTGTATGACTTGATTTCTTCAGAACCATCTCCTCCTTGCATCTCTTAAGTCCATACTTCACCACTGTTGTTGTGTCTTCTTTATCTTTCAATTTCATATGTTCCTTTTTGATCATAAGCAAATTCTCTGCGTGCAGACTTCTCTGATGTCTGAACTCATTTATTTACCTCTTTCAGATTCCAGATCTGCTTTTCTACAGACATATAGAAACTTATCCCAAAACTGCTAATTTCTTGATGAACTGTGATCTCTTTGGTTATATATATATTTTTTGTGCCCCTTCTATAATCTCATTCTAGAGATCAGAAGACAAGAAGTCTCAGTTTTACATTATTTTTACTTCATCCTTCATTACCTGAATTCAGCAGAAAGACTTTGCTGGATTTAAGTGTATTTATATAAGCCAAGGTTTCTTTAAATTAAATAAACTTTGGAAATGTGAGGCAGTTACCTTTTAATTTTTTTTTTTTCTCACAATACCTGATTTCAGCCTTTATTGTAGCAGCTATTGCCCAAAACTTGTGTTTGGATTACTTGTATATAGACTATTAAAATTGTGCTAAGAGTGATCTCTTTTTTACTCAATTATTTCTAGGCAAGGCCCACAAAATGGAGAAGAAAAAACATTTAGTGACGTATCATTACTGGAGAATCTTCAAAACAACCATGTAAGTTATAAAGAAACAACTATCATTGTTTTGTGACATGAAGCCATTGCTTCCAATTTCAAAGTAATTCAAAAGATTATGTCCTCTGAGGGAAAACAAATAAATTGTGTTTTTATCCAAAATCAGCATGAGCTCACAAATACTTTTGTAATTGTTGCTGATATATGTTTGTTAGATCCAACCCTTATTTTCTCCCCTCCTTTTTTGTTGTGATGCTATGGTTCAGATGTTGCGAGTTTGAAGTAGTCTTGTGTTCTTCTTTCTCTGAGTGTTTTACTGGTACTCCTGTTGTTCAGGTGATGTCATGACATCCATTAAACTTTCAGGGTAAGCCAAGTTAACTTACATCCTGACATGATTTACCTGGGCTTGGACAGGAGTCAGGAGTTAACCATGTGCATCAGGTTTATGTGCATGTTTCCATAAGGTTAAATCTTCAGATGATGAAATGAAGGAGGCATTTTGGAGACTTATATTTGCCCCAAAGAGACAATACATTTTTCAGGAAAATAACGAGTTATTTATTATCTGATTGAGTAACAGTATCATGATTACCACTTTCTGCTTTTTGTTTGTACAAGAGATTTTTTTACCTGGTCATTATCAACACCTACTTTAAACAGTGTAACTGTTCTCTTTTTGAAGAGTTAAGGTAAATTGCTCTTTTATTTTCTTAAATTTTGTCCTTGCAGGAGGCTAGTTCCAATTTAACTGACAGACAGTGAAGCATCTTTTTCTTACCAGTGGGGCAGTCTTTAACAGTAGACATCTGAGAACAATTCTCAAGTGTATCTAAAGCAAAGGGACTCTTATACTTACCTGCACAGGCCATTTATATTTACAGTGCTAGTAACAGGGAGAGTGGCATAGTTGGAAAGAGGCATCAGCTTTTACTGCTGTTGTTGAAGTGTCCTTGGTTTGCAATTGTTGAATCTTCAAAGTTTTCTGGTAGATATGTATTATTAAGTATATATAATATAAGCATGCTATAAAAATGTGTCTGCATGCATCTTAAAAATTCAGGTACACATTCAAAGAGCGGTTTCAACACTGTATTTTAAATATATTCTGAAGTGCTTTAGAAGAATTTGTAATTCAGCTTTGTGAATACATCTTAGAGGATTTGGGGGCCATCAGTGGACAAGAATAAGAACCTGCTCCCATTAGTGTTTCTGCACTACAAAATTAAAATAGGTTTTCAGAGAATATCGTATTTTATAGAGTATTTGTAATGTTATTGTTAGTCTGAAATACAAAACTGAAATACCATATTACAAGAAACCCTCAGCTGAGGTGGCAGGTGCTTTAAGCTCACTTACAGGAATGCTGGGGTTTCTTTTAAACCAGTCAGTTCATTCATTTTGCTGTAGTAATAAGGTTCTTAGCTGTATTTGTCAAGTCAAATCAGCTATTCTACTTATATGTTCCTTTTCCCCTCTTTTGGCTAAATAATTTTAAATTGTTTCCACTTTTTACACTTTGAAGTGCCTGATGTATTCATCTTTAAAAGCAGTCTAATCTTGCAACATTTTCTATGTGATTTTTGTTTGCTGCATCTTTCTAAAGGTTCTCAAAAAGTGTTGTCAAATTCAGTACTAGACAAAAGTAAAGGAGACTATTTTTTAGTAAAAAAGACAACATCGAAAGAGACTTCTGTGAATAAAGTAAAATTCTTTCAATACATTATTCATACTTACCTTCCCTAAAAAATGATTATTTGAACTGTTCCATGTTTCTGGTTATCTGATTTTGATTGTTATGATAGCAAATGCCACTAAATTCTATTTATATAACCAGTATGTAACTACAACAGAAAGAGGTTATCCTGCATGCTGAAATTAGTTTACAGGTAGTTTTTAAAGAAAAGAGGTACCTTTCATTACATTTTTGTGGGCTATTATTTGTCTATATCTATTGTTACACTTTGGTTGTTTATTGCTTAAATGATTAATCACACTCTGACCTCTTTTTTTGATTAGCCAACTGCACCTATAATATGTGAGTTCTTGACAATGATGGCAGTGTGTCATACAGCAGTTCCAGAAAGAGAAGGTGATAAAATTATATATCAAGCAGCATCTCCAGGTGAGACTCAAATAACTCACTGAACATATTCTGTCAACAAAACAAGCAAATTTTACTCAGTTTATTGTTTTTGAAGAATCTTCCCAAATAAAAAAAACCCAAACTTATCCCTCAAAAATAATTGGTATCAGCTAAAATCAGTTTTTTAAAAGTATTTAGACTTTTTGAATTTTCTAGAAAATACATTTAAATGTCATGTGGATTATGTAAGGGCAAAGAATCAGAAACCATAAAGCACTGCTAAGGTGTTGTCAGATTGCTGTGGAGTTCTAAAGGAAGTGCTCAGAAATAAATAAAAATCAAATCAGGACAAGAAAATTGATGTCCTTGCTTATTTCTATAAGCCTATTCTGTACTTGGTAACCATGGTTTAAAATTTATGATTTAAAACAGAGACTGTGTAATCAAAACAGAAATGTTTTTAATAGGATAAAAGTTGTGATAAATTCTGTTAAGGATTGAGAAAAGATTATTGTGCAAAAGGTCTGTTTCAAGCCTATTGTGGTTCATAGACAATTTTTGAATTCAGGAAATGATGAAGCAAAGCAAAATTATTAAAATATGCTCAGCTCTGCTGAGCTAATGTGTTACAATTTAGGATGGGAAAAATTACTGCAAGTGCAGAGGTTCTTCCTTGGCTCCCCAGCTTTTCTGTGAATCCTGTCCTTCAACAGCTGAAAGACAAGGGCAGAGGTAGTGCCATAAATAAAGTTAACTGGTTCATGGCAGTGTTTTACTGGGCATTGCAAGCAAACTCCATTCTGACATTCTGAGCCACTTGGAGACAACTAATGATTGCTGGAGATGTGGTTGCTGGTTTCCTAAATGTAGGCATTGAAGTTATCTGAAAATTACAGGAATGACTTACCACTCTTCTCTTCCAAACCAGAACTTAAACAAAAAACATTGTGCATTGTCCAGTGACTTGAGGAAGGTGCTAACCTAGGTGCTTTGAAGAGGGTGCTCTCATTACTGACCTGAGAGGTGTGTTCCTTTCAGGGCTTATTTTCTCTGAACTGTGTACTCATCAGTTTTCACAGGAGAAATAAAGAGTTCTTTCTGGCACCACATTTAATCTTAAAATCCATAGAGGAAAAAAAGAAGTAAAAAGTAGAAATGCCTTGACTGTGTTGATTAAGTCATGATTAACAGTTTTCTGATACATTTGTGAAATAACTATTGATGTTGCTGCAGATGAAGGAGCATTGGTCAGAGCAGCCAGGAATCTTCGTTTTGTATTCACTGGAAGGACACCTGACTCAGTAATCATCGAATCTGTAAGTACTTTGGAGTAGCATTATAATTTACTGTATTTACTTCTGCTTTAGTTTAAATAATCTGAATAACTGCATTATGATACATTTGTATTGACGTGTTGTTTGGTTGGTTTTGGTTCTTTTGCTTGAGGGTTTTTTTTAATTCTTCTGGTTTGTTTTTTTTTATTCTTCAGCTGGGACAGGAAGAGAGATATGAACTGCTAAATGTCCTGGAATTTACAAGGTAAATTTGTACTTGGTGTCTTTTTGTGAAAATACTTAGACACTTCTCTGATGGATAAAAATGTTTGCATTATTTATATTTTTACAGGTAAAGTACGCAGGTTGTGTAGCTTGTATCTGTGTGATATGTAAACGCACTATAGACAAAGCAGAGTACATGATTAAGATTACACTGCCTGGTTTATTGTAAAACATTTTTGGAGGCTTTTTTTTTCCTTTTTCATTATGACTTATATTTTTCACTTTTGCCTTTGCTCAAAGATTAAAAAAAACCTTTGATATCAAAACTTTAAAAAAATCTGGGAAAATAATATAGAAAAGTACTCAAACTTCTAAATGTATTTCTGAAAGCCCTGACACCATATGATTTATTAAAAAATAGGTGTATTTATTAAGACTGATAAATGAAGTTTTGCATTTGACCTTAAATATATAATTATGGCTTGTTTAAATACTCTAGACTGAGGCTCATTATCTTCTGAGCAGCATCACTACAGTAGTTGATCAGTTGGTTTACTTGGAGTATGAATTTATGACATCTTTTGCTTTCAGTAAAAATTCTGTGTTAACGTTCTTGGAGTTATAAATGTACCCATAAGAAATATGGATGCAGTTCAATTCTTAAATTCTTATGTAGAGCTGTTTATATTGTATCTGTGTATGCTGCCTGTGTTCTAAATGTTTGTGTAGGCTTATTGCTTACTTTGGCACAGGATAAGGAAGAGATTTACATGTAGAGGAAGTTGCTTTTTTTCTTAAAATGATTACTCATAATTGTGCCTGTGGAAAGTGATTGTTGTTTTCCTTCCTGTCATATTATATTTCCCTTAAGCTTAGCTAAAAACAAAGAAAAAAAAGAAAGAAAAAAAAAAGAGAGAGAGAAAAAATAAAACAATCTAATGCATGAGAGACAGACTGAAGATGTATAAGTTGTGTGAAGTCAGAGTAGTTGCCTATAGTTATAGTAATAGCAATAATAATATGAAACTATGAAAGATTCAACAGTAAATAATTTTTACAGTTTTGAATGTTTTTAATGTCTTTTTGCAATTAATTTTTTTTATTGTAGAGGACATAGGTGAATTTTTTAGATTTATGTCATGATTTCATCTTTTTGCAGGCATTGCTTGTATTTTATTTTTCTTGTAAGTTACCAAGTATGTAGTGCAAAGTGCATTGCTATTAATTTGACTTCGGTGAAAGTTCACACTATGTTTCTGGAGTAGCAGTGAAGGATTGTTACTTTGTTTCTAGTTTTGATCTTTGACTTGATTTCACAGATATTTTTAAACTTCTGCGTAAGTCTAAAATTGTAATTTAAACAGTGATACTTTATGGAGGTGGGAGAATTGCTTTTAAATCTCAACCTTTGGAGGTATAAGTTTTTTGGTGGATATTGATCCCAGAATTTTGTTAAGTATTCAGTTTTTATAGATGTTTTTTGTTCTTATTCTGCATGTTTCGCTGTGCTTGGAATTGACTTGTTGGAAGCACTAGAGGTCACCCATGTTCCACAGCAAGAGAAATTTTGGCTCCAAAACAACTCTATTTGTATGAGTAGGAGCATGTACTTCCAGAGAAGTAATCTGTTTTGAATAAACTCTTGAGTTGAGAGTTTGCAGGTGTTCCAGGTTTTTCCCAGAAAAAAATGCCAATGAATTCCTCTCCGCTTTCCAGTACAGGCTAGATTATGACTCTTCTGCAAGTAGAGTGCAACAGCATCAAGATTTGTTAGGACAGTCTTACAGAGAAGCATGCTACAAAAGTAAAATTTGTAGGAATACTTGGTAGACTTGTCACTTCTGATACTGTCTTTTTTTAGTGATAACACTTGTGCCTGTGAAAAGAGAAGTATTTACCTGTACTTACAGTATTTACGTGCAGTTCATACCTTGATTAGTCTCTCCTGTGTGATTGGTTTCATGAGTAATCCACATTGCTTTAGCTGTTCTACTGGGCAGACAGAAGGCATCCTAGAGCATTTGGGGCCTTACCTCCTCTCATCCATTCAGAGAGCTCTAGAATATGCTGATTTTGTGACTGAAGACATGATACATCTAAAAGTAAAAAAAGAGTGAGTGGCTGACAGAGGAGTCACCAAAACCTCTGTAGCAGTGTTTGTTTTCTGTGGTTGTTTAATCCTAAATCAAGTTAGGTTGTAGAGTAACTGGACCTACCAAGAGCTGCTTGGCAAATCTTGTGACTGAGGGAAGTATTTCTGTCTCTTTAAGATGTTTCTGTCTATTTATAATACCACTGCAATTCCTTGGGAATTACCAGCTATTCTGCCTCTTAGTAACAGCCCAAGGGGTTACCCAGCCTGCAGGTACATAGAGTTCACAGCAGTGGGTTTGCAGGATTCTATAGCACACAAAGACACAGGGTCTTTTTTACCTACTTTTTCCTATTTTTAATTGCAGATTGTTAAAAATTACTGTTAGCGAAGGAATGTATACAAGCACATCCTTGAGGGTGTGCTTGGGGATGAGGATGAGGATGATTTGCTTGGGGCTGGCTCTTAGAGAGGCTCTGTGTTGGGTACAAGTCATTTGTGTGGGGCACTGACATAAGGAAATGCAGGACACAACCACATTCAGCAATCAGTAGATGCTGCTAATTTCTGTATTTCCCTTGGGACCACCAGTAGATGCTGGTGTGTTGTTTTCTCCAAGACACAATTTTTATTTTTCCAGATTTTTGTCAATTCCTAATTTCTTATATTTTCTCCCTTTTCCAGACAAAAAATTCTAGTTACAGTTTTGTACATATTGATGGTATCTCAGGATGGCTCCAATTTCTAGGCTTGCAGGCATTTTCTCTATCACTAATTCAGCAAACATCTTCTGTTCAGTATTTTTCCCATTGTAACCAGGTCATCTTTATGGCTGCTCACCTTGCTTCTATGGAGAGCAAGCAGAACAAAACAGTGGTCTCACAATGACAGTTATTTGTAGTAGTGCAATTTGGGGGCTTACTGTAGTTCACCAGGAAAAGGAAATAAAACTGTCACTGCCATGAAAAGGTTTTTAAGGAGTTAGAAGTCCTTGACCATAACTCTTCGTCATTAGTTTTATTGCGGTTTTGCTAAGCAAGTTTGTATCAGTCAAGATTCAATCTGTCTGTATAGCTAAAATTTCAGAATGCTGCAGGAAGTCATTGGTTATTCTTTGATACATCTTCAGTAGAATAATATGCAGCTCCATACAGGATTTCAAGGTTGCAATCTTCTGGTATTGCAAGAGGCAAGTACAAAACTGCTGAGTTTTTACCTGTCAAGGGTAAATAGATCAAATTATTGTTTTGTACACCTCCTAACCTACTGTAATTCCTTCACTGTTTCTGAATTGAACGTTCAGGCGAGTGTAATGAATTCAAGTAGCAGAAGCTAGATAGTCTTGGCTGGAATCAATGTGGATCTGAGACTTGCTTTTATTTTAGGCAGCTTAACTGTAGTTCAGATGATCCCAATTTCTCCAGTGTTGTCTAAGTAGATTCAAAACTGGACACTGCCTAAAGCTTTTTGGAATTCTACTTATCTGAGGTTTAGAGGTGAAATGGAAAAGAAGTTGCAGTAGTTAACGGCTTTATATGTGCTTTTGTGCAGTATTCACAGGAACAATGTCATTTAATATTGCTGTTCAGAAATTTTTACTTGAAGCAGAGTGCACACCCAGGAAGAATTAGAAAATGTTTTCCTGAAGACACTCTTCAGCCTGTTACTTCACCTATAATTATAAATTTCTTTCCTTCACCTATGTCCACGTTCCATTTACAGGATGTTTTCCATGGGAGTCTGAACTTCAGGAACCATTCATACAGTAATGCTCTTTGATGATGTGTAAATGGGATGCAGTTCCAAAAGGAACCAAAATGGTTAAAGGACCATTTATTTCCATCTCTGTTTTCCTGTGAACTGTTCTATGAGAAGTGTTTTGCTCCCTGAGTAGTTTCTGTAGATTTATTTATAAAGTTGGAATTTGAAAGACTTATGATATAAATACACATTTTGACAGGACATGATCTTGCACCTAAAGAATGCTTGTTGGCAAACGTCAAAGGGAAGAAGACAGAAAGCAGACCGTGACAGTCTTCTCCATGTTTTCCTCCAATTTCTACCTCAATTATGAGGACAGAAAGAAAAAATAACTTGGATTTTATTAACAACTGAGAGCCAGAGAGTAGTTAAAATTAGTCCAGCCCCTTTCCAGCTCTTAGCATACTGAAAACTTTGCGTGATAAACTAAACTCTGGAATAACAGTAATAGGATTGCAGCACAGTACAGTGTATGAGCAACTCTGACTGGCTGGGAAGGAAGGAAAAACTGAAACAGTCCATGATACACTACCTCTTTATGATATTGATGATAAGTGCTTTGTGTTTTAAGGTGCTTTTTTGTCATGCAGTATTTAGATGAAGGTGAAAATTCTTAATATCATTTAAATGGGAAAAAGGCCTACAGAAGTATGCACAGAAAAACAGCATCATTTTAATTGATAGACACTAAAATTGTTTTCCACCCCAGTAAACTGAGAGCATAATTCAGAATTGATAGCACTGACTTTTTATTCTGTGTGTAATGTAAAATATATATTGATATTATTAGGTAAAATATTGGTAGATGCTTATATTTATGAACCACCTTATACAGAGAATTTATTTCTCTTTCAGCTCTAGGAAAAGAATGTCAGTGATAGTTCGCACACCATCAGGGAAGTTAAGACTCTACTGCAAAGGAGCTGTGAGTTTTATTCTTTTTTCACTGTAACAAAGAATACGTGCTACCAATAAAAATACAAAAGCAAAAGATTGTAATAACTCAGTCAAAACATTGAAAATGTGGGGGAAGGAATGTTGATGTACCTCTTTCAATTTACAATACTTTGCTATGTAGCTGTTCAATGTGATGAACTAGTTAATGTCTTTTTTTACTAACTGCCTATGACAGACCTGTTCATCCTATTCTTTGTACTGGACTAATAGCTTTATGCTTCCTAATAATTGCTTCCTTCTGTACTCCCAAGAAAATGGATGAACATGTATTAATTACTTGCTGGAGTAGCTGGGCATGGATCACTAGATAGAGATAGTAATCTAGCGTAACTGACTAGATGGGAGTGTTAACCAACCGTTGATATACGCAGAAATAAATTTTCCCAGAAGCAGGACCTGTGAGACGGTGTCCTTATCATAATGCATATGAGAATGGCAGAGTTGCTCATTAGTTCTCAGTCTGCATGTCAAGTTTGAGGGGGAAGGAGGTGAAATCCAGTTCCAGAATGGTTTATGGAAAGGAAGTTTTTTGAATATAAATGTTCATTTTTTGTCATCTCTAGTGAAGAAAAAAAAAAAAAACTGTTGTTAATATTCCATGTATTAAGCTGGCTACAAAAAAATCTGAGAATGGCAGTTATGAAGCACTAATTTTACTTTGTGGGCATAATATTGAAAGAGGAAGACAACATTTTGGCACTTTTCAAAATAAGGGGAAATAACATCAAAAAATGTAGAAGAAAAAGACTGCATTATAGCAGAATTTGTAAATATAGAAAATCTGAGGACTAAGAAGTCCTTCTTTTACTTACGAAATAAGATTATGTCTATTAATTTTTGATGCCTAAGTAATACAGTTCTATTTGTCAGCCTTTTTCCTACATGATTTGTATTGTCTACCCAACAGAAATCATTTTCCTATTTAAGTGTTCTGAGCTATATTTATTTGTTTTGTAGGATACTGTAATTTATGACCGTCTTGCTGAAAGCTCAAAATACAAAGAAATCACCTTAAAACATCTAGAGCAGTTTGCTACAGAAGGTGGGTGATGTTATTCAGTATAAAAATAAAT
The DNA here is from genome assembly GCF_015832195.1 of Motacilla alba alba. Lineage (NCBI taxonomy): Eukaryota > Metazoa > Chordata > Aves > Passeriformes > Motacillidae > Motacilla > Motacilla alba. The sequence continues at coordinate 23,814,003 of NC_052019.1, read as the reverse complement.
ATGAAATCCTGTTACTGCTCAACTTTCCATTTTTTAAATTTTAGCTTGCTGTAGTGTTTTACTCATGTTATGTTTGAAAATTATGTTTTAGCAATGGCTCCTTAAGAAAAATCTTCCTCTTCCTAAGAAATTTCAGTAAAAACTTCATGCTTAAAAAAAAAACCTGAAAAACAACCCACACACCCACAGAGTATACAGTAGAATCTTTTAACCAAAACATATTTTTCCAGAGAGCAAACACATAGCACATTGTTTCTGGGAAGATCTCATTTCCCATGGTTGCTTTCATGTCCCATACCCGGTGATGCTGTAGGGATGGGCACACAGGAAGAAGTAGCCAAAGTAAAGATGGTTGGAAATTATTAGTGTAGTGCTTTTAAGGTAGCTTTTTAGCTGTATTGTTTCTGTCACCAGTCCCAATAAGGGGGATTGCCAGCGTCCATATGGTTTGTTTTGGTGTCTGCAGTTTTAATAATCACTTCTACAAAACAGTTGCCAGAGGTGGGGAACCCCTCTGTGAGGGTTTCTGAAGTAGGAATAGTAAGTAAAATTTAAAAGACTGTGAAATTAAGATGACTGATACAAGCAGCCAGTCAGTTATTTAATTATAGTGGATTTCACAGTACAGATGTGGAGAGAAAAGCAGAATGCAGAAATGTTTCTGCACGGCTCCTAGATGTTCAATGCCATATCCACTTAATATCTCAGGAGGATTATAGTGTTGTACTGTCCAGTATCATAGTGTTAAAATTTATCAATGAGTTGGTAGAGAGGAGTTGGAAGCAGAATTATAAGAGTTATGGGAATCTGAACTGCAGAGTTTCTACCTCTTTATTTTTCTAATACACTGCTACTACAACATTAAAATTATATTTAATGTGTCTTAAAAATAAACTTACACTGGGAAGAAGACTAAAAAACAATGCTTATGTTTTGTTAATTGATCTCTGGCCAGATATTCTTGTTATCATGAAAGGTCATTTTTTGTCATGCATATGACTTCTCTAGTTTTTGTCTTCTGGTTTATCATGGAATTTAGAGCTTTGGCTAGTGTATTAAGCAGCTTCAGTCTCTTGGTCCTATCAGTGACAGCAGAAACAAGTCACAGATCTGTTTCTTTTGTTAGTTTTTCCTGTCAAGATCTCTGAAGGAAGCATTTAGTTAGTCTTAAAACATCTTAAAGTAAAAAAGTTAGAAAAAAATTTACAATAAAGTTGAAAGCAGAGCTATACCCGAAAAAAATTGACTGATGGTATAGCCCTGTCGTGGTTTGAGAGGAAACGAGTTTTTGGGAGGTGGTAGTGGTCAAACCAATGGGTGCCCAGATGTGAATATTGGCACCTGGTTTGACCACTGAGGATATGGATCCGCCTCTGAGAACACAGGGGTTAAAAGCGAGAGCTCCCAGGAGATCTCTCTCTTGGTTCCGGTCGGAGGAGAGTTCAGACCTCCCCTGCCCAGCTTCGGGCTGGGCGGGGGAGGGGAAAGCCATGCGACTGAGGGAGGTGGGCCGGAGCCTTGGGTAGAGACGGGAGATGATGGAAGGGTGGAAGAATCAGAGAGGTGGCGGGCAGCCCCCCCCTCCTCGGGAGAGAGAGGGAAAGAGAGAGGTGCCAGTGCTATCTTGAACTTGATAGCACCGGCCTGGCCGAGGAAGAGAAGGGGGGGGCCGACAAGGGAAGAGTGCCCGATGAGCTAGTGTGGGAGTTCGAGTTGAGCAGAGACTGTGATTTTAACCCTTCTGTGGGACGATGGAAAAATGCTGATCCTCCGGGAGTCGAGGAAAAAGAGACGGATAAGAGGAAATGTGCAAGTGTGATGCAGAGTTGTGCAAGTGAAGAAGGACTGGGAGAAGTTGAGAAAATCCTAGGTGGAGGAGATGATGGAGTGGCTTTTGGCTGGACTTTTCTTGTATAGCCATGGATAGAACCTTTCCTGTAATACAGAGACTGCATTTTAGGGGGAGGCGGCGCCAAAGGAGTGATGTGAGCGGAGACGACAGGTGATGAAGTGATGGTGAGACCCCTCGGCCCCAGGGGGTGAAATATTGGGGGGGGCTGGTGTCCCGAAAAGGTGAGAGACTGTCATTCTCTTCTGGAACTGGGCAAGGCATCCTTGAAAAGGGAACCCTAAAAGCAGCTGTGGTCCATGTGCAGTGGTGAGAGCACTGAACATGGAAGGAAGAAGTCACGACGTGTAGTTGCTGAGTGACGGGGATTTACCTGTGGTAGCACAAGGAGGGCTCTTCTCTCCTCGATGAAATGAGAGGCGATTGTCGGAAGGGTGGAGATGGACTGAGTTGATTATCTGAAGGGTGATGGACTGGGAAGAGATCTAAGGTTGTGTGTCATTCTTTGGAAATTGAGTGGGGGGAGGAGAAATGTTTAAAGGGTTTCCATTCTGCTCTGTGTGTTTATTTTATAATTGTGTGATAATAAAGTTTTTTTTTCTTGTTCACAAGTGGAGGCCTGCTTTGCTCTGTCTCTGATCGCATCTCACAGCAGACACCGGGGAAGAATGGGTTTTCATGGGGGCACTGGCATTGGGCCAGCGTCAAACCATGACAAGCCCAAAGCCTCAGATACACACTGGGGTTCTAGAAAGGTTTAACCAGAATTAGTCAAGAAAAAGTTACTTAGGTGTGAAGTTAGTTTAGGTCATAAGGTATATATTTGGTTCCAGAAAAGACCAAATTAGATCACTGTCTTCTGTCCTGTGTGAATTGATGTGAAAATTTCAACCCAGTTCTTAATTACCATTCTCATTACATCAGTACAACTTCTTAGCAGTCAGGTTGCACTAAATAAATCAACATAAAAAGTGAAAAATTCCATCTGTCTTTAGAACCACTGTACATTTGATAGGATTAAGAAGTTTATTCAGATATTTTTTGTATCCTTCTTTTCAACAGATTAAAAGATTTACTGTTCAGAATAGTGAGTTTCTAACCTTTTAAAAAGCATAAAATTAAGTCTTTAGAAAAAAATCACATATCTCTGGAATTGATTAAAAAATTGGTATTTATTTTTACTTCAGATTTAAGTTGCAGCCAACTATGTTGCAAAGTTTCTCATGAGTATCCTTTCATGTGGTAGGACAGTATGTCCTTGGCATTTGCTGCCTGCTCTTGGTGTGTTGTTCAAAAATGAAGTGGTTAGCATGGCTGGCATTTATATGTAAGCATTTATTAAGCTAGAGTGTTAATGCCTGCTTGGATAAATAGAAAAATCCTCTGTAATTTTCCTGTGTTGTTCCAGTCTGATAACAACCAGGCTTAATGATATTTTGTTTTCCACGTTTTATTTGGAAGATTCTTTTAAATCACAATGAAAAGAAGCATATTAAAAATATTTTTAAAAAATATATAACAAGGCAGCGATTTAAAAAGAGAAAGCAAATACCTTGAAAAAACTATTTGCTGACATTCCATACACTTGGATTTCTTTTCTTCATTTTATTGTCTGCAGAAAATATGTTGAAAGCATTGTGGAAATAGTATCACTGTTAGTCAGACATAGATTCCTTTCCTCCACTTCACCTGTATTCATGGCTTTGGACCTTGTAAGCATATCCTTATTATGCAGAGAAAAAAAATCAGTTGAGTTGCCAGACTTGAATTTATTCTTCTAAGTCTAGATGGTGAGACACTGTGTTCCTAATGCTGTTTAGTTGTCAGAATACCCACATTACACGTGGTTTTTATCCTGAAGAAAGACGCATGTATTATTTCGTGCCCAACCTCTTTTAATTTCAAAATTGCCACTGGTGCTGAGCTCCAGAAACCTGTGACCAAATAAAGGTTACATTTAACCATCCCTGGTTGTGGTGCTGTTTGTCTCCTAGAGCAGAGTGGGCAAGTGGCCAAAGGGTAACTACATTAATCCTGCCTGCCCCCCTTCTAAATCTACTGGCCTGTAAACTGTGGCTGGTATATAAAGAGGTTACTAGATGCATTCTCTAGAAATCTGGTAATATGTGAAAATGAGCTGTTAGAAAATTCACACCTAGCTACTTAAATTGAGTGTAAAATGTGTGTTGTCAAAAAATAGATATTTCTTAAAATCATGCCGTCTCAAATTCTTGCTGTAATGCTTAGTTCAGATTTTTGCTGAAGGAAAAAATCTGTTAATAATATCAACGAGCTCAAAGGTTGGTAAGTAAAATTGCCAAATGGTACATAATGATTTTAGTTTAAGAATTTGGAAAGCTGAAACAATCTGTGAGATGGGAAAGTTAAATGAGGGGATTCAAAGTTGGCTTCTAGATGATAAATTTCAAACTAGAATTTCCTAAGAAAATTGAGGAGGGGTGAAGAGGGCAGTTGTAACATTGTGCTTATATATTTTAACTTCACTTCTTACCAGCGTAGCAACATTTAAGTTTATACAATAAATATAAGAAATACAATTCAGTTTTACACTTCTAATATTTCAATGGACGTACTTGTTCAGCAAGTGTTGGGATTTCCTCATTTTTTTTACAGTTTAAACTAAGTCAAATCTTGCATAAAAAATTACTATTTTTTCCAGTGAAATGCATCACCTGTATTACGTTCAGCTTCTTTGAAACTGTTATTCTGTTGAATAAATTTCTATTTATAGTTCATTTTTACTTTATGTATATTTAAAAAGTTCTTCAAGATGTGCAGCAGTAATTTGAAATCAGGCATAAGCATACATAAAATACAGAATAATTTCAGCTTTCAAAAGATACTCACTGCAGGTATATAAGGGAAGGGACTAACAAATACTGAATCATTATCTGTTTTCTCTCTAGGCTTAAGAACTCTGTGTTTTGCTGTGGCTGAGATTTCAGAAAGTGATTATCAAGAATGGTTGGATGTCTATCACCGTGCTTCTACAGCTATACAAAACAGAGTACTCAAACTTGAAGAGAGCTATGAACTAATTGAAAAAGTTTGTGCAGCTTGATGTAGCTTTCTGGGGTTTGGGTTGGTTGGGGGGAGGATGGAGTGGGCAGAGGGATGAGCAGAAGAGTGGGTTCTTAATTATTGTCCTTATTTTCTATGCCATGAAAAGTGAATCACTATTGAGGAACAATGCTTAGATAGAAAAACAAAATCTAGCGATATACTGACAGTTGTGTCAGGTAGTCCTTGCAGTTTAAACAATCAAAATGAAGGAACAATTAATCTGACAAAGTCTTCGCTGCAAATAGCTACCTTGCTGGAAAGTGTCGATTATGGGCTGAACAACTGGAAAGCTTTTTTTCAGAGTTCTTCTGGTGTGCAAAAAACTGTAATAACAGATAGGCAACATCTGCTTCATTATATAATGATCTTGGAACAGTGGAGTAGTCAAGATTGGAAGGGACTTGGGGAAGTCATCTAGACACAAATCCTTGTTTAAAGCAGGGCTAGTTTTGCTTGCCCAACACTTTGATGAAGTTTAGAGTATCCACAAGGAGGATTTCCCAGCTGCAGCAGGTAATTTTTTTTCATGCTCAACTTAGTCTTTTTTCCTTCTTCAGAATTAAAATTTTTATTGCTGCAGAATGTGACTGATGCCTCTTGGCCTTCACTGTGCAGTAAACATTTTGGAGAAAGATGGCTGGTCTGTCAGCTTTAGTTAGCAGAAGGAATCCCTCCCTTGGGCTTCTTTTTTCCCATGTTAAACTCATCCTACTTCTTCAGGTGCTCTTACTATGTGTGCTCTGGGCCCTAAGCTATTTTTGTGTCCCTCTGTTGGACTTGTTCCACTTTGTCAGCCTCTGTTTTACTGAAGGCCCATAAAGCAAGCTCATACCCAGATACAGCGTCACAAGAGCAGAGCCTGAAGTTTCTGGCAACACTGCTTCTGAAGTAGCCAGGTATGAAGCTAAGACTTCCCTACCTCAACAAAAAAAGATCCCATGACTATTAAATTTATAAGACAAAGGAGTGCATGAGACCAAGAGTGCTTGAAGTTTTGATACTTAAATTTTGGAGGGGTTTTTTTTTGGGTTTTCTTCCTTGGAAAGTATAAGAGAGATTAGTTTGCTTAAAATTCAGAGCCTCACAAATCTGTGGTGTTTAATTCATGAAAAAAATGGTGAGGGTATAGAGCTTCAGTCACTAATAAACATTGCTGAGCAGTTTATCTGGATGTGACAGAACAGTCTTGAAACTATGTTACTTTCTAATGCCAGGACAACCCTGCTGCCTTTACAAATTTGTGTATAAGCTGCACAAGTACTTCCTCAGGATGTAGTATGCAGGCCATGCTGCTACCAGGATTGCACACTATTAGATGTATAATGGTGTCTTTAACATTTAGCTAGTTTTAAGGGTATAGAAATAGAAAATATAAAAATGGCTGCATTCACAAAAATTGTATAAATTTGCTCCATAGGAAGCTAAAATCAAACATAAAATACTAAGATAAATTTACAGGTGTTTTAGATTTTTTTACAAAGTGAAGAAAAATCATTTCAAGAGAGAAGGTGTGGTATTAGCACTCCTGAAGCCTTGATATCAGAGAAGTACTCCTCAGGAAAAGCTAGCTGTTGCTGAACAAGCTACTGAGCTACTGAGAGAATAAGTGGTTAAAGTTTGAGTGGTCACGCTGTGCAGTTTTGTCAAGCCACACAGATACCTAAGTTAAAGCTCGTGGAATAAAGTGGAAGTTCTTTATTTGTTGACACCAAATCTGATTAATGAGTTTAGAGTGTATTAATCTTGTTGTAAATACAGAGAGTTAAATAAAATAAATGGAACATTGAAATTGAATTTAAATCAAAAAAACTCTGTATGTTTGAAATATTTTCTGTTCACAGAATCTTCAGCTGCTTGGAGCAACAGCAATTGAAGATAAACTACAAGACAAAGTGCCTGAAACCATCGAGACACTCATGAAAGCAGACATAAAAATCTGGATACTTACTGGAGACAAACAAGAGACTGCCATTAATATTGGTATTATATTGCATTTATATTGCATGTATTGCATCAAATGCATTTATTTGATGTCTTTGTTACAGGTTTAAAAATAACAGCACTTGATGCAGTATAATTTCTTTCAGAATAGGAAGTTGTCTGGTAAAAAAATAATATTATATGTCACTCCAGAATTTGAATGTGAACTTATTTTTTAGTCAGTGTTAGGGGGAGGATAGGGAATGGTGGATTCTGCCGCTGTTAAAATGCTAAGAGCAAGAAAAAGTTACATCACAGAGGAGGCAAAAAAGTAGGAAATTGTACTTTTTTATCGCATATGAGATGAATTAAAAAGAATATGTTGACTTTTGACAGTGAGAGGGAATAATATTAAGAGAATGTTAAGTATTCTTAGTTTCCCTTCTCTGTTTTTCCTTCTTTCCAAGAAAGGTGAACTCAAGTACTATAACCTTTTAGCAAAAGTTTATTCTTATTCTTTCCTTTTATTATGAAGGATGGTTAAAAAAAACTGATTTCAACAATGATAAATCTGCATCTTTAAATAGTTATATATGAAAGCTATTTTAACATTTTAAGAGTCTATGCATGTGACCACATCAGCACTTGCTGTCGTAGTGTAGATGCATGTCCAAAATAAAGCCTTACTTTAGTCATATATATACTTTTTATTTGATGTTATTATTTCTAATCTTAAAGAACTTTCCATATGCACACGATACAGTTGATCTAAGGTTATTTTCCTTAGTACCTTCAGGTTTGATGCAATACACATAATACCAGTATTTTCACTATATTAACAATGGTGATACATATTTCTGACTAGGCAGCCTACATCATTAGCACAGAAAATGCATCCTGTTTAATGCATCAAAAAATAAAAGAAAAAATGAAAATATGTATATAAACAAGTTTTGAAGTAAATGCAAGTTGCATTCTAAAAATTTACAAGGATTAGGGAGATCTGTTTGTTGTTTTCTGTAACTCTTTAAAGCACTTCTGAACAGCTGCAAGTTGCAGCAAGGGAAATTCTAACTATTCTGACTTAGTACCTACATGTACTTATATAAAATGCAGTAGAATATTTTTTATCATTTATTTCAGCTAGAGAAATCTTATTTTTAATTCTGTCTGTAGGTCTCTTACAGGAAAAAAATGCCTTGTTCTATTATAATCGATTTTTTTAACCGATTTTTAAAAACAAAATCTTTTCTAACAGGTCACTCGTGTAAACTTTTGAGAAAGAACATGGGACTAATTGTTATAAATGAAGGCTCTCTTGATGTAAGTAAAATCTTTAAAGTTCTCAGTTAATGAAACATTATTTTATTGCTTAAAATGTCCAGGCATCATGGTGAAGATGGTGTAAAAAAATAAGTTGGAGTGTCTATTTATCTGGACAAACATAGAAAATTCTGCCAAAACCATGGTTTGGGGAATGTTGTTTATGTTTGTTTTGGGGTGTTACTTTCTTAATTTTAGTATTCCATGCTTGGAAGACTGTATGATCTTTGTGACAGAATGTTGCTGAATAACTGGAAAACAGTCTACACCTTCTGAAATCACAGTGCAGCTACTACACAAAGGAACTTCACAACTATGAGCAAACAAATTCCATGTAGTAGACTTCATCCATGCATGCTCAAGGCTAGGAGCTTCATGTTATACAAGCATTACAGATGAACCACTTCTAGAGTGGTGATTCAAAAGTTCAATAAATATCTATCAAGCAATATATTTTTATAGTAAATTTATATAAATATAGTATAAGAATAAAAGGTAGTAGCTGCAATGATAACTGCAGTGTACTCCCTGTTTCAAACTGGAGTGTCTAGATTGTATAGAGATTGAGAGATCCTTTCCTTATATACCCAAAATACAGAGTATATGGAGATGCTCTAGAAAATAGTTACAGAAACTGTTGTCATTTTAAAGAGTTTTTAGCATGTAATTTTAAACAGTGGAACTTCATTTCTGTCACAGTTTCTGGGGGGTGAGAGCCAGGAAACAAGTGCAGAATTCCCCAACAGGCTAATCTCATTTTAGATAAACCAATGAATCTTTAGAAGGCCAGTAGAAGCAAAGTAGTCAAAAACCATTAACAACAATGTGTGTAACTGGGAGGAGTAAGTTGATTTGAAAAGGCAAAGCAGTATCTTTTAATTTCATTTCAGAGGGTTTTGAGATTTTTAATTAGTTCAGTGTTCTATTTTTAGGTGGTTACACCAAATTTGGTTTATGTGTGCCTGACGTAACTGAAGTAGCACAATTATTTGGTTGGTAAACTTGTAAAAAAATATGGGAACGTGTTGTCACAGGATGTCACTAGCTTCCAAAGTCAATATTTTTGACTTTTTTCATCTTTTCATCTTTTTTGGTTTTCTTCATCTTCCTTTCTCCTCTAAAATACTTTTTACTTGTGGGCTGTGAAGCAGGAAACAGAAGAGAAGTATGTTATAGCTCTGTAAAGGTTTTTCAAAAAGAAAGAAGGGCAACAAGCAATATTTTTTGTCTCTCATGACCCTCCATGGTAGAACTGCACTGTAGCTAACTAGATGTCATTGACCTTCCCAAAGTAGGCTGCTGCAGGAGTAAATACATATGAATATATTGTCTACTGAATGTAATCTGAAGTTCTCAGTACTAGATCACAAAATAGTGACTTCTGTAGGTGTGATTCAAACTGTCATTAGCAATTGAAAAATAGAAAATATGTTCCTTTGTATAACATGTACTTTATGTTATAATTGTTAAATTATGTTAAAATATGAATTTATTGTAATAGGATTATCAGTTATAATGCCTGTATTTATATCATTAGTTATCTGTGTTTCCTTTTTTCTAAACATTTAGGAACATTTTGTATAACAGCAAATTATAGTATCTATATATATGTGAGTAATCTTTTGTATTATTATATAAGTTTTCTGTATACCTGTGCCTTCTGGCAAATATTTATGCAATTATTGTTGCTGTTCAAAGAGCATTGAAGGTTCTGCCACAAGTTATACACTTCATTTTTGGCAGAGTGAAAGAGCAATCCTACACGACATTTCTATTGTGTTTCTAATAGTGCAACTCTTGCAAATATTTTTTTTTGCTTTATAATATTTGGTAGCAGAATCAAAAGGCAACTTCCTCAAAAACCAAAGTGCCAGTGTTTCTTATCACACTGAAAAATTTGGATTTAAGAATATTAAGAAGTAAAAATAATGGACCCCATTTTTTTGTGCAACAGGGAACAAGAGAGACACTTAGCCATCATTGCAGTACTCTTGGTGATGCTTTAAGGAAGGAAAATGATTTTGCTCTCATCATTGATGGTAAATCTCTGAAGTATGCTTTGACATTTGGAGTAAGACAGTATTTCCTGGATTTGGCTTTGTCATGTAAAGCTGTTATTTGTTGCAGGTAAAGTTTACATTATTCTGTCTCCATGCTATTTTTGTTGACATATAAAAATAAACTGAAGTTATGAAATACAGTCATTCAAGTGAAATACCACTGTAGAGCAGTCTGCAACAGAGTGTAATTGTCAGAGTCACTCAGATTGCTATTTCCAGGAACATAATTTGTAATCCATTGAGAGTAGTCTCAATCAGGTTGAGACACTAATCTTGACCTTGAATTGATACTACAGTTAACCACAGGTTTTAGCATGTCTGGAGTCATCTGTAGATCTTTCTCCACAGGCTACTTTTCTGTGAGATGTGGATTACACTGTATAAGAAGTGCTCAAAAATGTTAAAGGTACTACTCAGGGTGCTTTTTATTAGCTGAAGCTGGTGGAAATGCCTTTTTTAAGCATTATTATGTCTGATTATTATAGGGCTTGTTTATACAATAAACCCTTTTATCCTTTCCTGTAAATATCAACTACTACAGCAAGAAACTTCCATTGTTCCATTAAAATAAGTCAGATTAATCTGAAAAATTTGTTCAAAATGGAACTATTTTTCTGCTTTGCAAAAGGACACAGAAAAATAAGTAATATTACAATATCCAAAGAATCACTGGGTTTCTAGTCTTTCCATCACTTCTGAAAATTAAAGTCATACTACCAAGGGATTTTTTAATTAATGTTTTTGTGGTTAAGCTTTGTAGATGCATGTAGAACTGATCTTTTAAAGCTATATTTCTTTTTCTTCTATTTCCCTGGTTACAAAATCCATTTTATGCCATTTGAAGAGATAATTTTTGTGTTTTTATTGAACTGGGGAACCATTGAGGGGTATTCTGTACATAAAGCTGTCTTTTAGTGTTGGCATTCTTGTAAAGAAACAACAAAGTGCAAAATGAAAGTTTCTGTTCTAGTAGTATTCTCTCTGTCGTTTCTTCATTTTACACTTCCATAATTTACTTAGGTCAGTTGGTTTCAATGCGTATCTAGATATATGTCTGACATACTTTGTGGTTGCTTAAAAGTTGACTACAAGTTTAAAACTAAAATACTTGCTCATAACCCTCACTGGTTTAATGCGCACATATTAAATATCCCATGTTTCCCAAAAGTCAAAATTCTGCCAAAATATTTGTTTCTGTTAAATGTTTTGTCTTTAGTACCAAAAAACTTCATTTCCTTGTTTATGGGCTTGAAAATAAAAAGGTTTAAATGGTAGTTTTTAATTAAGGTAAATCACTTTTAAAAATTAAAATATATATACATATAAGTTCTTTCTTCATCCATATAATGACAGTAAACATCTAATATTCTCCTTTGTTCTAAAAGTACAAATTACACCACTTTCTTTTAAGTTTGCAGGCTGCATTGACTTGTGCAGAAGCATTTATTGCCAATGGATTCTTCCAAAGACTAGCTGTAGCACAGATGATGCTGACAAATATTCAGTAGACATTTCTCTTCAGAAAAAAAAATCTGTATATGTTATTAATTCCAAGCAGATGTTTGGCTTAAAGACTTCAGTAAGCTGAATTCCAACTCTGTATTGGCTTCAGAGTAATATATGCAAGAAGAATGTTAAATGGGTTATTCTGGAGTAAAAATGTACAGCTAAGATGAGAAAAATTAATGAAAAATATTTTTTACTGGTTTCACCATGAACTTGAGGGAGTGACAGTGCCATCTTCCAGCTGCCCCTATAACAGTTTCTAAAAAGGAATCAAGGCACTATTCCTGAGGAGTTAAAAAGATCGAAAAGAAGGACTCAGGTCAGGAATCTTCTGTAGAATCTGGCTGTAGCAAGTCTTGGTACAATTCTCAACAGCAGAGTTCAAATAAAACACGTACCAAAAGATCATAGAAAGATTTTTTTCATATAGGTGGACCACAGAATTTTTCAGAAGGACTGTTGCCCAGAAACTTTCAAGGCAGGTTTTCCACAAGGCTGTGGACTCATCTCACACAGCTTTTTTAGAAGTCCAATGCATATGTTGTGCTCGCCAATGAATAATGTGATTACATAACCACCTTCAATTTGAAGGCTGTATTATTTTTCATTCCTTTATGTTTTAAAATACATTTTCAAACAATTCTCTCTAACACACTTGGTCAGGTGACTTCCTCAACATAGAATCCTCTTGCAGCCTTTTAAGTAGTCCAAAGTTCAGAAATGTTATTTTTTATGAATTTTTCTGTGAATGTGCTTTTACCATATACTCTTGAAGGGCAATAACAAGACCATGTTGCTCACCAGGATGTTAATTGGCCTGGGTTTATTAGCTTTCCACAGAATATAAAGTATGTTTTAAAAATACATTCATTTGAAAGTCCTGTATGAAACCTCTGTGTTTTTTTATCCCTTAGGGTATCACCGCTTCAAAAATCTGAAGTTGTAGAAATGGTTAAAAAACAAGTTAAGGTAGTAACTCTAGCAATTGGTGATGGAGCAAATGATGTTAGTATGATACAAACAGCACATGTAGGTGTTGGTATCAGTGGGAATGAAGGTCTACAGGCTGCTAATTCTTCAGACTACTCAATTGCTCAGGTAAGTCATTACACTGCAAAATACTACAATAAAAAATTTAAAATATTATTCATATTCATGTGTGTGTGTTTTAATTGTATGTTTGTTCATTTTTCATGTTTTTTGCAGTTCAAGTATTTGAAGAACTTGCTGTTGGTTCATGGAGCCTGGAATTATAACAGAGTAGCTAAATGCATCTTATATTGTTTCTACAAGAATATAGTCCTTTATATTATTGAGGTAATTTTACAGCACATGAAATGTTACTTCTTGAAAGTAAAACCTTAATTTTGAGCTTTTGGTTATTCTATACTTTTTTCAGTATTTTAACTGTAAATATATACTACTAGTACTGAATGTTGAAATTTTTTATAAACGGATTAATCTGATTTTTTTTTTACTTTAAAAAACCGCAGTTGTTTAAAAATGCATGGTAAATATTATTACTAAATGTGTTTCTAATATTGCTAGCTTATTAAAATGCTGTACTTGTAACATCATTGCAGTAATTAAGGAATCCAGTTACAAGTTTGCCTTAAGTTTACCCAGAGATGTGTGTGCTTCAGCTCTTGGAGCTGGTGTCAGGGACGGTCGGGTTCGGACTCTGAAGCCCTTTCCAAGGTCTCTGTTGCACTGCAGGGCTGTTGCTGTTCAGAGCAGTGCCCAGGGTTTTTACAGACAGGTTTAGTTCCACTCTTGGGCACCTTTGACTTGCAGAATGGGGTGACCCTGCATCCTCAGGCTCCTGTTCAAGAACAGGGATACTTTCCTGAAAGCTGACCTAGTTTTTCACCTGGGATTTTAAGGAGTGAAATCGTGCGAAAAATACAGTGCTATGAGAGGGCTGTGTTGTAATAAATGTACATTTATTGGTAGGTATGGGTAGAATAGAATGTATAATTGTAGTTTTCATTCCTTTCATGACCGCACAGCAACCTTACGGTTGAACATAGTTTAAATAAATTTTTAAAGCTCCTCTCTCCTCCCCCCCTTACTTTTCTTCCAACAGCTGCTGCATCTTTTATAATCAAGTGTGTGTATATATATAGTAATTGAATTTATAATTTATTCAAACTTTATATTCATAGTCAAACTTTGGGTTAAAAATGTGGAAAAAATACTTAATTTTTTTAAATCTTGACCATTACATAAATGTTATAGATAGTCTTATGTATTTCTTACATTAATGGGGTTAACAGATACTCTTTAAATTTTCATAGTTTTTTTTTAAATCCATTTTCACATTAGTATCTTAAACTTGCAAAGTAAATATTCCGTTTTATTGGAAGAAAATGCCTTATTTCTCTTAAACCTGATGTAAACATTAGATTATTATTTCCAATTTTGATACTTACTTATGCGACCTTACTCGTAATATTTGAAAACACTGTTATCATTTTTTAGGTACAAAAGTTGAAGCCAAAAGAGTGCATTTTTCTTACCATATTTTGCGTTTTCTAAATTTTCTCTTTTTACTCTCCTTACTGTGTTATTACTGCAAATAGATTTCTATCTAAGTAGCAGCAAGTTTGTAGCTTTTTTAGAAAAATATAAAGTAGGAGGCTATAGAAAAGCAAGTTTGCTGAAGGTCCTTTTATTGTGTGGAAGTGGCAGACTTTAGATCCTGTATTTCAAAGGCTGGATATCTACTTACATGATCAGACTTCCAGAAGTACTGATTAGCAGTAGCTCTAGAAGTATTCGAAAAAAACAGTATTAATGTATACTTTGCTTATAGAAAGCATACAAAGGTTGGCTTCAGAACATATAAATTTATATTTCTTAGATTTCTGTCATTGTCACCTGCAAACATATTGTAAATTTATAACTTGAATCAGATCCCACTATTTGTACTTTTGAGAAAGAAAGTTAAATGCAAGGTACAGAGATCATAGTCTAAAGATCAAAAGGCTTTGATTTTATGAACAGGTAGTCTCTTCCTCCTGAGCAGATTGAAGGGCTAAGAGATAATTTTGATATGGGTTTTATATACAAGTCTATTGTACCTTTATATATAAGGCATGCAAACATTTTGCCATAGACACCTTCTCTGGAAGACAAAATAAATTCTATTTGAATTCCTGTATACCCCATGTTTGTCAGTTCAGAAAACTTTTCAGAGATGTTAATAGCTCATGTCAATACTGTGAGTGAATGGGTAGAAATTCATCATTGAATGTCTCCAGAAAGGACAACTGCCAGTCTTGAGTCTCTCTTTTCAGTTTTTTTGTACAGATCAGGCGTGGGAGCAGGGAGCTCAATGAGTATTTGTAAGCTGCTGCTTAATATGCAGAAATGCTACATCAGGAAAACTTCTGTGAGGCTTTTGTGGCCACACCTCCTCTGTCTTGGAGTTTAGAAAATAGTACTGTGAAAGGCACGTCTGGAAGTTAGTTTAGCAAGTTTCCTTTTATTTTGACAATAACTAAAAATACCTACCTTTACTTAATAGATCTGTATCCAGTTTTTAAATGTCTGCTCAGTACTAATCAAGAAAATAATGGAAAATATTCCGTTTAATCTAAAGTATAGCCTTTATCCTAGGCATTCATGGGCTGATATAAAATTGATGTCAATTGGTTTCTTAATTTAGAAAATGGTAAAGGTCTAAAATAATACTCAAGCACAGTGATCAGTGCTTATTGGCATTTAAACTCCTATTCATAAGAAACCAGAAGTGGTCTGTAATAATGTTTTTCTATTCTGTGTCTTGATGCAATAGCTATTTAAATATGGGCCTCATCTTTTGTATAGGACTAGTCACAATGACTTGAGAGGTTATATTCTGATGTATCAGTCTAAATTGCAAGTGAAAACTCTGAATCTCTAATAGACCACTAATGTGCTTTATTAAGCCTGTACAGAGTATCACACTCACGTAGGATAAGCCTATGCAAAGTTTCATACTTATTTTGGAGGAGCTGACATTATTTTATAAAGATGGTTGAGATTGAGATGGATCTCATGATTGAGAACTCCTTTGTGGATTGGTTTTATTTTTATAATTACCATTACTGTACGCACTCTGTCATTAAACTACTCATTTTATGAAGTTATGAAAATCACCCTTTGACATCAGAGGAACAAAATTTTCCTATTCTTACTTCTCATTTTGCTATCTAGTAATAACTAGTAATAATGTAAAATAACTGGTTCATAGTAAAGAAAAAGGATTTACAGTTTTAAAAAATAAGAAGATTTGATTTTTCCCCAACATGAAACATCAAATGAAAGAGTAAGAATCAGAGTAAGAATCAGAGTAAGACCAAGACAAGCAGAAGAAACAGATGTGTGGAGTTGAGATTTAAAGAGTGATCACAGATGTTTAAACATGGCTGTTTATAACAATTTAAGTGATACTATGGAAATAATTAATTTATTAAGTAATTAGAGCTATAATGACTTTTTTTATTCCATAAGCTTTGGATGACGGGGCGGTTATTTTCCCCCTTCCCCCATGCTGTTCATGTCCATAACTGGAGTTTACCATTGTGTTCCTATTTCCTTTGCCTGACATATCAGGTGAATGGCCATGATCATATTGAGACCCGTATAATGCAGAACCCCAAACATGAGCAGGCTTCTGGGCATACTCACACTGGGTCTGAGCTGCACAGTTCAGCTGCTGTGGTTCACTGTGCCATGGCTTGCTTGAGATGTGCAAACTGCACGGAGTTCAGTTTGAAACACACACAGCAGAAAGTGATTGTGCTCATGCCCACATTTTGGCATTACTTGGTTGGAAAACTTAGATGGAAAACATACAAGGATCTCTGTTGAGGTCCATCTCATTTTCGACAGACTGGGGACCTAAATCTTTCCTTTTCAATGGAAAATTTTGTAGGCATTGAACTGCAGAATAGTCAAATTTTCACTGCCTGCTCACATATATAGTCTAAAATACTTTTTTTAAGAGCACAAATCACCTGTCCTTCTGTAAAAGGGAGCTGGATTAGTAATTTGAGTTGATAGAGTAGGACCTATACCCTAAGAGAGGAATGTTTCAGTCTGCTCCTAAATTAGTGTCATGTCCAGCATCCTAAAAACTTATTTTGCAGGTACAGCTGCCTTCATTGTCTGTCATAACTAGGATGAAACACACTTGTCTCTGAATAAATTGCCCACTGCAGAGCAAGTGTTTCTTGTCACTATTAATAATGTTGTAAGCTCCATATTACTTTTTTCATATAGGGCTCAGAGTGTAGTTTTCTAGGGCCCAAGATTCAGAAGTTGAGGCAAATAGGCGGGTTATTTTCTTCTTCTCTTATAGTTTAAGGTGAGGGCTGTACTTGTCCTTTGTCTTTTCTTTTTCCACCTTTTAGATCTTTTAATTTTGAGCCATTATGGCATGAACTATTGTTCTTAACATGAACATTCAAATACTGTCTTGTAAGTAATATAAAATTAATGTTTCTGCTTAGATACTAAAGACATTTTGTCTCTTAAAGTTAATATCTGGTATTCTACTAAGCTGTACTGTTTCTACTAGAGACCACTACTTTTAGCCACAGTGAAAGATTTCTTATTCATGGACTTTTTTTTGATAGATTCCATAAGAACTTCAGAACTTAGAGAACCCAGAACCCAATTTCAGAACCCAATTTCATCTCTCTTTAGTTTGCATCTAGGCCTCTGACCAAGATATATTCCAGTCCCTTATTACACTAAAATGAACTAAAATGCCTATAACTTGCATGCTTTCTTTAGAAAAAAGTAAATGCTAATCTTTCAGGAAGTCAATACTATGCCTTAAAGGATTTCTCTACAATTTTATACTAAAACTATTTTCAGTTCAAATACCTTGAAAATTCTAACTTAAATTCTGTACAAAATAAGCTGAAAGCAACATTCCATTGCAAATTAAAATTTTATTCTAAATACTTGCCTTGCTTTTTAAAAATCACTCCAAAACGTTGCCAAGTGTTGCTTGATGTCATTTACCTGTAAGAGCAGTCAACATGTGGAATAGATTCAGTGTATGTATTTAGGCCTTTCATTTAAAATTAGTGGTTTATAACACTTTGCCTGCTCGTTAAATCACAGTGGAAAGTTAATGTCTTTTCCATATACTCCTTGGTTATGAAGGGTCAAGTCTATGTGTATTTGTGGTCTTCTATTTTCTTCCTAGAAAGTGATACTTTTCTTAACTCTATTTTCACTTACCAGCAATGAGATGATCAGCTACTGAATCATATATCTTCCACCACCCTAACCCTTTCAAATCAATATTTTTTTAATTAATCAAGTATTTGATACAAACAAGGGAAAAAGGCATCAGTTGTACTGATGTTGTGTGCATAATTAATTATTCTGTAATGCACAGTTGATTACGTACACATCTTGCACCCTTATAGTCAGCTACTGAGAAACTGCTACCAAAAAATTCATCACAATTAAATCATAATTCATATTTTGAAATTCAAAAATCAAAATACAAAAGAGTTGCTAAAAGTCTGATACAGCTGAAATAAAGTTATTCCATTGTCTTTTTGGTGTGTAGTCTGAAAGTTTAGAAAATTGTGCTTGCTGCACTTAAATCTACCAAAGTAAACAAATTTAGCATTATAAGAGTTTGGAAAATTCAGGGTATTCTCTCTTTCTGTATTTCAGCATTGAACAGTCTTGACTTTGTATCCAATCTTGTGTTAATAAGTGGCCACCAAAAAAAAATTTAATCTTATCTGTTGAAAAAATAGCAATTTTGGCTGGATTTTACTTCCCATTTTTAGTGTTCACAGTTGCCAACTTCAGGAGGTTTTCCATGTCAAAGTAGTCACAGACATTTTCAGACATTGCACTACATGATTTAAAAAAAAATTCTGAGTTTGGTCATAGAGTCCAGTCACCTGGAGGCCAGCTTGGGTATATACTGATAAACATACGTATGGATTGTAATTCATGCTTCCTTAATGAACTTCAATGAAATGTGAACTGTAAGAACACAGCATCTAAAAATTCATTTAAAAACATGAGTGTTAAATGGGGTAGACTTTTCAAATTATTTTGACTTGTCTTACTTAAGAGCTTTCATTTTTCCTAGACCATATAGTTTCAGTGTAACTTGTTAATAAAGATTCATCAGATGTGCTGCTCCTCCACTTTGTCATTGAACTAATTCAAGGATGAGAATAATAGGAGAAAGTAGATATGCTGTATGCTGTTCTGAAAACATTAGAAAATATGTTATCACATGTTTCAAATTAAATCTGGGTTTTTTTAACCTTTTAGCAAAAAAAAATTATAAAAATTATGCAATTAAAGAGATGTCCACTTCCATCTCTACAGTACCCTGTAGCTGAGTTAGTGTTTCTTAACTAAGTAGTTCTACTTTTAGGCTCTGGTAAAGGCCTTTCATGAGTAAGGATTATTGGTAGTTTTAAGTTCCAAATAGCAGGTCAGTCTATGAATTCTGTTAGTCAGGTTTGCCAGCAATGGGGAGGCAATGGCTACTAATCTGGGAGCTCCCCTTCCACCAGCCCATATTTCTCAGAATTTTTATTTCATTAAGAACTAAGTGAGCTTAAATTACTCTTAAACCTTAAAGAACCTGACTTTTCTTCTAAAAATAGTTAACTCCTCTGAATGTTTTCCTATTGACATGGAATTGCTCACGTATCTGACTAGATGGCCCACTGTCCTTGATTGAAAATAAGGTTTATCATTAATTTTTTCATATGGGTTTAAACCAAAACATTTTGTGTTGTGAATGTGTTGTAGGGGTATCCCTTCTTGAGAGGCTGCGGAAAAATCTGTTTATTATACCTTGCAAGACATTTGAGTAATACACAGTTCTGATCTTTTGCAGGTCTGGTTTGCATTTGTCAATGGCTTTTCTGGACAAATTCTTTTTGAAAGATGGTGTATAGGTCTTTACAATGTGGTAAGACAATTTGTGTGCCTTTAGTTACCTTTAACCATGAATGTTTCTTGAGTAAGCAATCTTTAAGCAAATCCTTACCTCTAAAGTTCTGCAATTTTTTCTTTTTAAACCACCTAGATGTTTACAGCAATGCCTCCTCTAACTCTTGGAATATTTGAGAGATCCTGCCGAAAAGAAAACATGCTGAAATACCCTGAGTTATACAAGACTTCCCAAAATGCACTGGACTTTAATACTAAGGTAGATCTTTGTAAAAATCAAATATAAAGCAAAAATTCATAGGAATTCAGTATAGCTACCCTTTTGGTTCTGTGCTGCTTATAATTAAAAACTGAGGGGATTTTTATTACTACTATTTCCAGGTGTACACTTTTCAGTGAATGGTACAAATCATATATATATATATATATATATATATATATATATATATATATTCTTTTTTACCAAGTATGGAAATGGAGAACTAGGGATTTTATTTTTTCAATCCTTCTTTTTTTCTTTCCTGCTGGTAATAAAGCTGTCTTCTGTAGGCGGAAGTGATTAGAACTCACTGTTGCTGGGCTGTATGTATTTGTACTGTTATATGGAAATGGATTACTGAAGCCTGTGGAGAAGTGTTGCAGGGGACAATAAGAACTGTCACTAGATTTGTAGAGGGAGGGACATGGTACTATTCTTTGTCAATTTGGAGTTGTGATTTTATGGTTTAATTTTGAGTTTTGGGAAAAAATACTTGGAGTCAAGAATGTGTCAGTGTGGATCAAAAGGAATCTGAAGCTACTTTTGGTGCGAAATGGGTGATGTTCATCTTAGGGAGACTAGCATAAGCAGTAGTAAAGGAATGTAGGACTCTAATATATAAAATAAACAAAATTTCTGCAGCATTGCCCATAAAAAATCTCTTTTAAAAAAACTAAATTAAACTTGTGCCTGAATCTTTGATTTCATTAGTATTTGACTTTTGTAAAAGATTCTTCTGATTTTATTTTTCATAAATATAATTGTGACATTTCAAGTAATGTCATTTTATGTTGAACTTGGGGACATTTTCAATATATCCTGGAATTAACAATGCTTACATGTGATGGTCTGTGGTAAGTATGCAGCGCTGATACAGCATATTAACTCTTATATCTGCACCACTTGTGCTATATAACTGGAGTTACCCCAATGTAATTATTATAATTATTTGTCTAAACTATCTTTGTTCTCTGAAACAAATGAGATTTTTCTCATTTTTCTTCATTTCATCCCTTCACCTACAAAAGCCAGCCTGAAAGTTGTAAGGACACTGTAACAGAGTCTCTCATGTCCCTGTGAATGCTTTCCAAATACGAGGCTTTTCATAAATAGGCACTTTTGTGTTGTGATAGTTTTAATAAACAGTTTAAGTCATAATAGTTGTTTTTCTGTTTTAAAATAAGCTTCAATATTTTTTTTATTGCACAGATGTATTGTTGACTTAATTGGAAATTCTGTGACTGTTCCCATACAACATTTGCTATGAGTAAATGTCTACAAACGCACCAGCTACAAAATTCCCACCTATATAAAGTTGAATAGTTGGTGTTAAAGATTTGGAAACATTTCTGCCTTGAATATTGATGCAGATATTTGTTATGGTAAAAGGGATCAAAGGTTATGAGGTCATGACAGAGGTTAAAGGATTAGCATGGGACAAAAAGAATTGGTCAGGAAAATGGAAAAGTAGAACTAATTTTTCTTGCACCCACCTGTGCTTTCTGTCAAATAAAAACTTCTGGTAATGACATAGCAAGAAGGAGAGACAAAGGTTAATGAGTAGCACAAGTTTAAATGTGCAAAGTATTAGAGTGTAAATTGGACCATGCAACCAAGTGTAGCTGAATAATCTAACAAAAGATGTTGAGACATTGTGGAAAATGTGAGACAGGCAACTTAATTTCAATTGTTTGAACACCTTAACACTCAAAATACACGTCAGTCAGTTACAATAAAAGCCATAACAGTCAAAAGCATTGTTAGTGAAAAAACCAATATTGCCATACTGAAGAAAATGGGCTACATATTTTTTATTGTCTTTTTATGTCATTATGTAATATATTATGGAAAGCATGAATAGATTGTTTTTTCTTAAACTTAATACAATCCTTTACAGAAGGCATCTTTTACAAATGAAAATAAGTTTGAAAGTAAAACTTCAATTGTTTAGCAAATACATCAAAAGAATTTTAATACGAACAAATTGTGCTCCTCAAGAGTAGAGTATGTAAGGAGAAATTCAAGGAAGAAACTGATATTTGTTCTTTTTTAATTTCTTTGTATGTGGGAATATATAGGTTAGGCATGAGTGTAACTCAGGTTTTAATTTTTCTATGATTTAAATTTATTCTTATGCTAAATGCAGATTATAAAAGCAAGAGTCCTTTTTAAGTCCCCACTTAAAATGTAGCAATTGTTCCAGCTGTCTCATTTAGTCTCATTTTTCTGATGATATTCCCATATTTGTATATTTTAATTTCCCTTCTGAATTGAATTTAAAAGGAGGAGATAATACACACTTTTTTTCAAAGCATAAAAATAAACAAATGACCCATGAAGAGCTAAGAGGCAGAAAGTGCCTGTCAGTTATATTACTTCACAGTGGTGGCCTAACAAAAACACATTTTGTGAATCTAACACGTGGATAAAAAGAAAGGTCAGGGTTCACAGAGCTAGTTTATTGCAAATGGTTCTCATGGATTTTCTGTTTTCTTTCTTAGGTTTTCTGGGTTCATTGTTTAAATGGCCTCTTCCACTCATTCATTCTGTTTTGGTTTCCACTAAAAGCCCTCCAGCATGGTAAGTATTATGAAAAATAAAAATATAAATGTTGAATAGTACAAAATTCCTAATATTATCTTATTTCTAAGGGAAGCTTTATAAATAGTGACAGTTCAGTGTGATTAAATTTCAAGATACCATTTCTAGAAACCAGATGCCATATACATAAAATGTTTTATTTAAGATCTATGTAAAAGGAGGAATAATATATATTCAGAATAATACATATAAAATATATATGTACATATACATTTAACTATCTCAATAGTCTTGATTTAAGCTGAAACGAGATGGAGA
The DNA here is from genome assembly GCF_015832195.1 of Motacilla alba alba. Lineage (NCBI taxonomy): Eukaryota > Metazoa > Chordata > Aves > Passeriformes > Motacillidae > Motacilla > Motacilla alba. Next base: position 23,791,205 of record NC_052019.1, on the reverse strand, counting down.
AAAAGAGATTGCTATTTAATTATGCTAATTTTTATGAAATATACTACCACAGTAAATGCCTACACAATCCTAAAACGCTATGATCCCTTGTATTGTCTCTTACATTTTGTCAACGTTTAGCTTTATCGTGTATACATTCTGTCCTGTTAGTTCAAGGCCATACTAATCTGCTAGTTTGTATTTCTATGAGTGGGGTTGGGGCAGAGGAACAGTGACATGTTGGACTGCTCAGCCCTGTCCATCTTCTAGTTCAGCTGTTGTATATGCTTGAGCTGCAGAAGGAGGTGGGGTAGTTGAGAGGAAAGTGGTGCTAATTAAAGAAAGCTTGAAAGCACCGCTTCCATTTTGTGGGAATGTTTGGGGCTGGAAGAGCTCTCATAAAGGTGGGGTTTTGTTTTGTCTCCAGTTTTTGGGGAGGAAAAAAAATAAGTGTGTACCTCACAACTTTTCTGAAAATTAGTCTCTTTTCAGTTTTGGTGATGTAGCCAAGCAGTCTGCCCTGGCATAGGGGACAGAAATGTTCTCATGGAATTTTGAAACTGCTGAGACTAGCAGCTCAGCTCAGCTGAGTAACAGCTGCTTATGCCCTAAAAGCTTAAGGAAAAAACACTCTGTGACTCCTAATGGGTAAAGGGAGGGATGTGGTAGCCTATTTTCTCTGAAAGGCCACTCACATCACACTGAATGTGAGTTCAGTGGCAACAGGAGAGGTTTAGACAGCCCAGGAGGAATGAGATTCCCAAAATGTCAGTGCATACTCTAAAACCATAATCTCAAATCCAAACTGAAATCCCTGTTCAAAGCTGTAGCCAATCCGTGTGAGAGATTAATGCATTACATTATGGATAAGTGTTCAGTGAATGTGTGTGGTCATGCAGAGTGGCAGAGGTACCTGTACAAGCACTTGTGAGAGCTCAGCCTTCAGCCTGCAAACCCTGAGCTAGAAGTGTCTTGCTGGCAAGTGGCCTCTGTGAGTCTGAACAAATTGCCTTTGATTACTAGAGAGAGGATAGGTGAGGGAACAGAACTGGGATTTGGAGGAATTGTGTACATCGTGAGGTGGTACAATCAGTACCAAGGATGGGTCTGGTGGTGCTCAGAGTTTTACATGAATGAGATACAAGTGCAAAAAAAAGATAATGCTATTAATTAAATCACTGGTGTCTGCATGTGTGAAGAGGAAAGGGAAATAATGCTATTAGTTTCCTAAGGAGTACCCGAGACAGGAACTTCTGAGAACAAGTCCCTGCTTCCACCTTCTCTTAACAAAGAAGAGGTGCAGGTACATCCTGAAATATGAAAGTTATAGCTTAGCTTTGTGCATTAGAGTGCTGAGTCCCAGCACTCTGACTGGTGGAAATATGCTTAGCTGCCTGCCTATTCCTCTGTCTTATTCTCACTATGCTCTTTACAGCTAGGTGTATATTGTAAAGCAGTGCAGTGCTATACTAGCAGGTATTTATTAGAATGTTGAAAACCAAATCTTAAAGATTATTAAAATCTCTTGGCACCCTTCTCTTGGTCAAATTCTCCTGTTTAGTCATAGTCTTGCTTGTCCACCTGTTTCTTATCTGTAAGTAGAAAATTCCAAACTGCATATGTCATAGTACAGTCTATCAAGAAATATGTGATCAGAGAATAAGTATGGAATTGTACAAAATTGTTTGTCAGAAGTGGCTCTATGGGATCTTACCATTGTACAGTACACAAAATTTACACTCTATGTACTGTCTGTCATGTGAATACAAAAAGTGACACATAAATCTTGACAGAAGCTTCTTCAGATGCAACTTTGTCAACATAAATGGGAGAAGCCAAACTTGAATGTACTAGTAAATTCACGAGGTACTCCCTCTTTTGAATAATCTTTAAAATAAGCTATAGTCTCAGCTTTTTTTTTAAGGCTTCAGCTCCTCTAGTACTTCTTGGTGTGCTAGTCTGTCCAGGGAGGAAGTTAAATAGGAGAAGTGTCAGAAATGCAACCAGTATCACTAGGGCTAAGGATGCAGCCATTGTGAGCTCCTCATCATGGAATGGGAGACAGCTAGGTTAAGGAGGACTTCTATCCTAGTATTTTTGTGTGAAGTTGTCCCCTGCTGTCTCTTCCAGAATATCAGTAAATACATTATTTTTTTCCTGTGTTAAACTGTCTTCACAAGTCCTGAAAAGCTTTTAGAGAGGAGCATTCTTCATCCACAACCAAAATGGATTTAATTTCAAGGATATATAAAGATGATATGAAGGCTGGAAAAACATTCGACACAAATATGAAAATGTACTTAATTAGCAGTGTTTAATATACCATATGCCAGCTGAGATTCTGGAAAATAAGTGTTTCCAACTGTTTTTATCAGAATTTATCACTATTTTTGTCACCTTCCTCTGTCCAGCCTAATCAGAGGAGTTATAAATCCATCGCTTAATTCCCCCCACAGAAAAATACCTTTATTCTTCTCTTTCCCCCAATACAGCTTTTTTAAAATCCTTCTTTATTATTCTGTTCTTTTTTTATTGTCTTTTACTTTTATCCTTACTTACTACATACACAGCATTTTGATTACTCTGTATAATGCAGTAAAAACCAATATCCCAGTGGATAGAACCTCTACAGCAGAGTGTTAGAATTTTGTTGGCTTAGTTGCAGTATATGAACAGCCTTGAATGCTAAAAGCATTTCAAAACTGAACATGGGAAAATGCAGCCACCTCAGCACTTTTAATTGAGAATGAGGAATTTCCTCATAATAATTCAGTTGTTGATTATCCCATGTCTAAAAATAAATTTGACAGAACTGGGATTAGAAAAGCCTATGCTGTAAAAATAGTCATGAACTTCTGATAAATAATGGAAAATTCACTGCTTTAAAATCTTAAGCTTAGGAAACATGTGGTTTTTATGAAAATACAATTTTTTTATGAAAACACGTCTCTTGAGAGCTCTGACTCTGCATAACTGATGTGTGTGTGTATTTCCATATGTGCCAAATGGATATGTACTTATATGAATCTACACATTTGAGTTGGGTAAATTTTGAAAATATTATGAATGACAAGCATCTCAAGAATTTAAACTGAGTGTATTTTGTATTTTTACTGAAGTTGAATTCAGAAATATGGATAAGAGCAAAGTTTCCATACTAAAAATAACAGAATTCATGAAAATCTGACTGTAAGCTTTCTTCTTACTTACAGGTTATAATCAATGTATACTATAACCATTACATTTCACAACATTCTGGAGATAAGATTTTATATCTCTGATATTAAAAGAAACTCTAATTGCACTACTACTGAATACAAAGTTGGTCTTATATGGTGTCACAAAAAGTTCCTGTTTCCTGCATAATCCCTGAAGTCAGTGAAAGTTTTAGAGCACTAAACATGATACAAGCCATAGTTCTCTAGTGTTCAGTGCAGTTCAAGATGAAATCTATTAGTATCCTGTAGAAAGTGCTACCACCTCTTTTCTATCAAAATTAAGATCATATATAGTCCTGTTGTGGATGTTTAAAAGTTTTTATTTTTATCCCTGTTTCCTTTCCCAGGTACTGTATTTGGCAATGGCAAAACTTCTGATTACCTGCTCCTGGGTAACACAGTATACACTGTAAGTCCGTATTGGCTCTAACTATTTAAAGATATGCTGCTACTATTACTATTAATTCTATTAAAATTCATAGATGACTTAATTCAGTGCAGTGCATTAAGAAGTGCCTTAAGAGTAAGAAATGGCTCTTGAATGACTCTTTGAGAAGACTTGGAGTGCACTTCATGTTCTAATTCCAATTTTTAAAACAAAGCAGTTTAATAAAGATGCAGAAGATACATTTGTTCTTTACTGTTAACTGTTTTTTTTAATAATGGGAATTATAATTCCCTAATTAGCATCCTTATTAATTTAGTTTAATCACTTGCATTGGAGAAATCTCAGGTTGTTGATTATAGAAGTGGTTTGTGGACTTCTGATGATACAATCCTGTTCTCTCTCTCTTAATTTATCATGAGGCCTTAAAAGAGGCATTGAGCCATATTGAATAAAGGTTGTGGGATGCCTTTTCAAAGGCAATCAAACCACCAGAAATACACCTGATCCATACCTAACAGTAAACTTTTGTTGCTCTCATAGATGGTAGTCATAATTGGTTTTTTTCCTTTTAATCTTTTATCTCCTAGAATTAATTAGTAAAGCTAAAGATGTGCTTTTCACTTACTAGTTATGAATGTTACTCAATAGCAGGTTTTCCAAGATCTCTCTTAGAAGCAAAATTAGATTTACACTTACTGTCCTCTGTTCTTCAACATTAAAAGTTCAATTTTTTAAGTTCCTCGCTGTTGGCAGGTACAAAAAAAGAAGTTAATTCTTCCATTAAAGTAAGGGGGCTGTAATACAAATTCACACCCAAGTCACTTCTTTGGGGAATAAGGAAACACCATAACTGAAACAAAAGGAAAATATTCTTAGAGGCGTGCTAAAACAGAGGTCACAATGCTGCTCATATGTCACATTCTGCAACTGCTTCTCAACTAGGAGAGCTGAAACTTGACCATCTTGAGAGGTGGTTCATTTATTGCTACTAACCTGCAGAGTGGTCAAGAATTTCCCAAAAAACTATTTTCCTTCATTTCAGGTTAAAGGTCTGGGGAAATACGGAAGTTTTAATTGATGTTTTCCTGCTCTTGCACAGGAATTCAAGGAAATCTGGAATATACGTGATTTTTGGAGAGATTTTCAAAATTAGAGTGGAGAGTTTTATTTTTTTAAAAATCTGTTCATGTGAAGTATGTGAGTAGTGACAGTTGTCAGTCATATCAAAATTCTGAGGCTAAGGTAATTCTCATTCCACGTACTGTTTACAGTGTGGTTTTCAGATGTGTGTAATCATCAGTTCTGCAAAAGTCAGTAAGAAAGGAATTCAGAAGTTGATACAGTTTAGTTTCTTTGGATGCACAGATAAAATTCAGAAATATGCAATGATTCATAATGTCCTGGAATTATTTCTTTAAACATAAATTCCAAACAGGAATAGAGTGCTGTGAAAAATATCTGTACGACCACTTTAGAGAGTCTTTTTTTAAAAAAGCTCAGTCTTCATACAGAATACCAGTTTGAGTTCTTGCTTCCTGGGTAGGATTTATTGTAAGTTTGGATGAAGCAGAGGAGGGAGCAATAAACCCCATATTCTTGAGGGAGTGGTTGTGCATAGTTGGTAATTTTGTTAGAGATATCACGTTGATCCCATCACAGGTCAGTAAAGGCTCTATACTCACACTGTGTATCTCCTTTTATAGAGATCTGCAGTGTTTCTTTTGTGTATGCATTTTGTCTATGCAGCAGCAATGTTTGATCTTATCCTGAAGGATGTTTACTTCTCTTATGACTGACCCAAGTAGCGAACAAGTGTACCAAAGGAGTTTGTTTGGGTTATTTTTCCATAACTTTTTTTCATGCATCCAAATACAGAACCCAAACTGGATAGACCAAGCAAATTATAACACTCATAACATCCTCAATTTTCTTCTAATTAGATTTCACACATGTTTTAGATAATGAAATAATGAAATTGTCATGGTGTGACTTTTTTTTTTTTTTTTTTGGTCCTTAATAGCACAGTTGAAATAGGAGATTTCAGGATTTCAGAATTGAAAGTATAAGCTTATTGGTGAAAGCTTTCTGGCAGTATTTGTATCCTTCTGTGCACCAGACAGTGAAAGACTTTTCATACATATTTAACTAGTTGCTTCAGCTTCTGATTGAAGTACATTTCTTCTGAATTTCTGAGGCTGCTTAAAGTTTGATACAAACAAACTCACTGACCACCTGTGCTGCCAAGTTGTCCAACAAGCTAAAATTTAAACTATAGCTGTTAGAGTTGGAGGTTGGTCTTTGTGACTCCTTTTATCAGCCTTATATTCTTCAGGTTACATGTAAAGCAAAACTTGTGATACACATCCGTGATAACTATCATAAAATATCATAACTGTTTCTGTGGTAAACAGAAAACTTGCTTGAGTGAATTTCAAAGGAAGGAGATAAACAATTTTCCTGGATCAACTAGTCCTTGCTGTGGGATTATAAACTTTTCCTACTGCTCATCTGTAAACTAAAATGGAGCATGTCCTACAAACGTGATGTTTTCAGAGACTGCTCTATAAAAAGTATAAAGATAAGAAAAGGGTAAAGATCAGAGGGAATAATGAAAATGGCATAACAGACTTACTCAACATGTTATTTGTGTGCAGAAAATAAGTCTTATATTACCAACATTTAACTCTTGGACTTTTCAGGGTTTGGTGTAGATGACTCATTTACTAATAAAGTAAACAAAACTTTTGGTTGTTTTTTAAGTTTAGATTAATGTAAACTTGAACAGTTGCAAGCTTTCTTCAGTCCAGCATCTATGTCTTCTAAATCTGTCTTGGTGTAGAAAGTTGTAGTCATCCTGTCTGTAACTAGAGGGTCTTCAGTCTCTACTGAAGAGGACTACTACACTTTTCACAAACCTTTCTCTGTAACCTAAATACCATCAATAAAGATGCTAACACCTTTGTAAGAGCCAGACTTACAGAGTACTAAGAAGGATAAGTTTCTAATGCAGAAGAGTTTAATGGAGTGGCCATTATTAATGGAAGCTACTAATTCTTAATGGTCTATTATTAGCTTATTACTGGGTTGTATCCTTAAATCTTCTAGTAGCAATTTACTTTCTCTTGTCTTCTTCTGAAAGTTTAACCTAACTAATAATTTCTGTATGTTAAGATTCCTGTATTAAGAATCCTCTCTCTGTCCTTCTCTCCTGAAGTTTGTGGTTCTGACAGTGTGTTTGAAGGCTGGATTAGAGACCTCATATTGGACTTTGGTAAGCAAATGTCTTTACCATATTCTCAAATGTTCTGTGAAATATGGTAGATGAATAATTTTATTGTTTTCTTCTTATTTGTTATATTGCACCCTTTAAGAGTTTGTCAGTAGCAAACTGTGGTTACTGTGTGGAAGGACAGAATATCCATATACAAAAAATAATCCTCAATATTGAAAATTATGACAGATGTAATACTTAAACTAGGAAAATCAAATTACTCTGGACTTACTGTAACTGAATTTAAATTGGCTTAAAATGCAGTAATATTGCTACTGATAGTATAATTTTCCTTTAAGAAATAGCTGACTGAAGTAGTAGAGTTAAATTAATATAAGGCATGGAAATTTAATCCAGTATATCAAAACAGCATTGTAAATATTAGGTAGCAAAGATCTTACGTTATGTTATAATGCATCTGTGATAATTGTTCTTTTTTTGTTTGTTTTAACAGTTCAGCCATATAGCAATCTGGGGAAGCATTGCACTTTGGGTAGTGTTTTTTGGAATCTACTCTTCTTTGTGGCCAGTCATTCCTATGGCACCAGATATGTCAGGAGAGGTAAAAATCTATTTTAACTAACATACAAATATGTGAAAAAAAATATTGTTTCAGTCTGTAATACAGACCTAATCTTTATTGGATCCTTCTGGTAACTAGAGGCGCATATGCCATTCTGTCTTTTATACCTTCAATATGGCAGGCATGTTTATTTAAAATATAATAAATTTTTACTCTTGTGAAAGTGGAGCTCAGCTAACAGGCTGTGAGTATATGGTCTAATGAGAAAGAATAGACAGGTAAGCTGCTTTGCAGTTCTTAGGTAAGGTTTAATTTTCTGAAGAAAAGTCTTACCAAATGCAGTTCTCAGAATTACAGTGCTTATTCTTCTGGAGCATTTTTTATAATGAAGTAACCAGTAGTAGCCTGGTTAAGGCTGTTTTTAATCTTGAATTTTACAAATTTTCCAAGTACTTCCATAAAATGCCTCAAAAAAACCTGCTTGTCAGGCACACTTCATTTTTGATTAATGTGCTGCTTGGAGTGCATTATTGTAATGTACCTTTAACCTTTTGACATTAATTAGTGGTTTCTCATTCATTTTTAATTGCATTTGTGTAAACCTGCTCTGAATATTCCAGATTGGATTGAATCTGTAAAAGATGCTTATTTGCTACCTTATCTGATTTAATTGGAACTGCAGTCCCAAATTCTCAATACCATCCAGTTCCCGAAACGTCTGAAGAAATAATTTCCCAGACACTAATGGCTGCTTCTGGGCATGACCAGTACCTCCTGAGCTGAGAAGTTTGATGTGCATTCTCAGTGGAAATCAGAAACTGAGAATACCTGCTTGTGTCAGAAAGATACTCTTCTAATGTTCTCAAAGCATATCAACTAAATCAAGCCTTACACCAGTAAAAGAGTGAGACCCTTTAACTCCACCACCACTGTGATATAATTCAGCAATTTAAAAATTTGTGTAGGATGTGGGAAATGTAGATGCATATCTCTCCCTCTTTTGAAACTAACTAAGACTCATAAATCCAACCTCCTATTTAAACAGTTGGAGAAAAAAACAGTATATAGGCATTTCTGTAACTACTACATTGTAATGGAAAGCACAGGGTGTTCTCTTAAATACTTGGACAGCTAAGGAAAAGAATTTGAAATTACACAATTTCTAGCTGGTTTTCCTCTGTATCATAATGTCTTAGCTATATATATATGTGTAGATCTTGTACATTACCACATTGCCTCCACTACTCAAAACTAATTCTGTATATTATTTTAAATTAAAGTAATTGAAGCTATCGTACTTCAGCTTCATATACTTTTTCTTCATATATTCTGTATTTTATAGAAGAAACAATGTTTTTGGAATTTGGTGGGTTTAGAGATTTTGTAAAAACTTTATAGCTTTTAAGACTACAGAACTTTCATGGTGATAAGCACAGTGGAAACAAAATGGTGTGTTATACCTGGTATGACATAAGGGTGGATACTTCACTATGGAAATAACCATGTTATATTTAGTACATTTTCAGACCCTGAAGTTACTGTGAAAGCATCTGTTTCTGAGGGAGTGTAATTCCTCTGATCTTCCGTAAAGGGTTCTTCATTAAAGAGATCTAGCTGTCAACAAAAATAATTCTCCAAGGGTTTGAATTCAGCATTGTGCCAAAGTAGTCTAACTTATGAACCTAAAATCATTTATTTGTGGCCATAAAACTTTATCTGTCCTTGAAATGGGTAGTCTTAATTTGTTAGTGTGTTTGCTTATGCATGTATGTGTATATAGTAGTTTTGATGTGTGTGAAGTTGTTTGAAGAGGGGTGTTGTTGACTGAGGTTGGTTTTGTTTTCTTTCTGGGAATATATTTCAGTGTCTGTGATGTCAGAATAAAGTCTTCTGAAAGTATCATAGGCCATTAAAGCTTATGTTCAAAACTCTGGTCCAGCTTGTTGCACTGCACTCTGTGTGGCTAAAAGTCCTGTTGATGTATACGGCAGCTCAGACTGGAAGCAGGATTTTTGTAAGCTTTCCTGGAAGCGAAGCCCCTCTACTGACTGAGTGGGCTCTGGCAGGGCAGAATTCACTGAGTTTCTCCGTAGCAAATCAGGCCTTCCAAAAGTATTGAAACGAAAAGATTCATGGATTTATCTGTGCAAAAGATTGTGATGTGACAGAAACAAATCCATATAAGCAACTCTACTTGAATGTGCAAATACTGCTTGCCTGATTTCTTCAAATGTGTGAGTCAGACTTGAAAAATGCATCCAACTATACTTGGCAAAAGTTAGAGTATGTCAAAAGCTGATGTCTGCTTCTTAGCTTTTTGTCCATTTTACCTGGTATGAGCTGGTAAATTATGCTGAAGGGGACTTTCATGCACATTTTTTCCCCAAATGTGTTCATAAAAATGCCCCCTTTTAAATAAACTTTAGATTTATAAGGATAAATAGTTGTGGGTTACATAACTAAAGTCCTTAGAAAGTTTAAAGGTATTGTCTTTCTTCTTAGAGATGGTAACAATTCTTAGTAGGTTTATAGTCTTTCCAGTCTGTATTCTTGACATAATATTCTTGACAATAAAACAATTAAGTTCCAGCTAGATGATGTCTTCTACAAACATATTTTTCATGTCTTCTTTGAGATAGGAAATCAATTAATGAAACATTCTTGTAAGGATTCAGTCTTTCTTCATAATAATGTCATGAAAATAGTAAGATTCTTCCTGCTTGTTCCTGCTTCTGTTCCAAGAAAATAAAATTCTAGCGTTCTTGAAGGGGAGAGAAAAAGCATAGGGAGGTGATGGAAAACTCATTCATTGGATGCAGAGGAAGGTTTTAATCTAAATATTTTGAAACTCTTTTTTTGTATCCATTCCTATAAAATATTCAACTCTGATAAATGTATTTCAGTGGAGAACACAGCAAGGTAATGACTCGAGAAAAAATTGAGTTGTAACAGAAGAAAAGTCAGTTCATGCTGCTAATACTCTTATGTTTGAGCACCAAAGCTAGTGGCCCAGAGTTAAAGCATAAGAGTTGTTGGTTTGTGCTCATCTTTTACTATCCAAGCATCATCCAGTCACTTACTGAACAAAGAAACAAATATATCACACATTTTTGCAAGTTTTTCTGACTTTTTACACTAATTGTTACCATCATTTTGCGTATTGTTCCAATTATACAGAAGATAATTAAAGTTGGCTTTACATATAGGTTGCTGTATGTTGGTATCACAGAAAGAGAGATTGCAGAGTGCCGTGCTCTAAAAGAAAATATAGTAAAATGAAAAATTATGACAGTTACAGCAATTTTAATCTGTTGTGTAGGCCACTAGACCCCTTTCCTTGGCATGTTCCTAATAGTATAATCAAGCGTATTTTTCTATCTCTCTCTTCTGCTCTGAGTTTTCCCAGAACAAAAACACACAGGCCCCCTTCCCCGCCTTGATCTAAAATGTCCAGTTCATCTAGCATGCTGAGACAATTCTGGCATCAAGACCTTTGTTTTCTGGTTTTTCAAGACTGGTAGATCTGCACTAGGCCAACTCATCCACCTGTACAGTATTATTTCTCACAGTGTGGGAACTACATGGCTCTCCATGGTACAGTAGTCCTAAGTCCTGTAAGCAGTGATAACTTGTTGTCAAACAGGTAGGGCACCAGAATAGTTGCAATTTGACTTTTGACTTACATAAGTAAGGTATCCTGGCACAGGTCTTCTGATATGAGTAACTGGTAGTACTGTAGCTGATTATCTGTTAGAGATTGATAGGAGGTGTCTGAGTTATAGTAGCTTTCCATATTAAAATTCTGAAACCATTATATCTTGCCAACCTTAAAACAGTTTCTATTCCAGTTGTGGGTTTTTTTTTTTCTTAAAGAACTAAAGTTCCAAGTGAAGAAAACTTCATTCATTTTCCCTGATTGATGATGTTCAGATGAAAACTGTCAGTTCACCATTGTTCTTTGGCAGACACAGGCTAGAAGGAAAAATGGATGAAAACTACGAGAGAAGCAATGGGCTTTATAAAGCTGAAGAAAATGGAAAAATAGGCCATAAAACTGAGGAAGGATATTTGATAAAAAGGGGTGATAACCTAAGTAATTAATTATGTAGTATAGTATGTGGAGCTAGTTCAGGTACTGTAGCAAATCAACTTCATGAGACTTTTAGTAGAAACAAGACATAAATATAATTAATTAAGTGGAACTTACTGTTTACTTTCATATTATTTTGATTGTACTTCAAAATCACTCATTTAAAAATTCCTTTCTTTGAGTTTATTCTAAGAATTAGGGACTATATTCTAGTCTTAGACAAAGATCCTAAAAAACTAGGAATTTAACTTTCATCTATTTATAACAAAATATTAAAATACCTTTTCTGCAAGGAAGATTTTGGTGGTAGTAGCAAAACACTATTTCTGTGAGAAAGAATGGGGATGCACAGCTTAAGAGAGAGAAATACCAAAAACATTTCAAAAGCTTTCATTGATTTTATAACAACTTTGCATCCTCTGTAGCATACAGAGGATATTTTTATTATATTAAAATAATATAACAGCATACAGAGGATATTTTTATTATATTAAAATTTACATTACATCTGCAGGAATGTTTATTTCATGCATTTGCTTTCTGTCAGTACTGTGTAGTATGGAAGCATGTGAACAAGGAACTTTGGAATGGAATATTTTTTTAATATTTTACTAGTAAAGACTGTGCTTTTAAATACAGATGCACAGGAAAGAAAGGGGAAAAAGCAACATAAAATTCTTAGTAGGCATTCTTTGGTTAGTTTTAACACTGTATGTTTTGACCCATTGCATTAAAAAAGTTGCATTTAATTTCAAAAAAAGGTGTCACTTCAGAATAGAAGAAAATTTTTATTGCAGACTTGAAAAAAATCAACTGCCTGGGTTTGTCTTTCTACTACATTGATGTAAATTAGGTTGATACTTCTATATATAATATTGACAAATAGATAATTTAAATATACTTTCAAAATATTTTAAACAACTTACAGTTTTTTCTGTTTAAGCCAGATGAAGTTTGCATAAGTTTTTTAAAGTAAATGCCAAGTCTGTTCATATTTGATAAATGCTTTGCAGGTGTATTTTCTTTTTTCTTTGAAACTCTTCAATACACAGAAAACTATTCTGTGATACTGAACAAAATGGATTTTTAATCTTCAGGGAATTGCCAGAAGTTTCCTGTTGTCCATGTTTTGTCATATCATGTATAATGACTGCACAAATAAATGAAGCTGTGATTAAATTGTTTTATGTTTTTATATCTGTGTAGTCCTTTTGCAATAATTGCTTGAACTAATGAAATTTCTGAAACTTATATCACTTAATAAGGGCAGCCTCCATTCATTTGTCAGTAGGCTGTAAAGCTGCAAGAACCTTCCATTAGTGCTTCCATCCTTGCAGTTAATAGGGCTTCCTTTCCTTTAAGTCCTCTTTAAAAAAAAAAGCAGACTAATTTTTAAATTATAAAAATACATACATTTCTAAACTAATATGATTATCTTTTTCATGAAAAAATCTGGTTATGGTCTGAGTTGCAAACGTGTAATTGAGGAGGAGTGAAAAACAAATTAATCTGTTGTATATTTCACACAAGTATGCTCCTTGTTACTGTTTTGTGCTCTGAATTGTTAGGCCTCTTTTTTTTACACCTATATGATTGATAAGATAGCTTAGAATAATAATACTTTACTTGAATAAGAAGTATGACATGGATACTAAAGCAAAAGTTCAGTATCCACAGAAGTTTTTAATTTATTGTCGTACTGTAGACAATGCACTGTAAAGTTCTCCAGAGCACCATCTGTTTCTGCTCTGTCTGACCCAGGGGATTTATAAAACTACTGGCGGAAATTGGAGTTAAGGTAGAAGCATGTATTTTACAGAATTTAAGATCATTTGATTGAGGTTTTCAGAAGTCTTGTGAAAAACAGTAATATTTCTTTTGGGAAGATTTAGCTGCACTGTGTAGAAAAGGTGTATTAGAATATACTGTATTGACAGCATGGGTTTCTTAAATATTGCTTCTCTCTATATTATGCCAAATATCAATATGCTTATATGAAATCATGCTTATTAAAATATTAGATATGCATCCTTTAATGCCTTTACTACATTGGGGTTTTTTACACAAAAACTCCAAACAATTTTTTTGAAAATGTAGATACTTTGGTGTCTAATGAAAAGATCTTCTCTAATAAGATGTTTGTCTAAAATTTGATCCAAAAGTTGGAATTGGTTTTAGTCTAATGTACAGCAAAGCCTACAAAGCAAAGTATTTAGGATAGAATACAATCATAGAACAGTAGAACAGGTCTCTGGAGTTAGCTCATCTGGTCTGATGCTTCCGACACGACACTGAGTTGCCCCGGGCTGTGTCCAGACAGCTTTTGAGTGTTACCGAGGATGGAGACACTACAACATTTCTGAGCAACCTGTGTCCCTGTTCAGTCACCCTCACAGTAAGAAAGGTTCTCCTGATGTTCAAATTCAAGTTCTAGTTTGCACTTCTTGCGTCTTGTGCCATGACAGGGCTTCACTGGAAGTAGCCTGGCTCTGTCTTTGCATCCTCCACTCAGGGTCAGAGATCCCCCTAAGCCTTCTCTTAGGCTGTAGTCCCAACTATCTCACATTTCTCTCCTGTATGAGAGACACTTCAGGACATTGGACTAATGTATGTCTTTCAGTTTGTCCTTCTTGTACTGGGGAGCCCAGAACTGGAGACTTCCCTAGGTGTAGCCTCATCAGTGCTGAGTAGAGGGGACCTGCCTTCCCCTCTGCTGGCAATACTGTGTCTAATGAAGCCGAAAGATACCATTCACTTTCTTTGTCACAAGGGCCCATTTCTGGCTCATTTTCAACTTGGTGTCCATTGGGACCATGTCCTTTTCTGCCAAGCTGCTTTCCAGCTGGGTGGCCCCAGGATATTCTCCTGCCTGGGGTTGTTCATTCCCATGTGCAGGATTTTGTATTCCTCCTTGTTCAACTGCACGAAGTTCCTGTCAGCCCATTTCTTCAGCCCTTTGAGGTTTCTCTGGATGGCAGCACAATCCTCTACTGCATTTGCCACTCCTTCCCCCATTTTGTGTCATTAGAAAACTTCCTGAGGGTACGCTTTGCCTCTCATCCAGATCTTTAATGAAGATGTTAAATGAAACTGGACCTAGTATTGGTCCCTGGAGTGTACTTTAAGTTACTGGCCCCCAGCCAGCCTGACACTGATCACCAGCTGCCATTCAGCCCATTTTCAGTGTATCTCACAGTCCTTCATCCAGCCCATACATCAACAGCTTCTCTGTGAGGATCTTAGAGCTTTTTTACCCTGCTGTGTTGTCCCTCCAGCTGTAAAAGGTGCAATTAATGGATACTTGTCTCTTGCACTTTTAAAAAACAGCTGAGTATTTTTAATAACTTTTGCAGAATAAAGCATAATAAATAAATTTAAATGGTTGTATATTTAAGAAAAATTGATATAGTGCTTTTCCTCGGTGTTAGCCGGGAGAGTTATAAATAACACCCCTAAACTTTGGGAAGTAATGATTTCTCTAAATTCCTTCAAACAAAAGAATTACTGTGCCATGCTTTTAAGGGAACCTGGCAGATAACTGAGTTGGTAATCTGTATTTCAGAAAATTGCTTTGAGCTCTGTATGGTAAGCAAATACCAAAGTCTATCAATTCTCACTTCATTATCACAAAACTTGTGGAACATAGTCATTCTGCAATGGCTAATATCTGGGGTAGTTGTTGGTTTTTTGTTTTTTGGGGTTTTTGGTTTGGTTTGGTTTTGCTGTTACACTGCTTTTTTACCAGTTTGGATTAAAATATCATCCAAATTCTGTGTTTCCATTTCGGAGGGAATAACTGGTGTGCTAAATTTTCAAGAACATTGAAATAATTCAACAATAAAAGCTAGACTTATCTTTCATAGACCAAAATATTTCTCAAGCCCATCCTCAGCAGAAGGCCCCTATAGCCATTATCCTACAGTTTTAGCACATTGTCATCCCCCTTCCAAGTTTTCCCAGCTTGTCTTTTAAGACCTGTGAGTCTTTACAAAACAACAATCAGTAGTCTGTATGTCTTCCTTTCTATACCTATGTGAACATCTTGTATAGGGGAAAAAAGTTTCAGTGTACGTTTGTGGAGAATATTATTACTTTTTTTTAAAAAAATGATTTATTGATGATTTTTTTAAGTTAGTCAGAGTTCATCACATAAAATATATCCATTTTAGTCATCCGTCCTCACCTAGGAGCCTAAAATTATGTTACCATTATGATACTAACATATTTTAACTATTTAATAATTTAAAGTTTTCGTCTTTCACTTCAGGAATCAAAAGTATTTGTCTAAGGGGTTTTTATTATTCCGTTTAATTCCCCATAGGTAGCTTCCATTTTGACTCCTCAAACCTTCACATTTAATTGTACTTGGTCTAGTAGCAGACATGTACTCATGAGCCAGAATCTGCTATTCCCAGACCTACTTCAAAGATCCTTCTCCATATTCAGTAGTTACATTCTCATTCTCTCAAACAGGAACAGCAGAGCTGATCTTTGAACTGCCCAGTTTATCTTCTCTGCTTCCAGTGGTCTGTCTTGGTTAATATACCTAATAACCAGAGATCCTAACAGAGAGGAACTTAATTCTTTGCAATTCTGACTAACACAGTTCCTAATTAAAAGGCGCTAAAAGATGTTTTTTAAACTCTACATAGCAAAGAAAGACTAGAGGCAATACACAAACTTCCTTGTAGGAACTTCATTGCACTGGAAGTTAATGCAGATCTCTTTTAGTACTACAACAGTAAGTACTTTGACATATATGAAGGCAAACACATGCACATAACTACTACTAATGAAGTTTTTTCAGAAGGTTGAAAAGAGAAACTTTCGCTGGTTTGATGCTGTTGAGGTATTTTATAGCTTGTAGTTTACAGGAAGGAGATGTGTACCTAGATGATACTTGAAATAGATAAACTGAAAAGGGTAAGCTTTTCTGCAGCAAGAATTTTACCACTGTTTTCATCTTTCTCTTCTTATTTTTAAAGGCTTCTTAAATTCTGAGCCAGCTGTTTTGGCAGATCATTTCATAATGAGGAAAAAGCGAATATTCTCTGTTCACTCTGACATGTAATTTCCTAACACTACATCTTCAGCAGTGCTTTAAAAATGTTTTGCAGCCAGGATTTCTTGGCTGCCACTAAATCATGAAAAGGAGTATTCCTCAGCAATTTTTTCTTTTTTGAAAAATGAGAACCTATATAAAATCCAAACTTGAAAAAAATGTTAATTTATTCTAGAAAGTCTTAATATTGAGCATGAACTACACATACAACAAATTATTTCTCTTCCCTGCAGGATTTGTAAGTCCTACAATAAACTGGGCTTCCCAGCTCTCATTTTGGATTACTTCTGAATTCCCCTGGGAGCCACTTTTGTGGCAGATTCCATTTGGTTTCACAAGGCCTAAAGGGAGAAGACTTGGCATAGACCACAAATCTCTCACATTAGGAACAATTTGTAAACCACAAACAGAGGCAGCCAGAGTCCGTCCCCAGAACAGGCTGCTCCTGTTAGTGCCATTGTCTGAAAGGGATTGGTTTGCCATTTCCCAGATGACCTGCCTATGTGTAGAGAGATGTGAAAAGTTAGAGACAAAAATGTTTTCTACAGAGTGAGGGGGGAGCTTTCTTGTACAGAAAGGAAGGAAATACCTCTGTGGGATTTTATTTTTTTCCCCTCTTCATCCAAAAAATACAAAGAGGGCCTCTGTCTTTAATGCGAATGTCGGCTTTAAATCTTTTAGGTTTGGATTAACTCTGTAAAAGAAAAAAAATCTGACAGGCTTTCAAATATGACGCAGAAAAACTTTTTTTTTTTACCTCAATTCATGTTGTTCATTTGTAAAGCCAAAGGCTGGATGGAGTGAATAGTAGGCGCCAGTTGTTCCTTCGTTCATAGTTAGCATTACAATGGTCAGAATTAACATCCTAAGACCTACATTATCACTTTTGCTGTTTCACCAGCAAACATTTAATACCGGGTGGCTAACACAAGAACAGCTCTTTGCTATGTTCTTATAAATAAAAAAATGTTGTTAATAATAGGAAGTAATAATAGGAAGTAATAATCGTAATTAGTTCAAGTTGTATTATTACGCTTTTTTCTTGTTTTTAAGAGAACTATCTAATTGCTACTTAATTATAAAATGTCTTGCAAAATGCATTTATGATAGACATTTCCTATTAGCTCCTGTTTTAGAAAATTAGTATTTCATCAGATATGTCAAAAGTCAGGTTTTGCTTGTGAAGTGACTGCTAATATATTTTTCTCTAATACATTTCCTCCTGATACAAAATTTTCTCTTTTTTTCCCTTTTTGAAAATATGAATTGTTTTGTTTTGAACCTGCCTCTGCTCAGGGTTTACACCTTTGCTGGCAGCTGTTGACAGAAGTAGTTAGTAGCATCTCAGGGTAATATCTATGTCCTTTTAACATATCCATGGGTAGGTTACCACATTTTTAAAGTACAATCTAATGCTTTCCAAAGAATCAATGTCATTAGGAATTTGGATACAAAAACAAGGCAAATTGAACTTTTTGCTTATAGGAGAATTAGGGTTTTTTCTGAAAATAATTCCCTTCTTTTTTCATATATCAACATATTGAGTATAATTCTTAAATGTTCATGTATGCATGTTAAGAAATTAGACTTCAGCTACTGCAAACTATCTACTGTTTGTCAGCTGCTTAAAGCTAGTAAAATTTAGGCTTACTTATTTTACATACTGAGGCTTAATCTGTGAAAGAAATTAGTCTCCAAGTAATGACACAAAGGATTGGAAACTACACTACACTACTGTTGTGTAGTGAGTTACTTTCAGCCTCTCTACAATCAAATTACATTATAAAAATATTTCTAATACTGACTGCAATTCAAACCTGCAGTAACATGCTTCAGTAAGTATTTATCATACTCTTTGCACCCATAATATTGTCGCTGTAGACATTTAAGCGTGAATTACAAAGGTAATGACATTTTTTCTTTGATGTCCATATATTGTGATGTTTGTTTTGGCCATTCAATATGTTTTAGTTTTTAGTATTTCTACAGACCAAGTTGTGAACAGAAGAAATTCCTATATATTACATATAGTGGTGTACAGAAAAAATAAATACACAGATAAAAACAATTATGTGATTTTTCAGATATTTCACCATGTATTAATTAATGTGTTCGATCTTCATTTAACAATATGTTGCATATTTTCAAAATTGCATAAATAGTTGTTTCCTTATTTCTCATTTTTAAGCAATCTGTTTAACAGGAGTCTGTGGCAGTGTGGGAGCTGTGGTACAGCGAGTTGTGTGGGAGAAAACTTTGATCCAGGTTATATTGCAGGATAATTGTTAACAGTGTCCAGTATCCAAATGAAGGGTCAGAAACTGTTATATCATGTTAGAGTCAATTGCAAATTGAAAACCTATGCTCATAATGTATTGAGAAAGTTGGAAAAGGGTGGATTTTTGATAAATCTGATTTTAATGGAAAAGCCTGCAATCAGTGGTATAGAGCAGCATTGTGGAGGGTGATTCCCTCATGCAAAGAGCTTAGCAGTGTATGTTTCTACCAGCTTCTTGACATGAAATAGTGCTTACTCTCTACTGGATTCATGTTGCAACTCAGGGGATTTTAGAAAAGAGTTCAAGTTCTATTTCACAGTAGTCATAGACTAGAATGATTCATTTAAATTCGCTTTTGATAGCTTCCACAAACTACTTGATAATTCTAAGATTTTTTTTTTTTGCTAGTTCTTGTCATGACATCGCGTTTTGTGCATTTTCTCTTCAGGCAGCTATGATGTTCAGCTCTGGAGTGTTTTGGATGGGACTTCTGTGCATTCCTATGACAGCTTTACTTCTTGATATAGTATACAAAGTGTGAGTACAGAAATGTTTACAGAAGAGAGTACTGACTGTTAAATGTGCTTTCTAATTATTAATATAATAAAAAAAGAAATTAAAATCAATTCTGGTGATTATATAAAATTCTTTTTTACCTTCTTTGTTTTTTAAAAACTTTATTACAAGAGTTATTACTATTTTAAATGTTTCAATAATTGTAGAGTTTTATTTATAAATATTTTTTGTTTCTAATTTGCAAAAACAGATGATAAAATACATTCTTTAGATTTGTTTTTTTGATATTTCTCCTTGTAAATCTTAGGTTTAAGTTGGGGGAAATGGATTTATAAATTGAATATTTATATAAGCATTAAAACTGTCTGTTGTTCTACTTTCAAGAAGAGTAAGTCTAGCAGTACTTTGTATGTATTACAGAGTAAAGAGAGCTACTTACAAGACACTGGTAGATGAAGTTCAGGAGTTGGAAGCAAAGTCTGAGGATCCTGGGGCAGTTGTGCATGGCAAGAGGTACAGTAAAAAACTGTAGAACATTGTCTTAAAAAACAAAGCTAAATATTTTTAGCTTTATACATGTATCAAATACAAAAGGTTATTTTTCAAAAGCCGTACAAATGAAAAGCATCTGTGAAGGACCTTCAGGTCTACTGAGCCTGCGTGCTTTTTCATAGGCTTACATAGAGGTTTTTACCTAAAGCTTTAACTGATGTGTTTCTTTGTAGCTGACTGGTTTCTGGTTCTTATGTATAGAACAAGTTTGAGGTGCAATTTTAATTCTGTGACTTTTGCCTGTGTTAACAATTAATTCACAAAAAAAAAAAAGAAGACGGGTTAGAACAAAATGAGTTTAAATCTGCATAATTTTCTAGTATAGCCATAAACAGGGCCTAAGCACAAAAACAAAAATTAAATTCTATAAAAGCTGCTCAGTAGCATAGGGAAAAACAAAAAATGTGTCCAGTATTTTCTGAAATTGAATAGAACAAGCTGCTTTTCTATTTAACTCCAGTCCAGAACAAACTAATTTGATTAACCTATATGAATTAAGTAAAATTTTTAACTTAAGGCTCCACAAGAATTCCCTTGTTACATCGTCCTTCATGGGCCAGGCAAATAATTTGAAAAGGGAGAAGGTAAAACTGAACAATTGGACATTTTCTACATGTAAACTCAGCATAAAGGTGTGCACTCACTAAAATATTTAAGACTTTTTACAAGCTGAACTTGTAGCAAGCACTCGCTGAATGTATGAGATGACAAAATCCCCCTCTCCCCCCCTTCCAATTCATTAGTGCCATCTGGCTGAACTAGAGCTTTCTTTTCTTGTGTTCATTTTCATGAGTTTTGTGAAGTCTAAAAAAAGCCAAAACTGCTGATACTTGATTTTCCTGTTCTTTCTTTTATTTGGACTGCTGTTCTTTTAGTATCTTCATGGCAAAAAGCATAGCCAAGAAGACTTTTTTCCTACCAAGCTATGCACAGAAAGAGACCAGAAAAAACACAGCCACTTAGTATAGGTTCAATTTTCAGAAAGTACCCTTTGCTCATAAAGATACTTCAGCAATCTTATTATATCCCTCTTCTAGTTCAGTGGGAATCAGTTTACTAGGGTTTACCAGGTTGAGATCGAATTACATCAGATACCAAGGTGATAACCATCATTTTTAATGGGGCAGTATCCAGCTTGCATGAGAGCTTTCACAAGAATGTTTTGTCTCTAGCTGGGTTCATCTTTCCTGGTAACAAGGAACTGGGGTTCCAAGAGGCCTGGAAGCTCATCCTGCCACCCATGGAGCACTAGACTACCTAGTCTAGTGTGGTGGCTAGAGAAGAGGACATACCTGCATGCAGTCTCCTCTCAGGCTCTATCAGCTGTCTGTGTAGCAGCAGCTTTCCACTGGAAGTGCTGTAGAATCCCCTAGTTGGTGGCAACTCCTACTTCAAGCTTACTTTTCCTTCATCACTGCAAGACCTAACCATTGCTTGCAAGAGTAATTTCTCTTGCTTTTAAAGGTGATGTAAATTGATTGTTTCAGATGCTTTTCTCAAGTGGCAGTGGTCATTCAAGCAGGTTGAGGGCAGTATCTTCCTCCAAATTAACCCACTCATCTGTCAGTGAGTTTTGAAGCAATGTATGTTCTGTCCTCTTTTGCAAAGAGCAAAAGCTATAGAAGAATGAGTTGCAGAAGAGAAAGCAGACATTAGTACTGGATGGTGCTAAAAGGGGAACATCTTGTGGGTATAGAAAAATGTAAGGTAACCTACCTTTTTAGTATTTCATACTTGCATTCCCAAGACTTCCCTTGTATTCCCAATTCAGCTACTTTAACTTCAGTTGTCTAGGCAGGATGCTTTTCCCTTATTCTACACACAGCATGTCTTCCAAATCCTTTCTTATATAGGCAAAATGAACTTGGTGTTTTCACCACCGCTTTTGTAATTATCTTTTTATCCCACAGTTAAATAGTTATGAGGGCTCCCTGACAGCTGTTTAGTTACCTGCCACAATATCTTTCTTAGATGTAATTTTTCTCCACAAAGTTACTTTTAGACCAGTATTTCCGAAGGATACAAGCATCCACCATATATGCAAATCACTGGATGTTACACAGCTCTATATCTCTCAAGATTTTATTCCCTCACTTACTTTTTTAATGTATTAAAATTCAAGTGATAGAGCCAAAAGTTTACTTTTTATGGAGAAAGTATTCATTGTTAAAGAAACGGTCTGATGAACTGACTTACTTGCATCTACAAAAAATTTGATTCAACTTTTGTAAACACTGTTGAGTCTCTTAAATTGCAGAAGCTCAGATTAATTAGTTACCAGTACAGAGTAAGTAGTTAAATGGGTGAGGAATATCCTCTACATTTGTTTAAGATGTGTACATGAGACGTTCTTATTCTAGTGTGTGCATATATGTGGGAGTACCTTTTTCTTTTATAGCAGAAAATTCTGTTCTCATTAAATGCCAAAATAACCTAAATTAAATCACTGCCTGATTAAAAGATAACTGAGAAATAGTGAGAAAGATAACTCAGAAACTTTTCCTCTCTGTCCACCCCCATCTTAGAAATACTACAACACAAAATAGAAGTCTCAGCTTCCACAGATAACAGGTCAGGATTCTTGTATTGGACAGCTGTTGTAATCAGTGTGTATCTGAATGTTTACTGGGAAGGGGACCTACAAGAAAGCCAGGAGATTTTATAAGGGCATGTAGTGATAGGACTGAAAAAGAGTAGGTTTAGTTTAGATACTAGGAAGAAATTCTTTACTGTGAGGGTTACAGGAATTAATAAAATAATAATTTTTTTTATATAACTGTGTCTAATTGCCTGTAAAGGTATACATTTCATGTTCAAAAATAGTTAATACTCTGCTTGTCCATATAGGTACACATAATGAGCACAAGCATTTAGTTACTGTGATCTAACATTGGTAATTATGAAACCATGTTTTCTTGGCTTCACATGTAGATACTTAAATATGCTTTTGAATGGCAAGAGGGTGATTTATAATAGAGAGCCCACAGTATTTGAAGTATAGAAAAGGAACAGAATTTAATACTTGAATAGCTGAAAGCACTTTTCTCAAGTGTATTTCCTATGTATTTTGTATTTTCTTTACCAGCAATCAGATCTGTGCAGTAGAAACTTCATTATACATTAACTAAGATATGTGCATACTTCATGTTCTTGTAAAAGTTTAAGGTAGTCTTTTCACTGCTTAGCATTTAAGCAATGAAATGTGGTGAAATGAGGAGGAACATAAATAAGACTTCCAGAGGGCAGACTTTTGCCTACTTAAGAGACTTATTCAGAGAGTTCCTTGGGAAGCAGCCCTTAGAAACAAAGGAGTCCAGGAAAGGTGGGTGTGCTTCAAAACAGACACCTTGAGGGCACAGGAACAGACTGTCCCTGTGTGCCAAAAGATGAGTAGACAAGGCAAATGTCCAGCCTGGGTGGGCAAATGAGGTTTTGAAGGAACTTAGGAATAAAAAGAGGATGTATCATCTTTGGAAGGAGGGTCAGGTCTCTCAGGAAGTATTTCAGGGGGTTGCTAGAGCATGTAGGAAAAAAAAATAGGGAGGCCAAAGCTCAGTTCGAACTTAATTTGGCAACTTTTGCAAAGGAGAATAAAAAAATGTTTATATAAATATAATAATGGCAAAAGAAAGGGTAAGACCAGCCTTTGTTCTCTATTGGATGAGGGAGGGAACTCAGTAACTGCAGAGGAGGAGAAGGCAGAAGTGCTTAATGCCTTCTTTGCCTCAGTCTTTCGTGGGAAGACAGCTTGTCCTCAGGACAGCTGTCCTCCGGGGTTGGCAGCTGGTGTCAGGGAGCAGAATGATCCCCTGTTATCCAAGAGGAAGCAGTCAGAGAGCTGCTGAGCTGCTTGGATGTTCATAAATCCATGGGCCCAAATGGGATTCACCCCAGGGTGATGAGGGAGCTGGCAGATGAGCTTGCAAAGCCACTCTCCATCATGTACCAACAGTCCTGGTGCATTGGTGAGGTTCCAGATGGCTGGAAGCTGGCCAGTGTGACACCCATTCACAACAAGGGTGGGAAGGAGGATCCTGGTAATTATAGGCCAGTTAGCCTGACCTCATTACCTGGTAAGGTCATGAAACAGTTTGTGCTGAGTGTCATCACACAGCACTCACAGGATGGCCAGGGTATCAGATCCAGCCAGAAGGGGTTTAGGAGAGGTAAGTCATGTTTGACCAACCTCGTCTCCTTTTATGACCAGGTGACCTGGCTGGTAGATGCAGGAAAAGCTGTGGATGTTGTGTATTTGGACTTCAGCAAGGCTTTTGACACTGTCTCCCACAGCACACTCCTGCAAAAGCTGCAGCCCCTGGCTTGGACAGGAGCACTCTGTGCTGGGTTAGGAACTGGCTGGATGGCCGGCCCAGAGAGTGGTGCTGAACGGTGCTGCATCCAGCTGGTGGCTGTTCACCAGTGATGTCCCTCAGTTCTGTCCAATATTTTTATTGACAACATGGATGAGGGGATTGGATTGAGTCTTTCGTTGTAAATTTGCAGATGATGCTAAGCTGGGAGCATGTGTCCATCTTTTGAAAGGTAGGAGGGCTCTGCAGAGAGACCTGGAATGGTTGGATGGATGGGCAGAGTCCAATGAGGTTTAATAAGTCCAAGTGCCGAGTCCTGCATTTTGGCCACAATAACCCCCTGCAGCATTATAGGCTGGGGACAGTGTGGCTGGACAGTGCCCAGGCAGAAAGGGACCTGGGTGTACTTGTTGACAGCTGCTGAACGTGAGCAGCAGTGTGCCCTGGTGGCCAAGAAGGCCAACAGCATCCAGGCCTGTATCAAGAATAGTGTGGCCAGCAGGAGCAGGGAGGTCATTCTTCCCCTGTACTTGGCACTGGTGAGGCCACACCTTGAGTGCTGTGTCCAGTTCTGGCCCCTCAGTTTGGGAAGGACGTTGAGACGATCAAGCACATCCAGAGGAGGCAACAAGGCTGGAGAGGGGCTTGGAACACAAACCCTATGAGGAACAGTTGAGGGAGCTGGGGGTGTTTAGCCTGGAGAAAAGGAGACTCAGGGGTGACCTTATCACTCTCTACAACTTTGTGAAAGGTGGCTGCAGCCAGGTGGGAGTTGCTCTCTTTCTCCAGGCATCGTCTGACAGAACCAGAGGACACAGTCTCAAGCTGAGCCAAGGGAAATATAGGTTGGTGTTAGGAAAAAGATTTTTACAGAAGGAGGGATAAAGTACTGGAATGATCTGCCTGGGGAGGTGGTGGAGTCACCGTCCCTGGATGTGTTCAGAGACTGGATGTGGCACTTGGTGCCATGGTTTAGTTGAGGTCTTCGGGCATGGGTTGGACTTGATGATCTTGAAGGTCTCTTCCAGCCTAGTGATTCTCTGATTCAATCTGAACATTCCATTCAGGAATACAAGCAAGGAATGATGGCGCCAAGAATGGTATAATAGGCATGCTAATGTTTTAAATAGATATTTTTTATTAGAAAATAATACCTGTCAGACATTTCATGGACATTTTCTGATTTCAACTCACATTAATAAGGATTTCACAGATGGATTGCAAAGGAGATGCAGCTGATAACTATAACTAAGTGTACCCATAGTCTTCCACCTCCTTGGCCTCCAATTTTACATTTTTATTCATTCTCTGTATTCTTATGGTTTAGATTTCAGTCACTAATTTTTTATTAATGTCAGTTAAACAGTTTACAGCTCTAAACTAAAAAAGAAGGCTCCTACACAGTGTAGAGGAGCAAGCAGGATAAAAAAAAATCCCCAGAGAGTTAGCTTAGGAAAGCACTGAGAGTAAGATGTGTTTCAGTACTTCAGCCTCTCCATTCTTGATTCAGTCAGCAGATGCCAACTACCTTCCTGGAATTGGTACCTATTTTTTTTTTTCTTACAAGGAAGTCTCATTCCATCTTTTCATTGAAAACATGGCCACAGAAGCAGTTTCCCCTGCCTATCAACTTACCTTGCAGATTTTCCAGTTAGCGTTCCACTATGGGTGTGGAAATAGTAGGTTTATTTTCCTTTTCCAACTTACAAAAGCCAAGCTTTCACCATATGCTTTAATCACCAGCTAGAGGGGAACAGAAAGATGAGATAAACCATTAGTCTCTCTACCTCTAAACAGTGATTCAGCTTCATATATAAGTGTAGAGTCACTTAAGAAAGAATGAACGTTTCTATTTTAGTGGCTTGAATGGTAATCTGGTAAGGAAAGCAGTCTAGTTCCCTTCCTTGCAACACTTAGTCTGGTTGATAGCCTGGGAAGGTAAGTCTGTTGAGCTAATTGACAATAATATTAAAAAGTAATTTGACTAATCAAAACTTGGTAACATTAGGTGTATGAAATCTGTTTTTCTTACTACATCATTGCACTAGAGACAATTTTGCTAATCTAGCAAAACTGTAGCAATATCAAATCACTGTATACTCCCATTATACATACATTATACATAAGATTAATCTCTTTTTTAATTGAACTAATTTTAGACCAGTTTACATTGAGAGGGGGGTGGATTTTTCAGCATTTGAAGTGTTTAAGTGATAGGTTGGTATTTCTTGAAACACAGGCTGTAATTCACAGTGAGCATCAAATCAAGAGGACACTGAAGAAGATTTTTTTTGGTTTTTTTTTAGTATAGTCCCTTGCACATATTTAATATGTTATTAAAGCTGTAAGATTTTGTATTTTTTCTTAGCTATGCCTCATCTACCTGGTATTTATTTAGTAACATTTGTTCCTATTACAACTTTAGTGTAATAAAGACAGAAGGGAAACCCAGTACCTTTGCTACTCATTTCACTACAGTTTGCAGCATTTAGCTGACTCTTGAGTCTCAATTTAAAAAATGTTTAATGCTCCTGTTTTCCACTTGGGCTGAAATGGGGGAGTACCTTGGGTCACACTAAAGGTACCCAAGTGTGTGTATACAACAACACAACAAACTCAGTAGTGCTGGGAAGGAAGGAGATGGGCTGAAGTGGCCAACCTTAGCAGCAATAGTAGTTTGTAATTTGGGTACGATCTCCAGAAAAACACCTTCTAGAGTTTCCTGGGGAAAGCTCTTTTCTAGAGCTCTTTTCATGGAAGTAATGTTTCTGTATACACAGCTGATGACCATGAACGTGGCTTTCCCTCCACTCATTTCCCATCCCTTTGGGGTACTCTGTCAGTCGAGGCTGGGAATACTTTCTATGTAAGATAAAAAAGACTAATTCATCTTGGCACTATTCAAGCTGTGCTACATCAAGGAAGACAGTGCCTTCCCTTTACATTGTGTGTTTCTAAAGGAGTCACACTCAAAGGTTGAAAATATTCATTTATTTGTGTCGTCAGCACACAGCAGTGTTCCAAGCAGATATTTTGCCTGCGCTCTGACAAGAAAAATCATTACCAGGGGTCAGAACTTAATAATCTGTCCTCATGCAAGCTTTTAATCATCATCTTAATAATTCATCAGGCACAATATAAAAAGAAAAAGGAGGGTGGACACTTCTCATTTAACAATTAATTCCCATTGAGCAGACTCAAACATAAAGGGATAGGGTAATTAGTAAGTAAGTATTTTTCACATGTCTACTTTCTCTCTAGCTTAACTGAAAGAGCCCAACTACTGAAGAATGTTTTCAAGAAGAACCATGTGAACTTGTATCGCTCTGACTCTTTGCAACAAAACTTGCTTCGTAAGTGTTCACTGACAAAAATTAATATCCATTAATACACAGCAGTAAAATTCTGCCTTTCACTGCATTTATTTATAGCAAAACTGCAGTATCAAAAAACCCATTAGACCATATTCTTTGCCTGTGGTTAAGTTGCCCTTCATACCTAAGGTACTGTGCAGAGCTCTTTCTGCTGTTTAATAACTGCCAAATTCTGTAAGAAATGGCACAAGATTTTACTAACTGTTGAAAAGATGTTTATTCCCCTCTATTCACCTTTGTTAAGTTGCTTTTATTAAAACGTAAAAAAAATAAAAATGATCAAAACTTAATTTGTTTCTATTTCACTTTATATCTGCAGATGGCTACGCCTTTTCTCAAGATGAAAATGGAATTGTTTCCCAGTCTGAAGTCATAAGAGCTTATGATACCACAAAGCAAAGGCCTGAGGAATGGTGAAGGAACACAGCTGGACATTTAGGCCTTCGTTTTTACTTTTGGGAGACAGGCTACTAGATCTTTGCTGGGAGCTACGACCACGGTCCAGTTACCAGACATTGAAAGATCTATGATGGTCTTGTTCCATAAAGTTTGGGTTTGTGTATTCAGTAGACATAAGCACTGTGCAACTATACTGTAACACACCATCTCTAAATTTTTAACGAGCATTTGCTTAGCCTTTGTAAACAGATTGGAATTTACCTTGTATCCTGCCAGCTTGCTTATTTTACAATGAAATACAATGAAATGATCAATACTGGTCATATACTAGAAGGGCAGTGGTCAGATTGCTAAATGTACAGATCAACTAGCATCTGTGAAGGTTTTTAAGTGTTAATATATTTAAATACATTTGATAACAAGCCTTTGATTTCAACAAGTGCTGAAAAAAACTCAGTATCTTAATGGTGTTAATTCACCTTCTTTAAGAAAGATTTTGAGTCAAGATGCTCATAGATGTTTGTGTCAAACTAATCTAAAAACATTTGCCAAAGAAGTTCCATAAATGTTTTCTGTTAGAAACAATTTGAAAGGAAACACTCTCCAGTCCTGATCTCAGAACTGCATGCTTGAGTCTCCACTCTTGAGGAGAAGGTACAGTGAGTCTAATTTGAGTGGCCTTTTTGGCATTTGCTTTCAAAACTGCAAGTCTTTGCACCTTTGGCCTTATACAAGCTTTCCCCTTATTTTCATTTAGTATTGTGTATGTTGAATATGGCTGCCAACTTGTATAATGGAGTACACATAATACTTCATTCAATTTTTAAGAATTGCTCTGCCTTACTTCCCTTTAGCAAACTTAATTATTTTTGTGATGCTTAGTTGTATCTGCTTATACTGTAGGTTCAAAAAAAAGTTTGTTTAAACTTATTTTTTAAAATTAATCAAATTTTCAACATTTTTATACGAGGATTATTTGAAATGCATACATTGAAATACAGAGCAAAGCATGCCCTTCGCTAGTCTGCGGTATGTACTGGTTTATTTGCACTAAAGTCACTTCCTATAAAGGTGTGAAATACATTGCAGCAGTCTCTTTACAACTTACTGGTCATGCAGAATACTTATATACTCTCACTTTTAATTAAAATGGAGAGGAAGTGACTGCAGAAAAAGATACACACCTGGTATGAGGGGAAAAAAAAAGAGAGGGTGGTGTTAAATGAGAACATTGTGATACATGCTTTAAGTAGTTATACTTGGTATTTCTCAACTTACCATCCAACAACCATCAGGTTTCAAACTAAGAAAGGCTACTTGAACTTTAAAATTTAGCTAATTGTTGCCACTCTTTAGTCCATGTTTAATTCTGGGTTTAAAGGCCACCACAATTACATTAAAAATACAATTTTCTGTAGTAGCAGTTGGTTTTACTGTTAAGTAAATTATTGTGCATTGCATAGGAAAGATCTCTTTTTTCCTTTCAATGGAGATCAACCAGATGGAAAAGCAGAACAACAATATCCCCAGTGATCTGTTAAATTAAGTACTTCCTCTTTGCTCTCCAAATCATAACAAGTCATCCAGTCCCATCTTTTCTCTGCCCTCCTTCATTTGGCATGCACTAAAGGTGGCTTTACCTCCTTGCTTTTCGTCTGGCTAAATGTTTAACACGTAATTAATCTCACTATCCAAGTTTCTTATCCTCCATTCTAAGAGAAACTTAAAAATACACAGAGAAACCAAGAAAAGGCACAGTGTGAAAGTACATATTAAGGAAGGTGTATCAGTGGGAAGGCAGTCTGCATTTCATATGTGTGCTATGCAGTGTCTTCCTCTCACTAGCCCAGAGTGATCTTTGAACAGCAGGCACAAGGAGAAAGGGAACTAGAAACAGTACTGCCAGTCAGTCATGCAGACAAGAACTGCCTTCAGAAAAGCCATTGCAGGCATAGATAAATAGATGGATCAATATGGGAGGGCCAAATCACTTGACCTAAGGCAAGAAAAAATTCAGGGGCATGCCCCTTTCCTAAAATGGGGATCCCTCTTTGCTGTCATCCAAGGGACAATGACCACCTTCAAAACATTTCTGAAATTAACCATGACACTGTTGCTCCTTTATAATCTTTCTGTGTACTTAATTCATATAAAATTATCTATACGTAGACTCTTCATGGGCAATTTTTTTTTCTGTTCTAATTGGTTGAATTGTTAATTGTGCAGATACAGATTAGAATACACTGTGAAATATATACAGTGAGATATTTACATGATCTCGTATTCTTCCTATGAAATAAAATTCTGTCTTACATTATAACACAGTTTGAAGAAAACAATACACAGTACATCCCAAATTAATTACCTTAAAAAGGAAGAAAATGACTGAAACAACTCTAAGGTCCTAAATTCAGACTAATTTAAAGGTTTGTAAGATAATCTTATCACAGCATTTCATGCTTACATCTTTTCAGAATTTGAAGGAGTATTTCACAAAGTGCATTTTTTTACTACTTCTGATGCATTTTTCCCCTGTCTTGTACTTTTTCTTATAATTAGTGGTTGAAAGATACCACTTCTTAAAAATAGCAAAAAAAGACAAATGTGGCAAAATACAGTGGGTTTTGATTGCTCATACAATTCCATTTTAAATACAGGATTATCTTATCTATGTGTGCCCATTTTTAAATCAGGCCAAGTGTACAATATGCACTTTATTTTCATGTTAAGTACACAGTAATATAATCTAGTTCCATCCTGTTAGTATGTCATACCTTTGTTAAAATAAGGGGATTCTCCTGATGTTTGTTTAAAGGAAAAAAAGAACAGTTGAGGTGGAAATGCTCATAACAATGCCTCTGTTCTTACTGTTCAAAAATTCAAAAGTGTGTTAAATAGAGAGTTCACATGGACTTTTCCATCTCTTTCATGGGCACTGCAAGGTAGTATTAAAAATTTCCATCTAAAAGAT
The DNA here is from genome assembly GCF_015832195.1 of Motacilla alba alba. NCBI lineage: Eukaryota > Metazoa > Chordata > Aves > Passeriformes > Motacillidae > Motacilla > Motacilla alba. The sequence continues at coordinate 23,760,273 of NC_052019.1, read as the reverse complement.
GAACCTGTGCCACTAAAAATCGGGTATCTTATATAAATACTTTTGCTTGATTATTTTTAAATATATACATACATATATATAGAAATTATTCAAAAGAGTAACTGGAAACAAATTTTAACAAACCTATTGAAAATTTGTATCTGGAATTTTTTCTTGCCATTTCCTAATTTTACACATATTTTTGCAAAGCAGTTTCAACAGATTTATACTTAGTCATCATTCTATTTGTATAAAATGATAAAATATTTTGAAACACTAAGAGATAGCTGAAGATTCTTATATGTCCACATGCATCCATAAAATTCACCTTGTTACAAAGACAAGCATTAAGTGTCTTAAGATGTGTATCATGACATTTGAACCCATCTTGAATGACGAGTAATTTGGAATATGTGTTAAATTTAAGGAGAGAAGTTTTTCCCTTTTTTTCTTGTGTGTTGTGTAAAAGCAGTTGTAGTTCTGATGAATTTATCATTCTGTCTGCATGAGGCACTATTTCTAAGTGTTCTGAGGCGATGCATGGTGGTTGTTGATCCCTGTTTTTTAATGCCTTTGTTAAAAGTCTGCTCATAATATATCGAGAAGCTAGTGCTGTGTAAGCAAATGAGTTTGTCAGTTCAGCTTCCTTGGTACTGGATGTTTTCACTGGTTACAAAACTCAACAAATGAGTTTCTCCTTCCCCCTCTCTGCCCTCGCTCCCCCAGTTTCCTTGCTGTTAACCAATAGATCTTTATTAAACAAAGGAATATTTTAGCATTCCAAACCTGGTTCCTGCTTATGCAAACCACTACTCTTATAGTGTTCAACTGGACTGTGTGTGAGTATAAGGACTACTCATTTGAGCAGTGATGTGCTCAATGAAATGAAAGTATTTCCATGTAGAGTGTGATTTGTAATTGCAAAGCTGTGACCAGAACAAGTTTGTTGTTTTTTTAAAAGTCATATTTTATGGTGTTTTTTTAATGTAGCATAGAAGCCATAAATGCATTAATATTGGTTTTCTACTTCAACATAATTTTTCATAACGATTGATTTTCAGTGTTTGATATGTATTAACCGCTGCAGAAAGCGGTCAGTCTGAAACAGCAAAATTTGCATTCAAGATGAAGTGAGGTTTTACAGCTCCACTAAGCCATTACTGCTGAAACTGTTGTGGAAATTATGAAGCTGCATGAATGAAGATTTTTTGACTCGGTGTTTATGGTAGTTTCTCAGGTTTAGTTTTAACTGGATGTTAAATGCACTGTGTTTTTTAAATAGTTCTTTTAGTAACACATTCAGTTCTATGCAGTGTTAAATGTCATTTGGCATTTGGTGAATGTGCATGTTTTGAACTGCAAATTTTAAATGTTTTGTCATTTAATTGTTAAAAAATGAATAAACTTTGCCATTAAATTAAGAAGCTTTGTTGACTTTATTGGTTGGAAATGCTAGGGATTACTTTCAGAGGAAAACATATCTCATCATTCTTGGGTTTGAATTCTTTAAAATGAGACATGCCAGAAATACTGTTTCACAAATATCACTGAGTTCTTGCATTTTTTTAAGGTAAACTGAAAAATTAGAAAATTGGTTTAAGGTTTTTTGCGGTTGGTTTATTTTTGAACACCTATTTGGAGATGTCTTTTTCAGTTCTCATGTGAAGTCTAGAAAAGTTAAAAAAAAACAACAAACAAAACAAAACAAAAAAAAAAACACAGAAGAAAACAAGGAGCACAGGAGTCTGATACCCTATTTTGAAAGAGAAGTATGTAGTACAAGAATGGTAACAGTAGGAATAAGGAAACATCACCTCCCTTTTCAGACAACAGTGGTAAATACTGTATCCAGAGCCCACCACTGAAAAAAAATCAACATATTATCCAAACCTTAACTGAGTTTTGGTAGTAGCTGGGTGACTGATTTTTATATATACACTAGACAGTGAATTAATTTTGTATTCTGTCCAAGCAGGTTTGATAATACATGTATCTTAGATGGTGCTACTTTCACAAGATCCAGCCTGTATTAGCAGATCTGGATTAAGGATATTCCACCTCATAATATTTTACCATCTCTATTATACTGGCAGTCATGAGGCCATTGAAATTATTCATTTTGTAATCCAGTTTATAATGATCCAGGCTCCCTCTCAAATCCTTTCCCTTCTTTCTTACAGCAAACACTATTTTTAAGCTAAAATCATTTCACTAACCTGATTGACACTACAGCATCCTGAATTTGCACAAGCCATAGATGGAAAGAATAAAAAGAACAGAAAGGCATTTCCTTGTCTGCCTTTGCTAATGAAAACAGGATAGCATGGAATTATAGCCTTGGTGTAACTGTGAGTCAAAAACTTTATGTGGTATTGTGAGGCAGTGGCTCCCTCAAAAGCAGACTCATTGTTCAGAGGAGTTCAAGTCCAGACAGCACATTGCAATAGGCAGCAAAACAGCACTGAAAACTAACTTGAATTCCTTAATGTTCCTTAATGTTCCTTAATGTCCTTATGTCAAGCTGTAACTGAGCAGTAATGACAAAATACTTTGGAAATTGTCACCTTTTTTTTTTATTCCAGTGGGATTAGTATTACAAATAATCTGTGAGTTTACATAGCCACAGACTGTACTTCTTACCTAGTTTCAAACAGAATCCTTCAGACATTCTTGCAAGTACTTGTAATGTTTTTCCTAGCACTGGAAAGTCTTGATGCATTTTGGAGATACACACTTCAGAATCCCAAATTGTGGAAACACAAAACAAATGGCATGCCACTTTTGCTCATTATCCACAGAAGGCTTGGGTTTCATCTAAGTCATTACCAGTTAATGGCAATCAAAGCATTTGTTGCATCGTATGTGAATGACAGTAATCAATTTAATGAGTGTGAATATTCTTTCATTTTGATTTTAGATTGTTGTTGTGCTAGTAAAAAGGAGTATGAACTGATTTCAGCATTCCAAAAGAAATAGTTAAATCTACTTTGTTAACATGGCAGTAAAGCAAGTACTGTCTGTAAATGTTATTTCTCATAGTAAGCAATTGCTTTCAGTTCAAGCTTACATCCAGCCCTTCAAACCATTTCATTAGTCATTAAAGTGCTATCACAATGTCATTTCTGTTCTGTCTGCAAGTTTTAGGAAAATTTCCTTCTCCTATAAATCATAGGAGTATCTAATGCCAAAAGGCTCTTTCCATTAGGAAGGAAATTCAGCATTCTCGCCTGCACACCAAATCCATCTGGGTCGGAAACTACTTGCACAGGCAGAATTGTTTCTATCCATGGGTTTTATTCTGGCCACCTCCTTTCCTCTCCCTTCAGCTATACGGGTCACTGCTACTGTGCTACTGTAACTACATGAACAATAATAGGGATTTTTTTTTTAATTTATAGTGTTATTTGTCTGTCTATTTGCAGATGGTGCATAATCCCCACCTCAACTGTTCTACAGGTAGCACACTACAGCTATTTTCAGTACAACTGATCTTTCGCACCCTAAGAGCCACATCTGCAGGATGTGTTGCAGTCTGGCTACTGATCTGTGAAGTACTTAGCACTCTGTAAACTTACAGACTTATCTAAGTCTGATTCAATGAAATTATTCCTGTGTGTCAAGTTCTTCAACTATTCTATAGGACAAACCCATTATGCAGCATCAGGGGAGGAAAGGAAGTGGCTCAGAGGGGTTTTCCCTGCTAGGCTGAGTTTCTTGCTACGTGGCAAACTTCACAGCTCTCTTTAGGCTGAACAGTCATTAATATTTAAGGCTTTATGCAAGTGTGGCAAAAATCCGTCCCTATGTTAAAACATTGATAACTGACTGCAGAGCCCTCTGAGACCATCACACTGAAGCAGCCTGGCCTGTACAGCACCAAATGGTAGCGGGCAGTGACTGAGCCAAACTCACAGCTTTGCTGTGTGCAGTCTTTCTTTCAGGAAAACACAGAATTTCAGCCACTCACCACCTGTGTCAGTGGCTCTGACGACTAATTGCTCTTCAAAGGTGCATAAATTGCCCCTTCTTAGTTAAAAGTGACCAAGTTTCTGCTTCCAGAATGGGTCTGTGTTGCCTTGGTTTACTAGATAAAGATTTCTTCTAATTGGAGATAACTTTAATTTGTAAAAAAACACAGTTGAGTTGGTTTGCTGTTTCTGCTGTACACAGGAGTGATCAGTATATCTCACAGTATGCTTCTGAACAAGACAGCTGATACATCTTGAAATATTCAATGATTTTTCAAAAAGTTACTTGACAAACAGTTCCATCCATAGCCATTCAAAATATGCAATGAAGAGTCCTGTGAAACCTCATCAAAGGCAAGCAAAAATTATCTTTCTTAAAGATTGTTTCTACAATAAAATTACAGGCCAAAACACTTAACTTTCAATTCATTTCCTGAATACCTAAAGTCTAATTTTTAGTATCTTGCAAAACATGTACACAGCTGTGTATCATGATTTGGGTTGTAATTAACAATTACAGCATTCAAGCTAGAGCATATTACTTAAAACGTTGTAACAACTCGTCTTTTTGCATTTCTAGCAGTAATGTTGGCTGGATTATCATGTTAATTGTGCAGTAAAAAACTTATTAAAAGGGTTATTTTGATTTTTTTTGTCATAACTACTGATTGCTAGATATTTGCTATGAAAAAATTATTCAACTGTTAAGAAAGAACCAATGAAGCTTTCCTAAACTACTTGTTAAATAGGCCAGCTATAATGTACTTCAACAGATCCTACACACAGGGAGCTTGAAGCTGATAAAATAGGAAAGCTCAGCCTCTGATATTGTAGATTCTGACCCACAGAATGACTTCAGTTTTTCACAAAAAACAAGTATACAGAGAAGCCCTTTAATGACTGCATTTTTTTACTTGTGTATTTTCCATTTGCTTACTGCATGTATTTGGTTTAGATGCTTTTTTTTCTTCTTCCATTTGGTTTGTTGGTTTACTTAGGTGAAGGAATGTAGAAGGGCAAACAGAATTTATTCCTAGCGCAGGATGTTTAATCCAAAATACCCAACTAATCAGTGTCGTTTTCAACACTTTTTCACTGCAGCTGCATGTAAAAAACATAAATGAATCTATTAGTTTGCTATACAGTCAGAATTTTGTATTATATTAAATCTGCACAACAGGTGCAGTTGAAGTTGTAAATCATTTTAAAAAGCAGAATAAACTATTTTAACAGGAAAAAAAAATACAAAAGAGTTACACCAACCAAATTCAACAAACACTACCTGTACAGAGTCATACTGATGACACAACACTTCAACCACACAGTTTATTGGTAACTTTTTTTGCGTGTTACTACTAAAATTAGTGATGTCAATGACGTAAATACATTTTAAATTACAAACTTCTCTTTACATTTTATACATGGCTAATTTTACAAACAGAACTTCATGATCAGTTTGTCCAACTTACACTTGCTGAGCAAAAAGCTGACAATAAATACTTCCTTCTGAAGAATGCTTTAGTAGACCACTATTTTTAGAACTTTATGTGGAGAAGTTATTGGTGATATTACTGAATACATTTTGCTTTCCTCATAGATAATCTGGCTATGTGAGACTGTCTGATCTTCAACTAGCTTAATTACTACTAGTTTTATCTACCATCGTTAAAGTTTACTAATACAAATATGCACTGTAAGTTCAGGTAGATTATGTGTACTTTTAAAAAACCTCTGCATTTTGATATCTAATAAAATTCTTCCTCTTACTTTTATTGCTCATGGAAGTGGTAAACAGTGAGATGTTTTCAAGGATCCTCTTTAGTAAGTATTACTCCTGTCTTACTTCTCAGGCTTATTGCAGCTTTATAGAACTAGTCTGACTATTATCAGTGGAAAGCAGCCACTGTTTGTTAACTAAGTTAACTGCATTAGGGTAAAATGTCATTTATAACACTGAGTACCTTCGTCCCAACATGGTTCTTTTACTCGTCTCTGAACACATTCTGCACAAATCAGGCAGAGCAGTCCAGTTTTAGAGCAACTGTTTGGAGTGTTTTACAATTCCTCTGTGAGTGTGATCCAAGCTTGGGAAATGCAATCTCAAGTGAGACCCCTCACTTTTCAAGGGCAACTCACCCACGGGAACAGTTCTGACTTCTGCAGCCACAGAGCACATCAGTGTGACACCCAACAGCAGCAGCCCCTGTGGTTGCAAAGGCTGCATTACCTCTTCACGAGTTAATTCAGCTCTGAGTAAAATCAGAGCAGCTCTTCCCAACCAGGGCAGGCTCTGGCTGGAGAGGATACCCAAAGTATGGCGGAGACACCAGAAATCCTGATGGCTGGGTCAGGTGGACTGTGTGGGCTGTCTGGAAGCAGCCAGATGTGTACGGAGGAGGTGAGGACGCCACAAGGCACCCTGGCTCTGCGCGGGGGAAGGAGAACCTGCGAACCGAGCTGCTGGTCGAACTGGAACTGGTCGCGGTACTGGACTGCCTGGATGGGGTCCTGAAGCTTGTGGAGGCCAAGATCATGGGAAGAGTCTCGGTCTGATAGCTCCGCAGAGAAAATCGGATTGGCTGTGATGGCTGTTTAGGTCTTAAACATGTGCAGCAATAAACTGCTACCAGCGAGCCCACGATAATGAAGGCAATAAATATTGATCCAACAATGAGGAATGGAACATAGATTGGTTCTGGGAGAAGAAAGAAGAAGAAAAGCCATCCAAATTAGCCCACTTAAGTAACAGGTCTTCCGTGTAGAAATAAACTCCACAGTGTTTATGAAGCGCCACATTATTTCAGTCCCAATAACATACCAATCTGCTCAGAAGAAGAGCACCATTAGTACTGAAACAAAATCAGAGTTTAAACCCTGTAGGTTCCAGTAAAAATTAATTTCTGTTACAGTTTTAATAGCTACCAAAAGTAAAAGCTGTCTACATTGTGTCCCCTTCACTGGTTCTTGTTAGGTATAGCTCAAGAATCTCACTCCTCTCCCCCTCCCTCATCCCCCAAATCGCCGGGACTGGCCAGTGTAACAGCTTGAATCCGCAGGTGAAGCTCAGATGCTATTAAATCGCTTCCTTTCCTAAGGTGGACGATAAGAGCAGAGCGTGTGACTTGGGAAACCAGTCTCCGTATGCCCTACCGGATTTCTTTTGTTTGGGAAACTGACGTCCACTAGCACGGTGGGCTGTGCGTGCAGAGCACCGCGGCCCACTCACACCTCCGGGAGCAGTGAAGTTAGACAGACACAGCAGAGCTTGCCGATGTAACTTAAAACACAAGCGCACCATGCAGTCAGGAGGGACCCTGCTGCCGGTGCCCTCGGGAGCGCGGAGCTGCGGCCCCCGCGCACCCGGGTCCGGTCCGTCCCGGCGCGGGGCCGCCACCGCCCGAGCGCACCTGGAGCCGCGCCCGCCTCCAGCCCACCCGCCGGCACGGGACAGGGACCCCGCAGCCGCCGCGGCGGCGGCACAGGCTCGGCCCGGGGGACGCTCCGCGGGGACCGCCTCCCGCCCGCCTCGGGACCCGCGGCCGGGCACTCACGGGCGGTGACTCCCGGCTCCGAGGGTTCCCGGTCGTTGGTGCAACCGCCCTGCTCCAGGCGAGCCTCGGCGGCGGCGCAGCAGTAGCGCAGAGCGCAGGAGCCGCAGCAGATGGTGGCGGCCGCCGTGTCGAAGCCCTCGGGGCACTGGAAGCCCTCGTGGTAGCCCCCCTGCCCGTCCACCCAGCCGTGGCAGTACTCGCCGCCGCCGGGCTGGCCCCCGCCGCCGCCGCCCAGCAGCCCCAGCAGGAGGCAGCGCAGCAGCAGCCGCGGCAGCGCCCGCCGCCGCCCCGCCATCTCCCGCCACCGCCGCCCGCCCGCCCGCCCGCCCCGACGGGGCGCGCAGGGGGCGGCCCCGGGTGCCGTGCGGGGCCTCCTGCGCCGCGTCCGGGGGCTGGGAGGCAGCTCCCACAGCACACACACCCTCACACGCCCTCACACAGACCCGCCCGCACACCCCCACATACCCTCACACTGCCCTCACACTCGCACACCCACCCGCAGGCACCCTCAGACACCCCCACTTTCACACCCTCACCCTCACACTCAGACACACACACACTCACACAGACACACACAGACACACACACACACTCACATTCACACACACACTGCTCGCCCCGTCGCTCACCTGCCGCCCCCGGTCCCCGCCGCCTTCTGCGCCCCCTGAGCATCGCCCCTGCCCCGCTGGCCCGGCCCCTGCGGCTCGGCCGGTCCCGCTCTGTACCTGTCGGTCGGACGGGGCCGGGCGCGGAGGGAGGAGGCTGCGGCCAGATCAGCGTTTGCTTTCCGCGGGCCTCTTCCTCTCGGCAGGCCGTGCCCGGCCTCTGCGAGAAAAGCGCCGAGCGGGAGTGCGGGCATCTCCCGTTCCTACAGCCGATCGCGCCCCTGGCTCCCGGCCGCCACGAAGCAGAAGGGTCTCTGCGCTGGCAATTTATTAAAGCAGCCCTGTGCTTCTAAGGGTTAAAAAGCAAGTACGGCGTATGATTTATTACAAAGACTTTTTGCTTTTTAACCTGTTTCCCTTCTTCAATATTTTTTATGTGCAAAGATATAACAGCATATCCCCAGAAGATTTATAACTTCTCTTAGTCAAACACCAGGCCCGTCACCTCTATTTTCCAAAGGGAGAGAATGGGTGTGGGGCTAGGGAGGAGGAACACATCTGTTCATATAAGAATCCAATCCTTTTTCTGCTAGAAGAATAATAGCAAGTCACCAAGCAAAAACCACAAAAGGAACTGCTTATTCATTTATTCTAGAGGAAAAAAACATTTTAAATGAACTGAGCAGATTTGGACTTTTGGTTCAAGCAAAGAAACATTTCTTTAAATGATGTCTCCCCTGTGTGCTATCTAAGAGGCACTCTAGCTCAAATGGTGAAAGTACTTATGAAACTTATATTAAAGCTGTGCTGAACGAAAGAATGCATTTTTCCTGCATCTGAAACTTCCTGACATCATTTACTGCTGGGGTATGAATATGTATATCAGAGTCTGACCACTTGTCCAACATTTTGAATGCCCATGTCACTAATTTCCAAAGTTGGCAAGTTTAGTCAAACAAAAGGAACAAAGTGTGCTGTGTACCAGCAATAAAACTGTGCACTCAGAACCATCTATCAAGACATTAGACTTCTGGCCAACTCCTAAATACAGTCCACAAGCACTATATTTGTGGGTTTGGTTTTTTTTTTTCTTTTAACTAATCTATTCAATTTTTTTTTCCTCTCTGACCCTTTTTTCCTGTTTTGATTTATATACATAAAACAAGTACCAAATCAGAAAAGCAAATTTTTAAAAATTGCATGAATTAAAAATATTTTTCATGGCTATTTAACAGATACAGCTATAGAAATAACAAAACTGGATATAAAAGAAAAACAAATAGATTTTGAAAGTGAAAATGTGATATTTTGTCCTCCTCTGCATTTTCATTTTGAAACGATGATGTGGATTAAACTTTTACCAGCTGTCCTGACTACAAGTTCCTAGTTTTTATAAGCCAATGTTAAATATTAATACAGTTTTGCATTTACTTCACCGTGGTTTTAAAGCAAACATAACCTTCATGGAATGTTTTAAAATGTATGACTTTTAAAGGCCTAATCCAACTTCCAGGAAGGTCAAAAGGAATCTCTGTGTTGACCAGGATGAGGCTTGGAGCAGGAACTCAGTAAGGTCTTCATGGTGCATTTAGCTGTCTCAGGTTCTCAGGTGCAGAGGAAAGAGGGACAACAGAGCCGTCCTCTCAAGTTTGCAGGAAAGCCTCATTTAGTAAGAGTCAGTGAGTAAACATCTCACAGCTCATATGATGATTTTGTTAATTAATTCATCAGGTTCCAAAAAAAAAAAAAAAAGAAGTGGTCTGAAAAAAGCCTTTTGAGATATAGAAATATTTCAGATCCTAAACTACCATAGGAAGTGCAGTGATAGAGTTCTGGGTGGGGGCACTGAGGAGGCTCCCAGCTCACAGGTATTGGGAAGACTTTGACCTGGGTTTATTTCTCCTTGTTTCCATCTCTAGTGCTTGGATTGTTAATAAAAATGTTTGTGTTCCTTTAGGCAGGGCTATTCTCTGCTCTCCTCTGTTGATGGCACCTGTACAGGATCTCCTGCAAATGGGGCCAATTAACTTTCTCTTTATTTGAATCCCAAATTTCTACATCCTGCAAGAAAATTCTTTTAAGAGTTTCTTAAGTATGGGTTTGCAAGTGTGAGTGGTTGGATTACTCTTGTGTGGCTAAATGGCATTTCAATCACAAAAGTGGATTTATCTCCCTTTTGCCAAATAAATCAGCGGCAGATTTCAGGACTGATCCTGCAAACACTGCCAACCTGGAAAGCTTTGAAGATACATGAGTTTTCCTATAAACTGCTGAGGTCTTAAATTACATCTTTGGTCTTTTTCCTTTCTCTGAAATATTGATACAGCCTGCAGAATGTGATGTGACTGTAGTGGAGGTGAACTGGATTGTTCTGACCTAGACAATAAAAACCTTTCTTGTGCTCCCTTTTCTGTAAAGGTACAGTTTGACGTGCTGGAAGATTCATTCGCATTGATTTTTGCCATTTGCTTTAAAATAAATCCACAAATAATTAAGAATACAGGAAAAACTATCATGTTGACTGTTGCTGAGCATCCTACATCTGCAGTTTGAGGACACTGGATGACTCAGAGTAGCTTGCTTTTAGACTGGTTTTTGTTGGGTGATGCTTCTGCAAAGTACCAGTGCTGACTTTGCTTATTATTTATTCTCTGCCAAAACCTTCCAGCTTCCAGGTGATGTGCCATAAACTTAATTACATCAGGTTCATTTTGAATGATGATTGTTGTTCTTTATAAAGGTTAGTATGAAAATTAATGAAGGTGAGATCAGTCATATAGCAGGGAAAAAAGATACTTAATTGTATTTTAAGGTGTTATTATCTACCAGGCTTTTTTTACTGTCTCCACAGCAAACCTACAGGGAGAACACATTATAGCACTCCTCATCTGCTTCTGTGCAAGATCAAACAATTTTTCGTAAATGACTTTTGAAATCATTGGCTCCCTGCACACAGTAATTACCTCACTTCTGCCAAATAGATTAATTGTAGAAACAGATATTAAAATCTTCTTAAACATATTCATATTTCCTAATAATTATTTTGCTACTTTCCATTTTCAAGATTTGAGGTTTTTTCCTTGGTTTTTCCCCCTGATTTTACTACTACACTTCTGGCATTCTTTGAAGCAAGCCAGTTACCCATGAAGCTCTACAAGAGAGTAAATCCTAATATCACTTCAGGCAGTTACTACCAATGTAAGGTAAAGTCCCAAAACTTTGGATTAGCTACTAGAGTCCAAGCAGAGACAAAATCTCCCAAACATTCCTAAATAATATCAGAGTTCTGTCTTGGCTAGGGCAATGATAGATAGGCTCAGCTCACAGCTTTCCAGTCATATTTTGCACGATCCGTCATTTCACCCCAGCTCTTCATTAAATTTTGTCTTGGATTTCAAAGAGTAAAAAAGGCCAAATTGAGGTACCAGCTTCTAAAAACAGCCTGGTGCAAGCCCATTTCCCTTTAAAAATAAAACCAAAAGATTTTGCCACCTAAATTGCAAGCCCTTGAGCTACGTGATTTGCTTCATTGTGCACATAAAGACTGTGTTGAATAAAATCCTGTATGCTGATCTCTCAAGTGATATCCTTAGTCTTGGCTGGTTGTGAGAATGCCCTTCCTGCAGCTCTCTTGCTGGGAGAGCCACCTGCCAGGCCACCAGCATCCCTGTCACCTGCCAGGCCACACGTGTCCCAGACTGGAAGGGCTGGCACGAGTGCTGTGAGATGCCCCAGAATCAGCCCCATGTCCCAAGGAGGCTCCTCTGGCTGCAGAGCCATTGCCTGCATCAGCAAATTAAAACAAGCCCATGAAGCCCATAAAGTGCATTTTGGTTGACTGAATCAAGGGGAAATGTGGTGCCTTTCTTCTTTCTTTTTCCTTGCTTTTTTTTTTCAGTATTCTTTTGTACTTTTCTGGTCTGGATTGGAGGCTGCAGCTCTGACAGCCAACTTTTATTTTCCCAGCTCCTGGGATTTGACCAGCACTGCATGATTTTCCACCCCAGTCAGGAATATCACCGTGTTTCCTGAAGTCTCTCAGAAATATCTGAGGGGTAAGGTTACATAAGCCAGCTGTTAAAGGCAGCACCACTTACTCTTGCCCACAGGTAACCACTGAGAAAGCTGGTTACAGTTTGTGGAGAAAAATGTAGAAGTCAGGTTATCTCAGCCTCATGACTGTCAAAGTAAGTGAGATTAATCACAAGTGCCTTAGGGCTCACTCAAGAAGTAGAACGTTTGATTACTGGTATCTTGATCCATGTGTACACATGTCACCATAATGGTTCCTTATCTGGAGTCTGTAGCCCTGCTGGGTAGAGGAGTTAGGATCAAACCTCGGGAGTCATCATTCTCCTCCTAAGGCAGCAAGAGTGGAAGATATTTTTAAGCCAGCAACGCACCCATCCCTACTTGGGGAACATTTTATCCCAGCCATCCCCATCTACCCTTTAGATAATCACTCTTGCCTTACTTTTGAGCTCTACAGAGACCATGTCCTGAAAGATGATTTGATTGTGGTTACATCCCGTAACTCACATATGCTGAATGTATCCATTCTGTACAACCACAGCAGTGCACTCCATCTCCTCATCCAGGAGGGCACAGAGCTGTTAGAAGTAGAAAAGCAGGGACAGATGTCTAGAATAGATAGGAATTTTTGATCTTACATGATGTGCAATTATCCTTTCTTCACTCCTGCTGTGGCTAAAAAATAGCCTGTCTTATGGCTACTCAGCAAGGTTTTCTGAAGAAGTGTTTAATTTTACTTTTAAACCAGAAATTCCTGTGCTTTGGAATTCAAAAACAAATTCTCCAAGCAACAATTCTTGATTCTAAAAAAAAGTTCAGTATGTAGTTACACCAACCACTAGCAGAGCAAGATAATAAAGCCCAAAATAAAAAGTAAAAAATAAAGTATAAAAATTACTGGATTTTTGTATTTCTAACAGCTGTTTTCAAAACACTGAACATGGGGAAGTGTTTTGAGAGCCAAAAAATATTGAAAAATGGCCCCATTTTGACCACTGTTTCACCTGAAAACTCTTACTCAATCATGATTCGGCAAAGAGCTCCTTCTCTGTAACTTGCTGAGAAAAAATGAGTTATTGCAAGTAAATAATCATACTTCCTAATAATCTTAACTGCTGCAGTCATTTTTAAACAGTACCAAGCTTACCAGCTAGAGGTGGAAGGCTCAGTATACTATTGCCAGGCAATTCCCTAATTCCCCCAAACAGTCATATTAATGAATATTGCAACAGAAAGGTCAGAGGAGAAAGATAGCATCAGACCTGCTTTGCTCTCTAACAGAGTGTGCATTTCTTTTTCCCTGAAACAGAATTAATGACCAAAAAAAGGTGAAAGAATGTGAGAGAACATGACATTTGAGCGTAGAAAAGTGTAGAAAGAAAATGTGTTTACCAGGGAATGAAGACTACTGGGTTGGTTTGTTTTTTTTTTCACTCACACCAGGAAAAAAAAAAGAAACATTCAAAAAGAAAAAATTAATATATACCAATGTTTTTTCTTTTTCTCCAGAATAAATAGTGCTGCATATGAGGGCACTGTTTCAACCCTTCACTAGTGCCTAATAAATGTGTGCCTACGTTTAGAAATATGCATTTTACTTTTTTTGTTATTATGAAATAAAAGCATGAGAATAACTGACAAAAAATGCACAAACAAATCTCCAAATGAACACACTAGGAGTATCTTTAGCCTTAAGTAGGATACATCCTTTAAAGAACTAAGGAAGAGCTTGTTTTGTAGGAAATATTAATATCTAGCACTAGTTGTTTGCTTATTACACATGAAAGTTGCACACAAGTAATTCACAGGCAATGGAGCCTTTGGATTTAAAAGAGTAATTCCTTTGCAGTGCTAAACCTGTTAAATAAACTGGTCCCTCAAACTTGAATCAGCAACCAAAGAGATAATTCTATTAAATATTTCAATTGTACAAACAGGAATTTTTTTAATTCTTATATTACTGCTGCTAAAATTTGATTGTGGGCCTTAAATATCAGCTCTCCAGTGCAAAAAAACAGAGCGAAATTCTGCATCTTTGAACATGGGAGCACATCCCTCAGTTCCTCTGCACCAGGTCCTCAACACTCTCATCCTCAGGCTACATTTCACCCAGCTGAGGACCACCCATCCAGGTTTGTGTTGATATCATTGCATGTTTATAAGAGATTCTTTTGGGGTTTTCCATGCATTGAATTTATCCTGTCTGTGGAACGGCCTCTTAACACTTCCTACAAACAGCAAACTTCCCAAAGAATTTAAGACCTTTCAGATCTGAAGAAATCAGCATTTGGTGATATAAATTAGTTCTATATTTATGATAAACTAATCAGTGAATGACAGGTTAGGTGAGATTAAAGACTGAGACCCATTTTCTTTTTTCTGACTGCAAGTGGGTTGGAATTAAAGAAGAGCTCTACCTCATCTCCCACAGCCTAGGGCAAGTCAGGGACTGGGTCACCTTGGCACCAAGGTGAGTTTGAGGAGCTGCACCAAGGTACTTTTGAACAGCTGCAGAGTTGCTGTGCTCAAGCACGTGTTGCTCCTGATATGCTGCATTTCCAGACCCTGAGCAAGATGGGGCCTGCCACTCACCTCATCCAGTCTTGTCTCTGTGGCCATCCAGAACTGCTTCAGGGGACGTAAGAAGCCCTGCAGCAGTGCCACCTCCGCCTCTCCATTGAGGCACAGGCTGTCTGGCTTAGCAAGATGTGCACAGAGGAAATATTTGGGGATCCTGTGCTGAAGTGCACTGTCCTAAATTTTATCCAAACAAGATCTGTGTGCCAGAAAGAGGTCTTATCTAGCGACATCAATACATAGTAATTTTAAACTTTGCATCAGTGATATCTGGGGACTGGCTTTAAGTCAAAGCCTAGAGCAGGCACACTGATACACTTTTGAAAATATTTTGCTGGTAATTTTTTGATGGCAGCTGAACATTGAGCAGATGTCTTCATTGGGCAGTCCTTTTCTCTGGAATAATACTGTGGACTGAAAGTCCTGTTGAATGTCTAAATAGAAGTCTGAATGTGCCTCTCTAAATGATATTACCCTGCATTTGCAGGCACTGCATTTCATTTGCCTTTGTGTTGCTGTGATGGTTTAACCCCAGCTGCAGTTCAGCCCCTTGCAGCCACTCCTTCACACTGTTCTCAGCCCAAATCCAAAACACAGCCCCTTACTGGCTACTCTGAAGAAATTAACTCTACCCCAGCCAAAACAGCATGGTTACCCGCTTGCCTGATTCACCCAGGTCTCATCCTGAGTCTCCACTCACAGCTTCTCTGTTTGAAGATGAAAGATCCCATGAGACAGCCGAACAAGCTGGTGACTTAGGAACTGGCTGCTGCCATCACCACAACCCTGATGCAGTGGTGCCTGGCAGAGTCTGCATTTGTGTCTCACCACAGTTCTACATGGAGCAACCTCTTTAGCCAGCCACATCTTCACCTCCCTTGCTTTAGCTGGAGAGATGACATGACAGACTCCTGTGTGTGCTTCCCATGGTACCTTCCTTCACACGAACAGGTGCCAGGCATGAGCTTTCCCCTGCTGAAGGTGCCTGCAAGATGGGCTGCCTCCCAGTGTCCCCTGGCACAATGTCTGTGAGCAATTCTTCGAGTACTGCTGTTCAGTGAGTAGTGGCTTTCAAACACTGTCTGCTCCCTGAGGGGTCTGGAGCTCTTGCACCTCCATCTTTGTAAGCAAATGCAGTAACTATGAGTGGATGGTAACTCAGGGTCACTAACACAAACCTGCTGCTGCTCAGGACTCAGCTTGAGAAGGACTGAGTTGGTTTGCAGTGGTCAACCAACCAGAGAAGATTTTTACTGGAGAACTTTTAGCTGGCAGCCACTACTGGGATGTATATCCATCCCATCTGATATCCACTCTACTTATCTCTGCTGCAATGAAGAGCAAAGCACTTGCACAGCAACATTTGACCTAGTGCCCTGTTTGGGGCTCCTGGATGAGCCTGGGAGTGACTTGTGCTCAAGCCAGACAGCCCCATACACATTTTATCATTTCCTATCTTGCTCTCCACACCAATTTTCCTTCTTGGGAGATAAAACTTTTTGGAAGGAACAAAGCTGTATCTCATGCTACCTACATGCTTAGTTTTAGTTATCAGGTGTCAATCCTGAAGCCCAGCTTTTAGGAACAAAATTCAGCTCAAACCCTCCTGGCTGGCATGAATTGCACTTCTGTGACATTTGGAAAAATGTAGATATGGGATGGTAATGTGTTCTTGTAGCCCAAAAGGGCAAAAAACATCCTGGGCTGCATCAAAAGCAGCATGGCCAGCAGGGCAAGGGAGGTGATTCTGCCCCTCTGCTCTGCTCTGTGTGTCCAGCTCTCGCCCCCCCCAGCACAAGAAAGACATGGACCTGTTGGAACAAGTCAAGAGGAGAGCCACAAAGATGATCAGAGGGATGGAGCTCCATGAGGACAGGCTGAGAGAGCTGCATTGTTCAGCCTGGAGAAGAGTAGGCTCCAGGGACACCTTATAGCATCTTCCAGTACCTAAGGGGGACCTTCAGAAAGCTGGAGAGGGATTTTTTTCACAAGCAAATCATGACAGGACAAGGGGCAAAAATTTTAACATAAACAAGGACAGGTTTAGATTAACTGTTTGGAATAAATTCTTTACTGTAAGGGGTTGGCAAGAGAAGCTGTAGATGCCCCATTCCTGGAAGAGTTCAAGGCCAGGTTGGACAGGGTTTTAAGCAACCTGGTCTAATGAAAAGCGTCCCTGCCTATGGCAAGGGGTTTGGAATGAGATGACCTATAAAGTCCTTTCCAACTCAACCCATTTTATGATTCTATGATTCTCTGACACGAACAGCAGGGTCTGCACAAACCCATTTCACCCTTTACAGTTTAGAGCATTACCACCATGTAGGAATCAATGTGATTTTCCTTGATTGTTACTCAAAGAAAAATTGTGTGGGAAAACATGTACAGGCTATACTCTGCCATGTAGGACACTAAAAAAAGATTAAAACTTTAAAGAACTATGAGGAGACTTATAAAATGTTTTGGTGAACACATTAGTTATTTTGGAGAACCAGTAACATTGACTTAAAATATTTAGCTTTTGAATTTGACTTAAAAGTATTTATGTAGACTGAATGTAGTCATGTGTTTGGGGAATTAATAACTTTATTTCTAAGTATTACTTATTATTCTTATATACAACAGCCTGAGGAAATTTTGTTTTGCTTATCTACTTTTCAGTCACTTTGCTTAGATTTTTTCTGGGATCTGACCAATAAAAACAACTGGATTTATGATACTCTAAAGTTTACAGCAAACACTTAACAAATACTCCTATTTCAGATATGAAATTTACAGTGTTTAAATATAGTCTTCGATGTTATCATTTTCGGGGTTTACTGAGTGAAGTAGTTTTCCAGCAAATGTCAAGAAAGCAGCTAGTATGTAAATATACCGCAGAAAGTAACTGCACACTGCCATCTACAGAGCAGGCTGGGGATATGGCAGGAGCAGTTTATCGCCAGGAGACATGAGAGAGGGTATTCATACCCAAAAAAATGTCATGGCTTTTCCTCTTCTGGCAGCAGTTTCTGTTAGTGCAGAACACGCGTTGCAAAAGAGGCATCGTGATACAGACTGTGCACGACTTGTGTGAGGAATGAGAAATGGCACAGAGTGTGGTGAGTAATTATTTCTCTGAATGTTGTTGTTTGTAATACCAAGGCTACATTCAGAACAGTCAGGTGAAACCATGCAAGAGGGCAGGAGGAGTGCATGTCCCATTCCCGATGAGAGAGCTCCAGTGGGCATGCCAGGCTGCAGACATCACTGCAGCCCAGTTTGTGCAGTGTGTTGCAAGAGCACCATGTCAGATCCCAGCTCCCGCAAAAGTGGGTGCTTCATCCAGCAGTCTCTCCGCATTCCTGACCTGTATCTGTCTCTCTCAGCTGCCTCTCCCCTCTCCTCCCTGCCAGCTGCTGTTACTGCCCACTGCTTGCTTTTCCCAAGAGCTGCAGGGATCAGTAATGAGCACAGGACAGTCTTGGTCCCACCCTCCAGTTCAATTCATCCACACAGCAAGGCTGCAAGAAGCACCTCCTCAGGCCCAGCCAGCAGTTCTCTCCACAGTCTGGAAGAGAGAAGAAAGAGGGTGTACCAGTGTACCACACATTGAGATTATATTAGTAACACATAGGCAGCATTTTTCTCTCTTTCAAGGATTCCTTTTTGCAAGAAAAAAAACCAAGGGAAAATAAGTCACTGAAGAGTCCTCCTTCAGCTCCCCTCGTATATCTTCTATCCTATGCACAATTGTCCTTTTCAAGAAGCTTTTGAAGGACACTTGGTGGATAAAAGAAAGTGGGAACCATTGCATAAGGCAAAAGCAGCCATAGAGGAGGAACCACTTTGCTTTTACCACCCACTTCTGTGGGCCTTGTAGACCTCCAGATGCCACAGGTTGTCTCTTGAAAATCTGCAGTGCTCAACAGAGCATGCTTTGCTCATAGCCTGGTTTTGAGCCCTTTGCTGCTGGGTGGCTGTGAGCTAGAGCATCCTGCTTGTGTTTATCACTTTGTAACTGAGGCTGTTTGTACGTCTCCTGTAGTGATAAACCACTGGGGTTTAGACTGAGGTCAGCGGAGCAAGTGCTGGCACTAATACATGCAAGGACACTGCCTATCACAACTGGTCCGGCAGCTGGGTTTGATAGCGGGCATGTCTATATAAATCTTTGACAACAATATTGGTCAGAAGCCTCAGCCCTAAATCACTGTTAACACTGTTCTAAAAAACCAGCCCTAAATTAGCTGAACCATTAGCCTCCCTCTCAGAAGGAAAAGTTAACGTTTATTGCACTGACTGTAGTCCCCTGTATTACCCATGTTTGGCTTCCTTCAAAGAGCTTATCTCATCCTGAAATGATGATGAATTATTACAAACTTAATCTTACTTCAGACTTTTGGCTCAGGGGCCTAGAAATTTCTTCAGTGCCAGATTGTTGACTTCAGCCTCAATTAATGATCACTTTTTATCAGCTTAGTTCAAATGTTTGGTTTCTAACTTTTGGTTGCATAGTCTAAACATTTCCGAAGTCCAGATAGACAGCTTTAAATTAAAATGTTGTGATTCTGATACTGACTTGATGCCTTCCTGGCTAAGTGGGAATATTTCATTCTTCCATCACTATGATTAATAGACCTGTCTCAAAGCCTATGCTTTAGAGCACCAAGGAGTGAAGTAAACAAATGCCATGTAGATTAACCTAGTTAAGACCTAATCTTACACTTCCATGAGAAGGTTTTTTTCAATTGTTCAGAAGCTAATGCACTCTCTAGTAAAATTTTCATAATTTTGCAATTATGAATACTTGCACTTCTCTGCAGTCACCTATTTATCATTTTCTTAGCTGAAACTTTTGTTCTGCAGATCACATGCTCTATGGTTAAACATCACTCATTACACAAGCACTTCAGAGTTGAACCTAAGTATCAGCAAACTATTCTGCAAGAGTCTCTGCTAGCAGATTGCAGATCTTTACCAGCAATAGTTAAGACAGGATAAAAATGAATGTCTTCACATGAAACACTGGTAGTTCTGCCATGAATACCCAGTCCTCAGGCATTCTCAGCTGTGGATGCTAGACCAGTCACAGATTTTGTAATGGCTTGTTCCCTCACCCTCCATCAAATACCCCTTAGGAATTAAAAATACACTACAGGAAATCACAGTCTTTAGCACAGTAAGAAAAAAAATGCTCAGGTTCACTGTTACTAATAATGAAACTCATCTTGTCATATTGGTTTGCAATCAAAGATGCATCTATATTTTGTATACTTACTTTAGTACCTTCTTATAAACTAACCAAGCAGATTTAAACAATTTCTTCCCGAAAGATAATTAAGTCAACTTCTGGTAAACAGGAGATATATTTGAAATTGAATACACTTTTTATATTCTGAAGTTTATTGTACCAGCTAGGGTTTTTTATTTAGTTAGAAAAGTTGAACTGAGACAGAGACACCAAAACAATTATCATTCTTGAAAATCATTAAAAAGCACTTAATACTGTTTTGTTTTGAGTAATTTGAGATTCTTAAAATGCTCATTAAATTTATTAATGTATGTTCTGGTATGAATATATGTGTATCCCTGTCTTGCATTTGCCAGCAATCATAAAATGGAATTAACATATTGTCCTAGTGCATATTTCAGATTTATGCAAAGAATCCTGCCAAGTATTCCCATCACTTAGGGATGAAAGGTTAGATACATTAGTTCCTTGCATAGCCATGTGGACACTCAGCACAAAAAAGGATTTGTAAATCTGCTGAGACTTATTTGAACCCTAATAGTGTTAAATAAAATGGAAGCATCCAGGAGATCAAAGCTGTGCATCCCACTGGTGAATTAAGGGCACATGAGCAGCAGGGAACTGGCAACACAAGAAACTCTATGGAAAACATGTAGGTGCCCAGAGTAGCAGCTTTCTTACTGTGATAGAGCCAAGACTTCTTAAAAGCAATGTGAGCACTCTCCTTCACAAGGCAACTTAATCAGACAGATAATTTATTTATTTTATGCTATTCTCATCTCTAATAAGTTTATACAAACCTTTGACTTCTGTCCCACTGTACAGGTCAGGGACATCAGATACTATATCTTTATGTGTGCAAAAATCATGCATTATCTGCCTATTAAATGCCTGCCTTACCATCATTTGTCTTGATTAATTCCATGATGAGAAGTGAGATGCCTGTTAAATCCTGCCTTTATTGGCGTGATTAGACCTCTGTGCACAGGCAAGTCATAAATGGAGGATTATTTTGTACCCAGGCTGTAAGCATCATTGCTCTGGCAACCACAGTTTTTGTATGAGGGAATATGCTCAGGAGCAGATGTGTAAATAAAGCTCTGGGCAAGAATTTAAAAATTTTGTCACTCAGCAAAAAGTGCAAAGTTACAGCAAGGTAAATTCAGAGATCATTTTCCTTCTGTATTTATATATTTTTATTGAATAGTTCAAGAGGTAAGAGACATAGGTAATAGACTTATAATGAAATATAAGTTATGATACTTACCTGTGTTCTTTTTTACTCATTCATATGTCAGTTTGAATATTACAGAACTCAGGAGGTCTCCTCTGAGATAACTTCAGAGTCATACTGTTCTTGGTCAGATAATCTGTCCTGAAACAGCTGATAAATTTTCATGGCTATCAGATTATTTTTCTCCTGGCTAGGTGCACCTAAGACTATAATGATACCACTGGGTACCCCTATCAAATAGGCTTTGGTATTGATAGCTGAATACTTTCTAAATCTCATTGACTAGCTCAGAAGTATAATGAAATATCTGATGCCTATGAAGTTTTTCCTACAAAGAGCTTTTTCTGTCCTACTGGGATGTCTTTAGAACAGATCAAGTTCTCTAAAATCTATGTGATTTGCGAACTTTCCCTTCTTTTCTGCCATTCTTTCTGAGGATTCCATGTCTATTTTTAAATTACATCACTTTCTGTCTGATATTTTTCACTGTGAATTCAGTTTAACACCAATAACATAATGAAAATAATCATTGTTTGCAAAAGATGGGTGGCTCTGACCACATGTATGCCTCTGGTGCTGCACTGCTGACAGTCCTGCCTCTCCCTCTGTGTCATGGGCAGCCTGGTCAAGTGTCCACAGTGTGCTCAGGACATCACACAACTGATGTTTGCTAATGTGCAACCAAACAATGACCAGTCCTCAGGGATGTGAGTCTCCTTTCCCCAGTCACACACCTTAGGTGAAGCCCTCAAGGAATGAGTTAAGTCTCTCCAAATATTGCTGTGTATTCAACCACGCCCTCTCTCCCTTGCTCCACCAAGACATTTCCTTAGAACAGACCTTTTCCTTGCAAAGCAGCCAGAGTCCTTCTCACATGGAAGAGCACAAGGCATTTCAGTGGAGACAGGCTGGTTAACCAAGACTGGCTGCTTTCAGGATGAGCTTCTTGGTGCTGTGTGTTCTTCTAAGGTGATTCTGAGTTTTGGGGGGAAATCATATACTACACACTCCATCATTAACAATGTACTTTGGACCAACTGTGTCATATCTATCTGGAACACTCAGGGAAATTGAGGGAGACTTCTGAGTAATTTGGCTCAGTTTCAGTGTGACAGAACCAATGTAATTACAGGGAAGTATTCCGCCACCCTTCAGAGTGTATGTTCCCTGCAAACTTTAGTTAAATTTATAGCTACTCTTGAGCAAATAGCTGTGAACAAGATAGCTGCTTTCTGACTAGATACAGACAGAAAAAAAAAATTGTTCTCAAACAAATAATTGCTGCTATCCATCATCTGTATCTCATTTCAAGAGTGGTCTGCTGCAAGTGTTCTCCTTGGGGTAGCTGTGGGAAATACTATTTGAGTCTTCCAGAACCTGATAACACAAAAAAGTATCATGACACAACTTGGTTGTGGATACCATCATTTTTGACTAAGGCGTCTACTTGAATTTCTGGGTAGAAGAAGGAAGGATTTTTTTTTTTTTCTTACTTAAATTTGTCTCTCTTCTCATTTAGCTCCAGCTCCTGAGACAGTCTCATCCCCCTCAGGCTGGAGCTCTCCAAGAGGAATGCCCTGATTTTCATTTCTGGGGTAGAAGAAAGATTCTGGCCAGGGCATGGAGAAACAAGGTGCTCTAGGCATCATGCCTCCACTGCTGGAGCATCATCCCTGCATGAGCAGGGCAGAAATACAGCCCAGCCAGGCAAAGTGGTGAAAGGCTTAGGACAAGGAATGCTGCCACTACGTGGGATTTTGGTATCAAGAAGTTTCATGTTCACTTGAAATCACAATGCTCCCAGAGCATCTTTGCACGCAGAGCATTTTAAACTGCATTGTACCAGTGCTAGTTACTGATGGCACGTGGGCTGGCTGGGGTGTGACCACACCCCAGCTGTGATGCAGCCTGGCTGCCTCTCTCAGACCCTCCCCAAGGTCCCTGATGGCACCATGGCTTGGTGAAGCTTCCCATCAAACAGGCTTGAGTAGGCTTCACATCAAACACCCAGAGTAGATGTGACTTGGGAAGAGGCCATCTCCTGACTGACTACAGAGTGACTGTCCTCTGGTGGCAACCAGAAAGATTTGAGAAGTGTGAAAGAATAATTTATTTTGCTATATTTTTGGCATCAGTTTGGGCACCATAATAACTCATACCTTTTACCATTCTCTTGTCTGCTTTTACTAATTTGGATTTTTTTTTAATGCAATGGTAAGTACACTAACCTTTAGTTTAAAATATTGCTTCCTTTTTAAATTAAGATCTTATATAAATTACCAAATTAAATCCAAAATATTCTTCAGGCAGTTCAGTATTTACTTATTTTATTTTTTGTAATTACTCTAGCTGGAGGCATGCTATTGGATTTATAGGTGTTTGGATAACTTAATTTAAAAGAGCAAAACAGACTAAACTAGATAAGAGAAACTTAGGCCAAATTATACTACTTGTGACATATGTGATACATAATGCTGTGTAATTAGATATTAAAATGGTTTCTGTACAGCAGGATGTTTTATGAAAATGGGACAAATGTTTTTTAAATGTACCACTGGAAACCAGACAGATGGTAACCTATATCCCCAAGGAGGATAGCTGAGTTCCACCAAGTTTTTTATATGAATTTGAACTGTAGTGAACAGGAAAGGAGGGAATTTGTGATTATAGTCTAGTTTGCCATTAGTCAATGTTTGGCTGAATGTGCAAAGGATGCTTATATGGCGTTTAGTCTGGACAGTAATATTTTCTGGGGATTTGTTCTTTCTTGAGCAACAGCAGAGCAGATGGAGACAAAGCAGATCTAGCAATAAATCATGGAGACAGGATACTTGAAGGAAGCAAGATGATATACAGGAACAAAATAGAAACTGAGGGATAATTGTAACACAAATGCAGAGTGTATTCCCAGTAATTTTATTAATGCTGGGGACAGTACTTTAAGGCTGAGCATTTTCATGTAGCTTGGCTGTTAAAACCCCTATTACAATTTTTAATCAACATCCTTTGGGAGCAAAACTTTTCAGGTTGCATATAAAAAAAGATCTCTGCTATGAACTGAAACTCCTGGTGACCACACAATTTACAAATGCCTGACAATCATAAACTGCAAGATGCCTTTTGAGACTCAACTGGTTTTGTGGCTACATGGATTTAGCTCTGAGATCCTGATGGCCTTCAGGACAACCCGATACACATAATAGTAATGGGAAAGACACCTACAAATACAGAAGAAGAAACAGCAATCCCAGGAAGCAACATCTCCATGGAAAAAATTTAACCCACTAGCAGCTGGAGGGTAGTGCTCTCTCTGCTCCCTACTTGGGAGGCAGCACAAAGCCACATCTCTGCCAGAAACTGACACGTCTTTTTCAGCCAGACTGCAGTGTGACCCTGGGAATGGTACTTCCTCATAATTCCCTGCCGTTTGCTCTCTTGCTGTCACACCAGCACCTGCATCAGTGCTGACAGTGCCTGTCTCTGTCAGATCTGCTCTCACACTTATTTCACTGGAGTGTTTATAGTTCCATTCCCCAGCTTGGAGGCTGCTGATACTGAGGAAGGCAATGGTGAGCAGTTCAAGGCCCTGGATAGCAAAGGGTCCCTTAGCCCCTCTTTCTTGCACTAAAGAGAGGCAGAACCTTGGCTTCCAAGATGCGATAAGATGAGGAACTGTCAATTCCCAGCTTGTCAAGCTCAGGCAAAGGATTACTGTTGCATTTGGCACTTGGATAATCTAAGAGAAAAACTACCCATTGATCCAACCCACGGATGTCCACATCAGATCATTCTTGGTGCCTTTCAGGATGCACCAGGCACCGGCAGCACCATACAGCCCTGAATGCAGTCAAGCCCAGCTTAACCTGCAGTGATTATCAAATGGTTGGTACTCATGCACCCCCTTGGATCACGTGTTGCCCACTTTAAGTTAGCATTTGCCTCATCTCAGTGACCCTCTGAGACAGTCCTAATACAAATAATGGCTGAACGAGGTGTGTTTGTGTGCTGCAGGAAGGAGTGTCACACAAAGAAGACTCCTTTTAGCAGATGAAGGATTAGGCAAACTAAAGGCAGAACTATTGAGAAGGAAGATTGGCATTTTTGATGAAAAATGTATCATAAAAACATCTTTCAACAGTTTGCAGAGATAGTAATTTTCAAGCAATAATTATAAATTTAAAATAATTTTAATTATAAAAATAAAAATTAAACTCAGATGAGCAGTTTTTTGGTATTGTAATGTGTTTTTTTCTGGTCACATATTAGAATGACTTGTTGAAATGTGAAAACAGGTAGAAAAGCAAAACATGCCATTAATGGGAAGAGCTAAAAGCATAGTATTTTATTTGGTTTTTCAGTAGCTTGTACCCAAGTTTGAACAAAGAGAGTAACAAAGCTTATGTCCCCCTGTCTGCACATATTCTTGTGTAGTAGCTGGAATTCAGCATTACATCGTAGATTTTCAAGAAGAAGCAGCCTGATTTCCCACATACCCATATATATCAAACTCTGTATAATCAAGGCTTGCAGGCTGACATCCATTTGGTATGTGGTTGCTGAATTGTCCATTTCCGATTATCATCAGGACATTTATGTATTAGCTAGATACTGCAGAAGTATCACTCTTTGAATACTAGACTATGTGTAAGGAGGCAGAACTTCTGCTAAGTGATACAAACAAAATTATTTTGATTGTAAATTATGTGGTGCAGACACAGAAATAACTAGAAAATGAGCTAATTTCAGCACGGTTACTGTGTTGGCTTTCCTTGTCCATTATCAGTGATACATTCTTCTCCCCCAGCTTTGTTTACCTCCCCCTTGGTCTGAGGTAACACCTCAGGAGTGGACAGGAGTACCACCTTTATTTTACCTCAAGTTCCCTCTGTGGTGCCTTAACTTACAGCCCAAGCTCCAGGTATCCACGGAGGCTTATTCAGGTGAGGGGCTTTGGTGGTCACAGATTGTGTCTGTCCCATTCTAGTTGGTATGCATGACCCAGGATGATCTCCCTTTTTTCCTCCTCCTTCCTATCAAAGAAGGGATGGGAAGATAACATGAAATAGAATTTACTTGTCTCTTCAATTGTAAAAACCATTTACAAGAAACACTCTTAGAACAAAAAGTTTTAATGAGTCACATTTCAGATGCCTTATATAATGTTTCCTTCCTGACAACACTAAAACATCATCAGAGTAAGGAGGCTGAAGTTCTTGCATCTGAAACCTTGTATGTTGGTTATCCTTTAATGCTGTAAAAAGCCAGGGTCATACTAACACCTTTGATCCTCTAGAGTAAATAATTCTGTCAAAAACCAAGCCAGATTTATGAAATCTTGACAATAGCAAAAAAACTACCAAACCAGGAAGTAAATGCTTTATAACATGGTGGTGCAACTTTTTCAGTTGTGAAGAGAACTAAACTTCAAGGGCAGAGATGTCTTTACTCTTCCTAAATTTTAATTCTTCATCAAAGTCAATATAAGGAGAGAAGCACACTACCTGGATCTATATTCAGTAATATCTGTTAGAGATAGCTCTTTGTGACAGGGCTCCTTCCATCTTAAAGCAAAGGAGGAAAGTCCCTGGGACTCCAGACCTGGGAGCCCACCTGGCACTGTTCACCAGAGGGGTGTGGGTGATACCTGCTCCAGCAACAGAGAGAGCATCCTCTTGTTATTCATGAACAGGTCTACCATCTTGCTCCTTATAATAATTTCACATTGCTGTAAAATGTAGCATAAACATTTTAAGAAGAGAGGCCATATAACTCATAAGTTAAAAATACTCTTTTAGTTTAAGAAAATTGTTCTGTTAGTCTGAGACATAATGATGAAAGAGAAGCCACTTGTGCACAAACAATTTTACTAAATAATTAAACTTATTTCATCTTACTGTTAGCAGATGAAATCATGACAGTTTCTTGTGCTTGGAGTTAGTAGTAAGGTTTGGTTTGAAAGATGTTGCTTCAGTGGATGAGTAGTACAATTACAAAATACACTCAAATATCCAATGAGGTATGATTCTGTAAGATAACAGTTATGGTATAAAAATTGATTCTGTAAGATAACAGTTACTGGTATAAAATTTTCAGCGCTTTCTTGTGCACAGCTGTTATTTTGAAGGAGAAAAACCCCTTCTGGTGCTAAAGCTGTGGAAATGAGGCCCATTTCATGTCAAGAATGATGTATGGACTGATAGCTCCTGAAAGGTGAAGACTTACTTATCAGACGTCTACCTTTAGAGTTATGGCTGGCTGAAGTAATTTGACCAATTACTTTTACTGATGTCCTGAGCAGTCTGTGAGCTTGTTTTTGTTACCAGTGACAGTATGGTCCAATTTGATGCCCTAAGACCAACATAACTAAACAAATTAGCTTTCCATTCCAAAGAAAATATAACCTAAAGCAAGCTGTGACTTATGTGAAACAAATGCTGGCTACAGCCCTTGGGGTCTGTAGTCTTACCTCCGGCCAAATTACCTTTAAAACCACACAGGAAAACTCTGAAATTCAATTAATGAGTACTTACTACCAAAAAATAAATTGCTAGGGTCTGTGTGGATACTGGAAAAAATATCAAATCTTCCAGAAGTGCAGCTTTTTATGAAATGTTCAAATGACTTGAGAGATTGGGGCCCTGGCTGAGCAGCTCTGCTGCACAAGAGCAGTGGAGGGAGCAGCAGCACAGAACGTGCTGCTCTGGGTTGACTTTCCTGTGACACAATATATCCTGCAATCAAAAACACAAAATATGTGTACCTAACTAAAAATGTGTCTGTTTTGTTTGCCTCTGATACAGAAGCAGAAATCACTTTGCACTTTACACAGTCCAAATTTCTTTCCTTTTCCTGTTTTCTCATTTACAGGAGTTGGTGTTCTTCTGCCCCTCAGAAAGTTGAAGGCTGGAGGGTGTTGTAGGATAAAAGTTACAATTGAGTTTATTTCCTTTATTCCACATTATCAGCTCTTTGTGGTTCTGAGGTCTGGTCTCAGTAACAACAGAAAACACAAGGACTGTTGTCAATCCCTGTTGTTATTTTTCATATTTTATATAAACTAAACCAAAATAAAGAGAAATAAAATAAAAATGTTTGGAATGTCTGTGTAACATAGGAAATGTTTAGGCAATGTAAGAATAAAATGCATTTCCTGACATTATGAAACACTGGAGTTTTTTTCCTGGCCTGTCAGGAGAAGGACTAGGAGAAAGAGTATGGACAATGCCTTTTTGAGAGCTCCAGCCCCTGGAATCATAGCATTTTGAAAATAACTTATTTTATTTTATTGTGAAGATAGTTGTCTATCCTTGTGGAACTCAGCAACTCTTAAATTTGTTTGCTTAGGAGAAAAAACAGTCTGAGTAATTATTTTAGAAGAGGTGACACAGATAAGATACTCCAGTGCCTATTTTCCCCACCTTTCTTTGACTCCTGAGCACCTCCCTAGAATTTATCCTTTTCTTCACTAGTAGCAACAAGAACTGTTTTAAGCTACATGTCCAAGATCAGAGAGATGTGCACTCATCTCTCTTAAGTTGTTTAGCTTTACACAAATGTCAGAAATGTTTACTTCTGTTACTGCAGTTACTAGAAAGAAACTCATAGTGCTAGTTGTTTATCTTGTTTATTCTCATTATCCTGGGCTTGACAGCATGACATCAAGATTATCTGGGTATATTTGTGGCTCAGAGGACTCTTACCAATACCTGGGTAGAATTAGATGTCAGGTTGCATTTTCTTATAATGAAAATACCCAGTTTTATCTTCTGGGACTCTTGTGACTGTCATCCTTACTTTGGGCAAACTATTTAGCAACTGCAGTCACATGGATTTACTCAAATATGGGATGCAGACCGGAGTGTACAGCAGGAGTAATTCAGAAATTACTCTGAAGAAAAGTGTTTGGACTGTGACTTTTCTCTCCAGAAATTTTCCTTTTAGAGGGACATTGTGAACTTCAGCTGCAGCAGTCTTAAAGGATAAAGAACAGATTGCTCATATGTATGCTCGTGTTCTCCAGAAATATGGTGTGGCATTTACCAAACACACACCTCTAAACACAAAGTATAAGTTTATAGTTCCCATTTCTAAGTGTGAACATGCTTGAGATTTTGCTTTTGACATGTACCATTGATGGATTTACACTTGTGAAAATTGGAACTGGATTCCTGCAGGGTGCAAGTCTGATTTTATTGAATATAAGAATACAAATGTATTTCCAAAAATCACACAATCTAAGCTCTAACTCTGAATGAATTGCAGACTATATTTTCACCCTTTAAGTTGATGTTGTACTTTTGAAAAATTCCTTGTTGTTTTATTTCATCACCCTTCTAAATATGGAGACCAAGGTTCAGACTCAAAAGGGAATCTGGGATCCCAGCTGATTTCTTTCTACTCACATATTCATCCCAGCTGTAAAGGTCTGCTGGTTAAATCAGGCCTTTAAAATTACTCCTCTATAATGCTGTGTCTTACAATTCGGCCTTTCCCAATCATCTTTGTAACTCAACTGCCCTCCAAGGATTCACAGAGGAGTGACTCACTGGCATTGAGACTAGATAAATTATTCTGTTGATGGTGCCTAGGAGGTAATAAAATTCACTTGAGTCCCTCAGATCTGGAAAGGCAATGAAGTCAGAAGAAGGAAATAGCAATAAAAGCTGTGTTTTGTCAAAAAGTCAGTGAGTGTGTGACTGTGAATACCTACAAGGGGTAGTCTCTAGAAAAAGAAGTTACCATTTCTGCAGACACCTTTGACACAGACAAAACCTAGAAATAATGGATGATATCTCCATTACCTAGGACTGTACCTCATTCATTTTCTTTGTGACCAGAAGAATATTTATATAGCAGTTTCCAGCCAGGGAGCAGTTTCTAGCCGGGGAGCTCAAGAAGCTTTAAAGACTACAATTAGTCTCACCTCTGAGTTTGGGCAGTGCTATCTCTATTGCACAGATGGAGCAACATTAACACGGGGAAGCTGTTTATCAACTGAGCCAACCCAGCCTGTAGAGAAGGTAAAGCACAAGCCCCAAATGCCTGCCCCCTGTTCCTGCACTTTGTCCATTTTTCTGTCAAAGAGCCTTAATGAGCTTTATATATGTATAGAAATATCAATGCATAATAATCTGCCTTAGCATTCCGAGGGAGGGCTAAAAAATGTAAGAATAAGACATAAATCATTGATTAAAATGTCAGAAGTGATAAGAATAAAAGATTGCTTCTGCCTTTGCTGAATTACATATGCAAATTTGCATACACTACAAAATGAACATCTCTAAATGAATGAATTAGAATCTCATGTAGAAATGACTGAACCACATTTGCATACAACATTTATTAGGAGGAGATGTTCTTATTTTTGGAATAAACAGTGAGAACAAATCCCTGGAATCTGCTGAAGCAGCGTGTGCCTGCAGCTTGTCAGAGCACACCGTCCACCCTGCCAGTGTCTGCAAACAAGTATGGATTGTGTCCTGAAAAACCATAACTAGAAGAATCAGGAAAACATTCATGCATCCCAAATGTTTACAGGAATTTATCACATTGTTTGTAGCCTGAAAAAATTAAAACCACTGAGTTTTTCTTGATATTATTTTCTTTTCAGGCAGCCACACTAGTACTTTGGCAGGTTTGACTTCACCGTTAGGACAGGAGCATCCATATTTATTTGAAACAAACTTTATATTCTACTAGCTAAAAGACAGGCAACTTTTCAGTAAGACCAACCCAAAGGTATTGATGCAATTAAAAAGTATTGGAATTGGAAAGTACAGCATAGCCTACCTATATATCCAAGACTTCAAATTATCAGGCATAGAGAATCATGAAATAAAAATCCTATCTGAAGTCTATGTTCTTATTCGATGTATGAATTCAAAACATTGTCGTTTTCACAAGATTTCATGAAATGCTGAATTGTCTTTGAGGCTTTATTTCACCCAGAGCTCCTTTTATTTGATGTAAAGGTGAGCACGCTCAGCATGTGCATTTTCAGCCACCATAAAAACTATTCCAAGTATAGGAAATTCCTTTCAGTTAGTTATGGTTAAAGCACCAGGGGAGAGAGGAGAACAGGAGGAAATCCATCCTGACTCCCACCCACAGGCATCCCACAAGAGACTCAGACCACCTCTTCTTCCTTTGTTGCTAGTTACTTCTTAAAATGAAGAGCTTATGGAAAAACGCATGAGCCTCTTTTCCCTGGGCACCGTATTTGCAGCAGTGACCCTACAACTATTTCAAATGCTTTGCGTATTCACGTCGCGGTTTAACTCCGGCCGGCAGCTCAGCCCCACGCAGCCTCCCACTCGCTGTCTTTGGTGGGATGAGGGAAATCGGAAGGGTAAAATCCCCAAACTAACCACTACGAAGAAAATTCATTCTACTCCAGCCAAAACCATTTATCAAAACAACGGAATGTAATGAAGAAGGAAAATAAAAGAAAGAAAAGGAAAAAAAAATTTAAAAAAAACCAAACAAACAAACAAAAAAAAAAAACCAGCAAACCACCTTTTCTACACACGCTGCTGCTTTTTCCCGGAAGGTGTGTTGCCTGTGTTAATGTCTTTACTGGGCAGTCCGCCGGGAGTTGTTGGGGCGGCCGGCGCTCGGAGGCTCCGCCGGGAGTTGTTGGGGCGGCCGGCGCTCGGAGGCTCCGCCGGGAGTTCTTGGGGCGGCGGGCGCTCGGAGGCTCCGCCGGGAGTTGTTGGGGCGGCCGGCGCTCGGAGGCTCCGCCGGGATTTGTTGGGGCGGCGGGCGCTCGGAGGCTCCGCCGGGAGTTGTTGGGGCGGCCGGCGCTCGGAGGCTCCGCCGGGCCCCGCCGGGCGGGAGCGGCGGCGCGGCCGGAGCGCCTCCAATCCAAACGGGGGCCGGGAGCGACCTCTGGCGGCGCTGCCGGGGCGTGCGGGTCCCCGCGCCTGGAGCGGCCCGGCCTGGCGGCACCGCGGCCTGTGGCGCGCCCTGAGCCTGATCCTGCTCGTCGGCACACTTGGGTTTGTCCCAGCGTGTCCCCCGCGTCAGCATCCCCCGGCAGATGCTCACCTGTTCGCTCGCTGCCTCGGCAGTCGGGTGCACTGTCTCAGGGCACCCCCAGCAATTCACAGGATGCCATCCAGAGGGACCTGGACGAGCTCAGCAAGTACGGGACCCTCAGGAGGTTCAATAAAGCCGAACGCAAGGAAGGCCCCTCGCCTGGGTGGGGACACCCCCAGTATGGACACAGGCTGGGGGATGGGTGGATGGATGGCTGGAGAGAGCCCTGCAGAGCAGCCTGGGAACGGTGCTGGACGAGAGGCTGGAGGTGACCTGGCAATGTGCTGTTAAGCATGGAGAAAAGAAGGCTTCAGGGAGACCTCATTGCAGCCTTCAGGGGGCTTAAAGGGGGCTTACAAGAAAGATGGGGACAAACTTTTCAGCAGGGTCTATTGCAATAGGACAAGGGGTAATATTTATGAAAATTATAGAAGTAGGATTCAAAATAAACTTGGACTCTGCTTGCCGAAGACATTTTCCTGTGACATTCCCAGTTCTCAGAGACATAAAACTACACAGTACCTTGGTACAAGTGAATCTTGGACAGCTGGCTACATTATCAGTAACACTATGTACCAGATACCTCTTGAGGAAAACTGTGTGAAAAGGAAGGTGGTGGCATTGTGGCCATTTGTAACATTCCTATTTCTCTGTCGCTCTGAAGTGTAGGATACAGGGCATCATTCTGTGTAAAGTACGGTCTCAAAACATGCCCAAAAATCAGAACAACTGTCTGTCTATGCATCCTGACTTCAGATTCCTCAGTTTCTTCCAAAGGTGTGAAGACATATCGTCCCACACATAGCAACCTTTCCCTTCTTGGCAATTCTATCTCACTTTTGGCAAGCTTCAGTTTGTCAGTCCCTCTAAGCCCATAGCTGTCATTTGGAAGGACTAATTTTTTTATATTTTTTTATTAGACCAAAGCTCAAGTTTGAGCAAGGCACATGGCATTTCTTTTCATCTCTTTAGCACTTCAGTGCTTTCAGTGGCTTGGTCATAACCTGGACCCCTCTGAACAAGCCACAGAGCAAGCAGAGAGCAAGAGGGTGGCTCCTACTCTGGCTCACTGATCTTCCAGGGAGACAGTTTTAAAATAAGTAAAGTTCAGAAACCTTTGGGGGTTCACTTGAAAACAAATTATTTTATTTGAGTAAGAAGATATCTTCTAGGTTTGATCTTAGCCCTGTCACCAATATCTCTTCTGGAATTTCTAAGTTGTTTCTCTAGGCAAGGTGAAGCCTGAGGAAATTGTCTTGATTCTTTGTAGTGACCAGATTTTACATTTTACTTTATGCTAATTGAACACCTAAAGACTCCATCCCTCTCATCATAAACAAGAAAGGCTTCTTAGAACAGACAAACAAAAATGTCTCTACCGAGGGGAGTCTCCCTCAACTTACAAATGCAAAACCAAGAAGAATAAAAAAACATATCCAAGAAAATTATCTTTTAAAGATAATCATATTCTTGAAAACACAATGTGCATTGCTCTGCATATATTTTGGAGGAAAAACAACATGTGCAAAATGTATTTTCTCCATCTTTGGATACAATCTTTTACTGTTGGAGACATGCCAATCAGCTGGCATTCCCTGCTCCATAATGGACTGAGCATGTCCCCAGAGTCATTCCTCTCAAGTTATATCCTGGATGGATTTATCCCTTTGTGTCCTTTCATCAGGTTTCACCAGACAGCTGCTAACAGGAGGCCAGAAGGAAATATTGGCAAATGTGTCAAAAAGTGGTCATAGCTGTTTGACCATTCTGAGTCTGAATATAATAAGTATTGATTTTTTTTTCTCTTTCTTTTGTATTTGGTACCATTAGTTTAGCATTTTGTTACCATATAATTATTAGGAAAAAAACCCAGAATCAATATAAGTACAGCCTTTCAGTTCTTAATTTTCTGAGTTATCTACACTCATTTTCACTTGGATTTGGATGCATTTTTTTTTAATGCTATATTATCATTAAAAAAAAAAAAGTAAAAAAGTCCAATGATTCCAGAAATTTCCTTTAAGTTCAGTAGGGGGGGTACTAAGCATTTACAGCAAAAATCAGACTTGTGTCTCAGGAGCTTCCTTCCCAGTCTGGGAAACAGCAAACTGCTGTTTATTCTATGGATTTGTACAAGATAGATCCAAACTGATGGGATTCTAAACCAGCAGTCATCCAGGAGGTACTTAAAAAACAATAACCTCGGAGCAGATCTTTTGTTAGAAACCTATGTAGAAAAAAGTGAAAATTTTATGCAGTTTTCTGATGCTGTTCTGGTTATCTCTGTCCAAATCACAAAACTGTTAAGTAAGTCCCAGCACCAGGTACTGTGTTACCACTGTCAGGTACAAGCACAGAAAAGTCCTCAGGACAAGAAAAGATGGACCACTCTCGGAGGGAGATTATGGAAGATACTATGAACTCAAGTCACAAACTTCTTCACATTACTTTGTTCAATTTTGCACTTGCCTTGGAACACTGATGATCAAAAAGAAGCTTTGAGATCTTGGTTTTCCCAAACCAATCCAAAACTGTCATTTTTACAATATATGTTCTTAAATACTGTGAGTCTCCTAAAATCCAAAGACACCCACCAAGTATCCAGCTAGCCTGGTGCAACGTCATCCTTGGGGGAGCTCT
The DNA here is from genome assembly GCF_015832195.1 of Motacilla alba alba. Lineage (NCBI taxonomy): Eukaryota > Metazoa > Chordata > Aves > Passeriformes > Motacillidae > Motacilla > Motacilla alba. The sequence goes on along the minus strand of NC_052019.1, from coordinate 23,725,417 downwards.
GATGAACCTCCAGCTTGGCACACATTGGCCCCCTCTGTAAGAATCAATGAACCACCAAAAACCGGTCACTCTTGTCCCTACAACCCAAAGATGTCCTGCCCACTCGTCTCTGAACCTGCCTAAACCACACCACAAGAATGAGCAGCTCAGTTCAGCCAGCAGTGGGTGTTCTGTACCATGGTCAGACGCAGAGCAGCTCATCCCCAGTGGCCTCACGGGACACTCTTGCTGTGTTGGTTCAAGCTGAATGGGGCTCAGACCTCCCATTTCTCATGTTGCCCTCCCCCAGCCACAGAGTATTGCCCTCTGACTTCATTTCACGCTCTGGGGGACATGAAACTCCCAATGAGAAACAATGGTCTCTACTCTGCCTTTTCAAGGAACTGGTGCAAGTTCTTAGCAAAGAAGACTCTGATATAGAGGTAATAACCATCAGCCCTGAATGGATGAGCTGGTGATCTGGCAGGAGGGGGCGTCACTTTTTGAGTGACTATTAAATGGCATTTGGAATCATCCTGTTGGTCAATACATCCCCCCTGAATATTCAGGGTTGTTTTGTTTTTTTTTTAATAGATACTTTAGTTGCTGAACAGTTCATGTCTGAATTTCCAACATCTGCAACAAATCTACCAAGCCTAACAAGAGTTTCCCAAAGCCCTGAAAACCATGCCCCTCTGTCAGCAACAGCTGTTCCATTAGTTTAATAGTCTGCATAGTGCCCTCAAGATCCTCAAATTGCTGCTTCATATTTCTGCCTTGGCAACACTGATGTATTTTGAGAGCCTTTTTGTTACCAACCGCTCTACTCCTAAAGAGAAATATATGAAAACAGGAAACTCTCTTCTATGGTTGCAAGCAAATGGTACCAGTGATCCATGAGATGTGAAACATTCCCAGGAAATTTCCCCATCCTGTGTACTTCTGGAGGGGTGTCTTAAAATGTTGCCAGCATAAATTAATGAAAGCACTGTGTCGTCTGAGCATTCTATAAAAGAAGGGTGGTAGTTTTCAGAAGCAATTACTTCTCAGAGTGAAACAATAAGAGCGTACTGGCCATTTTAAAAATGCGTTCTGGGTTTGTGTTGCCCATTATTGCTAAACATTCTCAATCCCAGAAGGAGTTTGTTTTATCTTTATTATTCTTTTTTCCTTTTCTTTGAAATTATAAAAGTGCATTAAAACCCCTTAAAGAGAGCATTCAAAACACACACAGAGTGTGCTTAAAGTATTCTGTCAGAATGTGTTTCAACTAGAAAAATTCCCCAACTCAATACTGAAATGTCTTGCAGGAAGATTTTCTATAACATTTTGCTTGAGTTAGTAAAACATTTTCAAAAATTATAACATCTGTTGCAACATATTTGATCTAGATTAACTTGATTCCATCCTCAAGTTATTTAGTTCAGAAATTTTAAATCAAAAATAAAATTGTGAATGTAATTCTTGCCAATTAGAACATTCAGCTATCTTTCTCCACAGGATTTTTTTTCTGTGTCTTCCACAGAATGAAATTCCCACTAGAATTTCCCACAGAAACAGGACTCTGTGCACAGCTCTCATTAAAACAGCAGTCCTACTCTGTGGGAATTTGCTGTCCCAAGCTCCTTAGCATCAACTCTCTGCTCCCTTCAGTAGGAGTATTAATGAAGATGTGATGTCTCCAAGATGGATTTGAATTTAGGGCAGCAGTTTATCAGAAAGTTTCCAGGTTTCAGAGCTTCAGGACAGGGTTGGCTCCAAGGCTGGCTCCAGCACTCCACACAGAGACACCTGAAAGAAGATATCTTTGGATGCCAGCCTGGCAGAGCCCATGAGCAAATACAAGAGGGCTCTGGAGTCCATTCCAGCTGAGGCAGTGTGGATGGAGAGGAGGAAGCATTTAGACCAGCCCAGAAGCCCGTCAGAAGGGTGACAGGCTGTCTTCTGTGACACCCTTCTCTGTCAGAAGGGTGACTGACTCTCTCCCTGCCTCTCCTTTGGATTGAGATCCATGAGCTCTTTCCCAAAACAGAATAATGAAAATCAGGTTTTTCCACATAATCAGATTTGCTGTGGGCCCATTCACCTCTCTCCAGTTTTTCTCCACATGAGTGCTGTGAAGTGGAATCTGCCTTTCTAAAGTGCTCCAAGTACAAGTGCTCAGAGAGCTGGGATCTGTGGCACAGCCAGAGGCAGAGCAAGGGTAGCCAGCCCCTGGGTCCTCCCCAGTCTCTGTCACCAAGTGGAGACCCTCCCTCTGTGAGACTGATGCCACCCCCGCAAGACACTAAGCCAGGAGAAAAGCAGTCAAGAAAATGAACAGTTTTTAGACACTGACAGGTTGTTTTAACAAAACCATGTTAAAAACAGGTTGTTTTAACAAAACAAGCTGACAAGAGAAGTGCCAGGCCTAAGCAGGAGCCCCCCTTGGCCCTTACTCAGGGGAGGTTAGCAGCTCTCCTGCAAGGATGTGCAAGCATGTTTTGCTCATCAGGTTACAGTAAGGATCACCAGTTTTGTCCACTGGTGATCCCCTTGATGAGCTATCTTGACATACCTACAGCTCACCTATGCCTAAAAACCACTCTAAGTCATTGTGGTTAAATCTGTGTGTTTCTCTGTTAATACATTAATTAAAAGCTGGCCTAGGTTTAGATTGTCACTCTTCAAAAATAAGGCTCTGTAGTTGTCTTAGGAACATAGTATATAGAAAGAAACAATGCCAAAGGGCTGAGAATAAATAGAAACATATTTTACCGTGGTACAAACCCATGATATACACAAATTTGGAAGATTATTCAGTTCAAGCCTTAGTAAGGAGATGAATGGAAAGGTAATATGGTAGAAACATCTTCATTTATAGGCAATCCTCATAACAGTTACCTGCATGATGACCCAAAACTTCATTGATAATGTACATCATGCAATAAATCATTGTTCTGACACTCTCATATTGTCACATAATTAATCTCTCCATTTCTTCTAAGTGCAAATCCTGAAAGAACTGGGAAATTACTGCTATTCCATTTTGGCAGTCAACCTTTAGTTGCTCAGGCCTTTGGCATTGCACAACATTTCAGTGTTCACCCTCACACATCCAATCTGTCTGAGCAGCTTCATGACTTCCCTTCTCCATGTTAAAAGCCTTCTTAATTGCCATCTAAGCTCATTTACAACCAAGAGGCCCAGATCTACAAAAGAAAGTCTAATTAAATTGTGCTATTTAATGCCAGAGGATGTTACAAAAGCCAAGTAAAAATGAGCTCAGAAGAGATCAGATACATTCATGGACAGAGGTGCTACTGCTGCCTACTAAACATAGGTTCAGAAGCAACCTCTAGCTTAGAAAGTCGTTCAGTATCTAAGAAGAAGGCTCGTGCTACATGTGCACTCTTATTTGTGTTCCTTGGGCTTCCACTTCTGGTACTTTCAGAGAGCAAATAGTGGACTGGACCAATGCTGAGGTGCTCTCTTCCTAGCCTGGTGTCTCAGATACCATTCATTTGTAGAGCAGGATGGACTTGTTCATGAGCCACCAGACAAGAAGGGTTCCTACTCCTTGAGCTGCAGGGAGACATGGTTCAAATTTGGAATAGAGTTGCCTTAGCAGTGCCCACTCTCAAAGCCCATAAGGCTGCAAAGAACTAATACTCAACTCATTTCTCTGCTTTGCTTCTGTACTCAGGGAAGGTAGAGTGCGTGGCAGGAGCAGGAATTGCAAAACACGGATCAGTGGAAGAAAATCCAATCAAGAAGCACACACAGACATTTGCAGTCTTCAGCTGCTAATCACTGTATGACCAATGCAGACTAGATCCCTAATTTACAGACTCCTGTGTAGATAACCAAAGATAACTGGTTTCAAGAAAGGAACACAGATCCAGAAACATGCAGAATCAGGGCCTACAGGGGTTCCTGCCTCAGGAAAACATCCTCATCTTCACCTGCTTGGAAAAAAATCCTACAGTGCAACCCAGTTCCCAGCACAGAGGAGAGCCAGCCCAGACTTTTTTTTAAGAGCCACCTATCTGAATTTTGACATCGTTCATCATCTTGAGATCATCAACCTAAAAAAATATCCTATCTTCTCAATATGTCACTGTGTGACCATTTCACCTTCAACTTTTTCTACACTGGCAGAAGCTATGTATTTTAGGCTTAAAATCCTGGTATGTCAGAAGCTCAGCCTTCCTATACAGAAAGTATGTCACCCTATTTTGATCTCAAGTATCTCTAGCTGCAGCCCTAAACCCTACTTATAGTAATGAATAATAATAATCAATATATACTGTATGCTTTCTTTCATATTTTCATGTATAAATTGCCCATATCCCTTAAGAATTGGTGTGGGAAAATGCATTCTGTAGCATTCTTCATAACAAAATAGTTACAGCCTATGCTACATACTAGAAATTCAGCGAGACACAGCGAGAAATCAATAAAAACACAAATTGCTCCATCAATACGTACATTCATTTATACTCTTCAAGGTTATCTTTGCTATGCCAGCACAGAGACACATTTTCTCCATATATAGCCTTGCATATTAAACCAGGCAAGAGAGAAGGGAACGGAAACAAAAGCTATCAGTACAAATCTAATCTAACTAGCACGCACATTCACAGACTTTAGAGTTGGTTTTCCTTTCTGCTCGGGAAGCAGTCTGTAATCTGGGCACACCAGCTGACTCTGTCTCTCCATTCCCTGTAAAATTATCTTCTCCCAAGGCAGATATGTTTAGTCATAGAAAATAACCCCAAATTCATCTTACATACATATCACTCTATCCACTGGTATAACATTTATGATCAAGACTTTTTTTACATCACTGAAAGATGAATGTGTTATGACCCATGAATTGATGGGTTAAATTCTGGTTGGTGGTTGCCCATGTCAAAGGAGCACCAAGAGAACCCACATAAATGTTTTTGGGGCACTTCATGTACATGGACTTGAGCTGGAGCCCACTGCTCCAGGAAGACCACACAATGCTTACATTTTTACTCACGTTCCCATTTATGGATTATGATGGTGGCATTTTTAAGGCAGAACTAGGTCTGTTATACAGAAAAACACATCCTGCAAATATTGGAGTTTAGGAACAGAATAGCCTGTTTTCCTAGCAAGAAAATGGAATACTAGGAAAGATGTGAGGTAGGATCTGTCAGAGGTCTCTATTTAATAGAGTCTAAACAAGCATAGCAGTGACAGGTAAAGGTTTCTTTGCATGAGGTCTGTGATGCAGACTAGCTGCACTGGGAGATGTCTTTCTTCCTGTAGCAGTCAGTCATTGTAGAAAACAGCATTTCAAGAGACCACCCCGGTGAATACATGCACTGCTATTTTGGCATGTTATTAATATTGCACACCATAATACATTGCTTAGTTGCAGAATTCTAATTGCACCATTTATTATTTGTACTAATCAATCAAAGCCTCATTTGCCATGCCTGTGTCATTGGTATTTTCCCATTCTGTCCAGTTCTGATGCAGTCTCTCGCCTCTTATTTCTATTGTGTTTACTATTCAAAACAAAAATTCTGCAAAGTTAAGGTGAACATGAAGTTCCTACTGGGAGCCAACCATTACATTGCTTATGGTGAAGAGCCATTATTTTTGTAGGCAGATCTTCATGGTGTTCCCAAGAAGAGAAAGTGAGCCTTGAACAAGCACAGAAAGAGCTTCTTCCTTCATGCCACCTTCCTGATGCTGAGAGTGTGTGCAACTGTTACATTTCTTACTCTTATCCACCGCTAGTGAGAACACCAAGGTATAGATGTGAATTAATTTGATATGTCCTGGGCATCTCAAATCTTAATGTAGGATCAGCCATGTGTTTCTGCAGAGTGTGTCATGGATTAGTTCTTTTGTTTCTGATCAGATTTCCATGCCTGCAACTTAAATGTCTGATCCAACTAGTTTTCTGAAAACCTGTTCGATTTTTAACTAACATGGATTTTTCTTTTTTCATCAGATAGTCAGATGAAACCTTTTTAAAAGGCCATAACAACACCATGCAAGGAAGTAAGATGGAAGTCTGTATTCTTGGAAAGCATCTTGCTGCTCTGGAGACAACTGAAAGCATCTCTTTGCCCATGCAACACTTATCATGGTTCCATTCCTCTGCATGTGAGGTGTGTTTTTATTACCTCTTACTTCAAACACAGGTACAGGGAAATCTTTCTCTGAGCTTTCCCTGATGAAACCTCAGTGAATCTTACAGGCAGTAGCAGAAGTCTGGGCCAAAGAACCCAAACATCCAGACACCATGGGAGTTGCCTAGCAGCACAACCTTAAAACTGTAGAAACTTTGTGTGTTGGAGAAGTTAAACAGAACAGTTAGCAAGCTTGTTTGTTTCTCTTTCTGGAGGCAGCTGCAAGCAAGCTTCCTAAGTGTTTTCCCTACGTGTGGTGTCTCAGCAATACACGTGTTATGATTTTTGCCCAGTCCACGTTCAATATGGAAATGACAGTCTGGCAATTTTTGTAATCATCTCACCATCCATCTCTGGATTTCAGCATTTAGGCAGACAGGGGCACTGCAATGCCCCATGATTAGCTCTGATTGTAAAACTCCTTCCATAACCAAAATGATAAAAGTGATCAATCACCTTAACAATAGTTAATAGCTCTTTTCCAAAGCCATAATAATCCTGTGCTGCAGTCTGACTATAGCAAGCTATTACCCTATGAGCCCAGCCTTGTGTCTGAAACAGCACTGTTCTCTCTCATCTAACAGCCTGAAAGGACACCATATATCATGGTTCTACAGGCTTCTTTCCACCTTCCTCCATCCCTGCATGGTGACTCCTGCTTGTCTCTGATTCTCAGTCAGCATCATAAAATCTCAGTTAGCTCCCTGGGAGGCTTTCATAGGTAGTCTCCAGCCCCTGAAGCCACTTCTTGCTGTCTGGCTGTCTTTTACCTCACTATGACTCATGTCAGTACCAGACCATTTCTTTTCACACCCATCCTTTTCCCTAGAAAAACAGAAAAATATTGAGAATTTTTACACACATTAGCGCTTGGCATTTGAATGCTAACAAAAAGCAGGAAAATGAGCTTGAATCATAAAAACTGTGATCCCTCTGGCCCCCATGTTTGGCCTGCAGTGGGGCTTGCATGGTAGCATCTCTCTGAAGGGTATTGCAAGGATGCAGTGACTCTACCTTTTCAAGTTCAACTACTGCCTGTCTCCAGAAGTAATCAAAGATGTCACAACTTTAGGATCATTCCACTGAAATGTCTCTGCCTCTTTAGTTTGCCTCAAACCCCTTTTTTCCCTAATTTCTAATTAAACTAATCTGAGTATATTGAATGTTAAAGGACTTTTCACTTTTATAGGTTATGAGATAAAACCTTCTGAGACAGTCAAGACAAAATTTGTGAGACTGATGGAATATGAACACATGGCAAGTCAGCTGGGCATCACACAGGAGGGATCATAGAATCAAAGAAAAGTTTGGGCTGGAAAGAATCTTTAAAGGTCATCTAGTCCAGTGTCCTCTCCAATGGATGCTCATCACCATTTGTGTTTCAGGGAAAAAAATCATCTTCCTTATGCTGGACTCAGAAAGCAACAGGATCTTCAGCATCCTGTAACTGAGTGTTTGTTATTGCCATCTGCATACTGCCTGATGTTGCTGCTACTGCTTTTCACACCAGTCTGTCATTTCATTCCTAAAGCCATGCAGGGCACTTGTGATGCTGATTTAGGGGCAGGGTGAATTTTCAGTTAATATTATTGATTTTCTGCAGATTTATCACCAAGAGCTAGTGCAGCCCATCACCAATCCTGAAGGGGTGAACACATGGATGGAAAAACAAATTCCTGATGAGATAAGACTTCTCTATAATCTTTGGAGAGCCACACAGACCTCTGTCCTGAGACAAGCCAAGAGCACTGTGGAGTTGGGACAGGTCTGTAACCCAGACTGCAGCATGAACCAGGAGCACCCACAGCCTCCCAAAGCTTGAAGAGTAGCACAGCTCCAAAGTATTCTTACATTAATTACCTTTTCATTAGATAATTTTTTGAATAGTAGACAGAAAGAGAAAAAGAATCAACTCATCAGTACTGTAAGAGAGGTAGTATCGTAAACAAGGTAGAGATAGGATGAAATGCTTGAGAAAATGGAGACAAATTTCTCAACCAAGACAAGGGAAAACTTGGGTGCAGGATGGTGAGGGTTTTGCTGAACTCTCCCCAGGAACATAACTTGAACCTGTAGGCACTTGTAATGATCTAGTACAGTCAGCAGCTCCTCAGGAAGGTGCAATGTGGGGAGAGCAAACACTTTTTCACAAAGGCTGGACAGCACTGGCACATCACGGTGTCTTTGACAAAGTCCATGTTTCCAAAGCCCTCTCTCTGAGTAGCTGACTTCAGCTCCCACATCCTTATTTAATACACCAATAAATATCCACAGGTTCTCTTTTCCCCTGCAATGACCAGAAATTGCACCCACTCTGAGGGACACTTCACTTACCCTGTGATTCAGTAGCAACAACTTCACAAAGCAACAATTGAGCTTTTGCCTTTTGGTCTAGGATGAGAGAAAAAACTGATTTGGAAGTGTTAGATGGAGGATAAAGGGTTTATTCAGATTTAGTCTGGAGGTTTTTTCCTCCTTGCCTGTCCTCTGAAAGATCCCCTCAAGTTCTTATCAAATATATTTAGTATTTTTTTTTCACTGTAATAACCATAGTTTCTTTATTACATTGGAGTTTAAAGTCAAAAATAGATCCCCTCATCTTTGGCACATCTGCAGGTCCTTTTTTTTATTAATTTAGCATTTGCTTATACATTTAGTTCACACACTCTCTTAGCAGAGATATGTTTCCCACTGTAAGCCCCAACATTTCCAGTTCCCCACTGTCTGTAGCCGTTATGTCCATGAGAATATCTGTGTTTCTGCTTCACACCAGCTTGTCTACCAGTGTCCAACTTAAAATTCATAGACATTCCATTTGATTTCAATCTAATATTCCATTCATCTTCTGCAGCAGTGTCCATTGGTCAGAGGGAATTTTTCAGAGCTGGTGATGTTGTTGTCATTTTCTTTGTCCATGCTTTGTCTGTGCACACTCTGCTGGCATATGCACTCTTGCAAAGTAACATAATCCATTTCAACTTAGCATTTCTTATATCTTACATCTTATAATTTCAAATATCAAGTATTATTATTGCTTACATTGGTTTTCACTGCATATCTATACATTATTTTTGTTGACCAGGACTTTCTGTCACTCTCTTTTCCTCTAACATTCTGTACTTCCCTTAGCAGCCATAGTGTCACCTCATGTAGTCCCCATGAGAAAAAAATGCACCTTCAGTTGCTACCTGCAGAAATATTATTTTTTGTCACAGATTAATTCTAGCTTCTCAAACACTCCTGTGAGTATTTTGCCACAGATTCTTGTCGTGATCTTGTCCTTTATTAAAAACTGAGGACCTCAGGACTGTTGGCCTTAAATGACTCACGAAATACGTTCCTCTTTTTGAGTCTTGGATTTCTAGATATAGATATAGATAGGTATACGTACACATATACTTGCATTTATATGCATAGATGAACATACATATACCACATATGTTCACATATTATATATCACGCAATGTTAGCAACAAGTTTTTCTTCTGTGATATTTTTCATCTCTTCCCAGTCATGTCTCCAGTCCTCTTACCAACTTTGTGGTCTCCTCTGGACTCGCTCCAACTATTTCATGTCCTTCTTATGCTCTGGACACCACAACTGTACCCAGTACTCCAGGTGGGGTCTCACAGAGCAGAGTAGAGGGGTAGAATCACCTCCTTTAACCTGCTGGTCATGCTGCTTTTGGTGCAGCCCAGGATCCATAGGCTTTCTGACACTGCCTGCTCAAATTGAGATTTTCATCAACCGTCATCCCCAAATCCTTCCCCCCAGGGCTGCTCTCATTCTTCCACTGTTTTTTAAAAACATTATTTTATCCCTCAATAAGAAAGGCCACATGAGACAATAGGCCTTGAATGATTGTGCTGGGACTAGGTCTTTCTTTTTTCTTTTTTTTCCCCATGATTATTTTAAACATATCTGAGGTAACATGGGTTTTAGCCTGAGCAGATCTTTTTTAATCAGACTTCTCAACAATGTCATTCATAATGATGACAGTCCAGTGGGAACTTGCAGCATCCTAAATTAAATCAAGTAGAATATAAATATAACCAAGGTATTCTCAAAGTAAATACAACTAACCAGTTTAAAAATGGCAACTGGCTTTTGCTTTTTTAATTGGGGTGACATTTTGCAAGGCCATTTCTGGGTGAGTTTCATATCCTTTCATTCTCTTCGGCTTTTCTTATTTGTATAATGTTACCAAGGCATATGTGAAATACATTTCAAAGTACAGATATCAGCTCATTTACAGCTAATTATAATAGGCAAGTGGTGCAGTAAATGGAACACCCGATTTTCTCCCCTCTTTTTTTTCCTTTTGGTTGAAGCTTTTGTGATGTTCTCCAGGTGACTCCCATGCATAATGTAACACTAGCAATGCTGTTTGCATAATAAGCTATTTTCTACCACAGAAGCAGAAACATTTTATCACTATAGAGAAAGCTTGGATTATGAATACATTTTCATATAAGTAGATTTATGTGAAAATTACCAATAAATGCATTCTAGCCATAAGTAAAATGTTTGTTCCTACTTTAAGGAGTAGTATTATTTGAAACTTACTGGGAGAGGGAATGCACATCCCACCAAGGGAAACTACTTTATTCGTGTGATTCAAATGTCAGAGCTTGCAGTCACCTTCTGAGGTATGGAGCTCCCTGAGTTTCCTCCAGTGAAGTCAAATGAGAGTGGAAAATGCTCAGCACTAGGTAGAAGTATTCTGCATCTCACTACACTGAATTCCCAGCTCTAGGGCATTTAATGCAGTATAGACACTAAACCAAACCTGCCTCTAACCCATTTGCACCTTCTGCAGTTTTCACAGCAGTTGTTTGTTGACCTCTTGTTTCAAGGGCAGCTACATTTTAATATTTTGAGGTTTCCTTATTTGTCTTTTTTTAAACATTTTTATTTAAATTGGAGCACCACTGTCAGTAAGACCAGCTCGGGAGCCTTGCCTCCCTGCGAGTGCTCTGGGAGCAGAACTATGAAGGCTCAGCCCAGCCCAGCAAAGGCAGACAGGCACCAGCACCTCCATGTGCTCACAGAGACCGTCACCACTCTCACACCCACACTGCAGCAAGTGGAGCAGTGGCCTTACAAAAGCCCCCACATGGCCCTACAGCCATTTCAAGATCAGCACAGGACCACTGTTCACGTGTTTGGTCACAGATGAAAACTGACCTAGATGCATATAAAGTACCAGTCTCAAAACTGACACCCTTGAGACTAAGCTGGTGCCCTTTGAAGGAAGCAAAATAGAGGGCTTTGGATGTGGCCATTTGCATTGGAGGGTATCCCAGAACCAATTAATTGCCATTGCAAGTGTGTTTTTGATGAGCTGGGGTAAAGAGGCATTCCTCAGGGAGTGCTGGACTTGCTCCTACTCAATGAGGAGCTGTTCCTGCAAAGAACGGTCTGGGAGCAAACCCTGGTCCTCCTGAGCCTGTGGAGACCTCAGCATAGCTGTCTGGCACAGCAAGGTTATGTCTCAGCAGAGCAGATCAAGCCTCTACCTTTGAAATAATGAATAAACCTACACCTCAATTTTTCAAAGCTATACACTGCTCAGATCTTCTGCTACTGTAAATCAAGGTGGTTTTATCGACACCAGAGGAGTTCTGCTGGGTTACTTGAGCTGAATGCCTGACCTAATGCTGGCAATCAAGATTATTTCTACTTAGTAGATAACTCACAGAAAAAAACTTTTCATACAATATGTCAATTGTTTTCAACTCTACAAAATTAAAAGGCTAACTCTGTAGTTGGAGGTGTTTGACTACTGCAAATGAACAACATATAACATTTTTTGCCTGAAACACTACTCTGTAGTTGTAAACATTGCTTATTTTGTAAAATTCTGCAAAGCCACTCTTTGTAGAAATCCACTGATTTCACCTTTATATTATACCAAATAGGTTGGTGTGAATTTTCTTCCAAATATATACTTATTTTTCTAAATGCCTTCCAGTTTTACTAATTAACTTCTCTCCCTTTCCCCTGCAGATTTGCCTGTGAGGAAAAGCACTGTTCAGCAAACAGCCTTGAGCACTACACGCCACTCTCGAGCTCAGCAGCTGAGAAAATGCTGTGACTCTTTAGCAGGTAGCTCTGAACGTGGGTGGGAAACTGGGCCCTCCACAGCAGGCTCAGCTGTGCTCAGCCCCACACTGCTTGTGGTCCAGCTCTTGTTGATGGCAGGATACACAGTGCATTGTCTTTGTTCGAGATCTGACAACGTTTCTGCCCTGAGTTGCCTCCAGGCAAAATCCTGCATCATTTGCTCCCACACTCTGCTGCTGAGAAGTGTCTGTACCTACCTCTGCTTCTCCTTTACATTTGCTATTAGGGTCACCTTATACAGCACAGCTCACTGTATTTCTCACCAGAAAGAAGAATATTTTATATAAAAAGGCAAATCAAACCCTTCTCCTAAAAGGGATATTCCCTGGACACACAGATTTCCTACATGACCCAGGCAGCGCTCCTGTGCCCTGAAGTCTCTTCCACAGCATTAGCCCAGAGGCACAAGTCAGCCAGCTCCTGAAACTTGTGGACCTGTGTTTATGTTTTCAACCCTTCTCAGGTGAACATTGCAAGCTGCACATTTTGGCTCAGAATCCCTTTTTAAGGGTACCAGAAATCCTTGCAAGCCTCTCCTGCATGATGTCCTCTTTGTGCTGTGCCTGCCTTGTAGCCTGCCAGGTAGCTGTCCCCTCACATCGAGGAGACTGGCTGATAGCTGTAGGGATGCCTTCACTAGGTTTCTTTCCCTATGAGGTTCCTGTCTGCTCTCTGTGCTCTGACACTTGCTGCTGGCCCTGGTACTGTGGCAGCTCCGCTGACCCAAGCTTGAGTCACTGAGCCCAAATCTCTGACACAATGAAGGAGAGGCCCAGGTTACCCTGCTGTGGACATGCCAGGCTCTCCTAAGCAGGAGGTACCACAAAGAAGTCCTGGATATGTTCCCTCACTTATCACTTAATCTGGGGATCCCAGCATGAGGAGTCTGGTTCAGCTTCCCTTATCCTGCTCCTGTGCATAACAAAACCGATGCTAATTCACAAAGTAGCACTGACCCCTATATTTTCATATTTTCAATTTAAAAACATTTTAAACTGTATCTATTTTACTACCATTAAATACATTGGTTTCTCTTAAGATAGTAACTAGTGTAACTGCTAGAGCATGGATTAAAGAAATTAAACTAATTCATGTTCAGATGAGTTTAGTGTGGAGACTAAAGGTGAAGAGCAAGCTACAGAATGGGGGTGTTAGAGCTTGCATTCTTAGTTACACATTTACTATATCTGTAACAGCTCACTTTTCCTTTTTAAACCCTACTAAGTGGAGACTATTTAAATGTACTGCTGTAGTAATAAAGAAAAGGTCAACTCAATGTCTGTCTTGGCCATTAATCAATCTTCCCCATACTTTCTAATTATCTTGATTGCCTGATTGAATGAAGCATGGGACACTGATCATCTATATGTTCCTTGGTTATATCTGCTCTTGGCTTTTTTTTTTTTTTTTTTTTTTGAGACAAGGGAGGATTTTTTCATGTAGTGACTATTTTTCAAAAAAGATCACCAACTTCTTGCTCTGATAACCATCTCCTTTGCTGCCTTATCTCCCACCATTTTCTGTAGCAGTTTTGCAGGCTGTTCCCTATAAAATGTTGAAGTGTCTTTAATCATCTCAGGCAGCAATATTGTGTTGCTTTTTTCCTCTCCTTTTCAGCAATCTGGGATTCTCAGCATTAGTCTTTCTCTCTGTCGCTCTCTCTCTTTTTCTATGTCTCTCCCCCCTCTCTGGTTATGAATTGCAGTTTTTTGTTTTTAGAGTGAGCTTAATGCAATGCAGTAAAGCACAAACACAGGAACAAATTATAGACATGAAAAGATCTGATTTTTTTTATAGTGATAATTCTCTTTTACTCCTGGGTGTCACATATACATGAGGGACCCCAGAACTTCACCAAGAGCAGCCAGATATCTTGTTACCAAGACACTCGGGACTGCACAGCACATCTCCATCCCCAGGTGACAGGAAGGGCCTTGTGGAAAGAGTGTGGCAGGGGACAGGCAGCAGGTCACATGTAGCCTGCAGAGATCTACCCCAGGGACTGAAAATACATGTGACTAATGGCATACAGAAAGGGACAGTTGTGCTCCCATATGAGCTCTGGGAATTAGTTTGGTCTCAGTTCAGCTGCACAGGGTGACAGGAGACCTGCAAGGATGTAAGCCTCATCTTAATTTTTCTGTACTGAATTCTTTGGGAGTTTGAGAGAATGTTTGAAGAATGCAAAAGGGGATCCTTTGGAAGCATTTCTCACCCCTTTGATTATCTCTGCAGCTTGACTGAATGAGTCATACAACCCAGCTCCTTCAGATATCCATTAATGCCAGGCAAACAAAGCATATTCAACACATCACTGTCTTACTGTGAGGTTTGTTTTCTTCCTGTTCATAAATAGTTTGAGAACAAATATGTTCATTGTTTGAAATCTTTGGCCAGTAATTTGTGCAACTTACACGGAGCCTACAATTTTCTGAAGTAGCTTATGGTGAGCCCTGTCTTCCTTCAAAGCTGCATCAGCAGGCAGACAGCTTCCACAAGCTTTCAGTGACAGGCAACAGCAACCTCTCCAAACCTCTGCATAACTTGGCCCTTGCTAGAACCAGTGTGAACTGGTGGTGTGATGCTTAGGTGCTCCAGCCACATCCCAAAAGCCTGGGTCAGACTGAGCTTCTCCATTATGATATAAAAATGGAACAGGATTATTGCTGGGCAAGTGCTCTCCTATGTTTCCCGGTGTGAATGCTGTTACCGAGAGACAGCTCGAACCCTTAACATCCCCATTCTTTACACACTGACACCCCCAAATCAGGGTCATTTCCCCAGCAGCTCTGGGGCAGTGGGCTGAAGCCGGTGGAACCTAAGCCACTGCATTCCCCAGTGCAGCACCAGCACCCTCAAAGCTGGGTTGAGCCAGCTGGCACCTTTCCAAAGCAGATACCCCCTTGATTCCTGAGAGAGGTCAGCTGAGACTGCTGGGGTGTCACACTCATTTCTCCTCCACTTGTCCATACTTCAATGGCAGAAACCACTCACAATGATCCCTGAGCACTTCCTGCTGCCCAGCATATCCTAAGTCTTGGTGCTTGCCTGCTCTGCACATTAACCACACAGCAGATGTATATATGTCTGCCCTGAAGATCTAGAGAGCCTGGTAGTATGATTTTCTTTCTTTTCTTCCTTTTCTTGGGAGCATTTTGTAGGAGCCAGCTGCTGATTTTATACATTGCAAAGCCACACTTGCAGTACCTTGGTGGATGCCACCCCTAGCAAATGGTGCACTCTACTAGAAATAAACAATAGAGCCAAGTTAGCACAGGTTAAGGGAGATTACTGTTGTATGACTTTCTTATTTCCTAGTCTTCCAAAGACAACCCATTAGTGATAAATGAAACAGTACCCCTAATGGAAAATTATTAGCTGCAAAATTACAAACTTTAGATTCAGTAATAGTACGTTCAGGCAATATTTACATGACAAATAAGAAAAACCTCTGACAGAAGTATCTTTCATGTACTTGTCTGGTTTTATCACTCAGCTCACAGTTTTATCTTGCATTTAATCATATTGCCCTTCATGTGCCATCCAGTAGCCAAAGTACTAAAATATCCTTAATCTCTCTGTATCTCATTACAATGGGAGACAATGGTTTTAGAAAACTTTCTGTTAAGTATGATATATCTCAGCTGCATAAAGTATATGCACAAAATTCATACAGTACATGGAATAGCACTAAAAATTCTAGGACCATCTTAAAAGCAGAAGAACTGTATAAAATGATGCAGAAAATACAGAGTGATGGGTAGGTAAAGCATTATTAATAGATCATAAAGACAAATGAAAAATATCAAATGCAATTTCATTTAATAAAAAACACAGAGAAATACATATCAGTAAGTCTGATGACATAAGACTTGCTTTGAAGGTTGTATCCTTCCATCCTCAGAGGAGGGCTCCATGACATCTGTTTAGGGCAAGTACAATTGAAGAGAAATCACTTTGTTTTGTTTTTGGTACCTAAATCTGTCGTCAGTATGACATAACATATTTTCAGGCCAGAAGAACATGATACAATAAGCCAACAATATTTATAAATATTGTTATTAATGCCATTAAATCCTTATCAGCTTTAGATCATAGATATTCAGCACTGCATAACACTGGGTCCTTAATTGCACGTGATTGTTGTCACACCTCGGTGTTAAAATTACTTGTTATCTACCTGCATTTACAAGTGGAAATCCCTTTGAAGAAAAGTGAGTGTGAATGACATTGTTATTGTTGTTGTTGCTGTAACTATGATTATTATTATTGCTATTATTTTAGCCTCATCTTGATGGGGTTTTACATTCTGAAGAGTATCAAGTGGCATTGTGGAAGTCAAAGTCTCTAGAATGCCTGAATTTGGGATGCTGTATTATGCTGCAAATAGCTGGCAATTTATTAGTTACACATTCCATTTAATACACCAGTTTCTGTGTATTTTAAATCTCTGTTTTTAAGTCTCTCTAAGACCCCTGTTGTTTCAATTACTTATCACTGTGGCCTGAGGTATCATTACTGTGCTGAGGATAATAAACAACTCCTCCTATTTCTGCTGCTGGAGCTGTGACTAACTTAGCATGATCAAGAGGCAGCATAGGATGGAGAAGTAAGTGCCATATGGCAGGTGGTTGATCCCAAATCATATTCTGTTCTGCCAGCTTTATTATGTGGTCTGGGGCAAACCTCTAAACCTTAATTTTTGGAAGAACTGAGCACCATATGAGCCCACAACATTTATTGACTACACAAGATCAGATAGTGATTTTGAAATCATGTATCTTCTGCTGTTTCTTTGCTGCAATAGGATTGAGGTCTATTGTTAGGAATAGCAGGAGTCTGTTTAACACAGCAAATTTAGAAATGCAACATTGAAGGACTAAGCATCAGAGCAATTCCATTTGCATTACAGCATGGAGCTGGATGTCAGTGTATGTTCTGATGGGGATCTTTAGCACTTAGGGTCTGAGATGTTTGTGTTCTCACATGAAGTCACAATGCCTTACTGAGTATCAGTTTTGACAACTATCCCACAAACCTAATGTTCCCTTAAAAGTTTGGATAGAGTTTCACCTGCTTCTTCCTGTGAATGTCTTATTAATATTCTCTCCGTAGCATATTTTTATATTCTCTTACCTGTTACCAACATTTGACCAATTAAATCAGAATTCAGGTCACATAACCTCTGCTAACTTGTTATAACCAGGTTCATTCTGTTGATTTAAAAATTCTTAGTTTACAAGAATTTTTGTCAGCCCTGAAGAATGTCATAGTTCAGAGTTATCTCATCTGTGTCTGTGCATCATCTAACTTTTGTCAGTTTTAATGGCAAAGAATTATGCCACCTTTTATTTGCTTACAATGCCTCAGAAGTTATATATTAAGAGCTTTTTCCTTTATGGAAGAGTAGAAAAAACACTCCCTAAACTCAAAGTTCATACAGAATCCTGCTGTTACCATTCTTGCAATCATGCCTTTCAGCTGATTTATTCCCATTAAATCTAATGTTACAGGAAAAAAAAAAAAAAAACTGGTTTGCAAATATTTAATGGCTTCTATGAGTCTGAAAAAGTGAATGCATAAATTTGTGCCTCTTTAAATATCTTATTTTTTTCCCCAGATATTCAAAAGAAGCAGTGTCTGGTTGCTTTCTCCTGCACTTGGGAGATTGTGAGGTCTCAGGCATTTGAATGTCTTCTTTTTCAGGGGTTTTTGGACAGTTTTTTTGCAGACTTGCTGACTTAAAAGTGGATTTACCATCCAAAAAACCCCTGACACTTCAGCAAGAAGGTTCAAAACACGTCTCCAATGCTCTTCTATCTGTGCCCAAGCATGGCCAAGGTTTCATTGTATTGCCTGTACCCCATCTTCCACCAGCAACTCTGAAAAGAAACTGCCTTGCCCCATCAGACTGCTGGCTCAGGTGTGTGGACTTTTCAGAGTGCTGGGAAGTCACATAGCTGTGAAAGATTCCCTCTGCAGATGCCTTTAAGCTTGCTCCACCCATGGATTTGCCATCACAGCAACTCTTCCAGCCCAAATGTCTTTGTGCTGTATTCCTGTGATATTGTCATCTGCAAGGCAGGTGCAAAATCCTGCATGTGGCAAGGCACAAGTGAAATGGGGACAGACACTGGAGACACATCTTGGAAAACAGAGCTGCTTGCAACCATGTCAGCCCTTCTGGACAGCTGTCCTCCACAAACCTGGCCCTGGATGGAATATCAGCCAGCAGAGATGAGTTTTTAATACCTCCAGGATTATTTTGGAAATAAATTCTCTTTACAAGATGGGAAGAGTCCACAGAGAACTCATACAGGTCCCCATGGATGGACTTTGAGCAGAACAAGGCTGCCACGATCTCCAGAGACAGTAGCTGCTGGTAGCTGGGTCTATCACAGAGATTGAAAGATTGATGGCTTCTTATCTATCCATTAGTGGAATGGTCAGTCCCCAGCTTGGAAGAAAAAAAGAGCACTATTATAGAAAATTAAACAGAGAGACAAGGGTTGTTTACAATCTCTGCATTAAAGATGTGCAATGGGATAAAGAGATGCCTTCCCCAGTGCTGAGGGTGTTGTGCAGTGATTTGTTGCAGTACAGAGAGTTTACACAATGCTTGTATTTTATACCCACACACATAAATGGCAAAACAACCCCCTCCCCAAATAAGTAATGACCTTTTTTCAGAATACAGGTTAGTAAGGGGACAGCTGTATATGATCAGCACTTTAGTTTATGTCCTTACAATGAGATTGTAATTCCTCTCACACTTGCTTTTCCCCTCTCTGCTTGTAAATCCTATTGTATGAGTCACTGTCACATGGCAGATGTAAACATCAAGCTTGGTTTTCCCCATGTACAGAAAGCTCCTCCCTCAATAAAAACTGAACAGCTTTTGTATTTTGCCCCACCCATATATAATCTTGAGGTGTTATATATAGATCTGCATTACAGAAAGTTACAGACATTTTACAAAATACAAAATGAAGAATTCAGGTCTTTCGAAGTGAAAATTGGCACTGTTTTTATGTCGCTTTATCTGCAAAGGCATGGAGAGCCTTAGACTTCAGAGGGTGTAAAAATCATCACTCACATGTTTGGTAAAGTATCATTAGTTTCCTAAAAATAACATTTGTATGTGCTAAATCTTCTAATTGCAGATTGTTTGGTGTTAATTATACATAATACCTTGCTATCTGTCAAGATTTCATCAAAATCTAATTCCCAGAACTAATATTTCCTGATCTTCAATTATGTAAAATACTGACTTCTAGACCCAACGAAGAGTGAAATAACAGACCTTAAACCTTCAGTGGAGCAACACTCTCATTTCAGGCCTGTCAGGGAGTAAAGGAAGGACTGCTCTGCACTTTGGGAAAAGAAAGGACCATTTCTTTTGCAACCCAGTGAGTTTTTAGCAACAATTGTTTAAAGAACCTCATTAGCATAAGAAAAAGGCTCTTGGTAAAAATGAATTAGCAGTCACAGTGCAGGTGAAGAAGGCAGATAAAATATGCAAGGTAAATGGAATAGATTGTGAATATGGTCGATCACACGGCTGTCATCTCCACCTGATTTCTGTCTGACATACACTTCCATGTCATAGGAAAACGGCCCCATTTCAGTTTTGTGCTTCATGTGGGAGCACAGCCTGTACCTGGAGAATGTGTCCACTCCTGTGTCCCTTTGGGCATCTCTCCTCCAGAGCTCCCAGGGCTGCTCACTATCACTGGCTGGCCCAAGAGCACTCCCTCCCATCCAGCAGAGGGTTGTAACAATCTCACAATCAGTACCTGTCTCTAGAGTCAGGGAGAAAGGACTCTGAGGTGCAGATATAGATGCCTCAAACAGCTGAGAAACATCGTGGAGGATTCAGCTGTCCTCTGCTCAGTGTTTAAAACACCCAGTTCTACAGTTCTAAGGTGAGATCCTGCTTGAGTGTGGAGCAGTGAGGAGGAATAGGGTCTTACAGGGACAGTCCTGCAAAAATTTTAGGTGGGGTGCAGCCTAAAAAGAAAAAATTATTGGTGTGCACAAAAGTATCTCCAGTAAGGAGCAGTTCTGAGGATGGGGTTTGCAGCTGGTAAACAGACCAAGGAGTCGCACTCACCTCTCCTTTCCTTGTGGCAGGGATCCCAGATGTTGGGTATTACTGTCATCATCGTCCTCATTAGTTTGTATGGAAGCACAGGTAACTGTGGTGCTTTGAAAGCGTGGCTAGCAGTGGCTGTTTGGAGAAAGAGCAGAAGAAAAATTAAATGAGCCCTTCACAGGTAGATCCTCCCAGACCCTGGTCACCAACAATTAATGACTTCTTGGCATGGGCAGTGTACCTCTAGCTCAAATGTAACAGTCAGCAACAGCCCCTATGGTCTATACATTTCTCTTTTGGATGCATTTCGTTTGGATCTTCTCAGAGTCTAGGGTGCTGAGTCCACATGTATGGCATGTAAAATAAACATGTTTTAAACTTGCTAGCTGAATGAATGTTCCCCAGCTTTTACAGTTGAAGGAGTACTGAATCATCAGTCTTCATTCACCTTTCCTACACCACTCATTCTTTTATGACCCCCTGTTATAACTCCTTCCAGGTATCCCATCTCCAGACTGACAAGTCCATGTTTATTTGAAGTCTTTCTGTATGAAGCTGAAGCCTCCCTAATGCACCTCACACTTTGAAAAATGAAAAAAAAAATGTAGATATTATACTGTATAATCTGAGAAATAATATTTGATCATGTAATTAGACTGTATCATAGGCAAATGCTCTAGGGAACAGAGTTAATGTTGCATGTACAACCTTAATTTTATTTCCTGACTTTTAAATGCCGAACTAGGCAACTTTAACATTTTCTTAATGCAATTTTTGTATGGAATATTATATAGGCTATTACATATGCATGCATCTTGAAATCTGGAATACATTAGGCTGTATCACACAGACTGTGGCACACACATCTGTGTACTAGATGTCAGCACTAGTCTTGACTGGCACCAGCTCAAAATTACACAGGTCATTTCAGAGTGGTGGTCTCAATGTTTTTGAGTGTCACTGCCCTGTTGTTTTTTTGGTATTTCTGTAAGTCTTACACAGGAGTGTTACAGAGAATTAGCTTGAGAAGTATTTTTTTTTTAACGGATTGATAATATTTTCACAACCTCCTTTTTACAAAGCTAGCCTTATTTGAATATTTAGGCTTCAGCAGCTTAAGAGAAAAAGTATGTCCTCAGAAGCTTTAATAATTATGAAAATGTCAGAGAATACTATAAAAACATAAAATAATTTTCCAAACAGAATGACACCACGGCTTTACTTCCTGATCTCTGCAGACCTCCCTGGGTATGAAGACAGTACAATCGAAAGCTAAGAATCTCCCCTTTCAAGTGGTAAGTGTAAGAAGTCCTTTTCTAGCTACAAAGGGCTATAAGATGACTGACTTCAAGGCTGACTTGTAAAGGATTAGACACTGTCCTTTCTCCATCTTGTTCCACACTGTAATGTCAGGGTATCTCTGAAGCTATATGGCAATTTTAGAGGTTAGAAGAAATCCTTTGCAAAGACGGAGTACTGAAAAAACTGCAGGGTAGACACTGGGATAAACCAGAATATAGGAATGATTGATGTATCTCCTCTAAATAATTCAATATTCAATCATCAAATAAAAAATAAAACATACCATACATGTATTGTCATGAATTTGTGACATGAAAGTGTACCATTGGAAACAGGGTTTTATTTCCCTGGTCAAAGACACCAAATACATGTCAGGATTACAAAAGTTTAATATCATATGATAAGAGCAAGATATCTACTGTCTTTGGAGGTTACTCTTGAAGAATGTCACCATGGACTGGATGGAATGTACCACTAATAAATCACAGCAATGTTCTTCCAATAGACTAAGTGATTTTTGAAAAGGGCAAAAAAAAATCAAATAACATATTCAGCTAACAGGATTTGATCAGCCGATCATCTAGTGAATATTAAAAGAGCTGATCTGATGAATAAATTATTCAGTGGAAGAAGGCAAAATTAACAAATTATGTATTTGCTGAACAACAGCTAAACCATTCAGCACATATATAATTAAATATTTATTCATACATATTTATAAATAATTCTTACACTTTTTTTTTTTGTTTCATCCAGGTGAATAAAAACTCTCAGCTCTTTTTTTCTTTCTTCTGAAGAAAGTGGAAAGAGCCTTCAGAAAGCTTGATCTCAGGTCAGCATCTCATTGAAGCCAGCTTCATTTGCATTTTTAATCTATGTAAGTGAACATGTGAAATCTTAAATCTGTGTCAGGTTTTAATATTTAGCTTTCCAGTTTTGTGGAGGCAAGTGTATATGTCTGCAAAGTCTGCAATTGTAAAGAAAGAAAGGCTATGTCTGTGCTTGTGATTTAGTTAGATATACTGGAGCAATACAGCTGCCTTTTTTGATACTTAGGCTTTCCAGGAGCCATAGTATCTTGCTTTCATACATATATATGGCTAGAAAACAACAATTTCTTTGTAAATCATGGGCTACTCCATCATTAATAGAGCTGACCAGAAAGGATATTTTCCCAGCAAAAGAAAATTACAGTAACCATAGTATTAAAAATAAAAGTGATTGAAGAAGTACAGAGACCAAAAAAAATAAACAAAAACCCACCAGTTTTTTGGTTTTGGTTTGTTTTTTTTTTTCTTAATAAGCTAAATTCTACTTAAGTGAAATGGTTGTTTGTAGAGGGACAGCAAGAAATTCTTCCTTGAAGAGACACTCTTCTACCAGCTTGGAAGATTTTAATAAACTTTTAAACGTTATTCCAAATTAAAATAATGAAAATTATCTAAATTCTGATCTCATCTAGTCTACCTAAGCATAGCAGAACCAGCATCAAACCCAGTAGATACTTTCAAGGAGAGAGGCCGATAGAAGGCTTCCTCAATTTTAAATTAGGATTCAGAGAAAGAACATTAGCTAAAGTTAACTCTCCCTCTCTGCTGGTATCAATGGGCAAGTTCTTCTTTTGTAGGCCAGAGACTCACTGCCACAGAGCAAAGAAACAAGAATATAATAATGAGGGTGCTCAGGATGTAAAGAGATTCTCATGACAGAGTAATCACAGAAGTAAAGTTGATGGACACTCAGGGTAGCCTCATATTATCTTCTGAGACAACCTCACACATCTCATAATTTTTTTCCCAGGTCCTTTACATTTAAACAAGTAAAAGCAGACATTTTCATAGAACATTACTTATTTGAAGTGCTGTTCTTAGATCACTTCTGGATGACTTCTGGTAGCAACTGATCTGTGTCTGGAGAGCCAGAGGTGGGTGATGCATCAGAAGAACTCCAGCCTCTGCAAATACAGCATCTGTGCATTTACCCTTCAGCAAACGTGGGTTCACCTATTTTTTTTTTTTCCCTAAGCAAATGTAGCTTGTTGTGGACACATTCCTAGGCATATAGCCTTGCATGGAATTCCTTCTCACATGAAACTGCAGCAGTCTCCTGGCCCTACTTCCAGAAAATTTTCCTGTATGGGCTGTTGCCTTTTTTTCCCCCATTTCTATTAATGTGGAATTCAATTCAGTTTATGTTTCAAAGTTTTTAGAACCTCTCACCACTGAGCCATTTTGTGGTGCACAATTGAAGCCTCAGGAAACTCCAGGTTTTGCCCATCACTTTCTTCTTTTCTGGACTTCTAAGAAATTATTTTGCCCCCAGCTTTTTAGGACCTCCCACAGGATTACTAGTGCTGCTTCTACATGATTGCTAATGTAGAGGAAGTCCTTCATTTCAGCTCCATGAAGTGGTTGAACTCTGCATTTAAGGATGCAGAGAAGCTGTTGTCATTATTTCATGTAAGTTTTAGGGGCTGCCTGAGAGTAGCAATGAAGGAAAATGTAGGGAAGAATTTGTACCCTTCTGTTCCTAGGCTCTCTCTGAAGCTGGAAAAGACATCTAATATGGGCTGAAGCCTTATTTCAGCAAAGAATCATGTGTCATTCCCATGCCCCCATCACTGTTGGTATCTTCAGGCCCATTTTTTTTGTCAGATTAAGCTGAGTTGACTCTCTGCTCAGTAGGCACCACAAGGCTGATCATGTGTATCCTGTTGAGCTTAAACCACAGTCAGGTTCTCCATCTTGATCAGTCTAAGGAAGATTCTGCTTCCAGCTGTTTTCCTCTGTCCATCCCATCTGCTTTTTCATTGTAACTGATGTGCACAGCTTGCTTGACAAAATTTGACCATATTTTTGAACAGCCACCAAGCTGTGTGAGTGCTGGGCCCAAGTGTAACACTTCAGTACAAAATATCAGTGAAGTCTCTGCTTGGGGAAATCAGCATTTTCTACTCTAACTGAGTTCTAGCTCAGTGTGACTTCTGGCCTGCAAGGACCACCTTTTTGCAAGCCTGGGCAGCAGAGATTGGAAAGTACATGAGGGCAGGGACCAGCAGGACCAGCGAGAGCCGCTCAGGTTTAGTCAAGAAGCTGGGTCCCAGCCTGTGGAACAGCAGCTCTGCCTTTAGGTGCACAGCCAGCAGACCTTTCAAGACGCTGGTCTCAAAATGCCAGGTGTGCACAATGAGGACTAAGCATTACAAAGAGCAGCCATGCAATATAGAGCAACTCTACATTATACGGTGATGGTCAAGATCAAGAGAAAGCACCAGCAAGCTTGGGCAAGGGCTAGGGAAAGAGCTAATGCTCCAGAGAGGTGAAGCTATTCTAAAATGCTCCAACACAGACTGTGAAGATTTTTTAGGGCAGATGGAAGTTTGGACTGTGTTATGTCATTCCTTTTATTCATGATGTATTTCGAAAAAATGCTCAGCAACAAGTATCCTATACTGTTTCTCCCTGCTTGAAACTGCTTTATGTAAGCTATCTTTAATTAAAACAAGCTTTTTCATGTGCCCACAATTGATTCCTTAAAATATTAATATTTTTCCCTACATTGGGTATCAGAGCCATTACTTTTTCCTGTGTATCCTTTAACTATATTTAAATAATTCATTTATCCATTTTCCAGCCCTCGGGGAGATTTGGAGTTTCTTTTACACCATGTGATCCCATTTAAAACAGAGGTTATTTCCTCTTCCTAAAGTTATAGGATATTGTCTATCTTTCCAGTGTTTATTAGGCATAAGAAACCAGTTAGCAACCATTTTACTAAGACACAAATATAGCAGGGAAATATGTGTCTGCCTGTGTATAAATGCCCTTTCCACTGCTCATCAGTCTTTTACTAATTAGAAATACAAAAATATTTTAAAACCAATTAATGTCACTGAGAAACATTCCAGTAATTCTCAAAATGCAATGTAACCATGATAGATACATTTCAATTATTTCAAAGCATGTTCGCAGAGCACTGAGTAAGCATAAGGGAAAAGAAGGGTCTAAAAGCTGCACTGCTTGGCTGATGAATCTCTGACATAGGATGTGGATTAAGGTTTAAGTGAGACCAGCAGTTCACATTCTCCCTCAAAAAGCCCCTGAGTCACCTGATTAAAGTGCAACCTTGACAAATATGCACAGCGTTGTCTCTCACAGTTGGAATCACCAAAGAGGCTAAAAACAGCACCGTGCACTGCATAATCTCTAACCTCAGGGGACAACAAAAACAGAGAATTGCTGTGTCAATCTCATTTCCTTGTTAGGCTCATTATCATAAATGCGGGCCTTTGGTTTTGAATGCTACACTTCAATAAGATTTACCTATCAACAGCTGCCGAAATATTGAATTCCACAGTCATCTTTTCCTTTTGATGCTTTCCCTTTTGTTTCTTTATCCATAAACATGAGCAACTGAGCTAAGCTTAAATTAACTAGCCAGGGTTAAATGTTTAGGGCAGCAAATTATGGCTAGCCTGCCTGCAGAGTGGTTTAGATTACAGAGGAGAGTTGCCAATCTCAGCTCTCATCATACACTCCAAATGTGCAGAGCAATATTGGCAGTTCATGGCCAAATCCTGCATGCTTTAGCTATCACAGGAGCACTGCTCCCATGAATAAGTGGAGCAAGATTTAGCCCCTGCTTGGAAGATAGGGATGAATCACACTTTTATTCTTTGAGTACCTCACAGTACCTTCAACACAGACATGTTCAGTGATTGATGGCCGGTGTCTAGATTGGGTATTTTTCTATATACTGACAAATATTCTCTTTGTGATGATTTCTAGGAGCAGAGGAGTGTATACTGCAGCAAGGTTGGGTTTCTTATTTTTCATTGTGCCCGTTGTCTTTGTTTTGATTAGGTTTTTTACCGAGGGTCAGTTACTCCCCATCATTTTTCCACTTAGAGTGCTCTGCAATAATCCTGTAACAGATCTCTAGCCCTTAGTGTCAGTGAAACAGTGAAAACTTGAATCAGTAAACAGGTAGGGAAAGACAAAACCTTCTCTTCAGGGTCAACTCCCAAGTCATAGCACAGTCTAAGGGAAATGAAGGTGTTTGACTTTCTGAAAATGAGCTGCTGGTATCAGCTAAAGGTTGTTTGTTTTGTTGGTTTGGTTTTGGTTTTTTTTAGTTTATCAAGGTAGAAGCTATGTGTTAACTGTTTTCATCCAGCGTGCAACCAATCTGGGTCTGTAATTCAGAGTTAAATGTTCGGTTAATAAAAATTTCATGACCACATGCTGAGACCACAGGGGAGCAGCCATGGAAAAGGGCAGCCCAAAACTGCTCACAGCAGATACAGCAGTATCTTCTCATACTTGGAGACCATCACTTCACCCAGCCTGCCTCTTTGCCAGTCTAGGGCCACGCTACTCCACTCCAAAGGAATGTAGTCCTCCTGCAAGAGTGGCTGCATACCTGTACAGAGCTCGGGAGCAAAATGGTGTTTCCTTATAAAAGGGCATTCCTCAAAGGAAAAGGTGGGAACACCAGGGTTAAACACTTTTATATCACAGGATTGGCCTGCAGGAACCCATCAGATTAGGCACAAAACACTGTCTTTTGGCCACAACAGCAGAGACCCTCATCTGAAACTCAGGGGAAAACATAAAAGGAAAGGTGGGGAGACATTCACAGATTTTTAGGTATATGTACCCAAAAGAATCGCTGAGAGCAAACTAGGGGATAAGCCAAGCTTTCCTTAAATCATCTGATGTGATATTTTGGCAGTGATGGGCACTGTCAAAAACCTCAGCAGAAAGAAATTCAGTGCATACTCCATTTTCCTCACAGATGAGGTCCCCACATCATTTCAGTGGCTTTGAGCCCCATTAACTCCAAGCCTGCTTCTCTCTCCTGTCCATGGAGAGCCAGCATCTGCCCAATGATCTGCCTGGACCCTGGTACAGAGGGCAGCTTGGAGGACACGACCTGTCACCCCTGGTTTTCTCTGTCTGAATGAGGCTCATGTTAGGCAAGCATTGTTTCTTCCACAAGGAGCTCAGGGGTAGGCATCTACACCAAAGAGTAGTGAACTCTATGAATGTAGTTGACACCTGAGAAAGTAATTTTGGGCTGTTTATTTGAATCTAACTTTTAGGAGCCTAATACTAACCTTATACAATTTTAGTACTGACCTCCAATAGCGGCTGTGGCAGAGGTCAGTCAGATGAGACAAGGTAGAGGACATATTTAATTTCCGAGTGGGAACAGTTTCTCTCACACATATTTCCAGTCTTTATTTTGCATTACAGTACAATTTTCTTTTTTTTCTTTTTTTTTTTTTTTAAGGCACAAGTGATCAGACTCAGGCAGGAAACAAAGGGACTTATGATTGATTTTGCTTAGGTAAAACAGCGATTTCTATCACACTAGCCTTTACTCGATGCTTTTGGCTGCTACAAGGAATCGATTTACTCTACTTGTCATAAAAATCAAAACCAAAACCAGCCCAGGTCCTGGTGCACCCTACATGAAAAGAACGCCTGGCTTGCAGAACTTAACTCCACTTTTCTGCAGTAGATGGGAAGGAGTTAATTACCATCAGCAAAGGGTTGCATTTCATTACCAGGGAGTCCGACTCTGACTAAATGAAAAAAGCTGAAATGGGAGAGCGATGACCACAATAAGTGGCCAAAATTCCACGTGATGAGAGGAATAGTTTCCCACTGCCGACACTTAAATATAGCTAAGGTGTTCTGCAATTTTACTTCCACAAGCCAGAGGGTTTATTGTAATCCTGATAAATTATAGTAACAGAAGCAGGTGAGAAGTGGGACAGAAGAAGGGAAATGGTAATGCAAAATATAACGGTAATGCAGAAAAGAATGGAGAGAGCAAGGAAGCAGTTTGTTATCGTTTATTTTTCTTCAACATATTATTCGGTTTCAGCTGTCTCCTATCTCACCCAGATCTCCACCATTTCTCAGAAACGTCTTTCGATGGCATCTCATTCTCCTCCTGTCTTTCACCATCTCTTCATAATTTCTTAACTGTCCCTGAAAGGGCCCGGGCAGGCGACAGGGGATAAGTGAGCAGGGGACGCGGGACCAGGCTGCGCCCCACGCGTCCGCCGCATTTAAACAGTTTGCAAAAAGCGGGCGGGGGGCGTTGCAAATAATGTTAAACGCGATTAATCTCCCGGATTCCTGGAAATCTGACATGCATGAGTTACAGCGAAACCTCTTTTATTTCGCCATGAAATGCTTTTGCATAATGAGAAAGAAAATGTCCTCTGTGCCCTAATCAACTCTGACAGGTCCTGGACTCCCAAATACTTTTATTTATGGCACTATTTATTTCACCCCTAATAACCGGGGAGGCGGGCCCGCGGCTCGCTCCGTGCGGGGAGAGGAGGGGAGGGAGGGAGCGAGGGAGGGAGGGATGCCCGGCGGGCGGCGGGGCTCCGCGCCCGGCCGAGGGGACACAAAGTTTTCGCGGCGGCCGTCACTCGGCGGGGCGGGCCGCTCTCGTAGCCCGCGGCCCCCTCGGGCCGGGCGGGGCCGGGCGGAGGCGGAGGGGCCCGGAGCCGCCCGTCCCCCGCCCGGCCGCTCACCTGCCCCCGCGGGGGGGTGCCGGGGGCGGTGGCGGCCCCGCCAGCGCCCGCCTCCCCGCCCCGCTGCCATTAGCAGAGATTACCCTAAACACTTGCCGGTCGCCGCCCGTCTCCCTCCAGGCATTGGCGCGGCCGCCTGTCAATCAGGCCGGCGCCCCGCCGCGCCGGGGCTCCGCCGTGCCACAGAGACGAGCCGCGGCGGCGGCAGACACAGCCCCGGAGCGGGGCCGCGCCGCGCCGGGGGAGGCGGCGGAGGATGGAGGAGGAGATGCAGCCAGCGGAGGAGGGGCCCAGCACCCCCAAAATCTACAAGCAGCGGGGTCCCTACAGCGTCCTGAAGACCTTTCCCGGGAAGCGGGCGGCGCTGGCCAAGCGCTATGAGAGACCCACCATGGTGGAGGTGCCCCGCGGGCGCGCAGCGGGGCAGCCCTTCCCGCACGCCGCCGAGCCGCTGCCCTACGCGCCGCACGGCCCCTTCCCCAACGGGCCCGCCCGCCCCGGCGCTGCCCCCGGCGCTGCCCAGGGCCACCCCCGCCCGCCGCCGCCGGCCCCGAGCTCCTCGGGCCGCTACGGCCCCTGCCCGGCGGTGGCGGGGGGCGGCGGCGCGGAGCTGAGCGCAGGTACCCGCAACTCCTCTCTCTCCTCCGCGCAACTTCGCGGGGCACTTTGCAGCGGCGGGAGCGGGATGGGGGCTGCGGGCTCCGCCGCCGATACGCGCGCCCCTCTCCCGGGCGGCCGGCGAAGGGCGCGACGCCCGCGGGGAGCTCCCGCTCGGGGCTGGATGCGGGCGGGCACGGGGCGGGCGGCCGCGTCTGTCCGGCGGTCGGGCATCGCTGAAGTTCCCGCGGCGGGCGGGGTCGCTGCCCGGCCGGCGTCGTCCCGGGGCGGTGGGCAGGGGGTCGCGGCGGCGGCGGGGGCTGTGCCGGCAGCCGCGCAGGACTTGGCGGGGCAGGCGCCGCCGGGCGGTGCGCACCTGCGGGAGCGAGCTGCTGCTGCTGCTGCCGCTGCTGCCGCCGGCGGGGCGGGGGCGGACGGGGGGAGCCCCGGGCCGGCCGCTCCGCTCAGCCCCGCTCCGCTCCGCTCCGCCGGGGAGGGCGGCAGGCTGGGGCCGGCTACCGGAGGAGCTGCTGGTAATGGAGAGGCTGCTGATAGAGAGGTGGTGATTTTAACAGAAAGAAAATAGATCGGCTGCTTGCCTGCACCGTTTTCATAAGATGCAGTGACAAACAGGAGATCAAATTGTTTT
Source organism: Motacilla alba alba (assembly GCF_015832195.1). NCBI lineage: Eukaryota > Metazoa > Chordata > Aves > Passeriformes > Motacillidae > Motacilla > Motacilla alba. Next base: position 23,694,956 of record NC_052019.1, on the reverse strand, counting down.
TTTTTCCTTTAAAGGTGTAAGATACCGAGATGCTGAACGCATATCTTTCCTCTAGTGATGGCTTGGAGTTAAAAAACCACGTAGATCTTGATATGCAACCTAAATTTGGCATCAGGAAATGGGAAATTGCATCTTTAAGCAGAGTACAATCAAAAATGAATTACAATAAATCCTATATAATTGCATAGGTCATTCTCTTTAATGAGATTTTATTAACCTGACTGTCAAGCTTTTGAGTCAGGCAGATATTTTATCTTCTTCAACTGATAAAAGTGTCAGCTATAAACCACCATATAAATATTCATAAATCTACACATCTGTGGCAGCCTATCAGCATCATTCTTTTGGACATTAAAAGCATTCTAATTACTTTCTGTCTAGCAGAGCTGAAATGCTGCCTGTTATAGTATGTGCTTGGCAGGCATGATTGCTTTTGTTTGCCATCACAAATAGCAGCATCCTATTTTATATACTGATGGTCCAGAATATATTCAGGGTTTGACTGAACAGGATGAATATTATGAAGCACCATCTGGTTTTGATAACATCGGGTATATTAACTCATCTGTTAATTTTTGACACATCATTGATTTATTTATTTAGAAAAATTGGATCCTGTTTTGGTATGTTGCTGTTTGCCTTTGTAACAAATGTGATGACATTTCCTTACTAAACAGGGAGATACTCTAGTTAATAGGATATATGGCTATGTTTTAGTGCCTGTTTTTGCTTAGAAGTAGCCTTGTAGTGGATGAATTTAGCCTGTCTTGTTGCAAATAATTCAAGTACTTTACCAAAAAAGTTTAACACTTGAATAGATTAGCTGGAGAATTCACATCTCTAGGGCATAGTTCTGTGATCCGTGGCAGAAGGTCATCTTTCTTCATGAAATTGCTTCTTATATGAAAAGCCCAAATGGTGGTATTTAAGTATTCTTTGTGGCCCACAATCAAAACACTGATGATAAATGTGACACCTACATTTCTTTACAGAAGCAGATTACGCCATGGAAAACATTCATCTGTCTGGTAGATGATATATGAGGCCATATTCACAGCAAAGCCCTCTGGGCTTCGATGAGCAGAAGTTTGGACTTTCTTTTTCCTGAGTACATTGTGCTAACCAGGCACTAGAGCAGGCTTCAGAGCTTGTCTTTGATTTAGTTCTGTGCTAAAGACAGTGAAGGAACTGCCATGCGGGCACCAAAGTTCTTTAAAGTCCCTGTTCCTTCAACTGCACTTTCAGGCTTTGCTTTAGGTTCCTGCATGGGTCCCAATTCACCCTTTGCTCAGGTAAGTGACAAGAGAAACAGAAGAAAACAAACCGCAAACTTGCTACCCTGTGTACAAGTAGTATTTTGCACAGGTTGTTACCAGAGGTGGCCCACAAAGTTGGAAAGGGGACTGGAGCACGTCCCTATGAAGACGGGCTGAGAAAGTGGGGGCTGTTCAGCCTGGATAAGAGAAGGCTGCTTGGAGAGATCATAGCAACCTTCCAATATCCTAGAGGGCCCCTCAAGGAAGCTGTAGAGGGACTCTTCAGAGGAACTGAAGCAACAGGACAAGGAGTAATGGGTTCAAATTGAAAGATGGGAAATTTAGGTTATATATGTGGAAAAAATTTTTACTGTGAGGCTGATGAGGCACTGGAACAGGTTGCCCGGAGAAGCTGTGGATGACCCATCCCTGGCAGTGCTTAAGGCCAGGTTGGATGGGTCTTTGGGTAACCTGGTCTAGTGGAAGGTATCTCTGCCCACAGCGAGGAGTGTGGAACTAGATGAACTTTGAGGTCCCTTCCAAGCCAAAACATTCTGTGATTCTATAAAGCAATAGGCAAGGCTTAGATCTCCTGGGTATTTTAATGCCATAGGTAGGGATGCTTTGCTGAGCTATGTGCCCATCCTTCCTGCTTGGTGGTGGAGTAACACCATGCAGCTTAATCTTGGGAGCTGTAGCACTGCTGAGATGAGCAGGAAGCTAGTTGGGACCCCAGTGCTGTATGTATGTGAAGAGTTCCCATTGTCCAGAGGCTTGAAAGCTTCTTAACTAATTGTGTGAGCCAGTTTAATAGCACAGGCTGCCTCTGGGGAAGCAGAGTTGGGGTTTTGCCCCTGGAAAGTGAGAGCATTTACATGTTCTGCATACACAGTCGCCCTGTACTTTGGCCAGCACCTTTGGAGTCTCTGGGCTCCCCACAGCAGCATGAGGAACAAGCCCAGAACACCTCTTAGCCAGAGGTTCATCTCAACTGATGGGTGTTGTAGGAAGGGACAGATCATCCCCTTAGCAGGTGTCCAGCTGCATGTGCATTCTCCACAAGGCAGTCACCATCCATGATGTGTACAGTTTTCCCTCTTGGTTTATCCTCAGCACTTGACAGGTGCTTACTTGAATAAAGGGATGAAGTGCTGTAGGTCAGTTTTGTAGGGATATGCATTTCCTAAGTTCAGAGATACTCCTCTTTTCGCTGATACCTTTTCACTTGTGCAGGCAACAGTGAGCAAATAGCTACTAAAACACCACTCCTGGGATGCCTAACTCTATGCCAGCAACTTAAACACTTCATGCAGTTGATTCTGAAACTTCAGGCATGACATTTCTGGCCCCTTGGGATTCACAGCTCCAAGTTTGCTCTTGAAAGTGGCCACCTCAAACACAGTCCCAACTAAAGATGCTTCCATATTTTTGCAGCTTTTTCTAATTGTTAGAACTCTTCCCAAGGGTAACCAGGTTTTCCCTCGGTTGCTCTCTAAGAGACCACTCTCACCTCCAGACTCCAGCAGACTTGCAGGAAGAGGGGCTAGGGAAAGGAAGAAAAACAGGAATTCTCCACCCAGTGCCATGGTGAAAAAAAATTGGCTTGAGATCCCCTCATGCAGGGAAAGATCCTGCATGAGAAATGTCATCTTACAGTGAGAAATGGGAAGCTGTACTGCCACACAATCCCTCTCTCTCCTCTAGAGGTTACTGTGACTGCTGTTGCTGCTGTGAGCCACACGGATGGATTCATTCAAAGCACCAGCAGATACATTTTCTTCTGTAAAATATAAATTTTTTATTAATCTATCCAGTTTATTTTCCTGGCATGAAATCTGTCTGTCTTTGGTAGTATGTGCATTGAACAGTACCATAATCCACCAAAGAAAGTCCTTTTCCGTCGGAAAGCATGATGTACACCTTACAGTGCAGCTTAAAATTTAGGGTGGGCTTTCATGGAAAGCAAAGGAAGAAGAGCAGAGCTGGTAACACCTGTTAGCCATGCCAAAAACATGGCATATTTAAAATGACCATTTAATAAAGCTCTGTTATGCCCAGACAGAAAAACAGTTTGTTCTGTGAACAGCAAAGATGAAGATCAGTGTTTTGACCTTACCTTAGAAATCGTGAGCCCTCATCTGGAAGCAGATCTCTCAGATAATACTGAAATGGCCAGATTCCTGTAGCCTTTACTCACTGGACTGTCTCGATGATCTGTATGCAAAATGCCCAAGAAAACATTGCATGGTCATAGGAGGTGTCAAATGCTCTCAATTTTGTGACCTAAGCATGATATTTACAGCAGTGGTCATATCTGAAAATACAATGACCAAGTCTCTATGCTTGGATAAAGGCCAGTTTGAGGGGTACAAGACTGCTGCCCCAGGATCTCAATTAATAAAAATATTGTAATAAACAAATAAAGAAATACAAATAATCAGGTGAGAGGGCTGAGTCACTGCAAGGTGAAGAGTGAGACGATTGGAATTGCTAAGGAACCTGAACGTCACAATCTCACTGAAAATTAAATCCCAATGAATACATTCCCTGCAGGGGAGAATGTATGGTATTCAGACCCACTCAATACTTATAAAGATGACTTTTAAACCAGCTGCCCAAGAATACAAAGGAAACTTTGGAAAAGATACAACCTGAATCCAGAGCCACTGAGACCCAACACAATGCTTAATGCTTATTAATAAAGCTGTCTGATCTAAGTGTTGAAAAGATCTTAAAGTGTGGAAAAAGCTGAAGTTATACCTGCCAGATTTTCCAGACATCTTTTCTGATGCATTAGTTAGTATAAGTTATCAGACTGATGTTCAGACATTCACTCTTACTCAACCCTGTTTTCAGTCTGGCAGTTGAATAGCTAAGAACCTCCCCTAGTCCCAGAGTCAATGAGAAAATGCTGTAAAGATGAATGCTGTGTCTGGGAGTTGGTACCTGATTTGCCATGTGATAGTATCTTGTGGCTGCTTGCAGTCTCAAACAATCTAGTTAGGAATACTTATGCTTTTAGCAATTTAATCCTGTTCTCTTAGCACTTTATGGGTCTTAGGCAGCAAGTCCACCTCCAGGCAAACGTCTAGTTAAAGTCGATAGAGGTTCTGTAAGACTAAAGACTCTGGGGTCTCAGACATTAGAATTACATGGTTGGTGAGCAAGGTAATAAGGAAAAGGAATATCACAATAAGACTTTAATAAACTGCTTTCACTGTTTTGGTCCAGTGCAGTGATTTCACTGGAATCCTACTTTCATAAAAAATACATACATTATGTTAAATCAATTAAGAATCATAGATTGGTGTTTATTCAGTAGTAATCACATAAAAGCAACTTTTTGTCATTTCTTAAGTGATTAGACATTGCACAGTGCTTGCATTTCTAATTATAGACAGTCTGTAAAAGCTGAAATCCCAATTTCTACAATATAAGCTAAATGGGCAACATTTTTTTTTCTCCATTATAAGAAATAACTGCAGTTATCATTCTCATTTAGGGTTGTTCAGACTGTGGGGGTGTGCACCATTACTGGTGTAGAAGTCGCTTTAAAGTAGAACCTACTTCAGCACAGACAGGTATTTCCAGAATATGTGCTGAGGGCATCCCTCACTATTGCTGTCCAGCAGTACCCAGAAGAAAAGCATTTGTGCATCTCTGGGTTAGCCTTTCAAATGAGCCCTGCTTTGTCATGGCTCATTTTTATGTCTTTGAGTATGGGTTGAAGTCAAGAAAAAAACCAGTAATTGCTGTTATTGTGTCTTTGTAATAGATCTGATACTGAAGATTAAATCAATAATGTCATTTCTGTATAAAATTCCAGTTACATTTTAAACCATTATCACAGTGAATATGCCTAATGCATTAAATTTTAAAACAAAACAAATAATTAATTTAATCTTTACCGATGTTAATGTGTATTTTGGTATTCTTCAAAACTAGTAATTTGAATGTCAGGTTACTTTTTGCTGGTTTTAAAATAAACCATAATATTGGAATAACATCTCTTATAAGAGTCTAATCCCTTTTCAGTTGTTTCATTCATATCTTGTCCCCATGCAACAAGGATATGCAAAGAATACGTAACTGTTTTGTGAACAGAGACAATAGTGATTAAAATACAAACAGTATAGATGACTTCAGGTCTGGAATCAGATTATAGGATTAAAATGAATGAAAAAAACCATTCTTTAGTAGGATTGCAAAGTTACAGTCAATATCATCCTGTAATAATTTTAAAGGGGAAATGTGGAAAGAAGTAAAACAGAAAAAGCATATCTTGGGGTTGTTAGTGATGCTTGAATTTCCTGATTTCCTTTTGGTTTATCAGGTCTCAGCTGGAAAGCTGCCATGTCACCAGGATTCTGTTCTTTTCATTCATATTACATCTCCTGGGTTGTTTTGCAGTTGCATTGATTGTAAGGGTTAAAGACAGCTGGCCTTGGGTTAGTGTAGAAAAAGAAGGAGAGGCAGTGGGTGATGGACCTGGCACCTCACTGGCACCCACCTGCAAAGGGGGCTGCAGTGCCTGTGCATTTCTGCCCTTAGGAGTTGTAGTGTGGACAGAGGGCATTGCATAAAGCTTTGGATCAAAGATGTGTTGTAGAAATCTGCCGTCGTTAGTCTGAACCTGTCTCCAGGAGTGTGATATGGCTCATAAACACAGGAGGCTGATGGTGAGGATGCTTGCAGTGGTCTTAAGGCCACTCCAGTCCTTCCCTTGGAGCCCCTGGTCAATCCCTGCTTGGCCCCAGGCAGCCTCAGGACCCAGCACTGGGCTGGGCTGGCTCTGCCCGCCTCAGGTTCCTGTTTTTTTCAGTTAAGTCCTCAGGAGATCACATCCTCAGGTTTTTGGTCTCCTCTGGCTGCATTTGAGACTGAAAGTGTTTGTATGCTGCTTCAGCCCTGCCCTCTTTGCAGAGATCTGGAGGATGGTACAAATGCAAATTAGTGTTGTTTCAAATATTCTTCAGGTCAGCTGTACTCACCTCAGTGTAAAGTAGATTTTCCACCAGACAGTGGTGGATCTTGAAGAAGTGCTGTGAAAAGTGCCAGCCCTTAAAGGCCTGAATTCTGAACATTTGTGTTCTTTATGTATTATGAGTGTGATGAGGCTACTGATGAAGTTACAGTAAATGAAGGTCTGGGGTGCTTAGTCTCATGTATCTGTAGCAGGTTGCCTTTTCAAAAGTAAATGCGTTTGTCACTTTCTAAAAGTCAAGCCTGACTGAGAAGTGCTCTCCAAAATTGGCAGTGCTTTAACCTACCAGTCTTTTTTTTCTTTTGCAAAATGTTAGTTACATCTGTTTAGATACCTAAAGGAACTTAGCTTTGAATAAGGTAAAAGAATATTTAAAAGGCACTATTTTTACTGGGGGGTCCAACAGGTCATATCATAAATATCTTGGTAATTTTCTATCTGGGTCCAGGAAGTATTAAAGCAGCTTGAGCTATACATGTAGTCATTGCAGAAATGAGCCATCCTGCTCTGTAGGTTTAGCTTGTAGCTGCTATTGCTCCCTGAGACATGACACCTCCTGTCATGAGAGGCAAAGCTGACGAGGTGCAGCACGGCATCCCTATCCTAATTCCAGAGCTGAGCTGTCTCCAGAAACTGCTGCACAATCCTGTGCAGAGTTTTCTGATTGGATGCTGAGCATCTTGAAGAACTCCACTCTCCACTGTGCCATACTGGCCTGCCTGCAAACCTGTATGATGCCTTTGCCTGATTTAAGAAGAGGGGTTTGTGCTTATCACTCTGGGTGGTTCCTGGGCATATCTGGAATCTAGAGCAAAAGGAACAGAAGCAAAGTCCATTGAATTTAGGATCAGGTGTGTGGAGTGTCCTGTGCCCAATGTCAAACAAGTGCATCAAAGACAGAAAGGAGAAATAACAAAGCTTGGAAGCCTTGTTGGAGAGGAACTGGGCAGAGGACAAAGGTATGGTGCAAAGTCCTACAAATATGTACAGTTAATGTCCTCCAACTGCTTGAAATAGGCTTTCAGGGCAGCACTTACATGAACTTGCAGCAAATTGGATGTAATTTCTATTTTCTTCCCCATTTTCCTGACTTAATCCCTCTGAAAGAAGATGTCAGTAAGCAGTGTCTATCATTACAATGCATTTCTGATTAACAGCAAGGGCACAAGGGCACTCTCAGAATAGAAACATAGTCAGGATTGTTTTAAATCACAGTGTTGCAGAAGTATTAAAGCAGAAGCCATCATTTTAATATGTTCAGAAATAAAATGCATGCTACTGTAAACAGTTGTGTACATTCATCTAGCTGCTACTGCCTGGCATAACCTCTTGCATTAGGTTTCTGTGATTCATCTTTTCTTTTGTTGCAGAGAGTCGAATGATTCTGGATGCCTTTGCTCAACAATGCAGCCGGGTTCTAAGTCTCTTAAATTGTGGTGGAAAACTGCTGGACAACAATCACTCTCAGTCCATGATTTCTTGTATAAAGCAGGAAAACCCAAATTATAGTGAAAGACAAGAGCAATGTCAGCTCGGGAAAATGGTCCATAGTCAGACGTCAGACATTTTAGACATAGAGATGCAGTATATGCAAAAGAAACAACAAACCTCAGCCTTTCTGAGGGTTTTTACTGATTCCCTTCAGAACTATTTGCTTTCTGGGAGCTTCCCTTCTCAGAACACCTCATCAATAAATGAGTTTAGCCATTTGGCAGATGTGGATCCACTTTCAGCCTCTCCAGTACACACTTTAGGTGGATGGACGTCTCCGGCAACATCGGAATCTCATGGTCATCCATCATCTTCTACACTTCCAGAGGAGGAAGAGGAGGAAGAGGAGGAAGGTTACTGCCCTCGGTGTCAAGAGCTAGAGCAGGAGGTAATTTCATTGCAACAAGAAAATGAAGAGCTTCGTAGAAAGTTGGAGAGCATTCCAGGTAAATAATCTCCTGCCATGTAATGTTGCCGTTGAGTGGTAAAAATAATGTGGGTAATGGTTTATTTCAAGTTCTAGTAATTTTTAAAGGTTCCAGTCATAATAATCAAACACTGGAATTTGTCTCCAACCAAAATTCCTATAGCTGTGCCCAGTGGAAAATTACCTGCTGATACTCATCTCTATGAATATTGAGTCCTGCTCTAGTAAGGTGTGTTCAGGTGGGGATGTACTTGTAATCCCAAATTCCAAATATCAGAGGTGGTTTGTCATAGTAATTTCAAACATATGCTTTCATAATTCTTTATCTGTCTCGTTCTTTAATTGACATCGCAACTTATAAACCTAATTCCCTTTTGGGGCTCCTATTTTTGATTACTTAAGGAAACTATTCAAAGTTATATCCATAGTTTTACCTGAAATAATTTTGGCTTTACTTTTCACAGTTTCTCTTAAATTGCTGCTAGCTTAGTGAGAAGCATTACTATTTCTCCTCCCATTCATCTTCAAATAAACCTGAAAAAAAAAAAACCAAACCAAAAAACAAAAAACCTGAAAACAACTTTTCCAGTTCAGCAATACCTAGAAGCCACTGGGAGAGAGAAAGAAATCAAATAGAAACCCCTTCTGTGAAAAGGTCCTAAGCCTAGGACCTCTCACTGTTCAGGTGAGCCAAGATACTTGAAGAGTGGTATGGGATAAGAACATCTTGGACCTGTATTTTCTAAACTTTCAGCGCAGGCATAAATACACCCCAAGTAGTAATACTAAAAGCAAATTGAAATTTATCAAAAAAAGAAGCATACAGCATGCTTTTGACATGTATGAACACTAGGGAACTGCACCTTTTTTACCTGAATTTGAGGCACTTAGGGTAGATCCATAAAAAGTTAATTGAACTGATCTCTGAAGAAAGAAGCAGAAAAGCTTGTCTCTAGCATGAGCTGCAAGAGAGAAAATACTTCAAAGATGCTAGCTATGCAGAAAGGAAGAAGGCAGACACCGACTACTGCCCCAACATGCAGAGGCAGTTGCAAAATCTGAGCAAAATGCAAGCAGTAGTCTTCATAATTCTTCTCCCCAGGTATCAGTGATGTACTGTGTGTTATTTATATCAGATCATGTTTTTCTTTTGTGCATTGGTCCATAGGGATGCTGGCAAATCCCATAAGCAGCATTGTTCAGTGCAAAAAAACCCCAAAATTTAGAGTAACTCCCTCACCTCTCCCAAAAATATAGAGTTACCATAACTCATGCACTCTTACTGGTTTCAGCAGGGGTTAGTACATCATCTGGTACTGCATGACAAAGGGAATTGTGTGGACTTCAGCTCCTGTGGAGTCCTACCTTCAGGTGTAAGACCAGAAATAATCCTGTAGGGTCTGTAACCTGACTTACAGCTTTCATTCAGTCACCTGTACTGAACACAGTAATTTATTTGACTTTCAGTAATGCATAACTTGTATTTGACTCAAGTAGTATCCAAGAAGGCCTTCATCTCTGGTGAGCAGTGGCTGTATCCCTTACCTGACATTTGGTTGCAGTGCTTAATTACACTGGTGAAAATATGTGCCTTGTTCCCTGCCTGACTGCCTGAAATCAGCTTTTAGCCATTGACTTTTATGCTTTGCTCCACTAAATGAAGTGCTCTTCTATAGGTCTTGGTACTTCTTCTGATTGAAGGTACTTACAGACTGAAAGCTGACTTAATTTCCATTTTAAATAAACAAAGCAAACAGTACTGTTTGAAACTCCTCAAATTACTTGAATCCTTCTTTGCAATTTTTTTCCTCCCCTTCTGTTAATTTCTTTAAAATCTGGGCTCTGGAAATGCATGCAATATGTTCCTATGAGCCTGATCAAAGGTGAATAGACTCTTCACTTGCACCCATGGTTTCCCTGGTGGGTTGTGCAGCTGAGCTTCTCATTCTGTGCATATTTCTTCCTAAAAGTACACACTTTGTGTTTGTCTGTGTTTATGTACTAAGTGTTCCAGATCGCTCTGACTGTCCCACTTGCCCACTGTTTGCTGATTTGTCAATTTCTGTGTCATCCAGAATTTTTCTAATTGTTTTTAAATTAACTTTGTGATACTGGTTAGGAATGTTGAATAGTTTTGAAGGTGTTGTTAGTCCTTTTTGGGCCTTTCTAGAAACATGTCTATTAATGATGATTCCTGCAATGACCAATATTTGAGATGCCAATAGCAGGTTCCTAATATACATATGGTTTGGTCTGCTGGTGTTGGGTGTTGCTACTTTTGCAGTCAACTAACTCATAGTAGTAAGTTATGTGCCCTTCAGGAGTCCAGGTATCTTACATTGTTCAGCCCAGCTTTTTCAGGCAAATCACTTATCAAAGAATGACAATCAGGTTAGTCTGGCAAGATCTACTTTCCATAAGACCATTTTGACTGGAATTAATTATATTCATATTCTTTACTTCTTTGTCATTTGAATCCTGTTGTGATTGCCTGTATTTTGCTAGGATTATTGCTGGGTTAAGCAGCAAGTATTTACCTGGGTCACCACACCTACCCTTCATCTCCCTTTAAAAGTGATAAATATGCATAATCATAGTCCTTTCACACCCCCCAGGAGTCATGAAACTCCTTGTTTACAGAGTATCAAAGGAAGCAGACAAACATAAAAGATGTGCAAGGAGGCAGGACTTCATCTGCCAACATAAAATCATCATCAGATACATCGGCTGCTTTCTGGTGACATATCCGAACAGATCTGAAGTGACCCATGTGTTTCCAGAAGTGTTAAGAGCCACAGAAGGTCCCTCAGATTTTGCTACATGGTAGAACAGAAATCCTCAGGCAGTCACACAGCCACCACTGAGCAAAGTTAATCAAAAATTTTCTGCGATGCTCAGCTCTGTATGTAAACAGGAGCTTGCTCTCTGTGCCTTTTTTTTTTTTTTTTTTTTTTTTTTTTTGGTCCCATCAAGATGTTGTGTGCCTCAGGAGGGAGACAGAAAACCCTCTGCAGAGTGTGTGTCAGTGTTGTCTGCCACCATCTATCAGATCAAAGTCATCTCAGAGCACAAACTTTCTTCCCTGCGCGTTCATCCGCCTCGTGCAGCCCATTCGATGGACCAGGGAAGGCACAGGGCGTGGTGGAGAGGCAACCAAGGGGGCAGCTAGATGAGTGTGAAGGTTGCCATACTGTCTCCATCGAGCCACTGAAAGGGCAGGATTTTTTAACGTGGTGGTTTCTCTTCCCATCCCTGGGGAGCTAGTCCAGAGCTGCTGGATGAGGCTGGCAGGGGACCCTGTGGGGCGATGGCAGTATGCACCATGGCCTCCCCTCAGTCACTGAGGCTCCCACTGGCAACTCTGCCAGCAGAATATAAAAGCACCAACCCCTCTCTTCTGCTGTATAATATGAATCATTCTATCCTTCTCCTGAAATACTTTGCATTTCTTTTTTTTACTTTCCATATGCAAAAGCCCTTTTAAAATCCATGAGAGTTTGCGATCTAAAAATAGTTGCCACTATACATCTCTGCCTCAAGCTTTGCAAAGCAAGGCTCACAAAGAGACTACCACGAAAAAGAGTGTTTTCTCTGCAGATGTAAAGGCAGTGACACTTTTTTCTTTTTTTAACAAATATTACAGAAGACATATTTTCCTGTAGCTTTTGGACACAGAAAATAAGATTTTTCAGTTTTCAGGACTCTGCCCTGTTGCTGTAGAGCCCTTCAGGTTCTGTAGGGTCTTTTTGCCTGTAGCCTAACGTCACTCTTTGGCAGATCACCACTGAACAGAAACAATTACATGGATAAAAATCCCATATATTTTGGTTGCTGGATGGATAGATTTATTTTTTTTTCTCAAAAAAAAACCCCCATTTGATTTGACTGAAACAATACTTAAATTTGTGTGAAAACTTAATTGTTCTAGCTGTAGAATAAATGAAGAAAAATTTGTATTTCAGTGCTTGGGGTTTAAAGCAGTGCAACTTCTTTCAACTTGTCCAGTTTTCCCAATATCTATTCTTTTTTAGGGCAAAATATTAACCAAGCATTTTCAGTTTTCAATTCAACTGAACAGAAGAGAAGCATTTTCATTCAGTGTGTTATTGTGTCTTCTTCTGAAAAATAATGGAAGTTTACGTAATTCCTGGAAGGAGTTTGGCAAACTCATCATTGGTTCTTTAAGGTTTTGAGATCATTGAGAACAAAACAAAGTAATCCATCCATGTGAGAAGAAAAGTGTCTCTTGGTTTCTTTCCTCTGTATAGAAATTTCAGTGGCTGTGATACTTTCCCAGTAGTGAATCTAAAGACATATTTGTGGAGCTGCATACAAGATGTGGCTTTTAACCATGAGGATATTATCAGTTCTTCATTATTATCAGCATGATTTTCTCACACTTTTTTTGTCTGAAAAGGAGAAAATATGTTCAGGTGATTAAAGCAAAGGTCTATAATCATGAGTTAGGGTTTGTCTCCTGGTGCTCCCAGCTTTGCCATGTGGTTTTGGATAAACCAATCTGAAAGTAGTGAAAAGGTATAATTTAGTAAGTATATGAAGCAGTGTGTGACAAATACAATGATTATTCTTACTTTGTTAGCCCAGCAGCAAAAAATACTCCAGCCAATAGCAGAGGGATGGGGAAGGAAAACCCCCTCAAATGTTGAGTCCTGGTCGCCTGTAGAGGCTGCATTCATGGTGGCTGGAAGTAGCCAAAACAAAGTGGGATTTGCAGGTAGAGTTGATATCAATGTAATTGAAAAGTCAGACAAGTTTTCCAGGAGGTTTTGTATGCCCAAGGGTTGACTCTTCTTCCTGACTATTGGATGATATAATAAAAGATACTACTTTTCCCTACAAATCCTGTCTCCTTTATACTTTCAGAGCCTCATATTTCCAAAGAGCCTACCACAGCCACAGTATAGATAAAGCAGCCATCAAGGGTTATGATGAACACTTTTTCATGTCCTTTTTTTTGTTCTTTTTCTTGATGTTCACATTTAACCACTTCTTTGGTTTCCCTTGATGTTCTGGATGTTTTGGTCTGATCTGTGGCCTCGTTCTGCTCTTCAGCTTCAAAGTGTGAAGTTACTGTGAGAAGAGAGCCTCGAGCACGGTCACCCAGTGTTTGGCACAAGAACCCCTTTGAATTTGTAGCACAGCTTTGCTTGCTGCTGGGGGTGACAGCTTACTTTGCTAAACCAACCTGAGTACAAAAACTTACTGAAACATGTAATTGCAGCAGACCAGGGCTTGCTTTATCTGTTTTCTCTGTGTTTCTGGATACAAACCCACAAGAATTTGGGAGGTCAGGTTTCTCAGCCAACTTGGGAAACCAGAGCTGGTGAGAGTTTTGTGGTGAGCTGCAGTTCAGCCTGTCAAAGATGAGCTCCCAGGTCTCAACTTTGGTTTGGCCTTTGCAGGTAAACATTTGGTTTTTAGTGACACAAACTGCTGTCCCTTCTCACAGGGGACTTCCTGGTTTCCCTGTTAGTTACCAGCAGTAGAAATGTGTAGTAAAGGGGTTTGCAGAGGATGTCCCTTCCAAAGGGAAGACTTCACTGCTGAACGGGATCACAAGAAGAAGAGAGGCTCCTTCTAATAAGTAGATGGAAAGTGAGAGAGCACAGACAAAAATAAAAGCCACAGGAGCATGTGGCAGCATCGCTTAAATGAGATGCGCAGCTGCCTTGTTTTATCTCTTTTAATCTGTTGTTTATGCAGAGGTGTATATCCCAGGGGCATATGGGAGGGGAACATTCTTTTTTCTGGAAGAAATCTATTGCAAAAGAAAATTAAAAGTACAATGGCTTTTCAGATGCAGATTTATAGAAACTAAATTATTTGCCTGGAAAACACAGCTGAGAGGGATTTTTAAAGTAATGGGATATTTGCTTGAATTTTTCTCCCTTCTCTGTTTTCAGCTGGCATGTAGGTCAGTTTAGGAAATCTTTAACACCCTCCTACACATTGTGTCAATTCTTTTGATTTCTGCTGTATGCTTTCACTACAAATGGGTGCTGGTTTTATTTTACCATCCAGTCACAAATATCCAAATTTGCAGGCTCTTGAGCACTGAGATCAGTTCCTCCCCTGTCTCTCCTTGCCCCTTGCTGTTTTTTCCAGCCCATCACACTGCAAACAAACTCGTCTTCGTGGACCATCCATGCAGCTTTTGCTGGCTTTCAGCTGACTATTGAAATAAATGACCGTATGAGCTAAAATAATCCAAGCCGTGCACACTTGTCCAAATCTCAGGCAGCAGAGGCATCTCCATTAATGTTATAAGACATTCACACAGCCCTGTGGTTCGTCAGCATGTTCCCTATCATTTGTTACATCTTTTTGACAGTCGAGCATCAATTTAGAAATGGCCTGCAATGAACTCGGAGAGAAGCGTTGCTCAAGGTCAAGTGAAGGAGGACAGTGCAGTGCTGAGCCAGTCTTAGCTAACAGCTGCTGGCCTGAGCAGGGTGGAGTAGATGTACACCCTTCCCAATTCTCCTCCCCTCTGGTGAGTCAGAGGTAAATGGTCTCGAGTGCTAAGGGATTCATCTTCTGCAGAACATCAAGAGGAATACTCGGTGCTTTGAAAATACAGCGTCAGCTACAGAGCACAAAATCTTCTTAATTACAGAATAACCAGATTTCTTACTGCCTGTTTATGGGGCTGAGGCCACTGCAGAGACACACTCAGCCAAACTGGGGTGAGCCATCCCTTCTCACTGGGACTGTCTGATGCTGCAGGAGAGGTTGGAGATACTCTTTATTTACCTTGGAGATGTGCTGTATTTACAGCAAGCCCAAGCATCTCTTCACAGTGCTGTGCTTTGGCAATATAAACAGCCCTGGAATGTTTTACACAGGAGGCTGCATTTTTGGGAGGATAAATGAGAGTTCTCGTTTTGACAGATACCAGTGTAAGTGACTGTGTCCCGCTAACATTTATAATGAGCAAAAACCCAGCTCAAACCAATAGTAGGGATGTTCTTGGCCCTTCATAAAAATTTGGAAACAATTATCAGAGGCAAAGGTTTAAAAAGAAAAAAAAATAGAGTGGGTGATAATTGGGAAACATTAAAAACATGTCACTGAAGGCCCCAAAAGACTATCTAGGAGGAAAAGTATAATGTTGGTTACAAAACCAACCAGTTTAGAGGGAAAGTAAAGGAAGAGTTAGAAACATAACAAATAGATTTGAGGGGAAGTTAATGGTGATGCATAAAAAGCATCAGTGGTAAATTTATGATTAAAATTAAATGTGGAGCATTGTCTAGAGAGGCTCCTTTCCCTGGCAAAATAAAGGAAAAATATGACTTCTTAAGAACAGTGTTGGACCATTATCAGACAGAAATAGATTTTATCAATAATATGGAACTGTTCATTGAGTATTTCTGTTCTGGTACTTGTGAAGGGTAGCATGATGCAGTCACACCAATATAATGGTGATGGTAAGCAGGTGGAAATATTTTCCATTTCCATTGTAACTCTGGGTGTTATCATACGTTCATCAGCAGCTTCATGTGGGACTGCAGCCTCAGCTGCCTGTCCCAGCTGCCTCCCAGTGCTGGGACACTGAAGAGCAGTAGCTGCTTGCACACTGCAGCTTTTCCTCCCTAAGTGCACATCAGCTTATTACCAAAGGCAATAAGTTGGTAAAGGCACAAGGCAGCTGCTACCAAAGCGTGATGTTTTCAAAACCATGAGGTTTGGACGACTCACTTCAGGAACTAAACCCAACATGAAAAAGACAATTCTGACCATGATTTTTCTTTCTGCTTTGTAATATTTTGGGTACTTCAAAAGACTGAAGGATGGAAATAGTATCTGATTTTTTTTTTTAAAGGATGTGAGGTGTCCTGGATGATGGTGATTTTGTTGGCCTGATATTGAGCCCAGACAAACTAATTGCCCAGCTGATGCCAGCTTCAATTAATAGAGTGCTAAACCAGAATAATGGCATTAATACCAGGCTACATCTTGCCAAATTATGGTTTTGATGAGATGAAAAGTTTGGTTGATGAGTATTGCAGATTTTCAGGGTGTTACATAACATTAAAATTACAAAACACAGTTTAAAAATACAAATATATTTGTATTCGGCAAATTTGGGAAAACTGCCATGGTGCAGCTGAATTTCTGGAGGGATGTGTTTTGTGAAACTGTTCACAGCCCATGTTTTTAATACTTTAATCCATGAGCACACAGTCATTGCTTACAGCTTGCAAGAGGTGCAGAGCTGTGAGAGAGGAAGATGCGAGGTGACAGACCTGGCCCATCTCTGTGTATTGGGGCACAGAGAACATGGCTCTGCTTGGTTTCAGCTCCTGGCAAATGCACTGAGAAAGGCACTGAGGGCCTTCAGTGCACTGAGAAAGGCTTTGGGAAGTCACAGTGACTTTCTGCCTGGGTATTGAGGTACAGCATGGTCAAAAGACCCACGGCCATCAGTTGTACACACTTGTTAGGAGGTGTAGGGACTCTGCTTTTAGCAGGAGCCCAGCACCTCTGGAGGGTCAGTGTTGGGCTTAGCAAAGAACAAATGGAGATATTTATCACCATTGTGGTGGTGACAAGTAACAGGCATTTTCCATTTCTTTTCCAAAAAATTTTGTAAACCCCTGTTTGAAGGAAAACAATATGCAGACTTGAAATAAGGTTTATGTTCCTGTTCCTGTTCCTGTTCCTGTGGTAGAAACTGCATCACTGGGAGGTGACTACTTGAGTTCTATGGTGTTTTACCCCCTGATGCTGTCTGTTGCAAGGAGGATTTAGTCCAAGGAGTTGCTGTGCTGTGTGGCAGCTCAGGCTGAGAGATCATAGCCTGGATTTTGTCGTTGGCACAGGGTGTGACTACCACAGTCACTGTCCAGCTATTCATTAGAAATTAGAATTCTCTGCAGAGAAAGCTGTGACAAGCTGTGCTGAATAAGCACTTGTTACAACACACAGATACCTAGAATAACAACGTCTTCAACTTGGATCGATGGCAGCAAACAGCTGCCACCTCCTGCATGTGTCCTGGCTAACATCTTAGCCAGACCAGCCTTCCCTGGCACACCAGATGCCCTGGAGGCCCTCCTCCTCCTTGCCCTTTAGCTCCTGCAAAGACCTTGCCCTTTCATTCTCTGCAGACCAGACTACTTTGTCATCTCCAGTGTCCATTCTGAGACGCTGGCACTTTCAGAAAGTAAAGGCTGGGGAAACTTCTTCCCTAATGGGCAGGGAAATTACTGCCTCCCCACAGGCTTTATACTAAATCATAACAAGTGTTATCTCAGTGTTGGTATCTCTCCCACTACTTACAGTAAGAACAAATCCCTGTTGGTGATGTCCTGATAGTGGATACCTGCATAAGCATGCAGAGTATCAGCCCATGGGGCTGTGATCTTGTTAACCTTGTAGAGACCCCATCAAAGATAAACAGAATAAATAAACTAGTAGACTTAAGTGATTATCCATCTTCCCAGCTGGGACCCCCAGGCTCTTACAAAGTTACATTTCCTGAAGGGTTTGGAGGAAACCGTTCTCAGCAAAGGGAGTATGTGCAGAGCCATAGAAGGGATGCAGCAGCAAAACCAAAGCTTTGACTCTCCACCCCATGCTGCCCTCTTTGTAGTTTCTTCTAGGCTTCAGTTAATATTGCAGCCCAAGAAGTCTGGATTTGCAAGTAGCACCTGGTGTTTGAAAGGCTGAGGTTATTTGTACCAACAGCAAACTGTGCTGTGTCATGGCTTTAAAGTCAAAAGTGATCAGCATCCTCCAGTCACTACAATGATTTAAAAAATCAAACAACGTTGTGCTCAAAACATTGCTGCTTTTATGAGGATAGAGGTTTTTATAAGCTTCGGCCAGCTTTTAGTACTTTCATGTTTCTCAGTGGTAATGAGAAGGCATTTTATCAGCAGCGTAGAGTTCAAGTAGAGCTGCACTTCATCTGCTGGGGACACAACAGGTTAAGTAATTTCCTGTTGTCTTCTCGATTGAGCCCCATCCCCTTGGAAGAACATTGGTAAACACATCCTTGGATAGCCTGCAGTGAGATTACTTACTGTGTGAAAAAACAGAAGCAGGAGTAAATACACTGATGGGTTGTCTTTACAGAGAAGTCAACATGGGGTGCAATAACATAGAAATTTATTCATCATATCAGGCACTTTACATGGCTTCTGTATGCAGACTGCTGGATGGAACTCCTCTTATCCCACAGTAAAGGGTCTGTTTTGTACAGAGTAATTTTGTTCTGCACCCTGTCTGCCTAGACAGGGGCATAGTAAGCTGTGTGGTGAGAATGCCAAGGAAAGAGGGCAAAATACCCATAAATCCTACCTTCAGACATTCTCAGATATTTCAGTGCTTGCTTTCAGATTGCCAGCTTAAGATAAAGCCCAAAACACCACATTTTTTCAGGTGTAAGAAATAATAAAATGCCAAGAAATAGTAATAAAAAAAGGGAATGTAAATATTTCTTCTGGGTTTTGAGTTGAAGCTATGATTAAATCTGAATACTTTACAAAAACAACCCATTCAAAATGTGAAAGTCATAAGGTACCTTAAAAACTGTGCTTATTTAGTCTTGCACAAGTCAGTGGTGATGTTGGATTAATATCTATTTAATTCTCCTATGGTGTTTCAGGCTCAGGAGAAAAGAGCTGTATTTCAAAAATACTCCAGAGTTAATCAGGGATGTGGCAGCATCTGCTTAAGAGAGACCCATAATTGAATCATCCCTAATTAACCTATCACCTCAACAGAAGGGAATAGGATGTTGGTACCACTACTGAAATGGATAAGAGTGATGGGAATGGAAAGGGGGGAGGATGAGGGCAAAGAGAAATAAAGCAATTTGCCTAACACCTAGTTTTATAATAAATTTGGGAGGAGGGAGGGAGTAGAAATTGGAGTATACGAGTCATTGAATCTCTTTAGTGTATTTAATCAGACTGTAGTTTCAAAAACATTTAAGCATATTTACATGTTAATCAATGCATTATTTAGGTCCAATAAATATTTCCTCCCTTGTATGGTTTGGGATTTTTACAGTATTTACAGATTTTTTTTTCTTAGTATCATTACTGCTGACCTAATTTGTATTTGTAGTAATTATAATTTCAAACTTGAGAAAAAACCCTTTGAAAACTAGTGGGTAGAAAAATAAAAGTAATTTTAGAGATCTCAGTATAGGCAATACAATACTTGTACATTTATTAAATGAAATATCTTCACAAATCAAAAAGAGAAGTATTTCGTATTTGAAATAAATCTCACAGACATAGAAGAGAGATACTAAGGAACACTGCTTGATTTAATACTGTTGTTCTATTTTGTGCTTTATAGCTAATGTACAGTAATTGCAATTTGTTTCATGCAGTGCCCTGCCAGACGGTTTTAGATTATTTGAAGACTGTACTTCAGCATCACAACCAGCTTATGGTGCCACAGCCAGCAGACCATCCAACCGAGGTAGGGTACGGTGAAAACAAGCTACATCTCTTTATGCTTGATAATTCATTACAAACATGTAGGCAAATATATCAGTAGGCATTTAGTAGTAAAAACAGGTTAAAAACTGTCATTCTTAAGTACAGTAGTCCCCTAAATGGAGGAAACACATCATTAGTACAATCTAGAATTACTTTACTGAGCAGCACCTAACTCCCTCCATCAGCAGCAGGTGTGCTTGCCTTGCTTTGGGTAGTTTTTCTCTCCTCTTTCTTCAGAAACACCATATTTGTGGGTAGAATTTAGGCTAGGGTTACCTGGTGACAGCTGTAGCTACGTGACTGAGAGTGGCTGCGCGTGGCATGCAGCAGTTCAGGGTGTGTATCACTTTGCTCCTCCATTCAGTTTTATCCTGTGCAAATTGATATATACATATTGATATTTATCACTAGCTGTTATCATTCAAGTGTGTTCCAAGGATTCATTTTCCTTTTTTATAATGCTCTTTTGCTTAGCTAAAATTTTCAAGTACTGTAAAAACTGAGGCTGTTTGTAATGTCTCACAAGGAATAGCTTGTCACAGTGTGACAGAATTTTTTATTCAATTAAACACACAGATATTAATCTTTTATTCATCAATTTTATCATGTACAAATAGAAGCAGAGATGTGTTTGTATTTTTGGTTCTTCCTTCAGACTCTGCTTATTTCATTTCTGGGAGGTTTTATGTTTGTTTCAATTTAATGACTGCTGGACACACCAAACCACATCATATATTTAGCGAGAATGTTTTGCCCAGGAGTGCTTTACTCTCTGAGGAAGCAATGAAAGTGTATCTGTAGCAGGAATCAGTAGTTGTTTAACAGAGTAGTATAACACTATATCATGCCTTGGAGAAGAATGAGGAAAAATATCCTACATTTCAGGGGGAACAGGAGAGAAGCGTTATAAAATTGAGGCTGAGGAGTTACGCAAAATTTATTACCCTCTCCTCAGTTAATAGCAACGTGAGCTCTCATGAGATCTAGATGTTGGGCCTTTCTGCACCCTATTTTCATCAGTGCTATATATATAAACACAGAATAGCTTCTAGGATAGCTTGCTGCTTTGCAAAGCCACTCATGAGCATCTGTCCTTAATGCACACGAGCAAGCCTGGAGCCTAACCCAGTGCCATTATGGGCTTGCACTGCATAAGCCAGGCCTGGCAGGACCTACAGTACCTGCAGCTTATCCTTTGCAGTGGCATCAGTAAGAATGGCCATTGCTTCACTAAAGGGGTTTTTTAATAGGAGAAAAATAGGTTTCAGAAATCGAAGGTAGGAAAATACTTTATATAAAAGGGATGTGAAGCTAGCTGCTGAAAAAAAAAAAGTACCAGCGTGAGGATCACATGATCCTTTGTGCTGATGTAGTGGAGCAAGCCAAGGGAGTACTGCTGCCAGCTCCCCCTGGGACAGAGTGGTCACCACTACTTCAGCGTAAGAGTATATTACCTCCAAAGAGCTTTCCATGCCCTTCTGCTCTTCTTCCTTTCCCCAGCTCCTTCACAGTGTTGGAAGAGGACAAGGAGCTGGACTGGATGGATTGTAATCCATAGCAGTGTTCTTCCTTGGCTGAGCACTTCAGACATATTACTGGCTTCCCAGGGGATCATGTACTGGGCAAAAACTAAAGAGGCTGCCTGTGTCATGAATGGAGGGGCAGGAACTGACCCTGACCTGTTTGCAGTGATGTGAGGAGATAATGAAGTGCAAAGAGAAAGCCCCAAATTTAACAGGGGTATACTATAGCTGAAGAGTCTTTCTCTTAGGGGTGAGAGCTTGAATTTACAGCTACGGGGGAGTGAGTGAAGTGTTGAGGTGTTTGGGGAAGGAGTGGCCCTTCAGACAGACAAAGCCCATCTCTTCCCTCACATTTTGGCTTCCTTTGCAGCGTTTTGGGTTTGTCCGTAGCTGTCTTTGCCAGCAGCTGATAGCAAGGCAAACAAGTAGCAAACAGCCACACAGGATGAGCTGCCAGTGATGCTAACCCCACTGGGGGGTGGTGTGACTCTAGATCATACAGATTATCTAATGATAACCTCAGCACAGTCTTCACTAAATTCAATCTTCCATATATTTATCAAACTCACAAAAAAAATTAAAAACAAATACCTGAGGAAAAACTTCAAAGATGCTCTCAAGCTGTCTCCCAAGATGCTGTAATAAATATGTGAAAGGAGGCAAGGGTAGTCCTTAAAATAGTTTTCAGATATCAAAGGCCCAGAAGTGAGAACTTAGCAGCACTTGCCCACAAGTGTGGCATGTGGCTTTGCGTCTCACTGAGCATCAGACCTGAGTTTCTCTAGCTCACTGCAAGTTCCTGTCAAACCTGAGGGCTACACAAAGAGTTCACTAATTGGGCTACCAGATTTATGTGTTTTGATAAAGAGGTGCAGCTGTCAAAGTGAATGAGTCTCCAGGAGGGTGTGGTTGGGTTTTTATTGTGTACTTCAGTTATTTCAAGTATATTAACAGTGCCATCTTACATTAATTGGGTAATCCTGAACTATAGCATTTTATGGGCAACAAGAATTAAATACAATTTAGGTACAATTGACTTAAGAGGGCTTATAAATGTGTGTGGATTACAGGAATCCCCATAATTAGTCTCACAGCATTCATTTAATGTTGGAATATTGAAGCACACAAATTATGAAGGTTAAAAGCAAAATTTCTTCCCAGCTGACACAGTGGCATTTCTTTAAAGCTGTAATTTGAGTTAATACAGCATTCATTAATTATAATGAAGCTTTTAGTTTTCATAGTTGCTTTACTTATTTTCTTTACATTTTTCACAGTAACATAATTGCTGTCAAGTTTCAGGTGTGTTCTACAGAAGTAATAAATCTATTATAAAAATAGACCAAAAGAGTCACCTCTGAAGGAAACTATCAGCTGTGATGACGTGATCCATTTGATCAGGCTCTTCAAAGACCCTTTTTATGCATTTTCCATATTAAGAAGAAACATTACACTTAACTAGTATGCCCAGTTGCTGATTCTTAACTCTTTTTAACCTGCTTGTGAAAGTGGAAATTATCAATAGCTACCCCTCTCAAAATGTATTCATTGTACCTCACCCAATCTGAGTTCCAGAAAATGGAAATGTAATTTTAGAAGTACTCATTCTCTGTAAGAATAATTCCATGTTCACTTTGGGTTGTGTTTCACTGTCAGTATCGTGGATAGTTAAAAACATATCTTTTATTGCAACTGACATCTTCACTTATTTGCCTTGTAAAATAAGCAACAGAAATATTTCACTTTTTCAGGGGAGTAAGCAGTTGCTGAACAACTACCCTGTCTACATCACTAGTAAACAGTGGGATGAGGCTGTAAATTCTTCCAAGAAAGATGGACGACGGCTCCTTCGCTATCTCATCAGATTTGTTTTCACAACCGATGAGCTTAAGTACTCATGCGGCCTTGGGAAAAGGAAAAGGTCAGTGCAGTCAGGAGAGACAGGTCCTGAAAGACGTCCTCTGGATCCAGTTAAAGTAACATGTCTCAGAGGTACTGCATCTTTTCGCTCAGTGTCCACCATATGTGATCTCATTTCACCACATTGGCTCTGGCTCAGTAGAAGCATTTTTGGCTGACAGTTGCAGAACTAGAAGGGGTTTCACAGGCAGGTGACAAGCACCCAGAAACCCTCCACTTTCTTTTCATACATACATACAAGTATGTATGTATGTGTAATATATGTGTTTTGGGTGTTTTTGATGGGAAAAAACAAGGCCCCTTATTTGAGAGAGGACCCAAATGCAAGGGCACATGACACTAATACACTTTAAAAAGCAGTGAAGCAAAATCAGACATTCCTGATTACACTCATTTGTTATTTGTTAACACCAGTTAACAGCAAAACTAACCAAAGGAATAGTTACAGTCTAGTGTCTAATAAGGATATGATGCACAAGAGCACAGTGCATCATTGGAGTTAGAAGCTGAGTTTCAGAGTAGGTTTGAAAACATCTTCTGGGGTCAAAAATATCTTCAGGTTAATTACATAAGTGTTGTCCAGAATTTAACTTATTTTTTGGCATACTGATGCAACATTGCCTAAAAATGTTAGGGAACAACTTTCCCCCATGTTTAGCCTGAAAAGGGAGGGGAGTTTTGCAAGCATTTCACAATGTTAGAGAGTGAGGATATTGCGCGGAAAGGTTACAGATTGAAAAGAATGTTGTGTACTTTGGTTTCCTAAAATTGTCTGAAAAGGCTAGTAGCAAGCTTTATAATAAAACATACAAAACAGGACTTTTTAAAGACAAAGTAAAAATATGTTTTTAGTTTCAACATCTGCATTATATAAATGCTTATGCTTATTATTTCTTTAATTAACTCATAGTTAACTTTATAGTATTTTTTTGAGCACATATGTGAAATTTTGGCTGAACTAACGTCAAGAATGTTTTACTAATCAATGCAATGTAAAAAGCTATATTGTGGTCAGTCAGTGATAAAAATATCTTCACTCATTCAACTGGAGTCCAAAGTGGTTATACACCTCAGATGTATGAGCCTCTTCCCATTTAGGGTAGAAGAATCAACAAAGCTAAGTAGATAAGGCTTAAGGTTAGGGTACAACATTGATGTAACCAGACAATGAACTCAAATTTTACATACAGACAAATTAGGCAAACAAGCACTTTTTGTACTACAAAATAATCTTTTAAGCTGCTGTGTGAGACTCTACCAGAAATCTATCAGAGCTAAATTGGAGGGCAAATCCATCATACACTATGCTGCAGAGGTCTAGAGAGACCAGGGGGCCCAGAAGTTCTTCTGGAAAATGAAGGCTGGAAACAAGTACTTTAGCTTTTACTAAGTTACTTTAAGTATCACCTAATAGTTTATGCACAAGCACAGTGCTGATAACCTTTTTCTTCCCCTTTCTCTCACCTGCCTCCCAAGACTAATAGTAAATGCAACTATACGTTGAATTTTGCTTGTGGCCGCTCTCTTTTTGAGGTCCTGGACACACAGAACATGGGGAGCACTCCTTGGGAGAAAGAGAAAGGGTAATTTTAATTATCAGAAGCTTGAAGAGGAAGCCAAAACATGCAGTATGTAATGACCAGCTCAGAAAGCAGAGTAGACAGCTCTCCCCTTGGGCCTTTATGTGTAGGTGGGAACATGACAACTTTCTCCAGTGCTGAGAGTTGGCCACTAGCTCCTACTCATTTACAAGCCAAGGTAACAAGTGTCTGACTAATTCTCAACCCAGCTAATTATGCCTTTCCACCATAGCAGAGAGTGCGAATTGGTTCTCTGTCTGCACTCAGAGTTTAAATATATATAAACATTTTTAATATATTCCTACAACTGACTGGTTTCTGGAACCAGTTTTAAAACATCCTGGCATGCTTAAATTATAGCGTTACTTCTTTATGTGGTAACCATTTCTCTGAGAAAAAGACGAGTGTGGGGGCACATGTGAACATAACTAGGTAGGAATTACTGTTGCCTGTGTGGATTTCCAGGGAAATGAATTTAAAACAGAGATCTCTATCACTTTTGCAGACACACTGCTGGAGGAGCTATGCAAAAATCACATCCTAATTGTCCAACAGATGAGATACCTTGCAGGCACGGGAACTCATGTAAAAGCACAGCATTCCCTGTCTGGAGATGTGGTGACAGTAATGAAGTTACCTTACACCACTTATTGTGCTGTTGGCTTGTCAACAGTAGAAAATAGAATTTAAAAATATCCTGGGACACACAATGCTGCATGAGGGAATAACTAATGTTACAGAATAAATAAGCAGCTCCATTTCTATATGAGGTACAGTGCACCCCATATCTCTAATAAGATGCCCTCACATTTAAAATTGTATTTGGATGTTTCAAAGTCCAAATACACCTATTTGAGCTGTGTCTAGCAGTTACAACTCCAGACTTGGCAGGGCACCTTCTGCAAGTCTAGCATATAGCATGTCAAAGAATCTGAAAAATAAATTATAAAAAATGTCATCATCACATACAAATAGCTGCATGTGGCAGCAGCAGCAATTTAAATAGCTAAAATGCATGCAGTACAATTTATTTTCTCCTGCATTGAAAACTATTGCAAGGCTCCCCCAGTCAGCCCTCTGATCTCATTTAGCTATTTCTAAGGCCAAATCAGCCTCTGAAAAAATAGGTGTAAAATACAGGGAGATGAAAATAGCAGAACTTAAAAAGAAAGATCTCCCAAACAGACAGGTGCACCAAACTGAAATAATGGCAGTGACATTTTCCAGCAGGCTGTGGGCTCCTGCAGGTTGCAGGTGCTGAAGGAGCCAGCAGAGGGAGGTCAGAAAGATCCAACAGCAATCACCTTGAGGTATAGATACCAACAGGTTTCTAATGAAATATGTCCTGGCTTATGTTAGCTTTTACACATATTGCACATGCTGAATCTCAGCCTTCACTTTGAATTAGTTCTTTGTATTTCCACAAGAAAGGATTTTATATCCAGGTCCCATGAGTCACCTAGGTAGCTCAGGTGTAACAACATACACTGCATGTGGAGAAACACACTTATGCAGAAATAAAATAGGTCCAAGTGGCATTATCATGGCATCCCCATAAGGCTTTACGTCTGCTTAAGCAGAGCAGCAATACCTCCTCTCTTATCTCCCATGAGCCTTTGACACCTGGGCAATAGCAGATGCTGCAAAGACAAGTTGCTCTTAATCCTTGCATGTTTTCCTGCAGAGTTCATTAGGATGCACTGTACCTCCAACCCGGACTGGTGGATGCCCTCTGAGGAGCAGATTAACAAGGTGTTCAGTGACGCCGTGGGCCACGCGCGCCAGGGCCGCGCCGTGGGGACTTTCCTGCACAACGGCGGCTCGTATTACGAGGGGACTGACCACCCGGGGTCACAGGATGAAGTCTTCAACAGAGGTATGCAGGATGGATCTGGAGATTGATGGCAGTGAGAGCCGCATCGTACCACAGTAGCAACCACTTAATTTAGGAGAGACTGTTTGGTAAACATACTTAACCCTGCTGTCATTTAGGAGTCCAAAGCACGTTTGAACACATACTGCATACATTTCAGCTTCTCCATCCTACCATATTCCAGTTAACAGAAAGAAATCCATTTCAAGACCTGCTTTATGGGACTTCTCAGTGCCTATTATTTCCAAACCCTTCATAGCTCACTCAAAGGGAACGTGCAGTCCATTTCATCCAGTTGTAGAGGAAAGGTCATTTAAAAACTATAGAAGTGTCAAAAGAAACAGCAGCTATGATCTCTTCAGCCTATTGATAACAATCCCAGGCCCAGACTTGGAACAGCTGGGTGCTATTTGCTTTCCCTGACTAGAAGATTTATAGAAGTCCACACACTTACAACAAAAAAAAAAAAAAAAAAAAAAACCAAAAAAAAAAAGGAGTGGTTTCCCATTTGCTAACAGAAAAGAACATAATATAAGTGCTACCTTAAAGTACCACACAAGACAGAAGATCCAGGGACTTTCTTAGCCAACTCTGTCAGGAAATTAAGCTTCCCGAGTAAAACAGCAGCACTCATCAACAGCAGAATCCTTCAAAGAGCCAGAACAATAACAGGCATTTCTAACAGATATAAATTGCATTGTATATCATATAGACGGTATATTTATCTAGATTTCTAGAGGATTAGAGTTGATCATGACGGTTTTCATTACAACAAGATTGCTAAAAACAAATTGCCATTTCAGAAGACAGATTTTCCTTTGTTCCTACTCTGCAGCCATATTATGTAGCTTTAGAGGCTTTAAATTGCCTTTTCTTGTTTTCACTTTAATTTGTGCTTTATATCCGTTCCTTGAAAGAGTGAGCAATATGCTGGTTTTGCTCAATGTTGCATTCAGGGAGGGGTTGGGCTAGAAGAACCTGGTTTATTGTTCTGTAGTAGGTAGACACAAGATCCAGACTGAGAGCTGTAAGAAAAGAGCTGTTGGAGCAGAATTCACATTGGTGCACCACATCGGAAGCAGATACTAGCTTTAAAAACAAAAGTCAATCCGCAAAAAAAGTTAAATTTTAAGTGTTTAGGAGTCCACTGTCCCTCTAAATTGAGCCACGCCAGAAACATGCAATGCCAAAGAAACTATGCCCTTTCCTTTCCACATCAGGGTGTTTCCATCTCCTTACCTTTGTGTGCTCGCTCAGGCCAGTGTTGGCATCCATCCTCCACAGCCTGAACCAGCACTTCCTGAGACAACATTTCCCCACTGGCAGGTACAGGGAGCTGTTTTTTGGGAAGAAAGTTCACTTCACTTTTGCCATCCTTAGTGCTACCTCATCAGCGTTGACTCTCCTGAGTGTGTCTCTCATACGCCCCCAGCTTTCCTCACCACCTTGTGCAAACCACAAGCGTAGCTACTAATGGCTCCCTTTGCCCTTCTCCTCCCCTTCCCCACCTTCTCCCCATGCACCAGGCAAGGCAGGAGGCACTGGTCCCTTCCTCAGAGACCAGGAAGGGCTCTCTGGGGTGCAGTGCTCCTGGAGAGCCAGCCTGGCTGCAGGGCTGGGGCAGTCTCACCAAGTTCAGCTCACCCACACAGGAGCTCCTTCCTGCCCTCTGCCTGTGCTTGTGACAGGTCTCTCCTGGCCCGTGGGGCATCTTGGGACACAGGCTCACCATGCATTGCCATAGAGAGGACCTGGCTCAGTCCCCGTGTGCTTTAGGCCTTCAAATCTCCAATACCTCTCGGTTCACTTTAATTTTGGTGATTTTTTTGAAAGGGGGTTGGAAGGTACTCACTGGCCCCAAAATAATTAACTTATTTTCTTAAAGTCAACTAGCAGTTTAGTCACACAGGACCTCACTAGACCAAGGGGTCTAGTACAGCATTCCTTCATTACAGGCAGGAGGTGACTTTCTCGGAGTGGTCACACCACGTGGTGGCCTCTGGAGGAGAAATTCATTGTATAGAAACGTCACAGTACAGATATCCTATAGTAGCTTTTCAGTGTTGAACTTACACTTTTTTAAAAAGAACTATATTAGAAGATGTTACATTGCTCAGATGGTGTAAGTCTTGCTGGTCTATGTTTAATGTGGTGACACATGCCAGAACTATTTGGTAAAACATGTCAGAACGTGTGAGTCAACATTATACTGTAAATTTGTCCACAGCGATATGTATCATGCTGTATTTTTGTAAACATTGTGATGGTTTCCTTTCAGCTTAATTGTATGATGTTAAAGATATAAACACTTTTTAACAGTCACAGAACAGAATTACTGAACTGGACAGACCTCTCACTTAATAACTGAAAGATTTGCTGAAATAACTAGTAAGCCTAGCTTTATTTTTAGTGTGAAAAGCATAGCCAGCATCCTGGAGCCACTCATAATCCTCTACTCTCATTGTGCAAAATAACCAAAAGTATAATTTCATCCTGAAAGCCACTTTGGCAGTAGAAATGGCTTTGCAGGTTTGGACCTTTCTTTATGAACAAAGTTTTGTCCTCAGCTGCTTATGTGCACTTGCCAGTGACATGAATCATGGTCACACACAGGCGTTAACAGACACCAGCTCATATATTTGTTCGTGTTTTGTTTTAAAATAATAGAGTATAAAAACTTTTGTCAGTTGTCTGTTTTTAATTGCCATTGTGGCCACTTGACCCACACATTTCATTTTTAAAATCCCAAACCTTGCACAACAACTTATTCCAGTTAATTTGTTCATTAGGTGTTATAAATTCACACACATTGAAGCATCTAAATATCTGCAATATGTTAGATATGGGACCTGAAAAAATAGATAGCACATAAGCCCTTGCAGAGGGAGATATCCATATTTAGGCAGTGTGCTTTATAAGCCAGCACATCCCTTCCCAGCAACAGAAGGAAACTGCTATCTATCATGTCACTCCAGGAAGTCCCAGGAGGACAGAGATTCTTGTCTTATCCTTCCATATGCTTTAATCTTCCTGTCATTTATGTATCTGCCTTCTCTCAAACTTTGTGTAGCAGCACCGCACGCCCATCTGTGCCAACATGCCTTCGCTATATTTTCTATGACAAATATTTGTGGAGAAACTGTGATTAAAAAAAACATTAATCCTGATATTTTTATTGTTATTATGGTGTAGTTAATTCTATGAATACTTTCTTATAATGATTGTACTGTGTAGAGTAAGTACAAGTTAGGGATAGACCTTTATCAGATATTGTACAAAAGAAAAGTGCATAGTGTAATATAGACTAGTAAGGTTTTTGTGACAATTTCTATAGGATGTGTGAATTGTTTTCTATGTGGCAACACACATTTCTTTTAAAGAATATAAAATCTTAGAGAATTTTTTAAACAGTCAATATTTTTAATTATAAAGACATTTGTTACCTACAGTTTACTATTTCAGGTGTTAATTCTAATTTGAATATTGGTTTTATTACTACATACCTCCAGTTCCATTTGTTCTGTTGCATAAAAAATGCACAATAAAAGTTAGTCTCTGGTTAACCTGTCTCTTCCTTTCTCTAGAGGCAATCTTGTGTCAGTGTGACAGCCATGATACCTGGGTCTCACTACGAATATATATTAAAAGCTTTAGATTTATTTAAAGGGCTAGAGCTTTTTTTTTTTTTTTTTCCATGAAATGCTTGTTTGGTATGAAGCATCAGAAAGCACAGGAAAAGATTATGAAGAATTCAAGTATGAATATAATATAAATCATTTTCACCTCAATGTACAGCCACAGAGATTTATGTGCTGGTTAAATAGAAAGGCTATTCAAAGGAAGTACCCATCTGCAATCTTAAAACCTGGATTTTCAAGCAGTGACATTTAAATCCTATTTTAATTCAGAATCCAGTGATGGCCGAATGTATCCTGTTCTCTTAAACGCTTTAGAAAATCCTGGCTCCAGATAATTTGTAGAGGAATTACAGTGACAAACATTCACCATGGCAAACCACTGCTGCTGGGCTGTGAAGCCAGGGCCAACCCACAGGCTGGTGTCAGCCACTGGGAATGGTTGTTTCCATTCACATGTATATATGTGGTATATACACATATATACCATGGGTATAAATGGTGTATCTTTTATGATGATATCAAATAGTACCATTATAAAACAGTGCTTTTGGGTGCCTGTAATGCTGCAAAGTTAACTGGGGTTGGGCAAGTATTTCTAGGTCAGGGGCTTCAGCCTACAGGGTTTTTTTTGTGAAGATCACAATCAGTGAGAACCATTTACTAATCTCCCCATCAAAATAATTTCAGGTAACTCTGAGAAGTGGACATAGAAAACCTGTATTAATCCACCTGCAAACAATCATAATTAGCTTCTCTCTGAAAAACTTTGACTTCCCAGACTTTTGGGCAATGGCTGGAAATGTCTGAGGGTAGATCTGGAGGCAGGAGGGAACAGGGATGGGCTGTGTGCAAACCAAACAGGGTGAAGGAGCAGTACAGGCAGGAGCCCAGCAGGGAAAGCTGGCAGGGAAGAAGAGCACCTAACTAGGGAACCAAAGGCAACAATTGGGTTTATGAAGCTCAAAAAGAGAGATTAGGTCTAACAGCAGGGTGCATGGAAGGGGATAAGCATGAGAGGTAGTGCCTGGGGCCAGGAAGGCAAGGAGAAGGGATACAGAAGAGGTAGCTGGGATGGGGATGTGGAACAAGCAGCACAGATGGGGAGAGCAATTCAATAATGTTGCATTTTATCACTCTTCCACTAAATACCTGTTAAACATACTGGTAAGGCAATGGCTTAACTGTGCTACTGCTGTGCAGCAGTGCCGGTGCCCTCAGGTGCGTGCCCATGCGGGCAGTTATGTCTCTCCTGAGGCATGAGATGTCCCTGAAGAGAGCTTTAAGGTCCAAGTCAGACATTGAACCTCATGCATATGAAGGTATTTGGTTTTTACTTCATTTGCTTTGAACAAGCTCCCGTGCAAGCTCATATTACTGAAGTGTTTGTAACGTTACTTTAATAAGATTACTCCCATTGCAAAATCTTGTCCTCAAGAGTTCAGCTAGACAGGGTTTACTCTGCCTCCTTCCCTCTGCTGAGGCACTGACTGAAGCCAGTGGACTGCCACTAGCTCAGGCAGCATGGACAATGACACGATGTCTGCTGACTTGCAAAGTGAGTTTCTGTTTGGAAACATGCACATAATCCCAAAAAGAACACCATATCTCAAAAGGAATTCATCTTTCCCTACCTGACTTACTTATGCTCATCAGTAACTACAAACAGAACCCCAGGGCTTCAGCACAAGGTGAGTGTGAATACAGCTCCAGGAAATCATCACATAAACCTTAGTTATTGACAGAGCAAGCCAACACCACGGATGTGACCTGACCACTCCTCAGGCCTATTTAAATCAGAGGCTCTGTCTTGGTTATTTCCCAACAAGTTCATACATGAGCAGCTCTCCTGGGATAAACTTTCCCTGCTGCACCAGGGAGCCCCTCGGAACACTTGGCAGCTTTCAGTACGTGACCTTGCCCTATGAATGCAAAAACCCTCCTCCACAGACCCTTCAACATCTGAAGCATAAAAGCAGCTTCTACTGCAAATGTATCACACTAAAGAAAAAAAAGCCACACCAGCAGATTAATTAGCTAAGTTGAGAGAAAAACAATCTGACATGAACTTATACAACAATGTTGGGAAAAAGCTAAAAAACCCTTTTGTCCTTAAAAATGCTTTAAACTTTCCCACTCATCTGACAGATGTAATTGCCTCAACCTAAGTTGTCTTTGTAGAAAAATTGAAAGAAACAGCTTTGCTAATGACTCAAAGTAGTTTCCCATTAGAAAAGTTCATATTAAATTTAGTTCCCATTTAGGAACAGGGTCAATAGTAGAGCAGAAAAAGTCTAATTAAACCTTTCAAAAATGCTTGGTAGCAATGTGATTGAAAAGCTGCAATTCTTCTTCCAAAATTATGTGAGAATCTCAAAGAGCCAAAACCTGAACTACTTATTGATGGAAAGAGGGAATTGTTATTTGCTAAAGGATAATCCAAAGAAGCAGAGCAGCAAGTTCCAACACAGTCTCTTGACAAACAGAATGTCAAGGGAACACCTGGGGTATCTTTCCCACCTACAGCATCAGGAAGATTGTTCCAGGCTGAGACATTTCCATGAAAAAAGTTGAGCGTGGCACATTTGTAAACCCACCAAATGCTAGCCAAAGTACCACTGCACCTCTCCCTCAATGATCCAGAAGTGTCCAATTACCTACTCATCAGATGAAGCACCCAGAACATAGATTTTGGAATTAGTCTTCTACACCTAAAACCCTTGTTTTGAACCACCTGGAAACTGAGATTCTACAAGAAAGGTCAAAACCAATGAAATCAGTGCAAAGCATAAAGGGAAAGGAGCAGAATGGGTTCAAGCCTTACTGGAAAGTCTTGCCTCAACGTTTCCAAGTTGTCCAAATTCATTAGCATCTTCTTCCACAGTATTTAATTTTTATTTTTGCTGAGATGCTGAGTGAGTTGTCTTTCATGAGAAACATCAGTGAGTACAAATCTGCAGCCAAAGACACCTATATACAGTTACAACATGAAGAGACAGGGGTTCATATATGAATGAATTTTTATGTGCATCAAATTCAAGATGGATTTTTTTTTACTGCCTTGGAGAAAAATAAAACCCCCACATTTAAATCCTAAACTTAATGCTTTGTGTCTCCAGAGTAGCCTGATTTAATGGTAAACTGCTGTTGAATCAGTGTTTGGGGTAAAAAAATTCTTCTCTAAAACACTGAATATCAGTTTACACTAGAGCAGGGAGTAACATTTCAGTCACCTCAGGTGTCAGGAGGAGAACCTAGAAAAGATCTTACTAAGCCCCAATTCAGCATCAGAACTGAAGTCCAAATTTAAAAAAAATAATAAAATCACAAAGAGCTTGGGTAAATCAATACACATAATTTACTGTGAGCTGAGCTGGCACAACTTCTGTGAAAGCAGAAACTATGTCCCTTTTCCTAGGGTTTTCAAAAAAAGTTTAATTCAAACACTAAAGGAAGGTTTACTTTTCATGATCTTTTAATAAGTCCCTCATAAAATATTTGCAAAGACAGACAAAAGTCATTCTTGAACAGGACTTTTAAGATCACTTTCAACCAGCTGACTGCAAGGGCCCACTTCAACCCATCACCCCCAATTTAACACAATTATTTTGGAATGGCCTTTCAGTAAATGCCACAGACAGCAAATAAAGAAAGGACTTTGAAGATTCCAGGTTACATTATGTGAAATGACAGAGCTCTCTCCCTCTTTTGAAGTGGCTGAGACCACTTGTTTGGTTATTCCAACAGCCCAAAGACAGCCCAGTATTTGAACTTGACCTCAAACAGACAAGAGATGAGGCCCTCAAGTCTGTCACTTCTCTGCTCAGGTGGACCCTGTGCCATTTGGCTCATTAGAGAAAAAAAAAAAAAAAAGAACACAACAAAACCATAGGAAAATAACAAACTTCCCTTGAGAAAGGGTGTCTCTAATCTATGAAATGAAACATCTTTAGCAATAAGGACATACAGTGCATAGCCAAAATCTTTCCTGCAATATGTTGCTTGACCACTTTATTTCTGATATCTCATACCATACAGATAAAAATCAATTTTCCAAGTTTCTCCACTTCATCAGCCAGATTTCTGACATTTTTGACTCTTCTTTCCAACCACATAAAATTTTTTAGCCCAGTTAGAAGCAGTTCTTCCCATAACTGGATAAATAATCAGTTTTATTGGTATTAGTGATAAAAAGTGGCACTTAAGTGTAGCAGAGTACATTAAATCCTTTCTAAGCTGGCTAATTTCAAGCTTTTTCTTAAGAGGCTTGGACAGCTTTGCTGGGATTGTGAAACTATGGTTACTATGCAAGCCTAACACATAAATCCAACCTCCTCAAGGAATTCCTCATACCCTTGACTATACACAGACATGCAACCCATCTGTGGTACTACCGTTCTTCATGTCACCCTTCACCTGGATCAGGACAGGTAGTCCAAACCAGAGACAGTGCCAGTGGGGCCTCTGAGCCAGGCAGACGAGCTTTCCCAGTACTGGGGAAGGAACCGCCCTCTTGGAGGGCAGGGAGGGAATAGGATGAAAGGCAGAGTTGCCAGTGAGGTGCAGAGAACAACTACAGAGCTTGGCCAGCCCAGGCATTTGCTCCCTCACCCAGCACATGCTATTGAACAGCGTGTGCCAGCGTCACGAAGGCAGAGTGAATAACTAGCACAAATAGATGGACAGAAACTTCATTTTGTTTTGCATCCATAAAATAGTTATATGCAATTGGAATTCAGAAACACAGCGAAATAGCAGCTGTCTAAAACCAGTGTTGTTGCTTACTTTTCCAATACATATAAAATTGCTTAAATTAACAGAACACGACCCTTACTGGCTATGTAACATTTTACTGAGTAATTACAACTTCCAGCCATGATACAGAATGTACTGAATTCAAGTATAATTACAAAACAAAGAACATGTGCAGGTAACTATTCCAATATCTACACCTCACAAATCAAAATGACTTCCCCATACCAATATGGAGTAACCAAGACACAGAATGAAAAAGCCAATACACCAAAATGCAAGGCGTGGGGTGGGGAGGAGGCTGGTGAATCTGATTAAAAGACTGCATAGAAAAATGGATTTTTACTTTGACATTGCCCTTTGAAAGTTCTACCAAAAGTGAAAAATCCTCACTGTTGACTTTCAAATTTAGTACCATCTTGGCAACAGCCAAAATGCTTTCCAAACACTTTAGGCATTTTTCGAACACTTTTCACACAGTCCTTCAGCATATTTAATTTGAAGAGAAGCTTACAAAATCCCTTCTATATTACATCATTTATACATCATTGCTTTTTTTTCCCCTCTGACTTCAGATTTGAAGCAGTTGATCACAACCTCAACAGTTTTAAACACAGTCTAAATTTAGATTACAAAAAACAAATTTACGCTAGATTATGGACCTGTATTCACTATTTTAACAGGCACCTCTTCCCCAGAATAGAACTTTGACTGCTGGCTATACAAAAATTTGTCTGGGCTTGCTGTTAGTGTAACACTTATAAAAAGTAACCACCACCTTTTATTTTAATTGATGGCTTTGATTTACACAGGAAAAAAATGTCCACAAGCTCCCTACATAATACAGAATATTTTCTGCCTATCTATTATAATGTACCATAGTGTCTGTGGCATCTAAAACACATACATCCTTTTCACATTACATTTTGAATGTTTTATCTCCTTTTCAGAATGTGATTTAATTAGAAATCTTGCTTATCCACAGACATCTCAGCAAATTGAAAAATAAAGACTAATGTATTCATCAATGACTACAGTCCATGGCAAGAGTTGTGTAGCCCTTAGGACAGAGCTCTTCTTTTCCCACAGCACATTCAGTATGGTGCTTCAGTCACCTTCTGTCTAAAAGAATCAATTAATTTTCTCTTTCATTCACTCCAGCTCCCACTCCCACAAATAATATTATTCACCCTCCACTTACCAAACACATACCTTACCAACAAACACTGAGATTACAACATCACCCTTAGCAGCTTTCAGTGGACAAATAGGTTTGTACCTGCAAGGCTGAGCACCACTTCAGGACATAGTTAAGAGGCTCTGATTTTCAGTATAGGAAAAAAAAAAAGTTTTTGCTGGGGGAATTACTTAACTATCAGAATATTGGTAAAAGAAAGAAAACATCATCCTACCTAGTTTTGTACATTCTAATAAAATATAATTTCTTACTGTTCTTTTCTTCTCCAATCATTATTTCTTATTTCTGGACAAGTTTTTTAGATGATTTTCATCCTTTCCTATTTCCAGATGTTCAATATCTTGGGTCTTTTCCTTCCTTGGATTCTTTTCTTTTAATCATCTACTTTTACCTTAATTTCTTTTGCTTCTGCAAAGCCTGGCTGACTGCAGCTTCTATAGACCATACATCCACTTACAGCTTCCGTTTTATTTTCTTCAAAGAGCATACATTTCAAAAATTGAACTATTGTGCTTTAGAGCCTGGATTCCTATTTCTTTTTTAATGTAATACAGTCTATGTTTGAATTTAATAATCTGTGTCTCACTAAAAAGAAAGGAAAAATTACTTAAGCTATGCAAACGCTCTATTAAAAAAAAAAGCAAAAAAACTTTTTGGTACATCTCAACTTCTCATTTTCATTACGCAGGTAAACTGCAAGAGAG
Source organism: Motacilla alba alba (assembly GCF_015832195.1). NCBI lineage: Eukaryota > Metazoa > Chordata > Aves > Passeriformes > Motacillidae > Motacilla > Motacilla alba. Next base: position 23,658,130 of record NC_052019.1, on the reverse strand, counting down.
GTGTTAGTAGTACTCTCTATTCAGAGACAACAATAAGAATAGAAGCAGCACAATACTTCAGCTAGAAGGAAAAAAAGCACACTGGCATTTTATACTCATTTCTGTAAGCCTTTAGGTATGCACAGAAGGGCAGCTTTTGTACAGGAGTCAACATTCATCGATTGTTCTACCATGTCCAAAATGCCTCAAGAACATGTGACCATAAAGGGAAACTTTTTTTTTCAAATCTTAAACAATATGGTGCTCTGGTTTTCTCTCTAAGGAAAACATCCAAGTCAAGTTTAGAAAAAGGATTACTACACTGACAATTTTCAAAAATTGCCACATTTTGAATAGACAAGGGCATGAAATCTCTGTGCATGAAGTCTGTCTTTGATTTATTCATCACTATTAGAGATACTTCTATAATGCCATATTTTTTTTCTTTCTTACAGAAAAAAAAAAGAAAAACCAGCTAAAATTATTACAAATAAAGAGGACACAGGACTGCAATCAATCTATAACCTAGACAAAACATACCCAAAAACATTCCTGTACTCTCCTTTTATCAAAGAGGGGGCAGTAGAAATCTCTCAAAAAATGAGTCTCCAGACACAGATGAAAAAGAATCTGACAGGATCAGAAAACTTGGTTTTGGCTAATGTGGTTTGTAGCATTCAAAGCAGTAATCACTATTCTTAAGTATTAATGAACAAGAAGTACAGTACAAAATTCACAGACCAAGAGTAGAATTCAGCCCTGCTTTTAAATACATAAAATGTTCATGATAGCTTCTTCCTTGAAAAGTAAGAGTCACTTAAAAAAAACCAATAAAATCTGTGTGGGAATTCAATGAAGGAAAAAAAGAGAGTCTAAAAAGCCTTCAGTTCAAGGATGAGTCACAGGGAATAAAGGATGCAAACTTGTCCTTAAAAAAATTATGTTCCCCCCACTACTTCTGGAGCAGAACACAAACCACCAAACAGTCCCTGTAATACACTAATCCACTGGGGTGTTCACTACTAGCACTGTATCCTTAATAAATGCTTTAAAAGTGGAGGGGAAAAGGGACACCACATCAAATGCTGAATTCCAGTGTATAACAGAGACAATTTAGACTTGAAGTTCATTGCTGGGGGAAAGACAATCACTTCAAAATTTTATCCTTTACAGAAAAAAAAAAAAAATCTATAGAAAAATGTACTATTAGTATCCAACCGATTTGGACTTCAAATACATTAAGATCATTCAGTATATTGGAACACTAAGACAGGTTCTTAAAACACTGCAGGTTTTACAGAATTATGAATCACTGCACAGCATGTAAGAAATCTTCCACAAAGCAGAGAGGGCAGCCATACTTGGAACAAAATTTGAAAAAATAGAACCTGCAAGGCTAGTCTACAGAAATAAATTATTTTAAAACACCACACCTTAATTGAAAAAATCCTAGAATAAAACTTTATTGTTAGGTAAATCCTCACTTATTTTCCTTAAAATATGTAAAAATACCCATTTTGTAATTGCATTTGTGATAAAGAAAAATTCACTCCTCCACACATGTACAGTTCTTTAATCTGAGGACTCTATCATGTAAATGCAAATTTATTAGCTAATTATTTTCCTCAAAAACATTAAAATAAAAGTAAACTAAGTAGTGGACCCACATTACCTCAAAGTTTTGATTATAAAGTCAGGTAAAGAAAAAAAAAGCAGTAAAAATGTCTTATCTGTTAAAAACAATTTCTGAATTTTAACATATAAATTAAAATGTAACAGCTTGGAATTACTGTTCTTTTTGAACCCGGCAGGCTCAATGAATTAGTACTTCCATCCAACTGCATGACATGTAAACTTACAAGGTACTGCCAAAACCAGTCTGCCTGCTTTTTTGTAGTATATCACCATCCAGGTCACTTTAAAAAACAGAACTGGGTCCTCAGACTGGTCAACAGTAACGTACCCAAAACCACTCAAGTCCTGGCATCTTAAATTTAACATATTGGGATGCTATAATCAGTAAAGTAACTAGGAGACAAGGAACTCAATTCTCTCTTGGCATATAAACAAAAGGTATGAATGGATATTCTTCTGACTCAAAAAAGGAATCTAAGATCAGAATTCAGATTAATTACATCTCCAATTAATAAAAAAAAATTTAATAGGCTTTTGCAGCAGATGTCTTGTAAGAATATAAGCTCATATCTCCTCTTGAAAGTGATACAGGAACACTTTGCTAATGAGCTAACGTTTACTAACGTTGCAGGGAAAGTTCTGCCCTGCGACGTGCACACTGACACTACTCACTCATCAGTAACTCCAGCATGCAAACCACTTGCATCACATTGGCTGTCTTCGCTAACCTCTGCAGGAAGAACACTTTCCCAGTTTTACTTCTCTTCAGGTTTTTGATTTCTGAAATAGCTGGTTTATTAATGTGTTTATTCAAAATGCATATCAATATTCCAGGGAGAACAAAACATGTTATGCATTACCGATTCCAGCGCTCTTCATGAATAAGACTAATACCAGGAGAGTGCATACTGAGATGAGATGAATTTTACACAGAAGGGCAAGGAGAGAGGGAAATTATTTATAATGTGCTAAAAATATGCGTTATTTATTTGATATGGGAGACTTCCAAATTACCTTTAAACTGCATTTTAAATCATCAGGCTTAAATATACTAACTAGTTTTGCAATAGAAGAAAACCAGATAAAGTAAGCCTTCCTTTGAATTAGCCAGAATAAGGTAATATGCTATAAAGAAGCCACCAGTGAATAGGGATTATGGAAAAGGGTACCAAGAAGATCCTTTCACTCACAATTACTGTATGTGAAGCCCCATCTGTAACTTAACTCTGGAATGTTTTTCTACTTTAAATGACCAGCATGCAAAGTACTTTGCAGTTGTCAAAAAGGCATGTTACTTTAAATTCTCATTGTTCACTGGTAAAGTGACACCTAGTATGAAAAAATATTCTAAAATGCTTTTAGTCAAATCTGTACATATTGGTCTCCACAATTATTTGCTGCAATGCTTATAATATAATCTTAAATTGATTTTTGAAGACTTTTGTTTCATATCAACATTTCTTCTTTCAGCAATTCAGCCATCACTCAGCAACTGAGTTACTAGGATGGTCACATTACCACCTGTCACCCATGAACAAATCTTATTTTACATTAAAGTGCATAAAGACTTTTCCTCAGTGCTACTTAAATACGGTTATTTCACTTATATTTCAACTTGCATGTTCAGTACTCATGACCTTATTAATAAAGACTGGGTCTCAAAGAATCTGGTACAACTTGAGTACCTTCTGCAGAAAGCCTTGAGACAATTGTACACAACTCTAGAATTTCACATTTCCAAGTTATAAACTAATCACTTATCTCTGGATTGTTGAGGACCACTGATAGAATTACTCTACTTTCCCAAACAAGCAAGGTCAAGTTATACAAAAATTCAGAGGAAGTGGTTCTGAATTAAGGTAATATCTAAAGGCAAATAAATTAAAAATACAATGTATTCATTCGTTTAATTATAAATAGATCATTTTTTACTATTATTTACTCCAGCTACATTTCTCATATCTTCTAGCAAAGACCATATCTGGGAATAGAGTCTATTAAAATATAAAAAGCCAAAAATGCCAGGTAACTTTTAATAAGCACTACCATAAATATCTCCCAGATCACATCTGAAGATACTTACAAATAAGAAAACAAGTGTTAAAGTAGGGAAGAAAACCAAAATTTAAAGAGAGGAAGTGCACCAAAATTTGTATGCAGTAATTTTTCACAGTAACTCAATGTACTCTGGCTAAACCCATACAGCTGGCTCCTCTAAGGTGAAAAGCCTGGTTTTCCTCAAGTGCAGTTGTAGTGGTGGCAAAAAGCAGGTTTCCAGGTCATGGTATTTGAGATAAGGCCAGCGCCCATATGAAACAATTCATCTCATAGAAAAGAAAAACTGTGAAACAATCACACAGTTGAAATATTACAATTTAAGGTTGGCAGGTTCCACTGGAACAAACTCTTCCTATCTAATCTCAATATCTCCCAAGAACCTTTAATGATATCTTGAAAGAAACTAAAGAAGTGCAAACAGACTGCAAAAGGACACAAATGGAAAAACTACGTGTACTGTATAGTTTCAGGGAGCTGTATTGGCCTAACTAAACCTCAAGTTGTAAGTTCTGAATCGCAGTAAATATACTTGGACAGACTCTCCTGTGGAATTTAACTCAAGTAGCTTTTTGAAACTGATTTTTCCATGGGAATTTTTGTCTGCAAGTCTAGCGCTCTTCCAGAGACAGAAGCAGTGCTAACAGTCCAGGAAGCCTACGGCAAGGGAAGCGAGGTATGGTGCTGAGGTCACTGCAATCCCAGCAGCTTTGCAGCCCTTTACATCACTTCTTCCCACAAGGGCAGCAACATGAAGGTTTCTCCTGCTCAAGTCTACAGTATCTCCAAATCCACATGACGAACATCGGGATTTCGTTGCTGAAATAAAATTTAAAAACAATGTATTGAGAATATTCAAATACATTTTTGCACATGGTTACAAGTAATGTGTTTCTGTATGATGTTGTCAACTGGATAACAAATCCCCTTTTTGGGTAACATAGGGACTATTTTAAAATGAGGAAGAGTTTCAACAAATATTGTCCATATTATAAGGCATTTCAGGAAGGCTACATCATCCTTTTATTTGAAAAATACTTTTCAACATTATGGATAAATTAGTTCTTATGCTTTATAAAGTATGGAGGACCTCTCAATTTTAACAAGGCAGTAGAGTTTTATACAAAGCTGTTCAGATACACACATATATATATATTTATATCACTTTCCTAAAGTTTTAACAGACACTTTCCTCAATAATGGGTAAAATTGCTGAAATAATTTGTTCTCTGCCACTGAAGCTATTTATAAAGATTCAGAACACTGTTTTTATTAAGAAATACACATTTTCTGATATTATAGAAATATGTTATCACCACTACATGAATTGAACAATCCATGAGAAAGTCATGACTTCAAAGACATCCAGCACGTGAACCTGACTAGTATGTTTAGTAAAGCATATTCAATATCAGCACAATCACTAAATATGTGCCTATACCAAAAAGCAGTATCCATGTTTATAAAAAATTTAGGCATGATCCTGCTCCTCAAAAACCGTGCATGAAGAACTGATTCAGATGGTGCAATTAAAGTCAAAAACAATATTTTGATTCTTAAACAGGACAACCCTAGGGATAGAAACTTAAACTAGAATATTTATGAAATATAACAAGCAAGGACAGATATGCACTTGAGTAGTTCTCATGGCCAGAAGGAACAGTCATGGCAGGACTGCATTTATCTGGCGGTCAGTATGCTTGTAGTTCTGAATTTATTCCAGGAAGGTAAGACTGACAGCCCCAATATACTTACAAAATCACAAATGGGAACAACCCTTTCTTGCATCAGTCAGAGAATATTTAAATTGCAGAATGAAAAAAAAGATAAGACAGCTGAGAGGCTTTTGTGAAGTAAAATAAACATGGTACAGCTTCAACAAGAGTGAAAGATGCTGAGTAGCAGTCCCATCACCCAGAAATAGTTGATATAATTCTAAGAGCCAGTTTAAAAAAAAAATTCTTTCTTTTTTACAGCATTCAGAAATACAGAAAACAGAATTCAACAGCCTATAAAACCCTGGCATTCTGAAAGTATAGTAAAAAAGACACATTCAGGTCTATTGAATGAAAATTTGTTCTATGTTGGTATAAAATGGAATAAAAAATTTAAATACATGGATCAGTGGCAAAGTAAGGATTTGCTGGTGGCCAGAACTTAGATAATAATACTAGAGCAAAAAAATCTGCATTTGTAATATCAACTTGCTTCCCTCTCCCATATTTACAAATTAAATCCCAGAAAGTAGATGCAGAGATTTTGTTTAAAATATATCACAGAATAAGCACTCAGTAATAAGCAGCTCAATTTACCTTCAAGTCCTTCTCAAGTCTGTCTACTTCAGCCCCCAGCGTGTCAACGATATTCTCCCCATGCTTAAGCATAAAGGCTTCTAATTCTTCAAGGGTTTTCACTTGCTGAATTTCCTAGGAAGAAATTAAATTTAAGAGGTTGAGATGAGGAAAAGAAAATAAAGGAATAACACTCCAGAGGGTCTTGACATATTTCAACAGGGAGGTAAAAAAACCCTAAACAAAACACTTCAGCTTTTGCCATTTACTCTCAAAACATCATATGTTCTTGTGTCTCAAAGACACAGAAGAGTAGCATCTATTTGATGAAAACAGCTGGCTCTGTCATTACACCTGCATTTAATACAAAACCTTCTTCTATCTTCAATTGATTTCCTCCTTAAGTTTCCAAATAAGTTTCGAGAATTTCCTTCATTTTCTAGAAGTTTCTGAGGTATTCCTCACAGCAAGGCAGAGCAGGGTACCCCCTTGTATTCCTTCTCCATTTTCTACATTCCTGCCATTCCATTACACTGTCTTCTCTGGGCATTACCTTACCAACCCATCTCAAAGTCCACAAGGATTATGACATACTGCTGTAAATGACTCCTCCATAATATCAGAAACTTGGAGACAGTCGACAGGAAGTCAGGCTAAGAGACCAACAACATAAAAACGGGAAGGAATGAGATTAAGGAAGACAGGATGTTAAACTCCACCCTCCAAAAAAACACAGACTTCAGCAGCACCAAAGCAGGTACTACAGTATTGCCATAGAATCATACAATGGTTTGGGTCAGAAACCATTCTGGTTAAATGGTTAAAGATTCTAGTTACTTAAAGATTCTAGTTACTTAAAAGATTCTAGTTACTTAAAGATTCTAGTTACTCGGGGCCCTATCCAATCCAGTCCTAAACACCTCCAGAGATGGGGCATCCACAACTTCTCTAGGCAACCTGTTCCACTGTCTCACCACCCTGGCTATCACAGTAAAGAATTTTTTCTTATATCTACTTTATGTCTATCACCTTTCAGTTTAAAGCCATGAGCTTTCCTTGGAGGTCTCACACCAACCTGTCTGGAAGCCATTTGTCCTGTAGCTTATCTCAGCTGAAGTATGTTTAGGATAAATAGGTTATTGCAAAAAGACAGAAACTACGAAATAACTAATTCTTCTTGTGCATATAAGTGCATGACAGCAACTTCTTTTCCCTTCTCACTACTCTAAAACTGAAGAGGAATAAGGTAATTGAGCAAGCTTAAAACATATCTCAACCACAATAACCCATGGCTACAATCACAGCAAGTCTAACAAGAAAAAAAACAAAGGTAATCTAAATGACAGCATTTCAACAAATATTTCACAACTATAGAAAGAATAACATTGACAGCTGTGCTAGTTGAGCTGCTTATTTGAAAAAGTATAGGTCAAAAGGCAAGCACACTGTCTGCCTTTGACTTCAGATGGCTGAAGCCTACTGAAAGAGCTATCCTTCCACCACATTTTTATAGCTGACGTGAGGTTACTACATGTAACAACAATGGCCTGTGTAAGAAACAGTTGCCAATCTAGAATCAATCAAGAAAATCTTTCCCAACAATACTCAAAGTATTTTAAGAACTAGTGGAGGTTGAATGCAGTTGCCAAAGGGAATAGCAGGTAAAGAATAAAAGCTAACAAAGCCATGAAAAGAAGACTAGTGTACTAAAAACTGCAACAGCAAAGCAACTGGCAATATAAAACCAGGCAAAACTGCAGTGTTTCAAAGCTGATAGCACTCTTCCTCTCAAAAAATGTATTAAATTGAAATACAGTAGATGAACACATCAGATATTGCACTATACATACACATATCTAATTCTTATTTTGACATCAACATTTTTTAGAACTGGGATACTGACTAATAATTTTTAAAACTGCAATGTAAAATTTAGAACTAAACGTAACTTCTAAATCATGCTTAATGGACAGACAAAATGCAGATATCTGTATTTCATTTTGAAAGGGTAGAAAAGAAATTTTGTAAACAAACAAATGTATATAAGAAAGGTACCAGTGAAAACAAAAACATTGTCTTGTCAAAACATTTTACTCACTCAAAACTCTCCTTTTAATTTAGATAAATAATGATTTTCTTCATATTTCATAATTCTGCCATATAGAATACAGCAGAGAATAGTTCTGTCTTGTAAAGAGGGCTTAAGAAAGCTATACTGAACTATACTGAAATCAGAGACTGGCACTTACTGAAGATGGTTAATTCTTAAACATCATCGAAATGCTAAATCCTGTGATGCAAACAATCCATATTCACACTGAGTCTGAACAGCTAGACCTGTTCAGCACTGCATCACCAACACCCAGGGCAAATGGCCAAAACAGATGCCTATTTGCAGGTGACAAGCTTCTAGTTTTAACAGCAGATCTTGTAATTCAATAAATGTATTGGAATAATTATGTTCTCATCAATTTTTTTTTTTTTTACAAATCTGTATTTTCTACTAAAACAATCACAGAATCATAGAATCTTCAGAGTGGAAGAGACACAAAAGGGTTATTGACTCAAACACTTATATGAATGGCCAGTGCAGGGAGCAAATGAACAACCTTGGCATTATTAGCACTTGGCTCTGACCACCTGAACCAATCTCAAGGGTAATGAGTTAAAAAAAAATATGCCTTCCTCCTTCTCAGGCCAAAAGTAGGTCTTTTTCAGCAGCACATAATACAGTTCTCTCTAAGTACATTTAAAATGCTAACATAAAGTAAGAACATCCCCAAACCTTCAAAAGAAGAAGTGAAATGTATCTCATCTACTTGCAAGTCTTGGGTTTCGAGGTACTTGAAATTGGAAAGTAAGTATCAAATATTGGGGGTTACAAAAGCAATTTTTTCTACATACTTGTAGCAGCTGTTCAATATCTTGTTTTTCCAGGTAAGACCGAGTAACAACACGTCCATCAAAGTCTACTTCTGCCTTGAATCTCACTTTGCTCATTCCCATGTCTGTGGCTTTAACATCATGAATTGCTCTGAAACACATGCATTGCTTTAACATCATGAATTGCTCTGAAACACATGCATTTTTAAGACAATGTAAAACAACCTACAACAAACCACTAGCTAGCTTGACTTCTCATGTTAACAATACTGTCACCACAAAATGATCCTGTAATTTTAAAAGGTCAGTCTTTGACAAAATAACATCATTTTTGCCCATTCACACTTCTATTAAATACTGATTTATGTTGAACTGGTTATACCACTTCCACAGGTTTCTGCAACACCAACATATCTATAAATCACTGCAATAGAAGACAGACAACTAGAAGCATCACAAATTTAGAACTAGACTAACAGTATATTAAAAAAATGCCACAAATAAAAATGTGAGAATTTCCCCATTCTGTGTTAAAAGTTTAGGCCCAACTTATTTTCCACTGCAGAGAATTTTTTTTTTTGTGCATATACATGACACTATTTAACAGTCTTTAAGTACCCTCAATTCTGAGGAAAGGAACAATAACCTGCTGTGAATTAATGAAAGGACACATTGCAATTATAGAAGTGTCCTTTCCTAAAGCTGGTAAAGGCATGATCTTTTGGAGTTTTCAAAAATACATTTGATGTAAGAAAAAGTTATGGACATTGTGTTGGAACTCATTTTTGATCCTTCAGAACTATTAATCACTGCTTATCAAGATACATCTGTTTTTAGATGCTGAAAAATCTATATTTGTTTAAAGGTTCCTAATAAACACTAGAACATTAAAGCTCTAATGCTTATATTTTGGTCCTTTAAAAAATCTGGGTTTCTGTGACAGAGTTTTGTTCCAGCTTGTTGGACAAATTCTAATATGTGAATATAGGTAGTAAACAGTTAACAAGCTCTTAATTTTTCTGGGATAAGAAGACCAAGACATACTGTGATAAATTTCAAGAGTGAAATAAACACAAAATTAAATACTCGATTTTTTCCTAATTGTAGTAACAAAAACTCAGTTTATCTTCAAAGCCAAGAAAATTTTAAATTTCCACTGCAGAGCAAGTTTTCATATTTTCCCATCAAGGTCAGAAAAAATAAGTTGAGACTAAAACACAGGACACAAATCACAAAAGGTTCACATTTTTAAAATTCTTGCTTCTGACATTTTCAGAGTATAAAAGATTTCAAAAGACTTTTAGTTTTATTAACAGAAAAATGCATCCTTGACTATTTCGTAAATTCTAACACAAAAATTAGATTCAGCAATGCAGCTCACTTGATGGAAAGTACCAAACTTTACCTCCATTAATTTTGCTAAATCGTGCAATGTCACAGAATCTGTAAATTTAGCATGCCCTTTGTCTTAAGCAAATTTACTGTTCCAAACTAGAAATGCTTCTTTGCATCTGAATGTTTATAAATCAGAAATAACTTCACAGGCAGTGCAGGAAGAAAGCAGAAGGCATGTATGCTGGAAAGAGCCTGTTAGAATGAACAGCCAAAATAAAACAGGAGACAGAAACTTTAAGATGAACAATCACAGGAAATTTTTACAAGGTTATTTCTTGTAATACTCAGGGTGGAGGAGAGGTAAGCATACTAAAAAAGAAACAGAACATGGACTAAACATAGAGACACCAAAAAATACATCTTAGTAAATATTTAAGCAGATTAAAAGAACTATCAGCTTACTGGTAGCAATAAAGACTTTCCAGCTCCATTCCAATTCACAACACTATTCTGTGGGAAGTTACCAAGTCAAAACAGTATTAATTGGAGCAAACTAGATTGTATCAAACTACCTCATCCCAAAGAGGGTACTTAACATAACAGATGTGGTTAATAAAGAGAATTTGGAGCTATGTGATTCAAAAATGTTGAAGACATATCAACATTGGTATTTGAGATTCTCATTAAGCAACAGCCTGATAAAATTCAGTGAAATTATGCATATTCCATAAATATGAAGGAAAACAGTCTACCTTAGTGCATATAATCTGCCCAGGAAAGATAAGACAGTGAGTTAGGTGGAAAAAAAATCACTAATCATTCAAAAATACAAATGCGTATGCTAAATCTTAAGCTACAAAGGTTGCTCATGGAAGCTTCTGGATGGTTAGTAGACACCATCAATTCTAACTAGGGAAAAGAGCAAGTTTCAAATTAATGAAAAATTTGTCAGAGAACATCAAGTTACTGGTTTTGAGCAATTGGTTGTAATATTTTTGATTTTTGTTCAAACCAGAATGACAGATTTTCCAGCACAACAGAAGCACAACTACACAACAGCTGTTACAATGAAGTAAAATTAAAGATGAAACTGTCACTAAAAATAGCTTATGTCTAGGAATCTGTGATTAAATTCCATAAGAACAGAATCAGGACAGAGTCTGTACCACATCACATATCTTATTTCACAGTTATGAAAGGCTAATCTCCCACAGTTCAGTTAAGCTGAACACAAGAATGATTTATGCACCAAAGGTGTCAATGAGAGTTAAGAATTGAATGTTTGTATAGCAAAAAAAATCAAATCATTTTCCAGCTGAGAACAACTCTGAAAGCGTACTCAGAATCATGAGTTAAATATGGGACACAACTAGAAATTACTAAGAAAAATGAAAAGAAAGAGGAAATTATAAAGTCAAACAAGCTGAAAGGAGAAGCAGAAGAAAAAGTCACAGAGTGTGATACAAACCAACTTTTTTTAAGTATATCAAAACCAAAGGATAGCATGGAAACAAGCCTGCTACTAGACAGAAATGGAAAATTGTTACTGATGAAACAGAATAGGAAAAAACATGCAGTAATTGTCTTCTTGATCTAAAAAAGCAAGATTATAGTAGTACAACAAAGCATTTCTCTACTTAGAGCAGAGAAGCATACTGGATATTTAAATGAAAGAAAATGCTTCTAATCCAACAGGTTCCACAACTTATATTCAAGAGTTAAAAGAACCAAGAATAACTGTGAAGGCAAATTAATTTTTCAACTTGCAATACTAATGAGAATTAAAACAAAAACCAGATTAACAACACTGTGCCAAAATTTAAGAAGAGTAAATAAGTCCACCCATTTAAGTGACGACAGCTTCACCTGACAACTGAAGGAAAAATAGTTAGAAAGGTGGAGAGAAGAATTCTATATTAAGAACACTAATTCCAGTCATTAAGATTTTAGGGAATGTAGGTCTTGCCAAGCAATCCTGTTATAAAAAAATAAAGTATCAAGATTTAGTTGAAAAAATATCACCACCAGAGAGACTTATTTTAGTAGGACAGCAGATAGTATTGTCTGATAATCAAATACTTCATAATTAGCAGTGGATCACAACGTTCAGGCAAGCTACTGCTGGAACAGCAACTTAAGTGTGGTGCTAACAGGGGCTGATATCAGAGCCCCTGGATCCTTTTGTCCATTTGGATCTAAAATACTTTCTGATGAATACTGAATGAGTAGACCACCTTCTGATTTGGCAAAACACACCTGAAAATAAACATTGCAAACCATGCCTGAAAGAATAAGGGAGGAATATTCTGGGGCAGCAACTGCAAAAAGCATTGCATTGAGAACTGAAAGCCCTAAAAGGTTGAAATAAAAAAGCAAATATGAGTCACTATTAGAAGCAGGCCAGTAATCAGGAGCTTTTTCTTTTACATTTGGTTTCAGAAGGATATGTAAGATCATGTAAGATATGTATTTTCTTAAATGGACATATGTACTACACTGTCGTGGTTTGAGAGGAAATGAGTTTTTGGGAGGTGGTAGTGGTCAAACCAATAGGTGCCCAGATGTGGATATTGGCACCTGGTTTGACCATTGAGGATATGGATCCGCCTCTGAGAACACAGGGGTTAAAGCGAGGAGCTCCCAGGGGATCGTCCTTCTTGGTTCCGGTGGATGGAGGAGTCGGACCTCCCCTGCCCAGCTCCGGGCTGGGTGGGGGAGGGGAAAAGCCATGCGGCCGAGGGAGGTGGGCCGGAGCCTTGGGGAGAGAGGACGGGAGGTGATGGCTTGGATAAGAGTGAGTTCCCCACAGAGACGGAAGGGTGGAGGAACTCAGAGAGGCAGCGGGCAGCCCCCCACTTCCTCAGGAGAGAGAGAGAAAGAGAGAGATGCCAGTGCTATCTTGAATTTGATAAGCACTGGCCTGGCCGAGGAAGAGAAGGGGGGGCCGACAAGGGAAGAGTGCCCGGGAGTGTGGGAGTTCGGAATAAGCAGAGACTGTGATTTTAACCCTTCTGTGAGACGATGGAAAACCTTGCAAATGCTGATCCTCCGGGAGCTGAGGGAGGAGAGAAACGGATAAGAAGGAATGCGCAAGTGTGATGCAGAGTTGTGCAAGTGAAGAAGGACTGGGAGAAGTTGAGGAAATCCTAGGTGGAGGAGATGATGGAGTGGCTTTTGGCTGGACTTTTCTTGTATAGCCATGGATAGAACCTTTCCTGTAATACAGAGACTGCATTTTAGGGGGAGGCTGCGCCAAAGGAGTGATGTGAGCGGAGACGACAGGTGATGAAGTGATGGTGAGACCCCTCGGCCCCAGGGGGTGAAATATTGGGGGGGACTGGTGTCCCGAAAAGGTGAGAGACTGTCGTTCTCTTCTGGAACTGGGCAAGGCATCCTTGAAAGGGGAAACCCTAAAAGCAGCTCTGGTCCATGTGCAGTGGTGAGAGCACTGAACATGGAAGGAAGAAGTCACGACGTGTAGTTGCTGAGTGACGGGGATTTACATGTGGTGGCACAAGGAGGGCTCCTTCTCTCCTTGATGAAATGAGAAGTGATTGTCGGAAGGGTGGAGATGGACTGAGTTGATTATCTGAAGGGTGATGGACTGGATTAAGATCTAAGGTTTTGTGTTATTCTGTGAGAATTGAGTGGGGGGAGGAGAAATGTTTAAAAGGTTTTCCATTCTGCTCTGTGTGTTCATTTTATTGTAATTGTGTGATAATAAAGGTTTTTTTTCCTTGTTTGCAAGTGGAGGCCTGCTTTGCTCTGTCTCTGATCACATCTCACAGCAGACACCAGGGAAGATGGGTTTTCATGGGGGCACTGGCATTGGGCCAGCGCCAAACCATGACATACACATGTCCATTTAAGAAAATGTGAGAGTTTGAATGTTCAAGAAAATGCTGACACTCCTAGAAGTCCGCAGCTTATATTGAAGAAAATATACACATAGGCCTTTGAAGAAATACTTAATGTTAAAAGGCTTCCTCATTTCAGCTGCTATAATTTTTTTTCCTTATTTCAGTCTTTGGTTTGGCTTTTTTCCAGCTTTTTCTCCAAATCATACCTACCTATACCTAGTAACAAGCAAGGGTAATACAAGTTTACATTGCAGAGAACTGAGATTAAGACCAGGTGTCATCTTAGAAGATGTACATTACTCAAGCTAGAGACAGCAGGCTTGTTGTAAGAACTTGATCAAAGACAAACTGGGCACTGAAAGGAATCAAAGCTGGTAACATAATGGATCTAAGAAAGAGATAATTGAAGGCAAAGTGCATACAGAGAGTATGATAAGCACCTAAACATGTTTCAGCTTCTAACATCAAAAAAATAAAAATATGCAGTTTCTTGCAAGTCTTTATTTCTTTTATTATTCATGCTTTTTTTTTAAAGTTAAGGTACTTCTTGTTTTAAAAAAAATTCTTTACAGTAAGAAGAACACAAACTAAGTCTGCTCTTTTGAGAAGTTAGAGCAACCTACAAAATGGACTACAATATTAAATAGTACTTGACCTAGGAGAAATTTTATTATTTCATCCTAAGACAAGCAAAAGCCACCTGTGCACTTAGGAAAAAAGAGCTACAGAAGTCATGTGAACTCACCTAATCTAACACAGCACTGTTGGCACCTCCTTCACCATTCAGACTAATCCAGGGCCACTACAAATACGTAATTTACTGACATGTGAAAACTCTAACAGAATTCTATTCCAAATTGGATTCTTGTTTAGTTTCTGGAATGAAGGGCATGTCATCCAGACTTCTTGCTTGGAACTGCAATGATGCCACCACTTCGTTTCTTTCAAGTACTCTGGTATTATTAACTAATGGGCTTGGGGTTTTTCCCTCCACAGCTAAAAAAATAATACAAATTTAAAAAAAGCACTACAATACTTCAGCTGATTTACACAGAAATATGTTCCGAAATAAAGATCTAAAAGAAAACAAAAAGAAGTTTGCTTCTAAATCAAGGTTAATACGGTAAAGCTAAAATAGCTCATTGAAAAGCATTTAAGCAAGATTTATAATTACAATGAGCCATAAGTTTACTACAAATTGCTGACTTGTTAAAAAGGAGAAATTAGCAATGAGTTAATTTATAAGCATGTAACAAGAAGAATCCATTGCATCATATACTACTGCAGCATGTCCTGCCAACTTCTACAGAATTCCACACACTGAATATTAACAGTAACAGCATTTAAATATTTAGGTGCTAATAAACTATTCAAGCAACATAATAGTATCATTTAAGTGCTTGCATTTCATGAATTTGAAAACAGTTTTAGTTTGTGATGGCTTTCTCATTAGATCATTGTCAATTCCTGTAATTAATGTGACAGAATGTATCTGCAATGCTATTTTAGCTGTTGAACACCCCAGAGGTACAAGTATTCTTTTACTAAAAGTTTTAGCACAGAAATAATAAGCAATAATAAAGACTCTAGAATCCCTATACAGAAGATTGCACACTAAAAATAATCTTACCAGATTTCTCTCATTAAATTTTGTTTTCTTGTTTTTTGTTGTTTATAGTAGAGACTGAGCTGTAGAGGTTCTTACCTCACTACAGGATCACTCTCCAGTAGCTCGGTGAGCCGCTGCAGTTGTTCAGGCTCAATGGATCGTCCCAGGAGGGCTTCAGTGTTAGTGTAGATCAGAAATGCTGACACAGTTCCCAACAAAGTTCCAACACCCAAAGACCCCACACTGTCATAATAGGGGTTTCCTAAACAAGATATAGCAAATTAGTTTCACAGAGTATTTCTAAAACATAGCAGAGAATTCTAATTTCACACTGAAAAGAGTTCAGTTTTGAGGAGTTTTATGGGTTTTGCTTTTTAGTGAGATTTTTTTGGTCGGTGTGTTTTTTTTTAGTTTGTCATTTATTTTACTTTTTTCTTTTCTTAATTCAGTGGACATTTACTGAGGAACATGATGAAGCTGGAACAAAACAATTTATCATAAAACAAAGCCTTAAGTTTCTCCTGCCCCTTGACCACTTCTGTCTCCTGCAGGACCAACACATGAGTTAACTCTTGTCTGTATGTGTTTTTATATTAGTAAATATAAATTTATGCACAAAATCACATACACTGAAACATAGGTGGCAGCACAAAATCCAGTGGTCTTTTACCAATAACTCAAAAATTTGCAAGTATTTAACATTTCTGGAATATAGTACTTAATCAGTTTCAAACACTTATTCATGTTCAGATCTATAGAAATAATACTGCTTTTTTAAGTTGATGAAGGAAACTAGAAATGAAATTTTAAAATTCCTTTGATATAAAAAGTGAAACTTGCAATTAAGTCATTAGAAGCCACAAGAAACAGAATTCCAATATTTATTCTCTTTTAAAAATCAATACTTAAAAAGGGATGAATAAGTAATCATCCCTCTTTAGAAAATTTGACTATGCAGCAAAGATGCACTTTGAACCACTTGGCATACAGATCATCTTACCTTAAGTAAAAAATAACTTAGTTTGTATGACAAAACAGCTCCAAAATCTGCTTACAGAGTACAAGTACCAGAAATGAAGAGCAGAGACATATTTAAGTCAAACAATATAAACTAAATGATCTGTGTCTATATCATGCATGGGAAAAAAATCCACATTCTGCTTGCCTCTGTGCAGAATTTTACCTGTTAAAGAAGTCAGTCCCATACAGGTCGCAGCTACAGCCACGCTCAGGACTGCTGCAGCATCCTCCAGTAACACCACATTGGTACTGGGATCACGACTCTGCACAACTGCACACACAACAGAAAAAAGTTACATTGCTCTGAAAATTTAGCTTTACTATGTTACTCATAGTACTTAAACTGTACTAACAACAGCAATTTAAAAGAACAATTTATGCAATTATATAGCTGTAAACTAAATTTTTGCATATACTGACACTTCCAAAAGCATTTATACATACACAGAACAAGCCCAAATATGGAAGCTTCCCAAAAATGTTAGAAAAATTAAAAGGGGCATTTATTCTGAAAAATACATGCACTTAGCCAAGTGTTTAATAGCATTCTTAAATCAACAGTTCTCACCTAATTTGTAAAATGTTATTTTTTAGTAGAATAGAAAACAGATCAATAAAGGGAAAAGTAAAAAGGAAAACAGAAAATTGTTTCTATCATTATGGAAATACTAGTGAAGAGATTGTGTTTTCAATAACACCACATATCTTACTGCTATAATGATACATACCATATTGATAAAATGAAAGACCCTTGGCTCGAGCACTCCTCCGAATTTCATTTATAGCAACAAGCAGGGTGGCTGAAACAACAAAGTTGTTACTGAAAATTGCTAGAGGCAAAAGGACTTGTTTCCATTTTGAAAAGAGGAGCTTTTTGTTATAATATCACAGCAACAGATCATCAAGAAAGCTCTGATTGTTGGTACTTCGAATAAAGTACAGTTACTATTTTTTCTACAAGTATGTCTCTCATACAAATCAGAACCGTTTATTCATTGATCGTTTAATACTGAAAAGGCAATCCATGTCTACTTTCCAAATTTTGTGTTCTTCAACTTCTTATTATATAGACATATATCAAAAAGAAGAGTTTTCACATGGTTCTTTTTGTTTGTTTACAAGTATTTGCAACAGAGCTCAAAACTTCACTGTGTAAGCAAAGATCAATTATTACTGTAATTAATGACATTGTAATTTTAAGAGATTACAAATACTTAAATAGAAACTTCAAGCTGCATACCTCCTTCTGATACCAATGATCCTGCTAAAATGCAGTATGCCTGTATGGAAAAAACAAGAATGAGATATGATATTATATTATATGCATATTTCTACAGATCTCTTCACCACAGGCTATCCAAATGTAGCGTTCCAGAACCACATTACCCACAGTGTCATGTAATTGTCCCTAAACAGAAGGAAACCAATAATAATTGGATCATGCAATATATTCCAAAGGAAAGCAGGACCTCTTGAAGGGGAGATATGAAAGGAAGACGCAGGGTTTAGAGAACAGCTCATTTTGCTGCAGGATCAACTATAGTTTCAAGATTTTTTTTTTTCTTAAAACACATTTTCATTAAGAATGGTTTGAGTTAATTGTGCTGGGACTCAAACCGACTCAGGAAGTAAGTTTCAGACTATGCCATGATTTTTTTATTAAGTCACTGGTGTTAAATACAACACCAAACAAGATTAGCTTACCCAGAGAAGAGATTCTACAGGATGAGGGTGGAGTAAACCTATGATCCCATGATACCAAGAAAGTCCTGCACCCATCATGAAAATGCCTACTCCACTGATCAGGGAGGCAATATAGCGCATATTTGTGAAACCATACCTAGAGGAAAGAAAAGAAAATTATTTCAGGAATATAAGATTCTACATCTCTACAAACATATCTCAAAGTTTGCCATTAATTTTTACATGTCTTAAATTATCATCACATGATTTGGCATTTATTTAAGACAAAGCTGCTAAATCCAATCTAATCCAACAGGAAAACAAAAAACTACTTGAAAAAGGATATCTAATACATGTAAGGACATCAAGCATTTTGTCTATATTGAGGAAAAAGGGAAAAGAGTGAGAGGGAAAAACGAGATATGATGAATATTTGCACAAATTTAAGATTTAAATTTTTCAAATTTTAATGATGCTGTTAATAAAAAAAGTGTAACTAATCCCATAAATTACATGTATTTTTGAGCTAGTACTTAAAGAATGAGTGACTTGTCCAAACATACAAAGAGTAAAACACCTCAACACTGAGAAAATATAAAGGAGAGTAAAACTTTTAACTTTCATGAACTTGTAAGAACATATCAAGTAATATTCTTATTACCAGATACAAAGAGCTTTTTATGTCAAACACAACTCCTTATAGTACAAGTAACTAGCTTGCATAAAAACACTTTGTTGAAAAAAGAAAGAGGACAAAAATTACCAAAAGTCATTTTTATTTTTAAAAAAATCCTTTGATTCACATGAACAGTGTTTTAAAAGTAGATCTATTAGTTGGAAGAGGCAGAAGAGCCCAGAACAACTTAGAGAAATAATGGCAATTAAAATAAAACATAGCAAAAGCATACCACACAAAAAAAAAACAAAAACAAAAAAAAAAAAAAAAAAAAAAAAACAAAAACAAAAAAAAACACAACACCACAACAACAAAAAAACCAACACAGGCATCAAGCCATTGAAGCTCCAACTCCTGGTGCTTGAAAGAAAACCCTTTTCTTATTTTATCTATTGTAAAATCAGAAACAATATGTTTCAGAAATGGCACAAAACAGCACATTAAAACAACAAGGTGATGCACAAAAAAAGAACTGATTTTACTGCTATATATAGTTACCAAAATCTTTATTTACTCAAAAAGCTTACGGATGACTGGGGTCAGGCGTCCTTGCAGACTGACTGATGCCCAAAGCTAGCAATGCCTGTTTAAGACAAGAGGTTAAAAAAACATTTAGAAACCTTGTATATCACTTGAACATGAAAGGTAAAAGCAGATGTAATTTGTTGAACTGCTTATATGCTTCGCTACTGATATCTTATTAGAGTTGGAATACAATCCTCAAAATTTGTCATCTAAATTTACCACTCCCAAAAAATTGTTAGTTATACTTACATATATAATATATATGCAATTACATGTGTATATATAATTACTGTTAATTATAATTTTAGAATCACAACTGAAAATTAACATTATGTGCAATCACAAGTGTTGTTGCTGTGCTTCAGTGTGAAGGAATGAAGTTGCTCAGGGAACAAAGCTCTTTAAATAAATCCCTCTTGAAGAGAAACTATACTGAGACTGTGGTGTAGTAGGGTGATGACAACATTTAAAGCAGTAACTTTACACTGCAACTTGTCAGCATACTTTGAAGGAAGAAATAACCTCTTGCTAGCTAAATTGCCCACCTGGAATATATTTAATTAGGCATGTATTAAGTTGTTGATGCAGGAAGTTATAAATCTAGACCAGAATTTTGCAAAACACGTGTTTTGTTTAAGATTATGGATAATGAAACAAAGTAACAAATATTAAAATGCAGATACTTTAGACTTAGCAGCAGCAAGCTGCTTTGAGGAAGCAAGGTTTCTTCTGTGTTTTTCCCAAAACCACACACTCAATTATTTAGAAAAACAAAACAAACCCTTCCCATTTCAATGGAACATTCAACTTTGATATTTAAAATACAGAATAGCTCTCCAATGTATATAATATCACTATGAAACCTGGTTCACCTATACATTGACACACTTGGCCAAGTGAAAAATTGCACACTTTAATACTTAAATTCATGGGGAGGCCAGCCTTATCAGTTGAATTAGGAGCACCCCTGTCTTCACTTTACATCTGGATCAGCTGAAAGGTTGTGTGAAACCATCAAACAAAATGTGAGTTTTTCGTCTTTCTGGACAAAGAAGCATTCTGGGTCCAACTCAAGCAAAAAGTTTGCCAAAACTATGTTAATAGACATTTCAAGATATTCAGTCTAAGGTCTTATAGATTCCTCAAGTTTGGAGGAGCACAAGACTCTTGCATTGT
Source organism: Motacilla alba alba (assembly GCF_015832195.1). NCBI lineage: Eukaryota > Metazoa > Chordata > Aves > Passeriformes > Motacillidae > Motacilla > Motacilla alba. Next base: position 23,637,403 of record NC_052019.1, on the reverse strand, counting down.
ATGAGTTACAAGCTACCCAAGGACTCCTCTTGCATGAGCTGCAGGGGCCTTTCCTTCAACACTTTCTTTAAGGGTTGATTTTTTTCCCCCCAAAGCCTTGCAATATCATTTCAAGGTCTCATAACATATGCTTCAAGTACACCATAGAAAACACTGGAAAAAGCAACATTAATTTTATCCCTGCACATTAATATTACATGTCAAATTCTGAGCCTGCCACTCCACTTCTCAAAGTAAACGTGCCATGTATGTGGCTACTTGTGCTGTGACAGGCTGATAGGTAATCAAGGAATAAAAAAAGAAAACCAGATGCTCAAATTCTCATCATTATTCTACCTAGAGATGAATAAGTAACAAAGTCTGTCATTGTATTACAGTAACTGACAAGAAAAGCACTTCTAGTTAACATTTAACAAAAATACTAACCAAAATCATTTTAGTTTCAAGAATCACTCATGATCCGTGAAGTAGCTGAGTACAGTTCTTGCTGCAACTCCACTCTTTCAACTTGTTTCTAAAAAACTTCAATATCTACATTTTAACTTCTCCTTTTTACATTAATACAAATTTAGATGCATCCTAATTTTTTTCTTCAAGTTCATTTCAACTACTGTAAGTACCTGTCTTTATTCCCAGTTTTATTACAAGTACTAACCTTAGCAGAATGGAAAAAATACTCACCTGGTTACATGTGTCTGCTAAAGAATGTATGGCTTCTGAAAACATACTTGCAGAACCCGTGTAAACCCAAGCAAGCAGCTTGAAGAAAAAATTCAACCCATTTCTGAAAACAAAGAGAAGAAATAACAGAATATTTGATGTTTAATATTTTCAGCAAAGCCAGAAGTGCTGTACAAATCATGTGTTATCTGCCAGAAAGGGGTCAACTCAAATATCAGTTTAATTATTAGAGAGTTGTGCAAACAGATAATACATAGAGATTTTCTGCATGGTTACTGTGAAAAAAGTCCATTCAGCTAAACTTGATAAAGATACACAATTTATTTTTCAGAAATCTTTAACTTCTAAGCAGTTCCAAATAAGCTACACGTCCTGAAAACTACCATCAAAATCACTACTCAGAACAAATAATTTTCTATCAGTGGGAGAATACAAGTCTTTACAAGTTCCTTTTCTATTTTTCCAATCCTTTGCCTCCTACACATCCTCCACCAAATACTGTAGTGCAAGATTTCCTACTTCATCCTCAGTAGGATACAGATGTGAGACAACAGACAGAAAGACAAGGCTGTTATTATGTTACACTCTAAAAATTATCTATGGAACTTGTCCATTAAGATGTTGAGTGTGAATTGTGATGACATTTTTACAGGTACAGGTTTACTGGAGTAAACATTGTCTTATGTTGCACAAAGGTAACTATTAACACCAAAGTCCAAGTCTACATTCTCACTTCAAACATTATCAGAATCAGTAGGTTAACTGCTACAACACTATTGCACAGAAAATCAGCCAAAATAATTATAATATCCTCCTCTATATTTTTGACATGATTTTCATTTATTGCCCATTTTTTAAGCATCTATATAAATTGTTATGAGAAACTATTAATAACATCTTCTAGTGGCGTATGTTAACATGTGCCAGAAATTATCTTCAAATTAGAGGAAGCAAACCCAGCAGATTCTGAGAAGACAGCTTTCAATTAGAAAAGAAATAACAGTATACAGAAAAAAGTGAATTCTTTTCTGTTGGTGATATGGAAGATTCTTTAAAATGTATGAAAAGCTTCCTCTCAAGACGGAGCAAGAAAAATGGACAACTTTAAATACCTGCTGCTTCAGATCCTTCTAAATTTTGTTTTTTACTTTAAGAAACTATATAGGGTGATACACTCCAAAAGGAATTGCTCTTCTCTCATCAGAGATATATTCAATACCTGGCCTCTATGTATTAATCAATGTATTCACATAAACTCTCTCCTATCAACAATAAACAAATCTATTAACTTTACTTACAGACACAGGCATCTTTATCTTAAATACACACACTGTTACTATTTCCCAGATAATATAAATAAATTACTTTTTATTGCATAAACAAAACTTTTTTTTTCTTTTTTCTTTTTTTTTTACTTACATGCAAATAGCTACCATTACCACCTTCCCTGGTCCCTTGAAAAACATAGCTGCTGTACTGGAGCGTGGCTACATAAAGAAATAACAGATTATTTAATAACTAATTCTTGATTTCATGAGACATCTACCATACAAATTAAGTAAAAAACTTTGCACTGCCCTGTATTGCAAAAGTTCGTGAAGGCAACTAATTTACTACTAAATGTTCAGCAAACTGCAGTTGGGTCTAATGTATTTCTACTAATGGTTGGCTATTAAAATATAAACATCCAATGAAGTCTTCAGCAGAGGCCACTGCAGCCATAAGGCCCAGAGCCCACTAAGGAATCATTCTGTACACCCAAGCACCTGGATCTAGGGTGTGTGTCTCCTTCAGCAAAACGGAAGGGCCAGCAGTGCATAGACAAAAGCAATCATCTTCTAGGGTCTTTTTTCTTAAAGAAACTTACTTAGGTTTCTTAAATTAACAACATATTCACTACACATAGTAATAGGTTATATTTGAAACTATGAGTACAGCTGCAATTTTGATAAGAAGGCAACTGAAAAAAAAAAACTCTCTTACTGGTGGATTACACTGTCACAGTAGGAACCCATGCAAGCTGTAATCACAACATTTACTACTGCATAACAATCAGATATAGATCTGGCATATTACAGTGCAAAAAAATCTTCCAGTAATATTCAGTTACACAAATTTTCCTTCAAAAGGGGTCATAATACATTTCACTACACTTTTCTAGCCAAACACTTTAAAGTGACCTTACCTTAGTATTTCCAAAGAACTCCTTGTATTCCCACAACAGCCTTTGGTTTCTAAACAGATCTGCAGTACAAAATTTGCATTGTGAGTATGTACTAGTAACCAGTAGCTTCAGGAATTGAAGTCTACTTCTTTTTAAACAGCAGCCAACTTCTAATAAGAGCTAGATGATCTATGAAAGAATTCCTCCTTTGATGTTGTTAATCAAAAACACATGTTGTTATATACTCATGCAAAATGCCAAATACAATCTGTTATAATCCTAACATTGTTACCATTTCTACCAACAAATGATAATGCACTGAGAAAAAAAACTCAAAATACACTTCTGCCAATTCATTTTATTTATATCCAAAAATTATTCTTCAGGTCAATACAAATTTTGAGGCTCCTGACTGCACTTTCAGTACACTTATAGATACCTTAACAGGTGTCTGCAGTTCTAGCCTTTTTTGACAGAAGGGTGTTCTAGTGGCACCACTGTTCCAAAAAAAATTGACCTCTCATTTCAAGGTACACAACTAGACTAAGCATCTTGAAGCAGTATTGCCTTTTGTGTGACTGACTAGACAGATCCAAATACATTACAAACTACTGATTTGGCTGGATGTGTTATTGATAATACCAGCAAGGATAACAAAAATACTATTACACAAAAATTAAAAAAATAAAAAAAATTTGGGGGTACTTCTCCCTTTCTGAAACACAAAGGCAAGCTGAATTCTTTTCAGAGGAAAAGAAATTAATGAGTAGTGGCATGGTAAAGATTTGGATCAGTTTTAACTCTTCTCAAAAATCTCAATTAGATAAAATGCAAAAATTATCATCTAAAAATTGAAAGCCTCAAGAGTATGTCTACAGATCTCCACTGAATGTATGTTCTTCTTGTATCAAAATGGTGATAAATTGCAAGATAGTAACAGACTGTATCTGCATAGATAGTAACATTTTACTCTAAGATTATGCCACAAAACCTAGTCAGCAATTGCCAGTTACAAATTTGCATATTTTCAATAATGTAACACTATCTTGTGGATTCCTAACAATCATACTTCCTTGCTACATTTCAAGGTATTTGAAAACTCCATACTCACTTTCTCTGTACTTGATCTCTGCCTCTTTACGTCGCTTTCTTTCTCTGGCAAGAGCCTCTGGACTACCCCAAACTTCAAGAGACCTACACGAAGTAAAAGTATCTTAAAAATGTTTCTATTCATGCAACTTTTTTTCAAGCATAAAACCATACTGTTGAATTTTTTATACACAATGTAATTATAATAATCAGGATATAACATATGTTCAGATAGAAAATGGAAAACATTATTGCCCTTTCACATTGCAAACCTGACTTTTAAAACTCTTTTCTCTCTCTCTCAGATCATCCTTTTTAAATGTTCTTACTTTGCCTCTACGTCCGATCTCAGGTACACAGTGAAAGTCTCAGTGTCATCATGGGGACTTCGTCGTTTAATTTTTCTCAGCTGGTCTAAATCACTAAGGAAAGTGGACAAAGAGTTATAGTGTAAGAAAAGGATCATATTGTTCTAATTTGACTTTTATGTCTGGGTGATGATCCACCATTTTGATATTACTAATCTGTTGTACAAAAAAAGTCAAATCGTCTACTTCAAGCAGAACAGACAGACAACATGAAGCAAGTGATCTCCAGCAGGCTATCGAAAACTACTGGTTTTCACATCCAGAAGTCCAAATCATGTCTTCCTACTATAAAATACTACGCACTGAAGACAAAGAATTAAAACACTAAATAATAAAACATTCAGTGAATGATCTGTATGCAACTGATAATGTGCACATATGCTAAACAAGAGGCTTTATGAATTAGCCTCCCTAAATGGAAATCAGCAGTCATGTGACAAGAAAATTTAAACTCAAAATTTACACTCCCAGCACAAGCTGCAAAAGGCTGAAGATAACAAAGCTACTTGGGGAAACAGATTAAATTTCCTGTGCTGAGCTACACATTAGGGCATCGACACCATTATGTAAAAATAGGAGGAACAGAGGTGTCTCCCCCCCAACTAGATTTATGGTCTCATAAGTACAATAAACTACTTTAAGAAGCAAGTACTGAAACATGAATTTTAAGTGCAAGCTCCCAGTCCGCTGTAAAACTAAGCAAGAACTAGCTTCAGCCACTTACAATTATGTACACCACAAAAACATTTAGAAACATTTGTGCAAAATCACTCTACAATCACAATTACTTCTCATGCACATATGAACAAATATTCAGAATTTAAACTTCAACTCAAACCCATCATACCTGGATTTCAGACAAAACTCATTTATTGCTCTGACTCCAGTGATGAAGTTATTCTGTGTGTATTTTGGTCCATACTCTCTTTTTTTAAGGACTGCTTTCACTTTAAAAAAAAATAGATACACAAGTCACTCATAGAAACTACAGCAGAAACTTCAGAAATTAGTTCAATCTAGTGTAATACTGTGATATCACTTAGTGGAAATCTGAAAAACAGTGTCAGTGATACAGAAAATCGACAGTGAAGAGAAAGATATCTTCCTCATCGTGGAGATGAGTAAGGTAGAATGATTTACCTCCAAAACTGCTACTTTCTAAGCTGCAGTTCAGGGTTCTCAAACCTAACTGCCACAGTCAGCTACTTCAACTTTGATGTCAGAGATGGTGCTTGGCTACATAAATAGCATTCGAATATAGCTATTTGGAAACCCTTTGAAAAAAAGCTTTTTCATTCAAATATTGCCATTTGGAAACCTTTGGTCTAACAACTGAAATAGCAACAGACTGCTCCATTTCTATTTTTTCCAATAATCAACTCTACTTTCTGCAGATAAGACTTTTGACCTTTGCAGAGCATACAGAGAAATGAGACAGACTGTATACATAATATTTCTCAACTATTATTTTCAAATTTAGTACTCTTAACATTGGGCATTTTTAACAATTAAAAACATACATGCTTTATTTATAATGCTTTTTATGTCTGGAAGATGTACTCTTATCACATCAGATTTTCATGTACAAGGAAAAGAATACCACACATATTCAGAAAAATTAGAAATGGAATTTTAAATTTATTTTCTACTATTATTTTCCACTAGTCTGTATGTACATAGCTTTGTCTTATTCTCAAATGTAAGTCACTGTACTCTAACATGCATTAGAAACACATTTATTGGAAGACTAGTTACATTCAGAAGAATATAACACAACTAACTAACACTGTAATGTAACTTACATTACAGAATACAACTTAAAACAAAAAGCTCAGGTTCTACTGGTGAGAAGACTTTAGAGAACACATGAACTTGCAAATCACAGGATTGATATGATTTCTATAGCTGGTCCAGAGCTACCCCTTAGGTCACAGGATACTTAAAGAAAAATAATGCTTTTAAAGAAAGCTTTGAGAAATTTTTTCCCAGAGTTCTACATTGTCTTATTTCTATGTTTTCATGCTTAATAGCAAAATATATTGCTTGACTCTCTTTGACACACTAACAGCACAGGTATCAATATTTATCATAATAATCTGATTTCTATCATCCACTTTGAACTTGAAGTATTTTTTAAGTCCCTGAATAATCACATTCATCCCACAAAGCTCCTGAGTGAAGGTGATGAAAAAAACTTTAGATATTTCCTAAAAACAGTACACCATTTACTAAGGTTAGAACTGACTGATAATTTTTAATCAAGAACAATTCCCATCATTTATTTAAATCAAATATATACCCAAATCATATTAACCTTACTAAAAACAACTTATGTATTTATCAAAAACTTACTAATTCATCTTTCAGAAATACAGGTAAATTTCACTAAAATAAATCATGTATTGTACATTGTATATATTGTACTGTAATTGTATATTGCACAATAACCCAACAATCCCATTCCTAGTTCAAATAACTGTATAAAACTGTAGTAAATGTGGAGAAAGAAACCACATTTGGTGTGGTTTGGTGTTTCCAAAAGAAAGGCAGGCTCAACAAAAGATGATGTAAATAAAACACTTTAAAAAGCACGTTTAAGATTAGTGAGCCTTTAAAAATGTTACTGCCTTTATAATACTTAGTAATACTTGGATAGTCAAGTTTCTAAATCAGAGCAGCATTTTAAGAGTAGAATTCCACTTTCTGGACACTGACAAAATCCTTAACATAAACATTTCTCCTTGCACATCTTTAATTAAAAGAGGGAAGACTCTTACTGAAACATATATCTATCTTCACAATTATTTCACAGGAATTTCTCCTATCTACCTTGCATTTTTTCCCTGCATACATACACTAAGAAACAATAAATCTAAAAAAACTGACATCCCCTTGCATCACTGCAGGAAAAGATTAAGCCTGGGAAGAAGCGAAGGGTTAAAGGAAGGTATTTTAAGATTCAGTTTTTATTTCTCAGTACTGTAGTCTGATTTGAGTGGCAATAAAATAACTGATTTTCCCCAAGTCCAATCTGTTTTGCCCATGACAGTAATTGGTGAGTGATCTCTTCCTGTCCTTATCTCAACTCATAAGCCTTTCATGACATTTTCTCTACTCTATCCAGCTAAGGAGGGGAGTGATAGACCAGCGTGGGTGGGCACCTGGTGTCCAGCTAGTGCCAAGCCCACCACATTACTACACACAAATGGGAATTTTACAGAACTCAGATTAGGCAGCTCATGTGGTCAAAATATATTTAGAAGCAACACTGATTAGATTAACTCAGTAATAAGAAAGAACAGAGGAAGACTTGGAACAAGGAATGGGGAAGATTCAGCTTAGCCACATTAAGTCTGAGAGGGAGAATGGACATGACTAAAAACATGCAAGGAGGACAGACTGCAACAACACATGAGAAAACAAATCAGTCTTTTCCTGATGAACTCTGCAGCTTAAATGAAAACTACAAACAAACACAGAAGAGTGAGTAATTAGAAGGAATACTGCCATGTTTGATTTTTTATGAGTCATTTTCAAACAAACAGCAGTAAAATTCCAGTAGACTAAGTATTTCTTTACCTTTTACTTGGATTGGCTGTTTAGGTGAAGACTGCTTTTGGCCTGCATTGGTTGTATCTTGTCCTGTAAAATAAAATTAAAGCTCACAGTAAATATGGAAGTACCTACTTCTCTTTTGAGTTAAGAGTTCGACTGACATAACATTAGAATACATCTCAATATTGCACTGCACTCTAACAATCAGAAAACACATTTGCCAGATTTCCAACATTTAAAACTCTCAAAAGATGGAAACAAAAAAAATAACAAAAGTAAATATTTAATATAGCACTGATCAATAAACTTCTAGCAGCTTGCAGAAGAACACCCATTTGTAGCATACTTCAAAAAGCACCCCAAATTAAAAAAAAAATATTTTAACAGGGCATTTGTGGTTTGGGACCTAAAGTTTTAAGCAAAACTTTAGGTTAGTAAATATAATTAATTCTGTATGGCTTATGGCTGCTATGTATCAGAGTGTTTCAGAGCTTCAAAGCTGGAATTCAATTTTAAGGGATGGAAGGTTCTTCATTTACAAAAAGTTAGCTCCTTAAAACAAAGAATATTTAAACTGAAATCCACAACTCATATGTAACAAGCTGGAGCTGGAATAAAAACAAAGACTTTTAGCTGTTTTGAAACTTGAGAATATGATTCTATTAAAAAAAACCCAACAAAATATAACTTACAATAGTGAAACTAATCTTAATATTTGGAAAACTATAAATTCCAGTAATTTTAGTGAGATTTCTAGTTAGAAACCAGAAGTATTACATGAAAATTCAAACAAATATTGCATCCTTGTCCCATACATCTCAACATAGCTTTCAGAACAAAAAGCTTATTGTTCCAACATGTCAAACCAACATACCCCTCTATTGTGCCCTACCACTCTATAACATTAGAGGTTTGCTACACATTCATAATCATTCACAAAATTAAAAATTACCTTATTCAAAGTGATATATTTTTAGAAAATGAAGATTTTTTTTTAGCAGGTTAGTGTTGAGTAATGAGGTACTCCTAGCCTAATATAGTACTTAAATTATTTAAAGATCAGATTCTCTTTTAGTTTGGACTACATAACTGTGTTTCAATAAGGCAATCAATTAATACCCTAAAAGCAATTAAGAACTACAGCTAATAACAATTCAATGATATCTTTTTGGGAAAATAACACTTATAAATTTATGAAGTTGATCTTACTACATAGCAAATAAGGTTGCACCATAACTAACTAGCATTCCTTAAACAATCATCCCTTTCACTTGAAAACAATAGAAACAAAACCCCTTTGTGCTTTTCTTTTCTTACCTGGGAAGGCACAAAAATACTAAGACTATATCCATTCACAGAGATCTATGTACATCAAGTACCCTCTCAAAGTTCACTACCTCAGCAGAACAGTGCATCACTGAGGAAAAAGAATACAGAATACTTCCATTCACAATCACTGTTTTTCGGACAAGTAGAGGTTGATTTGGTAGAACTTTCAAGACTGAACAATGTTAAAGAGTCATTTTTGTACTTCCAAACATCAGAATGTAATCCTCTTAGCTGGCTACAGTTACTAGCTTCTAAAGACTGTTGCAAGCCCCAGGAATTTACAAGCTACTAAAGAAGGAACAAATATCTGCTATCCTGACAAGGAAAAGGAAATTTTCTTTAGAAGACCACTCCATTGTAGACAAAAGCACAAAAAAAAGGGAGCTTTCATTTTGAAAAGCATCTGTTATCTCCTAAGCACAGTCTTCCGAGCCTGTATCTGTGCGGTCCCACAGTTAACAAGCATCAAAAATAGAGGATGTTACAATGAAGCAAGGACAAGACAGTTCTGCATTTCACAAGCACCTAACAAGCACCACATCGACAATCGACAGCAGGGAGGGTCAGGTTATGCACACTGTATCAAATGTTTAATGTGAATGCTGCAGTTCTAACAACTGTCAGATTAGAAAACTACAGCAGATGAAACAGCTCAACCCTCTTTACCAGTCATTTATAGCCTGGCCTTGAGATGCCACAATGCTCAACAGTGGCACTCATTCAGTCTTTATCATTAATTCCTTTGACACAACACACCAGAAATACTACCAAAAAAAATCAAATAAACAAGCAAAGTTGTGAAAGATGAGTAATATATTCCATTTCTTATCCCTTAAATGACTTAAGCCCTTTCAACATCCACATTTCTTCTATCACCATTTTAAATTTGATTACTCTAAACTTAAACCCTTAAAATATCAGAATGACAAAGAAATAAATTTCTGCATTCCTCCCTGCTTATGCATTTGAATTTCCTATACAGATGCCCACAACAAAAAATACTAAGAATTCTGCAATCGTAATATCATACAGTTAAAAAAAACCCCACTGTTATCAGTAAATATATTAAGTTTCTCCATTTCTATAAATACTCTTTATTGTAGCTTAGTACTACCTGTTTCAACTTTATGCAGGGTCTCTCCACGGGCTGATCCATCTGTATCTTCAGATCCAAGATCTTTCTTCTGACCATTGGAGGTATAAACTCTCACTTGACTCATCAACTGCACAGGCAGGCGATTACATGGTAGAATATAAGACAGGCTCCCACTTTTCGTTGAAACTTTCCATCCTAACAAGGGGAAGAAAAAAAGCTGCTTCAGACAGCCATTTTGGAAGGAAAAAGAAGGAAAAGGTCCTGCTCTGGCAGCAAAAGTTAAGGAAAGTTAAATTGTAAGTATTGACCCACGCTCATTTTATCCATGTTTATGAACTACAAAATGAGAGTACACAGCATGCTTTCACTCCCTCCCTTCAAACATCCACTTTTAAATTTCATTCTCACACTAAGGGGTTTTTCCCATACTCCAGTATGCATTTTTCCCAGAGACCTCTGGATGATCTTAAGGGTAAAAAAAAAAAAAAAAAAAAACATAACCAAAGCTATTTCACAAGATTTGCTTTGTGATACATTGCCTCATACTAGTCATACTGCCTCAAAGTCTTTAAAAACCATATATTGATAAAAGAACAAATACAGATCACTACAAAACAATTAGCAGTGTTGCCATTTCACTTCACTCTGTGCACACTCTGTACAAATCATGGCTTACCAATGAAGAGAAACTGAACTGTGTGCAAATTATACAGTTGCTAGAGAAATCACAAAGAAAAGCAAACAACATTGTACAAAACATTTTACAGGGAAGTGTCTTAAATTCTGCAGCATTCACAACAGACAAATTACAAGATAAATATGCAAAAAGTCCGTTGAGAAACCACCCTGGGTAGGCAATCTTCCATCTCAAAAGATCAGCCAAAAGCAGAGTTGCAGTACAGACCAACCTGTATTAGCAATCAGTTTCTTTTAGGGAGCACAATACTTCTGTAGAGAGGGTAAATAACACCTCCAACCAGAAATGCAGCAGGGAAACTGTCTGCTTTGGAAAGCACTCACTAAAAAATAAATACATTTTAAAAAATAATTAAGAGGTGCCAGTAAATAAAGTCATACAAAGCATGACCACTTACCCATGGATAACACAGCTCTCACAAAAAAAAATATAATATTTTACAGAACTGTCCATTCTGTAAAAGTCTCAACAGCTTTCCTTTTTTTTTTTTCAGTCTTCTGCACACCTGCATGTCTACATGCACCAACATAAACCTTACTGAAAGAAGAATTTCCCTACAAAAGGACAGCTCTTACTGACAGCTGTCACAATGTGACAAAAGCCCTTAATACTGAACTCAACGCAGCTCACCGAACTCAATGATTACAAATGTATAAAACCGGTTCTGCAATAAATACGTGGCACAAGATGAGCAGTGTCGTTTCCTAAACTTTGGTGGTGCTGGAGGGGTTAAAAAGGGGAAACTTAATCAGCACATTTAGAGGCCATTTTTCCTACTAATTCCAACACACACAAGAAACCGCTTTAAAAAAAAATAAAAGAGCATTTGCTTCAATTTAACCGTGACTACACAAAAAGGACAAAAACTGTTCGGAATTCAAATTCCCTGAGATCTGTGGCCTATAGGAATAGCCAGGGCTCGCTCCCCGGACCAACACAAGGCCGTGCTATATTTTATGTAATTCCTGCAAACTTCGGCCCGGCACGGGCATGACGCCCCTGCTTTACGTCAGACGGGCTGGCACGGCCCGGCCGAGGACAGCCCGGCCCCGCACCGCGCCCACAAAACACCTGCACGTTTTCCTTCTCTTACAGCCGACCCTCAGAAAGCAGCCAGCGCTCCCCGGACCGCGGGTGCCCGCAGCCGGGAGCGGTGCTACCGCCTCGGGAGGGACCCCGGCTGCCACCACCGCCTGCGAGCGCCGGCGATCGCTGCGCCCCAGGCGAAGGCGAAGCTCCGTCACAGCTCCCTAGCTAGGAGCCCGGCCGGCGCGGCGCAGTGGCCCGGGCCCCGCAGGACTCACCGTGGCAGGCGCGGGGCCGCGGCGCCGCCTGGCACCGCAGGTACAGGCGGTAGAGGCCGCGGCAGCCCCGCCGCTGGGCGGCCAGGGCCGGCATCATGGCGGCGGCCGCTCGGCAGCGGCCGGCGGGCGGGCGGCGATTCGCATCGGCGGAGGCCGGCGCGGCTGCGGCGGAGCCCCCTGGCCCCGGGCGGCGGCGGCGGTGGCCGGAGGCCGGCGGTGGGCGGCGCCGCGGCACCCGGATGTGCGGGGGCACCGCGGGGCCGCCGCTGACTCACCCGCCCCGCCCGCCGCGCCTGCGCCTGGCCCGGGGAGCGGGGCCGCGTCGCGCCGGGCTGGCCCGGGAGCGGCTGGGGCCCGGGGAGCGGCTGGGCCCCGGCTGCCGCTGGGCCCCGGCTGCCGCCTGCAGCACCTCGGGAGCAGCCCCTGCCCTGCTACTGTGCCTGGTGGAGGGACATACGTACGGCTACGTGTAGCAAATGTACGGGCGCTGAATTTCTTAGCACAGGTGAAACACACTTTAGAGAATTTTTTTTAATAGGGTCACAGAAATAATTAGGTTGAAAAGACCTCCGAGATCATCGAGTTCAACCTATGACCAAACACCACCTTGTCAACTAGACCATGTCACTAAGAGTCACAGCCAGTCTGTCCTGAACACCTCCAGGGACGGTGGCTGCACCCCCTCCCTGGACAGCCCATTCCAATGTCTAATGACCCTTTCTATGAAGAAATTCTTCCTGATGTCCAATCTAAGTTTTCCCTGGCCCAGCTTCAGACTGTCTTCTCGTCCTGTCACTTGCTATCTGAGAGAAGAGCCTGACTCCTTCCTACCTGGCTACAACCTCCTTTCAGACAGTGGTAGAGAAAGGTAAGGTTTCCCCTGAGCCTCCTTTTCTCCAGGATAAATACCCCCAGCTCCCTCAAAAACTCCCCACAAGACTTGTGGTCCAGACCCTTCACCATTGCCTTTCCCTGGACACAGACAACATTAAAGCATGTACACTAAATCTGTTTGCGTGATTTCTAGATGAAAATGTGGTCCCCTAGCATAAGCCATCCCCTAAAATGCACTTCCCACATCAGTGCTGATAAAATGAGATTTAAAATGATGTCTTCCTCCAGGGAGAGTGCCATGTGGCTGATCCTGTACTCCAGGGTTATAAGGGCTGCTGTGCCCACTGTGACACCTCCGGCCCTGCTCACCTACAGCCTGGCTCAGGACCATGCCTGTAATCAGTCCCACTGGCACTGTATTACACTCTTTTTTATAAAAGGGTTTTTTTCCAGTATAGCTTTGATATTGGTTTACATGACTGAGAAAATGTCTCAGGCTTCCTTATCTTCATTTGCACACTGGGAGGAATGTGGGAGCTCACCAGAAGTTAGGTTGACAGGAAATTTGGATAATTAATGTACCTGATAATCCACAAAGCATTTGATCACTGAGGAGAGTTATTATGGTGCCTGTCTTTAACATATACAATTAGATTTTAAAACAAAGTTTGTTGGCACATCTTTGCCAGCCACCTAGTGAGCAGCATTGCCAAAACAAGTTTTCCTAGAAGCCCAGGGGAGGCAGATTGAGGTAGAATACTTCCACAGAATAATTAACACTCATCTTCCCAGTAGTACAATTGCAGCCATACCAAATGAATCAGAAGCATTGCAACAGATGCTGTATCATTAAATACCAGATGTACAGCACTGGAGTTAAATACTAAATTGACTGCAAGTTGTAAAGTAGCACAGGTGAGGTCAATGTTGGAGTCTAACATGCAGCCGATATATTTGCTGGCTGCTTGTTATTTTGGCAAGAGCCTAACAGTTAAAAAAGAAAAAGAAAGAAGAGGTTAAGATATTTTTTCCCCTGCATAAAGATGTTTGAAAGCATATAGAAATTCTTGAAACATTTGTACCTGAAGAGTCACTACTATACTCTGGAAGAGATGCTAAATTTAGGTTTATTGTTTCCTGTCTAAAACCAAATGGAGCCACTAACTATTTAATATTATTTTATCCATCTGAATAACTGAATTTGTTTTGTCTGGTTTTGGCATTTTTAAGTATGAAACAGGAAGGAAAAAAATAAAATAGAATACCATAGACAGATACTAAGTGTGGTGGTCAAGCAGGATTTACACAATCCACCTGCTGTGCATGACCCTTTATAGTGGCAAACACTGAAAACTAATGGAAACAAAGAGCAAATAAAAGAGCATCAATAACAGCCTATTCTGCATAGGACAGCCAAGTACATAAAGCAATTGATAATGAAGTACCAAGACTCCTGGCATGCAGCTGCAGCATCCTAAGAAAAAAATATCAACCTTATTTATGAGCACCTCAACCATTAGTTATCAATCACTAGCAATAAACAGAGAAACATCTTAAATCGCATGGTATTTCAGGACATCCAAACTGGCTACTTGAAGCCTGTATTTCATAAAGTCAAGTTAGTAAAAAAAAAAAAGTCTCATTCACATTCAAGTTGCTAAATGCCAAACCAATAAAAAATATTATTTCTATATACTTCTATATACCATGCTTGTACATGGGCTTTTGTGCCACCTGAACCTCTGTCTAGAGAACCAATTGTGTAAAGATCTTGGTATGTTGCTCATAAGAGGGGGGGAGACTTGCTACCATGTCAGTCATTTCCTCAGGCCTCCTTTTGCAAAAACTCTAGAACCCTTTTTTATACAGCATATTACCTTGCCTACAAAAAATTATAGGGTTAAGTTGCCTTACCAGGTCTTCAGGAAGAACAGGGAACCTTTTAAGATTTAGAACCTGTTTTATGGAGACACTTGAAAAGTTTACATAGAACTGGTTGCAGACCAGGAAAGACAGGTGACTGGATTGAAATATAGGTCTTTGAAAACCTTTTTCCTCATTCCTGTTTATTTAAAATAACTCAGTAACTGACTGTATTACTCAAGCTAAAATAGTCCACCATGATGAAATTCTCCAGTATTACTATCTAGCAAGAAATATGTGATATGTAAAGGCTAATAAGAAATAAAGGATTTTTAGTGTTCCTTGTATGAAAAATGAAGTAATATAAAGAAAATTTGAATATTTTTTAGTCTGAAATTCATTAACTATTTCAAGTTCAAACAGTGGAGAGAGATTTGCAACATCCCCAGATCCACTGGAAGAGCTGATGGTATTGACTTAATATAGTTTAAATTACTCTTCAGGATTCCCTTCCATCATATCCTGCCTTATAGGTCTCACATATAGCATAGAAAGGGGAAAATGGGAAAAGGGAAAGACTTTTGATTTTTGTACCTTTTATGATCCTACACATATATAGTTAACACAAAGCAGCTACATACCAATAGTACAAAAAAAGTGTGAATACATAATGTCCAGTGATCCCAAACAGCCTTTAAGTTTTTCAGGCAAACCATTTAAATATTTACAGAAAATGAGACAATATTTTGTGTCAGGCATGAGGGGAATGACTCTTCTGAAGCACAGAATGGTGCATCTTCAGAAGCTTGCATAACACTACTCTGAGTCATGCAGCTCTGTAAAGCTGTTTCGTGGTCATTTAGGTCAAAGATCTACAGAAACGAAAAGTAAATATTTTCATTTCCAGCACATGGATAAGTGTTTCCAGTTATTCACATGCAGTTCATTCACCTTAACATCAACAGTCATCTGCAGTTTCTTAAACTGAGGGCAGCAGTCCTCAACAAGCCAGTTCAACCCCAGCAGCAGCTAGTGACTGCCAAAGGACAATAAATCATGAAGGAGGCATCCTGAGAAATTGAAACTGAAAATTACTTTCCTGTAGCAAATAGACTAAGGAGGAGCACATTACATTACTAAAATTTTAGCTTCATAGTTGCAAACCAGCCACTAGAGGTCAGTGGTTTGGAATAAAACTAGCACATGGAGGAAGAATTCAATTTCTTTTCAAACAGACAAATCATACAATCAAATAAAATCTCCAGCCTCTGAATAAGGAAAAAGAGCTCTTAAGATTAGCAGCACTTACCTGCATCCAAAAGCAAGAAAGACAGCTTAAAATTCTTAAAAACAATACTAGGTACATATTACATGAAATACTGAAACAACTAATCGTTCTCTACAGTAATATACAGACATGCATAAGAACACAGGACTGAAGGAAGCCTCTTTAATCAGCTCCAGTCTGTTGCTTCTTGTCCCATAATTTCTTGCATGAACCAAGCAAGGACCAGCTTAATAGCAACTTGATTCTTTTGCTCGTAAGGAAAAAAAAAAAAGAATTACAAGAATGTGAAATTAGCTCAATTAGTACTTCTGAAGTGCATAAAGGCAGTATATCAGAAACACCTGGGCAGTGCAACCATCTTCTTTAACAACTATTTCCCTTACAAATGCGTAACACTCTGCAAAGAGAGAAGGACACCAGAGGACAGGAAGAGGCTGTTTCACCATGAAGTGTATATTACCATTTCCAAAAAGAGGAAAAAAAAAATCACGATCTGCACTTGTTCCAGGATAGCCAAAACACAGGTATACAACTTTCTCTGCTAACACCTGCATTGAAAATATAGCAGTAGACTGGACACAGAGGTAGATTTTTTCCACAGGACTTGTCATTATCTATGCCAGATTTAATGGCATAGATATTAAAGGCAGGGATCAGCTCTTTTTTTTTTTTTTTAATCTTCCTGTTTCTCTAGAAAAAGTAAATGAGGTGCTGCAGTAGCTCACTGCATTCTGCACTATTCTAAACACATACACAAAAAAACAACACCCAACATGCACCTGGAACACAACACAAAGCTGTTGGTCAGTAACTCAAACTCGCTCAGAGATCTGAACTTATTTAAGTGCTGTTTTGCAACACACACTGGTAATATTTAAAATCCAGAAGAAATACACAATTTGATTTCAAGAACATCAACAAAACAATAGGTATCAATACAGAAAATGATTTAATTTGTTTCAAAATAAATATTTGACATACAAAGCACATACAGTGAAAAAGGGTCACAATAAATTACAAATGGAACTACTTGCTCATTCACTGAGAGAAGCCCTTGGTATTTCCAATTTCATACCATCGAATTTATCATTCTTGCTGAATTAAGCACAGCACTGAACAAATATGGATCCCAGTGCTTTCTTTCACAGGTACTGGTATGGATAATTTACTGCAGTGATCCAATTTGAAAATCAGTAGGGACCAGTAAATCGCTGCATAAAAGAAAGAGCGAATGAGGTGCTTTTTCCTTAGTGTCAGCAGCCTGCGATTATTATGTTTATTAGATTTTCTGAAAGGGCTTCACATTTTCTCAAATATGCAGGAGAACTATATTTCCCCTCTGAGCCCTTACATTAGCATTTTGTGCCTCAGTCCTTGAATACCAGTAAAAGATGAATTTTTCAATTAATTTTAAAAGTTTATACCATCTGGATAGCACAGAACTAAGCAATGAAACTCCCTTACCTGCACAACATCTGCCATTATCACAGAGCTAGCTTCTGCAGGGAAGTTAAAAAGTAATGCTGAGATTTTATGAAAAAGATTTTTGAATCCACATTGAAGATTAAATTATATTACACTATCCATACTGATATCTTTCCATCTTTGGAATAAAGAATTGCTTAAGGTTCTGTCCTTAAAAGGTGATTTAAAACAGCAAGGCCTGACTGTTCCTGTGACTTTAAGAAAATTATAGCACTACAGAAGTTACAATACAAAGATACACTAACCAATTTCAGTGTATATATAGTTTAATCACAAATAGGTGTACGACAGCAACTAAAAATTATAGACAATTTCAACAGATTAGCATACCCTACTACCATCTAGCACGTTAAGGTTTCAGGATCTTGCTCTGCTGCATTATTTGATACAAGGGCCACACCTGGCACTGCACATGAAATTTAATTTTGACTTTAGAAGAACGTGTTGTTCTAGCACACTATCTTCTTTACCCTTAATCTGAGCACTGTAAAGTACAGCACTTTTTATCTGAGCAAGGTAAGGTACAGTACTTTTTAAAGTATTTAAGACCACAGTTACAATAATTTTAGGAGCAGGACTAACAAGTTATATGTAGAGCAGAAAAAATCAGTTTCATCTGTCAAACTCTTTTCTGTTTCCTGCTCTGCTAGAACTCTTACATCAGGCAAGTGCTCTTTCCTTCCATGTCTCCATTCCTGTCTTTAAAATGGGTAAGAACTTTCTTAACAAACACAGCATCTGTACAGCAAATGTTGCAATACAGGTGCCTAAGGATAAAAGGGTCTAACATAGACTGTACAAAATAATTGGCTATGCTATTTGTTTGGACAGTACAATCACATACACAGTTAGCAGCTCCAAAACTGTTGGAAGAAATAGTGGCTCATAATTGTAATCATTTTTATTTAAATTCTTACAACATTCACAGATATTGCTCCACTTAAACACCCATCAAAGAAAGGAGCAAAACATAAAACTGACAGCACAGAAATGACAATATATGTATAAAATCAAATAAAAGGCAATAAAGGAGAGGATGGATGTATTGGTGAGTTACTTGGTGTGTAAGAAATCCTAACTGGCATTAGCTACTCCAACAGGCCCAATGGCTCCTGATACTTTATCTACAGATGAAACAGACAAGTGTTAAGCTGGAGCACCACTTCTACAGAAAGCTTGTACAGAGCAAGGGGTTGGTCGACCCACAGAATCTGTGCAATGCACTTAACATACAAAAGCTAAGATGACAAAAAGCAATGAGCAGTATGATTTCTGCCAGTGGAAACAGTTACCACATTAGATAGGAAGCCTTTCAGTAATACTAAAACTCCTCTGCTTCATTTTGGGATTGGCAGGCACTTCATGGTCAGTTGCAAAATTTCTCTACAATCACAGACTTCTGTCACAGCCTCTTCATCACAGCTAGCTGTTGACAGCATAGCAGCATGAACATACAGCTCTCTTCACCAAAAAAAAACCCCTCAAACTCTGAGGACACTACCAGCATTTTACATTTAATTTAATCATTAGAATAGAAACAGTCACAAAGTGTGGTGAGGAAGCAGGCTCAAGGATAGAATGTTTTTGCCAGCATTGAGGAAAGTCTATGTTATCACTCAGGCAGCTGAAAGGCTACAGTAAAAATCAAAGCTGAAGCAGAGAACAGGTCAGTCACCCTATTTATTTGGCTTGAACATTATTCTTACAACATTGTTCCATGTTTTCTCAGCACATCAGAGAAGTAAGTTTTACCAGGCCACAAGCTGCTCATTTGTCAAGCAAAGCCAAGAACATGCTACTAGCAAAACCAAATCAAATCCCTTTTATGGAATTTCCTCCTCTTGGTCCATTTTCAAGACTTAACAGAAAGAGATAAATTCAGTATTCACATCTAAGTTCTACTTCACAGCACCGTCTTCCAACTCTTTACTCACAGCATTGTCATTCGCTTACTCTTTTTAATCCTTCTCCTGCATTTATTGAGTTGGATCTCTACTTAGCATCCTTCAGTTACAGCTGCATTACACTGGATCCAGTTTACACTCCTCTCTAATTTAGTATCATCATACAATTAGGGAACAGTAGAATGCACCCATAACAGCAGCCAGACCACAAAAATTTGCTCAGAAATAACATGTTATTTTGCTTACTATAATTACAGATTTATTTGCCTTCCACTCCCAGGATGGGGGATCAACTTAGATGACCAAATTCATTTTTACATCACAGTGGTGCCAACAGCTGAAGAGAATCTGATGTCAACATTCAAAAAACACATCATGCAACATGACAGAGGGTCTAGAATCGTGCTGAGAAACTGAAACAGTAATAAGTAGGTCTGGATTTTTCTCTGACTAGATACCATTGTTGCAGTGCTTATTCTTGGGTTAGATTTTGAAGGAAAAGTCATAAATTTTTGCACTTTTTCCCTATAAAATAATTTAGAAATGCATCAGACATTATATCCCAATTCAGAAGCAGCAGTGGGAATATAAGAACATGCACACATACACACAGGACAGCATTCTGCTCAACTTCCAGGTTCAAGCACCAGTAAGTTGTGTTAAAGAGAGAAAATGAGCCTGAAGAGCCTAGCGAGTTACATTTAACACTCCTTTTATTGCAGTAGAAATTTTAGTTTTTATCAAATCCTCAAATTACAGGATATACACATAATCAATCTCATTGCAAGTCTTTAGCAGCTGTAGAGCATTAACTGCATGCAGTTGCTTCTGCAGTGTGCAAGTATTCTATAAATAGCTAATCACGTTCAGAGAGCAAGACAAGTAGTCAAAGAATATCATATTCAATTACCAACTGGTTCATCAGAGGTTGAGCAAAAAAACTGAAATAAGTTTATAAATAAATGGCTCTGATCTAAAAACTTATACAGCTGGAAAGTTGGAATGATATCTATATCACAAACTAGATAACTCAATAGTTACAGGAACATAATTTGCTTCAAGACTGTTTTTGAAACTGATTTCTCATAAGGTTTCTCTGACCATGGAAGAATAGTTGAGTGCTACAGAATTTTACAAAAGGCCAATGAAAACCCTTTAACTTTATGCAATTAGAATACTAACACTAACTACAGAAAATTCGACAAATATTTTGCCTTGAATTTCTGGAAAGAAACTGTGCTCACACAGTATTATTTTTCCATGACCTACCCTTCAGCTGCTGGGTGAATGCAAAACCAGTGTAATTAATTTATGCACTTAATTTAATATTCACTTCTGTAGTCATGACACTGGCTTCAGATCAGTCATCAGATGGATTTATGCCAAGAAATCCTACACCCGTTTGTTTCAGAAGCTGCCTAAACAGGTGCTATTCTGTATGCAAATTTCTCATCACAATGAGGGTCTCAGAAACTGGAATAACAATTTATACAGAGCTACCTACAGAATAATTTTCTAAAAAGCTAACATGCTTGAATTACTGCAGTCTCACATTTGTGTGGACACGAGATCAAATCTGCAATGACTGCAAAAGTTACTTCATTAACATTGATTAGTTCATTTGAGACATGGTTAAAAGTTAAAGCATTGCATCTTAGTCTTAAAACCCTACAGGTCAGCAGTTTGGCTTGGTAAAACAACTTGTTATGACAAGAAAACTGCACAGTTTCCTGTAATCAGTCTTGGTATTTCTTCCAACAGCATAACGTAAGATTATGTCACAAGGTAGAAACATGGGAGAGTTCTTTTAAAGTATTATTAATAAAAACAGCCTCTCCTTCAGAAAGGAGTGTTATCTGTCAGCTTGATAGATTTTAATACCTTGTCTTAACTTCAAAGTGAGCCGTATTTCCACACTGAGTATAGCAAACTGGACAAAACAGTTCTACAGATACATTTAGTAAGCAGAAGAATACTGTCCAAAGTGTACTGCATAGGTATATGTATCAACTGCTATCCACTGGAGACATCCTAAAGTAGCTATAGTTCCAACTAACATAAACCTAGTGAGCACAGATCTCTTATAATAACTTTCAATCAATCTCAAACAACCCTTGATTTAAAAAAACAAAACGAAACAACAAACTTGTATGATAGGGCATGTTTTAGGTAGGATGCAACTACTTTTTTCATCAATTAACAATATAGCACGGTTAATTTAAGTTTCTATTATTTGTTTTTGATATGCTAAATTCCATATTATCTCCAAGAAAAGCATTTATGCATTTCTATACAGCCTGGAGTGAAATCAGTGTAAAACCAGGAATTTCCAATCATCAGCAGAAGTGCCAGCTGCTTATAATGTTCACAAAACATGAGTGCCTGAATTTGGCTATGCAACAGTTGGTGCCAATCTGCTTATAAAGGAAATGCCACTGAGGCATAGTCTTCTTACAAAAACAGGGCACGAGGGCTTCGTTATTAAGTGTTCAACAACAATCCTGAGCTCGGTGAAGAGAGTCCTGCAAAATCAGATTTAAAGACAATTTTAAAATCCTACAGCATTTATCAGAAGTATTATCCACATATATCTTTTTCATTAACTTCTTTTCTCAATATCACACTCACATCCACATTTTAAGTTAAATTATTTAGACCAACTTAGTACTGCTTCCAAGAGCTTCAGAATTCTTGACTTTTAAACATTAACATTTTAACAAACTCTATCCTCAGCTGGAAGTTACTGAGCTAGAGACAGCAGAAAAACTCCACCTTCAAAGAGAAAAAGGAATAATGCTTTGTCACAAATAGTGTAAGGAACTGGAAGGCTATTGTGTTTGTGTTTGAATATTCTTGGCAATATGCAAGAACCCTGCACTGCAGAAGCAACTATTAGAAGACAGACATGAGAAATAAAACCCTCATCACCAATTTCCCTTAAAACTACAAAAATGCCAACAGAACATTTTGGATAAACTAGTTCTACTGAATATCAATTTTAGTATTGTACAGCCTAAATTATTTTTAGACACCAAAGTAGTAAAGCAACTTCATAGATGTTGTAGGTGTTGTTAAAAATAAATATATGTAGCAGGATGGAACAATCGATTTCTTACAAAAATAGGGAACAGAAGACAATTAAGCTTATGATGCTCACACCTGTCTTTGCATATCATGGCAGCCAAAGCCACTTTCTTGGCACTCTAGCAAGCCATTTTCTGATCAAGTAGACTGGAAAGTCTGTTCACAAAATCTTGCTATGCTATGCAATGCCCATAAGAAAATTTCTAAAATGCACTCACCTGAGAAAACACTCATAGGAATATTTATGATTTCAAAGTCTAAAGCAATAATATTGGCTTGACTAACTTCCAAAATCAGTAAGGTTCAATTTCAAATACAATTAGCTTCATTTATGAATTTAACTAAAGAAGGTAATGAACATGCTTAAGATCATCCTCTCATTATTACACAAGTTTTTAAGTGCCTATTCGTATTTGGGATTAGCCTCAGATGTACCTAGAATCTAAAAATAAGGATATCTCTCTTATAAGAAAGACCTTCTATTCCCAAAGTGTAGTTTTAATTACACAAGCATGTTCTGAAAGCTCCCATTCAAGAATGGTGGTACTTTTCTGTTCACTTACATGAAATAAATCTAACCTTTAACCAGCCAGGGCTTTATTTAGCATCCAGGTGTATTTCACATTCTACAACTGCCATTTGCAGACGCAGTATTACGAGTTCTGCATTCATTTTAGAATGAGAAGTTTCTGAATGCCTAAGCACTATGCAGTTAAACATGAACTTCCAAAATCAATTTAGCACTCACCGACAGTACGGATTTCGCCGAGAAGAGTAGCGTAATGTAAGAAACCTATAGTAAATGAATGGCTGCAGCAGACTCCCTTGTCCACTGAAAGAGAATAGTTCAGTAGAGCTTACTAATGACAAACAAAAAACCAAAACAAAATACCAAAACCAGGAATTTTTAAGAAAAAATTTATAAGAAAAGCAAGTAAATTACTTGGGCTCAAAAACAAATTAAGATTTGGGTCACATTGGATCAGAAAATCTGGATCTGACAAGCAAAAGTACATAACTATACACTTACAAATGCAGAAACATTACAGAATAAAACTGCTCAATGAAGCAGTTAAAGAAGTGCTGTTCTTGTACTGATTTTACATATATGAAGTGTTTTTATAGGCCTCGTTTCTGGTGGTGTGCAAAGAATTACAGGAATTATGGTGGACACGTCTTCCATGAAAACACTTGTTGATAAGCCCAGAAACTGGCTGACATAAGCAGTCCAGTTACAGTGACCCTGTTCAATCTAATTGCAGCACTTTGAATATCTGGACCATATTTCTAGCATCTTTTGCAAAACTTTTCAGAACACACTGCAGACAATTACAGGTGTATCATGAGACTTCAATGCCAAGCTAATACCCAGTTATTTCAGTTACAGTGAAATTATTCTTTGGTATTTCACAAAACTGCTGTTTCACCATTGCTGTGCTGTGAAATAGTGGAAACATAGCACACAAACCATACACAGTGAAGCACAGAAATGCCCTAAGTTTTAGTGACTGAAGCCACTTTAAATAACACATTATTGAAAAATTCTGTTTGAATTTAAACATCACAATAAGTAAGTTCCAGTAAGCAGAACTCCATCAAATATTAGCAGCATCTTTAGCCAGAAAAAAATATTAAGTGAAAGTGAGCTGCCGGAGTGAAGAAAGAGGAAATCTTGAAACCTCTACAGTATTGACAAACAATTTAATATGCTACAAAATTTAAAGAACAAAATCTCACAATAGATGCATTTAGCAATTCAATTATTTTAAAGTTTGGCATATGACCTTTTACAAGTATCTACCAGATGACATATCAAGCAGCAATATTTCACATACTACATTCTCCACAGAGAGGCAAAAGGAAAAAAAAAGCTGTGTTCAAAGTTCAAAGCACTTGAAAGTTTCAGATACTGGATAGAGTCTGTCAGCTGGTAAGTGGTCTCAGATGGAATGCAATCCTTGAGGGCTGAAGCATTGAAATGTTCAGCTGATATATCAAAAGATAAAGACAAATTAGCATCCTATCCAAGAAGGTACAGCCTCCCTTCTACTGCTTATGAGACCACTCAAGACAAATGTTCCCACTATGCTATAACTTGCATAGAACAAAGGCTGCATTCCCCCTCCAAATATTAAAAGGCAATGACCCAAACTTCTGTGACTGGCAGGTCACTATGCCTGTACAACTTCAGTAGGATTCCAACTTTTGCAAGATCCCTAAAATGGCTTCAACAGGCAACACCACAAGAAAAATCAAATGGAATAAAAAAACCCAGAAGGGTCACTGCTCAGAAGCAGCACAGGAGAGAATGCAACCTACTCCTGTTTGCACACTTTTTGCATAAGGAAACTTTGCCATTTAAATTTCAGGAATCTAATTGTCAAAAATAAGAGTTCACTTTCAGTGAAGCTGAAGATCTTAATATTCTACTAAACGAAGGAAAATTAAACTTACTGAACTATGTACTGACAGAAATGTAGGCGAATTCAAGTGACAAGCCTGAAAAACTCCCATGTGACTCATCACCCACACTATGAAAGGGAAGTTTTTTTGGTGCTCAGATACATCATAGTGAATGCCTTTTCATGTCAGGATGCACCAACTTAAGAAGCCTGAGAATCACTTAAATTTTATTTGAAGTTCAAGCCTCTGTCAGCCAGAACCACACAAATGGAGTACTATGAGCCACAGAGAACTCTTCTGCAAAAAGCAGTCTTGTGTAGCAAGTTTCTAATTATTTAAATATTTATCATTATTCTTACCTGAAGAGCATAAAAACTGTAGCTGGCATCAGGAAAATTTCATTGCAAGCAATAAATTTCAGAATATTCTGTTGATTAGCATTCAATTTCTCTAAGAGATTTCTCAAAAAGGGCAAACTATTTGAACTTCGTGCCTTTAAAGAAGAAAAAATTATTTACAGAAAACATAAAAATTACATCTATCTCCATTAGTACAGAGAAAACAAAATGCAAACAATTGCTATTTACCACCCATTTCAACATTTTAAGATTTCATCACTTTTGAGATTAATATCCTAAGGAAAACTACTGCAGGCTTGGAACTCCATAATTTACAGAGTTCAATTAAAAGCATCAGATGCTGCAATTCCCTCACTCACCAATTTTAGGTTCAACTGCACAAAAACAGCCACGAGCCTTGTTCAGTACACTAGGACAAAGTGCCCATGGTAGCAAGACAGCCCAGTTAGGAACACCAAAGCCTGGAGTTACGTTAAGATGCACAAGGCAGTATATTGAGCAGCAAGTCCAACTGGCAAGTATTTTGCTTGCTAGTCTCACCCTGTAGTTTGTTACTTTATTACTGAAATAGAACAATAAAATTCAGAGGCTATGGTTTAGCTTGGAAAAGACATGTCTTAAGTTTCAACTTAATTGTTCCACAGATTTTGTTTCCTTCAAAGAAAAGCATTTGAAGAAAAATAATTAGTGAGAAAAATAATTAGCTGAGATAAATAATTAGCTGAGATTCTATATTACAGATTCACTCTAATTCCTCTAATGCAGCCAAAGAAAACCAAACCAGAGCTGAACTCAAACCTGTTTATAAACCCCAAGAATACTAACTGTATTCATTGTGATATATACATATACTTACATCAAGAACTTTCTTTGTGTATGTGGCAGCATGAAGCAAAGAGAACAGCAGAACTGGAAAAATACTCACTGAAGCAAGCCATAAGGAAAATTACAGGCTGTGCAAGTGCTTCATTTCTCCATGATGTTATACTACACCAGTGATAGCTTGATGGATCTTTGCAAAAGTTTGGCTGGAATGACCTATACTGGATGAAGATATGTCTAAGTCTAAGACCTATATTTATAGCTCTTCCTTCTGCTTCTTACACCTCTTTGCTATGCACTTTTATTAACCTCAAAATATGGGTGTCTGCAAGTATGCAAAAGTATAACATGCACCATTGGACACCAGAGCACTTCTACTGAAATGCATTCTCTCTGCACAGAAGCACACCTGAGCTTACTACTCAAAACCTCTGGAATACTTGTAGTCATAGTTTTTGTTAAAAGATGCTACAAAATTAATTTCTTTTCCAAAGAACATGCAGTTGCCAGCCATTCTGATTTTACAGAGCAAGAATGTGGATATTTCTCTTCCAGAAGGATTTCAGGAGTAGGACATTAAGTATGTATCATGTGGCATTAAGAAATGTCAGCTCTGACATATCACCTTCGACCATCCACAGGAGCAAATTCTGCAGACTTTATCAGTTTAATAACTTATTTGAGAAAGTTACTACTGAATAATTATTTCTCTATATGATGAATGTCTACTACAGTGAGAAGACATGTAAAAACCCTGCACTGGCAATAAATGAAATACCATCTTTTCCAAATATCACTGGAGGCTTGTCATAAAATCCACCAAACTTAAACCTAAAAAAAAAAAAAAAAAATTCAAGTAGCCGGAGAATGCAGTGCTCTAATTACAGAGCTGATTAAACTGAATATGGATCAATCAACATAAGCCTCTCCTATTTTACATAGAGTATGTTCTATAAATAGCAAACATATCAAACTAGTTCAACTAGCTTTTCAAATCATGGCAAAGGTGATGAAAATAATTGTGGTTTTAATATATTTAAAAACATTAACAGGATGACACAAGAAAAGGATACTTGTAACAGGGTAGGAATTCACAAAGATAAGGGAGTACAACAGGTAATGGCAGCTGTCCTCCAGCAAAGCCTGAGCCAGAAACGCCCTGCTCAGCTGGAAGTGCGGTAGCCTTTGGTGTAGTCGGAGGGCACTGGTAAGAGCATTTGCCAGCAAGGCACGCTGGTAAAAGCTTGCTGCTTCATGCAACCTGCAAATCACCAGAGGAGATGTTACCATGTGAACCAAGCTCAGAAGTCTTCTACCTTCGAGAATTGCATCACAACTGAACAATACCTGAAGTATTTATTTATATTATTGTACATAAGCACTATTCCCAGAAAATAACCCAAAAGCTGTTTAATACTGACTTTACTGCAGGTGCCTAAGACAACTCAATATAATACTCCATTTACACACAAAAACATGCATTTACCACGACTTTACATTTTTTTCAATACATTTTCCAAACACATCTACAAGTGTTTTAAACCAGTCTAAAATCTGTAAGCTATTCTGACAAAAAGCATCTAAGTAACCTGAATAACAGCAATTTACCTTAGATGAAAAAACAATTCTGTGCAAAGAGAATCTAGTTTATTAGTAAATATTTGTATTTATATTTCAGTGTATATGTTTATATTTATATTTATATTTATATTTATATTTCAGTACATACCCTAGAAGAGGCAGGACAAATAAAGCTGAGCAGTAAACCGTGAACAAGCGGGAAATCCACATTGCTGTATCCAACTTGTTAGCCATCAGAAATTGCTACATTGGAAAAGAAAAAAAAAATAAAAAAAAAAAAGACCAGCCCCACCAGAAGTTGGTATCTTAATACTTGCATACAGTGAACATTCTTAATTTCAAATCTTTCTCCAAGCTCAAATATAAGCAAATCATAGCTTGAAGCAGAAAGCTTGTTTTTGTTCTGTCGTACTTGGCTCATATGATGTTACCAGCCAGATCAAAAAATAGCTCAGCTTCCTCAAAACCAAGAGGTTCCTTTGAACATTACAATCAAATACAGTGGTAAGAACGTCTAGAAAAATATTTTTTCTATCCAAATATGCCTCACTAAACAGTCAGCTTCACAAATGTTATCATGTAGGGTCTCTAGACCTGACTGATTTTTGCTTCAAGGTATCTTTTAGAATTCAATTCACAAACCTGGGGCTAAATCTCCACAATTCTTCCAATGGAAGGAGGAAAAATATAGGGTCAGGTAAAGTTAGCGTAACCACATTACAGGGAAGTGGCATCGTTTTGGCTTACATATTCCTGGCCTTGAAAAAGCAGAGAACTTTTCACAGTAATCCTGCACCTCTTTTCCCTAACCACTGCCCTCCTCAGTCTTGATACAGCCAAAGTGCCAGAAAGGCTCTAATGAAACACAGAATGCTTTTGGCTATATGTGCATCAGAGTCACAACAACAGCTTCCTTCCGACAGAGTTCATATTTTTTTCCAAATGTGGGCCAGCTTTTGAAGAGTCATCTTTTGCTCTATATTTCTAGTGCATCTTTATGGAAATGACGAGAAACCTACAAGCATCTTCATAATATGATTTCTTATCTTACTCACACAATATAACTACAGAAATGGCGTGAAGCTGTGTAAAGGTTAGATTAGATTACCAGGAAAAGGTTTTTCACCCAGAAGGTGTTTGGGCACTGGAACTGGCTCCCCAGGGCAGCGGTCACAGCACCAACCCTGACAGAGTACAAGCCTTTGGACAATGCTCTCAGGCACACAGTGTGACTTCGGGGGCATCCTGTGCAGGACCAACGAGCTGGACTCAATGATTCTTGAGGGTCCCTTTCAACTCAACATATTCTATGATTCTGTGAAATACAGACGCTAGCACACTGAATTACTTTCAATTCAGCCATTTTCAAGAGCGGCGGCACAGCAACAGCACCGCTTTCAATCGGAAAGCGAGAGCTGCTCACTCCTGCCCGCAGCCGGGCGAGCAGCGCCCCGCTGCCACCCCAGCAGGGCCCCCCCGCCCGCCGCCGGGGCAGCACCGCGGCCGGCCCGGGCCCCCCCGGCCCGGGAGCTCCTTACCACGGCCCCGCCGCCGGCCCCGCCTGGCATGGGCCCGTTCTGCGTGGAGTCCGCCATGGCCGCACCTGCGGGGAGAGAAGCGCCTCAGCTTGTGCGGCACGGGCGACCGCAGCCGCCGCCTGCCGAGCTCCCGCTCCCGGCCCGGCCGCGACCCACCGTAAGCGCCACACCGGGCACGGAACACGCTCCGGCAGATCCCACTCCCGGATGCGGCCGGACGCCACTTCCCGCGGGCCGCGGGGCTGCCGGGCAATGTAGGCGGTGACTGGGATGCTCCCGACGGCGCCGGGCGGCGCCACGGGCCGGCGCTGGGAGGCAGCGCGGGGATGGCGGGGCCGCTGGGCGGGACGCTGCTCCCTTCTCCGCTGTCCGCAGTAGCCCGGACATCGGGTGCTCGGCTCCGTCCGTAGGGTCTGTTCAGGGGCACTTGTGTGTGGTGACAGCAACAGCAACAGTATTAATGCTCGCTTCGGCCTCAGTTTGGGGAGTGTTTGCTCTCTGAGGGCCGAGTGGATTTCCAGGGCTCTGGGTTTCCGTAGCAGCCTGGCGAGGCTCAGTGCTGAGCATCAGCAGTATAAACGGGAATCGTAGCTTCACAGGACCCGCGTAGAGCGCTCCGCTGTTCCCGGTGCTGTGATGGCCCGGCAGCGTCAAAGAAAAACGGTGCAAGGTTGTGCCCCTGTGTTTTAGTGTCGTGACTTCCCGATAATGTGAAAAGACATGGGGAAAAAACCCTAACACGCACCTCTTCAAAGCCACGTGGGCCTGAAGACTGTCAGCGGTATTATGTTAAAAAGCGGGAGTTTTGAAACAAGTTTCTGAAATCTTTGGTCAATAATCACCAAATCATAAAGCTAGGGACCTGTGAAAAACGCCAATCACTTGTTTTTAAAATTTTAAAAGTTTAATAGTAATAAAATGGTTATAAAAATAGTGATATAATTAGAGTAATAAAAATTTGAACAATTGAGATTAGGACAATACAAGACAATAAGAACAAAGAGTTACGGACGGTCCGGGTACCTTTTCTGGGCAAAATAAGCCCGAAAAAGGACACCCGTTAACAGAGGATTAACCCTTAAAAACAAAAGCCTATTGCATATTCATACACCTCACGCATGATGCATAAATTCCATTCAAACAAAGGATTCTGTCTGGTCAGCATCAACTTCTTCCTCTCAATCCTAAACTGCTCTTCAAGCCTGAGCGAGGTGGGAAGAAGTTAGTTTCTCCTGATAACGGAGCAATAAATCCTCTTTCTCTGAAAGATTTCAGTGTCCTGTGGCTTCTATCTGGTGCGAGTACCTCATTCCTTTCTTTAAAAAATATCCCACATATGTGGGATATAAAATATCCCACATATAGTTTCTATATCCCAAAATAGTTTCTATTTTAACATTCTGTTATAACCTAAAACTATATTTGAGAAAATTAATACAGTATAACTTTCTAACATAACACATATAATATTCATCCTAATATTTGCGAAAAGCCAATCATAAAATATGCATTTTACACAGGAGCTTGACTCAGGCACAGGTGTATCAGCCACCTCTGAAGGGTGGCACAAAGCAGAAGGATGGCACAAAGCAGAAGCAGCCTTCTGTTCACTCTCCAACATGTAGCTTATGTAATTTGCAAGGTCTTGGAAAGGTTTAATCCTCCCTTCATTAATCTTCCCCTTGCCTTTAATATTGATGGTTTTTTAAATTATTTGTGCCAGATAGCTATGTGAACTTGTTTCTGTTCTCAGTTGGAAGTCTGTAACTCGTATGAAGTGGCATCAAAGCAAAAGAAAATAAAATGCAGGCCTGGTAACCGACACCTTTGACTTTTGGCTGCTATGGCTTCATGTAGTTGTGCTTCTGGCTTTCTCTCAAGGATGTGCTGCAGGTTCCCCCTCCTGGCAGCACGGGTTTCAGGACAGCGAGCGTCTGCTCCAAGTTCTAATCGTTCCCAGAGGCTTTCAATTCAATTACTCTTTAACAGCAAGAAAGACATATTCCTGTCACCAAGGATGTTGGGAATCAACATCTGCAATCAGCCTCATTTCTGACTTATGGTGATTAAACCTGAAAATTGATTGGAAGACGCTCAGGAAGAATGTGTAATGAAGTAGGTTGACAAGAAAGGAGCAAAAGAGTCAGCTGATAGGGATTCTAACACCGTAACAATTACAAATAATCTAAGCAATCTTAGGCTAGTTAACACGTTTAAATTGAAGAAGCAGAACCCGATTTCCCGCTTCTCTCCCAACCATTCATCTCTCATTTAGGTGACTGAGAAGTAGACACAAGAACTACCTCCTACTTTGAGATTATTATTCTGCAGGTGGAGGAGACTCTACTAAACAGCAGTAGAGAATTAGGACTCTCAGTGTGTCTGCTGGGCATTCTCAGATGTGTCATAAAAAGACTGACAAACATTTATGCTAAACCAAAATTAAGACTACAAATATTGTAAATTCAAGTTGAACCATTACCAGATTACTGTATTTCAAAATGAAATATTGACATATCATGGGGATTTGTTTAGATGCAACTGAAACATGAAAACCACGGAGTGTTTAACTGAAATGTCACAAGGGGAAAAAAACCTGGCCAGTGTTCAAGATTACTTGTATTTCTTAAATGAACCTAGGATGACAACTCCATGTCTTTAGCTTGAGTGCTTTTTCATTTCTTAGCACTTGTAATTTAGGAAGTGCTCAATGCACTTTTATGCAAAGCATTAATTTTTAGATTCTGGTTTGGTCTCTTGGTCATAACAGCAAAAGTTGTCTTTCATAATTTTGCCTTAATTTCATTTAAATAAAATGTTAAGCCATTATTTATTTCCAAAAGTTCATGGATTAAAAAATGTCATACTTCAATACAAAATGTCCCTCTTCACCCTTTGCAACTAGTCCCCTTTTCCTTCATATCAATCCTTGTTCTTCTGACTTTCCCCTTGAGTTCTGCACATGTTGTTGCTTCTTGTATGATGTTGCTTCTTGTATGATGTAGTCTCTTCTGTTGAGCACTTCACACCATGCTACTGTTTAGTTTAACTTGCAAGAAAACATTAAATTATATTTTTAGAAATCAAGTGTCAGCTATTGGCTCCTCCTTTTCCCAATTCTCTTCTGCTATGACATTACTGATTGAGGCAAGAGGAGGAGCAGAAATTGATCTGTGTGTTATGAATGATTTTGTTTTCAACAGTTGTAAGTGGATTCCTCCATACCATCAAGGTACCTGTTTGCTTTCATTGGTAATTGATAGTTGAGATACTTAGAAGAGTATCAGTGCAATCCCCTTTCTCCACTGTGGCAGTCCAACACAATCAGCACAGACACAGCTGAAATTGTAAAGAGCACTTCCATGTTTTATCCCCAAAAATTTATGCACCTATCAGAGAATTACTGACGGTAATGATACCTGGGATCAGCTTGCTCTTAATTTAAAAAGTTATGGAGGCTAAGGGGTATATTTTGACCTTTTATGCCCAGATGAATACACCTACTTCCACTAATCTATTTGATATCTCCTGGCCAAAGAAAAAAAAAATAAAAAGCACCCTAGTATGTCTGCAAAATAAAATAAGTCACACATTTTAGAATTATATGGAAGAAAATATGA
This sequence comes from Motacilla alba alba, assembly GCF_015832195.1. Lineage (NCBI taxonomy): Eukaryota > Metazoa > Chordata > Aves > Passeriformes > Motacillidae > Motacilla > Motacilla alba. Next base: position 23,604,339 of record NC_052019.1, on the reverse strand, counting down.
ATGCAGTGCTTTACATTTGTTTAGCAAGGCTGAGACTAAAAGGCTGAGACTCTCCAGAGGCTGTGCAAGTTTACTAATGCTCACATGACCACTAATTAGATGAAGTTCAATGAAGACTTTTGGTCAAAAAGGTTAGTAGTATACTTGTGGGCACACAAGCAGTAGCATATGGGTAGAAATGGAATGTATAACTCCAGAACTGGCATTGCCAGTTTTCTTCTTAGTCACTATGTGTTTTCAGATGAAATCATATGCAAAACTCCCTAGACAATTTGAAGCCAGTTTGAATATCCAAAGAAGGCTCTGATGGTGTTTCAAATTAATTACTGAGAACCTCATTACAGACACTATGGAAATACTTTATAAACAATAATTCTTTGTCAGTGCATTTTGACAGCCATAATAAATACTTCATAAAACCAGTATTTCGCCATAAAGATTGTTTTAAATATGATTTTTTTTATTGTCTTTGTAATAGCTTCACCATCACAAGCATGCAATCTCCAGTGGCGTCAGTTCTCAATCATTTTAACATAGCATTGTTTAGGTGGTGTTCATCACCTTGCAGCAAGGGGCACTTGAGGTTCCAATAATGATTTATCTCTTTTGTCCTTGATTTGAAAGAAGGTACTGTTGCTAACATCTGTATGCAGTTTTCATTTATTTCAAATAATAGAGAGAACATTCCTCCAAGATTGATAGGATTACAGTTCCTCATAGCCAAACTAGCTCCATTATTTGTATCAGTAGTGTATAATGCAAAGATAAAATAAGTTTTTATGCAAAGTTCTAATGAACAATTTGGTTCTTGTTTGAGGTTATCTCAAGCTGGCTATCCAAATCTCAAGAAACAATAAAGGACATTGGGTAAATGCCTGGTACATTTTTCAGAAAAAGAAACAGAAGTCTTCTGTCTCTACCCGATTGCATTGTGATTTTTGCTGGATGGTCTGTAGCAATATCAATTATGTTCTTTTTTCTTTTCCTTCGCAGCTGGACTTTCCATTTACTCACTCTTCCTGGAAGCATTACCCTTTTAATTACTGAGTGTGTGCCAAAGCAGTGAAAAAGAGAAGCCACAGTTTTTGAAGATGTGTGAAATAGATGTGCAAAATTCCTTACAGTTGCTTTCTGTGTCAGCATTTTCATAACTCTCAGCATTTTGTTATATCCCTATGTTATTAAAATAAATGACACAGAAGCTTCAAATGTGAGCTTAAGACAGTACAAAGAAATATGATAACTTCATATATGTCTTTTATAGGATTCAAGGCACGGCACAAGGATTGTCATGTGATTGAATCAGACAGCAGCCTTGCCAGTGTATTTTATTTGCAATGTTCTACCCATTAAGGACATGAAAAATATTGAAAATTTAAGAATGGAAAGAAAGATGGGCAAGTGTTCTTTTAAAAATTCATTAAAGGAAGATTAGGAAGATTTTAGAAATCTGCAGCAAGAGACCATATCAACAAATGGAGGAACATAGTGAATTATAGATGTAAACTTTCGACTACCTGTAGTGTTTGATTATAAATACCACAGCAGGAGAGATTGATAAGCATCATCTTGCAAGCTCAGAGAAGTATCTGAAAGTGTATTGATCAATGCTGAACTCAGTACTGGGTTGCTGGTAACTGGCTTCCTTATCTCATATTGATCACAGGCTACAATGAGGGAATCAAAAGAGGATAAAGGACAAAACCCCAAACCTATGAGCTTTCCCAAGAAGAAGTTCTGTTACAGTGTGAAGAATGTTAGCTCTATCTATGCAGAGAAATGTGAAATGAAGTAATTCACTTTTTAAAATACTGTCTGTTACATGATCTGAGCAAATCCCCATCAAGATTGATGCAACACTTAACATGGTTCTACACTAATAACTAAAAACTAATAACACTATAATCTGTGGTCCTGTTTTCTTCAGCAGAGATATTATTATTACATTCTGCCACTCATTCAGTGCAAGCAGAAGTTTGCAGATAAATGATTAGGGTTGCAAGCTGTATAAACTGAATAAAAATGAACCACTGAGAAATATTTTTGCTTTTATCTGAAGGTGACACAAGCCAGACTTCTTTTGACAAAAGTGCACCAGCCAGTATGTTGGGAATCCCATCCCATTCACATACAAAAGTTTTCTCACACAACTGCAACAAATGGGCCACACTTTTTTGTTCTCTGCACCCACAGAACTGCCTCTGGTTTCATTTACAAGCATCTTTAGACCTTTGATCATGTCTGTCTGCATGATCTGTACTCTTACCATAATTATACTGTCCCAGGCACTAAAGGTATACAGGTGTATATATAGAAGACCTTATTAAAATTAGAGGGGGCTTCAGAGAAAAGTTTTAGATTTTGGACAGTTTTTTACACAATCTTGTCAGGGCTTACCCCTAGATTGGGGTGACCCCGAAAGATGGAAAATTCTCTTCTCCAACCCATGCCTTCAGAGAAAGACTCAGTAGTTTTCAGTCGTCCAGTCTCAAGGTAGTTTATTGTTGGTTATCTAAAAGATTTTCTTCCTGAGCTGCTGCAGTCCGTTCAGCAGGTCAGACAAAGGCACAGTGCCCTCCCAGGGGGCTGGTGCTGTCTTTTATATCATACATTACATATCAAATGTTGATGGATTTTCCCCAATGCCTATTGCCTATATTGAATGGTGACTTTCTACTCTAAACCAATCTGTGAGTGCCAACATCTCCATGAACATGGAGGTTTGGAAGGAGAAAGAAGGAGGACAGGGCACACCCAAATCCCTCCATCTTAGAACTTCTGACCCCCATGTACAAAACTCAGACCCCTGTGTACAAGGCTTAAAACCCCCCTGTACAGCACTCAAAAACTCTTTCCTTCACCTCGTGACTACTTCTACTATAATATCTAAACTTTTGTGACTTCTTGTTCTTCCTGCAAGGTTGGTAAATTGTTCCATGGGTCAGATTCAAAGCCACAGGGGTTTCTGGCTGCATGCCAGGGTCTCAAATGCTTCTAACCTGGGCCCCAAACATCCAAGAATGTCTGAGGGACATTCTGGGTTCCGACACAATCTGGTATGTTTTCCTAACCAGGGTAAGTTTGAGTGATCTTATTTATTATATTGCATAAATTGTTCTTGATCTTTTAATACATACTCCAAGTGCTGCATTTTCAAAGGCACTTTGCAATACAGGTAAACTCAGAAATCAGTAACTTTCTGCATTCTTTGTGAGATCCCACTCAGAAATTCAGTCACAGAAAACTGGATGGGTGATTACATGATAGGAATATGTAGAAGTATTTTTAACCTTTGATATTGGATATTAAATTTAAAGCACAGTCGACTGACATGTCCACTGACATGTTCCACAGATATTTTATTGCTTATTTTGGAGGTGGGGATATTTTCATCCATTGGTGTTTATTCATTCGCGGTATATCCAATTCCAGACATAGCAGGCAAGTGTTCCAGTTTATAAAATTATTATCTGTATTTTCAATTTTATTCTAAATAATTTAGTTGGATTATTTTAAGTTTATTATCATTGCCAAAAAAGGTATATGCATATTTTATCCAACTGCTTTTGTAACCACTGATAATCAGTAACAGCTTAAAATTTAGAAAAGATAAAAAATACATGGAAAGACAATCAGGTTAATTCAATTCGTCCTTCCAAACACTCATAGGTAAAGTCCATCCATTTAAATCTGATTTAATCATGTGCTGAAGTGGCATGAAATTGAATGAAATCAAGCTGTCCATAGCCCAGAAAATGTTCTTACTGAGATATAAAAATCCTCAAGGATACCAATTAGTCAGATAGTCTACTTGATAAGTCAAGGATAAGTTTCTTGCTCAGTCACAAAGCTTCTAATTTATACATTGACCAGAGTGACTGGAAATGGAAGGATATTCTTTGAGGCTCATAACTTCTTATTGAATTTCATGCTGTGACTTTTGCAGGAATGTCCTGTCTAACACTTCTTTAGCAATCTTTGCTTTTTTTATATAGAGCCAGTAGTAATGACTTAATTTGCAAGGTAAAATACAGGGAGGTTCAAGTTTAAGGGAGATATTTGGCATTTACACAAGGAAAACTGTAAGCAATCTAGAGAGGGTCACAAGTAAAATGAAGAGTTAACCACAGAGCAAGTTTATTGACATGTATAACAGCTTCTGAAATTCAATAGTTAATGTATTTTCAGTCATAGATTTGGGAAGAGAAACACAAGGAATTCAGGGTATGGCTACAGAAAACTGAATACACTCACTCTGAGCTTCTCACTGAAGTTTAATGGGACTTTTGGTGAGTTATGCTATTTATTCTTCCTGATAGGAATTTCAATCTGCTGCACAGTTCTGAAAAATAAGCAAATTCTCCTAATCAAAAGATAAAACAGAGAGTAAAGAAAAAAAATCTTTACATTTGCTTTACATTACAGTTGGTCCAAGACCACTACAAATAGTTCTCACATGCCACCTTTGTTTTAATCTTCATGGATGACATTAGGTAGAGGATCTTTATGAAAAACCTTGAAATATTAAAAACTCTGGCAAGCTCATCACATAATTCCTTCAGAGTCTTTTATCTGCAGCTAGAAACAATGTCTAGATGTAATGTTTACAATTATTCTGACAGAAGCTGGAAAAAAGTTGTGGAAGTTCACCTGATGTGACCAAATTCAATGACTGCATGGATGATATCGCAGGAAAGATGCTTAAAGGAAAAGAAACCCAGACAGTTCTCAGTATAATTCTCTGTCAGCCCGTTGAGGAGACAGAAGCTATGAGAAAATATCTTCAGCAGGTAAATTCATGATGAGGGAGGTAGGAAACAGGGGGAGGTGTTTGGCCACTAGGAGTTATTCATGATAGGGATTTTGAGCAGCATTCTAGGATTAAGACTGACAATGGGGAAAAAAAAAGAAAATGGGAGAAGAAGATGAAAAAATGAAAAGTTTAATTTGTATATTAATTTTAGCACAATTTAAAAAATCCCTCCAAAACAGAGAAATAGAGGTAGGTATTAAAATAGCTAAAGAAATATCAGTCTGGAGAAGGTTGAGTTGTAAGAAGAAAGCTGTGGCAAGCTTAGTGACAGGAATGTGCTTGACAAATGAGAGATGAACAATAAGTAATGAGAGAATAATTTACATGCAGCAGGATATTAATCTGTATTCTTGAAGATTTTCAAGATTCAGCTATAGTCCTACTTCAAGGGGACAGTTGGACCACCTAATCTCTGGGATGCCTTCCAATCAATATTTGTTTGGTTTTGTGCAGTGACAATCTTAAGCAGCAAAAATGAAGAAACTGGAACAACTAGTGATGGGTGTGACACCCACCATTGTCAGGATAGCAAATACCTCATGGAGTAGTAGACATCTTGTTAAGAGGTACTGAAGGATAAGGAGTCTTCAAGATTCATAAGAATAAAAGTGATGAGTAGCAGTGAAGGTTAATAACAGAATAAATGTTTTCATGAATTCCATCATTATGAGAAGTGTTGGTTTCTAAGATACAGGCACAAGAATACAGTTATTTGTATCCATACAGTACAGCTATTCTGAAATGCTACAGCTCACAAACTTCCTCATCAACACTGCATCAAAAAGCTGAGCTGCTGCACCAGTCTTGGGTTTGGAAATTAAAAATTTTCTGCTATAACTCTTTGTTGAATATAACACTGGACTAAATGATTCCAAGTTGACGTGATCCAAAATAAATTGAATAAACAAAAGGTATTTCTCTAAGCTTTTTATATTTTACAAGAATATCCATCAATAAATTAAGTAAATTACCAGTGATGTCATCCATCCAGAGAAATTCAATTAAAAGTAAAATAAGAAAAGAAAAAATTATATATGCTGCAGTAGAATGTCTGTAATCCCTTCCCCAGTCTCTTAAAATGGCTAGGAGGGAAAAAAAAATCTCAATATTAGGGAGTGTAGGCTGGTGATGTACGTTAAAAAATAGGGAACTGAAACAGATTATAAAGATTTGTATTCTTCAGAGGCAGAGCAGATTTTATGTGAGGATATTGGAAGAGAATTGCTCTGTATTAGGTAACAGCAGGACAGACATGCAATTAGTTAGGTTGAAGTTGATATAAAAGTAAAGGAGTATAAATTGCTAATCATGTATTTAGGGTAGAAACAAGAAGAATCTGTAAGATCCTTACAGTGGTAACAGTGGAATTAAAACATCTAAATACTCTTAAAATGCAGTTTAGTAAATTTATAGAGCTTGAAAACCCAGATGATTCCTTCTGGGATGATAAGAAGTCTCTGAATCATCCATAGAGGGTTGTAATTAATTTTACCCATTCATTGAGAGGCTTGAAACAGCATCACACATGATTGTTTTTACTGTTTTGTTTTAAAGGACGCTATGAACAAACCCACAAAATGAAGAGGATTTCAGTGGTATCCTTTGAGAACTGCTGCTGCTAGTGCTGCCACACTAAAACTCTAAATAATTATTAATTTTTCATAGCAAAAGTGTTTCTCCATCATGCATATTTATTCTTTTGAGATTTTATTTTAATAATCTCAGAAACGTTGCAATTCTGCAATTTCTGAGAGAAAACAATTTTGCAAGATGTCTGTAAAAAAGCATCTCTGAGGTTCTGTGTCTAAAATGAGATGGCATAGTGGATTCCATAGTCAAACAATTAAAATGTCCTTCAAATTTGCCCCCTGCTTTCTAGCTGGGGACAGAATCCTCTTAGAAGTGTCTAAAAAACAAGTCACAAGGCATGAGAACAGTCTGTCAATGCTGTCTCCAAGCACAAGGTAAAGTCTTGACTTTTGTCTGAATTTCCAAACATCAGTCTCTCAAACTTCACTGAGTTTCCAGTCATTGGCTTCCTTATGGATCTCTTTTGGGCACCAAGAAAGTTGATTGCTCATTCGTCACCTGACTCATCAGCTATAATCCTGAGATCAGCTTCTCCTCAGTAGCACATGGATGCTTTGGACCTGAGGCACTGATGAGCTAGCAGCCTGAAATATGGACAGAGAGAAGGTCACAGAGCTTGTCCTCTTGAAATCCACAACAAAGATGTGACACTTTTGGCTAGGACACCAAACATTCATTCAATTAACATGATGGAGTTGCCCATGACTCAGATAAGGATGCTGTCTGAATTCTAGAGTTCTACATGGTAACCATACAAGGTCTTGACTGCTCACAGAACCTGCTTCCTCAAGAATGTTTTCTAGTGTGTTTGTTTTTATGAAGACCTCGGCTCAAAAGAAACAACTAAAGATGTTTTTCCAGGAAAAAAATATGAATATTGATAACATTTGCTAGTCTAATGACTTTACTATGCTATAGTGTCACCGTAAACATCTAACTCTTAAGCATGATCTGTATTTTACAACAGTTTTATACCAGAGGTGCCTCAGGCATAAACCATAAAATTGAATCCTTTTCACCTGTGAGCATCAGCTCATGCAACAAAATAAAACTTGTGTCAATCGAATATTTATTTGTCTTGGCTTTACATATGCTTATCAGAGGATTTATCATGTAGCAATAGAACTGGAAAATAATTTAGAGGTAAAACATGGATGAGTCAAAAAAGAATATAATTAAGAGTTTGGAAATCTAACTGTGACTTTTGATTAATGTTGAAAATATGAGTGAATCATCAGGTTAGTACATTTCTACTCCTAAATTGGTTTTACCTTTAATTAGAATATAATTGAAAATAGCCTTGTGATACATGAAAAAAATCAGCCTAAGAAAATAAATAGACTGTTGTCCTCTTTACTTGATCAAATATATGGCTATCATGAGGACACAAATGTCTTTTCTGTCCTCCTGTCAGGGTGATATCCTGTGTACTAGTGCATGGCCTAGAGAAGAGATGTGATGCTGCAAAAATAATAAAAATAAGAATGGAGGACCAAATAGCAGGTAAAGGGAAAGGCATGGTTAGTGGTCAAATATATTGTTTTATGCCAAAAGAATAAGCTGGGTTTTCACATCTCTTCTGAAGATACCACAACTTGCTCAGCAAGAGACAGCTGGGCCAGAAGACAGATCTGTTTTCATTATGTCCCTGTCAGTGCTGGAAAACCTCACAATTGATTCTGTTGTGATAACAACATCATATCAGAAAATTCAAGTCTTCCTCTCACTAAACTCCAGTGAATGAACCTCAGTAACACAGCAAATCAGTGATGACCTTGGTTTTGAAATACATTTTGTTATTCTGGAGTTAATAAGAACTCCTACACAGTAAATGGGTGATGAAGATGGGTGGATTTCTTGTTTCTGCAGTTTTCTCAGTGTTCGGTGTTTAATGGAGATTTAAAGCATTATGATCTGTCAGTTTGTATTCTATGTGTACTGAAAAATTAAACTCCTACCATGCCTTTGAAGTAAGGTCATTTATGATAATCCAGATGTCTAAATATCCAGAAACTGGATTATGTCTACTCATTGGTTTTGAAAACTAAGTAGACCGGTACATTTGTACTTTTTCAGTAAGCACTTACCTTGGTTGATATGAACCCACCTACTTCAGTCAGGACCTCAGACTGCAGAAGCCCAGGAACAAAAGAGAAAACACCAAGATTTCTTTTAATTTGAGCAAGTGCAGCATTCAACAATGTCTCAATAGCCTCATTTGAGGCCTTTAGAGGTAGTGATTACAAAAGCAATAAAACACAGAACAGTGATGACTGCAAATAGTACGTTCATCATTTATTGGATAATTATCTCATAAAATTTCACTGGAGACCCTCACACTAAGATTCTTCTTGTTTAAAGTATAAAACAATCTAACACTGCTAAAAAGGTCACTGGAAATGAATAGTGAATAATATTTATTACAAGAAGGATAGTTAGGAGACGAATTTTATATATTGAAGGACTTTTTCAGTGGTGTTGGCATCCCAGTATTTCTGGCATCTGCAGATGTCGAATTGCATGATATCTTGTAGGAATGGTATTTCTCAAAGAACAGAAAAGTTTACTAGGAACCAGAAATAGTGTGGGGGGAATTTCTTCTTAAAGTCATAAGAGAACTTTCATGCTATTTATCTATTCTTTTGAAAATGGAACACTCATGCCATCTAATCACGACTTCCTCAGATTCTGCAACACCAATAAAAGGGGCACATTGATATCCAGTGAATAGAAATACAGTATTGCATTCTGGATTCGATCTGTTCTGTGCATTCTTTATATTCAACCCATAATATTAAAAGATTGTTTTCATGAACCTAGCTTGCTCAGTCACTAGTCATCTGATTTTGCTCTGCTCTGGAGATTAGTGTGAATAGTTTTTCTTTCCTATTTGAATACTGAATATCAAGCCAAATAGTTTGAAAAATACTTTAAATTATGTCTATCATACGTATTAGTTATACATTAATAGAGACAGTGTTTCAATTTCTATCAGTTGCTGAAAGCTTTTTCAGTAATGCTATCAGCTGAGATCAATTTTAGTAAAGGCATCAACACCTGGTATCAAAGTAGAGCTTTATTTTATGAAGAATAAAATTCTTAAGGCTAATACCAAACAGTTTACTTGGGTTTAATCTTTGATTAGACTAGCTACTGGTTTTGAAACCAGGAGTGAAAATCAACTTAGTGGTTTCCTACTTGTTCCTTGTAGATATTTGTCCAGGTAGCAAGTCTCCACACAATTCAGTGTGTTTATCAATCTAAAAGTAAAGCAACTAGAAAAGACATATATTTTTCTAGATGAAATAGAATTTGGGTTATGGTTTAAACTACCACAAGAATCCATGTATGGGGAAGTTCAATTGTAAATCATTAGATGAGAAAGACAGAAACCCTGTGCCTTAGTCTACTAACTGTTATGAGGCTGCTGAAGGATATCCTTACAAAATGTGATGGCAGTCTTAATTCGAAGGCCCATCTGCAAACATACTTTTCCTATCTATTTCAGGAAGTTTGGACTCCTGGCCTCTCTCTGCAATCCATCCCACAGAGCCATCTGGCAGTCCCTAGATGAGGTTGGATTGGACCAGCAGAGAAAGTATAAATGCAAGTTTTAAAAGATTCATGTGCTGAATCCACAGCATCATTTCTCATTGCACTAGAAATCCAGGGTGGTCAGGATGATGCAGAGGGCATTTAAGCTGTTTAATAAAAAATATTCATAAAGTGAATTTGAGCAGTTGTGATAGACTGACCACTCTACCGACTAGATTACTAGATTACTTCCATAAATTTTCTTCAAAGAGAATCTGTAAGGGAGACAGAAACCAATGTGGACAAATGTTGTTTGGTCATTTGGAGTCAGTCATACTGCCTAGCCCTTTTAAATTTAGCAGTACAGATTATCTATTCTGTGAGAGTTTTCAGAGACACTGGTACACAGGCACCTTCTGACTTATCCTGAGCAAACAGGGCTCTTGCCATTACTAACACTGAGAAGCTGTAGAGATAAAAGGAATGCTGTATTCTGATCCTTTTTTTCCATGTCCATACCATGCATGAGGCTCAGAGTTGCTTTACTGATGGAACATTTTAACTGGGAAAATCAGCACTATCAATTCTATGCAGTTCCTGTAGGTTTCAAAAGAAATTTCCCAGCACAAAGGAAATTCTCGTTCAAGATCAAAATTGCTCTCAATAAGCTAATAATTGCTGTACTAATTAAAGACATTTCTGCTGCAAGATTTTTTTTTTTACAAAAGCTATAAGCTAATGAAAACTTATTCATGCTCTAAACTCTGCTTCCATCAGAATGGAGTTAGTTCCTCCTGAATGTTTAACTGCATGGCAGGGAATTACTTGGTCCAACACCTTTACCTAAAGATCCCCTCAAAAACTAAACAATCAGATAAGAAGAAATTACTTAATTTTTCAGCTATTTATAAAAGATGCTATGAGAAGATAGCTGTCAACATAAGTAAATAAAATAGGCCTGGGTCTTTTTTTCTGGGCATATGGATAAAATATTCAAACTCTGCCTATATACCCTGCCAGGACTACTTATTAGGAGCAGTCCCAGGTACATATTTTCCCCCAAAATAACATCCATCCCTTGGAATGGGCCAAAAAGCTGCCAATGAACACTGTAAAAATTGCATAGGTCTGAGCAAATATACAGCCCCCCTTAGATAAAAAAACTACTCCAAATGCTACTCAAAACTAAATAAAATAACAGGCAATTGCAGTGTTTTGTCTTTAATTCTTGCAATCAGTCTGGCTATCGCCACACACAAAGACCAGCCATATTCTGCCATCAAGCTGTCCACAAGCTCTTTTTACCAGAGAAAAACAGGCTTATG